>NW_027362763.1:419173113-421625613 GCF_046119375.1 Phyllobates terribilis | reverse complement strand
CTAACCACTGATCCAATGTGCTGCCGTTCATCCTCTAATATCTAACAGGCTGGAGAAACTTGCACCTACTGCCACTCTATCTTCAGCTCCTTTGTGAGAAAATGTATTTGGGCAGCCACTCAGTCTACCAAATAAAATTCCTGAGAAGGAAATTGGGGATGGCTTCGCTACTGGTACTGGGGGCAGTGCTAATACCATGGTGTCATACCATAGTTTGCTGGAAATATTCCAGGCTGGTAGGAGGCAAGCAAATTCCCAAAGAAAAGTACCAGCAGTAATGTTCAGGGACCCGCGCTTGTAGAAGACGGAGACAACACCGGGAGAAATAGTGACGGCTGGGGACAGAGTATGGACACGAGGCATGAGGCATGTGGTTGTGCAAAGCTTCCGCCTCCACGAGACTAAAAGGCCACATTTCAAGTGAAAGCAGCTTTACAGGACTTCCTGTGAGAAATGACACGCAGGGTAGATATGGTTTCCCTCTATGCCAGTCCTTTCACCGAGCTAAATACAACTGTCAGCAAAAATAGTTGTGGACTGGCTCCGTACCGTCCCTGGCCACATTCACCTGTCCACGTGTTTGTGGTTAGGCGGTCCTTCCCAGTAAGTGCACTGGGGAGGGCACGGGTAATGTTGTGGGACCCGTGCTTGTGGAAGGTGGAGGCGATATCGGGAAATATAGTGGCAGCTGGGGACCGAGTATGGACGCCCGGCCGCCGCCGGCATGAGGTTGTGAAAAGCTTCCGCCTCCACGAGCTTAAAAGGCCATATTTCAAGTGCAAAAAGCTGCCCAGAAATCTGGCAGTTTAGTGTTGTGGCCCGTGGGTGGGTGGCTGGCTGCATACTTGCACTTGCATTCAAAGTAACAGAAAACTAAGCAGATGGTGGCCTCTATCATCATCATGGCCTCACCTCGGCACTATGAACTCTCCTGAAGGAGAAGCCAGGGCCCGCCAGAGGAGTCTACGGTTCTCTGGTGGGCCCGTCCAACCCTGCCGAAAAGCAGCCCTGGCTAAGAAAAGTGTGGGCTAAGGTTCCCGGACACTCTATGGCTGCTTTTTTAATGTGGATCAGCCATGCTTATGCATGTTATTTCTCAAACCGCATTACAGATTAGGCCATTGTCCAACTCTGTATTCAAGAAATTAAATGTGCAAAGAAAGATGTGTGTGTGTCAAAGCACCACCGACAAGGGCGAGTTGATGTTGGACGGGCTGCCATTGCTTCTGCAACAAGCTGCATTACAGGACTTACTGTGAGAAATGACATGCAGAGTAGATAGGGTTTCCCTCTATGCCAGTCCTTTCACCGAGCTAAATACAACTGTCAGTAAAAAAAGTTGTGGACTGGCTCCGTGCCGTCCCTGGCCACATTCACCTGTCCACGTGTTTGTGGTTAGGCGGTCCTTCCCAGTAAGTGCACTGGGGAGGGCACGGGTAATGTTGTGGGACCCGTGCTTGTGGAAGGTGGAGGCGATACCGGGAAATATAGTGGCGGCTGGGGACTGAGTATGGACACCCGGCTGCCGCCGGCATGAGGTTATGAAAAGCTTCCGCCTCAACGAGCCTAAAAGGCCACATTTCAAGTGAAAGCAGCTGTCAAAAATTTAGCAGTATAGTATTGCAGCCTGTGGGTGGGTGGCTGCCTGCATACTTGCACTTGCATTCCAAAGAATGGGGTAGGGACAACTGAACGCTGCAGTGGGGCAAGGACGTGGACGGTGATTGTTTCAAGTCTGCAATGACAGGTTCATGGCGGGAGGCATCTTCGCATGCGCCAAGGATCACTTATGATGGGCACACTTTTAGGCAGTGACCTGGGAGTCAGAGATGCTTTCAGAGGTCTTCCCCATGCTGTTCCCATGTCTTTTCAGCACTGTATGTATGTGTCTGATGATGTGTCACACACCACATGGCCAGATAAGGTTGTAAAATGTTAAAATTAAATTTCCTGGTGAATGCATTTGTCTTAGTTGAAAGCAATGCAAAAACGCATCAAAAACGCTACGTGTGAACATAGCCCAAGGTGTGGAGGAGTATTTTTGTTTTTGGTTATTTATTTTGCTTTATATACATTGTACATGTCATGGAAAGGATGTTCCTTAACATATTTCCCAGGAAATCCATTTTGGCTTCGTTTTGGTATGTTTTATTGTGAGTCCATAAAAGTGGCGTAATACCTCTGACAACGTTGTTGACAGAAGTTGTAAAGGACATATTAATATTCATGCTATCCAAGTGTAAAGGACATATTGATACTCATGCTGGAGCAACTCCATTTTGTCCACTTGCTTTAAAATCATGTTATTATCACTCCTTGCATAACATACATTCTTTCTTTCTCTTCCCATGCAACTTTCTCACACTAACCTTTTCTCACAAGAACATTTTGTCAGACACCCTGCTCCTGTTATCTAACTAGTCTAGGCCAGGATTGACCTTGTAAATTTCCATCGTGCTTCGAACTAACGATGATAATATGACCACATATGTGTTTCCGTAATAAGTGCACTAACATTGGCTCAAGCCTGTAGTACTGTAGTATGACTGTAAGTGATTGGACATTAATAAACTCAAAACAATATAAAATGCTAAGTAGCAATAAATGGGGGCAGAGATTCTTGAATCCCCCCATACAGAGCTTGCCTCCATCTGGTTTTCTATTGGATGGCAATCAACCTTACAACATAATAACTTGACACTCACTTGGTCAACCGTGAAGGGACGTTGGTGCTCTCCCTCAACAGCTCTCTGGCTCTTCCCCTCTGCTCACACCTGGTCTAATCATAGATGTATAAATGTGCAGACATAGGTCTGATGACTGAGGTCTGTGTAGCTGCAGCAAGTGTAGCTGTAATAAGTGTATTATTAAAAGGAATATACCAGCAATAGACCAGAAGGGAACAGTAAGCACTGCTTATCACATTTACCCAGTTTTCCTTTGAACCTACTCCTATACTTCACTATGCTAACATATGCTCTTACAGTTTTTGCTGCACTAATCCTCACTCTCCTTCGCTATCCCCAAACCCCAGCACCCTCTAACCAAATAATCATCTCCCCGTCCATCTTACCCCCCACCTAACCTCATCTGCTGACCTGCTCCTCAACCTCAGATCTATCATACTAAAACACAAAACAAGCCGACGACTCGCCTTCCCCGATCTCCTCTCCCTCTCTCTGCTTTTCCTCACTGCTGGCGACATATCTCCCAATCCTAGACCCCAACAGCTGCCACTTCCCACTTATTCCCCATTCTATTGCTCCCAACCAAAAATAAACTACCGCAATCCCTGCTACCTAAAACCCGTCCCCCTGACGCCCAACTTCCTGCTCCCTTTCTCTGGAACACTGGGAATGCCCGCTCTGTCTGCAATAAGCTCCATGCGATTCATGACCTCTTTACCTCTCGCAATTTCTCCTTCCTGGGCCTCACCGAAACATGGCTGACACCCTCTGACACTGCCTCCTCTGCTGCGCTGTGTTACGGAGGCGTCCACTTCACCCACACTCCGCGCCCTGGTAACAGACATGGTGGAAGAGTGGGTCTTCTCCTTTCTATCAACTGCACCTTTAACCCAATCCCACCTCTACCTTCCCTCATCCTCCCTTCTTTTGAAGTCCACTCCATCTGCATCTACTCTCCCTCTCCACCTGGCTTCTTCACTTTCTCTCTGCTGACATTCCCACCATCATCATGGGCGTCTTCAACATCTCCATTGACAGCCACCAGTCAGCAGCCTCCAAACTCCTGTCACTTACTTCATCTTTTGGACTTACTCAGTGGTCCTCGTCAGCCACCCACACAGACAGACATACATTAGACCTTATTTTCACTCGTCTTTGCTCCCTATCTAACTTCACAACCTCCCCTCTCCCCTATCTGACCACCATCTACTCACTTTTTCATCCCTGTCCTCCTCTCCTGTCACCCATGTCCAGCAACTTGCATACCCCCGCAGAAACTTTGCACATCTAGACACTCACACACTCTATGACTATACTCTACCACTTGCATCCATATCGTCACTCCATGACACAGACAACGCCACTGCCTTCTACAACGGCACTCTCACATCAGCTATTTATGCAGTCGCCCCTTTCGTGCATGGCAGAGTGCAACGAATCAATAGACAACCCTGGCACAATAGCCTCATTAAAAAGCTTTGGCAAGTGTCCAGGGTTACGGAGCGGCATTGGAAGAAAACACATTAGCAAGATGACTTCACTGCATTCAAACAAGCAACACTCACTTTCAAATCAGCCCTCACCTCGGCTAAACAGGTCTACTTCACAAAACTCGTACCTTCCTTATCCTACAACCCCAAAGAGTTATTCAACACTTTTAACTCCCTCCTTCACCCTCCACTGCCCCCTCCGACCCCCATCATCTCTGCTGAGGACTTTGCCACACACTTCAAAAGTAAGATCGACCAAACAAGGCAAGTTTTTATTGTTCAACCACCACAACCCCTTTGTATACCAGACCAATGTCCTTCCCCTATAACCTCCCTCTCCAACATCACTGAAGGAGAGCTTACTCTCCTCCTCTCCAAGTCACACCTCATCACTTGTGCACTCGATCCATCCCGTCCCACCTCCTACCCAACCTCACTACCACACTTATCCCAGCCCTAACCCACCTCTTCACCAACCTCTGGTATCTTCCCTTCTACTTTCAAATATACCACAATCACGCCTATCCTCAAAAAGCCATCCCTTGACTCGACCGCTATGTCAAGCTATCGCCCCTTATCGCTACTCCAACTTGCTTCCAAACTCCTTGAGCAACATGTTCACACTAAACTCTCTTCCCATTTCTCATCTAACTTGCTGTCACGCCAGGGGTAAGATCAGCACAGAGGGAAAAGGGATAGGGAGCCCAGTCACTAGGGAAAGGGGGAAGTGGAGACCTCCTAATTTGGTCTAGCGTCACCCTGTCTCAACTAACATCCCTATATAGCCTCCTCAGCTATCGCCGATCAGGTGCCTCGTCCTACTTTCCCTGGCATTTGGCTACGGCTAGGGATGGAAGGAGATGAGCACTAGTCAACCTCCACTAAAACTCTAAAGACAACAAGGGTAGACAAAACAGGGGAAAATGGCTTAGCTTTGATGAACTCCAAATGTGCACACGGCCTCAAGAGAGTACGAGGTACTGCTCATGCTAAGCTTCACAAGTAGAAATAAATATAACCGGTGACGCCCTCTCAGACACACCAGGTATATATACACCCAGGCCAGAGAGCAAATTAGCAAGAGAGAGGTAATTTCTCGGTCCTAAAGACAGCCTCCTATCTAAGCAGCTGTCTGCAATGCCAAACGTGAATATCTCCTGCAACCCACTGCAGGGCGACTGTCTGTCACCTCTGGCTTACCCGTGACACTTGCTCTTCGACAACCTACAATCTGGTTTCTGTCCCCATCATTCCACTGAAACTGCCCTGACCAAAATTACTAACGACCTACTTACAGCCAAAGCTAACAGACAATTCTCTATACTCCTCCTTCTAGACCTGTCCACTGCCTTTGGAACAGTTGACCACTGCCTCCTACTACAGATCCTCTCTTCCTTTGGCATCAAAGACCTTTCCCTATTCTGGATCTCCTCATACCTTTCCAACCACACATTTAGCGTCTCCCACTCCCAAATAACCACCTCATTCTGTCCCCTCTTTGTTGGAGTCCCTCAAGACTCTGTCCTAGGACCCCTACTCTTCTCCATCTATACCCTTGGCATGGGACAACTCAAAAATTCACATGGCTTCCAGTATCACCTATATGCTGATGACACTCAGATCTACCTCTCTGGCCCAGACGTCACCTCTCTGCTGTCCAGAGTCCCAGAGTGTCTATCAGCCATATCTTCTTTCTTCTCCTCTCGCTTCCTCAAGCTCAATGTGGACAAAACTGAACTCATCATCTTTCCTCCATCTCATGCATCTTCCCTACCTGATCTATCTATCACAATAAATTACATCACGCTTTCCCCTGTACCGGACATTCGCTGCCTCGGCTTAACCCTTGACTCTATCCTGTCCTTCAAACCGCATCTCCAAGCTCTTTCCACCTTCTGTCGCTTCCAGCTCAAAAATATTTCCGGAATCCATCCTTTCCTCAACCCTCAATCTACTAAAATGCTTGTGCATGCCATCATCCTCTCCCGCCTTGATTACTGTAGCATCCTCCTCTGTAGCCTACCTGCTAACACTCTCGCACCTCTCCAGTCCATTCTTAAGTCTGCTGCCTGACTATTTCATCTCTCCCCCCCTTTACTCCTCCGCTTCTCCCCTCTGCAAATCTCTTCACTGGCTCCCATTTTCCCAGCTTATCCAATTCAAACTACTAACACTGACCTATAAAGTCATCCATAATCTCTCTCTTCTGTATATCTCTGAACTAATCTACCGATATTTTCCCTCACGTAATCTCCGGTTCTCCCAAGACCTCCTTCTTTCCTCCACACTTATTCATTCCTCATCCAATTGCCTCCAAGACTTCTCCCGAATATCCCCATCTTCTGGAATTCTGTGCCCCAACACGTCCGACTATCCACCACATTCGGATCCTTCAGATGGAACATGAAAACCCATCTCTTCAAGAAAGCTTACAGCCTGCCATGACTACGCTGCCTCCTCAACACCACTGGAGCTGCTGCCTTACCAACACTGGACCTGCACCTCACCAACACCGGCGCTGCTTCAACCCCCCACCAACTGTCTCCATCCCCATCATCCTGTAGAATGTAAGCCCGCAAGGGCAGGGACTTCTTCCCTTTGTACCAGTCTATCATTGTTTATTTGTTACTGTAAGTGATATCTGTATTTTGTATGTAACCTCCTCTCATGTACAGCACCATGGAATCAATGGCGCTATATAAATAAATAATAATAACAATAATAATCTCTCATCTCTAGATCCAAATATCTATTCTAGCCCTATGCTATGATTCTAAGGCAAATTTTGCTGTTTTAGTGGTTCATTTACCTGCCTCTGAATGCTCTGAGACAATCTATCTATGCTTCAGTATTTCCTTTTATTTTCTATCCCATGCTTAGTTGCTGCAAAAGTATATAAATATAAAAATGTATAAACAAGAATAGCAAAATACTTAAGCCTAAAGATAGTACCTAATACAAGCAGAATTTCTAAATTACAGTATGTTGCTCGAGACATATTCTAATTTTGCACTTCATAGTTATCATCTTTGCCAGAGTTTTCTTTGGTCCCAAGAAAACCTTTTCTATGTAAAACTGATTTACTTGTTAATATATTCAGAAAGCCATATTCTGTGGGATATTATCTCAATAGCTCATTTTCTAGCCTTTAGCCAGTGGATAGCTAGTGTAACATTGAGGTTATGACCTAGACATTTTCGAAGAAAGGTTATGACCTATGGTCTCTTGTGCAAGCATTGATAATACTAGTTCCGAAATAATTCAGCAGGCCATAAAAATCCTGTCCTGACACCATTTGTACAAACATATATTACAGGTTCACCCAAAGTTAAATACTTAAAAAAACAAACTGTTATTACATGTTCTAGTGAAATTTAGTCTTTTCATTGGTGTGGAATTTACAGAATAAATTATGAACAATTTACAAAACAATCTACAAAGCAAGGTACTTTTAATTATGAAAAAATAAGATATATATAATAGACATAATGTCATTTATTTTCACTACTATAATGCAACTGGAATGCAATTTCTAGGTTGTTTTTTCTTCCTATTACTTTACAATAGATCAAAACTTCTATTTCTTCTATATCTATGTACCAAATTTGCCAAGTTTCACGTATCTATCTCACCTTTTATATTTTTGGGAAGAATTGACACAATACAAATATAAATTAGTCCTTAAAATTTCTTCCTTTTAACCAATTATTTTTAATCCTTTTGGGTATATTTAAAAAACTTGTTGACTACCAACACAACTCAATCTGCTGCTTTTCTACCACTGCATATGTAGTTATGCCATTCAGAACAGTATGAAAGATGAGTGACAGTTAAAGACTATGCAATCAGCCTATTTATAGAGGAAGAGACTTTACCTCTTAAATCTAAAAGCTATCTCATACAGTTTCATTTATGTGCTTAAAAAAAAATTATTTTCTGCACTATTTACACCTTCAAGACCAAGCCAGCTATGGTCTTTATGCGTCAACTTTCTTTATTCTTATTTTAACGTAGAGAAACCCAAGAGAAAAAAAAAATCGAAAAAAAATGACCAAAATCCCTGCAGTAAATAAATAAATAGCAACAGTGCATTAAAATAATGTAGGGCACTTGGTTAACATATTTTTGATCAAAAAAACGTAAAAGCCATCCCAACACGTCACAGTGACCCTATTCGGGACAGTCCTAACATCTAGTATTATTTTTTATTATTATTTTGTTTTTCTCTTGGGTTT
This sequence comes from Phyllobates terribilis, assembly GCF_046119375.1. Taxonomy (NCBI): domain Eukaryota; kingdom Metazoa; phylum Chordata; class Amphibia; order Anura; family Dendrobatidae; genus Phyllobates; species Phyllobates terribilis. The sequence goes on along the minus strand of NW_027362763.1, from coordinate 421,617,201 downwards.
TGTCTATTTAGTGGCCAGTGTGAACATGCACTTACATGCCGCATACCGGGGCGTAATGACTGCCAGTCAGGGGTCCACCGACTCCAGCAGAAATTTCAACTGGATATGCATCCTCGGACGCACACTGAAGGAGTGCGGATCGGAAAATTTGCTAACGAGAGATTCCGCGGCCGGGTTGTCCACAGAGGTGGAGACAGGAAAAGGGATCCGAGGATGCTGACCGAAGACTACAAAAAACGGGGATTTAGAAGAAGATTCGCTCTCGTGATTGTTGTAAGAGAACTCGGCCCATGGTAGGAGATCCACCCAGTCTGAATGGTGGGCATTAACGAAGTGCCGGAGGTAACTGGTCAAATTCTGATTGATCCGCTCCACTTGACCATTGGACTGTGGGTGGTAAGCGGAGGAGAAGTCCAGGGTGACGTCGAGCAGTTTACATGTGGCTCTCCAGAAGCGTGAGGTGAACTGAACCCCACGATCCGACACGATGTGGAGAGGCAGACCATGGAGACGGAAGATGTGGCGGATAAAGTCTTTAGCTAGCTCGGGAGCAGACGGGAGGCCTGGCAGGGGAATAAAATGAGCCATTTTGGAAAAGCGGTCAACGACCACCCAAATGACCGCACAACCGGCAGAGACGGGAAGATCTGTTATGAAGTCCATAGCTATATGTTGTCACGGGCCAGCAGGCACAGGCAGAGGAAGAAGGCGGCCGGCAGGCAGGTGTCTCGGAACTTTGTTGCGGGCGTAGGACACACAAGCAGAAACAAAGTCAATTACATCCTTGTGCAGGGTAGGCCACCAGTAGTGCCGGGTAATAAGCTGGAGGGTCTTTTTCTGACCGGCGTGCCCAGCTAGCTTAGACGAGTGACCCCAGTGTAGAATCTTCTCCCGATCGGACTCCGTTACGAACGTCTTACCGGGAGGGAGACGATTTAGGCCCACGGGGCTACCTGCATTACTCTGGCGGGATCGATGATGTGTTTAGGCTCCTCCTCAAGATCAGACACCAGAAAGGATCGGGACAGGGCGTCAGCTTTGATGTTTTTGTCAGCCGGACGAAAATGAAGAATGAAATCAAAGCGGGCAAAAAACAAAGACCACCGGGCTTGGCGCGGGTTAAGTCTCTGGGCGCTCTGGAGATATGCCAAGTTCTTGTGGTCAGTGTAAATTATTACCGGGTGGAGAGCCCCCTCGAGCAGGTAACGCCACTCCTCCAGTGCCATCTTAATGGCCAACAATTCTCGGTCTCCTATAGAATAATTGCGCTCAGAAGAGGAGAAAAGTTTGGAGAAAAAGCCGCAGGTTACCTTTCTTTCGGAAGAAGATTTTTGGGTAAGTACCGCCCCAGCTCCGGAGGAGGAGGCGTCAACTTCTAGGAAGAATTGTTTGTTGCCGTCCGGACGATGCAGCACCGAGGCGGAGAGGAAGGCCTGTTTTAAGGAAAGAAATGCCTCCTCTGCTTCGGTTGGCCACTCTCTGGGGTTCGTACCTTTACGGGTGAGAGCAGAGATAGGGGCGGTCCGGGAAGAGAAGTGCGGTATGAACAGGCGGTAATAGTTGGCGAAGCCCAGGAACCGCTGAATAGCCTTCAACCCCTCTGGTCGGGGCCACTTCTGGATGGCAGACAGTTTCTCTGGATCCATTTGTAGACCTGTCTGAGAGATTATGTAGCCCAGAAATGGAAGAGAGGTCTGCTCAAAGATGCACTTCTCATATTTAGCGTAGAGGTGGTTCTGCCTGAGCCTGAGCAGGACCTGACGAACGTCCCTCCGGTGAGTAGGAAGATCCGGAGAGAAGACCAAGATATCGTCCAGGTACACCACCACGCAGGAGTAGAGAAGATCACGGAAGATGTCATTGACCAACTCTTGAAAGACGGCAGGAGCGTTACAGAGACCGAAGGGCATCACAAGGTACTCATAGTGGCCGTCCCGGGTATTGAATGCCGTCTTCCACTCATCCCCCTGACGGATACGGACCAGGTTATATGCCCCACGGAGATCCAGTTTGGTGAAGATTCTAGCCCCCCTCAGACGGTCAAATAATTCAGGAATAAGTGGAAGGGGGTATTTATTCTTCACAGTAATCTGGTTTAGGCCTCTATAGTCTATACATGGACGGAGTGAGCCATCCTTCTTTTTGACAAAGAAGAAGCCTGCTCCCGCCAGGGAGGTAGATTTCCAGATAAATCCCCGAGCCAGGTTCTCCTCAATATATTCAGACATGGACCGGGTTTCAGCAGCGGACAAAGGGTAGATTCGCCCACGGGGAGAAGTAGAGCCGGGCATCAGGTCGATTGGGCAGTCGTATGGTCTATGAGGAGGTAAAGTTTCTGCCTCTTTTTTATTGAAGACATCCGCATAAGACCAATAGGGAACCGGAAGACCGGGCAGATTGGCTGGGGTAGGAGAAGGACGGGCAGGACGAACGGGAACTAGACAAGTCTTATGGCAGTCCTGTCCCCAGCGAAGGACCTCTCCGGTCTGCCAGTCAAGCACGGGTGCATGTCTCTGGAGCCAAGGCAGGCCAAGCAAGAGGGCGTGAGAGAGTCCAGGCAGAACATGAAAGGAGATGCTCTCAGAATGCAGCATTCCCACCTGTAGAGTCAGAGATTCGGTGATGATTTGGATGGGATGTGGTAAGAGGCCCCCATCCACGGCGGCGACAGATAAAGGTACGGCCAGAGGTTTGGTGGGAATGTGGTATTTTTCTACCAGGGATTGAGAGATGAGATTTCCAGCAGCTCCAGAGTCAAGTTGAGCCAGATCAAAATAGCGGTTCTCTCCGCAGAAGATAGAAACAGACAGCATCAGGGATGGAGAGGATTTACTTTTGTCTAGGGCGACCTCTCTGAGCGATCCTAGACACAGGCGTTTCCCGACCTCTCAGGGCAGGAACGGATCCGGTGCTCCTTACTGCCACAGTAGAAACAGCTCCCCTCGGCACGACGTAAGTCTTGACGGGTCTTGACCATCTTGGTCTGGTCGACCTGTATAGGCTCAGGTGAATGTGCCTGGAGAGTGACGGGTCTCTGGAAGGTAGGACTAGACGTGGAATCCTCCTCTCACGGGTGACCTCCCTAGCGCGCTCCTGGAACCGGATGTCAATCCGGATGGCAAGTGTAATCAAGTCGTCGAGAGTGGTAGGAATGTCCCGACCGGCAAGTTCATCTTTAATACGGCCGGACAGACCCTCCCAGAAGACGGACACCAGGGCGTCGTTATCCCAGGCCAGCAAGGGTACGGAACCGTATGGCATATTGACCCACGGTGAGACTCCCTTGACGGAGGCGTAGCAGAGATGAGGCGGATGAGGTCCTCCGTCCGGGTTCGTCGAAGACCTTCCGAAAAGCCGTGAGAAAGGCTGGCAGGTCGGACACCAGAGGGTCTCCTCTCTCTCATAGAGAATTTAGCCAAGCCAGTGCCTCTCCCGTGAGATGGGACATGATGAAGGCTACTTTGGCCCGGTCGGAATTAAACTGGGGGGACTGGTGTTCAAAGTGCAGGGTGCACTGGTTAATGAAGCCCCGAGCTTGAGCGGAGTCGCCTCCGAAGCGAGGAGGTGCAGAAAGCCGGATTCCAGAGCAGGATACTATGGTATTGGTGGTTGCTGGTGGGGCAGTCAAAGTGTCCAGGCGAGTATTGACATTCCGCAGGTGACCCAGGATGGACTCCTGTTGGGACCTCTGTCGGGACAGTTCATGACAAAGGTCCGAGAGCGAGGGAGCTTGGGTACCACCGGGTTCCATGGCCCGAGCAAACTGTAACGGGTCTGGGAGGTGGAACCTCTGAGCAACTTATACAAGGGGGCAGTCCTTGTAAGGAAGCGGGTGGCGACCAGGGAAGACAGGCAGGCAGTCACAGCAGGTGACCGGGACAGTCTCTGGGCAAACGGGCAGGAGGTCACGGCAAGTGACCGGGACAGTCTCTGGGTAAACGGGCAGGAGGTCACAGCAAGTGACCGGGACAGTCTCTGGGTAAACGGGCAGGAGGTCACGGCAAGTGACCGGGGCAGTCTCTGGGTAAACGGGCAGGAGGTCACAGCAAGTGACCGGGACAGTCTCTGGGTAAACGGGCAGGAGGTCACGGCAAATGACCGGGGCAGTCTCTGGGTAAATGGGCAGGAGGTCACGGCAAGTGACCGGGGCAGTCTCTGGGTAAACGGGCAGGTACGACCTGTGACGGCTGAGCCTCCAGGTAGGCTAGCAGGCAGATGGCAGATGAGTGCTCCCAGGTGAGCAGGCGAGAGTCTCAGGATAAGCAGGTGGTCACAGCATGTGACGGCGGAGCCTCCAGGTAGGCTAACAGGCAGGTAGCAGATGAGCGCTCCCAGGTGAGCGGGCAAGAGTCTCTGGACTGGCAGGTGGTCACGGCACGTGACGACGGAGCCTCCAGGTAGGCTAACAGGCAGGTAGCAAATGAGTGCTCCCAGGTGAGCAGGCAAGAGTCTCTGGACTGGCAGGTGGTCACAGCACGTGACGGCGGAGCCTCCAGGTAGGCTAACAGGCAGGTAGCGGATGAGCGCTCCCAGGTGAGCAGCAAGAGTCTCTGGACTGGCAGGTGGTCACAGCATGTGACGGCGGAGCCTCCAGGTAGGCTAGCAGACAGGTAGCAGATGAGCGCTCCCAGGTGAGCGGGTAAGCTGGTCCATAGACAGACTGACAGGTGTCGGAAGGCAGACCATCGGACCTCAGGCTAGCAAGCAGGAAAGCGGATGACAGGCAGGAATCAGGCAGCAAACTGGCAGGAAACTGGCAGGCAACTGGCAGGCAACTGGCAGGTAACAGGCAGGTAACAGGCAGGTAACTGGCAGGTAACTGGCAGGCAACTGGCAGGTAACAGGCAGGCAACAGGCAACGGGACCTGAGGGCTGAAGCAGAGTAGTGAACAGTGCAACAACATTGCTCGGGCACCTCCATTTTGGAGGAGGTGCCTTATATATGGAGGGATCCTCCGGCCATTGGCCGGGGACTCCTTAGGGCGACGCGCGCGGCCCCTTTAAGAGAGGGGGAGCGCGCACGCGCCCTAAGCACAGTGACCGGGGGAGAGCGGGCGCTGCAAGCAGAGCGGGAGGAAGCCGCCGGGCACGGAGCAGAGAGGTGAGGGGAACAGCGTCCCTGCCTAGCAGGAGGCAGGGACGCCGACGCTACAATGATGTTGATCTTCACACCTGATTTTCAGTTTTGCGTCAGTCTAGAGTTCAATTGACTCTTTGCAATACATTTTGTAATGAAGCAAGTTATTTCGAACACAAATGTATATTTCACTGCATGTCTCCTCAAAGTGTGAAATCCATCACTGCTCAAGTAACATTTACAGAACTCAACAGAGACAGGTCTGGATTATTGTAGTGCTAAGATGTTAATGGCCATCAGGAATCCATATTGGTAGCCTGTCTTTAAAGAACCCTTTAAGATATTTCACAGTAACAGTTCAGTTTATGTTTGCCTTGTACTTTCTGTAATTTTCCCAACACCTGAACCGCATAGCTCTATTATCAATGTTTAGTGAGAACGATGCATGTTTATATTCGTTAGCAATATTTGGTGAGAATATGCTATGTTTATAGAATGGTAAAACATCTGGCACCAGGAGCCTTTGGCATGTTTCATCTTCGGTGATATATTTGATATATTTGTTTGGTGTTAATTGACATCTGAAGAGCTGGCCACTCAGAAGAAAGATACTATATCGAACAAATAAAACCTGTCAGAATTTGTGTAACATTTGGTTACGCAACGCAAGCATTTGTTTTCAAACAAGATATAAGCTAGTCAAGTTTTCAGCTAAGACAGAAGCCTGTTGACCTGTGGACTAAAAGGGGACGCCCTGACGTCGAAGTGTGGATTCATCCAAGGACTTTTCTCTGTCTTCTTGTTTTGCTTCTCATGGCTGATGTCTCCCGGACAGATGATGTATGTTGCTCCTGGTGAAGTTTTTCCTGTATAGTGCGCACTGTAAGTACTTTACCATTGTGATTTATATTATGCAAAAGTGTACGCAATATCACACTATTTCCTATTTTCTGTAATCATTTAATTCTAATAAAAATTAATCGCCTTTTTTAAAGCCGTATCCGAGCCCTTGAAATACTTGGCGATACACTGAGACTGCTGTGTACATCACATAGAAGACACTGGGACTGGTGTATACATCACATATGAGACAGTGGGGATGGTGTACATACATTACAAAGGTGAAAGTGGGGCTGGTGCATACATTACATAGGAGACAGTGAGGCTAGTGCATACATTACATAAGAGACAGTGAGGATGATGCATACATCACATAGAATACAGTGGGGCTGGTGTATATACATCATATAGGAGACAGTGGGGTTGGTGTATAGACATCATACCAGAGACATTGGGGTTGGTGTATATACATCACATAGGAGACAGTGAGGCTGGTGTATATACATAGCATAGTAGACAATGGGATGGGTGCATACATTATATAAGAGACAATGAGGCTGGTACATACATTATATATAGGAGACAGTGGGACTGGTACATACATTATATATAGGAGACAGTGAGGCTAGTGGATACATTATATAGGAGACAGTGGGGCTGATGCATATGACGCGCCCCCTGGGCCATGTTCAAGGGATACCCGGAGCCGGATCTGTATGGGGGTAGTAGTCCTTGTGGCGGTGACCCGGTCCGTGCCCAGGGTGTCAAACTAAGTGTGTGGCAGTCTTTGTAGATGTTGTTTAAGTGTCGACTACGCCACCCGTTGAGTGCGGCTTTGAAGCCGCCGCTGCAGAGCAGTCCGCTGAGGCCGGTGGTATATGTGCAGCAGTGATGGTATAACCCCCAACGGGAGGGGTATGGCCTCAGGGCAGCAGGTGTGGATGATGGGGGTTGTGATGATGCAGGAAGGAGAGGCAGAGTCAGGAGATGCAGTTTCAGGGTTTTTACTCACTGATGTTGCTTTAGTCACTCTGGCCTTGAGTGACCACCCGAGCCGTGCTGCGTCCACCAGGTGCGGGACTCGGCTAACCCCCAGGCAGTTCCGGAGCGTGGTCCTGAGCTTCCCTCTCACTCTCTTTCTCCTGGCCGTCCCCACCAGGGATCCACCTCTGTCCAGCTCCCTCGGGCCTCTTAGTGGTTGAACCTTCTCTGGCTTCCCTGGCCCTACTCGTGGTGTGCCTTCCTGGTGGATATGGTGAGGGTCGTGGCAAAACTTGCCCACGACCTCCGGTTCCTGGTTAAGGGTTACTTCTGCCTCCGCCAGCTTGGGATCCGGTGCCCTCTTCTGCCAACCCTTCACCCTTTCTGGTCTGATTCTGGGATCTTAGGGTTCCCTCTGTCTCTGCTTCTCTGGGCCTTTCTTCCTCCACTCTCTCTTCACTGCAGGCTTTGCTCTGGAGCTGGGCCCAGCCGGAGCCACAGCTCCCTGTCAGCCCTCCTGGCTGAGCTCCTCTGCTCTGCTCCTCCTCTCTCTGACTAAAGACCCTATTCTAAGATGGTGCCCACCTTATATACTCCCTCTATGTGTGAACCCAGGTGACCAGCACCCAATGGGCTCCTAGCTTTACCCAGACTACTCCCCCTATCTGCCCCTACACTACTGGGATGTTCCACCCCCCTCCCACTCCAGCCAGGGACAGACGCTGTCGTACCTGCACATATACTGGTGGGAGTACCGTAGTTCTGTCCCCCGGAAATGGGATGTATGTAGTGCATGCAGCCTACTAAGCTCAGTTCCACACTCCATCCTTACCCGGGAGTGGAATACCACACCTCTGGGTCGAGGTGCAATACCCCTGTAGCAGCCGAATCCTCAGGGTGCTACACATACATCACATAGGATACAGTGGGGCTGGTGCATATATCACATAGGATACAATGGGGCTGGTCCATATATCACATAGAAGACAGTGGGGCTGATGTATGCACATTACATAGGAGACAGTGGGGCTGGTGTATAGACATCATACCAGAGACATTGGGGCTGGTGTATATACATCACATAGGAGATGCATACATCACCGAGGATACAGTGGGACTGGTGCATATATCACATAGGATACAGTGAGGCTGATGCATACATCACATAGGAGACAGTGGGGCTGGTGCACACATCACATAGAAGACAGTCAGGTTGGTGTACACATCACATAGGAGACAGTGGGGCTGGTGCATACATCACATAGGAGACAGTGGGGCTGGTGCATACATCACATAGGAGACAGTGGGGCTGGTGCATACATCATATAGGAGACAGTGGGGCTGGTGCATACATCACATAGGAGACAGTGGGGCTGGTGTACACATCACAAAAGAGATACAGTGACTACTGGCTTCATCATCAGAGGGTCAGTAGTGCAGAGTGTGCTAACTCTGCCCACAAAGAGCGTCCTGATGCTGGCAGCTGAAGCACTGTGGTTCTCTGGAATTCATAACCCTGATTTAGGGTGACATATGACTCTTTTTTCCTATTCTCCATGCCTGCATGAGCAATAAATGCAGCAAAAAATGGGATAAGTTTCAGAAATCAGAGGATTCCATTAGCTGTACAATTATAACAATTATATTGGGATCACAACCATGATTGGCAGCCACATTACTGCCACTGCCATGCCCATGTGAGGCGGGTGGCATAATGATACAACACTATGAAGTAACTTCCTCATGACTGTGCTGCTCTATTATAACATTAAGTGAAAATGTGTCTTTTATGCATATGTATTATTATTCATATTAGGACAATATCAATAACAAAAAAAGGAAATTACACAACACTTATGCAAAAAATATAACAGCTGCATAAACTCACAGACCTCTGACTGTATAATCTTAGAGCAAAAATATTTCCTTGCACCAGATATAAAGGAATGTGTCAATCTCACTTCAACCCTAAAAAAACTGATACACTATCACTTTATTCAGTGAGCTGAGCTTAATGATAATATTCATGTGGATTAGAATGGATTTTCTTGCTGAAGTATGTAGTAGTATAGAGAGAAAAACACAGGTGCAAGTGCAATAAAAAAAGTCAGGTTTTCGTCAAATTTATAATTTAGACCTTGACAGGCAATACCTAGTGGCACATATTAATATCCCCACTATGTACAAATAGGCTCCTGCATCATGTACTACAATGTACAAAACATGTACAAGCATGTGATAAAGGTAAACTACATGAACACATTTTCTCTCTTTCCCTTTCATTATGCTGAATGGGTAGTTACTATCACCTAGACAGCTACATGAAATGGTACCTTGGAATATCACACCAAGACAGGCAGGTCTCTGTCCATTAAATAATCCTAAACCTATGCCTTACCAACAGACCCTGTATTTAGCAATGCATGAAATATAGCAATTTTTCACCCAGCTTTACATTAAATCATATGACTCAGATAAAAAAAAGATTTGCTTTGATTTATGTTTATTTTTTAGTCTCATTAGGGCAGTTTTCCCCAGTTTCATTAAATTTCTACTTATTTTTAGTTTTGCCATTTTCAAAGTAAAGTCATATCTTAAATACTTTGCAATATAATTGTGGAACGGGGGGGATACAAGGTGAGCTGTCATGTCAAAATATGAAATGTTTCTAAAAAAGTAACTGATTTATTACCTATAGACTGGCACAAATCTGGTCCTTAAAGGGTATAAATTGGTAAAACTGTAAAGTGGTTATAAAAGCTGGCTATTTTACAATTTATTTATTAAAAATCCTCTCTGATCTCAAGAACAGAGGGATTACTAACATTATTGTTTACTGTTTATTGCTAGGTTACTGGTTACCACTGCAAACTATAATCAGTAGCTGATCATGCCCAGAACCTACAGATTGTTTTCAACAGAGCTTGTAAGGATTGCTCTGAAACTGGCCAGATGGCTCCTTATCCAGCTATCTGATGCTGCTACACCAGACAGCTTTGCTTCTGCAGCATAGGAGGACCACTCAATTCAGGTCAACAATACCACAATGCCACTGGTCCATACTGCCAATCAAGTAAGAATGTATAATTTCAAGGATGCAGATACCATTGAATAGAATGGTGGATCAGAGAGCCAAAAGCTCCATGATCCACCATTCAGCCTGTGCCTTTGAGTCTGAGAACCTGTGCACTGCAAGCACAATGACGTCACTACTTTGTGCCTGTAGCGTAGAAGCTTTATACTCAAACTGCACAGACTGCAGCAGCGCACAAGGCCATCGGAGTGAGGTGAGTAATGGTGTTTTCTTTAATTGTCATTAATTGTGGGGGCTCATCATATTGAGTAGGGGGCTAGTAGGGTTCCTAATACTGAGTGCACCATTATACTGAGTTGAAGGATGTGAGGCCTATTAAGCTAAGTGAGGGTCTGGTTGGGGTCATTAAACTAAATGGGGGGCTAAAAAAGGGGGTCATTAAACTGAATGGGTGGCTGTGAGGGGCCCCATACTGAGCTGGGAACTGTGGGGGCTCCCATACTGAGTTGGGGCACTCATACTGAGTGGTGTCCTGTGGGGGTCATCTTTCTGTGTAGGTGTCTGTGGTCACTATTATACTGCATAAGAGAATTTAGGGGCCCTTATGTTGAGTAGTGGGCTGTGGGGACCATTACACTGTGTGAGGGGCAGTACGGGGCCGTCATACTGTCATAGTGTATGAGGGGCTGTGGAGCCAAGCTAAGTGTGGGCCTGTGGGGGCTCCCATAATGAATGGGGTAGGTGGTGACCCTCATTCTGTGTGGGGTTTGTTGGGGCCCTCATTCTGTGTGGGGTCCTGATAGTGTGTGGTGTCCCTCATACTGATTGGGGGCTGTGGGGGCCATCATACTGAGTGTGAACATATTGATATACCATCATACTGTATGGGAGCCATGATACTGTGTGTAGGGGGGCATTGTGAATATCATACTATAGGAAGGCACTTTTAGGGGCATCATGCTGTGGGGGTATTATACTGCATTAGTGGCACTGTGGAGACATCATACTTTACTGGAAGCACTGTGGCGTCAACATACTATACATGTGGGGTAAAAGTGTGCTGGGGATTCACTCTGGGGATACCATACTCAGTGTGTAGGTGGGAGCATTTTTGGAACCATCATACTCTATAATGGCCATAAAAGGGGTATCATTAGTAGAGATGAGCGTTGCTCGACTCGAACTGTTCGCCAATCTCAAATTCGAGCTGATTTGGGCGGTGTTCGAGCCGTTCGGCGAACACGAACGATTTGAGAAAAATTCGGCTGTTCGAGGCTATGTTCGATAACTGTTCGTGCACCAAAATCATAACTGGATTTTTTCTCAGTAATGATGAAAATTAATGTTAATACGCAGTTTGAGTGTACAGCGGGGTGGGGGGAGGGGCAGGGGATGGATCTCTGCAGGAATAATGAAGATCTCCATTTTTTTTTCTCTTTCCCGCATTTACAGTGGGGAGGTGCAATCTGTCAGCCTATCAGCAGCACACACACGGAGCGAAGTGCTTTTTTTCACACAAGCAAGGGCATGTGTCATTGGCAGTGTATGTCACATGTCCTTGCCCTATAAGACCAAGCCATTTTCCCCGTCGCCACCATTTTCTCACTGCTGCAGCTGCGTGTTAGACGGCACCGCTGTTGCTGTGTGCGCTATACCTTGTTAATTTCAAGCCAATTTTCGCACAAATCTACAGATAGCTTGGGAGTAGGGAATAGTTGTGATTGCAGTCCTTTTAAGGACTAGGTTACAGCATTTCCTACGACTTTTATCAGGCAGGTCTGTGCTCTTAAATAGATAGATTGTGGGAGTAAAGACTAATTGTAATTGCAGTCCTTTTCAGGACTAGGTTACATCAGTTCCTATCAGTTTTTGCCAAGCAGGTCTGTGCCAGTGCTGTGCAAGTTTTTTTCACAGCATTTGGCTGAATCTAGCAAAGCTAATCCTTTTTGGCCTATTGCAGAGTATGTTAGTCAGTGGAGTAGCCTATCTGTGTTGCAAGATATACCACCTGTGTATAGAATACCAATTTTTTTTACTGAACCTAGTGAAGTAAAATCTTTTGGGCATAGCATCATTCTATTAGTCCATCTATACTGACCTCCATCAGGTTGCAAATTGAATATAATTTTTTTCTGCATCTAGCTCTGAAAAAATATTTGGCCTTCTAGCAGTGTCTGGGACTTTCTCTATTAGTCCATCTATACTGACCTCCATCAGGTTACAAATTAAAAATAATTTTTTGTCTGCATCTAGCTCTGAAAAAATATTTGGCCTTCTAGCAGTGTGTGGGACTTTCTCTATTAGTCCATCTATACTGACCTCGATCAGATTGCAAACTGAATATATTTTTTTTCTGCATCTACCTCTGAAAAAATATTGGGCTTCTAGCTGTGTGTGGGACTTGTTCTATTAATCCATCTATACCGACCTCCATCAGATTGCAAACTGAATAGAATTTTTTTCTGCATCTACCTCTGAAAAAATATTTGGGCTTCTAGCTGTGTGTGGGACTTGTTCTATTAATCCATCTATACAGACCTCCATCAGGTTGCAAACTGAATATAATTTTTTTCTGCATCTACCTCTGAAAAAATATTTGGGCTTCTAGCTGTGTGTGGGACTTGTTCTATTAGTCCATCTATACTGACCTCCATCAGGTTGCAAACTGAATATAATTTTTTTCTGCATCTAGCTCTGAAAAAATATTTGGCCTTCTAGCAGTGTGTGGGACTTTCTCTATTAGTCCATCTATACTGACCTCCATCAGGTTGCAAATTAAAAATAATTTTTATCTGCATCTAGCTCTGAAAAAATATTTGGCCTTCTAGCAGTGTGTGGGACTTTCTCTATTAGTCCATCTATACTGACCTCCATCAGGTTGCAAATTAAAAATAATTTTTTGTCTGCATCTAGCTCTGAAAAAATATTTGGCCTTCTAGCAGTGTGTGGGACTTTCTCTATTAGTCCATCTATACTGACCTCCATCAGGTTGCAAATTCAAAATAATTTTTTGTCTGCATCTAGCTCTGAAAAAATATTTGGCCTTCTAGCAGTGTGTGGGACTTTCTCTATTAGTCCATCTATACTGACCTCCATCAGGTTGCAAATTAAAAATATTTTTTATCTGCATCTACCTCTGAAAAAATATTTGGCCTTCTAGCAGTGTGTGGGACTTGTTCTATTAGTCCATCTATACTGACCTCCATCAGGTTGCAAATTAAAAATAATTTTTTGTCTGCATCTAGCTCTGAAAAAATATTTGGCCTTCTAGCAGTGTGTGGGACTTTCTCTATTAGTCCATCTATACTGACCTCCATCAGGTTGCAAACTGAATATATTTTTTTTCTGCATCTACCTCTGAAAAAATATTTGGGCTTCTAGCTGTGTGTAGGACTTGTTCTATTAGTCCATCTATACTGACCTCCATCAGGTTGCAAACTGAATACAATTTTTTTCAGCATCTACCTCTGAAAAAATATTTGGGCTTCTAGCTGTGTGTGGGACTTGTTCTATTAGTCCATCTATACTGACCTCCATCAGGTTGCAAATTGAATATAATTTTTTTCTGCATCTACCTCTGAAAAAATATTTGGGCTTCTAGCTGTGTGTGGGACTTGTTCTATTAGTCCATCTATACTGACCTCCATCAGGTTGCAAACTGAATATAATTTTTTTCTGCATCTAGCTCTGAAAAAATATTTGGCCTTCTAGCAGTGTGTAGGACTTTCTCTATTAGTCCATCTATACTGACCTCCATCAGGTTGCAAATTAAAAATAATTTTTATCTGCATCTAGCTCTGAAAAAATATTTGGCCTTCTAGCAGTGTGTGGGACTTTCTCTATTAGTCCATCTATACTGACCTCCATCAGGTTGCAAATTAAAAATAATTTTTTGTCTGCATCTAGCTCTGAAAAAATATTTGGCCTTCAAGCAGTGTGTGGGACTTTCTCTATTAGTCCATCTATACTGACCTCCATCAGGTTGCAAATTCAAAATAATTTTTTGTCTGCATCTAGCTCTGAAAAAATATTTGGCCTTCTAGCAGTGTGTGGGACTTTCTCTATTAGTCCATCTATACTGACCTCCATCAGGCTGCAAATTAAAAATAATTTTTATCTGCATCTACCTCTGAAAAAATATTTGGCCTTCTAGCTGTGTGTGGGACTTGTTCTATTAGTCCATCTATACTGACCTCCATCAGGTTGCAAACTGAATATAATTTTTTTCTGCATCTAGCTCTGAAAAAATATTTGGCCTTCTAGCAGTGTGTGGTACTTTCTCTATTAGTCCATCTATACTGACCTCCATCAGGTTGCAAATTAAAAATAATTTATATCTGCATCTAGCTCTGAAAAAATATTTGGCCTTCTAGCAGTGTGTGGGACTTTCTCTATTAGTCCATTTATACTGACCTCCATCAGGTTGCAAATTAAAAATAATTTTTTGTCTGCATCTAGCTCTGAAAAAATATTTGGCCTTCTAGCAGTGTGTGGGACTTTCTCTATTAGTCCATCTATACTGACCTCCATCAGGTTGCAAATTAAAAATAAATTTTGTCTGCATCTAGCTCTGAAAAAATATTTGGCCTTCTAGCAGTGTGTGGGACTTTCTCTATTAGTCCATCTATACTGACCTCCATCAGGTTGCAAACTGAATATATTTTTTTTCTGCATCTACCTCTGAAAAAATATTTGGGCTTCTAGCTGTGTGTGGGACTTGTTCTATTAGTCCATCTATACTGACCTCCATCAGGTTGCAAATTGAATATAATTTTTTTATGCATGTAACCCAGCCAATAGTTTTGGCCTAATAGCACAGTTTGGCCACTCAGCTCTGCTCGGTTCCCATCCATTGTTTTTTTGTGCAAACAACTCCAGAGTTGTGAATTAGTTAACCACCAAAATGAGTGGAAAAAGGCCTGCTGCTGGTGGAAAGGGGAATAGGCGTGTTGGGAAGGGGAAAAAAGGTTGTGTCCGTGGGGTAGGTGTTAAAGCAACAGTAACATCTGCAGAAGAAAGACCATCTTCCAGCCAAACTAAAATGTCTACTTCTTTTAGCGGACAATGTGATAAGATCCCTTTCTTACGGCCACGCCAATCGCTACAAATTCCAGATGAGGCACAAAAACAGCAGGTGCTTCAACGGATATCAAGTGCTCCTTTAAGTGGGCTCTCCTCCACATCAACTTCAACATCACAAATACTCCAGTCCTCAAAGGTGTCACCCCAATCGCACTTGCTTCCTCACAGCTCCCAAATCTCCAGCTGCCCGTCTGAGTATGAGGTAGAACAGATGGTTGAGTCTGCAGAGCTGTTTACTCATACTATAGCCTGGGAATCAGAGGTCGACTCCAGCGCTTCTGTGAATCCAGACGAGGAAATGATCTGCACTGATGCCCAGAATCTTTATGAGTCGGATCCAGGACCAGACGCAGAAGGTTCTGACCATAATGTAGACCCTCATTCCCAAACTGTAACTCCTGTTGGTGGAGACAATGAGGAAGACGATGATGAGACTCAAATACCTGATTGGAGCGACAACTTTAGTTTTTTGTCAGGGCAGGAACAGGTTGGCTCTGAGGACGATGGGTGTGATAACGCACAGGGTGATGATGATGAGGTTGGAGATCCCACTTACTGTCAACCCACAGTCAGCCAAGAGATGAGGTCAGCAGAGGAGGTGGAGGAAGATGCTAGTGACGACGAGGTCAGGTTGCGCCTTCCTGGACAGAGACGTAGTACTGGAAGCACGTCAACAACTGCATCCTCAAACACAACTCTGCCTCTCACCACAAGTCGTGGTGGCTCTTCAGGTCGCATGGGTGCTAAGCCTTGCATAGCCTGGGCATTTTTTCAGATCGATAAAGATGACCCAACTCGTGTTATCTGTAACATTTGTCAGCAAAAGCTAAGTAGAGGCCAAAAAATACATAGTTTGAGTACTTCATGCATGAACCGGCACATGGACATGAAGCATAAGTTGCAGTGGGAAGCTCAGTGTGCTACAATGCGGCCTAGCCGGCCGGGCCAACCACCGTCTGCCATATCTTGTGCATCCGCGGCCTCTTCATCCTCTGTGACTGGGGGGACAGCAGTCACACCTGTTTTGGGGCGCAGACCTGCCACCTCTTTACCCGCAACAGCCAGCGTGATTGGCAGGTCATCATTTTCTTTGGAGGTGGTAACACCAGCTGGTGTTGAGCGCTGTCCGACATCGATAGCACCACCTTTGGATCAAGGCAACCTAACATGTCCGCCTGCATCTTCCTCACAGACCGGCAGTTTGCCGGGGACACCCTTATCAACCCCGTCTAAGCACAATAGCCAGCCCTCGGTCCCTCAGATGTGGACAAGTAAAAGACCATTTCCTCCTATCCATGAGAAAGCTAAGAGGTTGAATTTCACCATCTGCAAGCTCTTGGCTACAGAAATGCTGCCTTTCCGCCTGGTGGACACAGAGGATTTTTGAGACCTTATGTCCGTCGCAGTGCCCCAGTACCAGATGCCCAGTCGGCACTACTTCTCAAAGAAAGGTGTGCCTGCGCTCCACCAGCATGTCGCACACAACATCACCGCTTCTTTGAGAAACTGTGTGTGTGACAGGGTGCATTTCACCACAGACACTTGGACGAGTAGGCATGGACAGGGGCGTTACATGTCGCTGACTGGGCACTGGGTAACTATGGTGACAGCAGGACAAGGGGCTGCTGTCCAAGTCTTGCCGTCCCCACGAGTTGTGCGTCAATCCTCTTTATGTCAAAGTTCCTCCACTGCTTCTGCCTCCTCAACCTCCTCTCGGTCTTCCACCTGCACCCAAAGCCTGTCTGGTCATGCCACAAGCTTTCTAACTGCGCAGAAGGGATCCTGCACACCTCCTTACTATGCTGGCAGTAGGGCTCAACGTCATCAGGCGGTTTTTACTTTGAAATGTCTGGGAAATGTGAGTCACACAGCTGAGGAGTTGTGGTCAGCTCTGGAGAACCAATTTCATGAATGGTTGTCTCCACTGGACCTGAAACCAGGGAAGGCCGTGTGCGACAATGCTGCAAACCTGGGTGCGGCCCTTCGCCTGGGCAATGTCACACACGTGCCTTGTATGGCTCACGTGTCCTGGTTGTCCAGCAATTTTTAGCCCACTATCCCAGACTAGATGGCCTTCTGCAGAGGGCACGGTCGCTGTGTGCTCACTTCCACCGTTCGCATCCCGCAGCTCAGCGACTTACATCTCTACAGAAGTCGTTGGGCCTGCCACTTCACCGGCTAAAATGCGATGTGCCTACCCGGTGGAATTCAACTCTGCACATGTTGCAGCGACTGTGGCAGCACCGACAAGCCCTGGTGCAATACGTTCTGACGTATAGCCTGGGCCAAGGGGATCCAGAGGTGGGGCAAATCTCGCTGGAGGAGTGGTCTCAGATCAGGGACCTATGCACCCTTCTGCACAGTTTTGAAATGGCGACGAAGATGTTTAGTGCTGACGATGCCATTATCATCATGACTATTCCGGTGATTTACTTGCTGGAGCACATGTTAAACAGAATTCGGAGTCAGGTGGTGGCACAAGAGGAGGTGGAGGAAGTAGAGGAGGAGGAGTTGTATGCGGAAGGGCTAACATCTGCAAGGTCCAGACGGTCGGCAGCACCAAGGCGGCAGGCATGTGAGGGTGGGGGAGATGGTTTTACCAGGGCGCATGGTAGCAGCCAAACTAGTGAGGAAGGTGCAGGAGCCCAGGAAGAAGTGGAGGACGAACTGATGGAAGACTCATCAGATGAGGGAGACCTTGATCACATTTCTGTTGTGCGAGGTTGGGGGGAGAGGACAGAGGAAGGAAGCATGATTGTTACCTCGCCACCAACACAACAGGGACTTGGTGCTCCTGGATGCGCAACACACATGAGTGCCTTCTTGCTGCACTACCTGCAACATGACCCTCGAATTGTGAGAATTAGAAATAATCCTGACTACTGGGTTGCCGCACTGTTAGATCCCCGGTACAAAAGTAAATTTGCAGAAATTATTCCTGCCATAGAAAGGGATGCACGCATGCAGGAGCATCAGCAGAGACTGTTGCAGAATCTTACATGTGCTTTTCCACAAAACACCAGTGGTGCACGTAGTGAATCTCACAGTTCCAACTTGCCAACCGTGGGACCGTCAAGTGTTCAGCACTCAAACCGTAACAGAACCACAGTATCTGCTGGTAACATCAATTTTGCGGAATCATTTCACCACTTTTTTAGCCCATCCTTTGCAAGGTCACAGGAGACAAGAAGTCTGACACATAGTCAACGCCTAGAGACGATGGTACAGGAGTATCTCCAAGTAAACATTGAAGCCATGACTGTGTCACTGGACCCTTGCTCTTTTTGGGCTTCCAATCTGGATAAATGGCCGGAGCTAGCCACTTACGCCTTGGAGATCTTGTCATGCCCCGCAGCCAGCGTTCTGTCTGAACGTGTGTTCAGCGCTGCTGGTGGTGTGCTGACAGATAAGCGCACGCGGCTCTCCACTGATAATGTAGACAGACTCACGTTCATAAAGATGAACAAATCATGGATCCGGAATGACTTTTCTACCCCTGTGTCATCCTGGGGAGAGTAAAAGCTTGATGATTGGTTAAAATCACCCTACCAACCGTTTTAAGCTTTCAAATTACTAATCATGTTTATCTGTATCTTGGCTGGAAAATAATTTGGGCTTTGTAGCAGTGTGCAGCACTGATTCTATTAGGCCATCTATAATAAGCTCCACCAGATTTAAAATTACTAATCATGTTTATCTGTATCTTGACTGGAAAATAATTTGGGCTTTGTAGCAGTGTGCAGCACTGATCTTATTAGGCCATCTATACTAAGCTCCACCAGATTTAAAATTAATAATAATTTTTAGCTGCATCTAGCCCGGAAAATCATAGAATCATAGAATCATAGAATCATAGAATGGTAGAGTTGGAAGGGACCTCCTGGGTCATCTGGTCCAACCCCCTGCTCAAAGCAGGATTCACTAAATCATCTCAGACAGATGTCTGTCCAGCCTCTGTTTGAAGACGTCCATTGAAGGGGAACTCACCACCTCTCGTGGCAGCCTGTTCCACTCATTAATCACCCTAACTGTCAAAAAGTTTTTTCTAATATCTAATCTGTGTCTCCTCCCATTTAGTTTCATCCCATTGCTTCTAGTCTTTCCTTGTGCAAATGAGAATAAAGATGATCCTTCTACAATGTGACAGCCCTTGACATATTTGTAGACAGCTATTAAGTCTCCTCTCAGTCTTCTTTTTTGCAAGCTAAACATTCCCAAATCCTGCAACCGTTCCTCATAGGACATGGTTTGCAGACCAGTCACCATTCTGGTCGCTCTTCTCTGAACTTGCTCCAGTTTGTCTATGTCTTTTTTAAAATGTGGTGCCCAAAACTGTACACAGTATTCCAGATGAGGTCTGACCAAAGAGGAGTAAAGACCAATAATGACTTCACGTGATCTAGACTGTATGCTTCTGTTAATACATCCCAGAATTGTATTTGCCTTTTTTGCTGCTGCATCACACTGTTGACTCATGTTCAGTCTATGATCTATTAGTATACCTAAGTCTTTTTCACATGTACTGTTGCTTAGCTCTATTCCTCCCATTCTGTATATGCTTTTTTCATTTTTATTGCCCAGATGTAGTACTTTGCATTTTTCCCTGTTAAAAACCATTCTGTTGGTTGCTGCCCACTGCTCCAGTTTATTTAGGTCTTTTTGAATCCTCTCTCTCTCTTCTCTAGTATTAGCTATCCCTCCTAGCTTTGTGTCATCAGCAAATTTAATCAGTTTACCCTCAATTCCTTCATCTAAATCATTGATAAAGATGTTGAACAATACAGGTCCCAGGACGGAGCCCTGTGGTACCCCACTTGAGACATTCATCCAGCTGGATGTGAAGCCATTTACAATCACCCTTTGAGTCCGATCACTAAGCCAGTTATGAATCCACCTAACAGTTGCCTGGTCCATTGCATACTTGGTCATTTTTTCAATAAGGATGGTGTGAGATACTTTGTCAAATGCTTTGCTGAAGTCAAGATATACTATATCTACAGCATTTCCCTGATCCACCCAGTCAGTGATTCTGTCATAGAAGGAAATTAAGTTAGTCTGACATGACTTGTTAGTTATAAACCCATGCTGACTCTGGTTAATCACTTCATTCTTATCCAGGTACTTACATACATGTTGTTTAATAATTTGTTCAAAGATCTTTCCTGGTATAGAAGTCAGACTCACCGGCCTATAGTTCCCTGGGTCCACCTTCTTCCCCTTTTTGAAGATAGGAACAACATTTGCTCTTCTCCAGTCTTCTGGGACTTCTCCTGTTCTCCAAGAATTTTCAAAGATTATGGAGAGTGGTTCTAAAATTTCTTCTACGATCTCCTTCAGTACTCTAGGGTGTAATTCATCTGGACCTGGAGACTTGAACTCATTTATGTTAGCTAAATATTCCCTCACAATCTTTCTGTTTACAGATAACTTGGATTCTTCTATTCCTTTAAAAGGACAGTGAAGATCAGTTGATGTTACATTTTCTTTCTGAGAGAAAACAGATGCAAAATAGGAATTAAAAAGTTTGGCCTTCTCAACATCCTCTCTTACCATTTCTCCATTTTCATCCTGTAAAAATCCTATAGCATCTTTGACTTTTCTTTTACTTTTGACATACCCCCAAAATCCTTTTTTATTGCTTTTGACATCTCTTGCAAGCCTTAATTCATTGTCAGCTTTAGCTAACCTGATACATGCCCTGCAGGATCTGCAGACTGCATTATAATCTTCTTTAGATATGCCTCCCTCTTTCCATTTAATAAACATTTCTTTCTTTCTTTTTAGCATGTGTTTAAGTTCTGTGTTCATCCATCCTGGTTTCCTTAAATGCTTCCCATTCTTCCTACTTTTCGGGATTGTTAACGATTGTGCTTTGAGAATCTCATTTTTAAAAATTTCCCATCCTTCCTGGACATTTTTGTCCTTAAGGACATCCAGCCATTGGATCCCTCCTATTCTCTTTCTGAGTCTCTTAAAATCTGCCTTTCTAAAATCTAACCTTGAAGTTTGAGTCTTCACATGTCTTCCTCCTCTAGTTATCCAAAATTCTATAATAGCATGATCGCTGCCTCCTAGGGTCCCAGCCACTTTTACCTCCTCAACCATTTCCTCCTTGTTTATAAGGATTAGATCCAAAGTAGCAGATCCCCTTGTTTTCTCCCCTACCTTTTGGAAGATAAAGTTGTCAGCAAGAGAGGATAAGAATTTGCTTGACCTGTTAGTTTTACTTGAGAGAGATTCCCAACAAATGTCTGGATAGTTGAAATCTCCCATGACCACTACGTCATATTTTTTTGAGAACTTGGTCATTTGATACATAAAGAGTTCATCCATATCTTTAGCTTGCCCAGGTGGCCTGTAGTAAATGCCTACAATGGTGTCCTTTCCGTTGTTCTCTCCTTGTATTCTTACCCAAACAGTTTCCACAGAACTCCCAGTCTCTGAAGCTTCAATCTCTGTGCAGATATACGCTTTTCTAACATACAATGCAACACCTCCTCCTCGTTTATCAAGTCTGTTTCTTGCAAATAAGTTGTATCCTTTTAGCCTTTTATTCCAATCATGTGTATTGTCCCACCAAGTTTCAGTGATTCCAATGACATCATATTTCTTTTCCTGCGTTAGTAGTTCTAATTCTCCTTGTTTGTTGCCCATGCTTTGTGCATTTGTATAAAAACATTTTAGTTTGTGATTGGTTTCTCTTCCTCCCATATTTTTATTATTTAAATTGTTTTGTCTTTGTTCTTCCTTTCCACTTCCAGTAGCAGAGATCTCAATAGTATTTGTCAGCTGTATGGCTTTTTCTGGCCTTTTGCTTCCCTTCCCACATTGTTCTAGTTTAAAGCTCTCCTGATGAGTGTAGCAAGGCGACTTCCAAATACATGTTTTCCAGTCTTCGTAAGGTGCACCCCATCTCTAGCAAGTAGTCCATCGTATAGGTAATTCATTCCGTGATCCAGAAATCCAAATCCTTGTTGATGGCACCATCGACGTAGCCAGTTGTTCACCTGTAGAATCTTATTCCACCTCATTGTTCCATGGCCATCCACTGGGAGGATGGATGAGAAGACCACCTGCGCTCCCAATTCTTTCACTTTCTTGCCCAAGTCTTCAAAGTCACTGCAGATGGTTTCCAGGTCCTTTCTTGCGGTGTCATTTGTCCCCACATGTATTAGCAGGAATGGGTAGTGATCTGTAGGTCTGAAGAGTCTTGATATCCTGTCAGACACATCTTTAATTTTTGCTCCTGGAAGACAGCACATTTCTCTTGAGGTTATGTCTGGTCTGCAGATAGCAGCCTCTGTTCCTCTTAACAGGGAATCCCCCATGACCACCACTCTCCGTTTTTTCTTCACAACATTCTTCTTTCTCCATCCAGGAGGATTCTGAGGGCTTACAAGGTTATTCATTGCTGGCAAAGTCTTATTTTGCTGTATTTCTTCATGGTTCTCCTGCGTGAGAGCCTGGTACTGGTTCCTGAGCAGTATGGGTGCTGACTGCCTCTCGATCCTCCTGCTTCTGTGGGTCACATGCTTCCATTCCTCTGTTTCCTCAGGTGCAGTTCGAATTTCTTCTCTTTCTGAATCATGAAGAGATAATTCTGCTCTGTCTAAGAACTCTTCACCTTCCTTAATGATTTTCAAGGTAGTTAACCTCTCTTCTAGATTTCGCAACTTTTCCTCCAACAGGGACACAAGCTTGCATTTCTGGCATGTGAAGTTTGGCTTTTCCACTGGCAAGTCTGTGAACATGTAGCAGGATATGCAGCTCACCAAATGGCTCCTGGACTCTTCCATGTTCTTATTGTTAATGTTCTGAAAACAGTGAAAAAAGCTTAAAAAAAAAGCTCCAAAATGCGCGCGCCGGTAGGCGCGCGGTTTACCGATGTCCTCTTTTCAGCTCCAACAGCCAAAATCCAGTGTCCTTTGAGCTCGCGGAGACTCTTCACTTACCCCAAAATGCAGTGGGAATATGCAAATTATCTCCTCAGGACTCCTCCCCTGGTTTACCGATGTCCTCTTTTCAGCTCCAACAGCCAAAATCCAGTGTCCTTTGAGCTCGCGGAGACTCTTCACTTACCCCAAAATGCAGTGGGAATATGCAAATTATCTCCTCAGGACTCCTCCCCTGGTTTACCGATGTCCTCTTTTCAGCTCCAACAGCCAAAATCCAGTGTCCTTTGAGCTCGCGGAGACTCTTCACTTACCCCAAAATGCAGTGGGAATATGCAAATTATCTCCTCAGGACTCCTCCCCTGGTTTACCGATGTAATAATTTTGGGGCTCCGAGATGCGCAAGACACATAAGTGCCTTCTTGCTGCACTACCTGCAACATGACCCTCATATTGTCAGAATTCGAAGTAATCATGACTACTGGGTTGCCACACTCTTAGATCCCCCAAACTTTTCGATCAACCTTTTCATTTTAATAAAGACCAAAAAAATGGTCATTTTTGAAATTATAAGCATTAGCAGGTTATTAGAAACTGAAATCAAACAGTTTTCAACTCAAAACTTTATTCTAGGTGATGTTACATTTTCACATAGGACCCCTTGTTCGAAAGGAGCTTCTGAATAGTGTTGAGCCACCCCCGTAGTGTTCGAGTTCGGTTCGGTTCGTCGAACACCCGTGTGTTCGCCGAACTGTTCGTCGAACTGTTCGTCGAACACCTTCGAACACCGTTAAAACCAATGGCAGGCAAACAAAAACACATAGAAACACATAGAAAACACCTTCAAAGGTGTCCAAAAGCTGACAAACTGCTCAGAAGACACAACTAACACATGGAAAAGTGACAAGTACATATAGTCATGCGAAAATAAAAGAGGTGGAGGAGTAAAAGGAGGGGGAGACACAGATATAGGCATGTCATACCCTTCTAAAATCCAAAAAGTGAGAAGCCGACACGGCCAGTCCGCTCCTGCCCGTGCCACCTCCGTGTCGCCGGGTTTGTGCCAGAGCCGCGGTGGACCCTGACGGCCAGCCCCCCTCTCCCAATACTGGTGCCTGTCCGCTGGTGGGTCGAGCGAGCCCCCCTGTGGTGGAGGCAGCTCTAAGCTTTTTAATTTAAATTGTCTCTCTAATTTGAATGAATACACTTTAAATCCATTTACAAGGATCTATTGGAGGGCAAGTCTCATGCCAGCAGCCGCGTAATTCCAGCTCCAGTAGCGTCCACTAAAGCTGCTGCAGTTAAAAAGCTTTTATAAGGATCGAGCTCGGCTGTCCACCGCAAGGCATCCTACTGCCAGTCCCAGCCCCTATGCCTTGGGGTGCCTCCTGATGCTCTTCACTGAGTATCCCATGGTCCCGAAGCATTTCCTTTGAAAAAATTAAGTGTCTAAACTACAGGTGGTGTAGCTTGCTTAACAGCCGGGATAATCCGCTGACTAGCAGACACTGCTACTAGGCACAAAGTATTTCCTGGGCTAGATGCAGTTAAAAATTTGTAATTAGATACTCTCGTTGGATGCTGAGAAAGCATTCCATAGAGTCTCCTGGCACGCCATATATGATTCTCTTAAAAAGCTTGGGGTAGGGGTCTAGGGGACCCTTTTATAGCCAAAATCACGGCCCTGTATCGCAATACATCACCTAGGCTGAAGATAAATGGAACTGTAGCACCCTGAGGGCTCGGTTGCTACAGACGTATTGCACCTCACCCAGAGGTGTGATATCTCACTCTCAGGTAAGGATGGAGTGTGGATCAGGACCCGACACCTGCATGCATTACACCACATTGCCGTGGGGCAGGGCGACCAATATGCCCCTGAGATGGGCACGACAGTCCCTGTCCCTGGCTGGAGTGGGGGGAGGGAACACTGAGGAAGGGGAACCCTGTAGTGCAGGAGCAGGGAGGAAGCAGTTCCTGGGTGCATTGAGAAGGGAGTATAAAAGGTGGGCACCATCTTAGTTCAGTGCAGAGAAGTCTGAGCAGAAGTGGCAGGGAGCAGGGGCTCTGCATGAGCTCTGCTCCGGAGGCGGGCCTAGTAACAGAGGCCCAGGCCTGGAAGAGGGAGAAGGAAGGAAGAGGAGCGGAGAAGGCTCCAGGAACGAGAAATGAAGGGATCCCAGGGGTGCGGACGGGCGAGTCGCCACCGCACGCCCGAATCCACCTGCGTGGAGGGGTCAGGCCAAAGGGGGAGACCGGTCCCCGAACTAGTGGAGGCAGGAAACGACCCTCAGCTAGAAACCGGAGGCTCTGACATTTTATGTGGCGCAGCCCCTCGCTACACCCGCTAGAAAGTCACCACATAGGGTCAGGGAAACTGGCGCCAAGTTTACCAAGAGGAGGCCCGAGGCAGCCGGACAGA
This sequence comes from Phyllobates terribilis, assembly GCF_046119375.1. Lineage (NCBI taxonomy): Eukaryota > Metazoa > Chordata > Amphibia > Anura > Dendrobatidae > Phyllobates > Phyllobates terribilis. The sequence continues at coordinate 421,591,873 of NW_027362763.1, read as the reverse complement.
AGTGTTGGTAAGAAAGGCCAGACAAAGGACACACAAAGGGGGTCCTGTGAAGTGCTCCAAAGTTATCTGGGAGTTGTCTGAGCCCCTCACCTGGTGAGCACAGTACGACGTGGCCAGCCGTTACCTGCAGACGTGGTCTGGATAATAAGAACTGTGAGTAAAGGCCCTGGACTGCATCACTGACTCCGTGTCGTTACTGCTGCTGCCCTGCACCATCACCCCCATCCTCCGCATACACTGACCTGAGGCTATACTCCTCCCGTGGGGAGTTATGCTACGCTCTGCTGCACCCACAACACCAGCCTCAGCGGTCTGCCCTGTAGCGGCGGTTCACTCTGACCGCAATCCACGGGTGGCGTAGTCGGACATTTAAACATCAAAACCACATAAATAGTTCCGCCACTGGTTTGACCGCCCTGAGCCACGGAACCGGGTCGCCGCCACGAAGACTACAACCACCAGCATCCACCAAAAAGGGTCCGGCTCCGGGTGTCCCAAGGCCCAGTGGGTGCGTCAGAACATTTTCATCACCTTTCACAATCACCAATGGGACAAGGCAGGGATGTCCTCTGTCCCCTCTCTTATACATCCTAGTGACGGAGCACCTGCTCTCATCAATTCGCCATAACCCCAATATTAGGTGGATTGAGGTGGGAGGCACCGAGTACAAGTGCTCTCTATTTGCTGATGATGTCCTAGTATATATCACTCAATCACATATATCCATCCATGCTGTTATGGCTGAAATAGATCACTTTGTTACATGGTAAAATTTTAAAATCAATGCAGCGAAGTCTGAGGCCCTCGATGTCTCCCTCCCCAAATCCATATAGGATTCCATCCAGTCCAACTTTCCCTTTGCCTGGCCCTCACAGGGTATCAAATACTTAGGAATTCCTATTCATAGAGACCTCTCCCATCTATGTTATCTTAATTTTGGGCCCTTTATTGAACAATTCCATACAGACCACGGTTGGCAAGTTAGAACTGTAAGATTCACTACGTGAACCGCTGGTGTTTTGTGGAAAAGCACATGTACACCGCGTTCCAAATTATTATGCAAAAAGTGTTTAGGAGTGATAAGGGAAGAATTTGTTTGTTTGTCAGTTAAACTCATTGATGGTGATGTGTGTCAGGGCTCTTTATATCACAGTAAGCAATTGCAGACACCTGTGCTAATTAGTTTGGCAGGTGTGTCCAATGAAAGGCAAGACTACTTAAGAAGGCTCTCTCACATTATTAAGCAGCCTACATTTTCTGCCAAAATGGGAAAGAAAAAGGATGTGTCGGCTGCTGAGAAGCAACAAATTGTGGAGTGTTTAGGTCAAGGCATGACTACAATCAACATTGTGCGATGATCAGGATGAAGTGTCTTGGCAATCAAGAAGTATGTAGCTGATTCACAGTACACACGTGTGCGTGCTGATAAGGGCAAATTGAGGACTCTTTCCTACAGGCAATTACGTCAGGTTGAAAGAGCAGCGGCAAAAAAGCCTTGTCATAGCAGCAGACAAGTTTTTGAAGCTGCTTGTGCCTCCAACGTCCCCCGAACAACAAGATGCAGGGTCCTTCAGAGGTTTGCAGCTGTGCATACGCCATCCTGTTGACCTCCTCTATCCACTTCACACAAGCAGAAACGGCAAACACGGCTACAGCGCCAACAAGGAGGAGGTGGAGTAATGTTTTGGGCTGGAATCATGGGGAGAGAGATTGTCGGCCCCTTTAGGATCCCTGAAGGCGCTAAAGATGAACTCCATAATGTATGTGGATTTTCTCAAACAGCACTTCCTGCCATGGTTCAAGAAGAAGAACCGTGTATTTCACAGCAAGATCATTTTTCTGCATGATAATGCACCATCTCATGCTGCACATAAAACATCTGCATCTCTGGCTGATATGGGCATAAAAGGGGACAAACTTATGGTGTGACCCCCATGCTCCCCTGACCTCTACCCCATTCAGAACCTTTGGAGCATCATTAAAAGGAGTGTCTATGATGGCGGGAGGCAGTTCACATCTAAGCAACAGCTCTGGGAGGGTATTCTGTCCTCATGCAAAACAATTGAAGCAGAAACCATCCAAAACGTGACAAATTCAATGGACGAGAGAGTTCAGAAGCTCCCTTTGAACAAGGGGTCCTATGTGAAAATGTAACATCACCTAGAATAAAGTTTTGAGTTGAAAACTGTTTGATTTCAGTTTCTAACAACCTGCTAATGCTTATAATTTCAAAAATGACCATTTTTTTGGTCTTTATTAAAATGAAAAGGTTGATCGAAAAGTTTGGGGGATCTAAGAGTGTGGCAACCCAGTAGTCATGATTACTTCGAATTCTGACAATATGAGGGTCATGCTGCAGGTAGTGCAGCAAGAAGGCACTTATGTGTCTTGCGCATCTCGGAGCCCCAAAATTATTTTCCGGGCTAGATGCAGCTAAAAATTATTTTTAATTTTAAATCTGGTGGAGCTTATTATAGATGGCCTAATAGGATCAGTGCTGCACACTGCTACAAAGCCCAAATTATTTTCCAGTCAAGATACAGATAAACATGATTAGTAATTTGAAAGCTTAAAACGTTTGGTAGGGTGATTTTAACCAATCATCAAGCTTTTACTCTCCCCAGGATAACACAGGGGTAGAAAAGTCGTTTCGGATCCATGATTTGTTCATCTTTATGAACGTGAGTCTGTCTACATTATCAGTGGAGAGCCGCGTGCGCTTATCTGTCAGCACACCACCAGCAGCGCTGAACACACGTTCAGACAGAACGCTGGCTGCGGGGCATGACAAGATCTCCAAGGCGTAAGTGGCTAGCTCCGGCCATTTATCCAGATTGGAAGCCCAAAAAGAGCAAGGGTCCAGTGACACAGTCGTGGCTTCAATGTTTACTTGGAGATACTCCTGTACCATCGTCTCTAGGCGTTGACTATGTGTCAGACTTCTTGTCTCCTGTGGCCTTGCAAAGGATGGGCTAAAAAAGTGGTGAAATGATTCCGCAAAATTGATGTTACCAGCAGATACTGTGGTTCTGTTACGGTTTGAGTGCTGAACACTTGACGGTCCCACGGTTGGCAAATTGGAACTGTGAGATTCACTACGTGCACCACTGGTATTTTGTGGAAAAGCACATGTAAGATTCTGCAACAGTCTCTGCTGATACTCCTGCATGCGTGCATCCCTTTCTATGGCAGGAATAATTTCTGCAAATTTACTTTTGTACCGGGGATCTAACAGTGTGGCAACCCAGTAGTCAGGATTATTTCTAATTCTCACAATTCGAGGGTCATGTTGCAGGTAGTGCAGCAAGAAGGCACTCATGTGTGTTGCGCATCCAGGAGCACCAAGTCCCTGTTGTGTTGGTGGCGAGGTAACAATCATGCTTCCTTCCTCTGTCCTCTCCCCCCAACCTCGCACAACAGAAATGTGATCAAGGTCTCCCTCATCTGATGAGTCTTCCATCAGTTCGTCCTCCACTTCTTCCTGGGCTCCTGCACCTTCCTCACTAGTTTGGCTGCTACCATGCGCCCTGGTAAAACCATCTCCCCCACCCTCACATGCCTGCCGCCTTGGTGCTGCCGACCTTCTGGACCTTGCAGATGTTAGCCCTTCCGCATACAACTCCTCCTCCTCTACTTCCTCCACCTCCTCTTGTGCCACCACCTGACTCCGAATTCTGTTTAACATGTGCTCCAGCATGTAAATCACCGGAATAGTCATGCTGATAATGGCATCGTCAGCACTAAACATCTTCGTCGCCATTTCAAAACTGTGCAGAAGGGTGCATAGGTCCCTGATCTGAGACCACTCCTCCAGCGTGATTTGACCCACCTCTGAATCTCGTTGGCCCAGGCTATACATGAGAACGTATTGCACCAGGGCTTGTCGGTGCTGCCACAGTCGCTGCAACATGTGCAGAGTTGAATTCCACCGGGTAGGCACATCGCATTTTAGCCGGTGAAGTGGCAGGCCCAACGACTTCTGTAGAGATGTAAGTCGCTGAGCTGCGGGATGCGAACGGCGGAAGTGAGCACACAGCGACCGTGCCCTCTGCAGAAGGCCATCTAGTCTGGGATAGTGGGCTAAAAATTGCTGGACAACCAGGTTCAACACGTGAGCCATACAAGGCACGTGTGTGACATTGCCCCGGCGAAGGGCCGCACCCAGGTTTGCAGCATTGTCGCACACGGCTTTCCCTGGTTTCAGGTCCAGTGGAGACAACCATTCATGAAATTGGTTCTCCAGAGCTGACCACAACTCCTCAGCTGTGTGACTCACATTTCCCAGACATTTCAATGTAAAAACCGCCTGATGACGTTGAGCCCTACTGCCAGCATAGTAAGGAGGTGTGCAGGATCCCTTCTGCGCAGTTAGAAAGCTTGTGGCATGACCAGACAGGCTTTGGGTGCAGGTGGAAGACCGAGAGGAGGTTGAGGAGGCAGAAGCAGTGGAGGAACTTTGACATAAAGAGGATTGACGCACAACTCGTGGGGACGGCAAGACTTGGACAGCAGCCCCTTGTCCTGCTGTCACCATAGTTACCCAGTGCCCAGTCAGCGACATGTAACGCCCCTGTCCATGCCTACTCGTCCAAGTGTCTGTGGTGAAATGCACCCTGTCACACACAGAGTTTCTCAAAGAAGCGGTGATGTTGTGTGCGACATGCTGGTGGAGCGCAGGCACACCTTTCTTTGAGAAGTAGTGCCGACTGGGCATCTGGTACTGGGGCACTGCGACGGACATAAGATCTCGAAAATCCTCTGTGTCCACCAGGCGGAAAGGCAGCATTTCTGTAGCCAAGAGCTTGCAGATGGTGAAATTCAACCTCTTAGCTTTCTCATGGCTAGGAGGAAATGGTCTTTTACTTGTCCACATCTGAGGGGCCGAGGGCTGGCTATTGTGCTTAGATGGGGTTGATAAGGGTGTCCCCGGCAAACTGCCGGTCTGTGAGGAAGATGCAGGCGGACATGTTAGGTTGCCTTGATCCAAAGGTGGTGCTATCGATGTCGGACAGCGCTCAACACCAGCTGGTGTTACCACCTCCAAAGAAAATGATGACCTGCCAATCACGCTGGCTGTTGCGGGAAAAGAGGTGGCAGGTCTGCGCCCCAAAACAGGTGTGACTGCTGTCCCCCCAGTCACAGAGGATGAAGAGGCCGCGGATGCACAAGATATGGCAGACGGTGGTTGGCCCGGCCGGCTAGGCCGCATTGTAGCACACTGAGCTTCCCACTGCAACTTATGCTTCATGTCCATGTGCCGGTTCATGCATGAAGTACTCAAACTATGTATTTTTTGGCCTCTACTTAGCTTTTGCTGACAAATGTTACAGATAACACGAGTTGGGTCATCTTTATCGATCTGAAAAAATGCCCAGGCTATGCAAGGCTTAGCACCCATGCGACCTGAAGAGCCACCACGACTTGTGGTGAGAGGCAGAGTTGTGTTTGAGGATGCAGTTGTTGACGTGCTTCCAGTACTACGTCTCTGTCCAGGAAGGCGCAACCTGACCTCGTCGTCACTAGCATCTTCCTCCACCTCCTCTGCTGACCTCATCTCTTGGCTGACTGTGGGTTGACAGTAAGTGGGATCTCCGACCTCATCATCATCACCCTGTGCGTTATCACACCCGTCGTCCTCAGAGCCAACCTGTTCCTGCCCTGACAAAAAACCAAAGTTGTCGCTCCAATCAGGTATTTGAGTCTTATCATCGTCTTCCTCATTGTCTCCACCAACAGGAGTTACAGTTTGGGAATGAGGGTCTACATTATGGTCAGAACCTTCTGCGTCTGGTCCTGGATCCGACTCATAAAGATTCTGGGCATCAGTGCAGATCATTTCCTCGTCTGGATACACAGAAGCGCTGGAGTCGACCTCTGATTCCCAGGCTATAGTATGAGTAAACAGCTCTGCAGACTCAACCATCTGTTCTACCTCATACTCAGACGGGCAGCTGGAGATTTGGGAGCTGTGAGGAAGCAAGTGCGATTTGGGTGACACCTTTGAGGACTGGAGTATTTGTGATGTTGAAGTTGATGTGGAGGAGAGCCCACTTAAAGGAACACTTGATATCCGTTGAAGCACCTGCTGTTTTTGTGCCTCATCTGGAATTTGTAGCAATTGGCGTGGCCGTAAGAAAGGGATCTTATCACATTGTCCGCTAAAAGAAGTAGACATTTTAGTTTGGCTGGAAGATGGTCTTTCTTCTGCAGATGTTACTGTTGCTTTAACACCTACCCCACGGACACAACCTTTTTTCCCCTTCCCAACACGCCTATTCCCCTTTCCACCAGCAGCAGGCCTTTTTCCACTCATTTTGGTGGTTAACTAATTCACAACTCTGGAGTTGTTTGCACAAAAAAACAATGGATGGTAACCGAGCAGAGCTGAGTGGCCAAACTGTGGTATTAGGCCAAAACTATTGGCTGGTTAGATGCAGAAAAAAATTATTTTGAATTTGCAACCTGATGGAGGTCAGTATAGATGGACTAATAGAGAAAGTCCGACACACTACTAGAAGGCCAAATATTTTTTCAGAGGTAGATGCAGAAAAAAATATATTCAGTTTGCAACCTGATGGAGGTCAGTATAGATGGACTAATACAACAAGTCCCGCACACAGCTAGAAGCCCAAATATTTTTTCAGAGGTACTGTAGATGCAGATAAAAATTATTTTTAATTTGCAACCTGATGGAGGTCAGTATAGATGGACTAATAGAGAAAGTCCGACACACTACTAGAAGGCCAAATATTTTTTCAGAGGTAGATGCAGAAAAAAATATATTCAGTTTGCAACCTGATGGAGGTCAGTATAGATGGACTAATAGAGAAAGTCCGACACACTACTAGAAGGCCAAATATTTTTTCAGAGGTAGATGCAGAAAAAACTATATTCAGTTTGCAACCTGATGGAGGTCAGTATAGATGGACTAATAGAACAAGTCCCACACACTGCTAGAAGCCCAAATATTTTTTCAGAGGTACTGTAGATGCAGATAAAAATTAGTTTTAATTTGCAACCTGATGGAGGTCAGTATAGATGGACTAATAGAGAAAGTCCGACACACTACTAGAAGGCCAAATATTTTTTCAGAGCTAGATGCAGAAAAAAATTATATTCAGTTTGCAACCTGATGGAGGTCAGTATAGATGGACTAATAGAGAAAGTCCGACACACTACTAGAAGGCCAAATATTTTTTCAGAGGTAGATGCAGAAAAAAATATATTCAGTTTGGAACCTGATGGTGGTCAGTATAGATGGATTAATAGAACAAGACCCACACACAGCTAGAAGCCCAATATTTTTTCAGAGGTAGATGCAGAAAAAACTATATTCAGTTTGCAACCTGATGGAGGTCAGTATAGATGGACTAATAGAACAAGTACCACACACTGCTAGAAGCCCAAATATTTTTTCAGAGGTACTGTAGATGCAGATAAAAATTAGTTTTAATTTGCAACCTGATGGAGGTCAGTATAGATGGACTAATAGAGAAAGTCCGACACACTACTAGAAGGCCAAATATTTTTTCAGAGGTAGATGCATTAAAAAATATATTCAGTTTGCAACCTGATGGAGGTCAGTATAGATGGATTAATAGAACAAGACCCACACACAGCTAGAATCCCAATATTTTTTCAGAGGTAGATGCAGAAAAAAATATATTCAGTTTGCAACTTGATGGAGGTCAGTATAGATGGACTAATAGAACAAGTCCCACACACTGCTAGAAGCCCAAATATTTTTTCAGAGGTACTGTAGATGCAGATAAAAATTAGTTTTAATTTGCAACCTGATGGAGGTCAGTATAGATGGACTAATAGAGAAAGTCCGACACACTACTAGAAGGCCAAATATTTTTTCAGAGGTAGATGCAGAAAAAACTATATTCAGTTTGCAACCTGATGGAGGTCAGTATAGATGGATTAATAGAACAAGACCCACACACAGCTAGAAGCCCAATATTTTTTCAGAGGTAGATGCAGAAAAAAATATATTTAGTTTGCAACCTGATGGAGGTCAGTATAGATGGACTAATAGAACAAGTCCCAGACACTGCTAGAAGCCCAAATATTTTTTCAGAGGTACTGTAGATGCAGATAAAAATTAGTTTTAATTTGCAGCCTGATGGAGGTCAGTATAGATGGACTAATAGAATGATGCTATGCCCAAAAGATTTTACTTCACTAGGTGCAGTAAAAAAATTGGTATTCTATACACAGGTGGTATATCTTGCAACACAGATAGGCTACTCCACTGACTAACACACTCTGCAATAGGCCAAAAAGGATTAGCTTTGCTAGATTCAGCCAAATGCTGTGAAAAAAACTTGCACAGCACTGGCACAGACCTGCCTGGCAAAAACTGATAGGAACTCATGTAACCTAGTCCTGAAAAGGACTGCAATTACAATTAGTCTTTACTCCCACAACCGATCTATTTAAGAGCACAGACCTCCCTGATAAAAGTCGTAGGAAATGCTGTAACCTAGTCCTTAAAAGGACTGCAATCACAACTATTCCCTACTCCCAAGCTATCTGTATATTTGTGCGAAAATTGGCTTGAAATTAACAAGGTATAGCGCACACAGCAACAGCGGTGCCGTCTAACACGCAGCTGCAGCAGTGAGAAAATGGTGGCGACGGGGAAAATGGCTTGGTCTTATAGGGCAAGGACATGTGACATACACTGCCAATGACACATGCCCTTGCTTGTGTGAAAAAAAGCACTTCGCTCCGTGTGTGCGCTGCTGATAGGCTGACAGATTGCACCTCCCCACTGTAAATGCGGGAAAGAGAAAAAAAAATGGAGATCTTCATTGTTCCTGCAGAGATCCATCCCCTGCCCCTCCCCCCACCCCGCTGTACACTCAAACTGCGTATTAACATTAATTTTCATCATTACTGAGAAAAAATCCAGTTATGATTTTGGTGCACGAACAGTTATCGAACATAACCTCGAACAGCCGAATTTTTCTCAAATTGTTCGTGTTCGCCGAACGGCTCGAACACCGCCCAAAACAGCTCGAATTTGAGATTGGCGAACAGTTCGAGTAGAACAACGCTCATCTCTACTTCTGAACTCTCTCGTCCATTGAATTTGTCAGGTTTTGGATGGTTTCTGCTTCAATTGTTTTGCATGAGGACAGAATACCCTCCCAGAGCTGTTGCTTATATGTGAACTGCCTCCCGCCATCATAGACACTCCTTTTGATGATGCTCCAGAGGTTCTGAATGGGGTAGAGGTCAGGGGAGTTTGTCCCCTTTTATGCCCATATCAGCCAGAGATGCAGATGTTTTATGTGCAGCATGAGATGGTGCATTATTATGCAAAAAAATGATCTTGCTGTGAAATACACGGTTCTTCTTCTTGAACCATGGCAGGAAGTGCTGTTTGAGAAAATCCACATACATTATGGAGTTCATCTTTAGCGCCTTCAGGGATCCTAAAGGGGCCGACAATCTCTCTCCCCATGATTCCAGCCCAAAACATTACTCCACCTCCTCCTTGTTGGCGCTGAAGCCGTGTTTGCGTGGGGTGTCCATCAACCAGCCATCCTCCACTCCATCCATCTGGACCATCGAGCGCTGCATGGCACTCATCCGTGAACAAAACAGTTTTGAAATCAGTCTTCATGTAATGTTTGGCCCACTGGAGCCGTTTCTGCTTGTGTGAAGTGGATAGAGGAGGTCGACAGGATGGCGTATGCACAGCTGCAAACCTCTGAAGGACCCTGCATCTTGTTTTTCGGGGGACGTTGGAGGCACCAGCAGCTTCAAAAACTTGTCTGCTGCTATGACAAGGCTTTTTTGCCGCTGCTCTTTTAACCTGACGTAATTGCCTGTAGGAAAGAGTCCTCAATTTGCCCTTATCAGCACGCACACGTGTGTACTGTGAATCAGCTACATACTTCTTGATTGCCAAGACACTTCATCCTGATCATCGCACAATGTTGATTGTAGTCATGCCTTGACCTAAACACTCCACAATTTGTTGCTTCTCAGCAGCCGACACATCCTTTTTCTTTCCCATTTTGGCAGAAAATGTAGGCTGCTTAATAATGGGAGACAGCCTTCTTAAGTAGTCTTGCCTTTCATTGGACACACCTGCCAAACTAATTAGCACAGGTGTCTGCAATTGCTTACAGTGATATAAAGAGCCCTGACACACATCACCATCAATGAGTTTAACTGACAAACAAACAAATTCTTCCCTTATCACTCCTAAACACTTTTTGCATAATAATTTGGAACACAGTGTACATGTGCTTTTCCACAAAACACCAGTGGTTCACGTAGTGAATCTTACAGTTCTAACTTGCCAACCGTGGTCTGTATGGAGTTGTTCAATAAAGGGCCCAAAATTAAGATAACATAGATGGGAGAGGTCTCTATGAATAGGAATTCCTAAGTATTTGATACCCTGTGAGGGCCAGGCAAAGGGAAAGTTGGACTGGATGGAATCCTATATGGATTTGGGGAGGGAGACATCGAGGGCCTCAGACTTCACTGCATTGATTTTAAAATTTGACCATGTAACAAAGTGATCTATTTCAGCCATAACAGCATGGATGGATATATGTGATTGAGTGATATATACTAGGACATCATCAGCAAATAGAGAGCACTTGTACTCGGTGCCTCCCACCTCAATCCACCTAATACTGGGGTTATGGCGAATTGATGAGAGCAGGTGCTCCGTCACTAGGATGTATAAGAGAGGGGACAGAGGACATCCCTGCCTTGTCCCATTGGTGATTGTGAAAGGTGATGAAAATGTTCTGATGCACCCCCTGGGCCTTGGGACACCCGGAGCCGGACCCTTTTTGGTGGATGCTGGTGGTTGTAGTCTTCGTGGCGGCGACCCGGTTCCATGGCTCAGGGTGGTCAAACCAGTGGCGGAACTATTTATGTGGTTTTGATGTTTAAATGTCCGACTACGCCACCCGTGGATTGCGGTCAGAGTGAACCGCCGCTGCAGGGCAGACCGCTGAGGCTGGTGTTGTGGGTGCAGCAGAGCGTAGCATAACTCCCCACGGGAGGAGTATAGCCTCAGAGCAGTGTATGCGGAGGATGGGGGTGATGGTGCAGGGCAGCAGCAGTAACGACACGGAGTCAGTGATGCAGTCCAGGGCCTTTACTCACAGTTTTTATTATCCAGACCACGTCTGCAGGTAACGGCTGCCCACGTCGTACTGTGCTCACCAGGTGAGGGGCTCAGACAACTCCCAGATAACTTTGGAGCGCTTCACAGGACCCCCTTTGTGTGTCCTTTGTCTGGCCTTTCTTACCAACCCTTCTGTCCGGCTGCCTCGGGCCTCCTCTTGGTAAACTTGGCGCCAGTTTCCCTGACCCTATGTGGTGCCTTCCTAGCGGGTGTAGCGAGGGGCTGCGCCACATAAAATGTCAGAGCCTCCGGTTTCTAGCTGAGGGTCGTTTCCTGCCTCCACTAGTTTCGGGGACCGGTCTCCCCCTTTGGCCTGACCCCTCCACGCAGGTGGATTCGGGCGTGCGGTGGCGACTCGCCCGTCCGCACCCCTGGGATCCCTTCATTCCTCGTTCCTGGAGCCTTCTCCGCTCCTCTTCCTTCCTTCTCCCTCTTCCAGGCCTGGGCCTCTGTTACTAGGCCCACCTCCGGAGCAGAGCTCATGCAGAGCCCCTGCTCCCTGCCACTTCTGCTCAGACTTCTCTGCACTGAACTAAGATGGTGCCCACCTTTTATACTCCCTTCTCAATGCACCCAGGAACTGCTTCCTCCCTGCTCCTGCACTACAGGGTTCCCCTTCCTCAGTGTTCCCTCCCCTCACTCCAGCCAGGGACAGGGACTGTCGTGCCCATCTCAGAGGCATATTGGTCGCCCTGCCCCACGGCAATGTGGTGTAATGCATGCAGGTGTCGGGTCCTGATCCACACTCCATCCTTACCTGAGAGTGAGATATCACACCTCTGGGTGAGGTGCAATACCTCTGTAGCAACCGAGCCCTCAGGGTGCTACAGTTCCATTGATCTTCAGCATAGGTGACGTATTGTGATACAGGGCCGTGATTTTGGCTATAAAAGGGTCCCCTAGACCCCTACCCCAAGCTTTTTAAGAGAATCATATATGGCGTGCCAGGAGACTCTATGGAATGCTTTCTCAGCATCCAACGAGAGTATCTAATTACAAATTTTTAACTGCATCTAGCCCAGGAAATACTTTGTGCCTAGTAGCAGTGTCTGCTAGTCAGCGGATTATCCCGGCTGTTAAGCAAGCTACACCACCTGTAGTTTGGACACTTCATTTTTTCAAAGGAAATGCTTCGGGACCACGGGATACTCAGTGAAGAGCATCAGGAGGCACCCCAAGGCATAGGGGCTGGGACTGGCAGTAGGATGCCTTGCGGTGGACAGCCGAGCTCGATCCTTATAAAAGCTTTTTAACTGCAGCAGCTTTAGTGGACGCTACTGGAGCTGGAATTACGCGGCTGCTGGCATGAGACTTGCCCTCCAATAGATCCTTGTAAATGGATTTAAAGTGTATTCATTCAAATTAGAGAGACTATTTAAATTAAAAAGCTTAGAGCTGCCTCCACCACAGGGGGGCTCGCTTGACCCACCAGCGGACAGGCACCAGTATTGGGAGAGGGGGGCTGGCCGTCAGGGTTCACCGTGGCTCTGGCACAAACCCGGCGACACGGAGGTGGCACGGGCAGGAGCGGACTGAATGTGTCGGCTTCTCACTTTTTGGATTTTAGAAGGGTATGACATGCCTATATCTGTGTCTCCCCCTCTTTTTACTCCTCCACCTCTTTTCTTTTCGCATGACTATATGTACTTGTCACTTTTCCATGTGTTAGTTGTGTCTTCTGAGCAGTTTGTCAGCTTTTGGACACCTTTGAAGGTGTTTTCTATGTGTTTCTATGTGTTTTTGTTTGCCTGCCATTGGTTTTAACAGTGTTCGAAGGTGTTCGACGAACAGTTCGGCGAACACACGGGTGTTCGACGAACCGAACCGAACTCGAACACTACGGGGGTGGCTCAACACTAATCATTAGTTAGAACCCTAAGGGACATAATTACTGTGTACGTACCACAATAAATATCCTTCTCCAGGTTTACCCAGCTAATATCATTACTAAAGCTATTGAAAATTACACTGGCACTTTGGTGTCTGACAAAAACCCAAATACCCTCTGCCACATGAAAAGGTGACCATATTATAAATAGCAGCTAACAGGTGGATGAGACTGGTATATATTTTGCAATGAGCACCTTAAACTTTTAAATTACTGTTCTGAACTTGTGGCTTTGATTTTCAGGAATCTTTATATTTGTGACTGAACACTAAATATGTAATAATGAAATTATTCATGTACTTGAAAGGAGAGTTATATATCTATTGCAAATCTAGACATTCTCTTGGTTTATACTTGATAATAAAGTATATATGACAAAACAATCTGAGGGCTTGGATTTTGGAAAACAAGGTTCTGACACTAGATTACATTGAGAGATTATCATTCATTTGCAGTCATCTGACTGTACCACTATCAATATAGTGTATAAACCATTATATAACATTCTTATTAAAGTGGTTTGCCACTTTTTCTTTTATTTTACCAAATATATTGGGGACATGATTTTGTAGCACAAAGCCAATCCATAAGCCTCCTCCAATACAGAAAAAGTTTTCAATGTGACTTCCCTTGCTATTGGAGGAGATTGATGAACTGGTCTGATCACATGCTCTTCCATCAGCAACCATTTTGTGCAGAGGAGACCTCTACAAACTAGAGAACTTAATAAGTATGTGTATATATATATATACAGTACAGACCAAAAGTTTGGACACACCTTCTCATTTAAAGATTTTTCTGTATTTTCCTGACTATGAAAATTGTACATTCACACTGAAGGCATCAAAACTATGAATTAACACATGCGGAATTATATACTTAACAAAAAAGTGTGAAACAACTAAAAATATGTCTTATATTCTAGGTTCTTCAAAGTAGCCACCTTTTGCTTTGATGACTGCTTTGCACACTCTTGGCATTCTCTTGATGAGCTTCAAGTGGTAATCACCGGAAATGGTCTTCCAACAATCTTGAAGGAGTTCCCAGAGATGCTTAGCACTTGTTGGCCCTTTTGCCTTCACTCTGCGGTCCAGCTCACCCCAAACCATCTCGATTGGGTTCAGGTCTGGTGACTGTGGAGGCCAGGTGATCTGGCGTAGCACCCCATCACTCTCCTTCTTGGTCAAATAGCCCTTACACAGCCTGGAGGTGTGTTTGGGGTCATTGTCCTGTTGAAAAATAAATGATGGTCCAACTAAACGCAAACCGGATGGAATAGCATGCCGCTGCAAGATGCTGTGGTAGCCATGCTGGTTCAGTATGCCTTCAATTTTGAATAAATCCCCAACAGTGTCACCAGCAAAGCACCCCCACACCATCACACCTCCTCCTCCATGCTTCACGGTGGGAACCAGGCATGTAGAGTCCATCCGTTCACCTTTTCTGCGTCGCACAAAGACTCGGTGGTTGGAACCTAAGATCTCAAATTTGGACCCATCAGACCAAAGCACAGATTTCCACTGGTCTAATGTCCATTCCTTGTGTTCTTTAGCCCCAACAAGTCTCTTCTGCTTGTTGCCTGTCTTTAGCAGTGGTTTCCTAGCAGCTATTTTACCATGAAGGCCTGCTGCACAAAGTCTCCTCTTAACAGTTGTTGAAGAGATGTGTCTGCTGCTACAACTCTGTGTGGCATTGACCTGGTCTCTAATCTGAGCTGCTGTTAACCTGCGATTTCTGAGGCTGGTGATTCGGATAAACTTATCCTCAGAAGCAGAGGTGACTCTTGGTCTTCCTTTCCTGGGGCGGTCCTCATGTGAGCCAGTTTCTTTGCAGCGCTTGATGGTTTTTGCAACTGCACTTGGGGACACTTTCAAAGTTTTCCAAATTTTTCGGACTGACTGACCTTCATTTCTTAAAGTAATGATGGCCACTCGTTTTTCTTTACTTAGCTGCTTTTTTCTTGCCATAATACAAATTCTAACAGTCTATTCAGTAGGACATCAGCTGTGTATACACCAGACTTCTGCACAACACAACTGATGGTCCCAACCCCATTAATAAGGCAAGAAATCCCACTTATTAAACCTGACAGGGCACACCTGTGAAGTGAAAACCAAAGCAAAGCAGTCATCAAAGCAAAAGGTGGCTACTTTGAAGAACCTAGAATATAAGACATATTTTCAGTTGTTTTACACTTTTTTGTTAACTATATAATTCCACATGTGTTAATTCATAGTTTTGATGCCTTCAGTGTGAATGTACAATTTTCATAGTCATGAAAAACAGAAAAATCTTTAAATGAGAAGGTGTGTCCAAACTTTTGGTCTGTACTGTATATATACAGTACATTAGCAAGTGCTACAAAATCATGTCCCCAACACATCTGATAAAATAAGGATAAAGTGGTCAACCCCTTTAAAGCATTGTTTAAGCTTGCCATAAATCCTATATTCCTTTGTATCATAAGAGTAAGTATTACATATTATCATGAAGTTGACACTAAAGCCCCGATTCATTAAAGCTTTTATGCCAGAAAATTGACATTAAAAGCTTAAAAAAGTTTTTGTGCAACATGAGGTTGCCCCAAAGTTTGTAACTTTTAATGTTTTCACTCCATTTATGTTCAACCTGAATAAAGTTGGATGGTGCTAGGGCGGAATGGGGGTGTGATGGGGTGTGGTGACTCCCCCTCATTAAATTCATGAAGAGCGGTGGCGTAGCTTATACTAATCCCTGAGATTTGTGGTGAGGCACAATACCAGATGCCGGACACTTCATGTGTCACCTGATTCATACAGTGCCATGTGTCTCTTAAACAATCAGGCGCCTCGCACTCCACCCCGCATCCTCATCAAGACCAGCGTATAAAATGCCGATCTTCATGAATCGGGGCCTAACTATCTTACAGCAAAGTACTAAATAAATGTAATATTTTGAAATATTACTAATACAGTAAACTTTTATCACAAATGGTACTAAGTATTAGAGTCTACATCTTTCAGCAGTGATAGATAAGAAATACTGAACCAGCAATAATAATTAACGTCTCAAGGAGATGAAACTTGACATGCCCAGACTTCTGTCTCCACGTAATCTGTATTTTATAGAAAGAGAGAAACAGCTCAATGTAATTTTAACCAAGACCGGATAAAAACTGCCAGAAAATTGTGATAAGGAAAGTCTAATGTGCAAATTAATCATGTTTATGGTGCTTCATTTGCTGATATATTAGCCTAACCTCCCTTTAGAAACTCACTGGTGATTACTAGTGGCTGGATAGCTGGACCAAACCTATGTTTTCCCAATTAGTATTTCAAAAGCTGCTTTAATTAACAACAATTGACTTCTGTGGTATTGTTTTTGCAGTAAATCATATATAAATCATTCTGAACCACTTGTGTCAGCTGTAAAGATCAGAAATGTTGAACATTTTAACTTGAACATAAATATGTCATAATATGTTTGTATGACTCTGTGGTTAGTGCTTTCAATTATCCTAATTGTCACTACAATAGAAAAATAAAGTGTGCTGTGTACTTTGTAGAACTTATACTGCTAAATCTGACTATTCAGTTGAATAGTTCACACATGGTTAACTTAATAACTTTAGACATTCAATTTATTTCAGTGAAATTGAATTTTACTCAAATTTAAAAAAAATCTGCATTCTGGAGAATATGGATTTTTTTTGTAATTCGCTGTACAGGAATTCAGCAAAATGGTGGCTGGCTACGGGAGCCATTTTGTTGAACATATATAGGGCCAGGAAAAAGTTAAAAAAAAAAAAAACACATATTCTCTTCACTGCTCACGTCTTCAGACACCCCCACTGCTCCCTGCCTGTTGTCCTCTGTGCCTTCATCACAACGCATCTCCAGCCTAGTGTTCTCTCAAGGCCGGGGCTTCTGGCCACAAGCAGGCCCCGGAGGTCACAGCGCATGCTCCGCGACCTACTTGCAGTCGTTAGTCTGGGCCTAGAGTGAACACTGGGAGGCAACGTACACATGCACTGTGATTTACAGGGACTTTTCCCGGCCAGAAGCCCTTGCAGAGAATGAATATCGGACTGGAGAGGTGACATTACAGAGGCGCGGAGGACCGGACAGCGGGAGTGGGCGAAGAAGTGAGTGGTGAGGTGAGTAGAAGTATTTTTTTGTTTTTTACATCTTATGCATTTTATGCTCTGGGGTTTGTGGAGACTCTGGAGCATCATAATAAGTGACATTAAATTAGCAGAAAATAACTTCTGTGTGAATCACATTTCCAAATAAAATCTGCAAGAGTAGGTGAATTCTAATTTTCTCAGATCCGCTCATCTCTACTGTGAACTTCTTTGACACTGGAAAAAAAAGATTTTACCCACTGTATGTTAGTAATTACCTTTAGTTAATAAAAATTCACTACATTTCAGCCTGCAATCTTCATTCCTTTATTCATTTTCAGATATTTTACACTGCAAAGTACTGTATGGAGTACTTCTCCCTTTAGGACACGTTCAGTATTTGGTCATTTTTTTCATCAGTATCTGTAAGCTAAAACCAGGAGTGGGTGATAAATACAGAAGTGGTGACGTGTTTCTATTATACTTTTCCTCTGATTGTTCCACTCCTGGTTTTGGCTTATAAATACTGATAGAAAATATTTACCAAATACTCAGCGTGTGAATGTGTACTTAAACTCTGACAGAATTGTTGATCCTCATTAATATGTTGTGTTAACTTTCTTTCTAAGCTTTGAGATATAGCAACTGTGGTATGTGGGTACTAATTAGTCATGTAGCCTATGTTAACACGCAGTGTTTTAGCTGCATTTTTTTTTTTTTGCAGCCAACACCTGCTCGCTTGCAAGCAAAAACCTTTATTGATGTTATTCATTCCATTTCAACCCTGAATATTGATCGTATCCATTCACTTTTTGGTTATAAGAGTCAATGTTTTTATCATTCAGGCATTATATAGCGGCATAATTCAGTTTTCAGGCAGTGTATGCTGGTATTATTCAATCAATGTATACAAAGTATTAATCTGTTTAGCAGCTTGATCATTTAGGTAATTTAACAAATAAAAGTTTTCAAAATCACTGCCAGCTAGTCACTATATTACTAGCAAAAGAGTCATATAGACAAGTGCATTGAACAGATTCCAAACACATTGACTATAGTATCCTTTGGGTGCATGCAGTGTAGAACAGGCAAGAAAGCTTGTAAAAGAACTTCAACATGACGTTTCAAGGATGGAGCGAGACTGCCATCTACTGACCAGATACAGTCAAGCGGAACCAAAATATGCAAGGGAAGTTGCAGGGAGAGCAGGTTCAGACGCTGGACCCGATCAGGTGACTTCCAGGAAGGAGTTCAGGGAGATAGGAGGACAGCGCGACAAACCTGAGGGGTCTTTGGCGCCAAGCAGCAGAAAGGAGCAGACGTGCTCCCTGCGTCCTGAGAAACCCCGCGTGACAGGCCAAATCCAGAGGCCTGAGAGGTGCTCCAGCCGGGCACCGGTAAAAGAGCTCCGGATCCCTCACAGTTGTGACCAGAGTGCTGTGCCTGCTGAGGAGACTAGGAACCTGATCGCAGTGCTGAGTGAGTTCGCGGAACCCGACGTCGCCCGCCGACAGACGAGGCCTGGACCCCCCTATCCAAGGCTCGAGAGACTGCCTCCAATAGCCAAGCAGAGAGGAGCTGCATACGTAAGCAGGGCCGTCACTTCCACTGCTCACCCACGGTACCGGGGACAATTGGGTTTAGGTACTCAGGTTGGGAGGGGTATGGTTGGGGCTAAAGTAGCACAACGTGATTTAATTGAATTCATCCGGAAGAGACTCACGGCCTAGCGGGAATAACCGGTGACCCCCGCTAGGGCCAAATGCACAGTTAAAGAACTTGTGTGGTGTCTCCCATGATTGAGGGCATCACCTTACTTTGAGAGACTGCGCCTTAGTTTGAGAGACTGCGCCTTACTTTGAGAAATTTCGTATTTTTCTGATATTTCAAACCACTGTTCATTATCCTTGTTGCTAATCCCTTGTTTCAGTATACCTGTTGTATAAAACTGTTTACAAACATCTCTGACTGTTCTCGCCTTGTGTCTCTGTGCGTTGCATTCCGGCACCTGCTTTACATTTGGTGTAGTCGGCAGGATGCAACATTCAGACGCAGAGATGGCGGATCAGTCTGTGGCTGGGTCCGGCCGGAGCCATATACCCCTGGGGGCTATGCTCAGCCATCTTCCCAAGTTTACAGGGGATGGCATGTCACTTTGGGACTGGGCAGAAAGACTGAGAAGTATGCTACGTATGTATCCCCTTGACCCTCTAGCCCAGGCGGAGCTGGCCCTCCTAACCCTTGATGGAGAGGCCCGACAGACTGTGATGTACCGCCCACCTGGGGACCGTGACACCGTGGATAAAGTGATAAAAATTCTAGAGGACATGCACGGTGACACTACAGATTTGGGACACTTGCGCTTACGGTTGTTTCAGCGGGTCCAAGGGGAAAATGAGACAGTTAATCAGTATGTTAATGCATTACAGGAAGTGACGGCCCATATCACTAAGGAAACTCGAGATGGGAACCGAGGACTGGGACCATTGGATGAGGTGTTGCGTGACCAACTGATTGCTGGCTTGAAAGACCCTTCCCTGAGGCAGATCCTGAAGGAGCGGCTGCGATTGAGCCCTGATATCGGCTTCCTGGAGGTAGGGGCTGAAGCTAGAGTCCTGGAGAGAGAAGTTCCTGTTCTCAAAGCCACAGTTAGAAGTCATGAGGCAATTGCTCCTGGATTCACCAACCAAGAGCCTGACTGGGTACGGGAAATACGTCAGGAAATTCGAGACATTCGGGTGAGCTGAATGCTATTAGGAAGACTCCTACTGCCCCCTTGCCAATGGACAGTACTGCTCAACGCGGACGGAGACCAGAACGAGAAAGACGTTCCTATCCGACCCCAGCACGACATGTACCCGACCTATCGGCAGAACGAGGACCGGAGTGCTGGACCTGCGGAGGTAGGGGGCATATCTCCAAAGACTGTCCCAACCGAGAAAGGAGGAGGAGGGGGCAGCCGTTAAACTAAAATGCCCCACGGTTGTGGAACATACCGTGGGGTCTCGAGCTTCGGAGAGTAGAAGAGGGAGCTCCGAAGACATTGTCTCCGAGAGGCCCATTATCTGGGCTGAATTCAATGGGCAGCGGATCCGCTGTTTGATGGACACCGGGTCTCAAGTGACATCTATGCCTGAGGCGTACTTCCAAAGTCACTTTCCTGAAGTCGCTCGTTCCTGCTGGGAACCCACTGTCAAACTGGTGGCGGCTAATCAACAACCTATCCCAGTAGCGGGAGTAGTATGGATGTCCGTGCGGGCATGTGGAAAGGACCTCGGTCGAAAAGGGATCATACTGACCACAGGGCCCGGAGGCGATGGGCCCATTGTAACTCTGGGCATCAATGTGCTGAAAGAAGTCGGACAGTTCCTGGACCCGCACCACTCGAGACCCAGCTAACAAGAGAGTGTTCCAGCACCTCGTGCGGGTCAGTCAGATTCAAAAGTTACCCACTACCTCTCAGTACCTTGGTAAGGTATCGATACCGCCCGAAGCCACAATGACACTGCCGGTGGGGCAGACTGTACTCACTTTGCCGGTGCTGGCACATGTGTCCTTAGAGGGCATGGACATTCAAGTTGAACCAATGGAGGGAGAAGAAGCGCCCTCTGGACTCCTGATTGCTCGAACTCTGACCACCGTGCGGCACGGTCGAGTACCCGTGCGCTGCATCAATTTAAGTGGCACCAGTTTACAGTTGTTGCCCCGACAAGAGGTGGCGCAAGTGTGCATAATGCCAGAGGCCCTTACTAGAGCTGACGCTATAGGGCTGGCACCTGTGGAAGCAAAGCCATGGTGCCTAGAGGTGTCCCTCAATAGCCAGGAACATGGAAGAGAACCGTTGGCTGGACGCCACCTCCTGGAAGAAATGGAAGCTAACCTGACTGAGTTTTCTGCTGGACAAGTAAGGCAGATCAAACAACTACTACAGCGATATTAGGGAGTGTTTGCACACCATGAAGATGATTTCGGGTGCAGTAGGGACATTCAGCACGAAATACCCACCGGAAATACTGCTCCCATCCGAGAGAGAAATCGGCAGATCCCGCCTCAAATGTACCAGGAGGTGAAAGAGCTGTTGGCCCACATGTTGCGAAACGGTGTGATCCGTGAAAGCCAGAGCCCTTGGGCGGCTCCGATCATGCTGGTCCGAAAGAAGGATGGTACCCTGAGATTCTGCGTAGACTATCGAAAGCTGAATGCCTGTACAGTACGGGACTCCTATCCACTCCCCTGAATCGAAGAGTCTCTATCTGCACTAGGGAGCGCCAAATTCTTCTCCTCCCTCAACCTGACCAGTGGCTATTGGCAGGTCCCAGTAGCTGAGAAGGATCGTCCGAAGACAGCTTTTGTTATCCCTATGGGTCTGTTTGAGTTCAATCGAATGCCGTTCGGACTAACAAATGCGCCAGGAACCTTCCAACGGCTGATGGAGATGTTATGTTCTGCTACCAGAGCTAAGGAAAGAGAGGAGATCTGTCCCTACGATAGAACTCAGCTGAATCCCTACGATGTAACAGGGAACCTGATCCTGCGATCAGACCTGCTAAAGTCCTAAGCTAGTCTGTACGGAGACCTATAGATGTGGGGAAGGAATCCCTACAAGTACTAAGGACTGGGAGGAATATGGGACACCTCCTAACAGAAATAGTAGCAGACAGACGAACAAACAAAATATACAGAACATAGAGGTCAGTAGACCAAGCAAACTAACAGAGCAAGACACAGAGCACAGGCTAGCTAGAAAGTAGATATACAATGAAGTCCAGCAAAGTCAGAAGGGCGGAGCAGGATTAAATAGGCCAACAAGGTCATGTGACCAGCAAAGGAAAAAAAACTAAGAGCAAGGTTCTAACAGTACCCCCCCTTCTAAGAGGATCCTCCGGATCCCCTAGGACCAGGCTCATCAGGAAATCTCCTGTGAAACGCTCTGATAAGTCTGGACGCGGAAACATCATCCGACCTCACCCAAGAGTTATCCTCGGGACCGAAACCTTTCCAGGCCACAAGATACTGCAAACTACCTCTATACCGTCTAGAGTTAAGGATGCGAGAAATTTCATATTCCCCGTCCTCCACCACCGGAGGAACAGAGGCAGAGGCGTCACAATCCGATACAACAGCTTTTTTCAACAGAGAGACATGAAATACCGGATTAATTCTCCAGGAGGTAGGAACCTCCAACCTAACAGCAGATTGGTTGACAACCTGAAGCACCTTAAAGGGCCCTACAAACTTGGGACCCAATTTCTTTGAAGGAATCCTCAACCGCAGATTCCTAGAGGACAACCAAACCATGTCACCAACAGCGAACAAAACCTCCTGTCGTTTCCTATCAAAGTAGTCTTTAGATTTTCTGTTGGCCTCCTGAAGATTACCACGCACATCCGTCCAAACTCTCTCCAAATCACCGGAAAAATTCTCCTCCTCAGGCACGGCAGATCCCAACTTGGAGAACGACCCAAACGACGGATGTCTCCCAGAACAACAAAAAAAAGGCGAACAACCAGCAGAAGAAGATGTATGATTGTTTAGAGCAAATTCAGCAAGTGGCAGAAACTCAGACCACCCCTCTTGATTGTCTGCCACAAAACAACGCAAGAACTGCTCAACATCCTGGTTTTTCCTTTCTGTCTGGCCATTAGATTCAGGATGATATCTGGACGAGAACGACAAATGAACTCCCAACCTATCACAAAAGGCACGCCAAAAACGAGCCACGAACTGAGGACCCCTATCAGAAACAATGTCAGTAGGAACACCATGAAGTCTGACAATTTCCTTGATAAAGGCCCTAGCGAGAGTTTTAGCGCAGGGCAGTTTGACGAAAGGAACCAAGTGACACATCTTGCTAAAACGGTCCACGACCACCCAGATGACAGTAAAACCCTCAGAGGGGGGAAGGTCAGTTATAAAGTCCATAGCCAAATGTGTCCAAGGAGCACTGGGAACCTCCAAAGGACAAAGCAACCCCGCAGCAGGAGTATGTGAGGACTTAGATCTAGCACATATAGTACATTGACGCACCCACTTAATGACTTCCTTCTGCCATCCAGGCCACCAAAAACTGCGACCCACCAGTCTCTTGGTCTCAGAGATTCCGGGATGACCTGCCAACCGAGATTCGTGACACTCAACAAACAAATCTCTCCTAAAGGTCCCAGGCACAAACAACCTCCCATGAGGAGTGTTAGAATGGGCATTCTCCTGTGCTTTAAGAATCTCATCTTCCAAAACGGAGTCCAAAGCAGCTATCACAACACCTTCTTGTAAAATGTTCTCCTCTTTCTCAGCACCGACTATGGGAGAAAAACTGCGAGACAAGGCATCCGCCTTAACATTCTTAGTACCAGGGATGTAAGTAACGGAGAAATTAAACCGCGAGAAAAGCGGGCATTCAGGCGCTTGGCAGCATCAAGATATATCAGATTTTTATGATCCGTAAGAACCTGAACGGGAAATTCCGCACCTTCCAAGAAGTGGCGCCAGTGTTCAAATGCGAGTTTAATAGCCAATAATTCCCGATTACCAATATCGTAATTCAGTTCAGTCTCCGAAAATTTTTTTGAAAAAAAGGCACAGGGATGTAATCCATCCCCGTTATCCTGAGACAATACTGCGCCAACCCCCACAGAGGAAGCATCAACCTCAACCAAAAACGGCCTAGTAACATCAGGCTGCACAAGGATGGGAGCAGAGGTGAACCTCTCCTTGAGATACACAAAAGCTTCAATGGCCTCAGAAGACCA
Organism: Phyllobates terribilis; assembly: GCF_046119375.1. NCBI lineage: Eukaryota > Metazoa > Chordata > Amphibia > Anura > Dendrobatidae > Phyllobates > Phyllobates terribilis. The sequence goes on along the minus strand of NW_027362763.1, from coordinate 421,567,967 downwards.
CTGAACCGCATTAGCACCTTTCCTGGTGAGATCAGTCAGAGGTTTGACAATACTAGAAAAAATTTTTATGAATTTTCTATAGTAATTGACGAAACCCAAAAACCTCTGTATCGATTTCAAACCAATAGGCCTAGGCCATTCCTGCACAGCCTGAACCTTAACCGGATCCATCTCAAAACCTTCGCTGGAGATAATGTAGCCCAAAAAACTAATTCTCTGTACAGCGAACTCACATTTCTCCAGCTTAGCAAAAAGCGAATTGTCCATTAATAACTGTAATACCTCACGCACGCTCCGCCAATGAGACTCCAGATCCGGCGAATAAATCAAAATGTCATCCAAATACACAACCACATTTTTACCGATCAAAGGTCTAAGGATGTCATTAATAAGATTCTGAAAAAATGCAGGAGCATTGGTAAGACCAAAAGGCATAACCAGATTCTCAAAATGACCCACAGGAGTGTTAAAAGCAGTCTTCCATTCGTCACCCTCCTTCATGCGCAACAGATTGTATGCCCCCTTAAGGTCAATTTTAGAGAACCACTTGGCCCCCATTAACTGGTTAAACAGATCAGGAATCAATGGCAGTGGGTAAGGATTGCGTACAGTAATTTTGTTAATCTCACGAAAATCCAGACAAGGACGTAAACCGCCGTCCTTTTTTTTTACAAAAAAAAATCCAACCGCCACAGGAGACTTAGAAGGCCTAATGTGACCGGCGGCCAAACTTGTCTGTATGTATTCCTCCAAAGCCTTCCTCTCAGGAATAGTAAGGTTAAATAAACGACTTTTAGGAAGAGTCGCTCCAGGGACAAATTCAATAGAACAATCATAGTCTCTATGGGGAGGCAAAACCTGCGATTCCTTCTCAGAAAAAACTCTCCAAAAATCCTGAATAGGAACAGGCAATTCTCCCCTATCCAAAGCTGCAATACGCCCGTTACAACACTTGTCATAACATTTATGGCTCCAGGATTTAATTTCACTGGTAGACCAATCCAGTACAGGATTGTGAAATTTTAACCAGGGCAATCCCAATATTACTGGAGAAGGCAAGTTATTCAACACTACCAAATCCAATTTCTCATGGTGAACACCATTAATAGTGAGAGGAAATTCACAGACCTTGAGAGTAATATTCTTCAAAGGGGAACCATCCACAGAAACCACAGCAATGGGGGATGATAAAGGTTCAGGTTTTAAATTGAGTCTTTCCACGAATCCCCCATCAATAACATTCAGAGTAGACCCACAATCGACAAACACCCGAAATTCCATTAATTTTTCCTGAGCAATCGTGGAAGCAGCTAAAAATACACCCTTGGAATTTAAACAGGCAATACGGGCATGACTGACCATTTTTTTTTCTTTCTTCATACGAAGCTCACAGCCTTTAATCAAATGACCAGATTTTCCGCAATAGAACACAAGCCTTCAAAAAATCGACGGTCTTTTTCTTGAGAGCGAGGTGCCACCGATCCAATCTCCATCGGTTCACCACTGTTAGTACACACATTCTCATAACCAGAAACTGACATAGCAGAGGATTTGCTCTCATTAACCCTTGCACGCAGTCTTCTATCCACCCGTTTAGCTAATTGCATAGCCTGTTGCAAATCTTCAGGTGTAGGATAAGCAATTAGCAGGTCTTTAACCCTTTCACTGAGCCCAGCAAGAAATAGACTTTTCAGAGCAGAATCGTTCCACCCTGTTTGAGTAGACCAACGACGGAAATGAGTACAATATTTTTCCACATTACCTGATCCTTGTTTTAAACGTCTCAACTCAGTCTCAGCTGATGCGACACGGTCAGGATCATCATATAATAGTCCCAAAGCAGAAAAAAAACTATCCACTGATCTGAAGCATGTATCACTAGGTTGCAAAGAAAAGGCCCACTCCTGAGGCTCTTTGCGCAAAAGTGACATTATGAACCCTACGCGCTGGGATTCATCCCCAGAGGACTTAGGTCTCAAACGAAAATACAATAAGCAAGCATTTTTGAATGAAAAAAATTCTCGGTGTTCACCAAAAAATAAATCGGGCAAACATACCTTAGGCTCCAAGAAATGTGCTCCAGGACAGTTACTCACGTGCTGACGGAGCTCGGCCACCTCCAGAGAGAGTCCCTGCAGGCGATGAACCAAATCCTGAACCGACACCATGATGGAACAGAAAAATCTTTCCTTAGAGAATTTGCTGGCTGGACTTACTGTTATGTTCTGCTACCAGAGCTAAGGAAAGAGAGGAGATCTGTCCCTACGATAGAACTCAGCTGAATCCCTACGATGTAACAGGGAACCTGATCCTGCGATCAGACCTGCTAAAGTCCTAAGCTAGTCTGTACGGAGACCTATAGATGTGGGGAAGGAATCCCTACAAGTACTAAGGACTGGGAGGAATATGGGACACCTCCTAACAGAAATAGTAGCAGACAGACGAACAAACAAAATATACAGAACATAGAGGTCAGTAGACCAAGCAAACTAACAGAGCAAGACACAGAGCACAGGCTAGCTAGAAAGTAGATATACAATGAAGTCCAGCAAAGCCAGAAGGGCGGAGCAGGATTAAATAGGCCAACAAGGTCATGTGACCAGCAAAGGAAAAAAAACTAAGAGCAAGGTTCTAACAGGAGAGATGCTTGGGGGACCTCAACTTTGAAGCCACTTTAATATATCTGGACGATATAATTATCTATTCCGCTACGTTTGAGGATCATCTCCGCCGATTGGAACAAGTGTTTGAACGGCTACAAAGGCACGGCCTGAAAATTAAGCCTCGTAAGTGTCGTGTCTTCAAACGAGAAATTGAATATCTGGGGCACACTGTGTCCAGTGCAGGGGTGCACCCCACTGCGGAGAAAGTAGCTGCCGTGCAGAAGTGGCTCACGCCCGCCAATCTAAGGGAACTAAGGGCGTTCCTGGGGCTTGCTGGATACTACCGCAGATTCATTAAAGACTTCGCTAAGATTGTGATCCCGCTCAATGAATTGCTGAGAGGAATGGCCGGGGGAGCCAAGCGGCAGCCCATTCAGTGGGGCCCACGACAAGAAGAGGCATTCCGAGCATTGAAAATGGCGCTAACAGATGCTCCAATTCTGGCCTACGCTGACTTTTCGCAGCCTTTCATGTTGTACACTGATGGAAGCTTGCATGGGCTGGGAGCAGTGCTGGCTCAAGTACAAGGTGGGAAAGAGCGAGTGATCGCATATGCCAGCAGGTCACTCCGAGATACGGAGAAGAATCTGAACAACTACAGTTCATTTAAGCTGGAGCTACTGGCACTGGTGTGGGCCATGACCGAGAAATTTGCTGAATACTTGTCAGGGTCAGAAGTGCAAGTGCGGACAGATAACAACCCTTTGGCCCACTTGGAGAATGCCAAACTGGGTGTGTTAGAACAGTGGTGGGTCACAAGGATGTCCAAATTCCAGTATAAAATCGCCTATCGGTCCAAGGTCCTGAACACACATGCAGATGCCCTGTCCCTGGTCACTCAGGCAGGGCCGAAGAAGGACAGAGATGAGGAGCTCGAAGGCGACGAGATCCCAGATTTCAGCCAGTTCGCTGCTGCTGTGGTCGACGCCCAAGAGACCAGAGAGGAGCCGAGGCCCACTCAGATTCTGGGCCGTTCAAGAGACGAATGGATACATCTGCAGCAATCCGACCCGGAGCTAGCAAAGTTGAGAGAATGGGTCGCCCTTAATCAGAGACCCGACCAGGAAACCAGAGCTGCTTCACTTCCAACTACCCTACAAATCCTAGGCCAGTGGGAGAGGCTCCTCCTGAAGGACGGCTTGGTATGCCGAAGAATTCAGCTGCCTCGAGAGTTTGATGTTACCTGGCAAGTGGTAGTTCCAGGAGCGCTAGTAACACAGCTAGCCCAAGAAGCTCATAGAAGAGGTGCTCACTTTGGAGTAGAAAAGACCTTCTGGTGGTTGCAACGGCTGGTGTATTGGCCTCAACTGCGGCAAGAAGTTGAGGGGGTCTGCCGAACATGTCGCCAGTGTGAGTTGAACAAGCCCCCGGAGCAAAGAGCTCCCATTCAGACCATCCGAACTTCTGCCCCCTTGGAAGTCTTGATGATTGACTACTTGATGGTAGGAACGTCATACAACGGTTATGGACATTGTTTAGTCATGACTGATCACTTCACCAAGTTCGCAGTAGTGACGCTCTGTAACATACCTGGCGGCGTCTTTGCATAGTGGTCCATCTCCCACTGTGCAAGAGCGCGCACTTGAGAATGTCTCTCTGGCTTCCCTCCATGCTGTCTGTTTGTGTCTGTTTCTGCTGCTTAAGGGCAGCGCCCGATCACTTCCTGCTTTTTGTACCTGCTGTGGGTCACACCCCTTGTGCGTCCTCAGCCTATTGCTGTCTGTCACCTGGTATTTAACCCAGCTGCTCCAATCAATCCCTGCCTGAGCATCTTGCCCTGTCAGTTGGCTTTTGTCTCTGACATGCCAGTTCCTGTCTATGTTACCTGTCTTGCAGTATCTGTTCCCATGTCTGTACTGTGTCCTATCTGTGTACCCTAACCTGCAGTCTGTACACGTTCCTTGCCTCTTGTCTGCCTATCCTGGAGGCTGTATTTCCAGGCCTGTCTGAACACGCTCCTAGCCTGTTCCTCCCGCCTTCTAGGGGCCGATTACCTAGACCTGCTCCTGTATCTTGTCTGTCCTGTCTGAACACGCTCCTTGCCTGTTCGTCCCGCCTCTCTGGGGGCCGTATTCCCAGACCCGCTCCTGTATTCCGCTGCATTGTCGGTCTCCTCCGTACACTCAGTTCCAGTCTGAACTCTCTCCTATCTTTTACCTGTTTTTTCTCTATGTCCGTTCCTTTCCTTTTTCTGCAGAGTCTGAACTCGTACCTAACTCCTGCTTGTTGTCTCTGTACTCCCGTTTGTGAGTTTGTGGTCCACTCGCTACTTCTCTGCAAGTACCCTGTGGGTATCTGGCTCTGCCTTTCCCTTCCTGTCTGTTCCGTGTGAACAGAGCCCTGTCCTCCCTGCTCTGCCTTGCTCTCCGCTCCAGGCGGCCTCGTCCTGCTCTGCTCTTGCTCACCGCTCCAGGCGGCCTCGTCCTGCTCTGCTCTTGCTCACCGCTCCAGGCGGTCTCATCCTGCTCTGCTCTTGCTCACCGCTCCAGGCGGTCTCGTCCTGCTCTGCTCTTGCTCACCGCTCCAGGCGGTCTCGTCCTGCTCTGCTCTTGCTCACCGCTCCAGGCGGTCTCGTCCTGCTCTGCTCTTGCTCACCGCTCCAGGCGGTCTCGTCCTGCTCTGCTCTTTCTCACTGCTCCGGCAGTCTCGTTCTGCTCTCTCCCTTTACCTCACTGCTCCGGCAGTCTCGCTCAGCTCCCTCTTTCTCACTGCTCCGGCAGTCTCGTTCTGCTCTCTCCTTCTTTCTCACTGCTCCAGCAGTCTCGCTCTGCTCCTTTTTTCTCACTGCTCCGGCAGTCTCGTTCTGCTCTCTGCCCTCTTGCTCGCTGCTCCGGCAGTCTGCTCTTACCCTTTGCTCGCTGCTCCGGCAGTCTCGCTCTGCTCTGACCCTTTGCTCGCTGCTCCGGCAGTCCTACTCTGCTCTGACCCTTTGCTCGCTGCTCCGGCAGCCTCGCCCTGCTTCCTCTTGCTCGCTGCTCCGGCAGTCTCGCCCTGCTCCCTCTAGATTGCTGCTCCGGTAGTTTGCTCTGACCCTTTGCTCGCTGCTCCGGCAGTCTCGCTCTGTTTCCTCTTGCTCACTGCTCCGGCAGTCCTACCCTGCTCTTACCCTTTGCTCGCTGCTCCGGCAGTCTCGCTCTGCTCAGACCCTTTGCTCGCTGCTCCGGCAGCCTCGCTCTGCTCTGACTCTTTGCTCCGCTCCTGGCGGCCTCGTCTTGCTCTCAACCTGCTGTGTTTGTATACCGCTTCTGCGGTTCTGTTACAGAAGTCCCAGTCTGTACTGGGTTCTATCCTCTCTGTGCTCCAACCTGTTGTACCTGCCAGTACCTCCCCGTCTGCATACCAGTGTGCCAGCCTAAACCTTCCAGTTCCTGTATTCCCCGGTGTGGGCCAACAGCCGTGTCCGGAGTCTGACCTGGAGTAGACCCTGGTACCTCTGCTCGGTTCCTCCCTGGTGCACTGGCGTCGTATGCCGTCGTGCGATCTTGGTCGGATCGGGCAGACACTTAGTTACGCCCCTCCAGGCACTCTCCGGTATGGTACAATGGAATCACTACAATCACACGCACACGCCACTCAGCCCGGGCATGTGCATTACACGCCCACTAAAGATCAGACGGCAGAAGCCGCAGCCAAGGCCATCTGTCAAGATTTCATCCGGATTTATGGGTGCCCGAAGCGAATACATTCTGACCATGGAGCCTGCTTCCAAGGACGAGTGATGGATGAGCTATACCGCATCTATGGGATCGACCGTTCCCGGACAACGCCCTACCACCCGCAAGGGAACGGAGCATGCGAGCGCTTTAAACGAACCCTGTTGCAAATGTTGCGAACACTGGAAGCGGACAAAAAGATGAAGTGGCCCGAATTTGTGTCCGAGCTGGTGTGGGTGTATAATAATCGAGTTCATGCAACCACCGACTACACCCCCTACATGTTGCTGTTTGGAAGAAGTGGCCGAGAAATAACCGAACTGGAGCTAGACTCAGAAGACCCCGGTCCGGGCAGTAGCCCAAGTACCTGGATTCGAGAACACCAGTGTCGACTCCATACCGTGAGAAGACTGGTTGCTCAGAAGTTTCAGGAAGTAGAGCATGCAGTTCAGCCCCCGACCACAGGTGGATCGCTTCAGCCAGGAGACCGAGTGCTGGTGAGGGCTAAACGATTTGGGAGTAAGCTGGACCATCGTTGGGAGGCAATACCATATCGGGTGGTGAAGAAGGTTCACCCAGACTACCCCGTCTACGAGATTAGGCCCGAAGGGGATGACGCCGCGACATCCAGGGTGTTGCACCGTAATACGTTGCGACCTTGCTCCTCTGAAGCAGAAGTCTGTAACGGGGCTGGGCCCTCAGACGTGCTGGCTGAAGTGCCACATACAGGAACCTTGGAGGATGAAGAAGGGTGGGCCACAATGCAGTTGGGCCCGTCAGAACCGTTGGTGCCACTCCCGAGTGGAACTCAGAATGAGTCAGGAAATGATTTGCAATCTCCAGTAGTTGATTCCTCGGATCTCCCGGAGTCTCCTCCGCAAGAAGAGCCCTGCAGAACTGAGCGGGCTAATGCCGGAATTCCTCCTAACCGGTATGCTCAGGAAGAGTTTATCTGGTCTCGAATCCAACAGAAAACGCAGGAGTGTGCCCAACTCCTGTCTGAGCTTGCACTGCCTGGAAGGAGACATCAATTCTGCGAGAAGTCCACTCGCCCGAGGACTGGCGAGCAAAAAGGAGGGAGGAATGTAGAACAGGCAAGAAAGCTTGTAAAAGAACTTCAACATGACGTTTCAAGGATGGATTGAGATTGCCATCTACTGGCCAGATACAGTCAAGCGGAACCAAAATATGCAAGGGAAGTTTCAGGGAGAGCAGGTTCAGACGCTGGACCCAATCAGGTGACTTCCAGGAAGGAGTTCAGGGAGATAGGAGGCCAGCGTGCCAAACCTGAGGGGTCTTTGGCGCCAAGCAGCAGAAAGGAGCAGATGTGCTCCCTGCGTCCTGAGAAACCCCGCGTGAAAGGCCAACTCCAGAGGCCTGAGAGGTGCTCCAGCCGGGCACCGGTAAAAGAGCTCCGGATCCCTCACAGTTGTGACCCGAGTCCTGTGCCTGCTGAGGAGACTAGGAACCTGATCGCGGTGCTGAGTGAGTTCGCGGAACCCGACGTGGCCCGCCGACAGACGAGGCCTGGACCCCCCTATCCAAGGCTCGAGAGACTGCCTCCAGCGGCCAAGCAGAGAGGAGCTGAATACGTAAGCAGGGCCGTCACTTCCACTGCTCACCCACGGTACCGGGGACAATTGGGTTTAGGTACTCAGGTTGTGAGGGGTATGGTTGGGGCTAAAGTAGCACAACGTGATTTAATTGAATTCATCCGGAAGAGACTCACGGCCTAGCGAGAATAACCGGTGACCCCCGCTAGGGCCAAATGCACAGTTAAAGAACTTGTGTGGTGAACTTGTGTGGTGTCTCCCATGATTGAGGGCATCACCTTACTTTGAGAGACTGCACCTTAGTTTGAGAGACTGCGCCTTACTTTGAGAAATTTCGTATTTTTCTGATATTTCAAACCACTGTTCATTACCCTTGTTGCTAATCCCTTGTTTCAGTATACTTGTTGTATAAAACTGTTTACAAACATCTCTGACTGTTCTCGCCTTGTGTCTCTGTGCATTGCATTCCGGCACCTGCTAAGTACATTTATATAATTTGATTAATATTGCCTCCTGGCAGTAGTCTAGCTTCTGGGAGGGCAGAGGGGGCCCACTTGAACTACAACACTTGAGCTTCTGTCATTAGGCAGAAGGTGGTGCTCTGAGATGACAGACACAGAGTGGCAGAATGCCTGCTCCCTTGTCAGAGTGAGAACAACCGCAGAGTCTCTGTGCTATGCACGGTGCAGGCTGGAGCAGACCTGACAAGCTTCTTCCTACAGGCTGGCAGTGATGAGGTTAACTCCACCCCATGCACGCGCTCTGATTAGTCCACACATGCTGGACTTCCTCTGGGTCCCAGTGCCCACGGTAGGTTGAATGAAGACACTTCCTGACCCTGACCTTTTTTAATTCGTCACCGCCGCCCACCATACTCTGAATGGGAAATTGCCATCCATTAAGCCTGTAAGGCCTGCTGGAATTATTATTATTATGCTTATTAAATCATGGCTACTGTAGGAATGGGGAGAATGTGAAAGGAGAGGGAAGAAGGGGAGCTGAAGAGGGTAGTGGAGGTGGTGCTGGGGGCCTTATTACTATACTGCTTAGTGTTAGGAGATTATATGCAATCTCGTGTCATAGTTGCCTTGGAGAGGTGGAGATGGGGTGGCAGGGGGCTTACTATAATCCCCAGCCTGTTAGACAGGGGTTGTCCTGTCTAAAACTACAAGTCGCTCTATGTGACTGCAGACTTGTTTATCCTCACATCGCGTGTACTGCATGCTGTGAGGATTCGCCGTTGCCGGGAGCAGGCACTACAAGTATGTGCAATACATACTCCCTGTCACTTACTGCCAGGATAGGCATGGCCATGCTCAATGCACTTGTATTGAGTGAGGCTGGAAACTGTCAAGTTGGAATGTGACCGGAGTATGCATATAATTCATAGTGCCCGCTCCCAGCAACGGCAATTCCTCACAGCACGCAGTACACATGATGTAAGGATTCATAAGTCTGCAGTCACATAGAGCGACTTGTAGTTATAGACAGGACAACCCCTTTAATCATTTCAGAATAAGGGACTAATTATTTGTATAAATTTCTTAAAGGGAGCCTGTCACCAGGTTTTCCCCATATGAAGTATGACCATCATCTTTCAGCCCTATGTTACACCATTCTAGTATGTTATATGCAAGTCTCTATTTCCCTCTGCAAGGCACTAAAAAGACCTTTTATTATATCCACAGACAGTGTGGTCCGGTCTGATGGACGTCTAAGGTCTTCATCTGGCGCCTCCTCTCTTCTTTGCTGTCCTCCTTCCCTGCTTCATGTGGATGAAGAGTCCTATGTCATACACACAGTATCCTCCATCATACACACAGTGTCCCCCATCACGCTCCTGCGCTGTCACACCTCTCTCTGCCTATGGAGGCCAGAGCACAGTACTGTAGTACGCATGACCAGGCTTTACCTACAAGTTACCGGCGCTCTTTGGACTTTCCCAGCACATGCATACTACAGTACTGTACTCTGCCCTTGGCAGGGCACAGAGAAGTGCGACTGCGCAAGAGCTCAATGTAGGACACTGTAGATGATGTCAGATGCGTCATCCACACGAAGCAGGGAGGGGAGACAGAGATCGTAGGAAGAGAGGACTCTCCGGATCATGACCAGAGACTCCCATTGGACCGGACAGCCCCATATAAGTTTAAGAAAAGGTGTTTTTTGTGCCTTGTAGAGCGGATTGGTTACTTATATAAAGCATACTTGTATACTGTAACAGAGAGCTTACAGGTGATGGCTGTACTTTATATGGGGAAAACCTGGTGACAGGTTCCCTTTAAAGTGGTTGTCCGGGCATGTGATAAAAGTCTGCAGTCACTTTATATGACTGCAGACTGCCAAATCATGACAGGATGTGGTGCGCCTGCTGTAATGAGTCCTCAAAATTACTGATGCATTTAGGCGGTCATGCGACCGCATGTATGCTATCTGTTTGTGTTGATTAGATAACTTTAATTTTTCACAATACAGGAGAATTGAGAGAACCTGAAAGAGTCTAGTTGACACATGACCACAAGATGCATACCTGCGGTTACATGACCGTCTACTCACATCAGTGATGCTGGGGACATCGACCATTATTACTGTACATGTGGGGACTCTGAGGACATTATTAAATGTTAAGTTGGCACTTAAGAAGCATTATTGGGGCACTCAGAGTAGTGTGACCCTCAAAGGTGCACAGGGGGCATTATCACTTTGTGGACACTGTTTTCTAGGGCACTTGCACAAGGCATTAATAGTTTCTAGGGATCAGTTGTACCATCTAGAGGGCACAAAGGAGGCATTATTACTATGTGGGGGGCACAGTGGTGGGCATTATTATGTGGAATAGTAAGAGGAGTCATTATTGTACCACATCATAGGTGCAGTAATAGGGACACATACGGCAGCAGCAGCTCAGTATTGGGGTATCAGCAGGATGAGGAGTTTGTGCTGGTTGTGGATAAATGGAGACAGTGCTGGAAATGTGAGAAGTCATATGTGTCTTTGTTATAGCAGGAGAAGTTGTCATATCGGTCTGGGCCAGATGGAAAAAGTGGGAGAAGTGAACGACTCCATCAGAAAGAACATAGAGGCAAACAAACAGCGTCCAGTCCAGGGTGATGCATTTCAAAAGTTGAAGTTTATTCCGCCATCATAGGTCTTTATCAGAAAGAACAGCAGCTGTAAGTCACCATCTATAACTGTACTGTAATCACTTATATTATCGCCAGGACTGATACCTAGCACTATATGTCACTGTATGGCAGCAATATCGGTGTTGGTCTTTTTGTAGAGATTTGTTTTTAGTAACAGCGCAGTCATCTGCTGAGGTTCCCCTATACCTATTATTAAGGTCCGCCACCATAGTTGTAATCAGGGTTATCGGTTAAGGACCCACTCAGATGTTTTGCCCCCCCTGAGCTGATCCTCTAGCTACGCCTCTGCCTCATGGAACATGTTCTTCATATTCTCCCATAGCAGCATATCTTCCAGATGAGAATACTAAAGTGCACAAATATGCATGGTGAAAAAAAGGAGAAACACCAATAATAAGATGGGATCATACTGACGACCAAAAACATATCTCTTGCATCTCCACTTGACTAAGCATTCTTTCTTTTTAAATGTGCTTACTCAACAAATAAGTTCGAATTTGGAAGGTTTCTTGTCTACATTGGACCTCTAGTTTCAGAAGCTATTAAAGCTCTACCAATGGTGATTGCTGAATAATTTGAGCCATTATTCTTTTTAATTAATATATAGTACTTTAACCTTGATTTCGAGTTAAATAGTAACTATACTTTCAAGTAACTTTTCAGAATCAACTCTCATGTGTGTACACATGAGGAATAACACTCTTCCTAACTATTATGTGATTCTTATTCTACATTTTACACCTTTCCAGAGTCTATCTTGTACTCGTAATTTGTAATTGATTGAGTTGGTTGGAGGGAATGAGCTGCAGTGATCTCTCACATACACATCACAGCATGCTGGAATGGACTCATGTTCTTCTTTTCTTTTTATCAAACCGAAAGAAGCAGTATCAGCATGGATGACAATATCCAGAGGTCATGATTTCTCTGGATGTGAATCAAGCTCTGATGTGAAATGAAAGACTTGTTTGAAAGCTCAGTGCCAGCATTCTGTGTCTCCCTCTGCTTGTTTCCTCACTCTGCTCTTCTCTCCACTTCCCGTCTCTCCTCTGGAGGCAGGGGAGAGAGGAAGAAACAGCTGATAAATGGCGAAGCAACGTTTGTTATATTCGGATACTATATATGCAAAGTATTTATTTATTTATTTAGTTAGTTAGTTTACTCACTTACATAGTGCCATTAATTCCACAGCGCTTTACAGACATTATGGACACTGTCCTCATTGGGGCTCACAATCTAAATTCCCTATCAGTATGTCTTTGGAGTGTGTGAGGAAACCGGAGAACCCAGAGGAAACCCACACAAACACAGGGAGAACATACAAACGCCTGATGAAAGTACAGTTTCCATTTGACAACAATATAATATCAGGTGACAGTAAAATATGTGGTGCAATATGAAAAAAAACCAAAATATTGGATTAGAAAAATAAATATTTTCTAGGCTACTATGACTTAAAAGTATTACAAAAATATATTTGAGTGTGTTACTCAATAAACGAATGTTGTTTATGGCCTCCGTCAAGGAGGTACACTACCATTCAAAAGTTTAGGGTCATTTAGAAATGTCATTATTTTTTAAAGAAAATCACATTTTTTTTCAGTGAAGCTAACATTAAATGAATCAGAAATACACTCTATACATTATTAATGTGGTAAATGAGTATTCTAGCTGCAAACGTCTTGTTTTTATTGCAATTTCTACATAGATGTATAGAGGCCCATTTCCAACAACCACCACTCAAGTATTTTAATGGTACATTGTGTTTGCTAACTGTGTAAAAAGGCTAATGGATGTTTAGAAAACCCTAGAAAACCCTTGCACAGGTATGTTAGCCCAGCTGAAAATGGTTTGGCTGATTTGAGAAGCTATAAAATTGACCTTCCTTTGAGCTAGTTGAGAATCTGGAGCATTACTTTTGTTTGTTCTATGAAACTCTCAAAATGGCCAGAAAAAGAGAACTGTCATGTGAAACTCGACAGTCTATTCTTGTTCTTAGAAATGAAGGCTATTCCATGCGAGAAATTGCCAAGAAACTGATGATTTCCTACAACGGTGTGTACTACTCCTTTCAGAGGAGAGCACAAACAGGCTCTAACCAGAGTAGAAAGAGAGTAGAAAGAGTAGTAGGAGGCCCCGCTGCACATCTGAGCAACAAGACAAGTACATTAGAGTCTCTAGTTTGAGAAATCGACGCCTCACAGCTCCTCAACTGGCAGCTTCATTAAATAGTACACGCAAAACGCCAGTGTCAACGTCTACAGTGAAGAGGCGACTCCGGGATTCTGGCCTTCAGGGCTAAGTGGCAAAGAAAAAGCCATATCTGAGACTGGCTAATAAAAGGAAAAGATTAATATGGGCAAAAGAACACAGAAATTGGACAGAGGAAGATTGGAAAAAAGTTTAATGGACAGACGAATCGAAGTTTGAGGTGTTTGGATCACACAGAAGAAAATTTGTGAGACGCAGAACAACTGAAAAGATGCTGGAAGAGTGCCTGATGCCATCTGTCAAGCATGATGGAGGTAATGTGATGGTCTGGGGTTGCTTTGGTGCTCGTAAAGTGGGAGATTTGTACAAGGTAAATGGGATTTTGAATAAGGAAGGCTATCACTCCATTTTGCAATGCAATGCCATATCCTGTGGACAGCGCTTGATTGAAGCCAATTTCATCCTACAACAGGACAATGACCCAAAAGCACACCTCCCAATTATGCATGAACTATTTAGGGAAGAATCAGACAGCTGGTATTCTATCTGTAATGGAGTGGCCAGCGCAGTCACCAAATCTCAACCCCATTGAGCTGTTGTGGGAGAAGCTTGACCGTATGGTACGCAAAAAGTGCCCATCAAGCCAATCCAACGTGTGGGAGGCGCTTCAAGAAGCATGGGGGGAAATTTCTCAAGATTACCTCAGCAAATTAACAGCTAGAATGCCAAAGGTCTGCAATGCTGGCATTGCTGCAAAGGGAGCATTCTTTGACGAAAGTTTGAAGAAGAAAATTATTCTTTCTAATAAAAATCATTATTTCTAACATTGTCAATGTCTGAACTATATTTTCTATTAATTTTGTAACTCATTTGATAAATAAAAGTATGAGTTTTCATGGAAAACACAAAAATGTCTGGGTGACCCCAAACTTTTCAACGGTAGTGTATATGTTGGTATAACTTTTTTCAACTATGTTGGAAAGTGAAGGCAAATGTACTATAAAAGGCCACCACCAGAACAAAAGGTGTATTGCTAAATATACATTTTTTTTTTACAATGGGGCAATGTATGTAATTTTATTCCTATACAATGTCATATGTAACAGTAAGTCTTACAAATGTATGCTAACAACAAAAGTTTCAAACTCAATGTGCACTGAGCCTTACTGTTACCACAACATATTACTTTCACATTTAAGTGATAATAGCCTAATTAGCTGTTGACCTCTTCTAACGTCTCAATAGCCCTTACAGTTTTAATGTTAAATTATCTTTTATAAAGTGGCACATTACATCTTGTTTGTTTCAAGAGCACTTCTGTTAACATCCAGAGGCTGCTCCCTTTATCTGTGACAAGTGTTACATGACACATGTCCTTATTCTAATCATTCCAACTAAAACTTGAATACAGCTGTTAAACTGGCTATCATAATAAAATGTAGAATAACTAATATGTCCATTAAAATGTGCTATTTGTTTGTTACAAATAAGATTAACATAATCAAATCTACCATTTTCATTTTCTTGTGTCCTGAAATTATCAAAATAATGAAGAGGCATAATAGACTATGCTAATGACAGATATATCTTGTATACACATAGAGAATACTGCTTACATTCCTATAATCTTCTTTGCAGATGATTGTACTGTATATCTCTGTAGAAAGCTTTTAATGTTTAGCTTTTTTCAGTTACTGTTAATATAGCACATTCAAAACTTGGAATGTGCTCCATCCCGCCATAACCTCTGCCAGTAACAGCAGGGTTTAGAAGGGCTTTTCATTCCAAAATGACACCTTTATCAAAAGGTGCGTGGTATTACAGCATTGCACCATTCTCTTCAATAGAGCTAAGAGACAATACCACACACAACTTGTATACAGTGAGTGCACAGTTTTTGAAAGTAAGCAGGCATGTTTTTCTAATTCTTGCCAACTAGAGATAAGCGTACCCATGGAAGTTCGGTTTCATCGGGTTTGGCTGAACTTTAGTCCAAAGTTCAGTTTGTGTACCAAGACTTACCCTGAACTTGACCCCGAACCTCATATAAGTCAATGTAAGATGGTTGTAGTAAGGGCTAAGGGGCTGAAAAAAGAAGCAAAATGGGGGTACAGGCAGGACAATTGCCCTCCAAACAAATGTGGATATGTGACACCCCAGGGGTCTGGTTGCCACAGTGATAGAGATATTACGTCTGAGAGCAGGTGGGAGGTCCTTTGGTCAGGGATCCTGTGCATGCAACACCTCCTGCCCAGTCTTGGGAGGGGAAGGACTTCCCCTATATAAACCCGGGGCTGAGGCAGAGTGAGTGAGAAAGAAGACAGAACAAGAGTAGAGAAGAGAAGCAGCATAGCAAGAAACATCAGGAGTTCTGTGGGGAGCAGTGTTACAACGAGTCAGGGGCTGGCAGCTACAGAGCTCGCCCTGACTGAGAAGATTTCTTACCGGACCCGGAGTCCGAGGCTGTGGGGACTAACTCCTACCCAGCAGCAGAAACCGTCCGGCAGAGGATTTCAGGTCCTCTGGCCCAGAAGCCCGAAGGCACGGTCACACGCGTGGGACCAGCACCGCCATCGTGGAGCGGAAGCCATTAGAAGGCCCCGAGTCACCGGCCATACGGGTGAGCACCACACGGTACACTCAGGGACGTGGGCTACTTATTCCCGCCTCTAGCAAGGTAGCCAGAAGAGTACAGTTAGTTGGGAAGGCCTACAACTCCGCCTGGCCAGGGGAGATCCCATCTGCTCAAGGACTGACCAGGCCCCTATCACTAGCAAGTACTCCGGGAGGGTCTATCTTTGTCACCAGTAAAGACCCTGAACTACACCGCACCGTCTCTGAGTGGTTCCTGCTACCCCCATCATCCACGTCGGCTGCCCTGAGGCCATACCCCTCCCGTTGGGGGTTATACCATCCACGCTGCACCATCCTTCCACCGGCCTCAGTGGTCTGCCCTGCAGCGGCAGCTCCATAGCTGCATTCAACGGGTGGCGTAGTCACCAACCATCTACTGCTAGTACATCGCCGCTCAGTTTGACTCCCTGGGCGCGGACCGGGTCGCCGCCACGAGACTACAACCCTCAAGAGATCCGGCTCCGGGTAAGCTCCCGCGTGCGCAACGCAGCGCGACACAGGCCCAGGGGCGCGTCAACTTTGGCGTAGTCGGCAGGATTTCGTGCCCGCAACCACCGGGTACTGCGTGCCTGAAAAAGAGACTTTTCAAACTTACCTGTGGTGAAGATTCCCGCCATCCGGCGCCATCTTCAGCCTTCTTCCCGCCATCGGTGAAGTTTCCCCCCATCCGGCGCCATCTTCTGCCTTCTTCCCGCCATCCGTGGAGTTTTCCCGCCATTGGACGCCATCTTGAGGACGCCGCGCGGGAAGAAGAGGGGCGTGGACTCCGAAAGCGCGCGAGAACTGAAGCCCCGCCTCACGTCCGGACGTTGCCTAAGGTCCTGGAAGGAGCCCAGCAGACGCCGACGTCACAGGAGCGCGACGGAAGGTCCTCAACCCTGACGATCCACTGCGGAGCCGCGGCCTACGGAAGAGGATCATCGCAAGGTAGGTCACGGTCCACTAGGGGGGAGGAAGATGTCGGATACGGAGGAGAGCTTCACTGCCTCAACCCCCGCCAGCGCTACCGCTGCTGCAGTTATGCCCTTCACCATGCCCTATATCCCGGGAGCAGCTTGGCTACCCCAGTACTCAGGGGAGTCACGTACCCTGCATGACTTTAGAGAAAAGCTGGATAGCCTCTTCCAGGTGTACCCCCTCACAGAAGAGCAAAAAGTGAGCATCCTGGTGGCCCAACTAACCGGGGCAGCCAAAAGGGAAGTAAAATCCTGGCCACCTGGGAGGAAGACTGTCGCAGGGATACTAACCCGGCTGAAGGACACCTTTGATACCCGCACCTCAGCCGAGATTAAGCTTAGATTCTACGGGTGCAAGCAGCGAGCGCATGAGAGTATAAGGGACTATGCACTAAACCTACAAGAGGCCCTGAGGGCCATAAAGCAGACCGACCCTGATGGGGTGGGAAACGAGGACAGGCTGTTGACTGAACAATTTATAGAGGGTTTATATTGCAATGCCCACCGAACCCAGTTGCGGGCAATGGCCTTACAGGATCCCCATCTGGACTTTGCACAGTTCAAGGACAGAGCCATCCGGGTGCTCCGAGAACCGGCACCGGGTGGCGTTGTGACCCACAGGCGCCCAGCTATCACTTACCACCAGGAGGCGGCGCCCTTGTCGGCAGGGCCTGTGGGAGCTGATGCGCAGGCTTTGGACAATGACCCGGCTCCAGACCTACGCCATCAGGTCCAAGAGCTAGCTAAGAGCGTTGCTGCGCTAACCCGAACTGTGCAGTCTTTACAGGTTTCCACCCCAGGGAAGATCCAGCTGGCATCCGGACCGGAGGACATCCCGTGGCGTCGACCAAGGAGGACCCCACCGGCCAGAGGAAGACCCAGTGACCGATACAGCGAGGACGGACGACCCATCTGCCGCCGCTGCAATCAACCCGGACATATGGAAAGGTACTGTTCTTTAAACGGGCACAACCTGGGGTAGAGGGCCAACCCCCAGGAAAAAGATCACCAGGCCCATCGAACTGGCGCGACAGATATGTGGGAGGACGTCCAGTCTTGCCTGTGGTACTGGATGGCATTCCCATGAGTGCCCTACTGGACACCGGGTCACAGGTCACCACTATCCCGTACGTGCTCTTTAAGCAGTACTGGAATGACTCGGATATTACCCGCTACCCTGACGACGACTTGAGTATCATCGCCAGCAATGGCCAGCCCGTGCCACAGATCGGATTTAAAGAGGTGACCATCAAAATCGGTAGAGTCGAACTGGCAGCACAGGGACTGATCATTGTAGACATTGACAAACATGAGAGCCACCCAAAAATAACTCTAGGAACTAATGTAATTGAGAATTGTCTTGCAGAGGTGATTTTCCTTCTACAGCAGGTTGCCAAGAACGCCAGCTCCGGCGAGCAGCGAGTGCTCCAGAAAGAGATCCGGGCACTGATGCGACGGCAACAGGTGGAACTCTCCGGCGGTGAGATTGGTAGCGTAAGAATGTGTGACCCTTTCCCTATTGCCATGCCCCCAAAAAGCGAAATGATGATTTGGTGCCGGG
Source organism: Phyllobates terribilis (assembly GCF_046119375.1). Taxonomy (NCBI): domain Eukaryota; kingdom Metazoa; phylum Chordata; class Amphibia; order Anura; family Dendrobatidae; genus Phyllobates; species Phyllobates terribilis. The sequence continues at coordinate 421,549,590 of NW_027362763.1, read as the reverse complement.
CAGCTATTGGTCTGAGAGGTAGAGATTACCAGGCAATGGTAGAACCAGTTTACTCAGACAGTAGGCCCACCATTTTGACAGCACGGGGGGTGGTCAATGTACGCCATGGGAGGGTGCCCGTTCGCATAATCAATATCGGGGAGAGGGAAGTGTACCTGCCCCGGTATGCCACGCTAGCAAAATTATATACCATCAACCAAAACTCTATACAGTCTGTGGAACCCTTGCCTCCATCTCACCCGGAGGAAGGTAACGGCTCTAAGAAAGTAATGGAGGATTGGTGTCAGCAACTACACTTGGGAACTGACTCCACTCCCTCCCACCAGAAACAGGGAGTCTACCGGGTGGTTCAAGAGTATGAGAGAGTGTTTAGTAAACACCCGTTGGACTTCGGGCGAGTCAAGGGGGTGGAACACCGCATCCCCACGGGAGATCATCCTCCCATAAAAGAGAGGTATCGACCCGTACCCCCTGCACATTACCAACACGCCAAGGGGATGCTTAGAGACATGAAGGAGGCTGGGGTAATCCGGGATAGCTGTAGCCCCTGGGCAGCCCCGCTAGTTTTAGTCAAAAAGAAAGACAACACCATGAGGATGTGTGTAGATTACCGGAAAATCAACCGTATCACACACAAGGATGCGTACCCCTTACCAAGGATAGAGGAGTCATTGGCTGCTTTAAGATCTGCTAACTTCTTCTCTACCTTGGATCTCACTAGCGGGTACTGGCAGGTTCCTGTAGCAGAGGCGGACCGGGAGAAGACCGCATTCACCACCCCGATGGGACTTAGTGAGTTCACCTGCATGCCGTTCGGACTCTGCAACGCCCCAGGAACCTTCCAACGATTAATGGAGTGCTGTCTGGGCCACAGAAACTTCGAGACGGTCCTGTTGTACCTGGACGATGTCATCGTATACTCCAAAACTTATGAGGACCACCTGAAACACCTGGCGGAGGTGTTCGAAGCTCTGGCGAGTTACGGCCTAAAGGTGAAACCCTCCAAGTGTCACCTCCTGAAACCAAAGGTGCAGTACCTGGGACACGTGGTGAGCGCTGACGGAGTGGCTCCCGACCCCGATAAGATCACCGCAATTAAGGGATGGCCAAGCCCCTCCAGCGTAAAAGAAGTGCGGCAGTTCCTCGGGTTGGTAGGCTACTACCGAAGGTTTATTCCCGGTTTCACCAAAAAGGCAGCGCCTATGCAGGACCTCCTGATAGGCCAGTCCCGGAAGGCCAAGAACCAGAAGCCGCGCTTCAAATGGGAAGAGCTAGAAGAAGAGTCCTTCCGCCAGCTGAAGATGGCCCTCACGGGGGATGAAATCTTGGCGTATCCGGATTATAGCCAGCCCTTCATCCTCTACACCGACGCCAGTAACATCGGGCTAGGAGCCGTACTGTCCCAGATCCAGCAGGGGAAAGAACGAGTAATCGCCTACGCCAGCCGAAAACTGCGACCCACCGAAAGGAACCCCGAGAATTATAGCTCATTTAAGCTAGAGTTCCTGGCCGTGGTATGGGCAGTCACTGAGCGCTTTAAGCATTACCTTGCTTCTTCCCGGTTCACCGTGTACACGGATAACAACCCGTTGACACACCTGGACACGGCAAGACTCGGTGCCCTGGAGCAGAGGTGGATGGCCCGTCTGTCCAACTACGAGTTCATAATCAAATACCGGGCAGGGCGCTCCAATACTAACGCGGACGCCCTGTCCAGGATGCCCAACCTGCCGGACGAAGGAGAAGATCCGGAGGGACTGGAAGAAATTGAACTCCCTGCGTTCCACCGTCATGGGACTATCCAGTATTCCCACCGGGTAAGGAGTAAGCAGGCTGCTACGTTGAACCCCTTACCTCACTACAACTGGGCGGAAACGCAAGACAGCGACCCTGCCGTCCGACTGGTGAAGGAGATGCTGACTCGGCCGGAGGCTCGCCTTGAACCAGACGCTCCGGAGGAAGCCAAACAACTATGGGCAGAGAAGAGTCGACTGTTCCTTTACAAAGGGAAGTTGTGCCGCAGAATGGTTAACTCCCGGACGCATGAATTACTCTGGCAAGTAGTGGTGCCACGAAGAGACGCAGCCATGGTGATGGAGGCATACCACGACGGAGCTGGACACTTCGGGTGGAAGAAGCTGGAGTTCCTGCTGCGCGAGCGATTCCACTGGGTAGGCATGAGGGGAACCATTGAGAAGTGGTGCAGAGACTGTGGCCCGTGCAACCTGAGAAGGAAGGACCGCGCCAGCCAGAAGACTCCCCTGCAGTCCATCGTCACCCGGCAACCGTTGGAACTGGTAGCCTTGGATCATGTAAAACTGACCCCAAGCAGAAGTGGCTACGTCTACGCGTTAACCATCGTGGATCATTACTCCCGGTTTCTGGTTGTCGTCCCCGTCAAGGACTTAACGGCTCAAACAGCAGCTAGAGCCTTCCAGCAGCACTTTTGCCGTCCACACGGGTACCCGGACCAAGTGCTGACGGACCAGGGACCTGCCTTTGAAGCGGAGGTCTTCCAGGAATTCTGCAATCTGTATGGCTGCCGGAAGATAAGGACGACACCCTACCATCCGCAAACTAATGGACTTTGTGAGAAAATGAACCAGGTGGTAATGGATCTTCTAAAAACGTTGCCCCTGGAAGAACGCAGTCTGTGGCCTGAGAAGTTGCCCGATCTGGTGGACCTATACAACCACATCCCGGTAGGTTCCACCAACTGTACCCCGGCTTACCTAATGAGGGCAAGACCTGGTAAGTTACCTGTTGACCTGGAAATGGGAGTCCTGACACCCGAGGACACTTCACCAGAAACAGACTGGGACACAGAGAGGCAGCAGCAGTACCGGAGAGTACAGGAGAGCGTGGAGCGAAGTCTCTGTCAGGCTAGGGAAAGACAAGAGAAAACTTACAACCAGTATGCTCCCGCTGTTCCCCTGGTACCCGGAGAGCAGGTCTTGAAGAGGAAGAGACGGCTCCACAAGTTGGACGACCAGTGGGAGAAGGACCCGTACACCGTACTGCCCTCAAGCCACGAAAACCCGAAGGTCTGTACCATCAGTAAAGACGGAGGGGAAACCACAGCCATTGTATCCCGGGACCACCTGAAGAAGTGTCCCGAACAACTGAGGAACCCTGAAGAGGAACAAGAAGACCATCGACCCGTAGAGGAAAGGGAAGATATGGTTAGTACCGTGCTCGGGGACTTCCCTCGGTCTTGGACTCAAGTCAATGGTGCAGTTGTGGTACCCGTACTCACCTTCCTCCAACCATCCTCCCAAGAACCTACGGAGCAACCGGTAGAGCTAGAAGAACAGCCGGTCCAGGAGGCAGAAGACTCTACACAAGCAGACCCAGAAAATCAACCCTCTGCTTATAGTGAGCCTGCCATACCCCTAGTGAGCCAGAGGGCCCATAGACAGCTGCCCAGTTTACCCTTGACAGCTCTTACACCCTGTAGTTCAGGGCCAGACAGTCAGCTCCGTAGGTCCACTAGGGCCACTAGAGGCCAGCTACCCGCACGTTGGAGGATCTAAATGTTTAAGCTATCTTATAATGTTTACTTGTTTATAGTTGCTTGTGTATAATTTTGTGTTTCTAGTTCTTTTTAGGAGTCCTTGGTGGATTTACCGGGAATCCTTGTACATAGTTGGAGCGTAACCCAGGATGGACTAAAGACTGTTAAGGACTCGGGGCAGGACAGGCCCCTACCTGGTTACGTCTCCCTGTTTTGGTGAAATGGACACCTTGCTTTTCAAAACTGCACCCGGTTGCGGACACGCCGTAACCATCTTATGTGTTTTTCTTATTGTATTGTTATTGCTATACCTTGTTATGTTTTTCTAAAAAAATATGTTTAGTCCCGGAGTACTAAATTTCACTAGGGGGGAATGTGACACCCCAGGGGTCTGGTTGCCACAGTGATAGAGATATTACGTCTGAGAGCAGGTGGGAGGTCCTTTGGTCAGGGATCCTGTGCATGCCACACCTCCTGCCCAGTCTTGGGAGGGGAAGGACTTCCCCTATATAAACCCGGGGCTGAGGCAGAGTGAGTGAGAAAGAAGACAGAACAAGAGTAGAGAAGAGAAGCAGCATAGCAAGAAACATCAGGAGTTCTGTGGGGAGCAGTGTTACAACGAGTCAGGGGCTGGCAGCTACAGAGCTCGCCCTGACTGAGAAGATTTCTTACCGGACCCGGAGTCCGAGGCTGTGGGGACTAACTCCTACCCAGCAGCAGAAACCGTCCGGCAGAGGATTTCAGGTCCTCTGGCCCAGAAGCCCGAAGGCACGGTCACACGCGTGGGACCAGCACCGCCATCGTGGAGCGGAAGCCATTAGAAGGCCCCGAGTCACCGGCCATACGGGTGAGCACCACACGGTACACTCAGGGACGTGGGCTACTTATTCCCGCCTCTAGCAAGGTAGCCAGAAGAGTACAGTTAGTTGGGAAGGCCTACAACTCCGCCTGGCCAGGGGAGATCCCATCTGCTCAAGGACTGACCAGGCCCCTATCACTAGCAAGTATTCCGGGAGGGTCTATCTTTGTCACCAGTAAAGACCCTGAACTACACCGCACCGTCTCTGAGTGGTTCCTGCTACCCCCATCATCCACGTCGGCTGCCCTGAGGCCATACCCCTCCCGTTGGGGGTTATACCATCCACGCTGCACCATCCTTCCACCGGCCTCAGTGGTCTGCCCTGCAGCGGCAGCTCCATAGCTGCATTCAACGGGTGGCGCAGTCACCAACCATCTACTGCTAGTACATCGCCGCTCAGTTTGACTCCCTGGGCGCGGACCGGGTCGCCGCCACGAGACTACAACCCTCAAGAGATCCGGCTCCGGGTAAGCTCCCGCGTGCGCAACGCAGCGCGACACAGGCCCAGGGGCGCGTCAGATAGGGAAATGACTTAAAATAACATAGAATAAAAAAAAATAAAATATTAAACTTGAACCAGGAGGCAAAGGTCCAAGTGGAGGAGTGGATCAGTGCCTTATGTGTGTATTTTACTGTACTTGTTAATAAATAAATAAATAAATGAAAAAAAACTATTTGGGGTCTCCCTATTTTTAATAACCAGCAAAGGGAAAGCAGACAGCTGTGAGCTGGTCTTATTATGCTGGGAAGGGACCAATATCCATGGACCTTCCCAGCCTATTATTATCAGCACACAGCTGTCTGCTTTGCCGTTGCTGGTTATTAAAAATAGGGGGACCATAAAAAAATGACTTGGGGTCCTTTCTATTTTTAATAATGAGCTAAAGCAAAGCAGACAGCTGGGGGCTGATATTAATAGGCTAGGAAGGGCTATGGATATTGGCTCCTTCCAAGCCTAATAAGACCAGCCCTCTGCTGCCCCTGAAATGGCGCATTCATTAGATGCGCCAGTTCTGACGCTAAGCCTAGGCTTCTCCGGATTGCCCTGATGCAGTGGCAATCGGGGTAAACACACCCAAGAGAAATCTTTATTTGAAAAAACCTCCCCAACAATTTCCCTCTTTCACCCATTTATTAAAAAACAAACACACCAGTCCACCATAGTCCACACAGAGTTCCCACGACAATCCTCGTCTCCATCTTCCAGTGTATGGAGCAGCAGCCACTGCCAGGTTTCGTGCTGTACTCCACCGGATCTCCACCTGTCCCCCAATTTTTCTTTTAATTATTTATTTTGCACTGTCCCTCACTCAAGCAGCATTGCCACCCATGATCCAGCGGTTATACAGGCCGGGTCAAGGGTGGCAGCGGTCAATCACAGCCATGCCAATACTTGGCATGGCTATGATAGCTCCAGAAGTGTCCACAGCTTAAAGGCTTGTTGATTGGCTGTGCTGCAACCTTTCAACAAGTTTTATTAAGCATCTGAACTCTGAACAGTAACACGGACTCCCGAGAAAAGTCTGTGTTTGAAGTTGAGCACCAGACACTAGGTATCTAGTACAAACCTTGGGTTCGCTCATCCCAATTGACAACCCTTTTGCAATAAGGGTTTTTTTCCTTGCATCTTTTACTCATCCCTTTGGTCTCTAAATGTTTTGGCTTAACTGATTAGATGGATTTACTAAGCCATAGATCTAAATGATCAATTGATGAATGGCACGTAGAACAGAATGGGGCAGAAGAGCTAAGAGTCTGGACAGGTAACTTGGAAGAGTAGAGCCAAATGTATAGACAGACAGCTTGATAGACAAGAGCCAAATACATAGACAACTACTTTGAAACAACATAACTGAGTGTATGCTATAGCAGAGTAGAGTTTGACAGGAGAAGCACCATGTATGATAGGTAGCAGAGTCCAGCAAGTAAGCAGTGCTTGGTTTATTTTGTGGCTCACAGAATCATGGAATACGGTAACCAGTAACTGTACTACCTGAATACTGAGTCAGCCCATAAAGCCTATGCATGTGAAATCAGAGGTGCACGCCAAGTTACCATGGGAGCTGGCCACTGGTGAGGGATGAAGCATAGCTTGATGACGAAGCCACTAAATTCCTTGCATTTCATTATGCACTAACCTTTCCCTTTTTGCATGCATGCATACTCAAAAATTCTCCTGGAGCCAAACTTAAGGGTGGGTACCTTTGCTATCCTTGGTGAAGGTGACACCATGAATAGATTGGTAATGAAACCTAAAGAAAAACAGCCTTATTTGATGAAGCTATCTTATCTAGCTTGTTGATTGACAAACCATTCCTATATATAGTGAATAAATCACTAAGCTAGAAGATGTTAACCTTTCTTCACACTTGACAATCAAGAATATTAATCCCTACACCATGGACATAACTAGCAAACAGAAAGCCATATAAGTTACTACGTACTCCAGCATAGTTCAAGTACAGCTAGTGATCGCAATCAATGATAGAAGAGGTGGGTGGAATGGGAAAGGAAGAGAGAGTGAATAGTAAAATAAACATCAACTTGACATGCTTGATAAAATTTAGGCTAAAGATTTAAAATAAAAAACATTTGTAAGGTTTTGGACATCTCGTCATTGATTTTTTTTATTGCATTTATTTTGTGCAAAAAGTAAAAAAAACTTTTGTTACTGAACAGCATTCTGCAGCCTGCTATGTAGTGCAAGTACATACTGGCTGCAAAAGGCAAAAAAAAGATCTTTAATTAAACTCGCTTATCAAAATTGTTTATTAGCTTAAACATTCAATGAAATTATAAAAAAAATTGATGCAAGAGTTTTCAAATTGGAATTGAAGTATGAAGTAGTCAGAAAAACAACATCTGTCTCATAAATAGCTTAAGCTACTACCCGATCCCTCCATTTTTAATTCAGCTCTGTGTGGCTCTTTTTCTTAGGCACAGATCAGTGAGAAACACGTGTTGGGACCTGGCGCCTTTTCAGCAAGAGGGGATAAATACAGGTTTGCATAATCTATTTCTTCTCCATTACATCTTCAGTACTGTTTGGTATAACATTCACATAACAGGACTTGTACTATTTAGTACCTTACTTACTTTATACATTGTGACTGTTTACTATATTGTCTCCATCTCCTTCATCTTTGTGCTGGCTCTTACACATACAGAACTCATTGTACCTTTTTTTAACCTTTTGTGAAATATTATATTTTATAACTAAAAGATACAGTTAGGTCCATATATATTTGGACAGAGACAACATGTTTTTTAATTTTGGTTCTAGACATTACCACAATGAATTTTAAACAAAACAATTCAGATGCAGTTGAAGTTCAGACTTTCAGCTTTCATTTGAGGGTATCCACATTAAAATTGGATGAAGGGTTTATGAGTTTCAGCTCCTTAACATGTGCCACCCTGTTTTTAAAGGGACCAAAAGTAATTGTACAGATTAAATAATTGTAAATTAAAATGTTCATTTCTAGTACTTGGTTGAAAGCCCTTTGTTAGCAATGACTGCCTGAAGTCTTGAACTCATGGACATCACCAGACGCTGTCTTTCCTCCTTTTTGATGCTCTGCCAGGCCTTCACTGTGGTGGTTTTCAGTTGCTGTTTGTTTGTGGACCTTTCTGTCTGAAGTTTAGTCTTTAACAAGTGAAATGCATGCTCAATTGGGTTGAGATCAGGTGACTGACTTGGCCATTCAAGAATATTCCTCTTCTTTGCTTTAATAAACTCCTGGGTTACTTTGGCTTTATGTTTTTGGGTCATTGTCCATCTATAGTATGAAACGACGACCAATCAGTTTGGCTGCATTTGGCAGGATCTGAGCACACAGTATGGCTCTGAATACATCAGAATTCATTCGGCTGCTTCTGTCCTGTGTCACATCATCAATAAACACTAGTGACCCAGTGCCACTGGCAGCCATGCATGCCCAAGCCATCACACTGCCTCCGCCGTGTTTTACAGATGATGTGGTATGCTTTGGATCATGAGCTGTACCACGCTTTTGCCATACTTTTCTCTTTCCATCATTCTGGCAGAGGTTGATCTTGGTTTCATCTGTCCAAAGAATGTTCTTCCAGAACTGTGCTGGCTTTTTTAGATGTCCAGTCTAGCCTTTTTATTCTTGATGCTTATGAGTGGCTTGCACCGTGCAGTGAACCCTCTGTATTTACTTTCATGCAGTCTTCTCTTTATGGTAGATTTGGAAATTTATATGCCTACCTCCTAGAGAGTGTTGTTCACTTGGTTGGCTGTTGTGAAGGGGTTTCTCTTCACCATGGAGATTATTCTGCTTTTTTCACCTGCATGGAGAGCTCCTTTGACTGCATGTTTACTTCACAGCAAAACCTTCCAAATGACATGACGAATGGATTGCCCACACCTGTCCATGACATAGCCTTGGAGTCAATTGTCCAATTACTTTTGGTCCCTTTAAAAACAGGGTGGCACATGTTAAGGAGCTGAAACTCCTAAACCCTTCATCCAATTTTAATGTGGATACCCTCAAATGAAAGCTGAAAGTCTGAACTTCAACTGCATCTGAATTGTTTTCTTTAAAATTCATTGTGGTAATGTCTAGAACCAAAATTAAAAAAATGTTGTCTCTGTCCAAATATATATGGACCTAACTGTATATGTTTTTATCCATTTCTTGGCTATATTTTGTTTGTTACAAGGTTATCAGTATATTATTTAGGTAGTATACAAAGATAGTGACACTATATGAACCCTTGGTCCATATGGACATAGTTGTATGTCTGCACCAGGTTCTGCTTGTGACAAATGCCATTTTTGTTATGCAGTCGGTATCTGCCTATATAATAACAATGACTGGAGCTACCTCCGATTGCTTCTGTTTAACAATTTAGACTATGCTATAAATCACTGGCATATTGGCATCCATCGGCAATCATTGGGCGCAGATGGGTTAACATAGCAGTCCCCGCTGCTGCCATCTTGATCCTCCTATGAAGCTTTGCTTAAGTAAATAGTTATAGTAATAAATATGTTTTACAATATTAAAAAATTAACAATATTAAAGTTTAAATTGCCACTTTTATCCGTTTATCCAAATTAAAAAATAAATTATGAAAATAGTTGGCATCATCATGTCCATGAAAGTCCTATTAAAATCTAAAATTAATTAATCCAAACAGTAAACACTGAAAAGAAAAAAATCGAAGCACCAGAATTTCCATTTTTCAGTCGACATATCTCCCTCCAAAAAATGCAGCAAAAGTAATTAAAACATCACACGTACCCCAAAATGATAAAAGTTTTGGCTCTTGGAAAAAGAGGAGAAAATCATGATTCTTTATGCAGATTTATGGTAATGTTAATTATTGAAATGTTATTTGGGCGATAAGTGGCAGCCCTTTTCCATGGTGACAATTATGCACTGTGGTATCTCTCCCAGATGATATTGCAATATAGTTACATTCTGCGAGATAGTTGATTGCATACTTTCTCTACTAAAATTCATGAAGTACAGGACAAACAGAAATAAAATATTTGTAAATATTTCTTTTGAACCCTCGAAAAGAAAAGAAACTTTTTTCCAGTATTTTGCATTCGGAATTGTCCTGTGTGTAACTGAAGCCTGACACATTTATTTCAGACGTCTCTTGGTTGTGCAACACTTGAGCCTTAATTTATTTTGCTGTTCTGTTCACTTGATACATTCTTGACACGCGGCACATCATTTTTCAGATACATGAACAATTACATCATGTTTTCATAGCATGAAAAGTATTGGTGCTGATTAGATTTCCACCATTCTTGGCACCTCCAGGCTAACAAATGGATCCTAGGTTTTCTTGACCACAGAATCACTTTCATTCACATTATTTAATCTGACTTCCCTTATCTGCTGTTAAAATGCTTTACTCCTAGCCCTGGTGATGACGTTAAAGAAAATAACCATGAACATATCTTAGAATAAAAGTCATCTCACCTGAAATATACGTGACTTTTACCAGAGACATGAAGGATATCATTACGCTGTTATATGAGTTGTATTATACAACATTTTGGAAATAGACATCTGTTTGCTTTAGACCTTTAACCAGTTTTTCAAAAACATGGAAAAACAGACCATTTTTCACCAGTGTGCTGAATCCGATTTTCATCCACTTTTGGTCTGTGCGTCCGCTCTAACCATTAGTGTGGCATCTGTTTCACTTTTATGAAAAAAAATTCTCTTACCCATTACACTGTCAAAGCAGGCAGATAGCACTCAGATAACGCACGGATGACAGACAAGTGATATCTGGTTGTTTATTTTTATTATTGACTTACTTGAATTGGTGAATTTGATCCGCAAATCGGATTAAATACTGAAATGTCTCTTTTCTTTTTGCTGCCCACAGAAAAAAAAAGAACTTGCGACCATGCTCATAGACCATAAAGGGTTTTTGTTCTATCACAGACGTAACAAATATGACACAAATGTACATCTGAATAAGTCTTACTTCAAATTCCACAAGTCTGGAAACTGACAACTAAATGACCCTGCCTTCTCTGTAATCCCATATTATTCAGCCCTAAGTAAAGTCCTTTGCAAGTATTATCTATCTGTATCAAAATTGCTAATTTATCAATTAATAAATGGCTTGTTTCCATCTAGAATTAAACAGACTGTCCCACAAATATTATATTTTTGTGTTAAATCACATAAAACATAATCAATTAAAACAATTTTTTTCTCTCTAGATATTACTGTTGTATAATTGGTACCCCTAATGCTCTTTTATCACTCTACTTGAGAAATGAATATTTATGTGATCTAACAGTGAAATGTATGATTTAATTGTTGGATATTTTGTGATAAACTTCATCAAGTTTCAAAATATGTGCAGGTTAATTAATAAAAAGTATTTTTAGTCTCGAATAGAGATGAGCGTTGTTCTACTCGAACTGTTCGCCAATCTCAAATTCGGCGAACACGAACAATTTGAGAAAAATTCGGCTGTTCGAGGTTATGTTCGATAACTGTTCGTGCACCAAAATCATAACTGGATTTTTTCTCAGTAATGATGAAAATTAATGTTAATACGCAGTTTGAGTGTACAGCGGGGTGGGGGGAGGGGCAGGGGATGGATCTCTGCAGGAACAATGAAGATCTCCATTTTTTTTTTCTCTTTCCCGCATTTACAGTGGGGAGGTGCAATCTGTCAGCCTATCAGCAGCGCACACACGGAGCGAAGTGCTTTTTTTCACACAAGCAAGGGCATGTGTCATTGGCAGTGTATGTCACATGTCCTTGCCCTATAAGACCAAGCCATTTTCCCCGTCGCCACCATTTTCTCACTGCTGCAGCTGCGTGTTAGACGGCACCGCTGTTGCTGTGTGCGCTATACCTTGTTAATTTCAAGCCAATTTTCGCACAAATATACAGATAGCTTGGGAGTAGGGAATAGTTGTGATTGCAGTCCTTTTAAGGACTAGGTTACAGCATTTCCTACGACTTTTATCAGGGAGGTCTGTGCTTTTAAATAGATAGGTTGTGGGAGTAAAGACTAATTGTAATTGGAGTCATTTTCAGGACTAGGTTACATCAGTTCCTATCAGTTTTTGCCAGGCAGGTCTGTGCCAGTGCTGTGCAAGTTTTTTTCACAGCATTTGGCTGAATCTAGCAAAGCTAATCCTTTTTGGCCTATTGCAGAGTGTGTTAGTCAGTGGAGTAGCCTATCTGTGTTGCAAGATATACCACCTGTGTATAGAATACCAATTTTTTTACTGCACCTAGTGAAGTAAAATCTTTTGGGCATAGCATCATTCTATTAGTCCATCTATACTGACCTCCATCAGGTTGCAAATTGAATATATTTTTTTTCTGCATCTAGCTCTGAAAAAATATTGGGCTTCTAGCTGTGTGTGGGACTTGTTGTATTAGTCCATCTATACTGACCTCCATCAGGTTGCAAACTGCATATATTTTTTTCTTCATCTACCTCTGAAAAAATATTGGGCTTCTAGCTGTGTGTGGGACTTGTTCTATTAATCCATCTATACAGACCTCCATCAGGTTGCAAACTGAATATATTTTTTTCTGCATCTACCTCTGAAAAAATATTGGGCTTCTAGCTGTGTGTGAGACTTGTTCTATTAATCCATCTATACAGACCTCCATCAGGTTGCAAACTGAATATATTTTTTTCTGCATCTACCTCTGAAAAAATATTGGGCTTCTAGCTGTGTGTGGGACTTGTTGTATTAGTCCATCTATACTGACCTCCATCAGGTTGCAAACTGAATATATTTTTTTCTGCATCTACCTCTGAAAAAATATTGGGCTTCTAGCTGTGTGTGGGACTTGTTCTATTAATCCATCTATACAGACCTCCATCAGGTTGCAAACTGAATATATTTTTTTCTGCATCTACCTCTGAAAAAATATTGGGCTTCTAGCTGTGTGTGGGACTTGTTGTATTAGTCCATCTATACTGACCTCCATCAGGTTGCAAACTGAATATTTTTTTTTCTGCATCTACCTCTGAAAAAATATTGGGCTTCTAGCTGTGTGTGGGACTTGTTGTATTAGTCCATCTATACAGACCTCCATCAGGTTGCAAACTGAATATATTTTTTTCTGCATCTACCTCTGAAAAAATATTGGGCTTCTAGCTGTGTGTGGGACTTGTTGTATTAGTCCATCTATACTGACCTCCATCAGGTTGCAAACTGAATATATTTTTTTCTGCATCTACTTCTGAAAAAATATTGGGCTTCTAGCTGTGTGTGGGACTTGTTGTATTAGTCCATCTATACTGACCTCCATCAGGTTGCAAACTGAATATATTTTTTTCTGCATCTACTTCTGAAAAAATATTGGGCTTCTAGCTGTGTGTGGGACTTGTTCTATTAATCCATCTATACAGACCTCCATCAGGTTGCAAACTGAATATATTTTTTTCTGCATCTACCTCTGAAAAAATATTGGGCTTCTAGCTGTGTGTGGGACTTGTTGTATTAGTCCATCTATACTGACCTCCATCAGGTTGCAAACTGAATATATTTTTTTCTGCATCTACCTCTGAAAAAATATTGGGCTTCTAGCTGTGTGTGGGACTTGTTCTATTAATCCATCTATACAGACCTCCATCAGGTTGCAAACTGAATATATTTTTTTCTGCATCTAGCTCTGAAAAAATATTTGGCCTTCTAGCAGTGTGTGGGACTTTGTCTATTAGTCCATCTATACTGACCTCCATCAGGTTGCAAATTGAATATAATTTTTTTCTGCATCTAACCCAGCCAATAGTTTTGGCCTAATACCACAGTTTGGCCACTCAGCTCTGCTCGGTTCCCATCCATTGTTTTTTTGTGCAAACAACTCCAGAGTTGTTAATTAGTTAACCACCAAAATGAGTGGAAAAAGGCCTGCTGCTGGTGGAAAGGGGAATAGGCGTGTTGGGAAGGGGAAAAAAGGTTGTGTCCGTGGGGTAGGTGTTAAAGCAACAGTAACATCTGCAGAAGAAAGACCATCTTCCAGCCAAACTAAAATGTCTACTTCTTTTAGCGGACAATGTGATAAGATCCCTTTCTTACGGCCACGCCAATCGCTACAAATTCCAGATGAAGCACAAAACAGCAGGTGCTTCAACGGATATCAAGTGCTCCTTTAAGTGGGCTCTCCTCCACATCAACTTCAACATCACAAATACTCCAGTCCTCAAAGGTGTCACCCCAATCGCACTTGCTTCCTCACAGCTCCCAAATCTCCAGCTGCCCGTCTGAGTATGAGGTAGAACAGATGGTTGAGTCTGCAGAGCTGTTTACTCATACTATAGCCTGGGAATCAGAGGTCGACTCCAGCGCTTCTGTGAATCCAGACGAGGAAATGATCTGCACTGATGCCCAGAATCTTTATGAGTCGGATCCAGGACCAGACGCAGAAGGTTCTGACCATAATGTAGACCCTCATTCCCAAACTGTAACTCCTGTTGGTGGAGACAATGAGGAACACGATGATAAGACTCAAATACCTGATTGGAGCGACAACTTTAGTTTTTTGTCAGGGCAGGAACAGGTTGGCTCTGAGGACGACGGGTGTGATAACGCACAGGGTGATGATGATGAGGTTGGAGATCCCACTTACTGTCAACCCACAGTCAGCCAAGAGATGAGGTCAGCAGAGGAGGTGGAGGAAGATGCTAGTGACGACGAGGTCAGGTTGCGCCTTCCTGGACAGAGACGTAGTACTGGAAGCACGTCAACAACTGCATCCTCAAACACAACTCTGCCTCTCACCACAAGTCGTGGTGGCTCTTCAAGTCGCATGGGTGCTAAGCCTTGCATAGCCTTGGCATTTTTTCAGATCGATAAAGATGACCCAACTCATGTTATCTGTAACATTTGTCAGCAAAAGCTAAGTAGAGGCCAAAAAATACATAGTTTGAGTACTTCATGCATGAACCGGCACATGGACATGAAGCATAAGTTGCAGTGGGAAGCTCAGTGTGCTACAAAGCGGCCTAGCCGGCCGGGCCAACCACCGTCTGCCATATCCTGTGCATCCGCGGCCTCTTCATTCTCTGTGACTGGCGGTACAGCAGTCACACCTGTTTTGGGGCGCAGACCTGCCACCTCTTTACCCGCAACAGCCAGCGTGATTGGCAGGTCATCATTTTCTTTGGAGGTGGTAACACCAGCTGGTGTTGAGCGCTGTCCGACATCGATAGCACCACCTTTGGATCAAGGCAACCTAACATGTCCGCCTGCATCTTCCTCACAGACCGGCAGTTTGCCGGGGACACCCTTATCAACCCCGTCTAAGCACAATAGCCAGCCCTCGGTCCCTCAGATGTGGACAAGTAAAAGACCATTTCCTCCTAGCCATGAGAAAGCTAAGAGGTTGAATTTCACCATCTGCAAGTTCTTGGCTACAGAAATGCTGCCTTTCCGCCTGGTGGACACAGAGGATTTTCGAGACCTTATGTCCGTCGCAGTGCCCCAGTACCAGATGCCCAGTCGGCACTACTTCTCAAAGAAAGGTGTGCCTGCGCTCCACCAGCATGTCGCACACAACATCACCGCTTCTTTGAGAAACTCTGTGTGTGACAGGGTGCATTTCACCACAGACACTTGGACGAGTAGGCATGGACAGGGGCGTTACATGTCGCTGACTGGGCACTGGGTAACTATGGTGACAGCAGGACAAGGGGCTGCTGTCCAAGTCTTGCCGTCCCCACGAGTTGTGCGTCAATCCTCTTTATGTCAAAGTTCCTCCACTGCTTCTGCCTCCTCAACCTCCTCTCGGTCTTCCACCTGCACCCAAAGCCTGTCTGGTCATGCCACAAGCTTTCTAACTGCGCAGAAGGGATCCTGCACACCTCCTTACTATGCTGGCAGTAGGGCTCAACGTCATCAGGCGGTTTTTACATTGAAATGTCTGGGAAATGTGAGTCACACAGCTGAGGAGTTGTGGTCAGCTCTGGAGAACCAATTTCATGAATGGTTGTCTCCACTGGACCTGAAACCAGGGAAGGCCGTGTGCGACAATGCTGCAAACCTGGGTGCGGCCCTTCGCCGGGGCAATGTCACACACGTGCCTTGTATGGCTCACGTGTTGAACCTGGTTGTCCAGCAATTTTTAGCCCACTATCCCAGACTAGATGGCCTTCTGCAGAGGGCACGGTCGCTGTGTGTGTGCTCACTTTCGCTGTTCGCATCCCGCAGCTCAGCGACTTACATCTCTACAGAAGTCGTTGGGCCTGCCACTTCACCGGCTAAAATGCGATGTGCCTACCCGGTGGAATTCAACTCTGCACATGTTGCAGCGACTGTGGCAGCACCGACAAGCCCTGGTGCAATACGTTCTGACGTATAGCCTGGGCCAACGAGATCCAGAGGTGGGGCAAATCACGCTGGAGGAGTGGTCTCAGATCAGGGACCTATGCACCCTTCTGCACAGTTTTGAAATGGCGACGAAGATGTTTAGTGCTGACGATGCCATTATCAGCATGACTATTCCGGTGATTTACATGCTGGAGCACATGTTAAACAGAATTCGGAGTCAGGTGGTGGCACAAGAGGAGGTGGAGGAAGTAGAGGAGGAGGAGTTGTATGCGGAAGGGCTAACATCTGCAAGGTCCAGACGGTCGGCAGCACCAAGGCGGCAGGCATGTGAGGGTGGGGGAGATGGTTTTACCAGGGCGCATGGTAGCAGCCAAACTAGTGAGGAAGGTGCAGGAGCCCAGGAAGAAGTGGAGGACGAACTGATGGAAGACTCATCAGATGAGGGAGACCTTGATCACATTTCTGTTGTGCGAGGTTGGGGGGAGAGGACAGAGGAAGGAAGCATGATTGTTACCTCGCCACCAACACAACAGGGACTTGGTGCTCCTGGATGCGCAACACACATGAGTGCCTTCTTGCTGCACTACCTGTAACATGACCCTCGAATTGTGAGAATTAGAAATAATCCTGACTACTGGGTTGCCACACTGTTAGATCCCCGGTACAAAAGTAAATTTGCAGAAATTATTCCTGCCATAGAAAGGGATGCACGCATGCAGGAGTATCAGCAGAGACTGTTGCATAATCTTACATGTGCTTTTCCACAAAATACCAGTGGTGCACGTAGTGAATCTCACAGTTCCAACTTGCCAACCGTGGGACCGTCAAGTGTTCAGCACTCAAACCGTAACAGAACCACAGTATCTGCTGGTAACATCAATTTTGCGGAATCATTTCACCACTTTTTTAGCCCATCCTTTGCAAGGCCACAGGAGACAAGAAGTCTGACACATAGTCAACGCCTAGAGACGATGGTACAGGAGTATCTCCAAGTAAACATTGAAGCCACGACTGTGTCACTGGACCCTTGATCTTTTTGGGCTTCCAATCTGGATAAATGGCCGGAGCTAGCCACTTACGCCTTGGAGATCTTGTCATGCCCCGCAGCCAGTGTTCTGTCTGAACGTGTGTTCAGCGCTGCTGGTGGTGTGCTGACAGATAAGCGCACGCGGCTCTCCACTGATAATGTAGACAGACTCACGTTCATAAAGATGAACAAATCATGGATCCGAAACGACTTTTCTACCCCTGTGTCATCCTGGGGAGAGTAAAAGCTTGATGATTGGTTAAAATCACCCTACCAACCGTTTTAAGCTTTCAAATTACTAATCATGTTTATCTGTATCTTGGCTGGAAAATAATTTGGGCTTTGTAGCAGTGTGCAGCACTGATTCTATTAGGCCATCTATAATAAGCTCCACCAGATTTAAAATTACTAATCATGTTTATCTGTATCTTGACTGGAAAATAATTTGGGCTTTGTAGCAGTGTGCAGCACTGATCCTATTAGGCCATCTATACTAAAGCTTCACCAGATTTAAAATTAATAATAATTTTTAGCTGCATCTAGCCCGGAAAATAATTTTGGGGCTCCGAGATGCGCAAGACACATAAGTGCCTTCTTGCTGCACTACCTGCAGCATGACCCTCATATTTTCAGAATTCGAAGTAATCATGACTACTGGGTTGCCACACTCTTAGATCCCCCAAAGTTTTCGATCAACCTTTTCATTTTAATAAAGACCAAAAAAATGGTCATTTTTGAAATTATAAGCATTAGCAGGTTGTTAGAAACTGAAATCAAACAGTTTTCAACTCAAAACTTTATTCTAGGTGATGTTACATTTTCACATAGGACCCCTTGTTCGAAAGGAGCTTCTGAACTCTCTCGTCCATTGAATTTGTCAGGTTTTGGATGGTTTCTGCTTCAATTGTTTTGCATGAGGACAGAATACCCTCCCAGAGCTGTTGCTTAGATGTGAACTGCCTCCCGCCATCATAGACACTCGTTTTAATGATGCTCCAAAGGTTCTGAATGGGGTAGAGGTCAGGGGAGCATGGGGGTCACACCATAAGTTTGTCCCCTTTTATGCCCATATCAGCCAGAGATGCAGATGTTTTATGTGCAGCATGAGATGGTGCATTATCATGCAGAAAAATGATCTTGCTGTGAAGTACACGGTTCTTCTTCTTGAACCATGGCAGGAAGTGCTGTTTGAGAAAATCCACATACATTATGGAGTTCATCTTTAGCGCCTTCAGGGATCCTAAAGGGGCCGACAATCTCTCTCCCCATGATTCCAGCCCAAAACATTACTCCACCTCCTCCTTGTTGGCGCTGTAGCCGTGTTTGCGTGGGGTGTCCATCAACCAGCCATCCTCCACTCCATCCATCTGGACCATCGAGCGCTGCACGGCACTCATCCGTGAACAAAACAGTTTTGAAATCAGTCTTCATGTAATGTTTGGCCCACTGGAGCCGTTTCTGCTTGTGTGAAGTGGATAGAGGAGGTCGACAGGATGGCGTATGCACAGCTGCAAACCTCTGAAGGACCCTGCATCTTGTTGTTCGGGGGACGTTGGAGGCAAAAGCAGCTTCAAAAACTTGTCTGCTGCTATGACAAGGCTTTTTTGCCGCTGCTCTTTCAACCTGACGTAAATGCCTGTAGGAAAAAGTCCTCAATTTGCCCTTATCAGCACGCACACGTGTGTACTGTGAATCAGCTACATACTTCTTGATTGCCAAGACACTTCATCCTGATCATCGCACAATGTTGATTGTAGTCATGCCTTGACCTAAACACTCCACAATTTGTTGCTTCTCAGCAGCCGACACATCCTTTTTCTTTCCCATTTTGGCAGAAAATGTAGGCTGCTTAATAATGTGAGACAGCCTTCTTAAGTAGTCTAGCCTTTCATTGGACACACCTGCCAAACGAATTAGCACAGGTGTCTGCAATTGCTTACAGTGATATAAAGAGCCCTGACACACATCACCATCAATGAGTTTAACTGACAAACAAACAAATTCTTCCCTTATCACTCCTAAACACTTTTTGCATAATAATTTGGAACACAGTGTACATGTGCTTTTCCACAAAACACCAGTGGTTCACGTAGTGAATCTTACAGTTCTAACTTGCCAACCGTGGTCTGTATGGAGTTGTTCAATAAAGGGCCCAAAATTAAGATAACATAGATGGGAGAGGTCTCTATGAATAGGAATTCCTAAGTATTTGATACCCTGTGAGGGCCAGGCAAAGGGAAAGTTGGACTGGATGGAATCCTATATGGATTTGGGGAGGGAGACATCGAGGGCCTCAGACTTCGCTGCATTGATTTTAAAATTTGACCATGTAACAAAGTGATCTATTTCAGCCATAACAGCATGGATGGATATATGTGTTTGAGTGATATATACTAGGGCATCATCAGCAAATAGAGAGCACTTGTACTCGGTGCCTCCCACCTCAATCCACCTAATATTGGGGTTATGGCGAATTGATGAGAGCAGGTGCTCCGTCACTAGGATGTATAAGAGAGGGGACAGAGAACATCCCTGCCTTGTCCCATTGGTGATTGTGAAAGGTGATGAAAATGTTCTGACGTGCCCCCTGGGCCTTGGGACACCCGGAGCCGGACCCTTTTTGGTGGATGCTGGTGGTTGTAGTCTCCGTGGCGGCAACCCGGTTCCGTGGCTCAGGGAGGTCAAACCAGTGGCGGAACTATTCATGTGGTTTTGATGTTTAAATGTCCGACTACGCCACCCGTGGATTGCGGTCAGAGTGAACCGCCGCTGCAGGGCAGACCGCTGAGGCTGGTGTTGTGGGTGCAGCAGAGCGTAGCATAACTCCCCACGGGAGGAGTATAGCCTCAGGGCAGTGTATGCGGAGGATGGGGGTGATGGTGCAGGGCAGCAGCAGTAATGACACGGAGTCAGTGATGCAGTCCAGGGCCTTTACTCACAGTTCTTATTATCCAGACCACGTTTGCAGGTAACGGCTGCCCACGTCGTACTGTGCTCACCAGGTGAGGGGCTCAGACAACTCCCAGATAACTTTGGAGTGCTTCACAGGACCCCCTTTGTGTGTCCTTTGTATGGCCTTTCTTACCAACCCTTCTGTCCGGCTGCCTCGGGCCTCCTCTTGGTAAACTTGGCGCCAGTTTCCCTGACCCTATGTGGTGCCTTCCTAGCGGGTGTAGCGAGGGGCTGCGCCACATAAAATGTCACAGCCTCCTGTTTCTAGCTGAGGGTCGTTTCCTGCCTCCACTAGTTTCGGGGACCGGTCTCCCCCTTTGGCCTGACCCCTCCACGCAGGTGGATTCGGGCGTGCGGTGGCGACTCGCCCGTCCGCACCCCTATGATCCCTTCGTTCCTCGTTCCTGGAGCCTTCTCCGCTCCTCTTCCTTCCTTCTCCCTCTTCCAGGCCTGGGCCTCTGTTACTAGGCCCGCCTCCGGAGCAGAGCTCATGCAGAGCCCCTGCTCCCTGCCACTTCTGCTCAGACTTCTCTGCACTGAACTAAGATGGTGCCCACCTTTTATACTCCCTTCTCAATGCACCCAGGAACTGCTTCCTCCCTGCTCCTGCACTACAGGGTTCCCCTTCCTCAGTGTTCCCTCCCCCCACTCCAGCCAGGGACAGGGACTGTCGTGCCCATCTCAGGGGCATATTGGTCGCCCTGCCCCACGGCAATGTGGTGTAATGCATGCAGGTGTCGGGTCCTGATCCACACTACATCCTTACCTGAGAGTGAGATATCACACCTCTGGGTGAGGTGCAATATCTCTGTAGCAACCGAGCCCTCAGGGTGCTACAGTTCCATTTATCTTCAGCCTAGGTGACGTATTGCGATACAGGGCCGTGATTTTGGATATAAAAGGGTCCCCTAGACCCCTACCCCAAGCTTTTTAAGAGAATCATATATGGCGTGCCAGGAGACTCTATGGAATGCTTTCTCAGCATCCAACGAGAGTATCTAATTACAAATTTTTAACTGCATCTAGCCCAGGAAATACTTTGTGCCTAGTAGCAGTGTCTGCTAGTCAGCGGATTATCCCTGCTGTTAAGCAAGCTACACCACCTGTAGTTTGGACACTTCATTTTTTCAAAGGAAATGCTTCGGGACCACGGGATACTCAGTGAAGAGCATCAGGAGGCACCCCAAGGCATAGGGGCTCGGACTGGCAGTAGGATGCCTTGCGGTGGACAGCCGAGCTCGATCCTTATAAAAGCTTTTTAACTGCAGCAGCTTTAGTGGACGCTACTGGAGCTGGAATTACGCGGTTGCTGGCATGAGACTTGCCCTCCAATAGATCCTTGTAAATGGATTTAAAGTGTATTTATTCAAATTAGAGAGAAAATTTAAATTAAAAAGCTTAGAGCTGCCTCCACCACAGGGGGGCTCGCTCGACCCACCAGCGGACAGGCACCAGTATTGGGAGAGGGGGGCTGGCCGTCAGGGTTCACCGCGGCTCTGGCACAAACCCGGCGACACGGAGGTGGCACGGGCAGGAGCGGACTGAACGTGTCGGCTTCTCACTTTTTGGATTTTAGAAGGGCATGACATGCCTATATCTGTATCTCCCCCTCCTTTTACTCCTCCACCTCTTTTCTTTTCGCATGACTATATGTACTTGTCACTTTTCCATGTGTTAATTATGTCTTCTGAGCAGTTTGTCAGCTTTTGGACACCTTTGAAGGTGTTTTCTATGTGTTTCTATGTGTTTTTTTTGCCTGCCATTGGTTTTAACGGTGTTCGAAGGTGTTTGACGAACAGTTCGACGAACAGTTCAGCGAACACACGGGTGTTCGACGAACCGAACCGAACTCGAACACTACGGGGGTGGCTCAACACTAGTCTCGAATGAGTATATTTGCATTATATAACTGCACAAAGTTTACGATCGGTATTGATTAGAGATGAGCGTTGTTCGACTCGAACTGTTCGCCAATCTCAAATTCGAGCTGTTTGGGCGGTGTTCGAGCCGTTCGGCGAACACGAACGATTTGAAAAAAATTCGGCTGTTTGAGGTTATGTTCAATAACTGTTCGTGCACCAAAATCATAACTGGATTTTTTCTCAGTAATGATAAAAATTAATGTTAATACGCAGTTTGAGTGTACAGCGGGGCGGGGGGAGGGGCAGGGGATGGATCTCTGCAGGAATAATGAAGATCTCCATTTTTTTTTCTCTTTCCCGCATTTACAGTGGGGAGGTGCAATCTGTCAGCCTATCAGCAGCGCACACACGGAGCGAACTGCTTTTTTTCACACAAGCAAGGGCATGTGTCATTGGCAGTGTATGTCACATGTCCTTGCCCTATAAGACCCAGCCATTTTCCCCGTCGCCACCATTTTCTCACTGCTGCAGCTGCGTGTTAGACGGCACCGCTGTTGCTGTGTGCGCTATACCTTGTTAATTTCAAGCCAATTTTCACACAAATCTACAGATAGCTTGGGAGTAAGGAATAGTTGTGATTGCAGTCCTTTTAAGGACTAGGTTACAGCATTTCCTATGACTTTTATCAGGCAGGTCTATGCTCTTAAATAGATAGGTTGGGAGTAAAGACTATTTGTAATTGCAGTCCTTTTCAGGACTAAGTTACATCAGTTTTTGCCAGGCAGGTCTGTGCCAGTGCTGTGCAAGTTTTTTTCACAGCATTTGGCTAAATCTAGCAAAGCTAATCCTTTTTGGCCTATTGCAGAGTGTGTTAGTCAGTGGAGTAGCCTATCTGTGTTGCAAACTACACCACCTGTGTATAGAATACCGATTTTTTTACTGCACCTAGTGAAGTAAAACCTTTTGGGCACAGCATCATTCTATTAGTCCATCTATACTGACCTCCATCAGGTTGCAAATTGAATATAATTTTTTTCTGCATCTAGCTCTGAAAAAATATTTGGGCTTCTAGCAGTGTGTGGGACTTGGTCTATTAGTCCATCTTTACTGACCTCCATCAGGTTGCAAATTAAAAATAATTTTTATCTGCATCTAGCTCTGAAAAAATATTTGGGCTTCTAGCAGTGTGTGGGACTTGATCTATTAGTCCATCTATACTGACCTCCATCAAGTTGCAAATTAAAAATTATTTTTATCTGCATCTAGCTCTGAAAAAATATTTGGGCTTCTAGCAGTGTGTGGGACTTGGTCTATTAGTCCATCTATACTGACCTCCATCAGGTTGCAAATTAAAAATAATTTTTATCTGCATTTAGCTCTGAAAAAATATTTGGGCTTCTAGCAGTGTGTGGGACTTGTTCTATTAGTCCATCTATACTGACCTCCATCAGGTTGCAAATTAAAAATAATTATTATCTGCATCTAGCTCTGAAAAAATATTTGGGCTTCTAGCAGTGTGTGTGGGACTTGTTCTATTAGTCCATCTATACTGACCTCCATCAGGTTGCAAATTAAAAATTATTTTTATCTGCATCTAGCTCTGAAAAAAAAATTTGACTTCTAGCAGTGTGTGGGACTTGTTCTATTAGTCCATCTATACTAACCTCCACCAGGTTGCAAATTCAATATAATTTTTTTCGGCATCTAGCTCTGAAAAAATATTTGGGCTTCTAGCAGTGTGTGGGACTTGTTCTATTAGTCCATCTATACTGACCTCCACCAGGTTGCAAATTGAATATAATTTTTTTCTGCATCTAGCTCTGAAAAAATATTTGGGCTTCTAGCAGTGTGTGGGACTTGTTCTATTAGTCCATCTATACTGACCTCCATCAGGTTGCAAATTGAATATAATTTTTTTCTGCATCTAGCTCTGAAAAAATATTTGGGCTTCTAGCAGTGTGTGGGACTTGGTCTATTAGTCCATCTATACTGACCTCCATCAGGTTGCAAATTGAATATAATTTTTTTCTGCATCTAACCCAGCCAATAGTTTTGGCCTAATACCACAGTTTGGCCACTCAGCTCTGCTCGGTTCCCATCCATTGTTTTTGTGCAGACAACTCCAGAGTTGTGAATTAGTTAACCACCAAAATGAGTGGAAAAGGCCTGCTGCTGGTGGAAAGGGGAATAGGCGTGTTGGGAAGGGGAAAAAATGTTGTGTCCGTGGGGTAGGTGTTAAAGCAACAGTAACATCTGCAGAAGAAAGACCATCTTCCAGCCAAACTAAAATGTCAACTTCTTTTAGCGGACAATGTGATAAGATCCCTTTCTTACGGCCACGCCAATCACTACAAATTCCAGATGAGGCACAAAAAGAGCAGGTGCTTCAACGGATATCAAGTGCTCCTTTAAGTGGGCTCTCCTTCACATCAACTTCAACATCACAAATACTCCAGTCCTCAGAGGTGTCACCCCAATCGCACTTGCTTCCTCACAGCTCCCAAATCTCCAGCTGCCTGTCTGAGTATGAGGTAGAACAGATGGTTGAGTCTGCAGAGCTGTTTACTCATACTATAGCCTGGTAATCAGAGGTCGGCTCCAGCTCTTCTGTGAATCCAGACGAGGAAATGATCTGCACTGATGCCCAGAATCTTTATGAGTCGGATCCAGGACCAGACGCAGAAGGTTCTGACCATAATGTAGACCCTCATTCCCAAACTGTAACTCCTGTTGGTGGAGACAATGAGGAAGACGATGATGAGACTCAAATACCTGATTGGAGCGACAACTTTAGTTTTTTGTCAGGGCAGGAATAGGTTGGCTCTGAGGACGACGGGTGTGATAACACACAGGGTGATAATGATGAGGTTGGAGATCCCACTTATTGTCAACCCACAGTCAGCCAAGAGATGAGGTCAGCAGAGGAGGTGGAGGAGAATGCTAGTGACGACGAGGTCAGGTTGCGCCTTCCTGGACAGAGACGTAGTACTGGAAGCACGTCAACAACTGCATCCTCAAACACAACTCTTCAGGTCGCATGGGTGCTAAGCCTTGCATAGCCTGGGCATTTTTTCAGATCGATAAAGATGACCCAACTCGTGTTATCTGTAACATTTGTCAGCAAAAGCTAAGTAGAGGCCAAAAAATACATAGTTTGAGTGCTTCATGCATGAACCGGCACATGGACATGAAGCATAAGTTGCAGTGGGAAGCTCACTGTGCTACAATGCGGCCTAGCCGGCCGGGCCAACCACCGTCTGCAACATCTTGTGCATCCGCGGCCTCTTCATCCTCTGTGACTGGGGGGACAGCAGTCACACCTGTTTTGGGATGCAGACCTGCCACCTCTTTACCCGCAACAGCCAGCGTGATTGGCAGGTCATAATTTTCTTTGGAGGTGGTAACACGAGCTGGTGTTGAGCGCTGTCTGACATCGATAGCACCACCTTTGGATCAAGGCAACCTAACATGTCCGCCTGCATCTTCCTCACAGACTGGCAGTTTGCTGGGGACACCCTTATCCACCCCGTCTAAGCACAACAGCCAGCCCTCGGTCCCTCAGATGTGGACAAGTAAAAGACCATTTCCTCCTAGCCATGAGAAAGCTGCTAAGAGGTTGAATTTCACCATCTGCAAGCTCTTGGCTACAGAAATGCTGCCTTTCCGCCTGGTGGACACAGAGGATTTTCGAGACCTTATGTCCGTCGCAGTGCCCCAGTACCAGATGCCCAGTCGGCACTACTTCTCAAAGAAAGGTGTGCCTGCGCTCCACCAGCATGTCGCACACAACATCACCGCTTCTTTGAGAAACTCTGTGTGTGACAGGGTGCATTTCACCACAGACACTTGGACGAGTAGTAGTGTTGAGCGAACATGCTCGACACTGCTCGGTACTCGCCCGAGCATCACGCTACTCGGGATGTTCGGCGAGCTCCGAGCATTTCCGGGTTACTCGGGCGGGAGCTCGGGTCTCCGCCCTGCATGTTTGGCGCTCTTTACAGAGCCAATGAACATGCAGGGATTGCCAGCCAGTCGCTGTAATGCCGCAGCCATGTTGTTTGTGGGCATTACAGTGATTGACTGGCCGCACAGCGTCACCTCGAGTATTTAAAACCGTGCGCCGCCATCTTCGACACAGTCGCTCCAAATCAGACAGAGTAGGGACAGCGCTGCTGATTTAGGGAGAGATATATCCTGCAAAATAGGTAGTGTAGGGTCTGTAAAGGCTGCCAGATCAAACAAACAGTCCTTCTCAGGACTAATATCCATCCCAGGTATATCAGGCAGGCAGGCTGTATAGGAGACGCAGTGGTTATACCAGCAAACGCTGCATTACAGTCCTGTGTGCTGCTCCTGTTGCTGAAATTGCAGGACTTAGCTCCAGGTCCCGGGGGCCAGGAAAAATCCTTTTTTTTTTTATCTAAATCCTCTTTTTTTTTTCCTCCTTCACAATGTACAAATACCCATCTTATTAACCTTTTGGTGCCCCCCCCCCAAAAAAAAAATAGTGTCTCCCTGATTTTTCAGACACAAATATATCTGTTGAAAATAGTCTGGTGTAGGCCTGAGAAATACAAGTGTGGTTTTGCAGTTCCACGGTACAAACCTCTGTATTATCCACTTTTGGGCCATTTGTATCTAAAAAAGACAGTTTGAGTGTGTCGCTCACTGTTCAGCCGCAAATATATATATATTTTAAAAAGCCTGGTATACACCAGTAAATTATTACTGTGGCTTTGATGTTCCACGGTAAAACATCTCTATTATCCTGTTTTTGGCATTTTTTGCTGTATAAAAATAATAATAGTGTCTCCCTGATTTTTCAGACACAAATATATCTGTTGAAAATAGTCTGGTGTAGGCCAGAGAGACAGAAGTGTGCTTTTGCTGTTCCACGGTAAAAAATCTCTATTATCCTGCTTTTGCATTGTTTTCTCTAAAAAAAAAAAAATAAATAGTGTCTCCCTGATTTTTCAGACACAAATATATCTGTTGAAAATAGTCTGGTGTAGGCCAGAGAGACAGAAGTGTGCTTTTGCTGTTCCACAGTAAAAAATCTCTATTATCCTGCTTTTTGCATTTTTTGCTGTAAAAAAAAAAAAAAAATAGTGTCTCCCTGATTTTTCAGACACAAATATATCTGTTGAAAATAGTCTGGTGTAGGCCCGAGAAATACAAGTGTGGTTTTGCAGTTCCACGGTACAAACCTCTGTATTATCCACTTTTGGGCCATTTGTATCTAAAAAAAACAGTTTGAGTGTGTCGCTCACTGTTCAGCCGCAAATATATATATATTTTAAAAAGCCTGGTATACACCAGTAAATTATAACTGTGGTTTTGCTGTTCCACGGTAAAAAATCTCTATTATTCAGGTTTTGGTAGTTTTTTCCGTAAAGAAAAACAGTAGTGTCTCCTGACTGTTCTGACACAAAAATATATCTGTTAAAAATAGTCTTGTGTAGGCCCGACATCCCAGTGTGGTTTCGCAGTTCCACGGGTCAAATCGCTGTACTATCCAGTTTTGGGCCTTTGGTATCTAAAAAAAAAGCAGTTTGAGTGTGTCGCTCACTGTTCAGCCGCAAATATCTCTATTTAAAAAAGTGTGGTATACCCCAGTAAACAATAACTGTGGTTTTCCTCTTCCACGGTTCTAATCTACTCTTTATTACCCTTTTTCCATTGATAGTGCAAGTGTTAGCTATTTTACTTCATTTACAATGGGCAAGGCGCGTGGCAAGGGACGTGGAAGTGGACATTCTGGTGATGGTTCGTGCAGAGGACGGGGCCGTGGCCAAGGTGAAAATGTGCCACAACCAACAGCCACATCTTCTCGCTCCCACTTCTTGACCGAATTACTAGGGAAGCACAGAACAACACCAGTATTGAGAACTGATCAGTGTGAACAGGTTATTAATTGGATAGCAGACAATACTTCCAGTTACCTGGGCACCACCACCTCCGGTCTGTCTTCCACACGGTCAACTCTTAGTAGCCGTGAGTCTCGACCACATACTCCTCCTCACCCTGATGCTCCTTCCTCTCACCATGCCGAGTGTCGTCAGACAGCAAGTGATCCCACACTTGGACACTCTGAAGAGCTGTTCACTGGTCCATTTCCATATTTGGGCCCCTCGCCTGATACGCTTGAAGTGGTGGAAGAGGAGATCCCATGTTGCGATGCCCAAATATTTGAACAGCCACGGCCACAGGAAGTCGACGTTGGCAATTAGTCACAAGAGGTGGACGATGACGAGACACAATTGCCAGGAAGTGAGGAGGAGGATCGTGGTGCGCAAGTGGAAGAGGAGGAGGTGGTGGATGATCTAGTAACTGACCCAACGTGGAAGGAGGACATGCAGAGTGAGGCCAGCAGCACACAAGGGGAGGGAGGCAGAGTACCCCAACAGGCAGGAAGAAGCAGTGTGGTGGCCGCAGACAGAAGGCAGGCAACCGTTCCCCGTAACACCAACACGAGGGACGTTGCCAGTACAAGCGGTAGGTCTTCCAGAGTCTGGAATTTTTTTAAAGACTCTGCTGATAACCCCAAAAAGGCCATATGTTCCACCTGCCAGGCCAGTATCAGCAGGGGTGACAAAACTACCAGCCTGACCACCACCAGCATGATCAGGCACATGGCAGCAAAGCACCCGACTTTGTGGGGCGAAACCCAGGGTCCACGACCAGTGTCAGCGGGTGTCACCACTGCTTCTTCCACTGTTGTGCGTGCAATAGAACCCCCTGTTGTGTGTGCAAGGCAATCCCCTGTCCATACTGCATGTAAAGATGCCCCCTCCTCTCAGTCTTCACGTGTTATGGCAGTTTCTCAAGAAACAGCATCAACCTCCACGTCCACGTCCCACCTCAGCATTCAATTGTCCATATCCCAGACCTTTGAACGAAAGCGGAAATTCGCAGCTAACGCCCCACAGGCCACAGTCCTAAATTCGCACATTTCACAACTGCTTGCATTGGAAATGCTGCCTTTTAGGCTGGTGGAGACGGAATCCTTCCGCAATCCTATGGCGGTGGCCGTCCCTCGGTACTCGGTCCCCAGCCGACACTATTTTGCCCGGTGTGCCATCCCCGCACTACACAAGCACGTGTCCCAAAGCATCTGCTGTGCCCTCAACAACGCAGTTACTGGGAGAGTCCACCTGACAACGGACACGTGGACAAGTGCTTGTGGCCAGGGACCGTACATCTCTCTGATGGCACACTGGGTAAATATAGTGGAAGCCGGGACCCAGTCGGACCTTGGGACGGTATACATCCTCCCCACACCGAGGATTGCGGGCCCTATGTCAGTCAGAGTTGCCCCCACAGTGTACAGTTCCTCCTCCTCCTCATGTTCAGCCTCCATCTCAGATATCACAACATCAGTTACAAGCTGGAAGCATTGCAGTACTGCCTCCGCCAAGCGGCAACAGGCTGTGCTGAAACTCATAAGCTTAGGTGATAAACCTCACACTGCTTGTGAGTTGTGGACAGCTGTGAAAGAGCAGGCAGATCTGTGGCTGAGACCGCTGAACCTACATCCCGGCATGGTCGTGTGTGACAATGGCGTAACCTGGTGGCGGCTCTGAGGCGAGGTGAGATCACACACGTACCATGCCAGGCTCATGTGCTTAACCTCGTGGTTCAGCGGTTTCTTAAATCGTACCCCGAGTTGCCAGATCTGCTCGTGAAAGTACGCCGCCTGTCAGCTCATTTTCGCAAGTCGGCTACAGCTTCCGCTGCCCTTGCTGTGTTGCAGCAGCGTTTGCAGCTTCCGGCACACCGACTGGTGTGTGATGTCCCCACACGTTGGAACTCTACCCTCCACATGTTGCAAAGGATTTGTGAGCAGAAGAGAGCAGTTGTGGAGTACCAGCTGCAACAAGGCCGTCAATATTCAGGTCAGACTCCACACATAAGACCTCAGGAGTGGACCTGGATGTCTGACATATGTACCATCCTGACAAACTTTGAGGAGGCCACCAAGATGGTGAGTGGCGATGACGCCATCATTAGTGTCAGCATCCCACTTGTCTTTCTTCTGCAACGCTCTCTGCAGAGAATTAAAGAGGAGGCATTGCAGCCAGAGTATGATGAGATGGATCAAGAAGCCATAGCGGGCGATTACACACAGCCCAGCCTCATCTCATCCCAACGTGCATTGGGGGACAATGAGGGAGAGCAGGAGGAGGAGGAGGAGAAAGAACAGGAGCTGCTATCATGCGTTGTAGACGGTAGTATCTGTACAAGTGTCATACTGTCGGTTCAGCGTGGGTGGCCTGAGGACAGGGGGGAGGAGAAAGAGGAGGAGGAGGAGGAGGAGAGCATGGTCAGTCATCATCTTGGTGAGGACACGGAAATCTTGCCCGTTACCAGTCTGGCACGCATGGCTGACTTTATGTTACGCTGCCTTAACCATGACCCTCGCGTTGTCAAAATGTTGGGTGACAGTCATTACTGGTTGGTGAAACTTGTAGACCCCCGCTACAAGGAGAACTTTCACTCTCCTATTCCTGAGGTGGAGAGGTCTACAAAAATGGGGCAATACCAGAAGGCCCTTGCTGCAGAACTCTTAAAAAAATTCCCATCTGAACACGCTAGCGGCAGAGGTCACAGTTCGTTGCCCAACCAAGGCGTACACCCGAGAGAAATGCAACTCCAATCCAGCAGAGGCAGGGGAACACTGTCAACGTTCTGGGACAGTTTTCTGACACCCGCCCAGCTTACAGGCCCTGAGGCGCGGGGTACTCTCACAAGGAGTGGAAAGTTTCAAAAGATGGTGAGGGAGTACCTTGCCGATCGTACCAGCGTCCTCCGTGATTCCTCTGTGCCTTTTAATTATTGGGTAGTCAAATCCACTGTGTTATTTAGGGAGGTGTATTCACATGCACAGCTTCACACCCACACATGGGTATACGCTTCCTCGTTTCGGCTGTTTAATCTTCTTCTCCTTATCCTCAGCCTCCACCACCACTATTCCACCAGGGTGCCAGCATTGCAAGTTCCTCCGTCCTAATTTTTGGCAGCTTTTGCTGGGAAAGCATAAGCAAATACCATGGGACACCCACTCCCCAATAATGGGACTTATGTTTGTAATATGCTGTACTGCATGGCTCTTGTAAGGGGCATTGCAAGTTGCTCCGTCCTAATTTTTGGCAGCTTTTGCTTGCAAGGCATAAGCAAATACTATGGGAGACCCACTCCCCAATAATGGGACTTATGTTTGTAATATGCTGTACTGCATGGCTCTTGTAAGGGGCATTGCAAGTTGCTCCGTCCTAATTTTTGGCAGCTTTTGCTTGCAAGGCATAAGCAAATATTATGGGACACCCACTCCCCAATAATGGGACTTATGTTTGTAATATGCTGTACTGCATGGCTCTTGTAAGTGGCATTGCAAGTTGCTCCGTCCTAATTTTTGGCAGCTTTTGCTGGGAAAGCATAAGCAAATACTATGGGAGACCCACTACCCAAAAATTGGACTTATGTTTGTAATATGCTGTACTGCATGGCTCTTGTAAGGGGCATTGCAAGTTGCTCCGTCCTAATTTTTGGCAGCTTTTGCTGGGAAAGCATAAGCAAATACTATGGGAGACCCATTCCCCAATAATGGGACTTATGTTTGTAATATGCTGTACTGCATGGCTCTTGTAAGGGGCATTGCAAGTTGCTCCATCCTAATTTTTGGCAGCTTTTGCTTGCAAGGCATAAGCAAATACTATGGGACACCCACTCCCCAATAATGGGACTTATGTTTGTAATATGCTGTACTGCATGTGACGCGCACCCTGGGCCGTGTGTACACGTGTGTGGGATACCTGGTGCCGGGTCTCTGGGGTCTGTAGTCTCCGTGGCGGTGACCCGGTCCCGTGGCTCAGGCTGGTCAAACCAGTGGCAGTCTTTCTTAGGTTTTGAGGTTAATTGTCCGACTGCGCCACCCGTGGATTGCGGTCAGGGAGTACCACCGCTGCGAGGCAGACCGCTGAGGCTGGTGTTGTGTGCGCAGCATAGAATGGGATAACTCCCCTCGGGAGGAGTATAGCCTCAGGGCAGTGAGTGTGGATGATGGGGGTGATGGTGCACGAGCGCAGCAGGAACGACTCAGAGTCTTTGCAGTGCAGTTCAGGGTCTTTACTGATGATTATAAGGTATACCCTCCCGGGAGTACTGGCTAGCATAAGAGGCCTGGTCAGTCTGTGAGCAAGCAGGAGTTCCCCTGGCCAGGTGGAGTTGTAGGCCTCCCCGTCTGTCTGCACTCTTCCTGGCTACCTTGCTGTAAGCGGGTAGAAGTAGCCCACGTCCCTGAGTGTACCGTGTAGTGCTCACCCGTATGGCTGGTGACTTGGGGCCTTCTGTTAGCCTCCGCTCCACGACGGCGGTGCTGGTCCCTTGCTTGTGACTGAGCCTCCGGGCTTCTATGGCCAGAGGACCTGAAATCCCCTGCCAGCTGGTTTCTGCTGCTGGATATATAAGTCCTCACAGCTTCGGACTCCTGTGTCCGGTTCCTATTGTCTTCTGCCAGGGCGAGCTCTGCTCAGCTTCCAGCCCCTGGTCTTTAGCTCCTAGCTCCTACAGAGCTCCTTGCTGTTACTTTCCCTTGCTCTCACTCTGACTCTGACTGTTCTCTGACTCACTCAACCCCGCCCCAGATCCAGTTTATAAGGGCAGAATTCTCCCCTCCCAGGACTGGGGCAGGAGGATGTTGCATGTTTAAGGGATCCTGACCAGGAAACCTCCCACTTTCTCTCCGACGTAATATCTCTATTACTGTGGTGACCAAACCCATGGGGTGCCACACATGGCTCTTGTAAGGGGCATTGCAGTTCCTCATAATTTTTGGAAAGCCTTCCATTCACTGCTTAGGCCAACAGTGCACGGGAGACCCAGTTGCTATAAATGGAACAAAAGGTTTAGTTAATGCCCTCTGACCTCCATGTTATTTCCAAGGGGCATTGGAGTGGCTCGAAATTTTTGGTAGGCATTGCACTCACTGTATGCCCTATAACTGTGTAGTCGAACCGCTCCTTTTGTTATAGAAACATATCCTACAGGACATATCTGGTTGACTGGCCTGATATTGATGTGAATGGTCCCTGTTCCTCCTGCTCTTTCTCCTTTGCCACCACCTCATCCATCATTTATCACCTGAAGCTTTGTTTTAACGGGAGTCATAGAACTGGGATAGTAGCAGGAAAACATCCAGCAATCCTCGGAGGAGGTAGGATATGCGCCAAAACGCGGACCACCTCAGGCCTAGCCGCTACTACATACATGCGCTTGCATTCCAAGAAAACAAAGCAGATGCTAACTTCTATCATCATCATCATGCTCCTCACCTAGGCACTCTCAACTCCCCTGATGGAGAAGCCAGGGCCCACCGGAGGAGTCTGGTTCTCTGGTGGGCTCGTCCAATGCTGCCCTAAAGCAGGCCAGGCTAAGAAAAGTGTGGGGGAAGGTGACAGGAGAAATCAGGGCGGCTGGGGACCGAGTATGGACACCTGGCCGCCACCTGGCGGCTGGGGACCGAGCGTGGACACCCGGCCGCCGGGCGGCTGGGGACACAGAGTATGGATACCTCGCTGCCGAAGCGGCCTTGAGGTAGTGGCCAGCTTCGGCCTCCTCCAAACTTAAAGGCCCCATTTCAAGCGAAAGCTAGCAGTATGGTATTGCAGCCTGCGGGTGGGTGGGTGGTTGGCTGCATATTTTCGCTTGCATTGCAAGGAATGGGGGAGGTACAATTGAACACTGCTCTGGGACAAGGACTTGCACGGGGATAGTTGCAAGTCTACATCTTCTGATGCGGCAAGGATCACTTCTGATGGGCACACTTTTAGACAGTGACCTGGGGGTCAGAGATGCTTCCAGGGGTCTTCCCCATGCTGATCCCTTGTCTTTTCAGCACTGTATGCATGTGTCACACAGCACATGGCCAGATAAGGTTGTAAAATGTTAAAATGACATTTCCCGTTGAATGCATTTGTCACGGTTGAAAGCAATACAAAAGTGCAAAAATGCATGAAAAATGCTACTTGTGAACATAGCCCAAGGTGTGGAGGAGTATTTTTGTTTTTGGTTATTTATTTTACCTTATACACAAGTTTTTACAATGGAAAGGAAATTCCTTAAGATATTTCACAGGAAAACCGTTTCAGTTTAGTTTTTGAACGTTTTATTGTGAGCCCGCAAAAGTGGTTTAATACCTCTGACCACGTTGTTGACAGCAGTGACCTGGGGGTCAGAAATGCTCCCAGGGGCAATCCCCATGCTGCCCCCATGTCTTTTGAGCACTGTCACTATCGTTTTGGGCACTTTTTAGGCTTTCTACAGACTGCCGGGGGTGCTGCCGCAAAAATGCTCGGGTCTCTCATAGACTAACATTGGGCTCGTTGCTCGGGTCGAGCACCCGAGTATCACAGTAAGCTCGGCCCGAGCTTCGAGCACCCAAGCATTTTAGTGATCGCTCAACACTATCAGTCGTCATCTTGGTGAGGACACGGAAGTCTTGCCCGTTACCAGTCTGGCACCCATAGCTGACTTTATGTTACGCTGCCTTAACCGTGACCCTCGCATTGTCAAAATGTTGGGTGACAGTCATTACTGGTTGATGACACTTTTAGACCCCCTCTACAAGGAGAACTTTCACTCTCTTATTCCTGAGTTGGAGAGGTCTACAAAAATGGGGCAGTACCAGAAGGCCCTTGCAGCAGAACTATTAAAAAAATTCCCATCTGAACACGGTAGCGGCAGAGGTCACAGTTCGCTGCCCAACTAAGGCATACAGGCGAGAGAGATGCAACTCCAATCCAGCAGAGGCAGGGGAACACTGTCAATGTTCTAGGACAGTTTTCTGAGACCTGCTCAGCTTACAGGCCCTGAAGCGCAGGGTACTCTCACAAGGAGTGGAAAGTTTCAAAAGATGGTGAGGGAGTTCCAGCGTCCTCCGTGATTCCTCTGTGCCTTTTAATTATTGGGTATCCAAGCTGGACACTTGGAATGAACTCACTCTGTATGCCTTGGAGGTCCTGGCTGACCTGCCGCTAGCGTGTTATCGGAGCGTGTTTTAAGTGCAGCTGGGGGAATTATAACTGATAAGCGCACTCGCCTGTCAACTGACAATGCTGACAAGCTGACCCTTATCAAAATGAACAAGGGCTGGATTGGGCCAGACTTCTCATCACCACCAAATGACAGCAGAGTAACATAAAGTCAAATCCACTGTGTTATTTCGGGAGGTGTATTCCCATGCATCGCTTCACACCCACACATGGGTATACGCTTCCTCATTTCGGCTGTTTTTTGCTCTTCCCCTTATCCTCAGCCTCCACGACCACTATACCACCAGGGTGACTGTGGTCCATGTTGCTAGCATTGCAAGTTCCTCTGTCCTAATTTTTGGCAGCTTTTGCTTGGAAGGCATAGGCAAAGACTATGGGAGACCCACTCCCCAATAATGGGAATAATGTTTTTAATTGCTGTACTGCATGGCTCTTGTAAGGGACATTGCAAGTTCCCCCTTCCTAATTTTTGGCAGCTTTTGCTTGGAAGGCATAGGCAAAGACTATGGGAGACCCACTCCCCAATAATGGGAATAATGTTTTTAATATGCTGTACTGCATGGCTCTTGTAAGGGGCATTAAAATCGTCTTGTTAAGCTACTGTGACCTCCACGTCTCTTCCAAGGGTCGTTAATATTGTCTTTTTATTCCACTGCGACCTCCACCACTCTTCCAAGGGGCATTAAAAGCGTCTTGTTAAGCTACTGTGACCTCCACGTCTCTTCCACAGGGCGTTGATATTGTCTTTTTATTCCACTGTAACCTCCACCACTCTTCCAAGGGGCATTGATATTGTCTTTTTATTCCACTGCGACCTCCACCACTCTTCCAAGGGG
Organism: Phyllobates terribilis; assembly: GCF_046119375.1. Classification (NCBI taxonomy): domain Eukaryota; kingdom Metazoa; phylum Chordata; class Amphibia; order Anura; family Dendrobatidae; genus Phyllobates; species Phyllobates terribilis. The sequence continues at coordinate 421,513,682 of NW_027362763.1, read as the reverse complement.
CATTAAAACTGTCTTGTTAAGCTACTGTGACCTCCACGTCTCTTCCACGGGGCATTGATATTGTCTTTTTATTCCACTGTAACCTCCACCACTCTTCCAAGGGGCATTAAAACTGTTTTGTTAAACCACTCTGAACTCCACGTCTCTTCCAAGGGGCATTAAAACCAACTTGTTAAGCTACTGTGACCTCCACATCTCTTCCAGGGGGCATTAAAACTGTCTTGTTAAACCACTCTGAACTCCACGTCTCTTCTAAGGGGCATTAAAACCGTCTTGCTAAACCACTCTGAACTCCACAGCTCTTCCAAGGGGCATTGACATGTTGTTTTTAATTACCTCTAACCTCCACGACTCTTGCAACGGGCATTGCATTTCCTCCTAATTTTTGTCAGCTTTTGCTTTTCAATGCATAGGCGAACACTAAGGGAGACCCACTCCCCAATAATGGGTAGAAGGTTTTTAATACGCTGTAAACCACGTCTGTTTCAAGGGGCATTGCAGTGCCTAATAATTTTTGGAAAGCCTTCCATTCCCTGCTTAGGCCAACAGTGTACAGGAGACTCAGTTGCTGTAAATGGAAAAAAAGGTTTAGTTAAGGCCCTCTGACCTCCATGTCACTTCCAAGGGGCATTGGAGTGGCTCGAAATTTTTGGTAGGCATTGCATTCACTGTATGCCTTATAACTGTGTAGCTGAACCGCTCCTTTTGGTACAGAAACATATCCTACAAGACATGTGTGGTTGGCTGGCCTGATATTGATGTGAATGGTCCCTGTTCCTCCTGCTCTTTCTCCTTTGCCACCACCTCATCCATCATTCATCACCTGAAGCTTTGTTTTAACGGGAGTCATAGAACTGGGATAGTAGCAGGAAAACATCTAGCAATCCTCGAAGGAGGTAGAATATGTGCCAAAACTCTGACCACCTCAGGCCTAGCTGCTACTACATACATGCGCTTGCATTCCAAGGAACAGAAAGCTAAGGAGGTGGATGGCCTCATGATCATGAATAATTTACTCGTTGTGTAGGAGGCCGACCACTGCTGCTGTCTACCTTCTGAACTTTGTGTTGAAGCTTGATTGACCCAGGACCCGCAATCCTCTATGTCTGGAGGACGTGTTGCATCCCAGTGTCCAACTGTGTCCCGGCTTCCACAATATTAACCCAGTGTGAAGGCGTCAGTGAGATGGACCATTCCTGGCCACATTCACTTGTCCACGTGTTTGTGGTTAGGCTGTCCTTCCCACTAAATGCACTGGGGAGGGCACAGGTAATGTTTTGGTATGCGCGCTTGTGTATAAGGCGCACCGGGACAAATAGGGGCGGCTGGGGACCGTTTATGGACACCCGGCCACCCCCACGCGGCTGGGGACTGTGTGTGGGCACCCGGCCGCGGGGCGGCTGGGGACTGAGTATGGACACCCGGCCGCCCCCTGCTGGGGACCAAGCGTGGACACCCGGCCGCCGGGCGGCTGGGGACTGAGTATGAATACCAGGCTACCGACGCAGCGATGACGTGGTGGCCAGATTCCACCTCCACATGCCTAAAAGGCCCAATTTCAAGTGCAAGCAAGCTAGCAGTATGGTATTGCAGCCTGGGGGTGGGTGGGTGGCGGGCTGCATACTTGCACTTGTATTGCAAGTTATGCGGGAGGTACAATTGAACACTGCCCTGGGACAAGGACTTGCACGGGGATAGTTGCAAGTCTGCATCTTCTGATGCGGCAAGGATCACTTCTGATGGGCACACTTTTAGGCAGTGACCTGGGGGTCAGAGATGCTTCCAGGGGTCTTCCCCATGCTGTTCCCATGTCTTTTTAGCACTGTATGCATGTGTCACACAGCACATGGCCAGATAAGGTTGTAAAATGTTAAAATGACATTTCCCGGTGAATGCATTTGTCACGGTTGAAAGCAATACAAACGTGCAAAAACGCATAAAAAATGCTACTTGTGAACATAGCCCAAGGTGTGGAGGAGTATTTTTGCTTTTGGTTATTTATTTTACCTTATACACAAGTCTTTACCCTGGAAAGGATGTTCCTTAACCCCTTTCTGACCTGGTCAGTAATAGTACGCAACAGGTCGGGAAGGCCGGTTGAGCGGGGGCTCCGGCGGTGAGCCCGCACTGAAGCGAGCACATGTCAGCTGATTATTGGAATCGCAATCCACCTGCGGCTGTTAACATGTTAAATCTCTGACAGTGGCATTTAACTCGCGCTTCCGGGAGTCCTAAGCCCCGCCCATCAGTGACCCCGTCACGTGATCGCGGGTCACCAATGGGTGGGCATGACAACTCAGGGTCTGCAGCAGACGCCTGTGGTTGTCATGTCTCAATTGCTATGAGCGCCACCTAGTGGTCAGCGCTCATAGCAAGTGAGCATTTCTCCTGTATACAAGCGATCTGCTCATCGCTTGTATGCAGTAGAAGCAATCAGACAACTGCTGCTTCTAGTCTCCTCTGGAGACTATAGAAGCAAGCAGAAAGTGTAAAAAAAAAGTTTTTAAAAAAATAAAAAATATATAAAAGTTTAAGTCACCCCCCTTTCGCCCCATTCAAAATAAATATATATATATAAAAAAAAAACACATACACATATTTGGTATTGCCGCATTTAGAATCGCCCGATCTATCAATATAAAAGAAGAATTAATACAATCAGTAAACGGCGTAACGAGAAAAAAAATTTAAACGCCAGAATTAAGTTTTTTTGGTCGCTACAACTTTGCAATAAAATGCAATAACGGGCGATCAAAACATCGGATATACCCCAAAATGGTATAAAAAAAAAGTCAGCCCGGCACGCAAAAAATAAGCCCTCACCTGGCCCCAGATCCCGAAAAATGGAGAAGCTAAGGGTCTCGGAATATGGCGTCATTTTTTTTGTTTTTTTTAGCAAGCTTTGGATTTTTTTTTCACCACTTAAATAAAAAAGAACCTATACATGTTTGGTGTCTATGAACTCGTAACGACCTGGAAAATAATGATGGCAGGTCAGTTTTAGCAATCTGTGAACGTGGTAAAAAAAGGACCCAAAAAACAACTGTGGAATTGCATTTTTTTTGCAGTTTCACTTCACTTGGAATTTTTTTCCCATTTTCCAGCACATGATATGGTAAAACCAGTGATGGTGTTTAAAAGTACAACTCGTCCCGCCAAAAATAAGCCCTCACTTGGCCATATTGAACGAAAATTAAAAAAGTTCTGGCTCTGGGAAGAAGGGGAGCAAAAAAGGAAAACACAAAAACAGAAAGACCCATGGTCGTTAAGGGGTTAACATATTTCACAGGAAAGCACTTTCACTTTCGTTTTTGAACGTTTTATTGTGAGCCTGTAAAAGTGGCTTAATACCTCTGACCACGTTGTTGACAGCAGTGACCTGGGGGTCAGAAATGCTTCCAGGGGCGATCCCCATGCTGTCCCCATGTCATTTGAGCACTGTCACTATCGTTTTGGGCACTTTTTAGGCTTTCTACAGACTGCCGGGGGAGCCGCCGTAAAAATGTTCGGGTCTCCCATAGACTAACATTGGGCTCGTTGCTCGGGTCGAGCATCCAAGTATCACAGTGAGCTCGGCCCGACCTTCGAGCACCCGAGCATTTTAGTGCTTTCTCAACTCTAACGAGTAGGCATGGACAGGGGCGTTACATGTCGCTGACTGGGCACTGGGTAACTATGGTGACAGCAGGACAAGGGGCTGCTGTCCAAGTCTTGCCGTCCCCACGAGTTGTGCGTCAATCCTCTTTATCTCAAAGCTCCTCCACTGCTTCTGCCTCCTCAACCTCCTCTCGGTCCTCCACCTGCACCCAAAGCCTGTCTGGTCATGCCGCAAGCTTTCTAACTGGGCAGAAGGGATCCTGCACACCTCCTTACTATGCTGGCAGTAGGTCTCAACGTCATCAGGCGGTTTTTACTTTGAAATGTCTGGGAAATGTGAGTCACACAGCTGAGGAGTTGTGGTCAGCTCTGGAGAACCAATTTCATGAATGGTTGTCTCCACTGGACCTGAAACCAGGGAAGGCCGTGTGCGACAATGCTGCAAACCTGGGTGCGGCCCTACGCCGGGGCAATGTCACATACGTGCCTTGTATGGCTCACGTGTTGAACCTGGTTGTCCAGCAATTTTTAGCCCACTATCCCGGACTAGATGGCCTTCTGCAGAGGGCACGGTCGCTGTGTGCTCACTTCCGCCATTCGCATCCCGCAGCTCAGCGACTTACATCTCTACAGAAGTCGTTGGGCCTGCCACTTCACCGGCTAAAATGCGATGTGCCTACCTGGTGGAATTCAACTCTGCACATGTTGCAGCGACTGTGGCAGCACCGACAAGCCCTGGTGCAATACGTTCTGACGTATAGCCTGGGCCAACGAGATCCAGAGGTGGGGCAAATCACGCTGGAGGAGTGGTCTCAGATCAGGGACCTATGCACCCTTCTGCACAGTTTTGAAATGGCGACGAAGATGTTTAGTGCTGACGATGCCATTATCAGCATGACTATTCCGGTGATTTACATGCTGGAGCACATGTTAAACAGAATTCGGAGTCAGGTGGTGGCACAAGAGGAGGTGGAGAAAGTAGAGGAGGAGGAGTTGTATGTGGAAGGGCTACCATCTGCAAGGTCCAGACGGTCGGCAGCACCAAGGCGGCAGGCATGTGAGGGTGGGGGAAATGGTTTTACCAGGGCGCATGGTAGCAGCCAAACTAGTGAGGAAGGTGCAGGAGCCCAGGAAGAAGTGGAGGACGAACTGATGGAAGACTCATCAGATGAGGGAGACCTTGATCACATTTCTGTTGTGCGAGGTTGGGGGGAGAGGACAGAGGAAGGAAGCATGATTGTTACCTCGCCACCAACACAACAGGGACTTGGTGCTCCTGGATGTGCAAGACACAAGAGTGCCTTCTTGCTGCACTACCTGCAAACATGACCCTCGAATTGTGAGAATTAGAAATAATCCTGACTACTGGGTTGCCACACTGTTAGATCCCCGGTACAAAAGTAAATTTGCAGAAATGATTCCTGCCATAGAAAGGGATGCACGCATGCAGGAGTATCAGCAGAGACTGTTGCAGAATCTTACATGTGGTTTTCCACAAAACACCAGTGGTGCACGTAGTGAATCTCACAGTTCCAGCTTGCCAACCATGGGACCGTCGAGTGTTCAGCACTCAAACCGTAACAGAAACACAGTATCTGCTGGTAACATCAATTTTGCGAAATCATTTCACCACTTTTTAAGCCCATCCTTTGCAACGCCACAGGAGACAAGAAGTCTGACACATAGTCAAAGCCTAGAGACGATGGTACAGGAGTATCTCCAAGTAAACATTGAAGCCATGACTGTGTCACTGGACCTTTGCTCTTTTTGGGCTTCCAATCTGGATAAATGGCCAGAGCTAGCCACTTACGCCTTGGAGATCTTGTCATGCCCCGCAGCCAGTGTTCTGTCTGAACGTGTGTTCAGCGCTGCTGGTGGTGTGCTGACATATAAGCGCACGCGGCTCTCCACTGATAATGTAGACAGACTCACGTTCATAAAGATGAACAAATCATGGATCTGAAACGACTTTTCTACCCCTGTGTCATCCTGGGGAGAGTAAAAGCTTGATGATTGGTTAAAATCACCTCACCAACCATTTTAAGCTTTCAAATTACTAATCATGTTTATCTGTATCTTGGCTGGAAAATAATTTGGGCTTTGTAGCAGTGTGCAGTACTGATTCTATTAGGCCATCTATACTAAGCTCCACCAGATTTAAAATTACTAATCATGTTTATCTGTATCTTGGCTGGAAAATAATTTGGGCTTTGTAGCAGTGTGCAGTACTGATTCTATTAGGCCATCTATACTAAGCTCCACCAGATTTAAAATTACTAATCATGTTTATCTGTATCTTGGCTGGAAAATAATTTGGGCTTTGTAGCAGTGTGCAGTACTGATTCTATTAGGCCATCTATACTAAGCTCCACCAGATTAAAATTACTAATCATGTTTATCTGTATCTTGGCTGGAAAATAATTTGGGCTTTGTAGCGGTGTGCAGCACTGATTCTATTAGGCCATCTATACTAAGCTCCACCAGATTTAAAATTACTAATCATGTTTATCTGTATCTTGGCTGGAAAATAATTTGGGCTTTGTAGCAGTGTGCAGTCCTGATTCTATTAGGTCATCTATACTAAGCTCCACCAGATTTAAAATTAATAATAATTTTTAGCAGCATCTAGCCCCCTTGTTCGAAAGGAGCTTCTGAACTCTCTCATCCATTGAATTTGTCAGGTTTTGGATGGTTTCTGCTTCAATTGTTTTGCATGAGGACAAAATACCCTCCCAGAGCTGTTGCTTAGATGTGAACTGCCTCCCCCCATCATAGACACTCCTTTTGATGATGCTCCAGAGGTTCTGAATGGGGTAGAGGTCAGGGGAGCATGGGGGTCACACCATAAGTTTGTCCTCTTTTATGCCCATATCAGCCAGAGATGCAGATGTGTTATGTGCAGCATGAGACGGTGCATTATCATGCATGAAAATGATCTTGCTGTGGAATACACCATTCTTCTTCTTGAACCATGTCAGGAAGTGCTGTTTGAGAAACTCCACATACATTATGGAGTTCATCTTTACCCCTTCAGGGATCCTAAAGGGGCCGACAATCTCTCTCCCCATGATTCTAGCCCAAAACATTACTCCACCTCGTCCTTGTTGGCGCTGTAGCCGTGTTTGCGTGGGGTGTCCATCAACCAGCCATCCTCCACTCCATCCATCTGGACCATCGAGCGTTGCACGGCACTCATCCGTGAACAAAACAGTTTTGAAATCAGTCTTCATGTATTGTTTGGCCCACTGGAGCCATTTCTGCTTGTGTGCAGTGGATAGAGGAGGTCGACAGGATGGCGTACGCACAGTTGCAAACCTCTGAAGGACCCTGCATCTTGTTGTTCAGGGGACGTTGGAGGCACCAGCAGCTTCAAAAACTTGTCTGCTGCTATGACAAGGCTTTTTTGCTGCTGCTCTTTTAACCTGATGTAATTGCCTGTAGGAAAGAGTCCTCAATTTGCCCTTATCAGCACGCACACGTGTGTACTGTGAATCAGCTACATACTTCTTGATTGCCAAGACACTTCATCCTGATCATCGCACAATGTTGATTGTAGTCATGCCTTGACCTAAACACTCCACAATTTGTTGCTTCTCAGCAGCCGACACATCCTTTTTCTTTCCCATTTTGGCAGAAAATGTAGGCTGCTTAATAATGTGGGACAGCCTTCTTAAGTAGTCTTGCCTTTCATTGAACACACCTGCCAAACTAATTAGCACAGGTGTTTCTGCAATTGCTTACAGTGATATAAAGAGCCCTGACACACATCACCATCAATGAGTTTAACTGACAAACAAATTCTTCCCTTATCACTCCTAAACACTTTTTGCATAATAATTTGGAACACAGTGTACATGTGCTTTTCCACAAAACACCAGTGGTTCACGTAGTGAATCTTACAGTTCTAACTTGCCAACCGTGGTCTGTATGGAGTTGTTCAATAAAGGGCCCAAAATTAAGATAACATAGACGGGAGAGGTCTCTATGAATAGGAATTCCTAAGTATTTGATACCCTGTGAGGGCCAGGCAAAGGTAAAGTTGGACTGGATGGAATCCTGTATGGATTTGGGGAGGGAGACATTGAGGGCCTCAGACTTCGCTGCATTGATTTTAAAATTTGACCATGTAACAAAGTGATCTATTTCAGCCATAACAACAGGGATGGATATATGTGATTGAGTGATATATACTAGGACATCATCAGCAAATAGAGAGCACTTGTACTTGGTGCCTCCCACCTCAATCCACCTAATATTGGGGTTATGGCGAATTGATGAGAGCAGGTGCTCCGTCACTAGGATGTATAAGAGAGGGGACAGAGGACATCCCCGCCTTGTGCCATTGGTGATTATGAAAGGTGATGAAAATGTTCTGACGTGCCCCCTGGGCCTTGGGACACCCGGAGCCGGACCATTGTTGGTGGATGCTGGTGGTTGTAGTCTCCGTGGCGGCGACCCGGTTCCGTGGCTCAGGGCGGTCAAACCAGTGGCGGAACTATTCATGTGGTTTTGATGTTTAAATGTCCGACTACGCCATCCGTGGATTGCGGTCAGAGTGAACCGCCGCTGCAGGGCAGACCGCTGAGGCTGGTGTTGTGGGTGCAGCAGAGCGTAGCATAACTCCCCACGGGAGGAGTATAGCCTCAGGGCAGTGTATGCGGAGGATGGGGGTGATGGTGCAGGGCAGCAGCAGTAACGACACGTAGTCAGTGATGCAGTCCAGGGCCTTTACTCACAGTTCTTATTATCCAGACCACTTCTGCAGGTAACGGCTAACCACGTCGTACTGTGCTCACCAGGTGAGGGGCTCTGACAACTCCCAGATAACTTTGGAGCGCTTTACAGGACCCCCTTTGTGTGTCCTTTGTCTGGCCTTTCTTACCAACCCTTCTGTCCGGCTGCCTCGGGCCTCCTCTTGGTAAACTTGGCGCCAGTTTCCCTGACCCTATGTGGTGCCTTCCTAGCGGGTGTAGCGAGGGGCTGCGCCACATAAAATGTCACAGCCTCCGGTTTCTAGCTGAGAGTCGTTTCCTGCCTCCACTAGTTTCGGGGACCGGTCTCCCCCTTTGGCCTGACCCCTCCACGCAGGTGGATTCGGGCATGCGGTGGCGACTCGCCCGTCCGCACCCCTGGGATCCCTTCTTTCCTCGTTCCTGGAGCCTTCTCCGCTCCTCTTCCTTCCTTCTCCCTCTTCCAGGCCTGGGCCTCTGTTACTAGGCCCGCCTCCGGAGCAGAGCTCATGCAGAGCCCCTGCTCCCTGTCACTTCTGCTCAGACTTCTCTGCACTGAACTAAGATGGTGCCCACCTTTTATACTCCCTTCTCAATGCACCCAGGAACTGCTTCCTTCCTGCTCCTGCACTACAGGGTTCCCCTTCCTCAGTGTTCCCTTCCCCCACTCCAGCCAGGGACAGGGACTGTCGTGCCCATCTCAGGGGCATATTGGTCGCCCTGCCCCACGGCAATGTGGTGTAATGCATGCAGGTGTCGGGTCCTGATCAACACTCCATCCTTACCTGAGAATGAGATATCACACCTCTGGGTGAGGTGCAATACCTCTGTAGCAACCGAGCCCTCAGGGTGCTACAGTTCCATTTATCTTCAGCCTAGGTGACGTATTGCGATACAGGGCCGTGATTTTGGCTATAAAAGGGTCCCCTAGACCCCTACCCCAAGCTTTTTAAGAGAATAATATATGGCGTGCTAGGAGACTCTATGGAATGCTTTCTCAGCATCCAACGAAAGTATCTAATTATAAATTTTTAACTGCATCTAGCCCAGGAAATACTTTGTGCCTAGTAGCAGTGTCTGCTAGTCAGCGGATTTTCCTGGCTGTTAAGCAAGCTACGCCACCTGTAGTTTGGACACTTAATTTTTTCAAAGGAAGTGCTTCGGGACCGCGGGATACTCAGTGAAGAGCATCAGGAGGCACCCCAAGGCATAGGGGCTGGGACTGGCGGTAGGATGCCTTGCGGTGGACAGCCGAGCTCGATCCTTATAAAAGCTTTTTAACTGCAGCAGCTTTAGTGGACGCTACTGGAGCTGGAATTACGCGGCTGCTGGCATCAGACTTGCCCTCCAATAGATCCTTGTAAAAGGATTTAAAGTGTATTCATTCAAATTAGAGAGACAATTTAAATTAAAAAGCTTAGAGCTGCCTCCACCACAGGGGGGCTCGCTCGACCCACCAGCGGACAGGCACCAGTATTGGGAGAGGGGGGCTGGCCGTCAGGGTCCACCGCGGCTCTGGCACAAACCCGGCGACACGGAGGTGGCACGGGCAGGAACGGACCGGCCGTGTCGGCTTCACACTTTTTGGATTTTAGAAGGGCATGACATGCCTATATCTGTATCTCCCCCTCCTTTTACTCCTCCACCTCTTTTCTTTTCGCATGACTATATGTACTTGTCACTTTTCCATGTGTTAGTTATGTCTTCTGAGCAGTTTGTCAGCTTTTGGACACCTTTGAAGGTGTTTTCTATGTGTTTCTATGTGTTTTTGTTTGCCTGCCATTGGTTTTAACGGTGTTCGAAGGTGTTCGACGAACAGTTCGACGAACAGTTCGGCGAACACACGGGTGTTCGACGAACCGAACCGAACTCGAACACTACGGGGGTGGCTCAACACTTGTATCTCCCCCATTCCTTGCAATGCAAGCGCAAATATGCATACAACCACCCACCCGCAGGCTGCAATACTATACTACTAGCTTGCACTTGAAAAGGGGCTTTTTAGTTTGGAGGAGGCCGAAGCTGGCCACTACCTCATGGCTGCTTTGGCAGCGAAGTCTCCATACTCAGTCCCCAGCTGCCACTATTTGTCCCGGTAACCTTCTCCACACTTTTCTTAGCCTGGACTGCTTTAGGGCACCATTGAACGAGCCCACCAGACAACCAGACTCCTCCGGTGGGCCCTGGCTGCTCCATCAGGGGAGTTGAGAGTGCCAAGGTGAGGAGCATGATGATGATGATAGAAGTTAGCATCTACTTTGTTTTCTTGGAATGAAAGTGTAAGTGTGCAGCCTGCCACTCACCCACCCCCAGGCTGCAATACCATACTGCTAGCTTGCTTGCACTTGAAATGAGGCCTTTTAGGCTTGTGGAGGCAGACGCCGGCCACCATGTCATGGCTGCGTCGGCGGCCTGGTATCCATACTCAGTCCGCAGCCGCCCTGGGTGTCCACATTCGGCCCCCAGCCGCCCCTATTTGTCCCGGTGCGCCTTATACACAAGCGCGCATACCAAAACATTACCTGTGCCATCCCCAGTGCATTTCGTGGGAAGGACAGCCTATTCCGCTGTAGTGTGTGCATGCCAACCCCCTGTTCATGGCACATGCGAAGATGCCTCCCGCCCTGCACCTGTCATTGCAGACTTGCAACTATACCCGTTCAAGTCCTTGTCCCAGGGCAGTGTTCAATTGTACCCTCATTCCTTGCAATGCAAGCGCAAGTATGCAGCCTGCCACCCACCCACCCCCAGGCTGCAATACCATACTGATTGCTTTCTTGCACTTGAAATTGGGCCTTTAGGCATGTGGAGGCGGAATCTGGCCACCAAGTCATGGCTGCGTCGGCGGCCTGGTATCCATACTCAGTCCCCAGCCTCCCGGCGGCTGGGTGTCCACGCTTGGTCCCCAGCCACCAAGGGACGGCCGGGTGTCCATACTCGGTCCCCAGCCGCCCGTGGCCGGGTGCCCACACACGGTGCCCAGCTGCCTGGGGGCGGCCGGGTGTCCATAAACGGTCCCCAGCCGCCCCTATTTGTTCCGTGCGCCTTATACACAAGCGCGCATACCAAAACATTACCTGTGCCCTCCCCAGTGCATTTAGTGGGAAGGACAGCCTAACCACAAACACATGGACAAGTGAATGTGGCCAGGGATGGTCCATCTCACTGACGCCTTCACACTGGGTTAATATTGTGGAAGCCGGTACACAATTGGACACTGGGATGCAACACGTCCTCCAGACATAGAGGATTGCGGGTCCTGGGTCAATCAGGCTTCAACACAAAGTTCAGAAGGTAGACAGCAGCAGTGGTCGGCCTCCTACACAACGAGTAAATTATTCATGATCATGAGGCCATCCATCTCCTTAGCTTTTTGTTCCTTGGAATGCAAGCGCATGTATGTAGTAGCGGCTAGGCCTGAGGTGGTCAGCGTTTTGGCGCATATCCTACCTCCTCCGATGATTGCTGGATGTTTTCCTGCTACTATCCCAGTTCTATGACTCCCGCTAAAACAAAGCTTCAGGTGATGAATGATCGATGAGGTGGTGGCAAAGGAGAAAGAGCAGGAGGAACAGGGACCATTCACATCAATATCAAGCCAGTCAACCACACATGTCTTGTAGGATATGTTTCTGTACCAAAAGGAGCGGTTCGGCTACACAGTTATAGGGCATACTGTGAGTGCAATGCCTACCAAAAATTTCGAAGCACTCCAATGCCCCTTGGAAGTGACATGGAGGTCAGAGGGCCTTAACTAAACCGTTTTTTCCATTTATAGCAACTGGGTCTCCTGTACACTGTTGGCCTAAGCAGTGAATGGAAGGCTTTCCAAAAATTATGAGGAACTGCAATGCCCCTTGAAACAGACTTGGATTACAGCGTACTAAAAACCTTCTACCCATTATTGGGGAGTGGGTCTCCCTTAGTGTTCGCCTATGCATTGAAAAGCAAAAGCTGACTAAAATTAGGAGGAAATGCAATGCCCGTTGGAAGAGTCGTGGAGGTTAGAGGTAATTAAAAACAACATTTCAATGCCTCTTGGTAGCGCTGTGGAGTTCAGAGTGGTTTAACAAGACGGTTTTAATGCCCCTTGGAAGAGTGGTGGAGGTTACAGTGGAATAAAAAGACAATATCAATGCCCCGTGGAAGAGACGTGGAAGTCACAGTAGCTTAACAAGACAGTTTTAATGCCCCTTGGAAGAGTGGTGGAGGTCGCAGTGGAATAAAAAGACAATATCAATGCCCCTTGGAAGAGTGGTGGAGGTTACAGTGGAATAAAAAGACAATATCAATGCCCCGTGGAAGAGACGTGGAGGTCACAGTAGCTTAACAAGACGGTTTTAATGCCCCTTGGAAGAGTGGTAGAGGTCGCAGTGGAATAAAAAGACAATATCAATGCCCTTTGGAAGAGACGTGGAGGTCCCAGTGGAATAAAAAGACAATATCAATGACCCTTGGAAGAGACGTGGAGGTCACAGTAGCTTAACAAGACGATATTAATTGCCCTTACAAGAGCCATGCAGTACACCATATTAAAAACATTATTCTCATTATTGGGGAGTGGGTCTCCCATAGTCTTTGCCTATGCCTTCCAAGCAAAAGCTGCCAAAAATTAGGACGGAGGAACTTGCAATGCTGGCAACACGGACCACGGTCACCCTGGTGGTATAGTGGTGGTGGAGGCTGAGGATAAGGAGAAGAGCAAAAAACAGCCGAAATGAGGAAGCGTATACCCATGTGTGGGTGTGAAGCGGTGCATGGGAATACAACTCCCAAAATAACACAGTGGATTTGACTTTATGTTAATCTGCTGTCATTTGGTGGTGATGAGAAGTCTGGCCCAATCCAGCCCTTGTTCATTTTGATAAGGGTCAGCTTGTCAGCATTGTCAGTTGACAGGCGAGTGCGCTTATCAGTTATAATTCCCCCAGTGGCACTAAAAACACGCTCCGATAACACGCTAGTGGCAGGGCAGGCCAGGACCTCCAAGGCGTACAGAGCAAGTTCATTCCAAGTGTCCAGCTTGGATACCCAATAATTAAAAGGCACAGAGGAATCACGGAGGACGCTGGTACGGTCAGCACGGTACTCCCTCACCATCTTTTGAAACTTTCCACTCCTTGTGAGAGTACCCCGCGCCTCAGGGCCTGTAAGCTGGGCATGTCTCAGAAAACTGTCCCAGAACGTTGACAGTGTTCCCCTGCCTCTGCTGGATTTTAGTTGCGTCTCTCTCGCCTGTACGCCTTGGTTGGGCAACGAACTGTGACCTCTGCCGCTAGCGTGTTCAGATGGGAATTTTTTTAACAGTTCTGCAGCAAGGGCCTTCTGCTACTGCCCCATTTTTGTAGACCTCTGCACCTCAGGAATAAGAGACTGGAAGTTCTCCTTGTAGCAGGGGTCTAAAAGTTTCACCAACCAGTAATGACTGTCACCCAACATTTTGACAACGCAAGGGTCACGGTTAAGGCAGCGCAACATAAAGTCAGCCATGCGTGCCACACTGGTAACGGGCTAGACTTCCGTGTCCTCACCAAGATGACGACTGACCATGCTCTCCTCCTCCTTCTCCCCCCTGTCCTCAGGTCACCCTCGCTGAACCGACGGAATGACAGTTGTACAGGTACTACCGTCTACAGCGCATACTACCAGCTCCTGTTCTTCCTCTTCCTCCTCCTCCTCTCCTTCATTGTCCCCCAATGCATGTTGGGATGAGATGAGGCTGGGCTGTGTGTAATCGCCCGCTACGGCTTCTTGATCCATCTCATCATACTCTGGATGCAATGCCTCCTCTTTAATTCTTTGCAGAGAGCGTTGCAAAAGACAGACAACTGGGATGCTGATGCTAATGATGGCGTCATCGCCACTCACCATCTTGGTGGACTCCTCAAAGTTGGTACATATGTCAGACATCCAGGTCCACTCCTGAGGTCTAATGCGTGGAGTCTGACCTGAATATCGACAGCCTTGTTGCAGCTGGTACTCCACATCTGCTCTCTTCTGCTCACAAATTCTTTGCAACATGTGGAGGGTAGAGTTCCAACGTGTGGGGACATCATACGCCAGTCGGTGTGCCGGAAGCTGCAAACGCTGCTGCAACACAGCAAGGGCGGCAGAAGCTGTAGCCGACTTCCAAAAATGAGCTGACAGGCGGCGTACTTTGACGAGCAGATCTGGCAACTCGGGGTACGATTTAAGAAACCGCTGAACCACGAGGTTAAGCACATGAGCCAGGCATGGTATGTGTGTGATCTCGCCTCGCCTCAGAGCCGCCATCAGGTTACGGCCATTGTCACACACGACCATGCCGGGATGTAGGTTCAGCGGTCTCAGCCACAGATCTGCCTGCTCTTTCACAGCTGTCCACAACTCACAAGCAGTGTGAGGTTTATCACCTAAGCTTATGAGTTTCAGCACAGCCTGTTGCCGCTTGGCGGAGGCAGTACTGCAGTGCTTCCAGCTTGTAACTGATGTGGTGATATCTGAGATGGAGGCTGAACATGAGGAGGAGGAGGAGGATGATGCGCAGGAGCTGTACACTGTGGGGGCAACTCTGATTGACATAGGGCCCGCAATCCTCGGTGTGGGGAGGATGTGTTCCGTCCCAAGGTCCGACTGGGTCTCGGCTTCCACAATGTTTACCCAGTGTTCCATCAAGGAGATGTACCGTCCCTGGCCACAAGCACTTGTCCACGTGTCCGTTGTCAGGTGGACTCTCCCAGTAACTGCGTTGTTGAGGGCACGGCAGATGTTTTGGGACACGTGCTTGTGTAGTGTGGGGATGGCACACTGGGCAAAATAGTGTCGGCTGGAGACCGAGTACCGTGGGACAGCCACTGCCATAAGGTTGCGGAAGGATTCCGTCTCCACCAGCCTAAAATGCTGCATTTCCAATGCAAGCAGTCGTGAAATGTGCGGATTTAGAACTGTGGCCTGTGGGGTGTTGGCTGCGAATTTCCGCTTTCGTTCAAAGGTCTGGGATATGGAAAATTGAACGCTGCGGTGGAACGTGGACGTGGACGTTGATGCTGTTTCTTGAGAAACTGCCATAACAAGTGAAGACTGAGAGGAGGGGGCATCTTTGCATGCAGTATGGACAGGGGATTGCCTTGCATGCACAACAGGGGGTTCTCTTACAGGCACAACAGCGGAAGAAGCAGTGGTGACACCCGCTGACACTGGTCGTGGACCCTGGGGTTCGCCCCACAAAGTCAGGTGCTTTGCTGCCATGTGCCTGATCATGCTGGTGGTGGTCAGGCTGGTAGTTTTGTCACCCCTGCTGATGCTCGCCTGGCAGGTGGTACAAATGGCCTTTTTGGGGTTATCAGCAGAGTCTTCCAGACTCTGGAAGAACTACCGGTTGTACTGGCAACGTCCCTCGTCTTGGTATTATGCTGAATGGTTGCCCGTCTTCTGTCTGCGGCCACCACACCGCTTCTTCCTGCCTGTTGGGTACTCTGCCTCCCTCCCCCTGTGTGCTGCTGGCCTCGCTCTGCGTGTCCTCCTGCCACGTTGGGTCAGTTACTAGATCATCCACCACCTCCTCCTCTTCCACTTCCGCACCACGGTCCTCCTCCTCACTTTGTGGCAATTGTGTCTCATCATTGTCCACCTCTTGTGACAAATTGCCAGCGTCACCTTCCTGTGGCCGTGGCTGTTCAAATATTTGGCCATCGCTACATGGGATCTCCTCTTCCACCACTTCAAGCGGAGCAGGCGAGGGTCCAAAATATGGAAATGGACCAGTGATCAGCTCTTCAGAGTGTCCAACTGTGGGATCAGTTGCTATCTGACGACACTCGGCATGGTGGGAGGAAGGAGCATCAGGGTGAGGAGGAGTATGCGGTCAAGACTCACGGCTACTAAGACTTGACCATGTGGAAGACAGACCGGAGGTGGTGGTGCCCAGGTGACTGGAAGTATTATCTGCTATCCAATTAATAACCTGTTCACACTGATCAGTTCGCAATAGTGGTGTTGTTGTGTGCTTCCCTAGTAATTCGGTTTTGAACTGGGAGCGAGAAGATGTGGCTGTTGGTTATGGCACATTTTCACCTTGGCCACGGCCTCGTCCTCTGCACGCACCATCACCAGAACTTCCAGTTCCACGTCCCTTGCCACGCGCCCATTGTAAATGAAGTAAAATAGCTTACACTCGCACTATCAATGGCAAAAGGGTAATAAAAAGGAGATTAGAACCGTGGAAGAGGAAAACCACAGTTCTAGTTCTCTGGCCTACACTGGAATCTTTTAAACAGATATATTTGTGTCTGACCAGTCAGCGAGACACTCAAACTAGTTTTTTTTATGGAAAAAAGGCAAAAAGGTGGGTAACACCCAGATTTGAACCGTGGAAGAGGAAAACCACAGTTCTAATTTCCTGGCGTATACCAGACTTTTTTAAATAGATATATTTGTGTCTGAACAGTCAGTGAGACACTCTAACTGTTTTTTTTATGGAAAAAAGGCAAAAAAGCGGATAATACAGAGATTTGAACTGTGGAACTACAAAACCACAGTTCTAGTTATCTGTCCGAAACCAGACTCTTTTAAACAGATATATTTGTGTCTGAACACTCACAGACACACTCAATTTTTTTTTGTTTTGGGGAAAAAATACCTAAAGGTTAATAAGACAGGTATTTGTACAGTCTGACTGAGGAAAAGAAAAAAAAGAGGATTTAGATGAAAAAAAAGGATTTTCCCTGGCCCCTGAGACCTGGGGCTAAGTCTAGCAATTTGAGCAGCAGCAGACAGGACTGTAATGCAATGTTTGTTGGTATAACCACTGCGTCTACTATACAGCCTGCCTGTCTGCCTGATATCTGGGATGGATATTAGTCCTGAGAAGGACTGTTTGTTTGATTTTGTAGGCTTTAGAGACCCTACACTACCTATTTCACAGTATAAATCTCTCCCTAGCTCAGCAGCACTCTCCCTACACTGTCTGATCCGGAGCGACTGTGTCCAAGATGGCGGCGCCCGGTTTTAAATAATCGAGGTGACGCTGTGCAGCCAGCCAATCACTGTAATGCCCACAACCAACATGGCTGCGGCATTACATTGACTGGCTGGCAATCACTGCATGTTCATTGGCTCTGTAAAGAGTGCCAAACATGCAGGGCGGAGACCCGAGCTCCTGCCCGAGTAACCCGAAAATGCTCGGTGCTCGCCGAACATCCCGAGTAGTGAGATGCTCGGGCGAGTACCGAGCAGTGTCGAGCTTGCTCACTCAACACTAGTCTTAATCCATAGCTACTATTATGGCCTTCATGACTGTCATGCTTTGAGGTTAAGTACAGACTACATCAATAGACAATAATCAATAATCAATGCAAGCTGTTGTCAGACACTGGCTTTGCACCACAATAGGAGAAGGTCGGAGCAAACACTACATGTCTTAAAGTTGAGTTCACACTTCTTTAACTTGAATAATGGGAAAAGATGATGGATTAAAACGCCACTCCAGCATATTTTTATTTCAGGGCAGGAATGGTGAGACTATTGTTCCCTGACCATAGTATTATACTCAACAGCCGCTGTCTTCATCCTTTCCCAGCACCGCTCCGATCCCGATCTGACATTTTTTGACCGCAACTTCTGACTGACCAAAAGTGAGAGGTAACGGTCACAAGCTCTCAATGTAAGTCTATGGGAGCTTCGTTCTGGCTCTCATAGACTTACATTTAGTTGTCACTTCCAGCTCGCCCAACAAACACTGGAGGGAATCGTCAAGTCATGACCTGCAGAAGACAGACCAGGGCAGCGACAGTGAATAATGATTACAGCCGCAATGCCCTGATGACACCAGTTAGTCTGGTGAAACATGTCAGGGAGGCTTAGGATTGTATTTTAATAGTGTGAAAAAACAAAGTAGCACTCTGTAACGCTGAGTATGTGAATATGAAGTATGAAATATGAATAGCATTACTGCTGTAGAATATAGAAATAAATTAGAAATCTTAGCGCATAAATTAGCCAATTCATGTGTACCTGACAGCCGCGATAAGGCGTTTCTCGATGTCAGGACCTAACAATGTGAATACCTCTCTAAGCAACATCCATCTGCTTAGGTGTGGGAAAGTAAGATCCTGATGCAATTAAAACCACCTGCGGCATAGGGGTGGAGTGCTCAGTTAAAGCTTAAATCTAGTAACAAAGAAAATGACGGCACTTCCACTATAAGAAATAGGTGTGAACAGGTGCTTACTAAGAGGAGCTACCTCCATATACAATGAAAAAACAAAGTAGCACTCTGTAACGCTGAGTATGTGAATATGAAGTATGAAATATGAATAGCATTACTGCTGTAGAAAATAGAAATAAATGAAAAATATTTGAAAAATTTTAGCGCATGTAAATATGAAGTATGAAATATGAATAGCATTACTGCTGTAGAATATAGAAATAAATGAGAAATCTTAGCGCATAAATTGGCCAATTCATGTGTACCTGACAGCCGCGATAAGGAGCTTCTCGATGTCAGGACTTAATAATGTGAATACCTTTCTAAGGGACATCCGTCTGCTTATGTGTGGGAAAGTAAGATCCTGATGCAATTAAAACCACCTGCGGCATGGGGGTGGAGTGCTCAGTCAAAGCTTAAATCTAGCAACAAAGAAAATGACAGCACTTCCACTCTAAGAAATAGGTGTGAACAGGTGCTTACTAAGAGGAGCTACCTCCATATACAATGAAAAAACAAAGTAGCACTCTGTAACGCTGAGTATGTGAATATGAAGTATGAAATATGAATAGCATTACTGCTGTAGAAAATAGAAATAAATGAAAAATATTTGAAAAATGTTAGCACATGTAAATATGAAGTATTAAATATGAATAGCATTACTGCTGTAGAATATAGAAATAAATGAGAAATCTTAGTGCATAAATTGGCCAATTCATGTGTACCTGACAGCCCCGATAAGGCGTTTCTCGATGTCAGGACCTAACAATGTGAATACCTCTCTAAGGGACATCTGTCTGCTTATGTGTGGGAAAGTAAGATCCTGATGCAATTAAAACCACCTGCGGCATGGGGGTGGAGTGCTCAGTCAAAGCTTAAATCTAGTAACAAAGAAAATGACGGCACTTCCACTATAAGAAATAGGTGTGAACAGGTGCTTACTAAGAGGAGCTACTTCCATATACAATGAAAAAACAAAGTAGCACTCTGTAACGCTGAGTATGTGAATATGAAGTATGAAGCATGAATAGCATTACTGCTGTAGAAAATAGAAATAAATGAAAAATATTTGAAAAATGTTAGCGAATGTAAATATGAAGTATGAAATATGAATAGCATTACTGCTGTAGAATATAGAAATAAATGAGAAATCTTAGCGCATAAATTGGCCAATTCATGTGTACCTGACAGCCGCGATAAGGCGTTTCTCGATGTCAGGACCTAACAATGTGAATACCTCTCTAAGGGACGTCCGTTTGCTTATGTGTGGGAAAGTAAGATCCTGATGCAATTAAAACCACCTGCAGCATGGGGGTGGAGTGCTCAGTCAAAGCTTAAATCTAGTAACAAAGAAAATGACGGCACTTCCACTATAAGAAATAGGAGTGAACAGGTGCTTACTAAGAGGAGCTACCTCCATATACAATGAAAAAACAAAGTAGCACTCTGTAACGTTGAGTATGTGAATATGAAGTATGAAATATGAATAGCATTACTGCTGTAGAAAATAGAAATAAATGAAAAATATTTGACAAATTTTTGCGCATGTAAATATGAAGTATGAAATATGAATAGCATTACTGCTGTAGAATATAGAAATAGATGAGAAATTTTAGCGCATAAATTGGCCAATTCATGTGTACCTGATAGCCACGATAAGGCTTTTCTCGATGTCAGGACCTAACAATGTGAATACCTCTCTAAGGGACATCTGTCTGCTTATGTGTGGGAAAGTAAGATTCTGATGCAATTAAAACCACCTGCGGCATGGGGGTGGAGTGCTCAGTCAAAGCTTAAATCTAGTAACAAATCAGAGGGATGTCCCTTAGAGAGGTATTCACATTGTTAGTTCCTGACATCGAGAAACGCCTTATCGCGGCTGTCAGGTACATATGAATTGGCCAATTTATGCGCTAAGATTTCTCATTTATTTCTATATTCTACAGCAGTAATGCTACTCATATTTCATACTTCATATTTACATGCGCTAAAATTTTTTTAAATATTTTTCATTTATTTCTATTTTCTACAGTAGTAATGCTATTCATATTTCATACTTCATATTCACATACTCAGCGTTACAGAGTGCTACTTTGTTTTTTCATTGTATATGGAGGTAGCTCCTCTTAGT
This sequence comes from Phyllobates terribilis, assembly GCF_046119375.1. Lineage (NCBI taxonomy): Eukaryota > Metazoa > Chordata > Amphibia > Anura > Dendrobatidae > Phyllobates > Phyllobates terribilis. The sequence goes on along the minus strand of NW_027362763.1, from coordinate 421,493,041 downwards.
AAGCACCTGTTCACACCTATTTCTTATAGTGGAAGTGCCATCATTTTCTTTGTTACTGTATTTTAATAGCATCAGTCAGATATGTGTATGGTGAATACAGTTACTTAGAATAATGTATTGACAGCCACATCAAACTATCCTGATACCAGAAAAGGGAGAGTGTTAATGGGAAATTTAATTGAGTTGTGATTACAATGATGGAAATGAGAGAAATGAGATTAACGGGTACTATACCTGAGTGTCTAGAAACACATACTGATTCATGCAAATTTTAGAATTATATTCCTTTAATAGTTAAATTTAAAGTCATATTTTAACAGTCTTTAGTTAGGGATTTTTTGCCTTTTGGCAATTTGTTAATAATTATAATTGTACTACGCTGACTTTGTGAACGCCATTAATTGATGTATCATTATTAATATTGAACACATCACCAATTTTCTAAGTAAATATAATTCTAAAGGTGCTATTTACAATTAAATTCTCACCAGATGTCGGTAACAACCCATCCAATCCACACAGGCAAAGAAATCAAACCATAGATGTTAATAAATTAAGTTACTTATGTGTAATAATGAGAAATGAGACAGGGACAAAGTATTGAACACACGAAGAAAGAGAGGTGCAAAAAGTTGTGGAAAGTCATGACACCAGCTGAAATCTTCAGTAATAAGAAAGCAATCCTGCCACTTAGTGAAAAATAATATCAACCTGTTCAACTGATGGCCTATAAAAGGTTCACTCATTACCAAGGTGGCACAAAAGAAACATCTCATGATGAGTAAAACTAGTGAGCTGTCTCAAGACCTTTGCAACCTTATTGTTGCAAAACATACTGATGGCATTGGTTACAGAAGAATTTCTAAACTACTGAAGGTTCCAGTAAGCACTGTTGGGGCCAGAATCCGGAAGTAGAAAGAACATCATTTCACCATAAACCAGCCTTGACCAGGTGCTCCCAGCAAGATTTCAGACAGAGGAATGAAGAATTATCAGAAGAGTTGTCCAATAGCCAAGGACCACCTGTGGAGAGCTACAGAGAGACATGGAATCAGCAGGTACAATTGTTTTAAGGAAAAAAAAAGAGCACTCAACTTCCATGGCCTGTATGCATGCTCACCATGCAAGACTCCATTGCTCAACAAAAAGCATGTTCAAGAGCGTTTAAAGTTTGCTCAGCAACATGTAGACAAGCATGTAAAATACTGTGAGAATATACTTAGTTCAGTGAGTAATTCTCATGCACCATTGGTAGATCCGTGCTGGCTCGGTATAACTCCCCCCAAAGGTCAAAGGTAACAGAAACTCCTAAATGCCAAGGCACCAGAGAATAAGCGGGATAAGACGTAGCCTTTATTCTGTCCTTAAAATTGCATAGAGAAAATACAAAAGTGAGGTAGACGATGCAACGTTTTGGCTCTAACAGGCCTTTTTCAAGTCAGAAATTCAATAAAAATTACAGCCATTGCTGCCTGGTACGGCCGAAATATTGCATCTTCTGCTTCATTTTTGAATTCTCACTATGCGATTTTAAGGATGGAATAAGGGATACGTCTTATACCGTCTATTTTCTGGTGCCTTGGAATTTTTGGAGTGTCTATCTACTTGGATAATATAGTCTGGTCAGATGAGACCAAAATTGAACTCTTTGGATGCCATAATACACACTACTTTTGGAGGCGACGAGGCACTGCATATCACCCCAAAAATACTATACCAACAGTGAAGTTTGAAGGTTGGAGTATCATGGTCAGGGGCTGTTTTTCAGCATACAGCATTGTCAAACTTCATGTAATTGAAGGAAGCATGAATGGGCATATGTATCAAGACATTCTTGATAAAGATCTGCTGGCAACTACCAGGATGATGAAGATGAAACCAAGGTGGACAATTCAGCAAGACAATGATCCCAAATACACAGCCAAGGAAACTCACAATTGGCTTCAGAGAAAGAAAATAAAGCTGCTAGAATGGCCCAGCCAATCACCTGATCCGAATCCAATAGAAAAATTTATAGAAGGAAATAAAGCTCAGAATTTATAGAAGGAGGCCATGGAACCTTCAGGATTTGAAGAGTGTTTGTGTGGAAGAATGGGCCAAAATCACATCTGAGCAATGCATGCAACTAGTTTATCCATACAGGAGGTGTATGGAACAAAGGTGTCATAGATAACACCGGAGAGATCACCCAGATCCACCGCTGCCACCAGTTTGTTAGGGGACCGCAATTCCATTTTCTCCAATCATCAAGACAATTATGCAATTGACTGAAGAGGGATGGAGGAGGCTGGGGCTGCTTCCACTACTAGGCCAGTTATTGGGGAACTAACAGTGAGCATATTGTATATACACCTCCAATTCAGCTCATGGAATATATATACCTCGGTACAGTCACTGCCAACTCCACAATAATGAAAATGAACCACTAGCTGCCACCACCAATCATTTATACAGGCTGATTGGACACCCATTATAAGCATTACAAGGTAGCATATGGCTTCAGGGGTGCGGTTTACAGAGCAAGGGGAACAGTGCTATTAAATTTTATATATTTAATCCGGAAAGGTTGGCAGTGTTTATAAAAAATATACAAAGTTGATACAAAATGGGAACAAAACAATATACAATTACATAGCATAAAAGAAAATAAAGAAAGAGAAGTACTGAACCTGATGTTGCAGGAATAGCTCTTATCTTTATGGAGGGAAGTGCTACAATTAGGAAAATTGAACGCTCTCACTGTGAACTATGTCTTCCAGAATGAACAAAGACAGACACCTAAACTCTCATTTTTATTACATCAAGATTACGCCCACATGCTTGTCTTTGGTGAGCTCATATGGGGGCTGGTTGTGGGATGTGCTAGGTCTTTTAGAATTTTATGAGATCCCCAACTTACAGGAAATCTTTGCCTCTGAAGGTCCCAGGCGGTAGATATTGTTATCATGTTTCCTATTATGATTTTACCTTCCTATAAAAATGAAACATGGCCTGGATAGCATCAACCATCAGACCAGCATTAAGTTGGATAGGTTAAAATCGCCTTACGGTGATGTGAATGAATGTGTTATGTTCATCCCTTCGCTCCAACACCAGACAGAACAGTGCTTTGATCAGAGGAAGTCTGGGTGACTGGTTTCCAGAGCAGATCCTTATTGGAATTACCTGGTCACTGCAGGATGCCCCTACCTCATTGGAGGTTGAATTGTCAGCGTCCTCTCTCTTCCCCAGTTATAATTAATTTCTCTCTTCCTAATCCCATATTTCCAGTGTGAAATCCTACTTCAACGGAGGTTGAAGCGTCAGTTCTTTCTCACTTCTCCAATTATAATTAATCCCACATGTTCAATGTGAGGGTGATATGTCCCCTCTCTGGAGATATTTTTATGGATTTAAATTTTTCTCTACGACAAAAGGCTTGTGTATGAAGTATTAAATAAGTACGAAGTATTAAATAAATTTCAGTAGGCGTATTCAATACTTTTTCCCTGTGTCATTTCTCACACATAACTTAATTTATGCACTTTTATGGTTTGATTTCTTTGATTATGTGGATTGGATGAGATGTTACAGACATCTGGTGAGAATTTCATGACAATAGCACCTTTATAAATATATTTGTGATGTGTTCAATGCTTATTTCACCTGCTGTATATACATACAATTATGTCAATAAATGAACTTAGGAAATATACGTGAAAAGAATATACAAACACCAGCTCTCAAGGGTTAGGAGTTACAATAGCTGGATGCTGCTGATAGTGAAGTGGGTCCTGTGTGATGACCCGTATAGGGATAAAATAGCTAGATAATGGAAACAGCTTGATATAAAAGCATGAAAAAAACTGAGTAGAAGGTTTTAGTATAATGAGGTAGATTGTTGTGTTGGTATATGCTAATAGTGGTTGTTACTTGTACAAATTGAACAATCAGCTACAAAGAAGGCAATGCTGTAATACTTAAATATAATATTATATGCTAATAGAAGATTTAACAATCATGCACAGAGCGTAATAAAATATGAGTTGGTTAGATAATGTTACTGATTGTCCCTAGACAAATAAAAGGTTGATTGGTCCCTGGTACAGGGGATTGGCCGCCTTAATTGTACAAATTGATGTGTAAAAACACCGCTTAAAAAATAAATAAAAAAAGTGAAGTCATACTATGTGGAGGGGTTGGATCCTCATCATCCAGACAAGGATGGGAGTGGGTCGGAGTCTTCAGCGCTCCTGTGCGTGTTGAAATCCAGGCGGTGCAGCGTAATGCTGAAAGATATCCTTGGAAATGATGAGATCTGAGCGCTGCGGCCGGTAGCATCCCTGGTAACCACACAGCTGAATGGCGTGTGACGTCAGCGCATTCCTGCTGTGTCCAATGGCCAATACCTATGCATTTTGGGAATCACAGTTCCCCTTCATCAGAGTATGCTGGCTTGGAGCCTCAGGATGAATATTAAAGCTGGTGACTCCGCTCCCCACCTAATTGGTGCTAAAGTGATTAAAAATGGGAAGAAAAGAGAAGATTCCTTGTTCTTGAAAGTAGAAGTAATGACAAGCAGGGTGAATGCCTGCATAAAAGATATACTGTATATCAGTATGTGTTGTATGGTTGTAATATGTATATGTGCATCTTTATTATAAATAAAATTAAAATTCTGTATATATTTGCATTGAGAAATTTAAAAAGTATTTCAAATATTATTTGTTTTTTTTAAATGCATGTATGTACATAAGTTCTCTTATTGTACAGTTCTTCTGAATACGGGTACATTGACTGTTTGGGATGTTCAATAACCATGATGGTAGGTGACAGCTATTTAGAGGTATGAAGCTGCTTGAATCTACATCCTTTCGGAAACTTTTTGAAATTAGTTTGGTGTGGTTCACACCTATAGTTAGGTCCAAGAAGTGAACATTTGAGGGTCTGGTGGTGGCAGTGAATTGGAAACCATAGTCATTTTGGTCCAATCCTTTAAGGAAGAATGACAGATTGTTTTGGGAACCTTCCCATATAAAATGATGTCATCAATAAAGCGGTGCCACACAATCAGACCATCCTGTAATCTACCATCTATGTAGATAGATGATTCTACTCACTTACCCACATATAAATTCGCATAACTGTGAGCGAATCGGGTGCCCAAAGCCGTCCCCAAGTTTGAAGATAGATGAGGCCATTATACACAAAATAATTATTGGTTAGGATGAATTGGATGCTGAAAATGATAATTTCAAACTGAGTACATGCAAAATTTGAGAATGGCAGTTAGGATTAGTACAGTTTAATTAAATTAGTGATGTATGCAACGTAAACATTGGCTGACCAAACGGTAAAATTGAAAAATACCTGAGCAACTCAAGAGCTCACCAATGTGAGAAAGTAAACAGTGTCCTGCAAACTCAATGCAGTGCTAAGGAATTAGATAAACAATTCCTGACCAATTCACCTCCCCTCTGTAAAATTTGTAATTGTGTATTCTTTTATGAACTCATATGAACTTATTTGTTCAGAATAGTCACTATTTTTTCAGACATAAAAATCTTTTTCCACAAAATAATTTGATCAAATTGCCCTTTTTTTCCTAAAATGGATTTATGGTTTCACATATGTCTTGCATTGGTAACCTGTGTTCATGCTTCTGTGGTGGAAGCAAAGCTGAACTTTGCAATCCTGTAAAAATGCAGAAAAACGCAGCAAAAAACTCAGCAAAACCTCCTTTTTGTAAGCAGCTTCTCTACTGCCAGAAGAGCAGTTTTTGCCTGCAGAAAAAAAATGCAACAAAAACGCAACGTGTGACTTTAGCCTTAATTTATCCCACTCTTTTGATTTTTCTGAGCTGTATCCCCGTGGCTCCCACCTTCTGTTCACATTTGGTATCTTTTTTGTGCAATTAAAGGTGTATCAATTTGTAGGCTTAAGTCTATGCTGACCTTGGTCTATGCGTGCAGCTTCAGATTTTGAAGTGCACATTAGAAATATACCAGAAAAGTGCCAGAAGTGACCTAAAGGTAAGAGTTACCACTGTTTATTAACTGTGCTTACCTCTTTATTTTCCCACACTTACTCTTTCACCATGCTTTCATATGCCCTTACAGTTTTCGCTCCACTAATCTTATTACCGTATTTTTCAGACTGTAAGATGCACTTTTTTCCTCCAAAATTTTGGCGGAAAGTGGGGGGTGCGTCTTATAGTCCAAATACTATATATAATACTATATGTATGGCTGCATGGTGGTGGGTGTGGGGGAGCAGCAGCGGGGGATCAGCGGGGCACAGGAGGCAGCAGCCGCCTGCTGCAGCCTCTGCTGTGCCTGTTACTAAAGAAAATGAATATTCCCTGCTCCCCACACCCATGGGCGTGGCGAGCTCCTGCTGCGATCTGCGGTCAGTGTGCCCGCTATTAAAGCTCATGAATATTCGCTACAACCCACTCCCATACCAGGATGGGGGCTCAGAGGGAGCCATGCATATCAGGATGGGAGCTCAGAGGGTGCCATGCATACCAGGATGGGGGCTCAGAAGGTGCCATACATACCAGGATGAGGGCTCAGAGGGTGCCATGCATACCAGGATGGGGGCTCAGAAGGTGCCATACATACCAGGATGGGGGCTCAGAGGGTGCCATGCATACCAGGATGGGGGCTCAAGGTGTGCCATGCATACCAGGTTGGGGGCTCAAGGGGTGCTATGCATACCAGGATGGGGGCTCAAGGGGTGCCATGCATACCAGGATGGGGGCTCAGAGGGGTGCCATGCATACGAGGATAGGGGCTCAGAGGGTGCCATGCATACCAGGATGGGGGCTCAAGGGGTGCCATGCATACCAGGATGGGAGCTCAAGGGGTGCCATGCATACCAGGATGGGGAATAAAGGGGTGCCATGCTTGCCAACATGGGGTATAAAGGGGTGCCATGCATACCAGGATGGGGGATAAAGGGGTGCCATGCATACCAGGATGGGGAATAAAGGGGTGCCATGCATACCAGGATGGGATGGGGGCCACTTATACCAGGAAGGAGGGGTCATACATACCAGGATGGAGGATATTAACAGAATTGGGGGACTTTAGCCCAATACCAGAGTCAGCTGCAGACCCCCTCCCCCATAACAGGGCATCATGACCACATTTTTTGCTTACATTTTTTTTCCTATTTTCCTCCTTTAAAACCTAGGTGCATCTTATGGTCCGGTGCGTCTTATAGTCTGAAAAATACGGTACTCTCCTACTCCACCAAACCCTATCCCTCTCCAAAGAAATAATTATCTCACCTTCCCTCTTAACTACCCACCTGACCTCATCTGCAGACCTGCTCCTTAACCTCACATCTTTCATACTAAAGCACAAAACAAGCAGAGTTCTTTCCTTTTACCACCTCCTTTCCGTCTGTCTGCTTCTCATCACTGCAGGTGATATATCTCCCAATCCTGGATCTCCACAGCTGATATCCCTCATTAATTCTTCTTCTTATCGCTCCTTACCTTCTTGAAATCACCACAAGTTCTCCAACATAAAACCTTTATCCTTAAGCCCCACTCCACCGCTCCCTTTCTCTGGAGCGCTTTGGAACATCTGTTCCATCTGCAAAAAGCTCCACATTCACCTCTCACAATGTATTTTTCCTGGGCATAACCAACAATTGCTGACACCCTCCAACACAGCTTCACCTCCTTTGCTGTGTTAAGGTGATCTTCACTTCACCGACATTGCTCACCCTGGCAAAAGATATGGTGGAGGAGTTGGAGTCCTAACTCCCTTCTTCTGAAGTGCACTCTGTCCATACACGCTCTCCCTCGAACCTGTGGCCATCATATACTGACCCCTGGGCTCGTCCACCACCTGGCTTCTACACTTTCTCTCTGCTGACATTCCCACCATCATCATGGGTGACTTCAACATCTCCAATGAGATCCGCCAGTTTGCAGCCTCCAAACTTCTGTTGCTTACTTCATCCTTTGGTCTTACTCAGTCGCCCACCACAGCCACCCACACAGACGGATGTATATTAGACCTTATCTTCACCCACCTCTGCTCCGTAACTAGCCTCACATCCATTCCTCACCTCTCCTCGTATCTACTCCCCATCATCTACTCACTTTCTCATCCCTGTCCTCACCTGCACCACATGTCCAGCAACTAGCACACTCCCACAGAAACCTCGCACACCTAGACATTCACAGAATCTCTGAGTCTATTCTATCACTGTCCTCCATATCTTAACTCTATGACACAGACCATTTCACCATTTTCTACTACACCACACTAGCATCAGCTATTGTCTTGATCGCCCTTCTCATGCAAGGCAGAGATGTAATGAATAGACAACCCTGGCACAACAATCTCACTATAAAGCTTCAGCAAGTGTCCAAGGTTGCAGAACAACACTGAAAAAAAACACACTCACAAGAAGACTTTACCACATTCAAACAAGCGACTTTCACATTCAAGTCAGCACTCACCTCTGCTAAACAGGAATACTTCACAACCCTCATATCTTATTTAACCCACAACCGCAAACATTTATTATACCATTTTAACTTCGTCCTCTGCCTGCCACTGCGGTCTTCAACCTCCCTCTTCTCTGCAGAAGACTTAGCTTCACATTTCAAAAATAAGATTGACCAAACAAAGCAAGTCTTTACTGCTCAACCACCACAGCCCCTATGAATAACAGACCACTGTCCTTCCATATAACCTTTCTCCCACCATCACTGAAGGAGAGCTTACTCATCTCTCCAAATCGCACCTCACCACTTGTGCACTTGACCCCATCCCACTTCCTCCCCAACCTCACCACCATGCTTATCCCGACCCTAACCCATCTCTTCAACCTGTCAATAACTTCTTCTACCTTCCGTTCTGCTTTCAAACATGCCACAAGCACACCTACCCTGAAGAAACCATCCCTCGACCCAGCCTCTACTTCCAGCTATTGTCCCATATCGCTGCTCCCGTTCACCCTCATACTCTTCGAACTCATTGAACAGCATGTCCATGCTGAATTTTCCTCCCACCTCTCATCTAACTCCTTCTTTAACAATGTGGCTTCTGTCCCTGCCATCCCACCAAATCTGCCCTAACCAAAATTATTAATGACTTACTGCCAAAGCTAACAGACCATTCTCTATACTCCTCATTCAAGACCTGTCCTCTGCCTTCAGCACAGTTGACCACTCCCTACTACTACAGATCCTCTCTTCCCTTGGCATCAAAGACCTTGCACTCTCCTGGATCTCCTCATATTTTTCTAACTGCACATTAATGTTCCCCACAACCATACAACGTACTCATTCCTCCTTCTCTCTGTTGGTGTCCCTCAAGGCTCTATCCTGGAACCCTAATCTCATCTATCTGTACCTTTGGCCTGCGACGACTCATAAAGTCCCATTTCTTCCAGTACCACCTATGCACTGATGACACTCAGATCTACCTCTCTGTCACCTTTCTGCTATCCAGAATCCTAGAGTGTCTATCCACCATATCCTCCTTCTCATCTCACTTCCTAAAGCTAAATGTGGACAAAACTGAACTTGTCATCCTTCCTCCATCTCACCTAACTCCCCTACCTGATCTATCACATTAAATATCATCCTTTCCCTTGTACCAGAAGTCCGTTGCTTCGGTGTAACCCTCAACTCTGCCCTGTCCTTCAAACCGCACATACAAGCACTTACCACCACCTGCCTCCTCCAACTCAAAAATATTTCCAGAATTCATCCTTTCCTGAATCTACTAAAATGTTAGTGCATGCCCTCTTCATCTCCCGCCTTGACTACTGCAATATCTTCCTATGTGACCTCACTGCTAACACTTTCGCCTCTCCAATCTGTCCTTAGCATTGGCGCCCAACTAATTCACCTCTCTCCTCGCTTCTCCACTGCTTCTCCCCCTGCAAATGCTTTAATTGGCTCCCAATTCCCCAACATATCCAGTTCAAACTACTGACATTGACCTACAAAGGCGTTCATTATCTGTCTGCTGCATATATCTCTCAATTAATTTCCTGATATCTTCAAATGCATAATCTCCAGAACTCCTCAAACCTCCTTCTCTCCTCCACATTTGTACATTCCTCACCCAATAGCCTCCAAAACTTCTCTAGAGTATACCCCATCCTCTGGAATTCTGTGCCCCCAAATGTCCTGTTATCCACAATAGTCAAAACTTTCAGACAGAACTTGAAAATGCATCTCTTCAAGATAGCTTACAGCCTGCAATAACCCACCTTATCACCACTAGAGCTGCTTAAACCCCTCAACCTATTGTCTCCTTTCCCATTATCCTGTAGACTGTAAGTCTGAAAGAGCAGGACCCTCTTCCCACTGTACCAGTCTGTCATTGTTAGTTTGTTCACTGTAATTTATATTTGTATTTTGTACATAACCCCTTCTTACGTACAGCACCATGGAATCAATGGTGCTCTAAAAATAAATAATAATATTGTCCGAAACGCATCGGTTTTTGCCTTGATGTAATATTTTTAATGTACCTGGAACTTTTTAAGCAAAACTAATAAATTCATGAAGTTTTATATCAAATGGCCTTAGTTTGCTTTGTCAGAATCTCCAGCCAATCTACGGGAGTTGGTGAACTTTGTACTTACTCTATTTCCACCATCTGTAGACACTCGGTATTTTGTTCACAGGGCTTATTCTTGCACCATCTCTCACTCTGATCTGTTTTGAAGCCTGCTCATCAGACTGCTCAGGAAAATACCTTACAAAATAAAGTACCTATCCCACTTCTTGTGTTCCAGAAAACTTCATTACCTAAACCAAGTCTCTTTATTCTGTGACCTCTGTTCCAGGTTACAGTACCAGGATGACTACTAGTTCATAATAGTTGACAATGGTTAAAGAAAACATAACCACTCAATGACCTTTGGAAGAAATTAATCTATTTTGTAAAGCGGATGTGACATCGCAAGACCCTCTCTGTGTATTACTACGTTAAATTTGAAAAATGACTAATATACATTACAGAAGCAAACACTTGCAAAACCCATACCTAACATATTTCAAAATTATCGTTAGCCAGGTCTTGGAGCATTTGTGTTTCTTAGAACAGCATGTGTGTATTTGTGTAATATAAACAGGGGTTTTCAGGCATCACTGCAATATTTTCCACATCTCTCTTGTATGTCAATATGGTTCAGTGCCTCTGTCACAGAAAAAAGGTAAGGAATACAAGATTCTCACGCTGAATTACAAAGAGAATATTATGGTGTTCTCCTGTAAGCACATTTTTCCTACAGCAGCAGAAAGCAGGAATGTTATAAGAGGAAGGCATTTTCAACTAGCCTTGCATGCTATGCAAGAAAAGGAAGTTTTTGATTCTTTATGTTCTGTGAAAACATCTACATTAGCATATGAAAGCAAATCATAGCTGATAATAAAGTTAAATGTTCCACATAGAAGCTACAATGTAAAAACAAATTAGTTGGTAAAAAGTAAAATAAACACATAAACATGATATACTTTCAGCAGTAATCCCTAAATGACTTTATAGAGGTTACTTATTTTTATAGAAACTTCTTCTCAATTTGTAGAAGAATGTTACTTGACAAACTATATTAATACTGTTAATACAATAAAATGAATGTTTTAGATTATACATAAAATACCAGTTATTTCTTAGAAAGAACCAGATAAAATTATTGACTACACCCCTGGTCATTATGGATACTAAGGCCTGAGTTAATGGTTACCTTAAGTTGTGAATCTCAATTAAGACACTGCAAGTAGTACCTCAATCTGTATGACAACTCTGAAATATGGTGTATTTACAGACATAGTACAAACTTGTGTAAGTTATGGCCCACCTTTCTGACAAGAGTGAGAATTTAATTCTGATTTCAAAAAGTTTTGGAGGAGCTTTTTTAATAATTACTTTTGGGTGGGTGGCAAACTAAACTTTTGTCACCAATGCCAGGCATAGATGTTCATAACGAGAACATAGCTTCGCTTCTATACAAGTCACTAGTGCGGTCACATTTAGAATACTGTGTATAATGGCTCCAGTGTATAATAAGGACATAGTTGTCCAGGAGCGGGTGCAGAGAAGTGCAACTAAGATGAACTGCAGTACCAAAACAGGTTATCAATCTTAGGTTTATTCGGTTTGGAAAATGGAAGACTTAAAGATGATTTTATTACAATGTACAAATACTGTATATGAAGGGACAGCACAGAGATCTTTCTAATGAATTTTTACATCTAGGCATTCAATGGTGACAAGGGGGCATCCTCTACGTCTAGAGGAAAGTTTTATCATAATCACAGAAGGCAATTATTTACTGTAAAATCAGTGAGACTATGGAACGCATTGCCACATGATGTTGTAATGGTTGATTCACTACAAAAGTTCCAGGAGGGCATGGATGCCTATCTTGATCAATATAATATTACAGGTTATCGGTACTAGATTCTATGATGGGGCGTTGATCCAGGGAACTAGTCTGCTTGCCGTATGTGGAGTAAGGGAATTTTTCCCCTAATAAGGGACAATTAGCATCTGCCTCATGAATTTTTGCCTTCCTCTGGATCAACATATTAGGCTATAGGTTGAGTCTACCTTCAACCTTAAAAACTATGAAACTATTTATATTGAAATTCATTGTTTTAAAGCAGCTACAGAGATTGTATCCTTTGGATAACTTTATAGAAATTAACAAATCGACAAATTGCATATAAAAATATCACTGTAGAAATAGACAAACAGGAAAAGATGGCAGTATTGATCGGAAGCTGCTGTGAATGGAGGCACCAATTCAAGATAAAATTCCGGTTTTATTAGACTGCTATCTGAGGAAGGGGACGGATTGTCCCTGAAATCTGTAATCTAATAAAGCCTAAATTTTATCTTGAATTGGTGCCTCCATTCACGTAAGTGCCCGGTCGATACTGCCATATTTTCCTGTTTGATCTTCATCCTCAGGACTGTGTCCAGGGTCTGGAACCTGTGGTCGGTGCAGCAGTCTTTGATTGATCCAATATAACCCTTGTCAGTGTTGTGCCTGCCCAGCACAACCATTCCAGGTGAGCAGCATTGTGCTTATCGAGGTCTGCTATCCATTACATGTTCACGCAGGGAGCGCTTTCCTATTTTTTTCTGTCTTTCATTGTAGAAATATAAAAATTAGAATCATCCCAATTTCTGTCGCACAATTGTCAAGCTTCCTTATACTCCTATGTTTAGTTCTACTACTTGGAAAAAATGGGGTATTGTCATTGCCAAAGACTTAGTAATGAATAACTATATTATTCTAAATGACAAAAATCAAATAAAAATCTTCTCATCAAAACTGATTTAACATTTGTTATTCAATTGTTACTCATTATATACCATGGCCACTAACAGTAATGATAGAAGAAAAATATATTGCAGTAGAAATTAGCAAAGTCTTCTGTAGGTACTGTGGTAGCTTCCATATTCTTCATTTGTTTATGTGCTCTTTGTCTTGGGACAGTCCATCACAAAGGCGTTGACGACTGCTGCCGGTTTCCCTGTAAAAACTTTCACTGTGTTAATCCACTGGATAGTTACAACTGAACAAATATTAAACTGCAGCTACATAAGGAGAGCAAATCAATATTCCAAACTAAAGATATTAGTCTTATTATTTCTAAACCTGCTGACAGAATCCTGAAAACTTAGCTTTACGTTAAAGAATTCTAAATGCCTATGGCTCGACAGAGCTGTGTGAATAACTCTGTATAGCAACTCAGAGTCCCATGCAACTTTGTGATATCAAATTGTAAGAGCACTGTATGGTGGCGCATGATGCACCTGTTATTCTATGTGTGGAGCTATTCTTGACAGCTTGCTATTTGTTGCTAATTTCAATAGCTTGCTATTTGTTTCCATGATTTCATTTAGCCATTAAAAGGTACCAACCAATGATGACTCTCAATTTTTAATATTTTTCCATCTACTGGCTAACACTGTACAAATATATATATTTTTCCTGAAAAAGATTTCCTATGGAATGACCTTATGCCAAGAGTTTCCTTTTTGGCATACAGATGACAGGTTAAAATCTGGACACAGATGAGAGAGCTTGCAATGATTGATCAGAGTTGTTAGAGGTCTGTTGCTGCATTTCAATTTCACTTTATTTTCGCATTCATGCAGAAGAAAAAATATTTAACCTCTTTGCAATCATGTAATGCAATTATATTTCATGTGGTCCCAGGGGAAGTATGGAGTGGGCTCAGGAGCTGAGTCTGCACCACCCCCGGCAGGTGCCGACTGTACTACACAACTAGCATGTGCTAGTAACAACAACTGCTGTAGCATGCTGACGGGGTGCTGATGGCTTACCATGGCAGCCTGGGGCCTGCTAAAGGCTCCACGGTGACCATGTTGGTCTTCCTATGAAGTTGAGCCCATGGTTGAGCTTTATACGAGAATGGCAATATAGCTATATACTGCAATACAGAAATATTGCAGTATATAGTAGTGATGCAATTGTAAAAAATTAAAAATAAATTCAAAAACTTAAAAAAATATTAATAAAATATAAAAATTATCCAATTTAAAAAAAAAAAAGGAAAAAACAAACATTTGGATTCATGGCACCCATAATTGTCTTATTCATCAAAAAATCAAAAAAAGTTATTTATATCATATGTTAAATGAGCCAGAATTTCATTTTTTCAGCCGCTGCCCTCCCCACAAAAAATGTATTAAAAATTGATCAAGGCACCATAAGCACTCCAAAGTGAAATCAATAAAACAATCAGCTTAATGCGCAAAAAAAAAACAAGCAGCTACCCATCTCCATCAATGAAAAAATAAAAAAGGTATATTTCCAAAAAATGGAATCCCAATCCAAAATATTTCATTTTACAAAATTCTCAATTTTTTGACCACTAAAATATAAATACATTCTATATAAGTTTGGTATCATGTAATTGTGCTGACCTAATGAATCATGCTGTAAGATAATTTTTATGACACACTGAACACCATAAAAACAAAATCGCTAAAAATGTGATGGAATTGAGTTTTTATCACCATTTCACCACACTTGAAATTTTTTTCTCTTTTTTAGTTATATGATAAAGAAAGTGTGCAACTTAAAACTAGAACTTTTCCGGCGAAAAAAACAACCCTTAATTCAGCTATGTTGTTGCAAAAGTAAAAAAGTTCTGGCTCTTGAAGAAAAAAGTAAAGCGCAATAATGGATAATAGCCTGGCCATGAAAGGGTTAAACCTGAGACTACCTTAAAAAGTCTGTGTCAAAAATTTATTTTTTTGCACACCTATTTATTAGTCTAATTTCATGAATGAACATGCCACACCAATACTGGGTTTTGTCGCAACTGTTGTTTTGGGGCATGTGCCTATCATTTAATGGTCAGTCTTGTTTTGGGAATAGGAAATGATGTTAAAATAAAGAAGTGCAAAAAAGACATTTAACCCCTTCACAACTTTGGACGTACTGGGTATGTCATAGCTAAAATGCGGCACCGCGACCACCCCCCCCCCCCAGTGTTGTAACAGCACCGATCATAGGCTGTAGACTATCAGCGCCGGAGTCACCAGTGCCAGCTCTGATTGGTGCAATCGGACGATGATGCTGATCACACTAATCAGAGTATACACAGGCAATCTGACCTCTATATGACCGCTCTGCACTTCCTCATTTTAGCTTCGGACGTATGCAGGGCAGTCATACTGCTGTTCTATCATGCTGTGCTGGGCCTTGTGGTGCCACATACTTTTCTTTTTGAAGCCTGTGCTATCACTGCTGCTGGTGTTCCTGCAATTCCTGAAAGAAGAAAGAAAATGTTCCCGATTCTTAGCTCTTTTCCTAATTCACTCCAATCCCACTCTCCCCATTTTTCCCCATCTCCCCTTCTCCCCCTCTCCCTAACCCACTCCCCACCCCATTCTGCCACCAAGCACTGATCAGTACTTGATCGCTCGATTTTTGGCAGTTTTTTTGTTCGTGCGGCCTGCAGCCGCCGATCACTGATCAGTGACGTGAATAACTGATCAAAGTCCATAGTGAGGGAGAGGATGCCACCTTCCTTTATTTTTCATCCTCCTTCTCCTCCTCTTCCTCAGGTGATACCGAACAACCATGCAGATGCCCCAGGACAGAAAATGAACCAGCTCCTACTGTTACTGACCCAGTATGGACCTCACCCCCGAAGATTATGAGCCACAGAGTCCTGATTTTCTGATGCAATCAAGAATCCAATTTGACACAACTGACCTCACAGAAATAGACTTTTGCAAAGTCTTTTTTTCTGAAGATTTTATAAACCTCATGGCACTTTCGTCCAAAACACTACTGTCGAGGTAAAATATATATATTATAGAAAATCAATTAGTTTCTTTTAATAGATTACCTAATCAATGTGAATTAATATAGGGATGATGGAATAATCTATGTGTATGTATGTATGCAAATGTGTATATGCACATGGATTATGTAAATAGTTAATGAATATATAGCTAACAGTTTCTATTCTTATTGTAGAAATGATTTCTTGGGAATGACGTATGCATGAGCATGGCTGATAACAGAGAGATTCATGTCGAGTTGGCAAAGATGGCGCTGAGGGACAAACTCAAACCCTCCTATAGGAATTTCTAAGGCGTTACTAAGGCCAAAAGATACATGGATGAACAAATTGCAGTGTGCCGAGTTATCAGAAAAAGCAAGGAATTTTACTAATCCCACCTAGAAGGAGAATACTATTTAACCCCATGTCTACGTAATAAAGTATGCCATTTGTGTGGTTCAGTCTCTGAGTGAAGTGTTTCAACCAGATTAGCAGATTTGGTTAATTAGCTTCTCTGCATGCACTCGGACATCTTTAATTTGGAGGAGAGCAGTTACCTGGTGTATCTTAAATTAGTGAAACCTCCACAAATGGTGCCATGACTCGGATCACACTTGAGGGGAATCTAGGTCTTGGGGTGCCCATGACCGGACCACCTACGGAAGAACTGGGACTGCTCAAAGCGAGAGCCTGATCAACTCTCATCACTGAATATGGAAAGACTGCAGATTTAATGAATCCGTAGTGCTTATTCGTATTTTGAGTGGTCTCTGGTGAGTTTATGGTGTCTAGATTGGCCCTTAGGGACAGCCCCGTACGACTGGGCGGGTCCCCACTGTGTGATTCCAAGAACTCTGGTGTGTAGTCGCTCCTGGCTAACTGCTGCTCTGTGGTATCTTAGGTGTCCCGCCCCATTAGAACGATCTTTGTACGCAAAGGCGTACATGTATACACTTGAGAATTTATCAAAAAATTTCTTTGTTTATAACGAGGGCACGCGGGGAATGATGTTGTTGCTGATAAGTCGTGTATTAAGACGCCATTAGGACGCGGGCGCGCGTGGGCCAACCAATCCTCTATTAAATCGTGGGACACGCAGGGAGGGAAGTTACTGATAAGTCGTGTATTAAGACGTTATTAGGGCGCAGGCACGCGGGGTTAACTTATCCTCTATTAAGACGTGGATTACGCTGGGAGCCGACTGCATCATTAAGTAGTATATTAAGACGTCACTAGGACGCGGGTGCGTGGGGTGTTCAGTAGGGACTTGTTACAATTCTACTTGTGTATCAGCTGCCTGGTCTGATCATAAGTCTAAGGGGACGGGATGCCTGGAGCCAAAATCATGAAAAAACTAAAGACATTGTTTGTGTCATAGGGGCCGCTCGATCAGGAGCGACAGGACCCCAAAGATATAGTTGCTAGAAGAGAAGGAAGGAAATATGTAGAGAAAACCAAAAGAGTAATGTCATTGTGTGGGTTGTACCCAGGGGGGTAGATTACAGTATGAGATGTTGAATGCAGCAATTTGTGAAAACGGGAAAACTGGAAGATAATGCGTTGTTGCAAAGTGCATACATGTGAAAAATGGTTGCGCTGAGGTGATCGAAAGAAGGGAAAAAGTATGTGCAGAAACTTAAACAGTTAACTAAAATATGCGAGCTACCAGATAAGGGCCGGTTACAGTCGCTAGAATGGCAACAAATTATGAAGAAGAAAAAGGGCAAGCTAGAAGATGAAGGATTGTTACAAACAGCTTTGGCTTGGTATAGAATAGCAGAGAATTTGTCAAAAGAAGGGTGGGTGGAGGAAGAAAATACAGATAATAAGTGGAAGACACCATGTTATGTATATTACAAAGATACTGCTCTCCAGCCACCCCCCGATAATGGCGGACGGGGGGGATGGACCTCTACAAATTGCAGTCAGCAGAATCCTGATAATAGAGATACTTGTCTTGCATGTGGGGCACCACTTCCCAGACCTCACACTGTTCCTCCCCTC
The DNA here is from genome assembly GCF_046119375.1 of Phyllobates terribilis. NCBI lineage: Eukaryota > Metazoa > Chordata > Amphibia > Anura > Dendrobatidae > Phyllobates > Phyllobates terribilis. Next base: position 421,474,737 of record NW_027362763.1, on the reverse strand, counting down.
CCCACCATGCCTCCGCACCGCCCTATAATGGCGGCACAATGAATTGTTGGGTGTGTTCTAATTGTGGCCAGAAGAATCCATTGTCAGCAGATTATTGTGTTGCATGTCACGTGCCCCGTCCAGGAGGTCCACCCCTTGCTACAACCCAAGCCACTCCTAGTGCCCCATCCTCATCTGCTATACCTACAGTACAGACCAAAAGTTTGGTCACACCTTCTCGTTTAAATATATTTCTGTATTTTCATGACTATGAGAATTGTACATTCACACTGAAGACATCAAAACTATGAATTAACACATGTGGAATTATATACTTAACAAAAAAGTGTGAAACAACTGAAAATATGTCTTATATTCTAGGATCTTCAAAGTAGCCACTTTTTGCTTTGATGACTGCTTTGCACACTCTTGGTAGTCACCGGAAATGGTCTTCCAACAATCTTGAAGGAGTTCCCAGAGATGCTTAGCACTTGTTGGCCCTTTTGCCTTCACTCTGCGGTCCAGCTCACCCCAAACCATCTCGATTGGGTTCAGGTCTGGTGACTGTGGAGGCCAGGTTATCTGGCATAGCACCCCATCACTCTCCTTCTTGGTCAAATAGCCCTTACACAGCCTGGAGGTGTGTTTGGGGTCATTATCCTGTTGAAAAATAAATGATGGTCCAACTAAATGCAAACCGTATGGAATAGCATGCCGCTGCAAGATGCTGTGGTAGCCATGCTGGTTCAGTATGCCTTCAATTTTGAATAAATTCCCAACAGTTTCACCAGCAAAGCACCCCCATACCATCACACCTCCTCCTCCATGTTTCACGGTGGGAACCAAGCATGTGGAGTCCATCCGTTCACCTTCTCTGCGTCGCACAAAGACACGGTGGTTGGAACCAAAGATCTCAAATTTGGACTCATCAGACCAAAGCACAGATTTCCACTGGTCTAATGTCCATTCCTTGTGTTCTTTAGCCCAAACAAGTCTCTTCTGCTTGTTGCCTGTCCTTAGCAGTGGTTTCCTAGCAGCTATTTTACCATGAAGGCGTGCTGCACAAAGTCTCCTCTTAACAGTTGTTGAAGAGATGTGTCTGCTGCTACAACTCTGTGTGGCATTGACCTGGTCTCTAATCTGAGCTGCTGTTAACCTGCGATTTCTAAGGCTTGTGACTCGGATAAACTTATCCTCAGAAGCAGAGGTGACTCTTGGTCTTCCTTTCCTGGGGCGGTCCTCATGTGAGCCAGTTTCTTTGTAGCGCTTGATGGTTTTTGCAACTGCACTTGAGGACACTTTCAAAGTTTTCCCAATTTTTTGGACTGACTGACCTTCATTTCTTAAAGCAATGATGGCCACTCATTTTTCTTTACTTAGCTGCTTTTTTCTTGCCATAATACAAATTCTAACAGTCTATTCAGTAGGACTATCAGTTGTGTATCCACCAGACTTCTGCACAACACAACTGATGGTCCCAACCCCATTTATAAGGCAAGAAATCCCACTTATTAAACCTGACAGGGCACACCTGTGAAGTGAAAACCATTTCCGGTGACTACCTCTTGAAGCTCATCAAGAGAATGGCAAGAGTGTGCAAAGCAGTCATCAAAGCAAAAGGTGGCTACTTTGAAGAACCTAGAATATAAGACATATTTTCAGTTGTTTCACACTTTTTTGCTAAGTATATAATTCCACATGTGTTAATTCATAGTTTTGATGCCTTCAGTGTGAATGTACAATTTTCATAGTCATGAAAATACAGAAAAATCTTTAAATGAGAAGGTGTGTCCAAACTTTTGGTCTGTACTGTATGTCCGCCCAAAGTTCCAACCCTTCCTGCAGCGGCCATGTTGCTATACCCATTGCATCACCTCCGGCCTCTGACCAGATGTCCCTTTGGTGGCGGCCATCTTGGCACACCCTTCCTGTAGTGTGCTTCTTTCCGGTGGCGGCCATCTTGGCGCACCTGGAATACAGGTCGCAATAATCACTACACCCGGAACGTGTATGATGAAGATCATCATGATCAGTGTGTGACACAACTTAGAGCTACAATCAACAATATTCTGAACTATGTTGGAACAAGGAACCTTACTTCTATTGCTCTTCCTGCTATAAGTTCTAGAATGTATGGATTTCCTATGCAAGCCTGTGCCCAAGCAATAGTCCAAGCTATATGGGAGCATAGAGGATTAACTATGTTGGAGGAGATAAGACTAATCAGCAATGACTATCATAAATCTCAAATTCTCACCTGAGCTGTGGAAAGTGCCACAACTAGATCAGACCCACTCAGCCGCCAGATGACCTCAGAATATAACCCAAATGAACTATTTCCTAGACAAACAAGCCCACCTACTGTTGCTATGTTGCAAGTTAATTAAGTGATTAGTCAACTACCTGACCCAGACAGACACCCTATGATGTTCTACGGAAGAATCAGACAAATTCAACAAACTTATTCAGCCACTTGGAAAGATCTTCTTGAAATCACTAGCATTAAAGCGGGAGATGCCTTCTAGCCAATAATTCAAGTAGCACTGAATGACAGCCAAGTGACAAACAAGGAGACTTACAATCAGGAGGAGCTTTTTGTCAACAACTTCAGCAATGGGCCAAGGAGCGGCTCACAGACTCATCTACCAGTGTATTGGACTGTACTCAAGAATCAGGGGAGAATGTTGAAAAATTTTACACCAGAATCTATACTCTGTTCAAGGATCAAGGGTTTGAAGAAGGTTAGAGGATCCAACAGAATCTGCTAGTCACTTCATTTGTTAGGGGACTCAGAGAGGAAATCTCAGCAAAGCTTACAGACTCCAGACCAGAATATGTGGACGTGCCCCCGCGAAAGGTACTCCTCATTGCTAAAGCTAAAGAGAAACAATTGAATGCTGTACCAAGGCCTGCTCCAGCACCGACACCGCCTCCTGTTCCTGCTCCTGCTCCAGCTGCTCTAGCAGTTTATCAACCTGCACATAATCAACAAGAACAGTTGCCATATCCCCCAGGATACCCACAACAACTATACCGCTCTCCCCCACGATGGATGGGTCCTCAACAAATGTACAGAGGACTGAGTTTAAGACAAAGGGAACCAATCTGTCACCTTTGTAACCAACCAGGTAATTTCAGAAGAGAATGTCTAGAGAATAGAGGGGATCCTTTCTATGGCTCGATGCCGGTTTCCTACCACCCACAATTTGAAAGAAGAGATTCTTCACGCTACCAAGGGAATCCACGGTACTCCCGCCAAGAGTATAGACAGCCATCACGGCAGCCACCACAGAGAAAGTATGAGACAATGCCAAGAGAACCTGTGCAGAATTACAGAGACCAGCCACCGCAACAGATGTACCAAAATAACAGGGACCCACCACGCCGGTTTGCGGGGGAAGACCAGAATTACCCCGCATAGGACTGTGGCAAATCCGTGCTCACCCTGACCTCAGTTGAAAACGTCCCCACTAAATCTGGACTGATTTCTACTGTCAAAATTGATGTAGAGGACAGAACTTTACCTTTTCTAGTAGACACGGGTGCAGCCAGATCAGTAATACGGTCAAGAGATTTACCCTATGAATAGCCTTGAGGTCATGAAGGCAGAAACCTCTCACCTACCTACTGTCTCTGAGCAGCCACTGCCTGAAGCGGATCTGATACTGTATACTGACGGGTCCAGATACGCAGATGAATATGGAACTTACCATACCGGATATGCCAACGTTGTTTCTGCTGGACCACTGCCATCTTATATTTCAGCTCAAGAGGCCGAACTGTATGCTCTGACCGAAGCCTGCAAGTGCGCAGAGAGTCGAGTGGCCAATATCTACAGTACATGGACTCGAGGTACGGATTCGGGATTGCCCACGACTTTAGCCTGAGATGGGCCCTGAGGGGCTACAAGACAGCCAGTGGAGCTCCAATCCGGAATGCAGCGGCAGTGAGAAGTCTGCTAGAAGCTCTGAAGTTACCTAGGCAACTGGCTGTGATCAAAATTAAGGCTCATGGGAAACTGAATTCAGAGGAAGCCAAGCGGAATCATCTGGCTGACATTACAGCAAAATCAGCAGCTATGGAACCAATATTTCCAGAGGAAGCAGAGGTATCGGGGGCTACGGATGTGTTTGTGCTCACCAGAAATCAGAGACAACGAGGGGATGAGGAAGAAACGGGAATGAGAAATTTGGGGTTGGAAGAAGAAGGAGAGGAAGATGAAGAGGAGCAAAGACTGGAAGAGAATCCGGCACACAGGACTTTAGTGGACCGGCAGAATGCGGTAACAGAAGAAGAAAAACAAGGATGGATCGGACGGGGAGGAACGGAATCTGGAGAGTGGGAAGAAGAATATGTCTGCCAAGAGCACTGTATCCTGCAGTGGTTCAGTGGGCTCATGGAAAGGTACATAGAGGGAAGAATCAGATGATTTCAGCTATCAATAAACTCTATATTGCATCCGAGATCTCAGTTCTTGCTACAAACTATGCTAGGAGCTGTGAGATTTGTAACACTTGTAATTCCGGAAGAACAGAACATGTGCCAAAGAAGAAACTGGCAAAGTCACAGTATCCTTTCCAGAGAATCCAAATTGGTCATATGCAATTAACCAAGAGTGGAAGATATGAATATGTTCTGGTGGTGGTGGATATGTTTTCCGGCTGGACAAAAGCATACCTAGTAGCCAACATGACTGCTAGAACTACAGTGAAAAGGCTTCTGGCAGAACTTATCTGCAGAATCGGGATTCCAGAAGTGATTGAAAGTGATCAGGACCCGCCTTCACTGTAGAAGTTACCAAATCAATCTGGGAGATGATTGAAGCGGATTTGGGCCTGCATACTCCTTATCATCCTCAAAGTAGCAGCAAAGTTGAAAGGATGAATGGCACTTTGAAAAACAAAATTCTTAAAGCCAGTAAAGAATTGTCACTTCCATGGCCGGAGGTGCTGCCTATTGCCCTATACTCAGTCCGAGACAACCCACAGAGCTCACACCATATGAGATCTTGTTTGGGGGGCCACCTAGAATGGGTCGATATTACCCAGAGCAGCTTAGTTCAGGGAATGATAAGCCTGTGAATTTCGTTGTCGGACTTTTACGGACTCACAATAATACATACAAAACGAAACCAAAATGGATTTTCCTGGGAAATATGTTAACGAACATCCTTTACAGGGTAATGACTTGTATATAAGGCAAAACAAATATACAAAAACAAAAATGCTCCTCCACACCTTGGGCTATGTTCACACATAGTGTTTTTGATGTGTTGTTGCACTTTTGCATTGCTTTCAACCGTGACAAATGCATTCACCGGGAAATGTTATTTTAACATTTTAAAACCTTATCTGGCCATGTGGTGTGTGACACATCATCAGACACATCCTGTTTCATTTATGATGGAGGGACTCGGAAAGTCACAAAGCCTATTTTAATAGGGCCATCAGGCGGCCCTTACTATTCTTAAAGGGCCAGCAATCGGACCTCGCTATTGTTAGAGAGCCATCAGCCGGCTATGCTTTGTTGTTCCCATTATTAATGAGTTGGTCTCCTATACTGTTATTGCATATGCAGTGACTGCAAGGGCTGCCAAAAATTCGGACCCCACCCAATAACCCTTTGAAGAGAGGAGGGTCTCAGTAAAAAAATGTTCCGATTATAAAGGAGCGGGTCTCCTATAGTGGTAATGCCCATGCTGTGACTGCAAGGGCTGCCAAAATTTGGGAAAAAACCCACTAACAATTTAAAGACACATAGAGCTGGGCCACAGTAACGACATGTTCCCATTAGAAAGGAGAGGGTCTGCTATACAGTTATAGCGTATGCAATGAGTTCAACACCTGAAAAAATTTAGGAAAAATCCCACTAACAATTTAAAGACACATAGAGCTGGGCCAAAGTAACGACATGTTCCCATTAGAAAGGAGAGGGTTTGCTATACAGTTATAAGGTAGCAGTGAGTCCAATGGCTGCCAAAATTTAGGTAAAACCCTAATAACAATTTAAAGACACATAGAGCAAGGCCACAGTAATGACATGTCTCCATTAGAAAGGAGCGAGTCTGCTGTACAGTTATAAGGTAGCAGTGAGTCCAACGGCTGCCAAAATTTAGGAAAAACCCCACTAACAATTTAAAGACACATAGAGCTAGGCCACAGTAACGAGTACGACATGTTCCCATTAGAAAGGAGAGGGTCTGCTATTCAGTTATAAGGTATGCAGTGAGTCCAAAGGCTGCCAAAATTTAGGAAAAACCCCAATAACAATTTAAAGACACATAGAGGTGGGACTCAGTAATGACATATTCCCATTAGAAAGGAGTGGGTCTCCCATACTGGTTGCCTATGCAGTGAAGCAACGGCTGCCAAAAATTTGGAGGAACTCCAATGCCCCTTGCAGTAGATGTAGAGTTTGGAGGGCCTCCTGAAAAAAATGCTCCTATTATTAGGAACTGTGTCTCCCCTACTGTTTGCCTATACAGTGAATGCAATTACTGCCAAAAATTTGGCGGAACTCCAATGCCCCTTGCAAGAAATGTAGAGGTCAGTGGGCCTCCTGAAAAAAATGCTCCCATTATTAGGAAGTGGGTCTCCCATACTGTTTACCTATGCAGTGAATGCAATGGCTGCCAAAGATTTGGAGGACTCCAATGCCCCTTGCTAGAGACGTAAAGGTTGGAGGGCCTCCTAAAAACAATGTTCCCATTATTAGGAAGTGGCTCTCCCATACTGTCTGCCTATGCAGTGAAGCAACGGCTGCCAAAAATTTGGAGGAACTCCAATGCCCCTTGCAAGAGATGTAGAGTTCGGAGGGCCTCCTGAAAAAAATGCTCCCATTATTAGGAAGTGGGTCTCCCATACTGTTTGCCTATGCCGTGAATGCAACGGCTGCCAAAAATTTGGAGGAACTTCAATGTCCCTTGCAAGAGACGTAGATATGTTGATATGGTACATATGGTGGTGATATGGTCGTGGAGGATGAAGATGCGGAGAAGGAGGAGGACAAGAGCAAATAAACAAAATCAGGAAGTGTATACCCATGTCTGGGTGTGAAGACAGAGGTGCATGAGAATAGAGTTAGACCTCCCAAAAAAAAAGACATGGATTTGAGTTTATGTTACCCTGCTATCATTCGGTGGTGTTGAGAAGTCTAGCCCAATCCAGGCTTTGTTTATTTTTATAAGAGTCAGCCTATCAGCATTTTCAGTTGACAGACGGATGCGCCTATTGGTTATAATTCCACCAGCAGCACTAAAAACCTGCTCTGACAATACGCTAGCGGCAGGGCAGGCCAGGTTCTCCAAGGCGTAGAAAGCCAGTTCATGCCACGTGTACAGCTTGGATACCCAAAAGTTATAAGGCACAGAGGAATCACGGAAAACGTTGGTAAGGTCTGCAAGGTACTCCCTCAGCATCTTCCGAAACTTTTCCCTCCTTGTGAGAGTATCCCGCGCATCAGGGCTTGTGCGATGGGAGGGTCTGAGAAACCTGTCCCAGAACTTTGACAGTGTTCCCCTGCCTCTGAATTTGTGTCACTCTCGCCTGTACTCCTTGGTTGTCCAACAAACTGTGACCTCTGCTGCCAGCGTTTTCAGATGGGAATTTTTTAAATAATTCCGCAACAAGGGCCTTCTTGTACTGCCCCATTTTATTAGTCCTGCCCTGTGCAAGAATAAAAGACAGAAAGTTCCCCTTGTAGCGTGGGTCTTGAAGAGTCACCAACCAATAATAACTGTCACCCAAAATTTGGACAACGCAAGGGTCACGGGAAATGCAGCGTAACATAAACTCAGCCATGTGTGCCAGACTGCAAAGAGGCAAGACTTTTGAGTCCTCACCAAGTGGACGACTGACCATGCTCTCCTCCTCCTCCTCCTCCTCCTCCCGGTCCTCAGGCCATCCATGCTGAACAGACGGTATGACAGTTGTGCAGGTACTACCGTCTATAGCGCAGGAAACTAGCTCCTGTTTTTCCTCCTCCTCCTCTTCCTCATTGTCACCCAATCCACATTGGGATGAGATGAGGCTGGGCTGTGTGTAATCACCCTGTATGGTTCCTTGCTCCATCTCATCATCCTCCGCTTGCAATGCATCCTCTTTAATTGTGAGCAGAGAGCATTTCAGAAGACAGAGAAGCGGGATGGTGACGCTAATTATGGCATTATCACCGCTCACCATCTTGGTGGAGTCCTCAAAGTTTTGGAGGATGGCACATATGTCTGACATCCATCTTCACTACTGAGGTCTTATGTGTGGAGTCTGAACTGAATGCCGACGGCCTTGTTGATGCTGGTAGTCAACAACTTCCCTCTTCTGCTCACAAATCCTTCCCAACATCTGCAATGTAGAGTTCCAACGCGTGGGGACATCGCAGATCAGCTGGTGAGCTGGAAGCTGCAAACGCTGCTGAAGCATGGCAAGGGCGGCGTAATCTGTAGATGACTTTCTAATGGGCACACAGGCAGTGTACTTTGATAAGCAGATCCAGGTAGGATTTGAGAAACCGCTGAACCATGAGGTTAGGCACATGGGCCAGGTATGGTACGTGTGTGAGCTCGCCTCGCCTCAGAGCCGCCACCAGGTTCCGGATATTGTCACACACGACCATGCCTGGCTGTAGGGTCAGCAGTGTCAGCCACAGATTTGCCTGCTCTTTCAGATCTGGCCACGACTCTTCAGCGTTTTGCGGTTTGTCACCTAAGCATATTAGCTTCAGCACAGCCTGTTGCTGCTTGACTGAGGCAGTGCTGCAGTGCTTCCAGCTTGCGACTGATGTGATGAGGAGGAGGAGGAGGTGCAGAAGCTGTAGAATGGGGGGGCAACCCTAATTGACCCAGGACCCACAATCCTCGGCATCGGGAGGACTTGTTCAGTCCCAAGGTCCGACTGAGTGGCGGTTTCCACTATATTAACCCAGTGTGCCATCAGCGAGATGTACTGTCCCTGCTCACAAGCAGGTGTCCGTGGTTAGGTGGACTTTCCTAATAACTGCATTGTTGAGGGCATGGCTAATGTTGTGGGACACATGCTCGTGTAATGCGGGGACTGCACACCGGGAGAAATAGTGTCAGCTGGGGACCGAATACCGAGGGACGGCCGCCGCCATCAGGTTGCGGAAAGCTTCCGTCTCCACGAGCCTAAAAGGCCACATTTCAAGCGCAAGCATTCACGAAATGTGTGAATTTAGTAGTGTGGCCTGTGGGGCGTTGGCTGCGTATTTGCGCTTGCGTTCCAAGGACTGGGGTAGGGACAACTGAACGCTGCGTTGGGACAAGGATGTGGATGTGCTTGCTGATGGTGCTACATGAGAGTGTGCAATGACAGGTGCAGGGCGGGAGGCATCTTGGCATGTGCCATGGACACGAGATTGGCGTGCACGCACAACAGCGGAAGAAGCAGTGGTGGCACCTGCAGACACTGTTGCTTGACCCTGGGGTTCGGCCCACTTAGTCGGGTGCTTTGCAGCCATGTGCCTGATCATACTGGTGGTGGTCAGGCTGCTAGTTTTGCTACCCCTGCTGATGCTGGCCTGGCAGGTGGTGCAAATGGCCTTTTTGGGGTTATCTGCAGAGTCTTTAAAAAGTAACCAGACTCGGGAAGACCTAACAGTTGTACTGGCAACTTCCGTCGTGTTGACGTTACGAGGAACGCTTTCCCGCCTTGTGTCTGCGGCCACCACAGTGCTTCTTCCTTCCTGTTGTGGTGCTACGCCTCCCTCCCTCTGTGTGCTTCTGTCCTCACTCTGTATGTCCCCCTGCCAGGTTGGGTCAGTTACTCTATCATCCACCACCTCGTCTTCCACTTCCACACCCTAGTTCTCCCCCTGACTTTCTGGCAATTGTGTTTCATCATCATCATCCACCTCTTGCGACAGTAATTGCACTTTCCCACCATCGCCTTTGGGCATCACTACACGTGTTTTCCTCTTGACTTGCTCTTGACTTGCTTGAAGCTGACCCCACGAGAGGCCCGAATCTACAAATGGAAAAGTGAATAGCTCTTATGAGTGTCCAAGTGTGGGATCAGTTGTCTCCGGGCACTCGGCATGGTGGGAGGAAGGAGGATCAGGGTGAGGAATATGTGTTCCAGACACACGGCTACTGAGACTTGACCGTGTGGAAGACAGGGTGGCGGTGATGGTGGCAAAGTGATTGGAAGCATTATCTGCTATCCAACCAACAACCTTTTGACACTGCTCTGGGTCCAACAGTTGTGTACTGCGGTCCCCTAGTAATTGGGACAGGAAAGTCGAGTGACAAGATGTGGGTGTTTGTTGTGGCACAATTTCAGCTTGCCCACGGCCTTGTCCTTGGTCTCGTCTTCTGCATGCACCATCATCATCACGTTCACTTCCCCATCCATGTTCACGAGAAATGGCTCATTTTGGAATGCAGATATATGTGATACGTCTTATAGAGAACCATGATTTTAAATAGCAGGCCTGTAATTTGCTAATATTATTCTACACAGAGACCTTGTGTGAATAGCTTGACCGACACACTGCAACAGAATGGAAATGGAAGAAATGTCTGATTTTGGAACACTCTTATAGGTGATATGTTTGACAGAGAACCACGGTTTTAAATAGCAGGCCTGTAATTTACTAATATTATTCTTCACAGACACCTAGTGTGAATAGCTTGACTGACACACTGCAACAGAATGGAAAAGGAGGCCAATATTTTCCACATTCAGTTCAAATTTCTGGATTTTTATAGCTGAAATATGGAACAGATCTGGCTTTATTCTGCTGTGCTAACAAGCAAATGGAGCAGAAAAATGGTGGACACTATTACTTTTTTAGAAAATAATCAGGATTAAATAAAAAAATTAGCCCTGGCCCCTGATATCTGGGGCTATGTCTACAAATATCTGTAATTATTACAGCAGCAGCAGACTGCATGTTCAATGGACGCTCTTGTGCTGTATCATACATTGCAGTCTGCCACATACACTGACTGCCTGCCTGCCTATCACTGGTTATACGCAGCTGGATTAGTCCTCAGAAGGACTGTTAGTTCAGATGGATATATACATATATGTTGTGGAATACATATACTAACAGGACGTTCAATGGACCCTATTGTGCTCTATCATGCACTGCAGTCTGCTACATACCCTGCCTGCCTGCCTAACTCCTGCTATCACCACTGAATATATGCAGCTGGATTAGTCCTCAGAAGGACTGTTAGTTCAGTTGGATATATATATATATATATATATATATATATATATATATATATATATATAGTACAGACCAAAAGTTTGGACACACCTTCTCATTTAAAGATGTTTCTGAATTTTCATGACTATGAAAATTGTAAATTCACACTGAAGGCATCAAAACTATGAATTAACACATGTGGAATTATATACTTAACAAAAAATTGTGAAACACTGAAAATATGTCTTATATTCTCGGTTCTTCAAAGTAGCCATCTTTTGCTTTGATGACTGCTTTGCACACTCTTGGCATTCTCTTGATGAGCTTCAAGTGGTAGTCACCGGAAATGGTCTTCCAACAATCTTGAAGGAGTTCCCAGAGATGCTTAGCACTTGTTGGCCCTTTTGCCTTCACTCTGCGGTCCAGCTCACCCCAAACCATCTCGATTGGGTTCAGGTCTGGTGACTGTGGAGGCCAGGTCATCTGGCGTAGCACCCCATCACTCTCCTTCTTGGTCAAATAGCCCTTACACAGCCTGGAGGTGTGTTTGGGGTCATTGTTCTGTTGAAAAATAAATGATGGTCCAACTAAACGCAAACCGGATGGAATAGCATGCCGCTGCAAGATGCTGTGGTAGCCATGCTGGTTCAGTATGCCTTCAATTTTGAATAAATCCCCAACAGTGTCACCAGCAAAGCACCCCCACACCATCACCATCACACCGCCTCCTCCATGCTTCACGGTGGGAACCAGGCATGTAGAGTCCATCCGTTCACCTTTTCTGCGTCGCACAAAGACACGGTGGTTGGAACCAAAGATCTCAAATTTGGACTCATCAGACCAAAGCACAGATTTCCACTGGTCTAATGTCCATTCCTTGTGTTCTTTAGCCCAAACAAGTCTCTTCTGCTTGTTGCCTGTCTTTAGCGGTGGTTTCCTAGCAGCTATTTTACCATGAAGGCCTGCTGCACCAAGTCTCCTCTTAACAGTTGTTGTAGAGATGTGTCTGCTGCTACAACTCTGTGTGGCATTGACCTGGTCTCTAATCTGAGCTGCTGTTAACCTGCGATTTCTGAGGCTGGTGACTCGGATAAACTTATCCTCAGAAGCAGAGGTGACTCTTGGTCTTCCTTTCCTGGGGCGGTCCTCATGTGAGCCAGTTTCTTTGTAGCGCTTGATGGTTTTTGCAACTGCACTTGGGAACACTTTCAAAGTTTTCCCAATTTTTCAGACTGACTGACCTTCGATTCTTAAAGCAATGATGGCCACTCGTTTTTCTTTACTTAGCTGCTTTTTTCTTGCCATAATACAAATTCTAACAGTCTATTCAGTAGGACTATCAGCTGTGTATCCACCTGACTTCTGCACAACACAATTGATGGTCCCAACCCCATTTATAAGGCAAGAAATCCCACTTGTTTAACCTGACAGGGCACACCTGTGAAGTGAAAACCATTTCCGGTGACTACCTCTTGAAGCTCATCAAGAGAATGCCAAGAGTGTGCAAAGCAGTCATCAAAGCAAAAGGTGGCTACTTTGCAGAACCGAGAATATAAGACATATTTTCAGTGTTTCACACTTTTTTGTTAAGTATATAATTCCACATGTGTTAATTCATAATTTTGACGCCTTCATTGTGAATGTACAATTTTCATAGTCATGAAAATACAGGAAAATCTTTAAATGAGAAGGTGTGTCAAAACTGTACTGTATATATACTCCTGGAGTACCTGTATCCAACTGTTACACTGCCAATTCTGTCCCTCAAACAGCGGCACTTCTCCCTGCTCTACCTGTCTGAAGGTTAAACTGTGATGAGTCTAGCGTCACCAGGTCTTATTGATGATGCTATGCTGCCAGCCAATCACTGTAATGCCATAACCAACATGGCTACGGCATTGCAGTGCGTGGCAAGCAATCCCTGCATGTTCATTGGCTCTCTAAAGAGCTCCAATCATGCAGGGCGCTCCCGCCCGAATCTCCCGGAAATACTCACCGAGCATTTCGAGCAGTGAGATGCTCGGGCGAGTACTGAGCAATAACGAGTACGCTCGATCATCACTAGTAGAGACTATTGGCTGTTATCATCACCATGATCATCATCTACTGCTTTCCATACTCTTCTTCCTCTGCCTCTATTGCAGATATCAGTATGTGTGGTGGAGAACCTTGATGGAGCATGCCTAGCCACCAATATTTTTTGAAGAAAGTTGATGCCGCTTTGTACTGTCCTGTGGCAGAGACTGAGATTTGCTCCTTGAAATTGTAATTTTGCAGCAAGGTGCACTCCACTGTCAACAGCAGCAATTACAGATAGGGACAGTAGACGTCTTTGATGGCCCACTGAGTCAAAGTGAGAGGAGCATAGAGGAGCTGTGGGATATCTCACTCTGTATAGGGAAGCTGTGGGGGCATCACACTATGTATAGGGGGCATTATACTGTTTACAGGGGCTTTGAGGACATCATGCTGTGTATAGGGAATGTATACATGGTGACACTCAGGGAACATTATTACTGTATGTGGGGAGGACTCATGGGTGATTATTTTTGTAACTGGGGAGTACTCAGGGAACATTATTAAATATTAAGCAGACACTTAAGAACCATTATTGTTATAGGGGCACTCAGGGTACTCTGACTGCAAAAGTGCCATTATTACTTTCTAGGGAGTAAAATGTCGCCACTATTTTCTAGGACAATTTCACAGGACATTAATATTTTCTAGGGGGAAATTTTACCATATAGAGGGCACGGATAAGGCATTTTACTTTGTAAGAAACAAAATGGTGGGCATTATTATGTGGGGCACTAGCAAGAGCACTGTTTTTGTGCCACACAGCAAGTCCAGTAACAGGGACAAATGCACATGCCAGCAGCAGGCTCAGCATTGCGGTGACAGTAGGATGAGGAGTTTGTGCAGGTTGGAAATAGATGGGAATAGTTCTGGAAATGTGAGAAGTTAAATGTGTCTTTATTGTAAACTCTGTAGATGAGTTATGGCTGGAAGAAGTTGGTCTGGGCCAGATGGAAAAGATGGGAAAAGTGAACAACTCCAACAGAAAGAACATCAGCTGTAAGTCATTATATATAACTGAACTGTAATTTCTTAAATGTTCTGAAATGTTGATGAACTGGTATCTAGTCTACCACTATATAGTCACCATAATGCGGTAATATCAGTGTTGGTGTTAGTATAGTATTTTTTTTTTTTCCAACAGCTTGGTCATCTACTAAGGTTCTACTAAACCCTTGATTAGGGTTAGTTGTAAACCAGGTTGTCTGGTTATAGGCCCATTCAGATGTTTCACACCCTTCCCCTGTGTTGAACCACGAGCTACTCCTCTGCCTATAGCCATGTATGGTGAGGTCACTCTAACATTACTAAGGCTGTGTTTGTGTTAAAAGGGTTATCACCTTCTCGATCTGAATTTTTGTTAAAATAAAAACACTAACACTCACCTCTAGAGATGAGCGGTGTTCGACTCGAACTGTTCGCCAATCTCAAATTCGAGCTGTTTTGGGCGGTGTTCGAGCCGTTCGACGAACCCGAACGATTTGCTAAAAATCCGGCTGTTCGAGGTAATGTTCGATAACTGTTCGTGCACCAAAATCGTAACTGGATTTTTTCACTGTAATATTGTTAATCAATGTTAATAGACAGTTTCAGTGTAGAGTGGGGGGGGGGAGGGGCAGGGGATGGATATCTGCAGAAATAATGCCGATCTCCATTTTTTTTTCTTTCCCGCATTTACAGTGGGGAGGAGTCTGTCAGCCTATCAGCAGCGCACACACGCAGCGAAGTGCTTTTTTTTCACACAAGCAAGGGCATGTGTCATTGGCTGTGTATGTCACATGTCCTTGCCCTATAAGACCCAGCCATTTTCCCCGTCGCCACCATTTTCTCACTGCTGCAGCTGAGTGTTAGACGGCACTGCTGCTGGTGTGGGCGCTATACTTTGTAACTGTGTGAATTGCAAGCGAATTTGCTCTTAAATAGACAGATAGGTTTAGGGAGTAGGGACTAGTAGTAATTGCAGCCCTTTTGAGGGCTAGGTTACAGCAATTCCTAGCACTTTTTGCCAGGCAGGTCTGTGCCAGTGCTGTGCAAGTGTTTTTCACAGCATTTGGCTAAATCTAGCTAAGTCAATCCTTTTGGGCCTCTAGCAGTGTGTGGTAGTCAGTGGAGTAGCCTATCTGTGTTGCAAGCTACACCACCTGTGTATCTAATACCAATTTTTTACTACACCTAGCCAAGAAAAACCTTTTGGGCATAGTAGCAGTGTCTGTTACTCATTGGAGTAGCCCATCTGTACCAAGCTACACCACCTTTGTATTTAATAACAATTTTTTACTGCATCTAGCCAAGTAAAACCTTTTGAGCATAGTAGCAGTGTCTGGTAGTCTGTGGAGTAGCCCATCTGTACCAAGCTGAACCACCTTTGTATTTAATAAAAAATTTTTACTGCATCTAGCCCAGTAAATCCTTTTGGGCCTGTAGCAGTGTCTGTTACTCATTGTAGTAGCCCATCTGTACCAAGCTACACCACCTTTGTATTTAATAACAATTTTTTACTGCATCTAGCCCAGTAAATACTTTTGGGCCTGTAGCAGTGTCTGTTACTCATTGTAGTAGCCCATCTGTACCAAGCTACACCACCTTTGTATTTAATCACAATTTTTTACTGCATCTAGTCAAGTAAAACCTTTTGGGCATAGTAGCAGTGTCTGTTACTCATTGTAGTAGCCCATCTGTACCAAGCTACACCACCTTTGTATTTAATAATAATTTTTTACTGCATCTAGCCCAGAAAATACTTTTGGGCCTGTAGCAGTATCTGTTACTCATTGTAGTAGCCCATCTGTACCAAGCTACCCCAACTTTGTATTTAATAACAATTTTTACTGCATCTAGCCAAGTAAAATTTTGGGCATAGCAGCAGTGTCTGGTAGTCAGTGGAATAGCCCATCTGTACCAAGCTACACCACCTTTGTATTCAATAACAATTTTTTACTGCATCTAGCCCAGTAAATACTTTTGGGCCTGTAGCAGTGTCTGTTACTCATTGTAGTAGCCGATCTGTGCCAAGCTACACCACCTTTGCATTTAATAACAATTTTTTACTGCATCTACCAAGTAAAACCTTTTGGGCATAGTAGCAGTGTCTGTTACTCATTTTAGTAGCCCATCTGTACCAAGCTACATCACCTTTGTATTTAATAACAATTTTTACTGCATCTAGCCCAGTAAATACTTTTGGGCCTGTAGCAGTGTCTGTTACTCATTGTAGTAGTCCATCTGTACCAAGCTACACCACCTTTGTATTTAATAACAATTTTTTACTGCATCTAGCCAAGTAAAACCTTTTGGGCATAGTAGCAGTGTCTGTTACTCATTCTAGTAGCCCATCTGTATCAAGCTACACCACCTTTGTATTTAATAACAATTTTTTACTGCATCTAGCCAAGTAAAATGTTTTGGGCATAGTGGCAGTGTCTGTTACTCATTGTAGTAGCCCATCTGTACCAAGCTACACCACCTTTGTATTTAATAACAATTTTTTACTGCATCTAGCCCAGTAAATACTTTTGGGCCTGTAGCAGTGTCTGTTACTCATTGTAGCAGCCCAACTGTACCAAGCTACACTACCTTTGTATTTAACAACAATTTTTAACAGTATCTAGCCCAGTAAATACTTTTGGGCCTGTAGCAGTGTCTGTTACTCATTGTAGTAGCCCATCTGTACCAAGCTACACCACCTCTGTATTTAATAACAATTTTTTACTGCATCTAGCCAATTATAACCTCTTGGGCCTGTAGCAGTGTCTGTTACTCATTGTAGTAGCCCATCTGTACCAAGCTACACCACCTTTGTATTTAATAACAATTTTTTACTGCATCTAGCCCAGTAAATCCTTTTGGGCTTGTAGCAGTGTCTGTTACTCATTGTAGTAGCCCATCTGTACCAAGCTACACCACCTTTGTATTTAATAACAATTTTTTACTGTATCTAGCCAAGTAAAACCTTTTGGGCATAGTAGCAGTGTCTGTTACTCATTGTAGTAGCCCATCTGTATCAAGCTACACCACCTTTGTATTTGCTAACAATTTTTTACTGCATCTAGTCAAGTAAAACCTTTTGGGCATAGTAGCAGTGTCTGTTACTCATTGTAGTAGCCCATCTGTACCAAGCTACACCACCTTTGTATTTAATAATAATGTTTTACTGCATCTAGCCAAGTAAAACCTTTTGAGCATAATAGCAGTGTCTGGTAGTCAGTAGAGTAGCCCATCTGTACCAAGCTGAACCACCTTTGTATTTAATAAAAAATTTTTACTGCATCTAGCCCAGTAAATCCTTTTGGGCCTGTAGCAGTGTCTGTTACTCATTGTAGTAGCCCATCTGTACCAAGCTGCACCACCTTTGTATTTATTAACAATTTTTTACTGCATCTAGCCCAGAAAATACTTTTGGGCCTGAAGCAGTGTCTGTTACTCATTGTAGTAGCCCATCTGTACAAGCTACACCACCATTGTATTTAATAACAATTTTTTACTGCATCTAGTCAAGTAAAACCTTTTGGGCATAGTAGCAGTGTCTGTTACTAATTGTAGTAGCCCATCTGTACCAAGCTACACCACCTTTGTATTTAAGGATAATTTTTTACTACATCTAGCCCAGTAAATCCTTTTGGGCCTGTAGCAGTGTCTGTTACTCATTGTAGTAGCCCATCTGTACCAAGCTACACCACCTTTGTATTTAACAACAATTTTTTACTGCATCTAGCCAAGTAAAACCTTTTGGGCATAGTAGCAGTGTCTGTTACTCATTTTAGTAGCCCATCTGTACCAAGCTACCCCACCTTTGTATTTAATAACAATTTTTACTGCATCTAGCCAAGTAAAACCTTTTGGGCATAGTAGCAGTGTCTGGTAGTCAGTGGAATAGCCCATCTGTACCAAGCTACACCACCTTTGTATTTAATAACAATTTTTTACTGCATCTAGCCCAGTAAATACTTTTGGGCCTGTAGCAGTGTCTGTTACTCATTGTAGTAGCCCATCTGTACCAAGCTACACCACCTTTGTATTTAACAACAATTTTTTACTGCATCTAGCCAAGTAAAACCTTTTGGGCATAGTAGCAGTGTCTGTTACTCATTTTAGTAGCCCATCTGTACCAAGCTACATCACCTTTGTATTTAATAACAATTTTTACTGCATCTAGCCCAGTAAATACTTTTGGGCCTGTAGCAGTGTCTGTTGCTCATTGTAGTAGCCCATCTGTACCAAGCTACACCACCTTTGTATTTAACAACAATTTTTTACTGCATCTAGCCAAGTAAAACCTTTTGGGCATAGTAGCAGTGTCTGTTACTCATTTTAGTAGCCCATCTGTACCAAGCTACATCACCTTTGTATTTAATAACAATTTTTACCGCATCTAGCCCAGTAAATACTTTTTGCCCTGTAGCAGTGTCTGTTGCTCATTGTAGTAGCCCATCTGTACCAAGCTACACCACCTTTGTATTTAACAACAATTTTTTACTGCATCTAGCCCAGTAAATTCTTTTGGGCCTGTAGCAGTGTCTGTTACTCATTGTAGTAGCCCATCTGTACCAAGCTACACCACCTCTGTATTTAATAACAATTTTTTGCTGCATCTAGCCAATTATAACCTTTTGGGCCTGTAGCAGTGTCTGTTACTCATTGTAGTAGCCCATCTGTACCAAGCTACACCACCTTTGTATTTAATAACAATTTTTTACTGCATCTAGCCCAGTAAATACTTTTGAGCCTGTAGCAGTGTCTGTTACTCATTGTAGTAGCCCATCTGTACCAAGCTACACCACCTTTGTATTTAATAACAATTTTTTACTGCATCTAGCCAAGTAAAACCTTTTGGGCATAGTAGCAGTGTCTGTTACTCATTGTAGTAGCCCATCTGTACCAAGCTACACCACCTTTGTATTTAATAATAATTTTTTACTGCATCTAGCCAAGTAAAACCTTTTGAGCATAGTAGCAGTGTCTGGTAGTCAGTGGAGTAGCCCATCTGTACCAAGCTGAACCACCTTTGTATTTAATAATTTTTTTTTACTGCATCTAGCCCATTAAATCCTTTTGGGCCTGTAGCAGTGTCTGTTACTCATTGTAGTAGCCCATCTGTACCAAGCTACACCACCTTTGTATTTAATAACATTTTTTTACTGCATCTAGCCCAGTAAATACTTTTGGGCCTGTAGCAGTGTCTGTTTCTCATTGTAGTAGCCCATCTGTACCAAGCTACACCACCTTTGTATTTAATAACAATTTTTTACTGCATCTAGTCACGTAAAACCATTTGGGCATGGTAGCAGTGTCTGTTACTCATTGTAGTAGCCCATGTGTACCAAGCTACACCACCTTTGTATTTAATAACAATTCTTTACTGCATCGAGACCAGCAAATACTTTTGGGCCTGTAGCAGTGTCTGTTACTCATTGTAGTAGCCCATCTGTACCAAGCTACACTACCTTTGTATTTAACAACAATTTTTTACTGCATCTAGCCCAGTAAATTCTTTTGGGCCTGTAGCAGTGTCTGTTACTCATTGTAGTAGCCCATCTGTACCAAGCTACACCACCTTTGTATTTAATAACAATTTTTTACTGCATCTAGCCCAGTAAATACTTTTGGGCCTGTAGCAATGTCTGTTACTCATTGTAGTAGCCCATCTGTACCAAGCTACACCACCTTTGTATTTAATAAAAATTTTTTACTGCATCTAGTCAAGTAAAACCTTTTGGGCATAGTAGCAGTATCTGTTACTCATTGTAGTAGCCCATCTGTACCAAGCTACACCACCTTTGTATTTAATAATAATGTTTTACTGCATCTAGCCAAGTAAAACCTTTTGAGCATAATAGCAGTGTCTGGTAGTCAGTAGAGTAGCCCATCTGTACCAAGCTGAACCACCTTTGTATTTAATAAAAAATGTTTACTGCATCTAGCCCAGTAAATCCTTTTGGGCCTGTAGCAGTGTCTGTTACTCATTGTAGTAGCCCATCTGTACCAAGCTACACCACCTTTGTATTTAACAACAATTTTTTACTGCATCTAGCCAAGTAAAACCTTTTGGGCATAGTAGCAGTGTCTGTTACTCATTTTAGTAGCCCATCTGTACCAAGCTACATCACCTTTGTATTTAATAACAATTTTTACTGCATCTAGCCCAGTAAATACTTTTTGCCCTGTAGCAGTGTCTGTTGCTCATTGTAGTAGCCCATCTGTACCAAGCTACACCACCTTTGTATTTAACAACAATTTTTTACTGCATCTAGCCCAGTAAATTCTTTTGGGCCTGTAGCAGTGTCTGTTACTCATTGTAGTAGCCCATCTGTACCAAGCTACACCACCTCTGTATTTAATAACAATTTTTTGCTGCATCTAGCCAATTATAACCTTTTGGGCCTGTAGCAGTGTCTGTTACTCATTGTAGTAGCCCATCTGTACCAAGCTACACCACCTTTGTATTTAATAACAATTTTTTACTGCATCTAGCCCAGTAAATACTTTTGAGCCTGTAGCAGTGTCTGTTACTCATTGTAGTAGCCCATCTGTACCAAGCTACACCACCTTTGTATTTAATAACAATTTTTACTGCATCTAGCCAAGTAAAACCTTTTGGGCATAGTAGCAGTGTCTGTTACTCATTGTAGTAGCCCATCTGTACCAAGCTACACCACCTTTGTATTTAATAATAATTTTTTACTGCATCTAGCCAAGTAAAACCTTTTGAGCATAGTAGCAGTGTCTGGTAGTCAGTGGAGTAGCCCATCTGTACCAAGCTGAACCACCTTTGTATTTAATAATTTTTTTTTACTGCATCTAGCCCATTAAATCCTTTTGGGCCTGTAGCAGTGTCTGTTACTCATTGTAGTAGCCCATCTGTACCAAGCTACACCACCTTTGTATTTAATAACATTTTTTTACTGCATCTAGCCCAGTAAATACTTTTGGGCCTGTAGCAGTGTCTGTTACTCATTGTAGTAGCCCATCTGTACCAAGCTACACCACCTTTGTATTTAATAACAATTTTTTACTGCATCTAGTCACGTAAAACCTTTTGGGCATGGTAGCAGTGTCTGTTACTCATTGTAGTAGCCCATGTGTACCAAGCTACACCACCTTTGTATTTAATAACAATTCTTTACTGCATCGAGACCAGCAAATACTTTTGGGCCTGTAGCAGTGTCTGTTACTCATTGTAGTAGCCCATCTGTACCAAGCTACACTACCTTTGTATTTAACAACAATTTTTTACTGCATCTAGCCCAGTAAATTCTTTTGGGCCTGTAGCAGTGTCTGTTACTCATTGTAGTAGCCCATCTGTACCAAGCTACACCACCTTTGTATTTAATAACAATTTTTTACTGCATCTAGCCCAGTAAATACTTTTGGGCCTGTAGCAATGTCTGTTACTCATTGTAGTAGCCCATCTGTACCAAGCTACACCACCTTTGTATTTAATAACAATTTTTTACTGCATCTAGTCAAGTAAAACCTTTTGGGCATAGTAGCAGTATCTGTTACTCATTGTAGTAGCCCATCTGTACCAAGCTACACCACCTTTGTATTTAATAATAATGTTTTACTGCATCTAGCCAAGTAAAACCTTTTGAGCATAATAGCAGTGTCTGGTAGTCAGTAGAGTAGCCCATCTGTACCAAGCTGAACCACCTTTGTATTTAATAAAAAATGTTTACTGCATCTAGCCCAGTAAATCCTTTTGGGCCTGTAGCAGTGTCTGTTACTCATTGTAGTAGCCCATCTGTACCAAGCTACACCACCTTTGTATTTAATAACAATTTTTTACTGCATCTAGCCCAGTAAATACTTTTGGGCCTGTAGCAGTGTCTGTTACTCATTGTAGTAGCCCATCTGTACAAGCTACACCACCATTGTATTTAATAACAATTTTTTACTGCATCTAGTCAAGTAAAACCTTTTGGGCATAGTAGCAGTGTCTGTTACTCATTGTAGTAGCCCATCTGTACCAAGCTACACCACCTTTGTATTTAATGATAATTTTTTACTGCATCTAGCCCAGTAAATCCTTTTGGGCCTGTAGCAGTGTCTGTTACTCATTGTAGTAGCCCATCTGTACCAAGCTACACCACCTTTGTATTTAACAACAATTTTTTACTGCATTTAGCCAAGCAAAACCTTTTGGGCATAGTACCAGTGTCTGTTACTCATTTTAGTAGCCCATCTGTACCAAGCTACCCCACCTTTGTATTTAATAACAATTTTTACTGCATCTAGCCAAGTACAACCTTTTGGGCATAGTAGCAGTGTCTGGTAGTCAGTGGAATAGCCCATCTGTACCAAGCTACACCACCTTTGTATTTAGTAAAAAATTTTTACTGCATCCAGCCCAGTAAATACTTTTGGGCCTGTAGCAGTGTCTGTTACTCATTGTAGTAGCCCATCTGTACCAAGCTACACCACCTTTGTATTTAACAACAATTTTTTACTGCATCTAGCCAAGTAAAACCTTTTGGGCATAGTAGCAGTGTCTGTTACTCATTTTAGTAGCCCATCTGTACCAAGCTACATCACCTTTGTATTTAATAACAATTTTTACTGCATCTAGCCCAGTAAATACTTTTGGGCCTGTAGCAGTGTCTGTTGCTCATTGTAGTAGCCCATCTGTACCAAGCTACACCACCTTTGTATTTAATAACAATTTTTTACTGCATCTAGCCCAGTAAATCCTTTTGGGCTTGTAGCAGTGTCTGTTACTCATTGTAGTAGCCCATCTGTACCAAGCTACACCACCTTTGTATTTAATAACAATTTTTTACTGCATCTAGTCAAGTAAAACCTTTTGGGCATAGTAGCAGTGTCTGTTACTCATTGTAGTAGCCCATGTGTACCAAGCTACACCACCTTTGTATTTAACAACAATTTTTTACTGCATCTAGCCCAGTAAATACTTTTGGGCCTGTAGCAGTGTCTGTTACTCATTGTAGTAGCCCATCTGTACCAAGCTACACCACCTCTGTATTTAATAACAATTGTTTACTGCATCTAGCCAATTATAACCTTTTGGGCCTGTAGCAGTGTCTGTTACTCATTGTAGTAGCCCATCTGTACCAAGCTACACCACCTTTGTATTTAATAACAATTTTTTACTGCATCTAGTCAAGTAAAACCTTTTTGGGCATAGTAGCAGTGTCTGTTATTCATTGTAGTAGCCCATCTGTACCAAGCTACACCACCTTTGTATTTAATAATAATTTTTTACTGCATCTAGCCAAGTAAAACCTTTTGAGCATAGTAGCAGTGTCTGGTAGTCAGTGGAGTAGCCCATCTGTACCAAGCTGAACCACCTTTGTATTTAATAAAATTTTTTTACTGCATCTAGCCCAGTAAATCCTTTTGGGCCTGTAGCAGTGTCTGTTACTCATTGTAGTAGCCCATCTGTACCAAGCTACACCACCTTTGTAATTAATAACATTTTTTTACTGCATCTAGCCCAGTAAATACTTTTGGGCCTGTAGTAGTGTCTGTTACTCATTGTAGTAGCCCATCTGTACCAAGTTACACCACCTTTGTATTTAATAACAATTTTTTACTGCATCTAGTCAAGTAAAACCTTTTGGGCATGGTAGCAGTGTCTGTTACTCATTGTAGTAGCCCATGTGTACCAAGCTATTCCACCTTTGTATTTAATAACAATTTTTTACTACATCGAGACCAGTAAATACTTTTGGGCCTGTAGCATTGTCTGTTACTCATTGTAGTAGCCCATCTGTACCAAGCTACACTACCTTTGTATTTAACAACAATTTTTTACTGCATCTAGCCCAGTAAATTCTTTTGGGCCTGTAGCAGTGTCTGTTACTCATTGTAGTAGCCCATCTGTACCAAGCTACACCACCTCTGTATTTAATAACAATTTTTTGCTGCATCTAGCCAATTATAACCTTTTGGGCCTGTAGCAGTGTCTGTTACTCATTGTAGTAGCCCATCTGTACCAAGCTACACCACCTTTGTATTTAATAACAATTTTTTACTGCATCTAGCCCAGTAAATACTTTTCGGCCTGTAGCAGTGTCTGTTACTCATTGTAGTAGCCCATCTGTACCAAGCTACACCACCTTTGTATTTAATAACAATTTTTTACTGCATCTAGTCAAGTAAAACCTTTTGGGCATAGTAGCAGTGTCTGTTACTCATTGTAGTAGCCCATGTGTACCAAGCTACACCACATTTGTATTTAATAACAATTTTTTACTGCATCTAGCCCAGTAAATACTTTTGGGCCTGTAGCAGTGTCTGTTACTCATTGTAGTAGCCCATCTGTACCAAGCTACACCACCTCTGTATTTAATAACAATTTTTTACTGCATCTAGCCAATTATAACCTTTTGGCCTGTAGCAGTGTCTGTTACTCATTGTAGTAGCCCATCTGTACCAAGCTACACCACCTTTGTATTTAATAACAATTTTTTACTGCATCTAGTCAAGTAAAACCTTTTGGGCATAGTAGCAGTGTCTGTTACTCATTGTAGTAGCCCATCTGTACCAAGCTACACCACCTTTGTATTTAATAATAATTTTTTACTGCATCTAGCCAAGTAAAACCTTTTGAGCATAGCAGCAATGTCTGGTAGTCAGTGGAGTAGCCCATCTGTACCAAGCTGATCCACCTTTGTATTTAATAATTTTTTTTTACTGCATCTAGCCCAGTAAATCCTTTTGGGCCTGTAGCAGTGTCTGTTACTCATTGTAGTAGCCCATCTGTACCAAGCTACACCACCTTTGTATTTAATAACAATTTTTTACTGCATCTAGCTCAGTAAATACTTTTGGGCCTGTAGCAGTGTCTGTTACTCATTGTATCAGCCCATCTGTACCAAGCTACACTACCTTTGTATTTAACAACAATTTTTTACTGCATCTAGCCCAGTAAATACTTTTGGGCCTGTAGTAGTGTCTGTTACTCATTGTAGTAGCCCATCTGTACCAAGCTACACCACTTCTGTATTTAATAACAATTTTTTACTTCATCTAGCCAATTATAACCTTTTGGGCCTGTAGCAGTGTCTGTTACTCATTGTAGTAGCCCATCTGTACCAAGCTACACCACCTTTGTATTTAATAACAATTTTTTACTGCATCTAGCCCAGTAAATACTTTTGGGCCTGAAGCAGTGTCTGTTACTCATTGTAGTAGCCCATCTGTACCAAGCTACACCACCTTTGTATTTAATAACAATTTTTTACTGCATCTAGTCAAGTAAAACCTTTTGGGCATAGTAGCAGTGTCTGTTACTCATTGTAGTAGCCCATGTGTACCAAGCTACACCACCTTTGTATTTAATAACAATTTTTTACTGCATCTAGCCCAGTAAATACTTTTGGGCCTGTAGCAGTGTCTGTTACTCATTGTAGTAGCCCATCTGTACCAAGCTACAGTACCTTTGTATTTAACAACAATTTTTTACTGCATCTAGCCCAGTAAATACTTTTGGGCCTGTAGCAGTGTCTGTTACTCATTGTAGTAGCCCATCTGTACCAAGCTACACCACCTTTGTATTTAATAACAATTTTTTACTGCATCTAGCCCAGTAAATACTTTTGGGCCTGTAGCAGTGTCTGTTACTCATTATAGTAGCCCATCTGTACCAAGCTACACCACCTTTGTATTTAATAACAATTTTTTACTGCATCTAGTCAAGTAAAACCTTTTGGGCATAGTAGCAGTGTCTGTTACTCATTGTAGTAGCCCATCTGTACCAAGCTACACCACCTTTGTATTTAATAATAATTTTTTACTGCATCTAGCCAAGTAAAACCTTTTGAGCATAGCAGCAATGTCTGGTAGTCAGTGGAGTAGCCCATCTGTACCAAGCTGAACCACCTTTGTATTTAATAATTTTTTTTTACTGCATCTAGCCCAGTAAATCCTTTTGGGCCTGTAGCAGTGTCTGTTACTCATTGTAGTAGCCCATCTGTACCAAGCTACACCACCTTTGTATTTAACAACAATTTTTTACTGCATCTAGCCAAGTAAAACCTTTTGGGCATAGTAGCAGTGTCTGTTACTCATTTTAGTAGCCGATCTGTACCAAGCTACATCACCTTTGAATTTAATAACAATTTTTACTGCATCTAGCCCAGTAAATACTTTTGGGCCTGTAGCAGTGTCTGTTGCTCATTGTAGTAGCCCATCTGTACCAAGCTACACCACCTTTGTATTTAATAACAATTTTTTACTGCATCTAGCCCAGTAAATCCTTTTGGGCTTGTAGCAGTGTCTGTTACTCATTGTAGTAGCCCATCTGTACCAAGCTACACCACCTTTGTATTTAATAACAATTTTTTACTGCATCTAGTCAAGTAAAACCTTTTGGGCATAGTAGCAGTGTCTGTTACTCATTGTAGTAGCCCATGTATACCAAGCTACACCACCTTTGTATTTAACAACAATTTTTTACTGCATCTAGCCCAGTAAATACTTTTGGGCCTGTAGCAGTGTCTGTTACTCATTGTAGTAGCCCATCTGTACCAAGCTACACCACCTCTGTATTTAATAACAATTGTTTACTGCATCTAGCCAATTATAACCTTTTGGGCCTGTAGCAGTGTCTGTTACTCATTGTAGTAGCCCATCTGTACCAAGCTACACCACCTTTGTATTTAATAACAATTTTTTACTGCATCTCGTCAAGTAAAACCTTTTTGGGCATAGTAGCAGTGTCTGTTATTCATTGTAGTAGCCCATCTGTACCAAGCTACACCACCTTTGTATTTAATAATAATTTTTTACTGCATCTAGCCAAGTAAAACCTTTTGAGCATAGTAGCAGTGTCTGGTAGTCAGTGGAGTAGCCCATCTGTACCAAGCTGAACCACCTTTGTATTTAATAAATTTTTTTTACTGCATCTAGCCCAGTAAATCCTTTTGGGCCTGTAGCAGTGTCTGTTACTCATTGTAGTAGCCCATCTGTACCAAGCTACACCACCTTTGTAATTGATAACAATTTTTTACTGCATCTAGCCCAGTAAATACTTTTTGGCCTGTAGCAGTGTCTGTTACTCATTGTAGTAGCCCATCTGTACCAAGCTACACCACCTTTGTATTTAATAACAATTTTTTACTGCATCTAGTCAAGTAAAACCTTTTGGGCATAGTAGCAGTGTCTGTTACTCATTGTAGTAGCCCATGTGTACCAAGCTACACCACATTTGTATTTAATAACAATTTTTTACTGCATCTAGCCCAGTAAATACTTTTGGGCCTGTAGCAGTGTCTGTTACTCATTGTAGTAGCCCATCTGTACCAAGCTACACTACCTTTGTATTTAACAACAATTTTTTACTGCATCTAGCCCAGTAAATACTTTTGGGCCTGTAGCAGTGTCTGTTACTCATTGTAGTAGCCCATCTGTACCAAGCTACACCACCTCTGTATTTAATAACAATTTTTTACTGCATCTAGCCAATTATAACCTTTTGGGCCTGTAGCAGTGTCTGTTACTCATTGTAGTAGCCCATCTGTACCAAGCTACACCACCTTTGTATTTAATAACAATTTTTTACTGCATCTAGTCAAGTAAAACCTTTTGGGCATAGTAGCAGTGTCTGTTACTCATTGTAGTAGCCCATCTGTACCAAGCTACACCACCTTTGTATTTAATAATAATTTTTTACTGCATCTAGCCAAGTAAAACCTTTTGAGCATAGCAGCAATGTCTGGTAGTCAGTGGAGTAGCCCATCTGTACCAAGCTGATCCACCTTTGTATTTAATAATTTTTTTTTACTGCATCTAGCCCAGTAAATCCTTTTGGGCCTGTAGCAGTGTCTGTTACTCATTGTAGTAGCCCATATGTACCAAGCTACACCACCTTTGTATTTAATAACAATTTTTTACTGCATCTAGCTCAGTAAATACTTTTGGGCCTGTAGCAGTGTCTGTTACTCATTGTATCAGCCCATCTGTACCAAGCTACACTACCTTTGTATTTAACAACAATTTTTTACTGCATCTAGCCCAGTAAATACTTTTGGGCCTGTAGTAGTGTCTGTTACTCATTGTAGTAGCCCATCTGTACCAAGCTACACCACTTCTGTATTTAATAACAATTTTTTACTTCATCTAGCCAATTATAACCTTTTGGGCCTGTAGCAGTGTCTGTTACTCATTGTAGTAGCCCATCTGTACCAAGCTACACCACCTTTGTATTTAATAACAATTTTTTACTGCATCTAGCCCAGTAAATACTTTTGGGCCTGTAGCAGTGTCTGTTACTCATTGTAGTAGCCCATCTGTACCAAGCTACACCACCTTTGTATTTAATAACAATTTTTTACTGCATCTAGTCAAGTAAAACCTTTTGGGCATAGTAGCAGTGTCTGTTACTCATTGTAGTAGCCCATGTGTACCAAGCTACACCACCTTTGTATTTAATAACAATTTTTTACTGCATCTAGCCCAGTAAATACTTATGGGCCTGTAGCAGTGTCTGTTACTCATTGTAGTAGCCCATCTTTACCAAGCTACACTACCTTTGTATTTAACAACAATTTTTTACTGCATCTAGCCCAGTAAATACTTTTGGGCCTGTAGCAGTGTCTGTTACTCATTGTAGTAGCCCATCTGTACCAAGCTACACCACCTTTGTATTTAATAACAATTTTTTACTGCATCTAGCCCAGTAAATACTTTTGGGCCTGTAGCAGTGTCTGTTACTCATTATAGTAGCCCATCTGTACCAAGCTACACCACCTTTGTATTTAATAACAATTTTTTACTGCATCTAGTCAAGTAAAACCTTTTGGGCATAGTAGCAGTGTCTGTTACTCATTGTAGTAGCCCATCTGTACCAAGCTACACCACCTTTGTATTTAATAATAATTTTTTACTGCATCTAGCCAAGTAAAACCTTTTGAGCATAGCAGCAATGTCTGGTAGTCAGTGGAGTAGCCCATCTGTACCAAGCTGAACCACCTTTGTATTTAATAATTTTTTTTTACTGCATCTAGCCCAGTAAATCCTTTTGGGCCTGTAGCAGTGTCTGTTACTCATTGTAGTAGCCCATCTGTACCAAGCTACACCACCTTTGTATTTAATAACAATTTTTTACTGCATCTAGCCCAGTAAATACTTTTGGGCCTGTAGCAGTGTCTGTTACTCATTGTAGCAGCCCATCTGTACCAAGCTACACTACCTTTGTATTTAACAACAATTTTTTACTGCATCTAGCCCAGTAAATACTTTTGGGCCTGTAGTAGTGTCTGTTACTCATTGTAGTAGCCCATCTGTACCAAGCTACACCACCTCTGTATTTAATAACAATTTTTTACTGCATCTAGACAATTATAACCTTTTGGGCCTGTAGCAGTGTCTGTTACTCATTGTAGTAGCCCATGTGTACCAAGCTACACCACCTTTGTGTTTAATAACAATTTTTTACTGCATCTAGCCCAGTAAATACTTTTGGGCCTGTAGCAGTGTCTGTTACTCATTGTAGTAGCCCATCTGTACCAAGCTACACCACCTTTGTATTTAATAATAATTTTTTACTGCATCTAGCCCAGTAAATACTTTTGGGCCTGTAGCAGTGTCTGTTACTCATTGTAGTAGCCCATCTGTACCAAGCTACACCACCTTTTTATTTAATAACAATTTTTTACTGCATCTAGTCAAGTAAAACCTTTTGGGCATAGTAGCAGTGTCTGTTACTCATTGTAGTAGCCCATGTGTACCAAGCTACACCACCTCTGTATTTAATAACAATTTTTTACTGCATCTAGCCCAGTAAATACTTTTGGGCCTGTAGCAGTGTCTGTTACTCATTGTAGTAGCCCATCTGTACCAAGCTACACCACCTCTGTATTTAATAACAATTTTTTACTGCATCTAGCCAATTATAACCTTTTGGGCCTGTAGCAGTGTCTGTTACTCATTGTAGTAGCCCATCTGTACCAAGCTACACCACCTTTGTATTTAATAATAATTTTTTACTGCATCTAGCTAAGTAAAACCTTTTGAGCATAGCAGCAATGTCTGGTAGTCAGTGGAGTAGCCCATCTGTACCAAGCTGAACCACCTTTGTATTTAATATTTTTTTTTTACTGCATCTAGCCCAGTAAATCCTTTTGGGCCTGTAGCAGTGTCTGTTACTCATTGTAGTAGCCCATCTGTACCAAGCTACACCACCTTTGTATTTAATAACAATTTTTTACTGCATCTAGCCCAGTACATATTTTTGGGCCTGTAGCAGTGTCTGTTACTCATTGTAGCAGCCCATCTGTACCAAGCTACCCTACCTTTGTATTTAACAACAATTTTTTACTGCATCTAGCCCAGTAAATACTTTTGGGCCTGTAGCAGTGTCTGTTACTCATTGTAGTAGCCCATCTGTACCAAGCTACACCACCTCTGTATTTAATAACAATTTTTTACTGCATTTAGCCAATTATAACCTTTTGGCCTGTAGCAGTGTCTGTTACTCATTGTAGTAGCCCATCTGCACCAAGCTACACCACCTTTGTATTTAATAACATTTTTTTACTTCATCTAGCCCAGTAAATGCTTTTGGGCCTGTAGCAGTGTCTGTTACTCATTGCAGTAGCCCATCTGTACCAAGCTACACCACCTTTGTATTTAATAACAATTTTTTACTGCACCTAGTCAAGTAAAACCTTTTGGGCATAGTAGCAGTGTCTGTTACTCATTGTAGTAGCCCATCTGTACCAAGCTACACCACCTTTGTATTTAATAATAATTTTTTACTGCATCTAGCCAAGTAAAACCTTTTGAGCATAGCAGCAATGTCTAGTAGTCAGTGGAGTAGCCCATCTGTACCAAGCTGAACCACCATTGTATTTAATAATTTTTTTTTACTGCATCTAGCCCAGTAAATCCTTTTGGGCCTGTAGCAGTGTCTGTTACTCATTGTAGTAGCCCATCTGTACCAAGCTACACCACCTTTGTATTTAACAACAATTTTTTACTGCATCTAGCCCAGTAAATACTTTTGGGCCTGTAGCAGTGTCTGTTACTCATTGTAGTAGCCCATCTGTACCAAGCTACACCACCTTTGTATTTAACAACAATTTTTTACTGCATCTAGCCCAGTAAATACTTTTGGGCCTGTAGCAGTGTCTGTTACTCATTGTAGTAGCCCATCTGTACCAAGCTACACCACCTTTGTATTTAATAATAATTTTTTACTGCATCTAGTCAAGTAAAACCTTTTGGGCATAGTAGCAGTGTCTGTTACTCATTGTAGTAGCCCATCTGCACCAAGCTACACCACCTTTGTATTTAATAATAATTTTTTACTGCATCTAGCCCAGTAAATACTTTTGGGCCTGTAACAGTGTCTGTTACTCATTGTAGTAGCCCATCTGTACCAAGCTACCCCACCTTTGTATTTAATAACAATTTTTACTGAATTTAGCCAAGTAAAACCTTTTGGGCATAGTAGCAGTGTCTGGTAGTCAGTGGAATAGCCCATCTGTACCAAGCCACACCACCTTTGTATTTAACAACAATTTTTTACTGCATCTAGCCCAGTAAATACTTTTGGGCCTGTAGCAGTGTCTTTTACTCATTGTAGTAGCCCATCTGTACCAAGCTACACCACCTTTGTATTTAACAACAATTTTTTACTGCATCTAGCCCAGTAAATACTTTTGGGCCTGTAGCAGTGTCTGTTACTCATTGTAGTAGCCCATCTGTACCAAGCTACACCACCTTTGTATTTAATAATAATTTTTTACTGCATCTAGTCAAGTAAAACCTTTTGGGCATAGTAGCAGTGTCTGTTACTCATTGTAGTAGCCCATCTGCACCAATCTACACCACCTTTGTATTTAATAATAATTTTTTACTGCATCTAGCCCAGTAAATACTTTTGGGCCTGTAGCAGTGTCTGTTACTCATTGTAGTAGCCCATCTGTACCAAGCTACACCACCTTTGTATTTAATAACAATTTTTACTGAATTTAGCCAAGTAAAACCTCTTGGGCATAGTAGCAGTGTCTGGTAGTCAGTGGAATAGCCCATCTGTACCAAGCTACACCACCTTTGTATTTAATAACAATTTTTTACTGCATCTAGCCCAGTAAATACTTTTGGGCCTGTAGCAGTGTCTGTTACACATTGTAGTAGCCCATCTGTACCAAGCTACACCACCATTGTATTTAATAACAATTTTTTACTGCATCTAGTCAAGTAAAACCTTTTGGGCATAGTAGCAGTGTCTGTTACTCATTGTAGTAGCCCATCTGTACCAAGCTACACCACCTTTGTATTTAATAATAATTTTTTACTGCATCTAGCCCAGTAAATACTTTTGGGCCTGTAGCAGTGTCTGTTACTCATTGTAGTAGCCCATCTGTACCAAGCTACACCACCTTTGTATTTAATAACAATTTTTTACTGCATCAAGCCAAGTAAAACCTTTTGGGCATAGTAGCAGTGTCTGGTAGTCAGTGGAGTAGCCCATCTGTACCAAGCTACATCACCTTTGTATTTAATAACAATTTTTTACTGCATCTAGCCCAGTAAATACTTTTGGGCCTGTAGCAGTGTCTGTTACTCATTGTAGTAGCCCATCTGTACCAAGCTACACCACCTCTGTATTTAATAACAATTTTTTACTGCATCTAGCCAATTATAACCTTTTGGGCCTGTAGCAGTGTCTGTTACTCATTGTAGTAGCCCATCTGTACCAAGCTACACCACCTTTGTATTTAATAATAATTTTTTACTGCATCTAGCTAAGTAAAACCTTTTGAGCATAGCAGCAATGTCTGGTAGTCAGTGGAGTAGCCCATCTGTACCAAGCTGAACCACCTTTGTATTTAATATATTTTTTTTACTGCATCTAGCCCAGTAAATCCTTTTGGGCCTGTAGCAGTGTCTGTTACTCATTGTAGTAGCCCATCTGTACCAAGCTACACCACCTTTGTATTTAATAACAATTTTTTACTGCATCTAGCCCAGTACATACTTTTGGGCCTGTAGCAGTGTCTGTTACTCATTGTAGCAGCCCATCTGTACCAAGCTACCCTACCTTTGTATTTAACAACAATTTTTTACTGCATCTAGCCCAGTAAATACTTTTGGGCCTGTAGCAGTGTCTGTTACTCATTGTAGTAGCCCATCTGTACCAAGCTACACCACCTCTGTATTTAATAACAATTTTTTACTGCATTTAGCCAATTATAACCTTTTGGGCCTGTAGCAGTGTCTGTTACTCATTGTAGTAGCCCATCTGCACCAAGCTACACCACCTTTGTATTTAATAACATTTTTTTACTTCATCTAGCCCAGTAAATACTTTTGGGCCTGTAGCAGTGTCTGTTACTCATTGCAGTAGCCCATCTGTACCAAGCTACACCACCTTTGTATTTAATAACAATTTTTTACTGCACCTAGTCAAGTAAAACCTTTTGGGCATAGTAGCAGTGTCTGTTACTCATTGTAGTAGCCCATCTGTACCAAGCTACACCACCTTTGTATTTAATAATAATTTTTTACTGCATCTAGCCAAGTAAAACCTTTTGAGCATAGCAGCAATGTCTAGTAGTCAGTGGAGTAGCCCATCTGTACCAAGCTGAACCACCTTTGTATTTAATAATTTTTTTTTACTGCATCTAGCCCAGTAAATCCTTTTGGGCCTGTAGCAGTGTCTGTTACTCATTGTAGTAGCCCATCTGTACCAAGCTACACCACCTTTGTATTTAACAACAATTTTTTACTGCATCTAGCCCAGTAAATACTTTTGGGCCTGTAGCAGTGTCTGTTACTCATTGTAGTAGCCCATCTGTACCAAGCTACACCACCTTTGTATTTAACAACAATTTTTTACTGCATCTAGCCCAGTAAATACTTTTGGGCCTGTAGCAGTGTCTGTTACTCATTGTAGTAGCCCATCTGTACCAAGCTACACCACCTTTGTATTTAATAATAATTTTTTACTGCATCTAGTCAAGTAAAACCTTTTGGGCATAGTAGCAGTGTCTGTTACTCATTGTAGTAGCCCATCTGCACCAAGCTACACCACTTTTGTATTTAATAATAATTTTTTACTGCATCTAGCCCAGTAAATACTTTTGGGCCTGTAACAGTGTCTGTTACTCATTGTAGTAGCCCATCTGTACCAAGCTACCCCACCTTTGTATTTAATAACAATTTTTACTGAATTTAGCCAAGTAAAACCTTTTGGGCATAGTAGCAGTGTCTGGTAGTCAGTGGAATAGCCCATCTGTACCAAGCCACACCACCTTTGTATTTAACAACAATTTTTTACTGCATCTAGCCCAGTAAATACTTTTGGGCCTGTAGCAGTGTCTTTTACTCATTGTAGTAGCCCATCTGTACCAAGCTACACCACCTTTGTATTTAACAACAATTTTTTACTGCATCTAGCCCAGTAAATACTTTTGGGCCTGTAGCAGTGTCTGTTACTCATTGTAGTAGCCCATCTGTACCAAGCTACACCACCTTTGTATTTAATAATAATTTTTTACTGCATCTAGTCAAGTAAAACCTTTTGGGCATAGTAGCAGTGTCTGTTACTCATTTTAGTAGCCCATCTGCACCAATCTACACCACCTTTGTATTTAATAATAATTTTTTACTGCATCTAGCCCAGTAAATACTTTTGGGCCTGTAGCAGTGTCTGTTGCTCATTGTAGTAGCCCATCTGTACCAAGCTACACCACCTTTGTATTTAATAACAATTTTTACTGAATTTAGCCAAGTAAAACCTTTTGGGCATAGTAGCAGTGTCTGGTAGTCAGTGGAATAGCCCATCTGTACCAAGCTACACCACCTTTGTATTTAATAACAATTTTTTACTGCATCTAGCCCAGTAAATACTTTTGGGCCTGTAGCAGTGTCTGTTACTCATTGTAGTAGCCCATCTGTACCAAGCTACACCACCTTTGTATTTAATAACAATTTTTTACTGCATCTAGTCAAGTAAAACCTTTTGGGCATAGTAGCAGTGTCTGTTACTCATTGTAGTAGCCCATCTGTACCAAGCTACACCACCTTTGTATTTAATAATAATTTTTTACTGCATCTAGCCCAGTAAATACTTTTGGGCCTGTAGCAGTGTCTGTTACTCATTGTAGTAGCCCATCTGTACCAAGCTACACCACCTTTGTATTTAATAACAATTTTTTACTGCATCAAGCCAAGTAAAACCTTTTGGGCATAGTAGCAGTGTCTGGTAGTCAGTGGAGTAGCCCATCTGTACCAAGCTACATCACCTTTGTATTTAATAACAATTTTTTACTGCATCTAGCCCAGTAAATACTTTTGGGCCTGTAGCAGTATCTGTTACTCATTATAGTAGCCCATCTGTACCAAGCTACCCCACCTTTGTATTTAATAACAATTTTTACTGCATCTAGCCAAGTAAAACCTTTTGGGCATAGTAGCAGTGTCTGGTAGTCAGTGGAATAGCCCATCTGTACCAAGCAACACCACCTTTGTATTTAATAACAATTTTTTACTGCATCTAGCCCAGTAAATACTTTTGGGCCTGTAGCAGTGTCTGTTACTCATTGTAGTAGCCCATCTGTACCAAGCTACACTACCTTTGTATTTAACAACGATTTTTTACTGCATCTAGCCCAGTAAATACTTTTGGGCCTGTAGCAGTGTCTGTTACTCATTGTAGTAGCCCATCTGTACCAAGCTACACCACCTCTGTATTTAATAACAATTTTTTACTGCATCTAGCCAATTATAACCTTTTGGGCCTGTAGCAGTGTCTGTTACTCATTGTAGTAGCCCATCTGTACCAAGCTACACCACCTTTGTATTTAATAACAATTTTTTACTGCATCTAGCCAAGTAAAACCTTTTGGGCATAGTAGCAGTGTCTGGTAGTCAGTGGAGTAGCCCATCTGTACAAAGCTACACCACCTTTGTATTTAATAACAATTTTTTACTGCATCTAGCCCAGTAAATCCTTTTGGGCTTGTAGCAGTGTCTGTTACTCATTGTAGTAGCCCATCTGTACCAAGCTACATCACCTTTGTATTTAATAACAATTTTTACTGCATCTAGCCCAGTAAATACTTTTGGGCCTGTAGCAGTGTATGTTACTCATTGTAGTAGCCCATCTGTACCAAGCTACACCACCTTTGTATTTAATAACAATGTTTTACTGCGTCTAGCCCAGTAAATCCTTTTGGGCTTGTAGCAGTGTCTATTACTCATTGTAGTAGCCCATCTGTACCAAGCTACACCACCTTTGTATTTAATAACAATTTTTTACTGCATCTAGCCAAGTAAAACCTTTTAGGTATAGTAGCAGTGTCTGTTACTCATTGTAGTAGCCCATCTGTATCAAGCTACACCACCTTTGTATTTAATAACAATTTTTTACTGCATCTAGCCAAGTAAAATGTTTTGGGCATAGTAGCAGTGTCTGTTACTCATTGTAGTAGCCCATGTGTACCAAGCTACACCACCTTTGCATTTAATAACAATTTTTTACTGCATCTAGCCCAGTAAATACTTTTGGGCCTGTAGCAGTGTCTGTTACTCATTGTAGTAGCCAATCTGTACCAAGCTACACTACCTTTGTATTTAACAACAATTTTTTACTGCATCTAGCCCAGTAAATACTTTTAGGCCTGTAGCAGTGTCTGTTACTCATTGTAGTAGCCCATCTGTACCAAGCTACACCACCTCTGTATTTAATAACAATTTTTTACTGCATCTAGCCAATTATAACCTTTTGGGCCTGTAGCAGTGTCTGTTACTCATTGTAGTAGCCCATCTGTACCAAGCTACACCACCTTTTGTATTTAATAACAATTTTTTACTGCATCTAGCCCAGTAAATATTTTTGGGCCTGTAGCAGTGTCTGTTACTCATTGTAGTTGCCCATCTGTACTAAGCCACACCACCATTGTATTTAATAACAATTTTTTACTGCATCTAGCCCAGTAAATACTTTTGGGCCTGTAGCAGTGTCTGTTGCTCATTGTAGTAGCCCATCTGTACCAAGCTACACCACCTGTGTATCTAATAAAATTGTTTTACTGCATCTAACCCAGCCTATCCTTTTGGGCTAGTACCACAGTTTGGCCACTGAGCTCTGCTCAGTTTCTATCCATTATTTTTTGTGCAAACAACTACAGAGTTGTCAATTAGTTAACCACCAAAATGAGTGGCAAAAGGCCTGCTGCTGGTGGAAAGGTGAATAGGCGTCTTGGAAAGGGAAAAAAAGTTTGTGTCCGTGGGGTAGGTGTTAAAGCAACAGTAACATCTGCAGAAGAAAGACCATCTTCCAGCCAAACTAAGATGTCTACTTCTTTTCGTGGACAATGTGATACGATCCCTTTCTTATGGACACGCCCATCGCTACAAATTCCAGATGAGGCACAAAATCAGCAGGTGCTTCAACAGATATCAAGTGCTCCTTCAAGTGGGCTCTCCTCCACCTCAACTTCAACATCACAAATACTCCAGTCCTCAGAGGTGTCACCCCAATCGCACTTGCTTCCTCACAGCTCCCAAGTCTCCAGCTGCCTATCTGAGTATGTGGTAACACAGATGGTTGAGTCTGCAGAGCTGTTTACTCATACTATAGCCTGGGAAACTGAGGTCTGCTCCAGAGCTTCTGTTAATCCAGACGAGGAAATGATCTGCACTGATGCCCAGAATCTTTATGAGTCGGATCCAGGACTAGATGAAGAAGCTTCTGAGCATAATGTAGACCCTCGTTCCCAAACTGTAACTCCTGTTGGTGGAGACAATGGTGAAGACAATGATGAGACTCAAATACCTGATTGGAGCGACAACTTGACTTTTCGGTCAGGGCAGGAAGAGGTTGGCTCTGAGGACGACGGGTGTGAGAACACACAGGGTGATGATGATGAGGTTGGAGATCCCACTTACTGTCAACCCACAGTCAGCCAGTCGATGAGGTCAGCAGAGGAGGTGGAGGAGGATGCTATTGACGATGAGGTTAGGTTGCGCCTTCCTGGACAGAGACGGAGTACTGGAAGCACGTCAACAACTGCATCCTCAAACACAACTCTGCCTCTGACCACAAGTCGTGGTGGCTCTTCAGGTCGCAAGGGCTCTAAGCCTTGCATAGCCTGGGCATTTTTTCAGATCGATAAGGATGACCCAACTCGTGTTATCTTCAATATTTGTCACCAAAAGCTAAGTAGAGGCCAAAAAATCCATAGTTTGAGTACTTCATGCATGAACCGTCACATGGAAATGAAGCATAAGTTGCAGTGGGAAGCTCACTATGCTACAATGCGGTCTAGCGGGCCGGGCCAACCACCGTCTGCCCCATCTTGTGCATCCGCGGCCTCTTCATCCTTTGTGACTAGGGGCACAGCAGTCACACATGTTTTTGGACGCAGACCTGCCACCTCTTTACCCGCAACAGCCAGTGTTATTGGCAGGTCATCATTTCATTTGAAAGTGGAAACCTAACTTTTCCGCCTGCATCTTCCTCACAGACCGGCAGTTTGCCAGGGACACCCTACTCAACCCCGTCTAAGCACAACAGCCAGCCCTCAGTTCCTCAGATGTGGACAAGTAAAAGACCATTTTCTCCTAGCCATGACAAAGCTAAGAGGTTGAATTTCACCATCTGAAAGCTGTTGGCTACAGAAATGCTGCCTTTCCGCCTGGTGGACACAGAGGATTTTCGAGATCTTATGTCCGTCGCAGTGCCCCAGTACCAGATGCCCAGTCGGCACTACTTCTCAAAGAAAGGTGTGCCTGCGCTCCACCAGCATGTCGCACACAACATCACCGCTTCTTTTAGAAACTCTGTGTGTGACAGGGTGCATTTCACCACAGACACTTGGACGAGTAGGCATGGACAGGGGCGTTACATGTCGCTGACTGGGCACTGGGTAACTATGGTGACAGCAGGACAAGGGGCTGCTGTCCAAGTCTTGCCGTCCCCACGAGCTGTGCGTCAATCCTCTTTATCTAGAAGTTCCTCCACTGCTTCTGCCTCCTCAACCTCCTCTCGGTCCTCCACCTGCACCCATAGCCTGTCTGGTAATGCCACCCACTTTCTAACTGCGCAGAAGGAATCCTGCACACCTCCTTACTATGCTGGCAGCAGGGCTCAACGGCATCAGGCGGTGTTTACTTTGAAATGTCTGGGAAATGTGAGTCACACAGTTGAGGAGTTGTGGTCAGCTCTGGAGACCCAGTTTTATAAATGGTTGTCTCCAATGGACCTGCAACCAGGGAAGGCCGTGTGCGACAATGCTGCAAACCTGGGTGCGGCCCTTCGCCGGGGCAATGTCACACACGTGTCTTGTATGGCTCACGTGTTGAACCTGGTTGTCCTGCAATTTTTAGCCCACTATCCCAGACTAGATGGTCTTCTGCAGAGGGCACGGTCGCTGTGTGCTCAATTCCGCCGTTCGCATCCCGCAGCTCAACGAATTACATCTCTACAGAAGTCGTTGGGCCTGCCCGTTCACCGGCTGAAATGCGATGTGCCGACATGGTGGAAATCAACTCTGCACATGTTACAGCGACTGTGGCAGCACCGACAAGCCCTGGTGCAATACTTTCTGACGTATAGCCTGGGCCAACGAGATCTAGAGGTGGGGCAAATCACGCTGCAGGAGTGGTCTCAGATCAGGGACCTATGCACCCTTCTGCACAGTTATGAAATGGCGACGAAGATGTTTAGTGCTGACGATGCCATTATCAGCATGACTATTCTGGTGATTTACATTGCTGGAGCACATGTTAATCAGAATTCAGAGTCAGGTGGTGGGACAAGAGGAGGTGGAGGAAGTAGAGGAGGAGTCGTATGCGGAAGGGTTAACATTTCCAAGGTCCAGAAGGTCGGCAGCACCAAGGCGGCAGGCATGGGAGGGTAGGGAAGAGGGTTTAACCAGCGCGCATGGAGCAGTCAAACTGTTGAGGAAAGTGCAGGAGCCGAGGAAGAAGTGGAGGACGAACTGGCGATGGGCATGGAAGAATAATCAGATGAGGGAGACCTTGATCATATTTCTGTTGTGCGAGGTTGGGGGGAGAGGGCAGAGGAAGGAAGCATGATTCTTACCTTGCTACCAACACAACAAGGACTTGGTCCTCCTGGATGCTCAAGACACATGAGTGCCTTCTTGCTGCACTACCTGCAACATGACCCTCGGATTGTCAGAATTCTAAGTAATCCCGACTACTGGGTTGCCACACTCTTAGATCCCCGGTACAAAATTAAATTTGCCGAAATAATTCCTGCCATAGAAAGGGATTCACGCATGCAGGAGTATAAGCAGAGGCTGTTGCAGAATCTTACATGCGCTTTTCCACAAAACACCAGTGGTGCACGTAGTGAATCTCACAGTTCTAACTTGCCAACTGTGGGACTGTCGAGTCTTCATCACTCAAACCATAACAGTAACACAGTATCTGCTGGTAACAGCAATTTTGTGGAATCGTTACACCACTTTTTTAGACCATCCTTTGGAAGGCCACAGGAGACAAGAAGTCTGACACATAGTCAACGCCTAGAGAGGATGGTACAGGAGTATCTCCAAGTGAACATCGAAGCCATGACTGTGTCACTGGACCCTTGCTCATTTTGGGCTTCCAATCTGGAAAAATGGCCGGAGCTCGCCACTCACGCCTTGGAGATCTTGTCATGCCCTGCAGCCAGTGTTCTCTCTGAACGTGTGTTCAGCGCTGCTGGTGGTGTGCTGACAGATAAGCGCACGCGGCTGTCCACTGAGAATGTAGACAGACTCACGTTCATAAAGATGAACAAATCATGGATCCGCAAGGACTTTTCTACCCCTGTGTCATCCTGGGGAGACTAAAAGCTTGATGATTTGGTAAAATCACCTCACCAACTGTTTTAAGCATCTCTGGGGCAATTGATGCCACTTAAGTGGTGTCTGTGCCACAATTTTTGGAAAAAATGGAGACTCTTTTTGGAGTCCCGTTGCTGTGTTTTACATGACATTGGCATCATCAATTCCAGGTGGGTTGGGTCTCTCCCCCCCCTTTTAACCGTAAGAAACTACATACACTGTGGCTTGGGGTAACACAGATAGTTGAGTCTGAAGAGCTGTATACTCATACTATAACCTGGGAATCAGAGGTCTGCTCCAAAGCTTCAGTGTCTGCTAGTCAGCGGAGTAGCCACCGCCTGTATATCTAATTACAAATTTTTAACTGCATCTAGCCCAGGCAATACTTTGGGCCTAGTAGCAGTGTCTGCTAGTCAGCGCAGTATCCAAGCTGTTAAGCAAGCTACACCACCTGTGATTTGGACACTTAATTTTTTCCAAGGAAATGCTTTGGGCCCCCGGTACACTCAGTGAAGAGCATCGGGGAGGCGCCCCAAGGCAAAGGGGCTGGGACTGGCGGTAGCACGCCTTGCGGTGGACCGCCAAGCTCGATCCTTATAAAAGCATTTTAACTGCAGCAGCTTTAGTGGACGCTACAGGAGCTGAAATTACCATGGCTGCTGGCATCAAACTTGCCCTCCAATAGATCCTTGTAAAAGGATTTAAAGTGTACTCATTCAAATTACAGAGCCAATTTTAATTACAGAGCTTAGACCTGCCTCCACCGTGGGGGGGCTCGACCCACCAGCGGACAGGCACCAGTATTGGGAGAGGGGGGCTGGCCGTCAGGGTCCACCACGGCTCTTACACAAACCCGGCGACACGGAGGTCACACGGGCACGAACGGACTGGCCGTGTCGGCTTCGCACTCCAGCGTAGTCCCTCTGCCCGCTCGCGCCCGTAACCTCAAAGGGATGCGCAAGCGGCTTTTCTTCCCAGGGCTGTTCCCCGCCCAGCAGGAACGTGGGGAAGCTCAGGTCGGCCTTCTACTGTACTCCGTTACCTCCCTCGCCCTCTTTCCTTCTTCCGTTCTCCATCTAACCCCTCGTCTCTGTGGTGTCCGCTCTCCCTCCAGCTCTCTCCTTCTCACAAGTGGACTACCGCGTGAATTCACACTGTGGCAAATCTTTTAGGCCCAGGCATAAGAAGTTGTCGAGGTAATGGATAATATGTGCCACCTTAGAAACGTCCATTACAACCCATTCGAGGAAGCAACTAAACGCCTCAAATAGTGAGCAGGATCTGGAGCACCCCATGGGCAAACAGCGATCTATATAGTATGCTCCTTCCCAGAAGCAGCCCAATAGGTGGACACTATTCGGAGGCACAGGTAGTAAGTAACCGGAATGCCGCATCAATGTCTGTTTTGGCCATTAGGGTGACCCTTCCCAACTTCTTGATCCGCCTGATTGCCTTGTCAAAGGATGTACAGTATATACTACTGTACTTGGTTCCGCGTCGATGTTGTCGTTTACTGACCTGCCCCTTGGATATGACAAATGGTGGATTAGTCCGAATGTATTGGGTTCTGCTTTTGGCACAACTCACAACGAGGATACCACTACGTCTTGTAAGGAAAGTGTTCTGAATGGAACCGCCATTCTACCTAAAGATATTTCTTTTTTTAATTTTCTTGTCACGACGTCTGGGTGTTGGTAGGCTGATTTTAGATTTTTACTCCAGCCTTTCTTGATTTTAGAAGGGCATGACATGCCTATATCTGTGTCTCCCCCTCCTTTTACTCCTCCACCTCTTTTCTTTTCGCATGACTATATGTACTTGTCACTTTTCCATGTGTTAGTTGTGTCTTCTGAGCAGTTTGTCAGCTTTTGGACACCTTTGACGAACAGTTCGACGGACAGTTCGGCGAACACACCGGTGTTCGACGAACCGAACCCGAACACTACGGGGGTGGCTCAACTCTGCTCACCTCCTGTACCAATGCTGTTAAAGCGCTGTTAAAGCAGTGTCAGCACTCACATTCCCCGGGCTCACGTGGGGTTGTTATGACATGTGAGCCCTGCACCCAATCAGCTCTAGCGTCACTGTCCCTGCCTTCGGACATACAGTGGGTACGGAAAGTATTCAGACCCCTTTAAATATTTCACTCTTTGTTTCATTGCAGTCATTTGGTAAATTCTAAAAAGTTCATTTTTTTTCTCATTAAAGTACACTATGCACCCCATCTTGACTGAAAAAACAGAAATGTAGACATGTTTTCAAATATATTAAAAAATAAATACTGAAATATCACATGGTAATAAGTATTCAGACCCTTTGCTCAGACACTTATATTTAAGTCACATGCTGTCCATTTCCTTGTCATCCTCCTTGAGATGGTTCTACTCCTTCATTGGAGTCCAGCTGTGTTTAATTAAACTGATAGAGCTTGATTTGGAAAGGCACACACCTGTCTATATAAGACCTCACAGCTCACAGTGCATGCCAGACCAAATGAGAATCATGAGCTCAAAGGAACTGCCCAAGGAGCTCAGAGACAGAATTGTGGCAAAGGACAGATCTGGCCAATGCTACAAAATAATTTCTGCATTACTCAAGGTTCTTAAGAGCACAGTGGCCTCCATAATCCTTAAATGGAAGAAGTTTGGGACCACCAAAAGTCTTCCTAGACCTGGACGTCCAGCCAAACTGAGCAATCGTGGGAGAAGCGCCTTGGTGAGAGAGGTAAAGAAGAACCCCAAGATCACTGTGGCTGAGCTCCAGAGATGCAGTAGGGAGATGGGAGAAAGTTCCACAAAGTCAACTATCACTGCAACCCTCTACCAGTCGAACCTTTATGGCAGAGTGGCCCGACGGAAGCCTCTCCTCAGTGTAAGACATATGAAAGCCCGCATAGAGTTTGCTCAAAAACACATGAAGGACTCCCAGACTATGAGAAATAAGATTCTCTGGTCTGATGAGACGAAGATAGAACTTTTTGGTGATAATTCTAAGCGGTATGTGTGGAGAAAACCAGGCACTGCTCATCACCTGCCCAATACAATCCCAACAGTGAAACATAGTAGTGTCAGCATCATGCCATGGGGGTGTTTTTCAGCTGCAGGGACAGGACGACTGGTTGCAATTGAAGGAAACATGAATGCGGCCAAGTACAGAGATATCCTGGATGAAAACCTCTTCCTGAGTGCTCTGGACCTCAGACTTGGCCGAAGGTTCACCTTCCAACAAGACAATGACCATAAGCATTCAGCTAAAATAACAAAGGAGTGGCTTCAGAACAACTCTGTGACCATTCTTGACTGGCCCAGCCAGAGCCCTGACCTGAACAAAATTTTGCGTCTCTGGAGAGACCTGAAAATGGCTGTCCACCAACGTTCACCATCCAAACTGAC
The DNA here is from genome assembly GCF_046119375.1 of Phyllobates terribilis. NCBI lineage: Eukaryota > Metazoa > Chordata > Amphibia > Anura > Dendrobatidae > Phyllobates > Phyllobates terribilis. The sequence goes on along the minus strand of NW_027362763.1, from coordinate 421,430,357 downwards.
GGAACTGGAGAGGATCTGCAAGGATGAATGGCAGAGGATCTCCAAATCCAGGTGTGAAAAACTTTTTGCATCATTCCCAAGAAGACTCATGGATGTACTATCTCAAAAGGGTGTTTCTACGCAATACAGAACAAAGGGTCTGAATACTTATGACCATGTGATATTTCAGTTTTGCTTTTTTAATAAATTTGCAAACATTTTTACATTTCTGTTATTTTTCAGTCAAGATGGGGTGCAGAACTTTTTAGAATTTACCAAATGGCTGCAATGAAACAAAGAGTGAAAAATTTAAAGGGGTCTGAATACTTTCTGTACCTACTATATACATAATCAAGAGGAAGTGAGAGCTGCGGCGGGCCCCTGACTTCTTATTTATTACTAATACATCTGAAGACGGGGACAATAACGCCAGCGCTGAGTCCAGGTCTCACGTGTCACAATCACACGTTAGCCACAGGAACACAAGTGCCAACACTGCTGGAACGCCGCCAGCATGGGAGGTGCGTACAGGTGTTTTTGTATTCAGGGGGCAAACATTCAGATCAAGAAGGAGTTGTCCTGGTAGTGGACAATGCCATTAAAGATCTTAAAAGGGGTTGGAAATAGTACTAGGAGATCTTAAAATATCATACATGTCTTTTCAGGGCAATTGAGTACTTTTGATTAGGAAAAATTTTACTCCGCTCTTAAATGCAACTGATGGGGTCTAATTAATATTGTCTAAAATACAAATTAAGACACTCACTGGTCAATTACCATTAATTAATTGTAAGAAACTATTTTCCAACTAAAAACAAAAGAACAAGTGAAATGATAAGCAGGGTATTTTGTAGAAACATTTATAATAGATTACAACCACTTAGAAAGTTTCACTGGCTGGGAAGAGCCAGATAAAATTCTTTTTGTATTCTCAGGGGAAATCGCAGAGTGGACCACACAGATCTAACTGATCTAGCGAGAGTTACTATGACAAAGGTCATCCATTTAGAACTTAGTGATAAGTGGTTTGGTTTAAAGGGATTACTACAATCACACATTGCAAAGCAAGCGGCTTCCTATTATGTATTTGTTTTCATTCATTAATAATTTTTTAACTCCCATAAATAAAAAGTAAATTATAATTGCGCGTGTGAAACATCTAAACATTACATAAAGTAAAGCAGTGTCGAGTACTGTAAATGCATTGGAAAATTAAATATATTGTAAAGTTGTGATATGACATTATAATATTATATTATTTTTCTAATTCTGTTAGATTGCTAATTGAACAACTTTTTAATTCATAAATTTATTATTATGTGATATTAAAATGTCTTACAATACTGTAGCTTTCATAACTGATGTTTTCATATAGAGTATTGCACTTTTTTAATTTGTTTAGTAGATTTTCCGATTGGTGACTGGGAACTCCCATTTATTTCATCTTATTGTTTTCATTATTTTTTTTTTTATATTTCTACAATCAAATACATAAAACAACATAAATAAAAAACTGATATTCTCCATTTTAAACCAGATCACTAACATACAGTATATAAGCATCGACAGTTCAGAAAGAGGTGTAGATGGTGTAGAGATAGGTCATGCATGTTAAAAAAGACTTGTCACCACTTCATGTCTGTAAATAATACCATTCCCCATAATATAAAAATTTCAGGAGCATTTTTTCTTTCAGAACTCTTTGTTATTCCAATCCTATGTTATTCCTAAGAGAAATGTATTAATTAAAAGGGTTGTCCACCATCATATTGATAAACTATCATCCAACACACCCATGATTTGATGTTCGCACTAGAGATGAGCAAATGAGTTTAAGTGGAACTGAATTCTACATAAAATATGAAAAAAAATCTGCATATGCTAAAATGCAGATTTTTGTAATTCGCTTGCGCGCATATTCAGCAAGATGGCGGCCACCATGTGTCATTTAAAAGGTTGAAAAGGCAAAAAAAATTATCAAACGTTCTCACATCCTCGCTCACCTCTCTTGCTCCTTCACTACTCACCACTATCTGCCCGCGAGGGCTCACAAATAATCTACAAGGGATGGGTGAGGATATAGTAGATGAGGGTAAAGCTAGTCGTGCAGCGGTATGCTGGAGCAAGGGTTACTGCATGTTGTACGCTTGTCGGAAGAGGTAGGTCCTCAGGTTCCTTTTGAAAGTTTCCACGGTAGGCGAGAGTCTGATATGCAGGGGTAGAGAGTAGTGTTGAGCCACCCCCGTAGTGTTCGAGTTCGGTTCGGTTCGTCGAACACCCATGTGTTCGCCGAACTGTTCGTCGAACTGTTCGACGAACACCTTCGAACACCGTTAAAACCAATGGCAGGCAAACAAAAACACATAGAAACACATAGAAAACACCTTCAAAGGTGTCCAAAAGCTGACAAACTGCTCAGAAGACATAACTAACACATGGAAAAGTGACAAGTACATATAGTCATGCGAAAATAAAAGAGGTGGAGGAGTAAAAGGAGGGGGAGACACAGATATAGGCATGTCATGCCCTTCTAAAATCCAAAAAGTGAGAAGCCGACACGGCCAGTCCGCTCCTGCCCGTGCCACCTCCGTGTCGCCGGGTTTGTGCCAGAGCCGCGGTGAACCCTGATGGCCAGCCCCCCTCTCCCAATACTGGTGCCTGTCCGCTGGTGGGTCGAGCGAGCCCCCCTGTGGTGGAGGCAGCTCTAAGCTTTTTAATTTAAATTGTCTCTCTAATTTGAATGAATACACTTTAAATCCATTTACAAGGATCTATTGGAGGGCAAGTCTCATGCCAGCAGCCGCGTAATTCCAGCTCCAGTAGCGTCCACTAAAGCTGCTGCAGTTAAAAAGCTTTTATAAGGATCGAGCTCGGCTGTCCACCGCAAGGCATCCTACTGCCAGTCCCAGCCCCTATGCCTTGGGGTGCCTCCTGATGCTCTTCACTGAGTATCCCGTGGTCCCAAAGCATTTCCTTTGAAAAAATGAAGTGTCCAAACTACAGGTGGTGTAGCTTGCTTAACAGCCGGGATAATCCGCTGACTAGCAGACCCTGCTACTAGGCACAAAGTATTTCCTGGGCTAGATGCAGTTAAAAATTTGTAATTAGATACTCTCGTTGGATGCTGAGAAAGCATTCCATAGAGTCTCCTGGCACGCCATATATGATTCTCTTAAAAAGCTTGGGGTAGGGGTCTAGGGGACCCTTTTATAGCCAAAATCACGGCCCTGTATCGCAATACGTCACCTTGGCTGAAGATAAATGGAACTGTAGCACCCTGAGGGCTCGGTTGCTACAGAGGTATTGCACCTCACCCAGAGGTGTGATATCTCACTCTCAGGTAAGGATGTAGTGTGGATCAGGACCCGACACCTGCATGCATTACACCACATTGCCGTGGGGCAGGGCGACCAATATGCCCCTGAGATGGGCACGACAGTCCCTGTCCCTGGCTGGAGTGGGGGGAGGGAACACTGAGGAAGGGGAACCCTGTAGTGCAGGAGCAGGGAGGAAGCAGTTCCTGGGTGCATTGAGAAGGGAGTATAAAAGGTGGGCACCATCTTAGTTCAGTGCAGAGAAGTCTGAGCAGAAGTGGCAGGGAGCAGGGGCTCTGCATGAGCTCTGCTCCGGAGGCGGGCCTAGTAACAGAGGCCCAGGCCTGGAAGAGGGAGAAGGAAGGAAGAGGAGCGGAGAAGGCTCCAGGAACGAGGAATGAAGGGATCTCAGGGGTGCGGACGGGCGAGTCGCCACCGCACGCCAGAATCCACCTGCGTGGAGGGGTCAGGCCAAAGGGGGAGACCGGTCCCCGAAACTAGTGGAGGCAGGAAACGACCCTCAGCTAGAAACAGGAGGCTGTGACATTTTATGTGGCGCAGCCCCTCGCTACACCCGCTAGGAAGGCACCACATAGGGTCAGGGAAACTGGCGCCAAGTTTACCAAGAGGAGGCCCGAGGCAGCCGGACAGAAGGGTTGGTAAGAAAGGCCAGACAAAGGACACACAAAGGGGGTCCTGTGAAGCGCTCCAAAGTTATCTGGGAGTTGTCTGAGCCCCTCACCTGGTGAGCACAGTACGACGTGGGCAGCCGTTACCTGCAGACGTGGTCTGGATAATAAGAACTGTGAGTAAAGGCCCTGGACTGCATCACTGACTCCGTGTCATTACTGCTGCTGCCCTGCACCATCACCCCCATCCTCCGCATACACTGCCCTGAGGCTATACTCCTCCCGTGGGGAGTTATGCTACGCTCTGCTGCACCCACAACACCAGCCTCAGCGGTCTGCCCTGGAGCGGCGGTTCACTCTGACCGCAATCCACGGGTGGCGTAGTCGGACATTTAAACATCAAAACCACATAAATAGTTCCGCCACTGGTTTGACCGCCCTGAGCCACGGAACCGGGTTGCCGCCACGGAGACTACAACCACCAGCATCCACCAAAAAGGGTCCGGCTCCGGGTGTCCCAAGGCCCAGGGGGCGCGTCAGAACATTTTCATCACCTTTCACAATCACCAATGGGACAAGGCAGGGATGTTCTCTGTCCCCTCTCTTATACATCCTAGTGACGGAGCACCTGCTCTCATCAATTCGCCATAACCCCAATATTAGGTGGATTGAGGTGGGAGGCACCGAGTACAAGTGCTGTCTATTTGCTGATGATGTCCTAGTATATATCACTCAATCACATATATCCATCCATGCTGTTATGGCTGAAATAGATCACTTTGTTACATGGTCAAATTTTAAAATCAATGCAGCGAAGTCTGAGGCCCTCGATGTCTCCCTCCCCAAATCCATATAGGATTCCATCCAGTCCAACTTTCCCTTTGCCTGGCCCTCACAGGGTATCAAATACTTAGGAATTCCTATTCATAGAGACCTCTCCCATCTATGTTATCTTAATTTTGGGCCCTTTATTGAACAACTCCATACAGACCACGGTTGGCAAGTTAGAACTGTAAGATTCACTACGTGAACCACTGGTGTTTTGTGGAAAAGCACATGTACACTGTGTTCCAAATTATTATGCAAAAAGTGTTTAGGAGTGATAAGGGAAGAATTTGTTTGTTTGTCAGTTAAACTCATTGATGGTGATGTGTGTCAGGGCTCTTTATATCACTGTAAGCAATTGCAGACACCAGTGCTAATTAGTTTGTCAGGTGTGTCCAATGAAAGGCAAGACTACTTAAGAAGGCTCTCTCACATTATTCAGCAGCCTACATTTTCTGCCAAAATGGGAAAGAAAAAGGATGTGTCGGCTGCTGAGAAGCAACAAATTGTGGAGTGTTTAGGTCAAGGCATGACTACAATCAACATTGTGCGATGATCAGGATGAAGTGTCTTGGCAATCAAGAAGTATGTAGCTGATTCACAGTACACACATGTGCGTGCTGATAAGGGCAAATTGAGGACTCTTTCCTACAGGCAATTACGTCAGGTTGAAAGAGCAGCGGCAAAAAAGCCTTGTCATAGCAGCAGACAAGTTTTTGAAGCTGCTTGTGCCTCCAACGTCCCCCGAACAACAAGATGCAGGGTCCTTCAGAGGTTTGCAGCTGTGCATACGCCATCCTGTCGACCTCCTCTATCCACTTCACACAAGCAGAAACGGCTCCAGTGGGCCAAACATTACATGAAGACTGATTTCAAAACTGTTTTGTTCACGGATGAGTGCCATGCAGCGCTCGATGGTCCAGATGGATGGAGTGGAGGATGGCTGGTTGATGGACACCCCACGCAAACACGGCTACAGCGCCAACAAGGAGGAGGTGGAGTAATGTTTTGGGCTGGAATCATGGGGAGAGAGATTGTCGGCCCCTTTAGGATCCCTGAAGGCGCTAAAGATGAACTCCATAATGTATGTGGATTTTCTCAAACAGCACTTCCTGCCATGGTTCAAGAAGAAGAACCGTGTATTTCACAGCAAGATCATTTTTCTGCATGATAATGCACCATCTCATGCTGCACATAAAACATCTGCATCTCTGGCTGATATGGGCATAAAAGGGGACAAACTTATGGTGTGACCCCCATGCTCCCCTGACCTGTACCCCATTCAGAACCTTTGGAGCATCATTAAAAGGAGTGTCTATGATGGCGGGAGGCAGTTCACATCTAAGCAACAGCTCTGGGAGGGTATTCTGTCCTCATGCAAAACAATTGAAGCAGAAACCATCCAAAACCTGACAAATTCAATGGACGAGAGAGTTCAGAAGCTCCTTTCGAACAAGGGGTCCTATGTGAAAATGTAACATCACCTAGAATAAAGTTTTGAGTTGAAAACTGTTTGATTTCAGTTTCTAACAACCTGCTAATGCTTATAATTTCAAAAATGACCATTTTTTTGGTCTTTATTAAAATGAAAAGGTTGATCGAAAAGTTTGGGGGATCTAAGAGTGTGGCAACCCAGTAGTCATGATTACTTCGAATTCTGACAATATGAGGGTCATGCTGCAGGTAGTGCAGCAAGAAGGCACTTATGTGTCTTGCGCATCTCGGAGCCCCAAAATTATTTTCCGGGCTAGATGCAGCTAAAAATTATTTTTAATTTTAAATCTGGTGGAGCTTATTATAGATGGCCTAATAGGATCAGTGCTGCACACTGCTACAAAGCCCAAATTATTTTCCAGTCAAGATACAGATAAACATGATTAGTAATTTGAAAGCTTAAAACGGTTGGTAGGGTGATTTTAAACAATCATCAAGCTTTTACTCTCCCCAGGATGACACAGGGGTAGAAAAGTAGTTTCGGATCCATGATTTGTTCATCTTTATGAACGTGAGTCTGTCTACATTATCAGTGGAGAGCCGCGTGCGCTTATCTGTCAGCACACCACCAGCAGCGCTGAACACACGTTCAGACAGAACGCTGGCTGCGGGGCATGACAAGATCTCCAAGGCGTAAGTGGCTAGCTCCGGCCATTTATCCAGATTGGAAGCCCAAAAAGAGCAAGGGTCCAGTGACACAGTCGTGGCTTCAATGTTTACTTGGAGATACTCCTGTACCATCGTCTCTAGGCGTTGACTATGTGTCAGACTTCTTGTCTCCTGTGGCCTTGCAAAGGATGGGCTAAAAAAGTGGTGAAATGATTCCGCAAAATTGATGTTACCACCAGATACTGTGGTTCTGTTACGGTTTGAGTGCTGAACACTTGACGGTCCCACGGTTGGCAAGTTGGAACTGTGAGATTCACTACGTGCACCACTGGTATTTTGTGGAAAAGCACATGTAAGATTCTGCAACAGTCTCTGCTGATACTCCTGCATGCGTGCATCCCTTTCTATGGCAGGAATAATTTCTGCAAATTTACTTTTGTACCGGGGATCTAACAGTGTGGCAACCCAGTAGTCAGGATTATTTCTAATTCTCACAATTCGAGGGTCATGTTGCAGGTAGTGCAGCAAGAAGGCACTCATGTGTGTTGCGCATCCAGGAGCACCAAGTCCCTGTTGTGTTGGTGGCGAGGTAACAATCATGCTTCCTTCCTCTGTCCTCTCCCCCCAACCTCGCACAACAGAAATGTGATCAAGGTCTCCCTCATCTGATGAGTCTTCCGTCAGTTCGTCCTCCACTTCTTCCTGGGCTCCTGCACATTCCTCACTAGTTTGGCTGCTACCATGCGCCCTGGTAAAACCATCTCCCCCACCCTCACATGCCTGCCGCCTTGGTGCTGCCGACCGTCTGGACCTTGCAGATGTTAGCCCTTCCACATACAACTCCTCCTCCTCTACTTCCTCCACCTCCTCTTGTGCCACCACCTGACTCCGAATTCTGTTTAACATGTGCTCCAGCATGTAAATCACCGGAATAGTCATGCTGATAATGGCATCGTCAGCACTAAACATCTTCGTCGCCATTTCAAAACTGTGCAGAAGGGTGCATAGGTCCCTGATCTGAGACCACTCCTCCAGCGTGATTTGCCCCACCTCTGAATCTCGTTGGCCCAGGCTATACGTCAGAACGTATTGCACCAGGGCTTGTCGGTGCTGCCACAGTCGCTGCAACATGTGCAGAGTTGAATTCCACCGGGTAGGCACATCGCATTTTAGCCGGTGAAGTGGCAGGCCCAACGACTTCTGTAGAGATGTAAGTCGCTGAGCTGCGGGATGCGAACGACGGAAGTGAGCACACAGCGACCGTGCCCTCTGCAGAAGGCCATCTAGTCTGGGATAGTGGGCTAAAAATTGCTGGACAACCAGGTTCAACACGTGAGCCATACAAGTCACGTGTGTGACATTGCCCCGGCGAAGGGCCGCACCCAGGTTTGCAGCATTGTCGCACACGGCCTTCCCTGGTTTCAGGTCCAGTGGAGACAACCATTCATGAAATTGGTTTTCCAGAGCTGACCACAACTCCTCAGCTGTGTGACTCACATTTCCCAGACATTTCAATGTAAAAACCGCCTGATGACGTTGAGCCCTACTGCCAGCATACTAAGGAGGTGTGCAGGATCCCTTCTGCGCAGTTAGAAAGCTTGTGGCATGACCAGACAGGCTTTGGGTGCAGGTGGAAGACCGAGAGGAGGTTGATGAGGCAGAAGCAGTGGAGGAACTTTGACATAAAGAGGATTGACGCACAACTTGTGGGGACGGCAAGACTTGGACAGCAGCCCCTTGTCCTGCTGTCACCATAGTTACCCAGTGCCCAGTCAGCGACATGTAACGCCCCTGTCCATGCCTACTCGTCCAAGTGTCTGTGGTGAAATGCACCCTGTCACACACAGAGTTTCTCAAAGAAGCGGTGATGTTGTGTGCGACATGCTGGTGGAGCGCAGGCACACCTTTCTTTGAGAAGTAGTGCCGACTGGGCATCTGGTACTGGGGCACTGCGACGGACATAAGGTCTCGAAAATCCTCTGTGTCCACCAGGCGGAAAGGCAGCATTTCTGTAGCCAAGAGCTTGCAGATGGTGAAATTCAACCTCTTAGCTTTCTCATGGCTAGGAGGAAATGGTCTTTTACTTGTCCACATCTGAGGGACCGAGGGCTGGCTATTGTGCTTAGACGGGGTTGATAAGGGTGTCCCCGGCAAACTGCCGGTCTGTGAGGAAGATGCAGGCGGACATGTTAGGTTGCCTTGATCCAAAGGTGGTGCTATCGATGTCGGACAGCGCTCAACACCAGCTGCTGTTACCACCTCCAAAGAAAATGATGACCTGCCAATCACGCTGGCTGTTGCGGGTAAAGAGGTGGCAGGTCTGCGCCCCAAAACAGGTGTGACTGCTGTCCCCCCAGTCACAGAGGATGAAGAGGCCGCGGATGCACAAGATATGGCAGACGGTGGTTGGCCCGGCCGGCTAGGCCGCATTGTAGCACACTGAGCTTCCCACTGCAACTTATGCTTCATGTCCATGTGCCGGTTCATGCATGTGACGCACCCCCTGGGCCAGTGTTGTTTGGGGGATACCCGGATCCGGATCAGATGGGGGTTGTAGTCTCCGAGTGGCGGTGACCCGGTCCGTGCCCAGGGTGTCAAGCTCAGTGTGTGGCAGTCCTACAGATGTTGCTGGATGTTCTTTAGTGTCGACTACGCCACCCGTTGATTTGCGGTCAATATGGCCGCCGCTGCAGCAGGGTCCGCTGAGGCTGGTGGTGTGTGTGCAGCTTCTGGTGGTATAACCCCCAACGGGAGGGGTATGGCCTCAGGGGGTCAGTTGTAGAGGGTGGTGGTTGTGGTGGTGCAGTGAGGATGGTATTAAGACTCAGAGTCGGGCTGTGCAGTTCAGGGTGTTTACTTACTGCTGTTGTTCTGGTCACTCCGGCCTTGAGTGACCGCCCGAGCCGTGCTGCGTCCACCAGGTCCTGGACTCGGCCAACCCCCAGGAAATTCTGGAGCGTGATCCTGAGCTCCCTCTCTGACGTTCCTTTTCTCTGGCCTTCCCCACCAGGGATCCACCTATGTCCGGCTCCCTCGGGTCTCTTGGTGGGTACACCTCCTCTGGGTTCCCTGACCCTATACTTGGTCTGCCTTCCTGGTGGATTTAGTGGGGGGTCGTGGCAGATCCTGCCCACAACCTCCGGTCTCTGGCTGAGGATTAGTGCCCTCCACCAGCTTGGGATCCGGTACCCTTGTGCCAACCCTTCACCCTGTTGCTTGTATTTGGGCTCTTGGGGTTCCCTCTTCTTCCCCTCTGGGTCCTTCTGACTCCTCTCTCTCTTCCTTCAGGACTGCTTGACCCTCTACAACAGACTGACTAGTTGCTGTCTGCCTGTCTGACCCTGATCTAAGATGGTTCCCACCTTATATACTCCCTCTATGTGTGAGCTCAGGTGACCAGCACCCAATGAGCTCCTAGCATTACCCAGACTGCTCCCCCTATCTGCCCCTACACTACTGGGATGTTCCAACCCCCTCCCACTCCAGCCAGGGACAGACACTATCGTACCTGCACATAAACTGGTGGGAGTACCGTCGATCTGTCCCCCGGAAATGGGATGTGTGTAGTGTATGCAGCCTACTGAGCTCAGTTCCACACTCCATCCTTACCCGGGAGTGGAATACCACACCTCTGGCTTGAGGCGTAATACCCCTGTAGCAGCCGAATCCTCAGGGTGCTACACATGAAGTACTCAAACTATGTATTTTTTGGCCTCTACTTAGCTTTTGCTGACAAATGTTACAGATAACACGAGTTGGGTCATCTTTATCGATCTGAAAAAATGCCCAGGCTATGCAAGGCTTAGCACCCATGCGACCTGAAGAGCCACCACGACTTGTGGTGAGAGGCAGAGTTGTGTTTGAGGATGCAGTTGTTGACGTGCTTCCAGTACTACGTCTCTGTCTCTTGGCTGACTGTGGGTTGACAGTAAGTGGGATCTCCAACCTCATCATCATCACCCTGTGTGTTATCACACCCGTCGTCCTCAGAGCCAACCTGTTCCTGCCCTGACAAAAAACTAAAGTTGTCGCTCCAATCAGGTATTTGAGTCTTATCATCGTCTTCCTCATTGTCTCCACCAACAGGAGTTACAGTTTGGGAATGAGGGTCTACATTATGGTCAGAACCTTCTGCGTCTGGTCCTGGATCCGACTCATAAAGATTCTGGGCATCAGTGCAGATCATTTCCTCGTCTGGATTCACAGAAGCGCTGGAGTCGACCTCTGATTCCCAGGCTATAGTATGAGTAAACAGCTCTGCAGACTCAACCATCTGTTCTACCTCATACTCAGACGGGCAGCTGGAGATTTGGGAGCTGTGAGGAAGCAAGTGCGATTTGGGTGACACCTTTGAGGACTGGAGTATTTGTGATGTTGAAGTTGATGTGGAGGAGAGCCCACTTAAAGGAGCACTTGATATCCGTTGAAGCACCTGATGTTTTTGTGCCTCATCTAGAATTTGTAGCGATTGGCGTGGCCGTAAGAAAGGGATCTTATCACATTGTCCGCTAAAAGAAGTAGACATTTTAGTTTGGCTGGAAGATGGTCTTTCTTCTGCAGATGTTACTGTTGCTTTAACACCTACCCCACGGACACAACCTTTTTTCCCCTTCCCAACACGCCTATTCCCCTTTCCACCAGCAGCAGGCCTTTTTCCACTCATTTTGGTGGTTAACTAATTCACAACTCTGGAGTTGTTTGCACAAAAAAACAATGGATGGTAACCGAGCAGAGCTGAGTGGCCAAACTGTGGTATTAGGCCAAAACTATTGGCTGGGTTAGATGCAGAAAAAAATATATTCAGTTTGCAACCTGATGGAGGTCAGTATAGATGGACTAATACAACAAGTCCCACACACAGCTAGAAGCCCAAATATTTTTTCAGAGGTACTGTAGATGCAGATACAAATTATTTTTAATTTGCAACCTGATGGAGGTCAGTATAGATGGACTAATAGAGAAAGTCCGACACACTGATAGAAGGCCAAATATTTTTTCAGAGCTAGATGCAGAAAAAAATTATATTCAGTTTGCAACCTGATGGAGGTCAGTATAGATGGATTAATAGAACAAGACCCACACACAGCTAGAAGCCCAATATTTTTTCAGAGGTAGATGCAGAAAAAAATATATTCAGTTTGCAACCTGATGGAGGTCAGTATAGATGGACTAATACAACAAATCCCACACACAGCTAGAAGCCCAAATATTTTTTCAGAGGTACTGTAGATGCAGATAAAAATTATTTTTAATTTGCAACCTGATGGAGGTCAGTATAGATGGACTAATACAACAAGTCCCACACACAGCTAGAAGCCCAAATATTTTTTCAGAGGTAGATGCAGAAAAAAATATATTCAGTTTGCAACCTGATGGAGGTCAGTATAGATGGACTAATACAACAAGTCCCACACACAGCTAGAAGCCCAAATATTTTTTCAGAGGTACTGTAGATGCAGATACAAATTATTTTTAATTTGCAACCTGATGGAGGTCAGTATAGATGGACTAATACAACAAGTCCCACACACAGCTAGAAGCCCAAATATTTTTTCAGAGGTACTGTAGATGCAGTTAAAAATTATTTTTAATTTGCAACCTGATGGAGGTCAGTATAGATGGACTAATAGAGAAAGTCCGACACATTGCTAGAAGGCCAAATATTTTTTCAGAGCTAGATGCAGAAAAAAATTATATTCAGTTTGCAACCTGATGGAGGTCAGTATAGATGGATTAATAGAACAAGACCCACACACAGCTAGAAGCCCAATATTTTTTCAGAGGTAGATGCAGAAAAAAATATATTCAGTTTGCAACCTGATGGAGGTCAGTATAGATGGACTAATACAACAAGTCCCACACACAGCTAGAAGCCCAAATATTTTTTCAGAGGTACTGTAGATGCAGATAAAAATTATTTTTAATTTGCAACCTGATGGAGGTCACTATAGATGGACTAATACAACAAGTCCCACACACAGCTAGAAGCCCAAATATTTTTTCAGAGGTACTGTAGATGCAGATACAAATTATTTTTAATTTGCAACCTGATGGAGGTCAGTATAGATGGACTAATACAACAAGTCCCACACACAGCTAGAAGCCCAAATATTTTTTCAGAGGTAGATGCAGAAAAAAATATATTCAGTTTGCAACCTGATGGAGGTCAGTATAGATGGACTAATACAACAAGTCCCACACACAGCTAGAAGCCCAAATATTTTTTCAGAGGTACTGTAGATGCAGATACAAATTATTTTTAATTTGCAACCTGATGGAGGTCAGTATAGATGGACTAATACAACAAGTCCCACACACAGCTAGAAGCCCAAATATTTTTTCAGAGGTACTGTAGATGCAGATAAAAATTATTTTTAATTTGCAACCTGATGGAGGTCAGTATAGATGGATTAATAGAACAAGACCCACACACAGCTAGAAGCCCAATATTTTTTCAGAGGTAGATGCAGAAAAAAATATATTCAGTTTGCAACCTGATGGAGGTCAGTATAGATGGACTAATACAACAAGTCCCACACACAGCTAGAAGCCCAAATATTTTTTCAGAGGTACTGTAGATGCAGATAAAAATTATTTTTAATTTGCAACCTGATGGAGGTCAGTATAGATGGACTAATACAACAAGTCCCACACACAGCTAGAAGCCCAAATATTTTTTCAGAGGTACTGTAGATGCAGATACAAATTATTTTTAATTTGCAACCTGATGGAGGTCAGTATAGATGGACTAATACAACAAGTCCCACACACAGCTAGAAACCCAAATATTTTTTCAGAGGTACTGTAGATGCAGATAAAAATTATTTTTAATTTGCAACCTGATGGAGGTCAGTATAGATGGACTAATACAACAAGTCCCACACAAAGCTAGAAGCCCAAATATTTTTTCAGAGGTACTGTAGATGCAGATACAAATTATTTTTAATTTGCAACCTGATGGAGGTCAGTATAGATGGACTAATAGAGAAAGTCCGACACACTGCTAGAAGGCCAAATATTTTTTCAGAGCTAGATGCAGAAAAAAATTATATTCAGTTTGCAACCTGATGGAGGTCAGTATAGATGGATTAATAGAACAAGACCCACACACAGCTAGAAGCCCAAATATTTTTTCAGAGGTAGATGCAGAAAAAAATATATTCAGTTTGCAACCTGATGGAGGTCAGTATAGATGGACTAATACAACAAGTCCCACACACAGCTAGAAGCCCAAATATTTTTTCAGAGGTACTGTAGATGCAGATAAAAATTAGTTTTAATTTGCAACCTGATGGAGGTCAGTATAGATGGACTAATAGAATGATGCTATGCCCAAAAGATTTTACTTCACTAGGTGCAGTAAAAAAATTGGTATTCTATACACAGGTGGTATATCTTGCAGCACAGATAGGCTACTCCACTGACTAACACACTCTGCAATAGGCCAAAAAGGATTAGCTTTGCTAGATTCAGCCAAATGCTGTGAAAAAAACTTGCACAGCACTGGCACAGACCTGCCTGGCAAAAACTGATAGGAACTGATGTAACCTAGTCCTGAAAAGGACTCCAATTACAATTAGTCTTTACTCCCACAACCTATCTATTTGAGAGCACAGACCTCCCTGATAAAAGTCGTAGGAAATGCTGTAACCTAGTCCTTAAAAGGACTGCAATCACAACTATTCCCTACTCCCAAGCTATCTGTATATGACGCGCCCCTGGGCCTGTGTCGCGCTGCGTTGCGCACGCGGGAGCTTACCCGGAGCCGGATCTCTTGAGGGTTGTAGTCTCGTGGCGGTGATCCGGTCCGTGCCCAGGGAGTCAGACTAAGTGGCGGTCTATGGCAGTAGATGTTAACTTGATCGACTACGCCACCCGTTGAGTGCGGCTTTGAAGCCGCCGCTGCAGAACAGTCCACTGAGGCCAGGTGTATGAGGATGTGCAGCGTGGTGGTATAACCCCCAACGGGAGGGGTATGGCCTCAGGGCAGCAGGGATAGATGATGGGGGTGATGGTGGTACACGAGCGCAACAAAGACAACTCGGAGTCTTGGTGGTGCAGTTCAGGGTCTTTACTCACGGTTACTCGGTTACTGCTCCAGGCCACCGCTGCAGAGGTGGCCGCCTGTGTCGCGCTGTGCTCACCAGGTGAGGGGCTCGGTTAACTCCCAGGTCTTTCTGGAGTGCTTTGCAGGACCCCCTTTATGTCCCCTGTCTCTGGTCTTCAACCCCACTAGTGACCACGCTTATGTCCAGCTGCTTCGGACCTTCTTGGTGGGCAAACGTTGGCCTGCGTTTCCCAGGTCCTATGTGGTGCCTTCCTAGCGGGTGTGGTGAGGGGCTGCTCCACATGTAATGTCGCAGCCTCCGGTTCTTAGTTGAGGGTAGTTTCTCTCCTCCACTAATTTGGGATCCGGTTCCCATCTTCTTGACCTGACCCCCCTACTCAGGTAGCGGCGGGCGTGTGGTGGCTACCAGCCAGTCCACACCCCTGGGGTCCCCTCTGTCCTTCCTGGAGCCCAGTCTGCTCCTCTTCCTCCTTCTTCCCTCCTCCAGGCTCAGGCCTCCTGACAGGGCCTGCCTGTGGAGCAGAGCCCATAAAGCAGCTCTGCTCCCTGTCTTCTCCTCTCTCAACTCCCTCCCTTTCCAAGATGGTGCCTCCCTTTATACTCCTGTACAGAGTGCACCCAGGATCTACTTCCCCCACGCACACACTACCGGGTTCCCTTCTCTAGGTGTTCCCTCCCCCTACTCCAGCCAGGGACATGCTCACTCGTGCCTGCATAACTAATGGGAGCACCGTCGAGCTGTCTCCCGGAAATGTGGTGTAGTGCATGTGGGTGTTAGGGTCCTGAGCCACACTCCATCCTTACCTGGAAGTGAGATATCGCACATCTGGGTGAGATGCAATACCTCTGTAGCAACCGAACCCTCGGGGTGCTACATTCCCCCCTGGCAAAACCCAGCACGTCCGCGGGCTGGAACTGAGCAAAAGACAGGGTATACATTAGAACATGCAAATTCTTCATAAACAACAAGTATAACAGGTATCAACATTCAGTTTCCCTTTATGGGAACGGCTCTCTCTTAAACGGTATAAGTGCATATGTACTGTTCTGGAACTCTTTTTCATAGTAACACATTCTAGCATATAAATTTTTCATATAAAACATTTCTAGCAGCAGATCCACGAAGAAGTCTCTTTATAACAGGTCACAGTTTATTCTGCAACCAGGTGTCCATTTTCCTAAAACAGGGAGACTGTAACGGGTCTGGGAGGCGGAACCTCAGAGCTACTATACAAGGGGGCGGTCCTTGTAAGGGAGCGGGTGGTGACCAGGCAGGCAGTCACAGCAGGTGACCAGGACAGTCTCTGGGTGTACGGGCAGGAGGTCACGGCAAGTGACCGGGACAGTCTCTGGAAGAGCGGGCTGGAGATCACGGCAAGTGACCGGAGCAGTCTCTGGGTGAATGGGCTGGAGGTTACGGCAAGTGACCGGGGCAGTCTCTAGGTAAAGGGTAGGTACGACCTGTGATGACTGAACCTCCAGGTAGGCTAGCAAGGCAGATGGAGGATGTGTGCTCCCAGGTGAGCAAGCGAGAGTCTCTGGAATAGCAGGTGGTCACAGCACGTGACGGCGAAGCCTCCAGGTAGGCAAGCAGGCAGGTAGCGGACAAGCGCTCCCAGGTGAGCGGGCAAGAGTCTCTGGAATAGCTGGTGGTCACGGCACGTGACGGCGGAGCCTCCGGGCAGGCAAGCAGGCAGGCAGCGGAGAAGCGCTCCCAGGTGAGCGGGCAAGAGTCTCTGGAATAGCTGGTGGTCACAGCACGTGACGGCGGAGCCTCCGGGCAGGCAAGCAGGCAGGTAGCGGAGGAGCGCTCCCAGGTGAGCGGGCAAGCTGGTCCATAGACAGACTGACAGGAGTAGAAAGGCAGACCGTCGGACCTCAGGCAAGCAGGCAGGTAGCTGATGTGCGCTCCCAGGTGAGCGGGCAAGCTGGTCCTTAGACAGACTGACAGGAGTTGTAAGGCAGACCGTCGGACCTCAGGCTAGCAAGCAGGTAGCAGGAATAACAGGCAGGAAACAGACAGCAAACTGGCAGGACTCTGGCAGGAATCAGGCAGGTAACTGGCAGGTAACTGGCAACGGGACCTGAGGGCTGAAGCAGAGTAGAACAGTGCAACAACATTGCTCGGGCACCTCCATTTTGGAGGAGGTGCCTTATATACGGTAAAGTCCTCCGGCCATTGGCCGGGGACTCCTTAGGACGGCGCGCGCGGCCCCTTTAAGAGGGAGGGAGGGCGCGCGCGCGCGCCCTAAGCACAGTGGCCGGGAAGGAGCGCGCGCTGCCAGCAGAGCGGGAGAGGGACGCCGGGCACGCAGCAGAGCGGTGAGGGGAACAGCGTCCCTGCCTAGCAGAGGGCAGGGACGCCGGCACTACAGTACACCCCCCTTTAGGCCCCCCCCTTTTTAGGCCAGATAGAAATTTAGCTAGGTTGAGAGGGACATGGATGTTCTCCCGGGGCTCCCACGTTCTCTCCTCAGGACCAAACCCCTTCCAATCTACCAGAAAAAAGGTCTTTCCTCTTACCCTTTTGGTGGCAAGAATGTTCTCTACCTCAAACTCGTCCTCAGCAGAAACCGGAGCAGGAGGCGTACCTGTAGACTTGGAAAAAGAGTTAAGCACCACGGGTTTGAGGAGAGATACATGGAAGGAGTTAGGGATCCGTAAGTTGGCCGGGAGTTTCAATTTATAGGCCACCGGGTTGATCTGACTGATGAACTCCAGAGGGCCGATGAACCGAGGCCCTAACTTGTAAGAAGGTATCTTGAGTCGAACATATTTAGATGAGAGCCAGACTTTATCTCCTGGACGAAATTGTGGAGGATCCAGGCGTTTTTTGTCAGCGTGTCTTTTCATACGCTCGGATGACAGAAGGAGTGCGGACCGGGTACTCTCCCATATGGAGGAAAATTTGCTAACGAGAGATTCCGCAGCCGGGTTGTCCACAGAGGTGGAGACAGGAAAAGGAATCCGAGGATGCTGACCAAAGACTACAAAAAACGGGGATTTGGAGGAGGATTCGCTCTCGTGATTATTATAAGAGAACTCGTCCCATGGTAGGAGATCCACCCAGTCAGAATGGTGGGCATTAACGAAGTGCCGGAGGTAACTGGTCAGGTTCTGATTGATCCGCTCCACTTGACCATTGGACTGTGGGTGGTAAGCGGAAGAGAAGTCCAGGGTGACATCTAGCAGTTTACAATGGCTCTCCAGAAACGTGAGGTGAACTGTACCCCACGATCCGACATGATGTGGAGGGGCAGGCCATGAAGACGGAAGATGTGGCGGATAAAGTCTTTAGCCAGCTCGGGTGCAGACGGAAGGCCTGGCAGGGGAATAAAGTGAGCCATCTTGGAAAAGCGGTCAGCGACCACCCAAATGACCGTACAACCGGCAGAGACGGGGAGATCAGTTATAAAGTCCATTGCTATATGCTGCCAGGGGGCAGCAGGTACAGGAAGCGGAAGGAGGCGTCCGGCTGGCAGATGTCTCGGGACTTTGTTGCGGGCGCAGGACACACAGGCAGAAACAAAGTCTATTATGTCCTTGTGCAGGGTAGGCCACCAATAGTGCCGGGCAATAAGCTGGAGGGTCTTTTTCTGACCGGCGTGGCCAGCTAGTTTAGACGAATGGCCCCAGTGTAGGATCTTCTCCCGATCAGGTACTGAAACAAACGTCTTACCGGGAGGGAGACGATTTAGACTCACGGGAGCCACCTGCATTACTCTGGCGGGATCGATGATATGTTTAGGTTCTTCCTCGAGATCGGACACCAGAAAGGATCGGGACAAGGCGTCTGCTTTGACGTTTTTGTCAGCCGGGCGAAAATGAAGAACAAAATCAAAGCGAGCAAAAAACAAGGACCACCGGGCTTGGCGCGGGTTAAGTCTCTGGGCATGCTGGAGGTAAGCCAAGTTCTTGTGGTCATTGTAAATTATAACCGGATGAAGAGCCCCCTCGAGTAGGTAACGCCACTCCTCCAACGCCAGCTTGATGGCCAATAACTCTCGGTCTCCTATGGAATAGTTGCGCTCAGAAGAGGAGAAGAGTTTGGAGAAGAAGCCACAAGTTACCATTCTCCCGGAAGATGATTTTTGAGTAAGTACCGCTCCGGCTCCAGAGGAGGAGGCATCAACTTCCAGGAAGAACTGCTTGTTGCCGTCCGGGCGATGCAGCACCGGGGCGGAAGAGAAGGCCTGTTTTAGGGAAAGAAAGGCCTCCTCTGCTTCGGGCGGCCACTCTTTGGGATTAGTACCCTTACGGGTGAGCGCGGAAATTGGGGCAGTCCGGGAAGAGAAGTGCGGGATGAAGAGGCGTTAATAGTTGGCGAAGCCCAGGAACCATTGAATAGCCTTCAACCCCTCTGGTCGGGGCCATTTCTCGATGGCAGACAGTTTCTCAGGATCCATTTTTAGGCCGGTCTGAGAGATAATGTAGCCCAGAAACGGAAGCGAGGTCTGCTCAAAGAGGCACTTCTCATATTTAGCGTAGAGATGGTTCTGCCTGAGCCTAAGCAGGACCTGACGAACATCCCTCCGGTGAGTCTGGAGATCCGGAGAGAAGACCAAGATGTCGTCCAGGTACACCACTACGCAGGAGTAGAGAAGGTCCCGGAAGATGTCATTGACCAACTCTTGAAAGACGGCAGGAGCATTACAGAGGCCAAAAGGCATTACCAGATATTCATAGTGGCCGTCCCGGGTGTTGAATGCCGTCTTCCATTCATCCCCCTGACGGATACGAACCAGGTTGTACGCCCCACGGAGATCCAGTTTGGTGAAGATTCTAGCCCCCCTCAGACGATCAAATAACTCCGGAATGAGCGGAAGGGGGTACTTATTCTTCACCGTGATCTGGTTAAGGCCTCTATAGTCTATACAGGGACGGAGAGAGCCGTCCTTCTTTTTGACGAAAAAGAAGCCTGCTCCCGCCGGGGAGGTAGATTTCCGAATGAATCCCCTGGCCAGATTTTCCTCAATATATTCGGACATCGACCGGGTCTCAGCAGCGGATAATGGATAAATACGCCCACGGGGAGGAGAAGTACCAGGTAACAGGTCGATAGGACAGTCGTATGGTCTATGAGGGGGTAGTGTCTCTGCCTCCTTTTTATTAAAGACATCAGCATAAGACCAATAAGGAATCGGAAGTCCAGGTAGATTAGCTGGGGTAGGAGAAGGACGGACGGGATGAACGGGAACCAGACAGGTCTTATGGCAGCCCTGTCCCCAGCGAAGGACTTCTCCGGTCTGCCAGTCAAGAACGGGTGCATGTTTCTGGAGCCAAGGTAGGCCTAGCAAGAGGGCGTGAGAGAGTCCAGGCAGAACATGGAAGGAGATACTTTCAGAATGCAGCATTCCCACCTGCAGAGTAATGGATTCGGTGATGAGTTGGATGGGGCGTGGTAAGAGCTCCCCATCCACGGCAGCAACAGACAAGGGTACAGCCAGAGGTTTGGTGGGGATGCGGTATTTCTCTACCAGGGACTGTGAAATAAGATTCCCGGCTGCTCCAGAGTCCAGTTGGGCTAGTTCGAAATAACGGTTCTCCCCGTAGACGATTGAAACTGACAACAGCAGGGATGGAGAGGATTTATTCTTGTCTAGGTGGACTTCTCTGAGCGAACCTAGACACAGGCGTTTCCCGACCTCTCCGGGCAGGCACGGATCCGGTGCTCCTTACTGCCACTGTAGAAGCAGGTCCCCTCGGCACGGCGTAAGTCCTGACGGGTCTTGACCATCTTGGTCTGGTCGACCTGCATAGGCTCAGGAGGGTGTACCTGGTTAGAGACAGAAGGAGTGACGGGTTTCTGAAAAGTAGGAGCTAGACGTGGTAACCTCCTCTCACGGGTGACCTCTCTGGCACGCTCCTGGAACCGTAGGTCAATCCGGGTGGCAAGAGTTATTAAGTCATCGAGAGTGGTAGGAATGTCCCGACCGGCAAGTTCATCTTTAATACGGCCGGACAGACCCTCCCAGAAGACGGAAACCAGAGCGTCGTTATCCCAGGCCAGCTCCGAGGCAAGGGTACGGAACCGTATGGCATATTGGCCCACGGTGAGACTTTCCTGACGAAGGCGTAGCAACGAAGATGCGGATGAGGTCTTCCGTCCGGGTTCGTCGAAGACTTTCCGGAAAGCCGTGAGAAAAGCAGGCAAGTTGGACACCAGGGGGTCTCCTCTCTCCCATAGAGGATTTAGCCAGGCCAGGGCCTCCCTGGTGAGATGGGACATGATGAATGCAATTTTGGCTCGGTCGGAGTTAAACTGGTGGGACAAAAGTTCAAAGTGCAGGGTGCACTGATTTATGAAGCCCCGAGCCTGGGCGGAGTCGCCTCCGAAGCGAGGAGGTGCAGAAAGCCGGGGTCCAGGGTAGGATACCATGGTATTAGTGGGCAGCGGAGCTGCCGGATTGCGAGACATGGCACTGGCGGAGGTTGCTGGTGGAGCAGTCAGAGTGTCCAGGCGAGTATTGACATTCCGCAGGTGACCCAGGATGGACTCCTGTTGGGACCTTTGACGGGACAGTTCATGACACAGGTCCGAGAGCGAGGGAGCTTGGGTGCCACCGGGTTCCATGGCCCGAGCAAACTGTAACGGGTCTGGGAGGCGGAACCTCAGAGCTACTATACAAGGGGGCGGTCCTTGTAAGGGAGCGGGTGGCGACCAGGCAGGCAGTCACAGCAGGTGACCGGGACAGTCTCTGGGTGTACGGGCAGGAGGTCACGGCAAGTGACCGGGACAGTCTCTGGAAGAACGGGCTGGAGATCACGGCAAGTGACCGGAGCAGTCTCTGGGTGAACGGGCTGGAGGTTACGGCAAGTGACCGGGGCAGTCTCTAGGTAAAGGGTAGGTACGACCTGTGATGGCTGAACCTCCAGGTAGGCTAGCAAGGCAGATGGAGGATGTGTGCTCCCAGGTGAGCAAGCGAGAGTCTCTGGAATAGCAGGTGGTCACAGCACGTGACGGCGAAGCCTCCAGGTAGGCAAGCAGGCAGGTAGCGGAGAAGCGCTCCCAGGTGAGCGGGCAAGAGTCTCTGGAATAGCTGGTGGTCACGGCACGTGACGGCGAAGCCTCCGGGCAGGCAAGCAGGCAGGCAGCGGAGAAGCGCTCCCAGGTGAGCGGGCAAGAGTCTCTGGAATAGCTGGTGGTCACAGCACGTGACGGCGGAGCCTCCGGGCAGGCAAGCAGGCAGGTAGCGGAGGAGCGCTCCCAGGTGAGCGGGCAAGCTGGTCCATAGACAGACTGACAGGAGTAGAAAGGCAGACCGTCGGACCTCAGGCAAGCAGGCAGGTAGCTGATGTGCGCTCCCAGGTGAGCGGGCAAGCTGGTCCTTAGACAGACTGACAGGAGTTGTAAGGCAGACCGTCGGACCTCAGGCTAGCAAGCAGGTAGCAGGAATAACAGGCAGGAAACAGACAGCAAACTGGCAGGACTCTGGCAGGAATCAGGCAGGTAACTGGCAGGTAACTGGCAACGGGACCTGAGGGCTGAAGCAGAGTAGAACAGTGCAACAACATTGCTCGGGCACCTCCATTTTGGAGGAGGTGCCTTATATACGGTAAAGTCCTCCGGCCATTGGCCGGGGACTCCTTAGGACGGCGCGCGCGGCCCCTTTAAGAGGGAGGGAGGGCGCGCGCGCGCGCCCTAAGCACAGTGGCCGGGAAGGAGCGCGTGCTGCCAGCAGAGCGGGAGAGGGACGCCGGGCACGCAGCAGAGCGGTGAGGGGAACAGCGTCCCTGCCTAGCAGAGGGCAGGGACGCCGGCACTACAGAGACGTAACCAGGTAGGGGTCTGTCCTGCCCCTAGTCCTTAACAGTCTTTTAGTCCATCCTGGGTTACGCTCCACTAACTGTACAAAGGATTCCCGGTAAATCCACCAAGGACTCCTATACATTACTAGAAACACATAATTATTTACAGGATATGGCCGCTCTCAGTCCTCGGCCAGGTAGGGGTGGCTGTTCTCAGTCCCCAGCCAGTTAGAGGGAAAAGGGGGTGGCTGTTCTCAGTCCCCAGCCAGGTAGGGGGTAAGGGAAACAGTTCTCTTTCTGTCCCAACGGGGACCACACTCTTAGTGGAAACAGTCCCACAACAGTCCTTATACCCGGTCGGGTAACTATTTACATCTCCTCTTTTACCGTTTACGATTAACGGTGTGCTCCACACGCTCCTTTCTCTTTCTCAGGTTCAGACCCGTCCGGGCCCTCTTGGTACTCGGGGTCTGAGTGGTACTGTTAATGACGCCCGGGGTCAGGGGGTGCGACTTTGGGCCTGGGCGCGGGCTAGTGGTGGCAGTGCCCAGGTCTGGAGGGCTCGGCTGCAGGGCTTGTTGCGGGGTCTGGAGCAGGTCTGCGTCTGCAGCGCCCGGGATCGGCGGCTCCACCGGGTGGCCCGGGAGCAGGCTGACGCTGGCAGCGTCCGGGACAGGGAGACTCCTCTTACCTGCTCCCGCGACCGCTCCTGCGTCACGCGTCTTCTCCTGGTGCTGGTCGGGGCCCGCGACGGCTGAGGCGCTGCCGATGCTGGGCAGCTTAGTCTGCTGCCTGTCCGCCATCTTGCTGTCCGTTCCTGGTGTCCTCCTCCCCCCTGGTGGACCGTGGCCTACCTGGCGATGATCCTCTTCCGTAGGCCGCGGCTCCGCAGTTGATCATCAGGGTCGAGGACCTTCCGTCGCGCTCCAGTGACGTCGGCGTCTGCTGGGCTCCTTCCAGGACCTTACGCAACGTCCGGACGTGAGGCGGGGCTTCAGTTCTCGCGCGCTTTCGGAGTCCACGCCCCTCTTCTTCCCGCGCGGCGTCCTCAAGATGGCGCCCAATGGCGGGAAAACTCCACAGATGGCGGGAAGAAGGCTGAAGATGGCGCCGGATGGCGGGAATCTTCACGGATGGCGGGAAGAAGGCTGAAGATGGCGCCGGATGGTGGGGAAAACTTCACGGATGGTAAGTTTTAAAAGTCTCTTTTTCAGGCACGCAGTACCCGGTGGTTGCGGGCACGAGATCCTGCCGACTACGCCAAAAGTTGACGCGCCCCTGGGCCTGTGTGGCGCTGCGTTGCGCACGCGGGAGCTTACCCGGAGCCGGATCTCTTGAGGGTTGTAGTCTCGTGGCGGTGATCCGGTCCGTGCCCAGGGAGTCAGACTAAGTGGCGGTCTATGGCAGTAGATGTTAACTTGATCGACTACGCCACCCGTTGAGTGCGGCTTTGAAGCCGCCGCTGCAGAACAGTCCACTGAGGCCAGGTGTATGAGGATGTGCAGCGTGGTGGTATAACCCCCAACAGGAGGGGTATGGCCTCAGGGCAGCAGGGATAGATGATGGGGGTGATGGTGGTACACGAGCGCAACAAAGACAACTCGGAGTCTTGGTGGTGCAGTTCAGGGTCTTTACTCACGGTTACTCGGTTACTGCTCCAGGCCACCGCTGCAGAGGTGGCCGCCTGTGTCGCGCTGTGCTCACCAGGTGAGGGGCTCGGTTAACTCCCAGGTCTTTCTGGAGTGCTTTGCAGGACCCCCTTTATGTCCCCTGTCTCTGGTCTTCAACCCCACTAGTGACCACGCTTATGTCCAGCTGCTTCGGACCTTCTTGGTGGGCAAACGTTGGCCTGCGTTTCCCAGGTCCTATGTGGTGCCTTCCTAGCGGGTGTGGTGAGGGGCTGCTCCACATGTAATGTCGCAGCCTCCGGTTCTTAGTTGAGGGTAGTTTCTCTCCTCCACTAATTTGGGATCCGGTTCCCATCTTCTTGACCTGACCCCCCTACTCAGGTAGCGGCGGGCGTGTGGTGGCTACCAGCCAGTCCACACCCCTGGGGTCCCCTCTGTCCTTCCTGGAGCCCAGTCTGCTCCTCTTCCTCCTTCTTCCCTCCTCCAGGCTCAGGCCTCCTGACAGGGCCTGCCTGTGGAGCAGAGCCCATAAAGCAGCTCTGCTCCCTGTCTTCTCCTCTCTCAACTCCCTCCCTTTCCAAGATGGTGCCTCCCTTTATACTCCTGTACAGAGTGCACCCAGGATCTACTTCCCCCACGCACACACTACCGGGTTCCCTTCTCTAGGTGTTCCCTCCCCCCACTCCAGCCAGGGACATGCTCACTCGTGCCTGCATAACTAATGGGAGCACCGTCGAGCTGTCCCCCGGAAATGTGGTGTAGTGCATGTGGGTGTTAGGGTCCTGAGCCACACTCCATTCTTACCTGGAAGTGAGATATCGCACATCTGGGTGAGATGCAATACCTCTGTAGCAACCGAACCCTCGGGGTGCTACATATATTTGTGCGAAAATTGGCTTGAAATTAACAAGGTATAGCGCACACAGCAACAGCGGTGCCGTCTAACACGCAGCTGCAGCAGTGAGAAAATGGTGGCGATGGGGAAAATGGCTTGGTCTTATAGGGCAAGGACATGTGACATACACTGCCAATGACACATGCCCTTGCTTGTGTGAAAAAAAGCACTTCGCTTCGTGTGTGCGCTGCTGATAGGCTGACAGATTGCACCTCCCCACTGCAAATGCGGGAAAGAGAAAAAAAAATGGAGATCTTCATTGTTCCTGCAGAGATCCATCCCCTGCCCCTCCCCCCACCCCGCTGTACACTCAAACTGCGTATTAACATTAATTTTCATCATTACTGAGAAAAAATCCAGTTATGATTTTGGTGCACGAACAGTTATCGAACATAACCTCGAACAGCCGAATTTTTATCAAATTGTTCGTGTTCGCCGAACGGCTCGAACACCGCCCAAAACAGCTCGAATTTGAGATTGGCGAACAGTTCGAGTAGAACAACGCTCATCTCTAGTAGAGAGTTCCAGAGTAGAGAGAATACAAGGGAGAAATCTTATATGCGATTGTGGGAAGAGGAGATAAGAGGGGAGTAGAGAAGGAGATCTTGTGAGGATCGGAAGTTATGTGCAGGTAATTACTGGGAGACTAGGACACAGATGTAAGGAGGAGACAGGTTGTGGATGGCTTTGCATGCCATGGTTAGGGTTTTGAACTGGAGTCTCTGGGCAATAGGGAGCCAGTGAAGGTATTGACAGAGAGAAAAGGGAGGGGAGGCCACAAAGCGGGAGGTTGCAGTGGTCGAGGCAGGAGATGATGAGGACGTGCACTAGTGTTTTTGCAGATTTTTGATTAAGGAATATACGGATCTGGTAAATATTTTTGAGTTAGAGTTGGCAGGAAGTGGAAAGGGCTTGGATATGTGGTTTGAAGGAGAGATCAGAGTCAAGGTTTACCCCGAGGCAGCAAGTTTGTGAGAATGGGGAGAGTGAGCAGCCATTGACTTTGTTCGATAGATCTGTTGGGGGGGTTTGAGTGAGATGGGGTAAAGATGATGAATTCAGTTTTATCCATGTTAAGTTTTAGAAATCTAGCAGAGAAGAAGGATGAAATAGCAGACAGACATTGTGGGATTCTAGTTAGTAAGGAGGTGATATCAGGTCCAGAGAGGTAGATTTGTGTGTCATCAGCATAGAGATGATACTGAAAGCCATGGGACTCTATGAGCTGTTCCAGGCCAAAGGTGTAGATGGAGAAGTGTAGGGGCCCTAGAACTGAACCTTGGCGGACTCCGACAAATAGGTGGTGTGATGAGGAGGTGGTGTGTGAGTGGGAAATGCTGAATGTCCAGTCTGTTTGGTATGAAGAGATCCAAAATATGGCCAAGTCTGTGATACCAAGAGATGAGAGAATCTGTAGTAAGAGGGAATGGTCTACGTTGTCAAAGGTAGAGGACAGGTCCAGGAGGAGGAGGACAGAGTAGTGTCACTTGGATTTGGCAGTTAGGTCATTGGTGACTTTAATCAGGGCAGTATAAGTGGAATGATGCAGTGATAAGTCAGATTGTAAGCAGTCGAAGAGGGAGTGGGAGGACAGTCAAAATGAATGTGTTGTTCCAGTAGTTTTGAGGCAAAAGGGAGAAGTGATATGAGGTGATAGCTAGACAGAGAGGATGGGTCAAGGGAGAGCTTTTTGAGGATGGATGTTATTGAGGCATGTTTGAAGCATGGGGGGAAGATACCAGTTATTAGTGATGAGTTAGGGTTGGGATGAAGACTGTGGTGAGGTTTGGGATGAGGTGGGACGGGATCGGGTCAAGTGCACAAGTGGTGAGATGTGATCTGGAGAGTAGAGAGGAAAGTTGATCTTCCATAATGGCGAAGAAGCTGGTTTTGGAGGAGGTGGGCTGAGTAGTTATGAGGAGGGGCTGTTGAGACTTTAGCAAATGCTTTGTCTGATGTTATCAATCTTCTGCTTGAAGAATGAAGCAAAGTCTTCAGCTAAGATTAGAGGAGATGGAGGGGTGCTGGGGGATGGAGGAGAGAATTGAAAGTGTTGAATAGCTGTTTAGGGTTGTGAGACAGGGAGCAACTCCTCCACCATGCTTGCTGCTGGGGCGGGGGGTGTGAGAAAGGTGGAATCCACCATAGGAAAGTGCAACTGGAGATGCTGTGTCAGAGGGGGTGAGCCAGGTTTCTGTGATGCATAAGAAGGAAAGTTTGTTAGTAATGAAAAGATCATGGATGTATAAAAGTTTGTTGCAGACAGAGCAAGCGCTCCATAGAGCTCCTAGTAGAGGGACTGGGTATGCGAGGGCTTGACGAATGTGTATAAGGTTAGAAAGGTTGCGGAAATTTGTGATAGATCGTGGATGGGAGTTAGAAATGACTGTGAGGATGCGATGAGGAGGACCAGGATTTGGAGAGATGTCACCACTCACCGGCAGTAAGGAGGAACAGAAAAAGTGTTAGTAGGTGGGAGCAGGAGAGAGCATGAGGTGGCTGTCTGTGATTGGAGACACAGGATTTTATGTTGAGGAACAGATCTAACGAGGAGGTGAGATGGAGGGAGAGATGACCAGTTCCTTACTTGGTGTAGGGCTTACGGGTGTTAGTAGGAAGTGGAGGACTATAGAGGTGATAGTGCAAAGAAACCAAAACATTGTTTACAGTGACTATGTATGCAGTTACCTTCAGTTCCCTTCTAGTTCAATTCTGGCCTAATACACTGCAGCACACTTAAGTGATGCACTTTAGGTGATGCACTGAAGACTAAATATAAATAAATCTGCAAACTAAATATAATTTTATTAATTACAACACACAAAAATGGAAGACAAAAAAAGTATAAAAACACTCCATAAAACCCCCCAAAAAGGCAGTGTGGTCAATACTAAATCACATAACAACATAACCCAAAACCCTCTGACGAAGCTAATGCGAAACTCGCGTCGGGGTGCTGGGCAGTGTGTTCTGTTAACTGGTGCATTTGCAGTGGCATTTCCTGGTTGGCTAGTGGGTATGGGTGTCATTGCACTACTGCACTTTAATAGCTTTCATGGGTTCCTTGTGGTTTATTTATTGTCATTTATATTTATTTATTATTTGGAGTTTTTGTGAGGGGTCATTCTATGAATTAAGATTTTTATCTTGACTATCATGTAACCTCTACATATAATCATGTCTCTGGTTTCCTGATCATACTTGTCACTTTGTGCAGTTTTTTACTCTCTCCCCCCACCCCCTTTCCTCCACCTTTCTTATTATTAAGTTTGTTATTTAGCATAGGTTTTTTTTGCTATGATGGGATTTACCATTAACCATACTGCCTTTTTTCTGATTTTATGGAGTGTTTTTATATTTTTTTAGGCTTCCAATTTTGTGTATTGTAATTAATAAAATTATCTTGATTTATGCTTATGTTTTTTTTGTTATTCTCTATTAGCAAAGGTTTTGATGAGTCAATTATGTGGATGAGCTATCTTAAGAATAGGTCATCAATATAAAAGTAGTAGATGATACCTTCAACAACTTGGTGTTACCAGTTGAGGGTGTGTCCCTACCTACTCTGGCACATTCCAATCAGTGATGAAAGAGTCAGAGTGGCTAGGGACACACCATTTTGACAAGGCAAATAGTAACACCCAGTTGTAATTTTAGTTAAAAATATCTAAGACTAACAACAGGAAAATGGGACATCACAAAATTCTAAGACAAATTGCTCAAGAATTGCCTTTTTGTTAAAATCCAACTTTTTTTTAGATAATCTGTGCTGTATTGTAACGACACCCCTATACATTTTGCTTTTTATTTCTACCTTTCCTTCCTCCTGAACTTCACTTCATTCCCTGCACCCATTCCAGACCAGGCAGCTTTTTTGCTAAGCTCTCAGACAGAGCTAGCCCCACCCCCAGCACTGCCCTATGCCCTCCCACTGCACACTGCCCTCTGTCATTAATTCCAGCATTGAAGGTGATAGAGGAGTGATCCTGTGTCCTCATGTGCAATAGTCTACCTCACATCACATCCACAGTGGTAACAGAGCTATCACATGTCCCCACATCACATCCATAGTGATAAAAGAGCTGTCACATGTCCCCCACATCACATCCACAGTGGTGATAGAGCCATCACATGTCTCCACATCACATCCACAGTGGTGATAGAGCCATCACATGTCCCCAACATCACATCCACAGTAGTAACAGAGCCATCACATGTCCCCCACATCACATCCACAGTGGTAACTGAGCTATCACATGTCCGCCACATCACATCCACAGTGGTAACAGGGCTATCACATGTCCCCCACATCACATTCACAGTGGTAACAGAGCCATCACATGTCCCCAACAGCACATCCACAGTGGTAGCAGAGCCATCACATGTCCCCCATATCACATCCACAGTGGTAACAGAGCTATCACATGTCCCCCACATCACATCCACAGTGGTAACAGACATCACATGACCCCACATGTCATGCAGGGTGTGGGAAAGACTTAGTGCAACACAGAGAGAAGAGGGAAAGAGAGCCCAGACACTAGGGAAAGGGGGAGTGGAGACCTTCTAGTCTGGTCTAGTGCCACCCTGCCTCAACTACAGTCCCTATATTGGCTTTTCACCAATCGCCGCTCGCGTGCCTCGCCCTGACTTTCCCTGGTGTATGGCTAAGGTTAGGGAAGGGAGGAGGTGAGAACTAGTCAATCTCCACTAAACTCTATAGAAAACAAGGGTAGACAAAACAGGGGGGGTTGCTTAGCTTTAGACGACTCCAGACAATTGCGCACACGGCCTCAAGCTCCAGAGAGGACAAAGTACTACTCTTGCTAAAGCCTCACAAGTAGTAATGAATATCGCCGGCACCTCCCTCTCAGACACACCAGGTGTTTATATGCTCAGGCCAGGAAGCTAATTAGCAAGAGGGAGGTAGCCTCTGGGTCCTAGAGACAGCCAGCCTCTAAGAAGATGTCTGTAATGCCAAACGTAGAGATCTCCCGCAACCAACTGCAGGGCAACCGTCTGTCACCTCTGACACACCCGTGACACCACATCACGTTCACAGTGGCAACAGAGCTATCACATGTCCCCCACATCCCATTCACAATGGTAACAGAGCCGTCACATGTCCCCCACATCACATCCACAGTGGTAACAGAGCTATCAAATGTCCCCCACATCACATCCACAGTGGTAACAGAGCCATCACATGTCCCCCACATCACATCCACAGTGGTAACAGAGCCGTCACATGTCCTCACATTAACCCTGACATTAGGAATACTGTGAGATCAAAGTCTATAGTCATCTGTGTGCAAGAGTGTAAGTATATATGTGTGTGTGTATATATATATATATATATATATATATATATATATATATATATATATATGTATGTATATGTATGTTAGCGTACTCGCAGAACAGCATAATACACACTTCAGCTGCTGGAGAACATCATAATACACACCACAGCGGCTGCAGAACCTCATAATACACCTCAGCTGCTGCAGAACATCATAATACACACTTCAGCTACTGCAGAACCTTATGATATACTTTATCTGCTACAGAACCTCACAATACACACCTAAGCAGCTGCACACCATCATATTACACACCTTGGCTACTGAACAACCTCATAATACACCTCAGCTGTTGCAGAACATCATAATTCACTTCAGCTACTGCAGAACATTATAATACACACCTCGGCTGCTGCAGAACATCATAATACACACCTCAGCTGCTGCAGAACATCATAATACACACCTCAACTGATGAAGGAGCTCATAATACACACATCAGCTGATGCAGAACCTCATAATACGCCTTAGCTGCTGCAGAACATCATAATACACACCTCAGCTGCGCAGAACCTCATAATAAACCTCAGCTGCTGCAGAACATCATAAAACACACCTCAGCTATTGCAGAACATCATAATACATACCTCAGCTGATGCAGTACCTCATAATAAACACCTCAGCTGTTGCAGAGCATCATAATACACACCTCAGCTGATCCAGAACCTCATGATAAACACCTCAGCTGATGCAGAATCTCATAATATACCTCAGCTGATGCAGAACCTCATATACACACCTCATCTAATGCAGATCATCATAATACACACCTCAGCTGCTGCAGAACCTCATAATACACCTCAGCTGCTGCTGAACCTCATAATACACACCACAGCTATGAAAGAACTTCATAATACACCTCAGCTGCTGCAGAACATCATAATACACACTTCAGCTACTGCAGAACCTCATGATATACTTTATCTGCTACAGAACCTCACAATACACACCTAAGCTGCTGCACACCATCATATTACACACCTCGGCTACTGAACAACCTCATAATACACCTCAGCTGTTGCAGAACATCATAATTCACTTCAGCTACTGCAGAACATTATAATACACACCTCGGCTGCTGCAGAACATCATAATACACACCTCAGCTGTTGAAGGAGCTCATAATACACACATCAGCTGATGCAGAACCTCATAATACTCCTTAGCTGCTGCAGAACCTCATAATACACACCGCAGCTACTAAAGAACTTCATAATAGACCTCAGCTGCTGCAGAACCTCATAATACATCTTAGCTGTTATCTTTGCATTAAATTGATAGAATGGCTTGTATATCCACATTGAACCATTACATGGTGATCTGGAGATAGCAGGATGTAATGTATGACGCTGAGGCTTCCAATGTTATTTTGCCACACAAGGAACCTGACACCTGACTCCTACTGCACGACCCCTGGGCAGCAAGAATCAGACATTGGTTCACTACATTGTAGTTGGGTATGTTTTACTCTGAAGCTGCCACATTTCAGATAAAACATACATTTAACCCCTTCATCCCCCGGGCGATATTCCATTTTGTTTTTGTTTTTTCCTTCCCTTCTTCCAAGAGCCCCTCATCCACCTCAGCGGGTCATGGTCTGACACTAGGCTGAATTTCCTGCCTAAGAGGTAGTACCTTAGAGTGTCCAATGCCCATTTGATGGCCAAACAATCCTTCTCCACTATGGAGTAATTCTTCTCGCAGGATAACAGCTTCCGACTTAAATACATTATGGGTTGTTCAACTCTTGTGATAAGACAGCGCCCAGCCCAACTTCTGACGCGTCTGTCTGGACCACAAACTCCTTAGACAAATGTGGTGCCACCAGCACTGGCTGTTTACACGGGGCTAGCTTCAGTTCCTGGAAGGCCATCTCAGTTTTTGGAGACCACTTGACCATAGCCAACTTTGTCCCTTTAAGGAGGTCCATCAGAGGGGCGACTATCATGGCAAAGTTAGGGATGAACCTGCGGTAGTAGGCCACGATGCCCAGGAATGCCCTAACCTGATTTTTTGAGAGAGGTTGTGGCCAACTCTGGATTGTGTCAGCTTTATTTATTTGGGACTTTATTCTGCTCCTCCCTATGACGTAGCCCAAGTATTTAGCTTCCTCCATGCCCATGGCATATTTCTTCGGGTTTATGAAAAACTCCACCGCCTGTAGAGCATCAAGTATTGCCTGGACTTTGCTCAGACGGCTTTCCCAATCCTGGCTGTAGATCATGATGTCATCCAGGTAGGCCGCTGCATACTTCTTGTGGGGAGCTAGGATCCGGTCCATGGCTCTCTGGAAGATAGCCGGAGCTACTTTCAATCCTAATGGCATCCTTGTATACTGGAAACAACCGTCTGGCGTTGAGAAGGCTGTCTTCTCATTGGCCACTTGGGACATGGGAATTTTCCAATACCCTTTCGTGAGGTCAGAGGTGGTAATATACTTGGCCAGCCCTAGCCTTTCAATCAGTTCATCTATCCTGGGCATTGGGTAGGTGTCAAACTTTGAGACCTTGTTAAGCTTCCTCTAGTCATTACAGAACCACTACTCCCTATCTGGTTTTGGCACCAAGACTATGGGACTGGACCAGCTACTCTTGGACTCGTCATTGACTCTTAGACTCAGCATCCGCTTCACCTCTTTCGAGATCACCTCTCAGTGGGCCTCTAAAATCGGATACGGTTTCAAGTTGACATGAACATGAGGCTCTGTGAATACCTCATGATCTATGACCTGAGTGAAACCTGGAAACTAGTGATGAGTGAGCATGCTCACTACTGTTCGGTGCTCACCCGAGCATCTCACTGCTCGAGATGCTCGGCGCTCGCCGAGTATTTTCGGGGTTGCTCGGCGGGAGCTCGGGTCCCCTCCCTGCATGTTTGGCACTCTTTACAGAGCCAATGAACATGCAGGGATTGCCTGCCATTCACTGTAATGCCGCAGCCATGTTGGTTGTGGCATTACAGTGATTGGCTGGCCGCACAGCGTCATCAGGTCTATATACCACCGTGCTCGTCACAGTCACTCCGGAATCAGACAGTGTAGGGAGAGGTGCTGCTGAGCTAGGGAGAGATTTCCTTGTTTATTAGGCAGTGTAGGTAGAACAGAAGTATATTACACTCCACTCCAGTTCTGTCTGCTGCTGCTGTTAGACATTTCTAGACATAGGCCCAGGTCTTAGGGGCCAGGAATAATTTTTTTGGATCTTAATCCTCATTATTTGCTTAAAAAGCAATCCAGAGAACACCGTTTTTCTGCACCCTTTGCTTGTTGGCACTGCTGAATACAGCCAGGTCCTTTCCATGTTACAGCGCTAAAAATCTAGCTATTTAAAACTGTGGTTTATCCGTCACACGGATCACATATAATTGCGCTGAAAATATTGCCATTTCTGGCCTCCGTTGAAATTTTTTTCAGTGTGTCAGTGAAGCTATTGACACCAGTTTGCTGTTAAACATAGTTACATACAGGCCAGCTATTTAAAA
Source organism: Phyllobates terribilis (assembly GCF_046119375.1). Taxonomy (NCBI): domain Eukaryota; kingdom Metazoa; phylum Chordata; class Amphibia; order Anura; family Dendrobatidae; genus Phyllobates; species Phyllobates terribilis. The sequence continues at coordinate 421,396,324 of NW_027362763.1, read as the reverse complement.
CTGTGTTTTTTCCGTCACACGTATCACATATACGTTTTCAGAAAATACTGCCGTTTCTGGACTCCATTAACAAATTTTTCAGTGTGTCAGTGAAGCTATTGACACCAGTTTGCTGTTAAAAATAGTTACCTACAGGCCAGCTATTTAAAACTGTGTTTTCTCCGTCACACGGATCACATATACTTTTTCATAAAATACTGCCATTTCTGGCCTCCATTGAAAATTTGTTTCAGTGTGTCAGCGAAGTTTTTGACACCGGTTTGCTGTTCAAAATAGTTACTTACAGGCCAGCTATTCAAAACCATGTTTTCTCCATCACACCAATCACATTTACGTTTTCAGAAAATGCTGCCATTTCTGGCCTCCATTAAAAATTTGTTTCAGTGTGTCAATGAAGTTATTGACACCGGTTTGCTGTTCAAAATAGTTACCTACAGGCCAGGTATTTAAAACTGTATTTTCTCCGTCACACGGATCACATATACGTTTTCAGAAAATACTGCCATTTCTGGCCTCCATTAAAAATTTGTTTCAGTGTGTCAGTGAAGCTATTGACACCGGTTTGCTGTTAAACATAGTTACCTACAGTCCAGGTATTTTAAACTGTGTTTTCTCCGTCACACGGATCACATATACATTGTCAGAAAATACTGCCATTTCTGGCCTCCATTTAAAATTTGTTTCAGTGTGTCAGTGAAGCTATTGACACCAGTTTGCTATTAAAAATAGTTACCTACAGGCCAGCTATTTTAAACTGTGTTTTCTCCATCACACGGATCACATATATGTTTTCAGAAAATACTGCCATTTCTGGCCTCCATTAAAAATTTGTTTCAGTGTGTCAGTGAAGATTTTGACACCGGTTTGCTGTTCAAAAGAGTTACCTACAGGCCAGGTATTTAAAACTGTGTTTTCTCCGTCACATGGATCACATATACGTTTTCAGAAAATACTGCCATTTCTGGCCTCCATTAAAAAATTGTTTCAGTGTGTCAGTGAAGCTATTGACACCAGTTTGCTGTTAAAAATAGTTACCTACAGGCCAGCTATTTAAAACTGTGGTTTGTCCGTCACACGGATCACATATAATTGCGCTGAAAATATTGACATTTCTGGCCTCCATTGAAATTTTGTTTCAGTGTATCAGTGAAGCTATTGACACTAGTTTGCTGTTAAAAATAGTTACCTACAGGCCAGCTATTTAAAACTGTGTTTTTTCCATCACAAGGATCACATATACGTTTTCAGAAAAAACTGCCACTTCTGGCCTCCATTAAAAATTTGTTTCAGTGTGTCAGTGAAGCTGTTGACACCAGTTTGCTGTTAAAAATAGTTACCTACAGGCCAGCTATTTAAAACTGTGGTTTGTCCGTCACACGGATCACATATAATTGCGCTGAAAATATTGCCATTTCTAGCCTCCATTGAAATTTTGTTTCAATGTGTCAGTGAAGCTATTGACACCAGTTTGCGGTTAAAAATAGTTACCTACAGGCCAGCTATTTAAAACTGTCGTTTGTCCGTCACACGGATCACATATAAGTTCGCTCCAAATTCTGCCATTTGTAGTGAGCGTGTAAGATATTGTCGTCCATTTACAATGGGCAAGGCACGTGGCAAGGGACGAGGAACTGGACGTGATGGTGATGGTGATGTTGCATGCAGAGACCGAGGCCATGGGCAAGCTGAAATTGTGGCACAACAAACACCCACATCTTCTCACTCGACCTTCCTGTCCCAATTAATAGGGGACCGCAGAACACCACTATTGAACACAGAGCAGGGTGAAAAGTTTATTGATTGGATAGCAGATAATGTTTCCAGTCACTTAGCCACCACCACCACCACCCTGTCTTCCACACGGTCAAGTCTCAGTAACCGTGAGTCTGGACAGCATATTCCTCACCCTGAACCTCCTTCCTTCCACCATGCCGAGTGCCCGGAGACAATTGATCCCACACTTGGACACTCCGAAGGCTGTTCACTTTTCCATTTATAGATTCAGGCCTTTCGCCCAGTCCACTTGAAGCGGGGCAAGAGGAGATAGCATGTAGCGATGCCCAAATATTTGAACAGCCACGGTCACACGAAGGCGACGGAGGGAAAGTGTCACAAGATGTGGACGATGATGAGACACAATTGCCAGAAAGTCAGGAGGAGGACCAGAGTGCGGAAGTGGAAGACGAGGTGGTGGATGATATAATAACTGACCCAACCTAGCAGGAGGACATGCAGAGTGAGGACAGCAACACACAGGGGGAGGGAGGCAAAGCACCCCAACAGAAAGGAAGAAGCAGTGTGGTGGCTGCAGACAGAAGGCAGGCAACCGTTCCCCGTAACACCAACACGAAGGAAGTTGCCAGTACAACTGTTAGGTCTTCCCGAGTCTGGTTGTTTTTTAAAGACTCTGCCTATAACCCCAAAAAGGCCATTTGCACCACCTGCCAGGCCAGCAGGGTTGGCAAAACTACCAGCCTTACCACCACCAGCATGATCAGGCAAATGGCAGCAAAGCACCCGACTATGTGGGCCGAATCCCAGGGTCCAGGAACAATGTCTGCGGGTGGCACCACTGCTTCTTCCACTGTTGTGCATGCAAGCCAATCCCCTGTCCATAGTGCATGCGAAGATGCCTCCAGCCCTGCACCTGTCATTGCACACTCTCAAGTAGCAGCATCAGCGTTCAGTTGTCCATACCTCAGTCCTTGGAAAGCAAGCGCAAATATGCAGCCAGCGCCCCACAGGCCACACTAGTAAATTTCCACATTTCGCGACTGCTTGCGCTCGAAATCTTGCCTTTTAGGCTCGTGGAGACCAAAGCATTCCACAACCTGATGGCGGCAGCTGTCCCTCGGTCCCCAGCCGCCACTATTTCTCCTGGTGTGCCATCCCCGTATTACACAAGCACGTGTCCCAAAACATTAGCCATGGCCTGAAAAACGCAGTTACCAGGAAAGTCCACCTAACCACGGACACGTGGACAAGTGCTTGTGGGCAGGGATGGTACATTTTGTTGACGGCACACTGAGTTAACATAGTGGAAGACGGGACCCAGTCGGACCTTGGGATGGAACACGTCCTCCCGACGCCGAGGATTGCGGGCCCTAGGTCAATCAGGGTTGCCCCCACAGTCTACAGCTTCTGCACCTCATCCTCCTCAGCCTCCTCCTCCTCTTCAGTCTCCATCTCCGAAATGACCACATCAGTCACAAGCTGGAAGCACTGCAGCACTGCCTCGGCCAAGCGCCAACAGGCTGTGCTTAAGCTAATATGCTTAGGTGACAAACCGCACAATGTTGAAGAGTTGTGGACAGCTCTGAAAGAGCAGGCAGATCTGTGGCTCACACTGCTGAACCTACAGCCAGGCATGGTCACGTGTGACAATGGCTGGAACCTGGTGGCGGCTCTGAGGCGAGGCGAGCTCACACACGTACCATGCCTGGCCCATGTGCTTAACCTCGTGGTTCAGTGATTTCTCAAATCCTACCCTGAGCTGCCGGATCTGCTTATTAAAGTACGCCGCCTGTGTGCCCATTTTAGAAAGTGACCTACAGCTTCCACCACGCTTGCCGTGTTTGAGCAGCGTTTGCAGCTTCCGGCTCACAGACTGGTGTGTGATGTCCCCACGCATTGGGACTCTACACTGCAGATGTTGGGAAGGATTTGTGAGCAGAAGAGGGCAGTTGTTGAGTGCCAGCATCAACAAGGCCGTCGGTATTCAGGTCAGACTCCACACATAAGACCTCAGGAGTGGACATGGATGTCAGACATATGTACCATCCTCCAAAACTTTGAGGACTCCACCAAGATGGTGAGCGGCGATGACGCCATAATTAGTGTCAACATCCCGCTTCTCTGTCTTCTGAAACGCTTTCTGCTCACAATCAAAGAGGATGCATTGCAGGGGGAGCACGATGAGATGGAGCAAAGAACCATACAGGGTGATTACACATAGCCCAGCCTCATTTCATCCCAACGTGGATTGGGTGATAATGAGGAAGAGAAGGAGGAGGAGGAAGAACAGGATCTAGTTTCATGCGCTATAGATGGTACTACCTGCACAACTGTCATACCGTCTGTTCAGCATGGATGGCCTGAGGACAGAGAGGAGGAAAAGGAGGAGAGCATGGTCAGTTGTCTTCTTGGTGAGGACACAGAAGTCTTGCCTGTTAGCAGTCTGGCACGCATGGCTGAGTTTATGTTACGCTGCCTTTCCCATGACCCTTGCATTCTCAAAATTTTGGGTAACAGTCATTACTGGTTGGTGACACTTCTAGACCCACTGTTAGAACCCTCCTGTTTGTTTTTTCTATCTTGTGTTTTGCGGTCACGTGACCATCTGCCTTTATATTCCAGCTCCGCCCTTTTGGCTGTGCTGGGCTTCAGTGTTGTTTGACTGTTTTTCTAGCCAGGTGCTTCTGTGCCTTTCTCTGTCAGTTTGCTTGGTCCTTCTGGGACCTCTAGTACCTTTTTGTCAGTTTATCTTTTTGTGTTCTGCAACAACTTCTCAGTTTAGGAGGTGTCCCATTTTTGTTCCAGTCCTTAGTTCTTTAAGGGACCCCTCCCTTAATGCTATAATGCTATAGGTCTTCATTCAGACTAGCCGAGGACTAAGGCGGGTCTGTTCGCAAGGAACAAGCAGCCCGCAACATCGTAGGGATTCAGCTTAGTCTTACTGTAGGAATAGCTTTCCCCTCTATTTCCTTAGTACTTGTTGCAGATCATAACAGTAAGTCCAGCCCAAAAAAAAATAAAGAAAAGAAATTTGGGGATCAGTATGGCTTCCGTCCAAGTTTTGGTTCAACGCTTGCAGGGATTGTCTCTGGAGGTGGCCGAGCTCCAGCAACACGTGAGTAGCTGTTCTGGAGTGCATTTTGTGGAACCTAAGGTAGGACTGCCTGATGTTTTTTATGGTAAACAGCAAGATTTTTTTTCCTTTAAAAATGCTTGTTTGTTATATTTTTGTTTGAGACCAAGGTCCTCTGGGAATGAATCACAGCGCATTGGTTTTATTATGTCACTTTTGCGCAATGAACTACAGGGGTGGGCCTTTTCTCTCCAACCTAATGATCCATGCTTAAGGTCTGTAGAAGAATTTTTTTCTGCTATGGGTCTATTATATGATGATCCTTATCGAATCTCATCTGCTGAGGCAGAACTCAGGAGTTTGAATCAGGGGTCAGGTGATGTTGAAAATTATTGCACACACTTTAGAAGATGGGCTTCAGAAGTCAAATGGAATGATCCTGCTCTGAAATGTCTATTTCTTGCTGGTCTGAGTGAAAGGGTTAAGGATTAGCTAATTGCATTCCCCGCACCTGAGACTCTGCAGGATGCCATGCAATTAGCTGTTCGTGTGGATAGGAGGCTGAGATTTAGGCAGAAAGAGGTAAAGACTCCTGTAATGCCAGGTCCTAGTCCCCAGAAAATCTGCTCAGACGGCGGAGAACCGATGGAGGTTGGGGCGAAGTCACTCCCCTCTCAGGAAAGAGACCGGAGGTTCGCCGAGGGATTGTCTCTTTATTGTGGTAAAGCTAACCATTTGATTAAGTATTGTGAGCTTCCTTTAAGTAAAGAAAAAAAAAAGGTCAGGTACGCCCGTATAGTTTGTTTACGCTCTGCAAGAGTATTTCTTTCAGGGAGTACTACTTTGCAGGAAAATTTGATTGAATTTCAGGTATTTGTGGATTGTGGTTCAACACTTAATTAGTGTTGAGCATTCCGATACTGAAATATCGGGTATCGGCCGATATTCGCAGTATCGGAATTCCGATACTTAATTCCGATACTTTTACAATATCGAATACCGGAATCGGAAGTTTCCATAATGCCTGCGCTCTGCAGTGTCTCTGAAGTATGACAAGCTGGATGGCAGCGCTCAGCTGAGATCCAGCCTGTCATCAGAATGCCATCCCAGCGTGGGAGAATTCTCCTGATCGTTTAAAAGCCGGCGGGCGGTAAAAAGCCGCCGGCTTTTAAACAATCACACAGCCCCATACTGCTTCCCCGCAGCCTCCCACCCCGATCCTCCGCTCCCCTCGCCACCTCCCATCCCGATCGTAAGTTAGGACCGGGCGGGGAGCACAGCACCAAGGAGCGGGGAGCGAAGGACCCGGGCGGGGAAGCCGGCAGTGTAAAGACTTCACCGCCAGCTTTCCCGTTCTGTGCTGCGCTTTCCAGCCGGTTATTTCAAATGAACAGCTGAGGTATCAGGTGATGCTGATCAGCTCATTTGAAGTAGCCGCGGTGCCCTCAGAGGGTTCACGTGAGTTCATGCTTGACTGCATTGCATGAACGCACATGAACTTTCCCACGGCCACACAGGTCAGCCTCACCTCCCAGACGATCAGCCCATCATGATTGGTGTGTGTGGGTGTCTGTGCGTGTGTCTGCGAGTGTGTGCGGGGTGTCTGTGCGTGTGTCTGCGAGTGTGTGCGGGGTGTCTGTGCGATGTCTGCGGGTGTGTGCGATGTCTGCGGGTGTGTGCGTGCAGGCAGACATAGGCCGATGTGACACTACTACCCATCCCATCGGCCTATGTCTCTCCCCCGTCCACTCGTGCCAGCAGGATCAGCTCGATGGGAGCAGTAGTTCCCATCAGCCTGATCCTGCTATTTAAATTGCCCTACTATGTCCCCAATAAATTTTAAATACATGTTGTTATGCACACGCCCGGACTGACTGGCGTGTGCGGGTGTTGTGGTTTCACTGGACCATGGACCGGAGAGTGCCTGGAGGGGCGTGACTAAGTATCTGGCCGATCCGACCAAGGTGGCACGACGGCATACGACGCCAGTGCACCAGGGAGAAACCGGGCAGAGGGACCAGGTGCTACTCCAGGTCAAACTCCGGACACGGGGGTTGACCCACACTGGAATTACTGGAACAGGCAGGTTAGGCTGGCACAGACTGGTGGATGTAAGCAAACACGGCAGGTATGCAGAGGGGTGGATACAGGCGAGTATGCAGGCAGGGAGGTACTGGCCGAAAGGACGGGCTGGAGAACAGAAAGGTTAAGACCCAGTACAGACTGGGTCACAGAACCGCAGATGCGGTTGACAACCACAGCAGAGAGGGAACGCCCAAAGCGGTGGGCAAGAACAGAGCAGGACGGGGCTGCAGGAGCAGCGAGCACAAGCAGGGCAGGACAGGACTGCCGGAGCAGCGGGCAGAAGCAGGGCAGGACAGGACTGCCGGAGCAGCGGGCAGAAGCAGGGCAGGACAGGACTGCCGGAGCAGCGGGCAGAAGCAGGGCAGGACAGGACTGCCGGAGCAGCGGGCAGAAGCAGGGCAGGACAGGACTGCCGGAGCAGCGGGCAGAAGCAGGGCAGGACAGGACTGCCGGAGCAGCGGGCAGAAGCAGGGCAGGACAGGACTGCCGGAGCAGTGAGCAAAAGGGTAAGAGCGGAGCAAGGCTGCCGGAGCAGTGAGCAAGGAGTCAGAGCAGGACGGACAGGGCTCTGTTCACACGGAACAGACAGGAAGGGAAAGGCAGAGCCAGATACCCACAGGGTACTTGCAGTGAAGTAGCGAGGGGACCACAAACTCACAAACGGGAGTACAGAGACAACAAGCAGGAGTTAGGTACAAGTTCAGACTCTGCAGAAAAAGGAAAGGAACGGACATAGAGGCAAAACAGGTAAAGGATAGGAGAGAGTTCAGACTGGAACTGAGTGTATGGAAGAGACCGACACTGCAGCGGGATACAGGAGCGGGTCTGGGAATACGGCCCCCAGAGAGGCGGGACGAACAGGCAAGGAGCGTGTTCAGACAGGACAGACAAGATACAGGAACGGATCTAGGTAATCGGCCCCTAGAAGGCGGGAGGAACAGGCTAGGAGCGTGTTCAGACAGGCCTGGAAATACAGCCTCCAGGAAAGGCAGCAGGCAAGAGAACACAGACAGGACTCAGTTCAGACACGGGAACAGATACTGCAAGACAGGAGAAATAGACAGGACTCAGTTCAGACAGGAACAGATACCGCAAGGCAGGGACACAAACAGGACTCTGTTCAGACGGGAACAGATACCGCAAGGCACAGACAGGCAGATCTAGGAATACGGCCCCTAGAAGGCGAAAGAACAGGCAAGAAGCGTGTTCACAAGAACAGACCACAGTTCAGACACAGAACTGGAAAACAGGCAGGAAAACAGGATAGGACCTGGCATGTCAGAGACAAAAAGCCAACTGACAGGACACAATGCTCAGGCGCCATCTTGAGGAAGAAGGTGGTATAAATACCCAAAGATGGACAGCAATAGGCTGAAGGTGCAACAGGGGCGTGTCCGCAGCAGGTACAAGAAACAGGAAGTTCAGCGGGCGTCGCCCTATGCAGCCAAAACAGACAAACAGACAGCAAGGAGGGAAGCCAGAGAGACATTCTGGACTGGAGATCAAGTGCGCGCTCTTGCACAGTGGGAGATGGACCACCATGCAAGGACGCCGCCAGGTATGTTACAGTACCCCCCCCCCTTACGCCCCTTCTTCTTCAGGCCTGCCAGAATCTTCCGCAGGGAATTCGAGGACCAGTCGTTCACTTCAAGGAGATCACTTCCACTGTCCACAGGAAAAATTGATCTCATCTGGTTAGCTAGGATGCTACCTCCTATCCAGCCATCCCTAGCAACAGACGAAACGGGTGGAGTACCAGGAACAGCACACAAGGAAGTCTCTCTCCACATATTTTCAGGTGGCACCCCAGAGGGTACAGGAGACGACTGGAAGTCCTTCACCGGGTTGGAGGGGGACAGAGACTTGGGGGTAATCTCTGCTTCGAGGTACATCTTGTCAAGCTCACAGGAAGAAATAGACGGGTTATCAGGTACATAATGAGGAAAAGTCACTGTCTCTTTGTTATCTGGTGGTACCCCGGAGAATTCAGGAAACAACTGGAGGTCCTCCGCCGGGTCAGAAGAGTGCAGAGGCTCAGAGAAAACATCTGCTTCAGAGTACACTAGGTCGGACTCACTGGAGGAAGCAGGCGAGGTATCGGGTACCGAGTATAGGAAAGTCTCTGTCCATTCACCACCAGGTGGCACCCCGAAGGGTTCTGGAGACAACTGGAGGTCCTCCGCCTGGTCAGAGGGGTGTAGAGACTCAAGGGTAACCTCTGCTTCAGAGTACACAAGGTCGGACTCACTGGACGAAGCAAGCGAGGTATCAGATCCAGGATATAGGAAAGTCTCTGTCCATTCACCACCAGGTGGCACCCCGAAGGGTTCTGGAGACAACTGGAGGTCCTCCGCCTGGTCGGAGGGGTGTAGAGACTCGGGATTAACCTCTGCTTCGGAGTACACTAGGTTGGACTCACTGGACGAAGCGAGCGAGGTATCAGGTACAGAGTAAAGGAGTCTCTGTCCTTTCGCTACCAGGTAGCACCCCGAAGGGTTCTGGAGACAACTGGAGGTCCTGCGCCTGGTCGGAGGGGTGTAGAGACTCGGGAGTAATCTCTGCTTCGGAGTACACTAGGTTGGACTCACTGGACGAAGCGAGCGAGGTATCAGGTACAGAGTATAGGAGAGTCTCTGTCCTTTCGCTACCAGGTAGCACCCCGAAGGGTTCTGGAGACAACTGGAGGTCCTCCGCCTGGTCGGAGGGGTGTAGAGACTCGGGGGTAACTACCACTTTGGGGTACCCATTGTCAGGCTCACAGGACGAAGCGGACAAAGTATCGAGTACCGAGTGTAAAGAAGTCTCTCTCCATTTGTCATCGAGTGGTATCCCGGAGGATTCAGGAGGCAACAGGGGGTCCTCCGCCAGGTAGTAGAGGTGCACAGACTCAGAGGTAACCACAGCTTTGGAGCATCCTTGGACATGCACACCGGTTAAAGTGGGTGAAGCATCTGATGCTGGGTGCAGGAAGTTCTCCTGTGTGGAGTCTGGATGGGCAGAAGTCTCTTCGGGCAGGAGAACCGGAGCACTACCCACGCACATTACCCGTTGGGGCTTCTCCGGGATACAGGGAGATGAAGCTTCAGTAGGGACTTCAAGGTTGGGGTCAGGAGGTCTCAGGGAGGACAGACCCTGGCGTGACGGCTTGCCTCTACGTCTAGCACGTCTGGACTGCCTCTTGAGGTTGGGAGTAGTATTCCGGAAAGCGTAGTCACCCTGTGAGGATTCTGGGTGGGCAGTAGTCTCATTGGGCTGGAGGACTATTGCGCTACCCACACACATTACCCATCGGGGCTGCTCCGGGATATTGGGAGGTGAAGCTTCAGCAGGAGCCTCCGGGTTAGGATCATCGAAGACCATTAGAAAGGCCACCAGGAAGGCCATTAGGTCCAGGAGGATCGGATCCCGTGTTTCATATAGGGGGTTGATCCATTCCAAGGCATCACCCGCCAGGTAAGACATAATGAATGCCACCTTAACCCGATCGGTGGGAAAACATAGAGGGTAGAACTTGAAGTGTAGCATGCATTGCTCCACAAATGCACGACTTTGTCTTGGATCCCCATAGTAACGTGGCGGATCCGCAGGAACGAGAGCAGATAGATCCATCTGGACGGGTGCGTAATTCGCCTGGAACTCAGCTGAGAAAAAAAATAAATAAATTTTATTTATTTATTTTTAATGCATGTATTCGCTGGAAAACTTCTCAGAGAGCGAAGGCCGTGGGGCTCAACGGGAACCATGGCCTGAGCATGCTGTTATGCACACGCCCGGACTGACTGGCGTGTGCGGGTGTTGTGGTTCCACTGGACAATGGACCGGAGAGTGCCTGGAGGGGCGTGACTAAGTATCTGGCCGATCCGACCAAGGTGGCACGACGGCATACGACGCCAGTGCACCAGGGAGAAACCGGGCAGAGGGACCAGGTGCTACTCCAGGTCAAACTCCGGACACGGGGGTTGACCCACACTGGAATTACTGGAACAGGCAGGTTAGGCTGGCACAGACTGGTGGATGTAAGCAAACACGGCAGGTATGCAGAGGGGTGGATACAGGCGAGTATGCGGGCAGGGAGGTACTGGCCGAAAGGACGGGCTGGAGCACAGAAAGGTTAAGACCCAGTACAGACTGGGTCACAGAACCGCAGATGCGGTAGACAACCACAGCAGAGAGGGAACGCCCAAAGCGGTGGGCAAGAACAGAGCAGGACGGGGCTGCAGGAGCAGCGAGCACAAGCAGGGCAGGACAGGACTGCCAGAGCAGCGGGCAGAAGCAGGGCAGGACAGGACTGCCGGAGCAGCGGGCAGAAGCAGGGCAGGACAGGACTGCCGGAGCAGCGGGCAGAAGCAGGGCAGGACAGGACTGCCGGAGCAGCGGGCAGAAGCAGGGCAGGACAGGACTGCCGGAGCAGCGGGCAGAAGCAGGGCAGGACAGGACTGCCGGAGCAGCGGGCAGAAGCAGGGCAGGACAGGACTGCCGGAGCAGCGGGCAGAAGCAGGGCAGGACAGGACTGCCTGAGCAGTGAGCAAAAGGGTAAGAGCGGAGCAAGGCTGCCGGAGCAGTGAGCAAGGAGTCAGAGCAGGACGGACAGGGCTCTGTTCACACGGAACAGACAGGAAGGGAAAGGCAGAGCCAGATACCCACAGGGTACTTGCAGTGAAGTAGCGAGGGGACCACAAACTCACAAACGGGAGTACAGAGACAACAAGCAGGAGTTAGGTACGAGTTCAGACTCTGCAGAAAAAGGAAAGGAACGGACATAGAGGCAAAACAGGTAAAGGATAGGAGAGAGTTCAGACTGGAACTGAGTGTACGGAAGAGACCGACACTGCAGCGGGATACAGGAGCGGGTCTGGGAATACGGCCCCCAGAGAGGCGGGACGAACAGGCAAGGAGCGTGTTCAGACAGGACAGACAAGATACAGGAACGGATCTAGGTAATCGGCCCCTAGAAGGCGGGAGGAACAGGCTAGGAGCGTGTTCAGACAGGCCTGGAAATACAGCCTCCAGGAAAGGCAGCAGGCAAGAGAACACAGACAGGACTCAGTTCAGACACGGGAACAGATACTGCAAGACAGGAGAAATAGACAGGACTCAGTTCAGACAGGAACAGATACCGCAAGGCAGGGACACAAACAGGACTCTGTTCAGACGGGAACAGATACCGCAAGGCACAGACAGGCAGATTGTAACATACCTGGCGGCGTCCTTGCATAGTGGTCCATCTCCCACTGTGCAAGAGCGCGCACTTGATCTCCTGTCCAGAATGTCTCTCTGGCTTCCCTCCATGCTATCTGTTTGTGTCTGTTTCTGCTGCTTAAGGGCGGCGCCCGATCACTTCCTGCTTTTTGTACCTGCTGTGGGTCACACCCCTTGTGCGTCCTCAGCCTATTGCTGTCTGTCACCTGGTATATAGCTCAGCTGCTCCCATCTATCCCTGCCTGAGCATAGTGTTTCATTCAGTGTGTGCTTGCACTCTGAAGGTGCCAGGTCCTGTTCTGTGTTCTCTTGTCTGCCTATCCTGGAGGCTGTATTTCCAGGCCTGTCTGAACACGCTCCTAGCCTGTTCCTCCTGCCTTCTAGGGGCCGATTACCTAGACCCGTTCCTGTATCTTGTCTGACCTGTCTGAACACGCTCCTAGCCTGTTCCTCCTGCCTTCTAGGGGCCGATTACCTAGACCTGCTTCTGTATCTTGTCTGTCCTGTCTGAACACGCACCTTGCCTGTTTGTCCTGCCTCTCTGGGGGCCGTATTCCCAGACCCGCTCCTGTATTCCGCTGCAGTGTCGGTCTCCTCCGTACACTCAGTTCCAGTCTGAACTCTCTCCTATCCTTTACCTGTTTTGCCTCTATGTCCGTTCCCTTCCTTTTTCTGCAGAGTCTGAACTCGTACCTAACTCCTGCTTGTTGTCTCTGTACTCCCGTTTGTGAGTTTGTGGTCCACTCGCTACTTCTCTGCTAGTACCCTGTGGGTGTCTGGCTCTGCCTTTCCCTTCCTGTCTGTTCCGTGTGAACAGAGCCCTGTCCCCCCTACTCAGCCTAGCCTGCTCTGACTCCTTTGCTTACCGCTCCGGCGGTTCTAGCCTGCTCTGACTCCTTGCTCACTGCTCCGCAGCCTTGCTCCGCTCTGTCCCTTTTGCTCACTGCTCCGGCAGTCCTGTCCTGCCCTGCTTCTGCCCACTGCTCCGGCAGTCCTGTCCTGCCCTGCTTCTGCCCGCTGCTCCGGCAGTCCTGTCCTGCCCTGCTTCTGCCCGCTGCTCCGGCAGTCCTGTCCTGCCCTGCTTCTGCCCGCTGCTCCGGCAGTCCTGTCCTGCCCTGCTTCTGCCCGCTGCTCCGGCAGTCCTGTCCTGCCCTGCTTCTGCCCGCTGCTCCGGCAGTCCTGTCCTGCCCTGCTTCTGCCCGCTGCTCCTGCAGCCCCGTCCTGCTCTGTTCTTGCCCACCGCTTCGGGCGTTCCCTCTCTGCTGTGGTTGTCTACCGCATCTGCGGTTCTGTGACCCAGTCTGTACTGGGTCTTAACCTTTCTGTGCTCCAGCCCGTCCTTTCGGCCAGTACCTCCCTGCCTGCATACTCGCCTGTATCCACCCATCTGCATACCTGCCGTGTTTGCTTATATCCACCAGTCTGTGCCAGCCTAACCTGCCTGTTCCTGAGTCCCAGTGTGTACTGGGTCCTATCCCGCCTGTGTTCCTACCTGCTAGTGCCTCCCTGTCTGCACTCTAGCTGTGCTTGCCTGTACCCCTCTACCTGTATTGTTCCTGAGTCCCAGTGTGTACTGGGTCCTATCCCGCCTGTGTTCCTACCTGCTAGTGCCTCCCTGTCTGCACTCTAGCTGCGCTTGCCTTTACCCGCCTGCCTGCATACCAGTCGTGCCTGCCTTTACCCTCCAGTCTGTGCGCCAGCCTAACCAGCCTGATCCAGTAATCCCTGTGTGGGTCAACCCCCGTGTCCGGAGTTTGACCTGGAGTAGCACCTGGTCCCTCTGCCCGGTTTCTCCCTGGTGCACTGGCGTCGTATGCCGTCGTGCCATCTTGGTCGGATCGGCCAGATACTTAGTCACGCCCCTCCAGGCACTCTCCGGTTCATGGTCCAGTGGAATCACTACAATCACACGCACACGCCGCTCAGCCCGGGCGTGTGCATAACACAGATCTAGGAATACGGCCCCTAGAAGGCGAAAGAACAGGCAAGAAGCGTGTTCACAAGAACAGACCACAGTTCAGACACAGAACTGGAAAACAGGCAGGAAAACAGGATAGGACCTGGCATGTCAGAGACAAAAAGCCAACTGACAGGACACAATGCTCAGGCGCCATCTTGAGGAAGAAGGTGGTATAAATACCCAAAGATGGACAGCAATAGGCTGAAGGTGCAACAGGGGCGTGTCCGCAGCAGGTACAAGAAACAGGAAGTTCAGCGGGCGTCGCCCTATGCAGCCAAAACAGACAAACAGACAGCAAGGAGGGAAGCCAGAGAGACATTCTGGACTGGAGATCAAGTGTGCGCTCTTGCACAGTGGGAGATGGACCACCATGCAAGGACGCCGCCAGGTATGTTACACATGTCATTGGTGGCCAGTGGTTGCCTACAATAAATTAGTTCATACATTACCTGTCCCCGCCGATCGCCACCTAAAATAAAGTAAAAAATAAAAAACTACACTTATACTCACCTAGACACCTAATTCCCCGAAGCCATCGATCTCCTGTAATAAAATATAAAATAATAAACCACAACCTTATCCTTACCCCTCCGTAGTAGTCCACGAGTGTCCCACGATGATCTCCAGTTTAGAGCAGCCACATAGAATGTGACCGCTCTGAACCGCTGCCGCCGCTAGAATGATGGGGCCGTAAAGCAACCCTGTCATTGCATAAGCGGGTTCGCCGGAGTTCAGGCAGCGCTGCTCCGGTTAGCTCCTTTATGGCCCTGCTGTATCGTGAGAAATTCCCACGGTACAGCAGTGCCGTAAATGAGGTCTCCGGAGCTGCGCTGCCTGAATGCACTCCGGTGACCTCAGTCAGTGGCTCCCGCTGCCGGGAGCGGACGTGTTCCCGGCAGTGTGAGCTTACAGCAGCCATGCACAGCTGTCACCATCTCCAGATGTGACAGCTGTGCATGGGAGATCAGCGCAGGAATGTGGACAGGTAACTATTTTTTTTTAGTAAACTAAGAATTAAATAAAATTGTGTGTTTTATTTCAAATAAATTATTTTTTTCTGGGTGTAGTGTGTTTTTTCTTTTTAACACTTTGTAGGTTAGTAATGGGGGTGTCTTATAGACGCCCATCATTACTAACCTGGGCTTCATGGCAGCTGGCGCTGACATGAACCCCAACCCTATTACCCCCTGCCATCGCACCAGGGCAGCGTGGAAGACCGAGGCTAAGTGCCAGAGTTGGCGCATCCTATGGATGCACCATTTCTGGGGCGGCTGACGGCTGGTGTTTCTAGCCTGGGAGGGGGCCAAAATTCATGGCACACTTCCTGGGCTATTAATATCAGCCCCCAGCTGTCTGCCTAGCCTTTGCTAGCTATTAAATAGGGGGTACCCCACATCACTTTTTGGGAGGGGTCCCCCATTTTAATAGCTAGTAAAGGCTAGGTATTCAGCTGGGGGCTGATATTAGTAGTCTGGGAAGCTCCGTGGGTATTACCCACTTCCCAGGCTTCAAAGATCTGCCCCAGCCGTCTGCTTAACCTCCGCTAGAGCCTAAAATTATGGGGGATCCCACGCCAATTTTTTTTTTAAATAAATCCTTTATTTTAACACTAAATGACATTTGAGGAGTTAATAAAGATGCAGTCCCTAAATTATTATTTATTTTTTAATTAATTTTTCCCAAAAATTTTGACGTGGTCTTTGCCATATTTTTGTATGCCAGCCAGGTACAGCATCCAGCTTCTATGAACGCGTCATTTTCCGGGGTGGCTGCGGACTGCAATTTGCACCGGGGGGGGGGGGGCAGAAAGCTTGGGCCTCCCTGCGCTGCAGATTCCATCCCCCAGCTGCCTAGTTGTACCTGGCTGGACACACAAATAGGGAGAAGCCCCACGTATTTTTTTTTTAAATTATTTCATGAAATTCATGAAATAATAAAGAAAAAAAGGGCTTCCCTATATTGTTGTGTCCGGCCAGGTACAAATAGGCAGCTGGTGGTTGGGCCTGCCTGCTGTACCTGGCTGGACACAAATATAGTGCGAAGCCCCAGGTCAATTTTTTTAAAATTATTTCAGGAAATTCATGAAATAATTAAAAAAAAATTGATGTGGGGCTTCGCCCTATATTTGTGTCCAGCCAGGTACAGCAGGCAGGAACGGGCTGCGCCCAACCACCAGTTGCCTATTTGTACCTGGCCGGACACAACAATATAGGGAAGCCCTTTTTTTAAAAAATTATTTCATTAAATAATTTTTAAAAAATTGACGTGGGGCTTCGCACTATATTTGTGTCCAGCCAGGTACAGCAGGCAGGAACGGGCTGCCCCCAACCACCAGTTGCCTATTTGTACCTGGTTGGACACAACAATATAGGGAAGCCATTTTTTCTTAATTATTTCATGAATTTCATGAAATAATTAAAAAAAAAAACGTGGGGCTTCGCCCTATTTTTGTGTCCAACCAGGTACAACTAGGCAGCTGGGGGCTGGAATCCGCAGCGCAGGGAGGCCCAAGCTTTCTGGGCCCCACCCGCTGCAAATTGCAGTCCGCAGCCACCCCGGAAAATGGCGCGTTCATAGAAGCGCCATCTTCTGGCGCTGTACCCAGCTCATCCAGGGCCCTGGTGCGGTGGCTCACTGGGTAATAAAGGGGTTAAGGCCAGCTTGGCATTATCAGCTGGCCCTAAGCCCGAAATTCATGGGGTCACGCCAATATTAGACATGACCACCATGAATTTCTAGTAAAGTATTTAAAAAAAACACAACACCCAGAAAAAAGTCCTTTAATTGAAATAAACACACAATTCTTTATTGTTCTAAATTAAACTATACTTACCATCACGCCCATTCCAGCTGAAGCCAACGATCTCCTGCAATAAAAGAAAAATAATAAAGCAACATCATCCTTACCTTTCCATGGTTCCCACGACAGCTTCAGCTCTGCTACATCGAGATGACAGGCTGGACCGCAGCAGAACGCTGCCATCCAGCCTGCCATGCCGCAGACACTGAGAAGCGCAGGCATGCTTGCGCTCCTCAGTGTCTCTCTGTGACGGCATCCAGATGAGCCGAGGTCATGTCCAATGAACTCAGCTCACCTCATGCACGTCACTGACAGCGTGGGAAAATTCTCCTGCACTCAGTGCTTCAGCGTGAGAATTTTCCCACGCTGTCAGTGACGTGAATGAGGTGAGGTCATGTCCAATGAACTCAGCTCACATCATGCACGTCACTGACAGCGTGGGAAAATTCTCACGCTGAAGCGCTGAGTGCAGGAGAATTCTCCCACGCTGTCAGTGACGTGCATGAGGTGAGCTGAGTTCATTGGACATGACCTCGGCTCATCTGGATGCCGTCACAAAGAGACACTGAGGAGCGCAAGCAGGCCTGCGCTTCTCAGTGTCTGCGGGATGACAGGCTGGATGGCAGCGTTCTGCTGCGGTCCAGCCTGTCATCTCGATGTAGCAGAGCTGAAGCTGTCATGGGAACCATGGAAAGGTAAGGATGGGGTTGCTTTATTATTTTTCTTTTATTGCAGGAGATCGTTGGCTTCAGCTGGAATGGGCGTGATGGTAAGTAGAGTTTAATTTAGAACAATAAAGAATTGTGTGTTTATTTCAATTAAAGGACTTTATTCTGGGTGTTTGTGGTTTTTTTTTTAACTTTGACTATGGGGTTAGTAATGGGGGTGTCTTATAGACGCCTCTCCATTACTAACCTGGGCTTGATGTCAGCTGGCATTATAAGCTGACATCAACCCCAGCCCTATTACCCCCTGCCACCGCTACAGGGCAGTGGGAAGAGCGAGGCTAAGTGCCAGAATTGGCGCATCCTATGGATGCGCCATTTCTGGGGCGGCTGACGGCTGGTGTTTCTAGCCTGGGAGGGGGCCAATATTCATGGCACCCTTCCTGGGCTATTAATATCAGCCCCCAGCTGTCTGCCTAGCCTTTGCTAGCTATTAAATTAGGGGGGACCCCACGTCATTCTTTTGAGGGGGTCCCCCATTTTAATAGCTAGTAAAGGCTAGGTATTCAGCTGGGGGCTCATATTAGTAGCCTGGGAAGCTCCGTGGGTATTACCCCCTTCCCAAGCTTCAAACATCTGCCCCAGCCGTCTGCTTAACCTCCGCTAGAGACTAAAATTATGGGGAACCCCACGCCAATTTTTTTTAAGTAAATCCTTTATTTTAACACTAAATGACAAGTACAGTAATCAACACTGTCACTGTACTTCATATATATGTGACTGACATGTTTCTATCTATCTAATCTATGTATGATTCTCTATTCCTTCTATTCTAAATTGTCGGGTACAGATGCTGAATTGCCGGCCGGCTTTTTTAAAGAGACGGTGCATGAAAACACTATTATATTTTTAAATAAATCCTTTACACTAAATGACAAGTACAGTAAGCAACACTGTCACTGTACTTCATATATATGTGACTGACATGTTTCTATCTATCTAATCTATGTGTGAAGCTCTATTCTGTCTGTTATAAATTGTCGGGTACCGCTGCTGAATTGCCGGCCGGCTTTTTTAAAGAGACAGTGCATGAAAACACAATTATTTTTTTAAATAAATCCTTTACACTAAATGACAAGTACAGTAAGCAACACTGTCACTGTACTTCATATATATGTGACTGACATGTTTCTATCTATCTAATCTATGTGTGAAGCTCTATTCTTTCTGTTGTAAATTGTCGGGTACCGGTGTATGCCGCTGATGAATTGCCGGCTTTTCGCGTAATACATTCTACATTATTCTTAGTTGTTTTACTTCATGTAGAATTAACCTACAAGGAAAGAAAGGGTTTATTTTCATTCCGATATTTGTGTCCCATTGACTTGCATTGGTTTCCGGTATTGGAATCAGCGATATCCGATACTTTTTGGGTATCGGTCCGATCCAATCCGATACGATATTTCCTGATATCGGAAGGTATCGCTCAACACTACACTTAATGTGATTGATAAAGGGTTTTTGGAAAAACTTAAATTGAAATCCAAACCTTTGTCATCACCTATTTCTGTGATTGCAATTGATAACACTCCCTTGAAATGTATCACTCACAAGGTTGCTGCATTTCCTCTCACTATCAATGGACTTCACCAAGAAATTTTGGACTTGGTTGTATTAGATAATTTAACCTCTCCAATTGTTCTAGTTTTGACTTGGTCAAAACTGCACAATCCTTTGCTGGACTGGTCCATTAATATGATAAAGTCTTGGAGTCTGAAGTGCTGTGATAAGTGTTGTAATGGTCGAATTGTGGCTATGGAAAAAGGGGAATTACCTGAACCTATTCAAGATTTTTGGAGGGTTTTTTCGTTGGAGGAGTCGCAAGTTTTACCTCCTCATAGGGATTATGATTGCGCCATTGAGTTTCTTCCTGGAGCTACTCTTCCCAAGAGTCGCTTGTTTAATCTGACTATCCCTGAAAGAAAGGCCTTGGAGGAGTACATACAGACTAGCATGGCGGCTGGTCACATTAGACCTTCTAAGTCGCCTGTGGCAGTTGGATTTTTCTTTGTTAAAAAAAAGGAAGGGGGTTTATGTCCATGTCTGGATTTTCATAAAATTAATAAGATTACCGAACGCAATTCCTACCCATTGCCGTTAATTCCTGACTTGTTTAACCAGTTAGTGGGGGCCAAGTGGTTCTCTAGGATTGATCTCCGGGGGGCATACAATTTGTTACGAGTGAAGGAGGGTGATGAATGGAAAACTGCTTTTAACACTCCGGTAGGTCATTTTGAGAATCTGGTGATGCCTTTTGGTCTTACCAATGCACCTGAATTTTTTCAGAACCTCATTAATGACATCCTGAGACCTTTAATTAGTAAGAATGTGGTTGTGTATTTAGATGACATTTTGATTTATTCGCCGGATCTGGAGTCCCATTGGCAGAGTGTACATGAAGTTTTGCAGTTATTGAGTGATAATTCACTCTTTGCTAAGCTGGAGAAATGTGAGTTCGCTGTGCAGAAAATTAGTTTTTTGGGCTACATTGTCTCCAGCGAGGGCTTTGAGATGGACCCGGTGAAGGTTCAGGCTGTTCAGGAATGGCCTAGGCCTATTGGTTTGAAATCTATGCAGAGATTTTTGGGTTTTGCCAATTATTACAGGAAATTCATGAAGAATTTTTCTGTAATTGTTAAGCCTCTAACCAATCTCACCAGGAAATGTGCGAATACCGTCCAGTGGACTACTGAGGCCATTGAAGCGTTTAAGTATCTCAAAGAGAGGCTCAGTTCTGCCCCTATCCTTATGCAGCCTGATGAGACCAAGCCTTTTTTGGTCAAGGTCGATGCGTCATCGGTGGGGGTCGGAGCAGTTTTGTCTCAGGAGAACAGGGATGAAGTACATCCTTGTGCCTTCTTTTCAAAAAAAATTTCGGAAACCGAACTGAATTATGATGTTGGAAATCGGGAGTTGCTGGCTATTAAACTCACGTTTGAACATTGGCATCATTTTTTGGAAGGCGCTAGATTTCCTATTCAGGTTTTCACAGATCATAAGAATTTGATCTATTTGGATGCTGCCAAGCGCTTGAATGCCCGTCAAGCTAGGTGGGCACTTTTTTTTTCTCGGTTTCATTTTTCCTGTTACCTATATCCCTGGTACTAAGAATGTTAAAGCCGATGCTTTATCTCGCAGCTTCTCTCCTATGGTCGGTGCCGAGGAGGAGGAGAGCATTTTACAGAAAGGAGTCGTGGTGGCGGCATTGGACTCCGTTTTGGAGAATGGGATTCTGAAAGCTCAAGATGATGCTCCATCTAACACTCCCCATGGGAGGTTGTTCGTGCCTAGAACCTTTAGGAGAGATTTGTTTGTGGAGTGTCAAGATTCTCGGTTGGCAGGTCATCCAGGAATTTCTGAGACTAAGAGACTTATCAGTCGTAGTTTTTGGTGGCCTGGATGGCAGAAAGAAGTCATCAAGTAGGTGCGTCAATGTACTGTGTGTGCTAGGTCAAAGGCTTCACATACTCCTGTTGCGGGGTTGCTTTGCCCTCTGGAGGTTCCTAGTGCGCCTTGGACGCATCTCAAAATGGATTTTATTACTGATCTTCCTGTGTCCGAGGGTTTTACTGTCATCTGGGTGGTCGTGGACCATTTTAGTAAGATGTGTCATTTGGTTCCATTCATTAAGTTGTCCTGTGCCAAGACTCTCGCTAAGGCGTTTGTTAAGGAGATTGTCAAGCTTCATGGCGTTCCCACGGATATTGTTTCTGATAGAGGACCTCAGTTTGTGGCTCGCTTTTTGTGACTGGTTGGGAGTCCAATTGTCATTTTCATCTGGGTATCATCCTGAGTCTAATGGACAGAC
Organism: Phyllobates terribilis; assembly: GCF_046119375.1. Classification (NCBI taxonomy): domain Eukaryota; kingdom Metazoa; phylum Chordata; class Amphibia; order Anura; family Dendrobatidae; genus Phyllobates; species Phyllobates terribilis. The sequence goes on along the minus strand of NW_027362763.1, from coordinate 421,374,940 downwards.
TGAAAGAAAGAACCAGGATGTAGAACAGCTTTTGCGTTGTTTTGTGGCGGACAATCAAGAGGTGTGGTCTGAATTTCTGCCTCTCGCAGAATTTGCCCTTAACAATCATAAATCCTCCTCAGCTGGGTGTTCTCCTTTTTTTTGCTGTACTGGGAGACATCCGTCTTTTGGTTCGTTCTCCAAATTGGGGTCGGCGGTGCCGGAGGAGGAGAATTTTTCCGGTGATTTGGAGAGAGTTTGGACTAATGCACGTTGCAACCTTCAAGAGGCTAACAAGAAGTATTTTGACAGGAAACGTAAGGAGGTTTTGTATACTGTGAGTGACATGGTTTGGTTGTCCTCAAGGAACTTGCGGTTGAGGATTCCCTGTAAAAAACTGGGTCCTAAGTTTGTGGGTCCATTTAAAGTGCTTCAGGTTATTAACCCATCTGTGGTTAGGTTGGATGTCCCTACTTCCTGGAAGATTAATCCTGCGTTTCATGTTTCCTTGTTGAAAAAAGCTGATGTATCAGATAGGGATGCCACTGTCACAGTTCCTCCTGTGGTGGAAGACGGCGAATATGAAATTTCTCGTATCTTGAATTATAGATGGCATAGAGGGAGATTACAGTATCTCGTCTCCTGAAAGGGTTTGGTCCCGAAGATAACTCCTGGGTAAGGGCGGATGATGTCTCTGCTCCTAGGCTTGTTAAAGCTTTCCACAGGAGGTTTCCGGATAGGCCTGGGCCTGGAGGAACCAGAGGATCCTCATAAAAGAAGGGGTACTGTTAGAACCCTCCTGTTTGTTTTTTCTATCTTGTGTTTTGCGGTCACGTGACCATCTGCCTTTATATTCCAGCTCCGCCCTTTTGGCTGTGCTGGACTTCAATGTTGTTTGACTGTTTTGCTAGCCAGGTGCTTCTGTGTCTTTCTCTGTCAGTTCGCTTGGTCCTTCTGGGACCTCTAGTACCTTTTTGTCAGTTTATCTTTTTGTGTTCTGCAACAACTTCTCAGTTTAGGAGGTGTCCCATTTTTTGTTCCAGTCCTTTGTTCTTTTAGGGACCCCTCCCCTCATGCTATAGGTCTTCGTTCAGACTAGCCAAGGACTAAGGCGGGTTTGTTTGCAAGGAACAGGCAGCCCGCTACATCATAGGGATTCAGCTTAGTCTTACCGTAGAGATAGCTTTCCCCTCTCTTTCCTTAGTACTTGTTGCAGACCATAACACCCACACTACAAGGAGAACTTTATATCTCTTTTTCCTGAGGCGGACTGGTCTACAAAAAATGGGGCAATACGAGAAGGCCCTTGTTGCGGAACTATTAAAATAATTCCCATTTGAAAACGCTGGCGGCAAAGGTCACAGTTCGTTGGACAACCAAGGACTACAGGCGAGAGAGACACAACTCCAATCCAGCAGTCAAAGTTCTGGGAGAATTTTCTCAGACCCTCCTGAGGCATGGGGTACTCTCACAAGGAGTGCAATGTTTCGGAAGATGCTGAGGGAGTACCTTGCCGACAGTACCAACATCCTCCGTGATTCCTCTGTGCATTTTGGAATTATTGGGTATCCAAGCTGGATACGTGGAATGAACTGGCTCTCTACGCCTTGAATGTCCTGGCCTGCTCTGCCGCTAGCGTTTTATCAGAGCACATCCGCCTGTTAACTGAAAATGCTGACAGGCTGACTCTTATAAAAATGAAAAAGGGCTGAATTGGGCCAGACTTCTCAACACCACCAAATGATAGCAGCGTAACATAAACTCAAATCCAGTGTCTTTTTTTGGGAGGTGTATTCCCATGCACCTTTTCACACCTACACATGAGTATACGCTTCCTGGTTTTGGCCTTCCTCCACGCCTCTTCCAAGGGGCATTGGAGTGCCTCCCAATTTTTGGTAGCCCTTGCATTCACTGCATAAGCCAATACTATGGGAGACCCACTTCCTAATAATGGGAACATTTTTTCATGAGGCCCTCTATGTCTCTTCCAAGGGGCATTGGAGTGCCTCCCAATTTTTGGCAACCCTTGTATTCACTGCATAGGCAAACACAATGGGAAACCCACTTCCTAATAATGGGAACATTGTTTTCAGGAGGCCCTCTAACCTCCACGTCTCTTTCAAGGGGCATTGGAATGCTTCCAAATTTTTGGCAACCCTTGCATTCACTGCATAGGCAAACACAATGGGAGACCCACTTCCTAATAATGGAAACATTGTTTTCAGGAGGCCCTCCTCTAAGTCTCTTCAAAGAGGTATTGGGGTGCATCCAAATTTTCAACGGGGTATTGGGGTGCGTCCCAATTTTGGGCAGCCCTGCCACTCACTGCATACGCAATAACAGTATAGGAGACCCACTCTTTAGTAATGGGAACAACAAAGCCTAGACGGCTGATGGCTCTCTAAGAATAGTGAGGGCCGACTGCTGGCCCTTTAAGAATAGTAAAGGCCGCCTGATGACCCTATAAAAATAGGCTTTGTGACTTTCAGAGTCCCTCCTTCATAAATGAAGCAGGATGTGTCTGATTATGTCTCACAAACCACATGGCCAAATACGGTTGTAAAATGTTAAAATGACATTTCCTGGTGAATGCATTTGTCACGGTTGAAAGCAATGCAAAAGTGCAAAAACGCATCAAAAACGCTACGTGTGAACATAGCCCAAGGTGTGGAGGAGTATTTTTGTTTTTGGTTATTTATTTTGCCTTATATACAAGTCATTACCCTGGAAAGGATGTTTCTTAACATATTTCCCAGGAAAATCCATTTTGGTTTTGTTTTATTGTGAGTCCTTAAAAAGGGCGTAATACCTCTGACAACATTGTTGACAGCAGTGACCTGGGAGTCAGAAATGCTTCCAGGAGTCTTCCCCATGATGTTCAAATGCCATTTTAACACTTTTCCAATCGATTTGGGACATTTTTAGGCCCACTGCAGACCGCCGGGGGGAGCCGCCTTAAAAATGCTCGAGTTTCCCATAGACTTACATTGGGCTCGTTGCTCGGATCGAGCACCTGAGTATTCCAATGTGCTCAACCTGAGCAACGAGCACCAGAGAATTTTAGTGCTCGCCCATCACTACTGGTAACTCAGAAAACAGGTCTTTATTCTGCTGCAACAGCTCCAGACACGCTGACTTTGGACTTGGCCACCAGACAAGGAGCTTCCACAGGTTCTCTGTCCTGCCACAGTTTAATCTGGTTGACATGGTAAACCTAGTAGGTCTTCCTCTTCCCTGATCGGTGGATTTTATAGTTGACTTCACCAACTTTTTCTACCACCTCATAGGGGCCCTGCCACTTGGCCAGTAACTTGCTCTCCACTGTGGGCACCAACACAAGTACTCGATCCCCTGCATTGAACTGTCTCACCCTGGCTGACCTATTATACATCCTGGACTGTGCTTCCTGCGCCTTGAGGAGGTGCTACTTCACAATGGGCATCACATTTGCAATCTTCTTTTGCATCTGGGCAATATGCTCCACCACGCTTTTGTAAGGTGTGGTCTCAACTTCCCAGGACTCTTTCGCCATATCCAGGAGTCCTCGAGGGTGTCAGCCATAGAGAGGATCAAACAGCGAGAAGCCTGTTAAAGCTTGGGGAACTTCCCTGATGGAGAATAACATATAAAGTCCCGGTATTGGCCATCCTTCTCCACTGCTTTTCACAACATAGCCTTCAAGGTTTTGTTAAACCTCTCCATCAGTCCGTCTGTCTGGGGATGGTACACTTAGGTTCTGAGCTTTGAAATCTACAGTGTCTTGCACAATTCCCTCATGACCTTTGAGATGAAGAAGGTCCCTTGATCCATCAGTATCTCCTTCGGCAGACCGTTTTGAGAGACGATATGGAGCAGCTCCCAAGAGATACACTTTGCGGAGGAATTTAAGGGTACCACCTATGGGTACCAGGTAGCATAATCCAGGACCACCAATATATATTTATGTCCTCTTGTGGACTTCACCAGGGGGCCCCACTAAATCCATCGCTATGCATTCGGATGGAAACTCGATGATGGGCAACGGCACTAGAGGATTACGGAAGTGAGCCACTGGGGAGGTTAGCTGGCATGTGGGGCAGGAATGACAATAGCTCATAATTTCTCTGTAGCACCCAGGCCAGAAGAATCTCTGGAGGATCCGGTCTTATCTGCCCCCAGGTGACCACTCAACACATGGGAATCAGCCATGTCTAACACCCTGCATCTATAGGGCCCTGTCACCAGTAACTACTCCACCACCTCACCCCTTGGCTTGGTTACTCTATAAAGTAGATCCCCATTCATAGAAAAATGAGGGAATTGACTGTCGGCCCCGGCTCCTGAGGCACCCCATTTAACACCGTCACATTTTCAAATGCCCCTTTAAGAGTTAAGTCACTGAGTTGGACTGTTCCAAAGTGTCCTTCGGACACCTCCAGCTCAGGGATGTTGGCCTCAGGGGATGCTACCTCATCCTCAATGCCAATAAGCACACATAAGGGAAAGTCGTCCGCTACAACCTGCAACAAAGTTTCTTTATTGGTGATCTGGCTGTCATCTGAGCAAGCAGGCGTCCCTGCTTTACCCCATATGTTCCAGAACAATACAAAGTCCTGTCCAATTAATATGGGGTGCAATAAGTTTTTAACGACCCCCACTTCCTGAGTCATGTTGCCACAGTTTGTGCTTACATCCACCAGGGTCACAGAATAGTTCATAGCATCCCCATGGATACACTGGACGCCCATCACCTTCCCAGGGACCAGCTGATGAGGAAACAGTCCAGTCACTCACATCCCGTTTACAGTCATTGAGCATGCCTGTGGCCCCAGGACTGGTTGAGAGACAGCCCTGCAGACAGGATATGCAAAATATGACCAGCACAGTCCTATTCTGCAGTCCATTGGCTGAGTGGTCATGGGGCAACAGGTGACAATGTGACCTGGGGTGTGACACCTCCAACAAATCACATTAATAGATGGGGCCTTTGGCAACAACTCAGATGCCTCCTGGGCTCTTGGACGCTTCCCAGATACGGCTCTAGTTCCTCTCTTTTGGGTGTCAGCCCCCCTTTGGGAACCCCAGTACAGAGATGCTAAGGATACCAAGGAAGTCTCAACCGCCTGGTACATTTCCATGAGGCCCACCAGTTCATCTGAATTCCGGGGATCTCCCTGGGCAACCTATGATTGCACCAGCCTCAGAAGGGAGTATATAAAAATGTCCATGACGACCCTCTACACCATTTGTGCTGGGAGATAGATTGAGGTTGCAACCACTTTTGGACAAGGTGTAGGAGCTCGAACATTTGGGACCGGGGAGGTTTGTCACCCTAATAGGCCCAGTAGTGCACCCGTTGCACCATAACAGTCAGAGCTACTCCTAAGCATGCCAAAATCTCAATTTTCAACTTGGCGTACTCTTTTGTGTCCTGCAAGGTCAGGTCATAATAGGACTCCTGCAGTTCCCCTGTTAGATATAGCGCCAGAACCTCCGCCCTCTGCTCTAGAAGCAATTTCTCCTGTTATGCAACCCTTTCAAAAACCGCCAGGAACGTCTCGACGTCATCACCTGGGGGTCATCTTTTACAAGGCCCTCCTTACTGTCTTCCTATTGTGGGAGTCATCACCTTAACTTGGGGGTGGGGCGGTTGCCCTTGTACGGATTGCCTCGACTAGGAGTTCTGCATCTGCTGTGGCTGTTGCCACTCTTGCTGCTGCTGCCACAGCTGTTGTTGATGGAGATTAGCCTGTACCAGTTGCCTTATCAGCTTCTCCATGGTTGCAGGTCACGCTTGTACTGCTACAGCTGTCTTGACTAGAGATGAGCGGTGTTCGACTAGAACTGTTCGCCAATCTCAAATTCGAGCTGTTTTGGGTGGTGTTCGAGTTGTTCGACGAACCCGAACGATTTGCAAAAAATTCGGCTGTTCGAGATTATGTTCGATAACTGTTCGTGCACCAAAAGCGTGTCCTGCATGTCTGGCGCTATTTAGAGCACCAATCATGCAGGGATTGTCTGCCACTCACTGTAATGCCACAGCCATGGTGGTTGTGGCATTACAGTGATTGCCCAAATCGATGGGAACAGTGCCAACAGTGAAACATGAAAAGCCGGCAATTCAGCAGCGGCATACACCTGTACCCGACAATTTAGAACCGAAAGAATAGAGCTTCACACATAGATTAGATAGATATAAACATGTCAGCCACATATATACGAAGTACAGTGATAGTGTTGCTTACTGTACTTGTCATTTAGTGTAAAGGATTTATCAAAAAAAATAATAGTGTTTTCGTGCACCGTCTCTTTAAAAAAGCCGGCCGGCAATTCAGCATCTGTACCCGACAATTTATAACAGACAGAATAGAGCATCATACATAGATTAGATAGATAGAAACATGTCAGCCACATATATACGAAGTACAGTGACAGTGTTGCTTACTGTACTTGTCATTTAGCGTAAAGGATTTATCAAAAAAAATAATAGTTTTTCATGCACCGTCTCTTTAAGAAAGCCGGCCGGCAATTCAGCATCTGTACCCGACAATTTATAACAGACAGAATAGAGCTTCACACATAGATTAGATAGATAGAAACATGTCAGTCACATATATATGAAGTACAGTGATAGTGTTGGTTACTGTACTTGTCATTTAGTATTAAAATAACGGATTTATTATTAAAAAAATTGGCGTGGGGTTCCCCTTAATTTTAGGCTCTAGCGGAGGTTAAGCAGACGGCTGGGGCAGATGTTTGAAGCCTGGGAAGGGGGTAATACCCACGGAGCTTCCCAGGCTACTAATATCAGCCCCCAGCTGAATACATAGCCTTTACTAGCTATTAAAATGGGGGACCCCCCAAAAAAAATGACGTGGGGTCCCCCCTAATTTAATAGCTAGCAAAGGCTAGGCAGACAGCTGGGGGCTGATATTAATAGCCCAGGAAGGGAGCCATGAATATTGGCCCCCTCCCAGGCTAGAAACACCAGCCGTCAGCCGCCCCAGAAATGGCGCATTCATAGGATGCGCCAATTCTGGCACTTAGCCTCGCTCTTCCACGCTGCCCTGGTGCGGTGGCAGGGGGTAATAGGGTTGGGGTTGATGTCAGCTTATAATGCCAGCTGACATCAAGCCCAGGTTAGTAATGGAGAGGCGTCTATAAGACACCCCCATTACTAACCCCATAGTCAAAGTTAAAGAAAGCACAAACACCCAGAATAAAGTCCTTTAATTGAAATAAAGACACAATCCTTTATTGTTCTAAATTAAACCATACTTACCGTCACGCCCATTCCAGCTGAAGCCAACGATCTCCTGCAATAAAAGAAAAATAATAAAGCAACCTCATCCTTACCTTTCCATGGTTCCCACGACAGCTTCAGCTCTGCTACATCGAGATGACAGGCTGGACCGCAGCAGAACGCTGCCATCCAGCCTCTCATCCCGCAGACACTGAGAAGCGCAGGCTTGCTTGCGCTGCTCAGCGTCTCTCTGTGACGACATCCAGATGAGCCGAGTTCATGTCCAATGAACTCGGCTCACCTCATGCACGTCACTGACAGCGTGGGAAAATTCTCAAGCTGAAGCGGTGAGTGCAGGAGAATTCTCCCACGCTGTCAGTGACGTGCATAAGGTGAGCTCATGTCCAATGAACTCAGCTCACCTCCTGCACGTCACTGACAGCGTGGGAGAATTCTCCTGCACTCAGCGCTTCAGCGTGAGAATTCTCCCGCTGAAGCGCTGAGTGCAGGAGAATTTTCCCACGCTGTCAGTGACGTGCATAAGGTGAGCTCATGTCCAATGAACTCAGCTCACCTCCTGCACGTCACTGACAGCGTGGGAGAATTCTCCTGCACTCAGCGCTTCAGTGTGAGAATTCTCCCACGCTGAAGCGCTGAGTGCAGGAGAATTTTCCCACGCTGTCAGTGACGTGCATGAGGTGAGCCGAGTTCATTGGACATTAACTCGGCTAATCTGGATGCCCTCACAGAGAGACACTGTGGAGCGCAAGCAAGCCTGCGCTTCTCAGTGTCTGCGGGATGACAGGCTGGATGGCAGCGTTCTGCTGCGGTCCAGCCTGTCATCTCGATGTAGCAGAGCTGAAGCTGTCATGGGAACCATGGAAAGGTAAGGATGATGTTGCTTTATTATTTTTCTTTTATTTCAGGAGATCGTTGGCTTCAGCTGGAATGGGCGTGATGGTAAGTATGGTTTAATTTAGAACAATAAAGAATTGTGTGTTTATTTCAATTAAAGGACTTTTTTCTGGGTGTTGTGTTTTTTTTAAATACTTTACTAGAAATTCATGGTGGTCATGTCTAATATTGGCGTGACCCCATGAATTTCGGGCTTAGGGCCAGCTGATAATGCCAAGCTGGCCCTAACCCCTTTATTACCCAGTGAGCCACCGCATCAGGGCCCTGGATGAGTTGGGTACAGCGCCAGAAGATGGCGCTTCTATGAACGCGCCATTTTCCGGGGTGGCTGCGGACTGCAATTTGCAGCGGGGGTGGCCCAGAAAGCTTGGGCCTCCCTGCGCTGCGGATTCCAGCCCCCAGCTGCCTAGTTGTACCTGGCTGGACACAAAAACAGGGCGAAGCCCCACGTCAATTTTCTTTAAATTATTTCATGAAATAATTAAGAAAAAAAGGGCTTCCCTATATTGTTGTGTCCGGCCAGGTACAAATAGGCAGCTGGTGGTTGGGGGCAGCCCGTTCCTGCCTGCTGTACCTGGCTGGACACAAATATAGTGCGAAGCCCCACGTCAATTTTTTTTAAATTATTTCATGAATTTCCTGAAATAATTTAAAAAAATTGAAGTGGGGCTTCGCACTATATTTGTGTCCAGCCAGGTACAGCAGGCAGGAACGGGCTGCCCCATCCACCAGCTGCCTATTTGTACCTGGCCGGACACAACAATATAGGGAAGCCCTTTTTTTCTTAATTATTTCATGAATTTCATGAAATAATTAAAAAAAATTGAAGTGGGGCTTCGCACTATATTTGTGTCCAGCCAGGTACAACTAGGCAGCTGGGGGCTGGAATCTGCAGCGCAGGGAGGCCCAAGCTTTCTGGGCCCCCCCCCGCTACAAATTGCAGTCCGCAGCCACCCCGGAAAATGGCGCGTTCATAGAAGCGCCATCTTCTGGCGCTGTACCCAACTCATCCAGGGCCCTGGTGCGGTGGCTCACTGGGTAATAAAGGGGTTAGGGCCAGCTTGGTATTATCAGCTGGCCCCAAGCCCAAAATTCATGGGGTCACGCCAGTATTAGACATGACTGCCATGAATTTCTAGTAAAGTATTTAAAAAAAACACAACACCCAGAATAAAGTCCTTTAATTGAAATAAAGACACAATTCTTTATTGTTCTAAATTAAACCATACTTACCATCACACCCATTCCAGCTGAAGCCAACGATCTCCTGCAATAAAAGAAAAATAATAAACCAACCTCATCCTTACCTTTCCATGGTTCCCACGACAGCTTCAGCTCTGCTACATCGAGATGACTGGCTGGACCGCAGCAGAACGCTGCCATCCAGTCTGTCATCCCGCAGACACTGAGAAGCGCAGGCATGCTTGCGCTCCTCACTGTCTCGCTGTGACGGCATCCAGATGAGCCGAGGTCATGTCCAATGAACTCGGCTCACCTCATGCACGTCACTGACAGCGTGGGAAAATTCTCACGCTGAAGTGCTGAGTGCAGGAGAATTCTCCCACGCTGTCAGTGATGTGCATGAGGTGAGCTCATGTCCAATGAACTCAGCTCACCTCCTGCACGTCACTGACAGCGTGGGAAAATTCTCCTGCAATCAGCGCTTCAGCGTGAGAATTTTCCCACGCTGTCAGTGACGTGCATGAGGTGAGCCGAGTTCATTGGACATGAACTCGGCTCATCTGGATGTCGTCACAGAGAGACGCTGAGCAGCGCAAGCAAGCCTGCGCTTCTCAGTGTCTGCGGGATGACAGGCTGGATGGCAGCGTTCTGCTGCGGTCCAGCCTGTCATCTCGATGTAGCAGAGCTGAAGCTGTCGTGGGAACCATGGAAAGGTAAGGATGAGGTTGCTTTATTATTTTTATTTTATTGCAGGAGATCGTTGGCTTCAGCTGGAATGGGCGTGATGGTAAGTATGGTTTAATTTAGAACAATAAAGGATTGTGTCTTTATTTCAATTAAAGGACTTTATTCTGGGTGTTTGTGTTTTTTTTAACTTTGACTATGGGGTTAGTAATGGGGGTGTCTTATAGACGCCTCTCCATTACTAACCTGGGCTTGATGTCAGCTGGCATTATAAGCTGACATCAACCCCAACCCTATTACCCCCTGCCACCGCACCAGGGCAGCGTGGAAGAGCGAGGCTAAGTGCCAGAATTGGCGCATCCTATGAATGCGCCATTTCTGGGGTGGCTGACGGCTGGTGTTTCTAGCCTGGGAGGGGGCCAATATTCATGGCTCCCTTCCTGGGCTATTAATATCAGCCCCCAGCTGTCTGCCTAGCCTTTGCTAGCTATTAAATTAGGGGGGACCCCACGTCATTTTTTTGGGGGGTCCCCCATTTTAATAGCTAGTAAAGGCTATGTATTCAGCTGGGGGCTGATATTAGTAGCCTGGGAAGCTCCGTGGGTATTACCCCCTTCCCAGGCTTCAAACATCTGCCCCAGCCGTCTGCTTAACCTCCGCTAGAGCCTAAAATTAAGGGGAACCCCACGCCAATTTTTTTAATAATAAATCCTTTATTTTAATACTAAATGACAAGTACAGTAACCAACACTATCACTGTACTTCATATATATGTGACTGACATGTTTCTATCTATCTAATCTATGTGTGATGCTCTATCTTTCTGTTCTAAATTGTCGGGTACCGCTGCTGAATTGCCGGCCGGCTTTTTTAAAGAGACAGTGCATGAAAACACTATTATTTTTTTAAATAAATCCTTTACACTAAATGACAAGTACAGTAAGCAACACTATCACTGTACTTATTATATATGTGACTGACATGTTTCTATCTATCTAATCTATGTGTGAAGCTCTATTCTTTCTGTTCTAAATTGTCGGGTACAGATGCTGAATTGCCGGCCGGCTTTTTTAAAGAGACGGTGCATGAAAACACTAATATTTTTTTTAATAAATCCTTTACACTAAATGACAAGTGCAGTAACCAACACTGTCACTGTGCTTCTTATATGTGTGACTGACATGTTTCTATCTATCTAATCTATGTGTGATGCTCTATTCCTTCTTGTCTAAATTGTCGGGTACCGGTGTATGCCGCTGCTGAATTTGCCGGCCGGCTTTTTTAAAGAGAGTGTCTTCTGAGCAGTTTGTCAGCTTTTGGACACCTTTGCAGGTGTTTTCTATGTGTTTCTATGTGTTTTTGTTTGCCTGCCATTGGTTTTAACGGTGTTCGACGGTGTTCTAAGGTGTTCGACGAACAGTTCGACGAACAGTTCCTCGAACATCCCGGTGTTCGACGAACCGAACCGAACCCGAACACTACGGGGGTGGCTCAACACTAGTCTTGACCCAGTCCATGCAGTTTTTAGACAGCAATCACCTATCCTCTCGGGTTTCTGCCTGCATCCGCATTACCAATTGTGAGGGATCGGCTCTGTGGTAGATGCTGGTTCACACACAGGATTCAGTTCATTGATTCAAAACAAACAGTTGGTTTATTAAAAGTTCATAAACTGTCAGGGTTAACAAAATAGCAGCCTCTTCCAGGTACAAAAAAGTATAACAGAGCAAAAATAAACAAGAAAATAACAAATTCATACAAAGCACGGACTCACCCGTTTAAATGTCAGTCCTTTTCTCTCAGACTCCAGCAGGGTCTCAGCAGCACATGCAAGGCCTCCTCACCTTGCAAACACACAGACAGATTGAGACAGCACAAGCTGCCTTAAATCAGACATTCCAAGACCTGGACTGGAGGTAAGTGAGCAGCTGATCCCACCCAGCTCTTTCAGCTGCTCGTAAAAGCCGGACCCAAAATCCAGGCCCATTAAACACCTCTCAACACTATGTGTGCTGGAACCTGCTTCTCCAGGTCCTACATCACTGAGGCTTGGCACCTCGGGAACACATACCTCCCGTCCACATCCTGTCCAGCTGCCACCTTATAATATATATATGTATGTATAAATATATATATACAAATACAGTATATATACATATATATACACACACTGCTCAAAAAATAAAGGGAACACTAAAATACCACATCCTAGATATCACTGAAGGAGGAGGTAGTGGTCCTGCTGCTGGGTTATTATCCTTCTACGGCCCCTTCCACGTCTCCCGGTGTACTGGCCTGTCTCATGAAATCTGCTCCATGCTCTGGACACTGTGTTAACAGACACAGCTACCCTTCTTGCCACAGTTCGCATCGATGTGCCATGCTGGATGAGCTGCACTACTTGAGCAACTTCTGTGGGTTGTACTGTAGACACCGACTCATGCTACTGTACCTCAACTGGTGAGAGCAATGACAAAATGCAAAAGTGACAAAAACAACAGCCAAAAAGGATGAGAACAGAGAAATGGTCTGTAGTCCCCTGCTGAACCACTCCTTTATTGGGGTGTTTTGCTAATTGCCTATCATTTCTTTTTGTTGTCTGTTCTATTTACACAACAGCAGGAAAAATTGATTCACAATAGGTGTTGCTTCATGACTAGACAGGTAGATTTCACAGAACTGTGATGAACTTGGAGTTACATTGTGTTGTTTAAGTGTTCCCTTTATTTTTTTGAGCAGTATATATACACATTATGCAATTTACATACTTGCAGTCTCATGCTGACTAGAGATGAGCGAACATTTCAATATTCGGTTCGGAAATGTTCGCCGAATATATAAACATTCGTCAAATTTATTCGTCGAATGTTCGTCGAACATTGCCGAATGCCAATTGACTCAGAGTACAAGTACTATAATTATTATTACTATTACAACGACATATATCTCATGGCGCTTTACATGTGAAAAGGGGTCACCGAACGTGCTCGCCACTACTCGGTACTTGCCCGAGCATCACGGTGCTCGACAAGCTCGGCGAGTATTTCCGGGTTGCTCGGACGGTAGCTCGAGTCCCCGCACTGCATGTTTGTCACTCTTTAGAGAGCCAATGAACATGCAGGGATTGCTTACCACACACTGTAATGCTGTAGCCTTGTTGGTTGTGGGCATTAAAGTGACTGGCTGGCCACACAGCGTCATCAGGTCTATATAAGACCTGGTGCCGCTATGCTCGTCACAGTCTACCCCGGAAACAGGCAGAGTAGGAAGAGATGCTGCTGAGTCAAGGAGAGATTTGCTTGTTTAGGTTATGTGCACACATAGCGTTTTTGATGCGTTTTCGTGGCGGTTTTCCCGGCATGGAAAGGCTGTGAAAACGTTTGTTAATAGGTCTGCCATGCATAGCAATGCGAATCCGGATGTGCTCTGCACATGATGCAGAAATTTCCACTCCGGATTCGCATTACATTAAAAAATGCAGCAGGACCATTGTTCCGGCATTTCCGCCGCGAATACGCGCCCATTGACTTGAATTGAAACAAAGCAGAACCGGATTTGCTGCGTTTCAATGAAAGACAATGGGTGCTGCAGGTGGTACCCGGGTCGGGAGAGGAGGCTACTACTTCTCTCATCCGACCGCCGCTCTGGCTGATAACAGCGGGAGCGGCGTGCTTGGGAGGAGCAGTAGCCCGCGGTAGTAAAAAAAGTAAAAAACAGTAAAAATTAAAAAGAAATCCTCATACTCACTTGTCCGGTGGCCCCCGGTGTCCTCCTGGTCCCCGGCGGCGATGCGCTGCTCCCAGCGGGCCCGCGCCCCACAGTATACTGAGCTGCCAGGACCTGTGGTGACGTCAGGTATCAGCTGATCAGTCACGTGACTGATCAGCTGATGCTCACGTGATCTCACCGTGGGAACCTTCAGAAGAAGGTTCCCATGGTGGTGAGCTTGCCGGGGCTGATCAGCTGATCTTCAGCTGATGAACCCCAGTGACCTTCTGCAGCATGTATACTGACAGGGGTGATTTTACACCCCTGTCAGTATACAGTGCTGTATTCTACAGCTGTGACATCAGTGATTGCTGATGTCACAGCTGTAGAAGTAACCCAGATCGTCGTGATACACTCGTTGCCGTTGTTGACGGCAGACAGGTGAGGAATATGGTTGTTTGTTATTTAACATTTTTTTCAGGAGATCGAGGGCTTTGTGGAGGCGTACAATAAAAATTTTTTAAAAAACGTATTTTTTTTCATTTCTTTAAAATACTTTATTCTGGCCGTGCTTTTATTGAAAAGGGGGCGACTATTTTACTACGCAGTTAGTAATGGGGGCATCTTACAAACGCCCGCCATTACTAACCTTGGCTTCACGTCAGCCACCAATACAAGGCCGACGTGAACCCCAACTCCATTACCCCACTCGCCACCGCTACAGGGCAGTGGGAAGAGCGAGGCTAAGAGGCAGATTTGGCACATCTTATGGATGCGCCATTTCTGGGACTGCTGAGGGGTGATATTAATAGCCGCGGAGGGGGCTAGTATCCATGGCCCCTTCCATGGCTATTAATATCAGCCCACAGCTGTCTAGTTTAGCCTTTGCTGGTTAGATTTTATAAGGGGAACCCACGTCAATTTTTTTCTCGGGTCCCCCTGTAATCTGGCCAGTAAAGGCTAAACAAACAGCTGTGGGCTGATATTAATAGCCAGGGAACATTTTAGTCTAATAGTACCTTCCCCGACTACTAATATCTGCCCCCAGCGGTCGGTTTTCCCTCTGCTGGTTATAAAAATGATGCGGGAGCACACGCCATTTTTTTTTTTAAATTTTAGGCTCTGTGCCCATAATTCAGACGTAGCAGCGCTTTGGACGCAATTTTTTTCTGCGTCCAAAACATTGCATTCTATTGAAAGCTGGTAAATCCGCATGTGTTCACTGAAACATGCGTATTTACCGCATTCTATACTTTCTAGTGGTCAAATTTCTGTGGCGGACAATAGCAACTCTGCAAGAGAATTTGACATTTTGCGTTCCTGAAAGATGGCCGCATGTCAGTGTCCGCGGGTGATTCGTAGCCTCTGATGCACGCATAGTGGACATGGGATTTCTAGAGATAAAATCCACTATGCTGTAACATCTGGATGCTGCGGGTTTGATGCTGTATAAACACACAGCCTCAAACCTGCAGCGGCTCCTGACCGTGGCCACGAACCCAAACTCACCTGCAGCATGTGAATTTCTGTAGCGGACACACCAGTCTCCGCTGCAGATTTTGACCAATTGAAGTGTCATTATATGCGGTGGATTCACATGTACCAACAACAAATGTGAGGCATTAGAACACTGCGTTTTGGACACAACAAAAATATGTTGTGTCCAAAGCGCTGCTGAGTGCTGTTCGTGGGAACATAGCGGCTAAAAAAACAGCTGTGAGATGTTAATTATAGCCAGGGACCATGTTTGCCTAATGGCACCTTCCCAGGCTAAAATTAGCAGCTCACAGCAGCCACATTGTAACATCCCAGGCGGCGTGCTTGCATGGCTTACCATCTTCCACCATGCAAGACCGCAATCTTACCTTTCAGGCCAGGCTGCACACTTTTGCTCCAGTACCTGCTGCTTGTATGTCTCTTGTCTGCTGGCTTAGGGCGTCGGCTCTGTTGCTTTCTGATTCTTAAAGCTACAGTGTGCGCAGTCCTAATGCATCCCTTGCCTATTGCTGTGAGTCACTGGATACTTAAACCCCCTCCACCCAGTAGGAGGTGCCTCAGCAACACTTTCTTACAGTCTGTTCTGTGCAACTGTGAGTTGCCAGGTCCTGTCCTGACTCTAGTCTGTCCGCCACCCTGGGGGCTGAGGACCCAGGGCCTCTACCTGTACCTGTGACTTCTAGTCAGTTTCCGCCACCCTGGGGGCTGAGTTCCCAGGCTCGGTCCTGTATCTTGTTCCCAGTTCAGTTCCTGTCTGAACAGTGTCCTAGCCCGTTTCCTGTTTGTCTCTATGTCCGAACCTTCCCTTTTCCTGCAGTGTCTGAACCTGCACCTAACTCCAACTCCACACCTTGTGTGTATCTGGTTCTGCTTGTCCCCTTTCCCTTCCTCCGTATCTATTGCCTGTGTTCTAACCATCTTCCTGTATTTTCCAGTCTGTTCCATGTGAATAGAGCCCTGTCCTGTCTGCCTGCACCTTCTGCTCCGCTCCGCTCTGCTCTGCTTGTTCACCGCACCGGCGGTTTTGCTCCGCTCTGCTTTTTCACTGCACCTGCGGTTTTGCTCCGCCCTGCTTGTTCACCGCACCTGCGGTTTTGCTCTGCTCTGCTTGTTCACCGCACCTGCAGTTTTGCTTCGCTCTGCTTGTTCACCGCACCTGCGGTTTTGCGCCAGTCTGCTTGTTCATCGCACTTGCGGTTTTGCTCCGCTCTCCTTGTTCACCGCACCTGCGGTTTTTCTCCGCTCTGCTTGTTCACCGCACTTGCGGTTTTGCTCTGCTCTGCTTGTTCACTGCACCTGCGGTTTTGCTCCGCTCTGCTTCTTCACTGCACCTGTGGTTTTGCTCCACTCTGCTTGTTCACCGCACCTGCGGTTCTGCTCTGCTTGTTCACCGCACCGGCGGTTTCGCTCTGCTCTGCGTGTTCACCGCATCTGCGGTTTCACTCTGTTCTGCTGTCCACTACACCTGCGGCTCCATTCCTGTGTCCCAGTCTGTACTGGTCCCCATCCTGCCTGCGTTCCTACCTGCCAGAACCCGCCTGTCTGCATGCCAGCCTTGCCTGACAGTGCCCACCTGTCTGCATGCCAGCCGTGCCTGCCAGTCCCCTCCTGTCTGCATACCAGCCGTGCCAGCCAGTACCCACCTGTCTGTATGCCAGCCTAACCTGCCTGTTCCTGCATTCCCCAGTGTGGGTCAACAACTGTGACCGGGGTCTGACCTGGAGTAGCACCTCGTCCCTCTGCTCGGTTCCTCCCTGGTTCACGGAGTCGACTGAGCCGCAGTGTGACCTTTGTCGGACCGAGCTGATACTTAGTTACGCCGCTCCAGGCACTCCTTGGTTCATGGCACAGTGGGATCACTAATCAAGCTCACGCCAGTCAGTCCGGGCACGAGCGTAACAGTTTTCTCAGGCCATGGTTCCCGTTGAGCCCCACAGCCCTTCGCTCTCAGAGACATTTGAATCCTTGTCTAGTGAATACGTGCACCAAGGAAAAAAAAATTCGCAAGCTGAGGCCCAGGCGATTTACACACCAGCCCAAATGGATCTATCAGCACTCGTTCCTGCGGATCCACCACAGTACTATGGGGATCCAAAACGAAGCCGTGCATTTGTGGAGCAATGCATGCTGCATTTCAAATTCTATGCTCACTATTTTCCTACTGATTGGGTTAAAATAGCATTCATGATGTCCTACCTAGCGGGTGATGCCTTGAAATGGATCACCCCCCTATGGGAAGCATGGGATCCTATCGTTTCTGACCTGCTGGCCTTCCTGGTGGCCTTTCTAATGGTCTTCGATGACCCTAATCCTGAAGCTCCTGCTAAAGCTTCCCTTCCCAATATCTTGGAGCAGCCCCGATGGGTGATGTGTGTAGGTAGCCTACCAGTTCTCCAGCCTGAAGAGACTGCTGCCCACACAGAATCCACACAGGATGACAATGCTCTGCAGAATACTTCCCTTCCCAACCTCAAGAGGCAGTCCAGACGTGCAAGGCGTAGAGGTAAACCGTCACGCCAGGTTCTGTCCTCCCAAAGACCTTCTGTTCCCTGGCCTGTAGAGGCAGCTGTCCGCACAGAATCCATGAAGGATGACTATGTTCGTCAGGCAAAGCAGAGGCCAGAACTCAGTCACAAAATCAGATTGCGGTCCCGCTGCGGTTGTTTGGGATCCCCTGACAGTCTTTGTCCCGCGAAGGTTGGAGAATCCCAAGACATTAAGCCAGTAGGAGAGGCTGCCCTTGGCGTTAGTGCTTCCTATCCACAGATGACCATGACTGTCTCCGTGGCAAGTGAAGGCCTCGGATTAACTGGAAGTTTTGGGCTTAAAGCCTTGAAGAGTCGGTGTCTGATTCCCATCCGACAACTCCAGAAGCCGGTTTGGGCATTGTCAGCGGAAGGACGAGCCCTACGCAGAAACAGTCAAAATATGTCTGTACAAATTAAGCTCCAGATTGGAGCATTACACATGAAGAAGTTCACATTCCAGGTGCTGTCTGGTTTACCCACAGGTCGTCCAGAGCCGAGAGATCTAGTGCCCGCCCAGGTCTGGAGATCCTGCATGGTGTTTCCTGGGGGACTGCTGAGGTGCAAGGGGTGTCCAGTCCCCATATCTTCAGGACAGTCAGCAGTTTCTTCTTCTTCTTCACCAGATCTGCTAGTCGCTGACTTGCTGTGCGCTGAAGTCTCCGAAGGAAGGGAAGCGGAGGCATTGTCCCCACACAGTCTCGACGATTGTATCAATGATCTGGCTTTAGGCACCGCCCCACCTTGCAGACGTGTCATCTCAGAAACCAGACTGAAGTTGGTCCCTAAGCAAGGATCCTCCATCTCTAACAAATCTGGCAATAAGTCCATTAAGGCGGTGGCTACCTTCAAGTCTCTGCACCCCTCCAACCAGGCGGAGGACCTCCAGTTGCCTCCTGAATCCTCCAGGGTGCTATCTGACAACAAATAGAGAGAGACTTTTCTGCACCCTGTACCTGGTACTCCGCCCACTTCATCCAGTAAGCTTGGCAAAGTGTACGTCAAGGCGGTGGTTACCCCCAAGTCTCTGCACCCCTCCAACCAGGCGGAGGACTTCCAGTTGTCTCCTTAATCCCCCGGGGTGCTACCTGATAACAAATGGAGAGAGACTTTTTTGCACCCTGTACCTGGTACTTCGCCCACTTCATCCAGTAAGCTTGGCAAAGTGTACGTCAAGGCAGTGGTTACCCCCGAGTCTCTGCACCCCTCCAACCAGGCGGAGGACTTCGAGTTGTCTCCTGAATCCCCCGGGGTGCTACCTGATAACAAATGGAGAGAGACTTTTCTGCACCCTGTACCTGGTACTTCACCCACTTCATCCAGTAAGCTTGGCAAAGTGTACATCAAAGCGGTGGTTAACCCCGAGTCTCTGCACCCCTCCAACCTGGTGGAGGACCTCCAGTTGTCCCGTGCATCCTTTGGGGTACTACCTGATATTAACAAGTGGAGAGAGACTTTCCTGTGTCCTGTTCCTGGCACTTCACCCACTTCCTCTGTTGCTGAGGATGGCTCGATGGGAGGAAACATCCTAGTCACCAAGATGGTGAGACCAGTTTCATTACCTCTAGTGGACAGAAGAGGTAATCTTCTTGAAGAGGTGGATCGGCCTCCAAATTCTCTGCAGGAAATCCTTGCTGGCTTGAAGAAGAGGGGCATAAAGGGGGGATACTGTAACATCCCTGGCGGTGTTCTTGCATGGCTTACCATCTCCCACCATGCAAGACCGCAATCTTACCTTTCAGGCCAGGCTGCACACTTTTGCTCCAGTACCTGCTGTTTGTATGTCTCTTGTCTGCTGGCTTAGAGCGTCGGCACGGTTGCTTTCTGATTCTTAAAGCTACAGTGTGCGCAGTCCTAATGCATCCCTTGCCTATTGCTGTGAGTCACTGGATACTTAAACCCCCTCCACCCAGTAGGAGGTGCCTCAGCAACACTTTCTTACAGTCTGTTCTGTGCAACTGTGAGTTGCCAGGTCCTGTCTTGACTCTAGTCTGTCAGCCACCCTGGGGGTTGAGTACCCAGGGCCTCTACCTGTACCTGTGACTTCTAGTCAGTTTCCGCCACCCTGGGGGCTGAGTTCCCAGGCTCGTTCCTGTATCTTGTTCCCGGTTCAGTTCCTGTCTGAACAGTGTCCTAGCCCGTTTCCTGTTTGTCTCTATATCCAAACCTTCCCTTTTCCTGCAGTGTCTGAACCTGCACCTAACTCCAACTCGTTGTCTCTGTACTTCTGTTTGTGAGTTTTGTGTCCACTCGCTACTTCATTGTAAGTACCTTGTGTGTATCTGGTTCTGCTTGTCCCCTTTCCCTTCCTCCGTATCTACCTCCTATGTTCTAACCATCTTCCTGTATTTTCCAGTCTGTTCCATGTGAACAGAGCCCTGTCCTGTCTGCCTGCACCTTCTGCTCCGCTCTGCTCTGCTTGTTCACCGCACCGGCGGATTTGCTCCGCTCTGCTTGTTCACCGCACCTGCGGTTTTTCTCCACTCTGCTTGTTCACCGCACCTGCGGTTTTGCTCCGCTCTGCTTGTTCACCGCACCTGCGGTTCTGCTCTGCTTGTTCACCGCACCAGCGGTTTCGCTCTGCTCTGCATGTTCACCGCACCTGCGGTTTCACTCTGTTCTGCTGTCCAACATACCTGCGGCTCCGTTTCTGTGTCCCAGTCTGTACTGGTCCCCATCCTACCTGCGTTCCTACATGCCAGTGCCCACCTGTCTGCATGCCAGCCGTGCCTGCCAGTCCCCTCCTGTCTGCATACCAGCCGTGCCAGCCAGTACCCACCTGTCTGTATGCCAGCCTAACCTGCCTGTTCCTGCATTCCCCATGTGGGTCAACAAATATGACCGGGTCTGAACTGGAGTAGCACCTGGTCCCTCTGCTCGGTTCCTCCCTGGTTCACGGAGTCGACTGAGCCGCCGTGTGACCTTGGTCAGACCGAGTTGATACTTAGTTACGCCCCTCCAGGCACTCCTCGGTTCATGGTACAGTGGGATCACTAATCAAGCTCACGCCAGTCAGTCTGGGCGCGAGCGTAACACACATAAATTACATGAATAGAAATGCTAATAAAGATTGGGTGTATGGGATCAGCTGACACCTAGTTCTTTTGTTTGGTTATGTCAAGGGGTCAATTAGACCTTTTCATGACCAAACTTAATTAAAGTAAATTAAAGAGTTAAATAAACATACAGATACAAAGTAAACACTTTATTTGAAATACAACAGACACATTCTTTAATCATTTAAATGAACCAATATACTCACCCCAGTTCTTATAGTAAATCAAGGGTTTAAGCAATGCCCCACCAGATAACTTTATTTAGCTCCAACAAGCATTCATTGATGTACAAAAACGCTTCAAAATACGCATGAAAAAAACGCGTCAAAAAAGCATGTGAAATCCACATGCGTTTTTCCTGCCAAGGAGATGCAGAAACGCTCAGGAAATTTCTGCTTCAAATACGCATCGTGCACACATAGCCTTATAGTTAGTATAGGTATTCCACAACATATATACAGCTCTGGCAAAAATTAAGAGACCACAGCAAAATTTTCATTTTCTCTGATTTTTGCCTTTACAGGTATATTTTTGAGTAAAATGTACATTGTTGTTTTATTCTATAAACTACTGACATGTCTCTGAAATTCAAAGCTAAAAATTTTGTATTTATTTACAGCAAATGAGAAATGATTAGTGATGAGCGAACGTGCTCGCCACTACTCGGTACATGCCCGAGCATCATGGTGCTCGACAAGCTCGGCGCTTGGCGAGTATTTCCGGGTTGCTCGGGGGGGAACTCGAGTCCCCTCCCTGCATGTTTGGCGCTCTTTAGAGAGCCAATGAACATGCAGGGATTGCCTGCCATGCACTGTAATGCCGTAGCCATGTTGACTGTGGACATTACAGTGATTGGCTGGCCGCACAGCGTCATCAGGTGTATATCAGACCTGGCGCCGCCATGCTCGTCACAGTCACTCCGGATCAGACAGTGTAGGAGGAGCTGCTGCTGTGTCAGGGAGAGATTTGCTTGTGTATTAGGTAGTGTAGGGAGAAAAACCGTACATTACACATATCCATCTTAGCAAATAGTC
This sequence comes from Phyllobates terribilis, assembly GCF_046119375.1. Taxonomy (NCBI): domain Eukaryota; kingdom Metazoa; phylum Chordata; class Amphibia; order Anura; family Dendrobatidae; genus Phyllobates; species Phyllobates terribilis. The sequence goes on along the minus strand of NW_027362763.1, from coordinate 421,353,138 downwards.
CTTTTGAGGACTAACTAATCCATCTGCAGAGATATCAGGCAGGCAGTGTATATAGCAGACTGCAGTGCACATAGCACTCCAGTCCAGTTCTGTCGGCTGCTGCTGTTAGATATTTTGGGAAATAGGCCCAGGTCTCAGGGGAAAGGAATAATTTTTTTGCATCTTAATCCTCATTATTTGCTTAAAAAGCAATCCAGAGAACACGGTTTTTCTGCGCCATTTGCTTGATGGCACTGCAGAATACAGCCAGGTCCTTTCCATATTACAGCGCTAAAAATCCATCTATTTAAAACTGTGTTATCTCCATCACATGGATCACATATACGTTTTCAGAAAATACTGCCATTTCTGGCCTCCATTAAAAAAAATTTCAGTGTGTCAGTGAAGCAATTGACACCAGATTGCTGATCAAAATAGTTACCTACAGGCCAGGTATTTAAAAGTGTGTTTTCTCCGTCACACGGCTCACATATACGTTGTCAAAAAATACTGCCATTTCTGGCCTCCATTAAATTTTTTTTTCAGTGTGTCAGCAAAGTTTTTGACACTGGTTTGCTGTTCAAAACAGTTACCTATAGGCCAGGTATTTAAAACTGTGTTTTCTCCGTCACACGGATCACATATACGTTTTCAGAAAATACTGCCATTTCTGGCCTCCATTAACAAAAAATTTCAATGTGTCAGCAAAGTTTTTGACACTGGTTTGCTGTTCAAAACAGTTACCTACTGGCCAGGTATTTAAAACTGTGCTTTCTCCATCACACGGATTACATATACGTTTTCAGAAAATACTGCATTTTTGGCCTCCATTAAAAAAAAATTTCAGTGTGTCAGTGAAGCAATTGACACAAGATTGCTGTTCAAAATAGTTAACTACAGGCCAGGTATTTAAAACTATGTTTTCTCCGTCACGCGGCTCACATATACGTTGTCAGAAAATACTGCATTTTTGGCCTCCATTAAAAAAAAGTTTCAGTGTGTCAGTGAAGCAATTGACACAAGATTGCTGTTCAAAATAGTTACCTACAGGCCAGGTATTTAAAACTGTGTTTTCTCCGTCACACGGCTCACATATACATTGTCAGAAAATACTGCCATTTCTGGCCTCCATTAAAAATTTCTTTCAGTGTGTCAGTGATACAATTCACAACAGTTTGCAGGTCAAACTACTTACATACAGGCTAGGTATTTAAAACTCTGTTTTCTCCGTCACACAGATCACATATAAATTCGCTCCAAACTCAGTCATTTGTAGTGAGCATGGAAAATACTATCCTCCATTTAAAATGGGCAAGGCCGTGGGCAAGCCGAAATTGTGCCACAACAAACACCCACATCTTCTCGCCTGACCTTCCTGTCCCAATTTCTTGGGGCCCGCAGCACACCACTATTGAACCCAGAGCAGTGTCAAAAGGTTGTTGGTTGGAAAGCGGATAATGCTTCCAGTTACTTAGCCACCACCACCACCACCCTGTCTTCCACACAGTCAAGTCTCAGTAGCCGTGAGTCTCTGGACCGCATATTCCTCATCCTGATCCTCCTTCCTCCCACCATGCCGAGTACCCAGAGGCAACTGATCCCACACTTGGACACTCAGAAGAGCTGTTCACTTTTCCATTCATAGATTCGGGCCTCTTGCCCGGTCCACTTGAAGCGGGGCAAGAGGAGATCGCGTGTAGCGATGCCCAAATATTTGAGCAGCCACGCTCACACGAAGGCGACGGTGGGAAAGTGTCACAAGAGGTGGATGATGATGAGACACAATTGCCAGAAAGTCAGGAGGAGGACCAGGGTGCGGAAGTGGAAGACGAGGTGGTGGATGATATAGTAACTGACCCAATCTGGCAGGAGGACATGCAGAGCGAGGACAGCAGCACACAGGGGGAGGGAGGCAGAGCACCCCAACAGGCAGGAAGAAGCAGTGTGGTGGCCGCAGACAGAAGGCAGGCAACCGTTTCCCGTAACACCAACACGAAGGAAGTTGCCAGTACAACTGTTAGGTCTTCCCGAGTCTGGTTGTTTTTTAAAGACTCTGCCGATAACCCCAAAAAGGCCATTTGCAACACCTGCCAGGCTAGCATCAGCAGGGGTGGCAAAACGACAAGCCTGACCACTGCATGATCAGGCACATGGCAACAAAGCACCCGACTATGTGGGCCGAACCCCAGGGTCCAGGAACAGTGTCTGCGGGTGGCACCATTGCTTCTTCCGCTGTTGAGCATGCAAGTCAATCCCCTGTCCATGGTGCATGCGAAGATGCCTCCTGCCCTGCACCTGTCGTTGCACACTCTCAAGTAGCAGCATCAGGAAGCACATCCATGTCCTTGTCCCAGCGCAGCGTTCAGTTGTCCATACCCCAGTCCTTGGAACGCAAGCGCAAATATGCAGCCAACGCCCCACAGGCCACACTACTAAATTCTCACATTTCACTACTGCTTGTGTTCGAAATGTTGCCTTTTAGGCTCGTGGAGAAGGATGCATTCCACAACCTGATGGCGGCGGCCGTCCCTCGGTACTCGGTCCCCAGCCCCACTATTTCTCCCAGTGTGCCATCCCCGCATTACACAAGCACGTGTCCCAAAACAAAAGCCGTGCTCTCAACAACGCAGTTACCGGTAAAGTCCACCTAACCACGGATACGTAGACAAGTGCTTGTGGGTAGGGACGGTACATCCTGCTGACGGCACATTGGGTTAACATAGCGGAAGCCGGGACTCAGTCGGACCTTGGGATGGAACACGTTCTCCCGACGCCAAGGATTGCAGGCCCTAGGTCAATCAGGGTTGCCCCCATGGTCTACAGATCCTGCACCTCATCCTCCACAGCCTCCTCCTCCTCTTCAGCCTCTATCTCTGAAATGACCACATCAGTCACAAGTTGGAAGCACTGCAGCACTGCCTCGGCCAAGCGGCAACAGGCTGTGCTGAAGCTAATATGCTTAGGTGAAAAACCACACAATGCTGAAGAGTTGTGGACAGCTCTGAAAGAGCAGGCAGATCTGTGGCTCACACCGCTGAACCTACAGCCAGGCATGGTCGTGTGTGACAATGGCCGGAACCTGGTGGCGGCTCTGAGGCGAGGCAAGCTCACACACGTACCATGCCTGGCCCATGTGCTTAACCTCGTGTTTCAGCAGTTTCTCAAATCCTACCCGGAGCTGCCGGATCTGCTTGTTAAAGTATGCCACCTGTGTGCCCATTTTAGAAAGTCAGCTACAGCTTCCGCCGCCCTTGCAGTGCTTCAGTAGCGTTTGCAGCTTCCGGCTCACAGACTGGTGTGTGATGTCCCCACGCATTGGGACTCTACACTGCAGATGTTGGGAAGGATTTGTGAGCAGAAGAGGGCAGTTGTTGAGTGCCAGCATCAACAAGGCCGTCGGTATTCAGGTCAGACTCTACACATAAGACCTCAGAAGTGGACATGGATGTCAGACATATGTACCATCCTCCAAAACTTTGAGGACTCCACCAAGAGGGTGAGCGGCGATGACGCCATAATTAGCGTCACCATCCCGCTTCTCTGTCTTCTGAAACGCTCTCTGCTCACAATCAAAGAGGATGCATTGCAGGCGGAGCACGATGAGATGGAGCAAGGTACCATACAGGGTGATTACACACAGCCAAGCCTCATGTCATCCGAACGTGGATTGGGTGACAATGAGGAAGAGGAGGAGGAGGAGGAGGAGGAAGAACAGGAGCTAGTTTCATGCACTATAGATGCTACTACCTGCACAGCTGTCATACCGTCTGTTCAGCGTGAATGGCCAGAGGACAGAGAGGAGGAGGAGAGCATGGTCAGTCAACCTCTTGGTGAGGACACGAAAGTCTTGCCTGTTAGTAGTCTGGCACGCATGGCCGAGTTTATGTTGCGCTGCCTTTCCCATGACCCTCGCGTTCTCAAAATTTTATGTGACAGTCATTACTGGTTGGTGACACTTCTAGACCCACGCTACAAGGAGAACTTTATATCTCTTATTCCTGAGGCGGACAGGTCTACAAAAATGGGGCTGTACCAAAAGGCCGTTGTTGCGGAACTATTAAAAAAATTCCCATCTGAAAACGCTGGCGGCAGAGGGCACACTTCATTGGAGTACAGGCGAGAGTACAGTACCAAGGAGTACAGGCGAGAGAGACACAACTTCAATCCAGCAGACGCAGGGGAACACTGTCAAAGTTCTGGGAGAGTTTTCTCAGACCCTCCCATGGGACAGGCCCTGAGGCACGGGGTACTCTCACAAGGAGTGCAAAGTTTGGGAAGATTCTGAGGGAGTACCTTGACGACCCTACTAATGTCCTCCGTGATTCCGCTGTGCCTTATACTTATTCGGTATCCAAGCTAGATACGTGGAATGAACTGGTTTCTATGCCTTGGAGGTCCTGGCCTGCCCTGCCGCCAGCGTTTTATCAGAGCGGGTTTTTAGTGCCGCTGGTGGAATTATAACTGATAAGCGCATCTGCCTGTCAACTGAAAATGCTGACAGGCTGATTCTTATAAAAATGAACAAGGGCTGGATTGGGCCAGACTTCTCAACACCACCGAATGATAACAGGGTAACATAAACTCCAATCCAGTGTCTTTTCTTGGGAGGTGTATTCCCATGCACCTTTTCACACCCACACATGGGTATACGCTTGATGATTTTGGCTATTTGCTCTTGTCCTCCTCCTTCTCCTCATCCTCTACCACCATATCACCAGAGTGACCGTGGTCCGTGATGCAACACCCACCTAATTTTTGTAAAGGGTGTTTATGATGCCCGTAAAAAAAAAAATTTACACAGTATGTTCATGTATAGCCCCCCAGGGGTAAATGTTTGTCAGCCCATACACTTAGTGCATGGGCATTACAAGTATAGGAGGCCCGCTCCTTTGTAATGGGAACATTTTTTGTATGGGGCCCTCCTCCACGTCTCTTCCAAGGGGCATTGAAGTGCCTCCAAATTTTTGGCAGCCCTTGCATTCACTGCATAGGCCAACACTATGGGAGACTCTCTCCTTTCTAATGGGAATTTGTCGTTACTGTGGCCCTGCTCTGTGTGTCTTTAAATTCTTAGTGGGGTTTTTCCTAAAATTGGTCAGCCGTTGGACTCACTGCATACCCTATAACTGTATAGCAGACTCTCTCCTTTCTAATGGGAACATGTCGTACCCTGTTACTGTGGCCCTGCTCAGTGTGTCTTTAAATTCTTAGTGGGGTTTTTCCTAAAATTGGCAGCCGTTGGACTCACTGCATACCCTATAACTGTATAGCAGACTCTCTCCTTTCTAATGGGAACATGTCGTACCCTGTTACTGTGGCCCTGCTCCATGTGTCTTTAAATTCTTAGTGGGGTTTTTCCTAAAATTGGCAGCCGTTGGACTCACTGCATACCCTATAACTGTATAGCAGACCGTCTCCTTTCTAATGGGAACATGTCGTACCTTGTTACTGTGGCCCTGCTCCATGTGTCTTTAAATTCTTAGTGGTGTTTTTCCTAAAATTGTCAGCCGTTGGACTCACTGCATACCCTATAACTATATAGCAGACCCTCTCCTTTCTAATGGGAACATGTCGTACCTTGTTACTGTGGCCCTTCTCCATGTGTCTTTAAATTCTTAGTGTTTTTTTACTAAAATTGGTCAACCATTGGACTCACTGCATACCCTATAACTGTATAGCAGACCCTCTCCTTTCTAATGGGAACATGTCGTACCTTGTTACTGTGGCCCTGCTCTATGTGTCTTTAAATTCTTAGTGGGGTTTTTCCCAAATTTTGGCAGCCCTTGCAGTCACAGCATGGGCATTACCACTATAGGAGACCCGCTCCTTTATAATGGGAACATTTTTTTTTACTGAGACCTTCCTCTATGTCTCTTCAAAGGAGTATTGGGTTGCGTCCAAATTTTTGGCAGCCCTTGCAGTCACTGGAAACACAATAACAGTATAGGAGACCCACTTGTTAATAATGGGAACAACAAAGCATAGCCGGCTGATGGCTCTCTAACAATAGCTAGGGCTGACTGCTGGCCTTTTAAGAATAGTAAGGGCCATCTGATGTCCCTATAAAAATAGGCTTTATGACTTTCAGAGCCCCTCCATCATAAATAAAACAGGATGTGTCTGATGATGTGTCACACACCACATTGCCAGATAAGGTTGTAAAATGTTAAACTGACATTTCACGGTGAATGCATTTGCCTTAAAAAAAAAAAACAATAGGATCTTTCTTTAGTATACAGCGTCACCAATTTAACAACAATGTAATCACATTTTTCAGCTCATGCACCTCCTCCTCCATCTCCGAAATGACCACATCAGTCACAAGCTGACAGCACTGCAGCTGTTATGATCTGCAACATGAACTAAGGAAAGATAGGGGAAAGCTGTCCCTACAGTAAGACTAAGCTGAATCCCTACGATGTAGCGGGCTGCCTGTTCCTAGCGAACAGACCCACCTTAGTCCTCGGCTAGTCTGAATGAAGACCTATAGCATTAAGAGAGGGGTCCCTAAAAGAACTAAGGACTGGGAGAAAAAATGGGACACCTCCTAAACAGAGAAGTTGTTGCAGAACAAAAAGACAAACTGACAAAAAGTACTAGAGGTCCCAGAAGGACCAAGCGAACTGACAAAGAAAGGCACAGAAGCATCAGGCTAGAGAAACAGTCAAACACTGAAGTCCAGCACAGCCAGGAGGGCGGAGCTGGAATATAAAGGCAGATGGTCACGTGACCGCAAAACACAAGATGGAAAAATCAAACAGGAGGGTTCTAACAGTACCCCCTCTTTTATGACGATCCTCCGGATCCTCCAGGCCCAGGCCTATCCGGAAACCTCCTGTGGAAAGCTTTATCAAGCCTAGGAGCAGAGACATCTTCCGTCCTTACCCAGGAGTTGTCTTCGGGACCGAAACCTTTCCAGGAGACAAGATACTGTAATCTCCCTCTATGCCATCTAGAATTCAAGATACGAGAAATTTCATATTCACCGTCTTCCACCACAGGAGGAACTGTGACAGTGGCGTCCCTATCAGATACATCAGCCTTTTTCAACAAGGAAACATGAAACACAGGATTAATCTTCCAGGAAGAAGGGACATCCAACCTAACAGCAGACGGGTTAACAACCTGAAGCACTTTAAATGGACCCACAAACTTGGGACCCAGTTTTTTAGAGGGAATCCTAACCGCAGGTTCTTCGAGGACAACCAAACCATGTCACGCACAGTAAACAAAACCTCCTTACGTTTCCTGTCAAAATACTTCTTGGAGTTCTTGTTAGCCTCTTGAAGGTTACCACGTACATTAGTCCAAACTCTCTAAAAATCACTGGAAAAATTCTCCTCCTCCGGCACCGCCGACCCCAATTTGGAGAACGAACCAAAAGACGGATGTCTTCCGTACAACAAAAAAAAGGATGACACCCAGCAGAGGAGGATGTATGATTGTTAAGAGCAAATTCTGCGAGAGGCAGAAACTCAGACCACACCTCTTGATTGTCCGCCACAAAACAACGCAAAAACTGTTCAACATCCTGGTTCTTTCTTTCAGTCTGTCCATTAGACTTAGGATGATGACCAGAAGAAAATGACAAATGGACTCCCAACCTGTCACAAAAAGCACGCCAAAAGCGAGCCACAAACTGAGGTCCTCTATCAGAAACAATATCCGTGGGAATGCCATGGAGCTTGACAATCTCCTTAACAAACGCCTTAGCGTTGACAGTAAAACCCTCGGACACAGGAAGATCAGTAATAAAATCCATTGTGAGATGCGTCCAAGGCACACTACGAACCTCCAGAGGGCAAAGCAACCCCGCAGCAGGGGTATGTGAAGCCTTTGACCTAGCACACACAGTACACTGACGCACCCACTTGATGACTTCCTTCTGCCATCCAGGCCACCAAAAACTGCGACTGATAAGTCTCTTAGTCTCCGAAATTCCTGGATGACCTGCCAACCGAGATTCATGACACTCCACAAACAAATCTCTCCTAAAGACTCTAGGCACAAACAACCTCCCATGGGGAGTGTTAGATGGAGCATCATCTTTAGCTTTCAGAATCCCATTCTCCAAAACGGAGTCCAATGCCGCCACCACAACTCCTTTCTGTAAAATGCTCTCCTCCTCCTCGGCACCGACCGTAGGAGAGAAGCTGCGAGATAAAGCATCGGCTTTAACATTCTTAGTACCAGGGATATAGGTAACAGAAAAATGAAACCGAGAAAAAAAAAGTGCCCACCTAGCTTGACGGGCATTCAAGCGCTTGGCAGCATCCAGATAGATAAAATTCTTATGATCTATGAAAACCTGAATAGGAAATCTAGTGCCCTCCAAAAAATGACGCCAATGTTCAAACGCAAGTTTAATAGCCAGCAACTCCCGATTTCCAACATCATAATTCAGTTCGGTTTCTGAAATTTTTTTCGAAAAGAAGGCACAAGGATGTACTCCACCCTTGTTCTCCTGAGGCAAAACTGCTCCGACCCCCACTCATGAAGCATCGACCTCGACCAAAAAAGGCTTGGTCTCATCAGGCTGCATAAGGATAGGGGCAGAACTGAACCTCTCCTTGAGATACTCAAACACTTCAATGGCCTCAGTAGTCCACTGGGCCATATTCGCACCTTTCCTGGTGAGATCGGTTAGATGTTTAACAATTACAGAAAAATTCTTAATGAATTTCCTGTAATAATTGGCAAAACCCAAAAATCTCTGTATAGATTACAAACCAATAGGCCTAGGACATTCCTGCACAGCCTGAAGCTTCGCAGTGTCCATCTCAAAGCCCTCGCTGGAGACAATGTAACCCAAAAAACTAATTTTCTGCACTGGAAACTCACATTTCTCCAGCTTAGCAAAGAGTGAATTATCACTCAATAACTGCAAAACTTCATGTACACTCTGCCAATGGGACTCTAGATCTGGTGAGTAAATCAAAATGTCATCCAAATAAACAACCACATTCTTACCAATCAAAGGTCTCAGGATGTCATTAATAAGGTTCTGAAAAAATGCAGGTGCATTGGTAAGACCAAAAGGCATCACCAGATTCTCAAAATGACCTACCGGAGTGTTAAAAGCAGTTTTCCATTCATCACCCTCCTTCACTCGTAACAAATTGTATGCCCCCCGGAGATCAATTTTAGAGAACCACTTGGCCCCCACTAACTGGTTAAACAAGTCAGGAATTAACGGCAATGAGTAGGAATTGCGTATGGTAATCTTATTAATTTCACGAAAATCCAGACATGGACGTAAACCCCTTCCTTTTTTTTAACAAAGAAAAATCCAACTGCCACAGGCGTCTTAGAAGGTCTAATGTGACCAGCAGCCAGGCTAGTCTGTATGTACTCATCCAAGGCCTTTCTTTCAGGAATAGTCAGATTAAACAAGCGACTCTTGGGAAGAGTAGCTCCCGGAAGAAACTCAATGGCGCAATCATAATCCCTTTGAGGAGGTAAAACTTGCGACTCCTCGGACCAAAAAACCCTCCAAAAATCTTGAATAGGTACAGGTAATTCCCCTTTTTCCACAGCCGCAATGCGACCATTACAACATTTATCATAGCACTTCGGACTCCAAGACTTAATCACATTAGCAGACCAGTCCAGTAAAGGATTGTGCAGTTTTAACCAAGGCAATCCTAGAACAACCGGAGAGGGTAAATTATCTAAAACAACCAAGTCCAAAATTTCTTGTTGAACTCCATTGATAATGAGGGAAAATGCAGCAACCTTGTGAGTGATACATTTCAAGGGAGTGTTATCAATTGCAATCACAGAAATAGGTGAAGACAAAGGTTTGGATTTCAATTTAAGATTTTCCAAAAACCCTTTATCAATCACATTAAGTGTTGAACCACAATCCAAAAATACCTGAAATTCAATCAAATCTCCCTGCAAAGTAGTACTCCCAGAAAGAAATACTCCTGCAGAGCGTAAACATGCTATACTGGCGTAACTGACTTTTTTTTTTCTTTACTTAAACGACGCTCACAATACTTAATCAAATGGTCAGCTTTACCACAATGAAGACACAATCCCTCGGCAAACCTCCGGTCTCTTTCCTGAGAGCAGAGTGACATTGCCCCAACCTCCATCGGTTCTCCGCCGTCTGACCAGATTTTCTGGGGACTAGGAACTGACATTACAGGAGTCTTTACCTCTTTCTGTCTAAATCTCAGTCTCCTATCCACACGAACAGCTAATTGCATGGCATCCTGCAGAGTCTCAGGTGCAGGGAATGCAACTAGCAAATCCTTAACCCTTTCACTCAGACCAGGAAGAAATAAACATTTCAACGCAGGATCATTCCATTTAACTTCTGAGGCCCATCTCCTGAAGTGTGTGCAATAATTTTCAACACCACCTGACCCCTGATTCAAACGCCTGAGTTCTGCCTCCGCAGATGAGATTCGATCAGGATCGTCATATAATAGCCCCATAGCAGAAAAAAATTCTTCTACAGACCTTAAACACGGATCATTAGGTTGGAGAGAAAAGGCCCACCCCTGTGGTTCATTGCGCAAATGTGACATAATAAAACCAATGCGCTGTGATTCATTCCCAGAGGACCTTGGTATCAAACAAAAATATAACAAACAAGCATTTTTAAAGGGAAAAAAATCTTGCTGTTTACCATAAAAAATATCAGGCAGTCCTACCCTGGGTTTGACAAAATGCGCTCCAGAACAGCTACTCACTGTAGCTCGGCCACCTCCAGAGACAATCCCTTCAAGCGTTGAGCTAAATCCTTGACGGAAACCATACTGATCCCCGAATTTCTTTCCTTTTAGTTTTTTGGGCTGGACTTACTGTTATGATCTGCAGCATGAACGAAGTGCTGCTGTTAGAACCCTCCTGTTTGTTTTTTTGACCATCTGCCTTTATATTCCAGCTCCGTCCTCCTGGCTGTGCTTGACTTCAGTGTTTGACTGTTTCTCTAGCCTGGTGCTTCTGTGCCTTTCTCTGTCAGTTCGCTTGGTCCTTCTGGGACCTCTAGTACTTTTTGTCAGTTTGTCTGTTTGTTCTGCAACAACTTCTCTGTTTAGGAGGTGTCCCATTTTTTGTCCCAGTCCTTAGTTCTTTTTGGGACCCCCTTAAAATAGGTCTTTGTTCAGACTAGCTGAGGACTAAGGCGGGTCTGTTCGTTAGGAACAGGCAGCCCGCTACATCGTAGGGATTTAGCTTAGTCTTACTGTAGGGACAGCTTTCCCCTATCTTTCTTTAGTTCATGTTGCAGATCATAACACATTCACCTATCCACGTGTTTGTGGTTAGGCGGTCCTTCCCAGTAAGTGCACTGGGGAGGGCACGGGTAATGTTGTGGGACCCGTGCTTGTGGAAGACGGAGGCAATACCGGGAAATATAGTGGCGGCTGGGAACCGAGTATGGACACCCGGCCGCCACCGGCATGAGGTTGTAAAAAGCTTCCGCTTCCACCAGCTTAAAAGGCCATATTTCAAGTGCAAAAAGCTGTCCAGAAATCTGGCAGTTTAGTGTTGCGGCCTGTGGGTGGGTGGGTGGCTGGCTGCATACTTGCACTTGCAATCCAAGTAACAGAAAACTAAGCAGATGGTGGCCTCTATCATCATCATGGCCTCACCTCGGCACTATGAACTCTCCTGAAGGAGAAGCCAGGGCCCGCCGGAGGAGTCTTCGGTTCTCTGATGGGCCCGTCCAGCCCTGCCGAAAAGCAGCCCTGGCTAAGAAAAGTGTGGGGGAAGGTTCCCGGACAGCTTCCGCCTCCACGAGCCTAAAAAGGCTACATTTCAAGGGCAAGCAGCTGTCAATAATTTGGCAGTATAGTATTGCAGCCTGTGGGTGGGTGGGTGGCTGGCTGCCTGCATACTTGCGCTTGCATTCCAAGGAATGGGGAAGGGACAACTGAACGCTGCAGTGGGACAAGGACGTGGACGGTGATTGTTGCAAGTCTGCAATGACAGGTTCATGGCGGGAGGCATCTTCGCATGCGCCAAGGATCACTTATGATGGGCACACTTTTAGGCAGTGACCTGGGAGTCAGAGATGCTTCCAGAGGTCTTCCCCATGCTGTTCCCATGACTTTTCAGCACTGTATGCATGTGTCCGATGATGTGTCACACACCACATCGCCAGATAAGGTTGTAAAATGTTAAAATTAAATTTCCTGGTGAATGCATTTGTCTTGGTTGAAAGCAATGCAAAAGTGCAAAAACGCGTCAAAAACGCTACATGTGAACATAGCCCAAGGTGTGGAGGAGTATTTTTGCTTTTGGTTATTTATTTTGCTTTATATATATTGTACATGTCATGGAAAGGATGTTCCTTAACATATTTCCCAGGAAAATCCATTTTGGTTTCGTTTTGGTATGTTTTATTGTGAGTCCGTAAAAGTGGCATAATACCTCTGACAACGCTGTTGACAGAAGTGACCTGGGAGTCAGAAATGCTTCCAGGGGTCTTCCCCATGCTGTCCCCATGTCATTTGAGCACTGTTCCCATCGATTTGGGCAATTTTTAGGCCCTCTGCAAAACGCCGGGGGGAACCGCCTGAAAAATGCTCGAGTTTCCCATAGACTTACATTGGGCTCGTTGCTCGGGTCGAGCACCCGAGTATTCCAATTTGCTCGACCCGAGCAACGAGTACCCGAGCATTTTAGTGCTCGCTCATCACTACAAATGATCAAAATAATAAAAAAGAAACAGTGCTTTCAGACCTAAAATAATGCAAAGAAAACAAGTTCTTATTGATTTAGAAACAACAATACTCATGTTTTAACTCAGGAAGAGTTCAGAAATCAATATTTGGTGGAATAACCATGATTTTAAATCAGCTTTCATGTGTCTTGGCATGCTTTCCACCAGTCTTTCACACTGCTTTTGGGTGACCTTATGCCACTCCTGGCACAAAAATTTAAGCAGTTCTTTGTTTGATGTCTTGTGACTATCCATCTTCCTCTTGATTACATTCCAGAGGTTTTCAATGGGGTTCAGGTCTGGACATTGGGCTGGCCATGACAGGGTTTTGATGTGGTGCTCCTTCATCCACACATTGATAGACCTAGCTGTGTGGCATGGGCATTGTCCTGCTAGAAAAAAACAGCCCTCAGAGTTGGGGAACATTGCCTGAGCAGAAGGAATCAAGTGTTTTTCAAGGATAACCTTGTATGCGGCTTGATTCATATGTCCTTCACAAAGATTAACCTGCCCAATTCCAGCCTTGCTGAAGCATCCCCAGATCATCACCGATCCTCCACCAAATTTCACAGTGGGTGCAAGACACTGTGGCTTGTATGCCTCTCCAGGTCTCCATCTAACCATTAGACGACCAGGTGTTGGGCAAAGCTGAAAATTAGACTCATCAGAGAAGATTACCTTACTCCAGTTCTCTATGGTCCAATCCTTATGGTCTTTGGCAAACTTCAGCCTGGCTCTTCTTTGCTTCTCATTGATGAAAGGATTTTTTATAGCTTTACATGACTTGAGGCCTGCCTCTAGGAGCCTGTTACGAACTGTTCTTGCCGTGCACTTCACCCCAGCTGCCATTTGCCATTCCTTTTGCAGGTCACTTGATGTCATCCTGCATTTGCTGAGTGACATTCGAATAAGATGACGGTCATCCAGGTCATTGGAGAGTCGCTTTCGCCCTCTGCCGGTCTGTAGCTTTGTTGTCCCCAATGTCTGCTGCTTGACCTTGTTGTAATGGACTGACGTCTTCGAAATTTTAAGGATGGAGGCAACATGATGCTCACTGTATCCATCTGCTAGTAAAGCCAAAATTGAGCCCTTCTTTTCCTCACTCAAGACTTTTCTTTTCAACTACTGTGGCATGGTTAAAAGTTATTTTTTCATTCAAATTACTTTTGGGCTATTCCTAGCACGTGTTTTGCCATCCAGCTAGTACTATTGCAAGAGGATTATGAAGACCACAGCACTGTTTTTTATACTTTCCCTCATTACATAATATTTGGTTCAGGTGATCACCTAATCAGAAGCACATTAAGTAGAATGAGGTGTACTTTGGTTGGAATTCAACTGACACTGGAATGGAATGGCTGTCAGACATGTAGAGATGGTGATTTTTAGAAAACTGTGCAGTGGTCTCTTAATTTTTGCCAGAGCTGTATATATCCATCTGAGCTAACAGTCCTTCTGAGGATTAATCCAGTTGCATATATTCAGTGGTGATAGCAGGAGTTAGGCAGGGAGGCAGGGTATGTGGCAGATTGCAGTGCATAAAGCACAAGAGGGTCTATAGCACGTTCTGACTGATCTTTCTGTGACAGATATTTGTAAACATAGCCCCAGATATCAGGGGCCCGGGCTAATTTTTTTTATCTTAATCCTGGTTATTTGCTTAAAAAGCAAGGCAGGCAGGATATGTGACAGACTGCAGTGCATGATACAGCACAAGAGGATCCACTGCACGTTCTGACTGCTGCTATTACAGATACTTGTAGACATAGCCCCAGGTATCAGGGGCCAGGGCTAATCTTTTTTTATCTTGATTATTTGCTTAAAAAGAAATTCAGAGTATATAATTTTTCTGTTCCATTTGCCGGACACTCTATGGCTGTTTTTTTACTGTGGACTGGCTTCAGCAATCTATAAGACTGCAATCTATAAGATCCCTTCACTGGCTCCCCATTGGCCAAAGACTTCAGTTCAAAACAATAAGAATGATATGCAAACCATCCACAACCTGTCTCCTCCATATATCTGTGACCTAGTCTCCCGGTACATACCTGCACACAACCTCCGATCCTCACAAGATCTCCTTCTCTACTCCCGTCTTATCGCCTCTTCCCACAATCGCATGCAAGATTTTTCCCGTGCATCCCTTCTACTCTTGAACACTGTACCCCAACATATCAGACTCTTGCCTACTGTTGAAACCTTTAAAAGGAAGCTGAAGACCCACCTTTTCTGACAAGCCTACAACCTGCAGTAACCCTCACTCCACCATACCGCTGCACGACCAGCTGTACCCTCACCTACTGTATCCTCACCCATCCCTTATAGACTGTTTGTGCACCCTCACTGGCAGGGTCCTCTCTGCTCTTGTACCAGTCAGTGACCTCTTTTCACATGTAAAGCGCAATGGAATAAATGGCGCTATAATAATAAATAATAATAATTATACTACTTGTACTCTGGGTCACTTGATGGCACTTTCCTGGTGACTGCCCATAAATTAATGCGCTTTGTCAGCTTTAGGTCCCATTTGAAGGTGTTGTGTATGCGTTTGGTTTTGGCACCCATTGAATCCAATGGCATTCGGCAATGTTCGGCGAATATTCGACATTTACATTGGTGACTATTGTAATCCCAAACGAATATTGAAATATTTGCTCGTCTCTAATCAGAAACACCCTTAAAAAAATTATGTGGGTGTTGCATCACGGTCACCCTGGTGATATGGTGGTGGAGGATGAGAAGAAGGAGGAGGGCGACATAAATAGAACAATTCCTTAAGGGTGTACACATGTCTGAGTGTGAAGGAATGCATGGGAATAGACCCCCAAAAAAATAACCACTGGATTTGAGTTTATGTTTGATGCTATCATCTGGTAGTGTTGAGAATTCTGGCCCAATCCAGCCATTGTTCATTTTTATAAGAGTCAGCCTGTCAGCATTTTCAATTGAAAGGCAGATGCACCTATCATTTTCATCAGTTATAATGCCCCTGGCGGCACTAAAAACCATCTCTGACAAAACACTAGCGGACAGGACCTCCAAGGCTTAGAGAGACAGTTCATGCCACGTGTCCAGCTTGGATACCCAACAGTTGTAAGGCACAGAGACAGAGATGAATCATGGAGGACGCTGGTATTGTCGCTATGGTAGTCCTTCAGCATATTCCCAAACTTTTCTGTCCTTGTCGGAAAACCCCGTGTATTAGGGCCTGGGCGCTGGGAGAGTCTAAGAAAACTGTCCCAGACCTTTGACCGCGTTCTTCTGCCTCTGCCGCATCTGGTTTGTGTCTCCCTCGCTTGTACTCCTTGGTTGTCCAATGAACTGTCTGAGTGTGACCTCTGCCGCCAGCGTTGTCAGATGGGAATTTTTTTTTTGTTATAATTCTTCAACAAGAGCCTGAACTTAATATCTCCAAAAATGAACTCCTTCATTTTCCTCCCTCTACTAACCTACCTATACCTGACTTTACAATTTCTGTTAGGTGGAGCCACAATAACTCCCACTCGGCACGCCTGCTGTCTTGGAGTAATATTTGACACACAACTTTCCTTTATTCAACGTGGAAAATCACTCACTCGCTCATGTCTCCTGCACCTTAAAAGCATCTCCAGAATTCGACCTTTTCTCACCTTTGATACTTCAAAAAGTCTTACTGTCGTTCTTATTCACTACTGCAACTCTCTTCTAATCGGTCTCACTCTAAACAAACTGTCTCCTCTCCAATCCCTTCTGAATGCAGCAGCCAGGGTAGTATTTCTATCAAGCCGCTTCACCAACGTCTCTACCCTGTGCCAGTCATTGCACTGGTTAGGTTAAACAATCACTACAGAATACAATACAAACTCATCTTTCTTGCCCACCGAGCTGTCCACAGTTCTGCACCAGCCTATATCTCATCCCTAATTTCAGTGTATAATCACTAGTGTTGAGCCACCCCCGTAGTGTTCGAGTTCGGTTCGGTTCGTCGAACACCCGAACTGTTCGTTTGCTGACAACTGCTCAGAAGACACAGCTAACACATGGAAAAGTGACAAGTACATATAGTCATGCAAAAAGAAAAGAGGTGGAGGAGTAAAAGGAGGGGGAGACACAGATATAGGCATGTCATGCCCTTCTAAACCGAAAAAGTGCGAAGCCGACACGGCCAGTTCGTTCCTGCCCGTGCGACCTTCGTGTCGCCGGGTTTGTGCCAGAGCTGCGGTGGACCCTGACGGCCAGTCCCCCTCTCCCAATACTGGTGCCTGTCCGCTGGTGGGTCGAGCGAGCCCCCCTGTGGTGGAGGCAGGTGTAAGCTTTTTAATTTAAATTGTCTCCCTAATTTGAATGAATACACTTTAAATCCTTTTACAAGGATCTATTGGAGGGCAAGTCTCATGCCAGCAGCCGTGTAATTCCTGCTCCAGTAGCGTCCACTAAAGCTGCTGCAGTTAAAAAGCTTTTATAAGGATCGAGCTCGGCAGTCCACCGCAAGGCGTCCTACCGCCAGTCCCAGCCCCTATGCCTTGGGGTGCCTCCTGATGCTCTTCACTGAGTATCCCAGGGTTCCGAAGCATTTCCTTTGAAAAAATGAAGGGTCCAAACTACAGGTGATGCAGCTTGCTTAACAGCTGGGATAATCCGCTGACTAGCAGACACTGCTACTAGGCACAAAGTATTTCCTGGGCTCGATGCAGTAAAAAATTTGTAATTAGATACTCTCGCTGGATGCTGAGAAAGCATTCCATAGAGTCTCCTGGCACGCCATATATTATTCTCTTAAAAAGCTTGGGGTAGGGGTCTAGGGGACCCTTTTATAGCCAAAATCACGGCCCTGTATCGCAATACGTCACCTAGGCTGAAGATAAATGGAACTGTAGCACCCCGAGGGCTCGGTTGCTACAGAGGTATTGCACCTCACCCAGAGGTGTGATATCTCACTCTCAGGTAAGGATGGAGTGTAGATCAGGACCCCGACACCTGCATGCATTATACCACATTGCCGTGGGGCAGGGCGACCAATATGCCCCAGAGATGGGCACGACAGTCCCTGTCCCTGGCTGGAGTGGGGAGAGGGAACACCGAGGAAGGGGAACCCTGTAGTGCAGGAGCAGGGAGGAAGCAGTTCCTGGGTGCATTGAGAAGGAAGTATAAAAGGTGGGCACCATCTTAGTTCAGTGCAGAGAAGTCTGAGCAGAAGTGACAGGGAGCAGGGGCTCTGCATGAGCTCTGCTCCGGAGGCGGGCCTAGTAACAGAGGCCCAGGCCTGGAAGAGGGAGAACGAAGGAAGAGGAGCGGAGAAGGCTCCAGGAACGAGGAACGAAGGGATCCCAGGGGTGCGGACGGGGGAGTCGCCACCTCACGCCCGAATCCACCTGCATGGAGGGGTCAGGCCAAAGGGGGAGACCGGTCCCCGAAACTAGTGGAGGCGGGAAATGACCCTCAGCTAGAAACCGGAGGCTGTGACATTTTATGTGGCGCAGCCCCTCGCTACACCCGCTAGGAAGGCACCACATAGGGTCAGGGAAACTGGCGCCAAGTTTACCAAGAGGAGGCCCGAGGCAGCGGGACAGAAGCGTTGGTAAGAAAGGCCAGACAAAGGACACACAAAGGGGGTCCTATGAAGTGCTCCAAAGTTATCTGGGAGTTGTCAGAGCCCCTCAACTGGTGAGCACAGTACGACGTGGGCAGCCGTTACCTGCAGAAGTGGTCTGGATAATAAGAACTGTGAGTAAAGGCCCTGGACTGCATCACTGACTCCGTGTCGTTACTGCTGCTGCCCTGCACCATCACCCCCATCCTCCGCATACACTGCCCTGAGGCTATACTCCTCCCGTGGGGAGTTATACTACGCTCTGCTGCACCCACAACACCAGCCTCAGCGGTCTGCCCTGCAGCGGTGGTTCACTTTGACCGCAATCCACGGGTGGCGTAGTCGGACATTTAAACATCAAAACCACATAAATAGTTCCGCCACTAGTTTGACCGCCCTTTGCCACGGAACCAGGTCGCCGCCACGGAGACTACAACCACCAGCATCAACCAAAAAGGGTCCGGCTCCGGGTGTCCCAAGGCCCAGGGGGCGCGTCAGAACATTTTCATCACCTTTCATAATCACCAATGGGACAAGGCAGGGATGTCCTCTGTCCCCTCTCTTATACATCCTAGTGACGGAGCACCTGCTCTCATCAATTCGCCATAACCCCAATATTAGGTGGATTGAGGTGGGAGGCATTTGCTGATGATGTCCTAGTATATATCACTCAATCACATATATCCATCCCTGCTGTTATGGCTGAAATAGATCACTTTGTTACATGGTCAAATTTTAAAATCAATGCAGCAAAGTCTGAGGCCCTCGATGTCTCCCTCCCCAAATCCATACAGGATTCCATCCAGTCCAACTTTCCCTTTGCCTGTCCCTCACAGGGTATCAAATACTTAGGAATTCCTATTCATAGAGACCTCTCCCGTCTATGTTATCTTAATTTTGGGCCCTTTATTGAACAACTCCATACAGACCACGGTTGGCAAGTTAGAACTGTAAGATTCACTACGTGAACCACTGGTGTTTTGTGGAAAAGCACATGTACACTGTGCTCCAAATTATTATGCAAAATGTGTTTAGGAGTGATAAGGGAAGAATTTGTTTGTTTGTCAGTTAAACTCATTGATGGTGATGTGTGTCAGGGCTCTTTATATCACTGTAAGCAATTGCAGACACCTGTGCTAATTAGTTTGGCAGGTGTGTCCAATGAAAGGCAAGATTACTTAAGAAGGCTGTCCCACATTATTAAGCAGCCTACATTTTCTGCCAAAATGGGAAAGAAAAAGGATGTGTCGGCTGCTGAGAAGCAACAAATTGTGGAGTGTTTAGGTCAAGCCATGACTACAATCAACATTGCCAAGACACTTCATCCTGATCATGGCACAATCAAGAAGTATGTAGCTGAATCACAGTACACACGTGTGCGTGCTGATAAGGGAAAATTGAGGACTCTTTCCTACAGGCAATTATGTCAGGTTAAAAGAGCAGCGGCAAAAAAGCCTTGTCATAGCAGTCCCTTTATTTAGTATTGATGTGCTGTACAACCATTGAAAATCCTCTTTGGGACTACTTCCACTGTTTCAAACAACTGTCATTATGCTGGACATCTGCATCAAAACATACGATCATAACCATTTATGGTTATAGGATGCAAGAATATAATATGTATGATGTCTCATATTATGGAGGCGTTTGTCTGCATGGGTATTTCGCACTCAGCACTTTACTCCCTCGCATCCCTTGGTAAGATGGCTCTTCTTATAATACTGATTGAAGGTTACATTTAGGTGGCTTATCGTCTATTATGATGTTACTTGGCACACCTCTTGTCCAGTTATAATTGTTATCTGAGTCAGTCTCTTGCCTTAGGAGCCCCCACTGCACCAGTTTGATATTTGGCATCTACATGTGGGGGAAGCTATGTGGTTTTACATATCTTCTAGTGCTATTATTCCCTGGTTCCCTTGTGTGCTCCCCATTTTTAAGTGCCATGAATTGTGATGACTACTTTGATATACTTATGTAATTTTTCGATATGTAATAATAAAAATTTATTGATATAATTCACTCCTTTTTCTCTTTTGATGTTATATTGTTTTTGGAGTGGAACTTATGCTGACCGTATACATATGCACACGGTTTATCAGCTATGATGTTTTTTATGTATTTATATAGGGCTATTGTCTGTTTGCTAAGTTTTTGAAGCTGCTGGTGCCTCCAACATCCCCCGAACAACAAGATGCAGAGTCCTTCAGAGGTTTGCAGCTGTGCGTAAGCCATCCTGTCGACCTCCTCTATCCACTGCACACAAGCAGAAACGGCTCCAGTGGGCCAAACAATACATGAAGACTGACTTCAAAACTGTTTTGTTCACCGATGAGTGCCATGCAACGCTCGATGGTCCAGATGGATGGAGTGGAGGATCGCTGGTTGATGGACACCCCACGCGAACATGGCTACAGCGCCAACAAGGAGGAGGTGGAGTAATGTTTTGGGCTGGAATCATGGGGAGAGAGATTGTTGGCCCCTTTAGGATCCCTGAAGGGGTAAAGATTAGTGTTGAGCGAGCACTAAAATGCTCGGGTGCTCGAAGCTCGGGCCGAGCTCGCCGTGATACTCGGGTGCTCGACCCGAGCAACGAGCCCAATGTTAGTCTATGGGAGACTCGAGCATTTTTGCGGTGGCACCCCCGGCAGTCTTTTAAAAGCCTAACAAGTGCCCAAAACGATAGTGACAGTGCTCAAATGACATGGGGACAGCATGAGGATCGCCCCAGGAAGCATTTCTGACCCCCAGGTCACTGCTGTCAACAACGTGGTCAGAGGTATTAAGCCACTTTTACAGGCTCACAATAAAACGTTCAAAAACGAAAGTGAAACTTTTTTCCTGTGAAATATGTTAAGGAACATCCTTTCCAGGGTAAAGACTTGTGTATAAGTTAAAATAAATGACCAAAAACAAAAATACTCCTCCACACCTTCGGCTATGTTCACAAGTAGCATTTTTTATGCGTTTTTGCACTTTTGTATTGCTTTCAACTATGACAAATGCATTCACCGTGAAATGTCATTTTAACATTTTACAACCTTATCTGGCCATGTGCTGTGTGACACATGCATAAAGTGCTGAAAAGACAAGGGAACAGCATGGGGAAGACCCCTGGAAGCATCTCTGACTCCCAGGTCACTGTCTAAAAGTGTGCCCATCATAAGTGATCCTTACCGCATCAGAAGATGCAGACTTGCAACTATCCCCATGCAAGTTCTAGTCCCAGGGCAGTGTTCAATTGTACCTCCCCCATTCCTTGCAATACAAGCTCAAGTATGCAGCCTGCCACCCACCCACCCCCAGGCTGCAATACCATACTGCTTGCTTGCTTGAACTTGAAATTGGGCCTTTTAGGCATGTGGAGGCGGAATCTGGCCACCATGTCATGGCTGAGTTGGCGGCCTGGAATCCATACTCAGTCCCCAGCCGCCGGGCGGCCGGGTGTCCATACTCGGTCCCCAGCCGCCCCGCGGCCGGGTGTACACACACGGTCCTCAGCCGCATAAACGGTCCCCAGCCGCACCTATTTCTCCTTGGAACATCCCCCCACACACTTTTCTTAGCCCGGCCTGCTTTAGGCAGCATTGGACGAGCCCACCAGAGAAACAGACTCCTCCGGTGGGCCCTGACTTCTCCATCGGTGGAGTTGAGAGTGCCAAGGTGAGGAGCATGATGATGATGACAGAAGTTAGCATCTGCTATGTTATCTTGTAATGCAAGTGTAAGTGTGCAGCCTGCCACCCACCCACCCCCAGACTGCAATTCCATACTGCTAGCTTGCACTTGAAATGGGGCCTTTTAGTTTGGAGGAGGCCGAAGCTGGCCACTACCTCATGGCTGCTTCGGCAGCGAGGTATCCATACTCAGTCTCCAGCCACCCATATTTGTCCTGGTGTGCCTTATACATAAGATTAAGCGCGTATACCAAAACATTACCTGTGCCCTCCCCAGTGCATTTAGTGGGAAGGAGAGCCTATTCCGCTGTAGTGTGTGCATGCCAAACCCCTGTTCATGGTACATGCGAAGATGCCTCCCACCTTGCACCTGTCGTTGCAGACTTGCAACTATCCCCATTCAAGTCCTTGTCCCAGGGCAGTGTTCAATTGTACCTCTCCCATTCCTTGCAATGCAAGCGCAAGTATGCAGCCTGCAACCCACCCACCTCAGGCTGCAATACCATACTGCTTGCTTGCTTGCACTTTAAATTGGGCCTTTATGCATGTGGAGGCGGAATCTGGCCACCACGCCATGGCTGTGTCGGCGGCCTGGTATCCATACTCAGTCCCCAGCCGCCTGGTGGCCAGGTGTCCCCGCTTGCTCCCCAGCCTCCAGGGGGTGGCCGGGTGTCCATACTCGGTCCCCAGCCACCCCTATTTGTCCCGGTAACCTTTCCCACACTTTTCTTAGCCTGGCCTGCTTTAGGGCAGCATTGGCCGAGCCCACCGGACTATCAGACTCCTCCGGTGGGCCCTGGTTTCTCCATCAGGGGAGTTGAGAGTGCCAAGGTGAGGAGCATGATGAGGATGATAGAAGTTAGCATCTGCTTTGTTTTGTTGTAATGCAAGCGCATGTATGTAGTAGTGGCTAGGCCTGAGGTGGTCAGCGTTTTGGCGCATATCCTACCTCCTCCGAGGATTGCTGGATGTTTTCCTGCTACTATCCAAGTTCTATGACTCCCGTTAAAACAAAGCTTCAGGTGATAAATGATGGATGAGGTAGTGGCAAAGGAGAAAGAGCAGGAGGAACAGGGACCATTCACATCAATATCAGGCCAGTCAACCAGATATGTCTTGTAGGATATGTTTCTGTAACAAAAGGAGCGGTTCGGCTACACAGTTATAGGGCATACAGTGAGTGCAATGCCTACCAAAAATTTCGAGCCACTCCAATGCCCCTCGGAAATGACATGGAGGTCAGAGGGCGTTAACTAAACCTTTTTTTCGATTTATAGCAACTGGGTCTCCCGTGCACTGTTGGCCTAAGCAGTGAATGGAAGGCTTTCCAAAAATTATGAGGAACTGGAATGCCCCTTACAAGAGCCATGTGTGGCACCCCAGGGGTCTGGTCACCACAGTAATAGAGATATTATGTCGGAGAGCAAGTGGGAGGTTTCCTGGTCAGGATCCCTTAAACATGCAACATCCTCCTGCCTCAATCCAGGGAGGGGAGAATTCTGCCCTTATAAACTGGATCTGGGGCGGGGTTGAGTGAGTCAGAGAACAGTCAGAGTCAGAGTGAGAGCAAGGGAAAGTAACAGCAAGGAGCTCTGTAGGAGCTAGTGACTTGTGGGGCACTCGGATCCGGGCAGTAGGGGAACGATGGGAGTAGTAGTGGCAACCCGGTTCCGTGGCTCAGGGTGGTCAGGCCAGTGGTAGTCCGTTATGTGCTGTTGATTATGTCCGACTACGCCACCCGTGGATTTGCGGTCATTAGGAACCGCCGTTGCAAGGCAGACCGCTGGGGCTGATGATGTATGCAGCTGGGATGGTGTGACTCCCCACGGGAAGAGTGCGGCCCCAGGGCAGTGTAGTGGATGTTGGGAGTGATGGTAGTGAGAGTCCCAGTGCTGATAGTGCTGGAGGAGCAAGGAGCACGCAGACAACAGGTTGCAGTCCAGGGTCTTTACTAGAACAGGTAAATTGACCCACAAACAGTCCCAGCTAGGAGGGGACCTGGATGTCTGAGAGCAACGGGGAAATTGGCCCTGGTCAGGGTGAGGGTGTAGGCCTACCGTGCTTTCTGTGCTCCTTCTGGCTATCTCCTCGTTACAGGGTAACAGCCCACGTTTCCGAGCTTTCCGTGTATTCTCGCCTGTATGGCCTGTGACGTGGGTTCCTTTCTGCTCCCGATCTGATACGGCTTTACTGGTCCCTTCTGTTGTGGCAGAGCCTCCAGGCTTCTTAGGCCAAGGAATATACAGTCCCCTGCGGACTGGTTATCTGCTGGGGGATGTGGAATCCTCCCAGCCTCAGACACCAAAGTCTGGTAAATTAAGTCCGTTATCTGCCAAGACAGGCTCTCTTCGCCTCTTGTCTCTGGCTTGTGGCTCTCCTCCTGCCACACTTCCTCTTAGGTGCAATACAACTGTCCCTCTCTGCTCTGGGACCTGAATCCTGAGATAGGTCGTCCAGCTCTCTCTAACCCTGCCCCCAGCACCAGCTTTTATAGAGGCAGCCTGCTCCCCCTACTGGCCTGAGACAGGAGGTACTGCATGCTAATGTTCCCCTGACTAGAGAACCTCCCCCTTGCTCTCAGACACAGTATTATTACATTTTGTGGCATCCAGGCCAGGGTGACACATTCACCCCTAGTGAAATGTAGTACTCCGGGACTAAACAATAAACAAAGACAATATGCATAACCATAAAACATTAACAGACAGACGACGCACAGATTGAGTTCTTAAGGTCACAGTGTGGCCTGTGACCGGGTGTCCATATCACCAGCACAACGGGGAGCCTTAAGCAGGTGGGGGTCTGTCCTACCCCAAGTCCTTTACAGTCTTAGTTCATTCCAGGGTTAGGCTCCGAACGCAGCCCATACAAGGTCCTGGTTATAAAAAGTCCATAACCTGTGAGTCCTTACGGTAACTGCAAGAAACTGAAACACAGAATTACCTAACAAGCATGTAACTTGGCAAACAATTCAACATTTGGCAACAGGGTTATTTACAATTTTAGCGCGCTCTATATTTTCCAGCGAGCGGGTATCTGCCCCTTTGTGCTCCTGGTTGACCTACGTAGCCCACTGTCTGGTGGTGGACTGACTTGGCTTTCCCCACTAGCATTAGGGGTGCAGCTACCAGCTGGGTGTACAGGTAGGGCAGGCAGCTGTCTGCGGGTCCTTTGGCTTACCGCAGGCATGGCAGGCTCACTGTCAGCAGAGGGTTGACTCTCCTGGGCTGCTGGTACAGGCTCTTCTGCCTCTGGAACCGCTTGCTCCTCTTCACCTTCCGGCTCTGGTGTTGGTTGTTGCTGTGCCGGTTGCAGGAAATGCAGGACGGGTACCACTATGGCATCATTTATGCGAGTCCAGGACTGAGGGAACTCTCCGAGAATGGTGCTGATCATTTCTTCCTTGTCCTCTGCGGGTTCAAGGTCACTCTGATCCTCTTCTGCACTACGGAGTTGCTCGGGGCATCTTTTGAGGTGGTCTCTGGAGACGGTGCTAGTGGTTTCTCCTCCGTCCTTTGTGATCACACACACCTTCGGGTTGTCGTGATCAGACTGCAGTACGGTGTAGGGTTCCCTTTCCCACTGGTCGTCCAACTTATGTAGCCTTCTCTTCCGCTTCAGGACTTGCTCACCAGGTTCTAGGGGACCAGCAGGGGCGTGTTGGTTGAAGAGTTTTTCTTGCCTCTCTCTCACCTGGGCCAGGCTCTTCTCCACACTCTCCTGTACCTTCTTGTACTGCAGTTGCCTTTCCGTATCCCAGTCTGCATCCGGGGAGGTATCCTCAGGTGTTAGGACTCCCATCTCCAGGTCTACGGGCAGCTTACCTGGTCTGGCTCGCATCAGGTAAGCCGGGGTGCAGTTGGTAGCGTTCACCGGGATATGATTGTATAAGTCTATCAGGTCCGGCAGTTTTTCTGGCCACAGGCTGCGTTCCTCCAGGGGCAACATCTTCAGGAGATCAATGACTATATTGTTCATCTTCTCACACATCCCGTTGGTTTGTGGATGGTAAGGCGTTGTCCGAATCTTCTTACAGCCATAGAGGTTGCAGAACTCCTGGAAGATTTCAGCTTCAAACGCTGGACCCTGGTCTGTCAGGACCTGTTCCGGATACCCGTGTGGACGACAGAAGCATTGCTGGAAGGCTCTGGCCGCTGTTTGGGCTGTCAAGTCTTTTACCGGGACCACCACGAGAAAACGGGAATAGTGGTCCACGATTGTCAGGGCATAGATGTATCCTGACCGGCTGGGAGCCAATTTGACATGGTCCAGAGCTACCAGCTCAAGAGGCTGCGTGGTGACGATGGGCCTCAAGGGTGTCTTCTGGCTGGTGCGGTCCTTCCTCCTTAGGTGACAAGGGCCACAGTCTCTGCACCATTTTTCTACAGTTCCTCTCATGCTGACCCAAAAGAACCTTCCTCTTAGTAGGAACTCCAGTTTCTTCCAACCGAAGTGTCCCGCTCTGTCATGGTAAGCCCCCAGGACCATAGCTGCATCTCGCCTTGGGACCACGACTTGTCAGGTCAGCTCGTGCGTCCGGTGGTTGACAATCCTTCTGCACAACTTGCCTTCGTAGAGGAACAGCTTGCTCTTCTCTTTCCATAGCTGCTTGACTTCCTCTGGGGCATCTGGATCTAAGCGGGCGTCTTCCCGGGTCAGCAGATCTTTCACCAGGCGGATGGCAGGGTCACTATCTTGGGTCTCGGCCCAGCTTTGGTGAGGTAGGGGATTTATCATCACGGTTGTTAGATCCTCCTCCTTCACGCGGTGGGAGTATTGAGCGGCTCCATACCGGTGAAACGCGGGGAGTTCTACCTCCTCCAGCTCTTCTGGGTCTTCGTCACCTTCAGGTAAGTGAGGCATTCTTGATAGGGCGTCCGCGTTGGCATTGGTTTTGCCTGCCCGGTACTTGATCACGAAGTCATAGTTGGAGAGACGGGCCATCCACCGATGTTCCAGGGCACCCAGTCTTGCATTGTCCAGGTGTGTCAACGGGTTGTTGTCCGTGAACACGGTGAACTTTGCGGAGGCCAGGTAATGCTTGAAGCGTTCCGTCACGGCCCACACCACCGCCAAGAATTCTAGCTTGAAGGAGCTGTAATTCTCTGGGTTCCTCTCGGTGGGCCTCAGCTTCCGGCTGGCGTATGCGATCACCCGTTCTCTGCCCTGTTGGTTTTGGGACAGTATGGCTCCCAGTCCCACATTACTGGCGTCGGTGTGGAGAATAAAAGGCTGGCCATAGTCAGGGTAGGCCAGGATCTCATCTCCTGTGAGGGCCATCTTTAGCTGGTGGAAGGACTCCTCTTCCGGTTTATCCCACTTGAAGGGTGGCTTTTGGCTCCTGGACTTAGACTGTCCGATTAGGAGGTCCTGGATAGGAGCTGCCATCCTAGTGAACCCGGGGATGAACCTTCGGTAGTAGCCTACCAATCCGAGAAACTGTCTCACCTCTTTGATGTTCAAGGGGCTTGGCCAGCTCTTGATTGCCGTGACCTTGTCAGGGTCGGGGGCCACTCCTTCCGCGCTTACCACATGCCCTAGGTACTGGACCTTTGGTTTCAGCAGGTGACACTTCGATGGTTTCACCTTCAGGCCATAGCCTGCCAGGGCTTCGAACACCTCGGCCAGATGCTTTAGATGGTCCTCGTAGGTTTTCGAATAGACGATCACGTCGTCCAGGTAAAGGAGGACCGTCTCGAAGTTTAGGTGCCCTAGACAGCATTCCATCAACCGCTGGAAGGTCCCTGGTGCATTGCAGAGCCCGAAAGGCATACAGTTGAACTCGCTCAGTCCCATCGGGGTGGTGAAGGCTTTCTTCTCCTTGTCAGCCTCTGCCACAGGAACCTGCCAGTACCCGCTAGTAAGGTCCAAAGTAGAAAAGAAGTTAGCTGATTTTAGTGCGGCTAAAGACTCCTCTATTCTAGGCAGCGGATATGCATCTTTGTGGGTGATACGGTTGATTTGTCTATAGTCCACGCACATTCTCATGGTGCCGTCCTTCTTTTTCACCAGAACCAAGGGGGCTGCCCCGGGGCTACAGCTATCTCTAATGACCCCAGCTTCTTTCATTTCTCTTAGCATACCCTTGGCGTTCTGATAATGTGCAGGGGGTACAGGTCTGTGTCTTTCTTTTATCGGTGGGTGGCTCTCTGTGGGGATGTGGTGTTCTATCCCCTTTACTCTGCCGAAGTCTAGCGGGTGCTTACTAAAGACTCTCTCGTACTCCTGTACCACCCGGTAGACTCCTTGTTTTTGGTGCAGGGGAGTGGAGTCAGCACCCACGTGGAGTTTCTGGCACCAGTCCTCCTTTTGTTTCTGGGAGCCATTACCCTCCGCCTGTGGAGATGGAGGCAAGGGTTCCACGGCCCTGATGGCTTTGTGTTCGACAACAAACAGTTTGGCGAGTGTAGCGTACCTGGGTAAGTGTACTTCCCTCTCCCCAATGTTGAGGACGCGGACGGGCACCCTCCCATGACGGACATCAACCACCCCCCGGGCTGTCAAAATGGTGGGTCTGCTGTCTGAGTACACGGGTTCTACCATGACTTGGTAGTCTCTACCTCTCAACCCAATTGCAGTCCGACACCAGATCATCATTTCACTTTTAGGAGGCATGGAAATGGGGAATGGGTCACTCAGTCTTACGCTACCGATCTCACCACCAGACAGTTCTACCTGCTGCCGTCTCATCAGGGCTTTTATCTCCTTGTTGAGGACTCTCTGTTGGCTGGAACTAGCATTCACCGCCACCTGTTGTAGAATTACAATTACCTCTGAAAGACGATTTTCAATTACATTAGTACCAACAGTTATTTTAGGGTGACTTTCACGACGGTCAATGTTCACAATAATTACTCCCTGTGCCGGTAGTTCAACTTTACCAATTTTAATGGTCATCTCCTTGAACCCCATCTGCGGCACAGATAAGCCATTACTGGCGATGATGCTCAAGTTACTGTCTGGATACCAGGGGAGGAGTCCTGAGGAGATAATTTGCATATTCCCACTGCATTTTGGGGTAAGTGAAGAGTCTCCGCGAGCTCAAAGAACACTGGATTTTGGCTGTTGGAGCTGAAAAGAGGACATCGGTAAACCAGGGGAGGAGTCCTGAGGAGATAATTTGCATATTCCCACTGCATTTTGGGGTAAGTGAAGAGTCTCCGCGAGCTCAAAGAACACTGGATTTTGGCTGTTGGAGCTGAAAAGAGGACATCGGTAAACCGCGCGCCTGCCGGCGCGCGCATTTTGAAGCTTTTTTTTTTTAAGCTTTTTTCACTGTTTTCAGAACATTAACAATAAGAACATGGAAGAGTCCAGGAGCCATTTGGTGAGCTGCATATCCTGCTACATGTTCACAGACTTGCCAGTGGAAAAGCCAGACTTCACATGCCAGAAATGCAAGCTTGTGTCCCTGTTGGAGGAAAAGTTGCGAAATCTAGAAGAGAGGTTAACTACCTTGAAAATCATTAAGGAAGGTGAAGAGTTCTTAGACAGAGCAGAATTATCTCTTCATGATTCAGAAAGAGAAGAAATTCGAACTGCACCTGACGAAACAGAGGAATGGAAGCATGTGACCCACAGAAGCAGGAGGATCGAGAGGCAGTCAGCACCCATACTGCTCAGGAACCAGTACCAGGCTCTCACACAGGAGAACCATGAAGAAATACAGCAAGATAAGACTTTGCCAGCAATGAATGACCTTGTAAGCCCTCAGAATCCTCCTGGATGGAGAAAGAAGAATGTTGTGAAGAAAAAACGGAGAGTGGTGGTCATGGGGGATTCCCTGTTAAGAGGAACAGAGGCCGCTATCTGCAGACCAGACATAACCTCAAGAGAAATGTGCTGTCTTCCAGGAGCAAAAATTAAAGATGTGTCTGACAGGATATCAAGACTCTTCAGACCTACAGATCACTACCCATTCCTGCTAATACATGTGGGGACAAATGACACCGCAAGAAAGGACCTGGCAACCATCTGCAGTGACTTTGAAGACTTAGGCAAGAAAGTGAAAGAATTGGGAGCGCAGGTGGTCTTCTCATCCATCCTCCCAGTGGATGGCCATGGAACAATGAGGTGGAATAAGATTCTACAGGTGAACAACTGGCTACGTCGATGGTGCCGTCAACAAGGATTTGGATTTCTGGATCACGGAATGAATTACCTATACGATGGACTACTTGCTAGAGATGGGGTGCACCTTACGAAGACTGGAAAACATGTATTTGGAAGTCGCCTTGCTACACTCATCAGAAGAGCTTTAAACTAGAACAATGTGGGAAGGGAAGCAAAAGGCCAGAAAAAGCCATACAGCTGACAAATACTATTGAGATCTCTGCTACTGGAAGTGGAAAAGAAGAACAAAGACAAAAAAATCTAAATAATAAAAATATGGGAGGAAGAGAAACCAATCACAAACTAAAATGTTTTTATACAAATGCACAAAGCATGGGCAACAAACAAGGAGAATTGGAACTACTAATGCAGGAAAAGGAATATGATGTCATTGGAATCACTGAAACTTGGTGGGACGATACACATGATTGGAATAAAAGGCTAAAAGGATACAACTTATTTGCAAGAAACAGACTTGATAAACGAGGAGGAGGTGTTGCATTGTATGTTAGAAAAGCGTATATCTGCACAGAGATTGAAGCTTCAGAGACTGGGAGTTCTGTGGAAACTGTTTGGGTAAGAATACAAGGAGAGAACAACGGAAAGGACACCATTGTAGGCATTTACTACAGGCCACCTGGGCAAGCTGAAGATATGGATGAACTCTTTATGTATCAAATGACCAAGTTCTCCAAAAAATATGACGTAGTGGTCATGGGAGATTTCAACTATCCAGACATTTGTTGGGAATCTCTCTCAAGTAAAACTAACAGGTCAAGCAAATTCTTATCCTCTCTTGCTGACAACTTTATCTTCCAAAAGGTAGGGGAGAAAACAAGGGGATCTGCTACTTTGGATCTAATCCTTATAAACAGGGAGGAAATGGTTGAGGAGGTAAAGGTGGCTGGGACCCTAGGAGGCAGCGATCATGCTATTATAGAATTTTGGATAACTAGAGGAGGAAGACATGTGAAGACTCAAACTTCAAGGTTAGATTTTAGAAAGGCAGATTTTAAGAGACTCAGAAAGAGAATAGGAGGGATCCAATGGCTGGATGTCCTTAAGGACAAAAATGTCCAGGAAGGATGGGAAATTTTTAAAAATGAGATTCTCAAAGCACAATCGTTAACAATCCCGAAAAGTAGGAAGAATGGGAAGCATTTAAGGAAACCAGGATGGATGAACACAGAACTTAAACACATGCTAAAAAGAAAGAAAGAAATGTTTATTAAATGGAAAGAGGGAGGCATATCTAAAGAAGATTATAATGCAGTCTGCAGATCCTGCAGGGCACGTATCAGGTTAGCTAAAGCGGACAATGAATTAAGGCTTGCAAGAGATGTCAAAAGCAATAAAAAAGGATTTTGGGGGTATGTCAAAAGTAAAAGAAAAGTCAAAGATGCTATAGGATTTTTACAGGATGAAAATGGAGAAATGGTAAGAGAGGATGTTGAGAAGGCCGAACTTTTTAATTCCTATTTTGCATCTGTTTTCTCTCAGAAAGAAAATGTAACATCAACTGATCTTCACTGTCCTTTTAAAGGAATAGAGGAATCCAAGTTATCAGTAAACAGAAAGATTGTGAGGGAATATTTAGCTAACATAAATGAGTTCAAGTCTCCAGGTCCAGATGAATTACACCCCAGAGTACTGAAGGAGATTGTAGAAGAAATTTTAGAACCACTCTCCATAATCTTTGAAAATTCTTGGAGAACAGGAGAAGTCCCAGAAGACTGGAGAAGAGCAAATGTTGTTCCTATCTTCAAAAAGGGGAAGAAGGTGGACCCAGGGAACTATAGGCCGGTGAGTCTGACTTCTATACCAGGAAAGATCTTTGAACAAATTATTAAACAACATGTATGTAAGTACATGGATAAGAATGAAGTGATTAACCAGAGTCAGCATGGGTTTGTAACTAACAAGTCATGTCAGACTAACTTAATTTCCTTCTATGACAGAATCACTGACTGGGTGGATCAGGGAAATGCTGTAGATATAGTATATCTTGACTTCAGCAAAGCATTTGACAAAGTATCTCACATCATCCTTATTGAAAAAATGACCAAGTATGCAATGGACCAGGCAACTGTTAGGTGGATTCATAACTGGCTTAGTGATCGGACTCAAAGGGTGGTTGTAAATGGCTTCACATCCAGCTGGATGAATGTCTCAAGTGGGGTACCACAGGGCTCCGTCCTGGGACCTGTATTGTTCAACATCTTTATCAATGATTTAGATGAAGGAATTGAGGGTAAACTGATTAAATTTGCTGATGACACAAAGCTAGGAGGGATAGCTAATACTAGAGAAGAGAGAGAGAGGATTCAAAAAGACCTAAATAAACTGGAGCAGTGGGCAGCAACCAACAGAATGGTTTTTAACCGGGATAAATGCAAAGTACTACATCTGGGCAATAAAAATGAAAAAAGCATATACAGAATGGGAGGAATAGAGCTAAGCAACAGTACATGTGAAAAAGACTTAGGTATACTAATAGATCATAGACTGAACATGAGTCAACAGTGTGATGCAGCAGCAAAAAAGGCAAATACAATTCTGGGATGTATTAACAGAAGCATACAGTCTAGATCACGTGAAGTCATTATCGGTCTTTACTCCTCTTTGGTCAGACCTCATCTGGAATACTGTGTACAGTTTTGGGCACCACATTTTAAAAAAGACATCGACAAACTGGAGCAAGTTCAGAGAAGAGCGACCAGAATGGTGACTGGTCTGCAAACCATGTCCTATGAGGAACGGTTGCAGGATTTGGGAATGTTTAGCTTGCAAAAAAGAAGACTGAGAGGAGACTTAATAGCTGTCTACAAATATGTCAAGGGCTGTCACATTGTAGAAGGATCATCTTTATTCTCATTTGCACAAGGAAATACTAGAAGCAATGGGATGAAACTAAATGGGAGGAGACACAGATTAGATATTAGAAAAAACTTTTTGACAGTTAGGGTGATTAATGAGTGGAACAGGCTGCCACGAGAGGTGGTGAGTTCCCCTTCAATGGACGTCTTCAAACAGAGGCTGGACAGACATCTGTCTGAGATGATCTAGTGAATCCTGCTTTGAGCAGGGGGTTGGACCAGATGACCCAGGAGGTCCCTTCCAACTCTACCATTCTATGATTCTATGATTCTATGATTCTATGATATCAGCATCAGTCCAATACTGCTTAAAAAGTACATAAGGGATAGTGGTTACTTGTGACCCAGTATCCAGCAAGGCGCTCATGGGGATACCGTCCAGCACCACGAGTAAAACCGGGCGCCCCCCAACGTACTTATCACGCCAATTATAAGGGCCTGGGGGTTGGCCCTCTGCCCCAGGTTGGACCCGTTTAAATTACAGTACCTGGAAATGTGTCCAGGCTGGTTGCATCGACGGCAAATGGGCTGTCCATCCTCTGCGTTAGCGTCTATGGGCCTCCCTCGGAACGACGGGATCCTCCTCTGTCGACGCCACGGGACATCCTCTGGACTTGAAGCCAGCTCGATGGGTCTTGACGGGTCCACTTGCAATGCCTGGACGGTCCTGGTCAACGCCGCGACGCTCCTGGTCAGCTCCTGGACTTGGTGGTGCAGGTCTTTCGACGGGGCTTGGTTCAGGGCCTGTGCATCAGCCCCCACGGGGTCTATAGAGGAGGGCGCCGCCTCCTGGTGGTAGGTGAGAGCAGGGCGCGGGGGGTTTATAGCGCCACTGGTTGCAGATTCACGGAGCACCCCTATGGCCCTGTCCTTAAATTGGGCAAAGGTCAGGTCGGGGTTCTGAAAGAACATGAGGCGCAGTTGGGTCCTGTGGGCGCTAGACAGCAGACCTTCTATGAATTGTTCTGTTAGCAGCTTATCCGTTTCCTGCACACTGCCAGGGTCAGTTTGTTGAATAGCCCTCAAGGCTTACTGCAGATTTAGGGCATAGTCTCTGATGCTGTCCTGTGCCCGCTGCTTACATCCATAGAACCTCATTTTAATTTCAGCGGAGGTACATGTGTCAAAGGTACCCCGCAGCCGGGCCAGAATACCCTTCACAGTCCTTTTCTCCTCAGTGGGCCATGATTTTACCTCCCTTTGGGCTGCGCCAGTTAACTGCCCTGTCAATATGCTGACCTTCTGTTCCTCTGTCAGGGGGTAAACCTGGAACAAACTGTACAGCCTTTCCTTAAAGTCAGCTAGGGCATGGGGCTCCCCTGAGTACTTGGGCAGCCAGGCCGCTCCAGGGATGTAGGGCAGGGAAAAGGGCATCACCGCTGCTGCAGCTGCGTTGGTGGTAGTGGGCGCCTCTGTGTCCGACATCTTCCTCCCCCCTAGTTAAGCGTGGCCTACCTTCCGACGATCCTCTTCTGCAGGCCGCGGCTCCGCTGCTGCTGCTCTGGATGAGGACCTTGCGTCGCGTCAGTGTCGCTCTTCCTCCCTTCCAGGACCTTGCGCAGCATCGGTGCGTGGGGCGGGGCTTCAGGTCTCGCGCGCTTTCGGCGTCCAAGCCCCTCTTCTTCCCGCGCAGCGTCCTGAAGATGGCGTCCGACGGCGGGAAAAAGACTTCGGATGGCGGGAAAACAGATGAAGATGGCGGGAAATGGCTCCGGATGGCGGGAACCTTCACCACGGCAGGTATGACAGTCTTTTGAAGGCAAGCAGTACCCGGTGGTT
Source organism: Phyllobates terribilis (assembly GCF_046119375.1). Lineage (NCBI taxonomy): Eukaryota > Metazoa > Chordata > Amphibia > Anura > Dendrobatidae > Phyllobates > Phyllobates terribilis. The sequence goes on along the minus strand of NW_027362763.1, from coordinate 421,318,467 downwards.
GCGAGCACGAAATCCTGCCGACTACGCCAAAGCTGACTCACCCCCTGGCCCGTGGGGCACTCGGATCCGGGCAGTAGGGGAACGATGGGAGTAGTAGTGGCAACCCGGTTCCGTGGCTCAGGGTAGTCAGGCCAGTGGTAGTCCGTTATGTGCTGTTGATTATGTCCGACTATGCCACCCGTGGATTTGCGGTCATTAGGAACCGCCGCTGCAAGGCAGACCGCTGGGGCTGGGATGGTGTGACTCCCCACGGGAAGAGTGCGGCCCCAGGGCAGTGTAGTGGATGTTGGGAGTGATGGTAGTGAGAGTCCCAGTGCTGATAGTGCTGGAGGAGCAAGGAGCACGCAGACAACAGGTTGCAGTCCAGGGTCTTTACTAGAACAGGTAAATTGACCCACAAACAGTCCCAGCTAGGAGGGGACCTGGATGTCTGAGAGCAACGGGGAAATTGGCCCTGGTCAGGGTGAGGGTGTAGGCCTACCGTGCTTTCTGTGCTCCTTCTGGCTATCTCCTCTTTATAGGGTAACAGCCCACGTTTCCGAGCTTTCCGTGTATTCTCGCCTGTATGGCCTGCGACATGGGTTCCTTTCTGCTCCCGGCCTGATACGGCTTTACTGGTCCCTTCTGTTGTGGCAGAGCCTCCAGGCTTCTTAGGCCAAGGAATATACAGTCCCCTGCGGACTGGTTATCTGCTGGGGGATGTGGAATCCTCCCAGCCTCAGACACCAAAGTCTGGTAAATTAAGTCCGTTATCTGCCAAGACAGGCTCTCTTCGCCTCTTGTCTCTGGCTTGTGGCTCTCCTCCTGCCACACTTCCTCTTAGGTGCAATACAACTGTCCCTCTCTGCTCTGGGACCTGAATCCTGAGACAGGTCGTCCAGCTCTCTCTAACCCTGCCCCCAGCACCAGCTTTTATAGGGGCAGCCTGCTCCCCCTACTGGCCTGAGGCAGGAGGTACTGCATGCTAATGTTCCCCTGACTAGAGAACCTCCCCCTTGCTCTCAGACACAGCTTTATTACATTTTGTGGCATCCAGGCCAGGGTGACACACTAGGAGCTAAAGACCAGGGGCTGGAAGCTGAGCAGAGCTCGCCCTGGCAGAAGACAATAGGAACCGGACACAGTAGTCCGAAGCTGTGAGGACTTATATATCCAGCAGCAGAAACCAGCCGGCAGGGGATTTCAGGTCCTCTGGCCATAGAAGCCCGGAGGCTCAGTCACAAGCAAGGGACCAGCACCGCCGTCGTGGAGCGGAGGCTAACAGAAGGCCCCAAGTCACCAGCCATACGGGTGAGCACTACACGGTACACTCAGGGACGTGGGCTACTTCTACCCGCTTACAGCAAGGTAGCCAGGAAGAGTGCAGACAGACGGGGAGGCCTACAACTCCACCTGGCCAGGGGAACTCCTGCTTGCTCACAGACTGACCAGGCCTCTTATGCTAGCCAGTACTCCCGGGAGGGTCTACCTTATAATCATCAGTAAAGACCCTGAACTGCACTGCAAAGACTCTGAGTCATTCCTGCTGCGCTCGTGCATCATCACCCCCATCATCCACACTCACTGCCCTGAGGCTATACTCCTCCCGAGGGGAGTTATCCCATTCTATGCTGCGCACACAACACCAGCCTCAGCGGTGGTACTCCCTGACCGCAATCCACGGGTGGCGCAGTCGGACAATTAGCCTCAAAACCTAAGAAAGACTGCCACTGGTTTGACCAGCATGAGCCACGGGACCGGGTCACCGCCACGGAGACTACAGACCCCAGAGACCCGGCACCGGGTATCCAACACACGTGTACACATGGCCCAGGGGGCGCGTCACATGCAGTACAGCATATTACAAACATAAGTCCCATTATTGGGGAGTGGGTGTCCCACGGTATTTGCTTATGCTTTCCCAGCAAAAGCTGCCAAAAGTTAGGACGGAGCAACTTGCAATGCCCCTTACAAGAGCCATGCAGTACAGCATATTACAAACATAAGTCCCATTATTGGGGAGTGGGTGTCCCATGGTATTTGCTTATGCTTTCCCAGCAAAAGCTGCCAAAAATTAGGACGGAGCAACTTGCAATGCCCCTTACAAGAGCCATGCAGTACAGCATATTACAAACATAACATGAGGAACTTGCAATGCTGGCACCCTGGTGGTATAGTGGTGGTGGAGGCTGAGGATAAGGAGAAGAAGATGAAACAGCCGAAATGAGGAAGCGTATACCCATGTGTGGGTGTGAAGCGGTGCATGTGAATACACCTCCCGAAATAACACAGTGGATTTGACTTTATGTTACTCTACTGTCATTTGGTGGTGATGAGAAGTCTGGCCCAATCCAGCCCTTGTTCATTTTGATAAGGGTCAGCTTGTCAGCATTGTCAGTTGACAGGCGAGTGCGCTTATCAGTTATAATTCCCCCAGCGGCACCAAAAACACGCTCCGATAACACGCTAGCGGCAGGGCAGGCCAGGAACTCCAAGGCGTACAGAGCGAGTTCATTCCAAGTGTCCAGCTTGGATACCCAATAATTAAAAGGCACAGAGGAATCACAGAGGACGCTGGTACGATCGGCAAGGTACTCCCTCACCATCTTTTGAAACTTTCCACTCCTTGTGAGAGTACGCCGCGCCTCAGGGCCTGTAAGCTGGGCGGGTGTCAGAAAACTGTCCCAGAACGTTGACAGTGTTCCCCTGCCTCTGCTGGATTGGAGTTGCATCTCTCTCGCCTGTACGCCTTGGTTGGGCAACGAACTGTGACCTCTGCCGCTAGCGTGTTCAGATGGGAATTTTTTTAAGAGTTCTGCAGCAAGGGCCTTCTGGTATTGCCCCATTTTTGTAGACCTCTCCACCTCAGGAGTAAGAGAGTGAAAGTTCTCCTTGTAGCGGGGGTCTAGAAGTGTCACCAACCAGTAATGACTGTCACCCAACATTTTGACAACGCGAGGGTCACGGTTAAGGCAGCGTAACATAAAGTCAGCCATGCGTGCCAGACTGGTAACGGGCAAGATTTCCGGGTCCTCACCAAGATGACGACTGACCATGCTCTCCTCCTCCTCCTCCTCTTCCTCCTCCCCCCTGTCCTCAGGCCACCCACGCTGAACCGACGGTATGACACTTGTACAGGTACTACCGTCTACAACGCATGATAGCAGCTCCTGTTGTTCCTCCTCCTCCTCCTCCTCCTCCTCTCCCTCATTGTCCCCCAATGCACGTTGGGATGAGATGAGGCTGGGCTGTGTGTAAAAGCCCGCTACGGCTTCTTGATCCATCTCATCATACTCTGGCTGTAATGCCTCCTCTTTAATTCTCTTCAGAGAGCGTTGCAAAAGACAGACAAGTGGGATGCTGACACTAATGATGGCGTCATCGCCACTCACCATCTTGGTGGCCTCCTCAAAGTTTGTCAGGATGGTACATATGTCAGACATCCAGGTCCACTCCTGAGGTCTTATGTGTGGAGTCTGACCTGAATATCGACGGCCTTGTTGCAGCTGGTACTCCACAACTGCTCTCTTCTGCTCACAAATCCTTTGCAACATGTGGAGGGTAGAGTTCCAACGTGTGGGGACATCACACACCAGTCGGTGTGCCGAAAGTTGCAAACGCTGCTGCAACACAGCAAGGGCGGCGGAAGCTGTAGCCGACTTGCGAAAATGAGCTGACAGGCGGCGTACTTTCACGAGCAGATCTGGCAACTCGGGGTACGATTTAAGAAACCGCTGAACCACGAGGTTAAGCACATGAGCCAGGCATGGTACGTGTGTGATCTCACCTCGCCTCAGAGCCGCCACCAGGTTACGGCCATTGTCACACACGACCATGCCGGGATGTAGGTTCAGCGGTCTCAGCCACAGATCTGCCTGCTCTTTCACAGCTGTCCACAACTCACAAGCAGTGTGAGGTTTATCACCTAAGCTTATGAGTTTCAGCACAGCCTGTTGCCGCTTGGCAGAGGCAGTACTGCAATGCTTCCAGCTTGTAACTGATGTGGTGATATCTGAGATGGAGGCTGAACATGAGGAGGAGGAGGAGGAGGAGGATGCGCAGGAGCTGTACATTGTGGGGGCAACTCTGACTGACATAGGGCCCGCAATCCTCGGTGTGGGGAGGATGTGTTCCGTCCCAAGGTCCGACTGGGTCCCGGCTTCCACTATGTTTACCCAGTGTGCGGTCAGAGAGATGTACCGTCCCTGGCCACATGCACTTGTCCACGTGTCCGTTGTCAGGTGGACTCTCCCAGTAACTGCGTTGTTGAGGGCACGGCAGATGCTTTGGGACACGTGCTTGTGTAGTGCGGGGATGGCACACCGGGCAAAATAGTGTCGGCTGGGGACCGAGTACCGAGGGATGGCCACCGCCATAAGAATGCGGAGGGATTCCGTCTCCACCAGCCTAAAAGGCAGCATTTCCAATGCAAGCAGTCGTGAAATGTGCAAATTTAGGACTGTGGCCTGTGGGGTGTTAGCTGCGAATTTCCGCTTTCGTTCAAAGGTCTGGGATATGGACAATTGAACGCTGCGGTGGGACGTGGACGTTGACGTTGATGCTGTTTCTTGAGAAACTGCCATAACAAGTGAAGACTGAGAGGAGGGGGCATCTTTACATGCAGTATGGACAGGGGATTGCCTTGCACACACAACAGGGGGTTCTATTGCACGCACAACAGTGGAAGAAGCAGTGGTGACACCCGCTGACACTGGTCGTGGACCCTGGATTTCGCCCCACAAAGTCGGGTGCTTTGCTGCCATGTGCCTGATCATGCTGGTGGTGGTCAGGCTGGTAGTTTTGTCACCCCTGCTGATGCTGGCATGGCAGGTGGAACATATGGCCTTTTTGGGGTTATCAGCAGAGTCTTTAAAAAAATTCCAGACTCTGGAAGACCTACCGCTTGTACTGGCAACGTCCCTCGTGTTGGTGTTACGGGGAACAGTGGCCTGCCTTCTGTCTGCGGCCACCACACTGCTTCTTCCTGCCTGTTGGGGTACTCTGCCTCCCTCCCCCTGTGTGCTGCTGGCCTCACTCTGTATGTCATCCTTCCACGTTGGGTCAGTTACTAGATCATCCACCACCTCCTACTCTTCCACTTGCGCACCCCGATCCTCCTCCTCACTTCCTGGCAATTGTGTCTCGTCATCGTCCACCTCTTGTGACAGATTGCCAACGTCGACTTCCTGTGGCCGTGGCTGTTCAAATATTTGGGCATCGCAACATGGGATCTCCTCTTCCACCACTTCAAGCGTATCAGGCGAGGGGCCCAAATATGGAAATGGACCAGTGAACATCTCTTCAGAGTGTCCAAGTGTGGGATCACTTGCTGTCTGACGACACTCGGCATGGTGGGAGGAAGGAGCATCAGGGTGAGGAGGAGTATGCGGTCGAGACTCACGGCTACTAAGAGTTGATAGTGTGGAAGACAGACCGGAGGTGGTGGTGCCCAGGTAGCTGGAAGTATTATCTGCTATCCAATTAATAACCTGTTCACACTGATCAGTTCTCAATACTGGTGTTGTTCTGTGCTTCCCTAGTAATTCGGTCAAGAAGTGGGAGCGAGAAGATGTGGCTGTTGGTTGTGGCTAGTGTTGAGCGATACCTTCCGATAACAGGAAATATCGTATCGGATTGGATCGGACCGATACCCAAAAAGTATCAGATATCGCCGATTCCAATACCGGAAACCAATGCAAGTCAATGGGACACAAATATCGGAATGAAAATAAACCCATTCTTTCCTTGTAGGTTAATTCTACATGAAGTAAAACAACTAAGAATAATGTAGAATGTATTACACGAAAAGCCGGCAATTCAGCAGCGGCATACACCGGTACCCGACAATTTACAACAGAAAGAATAGAGCATCACACATAGATTAGATAGATAGAAACATGTCAGTCACATATATATGAAGTACAATGACAGTGTTCATTACTGTACTTGTCATTTAGTGTAAAGGATTTATAAAAAAAAATAATAGTGTTTTCATGCACCGTCTCTTTAAAAAAGCCGGCCGGCAATTCAGCATCTGTACCCGACAATTTAGAATAGAAGGAATAGAGAATCACACATAGATTAGATAGATAGAAACATGTCAGTCACATATATATGAAGTACAGTGACAGTGTTGATTACTGTACTTGTCATTTAGTGTTAAAATAAAGGATTTATTTAAAAAAAAATTGGCGTGGGGTTCCCCGTAATTTTAGGCTCTAGCGGAGGTTAAGCAGATGCCTGGGGCAGATGTTTGAAGCCTGGGAATGGGGTAATACCCACGGAGCTTCCCAGGTTACTAATATCAGCCCCCAGCTGAATACCTAGCCTTTACTAGCTATTAAAATGGGGGACCCCCCAAAAAAATGATGTGGGGTCCCCCCTAATTTAATAGCTAGCAAAGGCTAGGCAGACAGCTGGGGGCTGACATTAATAGCCCAGGAAGGGTACCATGAATATTGGCCCCCTCCCAGGCTAGAAACACCAGCCGTCAGCCGCCCCAGAAATGGCGCATCCATAGGATGCGCCAATTCTGGCACTTAGCCTCGCTCTTCCCACTGTCCTGTAGTGGTGACAGTGGGGTAATAGGGCTGGGGTTGATGTCAGCTTATAATGCCAGCTGACATCAAGCCCAGGTTAGTAATGGAGAGGCGTCTATAAGACACCCCCATTACTAACCCCATAGTCAAAGTTAAAAAAAAACACAAACACCCAGAATAAAGTCCTTTAATTGAAATAAACACACAATTCTTTATTGCTCTAAATTAAACTATACTTACCATCACACCCATTCCAGCTGAAGCCAACGATCTCCTGCAATAAAAGAAAAATAATAAAGCAACATCATCCTTACCTTTCCATGGTTCCCACGACAGCTTCAGCTCTGCTACATCGAGATGACAGGCTGGACCACAGCAGAAAGCTGACATCCAGCCTGTCATCCCGCAGACACTGAGAAGCGCAGGCATGCTTGCGCTCCTCAGTGTCTCTCTGTGACGGCATCCAGATGAGCCGACAATGAACTCGGCTCACCTCATGCACGTCACTGACAGCGTGGGAGAATTCTCACGCTGAAGCGCTGAGTGCAGGAGAATTTTCCTACGCTGTCAGTGACGTGCATGAGGTGAGCCGAGTTCATTGTCGGCTCATCTGGATGCCGTCACAGAGAGACACTGAGGAGCGCAAGCATGCCTGCGCTTCTCAGTGTCTGCGGAATGACAGGCTGGATGGCAGCTTTCTGCTGCGGTCCAGCCTGTCATCTCGATGTAGCAGAGCTGAAGCTGTCGTGGGAACCATGGAAAGGTAAGGATGATGTTGCTTTATTATTTTTCTTTTATTGCAGGAGATCGTTGGCTTCAGCTGGAATGGGCGTGATGGTAAGTATGGTTTAATTTAGAGCAATAAAGAATTGTGTGTTTATTTCAATTAAAGGACTTTTTTCTGGGTGTTGTGTTTTTTTTAAATACTTTACTAGAAATTCATGGCGGTCATGTCTAATATTGGCGTGACCCCATGAATTTCGGGCTTAGGGCCAGCTGATAATGCCAAGCTGGCCCTAACTCCTTTATTACCCAGTGAGCCACCGCACCAGGGCCCTGGATGAGTTGGGTACAGCGCCAGAAGATGGCGCTTCTATGAACGCGCCATTTTCCGGGGTGGCTGCGGACTGCAATTTGCAGCGGCGGTGGCCCAGAAAGCTTGGGCCTCCCTGCGCTGCGGATTCCAGCCCCCAGCTGCCTAGTTGTACCTGGCTGGACACAAAAACAGGGCGAAGCCCCACGTCAATTTTTTTTTAATTATTTCATGAAATAATTAAAAAAAAAGGGCTTCCCAAATTGTTGTGTCCGGCCAGGTACAAATAGGCAGCTAGTGGTTGGGGGCAGCCCGTTCCTGCCTGCTGTACCTGGCTGGACACAAATATAGTGCGAAGCCCCACTTCAATTTTTTTTAAATTATTTCATGAAATAATTTAAAAAAAAGGGTTTCCCTATATTGTTGTGTCCGGCCAGGTACAAATAGGCAGCTGGGGGTTGGGGGCAGCCCGTTCCTGGATGCTGTACCTGGCTGGCATACAAAAATATGGCAAAGCCCACGTCAACATTTTTGGGAAAAATTAATTAAAAAATAAATAATAATTTAGGGACTGCATCTTTATTAACCCCTCAAGTGTCATTTAGTGTTAAAATAAAGGATTTATTAAAAATAAAATTGGCGTGGGATCCCCCATAATTTTAGTCTCTAGCGGAGGTTAAGCAGACGGCTGGGGCAGATGTTTGAAGCCTGGGAAGGGGGTAATACCCACGGAGCTTCCCAGACTACTAATATCAGCCCCCAGCTGAATACCTAGCCTTTACTAGCTATTAAAATGGGAGACCCCCCAAAAAAATGACATGGGGTCCCCCCTATTTTAATAGCTAGCAAAGGCTAGGCAGACAGCTGGGGGCTGATATTAATAGCCCAGGAAGGGTGCCATGAATATTGGCCCCCTCCCAGGCTAGAAACACCAGCCGTCAGCCGCCCCAGAAATGGCGCATCCATAGGATGCGCCAATTCTGGCACTTAGCCTCGCTCTTCCACGCTTCCCTGGTGCGGTGGCAGGGGGTAATAGTGGTGGGGTTCATGTCAGCGCCAGCTGCCATGAAGCCCAGGTTAGTAATGATGGGCGTCTATAAGACACCCCCATTACTAACCTACAAAGTGTTAAAAATAAAAAACACACTACACCCAGAAAAAAATAATTTATTTGATATAAAACACAATTTTATTTAATTCTTAGTTTACTAAAAAAAAAATAGTTACCTGTCCATGTTCCTGCGCTGATCTCCCATGCACAGCTGTCACATCTGGAGATGGTGACAGCTGTGCATGGCTGCTGTAAGCTCATGCTGCCGGGAACACGTCCGCTCCCGGCAGCGGAAGCCCCTGACTGAGGTCACCGGAGTGCATTCAGTCAGCGCTGCTCCGGAGACCTCCTTTACGGCACTGCTGTACCATGGGAATTTCTCACGGTACAGCAGGGCCGTAAAGCAGCTAACCGGAGCAGCGCTGCCTGAACTCCGGCGAACCCGCTTATGCAATGACGGGGCTGCTTTATGGCCCCATCATTCTAGCGGCGGCGGTTCAGAGCGGTCACATTCTATGTTGCTGCTCTAAACTGGAGATCTTCGTGGGACACTCGTGGACTACTACGGAGGGGTAAGGATAAGGTTGTGGTTTATTATTTTATATTTTATTACAGGAGATCGATGGCTTCGGGGAATTAGGTGTCTAGGTGAGTATAGGTGTAGTTTTTTATCTTTTACTTTATTTTAGGTGGCGATCGGCGGGGACAGGTAATGTATAAACTAATTTATTGCAGGTAACCACTGGCCACCAATGACATGTATTTCAAATTTATTGGGGACACAGTAGGGCAATTTAAATAGCAGGATCAGGCTGATGGGAACTACTGCTCCCATCGAGCAGATCCTGCTGGCACGAGTGGACGGGGGACAGACATAGGCCGATGGGAGTAGTAGTGTCACATCGGCCTATGTTTGCCTGCACGCACACACCCGCAGACATCGCACAGACACCACGCACACCCTCAGACATCGCACACCCGCACACACCCGCAGACATCGCACAGACACCGCGCACACCCGCACACATCGCACAGACACCGCGCACACCCGCACACATCGCACAGACACCCACACACACCAATCATGATGGGTCTGATCGTCTGGGAGGTGAGGCTGACCTGTGCGGCCGTGGGAAAGTTCATGTGAGTTCATGCAATGCAGTCAAGCATGAACTCACATGAACCCTCCGAGGGCACCGCGGCTACTTCAAATGAACAGCTGATCGGCATCACCTGATACTTCAGCTGTTCATTTGAAATAACCGGCGGGAAAGCGCAGCACAGAACGGGAAAGCCGGCGGTGAAGTCTTTTCACTGCCGGCTTCCCCGCCTGGGTCCTTCGCTCCCCGCTCCTTGGTGCTGTGCTCCCCGCCCGGTCCTAACTTACGATCGGGATGGGAGGTGGCGAGGGGAGCGGAGGATCGGGGTTGGACACTGCGGGGAAGCAGTATGGGGTTGTGTGATTGTTTAAAAGCCGGTGGCTTTTTAAAGCCCGCCGGCTTTTAAACAATCAGGAGAATTCTCTCACGCTGGGATGGCATTCTGATGACAGGCTGGATCGCAGCTGAGCGCTGCCACCCAGCTTGTCATCCTTCAGAGACACTGCAGAGCGCAGGCATTATGGGAACTTCCGATTCCGGTATTCGATATTGTAAAAGTATCGGAATTAAGTATCGGAATTCCGATACCGCGAATATCGGCCGATACCCGATATTTCAGTATCGGAATGCTCAACACTAGTTGTGGCACATTTTCACCTTGGCCACGGCCCCGTCCTCTGCACGAACCATCACCAGAACGTCCACTTCCACGTCCCTTGCCACGCGCCTTGCCCATTGTAAATGAAATAAAATAGCTTACACTTGCAGTATCAATGGAAAAAGGGTAATAAATAGTGTTCAGCGAGCACTAAAATGCTCTGGTGCTCGAAGCTCGGGCCGAGCTCACTGTGATACTCGGGTGCTCGACCCGAGCAACGAGCCCAATGTTAGTCTATGGGAGACCCGAACATTTTTGCGGCGGCACCCCCGTCAGTCTGTAGAAAGCCTAAAAAGTGCCCAAAACGATAGTGACAGTGCTCAAATGACATGGGGACAGCATGGGGATCGCCCCTGGAAGCATTTCTGACCCCCAGGTCACTGCTGTCAACAACGTGGTCAGAGGTATTAAGCCACTTTTACAGGATCACAATAAAACGTTCAAAAACGAAAGTGAAAGTGCTTTCCTGTGAAATATGTTAACCCCTTAACGACCATGGGTCTTTCTGTTTTTGTGTTTTCCTTTTTTGCTCCCCTTCTTCCCAGAGCCAGAACTTTTTTAATTTTCGTTCAATATGGCCATGTGAGGGCTTATTTTTTGCGGGACGAGTTGTACTTTAAAACACCATCACTGGTTTTACCATATCGTGTGCTGGAAAATGGGAAAAAAATTCCAAGTTCAGTGAAACTGCAAAAAAAATGCAATTCCACAGTTGTTTTCTGGGTCCTTTTTTTACCTCGTTCACAGATTGCTAAAACTGACCTGCGATCATTATTTTCCAGGTCGTTACGAGTTCATAGACACCAAACATAGGTTCTTTTTTATTTAAGTGGTGAAAAAAAAATCCAAAGCTTGCTAAAAAAAAACAAAAAAAATGGCGCCATTTTCCGAGACCCTTAGCTTCTCCATTTTTCGGCATCTGGGGCCAGGTGAGTGCTTATTTTTTGCGTACCGGGCTGACATTTTTATTGATACCATTTTGGGGTAGATCCGATGTTTTGATCGCCCGTTATTGCATTTTATTGCAAAGTTGTAGCGACCAAAAAAACTTAATTCTGGCGTTTAAAAATTTTTTTCTCGTTACGCCGTTTACTGATTGTATTAATTCTTTTATATTGATAGATCGGGCGATTCTGAACGCGGCGATACCAAATATGTGTATGTGGTTTTTTTTTTTATATATATATATATTTTTTATTTTGAATGGGGCGAAAGGGGGGTGACTTAAACTTTTATATATTTTTTATTTTTTTTATTTTTTTAAAAACTTTTTTTTTACACTTTCTGTTTGCTTCTATAGTCTCCAGAGGAGACTAGAAGCAGCAGTTGTCTGATTGCTTCTACTGCATACAAGCGATGAGCAGATCGCTTGTATGCAGGAGAAATGCTCACTTGCTATGAGCGCTGACCACTAGGTGGCGCTCATAGAAATTGAGACATGACAACCACAGGCGTCTGCTGCAGACCCTGAGTTGTCATGCCCACCCATTGGTGACCCGCGATCACGTGATGGGGTCACTGATGGGCGGGGCTTAGGACTCCCGGAAGCGCGAGTTAAATGCCACTGTCAGAGATTTAACATGTTAACAGCCGCAGGTGGATTGCGATTCCAATAATCAGCTGACATGTGCTCGCTTCAGTGCGGGCTCACCGCCGGAGCCCCCGCTGAACCGGCCTTCCCGACCTGGTGCGTACTATTACTGACCAGGTCGGAAAGGGGTTAAGGAACATCCTTTCCAGGGTAAAGACTTGTGTATAAGGTAAAATAAATAACCAAAAACAAAAATACTCCTCCACACCTTGGGCTATGTTCACAAGTAGCATTTTTTATGCGTTTTTGCATGTTTGTATTGCTTTCAACCGTGACAAATGCAATCACCGGGAAATGTCATTTTAACATTTTACAACCTTATCTGGCCATGTGCTGTGTGACACATGCATATAGTGCTAAAAAGACATGGGAACTGCATGGGGAAGACCCCTGGAAGCATCTCTGACACCCAGGTCACTGCCTAAAAGTGTGCCCATCAGAAGTGATCCTTGCCGCATCAGAAGATGCAGACTTGCAACTATCCCCATGCAAGTCCTTGTCCCAGGGCAGTGTTCAATTGTACCTCCCCCATAACTTGCAATACAAGCGCAAGTATGCAGCCTACCACCCACCCACCCCCAGGCTGCAATACCATACTGCTAGCTTGCTTGCACTTGAAATTGGGCCTTTTAGGCATGTGGAGGTGGAATCTGGCCACCACGTCATGGCTGCGTCGGTAGCCTGGTATTCATACTCAGTCCCCAGCCGCCAGGTGGCCAGGTGTCCACACACAGTCCCCAGCCGCGTGGGGGTGGCCGGGTGTCCATAAACGGTCCCCAGCCGCCCCTATTTGCCTTATACACAAGCGCGCATACCAAAACATTACCTGTGCCCTCCCCAGTGCATTTAGTGGGAAGGACAGCCTAACCACAAACACGTGGACAAGTGAATGTGGCCAGGAATGGTCCATCTCACTGACGCCTTCACACTGGGTTAATATTGTGGAAGCCGGGACACAGTTGGACACTGGGATGCAACACTTCCTCCAGACATAGAGGATTGCGGGTCCTGGGTCAATCAGGCTTCAACACAAAGTTCAGAAGGTAGACAGCAGCAGTGGTCGGCCTCCTACACAACGAGTAAATTATTCATGATCATGAGGCCATCCACCTCCTTAGCTTTCTGTTCCTTGGAATGCAAGCGCATGTATGTAGTAGCAGCTAGGCCTGAGGTAGTTAGCGTTTTGGCGCATATTCTACCTCCTTCGAGGATTGCTGGATGTTTTCCTGCTACCATCCCAGTTCTATGACTCCCGTTAAAACAAAGCTTCAGGTGATGAATGATGGATGAGGTGGTGGCAAAGGAGAAAGAGCATGAGGAACAGGGACCATTCACATCAATATCAGGACAGCCAACCACACATGTCTTGTAGGATATGTTTCTGTACCAAAAGGAGCGGTTCAGCTACACAGTTATAAGGCATACAGTGAATGCAATGCCTACCAAAAATTTCGAGGCACTCCAATGCCCCTTGGAAGTGACATGGAGGTCAGAGGGCCTTAACTAAACCGTTTTTTCCATTTATAGCAACTGGGTCTCCTGTACACTGTTGGCCTAAGCAGGGAATGGAAGGCTTTCCAAAAATTATTAGGCACTGCAATGCCCCTTGAAACAGACGTGGATTACAGCGGATTAAAAACCTTCTACCCATTATTGGGGAGTGGGTCTCCCTTAGTGTTCGCCTATGCATTGAAAAGCAAAAGCTGACAAAAATTAGGAGGAAATGCAATGCCCGTTGCAAGAGTCGTGGAGGTTAGAGGTAATTAAAAACAACATGTCAATGCCCCTTGGAAGAGCTGTGGAGTTCAGAGTGGTTTAACAAGACAGTTTTAATGCCCCTTGGAAGAGTGGTGGAGGTTACAGTGGAATAAAAAGACAATATCAATGCCCCATGGAAGAGACGTGGAGGTCACAGTAGCTTAACAAGATGGTTTTAATGCCCCTTGGAAGAGTGGTGGAGGTCGCAGTGGAATAAAAAGACAATATCAATGCCCCTTGGAAGAGTGGTGGAGGTTACAGTGGAATAAAAAGACAATATCAACGCCCTGTGGAAGAGACATGGAGGTCACAGTAGCTTAACAAGACGATTTTAATGCCCCTTACAAGAGCCATGCAGTACAGCATATTAAAAACATTATTCCCATTATTGGGGAGTGGGTCTCCCATAGTCTTTGCCTATGCTTTCCAAGCAAAAGCTGCCAAAAATTAGGAAGGGGGAACTTGCAATGTCCCTTACAAGAGCCATGCAGTACAGCATATTAAAAACATTATTCCCATTATTGGGGAGTGGGTCTCCCATAGTCTTTGCCTATGCCTTCCAAGCAAAAGCTGCCAAAAATTAGGACAGAGGAACTTGCAATGCTGGCAACATGGACCACGGTCACCCTGGTGGTATAGTGGTCGTGGAGGCTGAGGATAAGGAGAAGAGCAAAAAACAGCCGAAATGAGGAAGCGTATACCCATGTGTGGGTGTGAAGCGATGCATGGGAATACACCTCCCGAAATAACACAGTGGATTTGACTTTATGTTACTCTGCTGTCATTTGGTTGTGATGAGAAGTCTGGCCCAATCCAGCCCTTGTTCATTTTGATAAGGGTCAGCTTGTCAGCATTGTCAGTTGACAGGCGAGTGCGCTTATCAGTTATAATTCCCCCAGCGGCACTAAAAACACGCTCCGATAACACGCTAGTGGCAGGGCAGGCCAGGACCTCCAAGGCATACAGAGCGAGTTCATTCCAAGTGTCCAGCTTGGATACCCAATAATTAAAAGGCACAGAGGAATCACGGAGGACGCTGGTACGATCGGCAAGGTACTCCCTCACCATCTTTTGAAACTTTCCACTCCTTGTGAGAGTACGCCGCGCCTCAGGGCCTGTAAGCTGGGCGGGTGTCAGAAAACTGTCCCAGAACGTTGACAGTGTTCCCCTGCCTCTGCAGGATTGGAGTTGCATCTCTCTCGCCTGTACGCCTTGGTTGGGCAACGAACTGTGACCTCTGCCGCTAGCGTGTTCAGATGGGAATTTTTTTAAGAGTTCTGCAGCAAGGGCCTTCTGGTATTGCCCCATTTTTGTAGACCTCTCCACCTCAGGAATAAGAGAGTGAAAGTTCTCCTTGTAGCGGGGGTCTACAAGTGTCACCAACCAGTAATGACTGTCACCCAACATTTTGACAACGCGAGGGTCACGGTTAAGACAGCGTAACATAAAGTCAGCCATGCGTGCCAGACTGGTAACGGGCAAGATTTCCGTGTCCTCACCAAGATGACGACTGACCATGCTCTCCTCCTCCCCCCTGTCCTCAGGCCACCCACGCTGAACCGACGGTATGACACTTGTACAGGTACTACCGTCTACAACGCATGATAGCAGCTCCTGTTCTTCCTCCTCCTCCTCCTCTCCCTCATTGTCCCCCAATGCACGTTGGGATGAGATGAGGCTGGGCTGTGTGTAATCGCCCGCTACGGCTTCTTGATCCATCTCATCATACTCTGGCTGCAATGCCTCCTCTTTAATTCTCTGCAGAGAGCGTTGCAAAAGACAAGTGGGATGCTGACACTAATAATGGCGTCATCGCCACTCACCATCTTGGTGGCCTCCTCAAAGTTTGTCAGGATGGTACATATGTCAGACATCCAGGTCCACTCCCGAGGTCTTATGTGTGGAGTCTGACCTGAATATCGACGGCCTTGTTGCAGCTGGTACTCCACAACTGCTCTCTTCTGCTCACAAATCCTTTGCAACATGTGGAGGGTAGAGTTCCAACGTGTGGGGACATCACACACCAGTCGGTGTGCAGGAAGCTGCAAATGCTGCTGCAACACAGCAAGGGCGGCGGAAGCTGTAGCCGACTTGCGAAAATGAGCTGACAGGCGGCGTACTTTCACGAGCAGATCTGGCAACTCGGGGTACGATTTAAGAAACCGCTGAACCACGAGGTTAAGCACATGAGCCAGGCATGGTACGTGTGTGATCTCACCTCGCCTCAGAGCCGCCACCAAGTTACGGCCATTGTCACACACGACCATGCCGGGATGTAGGTTCAGCGGTCTCAGCCACAGATCTGCCTGCTCTTTCACAGCTGTCCACAACTCACAAGCAGTGTGAGGTTTATCACCTAAGCTTATGACTTTCAGCACAGCCTGTTGCCGCTTGGCGGAGGCAGTACTGCAATGCTTCCAGCTTGTAACTGATGTGGTGATATCTGAGATGGAGGCTGAACATGAGGAGGAGGAGGATGCGCAGGAGCTGTACACTGTGGGGGCAACTCTGACTGACATAGGGCCCGCAATCCTCGGTGTGGGGAGGATGTGTTCCGTCCCAAGGTCCGACTGGGTCCCGGCTTCCACTATGCTTACCCAGTGTGCCGTCAGAGAGATGTACCGTCCCTGGCCACAAGCACTTGTCCACGTGTCCGTTGTCAGGTGGACTCTCCCAGTAACTGCGTTGTTGAGGGCATGGCAGATGCTTTGGGACACGTGCTTGTGTAGTGCGGGGATGGCACACCGGGCAAAATAGTGTCGGCTGGGGACCGAGTACCGAGGGATGGCCACCACCATAAGATTGCGGAAGGATTCCGTCTCCACCAGCCTAAAAGGCAGCATTTCCAATGCAAGCAGTCGTGAAATGTGTGAATTTAGGACTGTGGCCTGTGGGGCGTTAGATGCGAATTTCCGCTTTCGTTCAAAGGTCTGGGATATGGACAATTGAACGCTGCGGTGGGACGTGGACGTTGATGCTGTTTCTTGAGAAACTGCCATAACAAGTGAAGACTGAGAGGAGGGGGCATCTTTACATGCAGTATGGACAGGGGATTGCCTTGTACACACAACAGGGGGTTCTATTGCACGCACAACAGTGGAAGAAGCAGTGGTGACACCCGCTGACACTGGTCGTGGACCCTGGGTTTCGCCCCAAAAAGTCGGCTGCTTTGCTGTCATGTGCCTGATCATGCTGGTGGTGGTCAGGCTGGTAGTTTTGTCACCCCTGCTGATGCTGGCATGGCAGGTGGAACATATGGCCTTTTTGGGGTTATCAGCAGAGTCTTTAAAAAAATTCCAGACTCTGGAACACCTACCGCTTGTACTGGTCACGTCCCTCGTGTTGGTGTTACGGGGAACGGTTGCCTGCCTTCTGTCTGCGGCCACCACACTGCTTCTTCCTGCCTGTTGGGGTACTCTGCCTCCCTCCCCCTGTGTGCTGCTGGCCTCACTCTGCATGTCCTCCTTCCACGTTGGGTCAGTTACTAGATCATCCACCAGCTCCTCCTCTTCCACTTGCGCACCACGATCCTACTCCTCACTTCCTGGCAATTGTGTCTCGTCATCGTCCACCTCTTGTGACAGATTGCCAACGTCGACTTCCTGTGGCCGTGGCTGTTCAAATATTTGGGCATTGCAACATGGGACCTCCTCTTCCACCACTTCAATCGTATCAGGCGAGGGGCCCAAATATGGAAATGGACCAGTGAACAGCTCTTCAGAGTGTCCAAGTGTGGGATCACTTGCTGTCTGACGACACTCGGCATGGTGGGAGGAAGGAGCATCAGGGTGAGGAGCAGTATGCGGTCGAGACTCACGGCTACTTAGAGTTGACCGTGTGGAAGACAGACCGGAGGTGGTGGTGCCCAGGTAACTGGAAGTATTGTCTGCTATCCAATTAATAACCTGTTCACACTGATCAGTTCTTAATACTGGTGTTGTTCTGTGCTTCCCTAGTAATTCGTTCAAGAAGTGGGAGCGAGAAGATGTGGCTGTTGGTTGTGGCACATTTTCACCTTGGCCACGGCCCCGTCCTCTGCACGAACCATCACCAGAACGTCCACTTCCACGTCCCTTGCCACGCGCCTTGCCCATTGTAAATGAAGTAAAATAGCTTACACTTGCACTATCAATGGAAAAAGGGTAATAAAGAGTAGATTAGAACCGTGGAAGAGGAAAACCACAGTTATTGTTTACTGGGGTATACCACACTTTTTTAAATAGAGATATTTGCGGCTGAACAGTGAGCGACACACTCAAACTGCTTTTTTTTTAGATACCAAAGGCCCAAAACTGGATAGTACAGCGATTTGACCCGTGGAACTGTGAAACCACACTTGGATGTCGGGCCTACACAAGACTATTTTCAACAGATATATTTTTGTGTCACAACAGTCAGGAGACACTACTGTTTTTCTTTACGGAAAAAACTACCAAAACCTGAATAATAGAGATTTTTTAACGTGGAACAGCAAAAGCACACTTCTGTCTCTCTGGCCTACACCAGACTATTTTCAACAGATATATTTGTGTCTGAAAAATCAGGGAGACACTATTATTATTTTTATACAGCAAAAAATGCCAAAAACAGGATAATAGAGATGTTTTACCGTGGAACATCAAAACCACAGAAATAATTTACTGGTGTATACCAGGCTTTTTAAAATATATATATATTTGCAGCTGAACAGTGAGCGACACACTCAAACTGTTTTTTTTAGATACAAATGGCCCAAAAGTGGATAATACAGAGGTTTGTACCGTGGAACTGCAAAACCACACTTGTATTTCTCGGGCCTACACCAGACTATTTTCAACAGATATATTTGTGTCTGAAAAATCAGGGATACACTATTTTTTTTTTTTTACAGCAAAAAATGCAAAAAGCAGGATAATAGAGATTTTTTACCGTGGAACAGCAAAAGCACACTTTTGTCTCTCTGGCCTACACCAGACTATTTTCAACAGATATATTTGTTTCTGAAAAATCAGGGAGACACTTATTATTTTTATACAGCAAAAAATGCCAAAAACAGGATAATAGAGATGTTTTACCGTGGAACATTAAAACCACAGTAATAATTTACTGGTGTATACCAGGCTTTTTAAAATATATATATATTTGCGGCTGAACAGTGAGCGACACACTCAAACTGTTTTTTTTAGATACAAATGGCCCATAGAACTGCAAAACCACACTTCTATTTCTCTGGCCTACACCAGACTATTTTCAACAGATATATTTGTGGCTGAAAAATCAGAGGCACACTTTTTTTTGGGGGGGGGGCACCAAAAGGTTAATAAGATGGGTATTTGTACATTGTGAAGGAGGAAAAAAAGAGGATTTAGATAAAAAAAAAGGATTTTTCCTGGCCCCCGGGACCTGGAGCTAAGTCCAGCAATTTCAGCAACAGGAGCAGCACACAGGACTGTAATGCAGCGTTTGCTGGTATAACCACTGCGTCTCCTATACAGCTTGCCTGCCTGCCTGCCTGATATACCTGGGATGGATATTAGTCCTGAGATGAACTGTTTGTTTGATCTGGCAGCCTTTACAGACCCTACACTAACTATTTTGCAGGATATATCTCTCCCTAAATCAGCAGCGCTGTCCCTACACTGTCTGATCCGGAGCAACTGTGTCCAAGATAGCGGCGCCCGGTTTTAAATACTCGAGGTGACGCTGTGCGGCCAGCCAATCACTGTAATGCCCACAAACAACATGGCTGTGGCATTACAGTGACTGGCTCCAATCCCTGCATGTTCATTGGCTCTGTAAAGAGCGCCAAACATGCAGGGCGGAGACCCGAGCTTCCGCCCGAGTAACCAGGAAATGCTCAGTGCTCGCCGAACATCCCGAGTAGCGTGATGCTCGGGCGAGTACCGAGCAGTGTCGAGCATGTTCGCTCAACACTAGTAATAAAGAGTAGATTAGAACCGTGGAAGAGGAAAACCACAGTTATTGTTTACTGGAGTATACCACACTTTTTTAAATAGAGATATTTGCGGCTGAACAGTGAGCGACACACTCAAACTGCTTTTTTTTTAGATACCAAAGGCCCAAAACTGGATAGTACAGCGATTTGACCCGTGGAACTGCAAAACCACACTGGGATGTCGGGCCTACACAAGACTATTTTCAACAGATATATTTTTGTGTCACAACAGTCAGGAGACACTACTGTGTTTCTTTACGGAAAAAAATACCAAAAGCTGAATAATAGAGATTTTTTACCGTGGAACAGCAAAAGCACACTTCTGTCTCTCTGGCCTACACCAGACTATTTTCAACAGATATATTTGTGTCTGAAAAATCAGGGAGACACTATTATTATTTTTATACAGCAAAAAATGGCAAAAACAGGATAATAGAGATGTTTTACCGTGGAACATCAAAACCACAGAAATAATTTACTGATGTATACCAGGCTTTTTAAAATATATATATATTTGCGGCTGAACAGTGAGCGACACACTCAAACTGTTTTTTTTAGATACAAATGGCCAAAAAGTGGATAATACAGAGGTTTGTACCGTGGAACTGCAAAACCACACTTGTATTTCTCGGGCCTACACCAGACTATTTTCAACAGATATATTTGTGTCTGAAAAATCAGGGAGACACTTATTATTTTTATACAGCAAAAAATGCCAAAACAGGATAATAGAGATGTTTTACCGTTGAACATCAAAACCACAGTAATAATTTACTGGTGTATACCAGGCTTTTTAAAATATATATATATTTGCGGCTGAACAGTGAGCGACACACTCAAACTGTTTTTTTAGATACAAATGGCCCATAGAACTGCAAAACCACACTTCTATTTCTCTGGCCTACACCAGACTATTTTCAACAGATATATTTGTGGCTGAAAAATCAGAGGCACACTTTTTTTTTTTTTGGGGGGGGGGCACCAAAAGGTTAATAAGATGGGAATTTGTACATTGTGAAGGAGGAAAAAAAAAAGAGGATTTAGATTAAAAAAAAGGATTTTTCCTGGCCCCCGGGACCTGGAGCTAAGTCCAGCAATTTCAGCAACAGGAGCAGCACACAGGACTGTAATGCAGCATTTGCTAGTATAACCACTGCGTCTCCTATACAGCTTGCCTGCCTGCCTACCTTATATACCTGGGATGGATATTAGTCCTGAGATTAACTCTTTGTTTGATCTGGCAGCCTTTACAGACCCTACACTAACTATTTTGCAGGATATATCTCTCCCTAAATCAGCAGCGCTGTCCCTACACTGTCTGATCCGGAGCAACTGTGTCCAAGATGGCGGCGCCCGGTTTTAAATACTCGAGGTGACGCTGTGCGGCCAGCCAATCACTGTAATGCCCACAAACAACATGGCTGCGGCATTACAGTGACTGGCTCGCAATCCCTGCATGTTCATTGGCTCTGTAAAGAGCGCCAAACATGCAGGGCGGAGACCCGAGCTCCCGCCCGAGTAACCAGGAAATGCTCGGTGCTCGCCGAACACCCCGAGTAGTGTGATGCTCGGGAGAGTACCGAGCAGTGTCGAGCATGTTCGCTCAACACTAGTAATAAAGAGTAGATTAGAACCGTGGAAGAGAAAAACCACAGTTATTGTTTACTGGGGTATACCACACTTTTTTAAATAGAGATATTTGCGGCTGAACAGTGAGCGACACACTCAAACTGCTTTTTTTTTAGATACCAAAAGCCCAAAACTGGATAGTACAGCGATTTGACCCGTGGAACTGCAAAACCACACTGGGATGTCGGGCCTACACAAGACTATTTTCAACAGATATATTTTTGTGTCACAACAGTCAGGAGACACTACTGTTTTTCTTTACGGAAAAAACTACCAAAAGCTGAATAATAGAGATTTTTTACAGTGGGATGGCAAAACCACAGTTATTGTTTACTGGGGTATACCACACTTTTTTAAATAGAGATATTTGCGACTGATCAGTGAGCGACACACTCAAACTGCTTTTTTTTTAGATACCAAAGGCCCAAAACTGGATAGTACAGCGATTTGACCAGTGGAACTGCGAAACCACACTGGGATTTCGGGCCTACACAAGACTATTTTCAACAGATATATTTTTGGGTCACAACAGTCAGGAGACACTACTGTTTTTCTTTATGGAAAAAACTACCAAAAGCTGAATAATAGAGATTTTTTACCGTGGGATGGCAAAACCACAGTTATTGTTTACTGGGGTATACCACACTTTTTTAAATAGAGATATTTGCGACTGATCAGTGAGTGACACACTCAAACTGCTTTTTTTTTAGATACCAAAGGCCCAAAACTGGATAGTACAGCGATTTGACCAGTGGAACTGCGAAACCACACTGGGATGTCGGGCCTACACAAGACTATTTTCAACAGATATATTTTTGTGTCACAACAGTCAGGAGACACTACTGTTTTTCTTTATGGAAAAAACTACCAAAAGCTGAATAATAGAGATTTTTTACCGTGGGATGGCAAAACCACAGTTATTGTTTACTGGGGTATACCACACTTTTTTAAATAGAGATATTTGCGGCTGAACAGTGAGCGACGCACTCAAACTGTTTTTTTTTTTAGATACCAAAGGCCCAAAACTGGACAGTACAGCGATTTGACCCGTGGAACTGCGAAACCACACTGGGATATCGGGCCTACACAAGACTATTTTCAACAGATATATTTTTGTGTCACAACAGTCAGGAGACACTACTGTTTTTCTTTACGGAAAAAACTACCAAAAGCTGAATACTAGAGATTTTTTACCGTGGGATGGCAAAACCACAGTTATTGTTTACTGGGGTATACCACACTTTTTTAAAAAGAGATATTTGCGGCTGATCAGTGAGCGACACACTCAAACTGCTTTTTTTTTAGATACCAAAGGCCCAAAACTGGATAGTACAGCGATTTGACCCGTGGAACTGCGAAACCACACTGGGATATCGGGCCTACACAAGACTATTTTCAACAGATATATTTTTGTGTCACAACAGTCAGGAGACACTACTGTTTTTCTTTACGGAAAAAACTACCAAAAGCTGAATAATAGAGATTTTTACCGTGGGATGGCAATACCACAGTTATTGTTTACTGGGGTATACCACACTTTTTTAAATAGAGATATTTGCGGCTGAACAGTGAGCGACACACTCAAACTGCTTTTTTTTAGATACCAAAGGCCCAAAACTGGATAGTACAGTGATTTGACCCGTGGAACTGCGAAACCACACTGGGATGTCGGGCCTACACAAGACTATTTTCAACAGATATATTTTTGTGTCACAACAGTCAGGAGACACTACTGTTTTCTTTACGGAAAAAACTACCAAAAGCTGAATACTAGAGATTTTTTACCGTGGGATGGCAAAACCACAGTTATTGTTTACTGGGGTATACCACACTCTTTTAAATAGAGATATTTGCGGCTGATCAGTGAGCGACACACTCAAACTGCTTTTTTTTTAGATACCAAAGGCCCAAAACTGGATAGTACAGCGATTTGACCCGTGGAACTGCGAAACCACACTGGGATGTCGGGCCTACACAAGACTATTTTCAACAGATATATTTTTGTGTCACAACAGTCAGGAGACATTACTGTTTTTCTTTACGGAAAAAACTACCAAAAGCTGAATAATAGAGATTTTTTACCGTGGGATGGCAAAACCACAGTTATTGTTTACTGGGGTATACCACACTTTTTTAAATAGAGATATTTGCGGCTGAACAGTGAGGGACACACTCAAACTGCTTTTTTTTTAGATACCAAAGGCCCAAAACTGGATAGTACAGCGATTTGACCCGTGGAACTGCGAAACCACACTGGGATGTCGGGCCTACACAAGACTATTTTCAATAGATATATTTTTGTGTCACAACAGTCAGGAGACACTACTGTTTTTCTTTACGGAAAAAACTACCAAAAGCTGAATAATAGAGATTTTTTACCGTGGGATGGCAAAACCACAGTTATTGTTTACTGGGGTATACCACACTTTTTTAAATAGAGATATTTGCAGCTGAACAGTGAGCGACACACTCAAACTGCTTTTTTTTTAGATACCAAAGGCCCAAAACTGGATAGTACAGCGATTTGACCCGTGGAACTGCGAAACCACACTGGGATGTCGGGCCTACACAAGACTATTTTCAACAGATATATTTTTGTGTCACAACAGTCAGGAGACACTACTGTTTTTCTTTACGGAAAAAACTACCAAAAGCTGAATAATAGAGATTTTTTACCGTGGGATGGCAAAACCACAGTTATTGTTTACTGGGGTATACCACACTTTTTTAAATAGAGATATTTTGCGGCTGAACAGTGAGCGACACACTCAAACTGCTTTTTTTTTAGATACCAAAGGCCCAAAACTGGATAGTACAGCGATTTGACCCGTGGAACTGCGAAACCACACTGGGATGTCGGGCCTACACAAGACTATTTTCAACAGATATATTTTTGTGTCACAACAGTCAGGAGACACTACTGTTTTTCTTCTACCAAAAGCTGAATAATAGAGATTTTTTACCGTGGGATGGCAAAACCACAGTTATTGTTTACTGGGGTATACCACACTTTTTTAAATAGAGATATTTGCGGCTGAACAGTGAGGGACACACTCAAACTGCTTTTTTTTTAGATACCAAAGGCCCAAAACTGGATAGTACAGTGATTTGACCCGTGGAACTGCGAAACCACACTGGGATGTCGGGCCTACACAAGACTATTTTCAACAGATATATTTTTGTGTCACAACAGTCAGGAGACACTACTGTTTTCTTTACGGAAAAAACTACCAAAAGCTGAATACTAGAGATTTTTTACCGTGGGATGGCAAAACCACAGTTATTGTTTACTGGGGTATACCACACTCTTTTAAATAGAGATATTTGCGGCTGATCAGTGAGCGACACACTCAAACTGCTTTTTTTTTAGATACCAAAGGCCCAAAACTGGATAGTACAGCGATTTGACCCGTGGAACTGCGAAACCACACTGGGATGTCGGGCCTACACAAGACTATTTTCAACAGATATATTTTTGTGTCACAACAGTCAGGAGACATTACTGTTTTTCTTTACGGAAAAAACTACCAAAAGCTGAATAATAGAGATTTTTTACCGTGGGATGGCAAAACCACAGTTATTGTTTACTGGGGTATACCACACTTTTTTAAATAGAGATATTTGCGGCTGAACAGTGAGGGACACACTCAAACTGCTTTTTTTTTAGATACCAAAGGCCCAAAACTGGATAGTACAGCGATTTGACCCGTGGAACTGCGAAACCACACTGGGATGTCGGGCCTACACAAGACTATTTTCAATAGATATATTTTTGTGTCACAACAGTCAGGAGACACTACTGTTTTTCTTTACGGAAAAAACTACCAAAAGCTGAATAATAGAGATTTTTTACCGTGGGATGGCAAAACCACAGTTATTGTTTACTGGGGTATACCACACTTTTTTAAATAGAGATATTTGCAGCTGAACAGTGAGCGACACACTCAAACTGCTTTTTTTTTAGATACCAAAGGCCCAAAACTGGATAGTACAGCGATTTGACCCGTGGAACTGCGAAACCACACTGGGATGTCGGGCCTACACAAGACTATTTTCAACAGATATATTTTTGTGTCACAACAGTCAGGAGACACTACTGTTTTTCTTTACGGAAAAAACTACCAAAAGCTGAATAATAGAGATTTTTTACCGTGGGATGGCAAAACCACAGTTATTGTTTACTGGGGTATACCACACTTTTTTAAATAGAGATATTTTGCGGCTGAACAGTGAGCGACACACTCAAACTGCTTTTTTTTTAGATACCAAAGGCCCAAAACTGGATAGTACAGCGATTTGACCCGTGGAACTGCGAAACCACACTGGGATGTCGGGCCTACACAAGACTATTTTCAACAGATATATTTTTGTGTCACAACAGTCAGGAGACACTACTGTTTTTCTTCTACCAAAAGCTGAATAATAGAGATTTTTTACCGTGGGATGGCAAAACCACAGTTATTGTTTACTGGGGTATACCACACTTTTTTAAATAGAGATATTTGCGGCTGAACAGTGAGGGACACACTCAAACTGCTTTTTTTTTAGATACCAAAGGCCCAAAACTGGATAGTACAGCGATTTGACCCGTGGAACTGCGAAACCACACTGGGATGTCGGGCCTACACAAGACTATTTTCAACAGATATATTTTTGTGTCACAACAGTCAGGAGACACTACTGTTTTTCTTTACGGAAAAAACTACCAAAACCTGAATAATAGAGATTTTTTACCGTGGGATGGCAAAACCACAGTTATTGTTTACTGGGGTATACCACACTTTTTTAAATAGAGATATTTGCGGCTGAACAGTGAGCGACACACTCAAACTGGGTTTTTTTTAGATACAAATGGCCCAAAATGGATAATACAGAGGTTTGAACCATGAAAGTGCCAAACAACACTTCTGTTTCTCTACCCTACACCAGACTATTTTCAACAGTTATATTTGTGTCTGAAAAATCAGAGACACGCTTTTTTTGGGGGGGGGGGGGGGACACCAAAAGGTTAATAAGACGGGTATTTGTACAGTGTGAAGGAGGGAAAAAAAGGAGGATTTAGATGAAAAAAAAAAGGATTTTTCCTGGCCCCCGACACCTGGTTCTAAGTCCAGCAATTTCAGCAACAGGAGCACACAGGACTGTAATGCAGCGTTTGCTGGTATAACCACTGCGTCTCCTATACAGCCTGCCTGCCTGGTATCTGGGATGGATATTAGTCCTGAAAAGGACTGTTTGTTTGTTCTGGCAGCCTTTACAGACCCTACACTAACTATTTCGCAGTTTATATCTCTCCCTAAATCAGCAGCGCTGTCCCTACACTGTCTAATCCGGAGCGACTGTGTCCAAGATGGCGGCGCCCCGTTTTAAATACTCGAGGTGACGCTGTGCGGCCAGCCAATCACTGTAATGCCCACAACCAACATGGCTGTAGCATTACAGTAACTGGCTGGCAATCCCTGCATGTTCATTGGCTCTGTAAAGAGCGCCAAACATGCAAGGCGGAGACCCGAGCTCCCGCCCGAGTAACCCGGAAATGCTCGGTGCTCGCCGAACATCCCGAGTAGCGTGATGCTCGGGTGAGTACCGAGCAGTGTCGAGCATGTTCGCTCAACACTAGTAAAGATGAACTCCATAATGTATGTGGAGTTTCTCAAACAGCACTTCCTGCCATGGTTCAAGAAGAAGAACCGTGTATTCCACAGCAAGATCATTTTCATGCATGATAATGCACCGTCTCATGCTGCACATAACACATCTGCATCTCTGGCTGATATGGGCATAAAAGGGGACAAACTTATAGTGTGACCCCCTTGCTCCCCTGACCTCAACCCCATTCAGAACCTCTGGAGCATTATCAAAAGGAGTGTCTATGATGGCGGGAGGCAGTTCACATCTAAGCAACAGCTCTGGGAGGGTATTCTGTCCTCATGCAAAACAATTGAAGCAGAAACCATCCAAAATCTGACAAATTCAATGGACGAGACAGTTCAGAAGCTCCTTTTGAACAACGGGTCCTATGTGCAAATGTAGCATCACCTAGAATAAAGTTTTGAGTTGAAAACTGTTTGATTTCAGTTTCTAATAACCTGCTAATGCTTATAATTTCAAAAATGACCATTTTTTTGTTCTTTATTAAAATGAAAGATTGATCGAAGAGTGTGGGGGATCTAAGAGTGTGGCAACCCAGTAGTCAGGATTACGTAGAATTCTGACAATCTGAGGGTCATGTTGCAGGTAGTGCAGCAAGAAGGCACTCATGAGTCTTGTGCATCTAGGAGACCCAAAATTATTTTCCGGGCTAAATGCAGTTAAAAATTATTATTAATTTGAAAACTGGTGGAGCTTAGTATAGATGGCCTAATAGAATCAGTACTGCACACTGCAACAAAGCCCAAATTATTTTCCAGCCAAGATACAGATAAACATGATTAGTAATTTTAAATCTGGTGGAGCTTAGTATAGATGGCCTAATAGAATCAGTACTGCACACTGCTACAAAGCCCAAATTATTTTCCAGCCAAGATACAGATAAACATGATTAGTAATTTTAAATCTGGTGGAGCTTAGTATAGATGGCCTAATAGAATCAGTACTGCACACTGCTACAAAGCCCAAATTATTTTCCAGCCAAGATACAGATAAACATGATTATTAATTTTAAAGCTTAAAACGGTTGGTGAGGTGATTTT
Organism: Phyllobates terribilis; assembly: GCF_046119375.1. NCBI lineage: Eukaryota > Metazoa > Chordata > Amphibia > Anura > Dendrobatidae > Phyllobates > Phyllobates terribilis. Next base: position 421,290,502 of record NW_027362763.1, on the reverse strand, counting down.
AACAAATCATCAAGCTTTTACTCTCCCCAGGATGACACAGGGGTAGAAAAGTCGTTTCGGATCCATGATTTGTTCATCTTTATGAACGTGAGTCTGTCTACATTATCAGTGGAGAGCCGCGTGCGCTTTTCTGTCAGCACACCACCAGCAGCGCTTAACACACGTTCAGACAGAACGCTGGCTGCAGGGCATGACAAGATCTCCAAGGCGTAAGTGGCGAGCTCCGGCCATTTATCCGGATTGGAAGCCCAAAAAGAGCAAGGGTCTAGTGACACAGTCATGGCTTCAATGTTTACTTGGAGATACTCCTGTACCATCGTCTCTAGGCGTTGACTGTGTGTCAGACTTCTTGTCTCCTGTGGCCTTGCAAAGGATGGGCTAAAAAAGTGGTGAAATGATTCTGCAAAATTGATGTTACCAGCAGATACTGTGTTTCTGTTACGGTTTGAGTGCTGAACACTCGACGGTCCCATGGTTGGCAAGTTGGAACTGTGAGATTCACTACGTGCACCACTGGTGTTTTGTGGAAAAGCACATGTAAGATTCTGCAACAGTCTCTGCTGATACTCCTGCATGCGTGCATCCCTTTCTATGGCAGGAATAATTTCTGCTAATTTACTTTTGTACCGGGGATCTAACAGTGTGGCAACCCAGTAGTCAGGATTATTTCTAATTCTCACAATTCGAGGGTCATGTTGCAGGTAGTGCAGCAAGAAGGCACTCATGTGTCTTGCGCATCCAGGAGCACCAAGTCCCTGTTGTGTTGGTGGCGAGGTAACAATCATGCTTCCTTCCTCTGTCCTCTCCCCCCAACCTCGCACAACAGAAATGTGATCAAGGTCTCCCTCATCTGATGAGTCTTCCATCTGTTCGTCCTCCACTTCTTCCTGGGCTCCTGCACCTTCCTCACTAGTTTGGCTGCTACCATGCGCCCTGGTAAAACCATCTCCCCCACCCTCACATGCCTGCCGCCTTGGTGCTGCCGACCGTCTGGACCTTGCAGATGTTAGCCATTCCGCATACAACTCCTCCTCCTCTACTTCCTCCACCTCCTCTTGTGCCACCACCTGACTCTGAATTCTGTTTAACATGTGCTTCAGCATGTAAATCACCGGAATAGTCATGCTGATAATGGCATCATCAGTACTAAACATCTTCGTCGCCATTTCAAAACTGTGCAGAAGGGTGCATAGGTCCCTGATCTGAGACCACTCCTCCAGCGTGATTTGCCCCACCTCTGGATCTCGTTGGCCCAGGCTATACGTCAGAACGTATTGCACCAGGGCTTGTCGGTGCTGCCACAGTCGCTGCAACATGTGCAGAGTTGCATTCCACCGGGTAGGCACATCGCATTTTAGCCGATGAAGTGGCAGGCCCAACGACTTCTGTAGAGATGTAAGTCGCTGAGCTGCGGGATGCGAACGGCGGAAGTGAGCACACAGCGACCGTGCCCTCTGCAGAAGGCCATCTAGTCCGGGATAGTGGGCTAAAAATTGCTGGACAACATGTGAGCCATACAAGGCGCGTGTGTGATATTGCCCTGGCGAAGGGCCGCACCCAGGTTTGCAGCATTGTCGCACACGGCCTTCCCTGGTTTCAGGTCCAGTGCAGACAACCATTCATGAAACTGGTTTTCCAGAGCTGACCACAACTCCTCAGCTGTGTGACTCACATTTCCCTGACATTTCAAAGTAAATACTGCCTGATGACGTTGAGCCCTGCTGCCAGCATAGCAAGGAGGTGTGCAGGATCCCTTCTGCGCAGTTAGAAAGCTTGTGGCATGACCAGACAGGATTTGGGTGCAGGTGGAGGACCGAGAGGAGGTTGAGGAGGCAGAAGCAGTGGAGGAACTTTGAGATAAAGAGGATTGACGCACAAATCGTGGGGACGGCAAGACTTGGACAGCAGCCCCTTGTCCTGCTGTCACCATAGTTACCCAGTGCCCAGTCAGCGACATGTAACGCCCCTGTCCATGCCTACTCGTCCAAGTGTCTGTGGTGAAATGCACCCTGTCACACACAGAGTTTCTCAAAGAAGCGGTGATGTTGTGTGCGACATGCTGGTGGAGCGCAGGCACACCTTTCTTTGAGAAGTAGTGTCGACTGGGCATCTGGTACTGGAGCACTGCGACGGACATAAGGTCTCGAAAATCCTCTGTGTCCACCAGGCGGAAAGGAAGCATTTCTGTAGCCAAGAGCTTGCAGATGGTGAAATTCAACCTCTTAGCTTTCTCATGGCTAGGAGGAAATGGTCTTTTACTTGTCCACATCTGAGGGACTGAGGGCTGGCTGTTGTGCTTAGACGGGGTTGAGAAGGGTGTCCCCAGCAAACTTCCGGTCTGTGAGGAAGATGCAGGTGGACATGTTAGGTTGCCTTGATCCAAAGGTGGTGCTATCGATGTCGGACAGCGCTCAACACCAGCAGGTGTTACCACCTCCAAAGAAAATGATGACCTGCCAATCACGCTGGCTGTTGCGGGTAAAGAGGTGGCAGGTCTGCGTCCCAAAGCAGGTGTGACTGCTGTCCCCCCAGTCACAGAGGATGAAGAGGCCGTGGATGCACAAGATGTGGCAGACGGTGGTTGGCCCGGCCGGCTAGGCCGCATTGTAGCACAGTGAGCTTCCCACTGCAACTTATGCTTCATGTCCATGTGCCGGTTCATGCATGAAGTACTCAAACTATGTATTTTTTGGCCTCTACTTAGCATTTGCTGACAAATGTTACAGATAACACGAGTTGGGTCATCTTTATCGATCTGAAAAAATGCCCAGGCTATGCAAGGCTTAGCACCCATGCGACCTGAAGAGCCACCACGACTTGTGGTAAGAGGCAGAGTTGTGTTTGAGGATGCAGTTGTTGACGTCTCTGTCCAGGAAGGCGGAACCTGACCTCGTCGTCACTAGCATCTTCCTCCACCTCCTCTGCTGACCTCATCTCTTGGCTGACTGTGGGTTGACAGTAAGTGGGATCTCCAACCTCATCATCATCACCCTGTGTGTTATCACACACGTCGTCCTCAGAGCCAACCTGTTCCTGCCCTGACAAAAAACTAAAGATGTCGCTCCAATCAGGTATTTGAGTCTCATCATCGTCTTCCTCATTGTCTCCACCAACAGGAGTTACAGTTTGGGAACGAGGGTCTACATTATGGTCAGAACCTTCTGCGTCTGGTCCTGGATCCGACTCATAAAGATTCTGGGAATCAGTGCAGATCATTTCCTCGTCTGGATTCACAGAATCTCTGGAGCCGACCTCTGATTCCCAGGCTATAGTATGAGTAAACAGCTCTGCAGACTCAACCATCTGTTCTACCCCATACTCAGACGGGCAGCTGGAGACTTGGGAGCTGTGAGGAAGCAAGTGTGATTGGGGTGACACCTCTGAGGACAGGAGTATTTGTGATGTTGAAGTTGAGGTGGAGGAGAGCCCACTTAAAGGAGCACTTGATATCCGTTGAAGCACCTGCTGTTTTTGTGCCTCATCTGGAATTTGTAGCGATTGGCGTGGCTGTAAGAAAGGGATCTTATCACATTGTCCGCTAAAAGAAGTAGACATTTTAGTTTAGCTGGAAGATGGTCTTTCTTCTGCAGATGTTACTGTTGCTTTAACAACTACCCCACGGACACAACCATTTTTCCCCTTCTCAACACGCCTATTCCTCTTTCCACCAGCAGAAGGCCTTTTTCCACTCAGGCCAAGTCCCACACACTGCTAGAAGCTGAAATATTTTTTCAGAGCTAGATGCATAAAAAAATTATATTGAATTTGCAACCTGATGGAGGTTAGTATAGATGGACTAATAGAACAAGTCCCACACACTGCTAGAAGCCTAAATATTTTTTCAGAGCTAGATGCATAAAAAAATTATATTGAATTTGCAACCTGATGGAGGTCAGTATAGATGGACTAATAGAACAAGTCCCACACACTGCTAGAAGCTGAAATATTTTTTCAGAGCTAGATACAGAAAAAAATTATATTGAATTTGCAACCTGATGGAGGTCAGTATAGATGGACTAATAGAACAAGTCCCACACACTGCTAGAAGCCTAAATATTTTTTCAGAGCTAGATGCAGATAAAAGTTATTTTTAATTTGCAACCTGGTGGAGGTTAGTATAGATGGACTAATAGACCAAGTCCCACACACTGCTAGAAGCCTAAATATTTTTTCAGAGCTACATGCAGAAAAAAATTATATTGAATTTGCAACCTGATGGAGGTTAGTATAGATGGACTAATAGAACAAGTCCCACACACTGCTAGAAGCCTAAATATTTTTTCAGAGCTAGATGCAGAAAAAAATTATATTGAATTTGCAACCTGATGGAGGTCAGTATAGATGGACTAATAGAACAAGTCCCACACACTGCTAGAAGCCTAAATATTTTTTCAAAGCTAGATGCAGAAAAAAATTATATTGAATTTGCAACCTGATGGAGGTCAGTATAGATGGAATAATAGAACAAGTCCCACACACTACTAGAAGCTGAAATATTTTTTCAGAGCTAGATGCATAAAAAAATTATATTGAATTTGCAACCTGATGGAGGTCAGTATAGATGGACTAATAGAACAAGTCCCACACACTGCTAGAAGCCTAAATATTTTTTCAGAGCTAGATGCATAAAAAAATTATATTGAATTTGCAACCTGATGGAGGTCAGTATAGATGGACTAATAGAACAAGTCCCACACACTGCTAGAAGCTGAAATATTTTTTCAGAGCTAGATACAGAAAAAAATTATATTGAATTTGCAACCTGATGGAGGTCAGTATAGATGGACTAATAGAACAAGTCCCACACACTGCTAGAAGCCTAAATATTTTTTCAGAGCTAGATGCAGATAAAAGTTATTTTTAATTTGCAACCTGGTGGAGGTTAGTATAGATGGACTAATAGACCAAGTCCCACACACTGCTAGAAGCCTAAATATTTTTTCAGAGCTAGATGCAGAAAAAAATTATATTGAATTTGCAACCTGATGGAGGTTAGTATAGATGGACTAATAGAACAAGTCCCACACACTGCTAGAAGCCTAAATATTTTTTCAGAGCTAGATGCAGAAAAATATTATATTGAATTTGCAACCTGGTGGAGGTTAGTATAGATGGACTAATAGAATGATGCTATGCCCAAAAGGTTTTACTTCACTAGGTGCAGTAAAAAAATTTGTATTCTACACACAGGTGGTGTAGCTTGCAACACAGATAGGCTACTCCACTGACTAGCACACTCTGCAATAGGCCAAAAATGATTTGCTTTGCTAGGTTTAGCCAAATGCTGTGAAAAAAAACTAGCACAGCACTGGCACAGACCTGCCTGGCAAAAAGTGATAGGAATTGATGTAACCTAGCCCTGAAAAGGACTGCAATTACAATTAGTCTTTACTCCCAACTTATCTATTTAAGAGCACAGACCTGCCTGATAAAAGTGATAGGAACTGATGTAACCTATCCCTGAAAAGGACTGGAATTACAATTAGTCTTTACTCCCACAACCTATCTATTTAAGAGCACAGACCGGCCTGATAAAAGTCGTAGGAAATGCTGTAACCTAGTCCTTAAAAGGACTGCAATCACAACTCTTCCCTACTCCCAAGCTATCTGTAGATTTGTGCGAAAATTGGCTTGAAATTAACAAAGTATAGCGCACACAGCAACAGCGGTGCCATCTAACACGCAGCTGCAGCAGTGAGAAAATGGTGGCGATGGGGAAAATGGCTGGGTCTTATAGGGCAAGGACATGTGACATACACTGCCAATGACACATGCCCTTGCTTGTGTGAAAAAAAGCAGTTCGCTCCGTGTGTGCGCTGCTGATAGGCTGACAGACTGCACCTCCCTACTGTAAAAAAAATGGAGATCTTCATTATTCCTGCAGAGATCCATCCACTGCCCCTCCCCCCGCCCCGCTGTACGCTCAAACTGCGTATTAACATTAATTTTCAGCATTACTGAGAAAAAATCCAGTTATGATTTTGGTGCACGAACAGTTATCAAACATAACCTCGAACAGCCGAATTTTTTTCAAATCGTTCGTGTTCACCGAACGGCTCGAACACCGCCCAAAACAGCTCGAATTTGAGATTGGCGAACAGTTCTAGTCGAATACCGCTCATCTCTAATCATCACCCCTCCCGTGCCCTCCTTTCTGCAACTGATCTAAGACTGACATCCTCCTTAATCAGAACCTCACACTTCCGTCTCCAAGAATTCTCTCATGCCATGCCAGTTTTCTGTAATGCCAAAAATGAGTACAAAGCAATGGTCACGGTAAAGGCAGCAGAACATAAAGTAGGCCTTGTGTGCCAGACTGCCAACAGCCAAGACTTCCCTGTTCTCACCAAGAGTACGACTGTCTATGTTCTCTTCCTCCTCCGCCTCCTCATTATCAGCCAATCCGTGTTGAGATGAGATGAGGCTGGGCTGAGTAGCATCACCCTGTATAGTTCCTTGCTTCTCCTGCAATGCCTCCTCTTTAATTGTGAGCAGCGACCGTTTCAGTAGACAGAGAAGCGAGATGGTGATGCTACTTATGACATTATCGCCGCTCACCATCTTGGTGGAGTCCTCAAAGTTTTAAAGGATGGCATAGATGTCAGACATCCATGCCCACTCAGCTCTTATGTGCGGAGGCTGACCTGAATGCCGATGGACGTGTTGAAGCTGGTACTCAACAACTGCTCTCTGCTGCTCAAAATCATTCCAAACATCTGCAACGTTGATTTCCAACGCGTAGTCACATCGCACACCAGTCGGTGAGCTGGAAGCTGCAAACGCTGCTGAAGCCCTGCCAGGGCGACGGAAGCTGTAGTTGACTTTCTGAAATGGGCACACACGCGGCATACTTCCACAAGCCGGCAGTACGCAGTACTTTCACAAGCCGGCAGATTCGGGTAGATTTTGAGAAACTGCAGAACCAGTAAGTTGAGCACATGGGCCAGGCATGATATGTGTGCAAGCTTGCCTAGATTCTGAGCCGCCACCAGGTCCTCTGATACAGCTTTCAACAACTTTGCAACGGTGTGCGGTTTGTCACCTAAGCATACATCCTGCTTATTGTTATTGGCACACACGAAGTTTAAGTAAATAATCTGGAATATGTCCTGAAAAAATGAATCAAGTGATGGAGATGGAGGCCGAAGAGGAGGAAGAGGAGGTGGTGCAGGAGCTGTAGAATGTAAGGGCAATCCTAATTGACCCAGGGCCCGCAATTCTCTGCGTCGGGAGGACATGTTCAGTCCCAGGGTCCCACTGGGTCCCAGCTTCCACAATATTAACCCAGTGGAATGTCAGTGAGATGAACCATCCCTGGCCACATTCACTTGTCCACGTGTTTGTGGTTAGGCGGTCCTTCCCACTTAAGTGCACTGCGGAGGGCACAGGTAGTGTTCTGGGACCTGTTCTTGTGGAAGGCGGAGACGATACTGGGAGAAATAGTGGCGGCTGGGGACTGAGTATGGACACCGGGCCGCCGCCGCCGCCATGAGATTGTGGAAAGCTTACACCTCCACGAGCCTAAAAGGCAACATTTCAAGTGCAAGCAGTCCAGAAATGTGACAGTTTAGTATTGCGGCTTGTCTGGCTGGCTACATACTTGCGCTTGCATTCCAAGTAACAAAAAGCTAAGGAGAAGGGTGACCTCATCATGAATAATTTGCTCATTATCTAGGAGACTGACCACTGCTGCTGTCTACCTTCTGAACATTGTGTTGAAGCTTGATTGACCCAGGGCTCGCAATACTCTATGTCGGGAGGAAGTGCTCCATCCCAGGGTCCCACTAGGTCCCGGCTTCCACAATATTAACCGAGTGGAATGCGTCAGTGAGATGTACCGCCCCTGCGGCTTGTGGGTGGGTGACTGACTGCATACTTGCATGGTAGGGACAACTGAACACTGCGAAGGGACAAGGATGTGGACGGGGATGGTTGCAAGTCTGCAACGACAGGTGCAGGGCGGGAGGGATCTTTGCATGCGCCATGGACAGGGAATTGGTGTGCATGCACAACAGCGGAAGAGACAGTGGTGTAACCCGCAAACACCGTTTCTGGACCCTGGCATTTGGCCCAGCTAATCGGGTGCTTTGCTGTCATGTGCCTGAGCATGCTGGTGGTGGTCAGGCTGTCAGTTTTGGTGCTCTTGCTGATGCTGGCCTGGCAGATGTTACAAATGGCCTTTTTGGGGTTATCTGAACAGTCTTTAAAAAAGAACCAGACTCGGGAAGACCTAACAGTTGTACAGGCAACTTCTGTCTTGCTGGTGTTCCGGGGAGCAGTTGCCAGCCTTGTGTCTGTGGCCACCACACTGATTGTTCCTGCCTGTTGTCGTGCTACGCCTCCCTCCCCCTGTGTGCTGCTGTCCTCGCTATGCATGTCCCCTTGCTAGGTTGGGTCAGTAAATTCATTGTCCACCGCTTCGTCTTCCACTTCCGCACCCTGGCCCTCCTCCTGACTTTCTGTCCATTGTGACTCATCATTATCCACCTCTTGCGACAGTAATTGCACTTTCCCACCGTCACCTTTGGGTGACCATGGCTGCTCAAATCACTACATGCGATCTTCTGTTGCCCTGCTTGAAGCTGGCCGGTCGAGAGGCCTGAATATATCAATGGAAAAGTGAACAGCTCTTGGGGTAACCCTGGACTCTAATCTCTCCTTCAAACCACATATCCAAGCTCTTTCCACTTCCGAGCGGACCAAACGAGAGGCCAGAATCTATAAATGGATAGATGAACAAAACAGTTCTTCGGAGTGTCCAAGTGTGGGATCAGTTGACTCAGGGCACTCGGAATGGTGGGAGGAAGGAGGATCAGGGTGAGGAAAATGCCGACTCCAAGTAAAAAAAATGTCCCCAATCCACACATTCCTCAAACACGAATCTCCCTTCTTGACGACTGCAACCTCCTGCTCTGTGGCCTCCCTTCTAACACTCTCGCATTCCTCCAATCTATCCTAAACTTTGTTGCCTGACTAATCCACCTGTCTCCTCGCTATTCCCTGGCTTCTCCTCTCTTTCAATCCCTTCAATGGCTCCCCATTGCCAAGAGACTCCAGTTCAAAACCTTAACCTTGGCATGCAAAGCCATCCACAACCTATCTCCTCCATACATCTGTGACCTAGTCTCCCGGTACTTACCTGCATGCAACTTCCAATCCTCACAAGATCTCCTTCTCTACTCCCCTCTTATCTCCTCTTCCCACAATCACATACAAGTTTTCTCCCAAGCATCCCCCATTCTCTGGAACTCTCTACCCCACTATTTCTGAATCTCGCCTACTGTTGAAACCTTCAAAAAGCACCTGAAGACCTACCTCTTCCGACATGCGTACAACCTGCAGTAACCCTCGCTCCACCATACCGCTGCACGACCAGCTCTATTCTCACCTACTGTATCCTCACCCATTTCTTGTAGACTGTGAGCCCTCGCGGACAGGGTCCTCTCCTCTCCTGTACCAGTCACCATCACATTTTTGTAATTAAAAATGTGATTATTGTGATTATTGTAATTGTTTTTGAGATGTATATCCCTTTTTAACATGTAAAGCGCCATGGTATAAATTGCGCTAAAGTAATAATAATAATGTGGTCCAGACTCACGGCTACTGAGACTGGACCATGTTGAAGACAGGGTGGTGGTGGTGGCAGACTGACTGGAAACATTATCTGCTATCCAACCAACAACCTTTTCACACTGCTCTGGCTTCAATAGTGGTGTTCTGTGACCCCCTAGAAATTGGGACAGGAAGGTAGTTCGACATGACATGGGTGTTTGTTGTGCTCCCTCAGCAGGCACAGTTTCATCTTGCCCACGGCCTCTGCGTGCACTATCACCATCACCATAATGTCCACTTCCCCATCCCTTGACACACACCTTGTCCATTTTAAATGGAGTTTAATATTTCTCACGTTGCCAAAAATGTCTGTATTATTACCACAGTAATATAGGAGCACGTCTGATGAGATGACCACAGTTTTAGGCAGTGACCTGGGAGTCAGAGATGCTTCCAGGGGTCTTCCCCAAGCTGTTCCCATGTCTTTTCAGCACTTTATGGATGTGTCTGATGATGTCTCACACACCACATAGCCAGATAAGGTAGTAAAATGTTAAAATTACATTTCCCAGTGAATGCAGTTTTCACGGTTGAAAGCAATACTAAATTGCAAAAACGCGTTAAAAACGCTACATGTGAACATAGCCCAAGGTGTGGAGGAGCATTTTTGTTTTTGGCTATTTATTTTGCCTTATATACAAGTCATTACCCTGGAAAGGATGTTCCTTAACATTTTTACCAGGAAAATCCATTTTGGTTTCGTTTTTGTATGTTTTATTGTGAGTCCGTAAAACTGGCAAAATACCTCTGACAACATTGTTGACAGCGGCGACCTGGGAGTCAGAGATGCTTGCAGGGATCTTCCCCATGCTGTTTCCATGTCATTTGAGCACTGTTCCCAACGATTTGGGCAATTTTTAGGCCCTCTGCAGACCGCCGGAGGGGGGGGGTGCCGGAAAAATGCTTGAGTTTCCCATAGACTTACATTGTGCTCGTTGCTTGGACCGAGCACTCGAGCATTCCAATTTACTCGACCCGAGCAACGAGTACCCGAGCATTTTAGTGCTCGCTCATCACTAACGGTGAGATGTGATTTGGAGAGTAAAGATGATCTTGCGTGATGGCGGAGAAGCTGGTTTTGGAGGAGGAGAGAGTTGAGTAGTTATGAGAAGGGGCTGTTGGGACTCTAAGCAAAAGCTTTGCCCTACGTTGTCAATCTTCTGCTTGAAGAATGAGGCTAAGTCTTCAGCTGAGATGAGAGGAGAGGGAGGAGGAGCTGGTGGACAGAGGAGGGACTTGAAAGTGCTGAATAGCTGTTTAGGGTTATGAGACACGTATTATATGAGAGATGAGAATTAGGTTTGTTTTGCTGCAGTGAGCAATTGTGCAACATTTTGAAAACTTCTGTTACTGGGCTCCACTCCCTTTCTTTGGTAGTCGCACAGTGGTACACCTTGTAGAAGAGGGGCAGGAAGAACATGTGCTCCAGTAGATGACAAACGCTGCATCAAGTGGCCTCTTGTAGCATTGGCGTCTCTGCCTCCTGACAGGCAGAGATGCCGTCCCCCTTACCGCCGCGCTCCTGGCCCGGCGTCTTCCAGCTCTCCTGCTGCTGCTGCTGCCGGCACATGCAGCTTCCCGGGTACTGTGTTTAGGACGCGCGCGTGCTCCCTCCCTCTTAAAGGGGCCGCGCGCGCCGTCCTAAGGAGTCCTCCGGCCAATGGCCGGAGGACTTCTCATATAAAAGGCACCTCCTCCAAAATGGAGGTGCCCATGCAAGGTTGTAGCTCTGTGTTCTAACTCTGCTTCAGCCCTCAGGTCCCGCTGCTAGTCTGACTACCAGTCCTGTCTGCCAGCCTATCAGTCCAGCCTGCCAGCCTGACTACCAGTCCAGTCCGCCAGCCTGACTACCAGTCCAGTCTGCCAGCCTGACTACCAGTCCAGTCCGCCAGCCTGACTTTCAGTCCAGTCTGCCAGCCTGACTACCAGTCCAGTCTGCCAGCCTGACTACCAGTCCAGTCCGGAGGACTTCTCATATAAAAGGCACCTCCTCCAAAATGGAGGTGCCCATGCAAGGTTGTAGCTCTGTGTTCTAACTCTGCTTCAGCCCTCAGGTCCCGCTGCTAGTCTGACTACCAGTCCTGTCTGCCAGCCTATCAGTCCAGCCTGCCAGCCTGACTACCAGTCCAGTCCGCCAGCCTGACTACCAGTCCAGTCCGCCAGCCTGACTACCAGTCCAGTCCGCCAGCCTGACTATCAGTCCAGTCTGCCAGCCTGACTACCAGTCCAGTCCGCCAGCCTGACTACCAGTCCAGTCCGCCTGCCTGACTACCTGTTTACGCCTGCCAAGTACTCTCTCCAGCCCGACGGTCAGCCTACTGTCCAAACCCGCCAGTGTGTCTATGGGCCAGGCTTGCCTGCCTACCCGGAGAACGTACCAGTTACCTGCCGTGCCTACCAGACAGCCTACCTGGAGGCTCCTGCCTGTTACCTGTGGTGTCTGCCAGTCCGTCTACCCGGATCACCTGTCAGCCTGCCTGCTGTGCTCATCTGCTGTACTGGTCAGTCCCTGCCTTCTGACCCGTGGGAGTCACTTGCTCTCATACAAGGACTGGCCCAGAGTAGCACCTGGTCCCTCTGCTATGTCCTTCCCTGGTTCACGGAGTCGATTGAGCCGCCGTGCGGCCTTGGTCAGTCCGAGTTGATACCTAGTTACGCCCCTCTGGTCCCTCCTTGCACCGCAGCACAGAGGTTCCACCACCCGGATCCGTAACACCTCTGTTTCTCTTCCTCCACCTTAACATCACACACACTACGGTCCTCAGAGGTGGCACCCCAACTACCCTTGTTTTTACCCGCGTCACAACTCTCCAACTGCCCAAATGACTGTGGGGAACAGCAGATGGGCGAGTCTGCAGAGCTGTTCACACATTCTATTCTGGGGCATCAAAGGTCAGATCCAAAGCTTCACAGTCTCAAGAGGGGGAAAGCATGTGTAGCGATGCCCAAATGTTTTTCCAGTTGATCTGGGCCCGGATGAAGTAGGGTCTGAGAAGAATCCAAACTCTCATCACCAGATGTTAACGCATGGGGGTGGGCATGGTTGGGTTGGAGAACTAAAACTAATATATAACAGGGGTTGGAAAACTAAACTATTAAACAGCTAGGGTTGGAGACCTAAACTACTACACACCAGTAGATGGAGAACTAAACCACTAGACACCAGAAGATGGAGAACCAAACTAATAGACAACGGATTGGAGAACTAAACTACTAAACAGCTAAGGTTGGAGAATGAAACAAATACACACCAGAACATGGAGAACTAAACTAATAGAAAACAGAGGTTGGAGAACTAAACTAATAAGACAACAGGGGTTGGAAAACTAACCTACTAAACTACATACCAGGGGATGGAGAACTAAACCACTAGACATCAAGGTATCACTAGACAGCAAGTGTTGGAATCCCCAAGGCTTGTGGGAAAAACCTCTGTATGTAACACTTCCTTCAGTGCTTCTGCCTCCTCCACCTCCTTTAGGGTCTCCACCTGTGCCTTCAACCTCTGCCTTAATGAGACACTCGTTCCAACAGTGCAGAGAGAATCCTCCCACTTCCATACTGCACAGCCAGGGCTCACTGCAATCAGGCAGAGTTAAAATTAATATGCCTTGGAGATCGCAGTCATAAAGCTGAAGAGTTGTGGACAGCTCTCCAGGCACAGTTTGAGCAATGACTGTCTCCACTGAACCAGGAGCAAGGAAAGGTCATGTGCGATAACGGTGCAAACCTGGTGGCGGCCCTATGCCAGGGCAACCTCAGACACGTGCCTTGTATAGCTCTCATCCTCCACCTGATGGTACAGCAATTTCTCTGACACTATCCCGGCCTGGATGCGCTGCTGCAGAATCCACGGTCTTTGTGTGGACACTTAAAACTATAAAGATGAGTAGGACGAGCAAACTCCTTCATGATGATAGAGGCCACCATCTCCTTAGCTTGCTGCTACTTTTCTGTGGGAATGAGCTTGTGTCCAACCAGCCAGGAATATCCAGTGAATTATGGCATGCCACGGTTTGGTATTTGCACCCAGTACCAGAAGCGAAGCCATCCACAATTTCCATACCTCAGGAACTTTATTTGGTACACTGGCTGCCCACAAGTTCATTTCTCACAAAGGAGCTGAAGACACTGAGTGGCAGTAGGTGCAAGTTTCTCTGGCATGACCTGTTTGTTATGGTTAGATATCAGAGGGAGAACATAACTGGACTTTGCCAATGTGTCATATTGCATCTTAAGTCTTATAGACCCTGCATTTGCGGCCTTACATTCTACAGGATGGTGGGGAAGGAGACAGTAGGTCGTGGAGTTGCATTATCTCCGGTGGTGTTGAGGTGGCAGCGAGGCAATGGCAGTCTGTAGGTTGTCTTGAGATGGGTTTTCAGGTTGTGTCTGAAGGATCCAAATGTGCTTGCTAATCAGACGTGTTGAGGCATAGAATTCCAGAGGATGGGGAATATTTGGTAGAAGTCTTGGAGATGATTGGGGGAGGAACAAATAAGAGTGGAGGAAAGAATGAGGTCTTGGGAGGACCGGAGATTACGTAAGGGAATATATCAGGAGATTATTTCAGAGATGTATGGAGAAGAAAGGTTATGGATGGCTTTGTAGGTCAGTGTTAGTAGTTTGAACTGGATATGCTGGGCAATTGGGAGCCAGTGAAGGAATCTTATAGGTTGCAATCTTATAGATTGCTGGAGCCAATCCACAGTAAAAAAGCAGCCATAGAGTATCCGGGAACCTTCACACAGACTGTTCTTAGCCAGGGCTGCTTCTCGGCAGGGTTGGACGGGCCCACCAGAGAACCGGAGACTCATCCAATGGGCCTTGGCTTCTCCTTCATAGTGCAAACCTTGCAGCTGCTATGGGGCTCTTTAGCAGGGAAGAAAGGTGGTCCCTCAGAATCAAATCCTCTGGTGGGCCCAATGTTCTTCAGTCTTACACTGCTTCTCAGTGACAATTGTATTTAAACTCAGGCATATTATTTAGCTCAGTGAAAGGACTGGTATAGAGGGAAACAGTATCTACTCCGGCTGTCGTTTTTCCCAGGAAAGTCCTCTAATGTAGCTTGTTTCATAAGAAATGACAGCCCGTCCAACATCAGCTCACACTTCTCGGTGGTGCTTCGACACACAAAGATCTTTCTTTGCGTCTTGAATTTCATCTTAACTACAGAGTTGGGCAATGGCCTGATCTGTATTGAGAAATAACTTGCATAAGCAAAGCCATAGTTTAGGCCACTCAAGGTCATCATTAAGAAAAACTCATACAGCTTTCCCACAGACTGAAAGAGGGGTATCAAGACTTCCAAGACAGCCAAGACTTCCCTGTCCTCACCAAGAGAATGACTGTCCATGTTCTCATCCTCATCCTACTCCTCCTCATTATCACCCAATCGGCACTGAGATGAGATGAGGTTGTATAGTTCTTTGCTCCGCCTGCAATGACTCCTCTTTAACTGTAAACAGCAAGCGTTTCAGTAGACAGAGAAGCGGGATGGTGACGCTAATTATGGCGCCATCACCGCTCACCATCTTGGTGGGGTCCTCAAAGTTTTGGAGGACCATTGCAAGAAGGTGGGCACTGCTATAGAATTGTAGATGTAACGGGGTGCTACAGTACCCTGATATAATTGTATAATATAGTTTAGAAGGAAAAAGACTCAGGATATACAACCGTGCACACCCAATATTAGAAAAATGAAAAAATCTTTATTACATGATTACACACTGACAACACAAGAAAAAATAAAAACATTTAAAACAGACAAGGCATTACAATGTTCATGGGGGAAGAACAATAATAATGTTCCAAAACAATAAATCCCCCTTAAGCCACAGGTATAGTATGTATCATTTTTAATATCTCATAGTACAACATTGATTTTGACCAAGCTTTGTCACCCTGGTTAAGAGTAGCACAGCACAACTAGACCAAACATGGGTGATGAACCAGGCACTCCCAAGTGGTCAAACCATAGATCATAATAAATCAAGGAATGAGTGGGAGTAATAACCTGCTAGCACTGGAGGACCGTACAATGTCAGTATTTGCAAAGGCGTGTCACCCCACGTCGTATGCGACATGGAATTACAAGTTCAATCATGTGTGGCAGAACGGGCACTCATAAGTGGTCAAGGGATAAATCAAAAGAAATAAAGTGGCATAATTACCTGTTGGCACCAGAGACCCTACGCGTTACGCTGCTGAACCGCAGCTTCGTCAGGGGTATGCTGTCAGTGGACACATGTGTACATTAAATAGTCTGTCCAATTTAGTATGACTCCCTTCAGGTGAAGATCCATGCTCTCACTAAGTCTCTCCAGCGTCATGGCAAGTCAGATGGTCACTTCCTGACTCTAATGCGTTCCACTCAGACACTATGGTAGAACGCAACCGGAACTAGATGAAACGTCATATCCGGTTGGAGAGCCGCCCCCCTTGCTGTCTCTGATGCGTTCCACCCAGACGCTATGGTGGAACGCAGCCGGAAATCGATAAAGTGTCATATCCGGTTTGAGAACCGCCCCCTCAAAGATCGTGAGGGATATAGTCCCTTAGCACGGTCACAATAGAAAAGAAGCTTGCGTTCCAGGGGAGGATGGAACGCAAAATACCCCCGGAAGTAGCGCGTCCGCTACAAAAAAAATTTTTTTACCGGTATGGAAGGAAAAAGAAAGAGCTAGCATTGATTAAAGTAAATACCTGGCCAGGCTAAGAGTAAAATGTGATTGGAGTCAGAAAGTCACCAAATGTGCATAAGAATGTAACCAATGGCACAATACAAACATAAAAGACTTACTGAACAAACCACCCACAAACAAACATGAAACAATCAACAAACATGTACAATTTGAAAGCCACTACAAAGGTGGCTAATAGAGCCTAATGGCAATGTATATGGGTGCCAATACAGATATAAACACAAAGCTTGCCACTTAAAATAATTCAAATGTTGGAAATTGATTTATTATGAGATACCAGAAATGCACAAGCCAGCCACACGAGAAAAGATGAAAAGGAGGGGGAAGAAGTAGGGAAGAAAAATAGACCAGGGAGGCCTCAATCTAAGACAGGATTCCAATTGCAAGGACACCATGGGAGTTTAAGCCAAGTAACCAGTGAATGAGAAATCCTCATTTATGCCCCTAGGGGCCACTGTATCAAGAACAAAGATCCACCTAGATTCAGATCTCAATAGATCCTTGGTGTGATCCGAATTGCGTGGATTTGGCCTCATTTTCTGGAGGCCCATAACTCGCAATTTATTAGGGCTACCAGAATGGCATTGTAGAAAGTGCAGGGCCACCGACGAGATGGCCCTGCCTGTTATGTTCTGCTACCAGAGCTAAGGAAAGAGAGGAGATCTGTCCCTACGATAGAACTCAGCTGAATCCCTACGATGTAACAGGGAACCTGATCCTGCGATCAGACCTGCTAAAGTCCTAAGCTAGTCTGTACGAAGACCTATAGATGTGGGGGAGGAATCCCTACAAGTACTAAGGACTGGGAGGAATATGGGACACCTCCTAACTAAAATAGTAGCAGACAGACGAACAAACAAAATATAAAGAACATAGAGGTCAGTAAACCAAGCAAACTAACAGAGCAAGACACAGAGCACAGGCTAGCTAGAAAGTAGAAATACAATGAAGTCCAGCAAAGCCAGAAGGGCGGAGCAGGATTAAATAGGCCAACAAGGTCATGTGACCAGCAAAGGAAAAAAAACCTAACAGCAAGGTTCTAACAGTACCCCCCCTTCTAAGAGGATCCTCCGGATCCCCTAGGACCAGGCTTATCAGGAAATCTCCTGTGAAACGCTCTGATAAGTCTGGACGCGGAAACATCATCTGACCTCACCCAAGAGTTATCCTCGGGTCCGAAACCTTTCCAGGCCACAAGATACTGCAAACTACCTCTATACCGTCTAGAGTCAAGGATGCGAGAAATTTCATATTCCCCGTCCTCCACCACCGGAGGAACAGAGGCAGAGGCGTCACCATCCGACACAACAGCTTTTTTTAACAGAGAGACATGAAAGACCGGATTAATTCTCCAGGAGGTAGGAACCTCCAACCTAACAGCAGATTGGTTGACAACCTGAAGCACCTTAAAGGGCCCTACAAACTTGGGACCCAATTTCTTAGAAGGAATCCTCAACCGCAGATTCCTAGAGGACAACCAAACCATGTCACCAACAGCGAACAAAACCTCCTGTCGTTTCCTATCAAAGTAGTCTTTAGATTTTCTGTTGGCCTCCTGAAGATTACCACGCACATCCGTCCAAACTCTTTCCAAATCACCGGAAAAATTCTCCTCCTCAGGCACGGCAGATCCCAACTTGGAGAACGACCCAAACGACGGATGTCTCCCAGAACAACAAAAAAAAGGCGAACAACCAGCAGAAGAAGATGTATGATTGTTCAGAGCAAATTCGGCAAGTGGCAGAAACTCAGACCACCCCTCTTGATTGTCTGCCACAAAACAACGCAAGAACTGCTCAACATCCTGGTTTTTCCTTTCTGTCTGGCCATTAGATTCAGGATGATATCCGGACGAAAACGACAAATGAATTCCCAACCTGTCACAAAAGGCACGCCAAAAACGAGCCACGAACTGAGGACCCCTATCAGAAACAATGTCAGTAGGAACGCCATGAAGTCTGACAATTTCCTTGACAAAGGCCTTAGCGAGAGTTTTAGCGCAGGGCAGTTTGATGAAGGGAACCAAGTGACACATCTTACTAAAACGATCCACGACCACCCAGATGACAGTAAAACCCTCAGAGGGGGGAAGGTCAGTTATAAAGTCCATAGCCAAATGTGTCCAAGGAGCACTGGGGACCTCCAAAGGACAAAGCAACCCCGCAGCAGGAGTATGTGAGGACTTAGATCTAGCACATACAGTACATTGGCGTACCCACTTAATGACTTCCTTCTGCCATCCAGGCCACCAAAAACTGCGACCCACCAGTCTCTTGGTCTCAGAGATTCCGGGATGACCTGCCAACCGAGATTCGTGACACTCAACAAACAAATCTCTCCTAAAGGTCCCAGGCACAAACAACCTCCCATGAGGAGTGTTAGATGGGGCATTCTCCTGAGCTTTAAGAATCTCATCTTCCAAAACGGAGTCTAAAGCAGCTATCACAACACCTTCTTGTAAAATGTTTTCCTCTTTCTCAGCACCGACTATGGGAGAAAAACTGCGAGACAAGGCATCCGCCTTAATATTCTTAGTACCAGGGATGTAAGTAACGGAGAAATTAAACCGCGAGAAAAACAGTGCCCACCTAGCCTGACGGGCATTCAGGCGCTTGGCAGCGTCAAGATATATCAGATTTTTATGATCCGTAAGAACCTGAACGGGAAATTCCGCACCTTCCAAGAAGTGGCGCCAGTGTTCAAATGCGAGTTTAATAGCCAATAATTCCCGATTACCAATATCGTAATTCAATTCAGTCTCCGAAAATTTTTTTGAAAAAAAGGCACAGGGATGTAATCCATCCCCGTTATCCTGAGACAATACTGCGCCAACCCCCACAGAGGAAGCATCAACCTCAACCAAAAACGGCCTAGTAACATCAGGCTGCATAAGGATGGGAGCAGAGGTGAACCTCTCCTTGAGATACACAAAAGCTTCAATGGCCTCAGAAGACCACTGAACCGCATCAGCACCTTTCCTGGTGAGATCAGTCAGAGGTTTGACAATACTAGAAAAATTTTTTATGAATTTTCTATAGTAATTGGCGAAACCCAAAAACCTCTGTATCGATTTCAAACCAATAGGCCTAGGCCATTCCTGCACAGCCTGAACCTTAACCGGATCCATCTCAAAACCTTTGCTGGAGATAATGTAGCCCAAAAAACTAATTCTCTGTACAGCGAACTCACATTTCTCCAGCTTAGCAAAAAGTGAATTGTCCATTAATAACTGTAATACCTCACGCACGCTCCGCCAATGAGACTCCAGATCTGGCGAATAAATCAAAATGTCATCCAAATACACAACCACATTTTTACCGATCAAAGGTCTAAGGATGTCATTAATCAGATTCTGAAAAAATGCAGGAGCATTAGTAAGACCAAAAGGCATAACCAGATTCTCAAAATGACCCACAGGAGTGTTAAAAGCAGTCTTCCATTCATCACCCTCCTTCATGCGCAACAGATTGTATGCCCCCTTAAGGTCAATTTTAGAGAACCACTTGGCCCCCAATAACTGGTTAAACAGATCAGGAATCAATGGCAGTGGGTAAGGATTGCGTACCGTAATTTTGTTAATCTCACGAAAATCCAGACAAGGACGTAAACCGCCGTCCTTTTTTTTTACAAAAAAAAATCCAACCGCCACAGGAGACTTAGAGGGCCTAATGTGACCGGCGGCCAAACTTGTCTGTATGTATTCCTCCAAAGCCTTCCTCTCAGGAATAGTAAGGTTAAATAAACGACTTTTAGGAAGAGTCGCTCCAGGGACAAATTCAATAGAACAATCATAGTCTCTATGGGGAGGCAAAACCTGCGATTCCTTCTCAGAAAAAACTCTCCAAAAATCCTGAATAGGAACAGGCAATTCTCCCCTATCCAAAGCTGCAATACGCCCGTTACAACACTTGTCATAACATTTATGGCTCCAGGATTTAATTTCACTGGTAGACCAATCCAGTACAGGATTGTGACATTTTAACCAAGGCAATCCCAATATTACTGGAGAAGGCAAGTTATTCAACACTACCAAATCCAATTTCTCATGGTGAACTTCACAGACCTTGAGAGTAATATTCTTCAAAGGGGAGCCATCCACAGAAACCACAGCAATGGGGGATGATAAAGGTTCAGGTTTTAAATTGAGTTTTTCCACGAATCCCCCATCAATTACATTCAGTGTAGACCCGCAATCAACAAACACCCGAAATTCCATTAATTTTTCCTGAGCAATCGTGGAAGCAGCTAAAAATATACCCTTGGAATTTAAACAGGCAATACGGGCGTGACTGACCATTTTTTTTTTCTTTCTTCATACGAAGCTCACAGCCTTTAATCAAATGACCAGATTTTCCGCAATAGAAACACAAGCCTTTCGAAAAACGACGGTCTTTTTCTTGAGAGCGAGGTGCCACCGATCCAATCTCCATCGGTTCACCACTGTTAGTACACACATTATCATAACCAGAAACTGACATAGCAGAGGATTTGCTCTCATTAACCCTAGCACGCAGTCTTCTATCCACCCGTATAGCTAATTGCATAGCCTGTTGCAAATCTTCAGGTGTAGGATAAGCAATTAGCAGGTCTTTAACCCTTTCACTGAGCCCAGCAAGAAATAGACTTTTCAGAGCAGAATCGTTCCACCCTGTTTGAGTGGACCAACGACGAAAATGTGTACAATATTTTTCGACATTACCTGATCCTTGTTTTAAACGTCTCAACTCAGTCTCAGCTGATGCGACACGGTCAGGATCATCATATAATAGTCCTAAAGCAGAAAAAAAACTATCCACTGATCTGAAGCATGTATCACTAGGTTGCAAAGAAAAGGCCCACTCCTGAGGCTCTTTGCGCAAAAGTGACATTATGAACCCTACGCACTGGGATTCATCCCCAGAGGGCTTGGGTCTCAAACGAAAATACAATAAGCAAGCATTTTTAAATGAAAAAAATTCTCGATGTTCACCAAAAAATAAATCCGGCAAACATACCTTAGGCTCCAAGAAATGTGCTCCAGAACAGTTACTCACGTGCTGACGGAGCTCGGCCACTTCCAGAGAGAGTCCCTGCAGGCGATGAGCCAAATCCTGAACCGACACCATGATGGAACAGAAAAATCTTTCCTTAGAGAATTTGCTGGCTGGACTTACTGTTATGTTCTGCTACCAGAGCTAAGGAAAGAGAGGAGATCTGTCCCTACGATAGAACTCAGCTGAATCCCTACGATGTAACAGGGAACCTGATCCTGCGATCAGACCTGCTAAAGTCCTAAGCTAGTCTGTACGAAGACCTATAGATGTGGGGGAGGAATCCCTACAAGTACTAAGGACTGGGAGGAATATGGGACACCTCCTAACTGAAATAGTAGCAGACAGACGAACAAACAAAATATAAAGAACATAGAGGTCAGTAAACCAAGCAAACTAACAGAGCAAGACACAGAGCACAGGCTAGCTAGAAAGTAGAAATACAATGAAGTCCAGCAAAGCCAGAAGGGCGGAGCAGGATTAAATAGGCCAACAAGGTCATGTGACCAGCAAAGGAAAAAAAACCTAACAGCAAGGTTCTAACACTGCCCTTCTTCAAGTCCTGTTCAGCAAGATGAATGTTGGAAACATGTTGCTGTACCCGTCTGCGGAGTTCCTGCGATCTTTGACCAACATAAACCTTCGGGCAGGGACGAGTCAATGCGTATACAACGTTAGTGGACCTACAGTTGATAAAGTCCCTCAGAGGGTATTGATGGTTGTCAGTCGGATTGGTGAAAATTTTACCAGATGAGAAAAACGGACAAACAGAACAATCGCCACAAGGGAATGAGCCCTTAAATTTACTACCGCCCGAGGTACTATACCTGGGGCATGTGTAATGACTATGCATAAGTTTGTCCCTTAGATTTGGGGCACGTCTAGCCGTGAACAACGGTCTCTCTGGTAATATGCTAGAAAGACGACTGTCCGTCTTTAGTATACTCCAATGTTTCCGAAATAGACTACCCACTTCATTCCACTGATTATTAAACTTGGTGATAAATCTAATCTGTGTATCCTCAATATTAACACGTGATTGTGGCAAGATCTCCCGTGGTTTGACCAAAACCTTCTGGTGAGCCTTGGAGATTACTGATTTCGGATATCCACGTTCCCGAAAGCGTGAGGTTAAATTGCTGGCCTCGGTTTTGTAGTCCTCCTGTACTGTACAGTTCCTTTTGGCCCTTGAGAATTGTCCCACCGGTATACTATCTCTTAAGTTTCTGGGATGAAAACTTTGGTAGTGTAGAAGACTGTTTGTGGCAGTCAATTTCCTGTGTAATTTGGATACGAGTGAACCACCCACTTTCCTGATTTCCAGATCCAGGAAATTAACTGCAGAAGAAGATATACAGTGGGTAAGATGAATGTTAAAGTCATTAACGTTCAACCTATCAACAAAGACAAGTGCCTCCACTTCTGAACCCGTCCAAATAATCAAGATATCATCTATGAAGCGAAGCCACTTGAAGACCCCCCGATTGTATGCCTGTGAGGGGTACACGTGTGTGTCCTCCCACCAACCCAAGAAGAGGTTGGCAAAGGAGGGCGCACACCGTGCACCCATGGCGGTCCCAGAAACTTGCCGATAGAAGATATGATCAAACACAAAATAATTGTGGGTAAGAATGAAGTTCAGAAGGTCCACAATAAAAGAGTCATGTAGGCGATTACCTCCACTTGTAGCATTCAAAAAATATAGGACCGCTGCTATACCATCTTTGTGGACTATATTAGAATATAGCGATTCAACATCAACAGTGATAAGTAAGAACTGGTCAGGCAAGCAAAGAGAGTTGAGGATCCGTATCAGAGGAGATGAATCTCTGAGATAAGAGGATAAACTGGTAACGAGGGGCTGCAAGAAAAAAAATCGATGTAAATACATTCCTTTTCACAAATACTTCCTATGCCTGACACAATAGGTCGACCCGGTTGACAGTCCAAATTTTATTGACTTTAGGCAAGACATAGAACGTAAGTATTGTAGGTTTTCTCACTATCATGAATTCCCTCTCTTGTTTGTTGATGGTTCCCATAGAAAAAGCCGTCAAAAGTAGTCGTTCAAGCTAGGCCGAAAAGACCTGTGTGGGGTCCGAGGGAAGTCTCAAGTAAAATCTAGTGTTATTAAGCTGTCTGTGTACTTCAGCAGTATACATACCACGAAGCCATAGAACGATGTTTCCCCCTTTGTCTGCTTCCTTAATCAGGAATTCCTGTTTTTTTTGCAGACAAAGGAGGGCACGCCTCTCCATAATGGTTAAATTTTTATGAGATATGTTATTAACAGGTAATCTCCTGATCTCATCTTTTATAACCTCAAAAAAATGTGGAAACTGCTGGAACCATAGACAGGGATGGTAAAATATTAGAGGGTAGTCGATGCGGAAACTTTTTCCTACCTTGGTATGCCTGGTTGTCCTCTAGGAGTTCAAGTAAGTCACAGAAGACCTGTTTATCAGTAGGGGAGTTGGTCAGAACTCTGACCAACTCTGTTCCTACAAGAAGAGGAACAGATTTTGAGTCAGAGTTCTGACCATCTCCAGATTATCAACCTTTCTACATATACATTAAATGATGTTGAAAGGTCTGTATTACAGAACGGTCTTTCTTTTTCTCCCATGGTGCCGGTTGATAAATTTATCTTGCTAAAAGATTTGTATCTTTTTTGTAGGAGAATCATTTTTAAGGTCATCTACACTAAATCTGACTTACTACCAGATCTCTCTTCCCCTACTGATAAACAGGTCTTCTGTGACTTACTTGAACTCCTAGAGGACAACCAGGCATACCAAGGTAGGAAAAAGTTTCCGCATCGACTACCCTCTAATATTTTACCATCCCTGTCTATGGTTCCAGCAGTTTCCACATTTTTTGAGGTTATAAAAGATGAGATCAGGAGATTACCTGTTAATAACATATCTCATCAAAATTTAACCATTATGGAGAGGCGTGCCCTCCTTTGTCTGCAAAAAAAATAGGAATTCCTGATTAAGGAAGCAGACAAAGGGGGAAACATCGTTCTATGGCCTCGTGGTATGTATACTGCTGAAGTACACAGACAGCTTAATAACACCAGACTTTACTTGAGACTTCCCTCGGACCCCACACAGGTCTTTTTGGCCAAGCTTGAACGACTACTTTTGAAGGCTTTTTCTATGGGAACCATCAACAAACAAGAGAGGGAATTCATGATAGTGAGAAAACCTACAATACCTACGTTCTATGTCTTGCCTAAAGTCCATAAAAATTTGGACTGTCCACCGGATCGACCTATTGTGTCAGGCATAGGAAGTATTTGTGAAAAGGCATGTATTTACATCGATTTTTTCTTGCAGCCCCTCGTTACCAGTTTATCCTCTTATCTCAGAGATTCATCTCATCTGATACGGATCCTCAACTCTCTTTGCTTGCCTGACCAGTTCTTACTTATCACTGTTGATGTTGAATCGCTATATTCTAATATAGCCCACAAAGATGGTATAGCAGCGGTCCTATATTTTTTGAATGCTACAAGTGGAGGTAATCGCCTACATGACTCTTTTATTGTGGACCTTCTGAACTTCATTCTTACCCACAATTATTTTGTGTTTGATCATATCTTCTATCGGCAAGTTTCTGGGACCGCCATGGGTGCACGGTGTGCGCCCTCCTTTGCCAACCTCTTCTTGGGTTGGTGGGAGGACACACACGTGTACCCCTCACAGGCATACAATCGGGGGGTCTTCAAGTGGCTTCGCTTCATAGATGATATTTTGATTATTTGGACGGGTTCGGAAGCGGAGGCACTTGTCTTTGTTGATAGGTTGAACGTTAATGACTTTAACATTCATCTTACCCACTGTATATCTTCTTCTGCAGTTAATTTCCTGGATCTGGAAATCAGGAAAGTGGGTGGTTCACTCGTATCCAAATTACACAGGAAATTGACTGCCACAAACAGTCTTCTACACTACCAAAGTTTTCATCCCAGAAACTTAAGAGATAGTATACCGGTGGGACAACTCTCAAGGGCCAAAAGGAACTGTACAATACAGGAGGACTACAAAACCGAGGCCAGCAATTTAACCTCACGCTTTCAGGAACGTGGATATCCGAAATCAGTAATCTCCAAGGCTCACCAGAAGGTTTTGGTCAAACCACGGGAGATCTTGCTACAATCACGTGTTAATATTGAGGATAAACAGATTAGATTTATCACCAGGTTTAATAATCAGTGGAATGAAGTGGGTATTCTATTTCGGAAACATTGGAGTATACTAAAGACGGACAGTCGTCTTTCTAGCATCTTACCAGAGAGACCGTTGTTGACGGTTAGACGTGCCCCAAATCTAAGGGACAAACTTATGCATAGTCATTACACACGCCCCAGGTATAGTACCTCGGGCGGTAGTAAATTTAAGGGCTCATTCCCTTGTGGCGATTGTTCTGTTTGTCCGTTTTTCTCATCTGGTAAAATTTTCACCAATCCGACTGACAACCATCAATACCCTCTGAGGGACTTTATCAACTGTAGGTCCACTAACGTTGTATAAGCATTGACTTGTCCCTGCCCGAAGGTTTATGTTAGTCAAATATCGCAGGAACTCCGCAGACGGGTACAGCAACATGTTTCCAACATTCATCTTGCTGAACAGGACTTGAAGAAGGGCAGGGCCATCTCGTCGGTGGCCCTGCACTTTCTCCAATGCCATTCTGGTAGCCCTAATAAATTGCGAGTTATGGGCCTCCAGAAAATGAGGCCAAATCCACGCAATTTGGATCACACCAAGGATCTATTGAGATCTGAATCTAGGTGGATCTTTGTTCTTGATACAGTGGCCCCTAGGGGCATAAATGAGGATTTCTCATTCTCTGGTTACTTGGCTTAAACTCCCATGGTGTCCTAGCAATTGGAATCCTGTCTTAGATTGAGGGCTCCCTGGTCTATTTTTCTTCCCTACTTCTTCCCCCTCCTTTTCATCTTTTCTCGTGTGGCTGGCTTGTGCATTTCTGGCATCTCATAATAAATCAATTTCCAACATTTGAATTATTTTAAGTGGCAAGCTTTGTGTTTATATCTGTATTTGCACCCATATACACTGCCATTAGGCTCTATTAGCCACCTTTGTAGTGGCTTTCAAATTGTACATGTTTGTTGATTGTTTCATGTTTGTTTGTGGGTGGTTTGTTCAGTAAGTCTTTTATGTTTGCATTGTGCCATTGGTTACATTCTTATGCACATTTGGTGACTTTCTGACTCCAATCACATTTTACTCTTAGCCTGGCCAGGTATTTACTTTAATCAATGCTAGCTCTTTCTTTTTCCTTCCATACCGGTAAAAAAAATTTTTTTGGAGCGGACGCGCTACTTCCGGGGGTATTTTGCGTTCCATCCTCCCCTGGAACGCAAGCTTCTTTTCTATTGTGACCGCGCTAAGGGACTATATCCCTCACGATCTTTGAGGGGGCGGTTCTCAAACCGGATATGACACTTTATCAAGTTCCGGCTGCGTTCCACCATAGCGTCTGGGTGGAACGCATCAGAGACAGCAAGGGGGGCGGCTCTCCAACCGGATATGACATTTCATCTAGTTCCGGTTGCGTTCCACCATAGCGTCTGGGTGGAACGCATTAGAGTCAGGAAGTGACCATCTGACTTGCCATGACGCTGGAGAGACTTAGTGAGAGCATGGATCTTCACCTGAAGGGAGTCATACTAAATTGGACAGACTATTTAATGTACACATGTGTCCACTGACAACATACCCCTGACGAAGCTGCGGTTCAGCAGCGTAACGCGTAGGGTCTCTGGTGCCAACAGGTAATTATGCCACTTTATTTCTTTTGATTTATCCCTTGACCACTTAGGAGTGCCCGTTCTGCCACACATGATTGAACTTGTAATTCCATGTCGCATACGACGTGGGGTGACACGCCTTTGCAAATACTGACATTGTACGATCCTCCAGTGCTAGCAGATTATTACTCCCACTCATTCCTTGATTTATTATGATCTATGGTTTGACCACTTGGGAGTGCCTGGTTCATCACCCATGTTTGGTCTAGTTGTGCTGTGCTACTCTTAACCAGGGTGACAAAGCTTGGTCAAAATCAATGTTGTACTATGAGATATTAAAAATGATACATACTATACCTGTGGCTTAAGGGGGATTTATTGTTTTGGAACATTATTATTGTTCTTCCCCCATGAACATTGTAATGCCTTGTCTGTTTTAAATGTTTTTATTTTTTCTTGTGTTGTCAGTGTGTAATCATGTAATAAAGATTTTTTCATTTTTCTAATATTGGGTGTGCACGGTTGTATATCCTGAGTCTTTTTCCTTCTAAACTAAAGTTTTGGAGGACGGCACAGATGTCAGACATCCATGCCCACTCAACACATCTTACGTGCGGAGGCTGACCTGAATTCCGACGGGCATGTTGAAGCTGGTACTCAACAACTGCCCTCTGCTGCTCACAAATCATTCCCAACATCTGCAACGTTGATTTACAATGTGTGGTAACATCGCACAACAGTCGGTGAGATGGAAGCTGCAAACGCTGCTGAAGCACTGCCAGGGTGGCGGAATGTGTTGCAAGGTCGATTGAACAGGTACACAGCACAGGACTTATCTACACTATCTGACTTCCACAGAAGCGCCCATCTATCTAGCTAATATCTCTCAGTACACAGGCATACACTCGGCAGCGTCTGTCTCCAGCAGTGTGACATGCATAAAATGGCACTGAGGGAACATGGCCGCTTTTTATATAGAGAGGACATGTGATTTCAGCAGCCAATTGCAGAAGCCTTTGTGACTGGACAGTGTGGATGCTTCCTGCGCTCTGATTAGCTAGCCACGCTTTCCTGACTTAAAGTTACCACCTACAGGAAGAAAAAAAATGGCAAGCACGCCGCTGATCTGACCTGTTCTGAGCTATCACCAGCCCCCCCACTCATCTACCACATGTCCCCGTTCATCATACACAAGCACTATGCTAGCAAAACTGTTAAAAACGCTGTACTTGTCTCGCAATCACGTTCCCGCATTTATTCACCGAACGTTGCCGATTTTTCCCAAATTTAAGAAATTTTGCTCACATTTCCGATCACGAATCCAAATGTGCAATATTCGTGTCGAATTTAAGTTGTAAGTTCGGATTTCGAACAAATTCGCTCATCACTACTCTTTACGTCTCAATTATGCTGTGTTACATGAAATTAGGGGTTGGCAAAGCGATAAATTCTTTACAATCACCCTAAATACAGTATATATTACAATCAATTCTATTTTTGTAGTGTGGGGTAACCACAAATGTTTTTTTATTAACTATTATTTCCCCCAAATTTTTGGCATCTTCCAGTTCTTTTCATAAGCCTAGACAAAATAAGTGTCTGTTACACATTAAAGCTCTATAATTGCCTACACGGAGCACGGATATGGTATTATTTTTAGTAATTGAAAATATAAAGAGAATTCTTATTTTACGATATCGTAATATCGTACTTAAAGGGTAAAAAGGTATGAAATTATATATTTTTTGAAACATTTGGGCCATGTGTGTATAGCTGTACCTTTAAATGAAATTTCCCACCTAAAATGAAACGCAAGTGTTCGCTCTATGTGCTTATAACACACTCGAGTCTCCATAATATTTAAAATGTCCAATGCGGTTGATGAATACATAAATATTGACTGCAGCTGTAGAATTTAATAAAACCTCAGGTTTGAACTAGAAAGTTAAATAAGTGTATTATTGGAAACTTGTGGTCAAACTTGAAACTTGAAGGAAATATTTTAGCACTATCACTGTATTAAATTGCAATCATTATTTAATTTATCTTCCCTGAAATGACTTTTGGGAAGTGCACCAAAAAACCCTATTTACCTAAGCCAGGAAATAAGCTGGTGATCAGCTAGGTGCATGAAGTAATTGAAAGCTGACAGGGGGACAGTATAATGCCAGCATTGTAACAGCCCCGAAAGATATTATTGGACGTTCACAGAGCTTAAATGAGTGTTGCAAACAGTTTTCAATTTGTTTTAAAAAAAAAGAAAAAGTAATAACATACAAATAAGTTATTTCACTTTTTTTTAAAATAGAATAATATCAGCTGTAGTCCAGGAACATACCTTACAATCACTAGTCTGGAGTAAATCTAATGCAATCAGTGCTTGCTGGACTCGAGCAGCAAAACTTTAGGTGACTTGTCTGCAATGTGCTTGTCACTTTGAACCTCAGAACAAAGAGCAGCCTGTAAACCAACTTTATAAAAGTATTATGAGATACCACAACAAGAAAGTTATAGCCTTATTAAACTACATTAACGTGACATAAATTGTAAGTAATACAAGTGAAAAAAAAATTATGTCGTATGTTGTTCATACTGTACAATTATGTAGTTGGTTGAATATGCTTTTTTTTCCCCTTTATTATGCAGAAAACTTAAAACAATATAACATAATTATAATATGTTAAAAAATATATAAAAAATATCTGAGTCTGTAAGGAAATGTATACATTTTGTCAGTCTTTTCTTTGAATCAAGAGTGGTGGAATATGTAAGTTACATATTTGTAAACATTATATAATTATTATTGTTATCTGTAAGCAAAATGGTTACTTTTTGCACTTTTCTTCATTAAAGTAAGTGTAGTCAAATCTGCCATTCTCAGCTCTTGATTCTAAACTATGATTCTGAATAAAAAATAAATGCTGTGGGGAAAATGAAGTTATTGTAGATATGTTGAAAAAATCGTTTGACTGCATAGAAACTAAAGCTAAACATGAGATAGAATTCTACAGGCAATCGGAATCAATAATAATAATTTTAATTTGATCAAGCATAAAATTATTCATTTTAAAAATACTTTTCACACTTGTTTTCTAATTTTTCGGAATTCTTGGGACTAGGCTAACAATTCCCTCAATTCTACATGAAGATGTCAACAACAACGCTAAATATTTGTCGATAGTGTTTGTCAAAATGCAACTCTGCCCAAATTACATAATTCCCAATTATACTGTTTTTAATTTCTTAATGCCTTTGATAAAGGTCTAAGGGAGTATTGTTTCTCCTTACAGAAGCCGCTAGCTAGTGTATGGAGACTTATAGAACAGGCAATGCTCTCTGGGAAAGGGATATGCTAATTTCCTCTCTTCTAGAAGGAAAAGAGTTGACTTTGAGAGAATAAAAATGGATACAAATAGGATTTTCATACAGCATCCAGCCAAAGCATTAAAAACGAAGTATGCTTCATTATTGGTTGACATAGCCTCTGACCTTTTTTGATTCTTGATTAGACTAGCTGAGAATGGGAAAACAGGGGTTTACACTATGTATGTGAAACTGCATCCCCTTGTTATGTGCAGAAGAGCTTAGTGTTAATTTGGAAAGATTAATTACGGAAATGAATACCATTTGTGTGGTCAGATTGGAGGATTATCTAATCTCCAGTTCTCAGAGAGATATTACTCCATATGTCATTAGCTGTGTCCCCAAGGAAAGAATCTTTATTTAGTTTATGCTTCCTTAATGAATTTACCAGATAATATTATATATCCTAGGACCTTTAAAATGTTATTTTGCCAACATTTTACAATAATTTAGAGAGTATGGCAATTGTATTTTAAGGGCATTGATTTTTATACAGTACCTGTTACATTTAATAAAAAGATAAACTTTAACAGACTTATTCACAGTTGCATGCTCTACTCTTTATGCTGATGAGATAGTGACCAAAAAAAATGACGTGTGAATAAGACATTAGATTTCTTAATGGCTAAAGAAAATAAATAAACTCTGTGTTTAGACTGAACCTGCAGTCATGTGTTAGATGAAAATTTACTGACAGCCAATTTCAGCAGGGCCAGCCAACCATTTGATGCATATGGGCCCTCCCTATTCTGTTGTTACAGGCAGATAAAGATCTGTGGTTGAAATTTCAATGTTGGATTATTTTGCTTTTTAGGGACAATTATCTTCTGACAGAGGTATCTGGCAGTGGCTTTCTCCCCTATGCCCATTGAAAACACATGAATAACAGGACAAGCCGACCTATTGTGTATATTGGGGAGTTGGGAGAAACAACTGTCACCAATCAAACTTTAGGCTGACAGCTGTATCATGGGTATTTCATGTTTTACTTGCTCTGTTTCATCTGCCCCCTCTGTTGATGCTGTATGCACAAATAGTAGAATAATCATAGTCGTTTGCAATATTTTTTCTGTTTTATTGGAAGAATAAAACCTTATGAGAGAGCTACATATTTAATATATTTTTTTCTTATTTGGATCTGCATGATGTATTATTGTTGTTACACTAGAATTCCAGCATTTATTGCAACAAAATATTGATGTCCATAGCCCTTATCTAATTATGTTTGAACATTACTTTGTACCTAACTAGAGATTTTTGCAAAGAGTTTATAAACTGGGAATTCAACTTCTTTGAGGTATAAAATGCACTAGTTTTATGCACTAAATACTGATCTAAATTATACTAGCACTCGTCCCACTCACACCCTGTATTCTTGGGATTATGTTTCACCAAGATCTTTCCTTCACTTCGGTATTCAATCACTTGAAGGAACATATCACCTGCTCCTGCATCTTCCGCAGCAGCCATTTTCTTACCAATCAAACGGCAAAAACTGTTATTTCATCTCTGAATTATTCTCATCCTGATTATTGCAACTTACTACTAATTGGTTCTCACCTCACTAAACTCTCACCTTTACAATCTATCAAGAATGCAGCTAACAGGTTCATATTTCTGTTCATAATGCTACATCAACCTACATCTCTTTCTTCAACTCTATCTACTGGCCTACTCATAGGCCCCGATTTTCTCACCGATCTTGATGAAGGGGTTAGATGGAGTCAGACACTCCTGATTCATTAAGAGGCACACACCTCTTAATGAATCAGAAGTGTCTGAGAAGTGGCATGCGCCTCTGTGCTCCTCAACACAATTCTTACTCCAGTACTGAACTAGATGAGCTGTAGCATTATGCCCCCATCCCACCACAGCTCCACCTGGGAGAAACTGGCATGAAAACGCTAAAAGTCGCAACATTTTTGCACAACTTCAAGTTGTGAAAAAAATGTGCAACTTTTCAAAAGCTTATTGCAAGCTTTGATGAATCGAGGCAATAATCTTTGTTCTTCTATTGATCTAAACTGACGTTCT
The DNA here is from genome assembly GCF_046119375.1 of Phyllobates terribilis. Lineage (NCBI taxonomy): Eukaryota > Metazoa > Chordata > Amphibia > Anura > Dendrobatidae > Phyllobates > Phyllobates terribilis. The sequence goes on along the minus strand of NW_027362763.1, from coordinate 421,257,974 downwards.
CCATGATCTGAACGTTAAATGCTTGCACAATTTTTTTGTGCTACCCCAGTTTTCTGGAATGAACTACTTCACACATCCAAGTTTATTCCAAAAGACCACAATTTTAAACATTCTCTAAAAACACATCTTTTTAGGAAGGCCTGTTTATCACTTCCATTAATTAGCTTTTTCTCCCATCCTAATTTTTCTTTTAACAGTATCTCCAAGAGTCCAAGCACTCTGTAATAATTCATATTTGTGCATACATAGACAGCAAGATGGTTCAGTGAATTGAGCTGCAGCCCTGGGTTCAAATCCCACCAAAGACAACATCCGCAAGGAGTTTGTATGTTCTCCCCATGTTTGCATGGGTTTCCTCCAGGTTCTCCGGTTTCCTCCCACACTCCAAAATCATACTAATAGGGATTCTAGATTGTGAGCCCCAACGGGGACACTGATGATAATGTATATATAAGTGCTGTGGAATTAATGGTGCTACTGTATATAAGTGAGTAAAATGAATGAATGAATGAATGAATGAATGAATACACAAAAACCATCTGGTGACCGGCCCATGTAGCTTTATATGTAAAACCTTATTTATGGCTGGACCATGCAATGCAAGCACTTTTTACCTTTTGTGTCACCTATCTTTCCTCATAGATTGTAAACCTGCGAGTCAGACCCCTTGTGTGAAGTATTGAAATATGAGTTATTCTGCAATGTCTAATATTGTCTGTACATGTACCCTCTGAATTGTCAAAATATTCGGCAACATTTTACACTATATAAATATAGATTATTATTATCTACTGACTGTCTAATCTACATTTACGCTGTCTAATCAGTCCCAGTGTTTCTGATTCAAGACATTTTCTAGTTTGCACAAATTCCTAAAAGTCTGCAAAACCTTTCAAAAACCAATCTAAATAATCTCCAGCTCCCATACTATGTTTAGTGATATTGTAACCCAGTGTAGCAACACTCCACACCAGGTAAAAGAATCATTTTTCACTGTCAGTGAAATATTTTTTATGTTGATATTTATTTAATTTCACAATCATTTTCACAGTTTTTGGATGCATATATATACGAATATATGATTCATTGATGAAAGTATATTCTTTTTATGCTATCTACCCATAAAAATGCTGGAGAGATAAATGAAAAATGTTAAAAAAAAATTAAGATTCTAGTTTTTACTTCTTTTTTTTAAAACAGATTGCTATTAAAACTGAAGTCCGGCTCTGATTTTCTCTCTTCTTTTATTTTCATGAAAAAAATAACTCAAGCTATTCTGAATACCTAAAATCAATTTTTCTTCCATATTAATCTTTTTCATTACAATTAAATATACGGTAAGTATTAACATTAATACTGATCAAATAACATTTAGTTCACAATCAGATTACTATATGCATTTCACTATATATAAATACTTGCAAATAAAAAAAATGTTATTTGAAAAAGTTTTCCCGTCAATGCAATAATCATTTTGACCTTTAAACAAAATAGACATTTAGAGAAGAAATTTTTCTACGTGGTTTAAATAAAACAATTTTTATACTGCAGTATAGCTAGAAAGATAATATGATGCAAAAATCTTACATATAAAATAAAAATAATTTGTTACTATCATTACTATTGCTATCATTTCTGCTTATCAGAATCTGCATTTTTATGTAGTAAAAGCAAAGATATATGGTAAAAGAATGTTACAATTATGTTAGAAGATGTGGTTCTAAGAATATGCGTTACATATATCGATATATTAAGTTTTTCACCTAATGACAAGAAAACAAGCACATGGTTAAGCAGTCACAATTATATGATAAATGTATCACCGCACTATGCAATTTATTTACACCAAAATAATGGCATACATGTAGAACAGGCAGACAGGATTTCCTCTGGTTCAAGTTCCAACAAATTTATGAAGTGTCATAGGACATGTTCAGATTTATGTTGCAGATTCAGAGACTTTGCACATAAAACAAATATGTCGCACAGACACTGTGGATACAAGGCTCCACTCAGGTTAGTCCTCAATATACTATGTGAAGTAGAAAGTTTTCGGCTGAACTGGATTCCGTCTGTGCAGAGAAAAATACTTTTTATGATTAATGCCAGTCTGGGGAATACCCTCCTTTTTTAAGAACTCTCAATAAAAACTAGGAAAAAATATGCAAATAACTCTGTGCCCAAAGTTTAGTTTACATTTTTTTTCCAAGCAATTTTAGTATAAGCGAACATACAGAGCTACTAGAAATGCAATTTTCATGAAATATGCTAGTGTTTTTCCTATGTTGATATATGCGTAAAAAGAACAATATTACATCCTTCATTCTTAAACAGAACATTGTGCAGCATCTGTCTCGCTTTTTTAGCAGATTAGTGCTTACAAAATCCACTTTGTAGTGACGGGATTTCTGACAAGTTTGACATAGCACCCTCTTCACTTCTGTAAACAGGGAAAGTTTTAATTAGGCCAGATTATTACTTACAATAACTGGAGTGGGGGTGCAGAGTCTGCTAACTACACCTGCGCTCAGTGCACTTCCAGAATGTCAACGGCACACTTCCAACATCTGCTCTTTTCATTGATCTGAGCTGTAAATTGAAATTCCTTTGCAATGTTTTTAGGCTCAGTTAAAGTAAGGAGACTGTCAGAAATCCTCTTTAAACTCGCCCTTATCCAAACAGGAAACTGACCCATGACCCCTAGGACGTAACAGTACACCAGTGGAAATTTCATTATCCCCGTTTCAGCTGTACTAAGTGAAAATTAATTGTGTAATTATCTGGATGAGCGCATGTGTAAAATTTTACAATGTGCCAGTAAGATTAAGTAATGTGTTAGTTGTATGGTTTAGTACAGAACGAGGGCTGTTTCATAAAGAACAGAACAAAAATTGAAAAAAAGTTTAAAAAAAAAATGTCAGGGCAAAACATTAAACACCGGAGTGATGTATTCCTTCATTCTATGACCTTAGTCAATTCCTATAGTCACCAAGTTAACACGTGTTATAAATGACATTCAAAGCAAAAGTGCTCCATATTGTACAACAGTTTTAAACGTGTCCTTTATAAGTAATATATTATGGCAGGTTAATTGCAAACTTCTGGATATTTTTAACATCCAGCAGCATATTTCCATTGATAAAATTTCACCTGTTTTGTGCAGGGCTTTTGTGTCCTGAAATATGGAAGTAATTTTATGTAGGAAGAAAGCATTCTACTGGTCTACTAGCTGTAGTACATGAGCGAGCCCTGTGCACAGAGCCAGTATGGCAGTGCATGGAGACTATATGGCTACTTGGTATGGAGCTTCACAGGCCTTTTTAGATTCAAATATTCTCCCTAGAAGCAAAATTTCAAAGAAAAAATGCCCAAATACACATGAAGTCTAGGTCTATTTTTATTCTTTCCGATCACCACTAAATCTAACAGAAAACAAATGGAGAATAATGCCTGCTATGAAATTTTAGGCATGTGGAAGTACAGTAAAGGCCTCATTGATCTGCTTTGTGGCTCCAAGCAAAAACAATAGAACTAGAAAACCTGTAATAGAATTAGATTGAGCCCGAACACCTATTAAGAAAATGTATTCTGAGAGGAGTGCTATTGAAGCAAGAATGAAATTTAAAGCATTAAATGTTTTTTTACTATTAATGTCTAATATTTTAATGAAAGAACTATAACCATATCACCTGCACCCTCAGTGTTGTGCTTGTCTAACCTACAGAGAACAAAAAGATCTGACAGTTTAATACCATTGAAAACCAAAAATGTGTCCATCGGGTAATGATGATTTCCACTTCAAAGTTCCTAACTTATTTGGATAGCTGACTTTGTAAAATAAAGTATAGAATATATGCACTTGTGACTTAGGCTATGTGAAGCTTGATACTACTTGCAAGCATATAGACTCACCATGGAATTTAACTTTTTAACACTGAATTATACAAAATAAATATTGTAAAATTTTAGCAACAGAATAAATGCATGAAAATGTCATATTTTTCATTAAAAAATAATACAGTTTTATAATTAATATGTGAATATAAACCCTACTCTGTAAACTATAGGAAACTAGCAGCCACACATGAGATCTGCAATCATATCAAAGCATATAAGACTTCAAGCAAAGTGCCAAGCAGAGTTTTATAAAGGGCACAGAACTTTCAGGTAACATGTAATAGGATACTTATGTTTCAAAATCTTCTAACACATCATAATGACATGATTAGTAGGGGGGTCAGGGTGCCTAGGCCCTCACCCATTGCTGTAACACAGGGGAAGAAGCCCTTAGCTAAATTTATGGATACTCTATAGACCTAGTCAACATTCATTCCCAAAGAGGTGAGGTGAGCCAAACCGAGACAAAGGGAGCAAAGACTTAGCTAAGCACTTATGCCCTTTAATTTTTAAGATAGGAGCAGGTCTAACACAGACCTCCAGAGATCAAAACTGATTACTAGAGTTGTGCAAATCATTTGAAATTTGAATTGGCGCATTTCAGCAAAATTTCCCCAAAAATTAGAATCACAGCAAATAAATTTACTGAATCACAATGCTGAAAGGCCTCTAATTCCCTGGAAAATACCTGCAAAACAGTTTAAAGTCTCCTAGGACTGAATTGAACTGAAAACACAGTATTATTTATGTCAAAGTGACCTTAACCCCTTAATAACATCTGACGTACTAATACGCGTCTGTGCCCTGGGACTTAAGAGCCAGACCCGTATTAGTACGTCATGGCGATCGCGCGCGCACACAGGCTGTGCGGGCGCGATCGCTGCCGGGTGTCAGCTGATTGTCACAGCTGACACCCGGTACTATGTGCAGGGAGTGGTCCTGCACCGCTCCCAGCACATTAACCCCCGCGATGCTGCGATTTAAGTCGATCGCGGCATTGCGGGGGCAAGGGGAGGTGATCGGCGATACTCACCTCCTCTTCCGGCTTCCAGCGCAGTCTGCAAAGGCTTCCCGGGTGTTGCCATGACGACCCGATGTCGTCATGACAACATCCGGGTCACCAGAGAGCAGGAAGATTGCTTGGGCATGCGCAGCGCATCTCCAAGCAATCTTCACACTGTGCACTTCTGACAGCCTTCATGGCATAGGGATGGTGCTTCATTCCTGTGCAATGCAGGCGATCAGAAAAAAAAAGTGAAAGTCCCAGAGTGGGACAAAGTAATAGAGTGTATAAACTGAGTGAAAGTGGGAAAAAAAAAAAAAAATATGCAAAAATATTATAAAAAAATAAAAAAAATAATACACCAAAAATAAAAATATAATGTACCCATCAATAAATATTATTCTAAAAAAAAAAAAAAAAAAACAATAAAAGTACACATATTTGGTATCGCCGCGTCCGGAACAACCTGACCTATAAAACTGTCCCACTAGTTAACCCCTTCAGTGAACACGGTAAAAAAAAAAAAACGAAGCAAAAAACAATGTTTTATCACCATACCGCCAAACAAAAAGTGGAATAACACGCGATCAAAAAGACGCATATAGATAAAAATGATACCGCTGAAAACGTCATCTCGTCCCGCAAAAAATAAGCCGCCACACAGCTCCATCAGCCGAAAAATAAAAAAGTTATAGCTCTCAGAATAAAGCGATGCTAAAAAATATTTTTTTCTATAAAATAGCTTTTATTGTGTATAAGCGCCAAAACATAGAAAAATGATACAAATGTGGTACCGCTGTAAACGTACTGACCCGAAGAATAAAGATACCTCATCAATTTTACCACACGCGGAACAGAATAAAAGAAAAAAAAAAAAAGCAATTCCTGAATTGTTGGTTTTTGTTTATTCTGCCTCCCAAAAATCGGAATAGAAAGCGATCAAAAAATGTCACGTGCCTAAAAATGGCACCAATAACAACGTCAAGTCATCCCGCAAAAAACGAGCCGTCACATGACTGTCTGCCAAAATCTGGAAAAATTATAGCTCTCAAAATATGGCGATGCAAAAACTAGATTTTACAAAAAATGCGTCTTTTAGTGTGTGACAGCTGTCAGTCATAAAAACCCCATATGATTCTGGCATTGCTGTAATCACACCGACCCGAAGAATAAAGTCGTCTAATCACTTATACCGCACAAGGAACGGCGTCAAAAGTAAACTCTTGGGTTAGGATTGGGCTAGGGTTAGGGCTGGGTTTGGGGCTAGGGTTGTGCTGGGGCTAGGGTTGTGCTGGGGCTAGGGTTGTGCTAGGGCTAGGGTTGTGCTAGGGCTAGGGTTGTGCTAGGGCTAGGGTTGTGCTAGGGTTAGGGCTGGGGTTGGGATTTTTTTCAAAAGTAAGAAAAAAAGATGACGATATGGCGACTAGTGTTGAGAGCAAGTGCTCGCTACTTGAGTTTGCATCGGGTGCTCTGGTATGCATTGAGTATCGTGGGTATTTGAGTGACATGCTCGAGTCTCTGCCCCATATGCTTCGCGGCCCAAAAACTTTACGGGGATTGCCTGCCATGCACGAGCGATCCCCGCATGGTTTTTTTTTGGTGTCTAATAACCGTGAAACATGCGGAGCAGGGACTCGAGCATGTCACTCGAGCACACGCTGTACATGGTGCATACCTGAGTACCCGATGCAAACTCAAGTAGCGAGCACTTGCGCTCAAGAATAATGACAACTTATTCAATATGATGACCTAATGTAAGCAAATTCTGTGCCGTACCTCTGGGTTCAAAATGTTCACTATACACCTTAATAAAATCCTTGAGGGGTATAGTTTCCAAAATGGGGACACTTGTGGGGGAGCTCCACTGTTTAGGCACATCATGGGCTCTCCAAACGCGACATGGTGTCAGCTAACAAATTGAATGGAAAATCGGCTCAAATTGTTAGCGGACGCCATGTTGCGTTTGGAGAGCCCCTGTGTGCCCAAACATTGGAGCTCCCCCACAAGTGACCCCATTTTGGAAACTAGACCCCCCAAGGCACCTATCTAAATTCATAGTGAGTACTTGGAACCCCAGGTGCTTCACAAATTGATTCATAAAAATGAAAAACTGTTTTTTTTTTCACTTTTGTATTTTTACGAATCAATTTGTGAAGCACCTGGGGGTTCCAAGTGCTCACTATGCATCTAGAAAGGTGCCTTGGGGGGTCTAGTTTCCAAAATGGGGTCACTTGTGGGGGAGCTCCAAAGTTTGGGTACAGAGGGGCTCTCCAAAAGCAATGTGGTGTCGCTAACAATTTGAGCCGATTTTCCATTCAATTTGTTAGCGGATACCATGTTGTATTTAGAGAGTCCCTGTGTGCCCAAACATTGGAGCTCCCCCACAAGTGACCCCATTTTGGAAACTAGACCCCCCAAGGCACCTATCTAGATGCATAGTGAGCACTTGGAACCCCTAGGTGCTTCACAAATTGATTCGTAAAAATGAAAAAGTGTTTTTTTTTTCACTTTTTCATTTTTACGAATCAATTTGTGAAGCACCTGGGGGTTCCAAGTGCTCACTATGCATCTATAAAGGTGCCTTGGGGGGTCTAGTTTCCAAAATGGGGTCACTTGTGGGGGAGCTCCAAAGTTTGGGCACACAGGGGCTCTCCAAACACAACATGGCGTCCGCTAATTATTCAAGCAAATTTTACAATCAAAAAGTCAAATGGCGCTCCTTCCCTTCCGAGCCCTGCCGTGCGCCCAAACAGTGTTTTTTCCCCAAATATTGGGTATCTGCGTGCCCAGGGAAATTTGCACAACAAATTTTGGGGTCCATTTTTTCTTGTTACCCCTGTGAAAATAAAAAAAATTGGGTCTAAAGTAACATTTTTGTGAAAAAAGTTAAATGTTCATTTTTTTCTTCCACATTCAAAAAATTCCTGTGAAGCACCTGAAGGGTTAATAAAGTTCTTGAATGTGGTTTTGAGCACCTTGAGGGGTGCGGTTTTTAGAATGGTGTCACTTTTGGGTATTTTCTGTCAAAAAGACCTCTCCAAGTGACTTCAAATGTGATGTGGTCCCTAAAAAAATGGTTTTGTAAATTTTGTTGGAAAAATGAGAAATCGCTGGTCAACTTTTAACCCTTATAGCTCCTTAACAAAAAAAAATTTTGGTTCCAAAATTGTGCTGATGTAAAGTAGACATGTGGGAAATGCTATTTATTAACTCTTTTGTGTGACATATCGCTCTGATTTCAGGGCTTAAAAATTCAAATTTTGAAAATTGCTAAATTTTCAAAATTTTCGCCAAATTTCCGTTTTTTTCACAAATAAACGCAAGTGATATCGAAGAAATTTTTCCACAATCATGAAGTACAATATGTCACGAAAAAACAGTCTCAGAATCAGGGGGATCCGTTGAAGCGTTCCAGAGTAATTACCTCATAAAGTGACAGTGGTCAGAATTGTAAAAATTGGCCCGGTCATTAACGTGCAAACCACCCGCGGGGCTTAAGGGGTTAACCTATCTGGCTATGGGTAAATCAGATTGTAACCGCTGGTAACCAACAATGTTATTCGGGTGACAAAAAACAGTTTTTTTAAAGAGATTTTTCTTTTGACTTTAAAAAAATTATGGCTTAACTATGTTACAATCCAGGAAACACACTTTCTGTGAAACACAAGAATTGGTTTCAAGATTTTAGTTTAGTAGCAAAATTAGGACAAATGGATATTTAAAATGCCCTCCATGTTTGCAGAGTATGAAGAATTAAAAAAGGCTGTTATTAAGATGCTGTTACTGCAATATATCACAGATGAATCAATTTTATTCAGGATTTTGAGAATGTTTTTTCTGAGACAATGTGAAGTTCTTCACCCGCTTAATCATATGATTATGCTATCAAATTTATCCCAGGGGCCAAATTGCCAAAATCTCGTCTGTTTAATATATCTCTTCCGGAAAGAGAAGCCTTGAAAGAGTATATTCAAAAGAGTCTCTCCAAGGTTCACATAAGACTTTCCACCTCACCAGTCGCCATGGTGTTTTTTCTTTGTTAAGAAAAAAGATGGAGGTTTGCAACCTTGTTTGGATTTTAGAGGGATTAATAAGATCACTGTACATAACCCATACCTGTTACCTCTAATTTTTATTTAATCAACTTGCGGGGGCCAAGTTGTTTTCAAAACTGGATCTGAGAGGGACATAAAACCTTATATGTGTTTGTCAAGATGTTGAGTGGAAGACTGCCTTCAATACTCCTGAGGGTCACTTTGAGAATTTGGTGATGCCATTCGGTTTCACCAATGCTCTTGCTGTATTTCAGAACTTAATAAATTATATTTTTTCATCTTTGGTGGGTAGATTTGTGGTGATATAATTGGATGATAATTTGATCGACTAAGATTCTCGTGAGGAGCATTTGGAGCATGTTCGACAGGTGCTTCAGGTTCTTTGTGACAATCATTTGTTTGCCAAACTACAGAAGTGTCAGTTTGAGGTGCAGCAGATTCAACTTTTGGGTCATTTGGTTTCTGCTGAAGGTTGTCAAATGGATCCTGTTAAGGTGCAAGCTCTCCTTGATTGGGTGCGACCTGCTAATCTCAAGACCTTACTGAGGTTCTTGGATTTCACTAATTAATATCATAAATTCATTAAAAACTTCTCAGTCATAGTCAAACCTCTTACTGATATGACTAAGAAAGGGCTTTACCTCTTGGTCTTCTTTTCAAAACCTCCGGTCCTCAGTCAACCTGATGCTGATTTGCCTTTTATGATTGAGGTAGACGCCTCTTCTGTAGGGATAAGTGCTGTTCTTTCACAGAAGAAAGACAGTTACTTTCATTTTTGTGCTTTTTTCTCGTGGAAATCCTCACAAGCAGAGTCCAACTATGATGTAGGTGATCGGAACTCTTGGTGGTTAAGAGAGTTTTTGAGGAATGGAGACATTGGTTGGAGGGGGCTAGGCATAAAGTAATGGTCTTTACTAGTGATGAGCGAACATGCTCGCCACTATTTTGTACTTGCTCGAGAATCCCAATGCTCGAATTGCTCGGTACTCAGCAAGTAATTTTGAAATGCTTGTGCGGGAGCTCGAGTCCCCGCCCCGCATGTTTGGCACTGTTTAGGCAGCAAATTAACATGCGGGGATTGCCTGCCAGTCACTGTAATGCCGCAGCCATGTTGGTTGTGGTATTATAGTGATTGGCTGGCCGCATAGCGTCATCGGGTTCATATAAGAACTGGGACCCTATGCTCGTCATAGTCTATCGGCCAAGCAGGCAGAGTAGGGAGAGGGATGGAATTGGCGGTTGTTTTAGTGAGGTATTCCACAGCATTACAAATCTACACTAACAGTCCTTCTAAGGACTAATTCTGATGCATATCAATTGTGGTGATAGAAGGAGTTAGGCAGGCAGAGTTTGTGGAGAGCGTATACAACAGAATAGGGTCCATTGCACGTTGTTTCTGCTGCTGTTACTTATAGCCATAGCCCTAGATATCAGGGCTAATAATGTTTTTGATCTTAATCCTGATTATTTTGTTGAAAAGCAATATAATACACCATTTTTACTGCTCCATTTGCTTGTTAGCAGCATACAGCCAGATTTGGTTGATTTTAATAGCATTGCTGTATTGTGGAAGCAGAGAAACTTGTCCATCATCAGACGTGATCCTATATTACTGCTGTAATAATTCTGACATGTTTGGGAACGTGACAAATATTCTACTCCATTTAAAGTCTGCCAGTTGTTTGTTTAAATCTATTCACACTTGGTCGCTGACCAATACCATATCTATTAGGTCACTTCTTAAAACCGTGGTCATCAGAAGTGATCCTATATTGCTGAGGTAATAATTCTGACATTTTTGGGAACATGATAAATATTCTACTCCATTTAACCCCTTAAGCCCCGCGGGTGGTTTGCACGTTAATGACCGGGCCAATTTTTACAATTCTGACCACTGTCACTTTATGAGGTAATTACTCTGGAACGCTTCAACGGATCCCCCTGATTCTGAGACTGTTTTTTCGTGACATATTGTACTTCATGATTGTGGAAAAATTTCTTCGATATCACTTGCGTTTATTTGTGAAAAAAATGGAAATTTGGTGAAAATTTTGAAAATTTTGCAATTTTCAAAATTTGAATTTTTAAGCCCTGAAATCAGAGCGATATGTCACACAAAAGAGTTAATAAATAACATTTCCCACATGTCTACTTTACATCAGCACAATTTTGGAACCAAAATTTTTTTTTGTTAGGGAGCTATAAGGGTTAAAAGTTGACCAGCGATTTCTCATTTTTCCAACAAAATTTACAAAACCATTTTTTTAGGGACCACATCGCATTTGAAGTCACTTTGAGAGGTCTTTATGACAGAAAATACCCAAAAGTGACACCATTCTAAAAACTGCACCCCTCAAGGTACTCAAAACCACATTCAAGAACTTTATTAACCCTTCAGGTGCTTCACAGGAATTTTTTGAATGTGGAAGAAAAAAATGAACATTTAACTTTTTTCACAAAAATGTTACTTTAGACCCAATTCTTTTTATTTTCACAGGGGTAACAAGAAAAAATGGACCCCAAAATTTGTTGTGCAATTTTCCCTGGGCACGCAGATACCCAATATTTGGGGAAAAAACACTGTTTGGGCGCACGGCAGGGCTCGGAAGGGAAGGAGCGCCATTTGACTTTTTGATTGCAAAATTTGCTTGAATAATTAGCGGACGCCATGTTGTGTTTGGAGAGCCCCTGTGTGCCCAAACTTTGGAGCTCCCCCACAAGTGACCCCATTTTGGAAACTAGACCCCCCAAGGCACCTTTATAGATGCATAGTGAGCACTTGGAACCCCCAGGTGCTTCACAAATTGATTCGTAAAATGAAACAGTGAAAAAAAAACACTTTTTCATTTTTACAAATCAATTTGTGAAGCACCTAGGGGTTCCAAGTGCTCACTATGCATCTAGATAGGTGCCTTAGGGGGTCTAGTTTCCAAAATGGGGTCACTTGTGGGGGAGCTCCAATGTTTGGGCACACAGGGACTCTCTAAATGCAACATGGTATCCGCTAACAAATTGAATGGAAAATCGGCTCAAATTGTTAGCGGACACCACATTGCGTTTGGAGAGCCCCTCTGTGCTCAAACTTTGGAGCTCCCCCACAAGTGACCCCATTTTGGAAACTAGACCCCCCAAGGCACCTTTCTAGATGCATAGTGAGCACTTGGAACCCCCAGGTGCTTCACAAATTGATTCGGAAAAATGAAAAAGTGAAAAAAAAAACACTTTTTCATTTTTATGAATCAATTTGTGAAACACCTGGGGTTCCAAGTGCTCACTATGCATCTAGATAGGTGCCTTGGGGGGTCTAGTTTCCAAAATGGGGTCACTTGTGGGGGAGCTCCAATGTTTGGGCACACAGGGACTCTCCAAATGCAACATGATATCCGCTAACAAATTGAATGGAAAATCGGCTCAAATTGTTAGCGGACACCACGTTGCGTTTGGAGAGCCCCTCTGTGCCCAAACTTTGGAGCTCCCCCACAAGTGACCCCATTTTGGAAACTAGACCCCCCAAGGCACCTTTCTAGATGCATAGTGAGCACTTGGAACCCCCAGGTGCTTCACAAATTGATTCGGAAAAATGAAAAAGTGAAAAAAAAAACACTTTTTCATTTTTATGAATCAATTTGAGAAGCACCTGGGGGTTCCAAGTGCTCACTATGAATCTAGGTAGGTGCCTTGGGGGGTGTAGTTTCCAAAATGGGGTCACTTGTGGGGGAGCTCCAATGTTTGGGCACACAGGGACTCTCCAAATGCAACATGATATCCGCTAATAAATTGAGCCGACAATTTGTTAGCGGATATCATGTTGCATTTGGAGAGTCCCTGTGTGCCCAAACATTGGAGCTCCCCCACAAGTGACCCCATTTTGGAAACTAGACCCCCCAAGGCACCTATCTAGATTCTTAGTGAGCACTTGGAACCCCAGGTGCTTCACAAATTGATTCATAAAAATGAAAAAGTGTTTTTTTTTTCACTTTTTCATTTTTACGAATCAATTTGTGAAGCACCTGGGGGTTCCAAGTGCTCACTATGCATCTAGGTAGGTGCCTTGGGGGGTCTAGTTTCCAAAATGGGGTCACTTGTGTGGGAGCGCCAATGTTTGGGCACACAGGGGCTCTCCAAACGCAACATGGTGTCCGCTAACAATTTGAGCCGATTTTCCATTCAATTTGTTAGCGGACACTATGTCGCGTTTGGAGAGCCCGTGATGTGCCTAAACAGTGGAGCTCCCCCACAAGTGTCCCCATTTTGGAAACTATACCCCTCAAGGATTTTATTAAGGTGTATAGTGAACATTTTGAACCCAGAGGTACGGCACAGAATTTGTTTACATTAGGTCATCATATTGAATAAGTTGTCATTATTCTTGAGCGCAAATGCTCGCTACTTGAGCTTGCATCGGGTACTCAGGTATGCACCATGTACAGCGTGTGCTCGAGTGACATGCTCGAGTCCCTGCTCCGCATGTTTCACGGTTATTAGACACCCAAAAAAAAACATGCGGGGATCGCTCGTGCATGGCAGGCAATCCCCGTAAAGTTTTTTGGCCGCGAAGCATATGGGGCAGAGACTCGAGCATGTCACTCAAATACCCACGATACTCAATGCATACCAGAGCACCCGATGCAAACTCAAGTAGCGAGCACTTGCTCTCAACACTAGTCGCCATATCGTCATCTTTTTTTCTTACTTTTGAAAAAAATCCCAACCCCAGCCCTAACCCTAGCACAACCCTAGCCCTAGCACAACCCTAGTCCTAGCACAACCCTAGCCCTAGCACAACCCTAGCCCCAGCACAACCCTAGCCCCAGCACAACCCTAGCCCCAGCACAACCCTAGCCCCAGCACAACCCTAGCCCCAGCACAGCCCTAGCCCCAAACCCAGCCCTAACCCTAGCCCAATCCAAACCCAAGAGTTTATTTTTGACGCTGTTCCTTGTGCGGTATAAGTGATTAGACGACTTTATTCTTCGGGTCGGTGTGATTACAGCAATGCCAGAATCATATGGGGTTTTTATGACTGACAGCTGTCACACACTAAAAGACGCATTTTTTGGAAAATCTAGTTTTTGCATCGCCATATTTTGAGAGCTATAATTTTTCCAGATTTTGGCAGACAGTCATGTGACGGCTCGTTTTTTGCGGGATGACTTGACGTTGTTATTGGTGCCATTTTCAGGCACGTGACATTTTTTGATCGCTTTCTATTCCGATTTTTGGGAGGCAGAATAAACAAAAACCAACAATTCAGGAATTTTTTTTTTTTTTTTTTTTAATTCTGTTCCGCGTGTGGTAAAATTGATGAGGTATCTTTATCCTTCGGGTCAGTATGTTTACAGCGGTACCACATTTGTATCATTTTTCTATGTTTTGGCGCTTATACACAATAAAAGCTATTTTATAGAAAAAAATATTTTTTAGCATCGCTTTATTCTGAGAGCTATAACTTTTATATTTTTCGGCTGATGGAGCTGTATGGTGGCTTGTTTTTTGCGGGACGAGATGACGTTTTCAGCGGTATCATGATTATTTATATGCGTCTTTTTGATCGCGTGTTATTCCACTTTTTGTTTGGCGGTATGGTGATAAAGCATTGTTTTTTGCTTCGGTTTTTTTTTTTTTTTTTTACCGTGTTCACTGAAGGGGTTAACTAGTGGGACAGTTTTATAGGTCAGGTTGTTCCGGACGCGGCGATACCAAATATGTGTAATTTTATTGTTTTGTTTTTGTTTTTTTTTATAATAATATTTATTGATGGGTACATTATATTTTTATTTTTGGTGGATTATTTTTTTTATTTTTTTTTTATATTTTTGCAAATTTTATTTTTATTTTTTTTCCACTTTCACACAGTTTATACACTTTATTACTTTGTCCCACTCTGGGACTTTCACTTTTTTTTCTCTGATCGCCTGCATGGCACAGGAATGCAGCACCATCCCTATGCCATACAAGCTGTCAGAAATGCACAGTGTGAAGATTGCTTGGAGATGCACTGCGCATGTCCAAGCAATCTTCCTGCTGTATGGTGACCCGGATGTTGTCATGACGACATCGGGTCGTCATGGCAACACCCGGGAAGCCTTTGCAGACTGCGCTGGAAGCCGGAAGAGGAGGTGAGTATCGGCGATCACCTCCCCTTGCCCCCGCAATGCCGCGATCGACTTCGATCGACTTCGATCGCAGCATCGCGGGGGTTAATGTGCTGGGAGCGGTGCAGGACCGCTCCTGCACATAGTACCGGGTGTCAGCTGTGACAATCAGCTGACACCCGGCGGCGATCGAGCCCGCACAGCCTGTGTGCGCGCGCGATCGCCATGACGTACTAATACGGGTCTGGCTCTTAAGTCCCAGGGCACAGACGCGTATTAGTACGGCAAATGTTGTTAGGGGGTTAAAGTCTGCCAGTTGTGTGTTTAAACCTATTCACACTTGGTCGCTGACCAATACCATATCTATTAGGTCACTGTCTAAATGCGTGTTCATCAGACGTGATCTATTATTACTGCGGTAATAATCCTGACATTTTTGGGAACGTGAAAAATATTATGCTCTATTTAACGTCTGTCAGTTGTGTGTTAAAACCTATTCACATTTGGTCGCTGACCAACACCATATCTATTAGGCCACTGCTTAAAACAGTGATCATAGAATCATAGCATGGTAAAGTTGGAAGGGACCTCCTGGGTCATCTGGTCCAACCCCCTGCTCAAAGCAGGATTCACTAGATCCTCTCAGACAGATGTCTGTCCAGCCTCTGTTTGAAGACGTCCATTGAAGGGGAACTCACCAACTCTCGTGGCAGCCTGTTCCACTCATTAATCACCCTAACTGTCAAAAAGTTTTTTCTAATATCTAATCTGTGTCTCCTCCCATTAAGTTTCATCCCATTGCTTCTAGTCTTTCCTTGTGCAAATGAGAATAAAAATGATCCTTCTACAATGTGACAGCCCTTGACATATTTGTAGACAGCTATTAAGTATCATCAGATGTGATCCTATATTACTGTAGTAATAATCCTAACATTTTTGGGAACGTGACAAATATTATACTCCATTTAAAATGGGAAGGCGCGTGGCAAGGGACAGGGAAGTGGACGTGATGGTGCACGCAGAGGCCGAAGGCCGTGGGCAAGCTGAAATTGTGCCCGCTGAGGGAGCACAACAAGCACCCACATCATGTCGCCCTTCCTTCCTGTCCCACTTTCTAGGGGGCCGTGGAACACCACTCTTGAAACCAGAGCAGTGTGAAAAGTTTGTTGGTTGGATAGCAGATAATGCTTCCAGTCAGTTTGCGACAACCACCACCATCCTGTCTGCCACATGGTCCAGTCTCAATAGCCGTGAGTCTGGACCACATATTCCTCAGCCTGATCCTCCTTCCTCCCACCATGCCGAGTGCCAGGAGACAAGTGATCCCACACTTGGACACTCCGAAGAGCTTTTCACATTTCCATTTATAGATTTTGGCCTTTCCCTCAGTCTGCTTCAAGCAGGGCAAGAGGAAATTGCATGTAGCAATGCCCAAATATTTGAGCAGCCACGGTCACATGAAGGCAACAGTGGGAAAGTGCAATTACTGTCACAAGAGGTGGATGATGATGATGAGACACAATTGCCAGCAGGTCAGGAGGAGGCCCAGGGTGCGTACATGAAAGATGTGGTGGTGGATGATGTCACTGACCCAACCTGGCAAGGTGACATGCATAGCGAGAACAGCAGCGTAGAGGGGAGGAGGGAAGCGTAGCACCACAACAGGCAGGAACAAGCAGTGGGGTGGCAGACACAAGGCAGGCAACTGCTCCCAGAACACCAAAACGAGAGAAGTCCAACTGTTAGGTCTTTCAGAGTCTGGCTCTTTTTTAAAGACTGTCCAGTTAATGTCAAAAAAGGCCATTTGCAACATCTGCCATGCCAGCATCAGCAGGGGCAGCAAAACTACCAGCCTGACCACCATCAGCATGCTCAGGCACATGACAGCAAAGCACCCGATTAGCTGGGCCGAACGCCAGGGTCCAGAAACAATGTTTGCAGGTGACACCACTGCCTGTTCCACTGTTGTGGGTCCATGCCAATCCCCTGTCCATGGCGCAGGTGAAGATGCTCCCCACCTTGCACCTGTCATTGCACACTTGCAACAACCACCTTCAGTAACCACATCCACGTCCTTGTCCCAGTGCAGCGTTCAGTTGTCTTTATCCCAGTCCTTTGAACGCAAGCCCAAATACGCTGTCAACCACCCACAGTCCACAATACTAAACTGCCACATTTCTCGACTGCTTGCACTGGAAATGTTGCCTTCTAGAAGATGGAAGCTTTCCGCAACTTCATAGCGGCGGCTGTCCCTCGGTACTCGGTCCCCAGCCACTATTTCTCCCATTATGCCGTCCCCACCCTTACACAAGCACGTGTCCCAGAACATTAGCCCTGCCTTCAACAGCACAGTTACTGGGAAGGTCCACCTAACCACAGACATGTGGACAAGTGCTTGTGGCCAGGGATGGTACATCTCACTGACGGCACACAGGGTTAATATTGGGGAAGCCGGGACCCAGTCGGACCCTGGGATGCAACACGTCCTCCCGACGCTGAGGATTGGGGGCCCTGGGTCAATCAGGGTTGCCCCCACATTCTACATCTCCTGCACTTCCTCGTCCTCCACTACAGCCTCCATCTCCAAAATGACTATATCAGTCGGAAGGTGGAAGCACTGCAGCACTGCCTCGGCCACGCGTGACAAACCGCACACCAGTGCAGAGTTGTTGAAAGCTGTAAAAGATAAGGCAGATGTGTGGCTTTCACTGCTGAACCTACAACCAAACATTGTCATGTGTGACAATGGCCCGAACCTGGTGGCTGCTCTGAGGCTTGGCAACCTTGCACACGTACCATGCCTGGCCCATGTGCTCAACCTAGTGGTTCAGCAGTTTCACAAAATCTACCTGGATCTGCTTGTGAAAGTACGCCATTTGTATGCCCATTTCAGAAAGTCATCTACAGTTTCCGCCACCCTTGCCATGCTTCAGCAGCATTTGCAGCTTCCAGCTCACCGACTGGTGTGCGATATCACCACGCATTGGAACTCAACGTTGCATATGTTGGAAAGGATTTGTGACCAGCAGAGGGCAGTTGTTGAGTACCAGCTTCAACCAGCCCGTCTGTATTCAGGTCAGCCTCCGCACATAAGAGCTGATGAGTGGGCATGGGTGTCTGACATCTGTGCCGTCCTCCAAAACTTTGAGGACTCCACCAAGATGGTGAGCGGTGATGACGGCATAATTAGCATTACCATCCCGCTTCTCTGTCTATTGAAATGCACGCTGCTCATAATTAAAGAGGAGGCATTGCAGGTGGAGTACAATGAGATGGAGCAAGGAACCATACAGGGAGATGCCACACAACCCAGCCTCATCTCATCTCAATGCGGATTGGATGATAATGAGGAGGAGGTGGAGGAACAGGAGCTGGTTTCCAGCGCTACAGACGGTACTACCCAAACAACATTCATACCATATGTTCAGCGTGGATGGCCTGAGGAGAGGGAGAACGAGGAGGAGGACCAGGAGGAGGAGGAGGAGGAGAGCATGGACAGTCGTCCTCTTGGTCAGGACAGGGAAGTCTTGGCTGTTGGCAATCTGGCACACATGGGTGACTTTATGTTCTGCTACCTTTCCCGTGACCCTCGTGTTGTACACATTTTATCCAAAACTCATTACTGGTTGGTCACACTTCTAGATGCTACAAGGAGAACTTTCTATCTCTCCTTCCCATGGCGAAGAGGTCTAATAAAATGTTGCAGTACCAGAAGGCCTTTGTTGAAGAATTATTAAAAAAAATTCTCATCTGAAAATGCTTGCGGCATAGGTCACAGTTTGTTGGACAACCAAGGAGTACAGGCGAGGGAGACACAAATACGATGCAGCAGAGGCAGGGGAACACTGCCAAAGGTCTGGGACAGTTTTCTCAGACCTTCCCCCAGAGCCCAGGCCCTGATGCGCGGGGTACTATGACAAGGATGGAAACGTTTTGGAAGATGCTGAAGGAGTGAAAATGCTGACAGGCTGGCTCTTATCAAAATGAACAAGGGCTGGATTGGGCCATACTTCTCAACACCACCGGATTATTGCAGCGGAATATAAAGTCAAACACAGTGGGTTTTTTTTTGGGGGGGGGGTCTATTCCCATGCACATCTTCACACCCAAACATGGGTATACGCTTTCTGATTCTGTCAATTTTATGTCACCCTCCTACTTCTCCTCATCCTCCTCCACCATATCAACAGGGTGACCATCATGCAACACCCACATAATGTTTTTAAGGGTGTATATGATGCCCGTAGGAAATATTTTTAGAGGCCTACCTCTAACATTCTGTATGTTATACAGTATGTTCATGTATACAGTATGTTCATGTATACCCCCCAGGGGTAAATGTTTTTCAGCCCATGCACTTAGTGCATGGGCATTACCAGTATAGAAGACCCACTCCTTAATAATGGGAACAATTTTTTTAATGAGGCCCTCCTCTACGTCTCTTCAAAGGGGTATTGAAGTCCGTCCTAATTTTTGGCAACCCTTGCAGTCACTGCATACGCAATAATAGTATAGGAGACCCACTCCTTTATAATGGGAAAAACATTTTAATGAGGCCCTCCACTATATCTCTTCAAAGAGATATTGGAGCGAGTCTTAATTTTTGGCAGCCCTTGAACTTGCTGCATACGCAATAAAAGTATAGGAGACCCACTCCTTAAGAAGGGGGGAAAACAGGCTGAGGCCCTTCACTACGTCTATTCAAAGTAATATTGGAGTATGTCCTTTTTTTGAACGGCCCTAGAACTTGCTGCATATGCAATAACAGTATAGGAGACCCACTCCTTTATAATGGGAATATCCAGCCAGGTATTATTACCTTATGCTGCGTAGTATGGCTGCAAAAAAATTAAAAATCTATTCTATTCCCTAATGATACCGCTGTTAGCTGCATTTACAGTAGGGACAGGTGAAAGTTATCATCAGCTGGAGATGAGTTGTTCATTGTCGTTGAATACATCTCTTCCACAGTGCATTACTTGATTGATATTTTCCATGCACTCGTTGACCAATTCATATTTTTTAATGGTGATCTTTACTCACAAATTCATGAAAGCAGGCAGGGTTGCTTGCGTCGCTTCACAGTTTGTTATTGCCATGTCCAAAAAAATCTTTTTGGGGCCAGTTAAAATCTATTTTTTATTGTACAATATTATCTCTCGTATCTTTGATTTGTGTACGGGCGACCTATAGTAGAAGGGATAGCGTCTTACAGGCATGTAGTCAGGGATTATTGTAATAGGGACAAGTGCTAGATGGTATTATCAGCTGGAAATGAGTGTTCATTCTGGTTGCATACATCCCTACAACAATCCATAACTTGATAGATTTTTTCCATGCATTTGTTGACCGATTCATCATTTTTAACGATGATCTGTAATTAGAAATTGATGAAAGCAGACAAGGTTGCTTGTGTTCCTTCACAGTATGGTGGTGCAACTTACCAAAAAAACCTCTTCGGAGCTGGTTAAATTTTATTTCTAAGATTTGTATATGGGTGACCTATAGCAGTTGGGATAGCGTCTTACAGGCATCTAGTCAGGGATTATTGTATTATACTCTGTGCTGAAAAAAAATCTATTCCCTATTGATAACGCTGTTAGCTGCTTTTAAAATAGGGACAGGTGCTAGATGGTATTATCAGCTGGAAATTGTTCATTCTGGATGTGTCTGATCATGTCTCACACACCACATGGCCAGATAAGGTAGTAAAATGTTAAAATGACATTTACCGGTGAATGTATTTTTCACAGTTGAAAGCAATGCAAAAGTGCAAAAACGCATCAAAAACGCTACATGTGAACATAGACCAAGGTGTGGAGGATCATCTTTGTTTAGCTTATTTATTTTACGATACATACAAGTCACTACCCTGGAAAGAATGTTTCTTAACATTTTTTCCAGGAAAATCCATTTTGGCTTTGTTTTTGTATGTTTTATTGTGAGTCCGTAAAAGTGGCGTAATACTCTGACAACATTGTTCATAGCAATGACCTGGGAGTCAGAGATGCTACCAGGTGTCTTCCCCATACTGTTCCCATGTCTTTTTAGCACTATTTGACTAATTTTTAGGCCCCCTCCAGACCTCCGGGGGGGCGCCAGAAAAATGCTCGAGTTTCCCATTGACTTACATTGGGCTTGTTACTCGGGTCCAGCATTACTAGTCATCATTAGTCTTTACTAATTAGAAAAATTTACTGTATGTTGACGTGGCTAAGTGCCTGAATACTAGACAGGCCGGGTAGGCTCTCTTCTTCACTCGGTTTGATTTCTCTGTGACATATCAACCTGGTACTAAGAGTGTTAAGGCGGATGCCTTATCACGTAGATTCATTCTGTAGTTGAGGGACAAAAATCCAGTCAAAATTCTTAGTGAAGGAGTGGTGGTGGGTGCTTAGGGTATTGATCTAAGATAGAGCATAATGGAGGCTCATGAAGGTGCACCGGCAGGCTTGCCACCCAGCAAGTTTTTTGTGCCTACCTCACTTTGCACTGATCTTCTTAAAGAAGTATAAGACTCGGTGTTGGCTGCACATCCTGGTTCTTCTGCCATTTGTAGAGCTATTTCCAGGTCCTTTTGGTGGCAGAGTGCTCAAAATTATGTGGATGAGTAAGTGCAGGAGTATGTGGATGAGTAAGTGCAGGTATCACTTCCAAAACTACATGCTGTTACTAAAAACATTATGTCTGATAGAGGGGTTCAGCTTCTGGCTAGCTTTTCTTTAGCTTTTGTGCTAGGTTGCGAATTAAACTTTCGCGCTTCTCAGGTTATCATCCTGAGACTAATGGTCAGATGGAGAGAATAAACTAAGAATTGGAACAATATTTAAGATGTTTTGTCTCAAGAGGATGAAGAGGATTGGCTGTATTTGCTTCCTCTGGTTAAGTTCGCTCTAAATAACCGCACCTCCACTGCTACTGGTACCCTGCCTTTTTTTTGCTATGTGGGTTTCCATACGGTTTTCAGTGATTTTCATGGTTTTCAGTCTATGGTTCCGTGGAGGAATGATATTTTTCTTGTTTGGTTAAGGTTTGGAGAGAGGTTAAAAGAGGCCTTTTGATAAATTGCGATCGGACCAAGAGAACTGCCAACCGCAGATATAGGAGGGCCCCTGTCTTTAAGGTGGTAGATTTTGTCTTAATATCTTCTAAAAATCTTCATCTTAAAATTACATCCAAAAACTTTGCTCCTAAATTTGCTGGACCATATAAGATAATGAAGACCATTAATCCGGTGATGGTTAAGCTCCAACTACCGGTTACATGGAAGATTAATAATTCCTTCCATGTTTCGCTTCTTAAAAAGTTTGAAGGGACGCCAGGTCCTCAGGACATTATTGAGGTAGACTTTGTTTTTAAAAGTGCCAATTTTTTTTAAAACATAATTTTGAAACTTACACACAAATGTTTACCTACAAAGTGTTGGGCATTGTTTAAAATAACAAACACCACCTGAATACAGCAGCCAGTTAGACTTGCTTGCTATTGAGACAAGGCTCTACCTAAATTTTCTGGTACCATCCTATTTTGTAAATTGGTCTTTTTTTAAAAAAAAACAACAAAAGCTTGAAGCTTAAACACAAGTGTTTATCTACCAAAGTCTGCACGTTGTATAAAATAATTTTTTTGAGCCATCTTAATTGCTCCAATTGTTTAATATTAGACGTGTACACCTGCCACCTGAATACAGCAGCCAGTTGCAGATACAGTACATGCTTGTGGGGTGTGATTTTACCTACATTTTCTGGTTCCATCCTATTTTGTAATCACACGCCCTTATTTTTAATAAATATATATATATACAGTACAGACCAAAAGTTTGGACACACCTTCTCATTTAAAGATTTTTCTGCATTTTCATGACTATGAAAATTGTACATTCACATTGAAGGCATCAAAACTATGAATTAACACATGTGGAATTATATACTTATCAAAAAAGTGTGAAACAACTGAAAATATGTCTTATATTCTAGGTTCTTCAAAGTAGCCACCTTTTGCTTTGATGACTGCTTTGCACACTATTGGCATTCTCTTGATGAGCTTCAAGAGGTAGTCACCGGAAATGGTCTTCCAACAATCTTGAAGGAGTTCCCAGAGATGCTTAGCACTTGTTGGCCCTCTTGCCTTCACTCTGCGGTCCAGCTCACCCCAAACCATCTCGATTGGGTTCAGGTCTGGTGACTGTGGAGGCCAGGTCATCTGGCGTAGAACCCCATCACTCTCCTTCTTGGTCAAATAGCCCTTACACAGCCTGGAGGTGTGTTTGGGGTCATTGTCTTGTTGAAAAATAAATGATGGTCCAACTAAACGCAAACCGGATGGAATAGCATGCCGCTGCAAGATGCTGTGGTAGCCATGCTGGTTCAGTATGCCTTCAGTTTTGAATAAATCCCCAACAGTGTCACCAGCAAAGCACCCCTACACCATCACACCTCCTCCTCCATGCTTCACGGTGGGAACCAGGCATGTAGAGTCCATCCGTTCACCTTTTCTCGTCGCATAAAGAGACGGTGGTTGGAACCAAAGATCTCAAATTTGGACTCATCAGACCAAAGCACCGATTTCCACTGGTCTAATGTCCATTCCTTGTGTTCTTTAGCCTAAACAAGTCTCTTCTGCTTGTTGCCTGTCCTTAGCAGTGGTTTCCTAGCAGCTATTTTACCATGAAGGCCTGCTGCACAAAGTCTCCTCTTAACAGTTGTTGGAGAGATGTGTCTGCTGCTAGAACTCTGTGTGGCATTGACCTGGTCTCTAATCTGAGCTGCTGTTAACCTGCAATTTCTGAGGCTGGTGACTCGGATAAACTTATCCTCAGAAGCAGAGGTGACTCTTGGTCTTCCTTTCCTGGGGCGGTCCTCATGTGAACCAGTTTCTTTGTAGCGCTTGATGGTTTTTGCAACTGCACTTGGGGACACTTTCAAAGTTTTCCCAATTTTTCGCACTGACTGACCTTCATTTCTTAAAGTAATAATGGACACTCGTTTTTCTCTACTTAGCTGCTTTATTTTTGCCATGATACAAATTAAAACAGTCTATTCAGTAGGACTAACAGCTGTGTATCCACCTGACTTCTGCACAACACAACTGATGGTCCCAACACCATTTATAAGGCAAGAAATCCCACTTATTAAACATGACAGGGCACACCTGTGAAGTGAAAACCATTTCCGGTGACTACCTCTTGAAGCTCATCAAGAGAATGCCAAGAGTGTGCAAAGCAGTTATCAAAGCAAAAGGTGGCTACTTTGAAGAACCTAGAATATAAGACATATTTTCAGTTGTTTCACACTTTTTCGCTAAGTATATAATTCCACATGTGCTAATTCATAGTTTTGATGTCTTCAGTGTGAATGTACAATTTTCATAGTCATGAAAATACAGAAAAATCTTTAAATAAGAAGGTGTGTCCAAACTTTTGGTCTGTACTGTATATATATATATATATATATATATATATATATATATATATATATATTGGAATACGCATTTTAAAGCACTATTTTGCTGATTTTTCTTTTTTTTTATTTCACCACTCGAGTGGTATCACTAAGGTCACTTCCCTACCCTTAGTAAAATACTTACCAACCACTGTGGTCCCGTTCCGCCATGTTGTGACCACAGCTTCTGACTGACCAGAAATCAAAGCTAACAAACTCTCAATGTAGAACTATGAAGTCCTTGTTCTAGCTCTCATGGACTTACATTGAGAAGTGACTTCCAGTCTGCCCAGCAAATACTGGCGCAATCAGACTAGTTGCAATAACCAGAATAGGACCAGAGTGGCACTGAGAGAAGCAGAAGACGGTGGCTGTTATTTAACTACATACAGGGAACGTAAATTCATGATAACTCTCCTTTAGTGAGCACATAAAGTTACCTCGATACACCAGGGTCGGCACCAGCACACATCACACAATCAAGATAACGGTATGTGTAATTACCTATTAGAGTTACAGGTGTTTGCTGCACTATCTTGACTTTACTCATATTTGCACATGGTGCTCTTCAATGCCAATACCTATATGTATATATTTGATATTGCTCACATGCTGATGTTACTTAGTATGGGTATATCATTGGTGTGCACTATGCAAATCATATCTTGATATGCACTTATTTACCTTTCCTACTTACCGTTTCTCTAGTGATGTGCAAATACGGTTTTCAGTGCCTACCTGCTTTTGTTGTGAAGCACTTAGGTTTTTAATCATGCTTTAATAATGATCATGTCATAATAAAGTTTAATTTTTATGGTCTAATATACTCATAATTTTTCTGTGTTTTTTGCCTATTGAAAAATGTTGTAAATTGTGATTGAGTTCCTGACCTAGATTTATTACATAGGATACCATTTTGGGACTTTGTAGTTAATATTAAATATAATCAGAAGAATGTATTGTGTGTATTTATTTCTTTAATTACTTACTTTGAAATCCATCATTGGCAGCTAATGAGGGATGTGTGTTGCCTACTAAAGCCTTCTGAAGATACATCAAAATTTGTGAGTACGGACACTGTGGAATTAGCTATGTAATCCCGCTAATATTGCTGAAGTGTGTTAGATTATTGTTGTTAAGGGGACGGTTGCAAACAACTTTATTATAATGGAACGCAACCGAACCCTGTGGTCCGTGATGCAGCCTAGTGGACTGCGGCCGAACACCTTCCCGGTTAGAAGGAAATAACCAACTTAAATAACAATCCCCTCCGTGTTACAGCACACCGGAGCGGGAATAGGAATCTGCACTATCTCCGTTAACTTCACAAGAGATGTGAGATAAATAAAGTATCTGTAGTCCTGTTGCAGCACAGGGACTACACAGTTGGCGCTAGGATGCGTGTGTGACTCACGCCGGCGTGTAAGTGCTCTCAGCGGGCGTGCTACCGGACTGAGGAGGATCACTCCACGTGGCTCATAGGCGGCACCGGGAATACGGCTTCTGCAGACTGCTCGGGGTGTATGGCGACCCCCTAGTCAGAGCCAGTCTGTACGGCCAAGCTACCTGCCTATTTCCAATAGCCTGCCTATTTCCACTACACCTGCCTATTTCCACTAAAGCACACGTGGAGCTCAAAAGGCCAAGCGTCCACACAACACCATCACTGCTCAAAGATCAGAGTGCGCCGCCATGTTTGTGGGCGGGCCTTTTAAAGATTAAGCCCTGCCCACTGTCGCACCATTGATGACGTCACCCGTGACCAATCAGGCGGTGCTAGGTCACCGGATCAGCTGGCTCCCAAACCACCAATCACGGTCCGCCATGTCACGGGCATGCTCAGTGCGATGCATCTTGGACTTAGGCTGCCGGAGCCGTGACTCCCTCCGCAACCTATACTTCATACTGCTAGGCACAAACACCCGAGATACAACTTGTGCATCTCGTGCACTAGCTAGGTGTTGGGACCGACGGCGATGCTGTGCAGCATCAGCCCTGCCTGGACCAGAATAGGAGACCACAGAATACACTGAAGATTCTCAACCCATTTCAGATCCAGCAACCGCCCGGCGCCTAACATTATCCCCCCTTCTAACATCCCCCTCCACTTGATGCTCATATTCCTCAATGAGCAGGGGAGCATGAATGTGGTCCACCGTTTCCCAGGAACGATCCTCAGATCCGTGGCCCCTCCAGTGTACGAGGTAATGCTTTTTCCCACGGACCATCTTGGACCCCACAATCGCCTGTACCTCGAAATCATCACCCCTGGTGTCTGGAGCAGGTTGGGGTTCCGAGAATTTTGTCAGGCGAACCAGCTTGAAGAGCGACACATGAAACGTGTCGTAAATCCTCATGTGTCGTGGCAACTGTAACCGGTACACTACGGGGTTTATCTAGGCCAAAATTCTGAACGGACCAATAAAACGGGGGGCAAACTTAGAAGATTCACCGTGTACTCTGATATTACGAGCCGCGAGCCACACTCTGTCGCCCGGGGAAAATACGGGGGCTGGACGGCGATGAGTGTCAGCCGACTCTCTCATCCGATTCTTGGAGGCCAATATAGCCTCCTGGGTATGATCCAAAACCTTCCGTGCCTCCAGAGACCAATCTCTGACCCCAGGTTCCACAGAGCAAACCGGCATAGGAACCGGGACTCGCGTATGTTGGCCATTATTTAGGACAAACGGAGTCTGACCTGTGGAATCCGCCACTGCGTTGTTTAGGGCAAACTCAGCCCAGGGGAGCAATATCGACCAGTCATTCTGGTTGGCCGAAGCGAAATGACGCAAGTATGTCACAAGCGTCTGGTTATTGTGTTCCACCAGACCATTGGTCTCCGGGTGATAGGCAGTAGAGAGATTTAGTTCAATGCTGAGCAAATTACACAATACTCTCCAAAACCGGGAGGAAAACTGTGGACCACGGTCACAGACAATCCTATCGGGCATTCCGTGGAGACGGAAAACGCGTCGAATAAACAGTGATGCCAGAACCCGGGAAGAAGGAACCCTAGGCAGAGGAACCAGGTGAACCATCCCCGGGACTTAGGTAACTCAACAATAAAATCCATCCCAACCAGCTCCCACGGTCTATCTGCCATGGGTAACGGATGAAGAAGACCAGCTGGCCTCTGACGGGTCGCACAGGAGACACAAGCTTGGACATATTCCTTAACGTCCTGGGACAACCGAGGCCACCAATACGACCGTTGGAGAAGCTCCGTGGTACGTTTGACGCCAAAATGACCTCTGATCTTAGAGGCATGTGCCCAGGACAGTACTTCATTCTGTAAATTAGGAGGAACGAACGTCCTCCCGGGAGGAACCTGGTTTAGGGACACTGGAGCCACTGTCCGCATACACTCTGGCGGAACAATGAGCCTGGGCTCATCCTCGTCCTCAGCCGTATCCATAGACTGGGACAAAGCGTACGCCCGAGGGTTCTTTTCCCCTTTTAAAAAATGAATGGCAAAATTGAATCGGGAAAAGAAAAGAGACCACCTGGCCTGCCTCAGATTAAGACACTGCACCGTCTGTAGGTACGAAAGGTTTTTGTGATCGGAATATACCACGAAAGGATGTTTAGCTCCATCCAAGAGGTACCTCCATTCCGAAAAAGCCATCTTAATAGCAAGTAATTCTTTGTCACCAATCGTATAATTCTTCTCTGCTGGAGAGAAGGTCTTGGAAAAGAAAAAACATGGTCTTGTCCGACCCTGTTCATTCTTTTGAGAGAGAACCGCTCCTGCACCGACAAAGGAGGCATCGACCTCCAGGAAGAATGGCTTGTCCACATCCGGGCGATGGAGAATGGGAGCTTTAGAGAAATAGGATTTAATCTCCCGAAACGCCTCGGATGTCTCCTTAGACCAATTCTTGGGATTGGCACCCTTCCAGGTTAAAGCGGCTAAGGGAGTCACCAGTGTGGAAAAATGTGGTATGAACTGCCGGTAGTAATTAATAAAGCCCATGAAGCGTTGTACCGCTTTAAGAGAATGGGGCTCCTGCCAGTTCTGTACCGCCACCAACTTTTGTGGGTCCATAGCCAATCCCTTACTGGATATGATGTAGCCCACGAACGGTAGAGACTCTCGTTCAAACTGACACTTCTCCAGCTTACAATATAAAGAATTTGCTCGCAAACGTTCAAAAACCCTGCAAACATCCTCTCTGTGTGTGGAGAGGTCTGGGGAAAAAATAAGGATATCGTCAAGATAGACTACCACGGAAGATAGCAGCAAATCCTGAAAGATATCATTGACAAAATCTTGAAAAACCGCCGGGGCATTGCATAACCCGAAAGGCATGACGAGATACTCGTAATGATCATCACAAGTGTTAAAGGCTATTTTCCACTCATCACCTTCACGGATTCGCACAAGGTTATATGCCCCTCGCAGGTCCAATATAGTGAAGATGTTAGCCCCTCGCAACTTGTCAAATAGTTCAGAAATCATGGGTAGGGGGTATTTATTCTTGATGGTGATGGCATTTAGTCCTCTGTAATCAATGCAGGGACGTAAATCACCCTCTATCTTCTGGGCGAAGAAAAACCCCGCTCCAGCAGGAGAGACCGATTTTCTGATAAACCCCCGGGCCAGATTCTCTTTGATATAGTCTGACATAGCCTGGGTCTTTGGTACAGACAGGGGGTAAACCCTGCCGCGAGGGGGCTCCGTGCCGGGGACCAACTCAATAGGACAGTCATAAGGTCGGTGGGGAGGTAGAGTCTCTGCACCCTTTTTGGAAAAAACGTCCGCAAAACTCCGATATTGTACAGGCAGAGCGGACAAGTCGGGAGAAGGCTCAGAGACTACCCTCCGGGCGGCTGTAACCATACATTGAGGCACACAGTTCTTACCCCAGGAAGAAATTCTCCCTGTACTCCAATCAATGTGTGGAGTGTGACGACGTAGCCAAGGAAGGCCCAATAGCACCTCATTTAATCCCCCGGGGATAATAAGGAAGGAGATAATCTCCCAGTGACCCTGAGGAAACTACATGGTGAGGGGGACTGACTGGTGAGTGATTTGTGTGTCCAGCAGAGCACCGTTGACCACCCTGATGTTCATCGGCTTTGGCAGTAACTCCATAGGGATGGCATGCCTCTGGGCAAATGTTGATGACAAAAAATTGCCATCGGCTCCAGAATCCACCCACGCCCTGGCCGTAACCATGGTTGTCCCGAAGGACAACGTCACCTCATACAATAATTTGGAGGAAGAAACCCCTGAATCTAACACACCTCCTCCAACGGTGGTTAGACACCTTTGTTTCCCGACCGCTTGGAAACCTTATTAACGGGGTACTCCAAGAGATGTGCAGGTCAGGAACGAGGGGGCTTAGACTTAGTCCGGGATATATCCATAGCCTCAGGCTCCGGGTCGGAAGCCACGGGTTTGGAGATAGGTCTAGAGAAAGAGGGTGCCAACCGAAACCGAGGTCTAGAAAACTCCAGTTCTAACTTGCGTTCTGCATGACGCAGATCTATTCGGTTAGCGAGAGTGATTAACTCTTCCAGAGAGGTTGGGATCTCTCTGGTAGCTAGAGCATCTTTAATATGCCCAGCCAGCCCCCTCCAAAACACCGGGATTAGCGACCGCTCAGGCCAATCCAGTTCAGCCGCTAGGGTTCTGAACTGGATGGCATAGTGGCTGGCGGTGGCTGAACCCTGGATCAGTGCAAGAAGCTTAAGAGCCGTATCATGCGTGACCTGAGGACCAAGGAATACACTCTTTAGAGCCTTAAGGAAAAGACCCGCATTAGCCACAACCGAATCATTCCGCTCCCACAAAGGAGTAGCCCACTCCAGAGCCCTGTGGGAGAGTAACGAGATGACATGACCCACTTTGGCTCTTTCGGAGGGGAACCGTGCCTCCATCATCTCCAAGTGAATGGAGCATAAATTAATAAAACCCCTGCACGATTTACTGTCCCCAGAAAAATTTTCCGGGAGAGCAAAACAGGGTAATAGGGCAGTTGCAGCTGTCGCAGCATTCACCGCAGCCGAGTTAACCAGATTGGCTGCTTGAGAAGCCTCCTGGGTAGCTACTGCAGTGATATCAGCTACCGGGTGGGATTGTTCCAGAGTCCTAAGTCTGGCCTCAAGCTGCTGTATATAGCGCTGCAGTTGCTGATTGTCAGCCATGTTCGGCAAGACCCTGGCGCTCTGATACTGATAAGGGAACGGTTGCAAACAACTTTATTATAATGGAACGCAACCGAAACCTGGGGTCCGCGATGGAGCCTAGTGGACTGCGGCCGAACACCTTCCGGGTTAGAAGGAAATAACCAACTTAAATAACAATTACAGTTACAGCACACCAGAGCGGGAATAGGAATCTGCACTATCTCCGTTAACTTCACGAGAGATGTGAGATAAATAAAGTATCTGTAGTCCTGTTGCAGCACAGGAACTACATAGTTGGCGCTAGGATGCGTGTGTGACTCACGCCGGCGTGTAAGTGCTCTCAGCCGGCGTGCTACCGGACTGAGAAGGATCACTCCACGTGGCTCACAGACGGCACCTGGAATACGGCGTCTGCAGACTGCTCGGGGTGTATGGCGACCCCCTAGTCAGAGCCAGTCTGTACGGCCAAGCTACCGGCCTATTTCCACTACACCTGCCTATTTCCACTAATGCACACGTGGAGCTCAAAAGGCCAAGCGTCCACACAACACCATCACTGCTCAAAGATCAGAGTGCGCCGCCATGTTTGTGGGCGGGCCTTTTAAAGATTAAGCCCTGCCCACTGTCGCACCATTGATGACGTCACCCGTGACCAATCAGGCGGTGCCAGGTCACCGGATCAGCTGGCTCCCAAACCACCAATCACGGTCCGCCATGTCACGGGCATGTATCTTGGACTTAGGCTGCCGGAGCCGTGACTCCCTCCGCAACCTATACTTCATACTGCTAGGCACAAACACCCAAGACACAACTTGTGCATCTCGTGCACTAGCTAGGCGTTGGGACTGATGGCGATGCTGTGCAGCATCAGCCCTGCCTGGACCAGAATGGGAGACCACAGAATCCACTGAAGATTCTGAACCCATTTCAGATCCAGCAACTGC
This sequence comes from Phyllobates terribilis, assembly GCF_046119375.1. Taxonomy (NCBI): domain Eukaryota; kingdom Metazoa; phylum Chordata; class Amphibia; order Anura; family Dendrobatidae; genus Phyllobates; species Phyllobates terribilis. The sequence continues at coordinate 421,226,405 of NW_027362763.1, read as the reverse complement.
CCGGCGCCTAACAGTTGTAATGGCAGAAAAAACATGTGGTCAAATATACAGTAGGTATTGCTGCTGCCTTTGCAACTTCTTTTAACCCAAGTGATGGCACACATCGAGGAATGTGGTACTCCTGCTACAGCTAGTGCACAGCCATGTCAGTCACACATCCACTGGCTGCCCGCTGTTTTATAGTGCTAAACAATACATCTGAAGTGAAGAAAGGTAGTCTCACATTTTTGTACCCTCAAAAAACAGCTCTCAAAACAGGGTCAATCTTTTAAAAGGCTTGGTGACAGCAAACCATAACTTCTTCATGTTCAAAACAGAACTCCTGTTTTGTCTCCAGAAAAAAAGGAGGTACATTTTGAAAGGAGTGATAAAGAGCCTTTGTAATTGACTAATCATTTTGTAATTAAGATAGAAGAAGGAAAAACGAGTAGAGATGGCATAAAGGGACAATATTTTATTATTCAGATGTTAGATATATAAATAGTAATACCAAAGGGGTACATACAAAAACATTGGGTGATCATAGGACATGGGAGCATCCCGCTACGGCTTGAAACCTTTTTAATTCCCACACAAATATTTGGGACAGTGATCTTCTTCGCGTCTATATGATGAATATGCCGGAATTAGAAATACCCTCCAGGAGTCGTCTTCTAACAAATTGATTTTCTGTTATTTGTTTATGTTTATTTTTTATTTTTTTTTATTTTTATTATTTTTATTCATTATTTTTCTTTATGTCTTTTGTATTTATTGCTATATATTTTTTTCAATTTTTTTTGCTTGGACCTACATTTATAATCTTCATTGCCTTTTGCCATGGTTATCTGTACTAGAGATGAGCGTTGTTCTACTCGAACTGTTCGCCAATCTCAAATTCGAGCTGTTTTGGGCGGTGTTCGAGCCGGTCGGCGAACACGAACAATTTGAGAAAAATTCGGCTGTTCGAGGTTATGTTCGATAACTGCTCGTGCACCAAAATCATAACTGGATTTTTTCTCAGTAATGATGAAAATTAATGTTAATACGCAGTTTGAGTGTACAGCGGGGCGGGGGGAGGGGCAGGGGATGGATCTCTGCAGGAACAATGAAGATCTCCATTTTTTTTTCTCTTTCCCGCATTTGCAGTGGGGAGGTGCAATCTATCAGCCTATCAGCAGCGCACACACGGAGCGAAGTGCTTTTTTTCACACAAGCAAGGGCATGTGTGATTGGCAGTGTATGTCACATGTCCTTGCCCTATAAGACCAAGCCATTTTCCCCGTCGCCACCATTTTCTCACTGCTGCAGCTGCGTGTTAGACGGCACCGCTGTTGCTGTGTGCGCTATACCTTGTTAATTTCAAGCCAATTTTCGCACAAATATACAGATAGCTTGGGAGTAGGGAATAGTTGTGATTGCAGTCCTTTTAAGGACTAGGTTACAGCATTTCCTACGACTTTTATCAGGCAGGTCTGTGCTCTTAAATAGATAGATTGTGGGAGTAAAGACTAATTGTAATTGGAGTCCTTTTCAGGACTAGGTTACATCAGTTCCTATCAGTTTTTGCCAGGCAGGTCTGTGCCAGTGCTGTGCAAGTTTTTTTCACAGCATTTGGCTGAATCTAGCAAAGCTAATCCTTTTTGGCCTATTGCAGAGTGTGTTAGTCAGTGGAGTAGCCTATCTGTGTTGCAAGATATACCACCTGTGTATAGAATACAAATTTTTTTACTGCACCTAGTGAAGTAAAATCTTTTGGGCATAGCATCATTCTATTAGTCCATCTATACTGACCTCCATCAGGTTGCAAACTGAATATAATTTTTTTCTGCATCTAGCTCTGAAAAAATATTTGGGCTTCTAGCAGTGTGTGGGACTTGGTCTATTAGTCCATCTATACTGACCTCCATCAGGTTGCAAATTAAAAATAATTTTTTTCTTCATTTATCTCTGAAAAAATATTTGGGCTTCTAGCAGCGTGTGGGACTTGTTCTATTAGTCCATCTATACTGACCTCCATCAGGTTGCAAATTAAAAATAATTTTTTTCTGCATCTAGCTCTGAAAAAATATTTGGGCTTCTAGCAGTGTGTGGGACTTGGTCTATTAGTCCATCTATACTGACCTCCATCAGGTTGCAAATTAAAAATAATTTTTTTCTGCATCTAGCTCTGAAAAAATATTTGGGCTTCTAGCAGTGTGTGGGACTTGGTCTATTAGTCCATCTATACTGACCTCCATCAGGTTGCAAATTGAATAAAAAAATTTTCTGCATCTAGCTCTGAAAAAATATTTGGGCTTCTAGCGGTGTGTGGGACTTGGTCTATTAGTCCATCTATACTGACCTCCATCAGGTTGCAAATTAAAAATATTTTTTTTCTGCATCTAGCTCTGAAAAAATATTTGGGCTTCTAGCAGTGTGTGGGACTTGGTCTATTAGTCCATCTATACTGACCTCCATCAGGTTGCAAATTAAAAATAATTTTTTTCTTCATTTAGCTCTGAAAAAAATATTTGGGCTTCTAGCAGTGTGTGGGACTTGTTCTATTAGTCCTTCTATACTGACGTCCAGCAGGTTGCAAATTGAATATAATTTTTTTCTGCATCTAGCTCTGAAAAAATATTTGGGCTTCTAGCGGTGTGTGGGACTTGGTCTATTAGTCCATCTATACTGACCTCCATCAGGTTGCAAATTAAAAATAATTTTTTTCTGCATCTAGCTCTGAAAAAATATTTGGGCTTCTAGCAGTGTGTGGGACTTGGTCTATTAGTCCATCTATACTGACCTCCATCAGGTTGCAAATTAAAAATAATTTTTTTCTGCATCTAGCTCTGAAAAAATATTTGGGCTTCTAGCAGTGTGTGGGACTTGGTCTATTAGTCCATCTATACTGACCTCCATCAGGTTGCAAATTAAAAATAATTTTTTTCTTCATTTAGCTCTGAAAAAATATTTGGGCTTCTAGCAGTGTGTGGGACTTGTTCTATTAGTCCTTCTATACTGACCTCCAGCAGGTTGCAAATTGAATATAATTTTTTTCTGCATCTAGCTCTGAAAAAATATTTGGGCTTCTAGCGGTGTGTGGGACTTGGTCTGTTAGTCCATCTATACTGACCTCCATCAGGTTGCAAATTAAAAATAATTTTTTTCTGCATCTAGCTCTGAAAAAATATTTGGGCTTCTAGCGGTGTGTGGGACTTGGTCTATTAGTCCATCTATACTGACCTCCATCAGGTTGCAAATTAAAAATAATTTTTTTCTGCATCTAGCTCTGAAAAAATATTTGGGCTTCTAGCAGTGTGTGGGACTTGGTCTATTAGTCCATCTATACTGACCTCCATCAGGTTGCAAATTGAATAAAAAAATTTTCTGCATCTAGCTCTGAAAAAATATTTGGGCTTCTAGCGGTGTGTGGGACTTGGTCTATTAGTCCATCTATACTGACCTCCATCAGGTTGCAAATTAAAAATAATTTTTTTCTGCATCTAGCTCTGAAAAAATATTTGGGCTTCTAGCAGTGTGTGGGACTTGGTCTATTAGTCCATCTATACTGACCTCCATCAGGTTGCAAATTAAAAATAATTTTTTTCTTCATTTAGCTCTGAAAAAATATTTGGGCTTCTAGCAGTGTGTGGGACTTGTTCTATTAGTCCTTCTATACTGACGTCCAGCAGGTTGCAAATTGAATATAATTTTTTTCTGCATCTAGCTCTGAAAAAATATTTGGGCTTCTAGCGGTGTGTGGGACTTGGTCTATTAGTCCATCTATACTGACCTCCATCAGGTTGCAAATTAAAAATAATTTTTTTCTGCATCTAGCTCTGAAAAAATATTTGGGCTTCTAGCGGTGTGTGGGACTTGGTCTATTGGTCCATCTATACTGACCTCCATCAGGTTGCAAATTAAAAATAATTTTTTTCTGCATCTAGCTCTGAAAAAATATTTGGGCTTCTAGCAGTGTGTGGGACTTGGTCTATTAGTCCATCTATACTGACCTCCATCAGGTTGCAAATTGAATTAAAAAATTTTCTGCATCTAGCTCTGAAAAAATATTTGGGCTTCTAGCGGTGTGTGGGACTTGGTCTATTAGTCCATCTATACTGACCTCCATCAGGTTGCAAATTAAAAATAATTTTTTTCTGCATCTAGCTCTGAAAAAATATTTGGGCTTCTAGCAGTGTGTGGGACTTGGTCTATTAGTCCATCTATACTGACCTCCATCAGGTTGCAAATTAAAAATAATTTTTTTCTGCATCTAGCTCTGAAAAAATATTTGGGCTTCTAGCGGTGTGTGGGACTTGGTCTATTAGTCCATCTATACTGACCTCCATCAGGTTGCAAATTAAAAATAATTTTTTTCTACATCTAACCCAGCCAATAGTTTTGGCCTAATACCACAGTTTGGCCACTCAGCTCTGCTCGGTTACCATCCATTGTTTTTTTGTGCAAACAACTCCAGAGTTGTGAATTAGTTAACCACCAAAATGAGTGGAAAAAGGCCTGCTGCTGGTGGAAAGGGGAATAGGCGTGTTGGGAAGGGGAAAAAAGGTTGTGTCCGTGGGGTAGGTGCAGAAGAAAGACCATCTTCCAGCCAAACTAAAATGTCTACTTCTTTTAGCGGACAATGTGATAAGATCCCTTTCTTACGGCCACGCCAATAGCTACAAATTCCAGATGAGGCACAAAAACAGCAGGTGCTTCAACGGATATCAAGTGCTCCTTTAAGTGGGCTCTCCTCCACATCAACTTCAACATCACAAATACTCCAGTCCTCAAAGGTGTCACCCAAATCGCACTTGCTTCCTCACAGCTCCCAAATCTCCAGCTGCCCGTCTGAGTATGAGGTAGAACAGATGGTTGAGTCTGCAGAGCTGTTTACTCATACTATAGCCTGGGAATCAGAGGTCGACTCCAGCGCTTCTGTGAATCCAGACGAGGAAATGATCTGCACTGATGCCCAGAATCTTTATGAGTCGGATCCAGGACCAGACGCAGAAGGTTCTGACCATAATGTAGACCCTCATTCCCAAACTGTAACTCCTGTTGGTGGAGACAATGAGGAAGACGATGATAAGACTCAAATACCTGATTGGAGCGACAACTTTAGTTTTTTGTCAGGGCAGGAACAGGTTGGCTCTGAGGATGACGGGTGTGATAACGCACAGGGTGATGATGATGAGGTCGGAGATCCCACTTACTGTCAACCCACAGTCAGCCAAGAGATGAGGTCAGCAGAGGAGGTGGAGGAAGATGCTAGTGACGACGAGGTCAGGTTGCGCCTTCCTGGACAGAGACGTAGTACTGGAAGCACGTCAACAACTGCATCCTCAAACACAACTCTGCCTCTCACCACAAGTCGTGGTGGCTCTTCAGGTCGCATGGGTGCTAAGCCTTGCATAGCCTGGGCATTTTTTCAGATCGATAAAGATGACCCAACTCGTGTTATCTGTAACATTTGTCAGCAAAAGCTAAGTAGAGGCCAAAAAATACATAGTTTGAGTACTTCATGCATGAACCGGCACATGGACATGAAGCATAAGTTGCAGTGGGAAGCTCAGTGTGCTACAATGCGGTCTAGCCGGCCGGGCCAACCACCGTCTGCCATATCTTGTGCATCCGCGGCCTCTTCATCCTCTGTGACTGGGGGGACAGCAGTCACACCTGTTTTGGGGCGCAGACCTGCCACCTCTTTACCCGCAACAGCCAGCGTGATTGGCAGGTCATCATTTTCTTTGGAGGTGGTAACACCAGCTGGTCTTGAGCGCTGTCCGACATCGATAGCACCACCTTTGGATCAAGGCAACCTAACATGTCCGCCTGCATCTTCCTCACAGACCGGCAGTTTGCCGGGGACACCCTTATCAACCCCGTCTAAGCACAATAGCCAGCCCTCGGTCCCTCAGATGTGGAAAAGTAAAAGACCATTTCCTCCTAGCCATGAGAAAGCTAAGAGGTTGAATTTCACCATCTGCAAGCTCTTGGCTACAGAAATGCTGCCTTTCCGCCTGGTGGACACAGAGGATTTTCGAGACCTTATGTCCGTCGCAGTGCCCCAGTACCAGATGCCCAGTCGGCACTACTTCTCAAAGAAAGGTGTGCCTGCGCTCCACCAGCATGTCGCACACAACATCACCGCTTCTTTGAGAAACTCTGTGTGTGACAGGGTGCATTTCACCACAGACACTTGGACGAGTAGGCATGGACAGGGGCGTTACATGTCGCTGACTGGGCACTGGGTAACTATGGTGACAGCAGGACAAGGGGCTGCTGTCCAAGTCTTGCCGTCCCCACGAGTTGTGCGTCAATCCTCTTTATGTCATTTTTCCTCCACTGCTTCTGCCTCCTCAACCTCCTCTCGGTCTTCCACCTGCACCCAAAGCCTGTCTGGTCATGCCACAAGCTTTCTAACTGCGCAGAAGGGATCCTGCACACCTCCTTACTATGCTGGCAGTAGGGCTCAACGTCATCAGGCGGTTTTTACATTGAAATGTCTGGGAAATGTGAGTCACACAGCTGAGGAGTTGTGGTCAGCTCTGGAGAACCAATTTCATGAATGGTTGTCTCCACTGGACCTGAAACCAGGGAAGGCCGTGTGCGACAATGCTGCAAACCTGGGTGCGGCCCTTCGCCGGGGCAATGTCACACACGTGCCTTGTATGGCTCACGTGTTGAACCTGGTTGTCCAGCAATTTTTAGCCCACTATCCCAGACTAGATGGCCTTCTGCAGAGGGCACGGTCGCTGTGTGCTCACTTCCGCCGTTCGCATCCCGCAGCTCAGCGACTTACATCTCTACAGAAGTCGTTGGGCCTGCCACTTCACCGGCTAAAATGCGATGTGCCTACCCGGTGGAATTCAACTCTGCACATGTTGCAGCGACTGTGGCAGCACCGACAAGCCCTGGTGCAATACGTTCTGACGTATAGCCTGGGCCAACGAGATTCAGAGGTGGGGCAAATCACGCTGGAGGAGTGGTCTCAGATCAGGGACCTATGCACCCTTCTGCACAGTTTTGAAATGGCGACGAAGATGTTTAGTGCTGACGATGCCATTATCAGCATGACTATTCCGGTGATTTACATGCTGGAGCACATGTTAAACAGAATTCGGAGTCAGGTGGTGGCACAAGAGGAGGTGGAGGAAGTAGAGGAGGAGGAGTTGTATGCGGAAGGGCTAACATCTGCAAGGTCCAGACGGTCGGCAGCACCAAGGCGGCAGGCATGTGAGGGTGGGGGAGATGATTTTACCAGGGCGCATGGTAGCAGCCAAACTAGTGAGGAAGGTGCAGGAGCCCAGGAAGAAGTGGAGGACGAACTGATGGAAGACTCATCAGATGAGGGAGACCTTGATCACATTTCTGTTGTGCGAGGTTGGGGGGAGAGGACAGAGGAAGGAAGCATGATTGCTACCTCGCCACCAACACAACAGGGACTTGGTGCTCCTGGATGCGCAACACACATGAGTGCCTTCTTGCTGCACTACCTGCAACATGACCCTCGAATTGTGAGAATTAGAAATAATCCTGACTACTGGGTTGCCACACTGTTAGATCCCCGGTACAAAAGTAAATTTGCAGAAATTATTCCTGCCATAGAAAGGGATGCACGCATGCAGGAGTATCAGCAGAGACTGTTGCAGAATCTTACATGTGCTTTTCCACAAAATACTAGTGGTGCACGTAGTGAATCTCACAGTTCCAACTTGCCAACCGTGGTCTGTATGGAATTGTTCAATAAAGGGCCCAAAATTAAGATAACATAGATGGGAGAGGTCTCTATGAATAGGAATTCCTAAGTATTTGATACCCTGTGAGGGCCAGGCAAAGGGAAAGTTGGACTGGATGGAATCCTATATGGATTTAGGGAGGGAGACATCGAGGGCCTCAGACTTCGCTGCATTGATTTTAAAATTTTACCATGTAACAAAGTGATCTATTTCAGCCATAACAGCAGGGATGGATATATGTGATTGAGTGATATATACTAGGACATCATCAGCAAATAGAGAGCACTTGTACTCGGTGCCTCCCACCTCAATCCACCTAATATTGGGGTTATGGCGAATTGATGAGAGCAGGTGCTCCGTCACTAGGATGTATAAGAGAGGGGACAGAGGACATCCCTGCCTTGTCCCATTGGTGATTGTGAAAGGTGATGAAAATGTTCTGACGCACCCCCTGGGCCTTGGGACACCCGGAGCCGGACCCTTTTTGGTGGATGCTGGTGGTTGTAGTCTTCGTGGCGGCGATCCGGTTCCGTGGCTCAGGGCGGTCAAACCAGTGGCGGAACTATTTATGTGGTTTTGATGTTTAAATGTCCGACTACGCCACCCGTGGATTGCGGTCAGAGTGAACCGCCGCTACAGGGCAGACCGCTAAGGCTGGTGTTGTGGGTGCAGCAGAGCGTAGCATAACTCCCCACGGGAGGAGTATAGCCTCAGGGCAGTGTATGCGGAGGATGGGGGTGATGGTGCAGGGCAGCAGCAGTAACGACACGGAGTCAGTGATGCAGTTCAGGGCCTTTACTCACAGTTCTTATTATCCAGACCACGTCTGCAGGTAACGGCTGCCCACGTCGTACTGTGCTCACCAGGTGAGGGGCTCAGACAACTCCCAGATAACTTTGGAGCGCTTCACAGGACCCCCTTTGTGTGTCCTTTGTCTGGCCTTTCTTACCAACACTTCTGTCCGGCTGCCTCGGGCCTCCTCTTGGTAAACTTGGCGCCAGTTTCCCTGACCCTATGTGGTGCCTTCCTAGCGGGTGGAGCAAGGGGCTGCGCCACATAAAATGTCAGAGCCTCCGGTTTCTAGCTGAGGGTCGTTTCCTGCCTCCACTAGTTCGGGGACCGGTCTCCCCCTTTGGCCTGACCCCTCCACGCAGGTGGATTCGGGCGTGCGGTGGCGACTCGCCCGTCCGCACCCCTGGGATCCCTTCATTCCTCGTTCCTGGAGCCTTCTCCGCTCCTCTTCCTTCCTTCTCCCTCTTGCAGGCCTGGGCCTCTGTTACTAGGCCCGCCTCCGGAGCAGAGCTGATGCAGAGCCCCTGCTCCCTGCCACTTCTGCTCAGACTTCTCTGCACTGAACTAAGATGGTGCCCACCTTTTATACTCCCTTCTCAATGCACCCAGGAACTGCTTCCTCCCTGCTCCTGCACTGCAGGGTTCCCCTTCCTCAGTGTTCCCTCCCCCCACTCCAGCCAGGGACAGGGACTGTCGTGCCCATCTCAGGGGCATATTGGTCGCCCTGCCCCACGGCAATGTGGTGTAATGCATGCAGGTGTCGGGTCCTGATCCACACTCCATCCTTATCTGAGAGTGAGATATCACACCTCTGGGTGAGGTGCAATACGTCTGTAGCAACCGAGCCCTCGGTGCTACAGTTCCATTTATCTTCAGCCTAGGTGACGTATTGTGATACAGGGCCGTGATTTTGGCTATAAAAGGGTCCCCTAGACCCCTACCCCAAGCTTTTTAAGAGAATCATATATGGCGTGCCAGGAGACTCTATGGAATGCTTTCTCAGCATCCAACGAGAGTATCTACTTACAAATTTTTAACTGCATCTAGCCCAGGAAATACTTTGTGCCTAGTAGCAGTGTCTGCTAGTCAGCGGATTATCCCGGCTGTTAAGCAAGCTACACCACCTGTAGTTTGGACACTTAATTTTTTCAAAGGAAATGCTTCGGGACCACGGGATACTTAGTGAAGAGCATCAGGAGGCACCCCAAGGCATAGGGGCTGGGACTGGCACTAGGATGCCTTGCGGTGGACAGCCGAGCTCGATCCTTATAAAAGCTTTTTAACTGCAGCAGCTTTAGTGGACGCTACTGGAGCTGGAATTACGCGGCTGCTGGCATGAGACTTGCCCTCCAATAGATCCTTGTAAATGGATTTAAAGTGTATTCATTCAAATTAGAGGGACAATTTAAATTAAAAAGCTTAGAGCTGCCTCCACCACAGGGGGGCTCTCTCGACCCACCAGCGGACAGGCACCAGTATTGGGAGAGGGGGGCTGGCCGTCAGGGTTCACCGCGGCTCTGGCACAAACCCGGCGACACGGAGGTGGCACGGGCAGGAGCGGACTGGCCGTCTCGGCTTCTCACTTTTTGGATTTTAGAAGGGCATGACATGCCTATATCTGTGTCTCCCCCTCCTTTTACTCCTCCACCTCTTTTCTTTTCGCATGACTATATGTACTTGTCACTTTTCCATGTGTTAGTTGTGTCTTCTGAGCAGTTGGTCAGCTTTTGGACACCTTTGAAGGTGTTTTCTATGTGTTTCTATGTGTTTTTGTTTGCCTGCCATTGGTTTTAACGGTGTTCGAAGGTGTTCGACGAACAGTTCGACGAACAGTTCGGCGAACACACGGGTGTTCGACGAACCGAACCGAACTCGAACACTACGGGGGTGGCTCAACACTAATCTGTACCCCTTGTTTGCTCCTCTTTCCTTTCGTTTTTGTTCTTTTTCCATTTTATTAACACTATTATTGTTCTGTTTCTGCCTTCGTTTTTCTTATCCACTATACTTATCACTCTTCTCTATGGGACACACTGCCGACTGCTCCGATGCCCCGTGGTGCGCATGCGCTGGGTTATCTGCGGCCCTCGCGGCAGCCGTGACGCGGTGATCACATGATCGCCCACGTGATCTATCAAGGTCCTATTTATTCTAGGTCCTTGTGTATTATTAACATGTGCCTTGTTATGCACACGCCCGGGCTAAGCGGCGTGTGCGTGTGATTGGTAGTGATTCCACTGGACCGTGCCGGAGAGTGAATGCCTGGAGGGGCGTGACTAAGTATTCACCCGATCCGAACAGGGTCGCACGACGGCATACGACGCCAGTGCACCAAGGAGGAACCGAGCAGAGGGACCAGGTGCTACTCCAGGACAGACCCCGGACACGGCTGTTGACCCACACAGGGGAATACAGGAACAGGCTGGTAGGCTGGCACACAGACTGGTGGGTATAGGCAGGCACGACTGGTATGCAGGCAGGCGGGTATGCAGGCAGGGGGGTAAAGGCAAGCACAGCTAGAGTGCAGACAGGGAGGCACTAGCAGGTAGGAACACAGACGGGATAGGACCCAGTACACACCGGGACTCAGGAACAATACAGGCAGAGGGTTACAGGCAAGCACAGCTAGAGTGCAGACAAGGCTGAGCAGGGAGGACAGGGCTCTGTTCACACGGAACAGACAGGAAGGGAAAGACAGAGCCAGATACTCACACAGTACTTGCAGAGACAACAAGCAGGAGTTAGGTACGAGTTCAGACTCTGCAGAAAAAGGAAGGGAACGGACATAGAGGCAAAACAGGTAAAGGATAGGAGAGAGTTCAGACTGGAACTGAGTGTACGGAGGAGACCGACACTGCAGCGGGATACAGGAGCGGGTCTGGGAATACTGCCCCCAGAGAGGCGGGACGAACAGGCAAGGAGCGTGTTCAGACAGGACAGACAAGATACAGGAGCGGGTCTAGGTAATCGGCCCCTAGAAGGCGGGAGGAACAGGCTAGGAGCGTGTTCAGACAGGACAGACCAGAGAACACAAAAAGGACACAGTTCAGACACGGGAGCTGATACCGCAAAGCAGGAGACATACAGGACTCAGTTCAGACACGGGAGCTGAAACCGCAAAGCAGGAGACATACAGGACTCAGTTCAGACACGGGAGCTGATACCGCAAAGCAGGAGACATACAGGACACAGTTCAGACACGGGAGCTGATACCGCAAAGCAGGAGACATACAGGACTCAGTTCAGACACGGGAACTGATACAAAAAGCAGGAGACAAGAGACGGGGCCTGGCACCTTCAGAGTGCAAGCACACACTGAAGGAAACACTATGCTCAGGCAGGGATAGAAGGGAGCTGCTGAGCTATATACCAGGTGACAGACAGCAATAGGCTGAGGACGCACAAGGGGTGTGACCCACAGCAGGTACAAAAGGCAGGAAGTGATCGGGCGCCGCCCTTAAGCAGCAGAAAGACACAAACAGACAGCATGGAGGGAAGCCAGAGAGACATTCTGGACAGGAGATCAAGTGCGCCCTCTTGCACAGTGGGAGATGGACCACCATGCAAGGACGCCGCCAGGTATGTTACAGTACCTCCCCCCTTACGCCCCCTCTTCTTCAGGCCTGCCAGAATCTTCCGCAGGGAATTCGAGGGCCAGTCGTTCACTGGGTTGGAGGGGGACAGAGACTTAAGGGTAATCTCTGCTTCGAGGTACATCTTGTCAAGCTCACAGGAAGAAATAGACGGGTTATCAGGTACATAATGAGGAAAAGTCACTGTCTCTTTGTTATCTGGTGATATCCCGGAGGATTCAGGAAACAACTGGAGGTCCTCCGCCGGGTCAGAAGAGTGCAGAGGCTCAGAGAAAACAACTGCTTCAGAGTACACTAGGTCGGACTCACTGGAGGAAGCAGGCGAGGTATCGGGTACCGAGTATAGGAAAGTCTCTGTCCATTCACCACCAGGTGGCACCCCGAAGGGTTCTGGAGACAGCTGGCGGACCTCCGCCTGGTCAGAGGGGTGTAGAGACTCACGGGTAACCTCTGCTTCAGAGTACACTAGGTCGGACTCACTGGAGGAAGCAGGCGAGGTATCGGGTACCGAGTATAGGAGAGTCTCTGTCCATTCACCACCAGGTGGCACCCCGAAGGGTTCTGGAGACAGCTGGCGGTCCTCCGCCTGGTCAGAGGGGTGTAGAGACTCACGGGTAACCTCTGCTTCAGAGTACACTAGGTCGGACTCACTGGACGAAGCAAGCGAGGTATCAGATCCAGGATATAGGAAAGTCTCTGTCCATTCACCACCAGGTGGCACCCCGAAGGATTCTGAACACAACTGGAGGTCCTCCGCCTGGTCGGAGGGGTGTAGAGACTCAGGAGTAACCTCTGCTTCGGAGTACACTAAGTTGGACTCACTGGACGAAGCGAGCGAGGTATCAGGTACAGAGTATAGGAGAGTCTCTGTCCTTTCGCTACCAGGTAGCACCCCGAAGGGTTCAGGAGACAACTGGAGATCCTCCGCCTGGTCGGAGGGGTGTAGAGACTCGGAGGTAACTACCACTTTGGGGTACCCATTGTCAGGCTCACAGGACGAAGCGGACAAAGTATTGAGTACCGGGTGTAGAGAAGTCTCTCTCCATTTGTCATCGAGTGGTATCCCGGAGGGTTCAGGAGGCAACAGGGGATCCTCCGCCAGGTAGTAGAGGTGCACAGACTCTGAGGTAACCACAGCTTTGGAGCATCCTTGGACATGCACACCGGTTAAAGAGAAAGAAGCATCTGATGCCGGGTGCAGGAAGTTCTCCTGTGTGGAGTCTGGATGGGCAGAAGTCTCTTCGGCCAGGAGAACTGGTGCACTACCCACGCACATTACCCATTGGGGTTTCTCCGGGATACAGGGAGATGAAGCTTCAGTAGGGACTTCAAGGTTGGGGTCAGGAGGTCTCAGGGAGGACAGACCCTGGCGTGACGGCTTGCCTCTAAGTCTAGCACGTCTGGGCTGCCTCTTGAGGTTGAGAGAAGTATTCCGGAAAGCGTAGTCACCCTGTGAGGATTCTGGGTGGGCAGTAGTCTCATTGGGCTGGAGGACTATTGCGCTACCCACACACATTACCCGTCGGGGATGCTCCGGGATATTGGGAAGTGAAGCTTCAGCAGGGGCTTCAGAGTTAGGGTCCTCGAAGACCATACGAAAGGCCACCAGGAAGGCCTGCAGGTCAAGGATGACAGGATCCCATGCTTCCCATAGGGGGGTGACCCATTTCAAGGCATCACCCGCTAGGTAGTCAATCATAAAGGCCACTTTAGCCCAATCGGAAGGAAAATAGAGAGGGTAGGCCTTAAAGTGTAGCATGCATTGCTCCACAAATGCACGACACTGTCTTGGATCCCCATAGTAACGTGGCGGATCCGCAGGAACGAGGGCTGATAGATCCATCTGGACGGGTGCGTAATTCGCCTGGAACTCAGCTAAAGGGGGAAAAAAATTTATTTATTTTATTTTAATGCATGTATTCGCTGGAAAAACTTCTCAAAGAGCGAAGGCCGTGGGGCTCAACGGGAACCATGGCCTGAGCATGCTGTTATGCACACGCCCGGGCTAAGCGGCGTGTGCGTGTGATTGGTAGTGATTCCACTGGACCGTGCCGGAGAGTGAATGCCTGGAGGGGCGTGACTAAGTATTCACCCGATCCGACCAGGGTCGCACGACGGCATACGACGCCAGTGCACCAAGGAGGAACCGAGCAGAGGGACCAGGTGCTACTCCAGGACAGACCCCGGACACGGCTGTTGACCCACACAGGGGAATACAGGAACAGGCTGGTAGGCTGGCACACAGACTGGTGGGTATAGGCAGGCACGACTGGTATGCAGGCAGGCGGGTATGCAGGCAGGGGGGTAAAGGCAAGCACAGCTAGAGTGCAGACAGGGAGGCACTAGCAGGTAGGAACACAGACGGGATAGGACCCAGTACACACCGGGACTCAGGAACAATACAGGCAGAGGGTTACAGGCAAGCACAGCTAGAGTGCAGACAAGGCTGAGCAGGGAGGACAGGGCTCTGTTCACACGGAACAGACAGGAAGGGAAAGACAGAGCCAGATACTCACACAGTACTTGCAGAGACAACAAGCAGGAGTTAGGTACGAGTTCAGACTCTGCAGAAAAAGGAAGGGAACGGACATAGAGGCAAAACAGGTAAAGGATAGGAGAGAGTTCAGACTGGAACTGAGTGTACGGAGGAGACCGACACTGCAGCGGGATACAGGAGCGGGTCTGGGAATACTGCCCCCAGAGAGGCGGGACGAACAGGCAAGGAGCGTGTTCAGACAGGACAGACAAGATACAGGAGCGGGTCTAGGTAATCGGCCCCTAGAAGGTGGGAGGAACAGGCTAGGAGCGTGTTCAGACAGGACAGACCAGAGAACACAAAAAGGACACAGTTCAGACACGGGAGCTGATACCGCAAAGCAGGAGACATACAGGACTCAGTTCAGACACGGGAGCTGAAACCGCAAAGCAGGAGACATACAGGACTCAGTTCAGACACGGGAGCTGATACCGCAAAGCAGGAGACATACAGGACACAGTTCAGACACGGGAGCTGATACCGCAAAGCAGGAGACATACAGGACTCAGTTCAGACACGGGAACTGATACAAAAAGCAGGAGACAAGAGACGGGACCTGGCACCTTCAGAGTGCAAGCACACACTGAAGGAAACACTATGCTCAGGCAGGGATAGAAGGGAGCTGCTGAGCTATATACCAGGTGACAGACAGCAATAGGCTGAGGACGCACAAGGGGTGTGACCCACAGCAGGTACAAAAGGCAGGAAGTGATCGGGCGCCGCCCTTAAGCAGCAGAAAGACACAAACAGACAGCATGGAGGGAAGCCAGAGAGACATTCTGGACAGGAGATCAAGTGCGCCCTCTTGCACAGTGGGAGATGGACCACCATGCAAGGACGCCGCCAGGTATGTTACATGCCTCTTGATAAAGCCGACGCGAAACGCGCGTCGAGGCCCTCTGTGGATGTGAACGATCTGCCTCCTTGTGCCCCCCACATCATAGAGAGTATACTGACTGCCTGGGTGAGTCTGTCTAATGATTTACTGAATAGTACTATTTCTTTATTTGTGACAATGGCTCACTCACCTTGGCTGTACTGACATTTGGTATTCTCCCTATGTCCCCATTTTTTCCTGCGGATTTATGTCTTCTCTTTTCCTCTCTTTTTCTTCCCTTAACCTTTTTATGAATTGTATCTGTATCCATCTTGGATTGGAAGATATATCTATGAGGGGTTTCAAGCCGTAGCGGGATGCTCCCATGTCCTATGATCACCCAATGTTTTTGTATGTACCCCTTTGGTATTACTATTTATATATCTAACATCTGAATAATAAAATATTGTCCCTTTATGCCATCTCTACTCATTTTTGTTTCTTCTATCCTGTTTTCCGAGTAGGCAATCTCTTCCTGCGGTTATGGGTGGTGAGCAGGTTTTTTCCTGTCACCACCTTCCCGTAAGTTGGTATTATGGTGGCCATAGTGTTTCTTATTAGTTATATCTGTGTTTTCACAGCTCTTTTCAGGCCGGCCATGGACTTCCGTTCTCGAGACCAAACGTGGCTCGCTCAACTGAACGATATATCGGGTGACAATATGGACTTGGGTCATGGTGGAATGGGGGCACAGAATTGCACAAGGGAGAATATAGTCAAGCTTAAGGGACTTCTCAGGCGCAGGACACGCACATAGTGGAACAAAGCCTTTCTAACCAAATATATTGAGAGATCCCTGATTCCTAGAGGGTTACGAATCCAGATCTTTCCCTTGTTTCCCATTATAGATGAGACTTTTAAAACCAAATGGGAGGATCTGGCCAACATTGTTCGCTTGTATTTCTGACTCTCCTAAGGGACTCTAATGAAACGTCCCTTAGGGATATGGAGTCGGAAATTGAAGCAATCCAGATTCAACTTCATAAAGATCTGGATCCGGTCCAGCTCAAACAGCTAAATGATGAGGTGGACCTTGAGTGCCAGAGATGGGTCAAGGAGATCCATGCTAATAAAATTCAGAAATTACATCGGGACATCAACGACAAGCAAACCGGATCGGTATATAGGTGGCGCAATATGAATGATAGATCTCGGTTGAGGTCCCGTAGGAACCATCCCTCGCGCTCTAGGTCCACCTCGGCTGCCTCATCACTATCTACTGATGAACAAGGATCTACGGGGAATTTGGACGCCTGTCATGCATCGAAGGTTCCGTCCACTTCAAAAATTCAGACCAGACCCACACACAAGAAAAAACGCACTACTCCTTTCCAGGTGGGTGACCGACCGGGGGGGCTCCGTATTATCAATCTATCCTCTCACATTCTTACTCGGGCACAGATGGAGGTCTTTAGTTTTGGGCTTTCATTTTCACCAACTAATGGGTTTGATTATTTCACAGCCCTTAAGGACCTCCACCTGTTTGCCCGTAAACTCATTCTAAAAAAATTACATTTGAGAGCATCTGGTGAGGGGACCTCTGTGACTGCGGCGGAGAGGGAGGCCTTGGCTAATTTAGAAGACCTCCTTCTGGAGCAGGAGCAACCTTTGGCAGGTGGGTCATTACAAGCTAGACACCCCAGGTCCACAAGATTCCCTCCCTTGTCCCTGAGCCCAGCAATAGAGTTGTTCGTGCGGCTTGTGGCGGGCGATCTAAGACGTCTCCCTACACGGAGACGTCGCGACAACCTCTCATACTCACAGGGCACGGCACTTAATGAATTACAATCTTTATCTGACATTGTCATAAAGCCAGCTGACAAGGGAGGGAATATTGTTCTATGGCCCTGCTCCTTTTATGAGAGGGAGGCCCTGCGCCAACTGAGAGACACTCAAACCTATACACGCCTGTCTTATAACCGCACTGCCTCCTTCTCCGACGCACTCCAGGGAATTTTGGGTCGTGCTTGTGAGCGGGGTCTCATTGATAGAAGGACGGTGGAGGCGCTCACTATCCGCTTACCAAAAACAGCTACCTTCTATCTTCTTCCGAAGGTACATAAGGACGCCGCTAACCCTCCGGGACGTCCGATCGTGTCGGGTCTAGAAGGCCTATGCGGCCCTATATGCCAATATATTGACAACCATCTCCGACCTCTAGTAGAGACCCTTCCTTCTTATATTAAAGACACGATGGACGTCCTGACCCGGGTTGACGGCGTCCTTCTTACAAATGACACCCTTCTTGTCACGGCCGACGTCGAAAGTCTGTACACTTGTACTGGCCATAACTTAGGCCTGGCCGCGGTCCGCCTCTTTCTGGGTAGTTCCGATCTGGATGGCCCTTCGAGAGAGTTTATCCTCGAGCTCCTAGAATTTGTCCTCTGCCATAACTACTTTCTGTTCAAGGACAGGGTGTACCTCCAGATACGCGGCACGGCAATGGGTGCGGCCTGCGCCCCCTCATACGCCAATCTCTTCCCTGGTGCGTGGGAGAGAGAGATTTTTGGGGATGAGGGGACGCGGGGCGCTGACCATGTCGTGTCATGGATGAGGTACATAGATGATATTCTATTCTTCTGGCAGGGGACAGTCGAGGAGCTCGAGGAGTTTATGGCACAACTAAACTTGAATGATCGTGCGGTGAGGTTATCTTATTCATACAGTCCTAAGAAGATCGATTTTTTTGGACATCACATTGGAGGTGGACTCTGAATACCGTGTCCAAACCGATCTGTTTAGGAAACCCACCACAGTGAACTCTCTCATCCATGCTACATCCGCACACGATTTTTCTACCATCAAAGCCGTCCCTATCGGACAATTTCTCAGGGTGAGGCGGATCTGCTCGACCAACTCTAAGTTTGAGACACGTGCCTCTGATTTGGCCGCACGTTTCAAACATAGGGGGTACAGTAATCGATGTATCGGCCGTGGCTATAGAAGGGCTTGGAATACTCCCCGTGATCAACTTATCCATCCCCTCCCCGGATGCAAACTGAACAGTTCGGACAGGATTCGCTTTATCTCCACATTTAACTCTGAGTGGTGTGGGGTGCGGCACATCCTCTCCCGACATTGGGATGTATTTGGTACGGAGCCCTCCCTGAGGGAATATATCGGTGAATCTCCATGCATGACACCTCGGCGTTCCAATACCCTAGCTGATATTCTGGTCTCCAGTCATTATGTCCCCTCTGGGAGAAACCCCTTCGGCTCCCGTGGCCCCACCTTGGGTACCTTTCCATGTGGTCATTGTGCCGCCTGCGCCAATGTCCTACGGACCACTGTGTTCACGAATTCTGATGGCTCCCGTAACTTTAACATCCGTCATTACATCTCTTGTAGCACTACACATGTGATTTAGCACGCTACATGTGGATGTGGACTTATTTATGTAGGTCTTACATCCAGGGAGCTGCGGGTCAGAGTTCGTGAGCATGTGAGGGACATTGGCGCGGCGGGGACGGTTCTTGATCCTCGGGAGCTCAAGACCTTACCACGGCATTTTAAATCTGCTCATAACTGTGATCCCCGATCTTTGAAGGTTTGCGGCATCGATGTGGTACACTTGGCTCCCGGGGAGGGAATGCTAAACGCCTCCTGGCGCAAAAGGAGGCCAGGTGGATCGTTAATCTTGATACTCTTACGCCACGGGGACTTAATGAACATCTTGGTTTCTCCTCGTTTTTATGATTTCTCTCTGGGTATTTACCCTTATGGATGTCTACATATTGGTTATGGAGACGATTAGCCTTGTCTATTGGTTATGTTATTGGCAGTATTTCTACCTTTATGTTTCATTGTATTTTCCTGTTTGGGTGTCCACATGTGCCCTCCTGCGTCTGTTTTCTCCCTTGTGTTTGCTTCTTTCCTTGTGCCCTTCAGGGGCCTCCCCCTGATGTTTTCTCTAGGGGTTAAACATCCACTTTTTACTCTCATGATTGCTTTTAATTGTGTGTGTGTCTTTATAATTAATTTTATATTTTTTTGCTATCTTTTGTCTAGTGCTTTCACCATATTCCCCTTGTAATTCCCACACTAATATTTGGGACAGTGATCTTCTTCGCGTCTATATGATGAATATGCCGGAATTAGAAATACCCTCCAGGAGTCGTCTTCTAACAAATTGATTTTCTGTTATTTGTTTAAGTTTATTTTTTATTTTTTTTTATTTTTATTATTTTTATTCATTATTTTTCTTTATGTCTTTTGTATTTATTTCTATATATTTTTTCAATTTTTTTGCTTGTACCTACATTTATAATCTTCATTGCCTTTTGCCATGGTTATCTGTACCCCTTGTTTGCTCCTCTTTCCTTTTGTTTTTGTTCGTTTTCCATTTTATTTACACTATTATTGTTCTGTTTCTGCCTGCGTTTTTCTTATCCACTATACTTATCACTCTTCTCTATGGGACACACTGCCGACTGCTCCGATGGCCCGTGGTGCGCATGCGCTGGGTTATCTGCGGTCCGGCACCCGCGCGCGTCTGTCTCTATGGTGATGACGCGCCCCCGGATGTTGTTAATTGACACTTCCGAGATGCGCGCCTGCCATGACGGACGTCGCGCGGCTGCTGTGGCTGCTATGACCCCGGCGCATGCGCCCTATGGGTGGCCCTCGCGGCAGCCGTGACGCGGCGATCACATGATCGCCCATGTGATCTATCAAGGTCCTATTTATTCTAGGTCCTTGTGTATTATTAACATGTGCCTCTTGATAAAGCCGACGCGAAACGCGCGTCGAGGCCCTCTGTGGATGTGAACGATCTGCCTCCCTGTGCCCCCCACATCATAGAGAGTATACTGACTGCCTGGGTGAGTCTGTCTAATGATTTACTGAATAGTACTATTTCTTTATTTGTGACAATGGCTCACTCACCTTGGCTGTACTGACATTTGGTATTCTCCCTATGTCCCCATTTTTTCCTGCGGATTTATGTCTTCTCTTTTCCTCTCTTTTTCTTCCCTTAACCTTTTTATGAATTGTATCTGTATCCATCTTGGATTGGAAGATATATCTATGAGGGGTTTCAAGCCGTAGCGGGATGCTCCCATGTCCTATGATCACCCAATGTTTTTGTATGTACCCCTTTGGTATTACTATTTATATATCTAACATCTGAATAATAAAATATTGTCCCTTTATGCCATCTCTACTCGTTTTCGCTTCTTCTATCCTGTTTTCCGAGTAGGCATTCTCTTCCTGCGGTTATGGGTGGTGAGCAGGTTTTTCCTGTCACCACCTTCCCGTAAGTTGGTATTATGCTGGCCATAGTGTTTCTTGTCATTTTGTAATTAGTATATCAGTTGTAGACCCCACACAAGGGAAAAATCCTCACTCCTGGTTAAGAAGCCATTAATTTTTCACTTTCAAAACAGTGCAACTGTTTTGTCTCCTTAATTGAAAAAAACTATTGCTTCTTCCATTTACAAAGCTCTTTATACTTCCCAATTAGGTATAATTGTTGCACCAAATCATGTAAAAATCCCATGGCTTTTTCCATTTGCACGGCAATAAACAACTGTTCATTTGGGTTTCTATCTGCTGTTAGCATTGGGTGGGCCTGTTACTATATAAATGCCTGACAGCCAGTTCCCACTGTCGGTCAATGTTTGTACTACCTGACTAACTGTGTTTTGTGCTTCTGGTGTTTCATCTTGATTTATCCTATTCCATGACCTTGACTAATTTATTCACATTTCTCCTGCTTGACGATTTTGTACATCCCTTACAGAACCTCCTGAATCTGATCCAGCTACCTAACTATCTTTCTTGCAAGCTTGCACAACAGAATAGCAGCTGTCTCTGTGGCCTTAGCCCAGGGCCCCCTGTGTAAGTCCAGATCCATGTATAAGGGTGAAAGGCTGAAGGCCAGGGCAACCCCTGAATTCTAGGTTTGGCTAATTGTTCCCAAAAATTGAATTTGCCGCAAATAAATTCACCTCAAATTGCAGGTAGGTAAGTTCTGCTGAAGTTATGTGGCTAACAAGGTGAGGTTTTCTAGTAAAGTATGCTGTTTGTTTTAATATATTTAAATGGCCCTAGCAAGTTGGAAGTGAGATGAGAGAGAGGTGGTCAAGGTACAGGCAGAGGAAAATCCATTGTAGTCATGATGTTTTTTATGGACATGTGAATCCTGTGTCTGTTTACTGGAGTCATTCTGGTGGACTTTTAATATAATGTAAAAGTAGCTTTAAGAGGAACAATGAGTGGGAAATGGGTGTCGATAAAATGGGTGAAGTTGACAAAGTGTAGAGGAAAAATGAGAAGCTACTTACAGAAAGCAAAATGATAGCATGGTTTTGGCTGTGCGATGAGTGCTCTGCGGGGAAAGAGAGAGACTGTGGTACAAATACCGCAGGTATGTTGGGAAGTCCATGCAGTAGTCTGTGACAGATACAGTATACTACAATGTGTAAAATGGTAATGACTGTTTTTGAGACATTCAACACGACATGTGGATTGCAGGAAATTCAAAAATGATTAGCGTCAAATTGATTAGATCATCTCTAAACATTATCAATATTTATTATGCTAAATCCAATAGAAACAAAGTTGATTTCTCTTTTGTTTAAAGTAGTTAGCTAGCATATACTTGCTGTTTCATACATTTTTATATATGTAATTTCTATTTAGACTATTGTACCAATTTTATATAATAATTTTACATGTATTCATCCTCGGGGAATATAACGGAAACATATTCCACTCTTTCTAAAACTTTTTAAATATTTTCCCTATGTTTACAATTGGTTTCAGGGTCACTTAATGACTATGTAACAATCATGAACTCAAATTAAGGTCATTACAATGTTCAAAGTTAACACGTCTCATACATCTGACATAAGCAACTGGTTGTCTCTTGCGAGGTTAATGCTATGATGTAGACACAACAAAGCAATCCACAAGCAAAAGGACAGAAAAGCTCATTTATTTTTTTTTACCTCAGACAATAGTCCAAATGATGAAGAGGTTCTACTTACTTAGATTTTAATTATATTATATTTTTAATTTTAACTATTAACATCAATGTTACTATTGAAAAGATTGCATAATCCAAAGCTTTATAATACAGTAAATAATGAGTGTCATTTTGGCCAGCAAAGAAGTCATATCTAATTATTAAGAAATACATTCTGTCTCTCCTCAACCAGTGCGTGCTACTAAGTATGTTACTATTCTGTTTTAACACTGTTTGTACTTTGAAGACCACATGGCATATTTGTTATGTTGATGTGGGCATGCCATTCTGGATCTGACCCCTGGCCTGGCTGACCACCCATCTCATTTCTGACCCCTGCAGATGTGTTCTTCTTGTCCTTCAAGTTACTTCTCAAAGTCCGGCTTCCTGACTTTTTAGTTTGCACTCTGTAAGATTCAGTTCTTCCACTGTGAGTCTCATTGTGCACATATCATACAGAATTCAAAATATTCTTACACTGTGTGCAATATTAGACAAACAGTATTGTAGATGATTAATTTTATTACTGAACAACTACAGTGCTGTCAGTCAGTCCAAAAGGTTACTAAAATTGAATCATTAAGAAAGTAAACGTGAGGTTTTGTCTTTCTTAAGAGAATATTTATGTATGAATAATTATTGGGCAACTATTAGTGAGCAGAATTATTATGCAACTAAATGAAAAACATATATTTTCCCATCCCAATTGTTTATTGTCAATGGTTAACATGAGAGTAATAACCAAACAACTAAAAATCTACAAAAATACATTTCTGACATTTAAAAAGAAAAAAATATCAGTGACCAATATAGCCACCCTTCACGTTTTTGTGACCCTGTTTACTATTTTCAACAAAACTTTTGATGGTTCTGTGATCACACCCTAATATCTTAGCAGTTTCAAGACTGCTGAATTCCTCTATAAGACTGGTAACAATTTTTGACTTTTCTGAGTCAGTTAAATCTCTTTTTGGCCCATTTTGCCTGAGGAAAACAAGCTGCCTAATAATTCTGCACACCATAATAAAGAGTGTTGTGTTGTTAGACCATACACACCTCATTCCATAATTACACATCACTTGTTCTGCTTCTTTCACTGGGAATTCAAGTTTTTACAGCTTAAAGTTGGAAAATCTGTACAAAAATTATGGTCAAAATACTCACTTGTCTATGTGCACACAGTGTAGTGA
Organism: Phyllobates terribilis; assembly: GCF_046119375.1. Taxonomy (NCBI): domain Eukaryota; kingdom Metazoa; phylum Chordata; class Amphibia; order Anura; family Dendrobatidae; genus Phyllobates; species Phyllobates terribilis. The sequence goes on along the minus strand of NW_027362763.1, from coordinate 421,202,747 downwards.
CTATTTAAATTATTATATAATCATAGTCAATAGATTCTCTAAAGAAGTTCTGTATTGATGTGGAAACTAAAACTTGATTAAACTTGGAGACAAATACCAGAGTGCAGCTCATACATAGAAATGACAGTAGGATGTAATGGTACGTAACAATGAGTGATTTTTTATCTTAAAAAAATAAATATAAAGGGAAACTAAGTAACAATATTACAAGTGTATTTAACTATTTTTACATTTATGTGGCTGTATGTTTTCTTAGAATTAACTATTGTTAAAATTTTTGAATCCTTCAGAATTTTCCATATTTCCGCATAAATTTGACCTAAAACTACATCTGATTTGCACACATTAGATACAGTGAACCAAATCAAATGAAATACTTAACAATATTAGACTTTGTAATTTCTTTAAATGAGGAAAATTATCACATGTGTGTGAGTGGCAAACATATGTGAACCTTTAGGGTATGCAGATAATTTAATGGTGAAATGAGAGTAAATCTGTTGTTTTCAATCTATTCCATGACAATTAGGTATGAGTCGGTGACCTGCTTTATTTAAAGAAGGATTTATCAAAGTTTCATCTTCACAACATGTTTGTGGAAATGTATAATAGCATGAACAAATGAGGTTTGTGAGGACCTCAGAAGAAAAGTTGTTGATGCTCATAAGGATGGAAAAGTTTACAAAACTATCTCTAAAGAGTTTGGACTCCTCCAATCCACAGTCAGGCAGATTGTGTACAAATAGAGGAAATTCAAGAACAGTATTATGCTGAATAGGAGAGGTCGACCAATAAAGATGACTCCAAGAACATGGTGTATAGTAATTCACAAGATCAAAAAGAAACCCAAAGTAACCTCTAAGCAATTAATGACCTCTCTAACATTAGCTAACGTTAATGTTCAAGAAGACGCTGAAAAACAGTGGTGTACATTGTATGATTGCAAGGAGAAAGCCACTCCTCTCTAAAAAGAACATTGCTGCTCATTTGCTAAAGATTATCTGGACAAGCCAGAAGGCTATGGAAACAATGTTTTGAGGACAGATGAGACCAAAATACATCTTTTTGGTTTAATCGAGAAGAATAATTTTTGGGACAAAAAAAAGCACTGCAATACAGCATAAAAGTCCCATACTATAAAAGTTCCATACCATCTGTAAAACACAGTATCATGGGTTGGACCTGCTTTGCTGCATCTAGGCTAGAACGATGACTATTGATGGAACAATGAATTCTGAATAATACTAGCAAATTCCAAAGGAAAATGTCAGGACATCTGTCTATGAGTTGACACTCAAGAAAAAGTGTGAAAGCTAAGTGGTTAGCACAGTAAACTTTAAATGCTATGATCCTGGGTTCAAATCCCACCAAGGACAACATCTGCAAGGAGTTTGTATGTTCTCCCTATGTTTGCGTGGGTTTCCTCCGGTTCTCCGGTTTCCTCCCACACTCCAAAGACATACTGATAGGGAATTTAGATTGTGAACCCAAGTGGGGACAGTGATGATGATGTCTGTAGAGCGCGGTGGAATTAATGGTGGTATATAAGTGAGGAAAATAATTAAAAGTGGGCCATGCATCAAGACAACAACCCAAACCATGCAACTCATTTTACAAAAGAATAGTTAAAGAAGAATTAATTTGAAGTTTTGGAATGACCAAGTCAAAGTCTGGACCTTAATCATTTGGTAATATGGTAAAAGGACCAGAAGAAAGCAGTTCATAGGAGAAAGCCCACCTGTATAGCAGAGTTGAAGCTGTTTTGGAGGGAAGAATGGGCTAAAATTCCTCCATGCTGATGTAAAAGACTAATAAAAAATTACTGGAAGATTTAGATGTAGTTATTACTGAACAATTAGGGGTCATACTAGCACTGAAAGCAAACGTTAACATGCAATTGCCACTCAGACACGTGATATTGGATCATTTTCCCAATTTAACAAAAATAACAAAGTCTAATATTCTCTACTCATTTGATTGATTTAGACTCATAAATATCCAAGCTTAATATTTTTGGAAGTTGGAGTGGGCTTTTTTTCGATTTGGCTATCTTAGGAGGATATCTGTTTGTGCAGGTAACTATTACTGTGCAGAATTATTAGGCAACTTAATAAAAACCAACTATAATCCCATCTCACTTGTTTATTTTCACCAGGTAAACCAATATCAGTGCACAAAATTTAGAAATAAACATTTCTGACATGCAAAAACAAAAAAAATTAGTGATCAATATAGCCACCTTTCTTTATGATGACACTCAACAGCCTTCCATCCATAGATTCTGTCAGTTGCTTGATCTGTTTGCGATCAACATTGCGTGCAGCAGCCATCACAGCCTCCCAGACACTGTTCCGAGAGGTGTACTATTTTCCCTCCCTATAGATCTCACATTTTATGATGGACCACAGGTTCTCTATGGGGTTCAGATCAGGTGAACAAGGGGCCATGTCATTATTTTTTCTTCTTTTAGACCTTTACTGGCCAGCCACGCTGTGGAGTAGTTGGATGCATGTGATGGAGCATTGTCCTGCATGAAAATCATGTTTTTCTTGAACGATACCGACTTCTTCCTGTACCACTGCTTGAAGAAGTTGTCTTCCAGAAACTGACAGTAGGTCTGGGAGTTGAGCTTCACTCCATCTTCAACCTGAAAAGGTCCCACAAGTTCATCTTTGATGATACCAGCCCAAAACAGTACCCCACCTCCACCTTGCTGGCGTCTGAGTCGAAGTGGAGCTCTCTGCCCTTTACAGATCCAGCCTCTGGCCCATTCATTTGGCCCATCAAGAGTCACTCTCATTTCATCAGTCCATAAAACCTTTGCAAAATCAGTCTTAATATATTTCTTGTCCCATTCTTGACGTTTTATCTTATGTTTCTTGTTCAAAGGTGGTTGTTTTTCAGCCTTCCTTACCTTGGCCATGTCCCTGAGTATCGCACACCTTGTGCTTTTTGATACTCCAGTAACGTTGCAGCTCTGAAAATTGGCAAAACTGGTGGCGAATGGCATCTTGGCAGCTTCACGCTTGATTTTCCTCAATTCATGGGCAGTTATTTTGCGCCTTTTTTGGACAACACGCTTCTTGCAACCCTGTTGGCTATTTGCCATGAAACGCTTGATTGTTCGGTGATCACACTTCAAAAGTTTGGAAATTTCAACACTGCTGCATCCCTCTGCAAGACATCTCACAATTTTGGACTTTTCAGAGCCCGTCAAATCTCTCTTCTGACCCATTTTGCCAAAGGAAAGGAAGTTGCCTAATAATTAAGCACACCTTATATAGGGTGTTGATGTCACTAGTCAACACCCCTCCTCATTACAGAGATGCACATCACCAGATTTACTTAATTGGTAGTTGGCTCTCAAGCTTATGCAGCTTGGAGTAGGACAATATGTATAAAAAGTATCAAAGTGATCAAAATACTAATTTGCCTAATAATTCTGGACGCGGTGTACACAGCCCTGAACCAGCACTTTTGTATACAGATTTGTAGGCACTAACAGTGCATCCTCCTCCAGACCCAGCAGTCATGTATTCACTATGCATAGGGAGGAAACCGGAGCCCATAGCACAACTGAGCTGCTACTCACTGAGTCCATAGGACACAGTGAGTGACGGGATCGTGATACCACTAGTCTGAAATACTAGTTCTAGCCCTGCCCCATCAAAAATATGTCCAATTTCTAAAAAATATTTTTACAGAAAGGGGAATGCAATTTAAAATGTTTTCAACAATCCCTTGTGGTCATAAAAATAACATGAGAAATATAGACAAGTATTTCCTATTTTTATTTTTATTTTTCCCTCAATATCAGCAAAAAATAAATAAATAAAAATTACATCAAAATTAAGTCAAATTTTAGGTGAAAAAAGAGGCAAAAATTATATGCAAATCTGAACGAGGAAAATTAAGGTAATAAAAGCGCATATACATAATCCCCAATACCCACAGTTTTAAGCGTGCTCTAAAAACGCATCTTTAGATTGGCCTATCGCCTCACCACACTTGTCTAACTGTCAGTGTTTTTCCCATACAAAATTTCTTTGCAAATCATGACCCTCGTATTATCTGTTCACACACCTCCATGCACTTAATAGACCTATGTTTCTATACTTGTACACATATTGATTGGTGACTGGTTCATTCAGCATTATGTACAGTGGCATGTAAAAGTTTGGGCACCCCTGGTCAAAATCACTGTTATTGTGAACAGTTAAAGCAAGTTGAAGATGAAATGATCTCTAAAAGGCATATTGTTAAAGATGACATATTTCAGTTGCATTTTAGGCAAATAAATATATATATTGTCTTTTTTTTTAATTTTAAAAAATTACAATAAGGGAAATGGGCCTATGCAAAAGTTTGGGCACCCTTGGAGATTTGTGTGCTTTGATAATTTTGACCAAGGTTTCTGACCTTAATTAGCCTGTTAGGATTATGGCTTGTTCACTACCATCGTTAGGAAATGCCAGGTGATGAAAATTTCCCAGCTTTATAAAAACCAAGCCTCCTCTAACTTTATGCCAAAAAAACAGCAGCCATGGATTATTCTAAGCAACTGCCCAGCACTCTGAAAATGAAAATGGTGGAGGCCCATAAAGCAGGAGAAGGCTAAAAGAAGATAGCAAAGTGTTTTCAAGTTGCCCTTTTCTCAGTTTGAAATGTAATTAAGAAATGGCAGTTAACAGGAACAGTGAAGGTCAAGATAAGGTCTGGAAGACCAAGCAAAGTTTCAGTGAGAGCTGTTCGTACGATTGCTAGAGAGGCAAATCAGAACCCCCGCTTAACCTCAAAAGACCTACAGAAAGATTTAGCAGACTCTAGCTTTGTGGTTCATTGTTCTACTGTTCAGAGACACCTGCACAAATATGACCTTCATGAAAGAGTCATCAGAAGAAAACCTCTCCTGCAGCCTCACCATAAAATTCAGCATCAGAAGTATGCAAAAGAACATCTAAACAAGCCTGATACATTTTGGAAACAACTTCTGTCGACTGAAAAGGTTAAAATAGAAGTCTTTGGCCACAATGATCAAAGGTATGTGTGGAGAAAAAAGGCCACCAAATTTCAGGAAAATAACATCTCGCCAACTATTAAGCATGGGGGTGGATCAATCATGCTTTGGGGTTGTGTTGCAGCCGATGGTACAGGGGACATTTCATGGGTTGAGGGAACAGTGGATTCAATGAAATTTCAACAAATTCTTGATGCAAACATAACACCATCTGTAAAAAAGCTGAAGTTGAAAATAGGATGGCTTCTACAAATGGTTAATGATCCTAAACAAACATCAAAATCCACAATAGGCTACCTCAAAAGGTGCAAGCTGAAGGTTTTACAATGGCCCTCACAGTCCCTTCTTCTGAACATCAATGAAAATCTGTGGCTAGACCTCAAAATAGCAGTGCATGCAAGATGACCAAGGAATCTCACAGAACTGGAAGGATTTTCCAAGAAAGAGTGGATGAAAATCCCTCAAACAAGAATTGAAAGACTCTTGTCTTGCTACAAAAAGCTTTTACAAGCTGTGATACTTTCAAAAGGGGGTGCTACTAGGTACTAACCATGCAGGATGCCCAAACTTTTGCATTGGTCCATTTTCCTTTTTCGTCATTTTTAAAATGTAAAAGATTAAAAAATATATATTTTTTGCCTAAAATACAAAGGAAATCTGTTATCTTTAACTTCAGGCCTTTTAGAGATCATTTCATCTTCAACTTGCTTAACTGTTCACAATAACACTAACTTTGACCAGGGGTGCCCAAACTTTTACATGCCACTGTAATTACCCTATTTATTACATTGATGATTGGGAACATACAATGCGAGTAATTGTTACCATCCACCTTTCGTGTCTCCCCTATTTCCTCATAGATTGTAATTTTGTGAGCAGGGCCCTCTCTCCCCCTGGAATCTGTTGATTTATGTAAATATTGTTATTCTGTAATGTCTTTTTTTGTCTGTACAATTCCCCTCTAAAATGTAAAGTGCTGCGGAATATGTTGGCGCTATAGAAATAAAAATTATTATTATTACATAAAACCTGAAAATGTGCCTGGTCAGGATCAGGGTAAAATCACCCAGACCTGGTTAAACTTCTAATATGGAAAGAACGTTATTTGACATTGTTTTTGTCACAACCATCACTATTGACCATGCTTAATATGTTAACTTTAAGAAACAACAAACAATTAAACATATAGCACTCTCCCTCTTAAAGGGAATGTCACCAGGTTTTTCCTACCTAGTAGATGCATGAGCACCAGTCTTGGCAGTAATAATGTCCTGGTGATAAAACTTTCATTGTAAGTATTCAACAGCACATAGCCTGATAAGTGACACATCCCTGAATTCAGTGTTTTAAGTCCTACATAATGCTGTCCTCAGATTACATAGGAAAATCTGTTGACATATTCCCTTTAATTTCTTTTTTTCTACCTTTTTAAATAATAGATTTTTTTTCGTAATGATCAGTGTGAACGCGGCCGGATTGTTTTAGTCTGGTACTTGGCACATGTTTATGTTTAAACAAGCATCTACATTGTTACTGGTAAAGTATTTATTAACTGTACATTTAGTAGTTACAGCGCACATATATTTAAGTATTTCAGGGGTTATTACTGGATACTGAGTACAGACAATCATTGCATCTACATTTTTTCTTTCCTCTTCTCTAACATTGAGAAATACCTGATTTCACATTTACACAGGAAAGAAGGAAGCTCATTTAATTCAAACTAATGTTTTCTAAACATTAAAATTCAGTAATTGTTAAGACAGGAAATATTACATCTAACCAGTATATGTACTTTACCAGTGTGAAAGTCATTACTGATAATTTGGCTGACAAATCAAACATATACATGAGCCAGCAGCAGAAAATAACAGGGGGTTAGTAACACAGCTGAAAAAAAAGAGTGTAAAATAATACTGCTACGCAGCTAAAAATAAACTACAGAGTATCAGATCGTAGAAAACATAACATATTTTCTTGAAGAATCGAAATATAAGACAGCAAGGGGAATTCTTTTCCAAACTGTCCCACTTTTATCCAAGAGATCTAAAGAAGTAAAATGAAAATTTCCTGGCATCCCGGGGCATTAAAATAATCTGTGTCTTCTTGTGAAACCACATTGGTAAAAGGATGGAACAGAAAGCCTTTGAGAACTTTGCTGTAATATTAAGAAGCATTTCCCCCAGGAAACAAGTCTTTGTTTATTTGTGGATAACTTTACTGCTGATTTCTGAAGAATAGAACTTCCTTGGTGAAGGCAGCAGCCAAAATACTGACAAATATAAAATATTCTACTGTAGCCTTGCTTTAACGCATCTTATTGTGGAAGATACTGCTGAAACCGTGAAGTTTAAAAGGAAATGTCCTATTTTAAGTAATGGTACTTGATTTTTTACATGTAAATGGAATTACCCTACTTTCAAATGGTTCTAAGTGATGATTGCATTTGTTAAAGCTTCACTTGAGTATGTTTGTGAAGGTCCAGCAAAAAAAGTATAAAACCTTTAAAGCAATGCAAAGAAGAAGAAAATTAGCCCATAAATCATTTTTTTGTATTATATTTTAAATCCCATACTAGTGTGACTGTTCCAGAGCTGCGATAGGGCCATAGTTCCTGACAAATTGTGGCCAACGATGGGCTGGGTACGCCACGTGTCAGTAAAGTCAATTTTCATTTCAGCATGGTAAATACAGGCCAATGTTAATAGTAATTCTGGATTAATAAAGATTTTAAGCCAGGATTTTTTGAAAGCATGGAAAACTGTTTTAAGAGCCTTAACTTGACTGAACCATACAAGATAAAACAAACTGTAGAGAATTGGGTTTGAGACTTGTTGTTTTTTTTTTTAGTTTAAAAATCCAGATTTGTGTGCATGTAAAAAGAATAGTATATTTACCATTTATAAATAATCTGCCTACCATACATCTTAACATGTCATTGCAATTATTTAATAATCGCCTTTTCCACTATAGGTAAATTCAGTTTTGTCAATTTCCGAACCCATGAAGCTTATGTGACTTACTTCCACTAGGTTACTTGATCAATAGGCAGCTGTTACAGCAAGTACCTACAAATTGCTGTCTTTAGATGGATGTCTGGGTTAACTAATATCCCCAGTCATGTTGCAAGGCTCATGTGATAGTCTGATTTGAGGTACAAGAATTTTATATAGCTCTGATTACAGGCCAAACAGCCCCCATATAATTAATGTAGCTGTGCAGAAAAATGTAACATATAAGTATAGTTTAACTATAACATGTAACATATGTAACATATATATAGTTTAACCAGCGTCAAAAATGCACTAAAAGCTCATCGTGGAATGTAGCCTTAGGCTATGTGCCCATGATGCAGAAATGCTCCAGATTTTTCCTGAGCGTTTCTACATCTCCCTGGCAGAAAAAACGCATGCGGATTGTACATGCGGATTGTACATGCGGATTGTACATGCGTTTTTCCTGCCAGGGACATGCGGAAGTGAAGCGTTCTTCACATGCATTTCCGAATGCGGGTTGTCAAGCGCTTTCCAAGCGATTTTAAGCATCACTTGGAAAGTGCTTGACAACTTGGTCACACTATATAAATCCATGCAAACTGCATGGATTTATATACTGTGACCTTAAAGAATGTTTAAAAATAAAAAAATAAATCTATACTTACCTTCCGATGGCCCCCCGGAGTCTTGCTTCGCTCCGTCCTGGCTGCCGGCAGATCGCGGTACACTGCACTGAAGGACCTGCCGTCACATTACTATGACGTCAGCGCAGGTCCTTCAGTCCACAGCGATCTCCCGCCAAGCACAGACAAGCGCACCACGGGCCATCAGAAGGTAAATATAATATTTATTTTTTATTTTATTCTTTTTTTTACAGGTTCTATGGTACCCGGGTCTGGAGAAGAGTCTCCTGTCCTCCACACCTGGGTACCATCTGCACATTGAAACGCATGGAATGCACACGTACAGATGTAGTGAGGCGGAATCCATGCGTTCCAATGCAAGTCAATGGCGGCAATTACGCTGCGTGTCCGCAAAATTAATGGACATGCTGCGTATTTTTCCGCAATGATGATCCGCAGCGGAAATTTCCACAGCATGTGCACAGCACATGCGTATTATCGTTGGGGAACATGGCAGACCTTCTACCATGCGTTTTTTAAGCATTTCTGCAGCGCTTTTACCACTGCGGAAACACTTAAAAACGCATCGTGGGCACACAGCCTAAAAGAGGCACTCCCATCAAAGTTTTTATTGTACTCCCTGCCAGGGACTTTTGCAGTGATGACTCATGCAGAGAAAATAAACTTTCTGTTTTTACATAGAGCTTAGAAGGATTCAGCTGGTCAGTTTTTAATCATGTGATGTTATTAACCACCAATGGAAAAGAGAAGAATTAGCTGGGTAAAAATGAAAAATGAGCAATTGTAAGTACACAGTGCTATATAATATGATGACTGCAATATATTAAGAAGATAAAAACCTTGATGGGCATACTTGTTTAATTGGATTGTGCAGGAATACAAGACACAATCCATGGGCAGGTATAGCACTATTTTGGCAAGAAAGCAGACATGTTTTCTAAGCCTAGACATACAGTGCCTACAAGTAGTATTCAACCCCCTGCAGATTTAGCTGGTTGACACATGCGGAATTAACTTGGCATTGTGACATTTGTACTGTAGATCAGCCTGGAAGTGGGAAATGCACTGCAGCAAATTTTGTTTGTTTGTTTGTTTGTTTGTTTGTTTGTTTTTTTAAAACGTAAAAAGTTAATTCAGAGTGTCATTTATTATTCAACCCCTCAAACCACAAGAATTCTGTTTGGTCCCCCTAAAGTATTAAGAAGTAGTTCAGGCACCAAGAATAATGAGCTTCACATGTGTGGATTAAAGATCTCTTTTGCCAGCCTTTTCTGACTATTTAAGACCCTCCCCAAACTTGTGAACAGCACTCAGACATGGTCAACATGGGAAAGACAAAGGAGCATTCCAAGGCCATCAGAGACAAGATCGTGGAGGGTCACAAGGCTGGCAAGGGGTACAAAACCCTTTCCAAGGAGTTGGGCCTATCTGTCTCCACTGTTGGGAGCATCATCCCTAAGTGGAAGGCTTATGGAACTACTGTTAGCCTTCCACCACCAGGACAGCCTTTGAAAGTGTCCTCCCGTGCCGAGGCCAGGCTTGTCCGAAGAGTCAAGGCTAACCCAAGGACAACAAGGAAGGAGCTCCGGGAAGATCTCATGGCAGTGGGGACATTGGTTTCAGTCAATACCATAAGTAACGTACTCCACCGCAATGGTCTCCGTTCCAGACGAGCCCGTAAGGTACCTTTACTTTCAAAGCATCATGTCAAGGCTCGTCTACAGTTTGCTCATGATCACTTGGAGGACTCTAAGACAGACTGGTTCAAGGTTCTATGGTCTGATGAGACCAAGATCGAGATCTTTGGTGCCAACCACACACGTGACGTTTGGAGACTGGATGGCACTGCATACGACCCCAAGAATACCATCCCTACAGTCAAGCATGGTGGTGGCAGCATCATGCTGTGGGGCTGTTTCTCTGCCAAGGGGCCTGGCCATCTGGTCCGCATCCATGGGAAGATGGATAGCACGGCCTACCTGGAGATTTTGGCCAAGAACCTCCGCTCCTCCATCAAGGATCTTAAGATGGGTCGTAATTTCATCTTCCAACAAGACAACGACCCAAAGCACACAGCCAAGAAAACCAAGGCCTGGTTCAATAGGGAAAAAGTCAAGGTGTTGGAGTGGCCTAGTCAGTCTCCTGACCTTAACCCAATTGAAAACTTGTGGAAGGAGCTCAAGAATAAAGTCCACATGAGACACCCAAAGAACCTAGATAACTTGGAGAAGATCTGCATGGAGGAGTGGGCCAAGATAACTCCACAGACCTGTGCCGGCCTGATCAGGTCTTATAAAAGACGATTATTAGCTGTAATTGCAAACAAGGGTTATTCCACAAAATATTAAACATAGGGGTTGTATAATAATTGACCCACACTTTTATGTTTAAAATTTAATAAAATTCAACTGAGCAACATAACTTTTTGGTTTGTAAGATTTATGCTTCTGTTCATAAAACCTACTCTCGTTTGCAGTTTGAAGGCTCTAACTTATTTGCATCTTATCAAACCAGCTAAATCTGCAGGGGGTTGAATACTACTTGTAGGCACTGTATTTTTTACAATGTGATCCTGAGACATATAACAATTGAACACACCATCATGTATAACAGACTAGAAATGATTTGCCCACTACTCAGGCAACCCCTTCTCAATCATTATGTTCCCCCCTTATAAAATAAAAACAGCTATACACACCTCTGCTGCAGGCCCCATTTCAGTGGTGTTGGTGCCAGCTTGCGTGACATTGTTATTCCAAGTGAGCTCTGCAGCCAATCAGTAGCCATTTCACTCTCCTAACCTTCGGACAAATCAGACATCTGGAGGAAGTGAGAGCAGCCGCAAGTCTCACCATGATCAAAATCAAGGTATTGTACAAGCAATAGAGATAGGAGAATTTATTCCAATGAAATTAAATTCTACTCATATTTTAAAAACATTTTTACTTTGGGGGATATGGATTTCTTGTAATTCTCTCCTCACAAAATCAGTAAGATGTTGGCCAGCTTCAGCCGCCACCTTGTTGAACAGTAAAGGGCAGGCAAAAGGATGAAAAGAAAAAGATACCTCACGTCTTACTTCTCCGGATGCTTTCCTTGATTCCTGCGATTGTCCAGTCATCCACGCCTCCATCACACCGTACCTTTGACATGGTGTTCAATGTAAGACCAGTGTTTCTGGCCTTGAGAAGGCCCTAGAGTTCACTGCACGTGCTCCGGGGCCTACTTATGGCTGGAATTCCTGGCATAGAGGGAACACCAAAATGAAAATGCAATGGATAGAGGTGAGTGAACCGGACAATGGACAGGGAGCAGTGTGAGTAGCAGGAGAGGTGAGCAGAGGGTGAGTATAAGTTTTTTAGTTTTTTTGTTTACATCTTACATTTACTATGCTCTGGGGTTAAGAGTAGTGTTGAGCATTCCGATACTGAAATATCGGGTATCGGCCGATATTCGCGGTATCGGAATTCCGATACTTAATTCCGATACTTTTATAATATCGAATACCGGAATCGGAAGTTCCCATAATGCCTGCGCTCTGCAGTGTCTCTGAAGGATGACAAGCTGGGTGGCAGTGCTCAGCTGCGATCCAGCCTGTCATCAGAATGCCATCCCAGCATGAGAGAATTCTCCTGATTGTTTAAAAGCCGGCGGGCGGTAAAAAGCCGCCGGCTTTTAAACAATCACACAGCCCCATACTGCTTCCCCGCAGCCTCCCACCCCGATCCTCCGCTCCCCTCACCACCTCCAATCCCAATCGTAAATTAGGACCGGGCGGGGAGCGCAGCTCCAAGCAGTGAAGGACCCGGGCGGGGAAGCCGGCAGTGAAAATACTTCACCGCCGGCTTTCCCGTTCTGTGCTGCGCTTTCCCGCCGGTTATTTCAAATGAACAGCTGAGGTATCAGGTGATGCCGATCAGCTGTTCATTTGAAGTCGCCGCGGTGCCCTCAGAGGGTTCATGTGAGTTCATGCTTGACTGCATTGCATGAACTCACATGAACTTTCCCACGGCCGCACAGGTCAGCCTCACCTCCCGGACCCGCCATGATTAGTGTGTGTGCGGGGTGTGTGTGCGGGGTGTGTGTGTGCGGGGTGTGTGTGTGCGGGGTGTGTGTGCGATGTGTCTGTGCGTGCAGGCAGACATAGGCCGATGTGACACTACTACTCCCATCGGCCTATGTCTGTCCCCCGTCCACTCGTGCCAGCAGGATCAGCTTGATGGGAGCAGTAGTTCCCATCAGACTGATCCTGCTATTTAAATTGCCCTACTGTGTCCCCAATAAATGTTAGATACATGTCATTGGTGGCCAGTGGTTACCTAAAAGAAATTAGTTCATACATTACCTATCCCCGCCGATCGCCACCTAAAATAAAGTAAAAAATAAAAAACTACACCTATACTCACCTAGACACCTAATTCCCCGAAGCCATCGATCTCCTGTAATAAAATATAAAATAATAAACCACAACCTTATCCTTACCCCTCCGTAGTAGTCCACGAGTGTCCCAAGAAGATCTCCAGTTTAGAGCAGCCACATAGAATGTGACCGCTCTGAACCGCTGCCGCCGCTAGAATGACGGGGCCGTAAGGGTTCACCGGAGTTCAGTCAGCGCTGCTCCGGTTAGCTCCTTTACGGCACTGCTGTATCGTGAGAAATTCCCACGGTACAGCAGTGCCGTAAAGGAGGTCTCCGGAGCTGCGCTGCCTGAATGCACTCCGGTGACCTCAGTCAGTGGCTCCCGCTGCCGGGAGCGGACGTGTTCCCGGCAGCATGAGCTTACAGCAGCCATGCACAGCTGTCACCATCTCCAGATGTGACAGCTGTGCATGGGAGATCAGCGCAGGAACGTGGACAGGTAACTATTTTTTTTTAGTAAACTAAGAATTAAATAAAATGGTGTGTTTTATTTCAAATAAATTATTTTTTTCTGGGTGTAGTGTGTTTTTTCTTTTTAACACTTTGTAGGTTAGTAATGGGGGTGTCATATAGACGGCCATCATTACTAACCTGGGCTTCATGGCAGCTGGCGCTGACATGAACCCCACCACTATTACCCCCTGCCACCGCACCAGGGCAGCGTGGAAGAGCGAGGCTAAGTGCCAGAATTGACGCATCCTATGGATGCGCCATTTCTGGGGCGGCTGACGGCTGGTGTTTCTAGCCTGGGAGGGGGGCAATATTCATGGCACCCTTCCTGAGCTATTAATATCAGCCCCCAGCTGTCTGCCTAGCCTTTGCTAGCTATTAAAATAGGGGGGACCCCACGTCATTTTTTTTGGGGGGGTCCCCCATTTTAATAGCTAGTAAAGGCTAGGTATTCAGCTGGGGGCTGATATTAGTAGCCTGGGAAGCTCCGTGGGTTTTACCCCCTTCCCAGGCTTCAAACATCTGCCCCAGCCGTCTGCTTAACCTCCGCTAGAGACTAAAATTATGGGGGATCCCACGCCATTTTTTTTTTAAATAAATCCTTTATTTTAACACTAAATGACATTTGAGGAGTTAATAAAGATGCAGTCCCTAAATTATTATTTATTTTTTAATTAATTTTTCCCAAAACTTTTGACGTGGGCTTCGCCATATTTTTGTATGCAAGCCAGGTACAGCATCCAGCTTCTATGAACGCGCCATTTTCCGGGGCGGCCGCAGACTGCAATTTTCAGCGGGGGGGGGGGGCAGAAAGCTTGGGCCTCCCTGCGCTGCAGATTCCAGCTCCCAGCTGACTAGTTGTACCTGGCTGGACACAAAAATAGGGAGAAGCTCCACGTTTTTTTTTTTTTAATTATTTCATGAAATTCATGGAATAATTAAGAAAAAAAGGGCTTCCCTATATTGTTGTGTCTGGCCAGGTACAAATAGGCAGCTGGTGGTTGGGGGCAGCCCGTTCCTGCCTGCTGTACCTGGCTGGACACAAATATAGTGTGAAGCCCCACGTCAATTTTTTTTTAATTATTTCAGGAAATTCATGAAATAATTAAAAAAAAATTATGTGGGGCTTCGCCCTATATTTGTGTCCAGTCAGGTACAGCAGGCAGGAACGGGCTGCCCCCAACCACCAGCTGCCTATTTGTACCTGGCCGGACACAACAATATAGGGAAGCCCTTTTTTTTTAAATTATTTCATGAAATAATTTAAAAAAAATTGACGTGGGGCTTCGCACTATATTTGTGTCCAGCCAGGTACAGCAGGCAGGAACGGGCTGCCCCCAACCACCAGCTGCCTATTTGTACCTAGCCGGACACAACAATATAGGGAAGCCCTTTTTTTCTTAATTATTCCATGAATTTCATGAAATAATTAAAAAAAAAAATGTGTGGCGCTTCGCCCTATTTTTGTGTCCAGCCAGGTACAACTAGGCAGCTGGGGGCTGGAATCTGCAGCGCAGGGAGGCCCAAGCTTTCTGGGCCCCACCCGCTGCAAATTGCAGTCCGCAGCCGCCCCGGAAAATGGCGCGTTCATAGAAGCGCCATCTTCTGGCGCTGTACCCAACTCATCCAGGGCCCTGGTGCGGTGGCTCACTGGGTAATAAAGGGGTTAAGGCCAGCTTGGCATTATCAGCTGGCCCTAAGCCCGAAATTCATGGGGTCACGCCAATATTAGACATGACCACCATGAATTTCTAGTAAAATATTTAAAAAAAACACAAACACCCAGAAAAAAGTCCTTTAATTGAAATAAACACACAATTCTTTATTGTTCTAAATTAAACCATACTTACAGTCACGCCCATTCCAGCTGAAGCCAACGATCTCCAGCAATAAAAGTAAAATAATAAAGCAACCTCATCCTTACCTTTCCATGGCTCCCACGACGGCTCCAGCTCTGTTACATCGAGATGACAGGCTGGACCGCAGCAGAACGCTGCCATCCATCCTGTCATCCCGCAGACACTGATAAGCGCAGGCATGCTTGCGCTCCTCAGTGTCTGGCTGTGACGGCATCCAGATGAGCCGAGGTCATGTCCAATGAACTCGGCGCACCTCATGCACGTCACTGACAGCGTGGGAAAATTCTCACGCTGAAGCGCTGAGTGCAGGAGAATTTTTCCACGCTGTCAGTGACGTGCATGAGGTGAGCCGAGTTCATTGGACATGACCTCACCTCATGCACGTCACTGACAGCGTGGGAAAATTCTCACGCTGAAGCGCTGAGTGCAGGAGAATTCTCCCACGCTGTCAGTGACGTACATGAGGTGAGCCGAGTTCATTGTCGGCTCATCTGGATGCCGTCACAGCCAGACACTGAGTAGCGCAAGCATGCCTGCGCTTCTCAGTGTCTGCGGGATGACAGGCTGGATGGCAGCGTTCTGCTGCGGTCCAGCCTGTCATCTCGATGTAGCAGAGCTGGAGCCGTCGTGGGAGCCATGGAAAGGTAAGGATGAGGTTGCTTTATTATTTTTCTTTTATTGCAGGAGATCATTGGCTTCAGCTGGAATGGGCGTCATGGTAAGTATGGTTTAATTTAGAACAATAAAGAATTGTGTGTTTATTTCAATTAAAGGACTTTTTTCTGAGTGTTTGTGTTTTTTTTAAATACTTTACTAGAAATTCATGGTGGTCATGTCGAATATTGGCGTGACCCCATGAATTTCGGGCTTAGGGCCAGCTGATAATGCCAAGCTGGCCTTAACCCCTTTATTACCCAGTGAGCCACCGCACCAGGGCCCTGGATGAGTTGGGTACAGCGCCAGAAGATGGCGCTTCTATGAACGCGCCATTTTCCGGGGCGGCTGCGGACTGCAATTTGCAGCGGGTGGGGCCCAGAAAGCTTGGGCCTCCCTGCGCTGCAGATTCCAGCCCCCAGCTGCCTAGTTGTACCTGGCTGGACACAAAAATAGGGCGAAGCTTCACGTTTTTTTTTTTTAAATTCATGAAATTCATGGAATAATTAAGAAAAAAAGGACTTCCCTATATTGTTGTGTCCGGCTAGGTACAAATAGGCAGCTGGTGGTTGGGGGCAGCCCGTTCCTGCCTGCTGTACCTGACTGGACACAAATATAGGGCGAAGCCCCACATCAATTTTTTTTAATTATTTCATGAATTTCCTGAAATGATTTAAAAAAAATTGACGTGGGGCTTCGCACTATATTTGTGTCCAGCCAGGTACAGCAGGCAGGAACGGGCTGCCCCCAACCACCAGCTGCCTATTTGTACCTGGTTGGACACAACAATATAGGGAAGCCCTTTTTTTCTTAATTATTTCATGAATTTCATGAAATAATTTAAAAAAAAAATACGTGAAGCTTCTCCCTATTTTTGTGTCCAGCCAGGTACAACTAGGCAGCTGGGGGATGGAATCTGCAGCGCAGGGAGGCCCAAGCTTTCTGCCCCCCCCCCGCTGAAAATTGCAGTCCGCAGCCACCCCGGAAAATGACGCGTTCATAGAAGCTGGATGCTGTACCTGGCTGGCATACAAAAATATGGCGAAGCCCACGTCAAAAGTTTTGGGAAAAATTAATTAAAAAATAAATAATAATTTAGGGACTGCATCTTTATTAACTCCTCAAATGTCATTTAGTGTTAAAATAAAGGATTTATTTTAAAAAAAATTGATGTGGGGCTTCGCCCTATATTTGTGTCCAGCCAGGTACAGCAGGCAGGAATGGGCTGCCCCCAACCACCAGCTGCCTATTTGTACCTGGTTGGACACAACAATATAGGGAAGCCCTTTTTTTCTTAATTATTCCATGAATTTCATGAAATAATTAAAAAAAAAAATGCGTGGGGCTTCGCCCTATTTTTGTGCCCAGCCAGATACAACTAGGCAGCTGGGGGCTGGAATCCGCAGCGCAGGGAGACCCAAGCTTTCTGGGCCACCCCCGCTGCAAATTGCAGTCCGCAGCCGCCCCAGAAAATGGCGCGTTCATAGAAGCGCCATCTTCTGGCGCTGTACCCAACTCATCCAGGGCCCTGGTGCGGTGGCTCACTGGGTAATAAAGGGGTTAAGGCCAGCTTGGCATTATCAGCTGGCCCTAAGCCCGAAATTCATGGGGTCACGCCAATATTAGACATGACCACCATGAATTTCTAGTAAAGTATTTAAAAAAACACAACACCCAGAAAAAAGTCCTTTATTTGAAATAAACACACAATTCTTTAATGTTCTAAATTAAACCATACTTACCACCACGCCCATTCCAGCTGAAGCCAACGATCTCCTGCAATAAAAGTAAAATAATAAAGCAACCTCATCCTTACCTTTCCATGGCTCCCACGACAGCTTCAGCTCTGCTACATTGAGATGACAGGCTGGACCGCAGCAGAACGCTGCCATCCATGCTGTCATCCCGCAGACACTGAGAAGCGCAGGCATACTTCCACTCCTCAGTGTCTGGCTGTGACGGCATCCAAATGAGCCGAGGTCATGTCCAATGAACTCAGCTCACCTCATGTACGTCACTGACAGCGTGGGAAAATTCTCCTGCACTCAGCACTTCAGCGTGAGAATTTTCCCACGCTGTCAGTGACGTGCATGAGGTGAGCTGAGTTCATTGGACATGACCTCACCTCATGTATGTCACTGACAGCGTGGGAGAATTCTCACGCTGAAGCGCTGAGTGCAGGAGAATTTTCCCACGCTGTCAGTGACGTGCATGAGGTGAGCTGAGTTCATTGGACATGAACTCGGCTCATCTGGATGACGTCACAGCCAGACACTGAGGAGCGCAAGCATGCCTGCGCTTCTCAGTGTCTGCGGGATGACAGGCTGGATGGCAGCGTTCTGCTGCGGTCCAGCCTGTCATCTCGATGTAGCAGAGCTGGAGCTGTCGTGGGAACCATGGAAAGGTAAGGATGAGGTTGCTTTATTATTTTACTTTTATTGCAGGAGATCGTTGGCTTCAGCTGGAATGGGCGTGATGGTAAGTATGGTTTAATTTAGAACAATAAAGAATTGTGTGTTTATTTCAATTAAAGGACTTTATTCTGGGTGTTTGTGTTTTTCTTTAACTTTGACTATGGGGTTAGTAATGGGGGTGTCTTATAGACGCCTCTCCATTACTAACCTGGGCTTGATGTCAGCTGGCATTATAAGCTGACATCAACCCCAACCCTATTACCCCACTGCCACCGCTACAGGGCAGTGGGAAGAGCGAGGCTAAGTGCCAGAATTGGCGCATCCTATGGATGCGCCATTTCTGGGGCGGCTGACGGCTGGTGTTTCTAGCCTGGGAGGGGGCCAATATTCATGGCACCCTTCCTGGGCTATTAATATCAGCCCCCAGCTGTCTGCCTAGCCTGTGCTAGCTATTAAATTAGGGGGGACCCCACGTTATTTTTTTTGGGGGGTTCCCCCATTTTAATAGCTAGTAAAGGCTAGGTATTCAGCTGGGGGCTGATATTAGTAGCCTGGGAAGCTCCCTGGGTATTACCCCCTTCCCAGGCTTCAAACATTTGCCCCAGCTGTCTGCTTAACCTCCGCTAGAGCCTAAAATTAAGGGGAACCCCACGCCAATTTTTTTTTAAATAAATCCTTTATTTTAACACTAAATGACAAGTACAGTAATCAACACTGTCACTGTACTTCATATATATGTGACTGACATGTTTCTATCTATCTAATCTATGTGTGATTCTCTATTCTTTCTATTCTAAATTGTCGGGTACAGATGCTGAATTGCCGGCCGGCTTTCTTAAAGAGACGGTGCACGAAAACACTAATATTTTTTTAAATAAATCCTTTACACTAAATGATAAGTACAGTAAGCAACACTGTCACTGTACTTCATATATATGTGACTGACATGTTTCTATCTATCTAATCTATGTGTGAAGCTCTATTCTGTCTGTTATAAATTATCGGGTACCGCTGCTGAATTGCCGGCCGGCTTTTTTAAAGAGACGGTGCACGAAAACACTAATATTTTTTTTAATAAATCCTTAACACTAAATGACAAGTACAGTAAGCAACACTGTCACTGTGCTCCATATATATGTGACTGACATGTTTCTATCTATCTAATCTATGTGTGAAGCTCTATTCTTTCTGTTGTAAATTGTCGGGTACCGGTGAATGCCGCTGATGAATTGCCGGCTTTTCATGTCATTCTACATTATTCTTAGTTGTTTTACTTCATGTAGAATTAACCTACAAGGAAAGAAAGGGTTTATTTTCATTCCGATATTTGTGTCCCATTGACTTGCATTGGTTTCCGGTATCGGAATCGGCGATATCCGATACTTTTTGGGTATCGGCCCGATCCATTCCGATACGATATTTCCTGATATCGGAAGGTATCGCTCAACACTAGTTAAGAGAGAATAAGGACATTAAATTAGTGGAGAATAATTTCTCTGCAAATTAAATCTCCCATTAAAATCAGCACATACAGGCAAATTAAAATTTTATCAACATTTCCAACCAAATTGTCAATTCAACAGTAAAATATCATCAGTATTCTGCATCCTTTAAGGCTATGTTGTTGTTGTTGTTAAAAATCAGTTTTTTCTTCATTTTCTCATCCTTCAAGTTTCTTTGTTATAAATGTTCAATTTCAGCAAGTGGCTTTTGCTTGTTGCCAGCAACATCTGTAGGGGGCACATTTTTGTGAGTAATTTGAAATTACTAAACTGGAGACCATACAGAAAGAAACAAAGCATACATTAAAGTGTGTTATATACAGTACATAATCAAGTGTAATGACATTTATGTAATTTGTAATCATGTAATTTCAAAAATCATCACAGAAAAAGATAAAGCCTTACCAACACCAGGTCAGATTACCAATGCACTAGCAGGATGCTGCAGACCCTCATGATAAAGGAGGGGCAGCACATGTGCAAAATACTGATGCGAACAGCCACTCACTGACCTACCAATTCATGGAGGGGGTGGATGTGTAGTATTATACATGCACACAGATGGGGCTTGCATAGGACGCCAGTCACACAGATATGTGTGATACACAATGTTTGGCTTACAGCGTATTTTGGCCAAAATATCAACCAATACCTCATGTGGTGTATTTATCTTATACACTATTTTTCATCTTTTTTGCACATTTTTATGCAGGATGCAGCCAGGCCCTTTAGTGTTGGCTGGGTGAATTGGGGTGTCTGTCTTTGTGGGGTGAGCTTATATAGTGCTGGGCAGCCCTCCTGATCTAATAGTATGAGCACCATCAATAGGTTGTAAGCCAGACACTGTGCATCACACATATCTGTGTGACTGGCGTCCTATGCAAGCCCCATCTGTGTGCATTTTTAATACTAAACAGCCACCCCCTCCATGAATTGGTAGGTTTGTGAGTGGCTGCTTGCATCAGTAATTTGCACTTGTGCTGCCCCCGTCTTTATCATAGGGGTCTGCTGCATCCTGCTAGTGCAATGGTAATCTGACCTGGTGTTGGTAAGGCTTTATCTTTTTCTGTGATGTTTTTTGAAATTTTGTCCCATGTTCGCCATTTTTAATTTTAGTGTTAGGACTCAAGGAGGCAAGTGTGAGGACCCTTGACGTGGGTTGCGAGATTGCGTTTTTTGGCAAAAATATCAACCAATACCTCATGTGGTGTATTTATTTTATATACTATTTTTCATCTTTTTTGCACATTTTTATGCAGGATGCAGCCAGGCCCTTTAGTGTTGGCTGCGTGAATTGGGGCATCTGTCTTGTGGGTTGCACTCATATAGTACTGGACAAGCCCGTCGGATCCAATAGCATGGGCGTCATCAATAGACCGTAAGGCAGACACTGTGTATCACACGTATCTTTGTGACTGGCATCCTATGCAAGCCTCATCTGTGAGCATGTATAATACAACACAGCCACCCCCACCATGAAATGGTAGTTTGTGAGTGGCTGTTTGCATCAGTATTTTGCACCTGTGCTGTCCTCACCTTTATTGTTGGTGTCTGCTGCATCCTGCTAGTGCATTGGTAATCTGACCTGGTGTTGGTAAGGCTTTATCTTTTTCTGTGATATTTTTTATAAATTTTGTCCCATGTTCGCCATTCATAATCATGTAATTTAAAGTAAATTGTAATATTATAATGCAAAGGTGAGTTCTGTACTGGCAATTGATTTCACATATAATACAGATGCAAAAAACAGCTTTAAACTGCCTATTGTTTTATGAGGATCATAATTACTCACTTATGTTTTGGGTATTGGAGGAGATTTATTTAAAGGGTACTTATACTTTGTTAATTAGCTGTCATGTGTGTACATGAGGAATAACATCATTATTATCCCTAATATGACTTGCATACTGAATTTTACATGTTTTCCCCTATGCAGGCTCTGTCTATAATTTGCAATTGACTCTGAGCTTGTGGGTGGAGAATAGCTGCTATGATGTCTCCTATACCCTGCACACAGACAAAAACAGATTCCTGCTCTTCTTTCCAAAGACAGCACACAGACAGAAGCAGCAGAGACATTGAGGAGAGTATATGACAGTTCTCAGCAGTGTAGATCTGAATCCTGCATTGGTATCAGGTAAATGAAACTGAATCATGATTTTGGTCTTTTTGACTCTGCTTGTTTTCTCACGATACTCCTCTTTCCTCTCCCCCATTGTCATTAGACTTAAATATGATCTAGAACTTACAATCGTACTGTGCTGGCAATCTGTCTTGTCTTGAGAAAGATGTATTTAAGTGGATGGTAAGTTCAAGTAGAAGGCAGAGGTGAAAAACTGGCTCATAAGTGGAGAAAAAAAGTGTATTTGTCTGATAAGATATTCTACTAAGTTTATTATATTCATTTCATTTATGCAAAATTTGTTGGCCGTATAGTGCCTATTAAAGTTATAGCCATGAATGAAAAATTCAGATTCAGTTGCATATCTTTTGCATAAAATTAAAAGTTATGCCCAATTCACAAAAATGTTCCACCTGATTAATACAATTAAATGTATTGTATTCATTACAATACATTTGTATTGATGAAGTGCATTCATTCCAGTTAGTAACTCAATTTTAACATTTTATTTTTAGCAATATTCACTCAAAATAAATAATAATAAATCATGCATGAATTCATTAAGCTTATATTTCTATGCCTCATTCACACAGGCACATTATAGTTCAATACAACCACTGAGCTATACTGAACCATAATATGGTGCACAAACAAGACTTTTACTTTAGCACCATATGCTCCAAATTTCCTATTATAACAAGCTTAATTATTATCAAAAATAAGTGTCTCAGAAATTTCATATGCTGTGCGCAGTGGCGTACCGCCAATGGCGGCAGACCGCGCCACTGCTATGGGGCCCGTGGCCGGAGGGGGCCCGTGAGCTGGGAGGGCCCCAAGCAGCGTGGGAACGAGGAGGATAGGCGAGTAGGAGGTTGCGGCGGCAGAGGAGCGGGTTGTGGCGGAGCAGTAGCCCCTGCCGCAGCTTCCACGTGTGCCCGCTGCTAAAGGGACATGAATATTCCCTCTTCTCCACTCCCATGGGCGTGGAGAAGAGGGAATATTCATTCTCTTCAGCAGCGGGCACGGAGGAGCGCTGAGCCGCGGCTCCTGTCAGTGCCCGCTGCTAAAGAGAAAGCATATTCACGCTTCTTCACGCCCATAGTCTCGGCGTGGAGAGGAGTGAATGTGCCGGCAGCAGCAGCAGCTCACCTCGGCTTCTGAGAGAGCGCGCTGCTCAGATGCTGACATGAGCTGCTGCAGACAGGACTCAGCACTGGAGCAGAGGTGAGGAAGGAAGGTGAGTATAAGTGTTTATTGTTTTGTGTGCAGTGATTGGGGGATGAGGGGGCCACACATACCAGGAATGGGGGATTGAGGAGGCCACACATACCAGGAATGGGGGATTGAGGAGGCCACACAAACCAGGAATGGGGGATTGAGGAGGCCACACATACCAGGAATGGGGGATTGAGGAGGCCACACATACCAGGAATGGGGGATTGAAGAGGCCACACATACCAGGAATTGGGGTTTGAGGAGGCCACACATACCAGGATTTGGGGATTGAGGAGGCCACACATACCAGGATTTGGGGATTGAGGAGGCCACACTTACCAGGAATGGGGGATTGAGGAGGCCACACATACCAGGATTTGGGGATTGAGGAGGCCACACATACCAGGAATGGGGGATTGAGGAGGCCACACATACCAGGAATGGGGGATTGAAGAGGCCACACATACCAGGAATGGGGGATTGAAGAGGCCACACATACTAGGATTTGGGGATTGAGGAGGCCACACATACCAGGATTTTGGGATTGAGGAGGCCACACATACCAGGATTTGGGGATTGAGGAGGCCACACATACCAGGTTTTGGGGATTGAGGAGGCCACACATACCAGGTTTTGGGGATTGAGGAGGCCACACATACCAGGATTGGGGGATTGAGGAGGCCACACATACCAGGATTTGGGGATTGAGGAGGCCACACATACCAGGTTTTGGGGATTGAGGAGGCCACACATACCAGGATTGGGGGATTGAGGAGGCCACACATACCAGGATTTGGGGATTGAGGAGGCCACACTTACCAGGAATGGGGGATTGAGGAGGCCACACATACCAGGATTTGGGGATTGAGGAGGCCACACATACCAGGATTTGGGGATTGAGGAGGCCACACATACCAGGATTTGGGGATTGAGGAGGCCACATTTACCAGGATTGGGGGATTGAGGAGGCCACATTTACCAGGATTGGGGGATTGAGGAGGCCACACATACCAGGATTGGGGGATTGAGGGGGCCACACATACCAGGATTGGGAAATTTAGCTGCTGCTGCATTTCCCACCCTAGGCTTATACTCAAGTCAATAGGTTTTCCCATTTTTATGTGGTAAAATTAGGGGCCTTGGCTTATATTCGGGTCAGTTTATTTAAAATATACGGTATTTTAAAATCAGTGAGTACATGGTGCCCATAATACTGCAGGACTGTGGCGTTCATTATACTATATGGGGGCTGCATTTTACCCTATGGGGTGTGTAATATACTGTATGGAGGACTATGGGGAGTGCATTATATTCTATGGAGAACCATGGGAAGTTCATTATACTATATGGAGGATTATGGGGGGCGCATTATACTATATGGAGGTTTATGGGGGGAGCATTATACTATATGGAGGATTATGGGGGCGCATTATACTATATGGAGGATTATGGGGGGAGCATTATACTATATGGAAGATTATCGGTGGTGTATTATACTATTTGGAAGATTATCGGTGGTGTATTATACTATATAGAAGGCTATGTTGGGCCATTATAATATTTGATGGCTATGTTGGGGGCCATTATACTGTATGAAAGCAATTATACAGTGTGAAGGTTTGTGTGGGGTCAATTATACTGTTTGGAGGGCTGTGTGGGGGCCATTATACTGTTTGGAGGGCTGTGTGGGGGCCATGAGAGTGTATGAAGGGCTCTGTGGGGTTCACAGTTGGGAGATTATACTTCGTTAGGGTCACCATACTTTGCCGTGGGAGTTGAAGTGGGGTACAATAGGGTCATTATACTGTGCATGTGGAGGAATGCACCATAGGGGTATCATACTGTTTGGGGGGCACTTTTGTTGGCATCATACTTTATGGGGCAATGAAAGAGGAATCTACGACTTCAGAAGGAGGAAAATTTCTATGTAAAGGCTGGAAAGTTATGAGATCTGCTCTTCTGTGACACAGACAAATATTTATTTATTTTTTGTGGGGGGGGGGCAATTAGAGCTTCTGCTATGGGGCCCCATGACATCTATGTATGCCCCTGGCTGTGCGTACTACAAAACTAGGGATCAATACGGTGGGTTACAACTAGAGGTCAATGCCTCCAAAAAAGCCCACCAACCACAGCACAATATACGTAAAATAGCCTATATTAAGCAAATGGCAATATACAATTTTTTAACTTTTATTTTTTTTTATTTTGCTTGTATATTGTATATTGCCATTTGCTTAATAAAGGCTATTTTACGTATATTGTTCTGTGGTTGGTGGACTTTTTGGGGCATTGACGTCTAGTTGTAACCTACCCTTTTGATCCCTATAACAAGCTTAATCAGCTTTTTTCAGTCGGATTTCATACAAATATGACAAAAGGAAATTGTATTGTGGTCCTTAGTTTTAATCAATGATACAGAAATATTCTCCGCCAAAAATAATTATATTAAATAGTACAAATTATTTTTTATAATTTTAAGATCTATTATTGTTTATATCAAAAGGTAAAAATTTATAAGGGTGGTCCGAAACACAAATTAATTTTAATCCTATAATTTAATGTGATAATCTAAGCTTTTTTAATACACTTGAATTAAAATTTCCTATCATTCCCTCACTAGACTAGCTGCTTTATTTTTTCACTACTTTCTCATCTATGAAGCTTCATTTGAAAATCCCAGTGCTTGCTGGGATCCACAAAGCGTCATCAGGGGGAAGATGCTACTGTTGTCAGTTGCCAGTGCGGTGTTGGTCTTTGCACAGCAGGTATTCTTACAGTGAGCACTGACAGTGCGCTCTTTTTGTCAACGCGTTACTTCTGATCAGAGTCGGCGAGAGAGCGCATTGTCACTGTGCACTCAGAAGAACAGTGCACAGTGACATGAATCTACTAAGCATTTGTCTGAATTGACAACCAATGCATGCTCAGTAGAGCAGAGACTAGCCCAGCCCTTAAAATGGAGGTCATTGATGACGTTTTGTTTCAGGTAGGGGGCAAAGGCTGTGGCAGTGAAAGCAGCCTCTGTCCCCTGATGATGCTTTGTTTCAGGAATGAGGTTTTGGCAGTGAAAGCAGCCTCTGTCCCCTGATGACATTTCATTGGAGCATTCCAGCATGCGCTGGGATGATCAAACAAAGCATCATCAAACAGGAAGTAGTAAAGAAAAAAAGCAGTTAGATAGAGTAGTGAAAGAAGGATTGGCAATTTTTAATTAAAGTGTATTTGAAAATATATTACATTAAATAGATAAGCATTTAGGATTCAAATTAATTTGTGTTTAATACTAATTTAATTTAGTTATACATTATTATATTTAGTTATTATTTTGTTAAGATGCAAAGCATTATACGATATTTAACACAAAAGATAAGATGCCAAATCAAATTAATACAAAGCCAAACTTACACATAACAATCAGTGTAATATAGGGTTCAATGCTTTTGCATTACTATATTTTTGTCTATATGAGGTATTAAATTTCCTCAACAATATATGGACAGATGCTTATTTTATGCTGAAATAGTTGAGTCCATTTAGTTCTACTTACTGACGCTTAATATCTCCTTTATATACAGTAACCTCTCCCAAAACCATTAGCAAAATACTTTGCTAAGTCATTGACACCGTGATATATTGACTCTAAGAGAATCACATTTCAAATCACAGCTGTTTTTGGATCTTGACATGTAACATCCTTCCAAGGGTCCTATTTTTATATAAATATTCAAGCTAACATAAAGCTGTCCTTAAGGAAGATTGAACTCCCTCATCAACAGTCTCCACACCTCCTGCTGAAGACCTAAGCAGATGTCAAAAGACATCTTTCAACAGTAGTATCAGATTTGCTTAGTGATACATTTCTTCGTGGTCTGCCACCTTGATTCTATTAAAGGTGTTGGACTGTTGTAAAAATCAACTTCAGGAAAAGTTTCTTACAAAAGCTGTAAATTATAAAATTATTGCGCATTGGGAAATAACGTGTTCTCATCCAAACATATATATTCATTTTAGAATGTGATTTTTGTAAGGCGGTCAAAGACAGAATATTGTGTTTCTTCTAAGATCACTGCTAAAACATATGCAGGAGTGGGTGGCCCCAATATGTTTTCTAAAAAAATAGTCTCCTCTGAAGGGCAATGGGGTGACTGGCTGTCTGAACAATTAGCACCGTTTGATCATCAAACCAGTTTACAGGCCGCCTGTTGTGTTCAAGACAGTCAGTGATCTGTTGCCTTTTTTATATATCTATATTTAACACAAAAAAAAAAGAGATTTTGATCATTTATGAAACATACATTTTGGGATTAATTCATCATGAGAGGTATTTTTAAAGTCAGTTTTGCTTATGGCTCGTTGTCTTTATCCGCACCAAGTTTATTAACGTGCTGCACAATGTTTATTCCATTTACCCCTTTTTATGACACACAACTGAAATAAGAACTTTTTAAAAATCCGCAATTCCTAAATATGGTTCAAAACTTACTTGCATAATTAACCACACCTCCATTCCAATCCACTTTTTAACCTTTTCCCAGCTAATTTTCATTGTTGCTCTTCCATGTTTCCATCCCCTTCTTCCAAGATCTATACATTTATTTTTCCATAAACATGACCACATGAGCGCTCATTTTTGGGGGATGACTAATAGTTTAGAATGAATGATACCATTCATGCTTACCACATAATGTACTAGAAAACTGGAAAAAAAATTCCAAGTGTGGTGAAATGGTTTTTCATTTTCTATTAAGTTCTTTAGATAGTAAAAATTTACTGGCAATATGATTTTCCAGATCAGTACAGTTAAGGTGACTCATTGCTCGGGTCGAGCAAATTGGAATGCTTGAGTGCTCGGTCCGAGTAACGAACCCAATGTAAGTCTATGGGAAACTCGAGCATTTTTCAGGCGGCTCCCCCCGGCGGTCTGGAGAGGGTTTAAAAATTGCCCAAATCGATGGGAACAGTGCTCAAATGACATGGGAACAGCATGGGGAAGACCCCTGGAAGCATTTCTGACTCCCAGGTCACTGCTGTCAACAATGTTGTCAGAGGTATTACGCCACTTTTACGGACTCACAATAAAACATACAAAAATGAAACCAAAATGGAATTTCCTGGGAAATATGTTAAGGAACATCCTTTCCAGGGTAGTGACTTGTATATAAAGCAAAATAAATAACCAAAAACAAAAATGCTCCTTCACACCTTGGGCTATGTTCACACATAGCGTTTTTGATGCGTTTTTGCACTTTTGCATTGCTTTCAGCGCTGAAAACAACATTCACCAGTAAATGTCATTTTAACATTTTACAACCTTATCTGGATATGTGGTGTGTGAAACATTATCAGACACATCCTGTTTCATTCATGAAGGAGGGATTGTGAAAGTCACAAACACTATTTTTACAGCCTTACTATTCTTAACGGGCCAGCAGTCGGCCATGCTTTGTTATTCCCATTATTAAAGGGTGTCCTATACTGTTATTGCGTATGCAGTGACTGCAAGGGCTGCTAAAAATTTGGATGCAACCCAATACCCCTTTGAAGAGACATAGAGGAGGGTCTCAGTAAAAAAAATGTTCCCATTATAAAGGAGTGGGTCTCGTATAGTGGTAATGCCCATGCTGTGACAGCAAGGGCTGACAAAATTTGAGAAAAACCCCACTAACAACTTAAAGACACATAGAGCTGGGCCACAGTAATGACATGTTCCCATTAGAAAGGAGAGGGTCTGCTATCCAGTTATAGGTTATGCAGTGAGTCCAACTATAGAGGTGGGCCACAGTAACGAGTACAACATTTTCCCAAAGGAGAGGCTCTGCTAAAAATGTGAAGGAACTAAAGTGTTCCTTGTAAGACGTAGAGGTCGGAGGGCCTCCTGAAAACAATGTTCCCATTATTAGGAAGTGGGTCTCCCATACTGTTTGCCTATGCAGTGAATGCAATGGCTACCAAAAATTTGGAGGAACTCCAGTGTCCCTTGCAAGAGATGTAGAGGTCGGAGGGCCTCCTGAAAACAATGTTCCCATTATTAGGAAGTGGGTCTCCCATACTGTTTGCCTATGCAGTGAATGCAACGGCTGTCAAAAATTTGGAGGAACTCCAATGCCCCTTGCAAGAGACATAGAGGTCGGAGAGCCTCCTGAAAACAATGTTCCCATTACTAGGAAGTGGATCTCCCATACTGTTTGCCTATGCAGTGAATGCAACGGCTGCCAAAAATTTGGAGGAACTCCAATGCCCCTTGCAAGAGACGTAGATATGGTAGATATGGTGGTGATATGGTGGTGGAGGATGAGGATGAGGAGAAGGAGGACAAGAGCAAATAGACAAAATCAGGAAGCATATACCCATGTCTGGGTGTGAAGACAGAGGTGCATGGGAATAGAGTTAGACCTCCCAAAAAAAAAGGCAATGTATTTGAGTTTTATGTTACGCTTCTATCATTTGGTGGTGTTGAGAAATCTGGCCCAATCCAGCCCTTGTTCATTTTTATAAGAGTCAGCCTGTCAGCATTTTCAGTTGACAGGCGGACGCGACTATCCGTTATAATTCTACCGGTAGCACTAAAAACCCGCTCTGACAAAACGCTAGCGGCAGGGCAGGCCAGGACGTCAAAGGCGTACAGAGCCAGTTCATGCCAAGTGTCCAGCTTGGATACCCAATAATTCTAAGGCACAGAGGAATCACAGAGGACATTGGTACGGTCGGCAAGGTACTCCCTCAGAATCTTCTGAAACTTTTCCCTCCTTGTGCGAGTACCCAGCGTCTCAGGGCCTGTGCGTTGGGAGGGTCTGAGAAAACTGTCCCAGAACTTTGAGCGTGTTCCAATGCCTCTGCTGGATTGCATTTGTGTCCCTCTCGCCTATACTCCTTGGTTGTCCAACGAACTGTGACCTCTGCCACCAGCGTTTTCAGATGGGAATTTTAATTATAATTTTGCAACAAGGGCATCCTGGTACTGCCCCATTTTATTAGGCCTGTCAGGCGCGGGAATAAGAGACAGAAAGTTCTCCTTGTAGCATGGGTCTATAAG
Organism: Phyllobates terribilis; assembly: GCF_046119375.1. Lineage (NCBI taxonomy): Eukaryota > Metazoa > Chordata > Amphibia > Anura > Dendrobatidae > Phyllobates > Phyllobates terribilis. The sequence continues at coordinate 421,172,419 of NW_027362763.1, read as the reverse complement.
TGTCACTAACCAGTAATGACTGTCACCCAAAATTTGGACAATGCGAGGGTCATGGAAAATGCAGCGTAACATAAACTCAGCCGTGTGACAGACTGCTAACATGCAAGACTTCTGTGTCCTCACCAAGAGGATGAGTGACCATGCTCTCCTCCTCACCCTTTCCTCCCTGTCCTCAGGTAATCCACGCTGAACAGAGGTTATTATAGTTGTGCAGGTAGTACCGTCTATAGTGCAGGAAACTAGCTCATGTTCTTCCTCCTCCTCCTCCTCTTCCTCATTGTCACCCAATCCACGTTGGGATGAGATGAGGCTGGGCTGTGTGGAATCACCCTGTATAGTTCCTTGCTCCATTTCATCGTGCTCCGCCTGCAATTCATCCTCTTTAATTGTGAGCAGAGAGTGTTTCAGAAGACAGAGGAAGCGGGATGGTGATGCTGATTATGGCATCATCGCCGCTCACCATCTTGATGGAGTCCTCAAAGTTTTGGAGGATGGTGCAAATGTCTGACACTCATGTCCACTCCTATGGTCTTATGTGTGGAGTCTGACCTGAATACCGACGGCTTTGTTGATGCTGGTAGTCAACAACTGCCCTCTTCTGATCACAAATCTTTCCCAACATCTGCAATGTAGAGTTCCAACGCATGGGGACATCGCACACCAGTCGGTGAGCTGGAAGCTGCAAACGCTGCTGAAGCACAGCAAGGGTGGCAGAAGCTGTAGCTGACTTTCTAAAATGGGCACGCACGTGGCGTACTTTGACAAGCAGATCCGGGTAGGTTTTGAGAAACTGCTAAAAAACGAGGTTAAGAAAATGGGCCAGGCATGGTACGTGTATGAGCTCGCCTCAGAGCCACTACCAGGTTCCGGCCATTATCACACACGACCATGCCTGGCTGTAGGATCAGTGGTGTCAGCCTCAGATCTCCCTGCTCTTTCAAAGCTGTCCACAACTCTGCAGCGTTGTGCGGTTTGTCACCTAAGCATATTAGCTTCAGCACAGCCTGTTGCTGTTTTGCTGAGGCAGTGCTGCAGTGCTTCCAGCTTGTGACTGATGTGGCCATTTCGGAAATGTAGGCTGAAGAGGAGGAGGAGGAGGTGCAAGAGCTGTGGGTGCAACCCTGATTGACCCAGGGCCCGCAATCCTTGGCGTTGTAAGGACGTGTTCCGTCTCAAGGCCGACTGGGTGTCGGCTTCCACTATATTAACCCAGTATGCCATCAGCGAGATGTACCGTCCCTGTCCACAAGCACTTGATCACATGTCCGTGGTTAGGTGGACTTTCCCAGTAACTGCGTTGTTGTGAGCACAGCTAATGTTATGGGACACGTGCTCGTGTAATGCGGGACAGTGGGAGAAATAGTGGCGGCTGGGGACCAAATACCGAGGAACGGCCGCCGCCATCAGGTTGCAGAAAGCTTCCATCTCCATGAGCCTAAAAGAGAACATTTTGAGCTCAAGCATTCGCGAAATGTGTGAATTTAGTAGTGTGGCCTGTGGGGCATTGGCTTCGTATTTGCGCCTGCATTCCAAAGACTGGGGTAGGGACAATTGAATGCTGCACTGGGACAGGGACGTGGATGTGCTTGCTTATGGTGCTAGTTGAGAGTGTGCAACGACACGTGCAGGGCGGGAGGCATCTTAGCATGCGCCATGGACAGGGGATTGGTGTGCACGCACAACAGTGGAAGAAGTCACCCGCAGACACTGTTTCTGGACCCTGGGGTTTGGCCCGCTTAGTTGGGTGTTTTGCTGCCATGTGCCTGATCATGCTAGTGGTGGTTAGGCTGCTAGTTTTGTTACCCCTGCTGATTCTGGCCTGGCAGGTGGTGAAAATGGCCTTTTTGGGGTTATCTGCAGTGTCTTTAAAAAACAACAAGACTCGAGAAGATCTAACAGTTGTATTGGAAATGTCTGTCATGTTGGCGTTACGGGGAAAACTTTCCCGTCTTGTGTCTGCGGCCACCACACTGCTGCTTCCTGCCTGTTGTGGTGCTATGCCTCCCTCCCTTTGTGTGCTGCTGTCCTCGCTCTGTATGTCCCCCTGACAGGCTGGGTCAGTTACTATATCATCCACCACCTCGTCTTCCACTTCCGCACCCTGGTCCTCCTCTTGACTTTCTGTCAATTGCGTTTCATCATCATCATACACCTATTGCGACAGTAATTGCACTTTCCCACCGTTGCCTTCATGTGACCGTGGCTGCTCCAATATTTGCCGATCGCTACACGGGTTCTCTTGTTGACTCGCTTGAAGCTGGCCGAGAGAGAGGCCCGAATCTACAATTGGAAAAGTGAAGAGCTCTTCTGAGTGTCCAAGTGTGGGATCATTTGTCTCCGGGCACACGGCATGGTGGGAGGAAGGAAGATCAGGGTGAGGAATTTGCGGTCCAGACTCACGGCTACTGAGACTTGACCATGTGGAAGACAGGGAGGTGGTGGTGGCAAAGTGACTGGAAGCATTATCGGCTATCCAACGAACAACCTTTTGACACTGCTCTCCGTTCAATAGTGGTGGTACTGCGGTCCCCTAGTAATTGGGACAGGAAGGTCGAGCGACAAGATGTGGGTGTTTGTTGCCCATTTGAAATGGAGGACAATATTTTCCACGTTCACAAGAAATGGCTGATTTTGGAACACAGTTATATGTGATACGTCTGACAGAGAACCACAGTTTTATATAGCAGGCCTGTTTTTTACAAATATTATTCTACACAGAGACTTAGTGTGAATAGCTTGACCAACACACTGCAAAGAAAAGAAAATGGAAGAAATGGCTGATTTTGGAACACTGTTATAGGTGATATGTCTGACAGAGAACCATGGTTTTAAATAGAAGGCCAGTAATTTGCTAATACTATTCTTCACAGACACCTAGTGTGACTAGCTTGACCGACACACTGCAAAATAATGGAAAAAGAGGCCAATATTGACCAACACACTGCAGTGAAATGAAAGGCAGAAATGACTGATTTTGGAACACTCTTATAGGTGATATGTCTGACAGAGAACCACGGTTTTAAGTAGCAGGCCTGTAATTTACTAATATTATTCTGCACAGAGACCTAGTGTGAATAACTTGACCAACACACTGCAACGAAAAGCAAATGGAAGAAATGGCTGATTTTGGAACACTGTTATAGGTGATATGTCTGACAGAGAACCATGGTTTTAAATAGCAGACCAGTAATTTACTAATACTATTCTTGACAGACACCTAGTGTGACTAGCTTGACCGACACACTGCAAAATAATGGAAAAAGAGGCCAATATTTTCCACGTTCAGTACAAAATTCTGGATTTTTATTGCTGAAATATGGAACAGATCTGACTGTATTCTGCTTTACTAACAAGCAAATGGTGTACTCTGGATTGCTTTTTAGGCAAATAACCAGGATTGAGATAAAAAAAAAATGCCCTGACAACTGATATCTGGGGCTATGTCTACAAATATCTGTAATTATTACAGCAGCAGACAGGACGCTCAATGGATCCTCATGCGCTATATGAACTGTAGTCTGCCACATACACTGCCCGCCTGCCTAACTCTGATTATATGCAGCTGGATTAGTCCTCAGAAGAACTGTTAGTTCAGATATATATATACCTATACTAACATGACGGTCAGTGGAACCTCTTGCACTCTATGCACTGCAGCGTGCCACATACCCTGTCTGCTTGCTTAACTCCTGCTATTACCACTGAATATATGCAGCTGGATTAGTCCTCAGAAGGACTGTTAGTTCAGATGCATATATATATATATATATGTTGTAGAATACCTATACTAACTATAAACAAGCAAATCTCTCCCTGACTCAGCAGCACCTCTCCCTACTCTGCCTGTTTCCGGGGTAGACTGTGACGAGCATAGCGGAGCCAGGTCTTATATAGACCTGATGACGCTGTGTGGCCAGCCAATCGCTGTAATTCCCACGACCAACATAGCTACGGCATTACAGTGCATGGCAGAAAATCCCTGCATGTTCATTGGCTCTCTAAAGAGCACCAAACATGCAGGTAGGGGACCCGAGTTCACGCCCGAGCAACCCGGAAATACTCGCCAAGTCCCAAGCTTGTCGAGCACCATGATGCTCGGGCGAGTACCGAGCAGTGGCGAGCACATTCACTCATCACTAAAGGTGACACAAAACTTGTACTTCTGTATTTTTTTACTTAATTAGTGAAAAAAAAAATAGAATTGACAAACTTTTATTACCATTTTATGAGGTCTTCTTTTTTGTATGGTGAGCTGACTTTTATATTGATACTATTCTTTGGTAGATGCAATTTTTATCGCACTTTTAGGGAGTTGGGAGTCCACAAAAACCCACAATTTGGGATATTAAATATTTTTTTAAAGGAGGAAAAGGGATAATTTAAACCTTTTGTTTTTCAAAATTTTGAAAAATATATTTTTTCACATTTTTACTTTATTTCTTATTCTTTTGAAGGTGTTTTCCCACAAACTAAGTACATTTAAATTAATAGATCTTGGAATAAAAATAAATTCCACAATTGGATATGTTAAAATAAATTGTTCCTGTGCTGAGATAATCTTATAACTGTGCCCCTGCTGTGTACTGTGTAATGACTGTGTCTGACCGTGCTTGGACATGGTCAGACATACAGTCATGGCCAAAAGTTTTGAGAATGACACCAAAATTATATTTTCACATGATCTGCCGGCCTCTGGTTTTTATTAGTGTTTGTCTGATGTTTATATCACATACAGAAATATAATTGCAATCATATTATGAGTACCAATAGGTTATATTGACAGTTAGAATGAGTTAATGCAGCAAGTCAATATTTGCAGTGTTGCCCCTTCTTCTTCAAGACCTCTGTAATTCTCCCTGGCATGCTCTCAATCAACTTTTGGACCAAATCCTGACTGATAGCAGTCCATTCTTGCATAATCAATGCTTGCATTTTGCCAGAATTTGTTGGTTTTTGTTTGTCCACCCGTCTCTTGATGATTGACCACAAGTTCTCAATGGGATTAAGATCTCGGGAGTTTCCAGGCCATGGACCCAAAATCTCTATGTTTTGTTCCATGAGCCATTTAGTTATCACCTTTGCTTTATGGCAAGGTGCTCCATCATGCTGGAAAAGGCATTCTTGGGCGCCAAACTGCTCTTGGACGGTTAGGAGAAGTTGCTCTTGGAGGACATTCTGGTACCATTCTTTATTCATGGCTGTGTTTTTAGGCAAGACTGTGAGTGAGCCGATTCCCTTGGCTGAGAAGCAACCCCACACATGAATGGTTTCAGGATGCTTTACAGTTGGCATGAGACAAGACTGGTGGTAGCGCTCACCTCTTCTTCTCCGAATAAGCTGTTTTCCAGATGTCCCAAACAATCGAAAAGGGGATTCATCAGAGAAAATGACTTTGCCCCAGTCCTCAGCAGTCCACTCCCTGTACCTTTTGCAGAATATCAGTCGGTCCCTGATGTTTTTTCTGGAGAGAAGTGGCTTCTTTGCTGCCCTCCTTGAAACCAGCCCTTGCTCAAAGAGTCTCCGCCTCACAGTGCGTGCTGAAGCACTCACACCAGCCTGCTGCCATTCCTGAGCAAGCTCGGCACTGCTGGTAGTCCGATCCCGCAGCTGAAACAGTTTTAAGATACGGTCCTGGCGCTTGCTGGTCTTTCTTGGGCGCCCTGGAGCCTTTTTGACAACAATGGAAGCTCTCTCCTTGAAGTTCTTAATGATGCGATAGATTGTTGACTGAGGTGCAATCTTTGTAGCTGCGATACTCTTCCCTGTTAGGCCATTTTTGTGCAGTGCAATGATGGCTGCACGTGTTTCTTTAGAGATAACCATGGTTATCTGAAGAGAAACAATGATACCAAGAACCAGCCTCCTTTTAAAGTGTTCAGTGATGTCATTCTTACTTAATCATGACTGATTGATCTCCAGCCCTGTCCTCATCAACACCCACACCTGTGTTAATGGATCAATCACTAAAACGATGTTAGCTGCTCCTTTTAAGGCAGAACTGCAATGATGTTGAAATGTGTTTTGGGGGTTAAAGTTCATTTTCTGGGCAAATATTGACTTTGCAAGTACAGTAATTGCTGTTAAGCTGATCACTCTTTGACATTCAGGAGTATATGCAAATTGCCATTACAAAAAATGAAGCAGTAAACTTTGGAAAAATTACTATTTGTCTCATTCTCAATACTTTTGGCCATGACTGTACATACACACAGCTCATGGGCAGGTAAAGAAGCAAAAGAGAGTATACAGACATTACAGCAGGGGATCACAGCTGATTCTTTTTGTGAGGTAAAACATTTCACTGCCTGTTTTTAAGTAATGTTTTACCTAACAAAAGGAATCACCTACGATCCCCTGCTATAATGTCTGTATACTCTTTTGCTTCCTCCCCTGCCCAGGAGATGTGGTATGATCAGACCATGTTCCTGCACGGTCAGACACAGACGTTACACAGTACATAGCAGACAAACAATTCTAAAATTATCTCAGCACAGAAACATTTTTTTAAACATGTCCAATTGTGGAACTTATTATCATTTAAATATCTATTGATTAAAATTTTGATTAAAATTAACTTTGTTCATGGGAAAACCCTTTTAAGGGATTTGAACTGATTGTTTGTTTCTACAATAATACAGTATATAGAGAAATTATGTTTTCTTATTAATCTCAGCTACAAGCTGGGCTTCATAGGAGGACTAAGATGGCAGCCATTGGAATCTTCAGCAAGTTGTCAGCTGCCATGATAAGCCATCAGCATCCCACGATCATGTTGTAGAGGGGATGAGAGCTTGTGTGCGTTGTCAATTCATCCATTTACACACGTGGTCAAAATTGTTGTTACCCTCGTTTAATGAAAGAAAAACCCACAATGGTCACAGAAATAACTTGAATCTGACAAAAGTAATAATAAATTAAAAATCTATGAAAATGAACAAATGAAAGTCAGACATTGCTTTTCAACCCTGCTTCCACAGAAACTCATGAAATCGGCCTGGACAGAAATGATGGTACCCCTGAAAATAATGTGACAAAAGGGACATGTTAAATCAAGTTGTGTCCACTAATTAGCATCACTGGTGTCTACAATCTTGTAATCAGTCAGTGGGCCTGTATATAGGGCTACAGATACTCACTGTGCTGTTTGGTGACATGGTGTGTACCACACTCAACATGGACCAGAGGAAACAAAGAAAAGAGTTGTCTCAGGAGATTAGAAAAAAAATTATAGACAAACATGTTAAAGGTAAAGGTTATAAGACCATCTCCAAGCAGCTTGATGTTTCTTTGACTACAGTTGCACATATTATTCAGAAATTTAATATCCATGGGACTGTAGCCAACCTCTCTGGATGTGGCCGTAGGAGGAAAACTGATGACAAATCAAACAGATAGATAATACGAATGGTAACAAAAGAGCCCAGGATAACTTCTAAAGAGATTAAAGGTGAATTTCAAGCTATAGGAACATCAGTGTCAGATCGCACCATCCGTCGTTGTTTGATCCAAACTGGACTTCATGGGAGACGACGAAGGAGAACACCATTGTTGAAAAAAAATCATAAAAAAGCCAGACTGGAATTTGCCAAACTACATGTTGACAAGCAGCCACAAAGCTTCTGGGAGAATGCCCTATGGACAAATGAGACAAAAATGGAAGTTTTTGGCAAGGCACATCAGCTCTATGTTCACAGGCGGAAAAATGAAGCATATCAAGAAAAGAACACTGTCCTTACTGTGAAACATGGAGCAGGCTCTGTTATGTTCTGGGGCGGCTTTGCTGCATCTGGCACAAGGTGTCTTGAATCTGTGCAGAGTACAATGAAATCTCAAGACTATCAAGGAATTCTAGAGAGAAATGTGCTGCCCAGTGTCAGAAAGTTTGGTCTCAGTCGCAGGTCATGGGTCTTGCAACAGGATAATGACCCAAAACACACACCTAAAACACCCAAGAATGGCTAAGAGGAAAACATTGGACTATTCTGAAGTGGTCTTCTATGAGCCCAGACCTAAATGGCATTGAGCATCTTTGGAAAGAGCTGAAACATGCCGTCTGGAAAAGGCAGCCTTCAAACACGAGACAGCTGGAGCAGTTTGCTCATGAGGAGTGGGCCAAAATACCTGTCGAGAGGTGCAGAAGTCTCATTGACAGTTACAGGAATCGTTTGATTGCAGTGATTGCCTCAAAAGGTTGTTCAACAAAATATTAAGTTAAGAGTACCATCATTTCTGTCCAGGTCTATTTCATGAGTTTAACTCTTTAAAAAATTGTGTGGAAGCAGGGTTGAAAAGCAATGTCTGACTTTCATTTGTTCAATTTCATAGATATTTTAATTATTATTAATTTTGTCAGATTCAAGTTATTTCTGTGACCATTGTGGTTTTTCTTTCATTAATTGAGGGGTACCAACAATTTTGACCATGTGAGTAAATGCAGAGATTGAAAGTGGCATTCAAATGACTACACTGGTTCAAATCCCACTAAGGACAACATCTGCAAGGAGTTTGTATGTTCTCCCCGTGTTTGCGTGGGTTTCCTCCGGGTTCTCCGGTTTCCTCCCACATTCCAAAGACATACTGATAGGGAACTTAGATTGTGAGCCCCAATGGAGACAGTGCCCATAATGTCTGTAAAGCGCTGTGGACTTAATGGCGCTATATAAGTGAGTAAAATAAATAAATTAAAAATTACACTGCAGGCATCTGCACTAGCTTTGGTCGCTACTGTTACAGACAGATGCTGGCTGTGTAACACAGCTACAATATGATGGACATAGTGCAGGCTCAACTCTTAAGTCCACTTTATACATGCAGACCCAAGAAGGAGTTAAAAGTGGAAAGAGGATAGTAAAATAGCAAAAAATTACAATTGATGGTGTGCTAAACCTCTTGCTAAATTTCCCCTTCTGACTATATTATTTATAGCATCTTAATGCTATAATGTCATATTAAAAAAAAAAAAAAAACGTTTTTTAAATAACATTGGAAAAATCGGTAAATATATGGATGAAATGCAAATATAAATTTTTCTAAGTTTTTCAGAAATTAGTTTGAAAAAAATATATTTTTTTATTATTATTATTTTATAAGATAATATACAACATTTCAAAAGAAATAGTGTAGTCTTATAATCATGGTGATGATTTATTTTGTTGCATGTTAAGGAAAACATGGAACTGGGTGAAAAAAAAACACTTGAATCAACCATGCAATTTGTCATCATGTCATCTCCTGACCCATGATCTCAACGCCTTGACATTAGTGCTAACACAGTGACAGAAAAGAAAACATAGTATAGTCTACTTTATTCTTGTGGGGTATGACATTTAAAAAACTAGCCCATAAAGGTAAATATTCAGTATTGCAGAAGGCCAGCATGATGATAAGCTAATAACTGATTAATAGAGTTTGTATCATGGTCCTAATGCATGGAGACACATGCAGAAGAAAACATTATACATAATTGGTGTTGATTTCTGGGATCTGGGAGAGCAGCTCCAATTAAGGAAATTGTTTTCTTCAACATGTGTCTTGATATTCTTTCTGGAATCTGGTGGGACTCCTGAGAGTAGAATCCCGCTACATGACCAGCATGGTCTTTGGGTTGTTGTTCATCTAGCTTGACGGCACCTAGTTAGCAGCCTAGCTTCAAAATCAGGTTCTTTTGTTGCTCTATGTCTCCTAGTATCATTTCTTTTGCTTTTTTAGAATACACTAATGCCATAGAGAGACAAGAGAGTTTGATGCAGTTGTGTTTAACTATATCGTTCTATTACACTGTTTAAACAATTACTAGAAATCAACCTGTTTAAGATAGTTTATCTTCATCTTTTCCCTAATACCTTATTTAATTTGTTCTTGAGGATCAGCATCTTAACAGAATAGTGAAGGCAAGAGTCCTTAGAGGTTCTGCCACTTCCTCCTCAGATCTCCATTGTATAACAACTTGTATGAAGTGATGAAAACTGATCAAGGCATACAAAAGAAAAGCAAAGTGAGGTTTCTTTGTAACTTGACTTTGACTAATACCATACATGGTTAGCCCATGTTCTACTCAAGGAATTAACATATCAATTACTCAGCCCTGCATTAGATTTCATACTTCCAGGCTGTCCATGGATGAGTGGTCTAAACACTGGATGCTCATGGCTGCAACAGTCATCTGAGTAATCATTTGACCCTTTCCAAGGCATCCATGCAAAAGAGGATTGAGCAAACATAAGTATTGTCAATCGTCAGCTGCAGTGAACGATCAGAGATGATTCATGTGCAACAAAAGTACTTGAATTGTATCACAGAAATAAGGAATTGGGATATTCATCATTGCTTTGGACTATACACCAAGTTTTGGGCTTTTTAGAAATCTAGTCAGAAAGTGGCCAATGCCTTTAACCCATTCAACACAATTGACGTACATGTACAACTTGTCATAATGGGGAAAGTGTTCCCGCAATATCATGTACAGGTACATCATGCTGATCATGTGGGCACAGAAGCATTGCACATACAATCACTGCCTTGAACTTGGCATAGCTAACATAGTGCAGGCAATACAAGGCTGTCTAACCTTCTAGATGCAAAGACCTTCTGGGTCTGCCAGGTACATTGGCCCGATAGGCTCTGCCATGTGCAGAGTGTAAGACTAGCAAGTGTAATGCATATTGTATCAGAGATCGGAGTACTCATTGTTCAAATCCCATAGAGATATTAAGTAAAAAAGAGTAAAAAAGTTAAAAAAAAGGTAAAAAAACATGATTAAAAGGTCAAATGTAAATAAAAATCGTATCACTGAAAATGTCAACTCATCTTGCAATAAAAGTTCCCACTCAGCTTTGTAAGCAGAAAAATAAAAAAAGTTACAGCTTTCAAAATTTGGTGATAAAAAAAAATTATCTTTTGTAAAAAAAAATATTTTTACTGTGCAAAACTGCTGTTTATTTGTTCATTCTGTCTCCTACAAATCACAATAGCAATCAAAATATGGTATGTATCCCAAAATGTAACAATAAAACCTTGAATTAATCTGAAAAAAGCACTCAATCAGTTTTGTGGGAAAAAAATAAAAAGTTATAACTCTCAAAGAGATGCCATAAAATTATATTTTACAACAAAAAACATTTATGGTGAACAAAAGTAGCAAAACATAAAAATAATCCTAATAAATCTGGTATTGTTCTAATCATACTGACCAAAAAAAATAACATTGTTTTATCATTTATTTCACACAGTGAACAGCATAAAAAAATTAAAATAAAAACAATTCCTAAGCTACTGATTATTTGTTCATTCTGTTTCTCCAAAATTATAATAAGGTTACTTTCATATCTATCCTGTGCTCTTTATTGAGCATATACTTTGGAATTTATGTCTACAAAACAAAATAAAACAGGATTCAAATGAATCCTCTGACAAAACCATTCACTATAATAAGGCACAGCAAATGACTTTGGACTCTAGTGTCTGTTGACTCCATATGCCTCTATTCCGATGATGTCCCATGGTTTTAGTCATACAGAAAACTGCAATCAACCACGCTTTTGTGCACCTTTAACACCACCAGAACAGAGGCCAGATGGATTCCTGAGTAACTCAGCCTGCCCCATTAGAGTGAATGGTCCTGTCAGAGGTCTTGCATCATGTTTTTCACTGATTTAGATGGAAACTCTGACAGTGCTCAACATAGAGCACAGGATAAATGTGAACAAAGCCTTAAAAGCAATAAAAAATCTATTATTTGAACCAAAATGCTACCATTAAAAACTTAGACTCATCCCACAAAAAAGAATCCCCCACTCATTTCCATTATTTGTCAATGAAAAATAGGGGATTTGCTGGTAGCTCAAAGGCTCAGTAAAAGCGACAGTGCTCTCTTCAAAAAAAACACACAGCAAAATCTGTTGCCAAATCCAATCCTTCTTAGTGTGCCAAAACTACATTTAGCATTCACATGTTTGCTATAATGTAACGGGAAGATCTCACTTAATAATTTAAGGGGTGCATGTCTCCAGAAGAACAAGCTGGCTTCAATGTATTTCTGCACGAACCTGACTTATTTGTGATTTTCACTCTGCAACGTCCCCTGTATGCTGTTTTCTGGAAAACACCTGTGGAATCAAAATAGTCACTATAAGCTTAGATAAATTCCCAGGGAGGTGTAATTTTCAAAATAGGGTCACTTGTTTGGAGGGATCTGGTGTTCTGGCACAGTTGGGGCTTTATAAGTTGCATCCGCAAACTATTCTAGTCAAATCTGCACTCCAAAAGTTAAATAGCACTCCTTCACTTCTGAACACCGTTGAGAAATTGTGTATTGAATTGTGTGGTCCATTTTCTCCTATGTAAAAATATGTTTATCTTCATGGCCTGATATTTTAAAATTTCTGCACTGCTAGATTGGGTCAATTTTTTAAAGGGAGGGTTCTGCTGTTCTCACACCTAGAGGCTCTACTGATGTGACATAACACCCACACATCATTTTAGCAAACTAGGCACTCCAAAATGACAATCCTTGCCTTCTTCGCATGATTCTTATTCTTCCGTTACCAGTTGTACTAGTGAAAAAAGTGAAATAGCAGTCCTTCCCTTCTGAGCACTGCCATGCTACCAAACAGTAGTTTACGATCACATATTGGATATTGTTACACCTGAAAAAAATTGTGTAACAAATTGTGTGTTCCATTTTCTCCTATTGAAAGAAAATATGAAATAGTGAAACTGCGCTTAGGAGGAGGTATTGGGATTATCTAAGTACTTCCTTTGACAGGGAATCTAGAGTAATAAGTCTCTTATTCTTTATATCAAAACACCTCCCAGTTACTTGATAATCACACCTGTTCATTACAGGGAAAAAATGGATTACCGCAAGTTGATTCCATACACGCAACACTTTAAAGAGACACTGCCGAGTAAATATAACACTGCTATCATTTCATTGACCTACAGGAAACAGTGGACTTCTACGTGTTGATCTCATGCATGCAGTATTCCATAGAGGTATTGTTGAGCAAATATACCCCAGCTGGTAGTATATTGTCTGCTACTAATTGTTATTAGTGGGGAATACTATTAAACCTCAAGCCTGATTTAGCAGCCATATCATATGTAAATTAACACCTTTTGAATTTGCATATAGGAAAATATATCCACCTGCATTGGAACTCTGGCTTTATGTGTGTGCTCTAAAGCCCGACATTTTCAATAAATATACATGCATAATTTTATTCTTGTATCAACGCACAATAAGGCCACTAACCTATTCTGTGAACACTGTCCCTATAGGTTGAGTGTTTTCTATACATATTACTCTAGAATCCCTGTCAGAGAAATCACTTAAATAATCCCAATACCTCCTCCTAAGCACAGGTTCACTATTTCATATTTTCTTTCAATTTTAGCGATAAGTGTATTGGTCACATAATATGCAGCTGGGTTAGGAGGCTAGTCAGGAGCGCCATTGTGGTCATTCATATTCATTTTCTCCTATTACCTCTTGTGAAAAAATAAAAACTATTGGAATAATGCAACATTTTTGTGGACAGACGTAATTTTTTGTTTTCACAACCCACTATTATAAAATTCTGTGAAATATTTTTGAGTTCATGATCCTCAACGCACCCCTCCATGAATTCCTTGAGGGGTGTAGTTTCCAAAATAAGATTCCCTCCCAATTTGTACTTCAAAAGACAAAGAGTGCTCCATCCTTCCCAAGCCCTGTCATGTTTCCAAATAATAATTTCCAGCCACATATGGGGTATTGCCACTGTCAGTAGAAATGGTGAAAAGGAAAAAAATTGTGGCATTGTGGCTAAAACAACATTTTAGTGGAAAAAAATAAATTTTTCATTTTTTAATTCAATTTTATTTAATTCCTGAGACGCACCCAAAGAGCGAACAAACTTTCTAAATAGGTTTTTGAATCATTTGAGAAGTGCATTTTTTTAAATGCCATATTGTTTGGTATAAGTATATTTTTGAGCTTGGGTGCTTCAACTGCCTTTATGAAATCCCACCAAAGATTTTCTATGGGATTCAAGTCTTGTTGGAAGTTCTAATGGTGCTTAAACTTCAGCGCAGAAGGTATGATATTTTCCCCTACGATTTCACAATACTTGATTGAATCCATTTTCTCGCCACATGTTGATGGTTTTCAGTTCCAGAGGAAACTAAACAATCCCAGAGTATCACTGAACCACTCCCATGCTTGACTGTAAGCAGGGTGCTCTTTTCAGCATATGCTTCGTTTGTCCTCCTCCGGACATACTGCTGATCTATAAGCCCAAAAAGTTAAAGTTTTCTTTCATCGCCCCACAGAACAGAATCCTCACATTTCTGTGGCTTAATAATATTGGTTTGTGCATATGTGTTGTGCTTTTCAGTCAGTAGAGGTGTACATCTTGGAATTCAGTGTGTAGTATGCACTTAACTGAGCAAACTGAAGCCTCGATTTTCTACAGCCATCAGATCTTGATGCAAGTCTTTGGTAGTAACAACTACCTGCCTGTGAGTTCTTAGCCCCATTCTCAAAAAATATTAAAAGTCTTGGATAATCCCTTTAAACAATAGTCAGCATACAGCTGTCATCATTTAAAGTGATTCTGATTAACCCCATATAAAGTATATCTGTTCTAGTAGAATTTCAATAATATTTTCTAAGCTGAATAATACACTAAAAGCCATTTTGTGTAAACTGCTTACAACTCAGCAAAGGGATCTCCTTGTTGAAAATGATCAGTCAGGAGAAGGGTACAAAAAATTTCCAAGTCATTAGATATACCATGGAACACTGTGAAGATGGTCATCTAGAAGTGGCTTAAATTTGGCACAACTGAAACCTAGAAATACCTAGAACTGGACGTCACTCAAAACTGATTAGAAGAAAAGAAGGACATAGGTCTGGGAGAATGCCCAAAGGCCTACAGTAACATTAAAGAAGTTGCAGGAATTTCTGGCAAGTACTGGTTGTGTACTGAATGTGTCAACAATCTCCCATATTTTTCATATGTCTAACTTGTGGGGTAAAGTGGCAAGATAGAAGCTATTTTTCAGTAGCTGGAACTGGAGTTTAAGTCAAGATGGAGGGAATTTAACACTTTGAAATATTGATCAATTTTACATCAAAATCTTTAGGCCTCTCCTAAAAAAGCTAAAGATGAAGAGGAATTTTACCTTTCAGCACAACAATGACCCCAAGCATACCTGAAAATCAACAAAAGAAGATCCAACTTTTGGAGTAGCCAGTCCAGACCCCAGACCTGAATCCTATAGAAAATCTGTGAGTTGACCTGAAGAGGGCGATGTACACAGGAGATAACCTCGCAATCTGAGATATTTGGAGCCCTACTGCAAGGAAGGGTGGAAAAAGATTGCCTATTCTAGATGTGCCATGCTGATAGACTCCTACCCAAAGAAATGGAATCCTGTCATAAATTCAAAGGGTACTTCAACAAAGTATTAGTTTTTCCACCAAAAAGATTTCAGTTTACTTTTCAATTGAATTGTACAGATTATAATCGGTGACATTAAAGGTGCAAAAATTTCTGGAATGATTCTTCTTGGTATGATTTTTTTACATGATAAAAATCTGGCATTTTAATAGGGGTGCGTAGACTTTTTATATTCACTGCTGCATATATGAGGTGTCTTGTATTGATTTTACTCTTACGTGCCACCTCATTTGTTCTTTGAGTTAGATTAGTAGTATTGAGCTATTTAAACTGTTGGTGTTTTATTGGTATATTGCAAACAACAGAAACTGTACATTTTGGTAATAAACCTAATTTTAAGAGGGGTTAATAAAAAAAAGTAGACATGCAGGTTATTGCATGTATAAATAGGTGGTTACACATAGCACATAGCCATACAAACATTAAATCCTATAAAAAATGGAACGTTGCACAAATATCAAATACATTTCATATTTATTAAAAAGGATACCAAGTATATCTCACAAAAAAAGTTTGGGGGGAATACACAATTAAAAAAGACTGGATGAGAGGTATAATTCTTCATAAAAAATAGCCATTTCTACACCAATAAAATTTTAATCGAATGGCAGACCAATTAATCCGTATAGGTGCTACAGTGCAATTAATCAATATAAAGTGAACAGATTAATATCATCATGGTCATATATACACATGAAAAGTTCTAGTGCTTATATCTGTAAACAAAATCTGGGTATAAAGTGCCATTAGTATGATCAGTGCAAGGTGACAGTGTATGATAAATAGGCAGTAAATAGTATGGTACAGACCTCTCATGCAGAGCAAATCCCGACGCACGTTTCGCCTCACTGGCTTTCACTAGGGAAAACCCCATGATGATATAAATCTGTTCACTTTATATTGATTAATTGCACTGTAGCACCTATACAGATATATTGGTCTGCCATTCGATTAAAACTTTATGCAACGTTCCATTTTTTATAGGATCTAATTTTAAGAGGGTGTTGAATAATTTTGATTGCAACTGCATGTCAAATTTGTTTTTTAATTTTCATATTTGGGGTTAATATTACCTTTTTTCTGGTTTGGACCATACAGAGTAGGTTACACACAATATATGTAACGGGACTGGGAGGCGGAACCTCTGAGCAACTATACAAGGGGGCGGTCCTTGTAAGGAAGCGGGTGGCTCCCAGGGAAGACGGGCAGGTAGTCACGGCAAGTGGCAGGGACAGTCTCTGGGTAGAAGGGCAGGTAGTCACGGCAAGTGACAGGGACAGTCTCTGGGTAGAAGGGCAGGTAGTCACGGCAAGTGACAGGGACAGTCTCTGAGTAGAAGGACGGGTACTCACGGCAAGTGACAGGGACAGTCTCTGGGTAGAAGGACAGCAGGCAGGTGGCAGGTGAGCGCTCCCAGGTGAGCGGGCAAGAGTCTCTGGACGGGCAGGTGGTCACGGCAAGTGACGGCAGAGCCTCCAGGTAGGCTAACAGACAGGTAGCAGGTGAGCGCTCCCAGGTGAGCAGGCGAGAGTCTCTGGACAGGCAGGTGGTCACGGCAAGTGACGGCAGAGCCTCCAGGTAGGCTAGCAGGCAGGTAGCAGGTGAGCGCTCCCAGGTGAGTGGGCAAGAGTCTCTGGACGGGCAGGTGGTCCATAGACAGACTGACAGGTGTCGGAAGGCAGACCGTCGGACCGCAGGCTTGCAAGCAGGTAAACGGATATCAGGCAGGTATCAAGCAGGAATCTGGCAGGTGACTGGCAGGTAACTGGTAACGGGACCTGAGGGCTGAAGCAGAGTGAAGGCTTTGCAACAACATTGCTCGGGCACCTCCATTTTGGAGGAGGTGCTTTATATATGGTGAGGTCCTCCGGCCATTGGCCGGGGACTCCTTAGGACGGCGCGCGCGGCCCCTTTAAGAGAGGGGGAGCGCGCGCGCCCTAAGCACAGTGGCCGGGAAGCAGCGCGCGCTGCCAGCAGAGCGGGAGGAGGACGCCGGGCACGGAGTGGAGAGGTGAGGGGAACAGCGTCCCTGCCTAGCAGGAGGCAGGGACGCGGACGCTACAGTACCCCCCCCTTTAGGCCCCCCTTTTTTAGGCCAGACAGAAATTTATCAAGGATGAGAGGGGCATGGATGTTCTCCCGGGGCTCCCAAGTTCTCTCCTCAGGACCAAACCCCTTCCAATCTACCAGAAAAAAGGTTTTTCCTCTTACCCTTTTGGTGGCCAGAATGTTCTCTACCTCAAACTCGCTTTCAGCGGAAACCGGAGCAGGAGGCGTACCTGTAGACTTGGAAAAAGAGTTAAGTACCACGGGTTTGAGGAGAGATACATGGAAGGAGTTAGGGATCCGCAAGTTGGCCGGGAGTTTCAATTTATAGGCCACTGGGTTGATTTGTTTGATAACTTCCAGTGGGCCGATGAACCGAGGCCCTAACTTGTAGGAAGGAATCTTGAGCCAGACATACTTGGACGAGAGCCAGACTTTATCTCCAGGACGGAATTGTGGAGGATCCAGGCGTTTTTTGTCAGCGTGTTTTTTCATCCGCTCGGACGACTGAAGGAGTGTGGATCGGGTACTCTCCCAAATGGAGGAAAATTTGCTAACGAGAGATTCCGCAGCCGGATTGTCCACCGAGGTGGAGACGGGAAATGGGATCCGAAGATGCTGACCGAAGACTACAAAAAACGGGGATTTGGAGGAAGATTCGCTCTCGTGATTATTGTAAGAGAATTCGGCCCATGGCAGGAGATCCATCCAGTCTGAATGGTGGGCATTAACGAAGTGCCGGAGGTAACTGGTCAGGATCTGATTGATCCGCTCCACTTGACCATTGGACTGTGGGAGGTATGCGGAGGAGAAGTCCAGGGTGACGTCTAGCAGCTTGCATGTGGCTCTCCAGAAGCGTGAGGTGAACTGGACCCCACGATCCGACACGATGTGGAGGGGCAGGCCATGGAGACGGAAGATGTGGCGGATAAAGTCTTTAGCCAGCTCGGGTGCAGACGGGAGGCCTGGCAGGGGAATGAAATGAGCCATTTTGGAAAAGCGGTCAGCGACCACCCAAATGACCGTACAACTGGCAGAGACAGGGAGATCCGTTATGAAGTCCATAGCTATATGCTGCCAGGGGGCAGCAGGTACTGGAAGAGGAAGGAGGCGACCGGCTGGCAGGTGTCTCGGAACCTTGTTGCGGGCGCAGGACACAGGCAGAAACAAAGTCTATTACGTCCTTGTGCAGGGTAGGCCACCAGTAGTGCCGGGTGATAAGCTGGAGGGTCTTTTTCTGACCGGCATGGCCAGCAAGCTTAGACGACTGACCCCAGTGTAGGATCTTCTCCCGATCAGGTACCGTTACGAACGTCTTACCGGGAGGGAGACGATTTAGACTCACGGGGGCCACCTGCATTACTCTGGCGGGATCGATGATGTGTTTAGGTTCCTCCTCAAGATCAGACACCAGGAAGGATCGGGACAAGGCATCAGCTTTGATGTTTTTGTCAGCCGGGCGAAAATGAAGAACAAAATAAAAGCGAGCAAAAAACAAGGACCACCGGGCTTGGCGTGGGTTAAGTCTCTGGGCACTCTGGAGGTAAGCCAAGTTCTTGTGGTCCGTGTAAATTATTACCGGGTGAAGAGCACCCCCGAAAAGCAGGTAACGCCACTTCTCCAATGCCAGCTTAATGGCCAATAACTCTCGGTCTCCTATAGCATAGTTGCGCTCGGAAGAGGAGAAGAGTTTGGAGAAGAAGCCGCAAGTTACCATTCTCCCGGAAGACGATTTTTGGGTAGGTACCGCTCCGGCTCCAGAGGAGGAGGCATCAACTTCCAGGAAGAATTGCTTGTTGCCGTCCGGGCGATGCAGCACCGGGGCGGAAGAGAATGCCTGTTTTAAGGAAAGAAAGGCTTCCTCTGCTTCGGGCAACCATTCTCTGGGATTAGTGCCCTTACGGGTGAGCGCAGAGATAGGGGCAGTCCGGGAAGGAAAGTGCGGTATGAAGAGGCGATAGTAGTTGGCGAAGCCCAGGAACCCCTGAATAGCCTTCAACCCCTCAGGTCGAGGCCACTTCTCGATGGCAGACAGTTTCTCAGGATCCATTCGTAGGCCAGTCTGAGAAATTATGTAGCCCAAAAACGGAAGCGAGGTCTGCTCAAAGAGGCACTTCTCATATTTAGCGTAGAGGTGGTTCTGCCTGAGCCTGAGCAGAACCTGACGAACATCCCTCCGGTGTGTGGGGAGATCCGGAGAGAAGACCAAGATGTCGTCCAGGTACACCACTACGCAGGAGTAGAGAAGGTCCCGGAAGATGTCATTGACCAACTCTTGAAAGACGGCAGGAGCGTTACAGAGACCGAAGGGCATTACCAGGTATTTATAGTGGCCGTCCCGGGTGTTGAATGCCGTCTTCCATTCATCCCCCTGACGGATACGGACCAGGTTATACGCCCCACAGAGGTCCAGCTTGGTGAAGATTCTAGCCCCCCTCAGACGGTCAAATAATTCTGGAATGAGCGGAAGGGGGTATTTATTCTTCACCGTGATCTGGTTAAGGCCTCTATAGTCTATACAGGGACAGAGTGAGCCGTCCTTCTTTTTGACGAAGAAGAAGCCTGCTCCCGCCGGGGAAGTAGATTTCCGGATGAACCCCCGGGCCAGATTCTCCTCAATATATTCTGACATGGATCGGGTCTCAGCAGCGGACAAAGGGTAAATGCGCCCACGGGGAGGAGTAGCGTCGGGCATCAGGTCGATTGGGCAGTCGTATGGTCTATGAGGGGGTAATGTCTCAGCCTCCTTTTTATTAAAGACGTCAGCATACGACCAATAAGGAGCCGGAAGACCAGGTAGATTGGCTGGAGTAGGAGAAGGACGAACAGGATGGACGGGAACTAAACAAGTCTTATGGCAGTCCTGTCCCCAGCGAAGGACTTCTCCGGTCTGCCAATCAAGCACGGGCGCATGTCTCTGAAGCCAAGGTAGGCCTAGTAAGAGGGCGTGAGAGAGTCCAGGCAGAACATGAAAGAAGATGCTCTCAGAGTGCAGCATTCCCACCTGCAGAGTTATGGATTCGGTGATGAGTTGGATGGGATGTGGTAAGAGGCCCCCATCCACGGCAGCGACAGATAAGGGTACAGCTAGAGGTTTGGTGGGAATGCAGTATTTCTCTACCAGAGACTGAGAAATGAGATTTCCGGCAGCTCCAGAGTCAAGTTGGGCTAGTTCAAAATAACGGTTCTCCCCGCAGATGATAGAGACCGACAGCAACAGAGATGGAGAGGGTTTACTCTTGTCTAGGACGACCTCTCTGAGCGATCCTAGACACAGGCGTTTCCCGACCTCTCCGGGCAGGAACAGATCCGGTGCTCCTTACTGCCACAGTAGAAGCAGCTCCCCTCGGCACGGCGTAACTCTTGACGGGTTTTGACCATCTTGGTCTGGTCGACCTGCATAGGCTCGGGTGAGTGCGCCTGGGGAGTAGCGGGAGAAGTGACAGGTTTCTGAAAGGTAGGGGCTAGACGTGGAAACCTCCTCTCATGGGTGACCTCTTTGGCGCGTTCCAGGAACCGAATGTCAATCCAGGTGGCAAGAGTTATTAAGTCGTCGAGAGTGGTAGGTATGTCCCGACCGGCGAGTTCATCTTTAATATGGCCGGACAGACCCTCCCAAAAGACAGACACCAGGGCGTCGTTATCCCAGGCCAGCTCCGAAGCAAGGGTACGGAACCGTATGGCATATTGGCCCACGGTGAGATTTCCTTGATGGAGGCGTAGCAGAGATGATGCGGATGAGGTCTTCCGTCCGGGTTCGTCGAAGACTTTCCGGAAAGCCGTGAGAAAGGCTGGCAGGTTGGACACCAGGGGGTCTCCTCTCTCCCATAGAGGATTTAGCCAAGCCAGTGCCTCCCCCGTGAGATGGGACATGATGAAGGCTACTTTGGCCCGGTCGGAGATAAACTGGTGGGACAGGAGTTCAAAGTGCAGGGTGCACTGGTTTATGAAGCCCCGAGCTTGAGCGGGGTCGCCTCCGAAGCGAGGTGGTGCAGAAAGCCGGGGTCCGGGGCAGGATGCCATGGTATTGATGGGCAGCAGCGCTGCCGGGCTGCGAGTCATGACACTAGCGGTGGTTGCAGGTGGAGCAGTCAGAGTGTCCAGGCGAGAGTTGACATTCCGCAGATGACTCAGGATGGACTCCTGTTGGGACAGTTCATGACATAGGTCCGAGAGTGAGGGAGCTTGGGTGCCACCGGGTTCCATGGCCCGAGCAAACTGTAACGGGTCTGGGAGGCGGAACCTCTGAGCAACTATACAAGGGGGCGGTCCTTGTAAGGAAGCGGGTGGCTCCCAGGGAAGACGGGCAGGTAGTCACGGCAAGTGGCAGGGACAGTCTCTGGGTAGAAGGGCAGGTAGTCACGGCAAGTGACAGGGACAGTCTCTGGGTAGAAGGGCAGGTAGTCACGGCAAGTGACAGGGACAGTCTCTGAGTAGAAGGACGGGTACTCACGGCAAGTGACAGGGACAGTCTCTGGGTAGAAGGACAGCAGGCAGGTGGATGGTGAGCACTCCCAGGTGAGCGGGCAAGAGTCTCTGGACGGGCAGGTGGTCACGGCAAGTGACGGCAGAGCCTCCAGGTAGGCTAACAGACAGGTAGCAGGTGAGCGCTCCCAGGTGAGCAGGCGAGAGTCTCTGGACAGGCAGGTGGTCACGGCAAGTGACGGCAGAGCCTCCAGGTAGGCTAGCAGGCAGGTAGCAGGTGAGCGCTCCCAGGTGAGCGGGCAAGAGTCTCTGGACGGGCAGGTGGTCCATAGACAGACTGACAGGTGTCAGAAGGCAGACCGTCGGACCGCAGGCTTGCAAGCAGGTAAACGGATATCAGGCAGGTATCAAGCAGGAATCTGGCAGGTGACTGGCAGGTAACTGGTAACGGGACCTAAGGGCTGAAGCAGAGTGAAGGCTTTGCAACAACATTGCTCGGGCACCTCCATTTTGGAGGAGGTGCCTTATATATGGTGAGGTCCTCCGGCCATTGGCCGGGGACTCCTTAGGACGACGCGTGCGGCCCCTTTAAGAGAGGGGGAGCGCGCGTGCGCCCTAAGCACAGTGGCCGGGAAGCAGCGCGCGCTGCCAGCAGAGCGGGAGGAGGACGCCGGGCACGGAGTGGAGAGGTGAGGGGAACAGCGTCCCTGACTAGCAGGAGGCAGGGACGCCGACGCTACAATATACCTATTTCATGGGGTTATCATAAGGTATTGGTATGTTCAGTATAATTTGTAAAGAAGAAGACACATTTGCATATAATAGAGAACAAGAGATATAAGGTACTGTATAGGGTGTATAATATGGATTTGAAAACGGTTTAGTGTTAGATGTAAAAGCACCAAATGACTAACAATAAGACAGATTACTGTCAATACTACGATCCATTGTTCTGTTTTTCCTTAAAATGATTTAGATAGGATTTCTTCACATTTTCATTTTATAATTGACTACAGATAATGTAGTAGATAAGCATGTTAAAATAAAGTCATGATTTTGTTGAAAAAGTCAAAGCACAGTCTTTAAAAATGTTATTAATTCAAGCCAGATCCCATTGTTTTCCATATATTTTTTGCCTGAAAATATCTATGTTCTTTCAGATCTTACGTATGAAATCTATAAATCTTAAACATTGTGCTCTGCATCACATCTCATATATTTACATTTTTCTCATGCTCTGTCAAGAGGATCAGTAAAGCATAGATGATTACCATCATTTTATTTTATTATTGTGTGTAAATGTAAGTCACTAGTGATGTTCTAACAGAACAAAACTAAAATTACAAAAACAGAAATATTCTACAGAATTCAGTAGATTACTTGGATCCTAGGCAAAATTGACTCATGTTTTGCTTCTTGAAAAGTTTTGTTGAAACGAAGTTTCAGTAGTGTGAAAAAGTGAGGCCCCCACTCATTGATGTGATTGGAGCCAATAAAAAGAGCTGTCACCATCCTTGGTGATGTGCATAGTCACTGTGGATCAAAGACAGAAGCTTTAGAGTGACTGGCCACTATAGAAATATGTTTTTTTTAGGGCAGCTTAAAGGGAATTTAATCAGAAAATGACCAATTGTTTAAAATTGGTTCTTCTGCTATAAGTATTTCAATTTTTTACAATTTGGGCAATGTTTTTTTTTACATTGTGATTATGAAGATCTGAGATTGTGGGGCTTTAATAATCACCTAGGCAGGTTAACGATGCAACAATATTTTATTCCTTACATCCATGGTAACACAGCAATTCCAGGTAAATGTTCAAAATACAATTCTCTCAGTCCACAAGATCCTCCATACGACAGATAAAACAATGGAAGCACAGGTATCCAGTAGAACAGTCCTTTAAGAAATTTTAAATCCCAATTACATAGCCCCCAACTGTAGCATGTTTATCCTGCCCAGTTGGTACTGATCTCCATATGCCATAGATCCATCCATGGTCCTCAGAATAGATCCTCTCCCTTCGACAACATCCCACCAGCTCCCCACTAAACATGTGGCTTCTTTTCTCCTTCACTAGGATCAGCGCCCTGGATAGGAAGAACTGCTCTCACCCTCCCCCCAAAGCTAAGTGTGTATTAGTGGAGGTATTTTTCTCAGGTTGAACCCATCACCTGGGTCTGCACGTGAGACTCCCTGTGGTGATGACTCCACCGGATCTACATTCAAAACTCACACAATGAACCTAGTCACTGTTTGAACAATGGTTAGAGGCTCCTGAGATACTAATGAGATTAACAGAATTGATATTTACCTTTGGCAATCTCTTGTCAGACCTATGTATACATAAATTCCAGCATTGATTCTTGAAGCTGAACACTTTACAAGTAAAATTTGTGTACATAAACTGACGAGCAAACAGAACATTAAAGAAGTTGGCCACAACTTTTTATTATCTCCCCAATGTATACCCCCAGGGCCCATAAGTATATTTGTAAATACCTTCTGTTCCAGGTTCTGCCTGTGAGCAGCGCTATCGTTGGCTGCTCACAGGCATCACGTGACCCCGTGCTGACGTCACGACAAGTGAGGCATGACTCAGCACTGGGGTCCTGGCAGTGGCTGCTGGGTTGTGGGCGGGATTTCCCTGTTCGTCACACCCAGCATCCACCACGCGCTTTCCCGATGAATGGGGAGAGGGAGAGAGCGCGGTGGATGCTGGGTATGACGTGTGGGGATAACCCTGCCCACAACCCAGCAACCACCATGGAACGCGGAAGAGGGACCCTTGGCTGCAGCCTGGACTTGTCGTGACATCAGCAGATGTCAGTGCCGGCTGCAGCCGGGGGTCACATGCTGCCTGTGAGCGCCACACACAGGCAGTAACTGCAACAGAAGGTAATTACAAAAACACTTATGGGCCCCAGGGGAATACATTGGGGAGGGAATAATAAGTAGTGGACAACCTCTTAAATAAAACACAGCAAGCAAATCTCTAATAAAACACAATAATAATATCAACTGAAATGGAGCTCCGTGATGGAAACGTCTCATAGTCTTTAGTAAGTGGGCAGATCTTTCTTAAAAACAAAATGAGTCATTCTGCAATTTTCATAGTGTCCACTGGGGCTTTTCTTTAGACCCATACTTCATGTCATTTCTGGAAAAGTTTTTAGTAGGCTCCTTATCAGCAGATGCAGCATTAATATTACAGGTAACACCTCTATATGCAGCTATTAATAAAGGATTCACCAATCGCAAGAGGTGATTTTACAGTTCCCCCTGTTCTTCCTCCCTTTAGATTGACCTTTGCACATGCTCATTAAATACTTCAATACAAAAAATGTCTGTTCATTCATACAAAAGAGTCTGTTCATTGTTGCTAATGTAAATGTAGATTTAAATAACAGGAAATTAAGAGCCTAAAAAAGCCTTAGTAAACAGTGTGAAAACTGCAAGATTTATATTTTTCAATTTCTATAAAATATAGTTATAAAACATAAAGAAATGGCAAAGCATTGCACAACTATAGTTTAAAAGCATGGGCATGGGAACCTCATCTCATCCATATTTTATATTGATACACTTTCAATGTATTTTATGTGAATAATATTTTAATGAATCAGTTTTGGTAAAAGTGATACAATGTATAAAATTCAGTACAGAGCTGTGGAAGCAATGCATGACATAGGAGAATTTCTATTGAATAAAGAGTAGCATGGAAAGAATACTAGTCATGGTTTGCACTATGCAGAACACAATAATAGCATTGCTCCTTTGAGTTGAATGATATAGAATTCATATAGCCCCACTGTGTTGCCAGCTACAAAGTGCCTCCTTTAATATTGTCTTTTCTTCTTTGGACAATCATTGTTTGGATGTCCTTAGAAGTCTGAAGGGAACTTTATCAGGTCAAATAACTTCATCCAAGTCCTCTCCAGTATCATCCCTATACTTCCTGCAGAGTATCAGTAGGTCATTGATGTTATTCTTAGATCGAAATGGCTTCTTTGCTGTCCTTCTTGACAGCAGGCTAGCCTCCAAAAGCTTTCATCACACTGTGTATGCAGATGAACTTACACCTGTCTGCTGCTACTCCTGATCAAGCTCTGTACTGATGTAGGACTGATACAATAGTGGAATCCTCTTTAGGAGAAAGTGTTGCCACTTGCTGGACTTTCTTGGTCCCCCTGAAGCATTCTTCACATCGATTGAACCGCTTTCTTTGAAATTCTTAATGATCTTGGAAATTGTTGATTTAGGAGCAATGTTACAAGCAGCAATTTCCTTGCCTGTAAAGCTCTTTTGATGCAAAGCAATGATAACTACATGTGTTTCCTTGGAGGTAACCATGGTTAACAGAAGACGACAATTATTATAAGCAATGATTTCACGCGCCAGTCCTTTTAAAGCAACCAGTCTGCTCTTAGGCTGTGTGCCCACGATGCGTTTTTTAAGCGTTTCTGCAGCATCAAAAACGCTGCAGAAACGCTTAAAAAACGCATGGTAGAAGGCCTGCCATGTTTCCCAATGTTAATCCGCATGTGCTGTGCACATGCTGCGGAAATTTCCGCTGTGGATTATCTTTGCGGAAAAAATGCAGCACTACCAATTATTTTGCAGAAGTGCTGCGTTTTCGCCGCCATTGACTTGCATTAGAACGCATGGATTACGCATCACTGTATATGTAGATGCACATTCCATGCGTTCTAATGTGCGGATGGTACCCAGGTCTAGAGAAGAGGAGACTCTCCTCCGGACCTGGGTACCATTGAAAACTGTTAAAAAAAGAATAAAATAAAAAATAAATATATACTTACCTTCTGGCGGCCAGCGCTGCACTCCTCCTTGCTTGGCTGCAGTTCGCGATGGAATGAAGGACCAGAGCTGACGTCAGAGTCATGTGACAGGTCACGCGACGCTGATGTCGGCAGGTCCTTCAGTCTACCGCTGCTGGCAGCCGGGACGGTGAAGCAAGCCAGCGCGGGCCATCGGAGGGTAAGTATACATTTATTTTTTTATTTTTTACCATTCTCTCGAGTCACAGTATATAAATCCATGCCGTTTGCATGGATTTATATAGTGTGACCAAGTTGACAAGCACTTTCCAAGTGATGCTAAAATCCCTTGGAAAGCGCTTGTCAACCCGCATGCGGAAATGCAAGTGGAGAACGCTTCACATCCGCTTGTCTCTGGCAGGAAAACGCATTTACAATCCGCATGTACAATCCGCATGCGTTTTTTTCTGCCAGGGAGATGCGGAAACGCATGCGGAAAAAATCCTGAGCATTTCGGCATCGTGGGCACATAGCCTTATAATTCAATCATGATAGAGTGATATCAGCTAACTTGTCCTTGTTACCACTTTACCCTAAGCTAAAGAGAAAAGCACTGAAATGCTGTAACCAGGTGATTTTGTGGTAGAGGCGAAATGCATGTCAATTTATGCAATTTTTTGCAATTCATCTGATCACTCTTCACAACAATCTAGAATTAATGGAAATTGACACTATAAAAACTGAAGCAGCAAAGTTTGTGAAAACCAGAATTTGTGTCCGTCTCAAAATTTTTGGCCACTACTGCAAAAACTGTGCAGTGGTACAAGTTCACATATGTGTGAAACATTGAAGATGAAATGAGAATATAAAATGAGAATATCAGCATTCATAACTATTAGAGTGCAGAGAACAGATCATGTATCCAGATTGTTAAAAACCCATTTAAGGTAAATGGATCATCAAGCTAAATCAGCCAACCATATTCAGTAATAATACTTTTTTCTGTCTAAACACTTCCTAAACTGAACAAAAACCTCAATTACAGCTAAATTGTTATTCGGGTTGACCTTTTTCACATCTTCAGGATAGTATATAATCCAGACTCATTATTTCTGATTCATCAAAGCTTTTATTATGCCAGTATTCTGGCTTTGAAAAGTTGCATAATTTTGGTGCAACTCAAGGCTGTGCTAAAATTTTGTGACTTTCGATGTCCTCGCACCATTTTAGCCCAGGTCTGACAAAGAGGGCCAAGCTGGGGTGTAACAAGGGTGTGACAACTGCTGCTCATCAAATTCATGAAGAGCAGCAATGCTCCTTATGTCACAAATCTTACTCGAGTAGGATTAAAGATATGAGTAGGATTTGTGACTTGAGTAGAATTTGTGATGAGGTGCAAAACAGAGGTGTACGCCACTCATCCAACGCTCCTGATAAACAGGTTACTTGGATGCTGTAAGCACTATATTGTGGGTAACAGTAACAAAATCAATACAGTATATTAGTACACTTCCGAACACAGCGATGTGACTAAATATGCTATTGATTCAATGTTCTATTTATATACATTTTCCTTATTATCTAGCAAGTAAATGACAGTTGGTCAGTAATGCTTAGCTTTTATGTCTCAGCTTAACAGGTGTCACTCTCACTACCAGGCCTGTCACCGTCGTATTCTCGTTAAGCAATTCCAATCGTTACACTGGTTCTAACAGGGGTCACTAACATTTCTCGCTGGGCTGCAAGTCCTAGATATGTGAATCACTTGGAAAACAGTATGCTTGTCACACTGGCCGCCTTTGTTCCTTGAAGCATGACCCCGACCCAGCCATCAGGAACGGTCTTCTGTTACAGCCGGATTGTCTCTCGAGCCTGGTTCAGATCTGGTCATGCCCTTTCACTGGCCCTCCCAGCTCAAGTCACTGATCTTCATTTCAGCTCAGGTCATGGATCTTCCTCTCAACTCAGGTATAACTCGGGCCCTCTCCAGAATCTGATCGCTCTTGGACCCTTCAGTGGTGATGGTGGCTGTAAGCCCACTTTGCAGCCACACGACCTGGTACGGGCTCTGGTGTGAACACCCCCCTTCTCAGTCCAGCCAGGCCTTTTTACATGTAGTATGTGCGTCACAGCTGTCACCTGACCTGGTGTAGTCTCCAATCTCCTCCTTGCGAGAACATGAACTTTACTCTTGGGTTCCTAGTAATACAATTCTTTTTTTACTTTCACTTTCTCTTTCACCTTTGACCAGCAGACACTCGATTTTAACACTATTATATGTGTCTCTTCACTTCTTCATCCCTTTACATGCCTCTTCATGAATCAGGAGCGTCTGACTCCAGCACATCTCCTCATTAAGACCGGAGTGAACAACGCCAGTCTTGATGAATCGGGCCCATTGTTCCAAACTGCACAGCCTGTATTCCATAACTGAATATATAGGGCCAATTCTGTGGCTCCAGCCAAACCAACAAAATCACCAAGAAGCTGCCAGCAGTTAGAGTCCACTCAGTTCCATGCTTCTCTTACAAAGGGAGTCAGATATAAAGAACATCAGCTTGCCTTTGCATGGCTTGTTTGTATATTTCTACATTATCAATAGAATAGTGAAGGATTTACTAGCCAACCTATAAACCCGGCTTATAAAACTATACTGCATTATATAAAACTAAATACATTCTAATGTACCAATGAGTTAAACCACATAAACTAGGAAGGTCTGGCATGTTTTAGATTTCATATGAGGTTTCATTTTGTACCCACTTTAGGAAATGAATATTGCATTCATGGATTGTTATTCATACGCTTATGATGAACCATAGTGCTTTCATTTATCTCTAGAGAATAGCAATATTTTAACACTTTGCCACAGCGGAGTATGTTTTCCATCTCAATGTGATGATGCTACAGCTGAAATGGTGTTTTAGCCAAGTGATATTCCATATCTGACTATAAAAGTTTATGGTGCAGATATCATTGTGATATACACTTCATGAATGAAATGTTTCCCTGTGGTTGAATCGGTTAACCTACATTTTATATTTCCATTATGAATAACTGAATTATGGCACTAAGTCACCTTTTCTTTAAACAAAATTTTACCCTTCAGAAATATTGGATGTAACTGCAGTTTTATTGCTACATTTTAATAATGAGAGACCATGTGCTTATATAATTAGTCATAAATATATTCATTGCTCTGTATAGCAGTATTAACCCAGAACTCACTACACCAATTGATTTTCCGTCATTTCTATATACTAAAGAAATTACTAAAATTAAAACCCCCACCATTCCCAACAAACAACAAACCGTCCACGTTTTATAAACCTCACACCTGTTTTTTCTTAAGTTTTTGTACTGAATCAGCCAATAAATTCACCTCTATTTCCCAGTATAGCTCCTTATAACATAAAACTTTCTTTCCACCATGCCCAACTGTTTCTAATAGTCGCAGTCAAACCTAGAGCTGTCAATCAAGGAACAGCTTATCAGTCTGAGCTTTTACTTTTCAAGCTTTTGCGCTGTGACTTTTGAAATCTGTCAGCACCCAGTTGATTTTAGCCCTAACAATAAAGTCACACTCAATCTCCACCTAGTAGCTTTAGATTAAATTCTGATGTCATATACGTCATATTTACACAGTTAAAATTCATAACAAAGCAACCCACAGGCAATGGGATGTAATAACTGCAACAGAACCATTTCCTGTCTCCTTTTTTTTTTCTCACACTAGGTTTTGTGCAGTTTATTAGATGTGAATGTTTTGAAAATGAAAATCGTCTGGCCACAAGCCTGCTAGCCAGGCCTGAGGTTTAGAAGAATTTAGCCAAAAGAATATAAAGTTTTAAATGTTTTGGCCACCTAGAGCCCTGAAGTATAAACTCTAACAATTTATTTTTAATTTCCACCAGAAGATTATATGCAGTCGATAAATGACATTATGACATTTCAGGAAAAAAATTATCTACAATAACCTGAAAATATATATAGTGCATATTAATAATATATATAATATATATGTATATATGTGCATTCATACTGTGGATTTACGTAACTATGTGGATATATATATATATATCTATATATATATATACATAGTTACATATATACACAGTGTATATATGTTTATACATACAAGTATACAAGTATATACATTAAACATATACATTTATATACAGTATGTATAATATGTGTTATAAAGTTGTAAAGTATTTAACTTACCAATATAGCAGTTGAACTTTCGGATATTTTAAGACACTAAGGACTTACTTCAAACGTAATGTAATGTAAACTTTAACCACTAACTACATTTGAAAGATATATCCACCACAGTACTTTAAACACCTAATTTAGTATAGTAACAGCTTCTCTGGCACCCTCCCAAGGATAGGAAAATTTTACCAGTCTACTGAAACATCCAATAAATATGCTGTCTGTTTTAAACTTTAAAATCTCCTACTTTTACAACTAAACTTCTGGAAATATAAGCTCTAAATCCCAGATGTTGTAAACATAATTTGACGTGACACTGAATTCATAAATATATGATAAAATGCGATTAAAAAAGACCCACAGACTGGGAATGGGTGGACATAGACAAGCCCGGTGGCTCAGTGGTTAGCAATGTAGATGTGTAGCACTGAGGTCCTGGCTTCAAATTCCACCAAGGGCAACATCTGTAAGGAGTTGTTATGTTCTCTCGGTGTTTGCATGGATTTTCTCTGAGTATTCCTCCTACTCTCCAAAAGACATTTAGATGGCGAGCCCTAATGGGGACAGTAATGATGATATTTATAAAGGGCTATAGAAATGAATAGTACTAAAAAAGTTAGTAAAATAAATTATACACTTATATAGCAGTAGTTTTGGGGCCTTATTTCCCTATCATCTTCTAATGCTAGTCTCACCACCTCCAGCTGAGTAAAAATCAGCATTCTGTTTAGAACAGATAAGTGGTTTATTAAGCATAAAATGATAGAAAAATATTTGAGGGCTTTCCCCTTTCCCTCAAAAGGGCTCTAACTCCTCTCATATACTGTATGTGAGTGAAAAGGATGTTACTGTAGAAAAAATTGTGTCCTCAATATATGTAAGTGCTGCTCACTAGGTATTTTTTTTAGTTTACTTGTGATCAATATATTAATATAATTTTTTTTGGGGGGTAGCAGATGAACTGAGAGAGAGAAAGCTTGATAATTATTTGTTGGTAACGGTATGAACTGCTCGTAGAAACCTGGCAACTCTTAATAAAGCTTCCACTGACAGACTTTGCCCAAGCCACATTGCTAAGAAGGTTACAGTGGTATCCTGGCCTTCTAAAACCTATGGAGGGATATGGACTTACTAGAGGAACCCCTTGGTTGTGTCCACAGAGAAGTTCCTGGCTGGAGAAGTGACCTGGCAGACGAATGTTGACTAGCTGGGTCAAAACAAAAGAGGGCAGGTACAAGACAAAATTAGGAAAGATGAGGTCAGAGGGAAGCCGGGCAAGAACCAGCAGGAAGGAATCAAAATCAAATGGTTGCTGGAACAGGACCAGATAAGGATGCAACTAATAGATTGCTACCACACACTAAAAGAAAGTAAAAACTGATATAATCTGAATGGTGTCCTAGATATTTTGCAATAAGCAATCAGAATCACACTTAAGTATTATTGTCTGTTCTTTATTTTGTAGAGCATAATTGGGATTTGAAAAAAATGTTTAGAAATATGCTGTCAATTTTAAAAATGCCAAAATATCTATGGCATTGATAATTAATGTTTGAGATTGCTGACTCCTTCCTCTATTTCAGTAGCCAACTAATCCAAAAGCAAATCATGTTAATAGTCTATGAGGCTGTAAGTGTCACTATTCTCTTGTATGGCAGTGAGACCTGAGTAACCTACTGTTGTTGCCGGAAAACTGTCAGGGGTTTCTATTACCACTTCCTTTGAACTGGGAGAATCGATGTACTACTTATATTATCCTTACCAAGGCATAAATGACCTACAACCCACAACACAGTTAGTGAAGCCATAATCATACAGAACCAACTTTGTTGATGCCCTTACATTAGAATGCTCCTCTCACATCTAGCAATACAAGTCCTGTACTCACAGCTAAGCAAAAGTAAGAGAACATGGGGTGGCCAGAGAAAGTGGTTAAAGGCGTTGTCTGGGACTTTAACATTGATGGCTTATTTTTAGGATAGATCATCAACGTCTGATTGGTGGGGGTACAACATTTGTATAATGGCCACAGCTGGGGTACTGCACATTTGCCCTGTATTCACATAAATATGGGGTGGATGTGCAGTACCCCGCCACGGCCACTATTCCGTTGACTGAGCTGTGCAGTTTCGTTACGTAAATGAGCAGTTCCAGCTGCCACTACTGGGGACAGCTGATCGGCATAGGTGCCAGGTATCGCACCCCCACCAATCAGACAGTGATGACTTATCCTAAGAATAGGCCATCAATGTTAAAGTCCCGGACAACGCCTTTAAAGGACACTCTTAAGCCCTAATTTAAAAGAGGACAGAAATCACTAACTTTGAAATCCTGGCTGCAGATTGCACCCTATATTGCCCCATAACTCATCAATCTGCAGTTAATTTTAAGACCAACTGTCTTTCAAATAAGCTAGACGAGATCACAATGGAAAAAGAAAGGAGAACAACTCCAAACGAAAGTTCTTGCCCTCACTGTCCAATTTTTGTGACTCTAGGATTGGACTCCTCAGCCACCTTAGGACACACAAGTAAGCTTGATGGGTGTCATTCTCATTTCAAATGACGGCCGATGAAATAAATTACTATTAGTAAAATTGATATTGAATTTCATTTGATTTTCCCTCTTATAATGAATAAGAATAGCATATAATGAGGATAGCTAGTGGTCTAGATACTGGGAAAACATAAACTTCATATTACAGTTATCTTTGTTCCACGGCAACATACATGTGTCCCAGCTTAGGCCTTATGAGTACAATTGCATACTTTTTTTCCATTGATGAACATGCAGCTTAAGAACAAAAATGGTGCTCTCATATATTACAGCACATACTGTGGTCATATGGTGTTTTGACATAAATTAGTAAAGACAGAACTATTTTTTTACTCTCCATTGTTTCTTTGTAAGAAATTTGGTGACTTATATGGCATTTTATGAAACATTACATATTTCGTAATGCAAAATTTTTTCAGATGACAGCACATAGAATGTTTATAAAGAGAGTGTTAAAGGGACGGTTGCGTACAACTTGATTATAATAGAACGCAACCGAACCCTGGGGTCCGCGATGCAGCCTGGTGGACTGCGGCCGAACACCTTCCGGGTTAGAAGGAAATAACCAACTTAAATAACAATCCCCTCCTTGTTACAGCACACCGGAGTGGGAATAGAAATCTGCACTATCTCCGTTAACTTCACGAGAGATGTGAGATAAATAAAGTATCTGTAGTCCTGTTGCAGCACAGGGACTACACAGTTGGCGCTAGGATGCATGTGTGACTCACGCCGGCGTGTAAGTGCTCTCAGCCGGCGTTCTACCGGACTGAGGAGAATCACTCCACGTGGATCACAGGCGGTATCGGGAATACGGCGTCTGCAGACTGCTCGGGGTGTATGGCGACCCCCTAGTCGGAGCCAGTCTGTGCAGCCAAGCTACCTGCCTATTACCACTAAGCCTGCCTATTTCCACTAAAAGCACACGTGGAGCTCAAAGGCTAAGCGTCCACACAACACCATCACTGCTCAAAGATCAAAATGCCGCCATGTTTGTGGGCGGGACTTTTAAAGATTAAGCCCTGCCCACCATCGCACCATTGGTGACGTCACCCATGACCAATCAGGCGGTGCCAGGTCACCTGATCAGCTGGCTCCCGAACCACCAATCATGGTCCACCATGTCACGGGCATGCTCAGTGCGATGCATCTTGGACTTAGGCTGACGGAGCCCTGACTCCCTCCGCAACCCATACTTCATACTGCTAGGCACAAACATCAGAGATACAACTTGTGCATCTCGTGCACTAGCTAGGCGTTGGGACTGACAGTGATGCTGTGCAGCATCAGCCCTGGCTGGATGAGAATGGGAGACCACAGAATCCACTGATGATTCTGAACCCATTTCAGATCCAGCAACAGCCTAGTGCCTAACAGAGAGAGAGAAGTAGTTCTCTAAAGAACTGATTTAAAGGTGTTGTCCAGGCTTATGATGTAACTTTATTTAGGTTAAGTCATCAATATCCAATATTAGGAAGTCCGACAACCCACTTCTTCGCTGACCAGCTTTTTCAGGTCTGGTGAGGGCCAAATGGAGTGAATAGAGATCCAACAGCACAACCCTTTTTACAATGAAATGGTGGTTGCAGAAAAGTGAAGCTTAACTTCTAGTCGCTTCAAGGAGCTGACATACAGTTTTTGGCCAAAGCCACTCCAAAATGGGTGGAGCTGTGCTTTAACAATTATGTTTACTGTTTACTACATCTATCTGCCACCATAGCAGACAATAGCGGGTCGTTGGGTGTGCTTTGTGTTGGACCACCTCCAATTAGCTGTTGATGACATATCTTATAAATAGATCAATATCACAAGCCTGAATAACTCATTGAAAGGAAATTCGATTTCTCAAAGCAATATTATATAAATTATTTTATATTAAAATTTGTAGCACAAAGTGATTGTAAATACAATAAAACAATGATTTAAATTATTTGTTATAATTTTTGGCACTTTCTCATAATTAGGGTATAATTTATGCCATGTTCTTCATATCAATTTTACTTCTGCAAACAGATATCAGAATTTGAATTCAAAAAACATAAAATAATTTTACCTATTGGTCTACACAGTATTTCATACTACATGTCCAATCTATTACAAGTATAATAAATTATTTTGGGGGAATGTACTCAACAATTTTTTGTTCTCCAGCTCTGAACTGTATTTCTAGGTTTTTTGCAGCTGTGCATGGGATTTCCTTTTTTTATTCTTTTTGGGGATTTGTTCTTAGGTGTCTAATCACTATAATAAACACTTGGCAGAATAATTCAATCATTTCATCACATAGACCCATACATCATAACATGCATGACATAGAATTTTTTTTCGTATATTCATTCACTGGATTTTATGTTAAGTACATATGTCCGACAATGCTACGAGTGATAGTTAAGAATACTGTTACTTTGTCCAGCATTGCAAAAACTATTTTTTTTTGTTTATTGTAAATGGCCAGCACAGTCCTTAAAAATCATTTAGCGTGCTTGTGTTGACCTTTAACTTCTCTCACATTCTAGCATTCTGCCTTATTTCTGTCCATCTGTTCTAATCATTAGCAACATTTTGTTACAACAGATCTCCCAAGTAAATCAGCTGTCATCAGAACATATTGTGGCTGTTACTGTTTTGTTTCCATCAAATCAATTGTGTGCTCTGGACATTTGTTGTATTAAAAAAGGAGGGGGACAACTAATAGGAATTTAGTTACAAGGACGTTAAAAAGAAGGTCTTCTTCTGTCCAATCTCTTGTACCAAACAGTACAAAGTGTTTGACAGATTACTATGATTTATTATTAATATTACTATTATTGTTTGCATTATCCATTTACTTTTAGATAAAAATACAAATATATGTTTCAGGTTAATGGTCAGCCAATATAACTTCAATCAGTGAAATAGATCCCTGTCGTATATATCAGTAATAAGCCACCTATTGTACCACATTATACCTTCATTTTATTCAGAGGCACGTGGAGGATTTTTGTTTCAGATTCATATAGAATCATGACCTCAAAAGTATTCCCACTAGATACAATGGGGCAGATTTATTAGTCATAGGGCGCCTCAACCTTTTGCACCAAATTTTGGCATAACCAGTTATAAATATATTTATTCTGTGTCAAAACTGATTGTGGCTCATTCGAAAAAATTCATGTCTTTACTTGGAGGCCATAGCATGGCTGGAAAAGGCTAACTTGGATAAAAAAAATGTGACATGTTGCAAATATCGCCAAGATTTAGGAACAAATCAAGAATGCCTAAACATGAACACATTTGCAATAAAGTCAAGAATGCCATCAACATGGCTTATCTTAACTGGTGACAAAAGGAGGCCATGCCTTGAAAACATTTCAATCAAGAAATACAAAAACTGCCTATTGGACAGAAAGGTCTTATACCTTGATCAGATCATGTAAATGGTCTCTATTTTGTCAAAGTTCTTGACGTATGCCTCCTACAGCAGCCATAAAGTAGAATCAGTCATCCATACAATCACATGATTTTTTTTTTTACTGAATACCAGTACATGAAGTAGAGTACTATCCTTCACTCCTTTCAGAACAGTGGCTGTTCCCTCGTTTAGTCTCCTTCTTCCCTCAGGTAATGGCACGTGACCACTACAGATGGACACGGGACTTAGGCACCATTAAGGGAATGAAAGGGGATCGCTAGGTTGGTAGGCTGTATTTTTTATTTTTAAATCATGATTGACAGCTTTTTCAATATATATAATAGCAGTGGACATCCCCTTTAATGGAATCCTAAGGGCACGTTTAATGTTTACATCAGGCGCTATTCCACGCATACGTGCTAGAAAAGGGCAAAAATGTGATATGAATACTGCCACAAGGCCTACTTATACTGGACGATTTTTGCCCATAAACAGCCATTGATCAACTATATACAAGTAGATCACACAGGGTGATAAGATTCCAACATTAATGATTTTGTGGCTTGTATGAATATTCTAATTAGGAGGAGTGAGCATCTTGCTTGTTTGTTGGCTAATCGTCAAGATGTTTGCACAGGCTAATGAATGTGAAAACACATTCTTATGATTGCTTGTTTGCCAATTATTGACCCTTGTAAATGGGACTGTATAGACCACATAGCCAGAATGGTCTAAATTGTAATCATATAAGGCACAGCAAAAGTTATTAGATTAACACAATGAACAACCATGGTCTCTATCTACTGTACTGTCAATGAGCATAAAATATAAAAGTCCATTTACACGGGAAGAGCAAAATGCTAGCTCCTTGGGTATAATGATCTTTTGGTTTGCATAAAAAAAAAATCACCGCTAAGCACACTGAACCTTTTAACACAGTAGCCGATTAGTAGTAAGTGCCAACGATCGGCTGGTATAAATGGACATTTAGTTAGATTTTCCCAAAACTAGCCTAATAAAGCATGGGACTTTCCAAGTGAGTAAAGATAGTTTACTGTGCTGCATATTAGATAACAGATGGAAACAGAAGATAAGACTGTCTTTGTGTAAAGAAGAGTAATGAGACAACTAGGCTTTGAAGATAAGTACGATTTATTCTGATTAGTAAATGACATATTAAGTCATTGATGGGGCTGTGATAATAGACATCAAAACTAGATCATCTTGTGGGAAAGTGAATCAACAGAAAGTTATATCATGTCTATGAACAAAGCCTTTCCGATGCACGTATCAAGTGAAAATCGACATATGCAAGTATTTCTGTACTTTCTCTTCCATAAAAGTATTTGCACTACATCAAAACCCACTTTGTAAATTTAACACATTAATGTGTTCTCATTTTGGAAAGGTTCTCCATTTCAGGTGGAAACTCAATTCTCAGATATTACTCACATCACACTCTTAAAGAATAGTAGATTAGCTAAAGACAAGTGTGGTTGGAATGAAAATCTGCATCTTATTATACTGAAAGCTTAAAAATACTTCCAGTAATTGTATTGGAAACCTATTTCAGAAACTTGGCTGGCGGAAAGAACCTATTTCTTCCTGGAGAAATTAT
The DNA here is from genome assembly GCF_046119375.1 of Phyllobates terribilis. NCBI lineage: Eukaryota > Metazoa > Chordata > Amphibia > Anura > Dendrobatidae > Phyllobates > Phyllobates terribilis. Next base: position 421,133,950 of record NW_027362763.1, on the reverse strand, counting down.
AGTACCTGATCTCAGCGCTTTTTATCCTGCCAATATTTGGGTCAAACAATGCTTAAAGAAATGGCTTTAACATTCTTAGAAAAGATTTTGTGATAGCAATTGCATTCTATGTGGAAAAACGTAGAAAGAATTCTTACTTATAGTAAAATAAAGCTTCACTTTTATACAGCTAAATAAATCAGAAGGACTTGATCCTTTTTTATTTCACTTTGGTGTGCATGATTGAAAAGAGAACTGCGAATAATAGAATTTGGTTCAGAATCAAAATGTGAAGCTCTCAAGGTGCTGCTGTTTGGAAGGTTTCAGAAGAATTAAAGGGGTTATCGCAATATGATTAGCCATGTCTATATGCTCAATTACGATATGTTTTGGTCATAAAAATATGTAACACTACGAGCCAGGGCAAAACAGTTTCTATTTCTTTAAAGGGAACTTGTCATGTTACAAATGGTATCTGATCTGCAGGCAGGATGTCATAGAGCAGGAGGAGCTGATCAGATTTTTAGACATTTTTCTTGGAAAATTTTTAGTAAAACTTGTATTTTGTTTATCGAAATCCCTGGTGTTTGTATGTATAGGAGTCCGGTGGGCGGTCCTATTCAGTGATTGACAGTCTTTCCTGCATGACTTTGCATGCAGAGATAGCTGTCAATCACTGAGTAGGACTGCCCACTGGACTCATATATTTTCCAACAAACCTATATCTTATTCTGCTCAGCTTCCCCTTCCATGATGTCCACAGATCAGACTGCATGTACAATAGGTTATCAAAGAGATTCCATAATAAAGAGGAGATACTGGGCCCAAACCAAATGCGGCCATGCAATGAAGCTCAATGAAATTCAAAAGTATAAATCTAAAAAATCACAGAATATAATAATGCATGTATATCTAGACATTATAAGTTATGTTTCATTCCTTTACAGTATATATACACTACATACAACCTCATGACATTGACAAACTATACTGATTCTCCTTGTTGAAATTCAGCTAAAGCCAGAAAGTTTTTGAAGGGGTTGGTTCATGACCTACTGAATATCTGTCACCTCTCTATAGGATAGAGGATAAACGTCTGATGTCTGAGGATTGATGCTAGACAAGCTTTGTTAGTTCTAAAGATTTTAATTGTAGCTGTAATGTACATGTGTTACCACTGCTCCATTCAAATGGAAGAGTGTTTGGTGTGATCAGTGCGGGTCCCAGCCATCATACCTTTATTACCTACCTATGAAAAGGTGATCAATGTTGTTTGCAGGCAAATTCATTTAAAGAAGTTGTCCACTACTTTTACATTGATGCCCTATCCATAGGATAGGGCATCAATGTATGATCGGCCGGGGTCCCGCACGCGGCACCCCCGCCGATCAGCTGTTATCGGTGCCGGGGGCCGGAAGTGCTCACGTGCAGGGCTCCGCCGTCAAGTGGTAGTGGCCGCCGCAGTGTAGTGCACGTACGCCTCCGATTCAATTGAATGGGAGGCGGGTGTGCAGTACACCTTGGTGGCCACTACCACTTGACGGCGGAACCCCGCAGGCGAGCACTTCCGGCCAGCGGCCACCGCCGTCGGCACTGATAGCAGCTGATCGGTGGAGGTGATGCATGCGGGACCCCGGCCGATCATACACTGATGCCCTATCCTACGGATAGGACATCAAGGTAAAAGTAGTGGACAACCCCTTTAAGCCTGTCTTCCTTGGAAAGACTTTCTTTAAGCTACAACCTATACCTTGTTAGATATATATGGACTTATTACGTTTTTTTAGGTGAAACAGACACCCATCTGTAGACAGTCTTTGTTTGAAGTAGTCAGATGTTAAAATATAGGTATTGCCTTAAAGACAGTTTGTTCTTCTTGGAGGAAAGTTACTCTATTTAACATACTTTTTCCTTATATTACCATAATGGGCCTCAGTTTAACACAATTCTTAAAAGGTATTTTCATCTGGTAAAATGATGATATATCACTAGGATATGGCACCTTCCATGTTGGTAGGAGTCCCAACGATTCTTCTGAGAATGATTGGGACTTTCACAGTTTTTCCCTGCACAAGAGCACTCCCAATCACCAGATGAGAAATACTGCATCGGCCCATTCACTTCAATGGATGAAGTTCTAAATCAGCATCTCATCTCCTTTATTCTTAGGATAACTAAGGGTCCCAGAGGCCAGATCAACGAGAGTCATAAATTGATAGCATGTCTTCGCAAAATGCCATCACATCAGTCTATAAGACGGAAATTAACACTCTCCTTGAAAAGTTTCATTTCAGCAATCCAACACAAAAATTTAAAAAGTAAAGAGTTCTGTAGAACTACTGCCAGTTCTATTTGTATTACTCATGTCTTTCCACTCAAAGTTCACAGTTATCCTGGCGGCTAACATTGTGCAACATTCCTTTGCTTGCTAACTTACATGTAGATGGCTAAACTGATGTAATATAGTGCATTAAATAAAATAGAAATATTTATACGCTACTGCACTTAAAAAATGGCCCTCACGTTACCTACTGGAAATACACAGCTATTTGGAACTGAAAGCTGTCTACACAGAATGAGGTTGTCAGTCCAGAAAAAACAGTTCTATATTTCTCTATTCTAGTTCCATGTAGACAGCTCAAAAGAGTCTGTGGTGTATCGGTTTAACATCTTCAATAATTCGCCCAAAACTAGCTAAAATAGCATATTAGCTCACTGTATAAACACAGGAAAAGTAACAGGACATTAAAATACTTGGTAAGTGATGGTGATCACATCATTAGAAAGATTCAAAATCTAGAATCTGTCTAAAGAGATCATTCCGGACTCATAAATATCTGGAAATCTGACTATTCTCTCATAAGTTACCTTCTGTCCAATAAACCTTTTTTGTTTAATTCTACTGAGACCAAAAGGGTGAAACAGGTGCTCATTGGGTCTAATAATTTCTAACCAGCACATAAAAAATGATCCTATTGATGACAACCATATCACTTTTTCTACCCAAGTTGTCTTTCACAACCCTTAGTGAAGTTGTAGCGTTCTCTCAAACATTAGGAGCTCATGTCTATAGCTGATTAAAGGGAACCTGCCACCATGAAAATGCAGACCAGTCTGCAGCCATCATGTTATATAATAGGGGGAGCTGAGCAGATTGATATATAGTTTTGTAAGAAGATTGAGTATAACTTGTGTTTTCATCATTTAAACCTCTGCTTTTTCTGGGATTTTCTGTCCAGTGGGCGGGGCTATCAATAACTGACAGCTTTCTCTGTATAAGTGTGCATAGAGAGATGGCTGTCAATCACTGATAAGACAGCCCACTGGACCCAAAATCCCAGACGGTGCAGATGTTTTATTGATTAATACACAAGTTATACTGAACCTTTTCTCACAAAACTTTATATCAATCTGCTCAGCTCCTCTTGCTCTATAACATGATGCCTACAGATTCTACTGTATTTTCTTGGTGACAAGGTTGCTTTAAGATCTTACAGTCATCAGAAACAATCTTATAAAAAATGTAGTCTGTCTTGCATTAGTTGATCGCTGATTGGAATCTCAGCACTACTTGGAAAAAAGCTGTTAGTAGCCAAACAGGTATTTTCCCTGCAACAGACGATGCAGAATGTAGTATTTTATACTTTCCATGTAAAAATTGATTCAAGTCTGTCATAATAGAAGCTGCACCAACAGAGCATCACTTCATCCTGATTTACAAAGAGTGGTCAAGACCAGTGGAACCCTTATATGATTTCCAAATGCACTAGTGAGGCATATAGGAAATGGTTGTCTTTAATAGACAACCCTTTTAATTAATTATGCATCTTTTAATAAATGACATATTATTATAAACAATTTACTATATATTGATAAAAGTGAGTTAAATTGTAAGTCAGTGTATGAATGAAATATATGCATTCTGTTTCACCTTGTAAGTTGGATATTCTAGGCTGCAATTCAGAGTGAGCAGCACGGAACAGTGGTGGTGGTGTGGTGGATCCGCAAGCGCCAGAACAGCAAGGTATGAAAAATGGAAAACAAATGGTTAATCACAGAACAGCAGTGATGAATGGGCAAGCTGGTAGACAATGTTGTATCTGAGTTGTAAGTATGAACAGCAACAGTATTAGTAGAGAAAATTTCATTATCAGGCACCTGATACAGCAGAGTTGCAGAAGAGCTGAAAGTGCAATAACACCAGGATTCACAAGATTGAGCTAGGATGTAATTGTAGAAAGCTGAATACCAGGCTGAAGTTTGCTGAAGAGATGATTGGGCAGCTGAGAGAAGTGGATAATGAGGTAGACATGGTAGCTAAATGTTACGCTTACTGAATACTCAATACTCAGACAGAACATGGCTGTCTGAGTCGGCTGTAAGAAGCCTTTGATGATGATGTCAAATGTGTTTGCTGGGCTACCACAGTAACCCAGCATGGATTGCACAAAGGGAACGACCCCCTAGGAGAAGTAACCAAGAGCCGGTACCTGAGCCAGATCAGCTAGGTAATAATAAGTAGTTCAAACCTTCACTCCTCAAAACATCTAAAACAAAAGACCATCTTTTTGAAAAGCCCACTCTTGGTTTAGACGAGATTTCTCTCTAGTTTTTTTGTTCCGTTCCTTTATATACCGTACTATGTATATGGACCTTTTTTGTGAGGGACACTTCTCATTGTGGAATTTACAGAAATGCTGTCTTACAGCCAACATTGCAGAACAACTGCTCAGTTAGAGACCATATCAGATCTTCACATGACTGACACTGAACAATAAAGGACATACATCTTGACAATACCACAGCTATACTTTTCCCCATATCATTTTGCTATACTGGTTGAATTTAATTATATGAAAAGTAGCGTTGTGGACCTTTGGGTGTTTTTGCTCTTACAGTCGTTTCGTTTGTTAAATGTCTGCCAATTGTATTGTCTTTTGTGTCTGTCTCATTCCGGCATTTGATAGGCCTTCTTTACTGCATTTTCCCCCTTAGATGCCAGCTGTGTGTCAAAGAGCAAAGACATCTGCTCGGAGGTACATTACATGCTATATAATAAGTGCAGTGATATTTATAAGAGCTTTTCATTTAACATTGCTAAGGATTAAGCCAATAGTTATGAATCACCATTCGGGAATCACTGGATCAAGTGATTCCCAGACGAAGGCTATAATTAGCGTATTTAACACTTAGCTCACTGAAATAAATTGAAGAAAGTTTTCTATGATGCAGAAATATAAAACACATCTTTCTTCACAACACAGCATTAAACTACATTGACATTAATGTAGATTGTAACTATAGTGTCAAAGTATTAGAATTTAAAACAATTAAATATATATTGTGCTAAAAGTTAGGAAAATTAAAATCCTATATATAAAAAAAAATATTGCTGAGCGTCAACAATAATATAACATCCATTAGTTTAACCAGTTCTATTTTCTTCTTCCTGACCAGGCACATTTTTAGGGTTTTTCATAAATGAGCTTGAAAGATCTGTCAAAAAAAAAATTCCATTCAGATATTTAAATAATTTCTACATCTTTCTTTCGTGATTTGTGGAGCTTTTTAGGTTATTTTCATACTTTTTTTAAACTTTTTTTCCTGATATTGGTTGGTAATAAATGAAACGTGTCTGTTTTTAACATTTTCTTTTTTTTTTACTTTTTTATGACAACAAAGGACTACTAAAATACATTTAAAAATGTATCTCCCCTGCCGTAATAATTTACTTTTATATATTAGAGACATCTTTTAGTTTTTTTTCAATGGGGGAGGTGATAGTAACAGCAATTTGGATTGGCAGATGCTTTTTTATTCATTTATAATTTTTTTCAGCTTTTATTTATTTGTTTATTTATTTTTTCATTTATTTCAGGCATTATGCCCTTCATAAGGTCATAAAAGAACTGTAGGGTGCATTTCAACATTTAAATTGCCATAACCATTAGCCAATCTTAGGTTCGAGTTCCCTAAAGGGGCTACAAAATACAGTAAAATAAAATAAAAAAATATGAAGAAAACATTAATTTTTGAATAACGTATTTTTGGTAATGACGTGGAATCTCCACGTCTGTAAGTCTGATCTACCAAAATATAACACTAATTATTCCAATTGGTAAACGCTGTAATTAGAATCAAAACGCCATTACTGCATTTTTTTGGCCATCACAACAGCGCAAAAAATGCAGTAAGAGGCAATCAGAACATCATATGTACCTCAAAATGGTATAAATAAGTCAGCTTGGGGAGCAAAGAAACAAGCACTCAAACAGCTCCATCACCTGAAAATTGAAAATATTATGAGTCTCGAAAAATGGAAAAGCAAAAATTTTTTTACACAAATTTCAAATATTTTTAGATATTTTTTTCACTACTTATATAAAAAAAACTATGCATGTTTGCTAATGTCATAATCATACTGACCTTGAGAATCATATTGCAAGGTCATTTTTACTTTATAGGATAACCCCTTTAAGGAGCTTCCATTCTTTACACTATTTTTAACTATGAGTATATTTCCTCAGTTTACCATTTTTTAATTAATTTGATACAATGAGACTTTTAAGAATAGTAAAATAACTATTTATTTCCATGGAGCATCTGTTAGCAACATGCACTCACTAACACGCAGTGATATCATGTACATGTTAAGATTATACCTATTGCTTTACAAGATTATGGGCAGATTTTCTAAATATTCGACAACTAAATAAAACAACTGTCTGTAGATATACTGTAGCCCAAACAAAATGCATGATAATCCCTTACTGTCCTTTATACTTATATTGTACAGACCTTCCTAAATTTCAGGACGTTTTAAAACTGCACCTTCTCCCATTACATGTCTTTTTTAAAATCAGCCCAGATGTGTCTCTGTTAGAATACTGTATCAGACCGCTGAACAAACTGATTTACAAACCAACAGACCAAATGGCGATTTTCACAAAAAAACAGTTGTAGAAATCGTATATTATAAAAACGTATTTTTCCATTTTATTTATGGACTTTAGTAAATTGCAAATAAAAGGTAGAGCCAATATGCTGATCTCATCATTCAGTGACCCCCAGAATAATTTCAATAAATTATAACCTATAAATTCCCAAATCCCAACTATGGTCACAGATTGTCGTGATAGAGAAAAACTTAAAGGGGTATTCCCATCTCCAAGATCCCACCCAAAATGTAGTAGGTGTAATAATAATATTAGCAAATACCTTCAATTAGAAATGTAGTATAGTTTTTCTGATTCACTATTTCTCTTTCCTCATGTGCAGGCATTGCAGGACCTTAGGTATCCATGGTTACAATGACTAGTAACTGTTACTATATCAGTTGTTGTAACCATGGATACCTAAGGTCCTGCAATGCCTGCACATGAGGAAAGAGACAGAGCAAATAAAAAAAACTATACTACATTTCTAATTGGAATATTTGCTAATATTATTATTATTACACCTTCTACATATTGGGATAGGATCTTGGAGATGGGAATACCCCTTTAATGTACAGAAAGAACCTTTGCAATGGAGCATTGAGCAATCTGAAGGTAAAATAATTTTTAGCAGGTTTTAAAAAAGAAAAATGTTGTGGGACTGAAAAACTCGTCATTGACAATATCTCTAATCTCATGGATTTTTCATATTCCTACAAGTGAAAACTGCTTGGTGTTCCTGTTCCTGCTCAATGGCAAACTGGAATTGAAGGGCGGTTTACTAAGGTTTTGTTAAGATACGTCTGATGTTAATGACTTCTTTTCCGCTGTCTTGAGAGTTTCAGCGGCATGTAAATCCTATGTTGTCTTTGGTGGCAAGGAAGGAAATACCTAAGACAGGACAAGGATAAAAATGCATGTGACTTTATGTAGGTATCTCAGAAATGTGTAATTGATACAAACCAAGGAAATCACTCCACAGTACAAAAACAATCCTATTTGGACACCTGCTGTACTTAAACCTAAAGCATCACATACTATTGGTAAATTAGACATACAGGAAACATTCTTGTTTGCATTTCCTTTCTCATTTTATATTATAATAATGCAGCTTGCAAGCTATATACATTCATGAAATGCTGGTGAAATAAAAGTGTTTGTGTTTTATGCTGACTTCTCGCTTGAAGAATGAAATAACACTTCAACATTGATCTGTTAACAAGTACAGATGTGGCATATTGGCCAACACGTCCTGTGCCATGCAATATATTAATAGAACAAATATGCATCAGTGGTTGATACATTTAAATGGCTAACTGAAAAGATGGTAACAAATTGCAAGCTTTCGAGACTACTCAGGCCTCTTCATCAGGCATAATATAACACAAAATCTGAAGAGTCACTTATTTATACACAATAGGACACAGAAATAATGCAATAGATGAGACAAGTGACGTTAAGCAGAACTTTGAGTATGGGAGAGGGATAAACAGTTGTGGCCGTAAATATTGGAGCAGTTTTTATAGCCACAACTATTTTTCCCTCTCCCATACTCAAAGTTCTGCTTCACGTCACTTGTCACATCTATTGCATTATTTCTGTGTTCTATTGTGTATAAATATGTGACTCTTCAGATTTCGTGTTGTACTATGTCTGATGAAGAGACCTGAGTAGACTCGAAAGCTTGCAATTTGCTACCATCTTTTCAGATAGACATTAAAAGGTATCAACCACTGAGGACTCTCAAATCTAAATATTTTTCTATCTACTGGCTAACACGGTACAAAGATATATATTTTCCCAATAAAAGGAATAATTCTGGCAGATACTCAACATTTCCATTTGGTAACAACGTTTGTTTTTGGTTACCAAAAAGTAGCTCCCAGTCCTCTTTACTGTAGTAATGTGTGGTAGGGAAGACAGAAAGCATCACCAAATACACTTTTATGTACTAGAAAGTTTTATTATGTGGTCTGCTGACATGGAGAATGTGGACCCACAGTTTGTGTGTGATAATTATTGGATGAAGTGTTTCATCCTATGGGTTATTGCATGAGTCATTTTACCGCGGATGCTGGAGGTGCATTTGATGATAGTAACACTTTCATTTGATAGAGTCACACATTTGGCATTAACTTATTACTGGTATCATTGGAATTTGGCACTTCATTGGTTTTCTTTTTATGTTACTTTGGGAAATATAAGGTTATGCTCCCATATAGCGGAAATGCTCTGGTTTTTGCATCTAGATTTGCTGGTGAAAACCCACAGCAAATTACAGTAGCAGCAAAATAGATGAGATTAGAACAAATCTCATCTACATAAAGCAGAAAAATATACATTTTAAACCCATAGCGGTAAAGAATTTGTTAATTCTCTTTGTAAATCTCTTCCAGATTTGGAGGCAACAAAATTCAGCAAAATTCTGAAGTTCACTAAAAAAATACATATTTTTCTCCGAATGTTAAAAATAAACTGTTCTGACCTCCCCACAGGACCACAAAAACTCCAAAAATCCTTCTGCAAATACATTTTTTGACTTTGTTTTATGGAGGAAAGATCTTAACTTTAACTGTTTCACCCTCCAAAAATGTAAATTACTATAATGAGTGAGCAGACCCAGCAGGGAACATGTACAGGAGAACAGGATAAGGGCTCATTCACATAACCGCATTTTCAGTCCGAGTGCTGTTCGTGTAAAGATTGGACAGCACTCAGACCAATGTTATTCAATGGGGCTGCTCAGATGAGTGTTTCTTTTAAACTGAATGAATTTTCATGTAAAAAAATTGCAGCACGTACTAGTTTCATCCGTAAATCGGATGAGACTCACCGATTCAAGTCTATGGGTGCGTAAAAAAAATCACATGCCATGCAGAATTACAGTATAGCATGCGATTTATTTAATATAATTTTGTAACAAAGGAAAATGTAAATGGTCCTGTAAATGATTAATTGCTGCTGTAAAAATAAAGGATTGCATATGGACTGCACAAAGATGACAAGTGAGAAAAAAATCATCAGAGTTTTGGCATGAGACTCTGAACAATATATGCTCGTGTGAACAGACCTTAAGAGGGAGGAAACTCTGTATGTTTTTCCACATGTAGGTCTTTACTAGTACAAGTTACATCATTGTTAATTTATCTGAAACTTGTTAGTTTAACCAATGAAAAATGAAAATATTCTCCCATTAAAGTCTTTTTAATTAGATACATCCCATTGTGGCACAGCATGAAATCAGAGACATCTGTGCTCAATTGTATTGACTGCAGTGGTCACGTGTCATTCATACTTGCTTCATGGTTCATTGTTCTTCGGTGATGCCAGCATAATGGCCTATGATTGGCTGCAGTGGTCACAAAGATTGGCAGGTGCTACAATGCATCAGCAGGTACAGATGAGGGATCTGCAGAGATACGAACGTCATGCAAATAATGCAGATTTTAGAGAAAAATTTGATTCTCAGCGAAGTTATTCTCTATGAATTGAATATTCTTTATCATGCTTTGGGGTTTCTGAAAATCCCAAAGGATAAAAAATGTAGGATGGAAAAAAAAATAGTAATACTCACCTCATCGATCATCTGTCCGCCATCTGGTCCATGGCACCTTTTCTTTCCTCCTTCTCCTCTCATGTGCATTCTTTTTGGCTTTTTTCACTCCACACTCTGGCTTCCAGCTCGACAAAACCTCAGTTTGACATCACTGCACACCATGACCCCACTCAGGCCATGTGTGTTTTAACATCGCGATGTCATGATATTCATTGTAACGGCACAACACTCAGCAACATCCAAGGCTTTGTCCAGTTGGAAGACCTAGCCTACAGTGGAGATCTCAAAGAGGATATGCACGACGGGAGAAGGGAAAAAGAAGGGGCTCCGATGACCGGATGCTGGGTTGTGAGCATGGCAAGATATGTGAGCAATGAGATATCAATTTTTTTTTAACCATTTAACTGTTTGCCTGACCCTGTATGGTTTAGCAAAATGGCGGCAGCAGCTGGCCACCATTTTGCTGAATTCCACAAATTGCAAAAAAATGTATATTCTGGAGAATATGAATTTTGGTAATTTTGGTAAAATTCGATGAGAATTGAATTCCACTTGAATAAATTTGCTCATCTCTATCAGATGGGGATTAAAGCGGTATTTTCTTGTTTCGTTTTTTTTCCAAACTGGAGAACTTTGGTACCTCATTGTTTTTAAGGATAATTGTGCAGCTTTCTATTAGGTACATTGTTGAACATTATACTCTTTTATTAGAATATCCAATTAAGAATCTGCAATCCAATGTTACCCCAAAAGTAACTATATCTCCTTAATTTTACAATTTCGTTGTTCCACAGTGTCTTTAAGAATAATATTCAAATAGGAAAGGAAATCAGGAAAGGAATACAGTGGTGATGGAGTCTGCAGCACCTTTCTCCCATTCCATTGTAAGCAGTGAGCTTATATGTTTAAATTGTAGGTCTGGTTTAAATATAAAACTTGTCCTCAATGAATGGGAATCATATGTGTTTTCTGGGCATTGGCTCCAGCCATTTGCTGATACTAATTATTATTGTTTGTAAAGTAGGTGATTTTAAGGCCTTTATATGCATTAAGACGATCTATGGAAATGAGCAACAATGATGAGGTTCACATCTGGCTGCCTCAAATAGCATGGTGGCCACAAAACTTAATGTACTCTCGTACTAAGGGCCTCATGATTCATTATAAACAATGAAATGTGCACATTACAAAGGCAGATGCTGTGATATTATGAATTCTGCTTCCCTTTATTTGATACTCTTTAAAACAATGACAGAGCATGTTTGTGTCAGATATACACAATAACTTGTTAGCGTACTAGGAGACGCGAAGAAAACAAGGTTGCACACAGAGCAACCATAAATATAAGAGTAGAAGTCATGATTAGGGATCCATATTGTTTTGTTTGGAGCCATAATAGGTGTTCCATAGCGTTCAATGGGATCGCTCCTGTACCTATATATGCCTGAGAAAGTTGTGCATTCTCCATCTTTATATGTGCAAAGATATTTTTCTCTCAATTACTCAATAGACCCTGCACAGAAGCTATGCTAATAACAAAATAATATCAGATCATACTTTTTTTAAATAATAAAAACTTTATTTATTATATACTTGATACAAATGTACAGTATGAGACTTACAATGATCCGTCATAGTGCTAAAAACACTGACAAGAGGAGGGAATAACACTGATTATCTTGTGACAAAGGCAGCTATCAAGAGGTGAGATACTCATATGTTAGACAACAAATAAACAGTCAGCTTTTTTGAAATGTTGGAAGCAGGAAAAAATGGGCAAGCATAAGGGTCAGAGGTATAAGGGCCAAATTGAGAAGGGCCAAATTGAGTTGGCTAGAAAAATGGATCAGATCTCCAAAACAGCAGGTATTTGGAAATGTTCCTGGTATATACTGGTTAGTACCTATAATAGATTGTCCTAAAATAAAAAAGTAGTGAAATGACAACAGGCTCGAGGATCAATTTTACAAGTCGATACTAAACATTAGCCCACCTATTCTTATTCCACTGAAACTGATTATGGTAGAAAGATGCCAAATCACACTATAATGTGACCCATTCATGTGACCATGATGACCACTGTCCACGTTGTAGCATATGAACATGAGAACTTGTCCATGAAGCAATAGGTGTAGGTGGGCTGTTCTTCATGTGCTTTGCTTACCTGTGGAAGAGATGGCACTAGGATGCAAGATGGCGGAGACAGTTGGAAATGTTCTGTTGAAAAACCTTGGGCCCTGACATTTTTGTGGATATTATTCTCACATGTACCACTTTCCTAAGCACTGTTGCCAACTGAGTATGTGACGCCTACTTCGCTACTCGCTAGCCCACCCTGAGAGATGGGGGTACTCGGAACCGGGCCTCCAGGTGGAAGGTGGATGTAGTCGTGGCCTAGGTCTGGCCCGTGCCCAGGGTTGTCACATCAAAATAAGGGCTAGGAGGGACGGTGGTAATCGAGTGGTTATATTGACTACGCCACCTGTGGTTTCTGGTGATCCTCCACCAGAGCTGCGTTCAGTTCTCTGAGGCAGGATGTAGTGGCAACAGCAGATGGTACTACTCCCCACAGGCGGAGCAGGGCCTCAGGGCAGAGGGAACAGGAGGATGGGAATTGTAGTGGGAGATGTGGTGAAGTGTCGTGCGGTGCCGCGTGGCAATAAGAAACCGGAGGCCATAGGGGTAGTCTTCCAAGCTTTACTCACGGTAGTATGCACAGCTGCAAGGCTTCTCTCTGCTGCTCACGGCATGCTGCAGCCACCAGGACCGGGGGTCCGACAACCTCCGAGTAATTCAGATGCTTTGATCAGGGCCCCGCACCAGAGTGTTCCTAGACTTTCCCACTAGGTCCTCTCCTGTCCGTATGTGGTACGTGTACTAAGGCCGGGTCTCCCTCTGGACTATGCACAGAACAAGGGTACGGGTGGCAACTCCGCTCCGTCCGTTACCCGGTGGGATCCACTGAGCCTCCGGGCTTCTCCGACTGAGACATAGAGTAACAAAGTCAGATATCGGGGGCCGGTACCCCTTTTGCAGCAGGAATCCCTCTGACTAGGCCAGAATAGTGAGGACAGATGGCGTATGCCGCTCCGTCTGCATCCCACTGGGATCCTTTTGCCTGTGGAGCTTGTCTCCTAAGCTCCGCTCCAGGCCTTCTTGGGTAGGGACCTTGACCGGGTAGAGACAGCCGTTAACTCTTGCCTGCTCCTCACCTCAAGGCCAGAGCACGAGGACCGTGTCCCCATCAACTGCAGGTTCAAACAGAAAGCCACGTTCAGTGATGAAGATCACAATCAAAGACCATAAGCCCAAGATGGCTGTTTATTAAATATTAATTATTAAGTGTAACCTAAATGTGCGTCCTCCACCCTCAACCACTACGTGGTTCCCCCTATCTTTAGGTTCTCCCCATCTCCTCTTATCCCGACTGGGGCAGCACCCTGGTGCCTTAAAAGCCCCCTTCAGGTGGGAGAGGTGTAGTGTTGGATGCAGAGGGGGGCCCTGTCAGCCGCACCATCCTTACCTCGAAGGGGAGATACCACACCTCATCAAAGAGGTGCAATACCCCTGTGGCGGTCGAACCCTCAGGGGTGCCACAAGTACACCATGGCAACAGTATACCCTAATTGCAATTACCTTCTACAGAAAAATAATGGTTTGAGGAAAACAAGTTCAAGGTGTTGACTTGGCCTTCAAATTTCCCAGACCTTGATCTGATTGACCATCTGTGGGATGCATTGGAACAAGTCCAATCCATGGAGGCTCCACCTTGCAACTTAAAGAACATAAAGAATCGACCTGCTAATATCTTGGTTCTAGATACCACAGGACACCTTCAGAGGTCTTATCTTGTCCATACTTCAAATGGTCAGAGCTGTTTTGGCGGCAGAAGGGGGGCAAGGCAGGTGGTTTTATGTTCTGGCAGTTATGTATATGTATGTGAAATGCCAAGATGTGTTTTCAGTTATGCAGACCATATGATTACATATTCATGCATGTATTACCACATTAGCTAACACTTGACTAACCGAGCTGTATAGGATCCCAAAAAATGGTTGTGCTACTATTTGAATATACAAATGTGAATGAGGTTTTATACTTGTCCAGTTACAACAACTACAACTCCCAGCATAATTTTGGAGGTGTAATGGATTTCCAAACCATATATTGGATGTCCAAAACATATATTTGTAAAATCAAAAACTACTTTGGCTATTTGACACCCCACTTTCAGCATTCGTACACTTGTGTACTGGAGTTCAATGAATGCACATTATGAATCGTAATAATTAGTACATTTTCCACATTTGCAACAGATTAGTGCAAAGGTATATAGGTGAAGAGAGAATGCCATTAAATAGGTGCCATGTTTTGACTACAGCTCTTACAGCTCCACACCCTATTTCCACAAATGTGTTCAGTAATAAAATCAACATGTTTACATTTTAACACATGTTTTACAGTTTCGTGAACCTCACCTCTTTTTATAACAATGAGGTACTGTGTGGAGAAAAGAAATAAATGTTAATTCCAGTATTTCCCTAAGTGAAGCAAATCTCACTCCGACTCTGTTCGATGGCCAAAAATTCTTCATCCAAAACTCTCAATTCTTTGAAAAGTTTTAACGAAGAGATAGTAACTGCAGATTTCTCAGTTTTTTTATATTTCTTCCTAGGCCACAACCAGAAAAGTGCTAAACAAAATCAACATCCAGTTACTCTATTTTATTAAAATATATATTTACGGCTGCACTTGAAGCACATATCTGTTCTTGAAATACGCTTTAGCTAAGCATTTAGCGAATTAAATAGGATCGTTCACCAAATTGTTGAACTGGACACAGAATGCATAGCAGAATAATACATTTATTTTATTTTTTTAATTTTGCCTTTCCATTTAGATAATAGCAATTAAAATATTTGGCACCTAATGAGTTAATTTTAGTTAAGGCCAGGTGGGTGTTTTCACTGGGAGTGTGTACTTTTTCTCCCTGATAACACCCACTTGGACAAAAGTTAACTCATTATGTGCAAATACTTTAATTCCTAATATCTCCGCTTAAGAGAGGCGAAATAAAAAAAATAAAAATAAATAAACTTTTTATTCTGCTCTGCAGTCTCTATTACATCATGTGTCCAGTCCAACTTGATTAAAGGTCCTCTCTAAATACCAATTCGATAATATACCTTCATTACAATAATATAATAGATTCTAAAAACATCTTGACATAATCTAAAAATACTGTAGCATCGTAATCGGCTGCCAAAAAAAGCCATGCTATGAACTAAGCTCATCTGTAGTTGGGAGGATGATACAATTACAGTTTAATATAAAAAAAACTTGAGAGGTTTTGAATTCTTTTTTTTGCAGCCACTGGAGATTTTATGGAGAAGTATACTACTAATGTAGTCCCAGAACAATTATGTAAAATAGCCAATATTACTGTATTATTGACAACGCATGTAAGCTTATTGGGTTACAAAAAGTGTGTTGAATATTTTTTCATTCTTAATCATAATATTATTTTTTTCTTCCACAAGGATATAATGTTGAACCTTTTCACATTGATCCATCAAACTGATAAAAGGCTGCTCCAGTACTGCATAAAATCACCAGAAATATGCCAAATAATATCTTATTAAGGCGCCAAAATAATACCAGCATAAACTATTCAGATAATGGTAGAATTCAGTGCACTGTTCAAATAGCATAAAAGAAATAAAGTTGCCACCATACAGTTTTTAAATAATAGCACACTGTCCAAATAATACTGGCATACAAGGGCCAAACTGTACTATGCTCAAAAAATTATATTTGGTGCAAATTAAACAGGCAAATATACATATACACACCATAAATGTACTCATCAGTTAGCGAGCGCTGCTACAGTGGTGTCGGCACTGGCTCTCTTGGGGCTTGCATGACAGCAGCCGCTTCCCTTTCCCATCCTTTGGACAAATCTGACATGAAAGAGCAGCTGTAGCTCTGACTTCGTCCGGATGTCAGTTTTGACTGAAGGAGGGGAGAGTGAATTGGCTGCCGATTGGCTGCAATCGCGGGACATAAAAATGTCACACAAGCCTCGGGAGAGGCAATGCCGACACTGCAATAACAGCGCCCATACCAGAAGTGAGTATAGCTGTTATTATTTTATCAGGGGGAAACAGTGATTGAGAAGCGGTTGTCCGAGTAATAGACAAACTCTTCAATGGCCACAGAGTTTCCAGAAATTGTTGCAGCACCTATCTATTTAGGTAGATCAGGAAGAAGCGCCAGCTTGGTGCGAAACGGCTGTTGTCTGTACTTTACAGGTTTCTACTGACTGCCATGCTTTACTATTTTGGAAAGTCTTTTGACAATTTTAATTGGGTGAATGCCACAGTTTATCTTCTCTGCATTGCTCATATTGCTGGACTGCCTATATATCTGCTGAGCACCATTTGATAAATTTGGGGATAACTCTTTATCCCAGAATGTTATATTTTATAATATAACTTATTTTACATCCTTGTATTGCTCTATATGTATTTTCCTGAGCAACATAACTAACATAATTGTAGTGTTTACCACGAGCAATCAAGAACATTTTAAGAGTCCGAACCATTATTGTATTTGTCGAGCTTTAAGTGTTTTGTGCCTTTTTTCTGCTTGCGCCATATTCATCTCTCCATTTGCTCTTTTTTTTAGGCTATTTTATATGTATCATCTGTTTATTTCTTATTTTTTAGTTTGCCACCATGGGTGGTGTTTATAGATTCCAGATGTTTTTGCCTGATTCAACATTTATGATTTTTTGAAAAGTAGCAAAATTTATCGCAAGGGTTCTCAAGTCCCATTGGATTAATTTTACATACGCCAGATATTTTAAAGCAATTTTTGTACCATTTTGCAAAACTTGCGACTTTTTATGCTAAAAAAAGATTAATAACAAAAACTAAAAACTCATTTTTGACTTTGAGCAATATTCATGAGCAACGTTGCTCCATTTTGAAAAATTTGGCTAAAAATAAGGCAACAAATAACTTAAGACAAAAAAAAAGTGACTTAAAAAAATGCAAATAATGAATAGGGGCCAAAGTGTTTTAACTGATGAAACAAGATTCCATCAGAAACAATCATCACAAAGACAATTAATAATAAAAACCATTCATAATGTAAGCAAAATCATAACGTCTATAGCAACCTTTATGCACAAAGCTAGCAAGCCACATTAGAATCTACTAATCTTAATAGGTATGTGGACTGAATGTCTAGTGTGGAGGTTTAATGCATAACTATTTTTTAAGTTCAGTTTATTTTTCAAAACTAAATTTCCATACATAAAAGATTTAAACAAATACATAAAAGAGCAAAGGGCAAAAAGCAGTGAAATAATATTATTTAATTCAGCCACTGATAAAATATTACAATTTAAACTTTATAATACAAAAATTTATGAGCAGCATAGTCATAAAACATGCTTGAAATGTAATTTACATGAGAAGGACGATTTATTGCCCAACTTGTCAGTAACTTTCCCAATATTGCTTCTTTTAAAGTCAGCTCTTGTTCTGTATTCTAAACATAGTTTAAAAAAAAAAAAAAGCATACATGGAAAGAGTGCGAAACATTTTGAGAACTGATGAATTCTGCACATTGTGCTGCATAAACTGTTAATAAAATTTATTGTTGCCATTTTTGCAGTGAAATATGTGGAAATTATGGTAAAAATACAGGAAATTAATATGATTTTTTTTTTTAAAGAATTTTTTTGCAATAAAGTAAATTGGCTCTATATATTGAATTAAAAACCCATATTTCCTATAGAGGATTAACACATTTGTAAAACTGTGATTCATCATTTCTAAAGTAGAAGGTAACTGCTATTATACTGATAATTGTTGACATGATATAAAATGAGTTGATACACACATTTATAACGCCTATTAGAAAATATAATTAAGATGAAACTTTTACCACATTAAAGAGCATTCCCATGACAGTAATTATAAGAATTTAGACATTCTGTAATTGATTTTTTTTTGTTAAGTTGTTAAAAAATCTGTTTTGTATCTTAGTTATGTCTGGTTTGTAGAACAGTTGGATGATATCCAATGTTGTTACAATCATCAACTTATTTTATAAGAATTTCTTCTTTTTTTTGTAAATGTCCTTTTGATGGTGTTAATGCAAAATTCCAGCTTCATATTTTTTAATATTTATTTATTATTAGTTTCTAGGAGATGCAAAAAAAGAAAATATATATGGTATATACTGTCATCATTTTATGCATTACTTGTCTAGTTATTCAGTGGGTTCTCAAATGGAGATTTAGCAAATTTTTTTTGAAACTTTATATTATAGTTTATTTTTACAGGAGGAAAAAAAAATTAGAAGCAAAAGAATACACATCTAATAGTAATCAAATAAACCCAATAAACCATAAAATAGGATTATATTATGCATCATATTTTGTAAATTGTGTAAAAATTTAAATAAATTGTGTCAATTGTGTTATAAATATATAAATGTGTAAATTGTGTATAAATATTACATATATAAAATATTATTCTATATAAAAATAGAAGCGATATACAGCAAGTACAAATAGAGGGCTCCTTTTCAGATTAAAATTGCGTAAATTGTGTATAAATATATAAATGTGTAAATTGGGTATAAATATTATATGTATGCATATATATATATGTATATATATATATATATATACATATATATATATACTGTATATAAAACATCAGAATTTTTTCCTCTTCCCCTTTACAAATTCTCTTATATTTGTTCAATAAAACTAAAAGAGATCCCGAGATATCCTGAAACATTGTACGTTTACCACTTGATATTTATTTGTTTATTTTACTCACTTACAGTACAGACCAAAAGTTTGGACACACCTTCTCATTTAAATCCTTCACTTCTTTCAACCACCACTAATCCCTACACCTGGAAAGGAACTCTTCATCTCTCCCTCCATTCTCCCCACCCATCTCACCTCTTCCTCAGAGCTATTCCACAACATATAATCCTTTGTCTCCAAACACAGACAGCCACCTCATGCCCTCTCCTGCTCCCACCTAATAACGCTTTCTCTGCTCCTCCTTACTGCCGGCGACATCTCTCCAAATCCTGGCCCTCCTCACCACATCCCTACATTCACTTCCACCTCCTACCCCCGATCTATCCCAAACTTTCGTAACCCTTCTAACCTTACACCCATCCGCCCAGCCCCCGCTTCCCCAATTCCACTAACAGGAGCTCTATGGAACGCTCGCTCTGTCTGCAATAAACTTTCCTACATTCACGATCTCTTCATCACTAACAAGCTTTCCTTCCTCGGAATCACTGAAACCTGGCTCACCCCCTTCGACACAACCTCTCCTGCTGCACTTTCGTATGGCGGATTCCACCTCTCCCATACCCCCCGCCCCAACGGCAAGCACGGTGGAGGAATAGGTTTCCTCCTCTCAGAAAACTGCTCCTTCACCCAGATCCCACTGCCGCCCGCAATTACTCTCCCGTCTTTTGAAGTGCACTGTGTGCGCATCTACTCCCCCTCCAACCTCCAACTGGCTGTCATCTACCGCCCCCCAGGATCAGCCACCACTTTCTTTGACCACTTCACCACCTGGCTACTTCATTTCCTCTCTGTTGACATCCCCACTATCCTCATGGGCGACTTTAACATCCCCATTGATACTTCCCTCTCAGCTGCCTCTAAGCTTCTATCCCTCACTTCCTCCTTTGGTCTTACCCAGTGGTCTTCCACACCCACCCACAAAGACGGCCACACGCTGGACCTCATCTTCACCCGCCTCTGTTCCCTATCTAACCTCTCTAACTCACCTCTCCCTCTCTCTGACCACAACCTACTCACATTCTCTTCTCTCTCCTCCCCGGGGCAACAATCCCCACTCCACAAACTTGAATACCCTCGTAGAAATCTCAAACACCTTGACCTACACTCTCTCTCTGAATCCCTCCTCCCTCTTACAGACATTAGTTCCTTACATGATGCAGATGCTGCTGCCACTTTATACAACACCACAACAGCTGCAGCTCTCGATTCGGTCGCCCCCCTCATGCATACCAAGACTCGCACAATCAACAGACAACCCTGGCACACCAGCCTAACTAAAGAACTGCGACGGGCCTCCAGGGTTGCTGAACGTAGATGGAAAAGGTCCCACTCACATGAGCACTTCATCGCATTCAAACAGTCCCTCACTACCTTCAAGTCCACACTCACTGCAGCAAAACAAACATACTTCACATCTCTCATATCCTCCCTGTCCCACAACCCCAAACAACTATTCAACACCTTCAATTCTCTCCTCCGTCCCCCAGTGCCTCCTCCCTCTCCTCTTATTTCAGCCGAAGACTTTGCCTCATTCTTCAAGCAGAAGATTGACACCATCAGACAAAGCTTTTGCCTAAAGCCCCCACAGCCCCTCCCCACACCTACTCAACCCTCCTCCTCCAAAACTACATTCTCCACCATTTCTGAAGATCAACTTTCCTCCTTACTCTCCAAATCACACCTCACCACCTGTAAACTTGACCCAATCCCGTCTCACCTCATCCCAAACCTTACCACTATCTTCATCCCAGCCCTAGCCCACCTCTTCAACCTGTCACTAACAACTGGTGTCTTCCCCTCATGTTTCAAACATGCCTCAATCACACCCATCCTCAAAAAGCCCTCCCTTGACCCATCCTCTGTGTCTAGCTATCGCCCCATATCACTTCTCCCCTATGCCTCAAAACTACTGGAACAACATGTCCATTCTGAACTGTCCTCCCACCTCTCCTCCTGCTCCCTCTTTGACCGCCTACAATCTGGTTTCCGACCGCACCATTCTACTGAAACTGCACTGACTAAAGTCACAAACGACCTACTAACCGCCAAATCTAAGCGACACTACTCTGTCCTCCTCCTCCTAGACCTGTCATCTGCCTTTGACACAGTGGACCATTCCCTCTTACTACAGACTCTCTCATCTCTCGGCATCACAGACTTGGCCCTATCCTGGATCTCCTCATACCTAACAGACCGGACATTCAGTGTCTCCCACTCACACACCACCTCTTCATCTCGCCCCCAATCTGTCGGTGTCCCCCAAGGTTCAGTTCTAGGACCCCTGCTCTTCTCCATCTACACCTTAGGCCTGGGACAGCTCATAGAGTCTCATGGCTTTCATTATCACCTCTATGCTGATGACACACAGATCTACCTCTCTGGACCCGATATCACCTCCGTATTAACCAAAATCCCACAATGTCTGTCTGCTATTTCATCCTTCTTCTCTGCTAGATTTCTAAAACTTAACATGGACAAAACAGAATTCATCATCTTTCCGCCATCTCATTCAACCCTCCCAACTGACCTATCCATCATAGTCAATGGCTGCCCACTCTCCCCAGTCCCTCAAGCTCGCTGCCTCGGGGTAACCCTGGACTCGGAACTCTCCTTCAAACCACATATCCAAGCCCTTTCCACTTCCTGCCGACTCCAACTCAAAAATATCTCCCGGATCCGCACATTCCTAAACCATGAATCTGCAAAAACACTAGTGCACGCCCTCATCATCTCCCGCCTTGACTACTGCAACCTCCTGCTCTGTGGCCTCCCCTCTAACACTCTCGCACCCCTCCAATCTATCATAAACTCTGCTGCTCGACTAATCAACCTGTCCCCCTGCTATTCCCCGGCCTCTCCTCTCTGTCAATCTCTTCACTGGCTCCCCATTGCTTAGAGACTCCAGTTCAAAACCCTAACCATGACATACAAAGCCATTCACAACCTGTCTCCTCCATATATCTCCGACCTAGTCTCCCGTTACATACCTGCACGCAACCTCCGATCCTCACAAGATCTCCTGCTCTACTCCCCTTTTATCCCCTCCTCCCACAACCGTATACAAGATTTCTCCCGTGCTTCCGCCCTACTCTGGAACTCTCTACCCCAACGTATCAGACTCTCGCCTACCGTGGAAACCTTCAAAAGGAACCTGAAGACCCACCTCTTCCGACAAGCCTACAACCTGCAGTAACCACCGCTCCACCATACCGCTGCACGACCAGCTCTACCCTCACCTACTGTATCCTCACCCATCCCTCGTAGATTGTGAGCCCTCGCAGGCAGGGTCCTCGCTCCGCCTGTACCAGTCGCTGTCACATTGTGTTCAAGATTATTGAAATTGTTCTTGTATTATACCCCCTTTTTCACATGTAAAGCGCCATGGAATAAATGGCGCTATAATAATAAATAATAATAATAATTTAAAGATTTTTCTGTATTTTCATGACTATGAAAATTGTACATTCACACTGAAGGCATCAAAACTATGAATTAACACATGTGGAATTATATACTTAACAAAAAAAGTGTGAAACAACTGAAAATATGTCTTATATTCTAGGTTCTTCAAAGTAGCCACCTTTTGCTTTGATGACTGCTTTGCACACTCTTGGCATTCTCTTGATGAGCTTCAAGAGGTAGTCACCGGAAATGGTCTTCCAACAATCATGAAGGAGTTCCCAGAGATGCTTAGCACTTGTTGGCCCTTTTGCCTTCACTCTGCGGTCCAGCTCACCCCAAACCATTTCGATTGGGTTCAGGTCTGGTGACTGTGGAGGCCATGTCATCTGGCGTAGCACCCCATAACTCTCCTTCTTGGTCAAATAGCCCTTACACAGCCGGGATGTGTGTTTGCGGTCATTGTCCTGTTGAAAAATAAATGATGGTCTAACTAAACACAAACCGGATGGAATAGCATGCCGCTGCAAGATGCTGTGGTAGCCATGCTGGTTCAGTATGCCTTCAATTTTGAATAAATCCCCAACAGTGTCACCAGCAAAGCACCCCCACACCATCACACCTCCTCCTTCATGCTTCACGGTGGGAGCCAGGCATGTAGAGTCCATCCGTTCACCTTTTCTGCGTTGCGCAAAGACACGGTGGTTGGAACCAAAGATCTCAAATTTGGACTCATCAGACCAAAGCACAGATTTCCACTGGTCTAATGTCCATTCCTTGTGTTATTTAGCCAAAACAAGTCTCTTCTGCTTGCTGTCTGTCCTTAGCAGTGGTTTCCTAGCAGCTATTTTACCATGAAGGTATGCTGCACAAAGTCTCCTCTTAACAGTTGTTGTAGAGATGTGTATGCTGCTAGAACTCTGTGTGGCATTGACATGGTCTTTTATCTGAGCAGCTGTTAATCTGCGATTTCTGAGGCTGGTGACTCGGATAAACTTATCCTCAGAAGCAGAGGAGACTCTTGGTCTTCCTTTCCTGGGGCGGTCCTCATGTGAGCCAGTTTCTTTGTAGCGCTTGATGGTTTTTGCAACTGCACTTGGGGACACTTTCAAAGTCTGCCCAATTTTTCAGACTGACTGACTTCATTTCTTAAAGTAATGATGGCCACTCGTTTTTCTTTATTTAGCTGCTTTTTTATTGCCATAATACAAATTCTAACAGTTTATTCAGTAGGACTATCAGCTGTGTATCCACCTGACTTCTGCACAACACAACTGATGGTCCCAACCCCATTTATAAGGCAAGAAATCCCACTTATTAAACCTGACAGGGCACACCTGTGAAGTGAAAACCATTTCCGGTGACTACCTCTTGAAGCTCATCAAGAGAATGCCAAGAGTGTGCAAAGCAGTCATCAAAGAAAAGGTGGCTACTTTGAAGAACCTAGAATATAAGACATATTTTCAGTTGTTTCACACTTTTTTGTTAAGTATATAATTCAAGAGGTAGTCACCGGAAATGGTTTTCACTTCACAGGTGTGCCCTGTCAGGTTTAATAAGTGGGATTTCTTGCCTTATAAATGGGGTTGGGACCATCAGTTGTGTTGTGCAGAAGTCAGGTGGATACACAGCTGATAGTCCTACTGAATAGACTGTTAGAATTTGTATTATGGCAAGAAAAAGCAGCTAAGTAAAGAAAAATGAGTGGCCATCATTACTTTAAGAAATGAAGGTCAGTCAGTCCAAAAAATTGGGAAAACTTTGAAAGTGTCCCCAAGTGCAGTTGCAAAAACCATCAAGCACTACAAAGAAACTGGCTCACATGAGGACCGCTCCAGGAAAGGAAGACCAAGAGTCACCTCTGCTTCTGAGGATATGTTTATCCGAGTCACCAGCCTCAGAAATCGCAGGTTAACATCAGCTCAGATTAGAGACCAGGTCAATGCCACACAGAGTTCTAGCAGCAGACACATCTCTTCAACAACTGTTAAGAGGAAACTTTGTGCAGCAGGCCTTCATGGTAAAATAGCTGCTAGGAAACCACTGCTAAGGACAGGCAACAAGCAGAAGAGACTTGTTTGGGCTAAAGAACACAAGGAATGGACATTAGACCAGTGGAAATCTGTGCTTTAGTCTGATGAGTCCATATTTGAGATCTTTGGTTCCAACCACCGTGTCTTTGTGTGACGCAGAAAAGGTGAACGGATGGACTCTACATGCCTGGTTCCCACCGTGAAGCATGGAGGAGGAGGTGTGATGGTGTGGGGGTGCGTTGCTGGTGACACTGTTGGGGATTTATTCAAAATTGAAGGCATGCTGAAATAGCATGGCTACCACAGCATCTTGCAGCGGCATGCTATTCCATCCGGTTTGCATTTAGTTGGACCATCATTTATTTTTCAACAGGACAATGACCCCAAACACACCTCCCAGCTGTGTAAGGGCTATTTGACCAAGAAGGAGACTGATGGGGTGCTACGCCAGATGACCTGGCCTCCACAGTCACCAGACCTGAACCCAATCGAGATGGTTTGGGGTGAGCTGGACCGCAGAGTGAAGGCAAAAGGGCCAACAAGTGCTAAGCATCTCTGGGAACTCCTTTAAGATTGTTGGAAGACCATTTCCGGTGACTACCTCTTGAAGCTCATCAAGAGAATGCCAAGAGTGTGCAAAGCAGTCATCAAATCAAAAGGAGGCTACTTTGAAGAACCTTAGAATATAAGACATATTTTCAGATGTTTCATACTTTTTTGTTAAGTATATAATTCCACATGTGTTAATTCATAGTTTTAGTTTTGATGCCCTCAGTGTGAATGTACAATTTTCATAGTCATGAAAATTCAGAAAAATCTTTAAATGAGGTGTGTCCAAACTTTTGGTCTGTACTGTATATCTCTCACCCAGGGTGTGGTGCAGTATATCACATAGGAGGTGCCATTGGTTATTGGTACCTTCGATTTTAAATCTATTTAGTTTTGCATTCTTGAAATCCTGTCTGCAGCTGTGGTCTTGGATAAACCAGTTATCGTATTACATCAGGCAATATTCTGCACTGGAATCTAGATTTTCTGAAACAATGTATGTCATTATCTGTAAGTTTGTCAGAAGTTTTGGCACATTATTTACCATTAAATATTTAGAATTGTTACCAATATTTTTTTGTGTCTGAATCTAAAACGTTTCCTCCACAAAGAATATATGACTGTCTTATTGATCTGTTACCTAACTCCCACCTCCACAAAGATAAAATATATAATCTTTTTGGTCCAGAATGTCAGGCCATGAAACATAACAGTTTGCAAAAAGGGTCATAAGACCTCCTACATAACCAGATGGGGCAGGTTTCTTTTTTGTTGGTAAAAAAGTTGGGGGTCATCTAAGACCATGTATTTACTACCAGGAACTTAAAAAATTGCAGTAAAGAATCAGCATCCTTTGTCACTTCTCCATGATAACTATAATCAGTTGTTGGGAGCTCGTTGGTTCATCAAGCTTGATCTCAGGGTGGCTTATAACTTATTCCGTATCAGGGAAGAGGATGAGTGAAAGACAGCAATTAATAGACCTCGGGGTCACTATGAATATCTTGTGATGTCTTTCAGGCCAAGTAATGACCATTTGTTTTTGTAAAAAAAATTATTAATAAAATACTCAGAGATATGAGTGGTCAATATGTGGTTGTCTATCTACATGATATCTTTGTTTTTTCTTCAGATTACGTGTCACACAGTTGACACTTACACACTGTACTTCAAACACTTAAAGATGTTAGGAATTGTGGTTCTGTGCTCCCACCTGGGAATGGATCGGGTTCAGTGCTACGCTACTCTGGTCGCAAGTGCCGTCATTGTCCTGCTGGCCCCGAGAGGGTACACTATCAGCCTTCCCCAGTTATCAGGAAGGGGTCTGTTCATCCTGGAGGTGGAGTTACCACTTAAGAAAGGAAACTGTCCCAATCTTATGGAGCGTTGCGTTATGGAGTAGTAGGATGTGTGGAGATGCTGTATCTCCCACAGTTCCCAGGCAATGCAGGATGCTGCTGTGTCTGCTACTAGGCAGTGGTGGGATTGTGTCCATTCTACTGTGCAAGCTACCAGGGAGTGGTTGTATGGGGGTGATCGGGAGGTATTCAACACCTGATCATTTCCTTCAGCATCAGGTGGGCTATTTAACCCTGTTTCCAGCTCAGGTCTTTGCTGTTTATTGCAGTTCATATGAGTTGTAGTGGTGAGTGGTGCTAGCAGTATTGGTTGCTCTTTTTCAGGGTTGGTGTTAGGATTCACTTCGCTTTCTCTTCGTGCTACACTCCCAGGGTTTCTCGCAGAGGTACCAACCTGTTTTTGACTAGACTCTGACCGCGTCACAAGACGCCAGCTGCCCAGCAACGGCAGACCAGGGAAGGGCTCAGCCAAAGTCCCCTTCCTATTCACTGGAAGCTGAGTATAGCGTATCCCGGTCCTTTAAGACTCGCCTAGCTGGGCAACTTGCACCCAGCATGTCTATGGCTGCGCCTTTGCTGGTCTGGTGCCAGTCATGCTGGGTCTCTCTGCAATTGCTCATAGCAAAAGACAAGTCTTCATTTTCTAAACTTGAAAATTCTGTTGTCCTGGATCAAGAAGCAATCATCCTGGTGTATATCTTGTCTGCTAAAGGTTTTCGAAATGATCGCTCTAAGGTACGAGCTATTAAGTATTGGGTGCAACTCATATTACTGAAAACTTTGAACCACTTTCTTGGATTTGCTAATTACTATTGTAAATATATGAAAGAAAAATCCAAGATTGCCAAACCATTGACTGACTTAACTAAGAAAGGGGTATTTATGATTAACTAGAAATCTGAGGCAGTCAGTGCCTTCACTGAGTTTAAGGATCGTTTCTGACCAATACATGCCCCTGGGTGATTGCAGCATGTTCCAGTTCAACCTGTGGATAGCTGGAATTGTTGTTCAGTTCAAATGTGTTATGGAGTGAAAGGATAGTTATTAGTATAGTTATCTATCTGCTAGGAGCCATTGGCTGGGTTTATCCCTATATAAAATCACAGCAGTCAGTCCCTGGCTGCCAGTTCTGGGTTATACTTCTTCTGGCTAACGTCTCCTTCCCTGCTCTGACTGAACCTATTTATTGAGTATTGTCAGACTGCCATGACCTCCTGATTCTGACCTAGCATTCTGACTATTCTCTGCCAGCCTGTTCCACCGGCCAGCAGACACTCCGTGAATACAACCCAGGGGCTCTACATAAAAGCTAAACTGACTTCAATAAACTATCTTCCTGTGTTCACATTAGCTCATGTAATGGACTGGTTGTCAGATGAGGGATCACATAAACCCATCTTTCTATGATAAAGGGGGGAATATGTAACCGATGCTGAATAAATTAAACATTGAGAATACTGATGGTGAATAAACATTATATATGCAAAACAAATTTTTATTTGAAAGGATAACAAGAGAGGACAACAAACAACGTACTCAAACATTTTAATTCAGAATCCTGATTGTATTGAATTCTAAAATTAAACTAAAAATAGAAGTAAAACTAAACTAGCTGGAATAAAGGGAGCCTGTCACCATGAAAATGCAGTGAAATCCGCAGGCATCCTGTTACAGAGCCAGGAGTAGCAGAGAACATTGTTACATATTTTGGTGAAAAAGAATTCAGTATAACTTGTTTTTTAATCATTTAGACCTCTGCTCTTTCTGGGATTTTTGGTCCAGTGAGTGGCCTTATCAGTAATTGACAGCTATCTATGTGTGCACACTTATACATGCTGTCAATTACTGATAGAACCACTCACTGGACCAAAAATCGCAGAAAGAGCAGGGGTGTAAATGATGAAAACACAAGTTATACTGAATCTTTACTGACAAAGCTATATATCAATCTGCTCAGCTCCTCCGGCTCTATAACATGGTGCTCACAGTTTAGAATACATTTTCATGGCGACAGGTTTCCTTTAATTATAGAAAAGCAGTGAAACTTATAGGAATAATATTGTTTCCCATTTATAAAGAAGTATGTGTGGCCAGAAAAAAAAATGCCTGCTTTTTACCAAAAACATCAATGCTCTTCTCCACAGGTCACAGAAATAAGGAATAAGCAAGCAGTTTGACTCATCTGTGAGATGCATCAATAGAAAATTTCAAGGGAGAACAGTGAACCCCAGTCTGTCATGCTCAACTGTCCTGGTTCCAAAATTGTGCTTCTTTGGGCAGTCCCGGCTTTTGCCAACAGCCCCATATGTTTTCGAAGTGTTCTTGTCAGATGTTTCAGGCCGCTGCAGGGAGAAGCTCCTTCTGGACTATGGTATAAGCACATCCAATAATATTTAATATGGTCCGCTTCTTTGCCACTGCTGTCAGATACCAGTGGGTTGGACTATGTCTTTTCATGAGGACGGTGGATGTCAGGCGATACTGGGAATTATACATACACATTTTCTCAGTTGATCAGGTACAATTTTGCTAATTAATATATCTATTCACTACACATTTCAATGGCTGGAGTGACTACGTTAACAGGTGATACATGCAAATCCTGTTTCACTGGCAAGTTTAAAAAGACATAATAGAGCAAAAAAAAGTATAAAATTACATTATTAGATAAATAAATAAATAAATAAATAAAATGTTAAAAACAAGAAGTCATATAAACTAAGTTCATGTTAAAACCTGATTGTGTGAATTGTGGAAACAGAAATAAATGATATTAAAGGTATCAATTCCATACAATGCTCACTTACCGAATCAGTAGGCAAATGCATGTTATAAAGTTTTATTTTAAGTGCAGTGTTAAATACAAATCAAATGCCAAGTACAGATCAACAAAAGCCCATCTCAAATATTTGTGAGGCTGATATGTGCTCTATTTATGCTGCAAGCAGGTAAAGCGTCCTGGTCACCAAAGAAACCAACCTAGGACTCAAATATGGAAACCTGGAGGCTAAAATATATGGGCATGCCATTGGCTGCATCAGTGAGATCCTCAAGCGTGAGCAACACCTCTTTGGGGAGTGTCTCCATTGCTTCAGATACTATTTCTATTGGCGCATTATATGTGAGTGAGACAGAATGGGGATGTGGGTAAATCGAGGTTAAACCTTCTTACTGATGCGGTATACCAGCGTAATGGTATCTTCATAAAAAAAACAAGATAATAACAAATAAATAAAGGGTAAAATAAAAAAGAAAGGTTTAGGCCACGAGTTTACCGATAATTTTTTTGTGGGATGTTTTATACAGCAGAGAAAAAAGAAAATAGGGGTTGGATTGGAAGGAGGGAGAGAAACTCCTATTAGAGTATGTTCTGTTAACCCTTTCAGCGAGCATGCTCGGGTGCTTGCCAAGTATCATCAGCGTGCTTGAGTGATATGTTTTCATCACTCAATGCTCATGATTTGCGACTGTTTGACAGCTTTAATACATGTGAGGAATGCCTAAGAAACAGGTATTCCTCACACGTATTAAAGCTGTCAAACAGTCGCAAATCATGAGCACAGAGTGATGAAAACATAACCCCCGAGCACACTGAAGATACTTGGAAAACACCCGAGCATGCTCGTAAATCTTGAGTAACGAGAATGCACGCTCATTACTAATAGGAAACAACCAGATATAGTGAGCCACATATTCATTATAAACATATATCACCATAGATGTACTTAGTTTTTTCATCATTCATTATTAAGTATTTATTACCATTTTTTATTTACCAGAATTGGTATGATAATCATTCATCTCTGTGAACCTATGGGATTTATAAATTGATTAATCAATTTCCTTATATTAGCATTCTAGTTAATGTATACAGTACAGTATATTCATTCAATCTCTTTGAACTTTCCACAAGCTACAGTGTACATAACGCTTGTAAATATTGCTATCACGTAGTGTAATGTAATATATCAAATAGGAGGTCCCCACACTTACTATCCACACCCTTCCCTTTTCTTTCTGCTCTATAAAACATCCCTTGGTACATTGTTGGTATACTTGTGGCCATAACCATTATTTTTTATTTTATCCTTTATTTTTTGTATTATTTTTATGATCATTATTTTTGATTATTCTTTATTCCTTCCAAAAATCTACTTATACAGGTCCCAATCCCTGATCTACATAGGAAAAAAAGTTTAACCTCGATTTACCAACATCCCCATTCTGTCCCACTCACCTATAGTCCATGATAGCCATCATAGGAACAGTATTCAAGGCAACAGAAACACTCCCCAAAGAGGTGTTTGCTCACGCTCAACAATCTCAATGATGCAGTTGATGGCATGCCATATTTTTTCCCCTTCAGGCTTCCATAGTTTGAGTCCTAGGTTAGTTTTTTTGGTGACCAAGACACTGTTCCTGATTACTATAAAAATAAAGCAAGTATTGGCCACACAACCAATTGAAATGGGCTTCTATTGAGAGGAACTTGGCATTTAGTACTTAACACGGCACTTAAAATGCAGCTATATAACATTCTATGCACCTATTCGTAAGTGATTACTGTATTGAGTTGAAATGTTTAATACTGAATATCTTTTATTTCTTTCTGTTTTTCAAGTTTTAACATAAACTTAGTTTATGTGGCTTCTTGTTTTAAACATTTTTTCATGTACAAAATTATGTATTTTTATACTTTTTTTTTCAAGTTAACCACCCCCAATACCCTTCATTCATTTTTATGTCCTTTTAAACTTAACAGTCAAACATGATTTGTATGTATCACCTCTTGCTCTGAAATGTGTCATGATTGCTCATATCAATAAATGACTTTGTACCATTTCAACTAAGTGTGCGTCCGTACAACACACGGGATCGTCTGATATCCACCGGCCTCCTGGAAAGACACAGTACAACAAATTGGTGTCTAATAGCAGTACTACGGAAGCTGGGCATATCAAAACTACTGGATGTGCTCATACATTTTCTAGGCAACATGGCTCTAGCTCCTACCATGCTCTGCCACCTGGTCTTCATCACAGACTTGCTGTGGCTGCAGCTGATCTGGATTCTCTGCTGGGTGAGGCTGCTAAAAAAAACTGAAAATGACTTCGGTTCTAATAGACTAATTAAAGGGGAATCGATCAGCCATGCCTTGACTGGTGCTTGAGGTCTATTTTTTCCTATGTACCTGTATGTTACTATGATATATCGTGCCCTTGTTTGTGGGTCAGAGTGGCAGTCATGTCCAGCTTTGCG
This sequence comes from Phyllobates terribilis, assembly GCF_046119375.1. Classification (NCBI taxonomy): domain Eukaryota; kingdom Metazoa; phylum Chordata; class Amphibia; order Anura; family Dendrobatidae; genus Phyllobates; species Phyllobates terribilis. The sequence goes on along the minus strand of NW_027362763.1, from coordinate 421,102,028 downwards.
TTTAATGTATAGTTGAGTTTCTTTAGTTCAGTTTCTTAGATGCAAAAATGAAGGGAGTAGAACCACATACACTGTGATGCTGAGTCACTACTCACAGGGAAGGGGTAAGACCGGGTAGTCAGGAGGTTCGAGGTCAGATACCAGGAGGGCCCGTAGTACAGAGGGGCATGGTCAGGTAACAGTCCGGGGTCAAATGCCAGGAGGGTATGGCAAGATTAGGGAGTATAACAAACGGATAGTCAGAGGCCAAGTCAGGTACCTGAAGTTAGAGAGTGTAAAAAGCAGAAGGGATAATCCACATGAATAGTCACAACAAATCTAAGGTCAGCAACAAGATCAAGAAGTCAGACACAGAGCAAGCACACACACCTAACTAAACAAAGCTACCACTGACACTGAACTGCAGACAGCAACCCTGCTAAATAGCTTGCAAATAATTAAAGACAGGGGGCACCTGAGGAAACGCCTGTAGGCTAGGCCAGATTGAGCAACAGAGCTTTCAATCAAAGTGCTAAAAGCACAGCACGGCCCAGGATCAGATTGGATGACTGAACTGTCACTCACAAAATGGACAGTCCAGCACACTCCAGATCCCATAGGGGGGGCTGAGCTGTCACTCAAGGCATCCCTAGGCCACAGTCAGAAATGAAACCGTGACATATACCACGTATATACCACGTTGAACACTGTCAATGTTCAAAATTCCACAAATTTAATCAATCTGTGAGAAAAGAAATATGGTTCAAAGGAAATGTGCAGCAACTTGGTGGATTGAGTAGATCAGGGGCAATGTGTCCTTGTTTCTGAATATTATTGACTGAGAAGATTAGGGGCAATGTGTCCTTGTTTCTGAATATTATTATATGAATACAATATCGGGATAAATGTTTTGTACTCCTCATGCAATCTTGTAATACTACTACGGTTAAGTATTATTATTATGATTATTTTATTATTAGATTTGCTCCTAACACCCAATAGGATTAAATATATAAGAAATAAATAAAAGGGGTTCCTGGCTATGGAGTGATCCCTTTTTAGAGCTTTGAAAAAAAGTAAATGGCACATTACTGTTTTCTAATATCCGTTATAACGGCAAGATGCCAGTAAACAGTTCTACCACTTCAGCAATTTCAGGCACAGGTTAAAAAATTTTCACATTCTAAATAGAAATTAATGGAACACCTCATCAAATCAGTTACATTCGACGTGGATTTTCATTAGAATAAATCAGAAGGAGCAAAAATTAATTCTTAGTTTGTTACTTTTAACAGAAGGAGCAGCTGAGACATAAGTGAGTTGGATTCAGTGCTGCATTCTCCTCCATTATAACTTCCATATGAGCATCATTAAGCTGGCACTATCACTAAATTTTTGCTCTCGTTTAATGTTTTCTCTCTAACACTTTGACACACATGGGAATAAATGAAATGGAGTTTACTGGCTGAGAACATTTTCTTCAACTGAAGAAAGAAATACAACAATTTTGTTTATATAATGTATTTTTTAAAACCATTTTAATGGTTTTCCCATTCGTTCTCGGCTCTCATATTCGTCCTTACGGTTTCTAATATAAATCTACTAGCAATAGCAATTTCCCTCCAATATAAAAAGAATAAGGTTATTTTCAGTTAAAACTTTTCACTTACATGCAGCTAGGCAACCCCACTGGGAGCACCTTATTCAGTGACCTCACGTACCTAGTCACACATCAATTTTTTCCACCGCAGCGACCCATTTTTTTCGGATCTATAGAGCTTCTCTTTTTTCAAGTTGCCCATAGCCGTAATTTTTATGGATTTCACCCATGTACTCCGATTTTCTGCCAAACTCTAAAATTATACTGATAGGGAATTTAGATTGTGAGCCCCAATGGGGACAGTCAGTGATGGAAATATCTGCAAAATTCTACAAAATATGCTGGTGCTCCAGAAACAACAGAAAAAAAATAATAGCTATCATTGATTTGATTTACTTACAGTACAAACCAAAAGTTTGGACACACCTTCTCATTTAAAGATTTTTCTGTATTTTCATGACTATGAAAATTGTACATTCACACTGAAGGCATCAAAACTATGAATTAACACATGTGGAATTATATACTTAACAAAAAAGTGTGAAACAACTGAAAATATGTCTTATATTCTAGGTTCTTCAAAGTAGCCACCTTTTGCTTTGATGACTGCTTTGCACACTCTTGGCATTCTAAGCTTACACTCTAAGGCCTCATTCACACATCAGTATTTTTGCATCAGTATTTTAAGCCAAAACTAGGCGTATCTCCAAAACACAAAACAGGTGTCAATCTTTCAATTGTAGTTTTTCTCTTAATTTCCACTCCTGGCTTTGGCATACAAACACTGATGCAAAACTACTGACGTGTGTATGAGGTCTACAGGAAAGAGAGATGACCCTGCTCATCATAAGAGCTTACACTCTACAGAAGAGAAAGAGAAGACCTCATTAACCATTAGAGCTTACACTCTACAGAAGAGAAAGAGAAGACCTCACTGACCATTAGAGCTTACACTCTACAGAAGAGAAAGAGAAGACCTCACTGACCATTAGAGCTTACACTCTACAGAAGAGAAAGAGAAGACCTCACTGACCATTAGAGCTTACACTCTACAGAAGAGAAAGAGAAGACCTCACTGACCATTAGAGCTAACACCCTACAGGAAAGAGGGATTTACCCAGTGACTCTGGAGATGGAAAACACCTCTTCCGTACAAACTGTGCTGCGCTGTGAGCCGCTGATCTGTGATGACCCAAGTACTGACCACCATTGTACAAGGTATAATAATCCACTAGATGTCATAGCTGCAGGACATTAAGGGGAAGCCCACATCGCCACCCAAAAAGACATTTGCATGAATTTCAGTAATTTCGACTTGAACTTGATCCCATGCAGATCGATCCGCTCATCTCTAATGATAACTTGCACCGAGCTCAACTTTGACAACATTAAATAATTGTCTCTTTCCCCTTTATCAACGAAAATTTAAATAGATATCTGTCTAGATAAAGGGGAAATCATTAATAAACCTTTCCTTCAGGAATTATTTAATTTTTGTATAACAGATGGAATGTGGTCTTGTTTTTGTTTAAATATAGAGAAGAGCAAGGAGAAAGGATCCCTACAAGCGTTTGCATTCATTGCCATACAGGTTCTGTTGGACAGCTTCTAGGAAAGAATACAGTACCTTTGTGCTTATTCACTATATAAAATCAGAAAAATTAGGAAGTACAAGAAATCGAGATAGAACCCCTATGGAAACCCTATTACCGGTTTGTACAAAACAGAGACATAATATGGATGTGTGCATGAGGACTTAGGCAAGTTTAATTTAGGCCTAAGACTCATTCTTAAGTAGACTGAGAAAAACAATAAAACAAAATGTTTTGACATAGCTACCAGATTTTCGTTATTACATTATTTCACTGCCAATAATAAGAGCCAAATATGATATCATATATTTTAACAGGAAAATAGTTATCTGTGCAAAATGTGATTTTCCCATTGCTCTACAATAGCACACCATTATAAGAAACAGAAGGGATAAAAGGAAAGGGAAAAAAGAATTTGAGGGAGACAAATTATACATCACTTCATCCTTGCCTCCAGGGAGTAATTATACAAGTTTTGGCAGAAAAAACAGTATGTTGTGAATAAAGTTATCTATGTTCTTAAAAACTGTGCAAGCCACAAAGAGGTTATCTAAGTAGATAAGTTGAAATCCAAACAAGAGCCAGCTCAGTGCATTATTAATATAATAAACGAAGGAAAACTCCAGATGAGAATTTATGAGAAAAAAGAAACAAAAATATGCCCAAAACATCAATAAAATGTTCCATTGTGTTGGGTCAAAGAAGTGTATTTTGGGACCATTTATTATACTGCATAACATTTACTGGTATCATGTAATAATTATTTGTATTTATACACATAAAATGTAAGCGAAATTGAAAGATTTTGGAAGTGACATAATGCATAAAACAAATTTTTAGGTAGATATTGATTTAAAATTGTTGCAGTTATATTAAAGAGAATCTGTTACCTGAATCCAATGTATCACTTAGATTACTGGGTGCAGCAGTTCTGACACAATCAGAGCTTTTAGATTTAGCAATGCAGCATACCTGAGGAAGCTAACCCTGCCCACACCAGGTTCTCTATGTACAATGTCTATAGACAGTGAGCAGCTTATCACAGGAGGGGGTGGAGTCAGACTAGTATGCAAGCACTGCTGTAGTCCAGACAATGATAATCACCAGGTGATAAAACCTTCAGTGTAAGTAAACAACAGCACACAGCCTGACATGTGACACATCCTTGAAATCTGAGTTTTAACCCCTACCACATGCTGCCCTCAGATTACATAGCAAAAACCTGCTGACAGATTCCCTTTAAATACAATTTCATTATGGATAGAAATGAAAAAAACGCATGCAGTCATCATTGCTTTGCATCAAAATGGCTTTTCAGGCTAGTACATTGCTGCTTGGAAGATTGACCCTAAATCAACCATTTATTGGATTATCAAAACCGTCAAAGAGAGAGGTTCAATTGCTGTAAAGAAAGATTCACAGCACCCAAGAAATTCCAGCAAATGCCATGACCATCACCTAAAGAGAATTTAGCTATGGAATCAGTTATACATCAGTGCAAAGCTTGCTCAGGAATGGCAGCAGGCAGGTGTCAGTGAATCTGCACACACAATGAGGCAAAGGCTTTTGGAAGCTGGCCTGGTGCCTAGAAGGGCCTAAAAAACACTTAACTCCAAGAAAAACATCAATAACAGACTAACATCCTGAAGTGCAAGGATTGGACTGCAGACACAGGAATAAAGTTATTTTCTTTGGTGAAGTCCCATGCAGACTGTTTGGGACATTAGAAGAATGATTTTATGGAGAGAAAAAGGTAAGAACTACCATGAGTTCTGTGTCATGTCAACAGTAAAGCATCTGACACCACTCATGTGTGGTTGTGTCACGGTTCCACTCCTCACTGTGTCTGGGATGCAGTTACTGACTGCTCAGCTGTCCAATCTTGTACAGGGGCGTGCTGGAGCTGTCAGTACTGTGATTTACAGCTCGACCATCCAATCTGGTGCAGAGGCGTGCAATAGCTGTCAGTGTGGTGATTGACAGCTCAGCTGTCCAATCTGAGACTGGGACATACTGGCTTTCTTCAGGTGTTCATTATCCCAGTTGAATGCCTGGCTACTTAATTGAAGTGTTTCCCCAGATCTCTGCCAGTTGTACATTCAGCTAGTGTGTGGTTTGATCTCTGTGTCTTGAGTTCTGTTTATTGATCTTCTGTTGCCTGACCTTGGACCTTGTTCTGACCGTCCGTCTGTTTAACCCCTTCTGCTCTGATCTGCTTTCCTCCTGGTATTCTGATCTACGGAATGTTACCTGACTACGCCTTTGCCTCTTCCCTCTGTTTATGACGTACCCTCCTGGCTTTGACTTCGGACTCCTTGACTATCCAGTCTCACAGCCTGGCCGTGAAAAATGACTCAGCGTCACATTATGTCTGGCCACTATGTCAGCTGCAGGGTCAGATAACTAATATAATGAAAACCTCTGATAGCCCTTCACTGCCGGCAGTCGCTGTGACGTCAGTACCCACTGATGTACAGTTGGTCTCTCCAGAACCTGTAATAGACCTCCCTGAAAAATTTTCTGGACAGAGAGACCAGTTTTGGGTCTTCAGGGAGAGCTGTAGGTTATTCTTTACCCTGCGTTCCCGATCGTCAGGGGAGGAGTTCCCGTGGTGGGAATAATCATGTCCCTAGTGAGAGGGGGTCCTCAGACCTGGGCATATTCCTTATCACCCATAGCCCCAGAACGGTTTTCTGTTGATATATTCTTTGACAGTTTAGGACTGATATATTACGAACCCGACAGGATCCAGGTCGCTGAGGCTAAGATCATGAACCTGGCACAAGGGGGTCACACAGCTGAGGACTACTGTACTGAGTTCCGGCAGTGGTCCACTGCAGTTTTGTGGAACGATGCAGCTCTCAGGTGCCTGTTCCACAAAGGCCTTTCTGAAACCCTTAAGGATGCCCAGGTCCTCCATGACGCTCCTTGTTCTCTGGCAGAGGGCATGACCCAGGCCATAAGAATGGACCATAGAATCCGTGAGAGACATGATGAACAGCAGGCTGCCCATTATATTTCCCTGTAGCAAGGCCATTTACCAGAGGTGGAACCATTGGAGATCAGAGTTGTCAGTCTTGGTGTTGTGGAGAGAAAAAGCAGACAAGATATCGGACTCTGTCTGTACTGTGGTCTCTCTGGACATTTTCTCAAGGATTACCCTACTCATCCTCAGGCTACCAAGCCAGCAGGAGAACGTCTGAGTCTGGGTGATGGCCAAGGAGGTCACCCAAACTCCCAGGTACCTTTTTCTTCCTCCTCTAAGGTACTGATAAATACTGTGTTATCCTTCGAGAACCAGGTGTTATCAACATTGGGGTTCATCGACTGTGGGTCTGCTGCTAACTTTATTGATTCAGGACTGGTTCTGAAGTTAGGGTTAGGGACAGTTAGTTTAGAAAGACCCTTGCAAGTCTTCGCCCTTGACAAAACACCTTTTTTCCAGGAATTTGGTCAAGAAGGTTATGGTGGATTTCACGCTTCAAGTAGGCGCTCTCCACTCTGAATCCATCTCATGTTTTGTGTTGGATAATTTACCTGCTGGGTGGGTACTGGGGCTTCCATGGTTGCAGATTCACAATCCTGTGTGTGGTTTGATCTCTGTGCCTTGAGTTCTGTTTATTGATCTTCTGTTGACTGACCTTGGACATTGTTCTGACTATCCATCTGTTTAACCCCTTCTGCTCTGATCTGCTTTCCTCCTGGTATTCTGAGCAAAAGAACGTTACCTGACTACGCCTTTGCCTCTTCCCTCTGTTTATGACGTACCCTCCTTGCTTTGACTTCGTACTCCTTGACTATCCCGTCTCACGGCCTGGCAATGAAAAGTGACTCAGCATCACAGGTTGCTTTTTATCCAAGGAAGTGGGCTCACTCACAATTTTGCCTAAGAAAACTTCCATTAATAAAGAATTATATCTAAACATCCTCCAAGAGCAACTTTACCCAACCATCTAAGAGCAATTTGGTGCTGAACAATGCTTTTTCCAGCATGTTGGAGCATCATGTCACAAGTCAAATAAGATAATTAAGTGGCTCAGTGAGCAAAACATTTATATGTTGATTGTATGGCCAGGAAAATCTTCAGATGTCAATTTGATTTAATTGAGAACCTGTGGTCAATCAGTCAGGATTTGCCCCAGAAGCTGATATCCAGCAGGGCAAGGGAGCATTGCAAAAGTCTTGAAAAAATAAGGCTCAACACTATAAATAGTGTTTTTGTATAAACTTGATGCATTGGTCAATGACAGCTTAAAAACGTATAAAATGTTTATTATTGTACTTTAGCAACCATAGAAACATCTGACTAAAAGATCAAAAACACTGAAGCAGCAAACTTTGTGAAAACCAAAATTTGTATCAAGCTCAAAACTTTTGGCCAAATATGTAATTTAAACCCTGACAGACTCCTTAATGTTATTAGGGTTTGATGGTGGTCCTTGAGGTTAATTGATGATAAATTATCACAATGTCTTACAGAAGCTTCCTACAACAGCTTATTCCACAAGCGCTATGTACTATATTTCATTTATTTACTATATATTCATGTATTTCTGCTTCTCTATGCATCTAGAATATTATGAATAATTGATAGATAACACTATATGGACATTAGGTAGACTAAAAAAATGGTTTTAAAAAGTGGTGAAGATGTAGGGTGTGATATCAGGAACGCCTTTGTGCTGAAACATAGCAGTTTTTGTTTACTGTATATGCTCATCAATGTAGCAGTAATTGAGCAGATTGGCAGTGCCTTAGACTTTTTTACCCTTTTGGTCATTCAGTGGCCATGGAATATGGTGCAGCACAGCATTGTGACTACCGTTACAACGTAAATCCAGTACCCAGATATGAAAAGAGCCTAAAGGACCCAATATAAGCTCAAAAACAGGGAGGGGAAAAGGGAGATTCAGCTCATCAATTACCAGTACACTTGTATCAGGAATAAGTATCTTCGCACGGAAACACCTGAGTTAAGGCTCCATAGTAACTTCAAAAGCAGGGTAGAAAATATAGTGAAGAAAAAATATATATAAAACTTCACATTTATTGTGGAATACTAATCCACAAAAGTCAACAGACCTACGCGTTTCTGTGCGAAGCCTTAAACATGATTAAGGCTTTGTGTAGGTTTGAAGTCCTATGTATGTATTTGTATTAAAGCATGTTTTAAATTCCATAACAAATGTGAAGTTTTATACATATTTTTTCTTCGCTGGATTTTCTACCTTCCTTTTGAAGTTAAAGCCAACCTGTCACCAGGTTTGACTGATACGAGATATGGCCACCACCTTTCAGGCCTGATATACAGCATTCTATAATGCTGTATATAAGCCCCCAACCTGACCTGCAGAACAAGAAAAAGAGCTTTTATTATATTCACCTGGGGGGCGGTTGGGTCCGAGGGGCATCGCAGGTCCTGCTCTGGTGCCTCCCTTCTTCTTGTTATGCCGTCCTCCTTCTTCCTTCGTGTGGATGACGCGTCCTATGTCATCCACACAGTCTTCCCAACATGGTGCTCCTGCGCAGGCGTACTTCTCTGTCCTGGCGAGGGCAGAGCAAAGTACTGCAGTGCGCATGTGCCAGGAAAGGTCAAAGAGCCCCAGCGCATGCTCACTGCAGTACTTTACTCTGACCTAGTCAGGGGAGACTGTGTGGATGATGTAGGGACACATCATCCACCTGATGAAAGAAGGAGGATTGCACCGAAAGAAGAAGGGAGACTCCGGACTAAGACCTGCGACACCTCTCGGACCGGACCGCCCCCAGGTGAGTATAATAAAAGCTCTTTTTCTTGTCTTGCAGGTCGGGTTGGGGGCTTACATACAGTATTAGAGAATGCTGGATATGAGGGCTGAAAGGTGGTGGCCGTATTTCATATCAGTCAAACCTGGTGATAGGTTCACTTTAAAGGACCCAATATGTTTGGACTATCGTCAGGCTTGACCGACAGTCTAATGTGTATGGGGGCCTCTTGACTCTCCCCTGACAGGTGATGTTGGGGGAGATAAGAATCCAACATGTCCGATTTCAGTCTTCTGATCCCTTTGTTCTTTTGGACATATGTAATCGCCAGAAGAATCTGGAAGCAGCTCTCTCATAGAAGTGCTCTGCCGACAGCTATCTTTTGTGTATAGAGCCCCTTGCTCCTGCTTTATGTTTTCGCCTTAAAATGTCGATATAATTGAGCAATACTGTTTCACTGCTATTTGACAAAGAAACTGTAAATATTGTACAATGAATATTATGAGACTTGCTCTACACTGATATATAAAAATGTAACATTGTAAAGCGCTGTAAACGAGTGCACTGAGAACAGAACTCATTTGGTTTAATAATCATGTCAATTGAGTGTTAAATAGTGCAAGATGCTGGCATAACTTTACAGCGTATTCCCCCAACGGCTACTTTAGTGACATAATAAACCTAGAATGTTATCCATAATTATCCCACGTAGTTTACTAATCTAGAAGCTGTTATAGGTATGGAAAATGTGGTTTGGGCCACTTGACAAAATCAGTATTCTGAACTGCAAACTAAAGCCAAACGCTTATTTCCGTATTTAATGTGTGGCTATCCACAAAACAGTAACATTTCATTTTCCATTTTATTAGTTGAGAGATAAGTCAAACAGAGCACTGGCTGGTAAATTAGCAGACCATGTCTCTGAAAGTCATGAGCACAAGTGGGATAAACGTCAGTGAGAAGGAAACGTAGCACAGACTGGCTGCCTTTACAACTACTTCTACGCATATAACTTTGTGTCAGGAAATCACATGACATTCACAACCATTCATGGACGTATTTCTTTACAATTAGACAATTCAAGAAGGCAATTTAAGATGAAGAGGGATTTTTTTTTACTGTAAATGCAAGTAGACTAAATGTCTACCTAAATTCTTAACCCATAATTCCAGGCATTGTAGCAAACTTTGCTCAGGGAAGTATGTCTCTGGTTTTAAAGGGGTTGTCCAACGAACAAAGTACATTTTACTCAATAGATGTTGGAATAATAATAAGTTCCACAATTGGATGTGTTAAATAAAATGTTCCTGTGCTGAGATAATCTTATAAATGTGCCCCTGCTGTGTACTGTGTAATGGCTGTGTCTGATCGTACAGGAACATGGTCAGATCATACCACATCTCCTGGGCAGGGGAGGAAGCAAAAGAGTATACAGATATTACAGCATGGGATTGCAAATGATTCTTTCTGTGAGGTAAAACATTTCCCTATCTGATTTTACACATTTTATCTCATAGAAACCAGCAGCCACAATCCCATGCTGTATATTCTTATGCTTCCCCCCCTGCCCAGGAGATGTGGTATGATCAGACCATGTTCCTCTATGGTGAGACACAGCCATTACACAGTACACAGCAGGGGCACATTTATAAGATTATCTCAGCACAGGAACATTTTTTAACACATCCTATTGTGGAACATATTATTATTCCAAGTAAAATGTACTTTGTTTGTGGGACAAGCCCCTTAATTATCATACATGGTCTATTTCCTCCGAGCATCTTTCTCAGCATGCTCCTCTACTTTATGAAAAAGTTGAAAGCCTATGATGTCCTCAAGATGTCACGGATTTCCATGGCAACAGCCTGAATTCAGGAGGCTTCAGTACTAAACACAGTGCTCACTCTGAGCACGGTTTAGCATTATGTATTACATGGAGCTACTCATTCCAGATACCTGTCAGTCTCATATCGTGTCAACTTGATATTTTTAAAGGAGTTGTCTGGCCTTATGATATTGATGACCTATTAATAAGATAGGTCATCACTATCAGATTGTTGGGGTTCGACACCCCCAATGATCAACTGTTATTGGATCCAGCACCAGCCAGAGGTAAACAGAATAAGAAGATCAATTGAATAGGAGCTGACCTGCTGTTCTTGGCTACAGCCACTATACTGTCTACTGAGCGGAGCCATGCTGCTCTGGTACTGATAAATTGTTACATCCAGCCAGCTTTGGAGATTAAATTAGTTGGTTGGTAAGGGTGTCAGATGTTAGACCCCAACGATTTGATATTGATGAATGATTGGTCGGACAACCTATTTAATGGCATACAGCTGTGCCGCATGATCTGCCATTAAAGTGTGAACTCTAGATAAACATTCTGGCTGTATAGGACATTGGCAGCTGGGACATATCTACAGATTGGTGGTGGGAAAAGATTAAAATTCTAATAGGGTAGGTACAGAAGAGTGTGTGTTCTCTCATCCAAGAGAATTAGGTCAATTATGCAAATCACGCTCTGATCAGAGTTTGAGCCTAGATTGCCCTGATTCTCTTGGATGAGGAGAAGATGGAGAAAAAACTGTCTCAATCTTCTCCATTCTGCCCATCAGTGGAAATCGGACAGCACTCAGATGTCTTCCGAGCGCAGTCTGAAGGTTTTCAAGGACTCATGGACTTGCATGGCCGAGTGCAATCAAAACATCGGGCATGCAGCAATTTTTCCCTCGGACAAGGAAAAAAATCAGACGTGCACGGACCCATAGACTAACATTTGTCAGAGTGTGATCCAATGTTTTGTTGTATCGCACTCGGACCGAAAATACGCTTGTCTGCACCTGCCCTTATAATGGGAAATACCTATCCAGATTCCAGAGCAAAAGTAAAAGAGAACATAACCCATCATACACTACAAAATGATAGTTTCATTTACTTTATCATGAGATTTGTCTTGAGATAAGCTTGAGACAAAAAAAAAATTAGGCCATCATCCCTACTGGGATAGACTGATGTGAGTGGTAATCTGGTTACTGTGTTGTGGAATATGATGGTGCTGCATAAACACAATACAGAAAGATATATACATATATATATATATATATATATATATATATATATATATATATATATATATATATACACTGCTCAAAAAAATAAAGGGAACACTCAAATAACACATCCTAAATCTGAATGAATGAAATATTCTCATTGAATACTTTGTTCTGTACAAAGTTGAATGTGCTGACAGCAAAATCACACAAAAATCATCAATGGAAATCAAATTTATTAACCAATGGAGGCCTGGATTTGGAGTCATCCAGAAAATTAAAGTGGAAAAACACACTACAGGCTGATCCAACTTTAATGTAATGCTCTTAAAACAAGTCAAAATGAGGCTCAGTATTGTGTGTGGCCTCCACGTGCCTGTATGACCTCCCTGCAACGCCTGGGCATGCTCCTGATGAGGTTGCGAATGGTCTCATGTGGGATCTCCTTCCAGACCTGGACTAAAGCATCCGCCAAATCCTGGACAGTCTGTGGTGCAACGTGGTGGATGGAGCGAGACATGATGTCCCAGATGTGCTCAATCGGATTCAGGTCTGGGGAACGGGCGGGCCAGTCCATAGCTTCAATGCCTTCATCTTGCAGGAACTGCTGACACACGAAGTCTGGCATTGTCATGCATTAGGAGGAACCCAGTGCCAACCGCACCAGCATATGGCCTCACTAGGGGTCTGAGGATCTCACCTTGGTACCTAATGGCAGTCAGGCTACCTCTGGCGAGCACATGGGGGGCTGTGCGGCCCTCCAAAGAAATGCCAACCCACACCATTACTGACCCACTGCCAAACCGGTCATGCTGAAGGATGTTGCAGGCAGCAGATCGCTCTCCAAGGCGTAGATGGACTCTGCAACCCACAGAAGTTGCTCAGGTAGTGCAACTCATCCAGGATGGCACATTAATGCGAGCTGTGGCAAGAAGGTTTGCTGTGTCTGTCAACGTAGTGTCCAGAGGCTGGAGGCGCTACCAGGAGACAGGCCAGTACATCAGGAGACGTGGAGGGGGCCGTAGGAGGGCAACAAACCAGCAGCAGGACGGCTACCTTCGCCTTTGTGCAAGGAGGAACAGGAGGAGCACTGCCAGAACCCTGCAAAATGACCTCCAGCAGGCCACAAATGTGCATGTGTCTGCACAAACGGTTAGAAACCAACTCCATGAGGGTGGTATGAGGGCCCGATGTCCACAGATGGGGGTTGTGCTCACAGCCCAACACCGTGCAGGACGCTTGGCATTTGCCACAGAACACCAGGATTGGCAAAGTTGGCACTCGCGCCCTGTGCTCTTCACAGATGAAAGCAGGTTCACACTGAGCACATGTGACAGACGTGACAGACTCTGGAGACGCCGTGGAGATCGATCTGCTGCCTGCAACATCCTTCAGCATGACCGGTTTGGCAGTGGGTCAGTAATCGGTGTGGGTTGGCATTTCTTTGGAGGGCTGCACAGCCCCCCATGTGCTTGCCAGAGGTAGCTTGACTGCCATTAGGTACCGAGGTGAGATCCTCAGACCCCTTGTGAGACCATATGCCGGTGCGGTTGGCCCTGAGTTCCTCCTAATGCAGGACAATGCCAGACCTCATGTGTCTGGAGTGTGTCAGCAGTTCCTGCAAGATGAAGGCATTGAAGCTATGGACTGGCCCGCCCATTCCCCAGACCTGAAACCGATTGAGCACATCTGGGACATCATGTCTCAATCCATCCACCAACGTCAAGTTGCACCACAGACTGTCCAGGAGTTGGCGGATGCTTTAGTCCAGGTCTGGGAGGAGATCCCACATGAGACCATCCGCAACCTCATCAGGAGCATGCCCAGGCATTGTAGGGAGGTCATACAGGCACGTGGAGGCCACACACAATACTGAGCCTCATTTTGACTTGTTTTAAGGACATTACATCAAAGTTGGATCAGCCTGTAGTGTGTTTTTCCACTTTAATTTTGGGGGTGACTCCAAATCCAGGCCTCCATTGGTTAATAAATTTGATTTCCATTGATGATTTTTGTGTAATTTTGTTGTCAGCACATTCAACCTTGCACAGAACAAAGTATTTAATGAGAATATTTCATTCATTCAGATCTAGGATGTGTTATTTGAGTGTTCCCTTTATTTTTTTGAGCAGTATATATATATATATATATATATATATATATATATATATATTTATTTATTTTTTTTTTTTTTAAATTATGCTTGCTTTTAGTTTTGCTTTGAGATTAGAACACAGGTTTTAGATCTCTGAGCCAGTATTCTGAAAACTGATAATATTCTGGAGAAACATAGTCATGAAAATTAAATGTTTAAATTAAAACTAATGTTTTCAAGTTGTGATGGAACTTATTTTTTGGTTTAATGATCTTTCAGAATAACTATTCAATCCATGAATGCAACAAGTGGCTTAAAAAGAAACTCTGAATACTTGAAATATATTTAAAACAATAAAAATATTGCAGAAATGGAACATGAAAAACCCAGATTTCAGGCACCTCCCAAAAAACGCATATCTTATCCAAGTAATAAGTATACAGCATTTACGTGTTCCAAATATTGTCTTTGAGTCTTTGATCCAAAACAAAATATTAAAACCATAAAAAGACAAAGCTTTTGCAATGGATCCAGTCAAATTCTGATGAATGTTCAGCTGAGTTCCAGTAATCTGTAAGCAAGGGTGGGATTTTATTTTCTTTCTTTTTTTTCTAACTTGAAAGGTATTTCTTTACACAAAGGTCATGTATGGAAGCTCGTACACTCCCGGAGAGAGTATTTCTATGATAGACATACATGTTTTTGCCAGGCATCAATTACAAATATGGCAGTGTTAATATTCTGTTTCACTATGGTGGAGAGCAAAAAGAATAAGGTTCATGATTACTGCTGTAACATAGCAGATTGTGTTATATTAAGGAAATTGCATCCCTATTTAGTGGCATTATGAACGTATATGTGATTCTGAACCTTCTAAAATTTCATTATATGACTGATATATGTGATTGGTATATATTGTCCCATAGCATAGAAATAAGATACTATAAGCGGAAGTCACTGCAGTTTGAGGAAAGTCTAATTTATATTCTAGGATGTCTTCAGGGATAAAATTGATAGAGTGATATCACATATTACATTTTCCATTGACAGTACCTTTTTCAGTGCTGTGTTGTGTACAGCCAGGTAAGATCAAGCGTGGCTTGTGAACAGACGATATGAAACATAGGCAATTAATCACTTGTGCCATAGAGAGAAGAAATCTTTCTAGAGCAAAGTTTTTATCTTTATTTTTGAGCCAAGTTTTTGTCTTTACGTTACGAATCTGATATTAATCGGATTGATGTCATGTGCTTTTGCTTAATCCTGACATTTGGATTACAGGTGGGTGATAGTGTTTGTGATGAGCTGCTGCTATCCTTGAAATATGTATCTAAAACACTGTCTCCCACATGTAGTAACCACTGAAGATGAGACTACTGATGGCCTGACTCTGTATCTTATGGCTACATGCTGTTTAGTTTATCTAGCCATATAGTCGAATAATAACTGTAAGCTATATACAACTATCACTAACTGCCTCTTAATGAGGCCTCTTAATGAATCAGGCACGCCTAAAAAGTGGCATTTGCCCCACCACAAATTTTACTCCTGTCAAAGACTGGAGTAGGACTGGTGGCATAAGCCACACCGCAGCTTGCTATAAATTTGACAAGCAAGCATTGCCACGCCTCATTGTTCCCCTCGTCTCAACTCAGCTATGCCCATTTTGTCGGAGCTGGCCACACCTGGCATGTAAACACCAAAAGTCGCTAATTTTTTTGCGCAACTCTGCACAATTTTTGCTACTTTTCAAAGTGTTTTACACTAGGATTTGTATAAATTGCTTTGATGAATCGGAGATGCGATGATAAGTAATAACCAGGCTTCCATATGAGGAAAACAATAGCGATGAGCGAGCGTGTTCTGTCAACCCTTTTGGTGAGACTGCGGGGGTGCTCGCCAGTATTTGTGGCGTGCTCGAATGTTATGTTTGAGTCACTCAGTGCTCATGATTTGTGACTGTTTGACAGCTTTAATACATGTGAGGAATGCCTAACAAACAGGCATTCCTCACATGTATTAAAGCTGTCAAGCCGTCGCAAATCATGAGCACTGAGTGACTCAAACATAACATTCGAGCACACCGAAGATACCCGGAAAACACCCGAGCATGCTTGTAAATCTCGAGTAACGAGCATGCTCGCTCATCACTAGAAAACAACCATCCATATACAGTACAGACCAAAAGTTTGGACACACCTTCTCATTTAAAGATTTTTCTGTATTTTCATGACTTTGAAAATTGTACATTCACACTGAAGGCTTCAAAACTATGAATTAACACATGTGGAATTATATAGTTAACAAAAAAGTGTGAAACAACTGAAAATATGTCTTATATTCTAGGTTCTTCAAAGTAGCCACCTTTTCCTTTGATGACTGCTTTGCACACTCTTGGCATTCTCTTGATGAGGTTCAAGAGGTAGTCACCGGAAATGGTCTTCACTTCACAGGTGTGCCCTCTCAGGTTTAATAAGTGGGATTTCATGCCTTATAAATGGGGTTGGGACCATCAGTTGTGTTGTGCAGAAGTCTAGTGGATACACAGCTAATAGTCCTACTGAATAGACTGTTAGAATTTGTATTATGGCAAGAAAAAAGCAGCTAAGTAAAGAAAAACGAGTGGCCATCATTACTTTAAGAAATGAAGGTCAGTCAGTCCGAAAAATTGGGAAAACTTTGAAAGTGTCCCCAAGTGCAGTTGCAAAAACCATCAAGCGCTACAAAGAAACTGGCTCACATGAGGACCGCCCCAGGAAAGGAAGACCAAGAGTCAGCTCTGCTTCTGAGGATAAGTTTATCCTAGTCACCAGCCTCAGAAATCGCAGGTTAACAGCAGCTCAGATTAGAGACCAGGTCAATGCCACACAGAGTTCTAGCAGCAGACACAACTCTACAACAACTGTTAAGAGGAGACTTTGTGCAGCAGGCCTTCATGGTAAAATAGCTGCTAGGAAACCACTGCTAAGGACAGGCAACAAGCAGAAGAGACTTGTTTGGGCTAAAGAACACAAGGAATGGACATTAGACCAGTGGAAATCTGTGCTTTGGTCTGATGAGTCCAAATTTGAGATCTTTGGTTCCAACCACCGTGTCTTTGTGCGACGCAAAAAAGGTGAACGGATGGACTCTAAATGCCTGGTTCCCACCGTGAAGCATGGAGGAGGAGGTGTGATGGTGTGGGGGTGCTTTGCTGGTGGCACTGTTGGGGATTTATTCAAAATTGAAGGCATACTGAACCAGCATGGCTACCACAGCATCTTGAAGCGGCATGCTATTCCATCCGGTTTGCGTTTAGTTGGACCATCACTTATTTTTCAACAGGACAATGACCTCAAACACACCTCCAGGCTGTGTAAGGGCTATTTGACCAAGAAGGAGAGTAATGGGGTGCTACGCCAGATGACCTAGCCTCAACAGTCACCAGACCTGAACCCAATCGAGATGGTTTGGGGTGAGCTGGACCGCAGAGTGAAGGCAAAAGGGCCAACAAGTGCTAAGCATCTCTGGGAACTCCTTCAAGATTATTGGAAGACCATTTCCGGTGACTACCTCTTGAAGCTCATCAAGAGAATGCCAAGAGTGTGCAAAGCAGTCATCAAAGGAAAAGGTGGCTACTTTGAAGAACCTAGAATATAAGACATATTTTCAGTTGTTTCACACTTTTTTGTTAAGTATATAATTCCACATGTGTTAATTCATAGTTTTGATGCCTTCAGTGTGAATGTACAATTTTCATAGTCATGAAAATACAGAAAAATCTTTAAATGAGAAGGTGTGTCCAAACTTTTGGTCTGTACTGTACCTATATGGCATACTATCCCATATACTTAGGGCATGCAAATAATATGCTACTCCTGACCATACCTCTATTTTCCATAACCGATAGCGTATTCTCTATGAAGTAACCATGATTTATATGATGAGCCACTGATTTCATTTGCTGTCATGTAGCTATGGACTAACCAACTTTTATCCTGAAAAAATGCCATAGTAATGTGTTTTCTTTGTGAACACCTCTTTCCGCAACCTGTCTTTCTCTTTACATGATGAATATATGTAAATTTGTATTTTTGTAAATATGATTTTCTCTGATTATAATGGTGTACTGTATGGTGACATTGTACTCATTTAGGGGTCTTCTCCATATAAGTACTATTTGTGGTATTT
The DNA here is from genome assembly GCF_046119375.1 of Phyllobates terribilis. Taxonomy (NCBI): domain Eukaryota; kingdom Metazoa; phylum Chordata; class Amphibia; order Anura; family Dendrobatidae; genus Phyllobates; species Phyllobates terribilis. The sequence goes on along the minus strand of NW_027362763.1, from coordinate 421,083,794 downwards.
GTATTCCCTTTTTATTACAGAGTATCTGTCACCAGGTTTTTGCTGCTCCGTGAGAGTAGCATCATGTAGGGACAGAGACCTTGATTCCAATTATGTGTCACTTACTAGGTGCTGCAGATTTGATAACATCACTGTTTTATCTGCTGCAAATCTAGCAGTTCTCTGAATGCTGAGCTCTGTATAACCCCACCTCCACACCACTGATTGGCAGCTTTCTGCCTATACATAGTGTACACAGAAAGCTGCCAATCAGTGGTGGCAGAGGGATTATACAGAGTTAATGAACACATAGGACTGCATGGCAGCAGTTTTACTAGTCCTTTAGCAATAATCTCCTGCTGATAAAACAGTGATATTATCAAAACTACAGTATGCAGCCAAGTAAGTGACACATCACTGGAATCGGGGTCTTTGCCTCCTAATTTGAGAGCTGCATGATATAGACAAATGGTGACAGATTCCCTTTTAAGTTACGTACAAATATGAGATTACAAGAGATTGTATTGTACTGTACTGTATTTTAAAACCTACAGTTTTAAGCTTTTGAGAGTTTTTTTTTTACTATGCTTTAATGACATTTTTTAAATAGTGTCTCATTTGTGTTCATTCAGGCGTTTTTGACCCTGAATATTGAAAATTGAGAAAAATACTTGAAAAATACATCAAAGCTTCAATTTTTTTTTTTTTACTAAAAATGCTACTGATCCCAAAAATGACATCAAAATGGTATGCATGTGTACAAAATCGTAATCATAGGGAACAAATTATAAATCAGGCTGCAGCGTTTTAGCCCAGAAAAAAGCAGAAGGAAAAAAAGTACTAAGTGTTGAGGGTGAAGTCACTCTTGTGAAATAAAGGAGGAGCGCAAAAAGTATTAATTGCATATCTTAAAGGCCAGGATACTTGCATTATTATTATTACTGGTATACTTTGTAGATTTACCATAATATGGGGCACTTCTATAGATGGCACTTTTAAAAAGTTTCATGTTTAGTCCAGTTGCTATCGTTCCGAGTTGCCTGTTGTAAAGACTCGAACACTTGTCTGCAGAAATGTGTTTCTAATTAGAAAACTGTCTGCAAACAGTATCATTTACTTGTACATTTGGTATCTGGTGCTGTTTGCACAGTTCTCTCACATCTGAAAACAATGTGCAACACAATCTGTTGTGAGTTTACAGAACTCGACTGCAGGAATATTTCCCTAACAAGATGCTGAAGCTGAAACCATTCCTACTCTACCAGGATTTATAAAACAGCGCTGCTTGTCAGCTTTAATATTTGTTTTACAATGAAACTTGTCTTGAATGCCTTTTAAAGCATCTGAACAGGTAAACACTGGTTCTGTAACTAGCTGAAATCACTGCATAAATACGGCCTAGGGACTATTAAACATAAGCCATTGTTGCCATTGCACGTACAACAGAATTATTACCAGTGCTGTGTCTTTGTGTTTATCGGTATGCAAGATATTTTACTTTAAGGAAAACGCAGGTTTATTTCAGTTAAAGTCAGTTCATGGTGTGACAAGTTTCCCTAAACTCATCATTTCCTGAGCAGGTGACCCCGCTGTTGAATACAGAGCGTTTTTCATGATCAGCGTTAATGGTAAAAGTTATTGCTGCAATATGGAAAAATTGAGTATGACCTATAGGCATTTTTTTTCACTTTTCTTTATAATGATCTATTTCTTTTCAGAGCAATGATTTTTTCCTCTACAGTTATCCAGACTGAAATCCGTTCATTAAAGATGGATTGCAAGATTGGTTCGTTTCTTATTTCCTGCGTCAATGAAATATGCAGTCCTATATAGTCCTTCAGGTCCATGATTCTATTAGCCAAAAATGTCCATGAACGTTTGTAATGTTTGATGAAAGAATAACTCAGAATACAGGGGGCGATTCATCAAGCCCAGCGATTCTCTTGGCGGTCATGATGGGGGGGGGGCGTTTTGGAAAGGATTCATTAAAAGGCACACGCCACTTAATGAATCAGGCAAGGTGCGTAAGTGGCGTCGCTATATGCGCCTCATCACAAATCTTACTCCAGCCTCTACTGGAGTAAGATTTGTGGAGTCGCTCGTCATGAATTTGAAGAGCATGGGTTGACACACCTCGTCCCTGTTTTGCCCACTTTGTTAGACCTGGGGCGCGAATGGCGTAAAAACCCCAGAAGTCGCATTTTTGCACAATCTTGCGTTGAAGAAAAAAAATTGCAATTTTTCAAAGGTTTTTCACTAGAAATCTGGTGAAAAAGCTTTAATGAATCACCCATGCAGAGTCTGCTATTTTCATATGGCGAATGCTCCACTCTCCTCACTCCTATTAGCCAAATGCTAAAAAACTGTGCCATCTTTACTAGCCGTAATAGTCATCCATTCCATAGAGAAGAATATTCAGCGGTATTGTAATATTTTCATATAATAATAATCATTAGAAAACATTTTGTTCTAAGAAATAAATCAATGAGTTTCATGGCAGCACATGTAGTCCTTGTGGTTCTCGCAGTCTGTCTCCATGTGGTGCCTCCTTGTGGTCCTGCATTACAGAGGTTTTCTCCCATAAAAGTATCGTTTCTAGATGAGGATACAGTATTTCATGGAACATAGCATGATTTGTTTTTCTTCCGGATTCCTTATAATTTCAAAAGAAAATACCTTTATACATATTTGTATAAAAACAAAGACATAATGAAGCATAGTATGGGCACATAAATCTCATAACTATATTATATTCATTTTATGATTTTTTTTTTTTGCCCTCACTAACAATAATGCCATGATAAATAAATATATGTCTATATGTCTATATATGTCTATATATGTCTATATATATGTCTATATATATGTATATATATATATATATGTCTATATATACAGTACAGACCAAAAGTTTGGACACACCTTCTCATTTAAAGATTTTTCTGTATTTTCATGACTATGAAAATTGTACATTCACACTTAAGGCATCAGAACTATGAATTAACACATGTGGAATTATATACTTAACAAAAAAGTGTGAAACAACTGAAAATATGTCTTATATTCTAGGTTCTTCAAAGTAGCCACCTTTTGCTTTGATGACTGCTTTGCACACTCTTGGCATTCTCTTGATGAGCTTCAAGAGGTAGTCACCGGAAATGGTCTTCCAACAATCTTGAAGGAGTTCCCAGAGATGCTTAGCACTTGTTGGCCCTTTTGCCTTCACTCTGCGGTCCAGCTCACCCCAAACCATCTCGATTGGGTTCAGGTCTGGTGACTGTGGAGGCTAGGTCATCTGGCGTAGCACCCCATCACTCTCCTTCTTGGTCCAATAGCCCTTACACAGCCTGGAGGTGTTTTTGGGTCATTGTCCTGTTGAAAAATAAATGTTGGGCCAACTAAATGCAAAAAGGATGGAATAGCATGCCGCTGCAAGATGCTGTGGTAGCCATGCTGGTTCAGTATGCCTTCAAATTTTGAATAAATCCCCAACAGTGTCACCAGCAAAGCACCCCCACACCATCACACCTCCTCCTCCATGCTTCACGGTGGGAACCAGGCATGTAGAGTCCATCCGTTCACCTTTTCTGCGTCGCACAAAGACACGGTGGTTGGAACCAAAGATCTCAAATTTGGACTCATCAGACCAAAGCACAGATTTCCACTGGTCTAATGTCCATTCCTTGTGTTCTTTAGCCCAAACAAGTCTCTTCTGCTTGTTGCCTGTCCTTAGCAGTAGTTTCCTAGCAGCTATTTTACCATGAAGGCCTGCTGCACAAAGTCTCCTCTTAACAGTTGATGAAGAGATGTGTCTGCTGCTAGAACTCTGTGTGGCATTGACCTGGTCTCTAATTTGAGCTGCTGTTAACCTGTGATTTCTGAGGCTGGTGACTCGGATAAACTTATTCTCAGAAGCAGAGGTGACTCTTGGTCTTCCTTTCCTGGGGCGGTCCTCATGTGAGCCAATTTCTTTGTAGCGCTTGATGGTTTTTGCAACTGCACTTGGGGACACCTTCAAAGTTTGCCCAATTTTTCGGACTGACTGACCTTCATTTCTTAAAGTAATGATGGCCACTAATTTTTATTTACTTAGCTGCTTTTTTCTTGTCATCATACAAATTCTAACAGTCTATTCAGTAGGACTATCAGCTGTGTATCCACCGGACTTCTGCACAACACAACTGATGGTCCCAACCCCATTTATAAGGCAAGAAATCCAACTTATTAAACCTGACAGGGCACACCTGTGAAGTGAAAACCATTTCCGGTGACTACCTCTTGAAGCTCATCAAGAGAATGCCAAGAGTGTGCAAAGCAGTCATCAAAGCAAAAGGTGGCTACTTTGAAGAACTTAGAATATAAGACATATTTTCAGTTGTTTCACACTTTTTTGTTAAGTATATAATTCCACATGTGTTAATTCATAGTTTTGATGCCTTCAGTGTGAATGTACAATTTTCAAAGTCATGAAAATACAGAAAAATCTTTAAATAAGAAGGTGTGTCCAAACTTTTGGTCTGTACTGTATATATGTCACAAATCTTAACAAGGGGGTTAGTAAAGGAATTTGGTGGCAGGCAATTTCATTACTGTATTGCTGTGTTTAGTTTTAAAAATCCTTTACAAATAAACCACATTGCGTGTGAAGGCGATAGCACTAACAAAGGCATTTAATGGGTATTCTCTGTAGCATTTGTGTGAACGCCTACGTTTCTATGTGAGGACTGGACAAGAGAGAAAAAACACATCAAAATGGTAAAGATAAATTAACTTTTAAGTTTGGGCCATTCAGTGACATTGGCTGTGACATACATCGCATGGCTAAGGATCGATGTATGCCGCTGCTACATTGCAACATCGGATAAATGAATGGGGTCACACCACAAGAACAGTGATGTTTTGCTATATATTGAATGTCTCCTTGATATAAAATGGAATAATTATTGAAATAACTGCAAATCCATATTCAAATGAATAAGCCATGTACATTGGGTAAAAAATTTATATGTTAATTTATAAATACACATATGACAACACAAACATACTAAAAGCAAAAATACGAAAACACATTAAAAATACACGAAAAGATGGAAGCAGAGAAGTACAAAGATGACGGACAAGTTGTAAAGGTAAAAATACAATTGATGTGTAATTGATATGAGAGTACGCAAAAAGATGGTTCTTTACAATATGATGCAAAAAGAATAACCAAAATGGTATATTCATTGCCTAAAGTTTATTGATGAGCATAGTTGACTTTGCAACTAATTAAAAAAATACACTTTCTTTCATGGGAATCCATTGCATGGGTCATACCTTTGGTGGAATACTGCAGTTTGCCAAAATGTATGTGGGTAAGCCAAAATTCTTCTGGGAAAGTGTCTTGTGGACAGATGAGACCAAGATACAGCTTTTTGGTGAAGCACATCATTCTACTGTTTACCGAAAATGGAATGAGGCCTACAAATAAAAGAACACATTACCTACAGTCAAATATGATTGAGGTTCAAAGATGTTTTGAAGTTGGTTTACTGCCTCTGGCACTGGGTGCCTTGACTATTAACTTTGTGCAAGGCATCAAGAAATCTGAAGATTACCAAAGGATTTTGGGTCACAATATAGTGCCTAGTGTCAGAAAGCTGGGTTTACATCCTAGGTCATGGGTCTTCCAGCAGGACAATGATCCCAAACATACTTCAAGAAGCACCAAGAAATGGATGGAAGCAAAGTGCTGGAGAGTTCTGAAGTGGCAGCATTGAGTCCGGACCTAAATCCTATTGAATATCTGTAGAGAAATCTTAAAATTGCTGTTGGGAGAAGGCAGCCTTCACATATGAGAGACCTGGAGCAGTGTGCAAAAGAAGAGTGGTCCAAAATTCCAGTTGAGAGGTGTAAGAAGCTAGTTGATGGTGATAGTAAGCGATTGATTGCAGTTATTTATTTCAACGGGTGTGCAACCAAATGTTAAGTTGAAGGTGCCAACAATTTTGTACAGACCATTTTTGGGGTTTCGTGTGAAATTATGTCCAATTTGCTTTTTTTCAGTTTTTTTTTTTTTGTGTGTTGTTCCAATACACACAAAGGAAGTAAACATGTGTATAACAAAACATGTGTAATTGCAATAATTTTCTCTGAGAAATACTTCATTTTCTGGAACAATTTCAAAGGTGCCAACACTTTCGACCATGACTGTAAATATAATATATATATATATATATATTATATATTTATATATATACATATATATTCTGATCCAGAAGGGAGTAGGACCCACAGATAAGATGGGTCAGCCGCATGATACTACTGTGACACTCCTCCATTCCGCGCTTCCATCCTGTGCACACTGAGCCGTGAGGCCTTACTTTGTTATTGCATCAATAAAATGGAAAATAGGAATTCAGAATTTCTAGCGCAACATTCATATGCACATTTTCGTTTTATTTCATGTTATTTCAAAATGTTACTTTCCTTATGCAGCCACAGTAAAATATCTATAAAATTTCCAAATATTTTTTACAACATAATAATAAAATAGAAAACATTATTAGTTATACAAAAATAAAAATCCAATTACATTTGTTGAATATTACAATCCTCTGGATGTGATTTTATGAAATAATCTATAATAATCTAAGAATTTTTTTTTGTGTGTACAATAAACGGCATGCAGCTGTAGGTCGAAATGTATTTTAGAAATGACAATAATCCTGCTTTACATGCTTTGAAATCTAACCAGAAACGTGATATTTTCTGAGAGGTTTTGTAGAATAATAATATGGCAAAGCCCTGTTTATTATTTCTTGCAGTGCTAGAATGTAGAGGAAGCAGATATTTCTAAGTCAATGAGTCAATATGTGGGAAAGTTGCATATAGCTTGGCTTTTTTTCACCTACTTTTTAAGTCAGTATCTCCCCAGAGCAATGACATATATTGCCACCCACCTTAGTTCTTCCTTCCTCTGCCCTTACAGAACCTCTTTGTTATTTTATCTAATCGGATTCAGAGGCCTTACTTCAGTTGGCTAGCTTACAGTGTTCAAAGAGTTTCAATTTCTTATTTCCCAGGCTTCAGAGAGACTAAAAATAACCGAGAAAAAAAAATGGAAATGTAGAGCAAAAATGTCTGTTTCTGATAAAATAAAAAAGTCCCAATACTATGCACGCAGAATAAGGTAATTAAGTGAATGGGATATTGTTCATTAGAAGCGATTTGAAGCCTGTTGTATATTTATATTGGAAAGGCTAGACTTAAAAGGGCTGCGGCTTTCTTACAATTATATTCCCAATATTACATAATACAAAGTTAAGCGCCTCAAGTATAAGACTGCTTTTCAATTCGGACTACTTTATCCATTGTACACAGCTCTTTTGCATAGAAGCAAGATAATGTTGAATGGAAGTCAGCTATTTGCACAAGAATTTTTTGTTCCAAAATTTGACAACTTTTTCCTTTTTATGAGCCAGTCCTCAAACGAGGAATTTCCACCAAAAATGTCCTAATTTAAGCATGCGATACCTTCAGTTCATAGTTAGTGTAGACTTCAGATTTTGGCACAGCGCATTCCGAAGTTGTGCCATATTTATTCGAAGGTGTGTGCCTCTTAATGAATTCTGCAAATCTTATTCCAGCTGACTTGTCCTCAAGAACAGTGTGAGAATCACGGATCTTAAAAGATCAGTCAGATTATTATAGTGAGCTGCCTAGTTTTTTATTTTATGCTATTATAAGAAAAGAGGAAAACCCTGGAAAATTCCAAAAAGTTTTCTTATGGTTGTTGGCTATTTTGCCTTTATTTTGGGACATGATTTTGTGGCATTTACTAATACATAATGATCCGTTATTGACTTGTCCATTATAGGAATATCTGGGGAAACACTCAATATACAGTTAATAGTCCTTATTCAATAGAAGAAATGGAGTGTATTGTTTTGAGTTAAAACATATACTTTGCTGAATATAATTAAAAACCTCCATAAAAGTTACAAGTACCAATGAAGCAGCAACAACACTATAATTGTGTGAAAAATATACAAGCATAGATACAATGCTTAAAAAAGTACAGGGTATTGAAGACAATAAGATTAAAAGGGTTATCAAAGACTTCTTATTTTTTTTCTTATGCAACTAAGAACATACCGGCAGGTAATTGTTGCTAACTACCTGCATGTTCTACCATGCAACGATCTTTCCGGGCTCAGGCGGCAATTCTCCTGCTTCCTATTACCTCAAGTTGACACAGTTCTTTCTTTTCTGCTCTGCTCTGTCGACAGTGTGTCACTGCCAACATTTTGGTAATTGACAGCCAGCGCTCCGCAGTTAGGCAGTGGGAAGCCAGCTGTCAATCAGCATGACGTCAGCAGTCACACCCCATCAACAGAGCAGAGAGGAAGAGAAGGAGCTGCTCTGTCTACGTGATGTCACAGAAAGCAGGAGAATCGCCGGCAGGAGCGGTCCATGAACTCTCTGAACCTGCAGTCATGCAGAACAGGCAGGTAGTTGCTAACTACGCTCTTAGCTTCATAGGGGAAAAAAGTCCCAATAACCCTTTTAACAATTCTGTACACTGGATAAAAAAATGCTAATCTATTCCTCTAATAAGTGACACTTACTTAATGACTAGGAAAGAGAAGAATATGTCTAGCATAATCACATAGTAGGAGGAAAATGTTGGTATGGGAGATACCGTCATCTATGTATGCCTATGTATGTGTGTATGCTAGTGTATATGCAAATTGCCTCTACAGCGTCACCTGTTCGAAGCAGCAATCCTATAAGTCGCTATCGACCCTTTAACAAGTCTTGCAATATGACTTAGGATAAAAGGCCAAATCAGAATCTCAATTTACAGACACAGTGTCTTGGGCTGTTAGCCCTCATCAGTGCAAAGTATGAGAACTGATTTGGCTAGGTGGGAGGCTCTGAAGTGAGGTCTAAGGGGTAACGTTTCTCCTTGTGGAGAGTGCCATTTTGGCTCTGGAATGGCAATGTAAGGAGGCTTATTTGCCATGCAGTGCTCCTCTGGGAAATTTAATATGCATATTGCCTCTTCAGAGAGGAAGAGGACTTGAACTCTAAAGCACCACCAGTTGGAAGCAGCGATCCTACAAGTCACTATTGACCTTTTAACAAGCCTAGCAATATGATGTAGATTAAAAAGCCAAATCAGATTCTCAATTTGCAGACACAGTGTTTCGGGGTACTGCCCCTCATCAGTGCAAAGTATGAGAACTGATTTGGCTAGGTGAGAGGCTCTGGACTGAGGTCTAAAGGATAACTTTTCTCCTTGTGGAGAGTGACATACCGGCTCTGCATACTTCCAGCCATATTCCGCCTAGACTTGCTCGGCCTTGCTAAATACAAGTGAATTGAGCAAGGCCAATCACAACTAGTTAGCAAGTGCACGCATGTATGAAAATTGCATACTTGTGGTCACATGACTGCTCGCTCTCAGCAGAAACACCGGAGAATCCTGTCAGCCTGTGGTGTACACGGTTTAAGGATTCAGAATGTAGTGACTGCAGACTTTTAGCAGAAGACTGGACAAACCCTTTAACCAGAGGTAGTTCTTGTTCCTTGGATATTATTGATACATACAGTCTTGGCCAAAAGTGTTGGCAACCTTGAAATTGTTCCAGAAAATGAAGTATTTCTCCCAGAAAATTATTGCAATTACACATTTTCTTATACACATGTTTATTTCCTTTGTGTGTGATGGAATAACACAAAAAAAGCTGAGAAAAAAAGGCAAATTGGATATAATTTCACACAAAACTCCAAAAATGGTCCAGACATGATTGTTTGCACCCTCAACTTAATATTTGGTTGCACATCCTTTTGAATAACTGCAATCAATCGCTTCCTATCAACAAGCTTCTTACATCTCTCAACTGGAATTTTGGACCACTCTTCTTTTGCAAACTGCTCCAGGTCTCTCATATTTAAAGGGTGTCTTCTCCCAACAACAATTTTAAGATCTCTCCACAGGTGTTCAATGAGATTTAGTTCCGGACTAATTGCTGGCCACTTCAGAACTCTCCAGCTTTTTGTTTCCATCCATTTCTGGGTGGAAAAGTATATTTGGGGTAATTATCCTGCTGGAAGACCCATGACCTAGGACACAACCCAGCTTTCTGACAATGGGCACTACATTGTGACCCAAAATCTGTTGATATTCTTCAGATTTTATGATGCCTTGCGCACAATCAAGGCACCCAGGGCCAGAGGCAGCAAAACAACCCCAAAACATCTATGAACTTCCACCATATTTGACTGTAGGTACTGTGTTCTTTTCTTTCCTGAAAACAGAGTGAGGCCAGCAAACAGTAGAATGATGTGCTTTACAAAAAGCTCTATCTCAGTCTAATCTGTCCACAAGACGCTTTCCCAGATGGATTTTGGCTTACTCACGTACATTTTGGCAAACTGCAGTCTAGCTTTTTTAAGTCTCTGTGTCAGCAGTGGGGTCCTCCTGGGTCTCCCGCTGTAGCATTTCATTTAATTCAAATGTCGAAGGATAGTTTGAGCTGACACTGAAGCACCCTGAGAGCCCACAGCTTGAATTTCTTTGGATCCTGATAAGGGCTGCTTATCCACCATGGGGACTATGATGCGTTACAACCTTTCATCAATTTTTCCTTGTTGTCCTCATCCAGGGAGATTAGCTACAGTGGCATGGGTTGTAAACTTTTCGATTATGTTGCACACCATGGGCAAAGGAACATCAAGATCTCTGGAGATGGACTTGTAACCTTGAGATTGTTGATATTTTTCAACAATTTTGGTTCTCAAGTCCTTGTACAGTTCTCTTCTCTTTCTGTTCCCCATGCTTAGTGTGGCACACAGACACACAATGCAACGATTGAGCCAACTTCTCCCCTTTTTATCTGGTTTTAGGTGTGATTTTCATATTGCCCACACCTGTTACTTGTCACAAATGAGACTGAACGAGCATCACATACTTCAAACAAAGTTGTTTACCCACAATTTTGGAAAGGTGACAACAATTTTATCCGGCGCATTTTAAGGGTTTTGTGTGAAATTATGTCCAATGTGCAGGGCCGGCTCCAGGTTTTTCTGGGCCCCGGGCGAAAGAGTCTCAGTGGGCCCTTTTAACACATACACGATTCATGATGCACAGATACGGCGGAGAAATATATATATATAGTACACAGGGCCCAGCCTGCCACCTCATCCTTCACATAAGCAGACATGCGCACGCACACACGGTACGCAGACACGGTACGCAGACACGCGCACACACGGTACGCAGACACACGCGCACACACGGTACGCAGACACACGCGCACACACGGTACGCAGACACACGCGCACACACGGTACGCAGACATGCACACACGGTACGCAGACATGCACACACGCACACACGGTACACAGATATGTACACATACAGACAAACACATATTTTTACACAAATTCTTAAAGACATATATAAAACAGACAAATATATATACACAGTCATACACACTGACATTCACATACATGCACTCACACAGACCCATTACAAGTATTTTTAATATGGGGATTGGGGAAGCCTCACTCACCTGTCCCCGGTCCAGTGTCCTGTCCAGCAGCTCCTCAGGTATGGGGCAGTGCAGGGCCCCCGGCGTGTCACAGACTTCATGGCCCTGGACCATCAGAGGGGCCCACTTGCGCTCCCCCCCCATCTGTGCAGGACCTCCGCTCCGACGGTGTTTGATGGCACTCCCCCAGACATGGCTGTGCGCTGTGCGACTGTGTCTGCTAGTAATGACGCGGCAGGGGCGACACACAAGCAAAATTAAAGGTGCAGTGCCGTCGACCCTGCCGTGTCATTACTAGCAGACACAGCCTGACAGCGCGCAGCCATTTCTGGGACTGGGGGAGTGCCGGCAATCAAGCAGCGCCTGCGTCACTGAACAGGTGCCGAAGATGCGGCCATGGCCCCGACAGTGAGTGGGCGGGTGGGTGTGTGGGCCCGGCCCCGACAGTGAGTGGGCGGGTGGGTGTGTGGGCCCGGCCCCGACAGTGAGTGAGTGGGCGGGCGGGTGTGTGAGCCCGGCCCCAACAGTGAGTGGGCGGGTGGGTGTGTGGGCCCGGCCCCGACAGTGAGTGAGTGGGCGGGCGGGTGTGTGAGCCCGGCCCCAACAGTGAGTGGGCGGGTGGGTGTGTGGGCCCGGCCCCGACAGTGAGTGAGTGGGCGGGCGGGTGTGTGGACCGGGCCCCGACAATGAGTGGGCGGCTGGGCCCCTCTGATTTTCCAGGGCCCCGGCACTTGCCCGGGTACGCCGGGTGCTGACGCCGGCCCTGCCAATGTGCCTTTTTTTTCTCTGTTTTTTTGTGTCGTTCAAATACACACAAAGGAAATAAACATGTGTATAACAAAACGTGAAATTGCAATCATTTTCTGAGAGAAATACTTAATTTTCTGGAGCAATTTCAAGGGTGCCAACACTTTTAGCCATGACTGTATGCTTAAAAATAACTACTAGTTAGAGAGGCTTAAACTGGAGACTAGATGGTAAGGGGAAAACCTGGTCTCTGCTGTTACCTAAGACAAGATCTCCTGTGTTAGTAACTTTGTACCTCCCTTTCCCTCAGTAAACACAATAAATTCTACTCAAGTCACAAATAATAGGAAGTGTAGTTATAAGAGATAATCTAAGGGAAATGATTTTGGTAATGTATGCCTTTCTATTTTAGAACTCAATACACGTTTATATAGTAGTGGGACCTATAGAGCAAGGAAATCATTTAAGGCTGTGGTCGCTAATTACAACAAGCCATTTAATAAAGAACAGCCAAAAGCAGCATGGTTTCAACAAAAAAATTATTTAGGTCGATATGTAGAATTTCACAAAAACGTAAATGAATCACATTTTTAAATCTCAGTCCTAGAGGGGCCTGTAAGGAATGTCCGTACTGATAGCTATAGGGCATCTCCCACTGCTAGAGAAAACATACAGACCTAGGACACAACCATTTGCTGCCAAGTAGAAATTGATTCATTCCTCTTTCTGATACCCCCCAAGTGTATTACATGTATTACTGCAGCACAAAAAGCTGACAGCATACAACTTCCATATAGATACCTTCTTTTACCCTAAAAGTAAATGAACTGCATAGTATGTATTTACTTGCATTCATCAATACAACATTTATACATAAAAAACTTACATTCAAATTATATGGTATTCCAAAGAATCAGTCACATAAAGGCTTTTTCTGTGCTTTTGCACACATAACAGAAGCCCTTTTTTAGGTTAAGGGCCAATTTTGTCACATAGACTAAGACAAGTTCCCAAGTATTCATAGATACCATGGGGCCTCATTTAGCCAATGACAAGGTCCGTTTTGCCTCCATTGGAGTAGTATACATTATTTTTCTGTATACTTCAAGCGGATCCCCAACGTCATCTCTTACGTGTAAAGAGTCTAAGGATGATCCAATAAGTATATTCTGTGCTAAATAAAAAAAATATATATACATGTTTCGTACCTGCATAATCGTACTGACCTGGATAATCATATTGCCAGGTCAGTTTTACCATATAGTGAACATGGTAAATACAATACCCAAAAAAACAATTCTGAAATTGCACTTTTTTTTTGCAGTTTCAAAACACTTGGTTTTTTTTTTTCCATTTTCCGTACACTATATGGTAAAATGAAAGTCGTCATTCAAAAGTACAACTAGTCCCGCAAAAAGAAACCCCATATGGCTATATGGCCAAAAAAATAAAAAAGTTATGGCTCTTGGAAAAAGGGGAGGAAAAAACTAAAAAAAAATGAAAATCGCCGGGTAGTGAAGGGGTTAATTAAAGCAGTAGGGAATAGGTATAAGATTTCAAACAGAGGAGGCAGGTCACTGAAAAAGCAATAACCTGTCATTCATAGACCAGAGGCAGGGGGAGAGGCTGGAGAATCACAGACAAAGAAAAGAAGACCCTGTACACAGCCCGGCCCCTGTGCACCAAAATCGAATTAGCAGAAAATTTCAAATGATGATTCAAGAAGAAAAACAAAGCGGATTTCTTCACCAAATGTATCAATTTAATCTGTGTTACAGCGCCATTACAGCCATGTCTTTACTTTACATTACAAAATTTTGCTGACGGGTTCTCTTTAAGATATTGAGACCTGCAATAGTTACTTTTGTAACACAATAGCTTTGCAGGAGAACAGTAGAATTGCGATTTGGGACTTTGATAGGTTTTTAATTTGTGAGACTGTTTAAAATAGTTTTTTTTCCTAACATACTGAAAAATATAGATTCTAAAGTAAAACTAGTAAAATTTCAAATCAGTCCTTAATGCATTTCTCGCATGTTTGCCTACAACTGTTAAAGATATTTCTCCTTGTTGTTTGTCCTTTTCTGACCTCTGCTGGTGAAAGTAAGGTAGTGAGAACTGTAGTTCTACACTGGAAAACTGCATGAAAAAAGTTAAAATCATTTGCAAAATAATGGTGCCTCTAAATGGTCGCTGTCGTTTCAATAAACTTTTATTAATAGTAAATTAATTGTACAAGCAACAATATAGCTGCAATGCATCTTTCTTTACTTATGAGTCACTTCTCCTTCCCCAGCCTCTTAAACTGATCACTCATTCTGAAAAACTGCTTCAATCTGTCTTGATAAAGGCAATATGGATGGCATACTCACAGTGGTGTAAGGGAGTCTGTCATTAGGAAATGGGTGTTTAAACTAAGCATGGCACCTTCTGGGAGACTAATTAATATTGTACCTGTATTGTTTTAACCCCTGCAGGAATGATACATTTTTCATTTTTGCACTTTTGATTTTTCCTTCCCTTCTTCCGGGAGCCACAACTTTATTTTGTCAGTATAGCCATATGATGGTTTGTTTTTTGTTGGATGAGTTGTTTTTTTAATGACACCATATAATTTAGCACATTATTTACTGAACAACAGGTAAAAAAATTCCAAATGGGGTAAAATTGTAAAAAAAAAACCTGCAATTTTGCCATTGTTTTTCTAGGTTTGCTTTTAATGAATTAATTTTGTAGTAAAAATGACCAAACACCATGATTTTTCAGGTCGGTATGATTACGGTAATTGCAAACCAGTATAGTTTGTTTTATATTTTAGTATTCTGAAATTTGTAAAAAGAAAAATTGTTTGTGTCGCCATTTTCTGAGACCAGTAACTTTTTGATTTTTCAGTCAATGTTGCTAGCTGTAGTTTTCATTGATATCGTATTGGGGTATATACAACATATCGATCACATTTATTGCATTTTTTTGAGAACTGCAGTGACTGAAAAAGAGCAAATCTTGCGGCTTAAATTTTTGTTTTTGGTGCGGCTCCTAAATACTTAAGCAGCAATCCCAGCTATGGCCAATTGCTGCTGTTATGGGCTGTGTGTTACTAACGGCATCTCAGATTCTGAGCCCACTCCATACACTCGCACCCTTGCCATGATGTACATGTGTGGCACCCCAGGGGTCTGGTTGCCACAGTAATAGAAATATTATGTCTGAGAGCAAGTGGGAGGTTTCTCTGGTCAGGAGCCCTAAGCATGCAACACTGCCCACCCAGACCTGGGAGGGGAGGAATCTGCCCTTATAAACTGGGTCTGGGGCGGGATTAGGTAGGACAGAGTCAGAGCTTGGAGAGGGAAAGTGACAACAGGAGCTCTGTAGGAGCAGGAGCGAGTGCCAGAGGCTGGAAGCTAGATAGCTCGCCCTGGCTGAAGACACTAAACCTGGACACGGAGTCCGAGGCTGTGGGGACATCCAGGTCCAGCAGCAGAATCCAACCGGCAGGGGATTCCATGTCCTCTGGCCATAGAAGCCCGGAGGCACGGTCACAAGCAAGGGACCAGCACCGCCATCGTGAAGCGGAGGCTAACAGAAGGCCCCAAGTCACCGGCCATACGGGTGAGCACCACACGGTATACTCAGGGACGTGGGCTACTTCTACCCGCATAGAGCAAGGTAGCCAGGAAAGAGTGCAGATAGTCGGGGAGGCCTACAACTCCACCTGGCCAGGGGAGATCCTACTTGCTTACAGACTGACCAGGCCCCTACTGATAACCAGTACTCCCGGGAGGGTCTGCGTTATTCCATCAGTAAAGACCCTGAACTGAACCACACGTCTCTGTGTTTCATCGCCGCACCAGCACCATCAGTACTGGGATGCTCACACCATCACTCCCATCATCCACACTAGCTGCCCTGAGGCAATACTTCTCCCGTGGGGAGTTATCCCATACTTGGCTGCGCATACAACATTAGCCTCAGCGGTCTGCAGCGCAGCGGCAGTCCCCACTGACCGCAATCCACGGGTGGCGTAGTCGGACATTTGTTATCACACTCAGACTGCCACCGGTTTGACCGCCCTGGACACGCACCGGGTCACAGCCACGGAGGACTACAACCCCCAGCGATCCGGCTCCGGGTATCCCCTGCACAGCACAGGCCCAGGGGGCGCGTCAACTTTGGCGTAGTCGGCAGGATTTCGCCAGTTCCAGTGATTCTGTCACCAGGATTTTGCTTCCACATTTGATTTCAGTGTGACGTAGGAGCAGAGACCCTGATTCCAATGATGTGTCACTTACTTGCTGCAGTTTTGATAAAATCACTGTTTTGACTGCTGAGCTCTGTATAACCCCGCCCACACCACTAATTGACAGCTTCCTGTGTACATTGTGCATAGGTAGAAAGCTGCCAATCAGTGGTGGGGGCAGGGTTACACAGAGCTCATGAATATGGAGGACTACATGGCAGCACATTTACTAGTCCTGTAGTGATAATTTCCTGCCGATGAAACAATGATTTTATAAAAACTACACTAAGCAGCACAGCAAATGACACATCTCAGGAATCGGTCCTATTTAATGATTGACAGTCTTCCCCATATGACATGTGCATGCAGAAATAGCTGTCAATCATTAAATAGGACAACCCACTGGGCTTATGCATACAAACACCAAGGATTTCAATAAATATTTCATATACAAGTTATTCTGAATTTTTTCCAACAAAACTGTCTAACAGTTTCCATTTAAGTAAAATATTCTGACTTTGCATAACATCCCTGCATGTGAAAAACCCCTACTGATCTATGTCTATAACACAGGTAATACGTTTCCTTAAACAGTTATTCCAAAAATAGCAAGTTACTGTCACAGGTGTATCAGGTGTAATAGACAGTTGCTCTGGATCTGGCTGTAGAAGGTCGCTGCGCTTGGCAATACAGACGCCTTCTTAATCCTTATTCCTTTAGGACCCAGAGGCGACCTCCCTCCTGCTGCTGATTGACACACCCTTGACTGGGAGTTAAAAACACTCAGTTTGCTCCAGGTAATCACCAGTGATACTTCTATGTACCTCTGTGTAGGCTTGGAGCGCTATCAGTCAGCTAGCTTCTTCTCTGGTGCCCTTGGAGGACAGTGGGCGTTACTCCTCTGGTGTCTGCTCAATCTAAGGTTATCCCCTTTGTTTGTCTACCTTGTTGTATTTAGTTTGTAGTGGGGCCTGACTAGTGCTCACCCCTCCCTCCTTTTCTAAGGCCAAGCTCTAGGGACATCCAGGGCTTAGGGTCCTGCTCGGCGATAAGTGTTAGGGTGATATTAGATCTGCCCAGGGGTCTCCAATTCCCCTTTCCCTAGTGTTTGTGCTTCCTCCCCCTCTTCCCTTCGTGTTGCACTTAGTCTTTCCCACACATTGCGTGACATTATCACCGGCCGTGCATAACTAGAAATATAAACTGACAAGTGTTTTTATTTGTGTTTTTTTTTTCGGGTGTGGTTTTTTCTTTCTCCTTTGGTTCATGGATCCTGTTGTGGAGCTTGCAGAGCAGCTGGGCAGGATGTCTCTGGAGGTGACTGACCTCCACTATGAGGTTTAGCAGCAGCAACAGTGGCTGCAGGTCCCTAATGTTGGAGTCTCTGCGGGTAGGCCGGTCCAGCTTGAACCCAAGGTTGCCCTCCCGGACAGGTTTTCAGGAGGAAGGGACACGTTTTTTTTGTTCAAGGAAGCTTGCAAATTGTATTTTAAACTTTGTCCTTACTCCTCTGAAGATGAGGAGCAGTGAGAGAGATCCTCAATCCTGGGCTTTCTCTTTGCCACAGGGTTCGGTTTGTCTCCAGTCTGTGGAGGGGTTTTCCAGGGCTCTAGCCCTCATCTATGATGATCCTGACCGAATCTCCTTGGCTGAGTCCAGGTTGCGTCGGCTTCAGCAGAGGAATCGATCAGTGGAGACGTATAGCTCCAAATTCCACAGATGGGCAACTGATACAAAATGGAATGACCCAGCTCTCAAAGCCAATGTTGTCAGGGCCTTACTGAAAGGTTGAAAGATGCTTTGGCAGTGTATGAAACCCCAGAGTCCTTGGCTTGGAGGCTGCCATGTCTTTAGCCATACGTTGATAGATGCATTCGGGATAGGTGGGTGAGACCACTTCTACGGAGCTCTCTTTTCGGGGTAATGTCCCTTTGTCAGGGGAGCGGTCTGGGGGTGAACCAATACTAGGGGAGGTGGAAGAACTCATGCAGTTAGGGAGAGTCTCGGCATTGTGTTTTCCTTGAGATCCGCAAAAAAGGGCGTGCGTTTTTTTTGTGGGAAAAAAGGGACATTTTATTGGGGCCTGTCCCTTGATTACTAAACAAAAGGAAACCCGATTAACCCTCAGTAGTCTGAAGTTGGATAATCAAGGGGTGCGTTTATCATCAACCTGCAGTTCTCGGTTTGTCCTGACAGCAGAGGTGGTTCTAGAGAGCAAGGCTGAGAAAATGTCTGTGTTTGTTGACAGTGGAGCTGGAGTCAGCATGATTGATGCTGAGTTTGTGAGAACTCATGGTCTGGCTTGCTGTACTTTAGCTAAGCCCATTCCCATCTTCGCCACCGACTCAGCACCACTTGCACAGAAAGCTCTAACTCAGATTGTACATAATCTAAAAAATGTAACACTGCGGGTGGGGTCGGTTCATTGTGAGATAATCCCTTGCTATGTCCTGGATGGTCTTCCCACTCCAATTGTACTGGGTCTGCCCTGGTTGGTGAAACATAATCCGATAGCGGATTGGCAATTCAGAGAGACCATTGAGTGGGGAGATTACTGCCATGAGAAGTGTTTAAACATTCCCCTTTCTACAGTCTCTACAGAGACCTTACCTACGCTTTTGTCTGGTTTTGAGGATGTTTTTTCTGAGAGGGGGTGTCAGGATTTGTCTCCTCATCATGCATATTACAGTCCTATTAATCTGACCCCTGGAGCTAAACTACCAAAGTCCAGACTGTATAATCTTTCTGGCCCTGAGAGACAAACCATGAAGGATTTCAATCTGTAGAAGGGACATATCAGACCCTCATCTTCGCTCGTGGCGACATGGTTCTTCTTCGTGAAGAAAATAGATGGCGGTCTACATTCCTGTTTAGATTTCCGGGAATTAAATCAAATTACCATCCGAAATCCATACCCTCTTCCTCTGATTCCAGATTTGTTCAGCCAGGTTGTGGGAGCTAAGGTGTTCTCCAAGTTGGATTTAAGGGGAGCCTACAATCTGGTGAAAATCAGAGAGGGGGATAAATGGAAAACAGCGCTCAATAACCTGAAGGGCATTTCGAGAGTCAAGTTATGCCTTTCGGGTTGACCAATGCACCTGCGGTGTTCCAACATTTCATTAATGATATTTTCCATCATTTGGTGGGCAGGTCTGTGGGGGTCTATCTGGATGATATTTTGGTTTACTCACCTGATTTTGAGACACATCGGGGGCATGTTAAAAAGGTGCTTCAGATATTAAGGAATAACAAACAATATGTCAAACTAGAAAAGTGTGTTTTCGCCGTCCAGGAGGTGCAGTTTTTGGGGTACCTGTTGTCATCTTCGGGTTTTCGAATGGATTTAGAGAAGATCCGTCCTGTCCTTGATTGAGACCGTCCCGAGAACCTGAAGGCACTACAGCGCTTTCTGGGCTTTACTAATTTTTACCTGAAATGTATCCAAAATTATTTGGTAATTGTGAAACCCCTCACTGACATGACAAGGAAGGGGTCTGATCTTTCTAAATGGTCGGATGCCACCCTCCAGGCTTTTTCCTCCCTAAAGAGCAGTTTTGCCACTGCACCTATACTCAGTCAACCCGATGTTTCCCAATCCTTTATTGTGGAAGTTGATGAGTCGGAGGTGGGGGTTGAGACTGTGTCTCAGAGTCCGTCTCCTGGTAAATGGCATCCATGAGCTTTCTTTTTTAAGAAATTATCTTCGGCTGAGAGAAATTATGACGTGGGTAATAACTTTTGGCGATTAAATTTACATTCGAAGAATGGCGATATTGGTTGGAGGGGGCTGTCCATCCTATTACTGTTATCACAGACCATAAGAACCTTCATATCTTCAATCGGCTAAACGTCTCAACCCTAGGCAAGCTAGATGGTCCCTGTTTTTTACTAGGTTCAATTTTGTTGTCACTTTCAGTCCAGGGGTCAAAAACGTCAAGGCTGATGCTTTGTCCCGGAGCTTCCCTGGTGGTGACCATGAGAACTCTGCCCCGATTTTGCCGAAGGAGGTAGCCATTTTGGCATTGTACCCTGAACTGGAGGGTGAGGTGTTGGAGGCTCAGGGAGACGCCCCTGCCTCCTGCCCTTCAGGAAGGTTATTTGTACCATCCAATCTGCGCCGCAAAGTAATTAGGGAACATCACAACTCTGTGCTTGCTGGTCATCCAGGTGGTAAAGCAACTGCCGACCTCCTTTCTCGTAATTTTTGTTGGCCGGGGTAGCATCGGGATGTGATTGGACAGGTTTCTGCTTGTAGTATTTGCATGCGTTCTAAAGTATCGCATAACCTTCCGTCTGGTACTCTTCTTCAACTACCTATTCCTAGCACTCCATGGACACACTTGTCCATGGATTTAATTACTGACCTGCCGGTATCTGCAGGCAAAGCTGTGGTTTTTGTGGTTGTAGATAGGTTCAGTAAAATGGTTTACTTTGTCGCATTACCGGCACTTCTGAGTGCCAAGACTCTTGCTCAGCGGTTTATAAGTGAGATCATGAAGCTTCACAGGGTTCCCTCCAATGTGGTGTCAGATCGGGGGACCCAGTTTTTTTCCAAGTTCTGGAAAGCGTTCTGTTCTTGACTGAGGGTGCAACTGTCCTATTCCTCTGCCTTCCATCGTCAGTTGAATAGGCAGGCTGAGAGCATTAACCAGAATCTGGAGACTTACCTCAGGAGTTTTGTCTCTGAAAACCAGGAGGATTGGGCATCTTACTTACCACTGGCAGAATTTGCTATTAATAATCATCGTCAAGAATCTACCGGCAGGTCACTGTTCTTTGGTGCATACAGTTTCCATCCACAGTTTGGTACTTTTAGTGGGGGAGGGGCTTCGGGAGTTCCTGAGGAGGAACGTTTTGCTTCGTCGCTCTCCTCGGTGTGGCGGGGTGTTCTGAGTAATTTGAAGATCATGGGAGACAGGTACAAACGTATGGCTGATAGGAGACGCTCACCAGGTCCGGACCTGAGTGTGAATGACTTTGTGTGGTTATCTACCAGGAATATCATGTTGAAGGTTCCTTCCTGGAATCTGGGATCTAGATTTATTGGTCCCTATAAAATAACCGCCGTCATTAACCCAGCAGCGTTTCGTCTTAAGCTACCTCAGGCCCTTAAGATTCACAATGTCTTTCACAGGTCTCTGCTCAAGAAATATGTAGAACCTCTTGAGTTGTCTTCCCTACCGCCACTCCCAATCATGGTTGATGGTAATTTGGAGTTTCAGATTTCGAGGATTATAGATTCTCGTCTCCTTCATCGTTCCCTACAGTACTTGGTGCACTGGAGAGGTCATGGTCCAGAGAAAAGGATGTGGGTTTCGGCATCAGAGGTGAATGCCCTTAGGTTGGCTTGTGCCTTCCACACCTCTTATCCTGAGAGACCTGGTCCTCAGGCCACTCGTAGAAGGGGGGGTGTACTGTCACTGGTGTGTTAGGTGTAATAGACAGTTGATCTGGATCTGGCTGTAGAAGGTCAATGCACTTGGCATTACAGACGCCTTCTTAATCCTTATTTCTTAAGGACCCAGCGGCGACCTCCTTCCTGCTGCTGATTGACACACCCTTGACTGGGAATTAAAAACACTCAGTTTGCTCCAGGTAATCGCCGGTGATACTTCTATGTATTTTTGTGCAGGCTTGGAGCACTATCAGTCGGCTAGCTTCTTCTCTGGTGCCCTTGGAGGACAGTTGGCGTTACTCTTCTTGTTGTCTTTAGTTTGTAGTGGGGCCTGACCAGTGCTCACTCCCCTCCCTATCTAGGGCCAAGCTCTAGGGACATCCAGGGCTTAGGGTCCTGCTCAGCGATAGGTGTGGGAACTATATAGTGATGGTAGGGTAGGCAGGAATATCACCCAGGGGTCTCCACTCCCTCTTTCCCTAGTGTTTGGGCTTCCTCCCCCTCTTCCCTTCATGTTGCCCTTAATCTTTCCACACCTTGCGTGACAGTTACCCTCTAAAAATAGGATAAGTGGATAACTTGCTGATCACTGGCGGTCCAACTGCGAAAAATCCTAGTGATCTCGAGATCAGGGACTTAGAGCCCCATTTTGAATGGAGCGAAGGTGCACATACTCAACCTTCACTTCATTCATTATCTATGGGACTGCCACTAACAGAGAGCTGTACTCGGCTTGCTTCGGCAGTCCAACAGGGAATGGAGTGGAGGCTTAGCATGTGCACCTCCTCTCCATTCAAGATAAACCTCTGCAGAGCCAATTTTTGATGATTAATTTTATTATTGTATTATCGAGACAGGAGGATATCAATCATGCCCAGTGTGCTACAATTATAGCAAGTAAGGCAGGACTGCTCTTAGTGAAGAGAAACCCTCCTGCCCCTGTACCAGTCTAAGTAATTTGCATATTCCAAAAACATTAAACATTTATTTTTGTGGTTATAACAATTGTTTCCTGTGTTACTAGAGGCATTATTGGGAGGGGGAAGGGGCTGGATTATCAGTTTATATGGTACTAGAGGCTGTTATGAAACTTGAGGGACCTGACACGATCCCTTTAAGATACATACTGTGTGCATAATTATTGGGCAATTTGTATTTTTGATGATTGATTTTATTATTGAACAATTACAGTGCTGTCAGTCAATCCAAAAGGTTAATAAACCTGAATATTTAAGAAAGTAGCTGTAGGCCACATTCACACTTTCAACATTTGCTCCGTATTTTACTTCACTATTTGTAAGCCAAAATCAGGAGTGGAACAATCAGAGGAAAAGTATAATAGAAACACGTGCGTGTATTTATCACCCACTCCTGGTTTTGACTTACAAATACTGATGTAAAATACTGACCAAATACTGAACATGTGAACGTGGCCTTAGGAAAATATCTGTGTGCAGAATTATTGGGTAACTGTAGTGCGGCGGTGTTCACAGTGTGCGGTAATGAGGCAATGACCCAAGGGAAGTTCAACTTAAATGTCTTATTTTGCAAAAATTCACAACTTAAATGCAAATGATGTCCTCCGGATCGCAGCCGGGTGGTTCAAACAGTCCATGTAAGCTGGTTGCCATGGGTGACGGCAGCGCTGTTTTGCTCTGAGGGGGCGCCAGTTACGTTGCTTTCACAGGCCTGTGTTATGCCTTGACACAGGCTTGCAGTGCACAGAGCCTCCTGCTTTGCAGCTAGCAAATAAACCACTGACACACCCAAACCTTTGCTGCAGGATTAAATGGAAAACTGTGGCCATGAGCCACTCATAAGACCCGGGCTGGAGGGAGTGATCCACCACACTGCCATCCTGTAGATCACTCCGAAAATAAAAGCCCATGCCGGGTTTTCTTAAATCTCACTTGGTCAAATAGCTTGACCAAGTCCAAACTTACTTTTATTTTGCACTGCAACCACAGCTGTGTCTGTGATTGCAATGCACTCCAGCGGATTCAATAATTCTCTATGCGCATCCTGGGGGATACCTACCGTCCCTCGCATATGATTCCCCTCACTTCCTCCCAGAAACTAAATGAAAATAAGTTAATATTCCCATATCATTGTTTATTTTCATCGGTCTAAAGTGAGATTAATAACCAAACAACTCAAAATGTACAAAAATATATTTCTGACATTTCAAAAATAATAGTGACCAATATAGACCCCCTTCTTTTCAATAACAGTCATAAGCCTTCCTTCATGGAGTCTGTCAGTTTCTTAATCTGTTAAACTGTTAACAATCAACCTTTTGGTTAGCATCAACCACAGCATTCCAGATACTGTGCAGAGAGGTGTACTGTTTTCCTTCATCATAAATCTCCTATGTACGATTTACGATATTCTCTAAAGGGTTTAGGTCAGGTGAAGAAGGGAGCCATGTAATTATTATTTCATCTTTAGGGTATGTGCCCACGATGCGTACCAGCCTGCGGCCCAGACGCTGTGGAATAGCCGGCGGTGGCTTCTGCTCATTATGCAAATGAGCGGCGCCATTTTTTTTTATTTCACATGTGGACTTTCCTCATAGGTGTTAAGTCTAAGGGGAAAGTCCACATGCGGACCCGCAAGAAAAATTGACATGAAATTTCTCCTGAGTACGCTGATACCTCATTTGTGGGGTAAAACTACTGTTTGGGTGCATGGCAGGGTTCGGAAGGGAAGGAACACCATTTGACTTTTTGAATGCAAAAATGGCTGGAATCAAGAGCAGATGCCATGTTGCGTTTGGAGAGCACCTCAATTTTTTTTCCACAGTAATGTACTTTTAGCCCCATTTTTTGATTTTCATAAGGGTAAAAGGAGAAATTGGACCCCAAAATTTGTTGTGCAATTGCTCCTGAGTACGGACATACCCCATATGCAGGGGAAAACTATTGTTTGGGAGCATGGCAGGGCTTGGAAAGGAAGGAGTGACATTTGAAACGCAGACTTTGATGCAATGGTCTGAGGGTGTCATGTCGTGTTTAGAGAGAGTCTCGGATGTGCCTAAGCTGTGGAAAACCCCAACAAGTTACCCAATTTTGGAAACTACATCCCTCAAGGATTTTATCAAGCGGTATAGTGAGCATTTAGATTCCACAGGTACTACACAGAATTTGATAACATTAGGTCATCATATTGACAGTTTTCATTTTTTTTCACGAAAATGTAGTTTTAGCCCCAAATTTGTAATTTTTACAATGGATAATAGGAGAAAACAGACCCCATAATTTGTTATGCTATTTTTCCCCAACGCGATGATGCCCCATATTATTATTTATATAGCGCCATTGATTCCATAGTGCTGTACATAAGAAGGGGTTACATACAAAATACAGATGTCACTTACAGTAAACAAACTAACAATGATAGACTGATACAGAGGGAAGAGGACCCTGCCCTTGCTGTTACTGTTAGGCCACACGTCAGGGCTGAGCAGGAAGGAGCACTATTTGGCTTTTGGAGCATAGATTTTGGTAGAATATTTTGTGGGTGACATTTGCAGAGCCCCAAAGGTGTCAGAACAGCAGAAAAACCCCAAAAGCGCTCCATTGTAGAAATTACACATCTCAATGAATTCATCTACGGCTGCAGTTACTATTATGTAACATCCACGCCAGGCTTTATTCTGGAGAATTGCAAATATGCCAGTTTAGTGGCCATACATTGTGCCCCAATAAAGTGTAGTGCCCACATATATTGTATCACCCCCATACATATCTCCTGGTGACATACACCACATCCCGCAAATTGTTAAGTGCTCTCCCCGCTATAATAATGCCAAACATGTGGCCGCTTACTGCGGTTTAGGCACAGTGGGGCATTTGGATTTGGGAGCACAGAATTCACTGGATTTTATTTGAGGGGGTGGGAGCTGTCGCTTTTCCAGAGTCTTTGTTCTACCAGTAACGTGGGACCCCCTATAGTTCCAGTGACAGATGATGGACCTGAGGGGGGCTAGTTTTGTGTGGGATAAATTAGGGGTTTTATTGGTAACATTTTGGGGTACATCATTTTTGATTGCTTCCAGAATAAGACTGGATCGCCAGTCTACGCTGAGCATTTACGTCAGAGTTTCCATGTAATTCCCACAAAAATGTGATTCAGACGAAACCCCCAAAGGAACCACCCACCATACTGAGGCAGAAGAAGACACTTTTTAGGCGTGCACAGATTTGTGGTCGTTCACACTTGTGCACTAAAAAAAAAGCCTAAAATGATGGGACACTGCCGGAACAGAGACCAGTCCAAAGGGACTCCATCGGCCTCATAAGTGAGTGGCTCCATCTGGGTTTTTTTGTCTGAATTGCAGTTTTGGTGAATTTACACGGAAACCCCGATGTAAGCGCCCAGCAGAGAGCGCAGGATAAAAGTGAGCTGAGCCCTTATTCCAATTTTTTGGGGGGCAGAATGAAGAAATAGACAGCAGTACCAGAATAGTTCTTATTTTTATTTTTGCGCAGTTCACCATGTGGTGTAAGTGATAAGGTGGATTTATTCTTCGGGTCGGTGCGATTACAGCGATACCAGATTTATAGGGGTTTTTTTAGGTTTTGCTGCTATCACACAGTAAAAATGCATTTTTTTTTAATAAAAAGTTATTTTCGTCGCCATATTCTGAGAGCTGTAACTTTTTTATTTTTTGGTGAACAGAGCTGTATGATTGCTTATTTTTTGCGGGACGAGTTGCAGATTGTTTTGGTACCATTTTGGGGCACATAGTAATTTTTGATCGCTTTTAATTCAGATTTTTCAGACACAGAATAAACAAAAAACAGCAATCCAGTTATTGTTTTTAGCTTTTATTTTTTGCGCTGTTCACTGTGCGGTAAAAGTGAAAAGACCGATTTGTTCGTTGGGTCAGTACGATTACAGCGATACCAGATTTATATATTTTTTTGGTGATTTGCTATTTTTATACACTAAAGCAGTATTTTACAAAAAAGAATTTGATTTTGCATAGTCACATTCTGAGAGCTGTAGCTTTTTTTTTTTTTTTGCCGAATGAGCCATATTATGGCTTGTTTTTTGCGGGACGGTTTGGAATTTTTATTTATAATTTTTTTTTACACACGACTTTTTGATCTCTTTTTATTCATTTTTTTGTGAGTCAGTATGATGAAAAAGCGTAATTTTTAGTGGGGTTTTTTTCACGGCGTTTGCCAAATGGAATAAATAACGTGACATTTTTGCAGAGCGGGTTGTCCCAGATGCGGCAATACCAATTATGTGTACTTTTTTTAGTTTATTTTTGTTTTATCACAAACGCTGCGTTATGAGCGGCGAAACGGATTTTAGTACTTATGCCTCAGCGACGCATTTTCATTGCGCTGAGGCATGAGTACCCTTAATGACTGCCATAAAAATGCGTTACGGTGGTCGTTAAGTTGTTTCTAGTTTAGCTGTGCTGCAAGATGTATTTACCATATCCATTTGCTTCATCCATTTTCCAGCTGTTGCTTTGTTTCAAATCTACCTCCCTTCCATATATTCAATGGACTACAGTGCTGGCCAAAAGTATTGGCACCCCTGCAATTCTGTCAGATAATACTCAGTTTCTTCCTGAAAATGATTGCAATCACAAATTCTTTGGTATTATTCTCTTCATTTAATTTGTCTTCAATGAAAAAAACACAAAAAGAATTGTCCTAAAGCCAAATGGGATATAATTCCACACCAAACCTAAAAAAAAGGGGGGGAAAAAAGTATTGGCACCCTTTGAAAAATCATGTGATGCTTCTCTAATTCGTGCAATTAACAGCACCTGTAACTTACCTGTGGCACCTAACAGGTGTTGGCAATAACTAAATCACACGTGCAGCCAGTTAACATGGATTAAAGTTGACTCAACCTCTGTCCTGTGTCCTTGTGTGTACCACATTGAGCATGGAGAAAAGAAAGAAGACCAAAGAACTGTCTGAGGACTTGAGAAACCAAATTGTGAGGAAGCATGACCAATCTCAAGGCTACAAGTCCATCTCCAAAGACCTGAATGTTCCTGTGTCTTCCGTGCGCGGTGTCATCAAGAAGTTTAAAGCCCATGGCACTGTGGCTAACCTCCCTAGATGTGGACGGAAAAGAAAAATTGACGAGAGATTTCAACGCAAGATTGTGCGGATGGTGGATAAAGAACCTCAACTAACATCCAAACAAGTTCAATCTGCCCTGCAGTCCGAGGGTACAACAGTGTCAACCCGTACTATCCGTCGACGTCTGAATGAAAAGGGACTGTATGGTAGAATACCCAGGAAGACCCCACTTCTTACCCCGAGACATAAAAAGGCCAGGCTGGAGTTTGCCAAAACTTACCTGAGAAAGCCTAAAATGTTTTGGAAGAATGTTCTCTGGTCAGATGAGACAAAAGTAGAGCTTTTTGGGAAAAAGCATCAACATAGAGTGTACAAAAAAAAAAAGAGGCATTCAAAGAAAAGAACACGGTCCCTACAGTCAAACATGGCGGAGGTTCCCTGATGTTTTGGGGTTGCTTTGCTGCCTCTGGCACTGGACTGCTTGACCGTGTGCATGGCATTATGAAGTCTGAAGACTACCAACAAATTTTGCAGCATAATGTAGGGCCCAGTGTGAGAAAGCAGGGTCTCCTTCAGAGGTCATGGGTCTTCCAGCAGGACAATGACCCAAAACACACTTTCAAAAGCACTATAAAATGGTTTTAGAGAAAGCACTGGAGACTTCTAAGGTGGCCAGCAATGAGTCCAGACCTAAATCCCATAGAACACCTGTGGAGTGATCTCAAAATGGCAGTTTGGAGAAGGCACCCTTCAAATATCAGGGACCTGGAGCAGTTTGCCAAAGAAGAATGGTCTACAATTCCAGCAGAGCATTGTAAGAAACTCATTGATGGTTACCGGAAGCGGTTGTTCGCAGTTATTTTGGCTAAAGGTTGTGCAACCAAGTATTAGGCTGAGGGTGCCAATACTTTTGTCCGGCCCTTTTTTGGAGTTTGTGTGAAATGATCAATGATTTGATTTTTGCTTCATTCTCTTTTGTGTTTTTTCCTTGCAAGCAAATTAAATGAAGATAATAATACCAAAGAATTTGTGATTGCAATCATTTTCAGGAAGAAACTGAGTATTATCTGACAGAATTGCAGGGGTGCCAATACTTTTGCCAAGCACTGTATCTACATCAGTCCCTCTCTCCTGCCTTTTCCCATGTACAGCTCATATGGTCTTGTCACATTCTTAAACGGAATCAGTCACAAGGTTTTTGCTACCTCATCTGAGGAAAAGAGATCCTGATTCCAAAGATCTATCACTTACAGTATTTTGCGGACTCTAATACGCACCCCAAATTTTGGGGTGCATAATAGGAAAAAAATGTTTTTAATAAAATGGTGGTGCGTCTCATAGTCCATTTTAACGGTAGATTATCTGGGGGGTGGCGGCAGTGGGTCGGGGTCACAGGAGACAGGGTCACTGC
This sequence comes from Phyllobates terribilis, assembly GCF_046119375.1. Taxonomy (NCBI): domain Eukaryota; kingdom Metazoa; phylum Chordata; class Amphibia; order Anura; family Dendrobatidae; genus Phyllobates; species Phyllobates terribilis. The sequence goes on along the minus strand of NW_027362763.1, from coordinate 421,054,429 downwards.
TTTAGAGGGGAGGAACTTTTTTTGAGGGAAAAAAAGGGCCTCTTATAGTCCGAAAAATACGGCAGTTTATTGGGTGCAGCAGTTGTGACGCAATCAGAGTTCTTAAATGTAGCAAGAAGCAGAGGCGAGAAAGCTTACCCCACCAACACCACACCTATCTATCTACATAGTCAATTGACAGTGAGAAGCTTATCAGAGGAGGGGGTGTGGTCGATCTACTATAGCAGGTGCATGAGCACCAGTCCAGCAGCAATAATGTCTTGGTGATAAACCTTCATTGTAAGTAAACAACAGCACACAGCCTAATAAGTGACACATTGCTGAATTCAGTGTTTTAACCCCCACATCATCCCCTCCTCAGATTCTCTTTAACCCCTCCACTCATGGGCAATTTTACGTTTATGTTTTTTCCTCCCCTTCTTTCAAGAGCCATAACTTTTTTATTTTTCCAGTCATATAGTCATATGAGGACTTTTTTTTTTTTAAGGGACAAGTTGTACTTTTGAATGACACCATTCATTCTGCCACACAGTGTACTGAAAAATTAAAATACAAATTCCAAGTACGGTGAAAATACAAAAAAAAAGTGCAATTCCACAACGGCTTTTTTTTTTTATTTACCACTTTCAACATATGGTAAAACTGACCAGGCAATATGATTCCCCAGGTCAGTATGACTACGCAGATAGGAAATGTGAAAAAAAGTCAGAAATTTGTAAAAAAAGAAAAAAAAACTCTAGCTTTTTGTGTCATTTTCCGAGACCCGTAACATTTTAATTTTTCGGTATCTGGGGCTGTGTGAGGGCTTATTTTTTGCATATTGAGCTGATGTTTTACTTGCCTTTTGATGCTTAATTCTGGCGTTTTGATTTTTTTCCCCATTACGCCATTTACCGATCAGATTAATTTATTTTATATTTTGATACAGTTATATGAAAAAGTTTGGGCACCCCTATTAATCTTAAGCTTAATGTTTTATAAAAATTGGTGTTTTTGCAACAGCTATTTCAGTTTGATATATGTAATAACTGTTGGACACAGTAATGTTTCTGCCTTGAAATGAGGTTTATTGTACTAACAGAAAATGTGCAATCTGCATTCAAACAAAATTTGACAGGTGCATAAGTATGGGCACCTCACCAGAAAAGTGACATTAATATTTAATAGATCCTCCTTTTGCAAAAATAACAGCCTCTAGTTGCTTCCTGTAGCTTTTAATGAATTCCTGGATCCTGGATGAAGGTATTTTTGACCATTGCTCTTTACAAAACAATTCCAGTTCAGTTAAGTTTGATGGCCGCCGAGCATGGACAGCCCTCTTCAAATGATCCCACAGATGTTCAATGATATTCAGGTCTGGGGACTGGGATGGCCATTTCAGAACATTGTAATTGTTCCTCTGCATGAATGCCTGAGTAGATTTGGAGCGGTGTTTTGGATCATTGTCTTGCTGAAAGATCCATCCCCTGCGTAACTTCAACTTTATCACTGATTCTTGAACATTATTGTCAAGAATCTGCTGATACTGAGTGAAACTTTAACAAGATTCCCGGTGCCGGCATTGGCCACACAGCCCCAAAGCATGATGGAATCTCCACCAAATTTTACTGTGGGTAGCAAGTGTTTTTCTTGGAATGCTGTGTTTTTTTGCCGCCATGCATAACGCCTTTTTGTATGACCAAACAACTCAATCTTGGTTTCATCAGTCCACAGGACCTTCTTCCAAAAAGAAATTGGCTTCTCCAAATGTGCTTTTGCATACCTCAGCCGACTCTGTTTGGGCGTGCTTGCAGAAACGGCTTCTTTTGCATCGCTCTCCCATACAGCTTCTCCTTGTGCAAAGTGCGTTGTATAGTTGACCAATGCACAGTGACACCATCTGCAGCAAGTTGATGCTGCAGCTCTCTGGAGGTGGTCTGAGGATTGTCCTTGACTGATCTCACCATTCTTCTTCTCTGCCTTTCTGATGTTTTTCTTGGCCTGCCACTTCTGGCCTTAACAAGAACTGTCCCTGTGTTCTTCCATTTCCTTACTATGTTCCTCACAGTGGAAACTGACAGGTTAAATCTCTGAGACAGCTTTTTGTATCCTTCCCGTGAACAACTATGTTGAATAATCTTTGTTTTCAGATCATTTGACAGTTGTTTTGAGGAGCCCATGATGCCACTCTTCAGAGGAGATTCAAACAGGAGAACAACTTGCAAGTGGCCACTTTAAGTAGCTTTTCTCATGATTGCATACACCTGGCTCTGAAGTTCAAAGCTCAGTGAGGTTACAAAACCAAAAAAAGTGCTTTAGTAAGTCAGTAAAAAGTAGGTAGGAGTATTTAAAACAAGAAAATGATAAGGGTGCCCATACTTATGCACCTGTCAAATTTTGTTTGAATGCAGATTGCACATTTTCTGCTAGTACAATAAACCTCATTTCAAGGCAGAAACATTACTGTGTCCAACAGTTATTACATATATCAAACTGAAATAGCTGTTGCAAAAACACCAATTTTTATAAAACATTAAGCTTAAGATTAATAGGGGTGCCCAAACTTTTTCATATAACTGTAAATTGGAGATTTCTGAATGCGGCAATACCAAACATGTGTATTTTTTTGTTTTAATTGTTTTAGGTGGGTATGACCGGAAGTCAATAGAGAAGGACGTGCCTGAGAGAGTTCCGGCCCCAACAACTTCAATCCACACTATCCTGCTGGATAAATGCCCCACCCCCATCCAGTGTTTTTTGCTCCTTTTCTACCCTCATCCGACACTTTTGAGCCATCCTTCACCAGTTTGCGACGTCCTTGGACATTGTTGCCTACCTGAGGGACTGAAGCAGCGGCCATTCCTGAGGACCTTTCCCCACCCTGGTTCCTGCGGCTGCTTTTACCTCCCACTAGAGGCAAGGGGTCAGCTGAGTGCTTGAACTCCAGGAGGTAGGAGACTTCTCCAGCGTTCCCGTTGGGGAGACTCCCTCTGTCTCTCTTCATCCCGGCAGAGTGTGAGATGGCACTGATGCATGCTGAGCCTGCACAACCTCCATCAGACACGTGTCCATGGCCGGCATGACTAATTCTCGCTGGCTGTTACCTGACGACAGGGAGGCCCCGCTGGTTACCGGGTGGCAGCTATCTCCCTGCCCTGCAGTCTCTTGCCCGTGGATGTCATCTTGAAGGACGTTCTAGTTTGAATCTCCCAGAGAGGAGTGTTGTACACCCTGGGAAGGAAAACTCCAAAAAGTCCTGGGATATTATGCCACTGTAGGAGTTAAATCCTATTACAAATCTTATTGCAGTGTCCAACCGCCATCTACTGGCTTCCTAACATAACTACATCATCAACTGAGTATCCAGTGATTTTCCTTTACTACTACGAGCCGCGAAAATAAATAACAGTTATCCCGTATAGGCTGGACCTACAGTCCACAAATCTACTGATACCCAATATCAAACTTGAAAACAAACTTGATGGGAAACACAGCCCAAACAAGATGGATTGAGGACACACGTTGACAGTGCTCCGTGGATCAAGACATCTGACATGGAATCTGTAACTGCGCCACGCTCTGGGCTAACCCTGGAGGGGCGTGACTAGGCAACTATCTGGTTTTTGCTAGAGCCTCTGTTGGTGAGGTTAGGCTTGGCTGCAGGTAGTCACCAGGTACAACTCCAGGGCAATCCCTGGGACTGCTGCAGCTGGCTGGAGGCTCAGAGATGCGGTACAGGAGCGCACAGACAAAATGAGGTCAGACGGTCCCAGGTCGAGACAGGCATCAAAGGACCAAGGCATAGCCTAAGTCAGGAGTGGAGAGGTCAGGCATAATGGAAAAACTAGCCGGGTTGGTAACGGGAAGCAGAATACAAAGACGAGCATGAACATGGACTACAAAGTAGGAACTAAACGGTAGAGCAAAGAGTGATGGAAGGAGCTTCCTAATATAGTGCCTGCTCGCATGAGATAGACCAGATACAGCAGGGTTAAATTCCTGCAGAGATCAACCACGCCCCCTTAAGGCTAAATGGAAACACCATGCTGTAGCTGCCATGCAGAGGAGTGCTGAAAGAAGCAAACCTCAACTAACCGAACTGAAGTGAGGAGACGCCACGTGGTGACCATAGTGAGCAGGGAAGCACTCAGGAGGCATGCGAGTTACCGCTGTGACAGTATCCCCACCCTTATGCCCCCTCTTCTTTAGGCCAGCTTGACGGAGAAACTGCTTAAGAGTAGCAGGGGCTTTCCTCAGGACCGAAACTCCTCCAATCAACTAGATAGCAGGTCCTCCCAAACCTTGTTAGAATCCAGGAGGTCCTTTCCCTCAAACACATCTTAGGGACCCTCAGGAACAGGTGTAGAGGTTGGAGTAAGAGGCTTGGAGAAGCAGTTATGGACCACAGATTTAAGGAGAGAGACATGGAAGGGATTGGGGATCCATAGGCTCGCCAGGAGCTGAAGTCTGTAGGTCACCATGTTAAGTTGCTTGATACTTGTACGGGCCAAGGTAATGGGGAGCAAACTTGTAGGAGGGTACCTTCAGGCGAATATTCCGGGATGACAACCAGACTTTATCTACAGTATGATACAAAGGAGGCGAACCTCTCTTCTTGTCCGCATGAGTCTTCATCAAAGACACAGCCTTATGGAGAAAAGCTTGTGTTCGCTGCCAGATCTGGAGAAAGTTGCAGTGTGAGGCATCAGCTGCTGGAACCCCAGAGGAAGCAGACACAGAAGAGGGTACATGAGGATGCTGGACGTATACCACGAAGAATGGAGATGCTCCGGAAGACTCCCCAACGTGGTTATTGTAGGAAAATTCCACCCTGGGAAGTAGTTGTACCCAGTCATCCTGATGGGCAAAGATGAAATGATGAAGGTAGCTCTCAAGGATCCGTTTGACAGGTTCCACCTGCCCATTGATCTGCAATGGTACGCGGACAAGAAGTCCAGCTGGACATTCAGCAGTTTCCACAGGACCCTCCTAAACTTATCCATAACGATATTTTAACAGCTAGCAGAGGGAACTGGCAGAGGCTAAAAGAGACCAGCAGGCTTATCCCTGGAAGGCTTCTTCCTGGCGAATTGTGAACAAGCGGTTACAAAGTCCTGGACATCCTTGACCATTGAGGGCCTCCAAAAGTGACGAGCAATCAACTCGTTTGACTTACATATGCCCATAAGACTAGCAGACTTGGACTCGTGTCCCCAGGGCAGAATTTTATTCCTTCTAGAAGAGGGGATAAAGGTCTTATGCAGATGAATGTCCTTTAAAAGGACAGGGGCTGCCTCAATAATCCTGACTGGGTCAATGATGTGCTGAGGCTCCTCCATAGAATTGGTCACATCAAAGGATCAAGAGAAGGCATATGCCTTAACATTCTTCTCCGCAGGACGGAAGTGCAATTCGAAGTTAAAACTAGTGAAGAAGAGTGCCCACCTGGATTGGCAGGGAAGCAACTGCTGGATAAACTGCAGGAAGGTTAGAGTTTTATTGTTTGTGCAAAATATCACTGGAAAGCTGGCAGCCTCTAATAGATGTCTCCAATCCTCTTAATAGCCAGAAGTTTGAGATCCCCGATAATATAATTTCGCTCCACCAGCAAAAATAGTTTTGAGAAAAAAATGCAAGACACAGAGTTCCCCGAAGAAGTTTTTTGCAGAATCACTGCCCCTGCACCGATACATGAGGCATCCTACTCCAGGACAAACTGCTTATTGGGATCGGTGTGATGCAGCACCGGAGCACTCGCCAAGGTGTCTTTCAAATGCTGGAAGGTCAACACTGCCAACTAAGGCCAGTCTCTGGTATTGGCCCACTTCTTGGTTAAGGCAGAGATAGGTGCCATAAGTGACGAGAAGTGCGGGATAAATTGGCTGTAGAAGTTGACAAAACTCATGAAGTGCTTCTTCTAGATCCATTTCAAGACCTTGATTGGAGACAATGTAGCCTAGGAAAGGCAAGGAGGTTTTTCCAAAGACACATTTGGACAAATTGGCAAACAAATTCTTCTACCGTAGGATGCTGCAGAATTTGATGGACGTGCTGCCAGTGTGAAGAAAGATCAGGGGAGAATATCAGGATATTGTACAAATACACAACCATGGAAACAGAGGAGATCCCAGAAGATGTCATTAATGAACTTCTAAAACACGGCTGGTGAATAACACAGCCCGAAGGGCATGACGAAATACTCATAGTGGCTGTCATGGGTATTAAAGGCCGTTTTTCATTTGTAGCACTTACAGATACGAATCAAGTTGTAAGCCCCTCCAAGATCAAAATTAGAGAATATTTTAGCTCCATTGATTCTGTCAAACAGCTCAGAAATCAGAGGCAGGGGCTACTTGTTCTTCATAGCGATTTTGTTGAGACCTCGATAGTACAGTATATACAGGGGCATAGAGAACCATCCTTCTTAATCACAAAGAAGCCAGCTCCAGCCAGAGAAGAGTATTTACAGTTGAATTCCTTGGCTAAGTTCTCCGGGATGTATTCCGACGTAGCGTAACCTTGGCTAGGCAGTTGGAAGCACAGTGCGGACTCCAGTGAAGTACCTGAGTGGAGGACCAGTAGATAAAAGCGTATATAGACGCAGCCATGGCAGGCCCAGGAGTACAGAATTCACCAATCTGGATAACACATAGAAGATGATCTTCTCGGTATGCATTGCACCAAACTGCAGTGAAATTGGCAGCATAACGAAACAAACAGGTTCAGCCAGGAGTTGTGTGTCTATGGAGGCAACAGTCAGGGGATGATCTAGCTGTTGTGTAAGGAGCTGAAATTGATGGACCAGATCCAAACGAATGAAATTGTGTTATGACTGTGTAACAACTCACACGGGAAAATAGGTAGAACATTAAAAAGCTGGAACTAACCCAGTCTGTTCCTGTACAGACTAAAGATTCTGACCCCGCAGTCCCTAGAATATCACCAGCAGAAAAAAACAGCATGGGGAAAGTATACATAGCTGCATCCAAAAGGTGATTGGCAGCCAAATGAATAAACCTGAAGAAAGAGGTGTAACTGCTGTGGTTCAGCATATAGAGAAGCCAACCACAAAGCACAGGCTCAAGGGTTCGAAACCAGACGCATGACAAGTTGGCAGCGAAGCCAGAATCCAGATGGACAGAGACAGAGAGGGACCTCTTCTGCCAAGTGAAGGCAACTTCAGACACTAGTCTTGGAGAGTTGTCACGTACACATTTCTCAGCATGTGACATGGGGTGCGCATGCAAGGGTTTATTTATCTCCACTCACTCAACCCAACACTCATCCTCTGTTTTAGGCTATAAAGTGAGCATAAATCACACTTTGACACAGTCCACATACCCCGGCTACACAACACGCTGCCACCACTCATCAAACACATGGGGTGATGAGTCCCCGAAATATGCTACTGTCTAACAATCAAACAGAGGTCACACACACTCTGAAAGGCTATGGATTCTTTAGAGCATACAAGGATTATACGTATTAAAGATTTAATATAAAAAAAACAGTGCTTACAATAAAAGGTATAAAAGATTAAAAATAGAATGACACACAAATATGCAAAACCATTCTAAAATAAAAAGAGAGAAATAACAGAAATACTTAAACATTCGCATCTACAGCTATCTTCTGTTTCCTTGAGGGAAGGAGAAACGAATTATGAATCACAATCAGCAGACACTAACCCCCGCATGTGAATTTTTTTTTTCTGCAACCCAGCTTTCATATGCTTGTGCCTGGCTCGTGTTTGCAGGATGGGCTAATTTAGGAGCCAGGGCCTGGTATTTTCAAATATCCTGTGTCACTAGCTACTCCTTCTATACTTTACATAGGAAATATTCAGCTTGGTTATAATGACCACTTGCTAACACTTTAAAGCTCAGAGTGACCAGGGTGTGATGTCGGGATTGACACTTCTGTAGTCATAGCAAGAAAACCCCTTTGCTGTGAGTTCTTGCAATGCTGGTAAATCCAGTTTGTCAATTTCGTGTAGCAGCAATTTGCTTATGGCACACTGAACTCCACGCAAATACTCTCAATCACTCTCAGCTAGGGTTGTCTCTCCTGCCAACCCTAGGTGCCGGAGTTTCCAAGTCTCACTGGGCACTGGCGAATAAAATGGCCCTTGCCTCCACAATATGTACAAACATTTTCTATGTACCTCCGCTGTCGTTCCTGTACAGAAAGCATGGTGCGCTCAACCTGCATTGGTTCAGAAGACGGTGGTGACACTTGGTGTGGCAAAAGAGCCGTAAAGTTTGGAGCCAGACTGGGGGGTACTCTGGTATGAGGAGACGCTGAAACTTGTTCCAGAGCTCGCTCATGGAAGTGGAGATCAATCCTGATGGACAAGTTGAAGAGATGGACAAGCTGAAGGAAGGTGAAGAGTTCTTAGACAGAGCAGAATTATCTCTTCATGATTCAGAAAGAGAAGAAATTCGAACTGCACCTGACGAAACAGAGGAATGGAAGCATGTGACCCACAGAAGCAGGAGGATCGAGAGGCAGTCAGCACCCATACTGCTCAGGAACCAGTACCAGGCTCTCACGCAGGAGAACCAGGAAGAAATACAGCAAAATAAGACTTTGCCAGCAATGAATAACCTTGTAAGCCCTCAGAATCCTCCTGGATGGAGAAAGAAGAATGTTGTGAAGAAAAAACGGAGAGTGGTGGTCATGGGGGATTCCCTGTTAAGAGGAACAGAGGCCGCTATCTGCAGACCAGACATAACATCAAGAGAAATGTGCTGTCTTCCAGGAGCAAAAATTAAAGATGTGTCTGACAGGATATCAAGACTCTTCAGACCTACAGATCACTACCCATTCCTGCTAATACATGTGGGGACAAATGACACCGCAAGAAAGGACCTGGAAACCATCTGCAGTGACTTTGAAGACTTAGGCAAGAAAGTGAAAGAATTGGGAGCGCAGGTGGTCTTCTCATCCATCCTCCCAGTGGATGGCCATGGAACAATGAGGTGGAATAAGATTCTACAGGTGAACAACTGGCTACGTTGATGGTGCCGTCAACAAGGATTGGATCACGGAATGAATTACCTATACGATGGACTACTTGCTAGAGATGGGGTGCACCTTACGAAGACTGGAAAACATGTATTTGGAAGTCGCCTTGCTACACTCATCAGGAGAGCTTTAAACTAGAACAATGTGGGAAGGGAAACAAAAGGCCAGAAAAAGCCATACAGCTGACAAATACTATTGAGATCTCTGCTACTGGAAGTGGAAAGGAAGAGCAAAGACAAAACAATTTAAATAATAAAAATATGGGAGGAAGAGAAACCAATCACAAACTAAAATGTTTTTATACAAATGCACAAAGCATGGGCAACAAACAAGGAGAATTGGAACTACTAATGCAGGAAAAGGAATATGATGTAATTGGAATCACTGAAACTTGGTGGGACGATACACATGATTGGAATAAAAGGCTAAAAGGATACAACTTATTTGCAAGAAACAGACTTGATAAACGAGGAGGAGGTGTTGCATTGTATGTTAGAAAAGCGTATATCTGCACAGAGATTGAAGCTTCAGAGACTGGGAGTTCTGTGGAAACTGTTTGGGTAAGAATACAAGGAGAGAACAACGGAAAGGACACCATTGTAGGCATTTACTACAGGCCACCTGGGCAAGCTGAAGATATGGATGAACTCTTTATGTATCAAATGACCAAGTTCTCCAAAAAATATGACGTAGTGGTCATGGGAGATTTCAACTATCCAGACATTTGTTGGGAATCTCTCTCAAGTAAAACTAACAGGTCAAGCAAATTCTTATCCTCTCTTGCTGACAACTTTATCTTCCAAAAGGTAGGGGAGAAAACAAGGGGATCTGCTACTTTGGATCTAATAATTATAAACAGGGAGGAAATTGTTGAGGAGGTAAAAGTGGCTGGGACCCTAGGAGGCAGCGACCATGCTATTATAGAATTTTGGATAACTAGAGGAGGAAGACATGTGAAGACTCAAACTTCAAGGTTAGATTTTAGAAAGGCAGATTTTAAGAGACTCAGAAAGAGAATAGGAGGGATCCAATGGCTGGATGTCCTTAAGGACATAAATGTCCAGGAAGGATGGGAAATTTTTAAAAATGAGATTCTCAAAGCACAATCGTTAACAATCCCGAAAAGTAGAAAGAATGGGAAGCATTTAAGGAAACCAGGATGGATGAACACAGAACTTAAACACATGCTAAAAAGAAAGAAAGAAATGTTTATTAAATGGAAAGAGGGAGGCATATCTAAAAAAGATTATAATGCAGTCTGCAGATCCTGCAGGGCACGTATCAGGTTAGCTAAAGCTGACAATGAATTAAGGCTTGCAAGAGATGTCAAAAGCAATAGAAAAGGATTTTGGGGGTATGTCAAAAGTAAAAGAAAAGTCAAAGATGCTATAGGATTTTTACAGGATGAAAATGGAGAAATGGTAAGAGAGGATGTTGAGAAGGCCGAACTTTTTAATTCCTATTTTGCATCTGTTTTCTCTCAGAAAGAAAATGTAACATCAACTGATCTTCACTGTCCTTTTAAAGGAATAGAGGAATCCAAGTTATCTGTAAACAGAAAGATTGTGAGGGAATATTTAGCTAACATAAATGAGTTCAAGTCTCCAGGTCCAGATGAATTACACCCCAGAGTACTGAAGGAGATCGTAGAAGAAATTTTAGAACCACTCTCCATAATCTTTGAAAATTCTTGGAGAACAGGAGAAGTCCCAGAAGACTGGAGAAGAGCAAATGTTGTTCCTATCTTCAAAAAGGGGAAGAAGGTGGACCCAGGGAACTATAGGCCGGTGAGTCTGACTTCTATACCAGGAAAGATCTTTGAACAAATTATTAAACAACATGTATGTAAGTACATGGATAAGAATGAAGTGATTAACCAGAGTCAGCATGGGTTTGTAACTAACAAGTCATGTCAGACTAACTTAATTTCCTTCTATGACAGAATCACTGTCTGGGTGGATCAGGGAAATGCTGTAGATATAGTATATCTTGACTTCAGCAAAGCATTTGACAAAGTATCTCACACCATCCTTATTGAAAAAATGACCAAGTATGCAATGGACCAGGCAACTGTTAGGTGGATTCATAACTGGCTTAGTGATCGGACTCAAAGGGTGGTTGTAAATGGCTTCACATCCAGCTGGATGAATGTCTCAAGTGGGGTACCACAGGGCTCCGTCCTGGGACCTGTATTGTTCAACATCTTTATCAATGATTTAGATGAAGGAATTGAGGGTAAACTGATTAAATTTGCTGATGACACAAAGCTAGGAGGTATAGCTAATACTAGAGAAGAGAGAGAGAGGATTCAAAAAGACCTAAATAAACTGGAGCAGTGGGCAGCAACCAACAGAATGGTTTTTAACAGGGAAAAATGCAAAGTACTACATCTGGGCAATAAAAATGAAAAAAGCATATACAGAATGGGAGGAATAGAGCTAAGCAACAGTACATGTGAAAAAGACTTAGGTATACTAATAGATCATAGACTGAACATGAGTCAACAGTGTGATGCAGCAGCAAAAAAGGCAAATACAATTCTGGGATGTATTAACAGAAGCATACAGTCTAGATCACGTGAAGTCATTATCGGTCTTTACTCCTCTTTGGTCAGACCTCATCTGGAATACTGTGTACAGTTTTGGGCACCACATTTTAAAAAAGACATAGACAAACTGGAGCAAGTTCAGAGAAGAGCGACCAGAATGGTGACTGGTCTGCAAACCATGTCCTATGAGGAACGGTTGCAGGATTTGGGAATGTTTAGCTTGCAAAAAAGAAGACTGAGAGGAGACTTAATAGCTGTCTACCAATATGTCAAGGGCTGTCACATTGTAGAAGGATCATCTTTATTCTCATTTGCACAAGGAAAGACTAGAAGCAATGGGATGAAACTAAATGGGAGGAGACACAGATTAGATATTAGAAAAAACTTTTTGACAGTTAGGGTGATTAATGAGTGGAACAGGCTGCCACGAGAGGTGGTGAGTTCCCCTTCAATGGACGTCTTCAAACAGAGGCTGGACAAACATCTGTCTGAGATGATCTAGTGAATCCTGCTTTGAGCAGGGGGTTGGACCAGATGACCCAGGAGGTCCCTTCCAACTCTACCATTCTATGATTCTATGATTCTATGACAGGTGTATCATGGCATCCAGCGAGGAGGGTAAGTCACTACTAGCCAGATCATCCTTAATTCGACCGGAAAGACTCTGCCAGAAGGATGCTACCAGAGCTTCTTCGTTATAAGCCAGCTCTGCCACCAAAGTACGGAAGTGCAACGCATACTGGGCTACAGAATCTGTGCACTGCCGTAGATTCAGCAGAGACGAGGCAGCAGAGGAGGTATGGCCTGGAACCTCAAAAACCAAACGGAATATCTCTAGGAACCTCTCAACATCGTAGGTCTCAGGACCACCACGCTCCCAAATAAGATTTGCCCAGGCCAGGGCTTGACCAGACCGAAAAGAGACCATAAATGCTATCTTAGTCTGGTCCGCTGGAAAGAGGTGAGTGTGGAGTGTAAAATGGATCTTACATTGGTGAATGAAACCACGGCTCTCTTTAGGGTCTCCATCAAACCGGGATGGGAGTGGAAGCTGGAGCTTAGCCATTCTACCAGAAACTAGAGCAACAGGCGGATCCCTCTTACAGGTTGACAGTTCAGAAGGGGGCTGGCTGGACATGTTAGCTGCAGACATAGCGGTAGAAAGACCCTGCAGCTGGGTTGCCACAACACTAATGGCCCGCATCAACTGGTACTGACACTCACACTGAGAGCAAACTTCCTCGAACAGCACTCATCTTGGGGTCCCTGGTTGTCAGCGAGGTCCATGGCTCGTATGTACTGTAATGCTGGTGGATGTGGACCCAGTCTCTGGTGGTGAGGTTAGGCTTGGCCACAAGTAGTCCAAAAAGTGAAAAGCCTATTTGGTACAATACTTCTATTCAACAAACACTCAATCAGATCAAAGAAGTATAGATGCACAAGTTTGATAAAAAGATTTGGAACTTTTATTGAATTATTTAAAAGAAATTTATAAAAACATACATAAAGGGGAAGTGAACCAATGAAGGTGCCTGCAGTGCTAGTAACAAGGGTAATCAATCATTTATTCTGTTTAACAAGACTAACAAAAGGAGATCATATCAATGAACCCAGTGATAAATATATGAAGAATTAAATAAATAAGTAAAAGGATCAGTATCCAAAATTCATTCATCTAGTAAGCATTAGTGGATAACAACAAGTACACACCTTAAAGTATTCAGCATACAAAAATGTAGTCAAAATGCCGTGAAAGTACAGTACAGACCAAAAGTTTGGATACACCATCTCATTTAAAGATTTTTCTGTATTTTCATGACTATGAAAATTGTACATTCACACTGAAGGCATCAAAACTATGAATTAAAACATGTGGATTTATATACTTAACAAAAAAGTGTGAAACAACTGAAAATATGTCTTATATTCTAGGTTCTTAAAAGTAGCCACCTTTTGCTTTGATGACTGCTTTGCACACTCTTGGCATTCTCTTGATGAGCTTCAAGAGGTAGTCACCGGAAATGGTCTTCCAACAATCTTGAAGGAGTTCCCAGAGATGCTTAGCACTTGTTGGCCCTTTTTCCTTCACTCTGCGGTCCAGCTCACCCCAAACCATCTCGATTGGGTTCAGGTCGGGTGACTGTGGAGGCCAGGTCATCTGGCGTAGCACCCCATCACTCTCCCGCTTGGTCAAATAGCCCTTACAAAGCCTGGAAGTGTGTTTGGGGTCATAGTCCTGTTGAAAAATAAATGATGGTCCAACTAAACGCAAACCGGATGGAATAGCATGCCGCTGCAAGATGCTGTGGTAGCCTTGCTGGTTCAATATGCCTTCAATTTTGAATAAATCCCCAACAGTATCCCCAGAAAAGCACCCCCACACCATCACACCTCCTCCCCCATGCTTCACGGTGGGAACCAGGCATGTAGAGTCCATCCGTTCACCTTTTCTGCATCGCACAAAGACACGGTAGTTGGAACCAAAGATCTCAAACTTGGACTCATCAGACCAAAGCACAGACTTCCACTGGTCTAATGTCCATTCCTTGTCTTCTTTAGCCCAAACAAGTATCTTCTGCTTGTTGCCTGTCCTTAGCATTGGTTTCCTAGCAGCTATTTTACCATGAAGGCCTGCTGCGCAAAGTCTCCTTTTAACAGTTGTTGAAGAGATGTGTCTGCTGCTAGAACTCTGTGTGGCATTGACCTGGTCTCTAATCTGAGCTGCTGTTAACCTGCGATTTCTGAGGCTGGTGACTCAGATAAACTTGTCCTCAGAAGCAGAGGTGACTCTTGGTCTTCCTTTCCTGGGGCGGTCCTCATGTGAGCCAGTTTCTTTGTAGCGCTTGATGGTTTTTGCATCTGCACTTGGGGACACTTTCAAAGTTTTCCCAATTTTTCGGACTGACTGACCTTCATTTCTTAAAGTAATGATGGCCACTTGTTTTTCTTTACTTAGCTGCTTTTTTCTTGCCATAATACAAATTCTAACAGTCTATTCAGTAGGAATATCAGCTGTGTATCCACCAGGCTTCTGCACAACACAACTGATGGTCCCAAACCGATTTATAAGGCAAGAAATCCCACTTACTAAACCTGACAGGGCACACCTGTGAAGTGAAAACCATTTCCGGTGACTACCTCTTGAAGCTCATCAAGAGAATGCCAAGAGTGTGCAAAGCAGTCATCAAAGCAAAAGGTGGCTACTTTGAAGAACCTAGAATATAAGACATATTTTCAGTTGTTTCACACTTTTTTGTTAAGTATATAATTCCACATGTGTCAATTCATAGTTTTGATGCCTTCAGTGTGAATGTACAACTTTCATAGTCATGAAAATACAGAAAAATCTTTAAAGGAGAAGGTGTGTCCAAACTTTTGGTCTGTACTGTATATATCTATAAATATGTCAATAGATCATATAGAGAGAAGCCTTAAAGCCCACAAGTGGTAGACAAGTGTCAATATAGGGCAAAGTCAATCATGGCCCACAAAATACAGATGGTATCACCAAGCATGTAAATAAACAGATGGTATCATCAGGCATAGAGATAAACAGAATGTAAATAAAGACAATACAACCTTTCAGCTGCAGGTAAGGACAGCCTTGCAGCCTGGGTTTTTTCCCTTTCTCTTCCCACACTAAAACGCATTTTAAAATGCCTGCAACTGATAGATACTTGGCGCCTGCTCCACCCTGCAGATAGGGATTTATCCTTCTTTTCCAACTCTCATGATGTTTATATGAGATTAGACTACTTTTTACTAAACCATCAAGACGTTACTCCAAAGGGCCTCTATTGACAGTATCTCCTTCTCGGATCACTCACTTGTTAGTGTTTCCATTACATTGCCCATCTTCAGACTCAAGCATTGCCACTGGCACCTAAACTCATCGCTTCTCAATGATCCCATTGTGAAGTGCAGCGCTATGGCCGGCGCCCTTGCATGGTGTTCCCTTCTCCATCCATGCAGGGACAGCAGCTTACTCACCCCCCGCAGCGCGGTCTTCCGCGTTCCATGCTCTGTACAGTTTCCCGGCAGCGCGCCTAGTGGTGCTACTCTGCTCTTAAAGGGGCAGCGCACGCATATTGTAAATTTCCTCAGTCTGTTGCTGAAAGGCATTTAGTGTAATGATTTTCACCTGCAAGATGGCTCCCAGTCAATTTCTGGGAGTCATCCTGTATAAAAGACTCCCTTTCCCTTAGGGAGTTGCCAAGCAATGTATTTAGTCATTAGGTAGTGTGGAGTTTTACCAGTGCAGTTGTGAGGGCCTCTGGTCCCGGAGCAGCCAGTGTCCTGAACCCAAATCCTTGGTCCCGGTACGGCCAGTGACCTGAAGTCAAATCCCTGGTCCCAGTGTGGCCAGTCCTGTTCCCGAACCCGAATCCCTAGTCCTGGTACGACCAGTGTCCTGAACCCGAATCCCTGGTCCTAGTGTGGCCAGTGTCCTGAACCCGAATCCCTGGTCCCAGTGTGGCCAGTCCTGTTCCCAAAGTAACTTGGTCCCAGTATGGCCACTCCTGAATCCGAAATTCCCTGGTCCCAGTGCAGCTAGTCCGCTTCCCGAAGTCCCTGGTCCCAGTGTGGCCAGTTCCTGAACATTGTCCCCTGGTCTGTGTGCAGCCAGTCCCCAGTATCCTAGACTGGTGTATCTGAACGTAGCCCTAGTCCATGTCAGCGAACCTGACCCCTGGGGTCAGCAGCTTCAGTACCGGGATCTGCCTAGAGATGGTACCTGGAAGCGACCTGCAGCCCAGTCTGTCTCCACCATAAGGAACACCAGTGAAGACCTGGTAGCCACTTAGCTACGCCACTTTCTAGGCAGGCCCGGCCCTGTAGCACAGTGGGTCCATAAATCCACTTGCACCACTATTGGGCGTAACAGTTTGCTTGGACATGGGCCCCACTGATCCGCAGTCTTCTCTACGCTTGGAGCTATGTCGGCGGCTGAGCTACAAGAGAGAGAGCCAGGAAAAAATTTTGTACAATATGCAAACACTAGATGCCCGATTGGAAGCCCTGATGTCTGTTGCAGTACCTACAGCTATGCTTATGCAACCCGAAACTTATGCCTCGGGAGTGGAGCCCGTTCTTTCTTGGTACTATGGGGATCTGAAGCAGTGCCGTGGGTTCCTGAAGCAGTGAAGCACTAAAGTTTTTGGTCAGCAGTTTTCCTCTGATAGGGCCAAGGTGGGATTTATACCTAGCAGGAGATGCCCTGGCATGGCTCAACCCCTTATGGGATAAAGGGGCTCCTATCACCTTGGACCTGCAGGCCTACCTGGTGGCCTTCTGAAAGGTCTTCGAAGAGCTTTCCAAGAGCCAAGCCCAGAATATTCTGCAAAAACTTCCCTTTCCAGCTTTCATGAGCAGAGCAGACAGGTGACGCGTGTGAGGGAACCATCACGTCTGGCTTTGTCCTTCTAAAGACCACCAGGCCCACAGCCTGCTGAGGCAGCTACCCATGCAGGAGCCAAGAAGGTCGACTGTGTTTGGCAGGCTGAGCAGAAGCCGGAACTCAGTTGTGAGATGGGACTGAGGTATCGCTGCGGTTGTGCGGAACATCCGGACGGTCATTGTCCAGTGAAGTTTAAAAAAATCCAAAGCCTTAGGCCAGTGGGAGAGGCTGCCCTCTCCACAGATGACTGTGACTGTATCTGTGCCAAATAGAGACTTCGGTTCCGCAAGAAAGTTTGTGCTGCAATCCATGAAGAGTCGGTGACAGATTCCCGTCCGACAGCTCAGTCAAGTTAGGTCTGAACAACTTGAACTCCAGATTGGAGCATTATACACAGAGAAGATCGCATTCAATGTTCTGTCTGGTATTCCCATTGGTCGTCCAGAACTGAGAACTCTAGTGTCCATTCTGGTCTGCAGACCCTGCATGGTGCTTCGTTGGGGACAGCCGAGTCACAAGAGGTATCTGGTCTCCATACGTCCAGGTCAGTCAGCCGTGTCGCCATCTTCTCCGCCAGCTCTGCTAGTCTCGATTCGCTGTGTGCTGGTGTCTCCAAAGAAAAGGAAGCAGAGGTGATGTCCCCACCTCACACAGTCCTGATGACTGTACTAATGATCTGCCCCCCAGGAACCTCTCCGCCTCATGGACATGTTGTCTTGGAGACCAGGCTGAAGATGGGCCCAGAGGAGGTATCTTCAGCCTCTAGGTGATCTGGTGAAGAGATTGTCAAGGTGGTGGCATCTTCCAAGTCTCTGCAATCCACAAACCAGGTAGAGAAACTCCAGTTGGTCCTTGAATCCTACTGGGTAGTAGCTGATCTAAACGAACGGAGAGAGACTTCCCAATGTCCAGTTCCTGGTACTACGTCTGCTTCGTCCTATGCTGAGGATGGCTTGATGGAGAGAAGCATCCTAGTGGTGAAGATGGTGAGACTTGTCACTTTTCTTCTAGTGGACAGAAGTCGTGGTCCTGAAGAGAAGTCGTGGGATTCCGTGAAGCGATGTCAGCCTGCAACTTCTCTGCAGAAAGTCCTTGTGGGCTTAAAGATGAGGGCGGGTACTGTAGGGCTATAACCGGTGCCCCTACATGGTATCCCCCTTCTCCTTCCATGCAGGGACGCCAGCTTACTCAACGCCCCGGCCTGTGGCATGGTTCCCCGTTTCCTGCTCTGTACTGTGTTCTGATGGTGAGCCTAGTGCGCATGCACGCTCCCCTGGTCATTAAAAGGGCAGCACGCTCATACTGTAAATGCCCTCAGCCTGTTGCTGAGAGGCATTTAGTATAATGAATTCCACCTGCTGTTGCTGGGAGTCATCCTGTATAAAAGATTCCATCTCCCTTAGGGAGTTGCCAAGCAACGTGTTTAGTCATTAAGTAGTGTGGATTTCTTCCAGTGCAGTTGTGAGGTCCAATGGTCCCGTAGCGGCCAGTGTCCTGAATCCAAATCCCTGGTCCATTGTGGCCAGCGTTTTGAACCCAAATTAATTAAATGGTCTTGGGGGAGAGCACATGATGCATTGGGAGTGGGGAGGTGTGAGCACATGGAAAATTGGGAGTGGAGGGTGTGAAGAGCACATGGAGGAATTGGAAGTGGAAGGTGGGAAGAGAACATGGAGGAATTGGGAGTGGAAGGTGGGAAGAGCACATTGAGGAATTGGTAGTGGAAGGTGGGAAGAGCACATGGAGGAATTGGGAGTGGAAGGTGGGAAGAGCACATGGAGGAATTGGGAGTGGAAGGTGGGAAGAGCTCATGGAGGAATTGGGAGTGGAAGGTGGGAAGAGATCATGTAGAATTTGGAGTGGAAGGTGGGAAGAGCTCATGGAGAATTGGGAGTGGAAGGTGGGAAGAGCACATGGAGAATTGGGAGTGGAAGGTGGGAAGAGATCATGGAGAAATTGGGAGTGGAAGGTGGGAAGAGCACATGGAGAGTTGAGAGTGGAGGGTGGGAAGAGCACATGGAGAATTGGGAGTGGAAGGTGGGAAGAGCACATGGAGAATTGGGAGTGGAAGGTGGGAAGAGCACATGGAGAATTGGGAGTGGAAGGTGGGAAGAGCACATGGAGAATTGGGAGTCGAAGGTGGGAAGAGCACATGGAGAATTGGGAGTGGAAGGTGGGAAGAGCAGCACATGTAGACTTGGGAATGGTGAGAGCACATGATGAATTGGGAGTGGGGAGAGCACATGATGAATTGGGAGTGAGGGAGAGTAAATGATGAATAGAGAGTGGGGGTGGGGAAAACACGGACATGACAATGAATTGAGGCAGAGGGTGCATGTAAATATAATCAATCATGGGAGCAAGAGGTACAGAGTTGGGGCGTTAAGGATGCAGCAGTATGACTGGTAATGAATTGGGGGAAAGAGTACAGGTACTAATTAATTTATATATTTATTAGGTGGGGAAGTGGCTAGTTACAGTTAGTGGGGGGCACAGGGGTGGATTACAATTTATATTTGGAATGGTGGGTTGCATAAGAACTAATTATACAGTGGGTATGGAAAGTATTCAGACCCCTTTAAATTTTTCACTCTTTGTTTCATTGCAGCCATTTGGAAAATTCTAAAAAGTTAATTTTTTTTCTCATTAAAGTACACTCTGCCCCCGATCTTGACTGAAAAAAAACAGAACTGTAGAAATTTTTGCAAATTTATTAAAAAAGAAAAACTGAAATATCACATGGTCATAAGAATTCAGACCCTTTGCTCAGACACTCATATTTAAGACACATGCTGTCCATTTCCTTGTGATCCTCCTTGAGATGGCTCTACTCCTTCATTGGAGTCCAGCTGTGTTTAATTAAACTGATAAGACTTGATTTGGAAAGGCACACACCTGTCTCTATAAGACCTCACAGCTCACAGTGCATGTGTCACGCCAGGTGAGAGTGCAACACAGAGAGTAACGCCAGGTGTGAGTACAACACAGAGGGGAAAGGGGAAGGGAGCCCAGACACTAGGGAAATGGGGGAGTGGTGACCTCCTAATCTGGACTAGCGTCACACTGTCTCCCCTAAATGTCCCTATACAGCCTCCGCAGCTGTCGCCGATCACGTGCCTCACCCTGCTATCCCTGGCGTAAGGCTACAACTAGGGGTGGAAGGAGATGAGCACTAGTCAATCTCCGCTAGCAACTAAAGACAATAGGGAAAGCCAAAACAAGGGAATAAGGGCTGTGATGAAAGCCGGCCGGTGGGTGCAGCTCTCTGGCGCCCCTTCACCTCTCAGGTCAGTCAAGGTACTGCACCTAGAGAAAGTAGTGCCAGGTAGCTGCAACCAGCGCAGGGAACACGGTAGAGTGTTATCCCTTCAACGTCACTAAACCGTAACGTCACTACACAGCACAACTCGCTAGCGCCCTCTTAGCCTCAGGTTAGTCAAGGAACTGCACCTAGGATAAGGGGTCGCCAGGGAGACTGTCCTGTAACCTACTGGGTATCGGGGCCCTCTGTAGTGAGGGCGGTATATATATCTTCCTTGGCCGCGCCAGGAATATATATATCTGAACCTCCGACCGTCACTACCAGCCTTCCCCAATCCCCAGTTGGTATGCTGCCACCAGTCCCTATTTTAGATATACGCCCAGTCCGTGAATGGGCCTATATCGGGTCAGGAACCAACCCTGGGTAGCGTTTTTGGCTTGAGCCGAGCTCACACGGACGTGCGTTCGTTATGCAGAATAAAAGGCAGGCCCACAATTACTTGAGGTAATTGATTATAATAATACACTAGATACACGATATACAACTAAATATACACAGGTATAAGGTCAGGCTAAACTATACAACAATGGAATACAACACACAGAATCACCACAGCATATCAGTTACCGGTTTCTTGATTTTCTTGTGACGCAGGGAGAGGATTCTGCGGTCGCAGGCACGGTTCTTTGTTACAGGCTGAGGCCTACCACCGCATGGTCAAACTGCTCCTCCCCTTGGTGGCCTCAGCTGGTGCTCAGATGTTCAGCACACCACTCTTGGGTCAAAAACTGACTTGTCTCTTGTCTGTCCTGCTATCTTACCTGCCCCGTCCCGCCCACTGCTGGTGAGGTCAGCTGGCTCAGTCTCCACCCTCAGGTCTAACTTCGATCAGAAGCCCAAATTCTATGGAACCCAATAACTTCTTCTGGGATGGTCTCATGATACCCCCAGGGGTTCCCATGGATTCGGGCCGCCGTAACCGACCTTTTGATATCAATTATGATACCATACGGTCCTCAGGAATGGCTCCGCGCTATATCTTGGCTTCCAGAGCACGTACAAACGTCTACCGCGGAGGCTTGTGTGCGCAATGGCTCCGGGACACCGTGATATTTTTTTATTGGCCCATCCCACGCAACATGCGTGTACTATTCATGTTTCTATATCTTATGCCTCCATGCTTGTGACAGACAAAGAAACTAGTCCTATGGGACAAATGGTCAGGTACAGATAGACGAAGCACCCCCCCCTGCTGGCTGTGTTTCCTCTCGAAGTCTTTGAAGCTCCTAGCATTCAAGTGTTAAGTAGGCTTCTTATCTTACAGGAGCCTGGATGGGGGGAAACTATCTAGTTGACGTTTTAACAGAAGGTCCCAAGGGTGGGGGCTGCTGAAGTGTGGCCATCCCTGGATATGATTTATCATTACCAAGATGGCGGCTACAGGTTCATCACACCTCCCCCTATACGAGGGCGCGAGGGGGTAGCACATTCCTGTGTTCCCCCGTGCGTCCTTCTGCACCCTCCCCTTGCCGGGATAACCCGTCAGCGTTACCGTGGTCACGGCCTCTTCTGTGGCGAATGGAGAAGTGGTACTGCTGGAGAGCGAGGCTCCAGCGTAGCAACCTGCCATTCGACCCAGAGACCGTGTGTAACCAGCTGAGGGGGTTGTGGTCCGTCTCCACGGTGAAATGGCTCCCGTACAAGTAGGGCTGCAGACGCTGCAGGGCCCATACAATTGCCAGGCATTCTTTTTCCACCGTGGAGTAAGCCACCTCCCGGGGCAGTAGCTTCCTGCTCAGGTACAAGACAGGATGTTCCTGGCCTGTCGTGTTGACCTGACTTAGCACAGCACCGAGGCCAAAGTCACTGGCGTCGGTCTGTACCACAAACGGCCGGTCGAAGTCGGCAGCTTGCAGTACAGGGGAGCTACTTAGGGCGGCCTTGAGTGCCCCGAAAGCTGTCTCGCAGGCGACTGTCCAGTCGACTGCGACGGGCAGCTTCTTCTTGGTGAGGTCCGTCAGGGGCTTGGCCAGGGTGCTATAGTGTGGGACGAACCTCCTATAGTACCCGGCGGTCCCCAAGAAGGACATCACCTGCTTTTTGGTCCTAGGAGTGGGCCAGGATGCGATGGCATCCACTTTCCCCGGTTCTGGCTTCAGAACCCCCCTGCCTACCCGGTGACCCAGGTAGAGGACCTCACTCATGCCCAGCTGGCACTTTTCCGGCTTGATGGTCAAGCCTGCCCGGTGGATCCGACCGAGCACCTGCCGCAGGTGCTCTAGGTGATCCTCCCAAGTGGGACTGAAGACTGCAATATCGTCCAAGTACGCAGCCGCGTACCCTTCAAGTCCCTCAAGCAGCGTATTGACCATCCGCTGAAAAGTGGCAGGGGCATTCTTCATGCCGAATGGCATCACTGTGGACTCGTACAGTCCAAAAGGGGTGATAAAGGCAGAGCGTTCCCTTGCCGCGGGGGTCAGAGGAATCTGCCAGTACCCCCGGCTCAGATCCATGATGGTCAGGTACTTAGCCCCGGCCATCCGATCGAGCAGGTCATCGATGCGTGGTATGGGGAACGCATCGGTGGCCGTTACAGCGTTGAGCCCCCGGTAGTCCACGCAGAACCGTGTAGTTCGGTCCTTCTTTGGTACGAGGACTACAGGCGAGGCCCACGCGCTGCTGGATGCCTGGATCACCCCCAGCTTCAGCATCTCGTCTATCTCTTGGCGCATGTTTCCCTGCACCTCGAAAGAGACCCGATATGCTGAACGCCGGATCGGCGGGTGATCGCCAGTGTCCACGTCGTGGACAGCCATCTCAGTCCTTCCGGGCAGGCTGCTGAACAGCCCCCGGAAGGGGTGCAGGGTGGTCCCCAGCTGGGACCGTTGGTCCTCCGTGAGCTGGTGGCCAACCCCCACATCCTCGATGGACCCACCCGCCTTGGCTTGGGTGAGCAGATCCAGGAGGGTTTCTACCTCTCCTTCCTCGGGAAGGTTGCACACTGGGTGGGCAGTCGCTTCCCGCTCATGATGAGCCTTCATCATGTTCACGTGGAAGGCCTTCCTCCTTCCACGGGCGTGATCCAGGGTGACCAGATAGGTGACGGCATTGAGTTTCTGGTGCACGAAGTAGGGACCTTCCCAGGCTGCCTGAAGCTTGTTCTGTGGTACGGGGACCAGTACCCACACCTTTTGACCCACCTGGTAGGTCCTCTCACAAGCATTCTGGTCGTACCACCGCTTCTGGTCGGCCTGGGCCTGGGCCATATTGTCCTGCACCAGCTTTGCCAAGGCCATCATCCTGTCCCGGTGGCGCACGACATACTCGATGACCGACACCTCGGGGGTGGCCAAATCCCCTTCCCATGCTTCCTTCACCAGAGCCAGGGGGCCCCGTACCCGTCGCCCGTACAGGAGCTCAAAGGGGGAGAACCCCGTTGAGGCCTGCGGAACCTCCCGGTAAGCAAATAGGAGGTGTGGGAGGTAACGCTCCCAGTCTCTCCCGTGGGAGTCGACCAACATCTTAAGCATCTGCTTTAAGGTGCCATTGAACCGCTCACACAGGCCATTAGTCTGTGGGTGATACGGGCTGGCCACCAGATGTTGCACCTGCATTTGCTTACAGAGGGACTCCATCAGCCGCGACATGAACTGGGTCCCTCGGTCGGTGAGCATTTCTTGGGGGAAACCCACTCTGGAGAAGATCTCCAGTAAGGCGGTAGCCACCTTGTCGGCCCGAATGGACGACAAAGCTACCGCTTCCGGGTACCGGGTGGCATAGTCCACTACCGTGAGTATGAAGCATTTCCCGGAGTGGCTGGGAGTGGACAGAGGTCCAATAAGATCCACAGCGACCCTCGAGAAAGGCTCTTCGATGATTGGCAGAGTTACCAGTGGGGCTTTGGGGCGCGGCCCCGCCTTCCCCACCCTCTGACAGGTGTCACACGAACGGCAGTAGGCACCCACCGCGGCTCCCATCCCAGGCCAGTAGAAATGCTGAGCTATCCTGGCCTTGGTTTTAGCGATCCCTAGGTGTCCGGCCATCGGAATCTCGTGTGCGATCCGCAACAATTCCGCCCTGAACGGATAGGGTACCACTAACTGTCGGTCCCTGGGCCACGCCTCCGGTGAACCCTGCTGGACCGTTACCCGGTACAGCCGTCCCTGGTCCCAGACCACACGCTCGCAGTCTGACTCCATGGGAGGCTGTGCCGCCTGTTCCTTGAGAGCTTTCAGGCTGTCGTCTGCTTCCAACGCAGCCTGAAATTCCTGACTTGATGTGGCCAGAATCGACGAAACTGCCACATCCTCCGTCAGCCCCTCCGGGCATGTCACCTGGCCGCTGTCTGACCCGGCAGACACTTGGTCAGAAGTGGGGAAGCCGTCGGACCTCTGCAAGGCTCCTTGGGCTCCGACGCTCCCACTCCTGGTGACAGCGGCTATGACCGCTGTGACCGTGGGTAGTGCCTGCTTCCCCTCTGTTTCTGACCAAGCCGCCCGATCAGGCAGGCTTCCTAGGCCTTTGGACATCTCGGATGTGGGGAACTCCTGCCCTGGGGTCTTACCTGGCGGCTCCTCTCTTGGGACACCCCCACCTCCCATGGCCTGTTCCTCCCCCTGCAGTGGGCCTATACTCAGCAGCCTGGATACCCCTGGGAGCCCTACACTGCCGGTAGCTGCCCCCCTCTCCATCCCTGAGCTTCCCTCTACAGAATCCTGCCCGCCCCCTCCCTCACCGGAGGACAAGAGGTCACGGCACGCCGGCTGAGCACCTCTGCGGGCATCCCCACACTCCCCACCTGCTTTCACTAACCCTGTTTGTGTTGTGTCTGTGCAGGTGTTACCCTCAGGTTTCACTCCCTCCTCCTCAGCAGGACACACACTACATACAACATGGTTGGCATTAGCAGCAGACAAATCAATACACTCTTGGGGGGCCGAACTTGGGGGTTCAGAGGGTACATACTGCGATACTAGACGCCCCAAGTCGGTCCCTAATAAAACATTTGCGGGAATATTTGGCGTTACTCCCACCTCCCGCATCCCCCTTCCGGCACCCCAGTCCAAATACACCATGGCAACGGGAAGTGCCGGCTCCACGCCTCCAACCCCGGAGACGGAAAGAGTCTTTCCTGGTACCAAGTCCTGGGGGGACACCACCTCAGGCCGTACCAGTGTTCGTTCAGCGCCCGTGTCCCGCAGTCCCATGACCGCAGAATGGCCTATGGTGACGGGTTGGATGTTGTCCAGGGACCTACCACCACCCCCTCCCACACACAAAACATTGGGCGCTCTCTGGGACTGGGATGGGGTCTTTTGGCGCTGGGGACACTCAGCCCTAAAGTGTCCTGGTTTGTTGCATAGATGACAACGTCTTACGTCTGGTCCTTGCCTGGAGAGGGCAACAGGGGGATACACCCCTTGTGTTCTAGGGGCCGGGGAAACAGGGGCATGACTGGGCTTACCCCCTCTCCAGGTGCTGCTGGCAGACTTCTTCAGCTCAGGCGCCCTGTTATTGGCATACTCGTCTGCCAGGGCGGCTGTAGCAGAAGCCCCTGTTGGTTTTCGGTCACGGAGGAACTGTCGGAGGTCCTCTGGGCAGTTCCACAAGAACTGCTCCGTGACGAACAGTTCCTGGACCTCCTGGCGGGTAGAAAGCGCTAGACCCGAGGTCCAGTGCTCTGCGGCTCTCAACAGCGCCCGCATATGATCGGTCCAGGTGTCCTTGGGGCCACGCAGCAGGCTCCGGAACTTCTGGCGGTACGACTCGGGAGTGAGGTTGTACTGCCGGATCAGGGCCCGCTTGATGCAGTCGTAGTTCTGTACCTCCCCGGCAGGTAAGTCCCCCAAGGCATCCAGGGACTTACCCCTCAAACGGGGGGTCAGGTATCTGGCCCACTGATCCCGGGCCAGATGGTGCTGAAGACAGGTCCGTTCAAATGCCACCAGAAAGGAGTCCAGGTCCCCATCCTTCTCCAGTAGAGGGAAGTCCTCAGCTCGGACTTTGGACGACTTGGTCTCCTGATGGGTTGGTTGCTCTAGCGGAAGCCCCCGCTGGGCCAGGTCCAGTTGGTGCTGGCGCTCCGCAGCTCGCTCTGCACGCTCCGCAGCCTCCCGGCGCTCTGCAGCTTCACGCTCCGCAGCCCGCTCCGCAACCCGCTCCGCAGCCCGCTCTGCACGCTCCTCCTCCGCTGCCTTCTCTGATGCTGCCAGGAGGGTTTTGTAGACGGCATCGCCATGAGACTGGAGACTTGCCATAGCCGCTTGTAAAAGGGCTTGTGATCTGGACAGGCTGGGCTGGGTAGGTGGTGGGCAGCCCACTGCGGGACCGTATACTGGGGACTGGCTCCCTGAGGTGCCCGGGCTGGACTCCTCCTCGCCATGAGTAACAATGTCTTCCCCTCCTGCCACACGGACCGTAGCATTAGCCTCTTGCAGGGTCTTGCTCCTGGTGCCGTCTGCCATCTTGGTAACCGACACCGCTGCAACCCTGAGTTTGCACACACCTTGTTATACTTTTAGCCTGACCGTCTAACGTTGGGCTGACCTTAAGACTCCAGCAGTGGAAGTTACCACTGGCAGTCTTTAGTGCCTGGGAGTAGGGGTCCCACAACACTATTATTCTGCAATCCCACCGCTCTGCCACCAATGTGATGAAAGCCGGCCGGTGGGTGCAGCTCTCTGGCGCCCCTTCACCTCTCAGGTCAGTCAAGGTACTGCACCTAGAGAAAGTAGTGCCAGGTAGCTGCAACCAGCGCAGGGAACACGGTAGAGTGTTATCCCTTCAACGTCACTAAACCGTAACGTCACTACACAGCACAACTCGCTAGCGCCCTCTTAGCCTCAGGTTAGTCAAGGAACTGCACCTAGGATAAGGGGTCGCCAGGGAGACTGTCCTGTAACCTACTGGGTATCGGGGCCCTCTGTAGTGAGGGCGGTATATATATCTTCCTTGGCCGCGCCAGGAATATATATATCTGAACCTCCGACCGTCACTACCAGCCTTCCCCAATCCCCAGTTGGTATGCTGCCACCAGTCCCTATTTTAGATATACGCCCAGTCCGTGAATGGGCCTATATCGGGTCAGGAACCAACCCTGGGTAGCGTTTTTGGCTTGAGCCGAGCTCACACGGACGTGCGTTCGTTATGCAGAATAAAAGGCAGGCCCACAATTACTTGAGGTAATTGATTATAATAATACACTAGATACACGATATACAACTAAATATACACAGGTATAAGGTCAGGCTAAACTATACAACAATGGAATACAACACACAGAATCACCACAGCATATCAGTTACCGGTTTCTTGATTTTCTTGTGACGCAGGGAGAGGATTCTGCGGTCGCAGGCACGGTTCTTTGTTACAGGCTGAGGCCTACCACCGCATGGTCAAACTGCTCCTCCCCTTGGTGGCCTCAGCTGGTGCTCAGATGTTCAGCACACCACTCTTGGGTCAAAAACTGACTTGTCTCTTGTCTGTCCTGCTATCTTACCTGCCCCGTCCCGCCCACTGCTGGTGAGGTCAGCTGGCTCAGTCTCCACCCTCAGGTCTAACTTCGATCAGAAGCCCAAATTCTATGGAACCCAATAACTTCTTCTGGGATGGTCTCATGATACCCCCAGGGGTTCCCATGGATTCGGGCCGCCGTAACCGACCTTTTGATATCAATTATGATACCATACGGTCCTCAGGAATGGCTCCGCGCTATATCTTGGCTTCCAGAGCACGTACAAACGTCTACCGCGGAGGCTTGTGTGCGCAATGGCTCCGGGACACCGTGATATTTTTTTATTGGCCCATCCCACGCAACATGCGTGTACTATTCATGTTTCTATATCTTATGCCTCCATGCTTGTGACAGACAAAGAAACTAGTCCTATGGGACAAATGGTCAGGTACAGATAGACGAAGCACCCCCCCCTGCTGGCTGTGTTTCCTCTCGAAGTCTTTGAAGCTCCTAGCATTCAAGTGTTAAGTAGGCTTCTTATCTTACAGGAGCCTGGATGGGGGGAAACTATCTAGTTGACGTTTTAACAGAAGGTCCCAAGGGTGGGGGCTGCTGAAGTGTGGCCATCCCTGGATATGATTTATCATTACCAAGATGGCGGCTACAGGTTCATCACAAGGGCTTAGCTTTAGATGAACTCCAACAGTGCACACGGTCTCAAGACTCCAGAGAGGACGTGGTGCTGCTACTGCCAAGATCCAGGAAGCAATGCATATAACCAGCGATGCCCACCTGGAGAGACCAGGTATATATACCCAGGCCAGTGGGAGGTAGTCGCTGGGTCCTAAAGACAGCCTCCTATCTAGGCAGCTTTCTGCATTGCCAAACGTGGCGATCTCCTGTAAACCACTGCAGGACGACTGTCTGTCACCTCTGACACAACCGTGACAGCATGTCAGAGCAAATGAGAATCATTAGCTAAAAAGAATGGCCCAAGGAGCTCAGAGACAGAATTGTGGCAAGGCACAGATCTGGCCAAGGTTACAAAAGAATATCAGCATTACTCAAGGTTCCTAAGAGCACAGTGGCCTTCATAATCCTTAAATGGAAGAAGTTTGGGACCACCAGAAGTCTTCCTAGACCTGGCCGTCCAGCCAAACTGAGCAATCGTGAGAGAAGAGCTTTGGTGGGAGAGGTAAAGAAGAATCCAAGTTATCTGTAAACAGAAAGATTGTGAGGGAATATTTAGCTAACATAAATGAGTTCAAGTCTCCAGGTCCAGATGAATTACACCCCAGAGTACTGAAGGAGATCGTAGAAGAAATTTTAGAACCACTCTCCATAATCTTTGAAAATTCTTGGAGAACAGGAGAAGTCCCAGAAGACTGGAGAAGAGCAAATGTTGTTCCTATCTTCAAAAAGGGGAAGAAGGTGGACCCAGGGAACTATAGGCCGGTGAGTCTGACTTCTATACCAGGAAAGATCTTTGAACAAATTATTAAACAACATGTATGTAAGTACATGGATAAGAATGAAGTGATTAACCAGAGTCAGCATGGGTTTGTAACTAACAAGTCATGTCAGACTAACTTAATTTCCTGCTATGACAGAATCACTGACTGGGTGGATCAGGGAAATGCTGTAGATATAGTATATCTTGACTTCAGCAAAGCATTTGACAAAGTATCTCACACCATCCTTATTGAAAAAATGACCAAGTATGCAATGGACCAGGCAACTGTTAGGTGGATTCATAACTGGCTTAGTGATCGGACTCAAAGGGTGGTTGTAAATGGTTTCACATCCAGCTGGATGAATGTCTCAAGTGGGGTACCGCAGGGCTCCGTCCTGGGACCTGTATTGTTCAACATCTTTATCAATGATTTAGATGAAGGAATTGAGGGTAAACTGATTAAATTTGCTGATGACACAAAGCTAGGAGGGATAGCTAATACTAGAGAAGAGAGAGAGAGGATTCAAAAAGACCTAAATAAACTGGAGCAGTGGGCAGCAACCAACAGAATGGTTTTTAACGGGGAAAAATGCAAAGTACTACATCTGGGCAATAAAAATGAAAAAAGCATATACAGAATGGGAGGAATAGAGCTAAGCAACAGTACACGTGAAAAAGACTTAGGTATACTAATAGATCATAGACTGAACATGAGTCAACAGTGTGATGCAGCAGCAAAAAAGGCAAATACAATTCTGGGATGTATTAACAGAAGCATACAGTCTAGATCGCGTGAAGTCATTATCGGTCTTTACTCCTCTTTGGTCAGACCTCATCTGGAATACTGTGTACAGTTTTGGGCACCACATTTTAAAAAAGACATAGACAAACTGGAGCAAGTTCAGAGAAGAGCGACCAGAATGGTGACTGGTCTGCAAACCACGGTTGCAGGATTTGGGAATGTTTAGCTTGCAAAAAAGAAGACTGAGAGGAGACTTAATAGCTGTCTACAAATATGTCAAGGGCTGTCACATTGTAGAAGGATCATCTTTATTCTCATTTGCACAAGGAAAGACTAGAAGCAATGGGATGAAACTAAATGGGAGGAGACACAGATTAGATATTAGAAAAAACTTTTTGACAGTTAGGGTGATTAATGAGTGGAACAGGCTGCCACGAGAGGTGGTGAGTTCCCCTTCAATGGACGTCTTCAAACAGAGGCTGGACAGACATCTGTCTGAGATGATTTAGTGAATCCTGCTTTGAGCAGGGGGTTGGACCAGATGACCCAGGAGGTCCCTTCCAACTCTACCATTCTATGATTCTATGATTCTATGATTCTATGAACCCCAAGATCACTGTGGCTGAGCTCCAGAGACGCAGTAGGGAGATGGGAGAAAGTTCCACAAAGTCAACTATCACTGCAGCCCTCCACCAGTCAGGCCTTTATGGCAGAGTGGCCCGATGGAAGTCTCTCCTCAGTACAAGACATATGAAAGCCCACATAGAGTTTGCTCAAAAACACATGAAGGACTCCCAGACTATGAGAAATAAGATTCTCTGGTCTGATGAGATGAAGATAGAACTTTTTGGTGATAATTGTAAGCGGTATGTGTGGAGAAAACCAGGCATTGCTCATCACCTGCCCAATACAATCCCAACAGTGAAACATGGTGGTGGCAACATCATGCTATGGGGGTGTTTTTCAGCTGCAGGGACAGGACGACTGGTTGCAATTGAAGGAAACATGAATGTGGCCAAGTACAGAGATATCCTGGATGAAAACCTCTCCCAGAGTGCTCTGGACCTCAGACTTGGCCAAAGGTTCACATTCCAACAAGACAATGACCCTAAGCACAAAACTAAAATAACAAAGGAGTGGCTTCAGAACAACTCTGTGACCATTCTTGACGGGCCCAGCCAGAGCCCTGACCTAAACCCAATTGAGCATCTCTGGAGAGACCTGAAAATGGCTGTCCACCAACGTTCACCATCCAACCTAACGGAACTGGAGAGGATCTGCAAGGAACAATAGCAGAGGATCCCCAAATCCAGGTGTGAAAAACTTGTTGCATCATTCCCAAGAAGACTCATTCCTGTACTAGCTAAAAAGGGTGCTTCTACTCAGTACTGAGCAAAGGGTCTGAATACTTATGACCATGTGATATTTCAGTTTTTCTTTTTTAATAAATTTGCAAAAATTTCTACATTTCTGTTTGCTTTAAGTCAAGATGGGTTGCAGAGTGTACTTTAACCCCTTTCTGGCCCAGGGCGTATTAATACGTATCTGTGCCCTGGGTCTTATGGGCCTGATACGTATTAATACGCCCTGGCGATTTCCCCGCACACAAGCGGTGCGGGCGAGATCTCCGCCGGGTGTCAGCTGATTGTCACAGCTGACACCCGGTGCTATGTGCAGGGAGCAGTCCAGCACCGCTCCCGGCACATTAACCACCGAAATGCTGCGATCGAAATCGATTGCAGCATTCCGGTGGCAAGAGGAGGTAAGCACGATACTAACCTTCTCTGCCCGCGTCTCGCAGCGTCTGAGTCCGGTCCCGGATGTTGCCATAGTGACCCGACGTCATCATGACAACATTCGGGTCACCAGGAGGCAGGAAGTTGCTTCGGTCATGCGCAGTGCACGACCAAAGTAACTTCTCCCTGTGCAGCGCTGACAGGCTGCATGGCATAGGGAGCTGCTGCTCTCTATGCCATGCAGGCGATCAGACTGAAAAAAGCGAAAGTCCCATAGTGGGACAATGTGAACAAGTAATATAAATGTCAGAAAGTGAAAAAAAAATTAAAAAAATTGTAAAAATATTTTTTTAAAAAAATGAAAAAAAAAAATAATAATAAATAAAAATATATTGTACCCATAAATAAATAATCTTATGGAAAAAAAAAAAACAATAAAAGTACACATATTTGGTATCGCCGCGTCCGGAGCAACCTGACCTATAAAACTGTCCCACTAGTTAACCCCTTTAGTGAACACGGTAAAATTAAAATAAAAAAACAAAACATAAAACGATGTTTTATCATCATACCGCCAAACAAAAAATGTAATAAAACGTGATCAAAAAGACGAATGTAAATAAAAATGGTACCGCTGAAAACGTCATCGTATCCTGCAAAAAACAAGCCGCCATACAGCTCCAACAACCGAAAAATAAAAAAGTTATAGCTCTCAGAATAAAACGATGCAAAAACAATTATTTTTTCTATAAAAG
Source organism: Phyllobates terribilis (assembly GCF_046119375.1). Taxonomy (NCBI): domain Eukaryota; kingdom Metazoa; phylum Chordata; class Amphibia; order Anura; family Dendrobatidae; genus Phyllobates; species Phyllobates terribilis. The sequence goes on along the minus strand of NW_027362763.1, from coordinate 421,022,076 downwards.
TTTTTATTGTGTAAAAGCACCAAAATATTAAAAAATATATAAATGCAGTACCGCTGTAAATGTACTGACCCGAAAAATAAAGCTACCTTATCAATTTTACCACACGCAGAACGGCATAAAAATCCCCCCCAAAAAACAATTCCTGAATTGTTGGTTTTGTTTATTCTGCCTTCTAAAAATCAGAATAGAAAGCGATCAAAAAATGTCACGTGCCCGAAAATGGTACCAATATAAACGTCAACTTGTCCCGCAAAAAACAAGCCATCACATGACTCTGTCGGCCGAAATATGGAAAAATTATAGCTCTCAAAATATGGCGATGCAAAAACTAGTCTTTACAAAAAAATGCGTCTTTTAGTGTGTGACAGCTGTCAATCATAAAAACCAGATATGAATCTGGCATCGCTGTAATTGCACCGAACCGAAGAATAAAGACGTCTAATCACTTATACCGCACGAGGAACGGCGTAAAAAATAAACTTTAGGGTTAGGGTTGTGCTAGGGTTAGGGTTAACGTTGGGCTAGGGTTAGGGTTGGGCTAAGGTTCGGGTTGGGGTTTGGATTTTTTCAGAAGTAAAGAAAAAAAATGACGACGATATGGCGACTAGTGAGCGCAAGTGCTCGCTACTTGAGTTTGCATCGGGTGCTTGGGTATGCACAGAGTATGGCGGGTGCTCGAGTGACATGCTCGAGTCTCTGCCCCAAATGTTTTGCAGCTGTTATACAGCCAAAAAAACCTCGCGGGGATCGCCTGCCATGAACGAGCAATGCCCACATGTTTTTTTTTGGTGTCTAATAACCATGAAACATGGGGGACAGGGACTCGAGCATGTCACTTGAGCACCCGCGATACTTGGTGCATACCTGAGTACCTGATGCAAACTCAAGTAGCGAGCACTTGCACTCAAGACTAATGACAACTTATTCAATATGATGACCTAATGTTATCAAATTCTGTGTCGTACCTCTGGGTTCAAAATGTTCACTATACCCCTTGATAAAATCTTGGAGGGGTGTAGTTTCCAAAATGGAGTCACTGGGGTGAGGGGGGGTGGTTTCCACTATTTAGGCACATCAGGGACTCCCCAAACGCAACATGGCATCCGCTAATTATTCAAGCAAATTTTACAAATCAAAAAGTTAAATGGCGCTCCTTCCCTTCCGAACCCTGCCGTGCACCCAAACAGTGGTTTTCGCCCACACATGGGGTATCGGCTTACTCAGGAGAAATTGCACAACAAATTGCATGGTGCAATTTCTCCTGTTACCCTTATGAAAATGCAAAATTGGGGGCTGAAAAACATTTTTGTTGGAAAAATTTTAAAATTTTATTTTTACGGCTCAATGTTATAAACTTCTGTGAAGCACCTGGGGGTTCAAGGTGCTCACCACACATCTAGATAAGTTCCCTAAGGGGTCTAGTTTCCAAAATGGTGTCACTTGTGGGGGGTTTCCACTGTTTAGGCACATCAGGGGCTCCCCAAACACAACATGGCGTCCGCTAATTATTCAAGCAAATTTACATTCAAAAAGTCAAATGGCACTCCTTCCCTTCCGAACCCTGCCGTGCATCCATACAGTGGTTTTCCCCCACACATGGGGTATTGGCTTACTCAGGAGAAATTGCACAACAAATTGCATGGTGCAATTTCTCCTGTCACCCTTATGAAAATGCAAAATTGGGGACTGAAAAACATTTTTGTTAGAAAAATTAGAAAATTTTATTTTAACGGTTCAGTGTTATAAACTTCTGTGAAGCACTTGGGGGTTCAAGGTGCTCACCACATATCTAGATAAGTTCCCTGGAGAATCTATTTTCCAAAATGGGTTCGCTTGTGGGGCGTTTCCACTGTTTAGGCACATCAGGGGCTCCCCAAATGCAACATGGTGTCCGCTAATTATTCAAGCAAATTTTACATTCAAAAAGTCAAATGGCACTCCTTCCCTTCCAAACCCTGCCGTGTGCCCAAACAGTGTTTTTTCCTCACATATGGGGTATCTGCGTGCTCAGGGGAAATTGCACAACAAATTTTGGGGTCCTTCCTGTTACCCCTGCGAAAATAAAAAAATTTGGGTCTAAATTAACATTTTTGTGAAAAAAGTTAAATGTTCATTTTTTTCTTCCACGTTCCAAAAATTCCTGTGAAGCACCTGAAGGGTTAATAAACTTCTTGAATGTGCTTTTGAGCACCTTGAGGGGTGCAGTTTTTAGAATGGTGTCACTTTTGGGTATTTTCTGTTATAAAGGCCCCTTAAAGTCACGTCAAATGTGATGTGGTCTCTAAAAAAATGGTTTTGTAAATTTTGTTGTTAAAATGAGAAATCGCTGGTCAACTTTTAACCTGCGCGGTCACGGGGCGGTGACCGGCTTGTGACATGCCTGTCACCACCCCATGACCCCCTCTGCTGTCTGTCCAAGCCCCAGCCAGCTCTGATTGGTGCGATCGATGATGACATCGATCGCTCCAATCAGAGTGCCTGACCATAGGTGACTGGGCGGTCACAGGGTGGTGACCAGCTTGTGATCAGCCTGTCACCTCTCTGTGACCCCCAGTGATGGCAGCCCAGGCCCCAGCCAGCTCTTATTGGAGTGATCGATGATGACATCGATCGCACCAATCAGAGTGCCTGACCGGGAGGTGACTGGGTGGTAACCAGCCTGTGACCTGCCAGTCACCACCCTATCACCCCCCTGTGACCACCCTGCAGCTCCTCACAGTTGATGAGGATCTCTACAGAGCAGTCACACTGCTGATCTTCTCTGTGCTGGGCCTTGTGGTGCCACAGAAGCACCTGTGACACCACAAGACCTTTCTCTTACCAGCTCCGGTCTCCCGGGTGTACTGCTCCGGTCTCCTGCTGCTGCGGTAAGCTGTTGATCCTGCTGCTGCTGAAAGAAGAACAGAGAAGACTTTGGTAAATTCATTTATGATCTCCCCTCATCCACCCCAATCCCCCCCCCCTTTTTACACCACCTCCCCCACATCTTTTTTCTGCCACCAAGTGCTGATTATTACTTGATCGCTTGATTTTTGTCAGGTTTTTTTTTGTGCTTCCTGCAGCTGCCGAGAGCTAATCTGTGACCGTAGATCACTGATCCACACTCGTGCTCGCAGTTTAACACTCCCCCCCTCCTTTGCACCACATCTGTGCGCACATCCAGCAGCCGCCGAGCGTTGATCGGTGACATAGTTCACCAATCCGCACTCGTGCTCACTGTTTGCACCATCTACAGTTGTTCCTTGTTTTTTTCAGAAAAAAAAAAGTTTACACCAAGCACACTGACACACACACTCTCTAAATAAAGTACTGACACACACGCACCACATACATAAAAAAAAAAAATGTCCCGCTCATCCAAAACTCGCTATTCAGCAGAGGAGGCATACGCTTTCTTTGCCTCCGACACTGAAAGCGAGGGAGAGGATCCCGCCTTTCTTTATTTTTCAGACTCCTCGTCGTCGTCCTCCTCTTCTTCCTCCTCAGGTGCTGCTGAACCACCCCTCAGTCGTCCCAATAGAGAAGATGAACCAGCTTCCCCCACTACTGACCCCGTATGGACCTCGCCCCCGAAAATTAAGAGCCATTGATTCCTGATTTCGTGGAATCAAGTTTGACATCACCGGCCTCACAGAAAAATACTTTTTCAAAGTTTTTTTCTCTGAGGATTTTGTAAACCTCATGGTGGGCCAAACTAAGTTCGGCCAGGCATTGAGCACTTCAACAAGTTTGCTGAAGTGTACGTGCCCCAAAGGGACATCTGCGTGGATGAGTCCTTAATCCATTTTAAGGGGCGGCTTGGATTCCAGCAGTACCTGCCCAGTAAAAGGGCCAGGTACGGAATCAAGCTGTATTAACTTTGTGAGAGTACCTCAGGGTACACTCACAAGTTTAGAGTTTACGAAGGGAAGGACTCCCTGATTGAACTCCCCTGAATGCTCCTCTGTTCTGGGAGTTAGTGGGAAAATTGTGTGGGATTTGGTGCACCCACTGCTGGATAAACGTAATCACCTCTACGTGGATAACTTTTATACCAGTGTCCCTCTCATCAAGTCCCTCTCTGCATGAGGTTCCTTAGCCTGCGGTACTGTCCGCAAGAATCAGAGAGGCCTCCCGAAGACGCTAATTGGGCAGATGCTCAGAAGGGGTGAGAGCAAAGCCCAATGTAGCGACTACCTGCTTGTGATCAAGTACAAGAGGGATGTCCTTTTCTTGACCACCATACATGGTGATGGCAGCACCTTCAGCACTGTACGAGGTTCCACTGTATAGGTCGTCAAAACAGACTATTTAGTGGTGTACAACAAGTACATAGGGGGAGTTGATCTCTCTGATCAAGTCCTCCAGCCATACAGTGCTTTGAGAAAGGCCAAGGTGTGGTACAAGATGCTAGGAAAAGCAAATCCCGGCACTCACGTGTTGATGATTAATTAGTTTATTCCATAACTCACAAGACGTTTCAGCCTGTCCAAGGCTTTTTTCAATTGAAAAAAGCCTTGGACAGGCTGAAACGTCTTGTGAGTTGTGGAATAAACAAATTAATCATCAACACGTGAGTGCCGGGATTTGCTTTTCCTAGAAACACTGTTTTCCACGTGCACCACCCCAGCTGTACGGAGTGCCGACTAGATTCTTTTGATACTGGTACAAGATGCTGGCCGTGCACATCCTACATATGGCAACGCTTTCCTTCTATTAAGCTGAAAAAGAGAATGGACAGCACCTCCAAAAACATACGTTAATCTAATGTCTTTCGGCAAAAATATATAAAACTGAACATAAGGTTCTTAGTTTAACATTCTGATCAGACTGTATGTACAGTGTCCATTTTAGGACATGGTCAGATATCAAAATCAAGCATCAGAATTATGTCAGTTTGAGGCTAAATACCCTGTCTGACAAGTGATCCTGACAAGTAATTTTGACAAGTGATTCTGACAAGTGATTTTGACGAGTGATCTTGATGAGTGATTCTGACAAGTGATTCTTACAAGTGATTTTGACAAGTGATTCTGACGAGTGATTTTGACAAGTGATTTTGACGAGTGCTTCTGACAAGTGATTTTGACAAGTGATTTTGACAAATGATTCTGACAAGTGATCCTGAAAAGTGATCCTGACAAGTGATTCTGACGAGTGATTCTGACGAGTGATTTTGACGAGTGATTTTGATGAGTGATTTTGACAAGTGATTTTGATAAGTGATTCTGACAAGTGATTCTGACAAGTCATTCTGACAAGTGATTTTGACAAATGATTCTGACAAGTGATTTTGACAAGTGATCCTGACAAGTGATTCTGACGAGTAATTCTGACGAGTGATTCTGACGAGTGATTTTGACAAGTGATTCTGACAAGTGATTCTGACAAGAGATTTTGACAAATGATTCTGACGAGTGATCCTGACGAGTGATTTTGAGGAGTGATTCTGACAAGTGATTTTGACAAATGATTCTGAAAAGTCATTCTGACAAGTGATTTTGACAAATGATTCTGACAAGTGATTCTGACAAGTGATCCTGACAAGTGATTCTGACGAGTAATTCTGACGAGTGATTCTGACGAGTGATTTTGACGAGTGATTCTGACAAGTGATTCTGACAAGAGATTTTGACAAATGATTCTGACGAGTGATCCTGATGAGTGATTTTGAGGAGTGATTCTGACAAGTGATTTTGACAAATGATTCTGACGAGTGATCCTGACGAGTGATTTTGAGGAGTGATTCTGACGAGAGATTTTGAGGAGTGATTTTGATGAGTGATTCTGACAAGTGATTTTGACGAGTGATTTTGACGAGTGATTCTGACGAGTGACGTTGACAAGTGACTTTTACAACTATAATAATAATAATAAAAAAAATAACTTCGCTGATGGGACTTGAACCCAAAATTCTGTATCTCAAAGCCAGTGGACTAACCACTAAGCTAGAAACTCAGTTGTGAAAGCCTTGGATTTCTATTTGCTTATATGATTTTCAGTGCAAACTTGTCTATAACTCATTGGGACTTATGCACAGACTGCAAGCAAGCCAAATTCAAATGATGTTTGATTTTGATGTGTGAGTCTGATGTGTGACTTTCTTCAAACATCAGAATCAGAATTAGTGTTGAGCCACCCCCGTAGTGTTCGAGTTCGGTTCGGTTCATCGAACACCCTTGTGTTAGTCGAACACCTTCGAACACCGTTAAAACCAATGGCAGGCAAACAAAAACACATAGAAACACATAGAAAACACCTTCAAAGGTGTCCAAAAGCTGACAAACTGCTCAGAAGACATAACTAACACATGGAAAAGTGACAAGTACATATAGTCATGTGAAAAGAAAAGAGGTGGAGGAGTAAAAGGAGGGGGAGACACAGATGTCATGCCCTTCTAAAATCCAAAAAGTGAAAAGCCGACACGGCCAGTCCGTTCCTGCCCGTGCCACCTCCGTTTGTGCCACAGCCGCGGTGGACCCTGATGGCCAGCCCCCCTCTCCCAATACTGGTGCCTGTCCGCTGGTGGGTTGAGCGAGTCCCCCTGTGGTGGAGGCAGCTCTAAGCTTTTTAATTTAAATTGTCTCTCTAAATTGAATGAATACACTTTAAATCCTTTTACAAGGATCTATTGAAGTGCAAGTCTCATGCCAGCAGCCGCGTAATTCCAGCTCCAGTAGCATTCACTAAAGCTGCTGCAGTTAAAAAGCTTTTATAAGGATCGAGCTCGGCTGTCCACTGCAAGGCGTCCTACCGCCAGTCCCAGCCCCTATGCCTTGGGGTGCCGCCTGATGCTCTTCACTGAGTATCCCGTGGTCCCGAAGCATTTCCTTTGAAAAAATTAAGTGTCCAAACTACAGGTGGTGTAGCTTGCTTAACAGCCGGGATAATCCGCTGACTAGCAAACACTGCTACTAGGCACAAAGTATTTCCTGGGCTAGATGCAGTTAAAAATTTGTAATTAGATACTCTCGTTGGATGCTGAGAAAGCATTCCATAGAGTCTCCTGGCACGCCATATATTATTCTCTTAAAAAGCTTGGGGTAGGGTTCTAGGGGACCCTTTTATAGCCAAAATCATGGCCCTGTATCGCAATGCGTCACCTAGGCTGAAGATAAATGGAACTGTAGCACCCCGAGGGCTCGGTTGCTGCAGAGGTATTGCACCTCACCCAGAGGTGTGATATCTCACTCTCAGGTAAGGATGGAGTGTGGATCAGGACCCCGACACCTGCATGCATTACACCACATTGCCGTGGGGCAGGGCGACCAATATGCCCCTGAGATGGGCACGACAGTCCCTGTCCCTGGCTGGAGTGGGGGGAGGGAACACTGAGGAAGGGGAACCCTGTAGTGCAGGAGCAGGGAGGAAGCAGTTCCTGGGTGCATTGAGAAGGGAGTATAAAAGGTGGGCACCATCTTAGTTCAGTGCAGAGAAGACTGAGCAGAAGTGACAGGGAGCAGGGGCTCTGCATGAGCTCTGCTCCAGAGGTGGGCCTAGTAACAGAGGCCCAGGCCTGGAAGAGGGAGAAGGAAGGAAGAGGAGCGGAGAAGGCTCCAGGAACGAGGAACGAAGGGATCCCAGGGGTGTGGACGGGCGAGTCGCCACCGCACGCCCGAATCCACCTGCGTGGAGGGGTCAGACCAAAGGGGGAGACTCTTCCCCGAAACTAGTGGAGGCGAGAAACGACCCTCAGCTAGAAACCGGAGGCTGTGACATTTTATGTGGCGCAGCCCCTCGCTACACCCGCTAGGAGGGCAGCACATAGGGTCAGGGAAACTGGCGCCAAGTTTACCAAGAGGAGGCCCGAGGCAGCCGGACAGAAGGGTTGGTAAGAAAGGCCAGACAAAGGACACACAAAGGGGGTCCTGTGAAGCACTCCAAAGTTATCTGGGAGTTGTCTGAGCCCCTCACCTGGTGAGCACAGTACGACGTGGGCAGCCGTTACCTGCAGAAGTGGTCTGGATAATAAGAACTGTGAATAAAGGCCCTGGACTGCATCACTGACTCCGTGTCGTTACTGCTACTGCCCTGCACCATCACCCCCATCCTCCGCATACACTGCCCTGAGGCTATACTCCTCCCGTGGGGAGTTATGCTACGCTCTGCTGCACCCACAACACCAGCCCCAGCGGTCTGCCCTGCAGCGGCGGTTCACTCTGACCGCAATCCACGGGTGGCGTAGTCGGACATTTAAACATCAAAACCACATAAATAGTTCCGCCACTGGTTTGACCGCCCTGAGCAATGGAACCAGGTCGCCGCCACGGAGACTACAACCACCAGCATCCACCAAAAAGGGTCCGGCTCCGGATGTCCCAAGGCCCAGGGGGCGTGTCAGAACATTTTCATCACCTTTCATAATCACCAATGGGACAAGGCAGGGATGTCCTCTGTCCCCTCTCTTATACATCCTAGTGACGGAGCACCTGCTCTCATCAATTCGCCATAACCCCAATATTAGGTGGATTGAGGTGGGAGGCACCGAGTACAAGTGCTCTCTATTTGCTGATGATGTCCTAGTATATATCACTCAATCACATATATCCATCCCAGCTGTTATGGCTGAAATAGATCACTTTGTTACATGGTCAAATTTTAAAATCAATACAGCGAAGTCTGAGGCCCTTGATGTCTCCCTCCCCAAATCCATACAGGAATCCATCCAGTCCAACTTTCCCTTTGCCTGGCCCTCACAGGGTATCAAATTCTTAGGAATTCCAATTCATAGAGACCTCTCCCGTCTATGTTATCTTAATTTTGGGCCCTTTATTGAACAACTCCATACAGACCACGGTTGGCAAGTTAGAACTGTAAGATTCACTACGTGAACCACTGGTGTTTTGTGGAAAAGCACATGTACACTGTGTTCCAAATTATTATGCAAAAAGTGTTTAGGAGTGATAAGGGAAGAATTTGTTTGTTTGTCAGTTAAACTCATTGATGGTGATGTGTGTCAGGGCTCTTTATATCACTGTAAGCAATTGCAGACACCTGTGCTAATTAGTTTGGCAGGTGTGTCCAATGAACGGCAAGACTACTTAAGAAGGCTGTCCCACATTATTAAGCAGCCTACATTTTCTGCCAAAATGGGAAAGAAAAATGATGTGTCGGCTGCTGAGAAGCAACAAATTGTGGAGTGTTTAGGTCAAGGCATGACTACAATCAACATTGTGCGATGATCAGGATGAAGTGTCTTGGCAATCAAGAAGTATGTAGCTGATTCACAGTACACACGTGTGAATGCTGATAAAGGCAAATTGAGGACTCTTTCCTACAGGCAATTACGTCAGGTTAAAAGAGCAGCGGCAAAAAAGCCTTGTCATAGCAGCAGACAAGTTTTTGAAGCTGCTGGTGCTTCCAACGTCCCCCGAACAACAAGATGCAGGGTCCTTCAGAGGTTTGCAGCTGTGCGTACGCCATCCTGTCGACCTCCTCTATCCACTGCACACAAGCAGAAACGGCTCCAGTGGGCCAAACATTATATGAAGACTGATTTCAAAACTGTTTTGTTCACGGATGAGTGCCGGGCAACGCTCGATGGTCCAGATGGATGAAGTGGAGGATGGCTGGTTGATGGACACCCCATGCAAACACGGCTAGAGCGCCAACAAGGAGGAGGTGGAGTAATGTTTTGGGCTGGAATCATGGGGAGAGAGATTGTCAGCCCCTTTAGGATCCCTGAAGGGGTAAAGATGAACTCCATAATGTATGTGGAGTTTCTCAAACAGCACTTCCTGCCATGGTTCAAGAAGAAGAACCGTGTATTCCTCAGCAAGATCATTTTCATGCATGATAATGCACCATCTCATGCTGCACATAACACATCTGCATCTCTGGCTGATATGGGCATAAAAGGGGACAAACATATGGTGTGACCCACATGCTCCCCTGACCTCTACCCCATTCAGAACCTCTGGAGCATCATCAAAAGGAGTGTCTATGATGGCGGGAGGCAGTTCACATCTAAGCAACAGCTCTGGGAGGGTATTCTGTCCTCATGCAAAACAATTGAAGCAGAAACCATCCAAAACCTGACAAATTCAATGGACGAGACAGTTCAGAAGCTACTTTCGAACAAGGGGTCCTATGTGCAAATGTAACATCACCTAGAATAAAGTTTTGAGTTGAAAACTGTTTGATTTCAGTTTCTAATAACCTGCTAATGCTTATAATTTCAAAAATGACCATTTTTTTGGTCTTTATTAAAATGAAAAGGTTAATAGAAGAGTGTGGGGGATCTAAGAGTGTGGCAACCCAGTAGTCAGGATTACTTCGAATTCTGACAATCTGAGGGTCATGTTGCAGTTAGTGCAGCAAGAAGGCACTTATGTGTCTTGCGCATCTCGGAGCCCCAAAATTATTTTCCGGGCTAGATGCAGCTAAAAATTATTATTAATTTTAAATCTGGTGGAGCTTAGTATAGATGGCCTAATAAAGTCAGTACTGCACACTGCTACAAAGCCCAAATTATTTTCCAGCCAAGATACAGATAAACATGATTAGTAATTTGAAAGCTTAAAATGGTTGGTGAGGTGATTTTAACCAATCATCAAGCTTTTACTCTCCCCAGGATGACACAGGGGTAGAAAAGTCATTTCGGATCCATGATTTGTTCATCTTTATGAACGTGAGTCTGTCTACATTATCAGTGGAGAGCCACGTGCGCTTATCTGTCAGCACACCACCAGCAGCGCTGAACACACGTTCAGACAGAACGCTGGCTGCGGGGCATGACAAGATCTCCAAGGCGTAAGTGGCGAGCTCCGGCCATTTATCCAGATTGGAAGCCGAAAAAGAGCAAGGGTCCAGTGACACAGTCATGGCTTCAATGTTTACTTGGAGATACTCCTGTACCATCGTCTCTAGGCGTTGACTATGTGTCAGACTTCTTGTCTCCTGTGGCCTTGCAAAGGATGAGCTAAAAAAGTGGTGAAATGATTCCGCAAAATTGATGTTACCAGCAGATACTGTGTTTCTGTTACGGTTTGAGTGCTGAACACTCGACGGTCCCATGGTTGGCAAGTTGGAACTGTGAGATTCACTACGTGCACCACTGGTGTTTTGTGGAAAAGCACATGTAAGATTCTGCAACAGTCTCTGCTGATACTACTGTATGCGTGCATCCCTTTCTATGGCAGGAATTATTTCAGCAAATTTACTTTTGTACCGGGGATCTAACAGTGTGGCAACCCAGTAGTCAGGATTATTTCTAATTCTCCCAATTCGAGGGTCATGTTGCAGGTAGTGCAGCAAGAAGGCACTCATGTGTCTTGCGCATCCAGGAGCACCAAGTCCCAGTTGTGTTGGTGGCGAGGTAACAATCATGCTTCCTTCCTCTGTCCTCTCCCCCCAACCTCGCACAACAGAAATGTGATCAAGGTCTCCCTCATCTCATGAGTCTTCCATCAGTTCGTCCTCCACTTCTTCCTGGGCTCCTGCACCTTCCTCACTAGTTTGGCTGCTACCATGCGCCCTGGTAAAACCATCTCCCCCACCCTCACATGCCTGCCGCCTTGGTGCTGCCGACCGTCTGGACCTTGCAGATGTTAGCCCTTCCGCATACAACTCCTCCTCCTCTACTTCCTCCACCTCCTCTTGTGCCACCACCTGACTCTGAATTCTGTTTAACATGTGCTCCAGCATGTAAATCACCGGAATAGTCATGCTGATAATGGCATAGTCAGCACTAAACATCTTCGTCGCCATTTCAAAACTGTGCAGAAGGGTGCATAGGTCCCTGATCTGAGACCACTCCTCCAGCGTGATTTGCCCCACCTCTGGATCCCGTTGGCCCAGGCTATATGTCAGAACGTATTGCACCAGGGCTTGTCGGTGCTGCCACAGTCGCTGCAACATGTGCAGAGTTGAATTCCACTGCGTAGGCACATAGCATTTTAGAAGGTGAAGTGGCAGGCCCAACGACTTCTGTAGAGATGTAAGTCGCTGAGCTGCGGGATGCGAACGGCGGAAGTGAGCACACAGCGACCATGCCCTCTGCAGAAGGCCATCTAGTCCGGGATAGTGGGCTAAAAATTGCTGGACAACCAGGTTCAACACGTGAGCCATACAAGGCATGTGTGTGACATTGCCCCGGCGAAGGGCCGCACCCAGGTTTGCAGCATTGTCGCACACGGCCTTCCCTGGTTTCAGGTCCAGTGGAGACAACCATTCATGAAATTCGTTCTCCAGAGCTGACCACAACTCCTCAGCTGTGTGACTCACATTTCCCAGACATTTCAAAGTAAAAACCGCCTGATGACGTTGAGCCCTACTGCCAGCATAGTAAGGAGGTGTGCAGAATCCCTTCTGCGCAGTTAGAAAGCTTGTGGCATGACCAGACAGGCTTTGGGTGCAGGTGGAGGACCGAGAGGAGATTGAAGAGGCAGAAGCAGTGGAGGAACTTTGACATAAAGAGGATTGACGCACAACTCGTGGGGACGGCAAGACTTGGACAGCAGCCCCTTGTCCTGCTGTCACCATAGTTATCCAGTGCCCAGTCAGCGACATGTAATGCCCCTGTCCATGCCTACTCGTCCAAGTATCTGTGGTGAAATGCACCCTGTCTCACACAGAGTTTCTCAAAGAAGCGGTGATGTTGTGTGCGACATGCTGGTGGAGCACAGGCACACCGTTCTTTGAGAAGTAGTGCCGACTGGGCATCTGGTACTGGGGCACTGCGACGGACATAAGGTCTCAAAAATCCTCTGTGTCCACCAGGCGGAAAGGCAGCATTTCTGTAGCCAAGACCTTGCAGATGGTGAAATTCAACCTCTTAGCTTTCTCATGGCTAGGAGGAAATGGTCTTTTACTTGTCCACATCTGAGGGACTGAGGGCTGGCTGTTGTGCTTAGACGGGGTTGATAAGGGTGTCCCCGGCAAACTGCCGGTCTGTGAGGAAGATGCAGGCGGACATGTTAGGCTGCCTTGATCCAAAGGTGGTGCTATCGATGTCGAACAGCGCTCAACACCAGCTGGTGTTACCACCTCCCAGTCACAGAGGATGAAGAGGTCGCAGATGCACAAGATGGGGCAGACGGTGGTTGGCCCGGCCGGCTAGGCCGCATTGTAGCACAGTGAGCTTCCCACTGCAACTTATGCTTCATGTCCATGTGCCGGTTCATGCATGAAGTACTCAAACTATGTATTTTTTGGCCTCTACTTAGCTTTTGTTGACAAATGTTACAGATAACACGAGTTGGGTCATCTTTATCGATCTGAAAAAATGCCCAGGCTATGCAAGGCTTAGCACCCATGCGACCTGAAGAGCCACCACGACTTGTGGTCAGGGCAGAGTTGTGTTTGAGGAAGCAGTTGTTGACGTGCTTCCAGTACTACGTCTCTGTCCAGGAAGGCGCAACCTGACCTCGTCGTCACTAGCATCCTCCTCCACCTCCTCTGTTGACGTCATCTCTTGGCTGACTGTGGGTTGACAGTAAGTGGGATCTTCAACCTCATCATCATCACCCTGTGTGTTATCACACCCGTCGTCCTCAGAGCCAACCTGTTCCTGTCCTGACAAAAAACTAAAGTTGTCGCTCCAATCAGGTATTTGAGTCTCATCATCATCTTCCTCATTGTCTCCACCAACAGGAGTTACAGTTTGGGAATGAGGGTCTACATTATGGTCAGAACCTTTTGCGTCTGGTCCTGGATCCGACTCATAAAGATTCTGGGCATCAGTGCAGATCATTTCCTCGTCTGGATTCACAGAAGCGCTGGAGCCGACCTCTGATTCCCAGGCTATAGTATGAGTAAACAGCTCAGCAGACTCAACCATCTGTTCTACCTCATACTCAGATGGGCAGCTGGAGATTTGGGAGCTGTGAGGAAGCAAGTGCGATTGGGGTGACACCTCTGAGGACTGGAGTATTTGTGATGTTCAAGTTGATGTGGAGGAGAGTCCACTTAAAGGAGCACTTGATATCCGTTGAAGCACCTGCTGTTTTTGTGCGTCATCTGGAATTTGTAGCGATTGGCGTGGCCGTAAGAAAGGGATCTTATCACATTGTCCGCTAAAAGAAGTAGACATTTTAGTTTTGCTGGAAGATGTTACTGTTGCTTTAACACCTACTCCACGGACACAACCTTTTTTCCCCTTCCCAACCCGCCTATTCCCCTTTCCACCAGCAGCATGCCTTTTTCCACTCATTTTGGTGGTTAACTAATTCACAACTCTGGAGTTGTTTGCACAAAAAAACAATGGATGGGAACCGAGCAGAGCTGAGTGGCAAAACTGTGGTATTAGGCCAAAACTATTGTCTGGGTTAGATGCAGAAAAAAATTATATTCAGTTTGCAACCTGATGGAGGTCAGTATAGATGGACTAATAGAACAAGTCCCACACACAGCTAGAAGCCCAAATATTTTTTCAGAGCTAGATGCAGAAAAAAATTATATTCAATTTGCAACCTGAAGGAGGTCAGTATAGATGGACTAATAGAACAAGTCCCACACACAGCTAGAAGCCCAAATATTTTTTCAGAGGTAGATGCAGAAAAAAATTATATTCAATTTGAAACCTGATGGAGGTCAGTATAGATGGACTAATAGAATAAGTCCCACACACAGCTAGAAGCCCAAATATTTTTTCAGAGCTAGATGCAGAAAAATATTATATTCAATTTGCAACCTGATGGAGGTCAGTATAGATGGACTAATAGAACAAGTCCCACACACAGCTAGAAGCACAAATATTTTTTTAGAGGTAGATGCAGAAAAAAATTATATTCAGTTTGCAACCTGATGGAGGTCAGTATAGATGGACTAATAGAACAAGTCCCACACACAGCTAGAAGCCCAAATATTTTTTCAGAGCTAGATGCAGAAAAAAATTATATTCAATTTGCAACGTGACGGAGGTCAGTATAGATGGACTAATAAAACAAGTCCCACACACTGCTAGAAGGCCAAATATTTTTTCAGAGGTAGATGCAGAAAAAAATTATATTCAATTTGCAACCTGAAGGAGGTCAGTATAGATGGACTAATAGAACAAGTCCCACACACTGCTAGAAGGCCAAATATTTTTTCAGAGCTAGATGCAGAAAAAAATTATATTCAATTTGCAACCTGAAGGAGGTCAGTATAGAAGGACTAATAGAACAAGTCCCACACACAGCTAGAAGTCCAAATATTTTTTCAGAGGTAGATGCAGAAAAAAATTATATTCAATTTGCAACCTGATGGAGATCAGTATAGATGGACTAATAGAACAAGTCCCACACACAGCTAGAAGCCCAAATATTTTTTCAGAGCTAGATGCAGAAAAATATTATATTCAATTTGCAACCTGATGGAGGTCAGTATAGATGGACTAATAGAACAAGTCCCACACACAGCTAGAAGCCCAAATATTTTTTTAGAGGTAGATGCAGAAAAAAATTATATTCAGTTTGCAACCTGATGGAGGTCAGTATAGATGGACTAATAGAACAAGTCCCACACACAGCTAGAAGCCCAAATATTTTTTCAGAGCTAGATGCAGAAAAAAATTATATACAATTTGCAACGTGACGGAGGTCAGTATAGATGGACTAATAAAACAAGTCCCACACACTGCTAGAAGGTCAAATATTTTTTCAGAGCTAGATGCAGAAAAATATTAGATTCAATTTGCAACGTGATGGAGGTCAGTATAGATGGACTAATAGAACAAGTCCCACACACTGCTAGAAGGCCAAACATTTTTTCAGAGCTAGATGCAGAAAAAAATTATATTCAATTTGCAACCTGATGGAGGTCAGTATAGATGGACTAATAGAACAAGTCCCACACACTGCTAGAAGGCCAAATATTTTTTCAGAGCTAGATGCAGAAAAATATTATATTAAATTTGCAACCTGATGGAGGTCAGTATCGATGGACTAATAGAACAAGTCCCACACACAGCTAGAAGGAAAAAATATTTTTTCAGAGGTAGATGCAGAAAAAAATTATATTCAATTTGCAACCTGATGGAGGTCAGTATAGATGGACTAATAGAACAAGTCCCACACACTGCTAGAAGGCCAAATATTTTTTCAGAGCTAGATGCAGAAAAATATTATATTCAATTTGCATCCTGATGGAGGTCAGTATAGATGGACTAATAGAACATGTCCCACACACTGCTAGAAGGCCAAATATTTTTTCAGAGCTAGATGCAGAAAAATATTATATTCAATTTGCAACCTGATGGAGGTCAGTATCAATGGACTAATAGAACAAGTCCCACACACTGCTAGAAGGCCAAATATTTTTTCAAAGCTAGATGCAGAAAAATATATTCAATTTGCAACCTGATGGAGGTCAGTATAGATGGACTAATAGAACAAGTCCCACACACAGCTAGAAGCCCAAATATTTTTTTAGAGGTAGATGCAGAAAAAAATTATATTCAGTTTGCAACCTGATGGAGGTCAGTATAGATGGACTAATAGAACAAGTCCCACACACAGCTAGAAGCCCAAATATTTTTTCAGAGCTAGATGCAGAAAAAAATTATATTCAATTTGCAACGTGACGGAGGTCAGTATAGATGGACTAATAAAACAAGTCCCACACACTGCTAGAAGGTCAAATATTTTTTCAGAGCTAGATGCAGAAAAATATTAGATTCAATTTGCAACGTGATGGAGGTCAGTATAGATGGACTAATAGAACAAGTCCCACACACTGCTAGAAGGCCAAATATTTTTTCAGAGCTAGATGCAGAAAAAAATTATATTCAATTTGCAACCTGATGGAGGTCAGTATAGATGGACTAATAGAACAAGTCCCACACACTGCTAAAAGGCCAAATATTTTTTCAGAGCTAGATGCAGAAAAATATTATATTAAATTTGCAACCTGATGGAGGTCAGTATCGATGGACTAATAGAACAAGTCCCACACACAGCTAGAAGCCCAAATATTTTTTCAGAGGTAGATGCAGAAAAAAATTATATTCAATTTGCAACCTGATGGAGGTCAGTATAGATGGACTAATAGAACAAGTCCCACACACTGCTAGAAGGCCAAATATTTTTTCAGAGCTAGATGCAGAAAAATATTATATTCAATTTGCAACCTGATGGAGGTCAGTATAGATGGACTAATAGAACAAGTCCCACACACTGCTAGAAGGCCAAATATTTTTTCAGAGCTAGATGCAGAAAAATATTATATTCAATTTGCAACCTGATGGAGGTCAGTATAGATGGACTAATAGAACAAGTCCCACACACAGCTAGAAGCCCAAATATTTTTTTAGAGGTAGATGCAGAAAAAAATTATATTCAGTTTGCAACCTGATGGAGGTCAGTATAGATGGACTAATAGAACAAGTCCCACACACAGCTAGAAGCCCAAATATTTTTTCAGAGCTAGATGCAGAAAACGATTATATTCAGTTTGCAACCTGATGGAGGTCAGTATAGATGGACTAATAGAACAAGTCCACACACAGCTAGAAGCCCAAATATTTTTTCAGAGCTAGATGCAGAAAAAAATTATATTCAATTTGCAACGTGACGGAGGTCAGTATAGATGGACTAATAAAACAAGTCCCACACACTGCTAGAAGGCCAAATATTTTTTCAGTGGTAGATGCAGAAAAAAATTATATTCAATTTGCAACCTGATGGAGATCAGTATAGATGGACTAATAGAACAAGTCCCACACACAGCTAGAAGCCCAAATATTTTTTCAGAGCTAGATGCAGAAAAATATTATATTCAATTTGCAACCTGATGGAGGTCAGTATAGATGGACTAATAGAACAAGTCCCACACACAGCTAGAAGCCCAAATATTTTTTTAGAGGTAGATGCAGAAAAAAATTATATTCAGTTTGCAACCTGATGGAGGTCAGTATAGATGGACTAATAGAACAAGTCCCACACACAGCTAGAAGCCCAAATATTTTTTCTGAGCTAGATGCAGAAAAAAATTATATTCAATTTGCAACGTGACGGAGGTCAGTATAGATGGACTAATAAAACAAGTCCCACACACTGCTAGAAGGTCAAATATTTTTTCAGAGCTAGATGCAGAAAAATATTAGATTCAATTTGCAACGTGATGGAGGTCAGTATAGATGGACTAATAGAACAAGTCCCACACACTGCTAGAAGGCCAAATATTTTTTCAGAGCTAGATGCAGAAAAAAATTATATTCAATTTGCAACCTGATGGAGGTCAGTATAGATGGACTAATAGAACAAGTCCCACACACTGCTAGAAGGCCAAATATTTTTTCAGAGCTAGATGCAGAAAATATTATATTAAATTTGCAACCTGATGGAGGTCAGTATCGATGGACTAATAGAACAAGTCCCACACACAGCTAGAAGACCAAATATTTTTTCAGAGGTAGATGCAGAAAAAAATTATATTCAATTTGCAACCTGATGGAGGTCAGTAGAGATGGACTAATAGAACAAGTCCCACACACTGCTAGAAGGCCAAATATTTTTTCAGAGCTAGATGCAGAAAAATATTATATTCAATTTGCAACCTGATGGAGGTCAGTATAGATGGACTAATAGAACAAGTCCCACACACAGCTAGAAGCCCAAATATTTTTTCAGAGGTAGATGCAGAAAAAAATTATATTCAGTTTGCAACCTGATGGAGGTCAGTATAGATGGACTAATAGAACAAGTCCCACACACAGCTAGAAGTCCAAATATTTTTTTAGAGCTAGATGCAGAAAAAAATTATATTCAATTTGCAACCTGATGGAGGTCAGTATAGATGGACTAATAGAACAAGTCCCACACACTGCTAGAAGGCCAAATATTTTTTCAGAGCTAGATGCAGAAAAAAATTATATTCAATTTACAACCTGATGGAGGTCAGTATAGATGGACTAATAGAACAAGTCCCACACACTGCTAGAAGGCCAAATATTTTTTCAGAGCTAGATGCAGAAAAATATTATATTCAATTTGCAACCTGATGGAGGTCAGTATAGATGGACTAATAGAACAAGTCCCACACACTGCTAGAAGGCCAAATATTTTTTCAGAGCTAGATGCAGAAAAAAATTATATTCAATTTGCAACCTGATGGAGGTCAGTATAGATGGACTAATAGAATGATGCTATGCCCAAAAGGTTTTACTTCACTAGGTGCAGTAAAAAAATTGGTATTCTATACACAGGTGGTGTAGCTTGCAACACAGATAGGCTACTCCACTGACTAACACACTCTGCAATAGGCCAAAAAGGATTAGCTTTGCTAGATTTAGTCAAATCCAAATGCTGTGAGAAAAACTTGCACAGCACTGGCACAGACCTGCCTGGCAAAAATTGATAGGAACTGATCTAACTTAGTCCTGAAAAGGACTGCAATTACAATTAGTCTTTACTCCCAACCTATCTATTTAAGAACACAGACCTGCCTGATAAAAGTCGTAGGAAATGCTGTAACCTAGTCCTTAAAAGGACTGCAATCACAACTATTCCGTACTCCCAAGCTATCTGTAGATTTGTACGAAAATTGGCTTGAAATTAACAGGGTATAGCGCACACAGCAACAGCGGTGCCGTCTAACACGCAGCTGCAGCAGTGAGAAAATGGTGGCGATGGGGAAAATGGCTGGGTCTTATAGGGCAAGAACATGTGACATACACTGCCAATGACACATGCCCTTGCTTGTGTGAAAAAAAGCACTTCGCTCCGTGTGTGCGCTGCTGATAGGCTGACAGATTGCACCTCCCCACTGTAAATGCGGGAAAGAGAAAAAAAAAATGGAGATCTTCATTATTCCTGCAGAGATCCATCCCCTGCCCCGCTGTACACTCAAACTGCGTATTAACATTAATTTTCATCATTACTGAGAAAAAATCCAGTTATGATTTTGGTGCACGAACAGTTATCGAACATAACCTCGAACAGCCGAATTTTTTTCAAATTGTTTGTGTTCTCAGAACAGCTCGAACACCGCCCAAAACAGCTTGAATTTGAGATTGGCGAACAGTTCAAGTCGAACACCGCTCATCTCTAATCAGAATCACAATGACTTTTAGTCACCCTGAGTATTTTCATCGTGAATGTCATAAGACAAGAAAAACTGCAAGCTATCATTACTTGACTGGATAGTGCAATGGTAAGGCATCAGCCTCTGAAACTACAGTGTCAGAGTTCAAATCCTGATAGGACTAAGAATTTATTTTTTTATTAATTATGCCTATTTAGCACACAAACTACAGGGGTGTTTTACTTTTAATATCTGACACTCTGATTGTCATCCTGATGTGTTACGAGTTTCAGACACGCTGTCTATTTGCATGGTAAATTACATAGCCAAAGTAAATTGGGAGTTTGCAGCCAGTACTTGGGTGGATGGAAATAAAAATTTACTATAAAGACCTTTTATCATTAGACCCCTTTACGAAATTATGCAAATATATAGTCACTTGGAAATAGATTTTAGTGCCCCCCAATTTACTTTGGCTATGTAATTTACCATGCAAATAGACAGCATGTCTGAAACTCTTAACACATCAGGATGACAATCAGAGTGTCAGATATTAATAGTAAAACACCCCTGTAGTTTGTGTGCTAAGTAGGCATAATTAAACAAAATATATATTACTCCTATCAGGATTTGAACTCTGATACTGTAATTTCAGAGGCTGATGCCTTACCATTGCACTATCCAGTCAAGTGATAGCAACTGGCAGCTTTTCTTGTCTTATGACATTCACCATGAAAATACTCAGGGTGACTAAAAGTTATTGTGATTCCGATTCTGATGTTTGAAGAAAGTCACACATCAGACTCACACATCAAAATCAAACATCATTTGAATTTGGCTTGCTTGCAGTCTGTGCATAAGTCCCAATGAGTTATAGACAAGTTTGCACTGAAAATCACATAACCAAATAGAACTCCCAACTTTTAACAACTGAGTTTATAGCTCTGTGGTTAGTGCACTGTCTTTGGGACATAGAATTTTGGGTTCAAGTCCCATCAGCGAACAGTAACTGTTTTTTATTTTATTATTATAGTTGTAAAAGTCACTTGTCAAAGTCACTCGTCAAAATCACTCGTCAGAATCACTCGTCAAACTCACATGTCAGAATCACTCGTCAGAATCACTCGTCAAAATCACTTTTCAGAATCACTTATCAAAATCAGTTCTCAGACAGGGTATTTAGCCTCAAACTGACATCATTCTGTTGTTTGATTTTGATATCTGATCATGTCCTAAAATGGACACTGAAGGAGGGAATGGAAACAGATAGGAAGATTGGGGCATGGTCAGACCACAATATGTCACCTATTGTAGCAGATGGGTTCCAAGAGAGAGCGTGATGACTCAACAGGAAGAAATCAATGCGACTATATGAGCCATGGGTAAGAGAAAAATATGTATAATCCTTACCCTGAGGATTTAAAATGCAGCAAACATCTGTCAACCTGAGGGCATGGATGACCCATTTCAATGAACGAAGCTGTCTCAGAGTGACGACACCCCTTCCTGAGGAGGAGTCTAACGCGGGATTCCATGTGAAGTTGAAGTCTCCATCTGCAATCAGAACTCATTCTGCAAAATCAGAGAGGGACGTTAAAAAGGACCTACATGTGCAAATCTGATCTTTGTTAGGGAGGTACCAGTTTGCTATTGTATATGTTGATTCTGCTATTTTGAGTTTGAGGAACACATATCTGCCTTGATCATCAATGAGAGAATCTATGACAGTATAGGCCAACGACTTGTGTATGGCTATGGATACACCCTTAGAGCGTGAATCCGGATTAGTGCTGTGGAACCACCGAGAGTAATACCTATCTCCACAAACAGGCATATGCCCAGTTTTAAAGTGCATTTCCTGTAATATAAGAACCTGGACTCTTTGTGCATAGAGTACAAAATTTGTGAACGTTTCTGTGGGACATTAAAGCCTCTTACATTCAGTGAGCCTACTTTAACAGAGGACATGATTACCAAGGGGGACAAAAGGAGTGGGGCAAGAAGGGAAACGGAAATACACAGAAAACTAAGACGAAATTACGGGATATATAAAATAAAAACCAAAACAAAATTATATTACAAAATGAAAGAAAAACAATCTGATGAGGGGAAATAGGTATATTTTACGCCTGCACAGCAGAGTGTAAACCCCCCTGGGAGGATGGGCTTTCTACTGGGGAGCCCCCCCAAACCAGACATCAGGCCTTACGATTTTGTCTTAAAACCTATGATAGAAAAGCAGCCAAAAGCTGTCAAAGATTAGCATCTACTTATCATTATATTAAATGTTGAATCAGTATATCACGTATCCTTATGGAATAATATCCATACTGTCCAAGAACGGAATATTATTGACATAATAAAAACAAATCTTATTATTGAGAGCCAGTCATATAAATGAATTATTCATAATATCAACTATACTCATTGCTGAAAACATTTTAGAGGAATATAACACTCTAATATCTTTCACAAGATTGACTAGCGCTGAAGGCTAGCGTATTGACCACAGGTTCCATTTGTAATAGACGATTCAATCTGGGGAGTGAGGGATATGTTTTCCATTGTTCCCTCTTCTGAATTCTTCTCTGGATTTGTTTCTGCTCGCTCTTTAGGGTCGTGGATTGAGATCCGACTTGGGGCCTCCCGGGAGACTCGGCCAATCCTCTGTTGGTATAGATACGTGGGAAATCCCCAAACCTGTAACAAAAGCCGGAATGTCTCCAGGGCAACGTATCACATGTAAAGCCCCTGAATGGCGGACCTGTAGACAGAAAGGGAAACCCCAAGAGTATAGAATGTTCTGCTGTCTCAGAACCTCTAATAGAGTCTTTAATGCCTTCCTCTTCTGTAGTGTGTGGCGCGATAGATCAGACATGAGTTGTATAGGATATTCTTGATATAAAATAGAGTCACATCATGAGGTTTTGTCGCATCAGAGAATCTGGGGCCCAAGGATCTATAATCCCTATCTAGCTCCAACTCATTCTCTAAGGGCAGACCCAAGATAGAGTTAAACAAATGACGTAGTGTCTCATCCAGTTCATGGTGTTCAGTTGTCTCTGGAAGTCCTCTAATCCTAATATTGCTGCGCCTTCCTCTGTTTTCAATATCATCTATCAAATCTGTTAGGTATTCCAGTTGGTATGAGTGAGAAGACAAAGTTTGTTCATGAGAATTTATTTGTTGAGCGATGGATGCTGTATGTGATTCAGCAGCAGACACTTTTTCTGTTAACTCTTGCATGTCCCCTCTAATGGAGGCTGCTTCAGCCCTGTAAGAGGACTCCAGTCTAGACATATAATTCTCCATGTCCCTCTGGTTGGAATAGCTCGTATTCGATCTCTGAGGTCTCTCCACACTGCCTTACATTGTAATGAGTCATCCTGTTGGCTCTCCTCTGAGCAGCCAGGGGAAGAAGAATGTAATAATGCAGGGAAGGAGCCTCTCTCAGGGGAACTCCGGGCATCAGTGTGTGACTGGGGCCTCTGCAGGTCTGGACCCGCAGCAGAGATAAGTACTGCCCAATCTGGTTTGTCCAGGGGCCGGGGCACCAAGTGATCCTCTACCACGCACCTGAGCTCCGAAGACGCAAAGCCGAGATCGGCCATCTTGGACTGAGGGAGATCCCCCGCAGCAGCAACGAGGCCTCCCGTGTCTCCCCAAGTCTGGGAAGCCAGGTGCGTGTCCTTCGCCGATGAAGGTATCGTCCGCTCTGCTAATGTTGATGTGGGGGAGCATTTACCCCAGGAGCTTTGGACCTCCGATGCAGGAGATGAGGAGCGCTTGGCAGGGACAGCCGACGCCATCTTAGATCTCACTCTTGCAAGAGAGGCAGATGCTGCAATTTCTTAGGTAGCGGGTAATATTTGTTGGAGGGGCCCGCTGAGTACTCACACTGGTCTGCATTATATTCTTCTTTTTTTCCGGCATTGGCAGTGTTTAGGTCTGATTTGAAGTGATAGGCATGCCCTGAAGCTGGTCTAGGGACGGGAGCAGACAACCATGCGACTTCACTCCTCCATAGCCAGGCCACGCCCCCCATTCAAAGAAATTGAAAAAAAATTCTTGATGTAAACATTAAGATTTGAGAGTCCTCAGTGGCTGATACCTTTTAATGGTTAACTGAAAAGATGGTAACAAGTTGCAAGCTTTCGAGACTACTCAGGTCTCTTCATCAGCCATAGTATGACACAAAATCTGAAGAGTCACATATTCGTACACAATAGGACACAGAAATAATGCAATAGATGAGACAGGTAATGTAAAGCAGAGCTATTACTGTGGGAGAAAGGTAAACAGTTCTGGCTGTAAATATTGGTTTAGTTCATAGATAAGGACTGTGAAAGTTTTATTGTCTAATGATTGAGATTTCCAGGGTTATGATTACCCCAAAGCTCTGAGGAGCTCATTCCTTAGTTGGTGTAAGTAAAGAAAGCAAAGAAAGGAGCGCTGTTATCCAATAGACAGCAGTAAAGATAAAAGGGAAATTGCTCACCTCTGTGAGAATTCCAGCAGACCCTTAAACCACAGGGGTTAAACAAAATCACAGAAGTTTTTCTTTGAGAATTCCAGCAGTCACTTTTTACACCTCCCCAGTTCTTTTTCAATACCCAACATATAGCCACCTATCCCCAAACTCACACTCCTGTTAGCACCACCCACATTATAGCCTTCCAGTTACCTCTCACCACTCTTAGGCTACGTGCCCATGATGCGTTTTTCATGCGTTTCCGCTGCGGAATTTCCGCAGCGGAAACGCATCAAAAACGCTTGGTAATAGGCACCCCATGGTCCCCAATGGCATTCCACAATGTGAATGCACATGCTGCGGATTTTTCAGCAGCGTTTCTGCAGCGCTCATAAATCCGCAGCATGTTCATTAATTTTGCGGAAGCGCAGCGGAATTGCCGCCATTGACTTGCATTGAGACGCTTATAATCCGTGTCTGTACATTTGTACACGCGGATTATATGCGTTTCAATGTGCGTATGGTACCCAGTTCTGGAGGAGAGAAGACTCTCAACCAGACCTGGGTACCATTGTACCTGTGAAAAAAAGAATAAAGTAATGAAATTTATATTCACATTCTCGCGGGCCGGCAGTGCTTCTCCTTCCAGGACCTGAGATGACGTCGCGGTCATGTGACCGCAGGCTGTCTCGCGAGATGCCGGCAAGCCAGGAAGGAACCAGGAAGGAACGCGACAGCACACGCGGGGGCATCAGCGGCAAAGTATAGCTTTATTTTTTTATTTTCACGGTCACACTATATAAATCCATGCTGGTTGCATGGATTTATACAGTGGGACCTAGTTGTCGTGCACTTTCCAAGTGATGCTATCGCCTGGAAAGTGCTTGTCAGTCCACATGCGGAAACACATGCGTTAACGCATGTGGATACGCATGTGAATCCGCATGTATTCCGCATGTATTCTGCAGGAAATCACAATCCGCATGCGTTTTTTCTGCCAGGGAGATGCAGAAATGCTGCAGAAATTTTCTGCTTCATTTCTGCATCGTGAGCACATAGCCTCACAACTCCTTTTTTCAGCTGACAAAACAAATCAAGAGCCCTAGCATAGCGGGCTATGTGCTTAGCGTGACTGTACACAGCAACTTGAGAAATTATTTAAGTTCCAGCCCTCCATGGTTCATCATGATTAATATTAGACCCATATTCTATTATGTTTAAAAGAAAAGATTTTTTAATTCATTTCTAAATATTTTAAATTACTTTGTACTTCTTTTCTCCTTTTGAGCAAATGTTCATGTGCATTATGATTTTAGATGTGTTTCCAAGATTTCCTTCCCTTTTTTTCTCTCTCTCGCTCCTTTTTTTTTTTTTTCCTCTTTTTGGCACCAATGGGTGCTTTCGTAGTTTTTTTCTTCACTCCATGTGCTAGCATGTGTGTACATATACCTTCCATGTTGTAACAAGTAGCAGCTATGTACCTGAAGAAGTGGACGGGATGTCAACGAAGCACATAGTCTTTTATAGCTTTTACAGTCTCCAATAAATGCTGGGAACATTATCCATCTCTGGCATATGTATATACATTTTTTCATGGAGGAGCGCGGTGATTAATGGCACCTTTATCATCTGTATACTAGACTACTCGAAGATCCCAAGGGACCTGTGCCTGCTTCAGCACCTCAGCATATACTTTCTCATGAGTTGTGCATTTCACAACCCACAAAGGTGAGCAATTTCACTTTTATCTTTACTGTTGTCTATTGGATAACAGTGCTACTTGCGCTCCTTTCTTTACTTATTTGAGTTATTGCCAACTGAACTGGGGACAGCAGCGCACTTTGGTTAATTTGGGAACAGCATTAGCGAATCCATATCGTTAACATGGAATATTTTAACAGACGCATGTCAACCAGAGAACGGCTTATTAAACAAGCCATAGGAATCACTATCCCATACTCTGATGAATCTTTCACTTTAAATTCAATGGACTTCAATGAAAAGGACACCAACACTATGAAGAATTTATTTAATGAATTTGAGGAATCACTTAAAGATGAGCTACATCTCGACCTGGACATTCGTTTTCTAAGGATTTATATGGAGGAGAAACTATGTCCTTGGGGTTTGAGAATAACAATTCCCTCACCATTCCCTGAGGACAAACCATTTAATAAGGAATGGACTACTATTTTGGACACGTGCATGCACAATCTGCTAAAAAGTATACATACAAAAAGGTCAGAAATATGTCTAACAATTACTAATAGAATATTTGATATCGCTAAAAACCTATTACCATTTGAAACCCATCCTGTGTTTGGAAAGATTGATAGCAATATTGCAACAAGTATTTTACAGAATGTGCATGAAATTATCATTAAGGCAAAAAAACTACAGAGAGATAGGGATGATTACAAAGGACTAACTAGTACTACCTCACGTACTAAAACGTCGGTCATATCCAATGATCAGTCATCTGATCCTTTGAGAACAGTGGGTTCCTATCCTCCTCCCCACAAAGGAAGGATGTTCTCTAATAGTTATTACCATAAGAATAAGAACAATAACAATAAGACTTACAACCGCACACCTGCATTCACACATAGCAAAAAACAACTCACGTTGTCAAATACTAACAATAGTACGAAAGATGGACAGGAGGATGTAATTAATATGCGCATATCTACTACTGTTAACTCTCCACAGAGCAATAGCGGTAATAAGAGTCTGGTCTCTATCATGTCTCCCACCTGCAATACTATGGGTAGTGCAGTTCCTAAAAGGCTGGTAATGCCTACACAGGCTAATTCACCCTCCCGTGCAATACCTATTGGGGAAATGGGTTTCCCTAAGGCAATAAACCCCGTTCCTGTCTCTTTATCAACCTTAATACCTCCTATCACTGACAAGAGTCCACTTAAATCCCTAAATTCTCTCATAGCTTATCAAACGCTGGCCAAAGCAAAAATGAATCTAGAGGATATAAAACAACAGATCAATCAGATACATGAGGAGAGGAGAAGATCTCTCACGCTGGTTAATAATGATATATCCCAAAATCATATGCCCTCAGATATTCCGGATTTATTGAATCTCTCACTTCATTGTACCCCTGTGTCCGTTACATTGTCTCCATCAGAAAACATGGAGACGGTAATGAATTTTGCTATGGATTTTGTCAGCCCTAGAATCAATCAGAGGGTAGTAGTTGATAACACGGGGATCGAGAAGTCCATCTGTGTCACTGATTTTTTACCCCAGGCCATTTCCCTGGGACAAGAGACGATAGATTGGTTCTTTCACAGACTAGGAAAAAGAAAAAATCCTTCAGAGGTACTAGAGGAGGAATCAAAAACAAAAAAGAGCAACAAAAGAGAAAAAACAATAGGTTACAAGAGTGAGAAATCCAATATATACAATCTATCTTCCTATAATTTGAGTAAAGATGAGCAAAACCTATTATCCAAGGGCTTATCTTTCTGTCCCACATACAAGCCAAAGGAATTTGATATTTTTGGGGGTTTGAAATCTTTTATTAGGAAATTAACCATTAAAAGCCACTTCATGGTTAAACAGGATAAACATCAGGAGGAGATGAATAATGATAGTATAGCAGTCAATCCTTATGACACAACATTACACACTAAATTAAGAAAAAAATCCAACTTCTATCCTGTGGAGAGTAAAAGCCACCAGATAGATACTTTTTGCGACATCACTCTCCAAGATTTCAAGGAGGTTATGAGGACTCCAATCTCATACAGAGATAATAATCTAAACCGACAAGAGAAGTTAGCACTTAATAATCTTTGAAATAATAGGGACATAGTCCTCAGATCAGCGGACAAGGGGGGTGGTATAGTTATCCAGGAACATGATGTGTATACAAAAGAAGCACTCCAGATATTGAGTGATGATAACTATTACAAAGAGGTTTTGTATAATCCCATTTTGAAAATGATCCCTATATATAAGAAACTGATATCTAAAGCAGTAGATGAGAATATATTAAATGACAACGAAAGAAAGTTCTTGACTGTCCAAAGTCCTTGTATGCCCTTCTTTTATCATCTTCCCAAAATTCATAAGGATGAAAAAAAAACTCCAGGGCGACCGATTATATCGGGAATAGGCTCCCTTACATCAAATCTGGCTGAATACTTTGATATACTACTACAACCACCTGTCAAAAATTTAAAGTTACCTTGCAAGACTCCAGCCATCTTCTTAGATTAACCTATGAAATCAAATGGAAAAAATCAAACACTTTCCTTAGCCTAGATGTTAACTCTTTATATGCCAATGTTGATGTTGGTCTATTATGCATAGAGTATGTAATTTCCAGAGACATACGGCTGTCTTCCAGCCAGAGATCTTTTAATATAACAGGTTTATCTTTCATCCTAAAAAAACAATTTTTTTACCTTTTAATTTTTTACCTTTTTTAAGTTTTAATTACCAGGGAAACTTCCATAAGGGGGTTGAATTTTATAGAAGATACATAGACGATCTGATCTTCATCATTAACAGGAACATCACTGATCCCAACATGTTCTTTAATTTCCTCAATACAAATAATTGGGGCATCTCTTTCAATCAGGACAGTAATGAACTCACGATTAATTTTTTTAGATCTAGTTTTATATGTAGAGGAAGACAGGATACTTAGCAAAACTTTCTTCAAATCAGTGGACACTAATAGCTATATTCATTTCACTATTGGTCACTACAGAAAATGGCTCACCAATATTCCCCGCTATCAGTTTCAAAGACTTCGTAGGAGCTGCTCAACAGAAATCGAATATGACAAACAGTCAGAAATTCTCAAAAAAAGGTTCCAACAGAAATATCCTGAGACATTGGTTGTAGAATCTTGCAAACAGGTCAAAGAAAGATATGACCAGGGCTCATTACTTATGGGTTCAACACACAAAAAAGATGTGGGTTTTGAACATGAACAGAAATTCATTACTACATACAATCAACAACACACGAAAATTATAAAAAAAAAACTGGAATATTCTATTAAATGACCAGACATTAAAACAGGCATTACCAAAAAAACCCTCTCTAATCTTTAGAAGGGCACCGACACTTAGGAATATCTTGGGCCCCAGTAGATTGCGTGGACATGGAACATTGATTAATAAGAATAATGAAAAAGTCAGGGACAATATGGTCACCAAGTGTGGTAAAAGAGGTTGCAAGTGCTGTGAATCTATTTTGCATTCCATAGACAATTTCACTTCTGTAGCCACTAGTGAGAATTTCAATATCTCTCATCCCATGTCATGTGGAACTTATTATGTGATATATGTCATCGAGTACAGTTGCCCCAAACAGTATGTGGGCAGAACCACCCAGGCACTACATAATAGGTTGAATTCACATAGACATAATATCACCACAGGATTTATTAAACATGGGCTGTCCCAACATGGTCCTTCATCACAAACAGGACCTTAGGGAATTAAGGGTATTACCTATTGAACACATTCCTATTGACACTCCAAATAGGGTGCAATGTTTAAAAGAAATCTACTGGACTTATAAACTAAAGATGCTTAAACCGCAGGGGTTAAACGAAATCACAGAAGTTTTTCTTTGAGCAGTCACTTTTTACACCTCCCCAGTTCTTTTTCAATACCCAACATACAGCCACCTCTCCCCAAACCCACAATCCTGTTATCACCACCCACATTATAGCCTTCCAGTTACCTCTCACCACTCTTACAGCTCCGTTTTTCAGCTGACAAAACAAATCAGGAGCCCTAGTGTAGCGGGCTATGTGCCTAGTGTGTCTGTGCACAGCAACTTGAGCAAGTATTTAAGTTCTAGCCCTCCATGGTTCGTCATGATTAATATTAGACCCATATTTTATTATGTTTAAAAGAAAAGATTTTTTAATTAATCTCTAAATATTTTAAATTACTTTGTACTTCTTTTCTCCTTTTGAGCAAATGTTCATGTGCATTATGATTTTAGATGCGTTTCCAAGATTTCCTTCCCCTTTTTTTTTCTCTCTCTCGCTCCTTTTTTTTTCCCTCTTTTTGGCGCAAAGGGGTGCTTTGGCAGTTTTTTTCTTCACTCCATGTGCTAGCATGTGTGTATATATACCTTCCATGTTGTAACAAGTAGCAGCTATGTACCTGAAGAAGTGGACGGGACGTCCACGAAACGCGTAGTCTTTTATAGCTTTTACAGTCTACAATAAATGCTGGGAACATTATCCATCTCTGGCATATACAGTTAGGTCCATATATATTTGGACAGAGACAACATTTTTCTAATTTTGGTTCTAGACATTACCACAATGAATTTTAAACAAAAAAATTCAGATGCAGCTGAAGTTCAGACTTTCAGCTTTCATTTGAGGGTATCCACATTAAAATTGGATGAAGGGTTTAGGAGTTTCAGCTCCTTAACATGTGCCACCCTGTTTTTAAAGGGACCAAAACTAATTGTATATATACATTTTTTCATGGTGGAGCGTAGTGATTAATGGCACCTTTATCATCTGTATACTTAATTGATGTAGAATGACATAAATTCATGCGACACATTCATTCCTGCTCTAAAGGTGTCAAAGGTCACTATTAGTTTATATTCACAAATTTTTCTGTCTCCCTGAGATTTGAAATTACCTTTTAATACCAATAATTTCATGTCTGTGATACTGTGTTCCAACCCTATAGATAGAGACAAACACCTTGGTGGCCTCAGAAAGACCTTTTTGAATCAGGGCTACCATCTAAGAACAATAGAGAACCAGATTACAAGAGCCACCAGAATATCAAGGAATCATCTCCTACATTACAAAACTAAACAAGAAAGCAACAGGGTGCCTCTTGTAGTCACCTAAAATCCAAATCTGGAGATGCTAAGGAGAGCAGCATGGAAACTACAACCATTACTACAAAAAGATGCCCGATTACAATCCATATTTCCAGACCCTCCAGTTCTGTGTTTCAGGCAGCCCCCAAATTTAAGAAGCATCATTGTCAGAAGCTCCCTGTCATCTCCACCAGCTACAGGTACCTTTCCCTGCAACCAGAAAAAATGTAAAACCTATCCATTTATAATGACCACAGACAAGATAAAGATACCCAACTCACATCAGAACTACAAGATCCCAGGTACTTTCAGCTGTATCACACCTAATGTAGTGTACTTAATTATATGCACCAAAAGTCTATCAGGGGGTCTGTATGTAGGGGAGACAGGGCAAAAACTTAGGACAAGGATGAATTCTCATCGCCACACAATAAGGCTGTGTGCCCACGATGCGTTTTTAATGCGTTTCTGCAGCTGCGGAAACGCTGCGGAAACACGTTAAAAACGCATGGTAGAAGGGCAGCGATGTTCCCCAATGATAATCCGCATGTGCTGTGCACATGCTGTGGAAATTTCCGCTGCGGATTATCATTGCGGAAAAAAATGCAGCACTACCAAGTATTTTTCGGAAATGCTGCGTTTTTGCCACCATTGACTTGCATTAGATTGCGCCAATTCCGCAAGACTGCATCTGTACTTGCGTAATTGGTGCGTTCTAATGTGTGGATGGTACCCGGGTGTAGATGAGAGGAAAGTCTCATCCACACCCAGGTACCATTAAAAAATCTGTAAAAAAAAGAACAAAATAAAAAATAAATGTATACTTACCTTCTGGCGGCCCGCGCTGCGCTCCTCCTTGCTTCCCGGCACTTTGCAGTGGATTGAAGGACCTGCGCTGACGTCAGAGTCATGTGACGGGTCACGTGACGCTGACGTCGGCAGGTCTTTCAATCCACTGCTGCCGGCAGCCGGGACCGAGTGAAACAAGACAGCGCGGGCCATCGGAGGGTAAGTATATATTTATTTTTTTATTTTAAACCATTCTCTCGGGTCGCACTATATAAATCCATGCAGTTTGCATGGATTTATATAGTGTGACCTAGTTGTCACAAGCACTTTCCAAGTGATGCTAATCGCTTGGAAAGCGCTTGTCAATCCGCATGCGGAAATGTCAGTGAATAACGCTCCATTTCCGCATGTCCCTGGCAGGAAAACGCATGTACAATCCGCATGCGTTTTTTTCTGCCAGGGAGATGCAGAAACGCTCAGGAAAAAATCCTGAGCATTTCTGCATCGTGGGCACATAGCCTAAAAGAAGAAAAAATAGATCTACCTGTGGCCAAGCATTTTTGTTTCCCTGATCACAAAACCACAGACATGAAATTATTGGTATTAAAAGGTCATTTCAAATCTCAGAGAGACAGAAAAATTTGGGAATATAAACTAATGGTGACCTTTGACACCTTCAGAGCTGGAATGAATGTGTTGCATGGATTTATGTCATTCTACATCAACTAAGGAATGTGCTCCTCAGAGCTTTGGGGTCATCATAACCCTGGACCAGACCTCAATCACTGGACAATAAAACTTTCACAGTCCTTATCTATGATCTAATCCAATATTTACAGCCAGAACTGTTTATCTTTCTCCCACAAGAATAGCTCTGCTTTACGTTACCTGTCTCATCTATTGCATTATTTCTGTGTCCTATTGTGTATAAATATGTGACTCTTCAGATTTTGTGTCATACTATGCCTGATGAAGAGACCTGAGTAGTCTCGAAAGCTTGCAACTTGTTACCATCTTTTCAGTTAACCATTAAAAGGTATCAGCCACTGAGGACTCTCAAATCTTAATATTTTTCTAATAATTTTTCCGTGGCTAACACAGTACAAAAAATATATTTTCCCTGATGTAAACATAACACCATCTGTAATAAGCTGAAGTTGAAAAGAGGATGGCTTCTACAAATGGATAACGATCCTAAACACGTCAAAATCAAGATCTTCACTGGTAAAGCCCCCCACTCATAACACATTAGGTAGCTGTCAGCCAAAAGATTGTTCAACTGACAGCCATCTCTTCTGAGCCCCTTATATACAAGAACGCTCAGCTTGGCTCCTGTGTTCTCTATGAGAGCGACTAATAGATTCCACTGGCAGCGGCTTATCTGCTGGAAAACAGAATGAGCTACCATTGGAAATACAACATGCAGGCTCCTTCTCTCCTCCCACATCATCTGTAGGGTACGTTCATATGACTGTATAGTCGGTCCCAGTGTTTTCCGTGAAAAAACTGACAGAACTAGACACAGACAGATCTAGGTCCATTGGGCTGCTTAGATAAGTGTTTGAAAAAAAGCAAGTGAAAAAAATCATAGCACGCATAGGTTCTTCCTTAAAATGGATGAGAGTAAGCCATTCAAGTCCAAAGGTGCACAATAAAACAGATCCCATACAGATCATCCATATAACTTCCATTTTTTTATGGATACATTTCCATTATTAACCTAGAAAACTGTATTTGGTCTTGTGAATGATAATAACTGTTGATGGAAAAGAAGGATGGTGTACACACCACAACTGACCACCAAACTGATGAAAATCATCCATTTTTCTGGATGAAAATATAAATGTCCCATTCTTGTCTGATGTCAGATTCTCGCTGCTCCACAGTCTGGGAATTCTGATGGATTTTTTATTTTATAATGCATCAAATGTTTTCTCCTGGTGAAAGGTCTGGACTACAGGCGGCCGGTTCATCACCTGAACTCTTCCTCTTCGATGCCATGCTGCTGTGATGGGTGTAGTATGTGGTTTAGCATTGTCTTGCCAAAATATGCAAAAAAAGATCCAACAAATACACAGAAAAAAAGTATGCAAAAAGAGGGATCACCTAAAAATAGTCAATGCTTATTAACATGCAAGACATATCAAAAATATTTAAAAAGCACAAATGGCTGTAAGCCTGTAACATAAATTCTCCAGACCACAGCACTATAGTGCTAGGATCTACCCTGTCTGTCAATAAGGTAATTTAGGAACCCAAAAGTTAATACCACCTTAATACAGATATATTACTGTATAATATACCAATAATATGAAAATTGTTACATCAATGACCCAGGCCCTAAAATAAGGGCAAGTATTAAAGTGCATAGTGGGTTAAAGATATACACGCCCAATAAATAATGTACAAAAGCGCAAAATAAAAGATGATAAAGAGGAGTGTATACAACAATTGTATGATAGCGTCAGAAAAGTTGCAGAAAAATCCTACTGCCGGCACAATAGCAAATAGCCACACAGAGTGAAGGTAAATGTGAAGTTTGTGCCACCTGGGTCTTAGATATAACAATTTTCATATTATTGGTATAGCTGTGATTTGGGGTATATTATAATATACCTTTATTAAGGTGGTATCAACTTTTGGTTTCCTAAATTACCTTATTGACTGACAGGGTAGATCCTAGCATTATAGAGCTGCGGTCTGGAAAATTTGTCATTTGTGCTTTTTAAATATTTCTAATATGTCTTATTTGGCTTGTATGTTAATATACATTGACTATTTTTAGGTGATCCCTCTTTTTGCAACACCTCTGTATAAGGCTCATCATTGATCACTCCTTTCATGTGTAAGCTGCACGTGTCAGAGGCTCTAATGCAGCCCCAGACCATCAGAGATGCAGGAACTAAGCGCTGATAACAAGCTGGATGGTCCCTCTGCTCTGCAGTCTGCAGGACAAGGTATGCACAGTTTCCATAAATAATTTCATACTTTTATTCATCTGACCTCAGAACAGTTAATATCTTCTGATCTGATTTCTATGTTCTGCAGTGAATATAATGTGTCTAAAAGAGATTTCCAAATCATTACATTCCTGTTCTCTTTACATTTACACAGCGTCACAAGTTTTTTGGAATTGGGGTTGTAAATATATATATAAATATTTCTATCTACATGTGTACATCCATCAGAACAACTGCTCAAAGCGATGTCACAATATCAGAGTTCTAGAATGTTGATGTCACACAAGTCATGAAGTCACAATATGAAGAACTGATAAAACTTCTGCTCACGGCCTCCTCCACTGAGGGTTATAGAATTTGTGGAGTGAGGATATTTTTGCAATTCTGATTGAGTGAGAAAAATGTCTGAGTATAAGCGCAAACGTCGCTTTATTATTGAGTGTATTACAGAGAGCAGCGGTATTGATGACCAGGTGAGTGGTGGATTCTGGAGTATGTTGTCTATTTGAAATTATGGAAATTTGAAGACTTTTTTTTACTTTTTATTATTTCCTTTTCCCAGTTACTGGTCAATAAAAAATGCCGCAGAGTTTTTGCGTCCGACACAGAGGACAGCAGCGGTGATGAGAATCTCCATCAGGTGAGCGCTCACTTCTCTTCAGCACTGTCTGTGGCTCTGGGGGTCTACTGGAGATCAGGGGACGCCCCATTCTGTGATTATGCCACTGTATCGCTGCTACTCCTTCATTCTCAAGGTCTTTATATTTCTTTATTTCAGTCTCATCCACTTATTTCAAGGTCTCCAAGGAGCCTTGAAGATGAAGATGGTCGCTCTGGTCCCCACCTGCTATACATAGAGTCAGGTATGTAATTAAGCATCTGGAAGGATCATAAATTCCTTCCTGTAAAATAAGAAAATTAGATTTTTATTGATTAGGAAAACTGAACGACACAGAAGTAAATGACGATGTTTCTTCTTTTCTCCAGAGCCCAATTCTCCCCGATTCAGCTTTGTGCAGGAGGAGACAGCAAGGTAATGCATTCCTATATATCCGTTTTATCTGGGTCATGTTCATGTTATCTGGTCACTAGATGGCGCTATTATTAGCATATTTTCCGATAAGGTGTCAGCTGTGTGTCTGCAGGTCGTGTACGGTCTTAGTATATATCCAGTAGTGATGTGTGATCCTCTTTGATGCTTTGTTACCAGGAGACAGGAGCGTCCCATCAATTACTGTTTCCTGAGAAATCTGTCTTCACCCACGTCCAAATATGTCACCGATTTCCGTAAGAACAAACAGGAGCTGATACGACGTCTGTACAAGTTTTATAACAGGACCGTCTTTGAGAACCAGGTATTCAGTTATAACACACAGCTTGGAATAGGGTTATAGGGGATGAAGGTTTAGAGCTAGGGATAGTGTATCCAGTGTATATAGTATATACATCTACAGTCATATGAAAAAGTTTGGGCACCCCTATTAATCTTAAGCTTAATGTTTTATAAAAATTGGTGTTTTTGCAACAGCTATTTCAGTTTGATATATGTAATAACTGTTGGATACAGTAATGTTTCTGCCTTGAAATGAGGTTTATTGTACTAACAGAAAATGTGCAATCTGCATTCAAACAAAATTTGACAGGTGCATAAGTATGGGCACCTCACCAGAAAAGTGACATTAATATTTAGTAGATCCTCCTTTTGCAAAAATAACAGCCTCTAGTCACTTCCTGTAGCTTTTAATGAGTTCCTGGATCCTGGATGAAGGTATTTTTGACCATTCCTCTTTACAAAACAATTCCAGTTCAGTTAAGTTTGATGGTCGCCGAGCATGGACAGCCTCTTCAAATGATCCCACAGATGTTCAATGATATTCAGGTCTGGGGACTGGGATGGCCATTCCAGAACATTGTAATTGTTCCTCTGCATGAATGCCTGAGTAGATTTGGAGCGGTGTTTTGGATCATTGTCTTGCTGAAAGATCCATCCACTGCGTAACTTCAACTTTATCACTGATTCTTGAACACTATTGCCAAGAATCTGCTGATACTGAGTGGAATCCATGCGTCCCTCAACTTTAACAAGATTCCCAGTGCCGGCATTGACCACACAGCCCCAAAGCATGATGGAACCTCCACCAAATTTTACTGTGGGTAGCAAGTGTTTTTCTTGGAATGCTGTGTTTTTTTGCCACCATGCATAACGCCTTTTTGTATGACCAAACAACTCAATCTTGGTTTCATCAGTCCACAGGACCTTCTTCCAAAAAGAAATAGGCTTCTTCAAATGTGCTTTTGCATACCTCAGCCGACTCTGTTTGTGCGTACTTGCAGAAACGGCTTCTTTCGCATCACTCTCCCATACAGCTTCTCCTTGTGCAAAGTGCGTTGTATAGTTGACCGATGCACAGTGACACCATCTGCAGCAAGTTGATGCTGCAGCTCTCTGGAGGTGGTCTGAGGATTGTCCTTGACTGATCTCACCATTCTTCTTCTCTGCCTTTCTGATGTTTTTCTTGTCCTGACACTTCTGGCCTTAACAAGAACTGTCCCTATGTTCTTCCATTTCCTTACTATGTTCCTCACAGTGGAAACTGACAGGTTAAATCTCTGAGACAGCTTTTTGTATCCTTCCCCTGAACAACTATGTTGAATAATCTTTGTTTTCAGATCATTTGACAGTTGTTTTGAGGAGCCCATGATGCCACTCTTCAGAGGAGATTCAAACAGGAGAACAACTTGCAAGTGGCCACTTTAAGTAGCTTTTCTCATGATTGCATACACCTGGCTATAAAGTTCAAAGCTCAATGAGGTTACAAAACCAAAAAAAGTGCTTTAGTAAGTCAGTAAAAAGTAGGCAGGAGTATTTAAAACAAGAAAATGATAAGGGTGCCCATACTTATGCACCGGTCAAATTTTGTTTGAATGCAGATTGCACATTTTCTGTTAGCACAATAAACCTCATTTCAAGGCAGAAACATTACTGTGTCCAACAGTTATTACATATATCAAACTGAAATAGCTGTTGCAAAAACACCAATTTTTATAAAACATTAAGCTTAAGATTAATAGGGGTGCCCAAACTTTTTCATATGACTGTATATTCTGTACGTATATGGTGATACGAGGATGAAGGGTTAGAGCTAGGGATAGTGTATCCAGTGTATATAGTATATACATCTATATTCTGTATGTATAGGGTGATATGAGACGAAGGGTTAGAGCTAGGGATAGTGTATCCAGTGTATATATCATATACCTCTACATTCTGTATGTATAGGTTGATAGGAGATGAAGGTTTAGAGCTAGGGTTAGTGTATCCAGTGTATAAAGTATATACCTCTATATTCTGTACGTATATTGTGATAGGAGGATAAAGGGTTACAGCTAGGGATGGTGTATCCAGTGTAAATAGCATATACCTCTATATTCTGTAGGTATGGGGTGATATGGGAGATAGTGAATAGATGGTTAAAGATACGGTTAGGGTATCCAGTGTACATAGTATATACCTCTATATTCTGTAGGTGTGGGGTGATATTGAAGATAGTGAATGGAGGGTTAGAGCAAGGGTTAGTGTATCCAGTGTATATAGTATATACCTCTATATTCTGTAGGTATGGGGTGATGTGGGGGATAGTGAATAGAGGGTTAGAGCTAGGGTTAGTGTATCCACTATATACAGTATATACCTCTATATTCTGTATTTCTACTTCCTCTGTAGCTTCCTGCATATATGGACATCAGCTGGAATAAAAGGCTGCGTAAAACAGCTGGTCGCACTGGATTCCAGGAGAACAACGGGGACCGCTACGCCATCATCCAGTTATCGGATAAAGTCTGCGATTCAGCAGGTAGTCGTCACATCCGGCACAATTTATAGATTAGCTGTGGTGAAATCTTCCCCGCATCTTTACTCCTGATTGTTATTATATGCTGCTTTGTCCTTAGAACGACTCCGAGACACATTGATCCATGAGATGTGTCATGCTGCCTGCTGGGTCATCGATGGCAATGGAGAACTTGCCCATCACCAACTATGGGAGCAGTATTGTGAGAAGGTCGCACAGAT
The DNA here is from genome assembly GCF_046119375.1 of Phyllobates terribilis. NCBI lineage: Eukaryota > Metazoa > Chordata > Amphibia > Anura > Dendrobatidae > Phyllobates > Phyllobates terribilis. The sequence continues at coordinate 420,983,024 of NW_027362763.1, read as the reverse complement.
CCACCCTGACCTTCCACCCATTACTGTATTCCACAGTTGGGAGTACCACTACCCGGTGGTGTACCAATGCTCAGGGTGCCAGTACAGGTAAGATACGACTCAAATAAACTATGGACAGACGGGCGTCTGATACTGGTCGTGGGAGTATGTGCTACTACCACTGCTTGCTTCATGACTTCTGCAATCAATATGAAGGGGCTCTGTCATTGATGTTGGATGTGTGTGTACCTTTAGGATCGGTCTTTAATATCTTTAATAAGCTTTATCTCCCACTCCAGAGTCGGACGTTGGACGGATTCTCTCGACACCGAGAAGTTTGGGTGCGGCTACTGTGAGAACAAGTTGGTTCTAGTAACCTCAACCTGAGAAGATCCATCAGCGACCATCCAGCTCCATCAATAGTCCGATCATCAACTCGGCCAAGATAGCAGCACACAGATGAAGTCATCCAGAAGACTAGTGGAAAGTCACATCTCAGTCTTCCACCATTTCTCGGGCGGCACGGTGACTCGGTGGTTAGCACTGGTGTCTGCATCACTCAGGTGGTGGAAACAAATCCGACCACGGACATCTGCATGGAGTTTGTATGTCCTCCCCGTGTCTGCGTGGGTTTCCTCCGGGTTCTCCGGTTTCCTCCCACACTCCAAAAATATACTGATAGGTTAATTGGCTTATTCCAAATTGTCCCTAACATGAATGATGGTTGTCCCTGTACAGCGCTACAGACTATGTCAGCGCTATATTATCGAGGGTAATCAAATTCATCATTAAATACAAATGCTTTAAACAAACTTATTATTGTAATGTTGCCTTGTGTCAGTTATTTCATACACAGATTATTTACAAAAAAGTTATGTCCTATAGTGGGACGTCTGGAGGTGAGAACACGGATTCCGCCATACCGATGGCCAGGGACAGGCATGCGGGTGCTAACACCTACATGGACAGGCAGGACAGGCTTACACTGGTAATATACAGCGTATACACTCACAATGACTCACACACATCAAACCAAGCAAAGTCATCAAGTTTCAGAGCTCCCATAGAAATGAATGATGATAGCCGCACATGCGCAGCCACCTTTCCATTTCTGACAGTGTGTAACGGGGTCGTTCTTGAGTTACATGTGGGTCCCTGATCTCAGCAATGGCACCTGCATCTATCAAACATTTATGACATATGCTTTCGATAAAGGATGAAATAATGTCTTCAATGCGCTTTGTCACGTGTCCACGGGCATGCTCGCGATTTCTAATGCTGACCCTATGCTGCTCTCTAATTCAGTTATGTTACCAGCAACATAGTGCATTAAGCATTAATGCTTTAAAGGGTACAGCTCAACTTTCCATCCTAATGTGGAACCTCAAACGTCACAAATTTTTCCAGGGCATTCATAAGAGGTATCTCTCCATTATCGTCTCGAACGGGGAAACAGCTGATCAGCGGATGTGCACGGTGCTGTACCCTCACTGATCTGATATTGATGACCTATTCTAAAGATATTCAGCCAATTATCAAACACCTGAATAACTTCTTTAATTAGTTTAGGGGAGTGATTGACTCATTTTTAAGCCACCCACAATCCTTAATCTTTATTCTTTACCTGAAGGTACAATGTGTTAAAAAACAGCTGATTATGGGGCCCATGGGCATTACAAGTATAGGAGACCTGCTCCTTTCTAATGGGAACATTTTTTTATGAGGCCCTCCTCCACGTCTCTTCCAAGGGGCATTGGAGTGCCTCCAATTTTTTGGCAGCCCTTGCATTCACTGCATAGGCAAACATAATGGGAGACCCACTTCCTAATAATGGGAACATTGTTTTCAGGAGGCCCTCTGACCTCCACGTCTTTTCCAAGGGGCATTGGAGTGCCTCCAATTTTTTGGCAGCCCTTGCATTCACTGCATAGGCAAACATAATGGGAGACCCACTTCCTAATAATGGGAACATTGTTTTCAGGAGGCCCTCTGACCTCCACGTCTTTTCCAAGGGGCATTGGAGTGCCTCCAAATTTTTGGCAACCCTTGCATTCACTGCATAGGCAAACACAATGGGAGACCTACTTCCTAATAATGGGAAATTTGTTTTCAGGAGGCCCTCCTCTAAGTCTCTTCAAAGGGGTATTGGGGTGCGTCCAAATTTTCAAAGTGGTATTGGGGTGCTGCAAATTTTGGGCAGCCCTGCCACTCACTGCATACGCAATAACAGTATAGAAGACCTACTCTTTAGTAATGGGAACAATAAAACATAGCCGGCTGATGGCTCTCTAAGAATAGTGAGGGCCGATTGCTGGCCCTTTAAGAATAGTAAAGGCCGCCTGATGAACATTGTTGACAGAAGTGACCTGGGAGTCAGAAATGCTTCCAGGGGTCTTTCCCATACTGTCCCCATGTCATTTGAGCACTGTTCCCATCGATTTGGGCAATTTTCAATCTGCAGACGGCCGGGGGGAGGCGCCTGAAAAATGCTAGAGTTTCCCATAGACTTACATTGGGCTCGTTGCTCGGGTCGAGCACCCGAGTATTCCAATGTGCTCGGCCCGAGCATCGAGCACCCGAGCATTTTAGTGCTCGCCCATCACTACTCATAAGAGCACATTTATCTTTACAAACAACAGAAGAGTGATAGCAGTCACATCTGTGTTCTGATACCTTAGCTCCCCAATAAGACATGGGAGAAAATCAATACTTTACAAGCTGCTCTGTGGCTGGGGGCACTGGTAAAATAGTGTCTTATTGTCATGCAAGGTGAGGGAAGGAACAGTGTACAAGGACAGGAATAGGGGGAAGGGGAAGGGAGCCCAACATCTAGAGAAAGGGGGAGTGGAGACCCCTAGGCAGATCTAATATCACCCTGACTACCCTATCATCCTTATACAGGTTCATCTCCAATCGCAGAGCAGGAAACTTAATCCCTGAATGTCCCTAGAGCTAGGCCCTAGGTAGGGAGGGACACTATATGAGGGGCAGCTAATGATAAGTGTTACTTCTCTTTTCTTTACATGATACCAGATTGATGGTGCTATTGTGGGCTGATGTTCTTCATAGACTTGTGTGAACAGCCCCTATTATATTTTTGCTCTGATGATTCAGAAGTTTGCTGTATATATGATACCTCTCTGTGGAGAATCAGCTTTAGGGATTCTCTTAACAATATAAGAAAAAAAAGATTAACCACTGCATGTAATAGGGGTTATATACTGGGTTCGGGTAATGATTGATAGAACTTATTCATGAATTTATAAGCCCTATTAGCCCAGTTATTTGTAGTTATGTATTGTCTCTAAATTTCCCTAGAGCTGTCATTTTGCTTTATTGAACAGCTGTCGTCTTTTAATGTTTATTGAAATGGTCGGCCTCTGAATCTATACGTTCACTTCTTCCTATCTTTTTTCACGACTGTAGTTTTGTATTTATTAGGATAAATGTATTTATTAGTATAGGAGAATTTTTAGGGACATAAGGGACACCGTCGTTGAGCAGGGGCGCCACTTAACACAAATTAGGGTGCCAACTTCCTCTGCCAGGAAGGTAGAGACATTAGGGATAAAGTAGGGACAGGTTTAGCCTGCACTCTCTCCTGCTCAGTGTGTAACCTAATTTGGATATTCCCTAATACTTTATTTTGTATTTTTGTTGTTTTGTCTATTGTGGATTGTTATAGTCCTTTTCAGATAATTTATTAAAAGTTAAATTTTAGGGGTCTAATCTTCAATAGGTTTTTCATGCTAAATTAGGCCCTGTTTACATATTTTTTGCTAAGGTGTTTAACTGAACACTAGTCAGGCCCCACTGTAACTAAAGAAAACAAGGTAAACAAACAAAGGGGATACATTTAGCTTGAGAAGACACCAGAGAGCTAGTGCCAACTGTCCTCCAAGGGAAGTCCAAGAATGAACTAGCTGGTTACTAGTACTCCAGGCATAGACAGCAGAACATAGAACTATCACCAGCGACTCTCTGGAGACACAGAGTTTTTAACTACCAAGCAAGGGTGTGTCAACCAGCAGCAGAAGGTGGAGGTCACCGCTGGGTCCTGAAGGAAGAAGGATATCACTACACTACAGAGATGAGAGAATCAAGAAGGTGTCTGTAATGCCAAGCGCAGTGACATTCTACAGCCGGATCCAGAGTGACTGTCTGTCACACTTGATACACCAGTGATATCTGATAAACAAAAAAAAATAAAATGTTGTAGGTACACTCACCTGAAAGGGCTGCAACAGTCACAACTCCTATAAAAGCATGTAAAGGCTGCTGCACGGTGTAGGAAAGACTAAGTGCAACACGAAGGGAAGAAGGGGAGGAAGCCAAAACACTAGGGAAAGTGGGATTGGAGACCCCTAGGCAGATCTAATATCACCCTGCCTACCCTACCATCCCTATATAGGTTCCACACTTATCTCTGAACAGGACCCTAAACCCTGGATGACCCTAGAGCTAGGCCCTAGATAGGGAGGGGGAAGGGTGAGCACTGGTCAGGACCCACTACAAATTAAAGACAACAAGGTAGACAAACAAAGGGGATTAACTTAGCTTAAGCAGACACCAGAGGAGTAATGCCAACTGTCCTCCAAGGGCACCAGTTAAGACGTTAGCCGACTGCTAATGCTCCAAGCCTGTACATAGAAGTATCACCGGCGATTCCCTGGAGCAAACTGAGTGTTTTTAACTCCCAGGCAAGGGTGTGTCAACCAGCAGCAGAAGGTGGAGGTCACCGCTGGGTCCTAAAGGAAGAAGGATATCACTACACTACAGAGATGAGAGGATCAAGAAGGTGTCTGTAATGCCAAGCGCAGTGACCTTCTACAGCCGGATCCAGAGTGACTGTCTGTCACACTTGATACACCAGTGATATCTGATAAACAAAAAAAAATAAAATGTTGTAGGTACACTCACCTGAAAGGGCTGCAACAGTCACAACTCCTATAAAAGCATGTACAGGCTGCTGCACGGTGTAGGAAAGACTAAGTGCAACACGAAGGGAAGAAGGGGAGGAAGCCAAAACACTAGGGAAAGTGGGATTGGAGACCCCTAGGCAGATCTAATATCACCCTGCCTACCCTACCATCCCTATATAGGTTCCACACTTATCTCTGAACAGGACCCTAAACCCTGGATGACCCTAGAGCTAGGCCCTAGATAGGGAGGGGGAAGGGTGAGCACTGGTCAGGACCCACTACAAATTAAAGACAACAAGGTAGACAAACAAAGGGGATTAACTTAGCTTAAGCAGACACCAGAGGAGTAATGCCAACTGTCCTCCAAGGGCACCAGATAAGACGTTAGCCGACTGCTAATGCTCCAAGCCTGTACATAGAAGTATCACCGGCGATTCCCTGGAGCAAACTGAGTGTTTTTAACTCCCAGGCAAGGGTGTGTCAATCAGCAGCAGGAGGGAGATTGCCACTGGGTCGTAAAGGCAGAAGGATTAAGAAGGCATCTGTAATGCCAAGCGCAGTGACCTTCTACAGCCAGGTCTATTACACCTGTCACACCCTTGACACAGGACCACCAATAAATTGACATGAAGAAAATGAGAGGAATACGGTGGTTCAGAGTCCGCACTGCCCAAAGTTCAAAAGGTGTAGTCCCACACAAGGATTAAGCATGAATGTGGTTTATTGTGTCAATGCGTTTCAAGGTCTCCAAACCTCTTCATCAGGACCAAACCACAATGATCTTTATATATATATATATATATATATATATATATATATATATATACACTGCTCAAAAAAATAAAGGGAACACTCAAATAACACATCCTAGATCTGAATGAATGAAATATTCTCATTGAATACTTTGTTCTGTACAAAGCTGAATGTGCTGACAACAAAATCACACAAAAATCATCAATGGAAATCAAATTTATTAGCCAATGGAGGCCTCGATTTGGAGTCACCCCCAAAATTAAAGTGGAAAAACACACTACAGGTTGATCCAATTTTGATGTAATGTCCTCAAAACAAGTCAAAATGAGGCTCAGTATTGTGTGTAGCCTCTACGTGCATGTATGACCTCCCTACAATGCCTGGGCATGCTCCTGATGAGGTTGCGGATGGTCTCCTGTGGGATCTCCTTCCAAACCTGGACTAAAGCATCTGCTAACTCCTGGACAGTCTGTGGTGCAACGTGACGTTGGTGGATGGAGCGGGACATGATGTCCCAGATGTGCTCAATCAGATTCAGGTCTGGGGAACGGGTGGGCCAGTCCATAGCTTCAATGCCTTCATCTTGCAGGAACTGGTGACACACTCCAGCCACATGAGGTCTGGCATTGTCCTGCATTAGGAGGAACCCAAGGCCAACCGCATCAGCATATGGTCTCACTAGGGGTCTGAGGATCTCATCTCGGTACCTAATGGCAGTCAGGCTACCTCTAGCGAGCACATGGAGGGCAGTGCGGCCCTCCAAAGAAATGCCACCCCACACCATTACTGACCCACTGCCAAACCGGTCATGCTGAAGGATGTTGCAGGCAGCAGATTGCTCTCCACGGCGTCTCCAGACTCTGTCACGTCTGTCACATGTGCTCAATATGAACCTGCTTTCATCTGTGAAGAGCATAGGGCACCAGTGGTGACTTTGCCAATCCTGTTTGTAACATCCCTGGCGGCGTGCTGGCATGGCTTACCACCTCCCACCATGCAAGACCGCCATCTTACCTATCAATCCAGGCTGCACACTTTGCTCCAGTACCTGCTGTGTCTCTTGTCTCATTGCTTAGGGCGGTGGCGCGGCTGCTGCCTGATTCTTATAGCTGCTGTGTGTGCACTCCTAATGCCTCCCCAGCCTATTGCTGTGAGTCACTGGATACTTAAACCCCCTCCACCCAGTAGGGGGTGCCTGAGCAACACTTTCATTCAGTGTGTTCTGTGCAACTGAGTTGCCAGGTCCTGTCCTGTATCTTGTCTGTTTCCGCCCCTGGGGGCTGCATACCCAGGCCTGTTACCTGTATCTGTGACTTCTAGTCTGTCTCCGCCACCCTGGGGGCTGAGTTCCCAGGCTCGTTCCTGTATCTTATTCCTGGTTCAGTTCCAGTCTGAACTGTGTCCTAGCCCATTACCTGTTTCTCTCTATGTCCGAACCTTCCATTTTTCTGCAGTGTCTGAACCTGCATCTAACTCCAACTCGTTGTCTCTGAACTTCGGTTTGTGAGTTTTGTGTACACTCGCTACTACATTGTAAGTACCTTCTGTGTATCTGGTTCTGCTTGTTCACCGCACCTGCGGTTTTGCTCTGCTCTGCTTGTTCACCGCACCTGCGGTTTCGCTCTGCTCAGCTTGTTCACTGCACCTGCGGGTTTTGCTCTGCTCAGCTTGTCTACCGCACCTGCGGGTTTTGCTCTGCTCTGCTTGTCTACCACAACTGCGGGTTTTGCTCTGCTCAGCTTATCTACTGCATCTGCGGGTTTTGCTCTGCTCTGCTTGTCTACCGCAACTGCTGATTTTGCTCTGCTGTGCTTGTCTACCGCACCTGTGGGTTTTGCTCTGCTTTGCTTGTCTACTGCACCTGCTGGTTTTGCTCTGCTCTGCTTGTCTACTGCACCTGCGGGTTTTGCTCTGCTCTGCTTGTCTACCGCACCTTCTAGTCTTGCTCTGCTTGTCTACCGCATCTGCGCGTTTTGCTCTGCTTGTCTACAGCACCTGCGGCTCCGTTCCTGTGTCCCAGTTTGTACAGGTCCCTATCCTGCCTGTGTTCCTACCTGCCAGTGCCCACCTGTCTGCATACCAGCCGTGCCTGCCAATACCCACCTGTCTGCATACCAGCCGTGCCTGCCAGTACCCACCTGTCTGTATGCCAGCCTAACCTGCCTGTTCCTCCATTCCCCGGTGTGGGTCAACAGCTGTGACCGGGGTCTGACCTGGAGTAGCACCTGGTACCTTTGCTCGGTTCCTCCCTGGTTCACGGAGTCGACTGAGCCGCCGTGTGACTTTGGTTGGACCGAGTTGATACTTAGTTACACCCCTCCAAGCACTCCTCGGTTCATGGTCCTGTGGGATCACTAATCATGCTCACGCCAGTCAGTCTGGACGTGTGCGTAATACTGGTGTTCTGTGGCAAATGCCAAGCATCCAGCACGGTGTTGGGCTGTGAGCACAACCCCCATCTGTGGACGTCGGGCCCTCATACCACCCTCATGGAGTTGGTTTCTAACCGTTTGTGCAGACACATGCACATTTGTGGCCAGCTGGAGGTCATTTTGCAGGGCTCTGGCAGTGCTCCTCCTGTTCCTCCTTGCAAAAAGGCGGAGGTAGCAGTCCTGCTGCTGGGTTTTTGCCCTCCTACGGCCCCCTCCACCTCTCCTGGTGTACTGGCCTGTCTCCTGGTAGCCTCCAGCCTCTAGACACTACGCTGACAGACACAGCAAACCTTCTTGCCACAGCTCGCATTGATGTGCCATCCTGGATGAGCTGCACTACCTGAGCAACTTCTGTGGGTTGTAGAGTCCGTCACATGCTACCACGAGTGTGAAAGCACAACCAACATTCAAAAGTGACCAAAACATCAGCCAGAAAGCATTGGTACTGAGATGTGGTCTGTGGTCCCCACCTGCAGAACCACTCCTTTATTGAGTGTGTCTTGATAATTGCCAATAATTTCCATCTATTGTCTATTCCATTTGCACACCAGCATGTGAAATTGATTGTCAATCAGTGTTGCTTCCTAAGTGGACAGTTTGATTTCACAGAAGTTTGATTTACTTGGAGTTATATTCTGTTGTTTAAGTGTTCCCTTTATTTTTTTGAGCAGTGTATATATATATATATATATATATATATATATATATATATATATATGTGTGTATATATTGTATGTAACTGGTAAGCTCATCGGCACCTTCAACCAGAATGTACAGCAAGTGTGAACAGGTGCAAGCTGCTATGACTGCATAATATGCGAGCAAAATTAGATACAGTGGGTACGTAAAGTATTCAGACCCCTTTAAATTTTTTACTCTTTGTTTCATTGCAGCCATTTGGTAAATTCTAAAAAGTTCATTATTTTTTCTCATTAATGTACACTCTGTACCCCATCTTGACTGAAAAAAAAAGAAATGTAGAAATTTTTGCAAATTTATCAAAAAAGAAAAACTGAAATATCACGTGGTAACAAGTATTCAGACCCTTTGCTCAGACAGTCGTATTTAAGTCACATGCTGTCCATTTCCTTGTGATCCTCCTTGAGATGGTTCTACTCCTTCATTGGAGTCCAGCTGTGTTTAATTAAACTGATAGAACTTTATTTGGAAAGGCACACACCTGTCTATATAAGACCTCATAGCTCACAGTGCATGTCAGACCAAATAAGAATCATGAACTCAAAGGAACTGCCCAAGGAGCTCAGAGACAGAATTGTGGCAAGGCACAGATCTGGCCAAGGTTACAAAAGAATTTCTGCAGTACTCAAGGTTCCTAAGAGCACAGTGGCCTCCATAATCCTTAAATAGAAGAAGTTTGGGACCACCAGAAGTCTTCCTAGACCTGGCTGTCCAGCCAAACTGAGCAATTGTGGGAGAAAAGCCTTAGTGAGAAAGGTAAAGAAGAACCTCAAGTTTACTGTGGCTTAGCTCCAGAGATGCAGTAGGGAGATGGGAGAAAGTTCCACAAAGTCAACTATCACTGCAGCCCTCCACCAGTCGTGCCTTTATGACAGAGTGGCCCAACGGAAGCCTCTCCTCAGTGCAAGACATATGAAAGCCTGCATCGAGTTTGCTCAAAAACACATGAAGGACTCCCAGACTATGAGAAATAAGATTCTCTGATCTGATGAGACGAAGATAAAACTTTTTGGTGATAATTCTAAGCGGTATGTGTGGAGAAAACCAGGCACTGCTCATCACCTGCCCAATACAATCCCAACAGTGAAAGCAGGGAACATTTGGGCCTAATGACCTCTTTAACTGGATTAGTAATATCAGCCTACAGTGGACGAATTTCCTTCTGCTGATTATGAATAATAGGCAGTAGCCCACGATGATTTTTTATTTAATTCTGTATTTTACACATAATGTACACTGCGGGTGCTGACTAAAACTCCCATCATTGTCGCCTGATCATGATCATCTCAGGGAGACAAGGCGTTAGATGATAGATGACTATATCTGTATTTTTTATTTTTAATTCAATATGTATTTATTTATTTTACTTTGAGAACAGGCCCTGGCTGATGACTACTTCCATCAGCGGCGCCTGCTCTCGCCGTTATTAGTGAAAGCAGGCATAGGCTGATCTGATGGGAGTAGAACACTCATTAGCCAACGCCTGTGACCCGCGGTAAGCTTTTTACCGTGGGTCATAGTCACAGCTGCGGGCTCACACTGACATCTGACAGCATGATCCTGCAGTGCTCTAACAGGTGGTAATGATGTTACCGCCAATCAGAGCCACCAGTGTTTCTCACGCTGTCACACAGATGACATCATGAGAAACACAGACTTCCTGAGGATCGCTAGAGAGGCAAATCAGAACACTCGATTGACTGCAAAAGACCTTCAGAAAGATTTATCAGACCCTGGATTTGTGGTACATTGTTCTACTGTTCGGAGACACGTGCACAAATATGGCCTTCATGGAAGAGTCATGAGAAGAAAAACTCACCTGCATCCTCACCATAAAAATCAGCATCAGAAGTATGCAAAAGAACATCTAAACAAGTCGGATGCATTTTGGAAACAAGTACTGTGGACCGATGAGGTTAAAATAGAACTCTTTGGCCACAATGATCTTAGGTATGTGTTGAGAAAAAGGGCACAAAATTTCAGGAAAATAAAATCTCGCCAACCATTAAGCATGGGGGTGGATCAATCAATGCTTTGGGGTTGTGTTGCAGCCAATGGCACGGGGAACATTTAACGGGTAGAGGGAAGAATGGATTCAATGAAATTTCAGTATAATCTCTTTTTATTGAAATAGAAATAGACATTAACATATATAACATAAATTAATAAATGCCGGTGTTTAGTCATCATGGCGATCAAAATAACATATTCTCTATCACTTCTCTGATAAGACTCCTACACCTCTTATCTAATAATGTAAACATTACTTTTAATCATATCCAACAGTGCAGACCACTACATAAATCAACAATACAACAGTACAAAAACAAAAAGAGAAAAAAGAAAAAAAAAGAAGGGGTGGTGAGGGGGGAAGAGGAAAAAGAGAAAGAAAGATAAGAAAGGAGGGTAGGATTAGGAAATTGAAGAGGAGAAGGAGAACATAAACTAAGGCTCATTTTTAGACTCTCTAATTAGTTCCCAGCACCAACCCAGATCCAATTCACCAATTTATCAGTCTCTCACTCAAACAGCCTGTGAAACTCCGATGAGTCCTGAAACAGAATCCAGACACTCCAGATCTTCCTGAATTTATCAGCACATCCATTAAAGTCAGCAGAAAGTTCCTCCATTCTGGAGATATTAACCATTTCATTTTTTTGAGATCCTATTGATGAGGGCAGGATAGAAAGCCGAGCTTTCTCAGGACGATTTTCGACCCTACTTCCGGTAATTAGATTATAATTGGAAAATATTTTTTCCCACAAAGGTTTGATCTTACTACACTCCCATCATATGTGAAGCATAGATCCTTTTTCCACTTTACATCGCCAACATATGTCTGAGGCTGCCAAAAATATGGTGTGAAGTTTTACTGGATACTGGTACCATCTTGCCATAATTTTGAAATTTTTCTCCTGCGCATAACATATGACCGACATTTTGTGTGTAAACAAGAATCCTTTTTCCCAATCTGTTGAAGATATGACTACCCCCAATTCTTGTTCTCACATGTGTTGAAATTGTAACTTTCCTGATACTTTCCCCAATCAAATAATTATAAAGCAGGGATATTATATGATTGGGGGGAGATTCCTGTAAGAATAACCTCTTAAAAGAAGATGGTATACACTGGAATGGGGGTGCCATCCTCTGAGAAAACAAGAATGATAGCAACTGTAAGTATTCCATCCACAGCAATTTTCTAGACAGAGACCTATCCTGTAATGTATTGAATGACGGTATTTTACCATTTTCTAATATATGTAGGAGGCGAGTGTCCTCCATAGCTCTCCATCCCAAGAAAGATTCTCTCAGATATCCAGGAGGAAAGGAAAGATTAGAGAAAAGTGGTGTAAGAGGGCAGAATGTTCTAGAGGGATGGTATTTTTTCATAGTTGCATGCCAAATTTTAATTGTTCCCCTAGTCAATTCTGTCAAGCCTCCTATCGAGAAAACATCAAAGGCAAAAAGCCAAGGAAGGTGCTTCAAAGGAACACCCACCCCTTCTTGCTCAATAGTGACCCATTGTTTTGTCAGAGAGTTGATATGCCAGTCTATAAAGTGACCTAAAACAGAAGCTTGAAAGTATATTTTAAAATTCGGAAATCCAGCTCCACCGGCTATTTTAGGGCGGTTTAATGTCTGCATACTTATCCTGGGTCTATATTTACCCCACACAAACCTGATTAATGCTGTACGTAGTTTGCTGAAGAAGCTGCATGGCGAGAAATGGGAAAAGTTTGAAAAATGTATAAAAAGCGGGGCAATATATCGATTTTTACTGCGTTCATTTTACCAAACCAGGATAATCTCAGTTTACTGTAATTCAGTAGGTCTTTATATGTACGATCCAAAAGAGATTGGTAATTTAGTGCAAAAAGTTTTGAAAAGTCAGGACAAATGAGCACGCCTAAGTTTTTTATCGCTTCTGACTTCCATTTAAAAGGGAAGTTATCCATTACATGTTCAACTTCTCTCTGTGACAGCGATACATTTAATGCCTCCGATTTTGAATAATTAACTTTAAAATTACTCAGGATCTATCAAACTCCTTCATTAAAGCAGGAAGAGATGTCTGAGGCTGAGACACATAGAGGAGAAGGTCATCTGCATATAATGCTGTTTTATATGTCCTGGTACCTATTTTAACCCCATGAATATTGCTGTTTTTCCTTATTGCATTGGCCAAGAGTTCCATCACTATCACGTACAGAAGGGGGGACAGAGGGCACCCTTGTCTAGTCCTGTTTCGTATCGCAAAAGGTGAGGACAATTTTTGCTCTCACTTGAGAGCTTGAGGAAGGTGAGTCACAATGCTCTTTACTTGTGGTGTTGGTGCAGTGTGTCGTCCATTGTTGCTGTGGTTTTGTACTTGTGGGGCGGCGCGGCCGGAGTCATGGGGACTCGGCCTTGCAGCATGGGTGCTGTGAGGCACCAGGCCGCCCGCCCTGCTAGTGCATTGTCGCTGCGGTGGTGGTTGGCGCACGGCTCCGCTCCCGTTCAGGCAGGAAATGTTAGGACCCACTACGAGGTTTGCCGTGACGTGGCAGTGGGCTTCATACAATCTGATCAGAATGTTAAACTAAGAACCTCATGTTCAGTTTTGTATATTTTTGCCGAGAGGCATTAGATCAACGTATGTTTTTGGAGGTGCTGTCCATTCTCTTTTCCAGCTTAATTCATGATCTGTCCTTTTTTTTCCGGATGTACACTCCTCCCATTTGGCACAGGTGATTTTAATTAGCAGGAGACTGCAAAGAGGGTCCAGCCTATTTTTGCTCTCACTTGAGAGCTTGAGGAAGGTGAGTCACAATGCTCCTTTCTGGTGGTGTTGGTGCAGTGTGTCGCCCATTGTTGCTGTGGTTTTGTGCTTGTGGGGCGGCACGGCCTGGAGTCATGGGGACTCGGCCTTGCAGCATGGGTGCTGTGAGGCATCAGGCCGCCCGCCCTGCTGGTGCATTGTCGCTGCGGTGGTGGTTGGCGCATGGCTCCGCTCCCGTTCAGGCAGGAAATGTTAGGACCCACTTCGAGGTTTGCCGTGACGTGGCAGTGGGCATCATACAGTCTGATCAGAATGTTAAACTAAGAACCTCATGTTCAGTTTTGTATATTTTTGCTGAGAGGCATTAGATCATGTTTTTGGAGGTGCTGTCCATTCTCTTTTTCAGCTTTTCTTCTATCACAATGTGAAGGCCAGACTTCTACATCGTACCTTCACTTGCAGAAAGTAGTGATCAAGGCCCTGATAATTGTCAGTGGTGACAGAGCGGGCCCCAGTACTTCCGGAACTGAAGGACCTCAAATTGTACCAGGCCAGCATTTCCCGGGGGAGGTCCCTCCAACAGGAAAAAAGTTAAGTCACAAAAAAGGTGCAGAGTGTGTTACAAAAGGGGAATACGCAAGGACACCACTTATCAATGCGACATCTGCCCCGACAAACCTGGCCTGTGCATGAAAGACTGCTTCAAAAGGTACCATACTTCCATGGACTACTAAATTAATTTCTGACGTATCACAACCTGACGAACACTACACAACTGACGTAGTGTTCGTCAGTTTGTCATACGTCAGTTGTGTAGTGTTCGTCAGGTTGTCCTACTGACGTATGACACTACATTATAAAATTCACAAATCAGGTATCAGTTCCAAAAAGGGGGCACTTGTTGGGCATTTCCACTGTTTAGGCACATCAGGGGCTCTGAAAACGTGACATGACGCCCACAGACCATTCCATCAAAGTCTGCATTCCAATTAGTTACTCCTTCCCTTCCGAGCCCTGACATGCGAGCAAAAAGTAGTTTTCTCCAACACATCAGGTATCAGCGTACTCAGGAGAAAGTGCACAACAGATTTTGAGGTCCACTTTCTCCTGATACCCTTGTGAAAATATTTTTTTTAACATTTTTGAGAAAAAAGTGTGTTTTTTATTTTCACAAGTCAACATTATTATTTTCTGTAAAGCACCGGGGGGGGGTTCAAGGTGCTCACCATACATCTAGATAAATTCATTGGAGGGGGTCTAGTTTCCAAAAAGGGGGCACCTGTGGGGGGTTTCCACTGTTTAGGCACATCAGGGGCTCTGAAAACCTGACATGACGCCTACAGACCATTCCATCAAAGTCTGCATTCCAAAGTGTCACTCCTTCCCTTCCGAGCTCTGCCGTGCGCCCAAACAATGGCTTTCCCCCACATATGGGGTATCAGCGTAAGCAGAAGAAATTGAACAACTTTTGGGGTCCAATTTATCCTGTTTCCCTTAAGGGGTCTAGTTTCCAAAATGGGGTCATTTGTGGGGCGTTTCCACTGTTTAGGCACATCAGGGGCTCTTCAAATGCGACATGGTGTCCGCTGTCAATTCCAGCGAGTTTTGTGTTGAAAACGTCAAAGGGTGCGCCTTCCCTGCAGAGCCCTGCCGTTACCCCATATGTGGGGGAAAGCCACTATTTGGGCTATCAGCGTACTCAGGAGAAATTGCTCAACAGCTTTTGGGGTTCAATTTCTCCTGTTACTCTCATGAAAATAAAAAAATTGCAGCTAAAAGATCATTTTTGTGGAAAAAAAAAAAGATTTCTTTTTCACAGCTCTACGTCATGAACTTTTGCGAAACACTTGGGGGTTCAAAGTGCTCACCACACATCTAAATAAGTTCCAAAATGGGGTCACTTTTAGGGTTAAATTTATCCTGTTACCCTCGTGAAAATAAAAAAATTGGGGTCTAAAGTAAAATTTTAGTGAAAAAAGTTAAATGTTCATTTTTTCCTTTCACGTTCGATTAATTGCTGTGACGCACCTGAAGGGTTAATAAACTTCTTGAATGTGGTTTTGAGCAGATTGAGGGGTGCAATTTTTAGAATGGTGTCACTTTTGGGTATTTTCTGTCATTTAGACCCCTCAATGTCACTTCAAATGTGATGTGGTCCCTAAAAAAAATGGTTTTGTAAATTTTGTTGTAAAAATGAGAAATCGCTGGTCAACTTTTAACCCTTATAGCTCCCTAACAAAAAAAAAATTTAGTTCCAAAATTGTGCTAATGTAAAGTAGACATGTGGGAAATGTTATTTATTAACTATTTTGTGTGACATATCTCTCTGATTTAAGGGCAGGAAAATTAAAATTTTTAAAAATTTTCGCCAAATTTCTGATTTTTTCACAAATAAACGCGTCATATTGAATAAATTTTACCACTATCGTGAGGTACAATATGTCACGAGAAGACAGTCTCAGAATCAGGGGGATCTGTTGAAGCGTTCCAGAGTAATTACCTCATAAAGTGACAGTGGTCAGAATTGTAAAAATTGGCCTGGTCATTAACGTGCAAACCACCCTCAGGGGTAAAGGGGTTAATACCTTCTCAATGAAAAACTTGATAATAAGGTAAGATTGATCAGACCATATCATGCACAATGGAAGGAAATGATTGACATCTTTTTTACGTTACTGACCAATCTTGATGCCCGATATTATTTAGAGTAACATTGTATCTCCTATCCCCTCTACAAAGCCATTAAACAGCAGTGTGCGTGCTTTTACTTCATCCCACACGTAGGGAGGCGACTAGAACCAGTGTCTGAGCAGCTCCTGTGACCACCTAGAACCAGTGTCTGAGCAGCTCCTGTGACCACCCAAAACCAGTGTCTGAGCAGCTCCTGTGACCACCTAGAGCCAGTGTCTGAGCCTCTCCTGTGACCACCTAGAACCAGTGTCTGAGCCTCTCCTGTGACCACCTAGAGCCAGTGTCTGAGCCTCTCCTGTGACCACCTAGAGCCAGTGTCTGAGCCTCTCCTGTGACCACCTAGAGCCAGTGTCTGAGCAGCTCCTGTGACCACCTAGAACCAGTGTCTGAGCAGCTCCTGTGACCACCTAGAACCAGTGTCTGAGCAGCTCCTGTGACCACCTAGAACCAGTGTCTGAGCAGCTCCTGTGACCACCTAGAACCAGTGTCTGAGCCTCTCCTGTGACCACCTAGAGCCAGTGTCTGAGCCTCTCCTGTGACCACCTAGAGCCAGTGTTTGAGCCTCTCCTGTGACCACCTAGAGCCAGTGTCTGAGCCTCTCCTGTGACCACCTAGAGGCAGTGTCTGAGCCTCTCCTGTGACCACCTAGAACCAGTGTCTGAGCAGCTCCTGTGACCACCTAGAACCAGCGTCTGAGCCTCTCCTGTGACCACCTAGAACCAGTGTCTGAGCCTCTCCTGTGACAACCTAGAACCAGTGTCTGAGCAGCTCCTGTGACCACCTAGAACCAGTGTCTGAGCCTCTCCTGTGACCACCTAGAACCAGTGTCTGAGCAGCTCCTGTGACCACCTAGAACCAGTGTCTGAGCAGCTCCTGTGACCACCTAGAACCAGTGTCTGAGCCCCTCCTGTGACCACCTAGAACCAGTGTCCGAGCAGCTCCTGTGACCACCTAGAACCAGTGTCTGAGACTCTCCTGTGACCACCTAGAACCAGTGTCTGAGCCTCTCCTGTGACCACCTAGAGCCAGTGTCTGAGCCTCTCCTGTGACCACCTAGAACCAGTGTCTGAGCAGCTCCTGTGACCACCTAGAACCAGTGTCTGAGCAGCTCCTGTGACCACGTAGAACCAGTGTCTTAGCCTCTCCTGTGACCACCTAGAACCAGTGTCTGAGCAGCTCCTGTGACCACCTAGAACCAGTGTCTGAGCAGCTCCTGTGTCCACCTAGAACCAGTGTCTTAGCCTCTCCTGTGACCACCTAGAACCAGTGTCTGAGCAGCTCCTGTGACCACCTAGAACCAGTGTCTTAGCCTCTCCTGTGACCACCTAGAATCAGTGTCTGAGCCTCTCCTGTGACCTAGAGCCAGTGTCTGAGCCTCTCCTGTGACCACCTAGAACCAGTGTCTTAGCCTCTCCTGTGACCACCTAGAACCAGTGTCTTAGCCTCTCCTGTGACCACCTAGAACCAGTGTCTTAGCCTCTCCTGTGACCACCTAGAATCAGTGTCTGAGCCTCTCCTGTGACCTAAAGCCAGTGTCTGAGCCTCTCCTGTGACCACCTAGAACCAGTGTCTGAGCCTCTCCTGTGACCACCTAGAGCCAGTGTCTGAGCAGCTCCTGAGACCACCTAGAACCAGTGTCTGAGCCTCTCCTGTGACCACCTAGAGCCAGTGTCTGAGCCTCTCCTGTGACCACCTAGAACCAGTGTCTGAGCCTCTCCTGTGACCTAGAGCCAGTGTCTGAGCCGCTCCTGTGACCACCTAGAACCAGTGTCTGAGCCTCTCCTGTGACCACCTAGAGCCAGTGTCTGAGCCTCTCCTGTGACCACCTAGAACCAGTGTCTGAGCCTCTCCTGTGACCTAGAGCCAGTGTCTGAGCCGCTCCTGTGACCACCTAGAACCAGTGTCTGAGCCTCTCCTGTGACCTAGAGCCAGTGTCTGAGCCTCTCCTGTGACCACCTAGAACCAGTGTCTGAGCCTCTCCTGTGACCTAGAGCCAGTGTCTGAGCCTCTCCTGTGACCACCTAGAGCCAGTGTCTGAGCAGCTCCTGAGACCACCTAGAACTAGTGTCTGAGCCTCTCCTGTGACCACCTAGAGCCAGTGTCTGAGCCTCTCCTGTGACCACCTAGAACCAGTGTCTGAGCCTCTCATGTGACCTAGAACCAGTGTCTGAGCCTCTCCTGTGACCTAGAGCCAGTGTCTGAGCCTCTCCTGTGACCACCTAGAACCAGTGTCTGAGCCTCTCCTGTGACCTAGAGCCAGTGTCTGAGCCTCTCCTGTGACCACCTAGAACCAGTGTCTGAGCCTCTCCTGTGACCTAGAGCCAGTGTCTGAGCCTCTCCTGTGACCACCTAGAGCCAGTGTCTGAGCAGCTCCTGTGACCACCTAGAACCAGTGTCTGAGCCTCTCCTGTGACCTAGAGCCAGTGTCTGAGCCGCTCCTGTGACCACCTAGAACCAGTGTCTGAGCCTCTCCTGTGACCACCTAGAACCAGTGTCTGAGCAGCTCCTGAGATCACCTAGAACCAGTGTCTGAGCCTCTCCTGAGACCACCTAGAACCAGTGTCTGAGCCTCTCCTGTGACCACCTAGAGCCAGTGTCTGAGCCTCTCCTGTGACCACCTAGAACCAGTGTCTGAGCCTCTCCTGTGACCACCTAGAACCAGTGTCTGAGCCTCTCCTGTGACCTAGAGCCAGTGTCTGAGCCTCTCCTGTGACCACCTAGAACCAGTGTCTGAGCCTCTCCTGTGACCTAGAGCCAGTGTCTGAGCCTCTCCTGTGACCACCTAGAGCCAGTGTCTGAGCAGCTCCTGTGACCACCTAGAACCAGTGTCTGAGCCTCTCCTGTGACCACCTAGAGCCAGTGTCTGAGCCTCTCCTGTGACCTAGAGCCAGTGTCTGAGCCTCTCCTTTGACCACCTAGAACCAGTGTCTGAGCCTCTCCTGTGACCTAGAGCCAGTGTCTGAGCCGCTCCTGTGACCACCTAGAACCAGTGTCTGAGCCTCTCCTGTGACCTAGAGCCAGTGTCTGAGCCTCTCCTGTGACCACCTAGAACCAGTGTCTGAGCAGCTCCTGTGACCACCTAGAACCAGTGTCTTAGCCTCTCCTGTGACCACCTAGAACCAGTGTCTGTGCAGCTCCTGTGACCACCTAGAACCAGTGTCTTAGCCTCTCCTGTGACCACCTAGAATCAGTGTCTGAGCCTCTCCTGTGACCTAGAGCCAGTGTCTGAGCCTCTCCTGTGACCACCTAGAACCAGTGTCTTAGCCTCTCCTGTGACCACCTAGAACCAGTGTCTTAGCCTCTCCTGTGACCACCTAGAACCAGTGTCTTAGCCTCTCCTGTGACCACCTAGAATCAGTGTCTGAGCCTCTCCTGTGACCTAAAGCCAGTGTCTGAGCCTCTCCTCTGACCACCTAGAACCAGTGTCTGAGCCTCTCCTGTGACCACCTAGAGCCAGTGTCTGAGCAGCTCCTGTGACCACCTAGAACCAGTGTCTTAGCCTCTCCTGTGACCACCTAGAATCAGTGTCTGAGCCTCTCCTGTGACCTAGAGCCAGTGTCTGAGCCTCTCCTGTGACCACCTAGAACCAGTGTCTTAGCCTCTCCTGTGACCACCTAGAACCAGTGTCTTAGCCTCTCCTGTGACCACCTAGAACCAGTGTCTTAGCCTCTCCTGTGACCACCTAGAATCAGTGTCTGAGCCTCTCCTGTGACCTAAAGCCAGTGTCTGAGCCTCTCCTCTGACCACCTAGAGCCAGTGTCTGAGCCTCTCCTGTGACCACCTAGAACCAGTGTCTGAGCCTCTCCTGTGACCTAGAGCCAGTGTCTGAGCCGCTCCTGTGACCACCTAGAACCAGTGTCTGAGCCTCTCCTGTGACCACCTAGAGCCAGTGTCTGAGCCTCTCCTGTGACCACCTAGAACCAGTGTCTGAGCCTCTCCTGTGACCTAGAGCCAGTGTCTGAGCCGCTCCTGTGACCACCTAGAACCAGTGTCTGAGCCTCTCCTGTGACCTAGAGCCAGTGTCTGAGCCTCTCCTGTGACCACCTAGAACCAGTGTCTGAGCCTCTCCTGTGACCTAGAGCCAGTGTCTGAGCCTCTCCTGTGACCACCTAGAGCCAGTGTCTGAGCAGCTCCTGAGACCACCTAGAACCAGTGTCTGAGCCTCTCCTGTGACCACCTAGAGCCAGTGTCTGAGCCTCTCCTGTGACCACCTAGAACCAGTGTCTGAGCCTCTCATGTGACCTAGAACCAGTGTCTGAGCCTCTCCTGTGACCTAGAGCCAGTGTCTGAGCCTCTCCTGTGACCACCTAGAACCAGTGTCTGAGCCTCTCCTGTGACCTAGAGCCAGTGTCTGAGCCTCTCCTGTGACCACCTAGAACCAGTGTCTGAGCCTCTCCTGTGACCTAGAGCCAGTGTCTGAGCCTCTCCTGTGACCACCTAGAGCCAGTGTCTGAGCAGCTCCTGTGACCACCTAGAACCAGTGTCTGAGCCTCCCCTGTGACCTAGAGCCAGTGTCTGAGCCGCTCCTGTGACCACCTAGAACCAGTGTCTGAGCCTCTCCTGTGACCACCTAGAACCAGTGTCTGAGCAGCTCCTGAGACCACCTAGAACCAGTGTCTGAGCCTCTCCTGAGACCACCTAGAACCAGTGTCTGAGCCTCTCCTGTGACCACCTAGAGCCAGTGTCTGAGCCTCTCCTGTGACCACCTAGAACCAGTGTCTGAGCCTCTCCTGTGACCTAGAACCAGTGTCTGAGCCTCTCCTGTGACCTAGAGCCAGTGTCTGAGCCTCTCCTGTGACCACCTAGAACCAGTGTCTGAGCCTCTCCTGTGACCTAGAGCCAGTGTCTGAGCCTCTCCTGTGACCACCTAGAGCCAGTGTCTGAGCAGCTCCTGTGACCACCTAGAACCAGTGTCTGAGCCTCTCCTGTGACCACCTAGAGCCAGTGTCTGAGCCTCTCCTGTGACCTAGAGCCAGTGTCTGAGCCTCTCCTGTGACCACCTAGAACCAGTGTCTGAGCCTCTCCTGTGACCTAGAGCCAGTGTCTGAGCCGCTCCTGTGACCACCTAGAACCAGTGTCTGAGCCTCTCCTGTGACCTAGAGCCAGTGTCTGATCCTCTCCTGTGACCACCTAGAACCAGTGTCTGAGCAGCTCCTGTGACCACCTAGAACCAGTGTCTTAGCCTCTCCTGTGACCACCTAGAACCAGTGTCTGAGCAGCTCCTGTGACCACCTAGAACCAGTGTCTTAGCCTCTCCTGTGACCACCTAGAATCAGTGTCTGAGCCTCTCCTGTGACCTAGAGCCAGTGTCTGAGCCTCTCCTGTGACCACCTAGAACCAGTGTCTTAGCCTCTCCTGTGACCACCTAGAACCAGTGTCTTAGCCTCTCCTGTGACCACCTAGAACCAGTGTCTTAGCCTCTCCTGTGACCACCTAGAATCAGTGTCTGAGCCTCTCCTGTGACCTAAAGCCAGTGTCTGAGCCTCTCCTGTGACCACCTAGAACCAGTGTCTGAGCCTCTCCTGTGACCACCTAGAGCCAGTGTCTGAGCAGCTCCTGAGACCACCTAGAACCAGTGTCTGAGCCTCTCCTGTGACCACCTAGAGCCAGTGTCTGAGCCTCTCCTGTGACCACCTAGAACCAGTGTCTGAGCCTCTCCTGTGACCACCTAGAACCAGTGTCTGAGCCTCTCCTGTGACCTAGAGCCAGTGTCTGAGCCGCTCCTGTGACCACCTAGAACCAGTGTCTGAGCCTCTCCTGTGACCACCTAGAGCCAGTGTCTGAGCCTCTCCTGTGACCACCTAGAACCAGTGTCTGAGCCTCTCCTGTGACCTAGAGCCAGTGTCTGAGCCGCTCCTGTGACCACCTAGAACCAGTGTCTGAGCCTCTCCTGTGACCTAGAGCCAGTGTCTGAGCCTCTCCTGTGACCACCTAGAACCAGTGTCTGAGCCTCTCCTGTGACCTAGAGCCAGTGTCTGAGCCTCTCCTGTGACCACCTAGAGCCAGTGTCTGAGCAGCTCCTGAGACCACCTAGAACCAGTGTCTGAGCCTCTCCTGTGACCACCTAGAGCCAGTGTCTGAGCCTCTCCTGTGACCACCTAGAACCAGTGTCTGAGCCTCTCATGTGACCTAGAACCAGTGTCTGAGCCTCTCCTGTGACCTAGAGCCAGTGTCTGAGCCTCTCCTGTGACCACCTAGAACCAGTGTCTGAGCCTCTCCTGTGACCTAGAGCCAGTGTCTGAGCCTCTCCTGTGACCACCTAGAACCAGTGTCTGAGCCTCTCCTGTGACCTAGAGCCAGTGTCTGAGCCTCTCCTGTGACCACCTAGAGCCAGTGTCTGAGCAGCTCCTGTGACCACCTAGAACCAGTGTCTGAGCCTCTCCTGTGACCTAGAGCCAGTGTCTGAGCCGCTCCTGTGACCACCTAGAACCAGTGTCTGAGCCTCTCCTGTGACCACCTAGAACCAGTGTCTGAGCAGCTCCTGAGACCACCTAGAACCAGTGTCTGAGCCTCTCCTGAGACCACCTAGAACCAGTGTCTGAGCCTCTCCTGTGACCACCTAGAGCCAGTGTCTGAGCCTCTCCTGTGACCACCTAGAACCAGTGTCTGAGCCTCTCCTGTGACCTAGAACCAGTGTCTGAGCCTCTCCTGTGACCTAGAGCCAGTGTCTGAGCCTCTCCTGTGACCACCTAGAACCAGTGTCTGAGCCTCTCCTGTGACCTAGAGCCAGTGTCTGAGCCGCTCCTGTGACCACCTAGAACCAGTGTCTGAGCCTCTCCTGTGACCTAGAGCCAGTGTCTGAGCCTCTCCTGTGACCACCTAGAACCAGTGTCTGAGCCTCTCCTGTGACCACCTAGAACCAGTGTCTGAGCCTCTCCTGTGACCACCTAGAACCAGTGTCTGAGCAGCTCCTGTGACCACCTAGAACCAGTGTCTGAGCAGCTCCTGTGACCACCTAGAACCAGTGTCTGAGCAGCTCCTGTGACCACCTAGAACCAGTGTCTTAGCCTCTCCTGTGACCACCTAGAACCAGTGTCTGAGCAGCTCCTGTGACCACCTAGAACCAGTGTCTTAGCCTCTCCTGTGACCACCTAGAATCAGTGTCTGAGCCTCTCCTGTGACCTAGAGCCAGTGTCTGAGCCTCTCCTGTGACCACCTAGAACCAGTGTCTTAGCCTCTCCTGTGACCACCTAGAACCAGTGTCTTAGCCTCTCCTGTGACCACCTAGAACCAGTGTCTTAGCCTCTCCTGTGACCACCTAGAATCAGTGTCTGAGCCTCTCCTGTGACCTAAAGCCAGTGTCTGAGCCTCTCCTGTGACCACCTAGAACCAGTGTCTGAGCCTCTCCTGTGACCACCTAGAGCCAGTGTCTGAGCCTCTCCTGTGACCACCTAGAACCAGTGTCTGAGCCTCTCCTGTGACCTAGAGCCAGTGTCTGAGCCGCTAATGTGACCACCTAGAACCAGTGTCTGAGCCTCTCCTGTGACCACCTAGAGCCAGTGTCTGAGCCTCTCCTGTGACCACCTAGAACCAGTGTCTGAGCCTCTCCTGTGACCTAGAGCCAGTGTCTGATCCGCTCTTGTGACCACCTAGAACCAGTGTCTGAGCCTCTCCTGTGACCTAGAGCCAGTGTCTGAGCCTCTCCTGTGACCACCTAGAACCAGTGTCTGAGCCTCTCCTGTGACCACCTAGAGCCAGTGTCTGAGCCTCTCCTGTGACCTAGAACCAGTGTCTGAGCCTCTCCTGTGACCTAGAGCCAGTGTCTGAGCCTCTCCTGTGACCACCTAGAACCAGTGTCTGAGCCTCTCCTGTGACCTAGAGCCAGTGTCTGAGCCTCTCCTGTGACCACCTAGAACCAGTGTCTGAGCCTCTCCTGTGACCTAGAGCCAGTGTCTGAGCCTCTCCTGTGACCACCTAGAGCCAGTGTCTGAGCAGCTCCTGTGACCACCTAGAACCAGTGTCTGAGCCTCTCCTGTGACCTAGAGCCAGTGTCTGAGCCGCTCCTGTGACCACCTAGAACCAGTGTCTGAGCCTCTCCTGTGACCACCTAGAACCAGTGTCTGAGCAGCTCCCGAGACCACCTAGAACCAGTGTCTGAGCCTCTCCTGAGACCACCTAGAACCAGTGTCTGAGCCTCTCCTGTGACCACCTAGAGCCAGTGTCTGAGCCTCTCCTGTGACCACCTAGAACCAGTGTCTGAGCCTCTCCTGTGACCTAGAACCAGTGTCTGAGCCTCTCCTGTGACCTAGAGCCAGTGTCTGAGCCTCTCCTGTGACCACCTAGAACCAGTGTCTGAGCCTCTCCTGTGACCTAGAGCCAGTGTCTGAGCCTCTCCTGTGACCACCTAGAGCCAGTGTCTGAGCAGCTCCTGTGACCACCTAGAACCAGTGTCTGAGCAGCTCCTGTGACCACCTAGAACCAGTGTCTTAGCCTCTCCTGTGACCACCTAGAACCAGTGTCTGAGCAGCTCCTGTGACCACCTAGAACCAGTGTCTTAGCCTCTCCTGTGACCACCTAGAACCAGTGTCTGAGCAGCTCCTGTGACCACCTAGAACCAGTGTCTGAGCCTCTCCTGTGACCACCTAGAATCAGTGTCTGAGCCTCTCCTGTGACCTAGAGCCAGTGTCTGAGCCTCTCCTGTGACCACCTAGAACCAGTGTCTTAGCCTCTCCTGTGACCACCTAGAACCAGTGTCTTAGCCTCTCCTGTGACCACCTAGAATCAGTGTCTGAGCCTCTCCTGTGACCTAAAGCCAGTGTCTGAGCCTCTCCTGTGACCACCTAGAACCAGTGTCTGAGCCTCTCCTGTGACCACCTAGAGCCAGTGTCTGAGCAGCTCCTGAGAGCACCTAGAACCAGTGTCTGAGCCTCTCCTGTGACCACCTAGAGCCAGTGTCTGAGCCTCTCTTGTGACCACCTAGAACCAGTGTCTGAGCCTCTCCTGTGACCTAGAGCCAGTGTCTGAGCCGCTCCTGTGACCACCTAGAACCAGTGTCTGAGCCTCTCCTGTGACCACCTAGAGCCAGTGTCTGAGCCTCTCCTGTGACCACCTAGAACCAGTGTCTGAGCCTCTCCTGTGACCTAGAGCCAGTGTCTGAGCCCCTCCTGTGACCACCTAGAACCAGTGTCTGAGCCTCTCCTGTGACCTAGAGCCAGTGTCTGAGCCTCTCCTGTGACCACCTAGAACCAGTGTCTGAGCCTCTCCTGTGACCTAGAGCCAGTGTCTGAGCCTCTCCTGTGACCACCTAGAGCCAGTGTCTGAGCAGCTCCTGAGACCACCTAGAACCAGTGTCTGAGCCTCTCCTGTGACCACCTAGAGCCAGTGTCTGAGCCTCTCCTGTGACCACCTAGAGCCAGTGTCTGAGCCTCTCCTGTGACCTAGAACCAGTGTCTGAGCCTCTCCTGTGACCTAGAGCCAGTGTCTGAGCCTCTCCTGTGACCACCTAGAACCAGTGTCTGAGCCTCTCCTGTGACCTAGAGCCAGTGTCTGAGCCTCTCCTGTGACCACCTAGAACCAGTGTCTGAGCCTCTCCTGTGACCTAGAGCCAGTGTCTGAGCCTCTCCTGTGACCACCTAGAGCCAGTGTCTGAGCAGCTCCTGTGACCACCTAGAACCAGTGTCTGAGCCTCTCAAGTGACCTAGAGCCAGTGTCTGAGCCGCTCCTGTGACCACCTAGAACCAGTGTCTGAGCCTCTCCTGTGACCACTTAGAACCAGTGTCTGAGCAGCTCCTGAGACCACCTAGAACCAGTGTCTGAGCCTCTGCTGAGACCACCTAGAACCAGTGTCTGAGCCTCTCCTGTGACAACCTAGAGCCAGTG
Source organism: Phyllobates terribilis (assembly GCF_046119375.1). Lineage (NCBI taxonomy): Eukaryota > Metazoa > Chordata > Amphibia > Anura > Dendrobatidae > Phyllobates > Phyllobates terribilis. Next base: position 420,956,967 of record NW_027362763.1, on the reverse strand, counting down.
TCTGAGCCTCTCCTGTGACCACCTAGAACCAGTGTCTGAGCCTCTCCTGTGACAACCTAGAGCCAGTGTCTGAGCCTCTCCTGTGACCACCTAGAACCAGTGTCTGAGCCTCTCCTGTGACCTAGAACCAGTGTCTGAGCCTCTCCTGTGACCTAGAGCCAGTGTCTGAGCCTCTCCTGTGACCACCTAGAGCCAGTGTCTGAGCAGCTCCTGTGACCACCTAGAACCAGTGTCTGAGCCTCTCCTGTGACCACCTAGAGCCAGTGTCTGAGCCTCTCCTGTGACCTAGAGCCAGTGTCTGAGCCTCTCCTGTGACCACCTAGAGCCAGTGTCTGAGCCTCTCCTGTGACCTAGAGCCAGTGTCTGAGCCTCTCCTGTGACCACCTAGAACCAGTGTCTGAGCCTCTCCTGTAACCTAGAGCCAGTGTCTGAGCCGCTCCTGTGACCACCTAGAACCAGTGTCTGAGCCTCTCCTGTGACCACCTAGAACCAGTGTCTGAGCAGCTCCTGTGACCACCTAGAACCAGTGTCTTAGCCTCTCCTGTGACCACCTAGAACCAGTGTCTGAGCAGCTCCTGTGACCACCTAGAACCAGTGTCTTAGCCTCTCCTGTGACCACCTAGAATCAGTGTCTGAGCCTCTCCTGTGACATAGAGCCAGTGTCTGAGCCTCTCCTGTGACCACCTAGAACCAGTGTCTTAGCCTCTCCTGTGACCACCTAGAACCAGTGTCTTAGCCTCTCCTGTGACCACCTAGAACCAGTGTCTTAGCCTCTCCTGTGACCACCTAGAATCAGTGTCTGAGCCTCTCCTGTGACCTAAAGCCAGTGTCTGAGCCTCTCCTCTGACCACCTAGAACCAGTGTCTGAGCCTCTCCTGTGACCACCTAGAGCCAGTGTCTGAGCAGCTCCTGAGACCACCTAGAACCAGTGTCTGAGCCTCTCCTGTGACCACCTAGAGCCAGTGTCTGAGCCTCTCCTGTGACCACCTAGAACCAGTGTCTGAGCCTCTCCTGTGACCAAGAGCCAGTGTCTGAGCCGCTCCTGTGACCACCTAGAACCAGTGTCTGAGCCTCTCCTGTGACCACCTAGAGCCAGTGTCTGAGCCTCTCCTGTGACCACCTAGAACCAGTGTCTGAGCCTCTCCTGTGACCTAGAGCCAGTGTCTGAGCCGCTCCTGTGACCACCTAGAACCAGTGTCTGAGCCTCTCCTGTGACCTAGAGCCAGTGTCTGAGCCTCTCCTGTGACCACCTAGAACCAGTGTCTGAGCCTCTCCTGTGACCTAGAGCCAGTGTCTGAGCCTCTCCTGTGACCACCTAGAGCCAGTGTCTGAGCAGCTCCTGAGACCACCTAGAACCAGTGTCTGAGCCTCTCCTGTGACCACCTAGAGCCAGTGTCTGAGCCTCTCCTGTGACCACCTAGAACCAGTGTCTGAGCCTCTCATGTGACCTAGAACCAGTGTCTGAGCCTCTCCTGTGACCTAGAGCCAGTGTCTGAGCCTCTCCTGTGACCACCTAGAACCAGTGTCTGAGCCTCTCCTGTGACCTAGAGCCAGTGTCTGAGCCTCTCCTGTGACCACCTAGAACCAGTGTCTGAGCCTCTCCTGTGACCTAGAGCCAGTGTCTGAGCCTCTCCTGTGACCACCTAGAGCCAGTGTCTGAGCAGCTCCTGTGACCACCTAGAACCAGTGTCTGAGCCTCTCCTGTGACCACCTAGAACCAGTGTCTGAGCCTCTCCTGTGACCTAGAACCAGTGTCTGAGCCGCTCCTGTGACCACCTAGAACCAGTGTCTGAGCCTCTCCTGTGACCTAGAGCCAGTGTCTGAGCCTCTCCTGTGACCACCTAGAACCAGTGTCTGAGCCTCTCCTGTGACCTAGAGCCAGTGTCTGAGCCTCTCCTGTGACCACCTAGAGCCAGTGTCTGAGCAGCTCCTGAGACCACCTAGAACCAGTGTCTGAGCCTCTCCTGTGACCACCTAGAGCCAGTGTCTGAGCCTCTCCTGTGACCACCTAGAACCAGTGTCTGAGCCTCTCATGTGACCTAGAACCAGTGTCTGAGCCTCTCCTGTGACCTAGAGCCAGTGTCTGAGCCTCTCCTGTGACCACCTAGAACCAGTGTCTGAGCCTCTCCTGTGACCTAGAGCCAGTGTCTGAGCCTCTCCTGTGACCACCTAGAACCAGTGTCTGAGCCTCTCCTGTGACCTAGAGCCAGTGTCTGAGCCTCTCCTGTGACCACCTAGAGCCAGTGTCTGAGCAGCTCCTGTGACCACCTAGAACCAGTGTCTGAGCCTCCCCTGTGACCTAGAGCCAGTGTCTGAGCCGCTCCTGTGACCACCTAGAACCAGTGTCTGAGCCTCTCCTGTGACCACCTAGAACCAGTGTCTGAGCAGCTCCTGAGACCACCTAGAACCAGTGTCTGAGCCTCTCCTGAGACCACCTAGAACCAGTGTCTGAGCCTCTCCTGTGACCACCTAGAGCCAGTGTCTGAGCCTCTCCTGTGACCACCTAGAACCAGTGTGAGCCTCTCCTGTGACCTAGAACCAGTGTCTGAGCCTCTCCTGTGACCTAGAGCCAGTGTCTGAGCCTCTCCTGTGACCACCTAGAACCAGTGTCTGAGCCTCTCCTGTGACCTAGAGCCAGTGTCTGAGCCTCTCCTGTGACCACCTAGAGCCAGTGTCTGAGCAGCTCCTGTGACCATCTAGAACCAGTGTCTGAGCCTCTCCTGTGACCACCTAGAGCCAGTGTCTGAGCCTCTCCTGTGACCTAGAGCCAGTGTCTGAGCCTCTCCTGTGACCACCTAGAACCAGTGTCTGAGCCTCTCCTGTGACCTAGAGCCAGTGTCTGAGCCGCTCCTGTGACCACCTAGAACCAGTGTCTGAGCCTCTCCTGTGACCTAGAGCCAGTGTCTGATCCTCTCCTGTGACCACCTAGAACCAGTGTCTGAGCAGCTCCTGTGACCACCTAGAACCAGTGTCTTAGCCTCTCCTGTGACCACATAGAACCAGTGTTTGAGCAGCTCCTGTGACCACCTAGAACCAGTGTCTTAGCCTCTCCTGTGACCACCTAGAATCAGTGTCTGAGCCTCTCCTGTGACCTAGAGCCAGTGTCTGAGCCTCTCCTGTGACCACCTAGAACCAGTGTCTTAGCCTCTCCTGTGACCACCTAGAACCAGTGTCTTAGCCTCTCCTGTGACCACCTAGAACCAGTGTCTTAGCCTCTCCTGTGACCACCTAGAATCAGTGTCTGAGCCTCTCCTGTGACCTAAAGCCAGTGTCTGAGCCTCTCCTGTGACCACCTAGAACCAGTGTCTGAGCCTCTCCTGTGACCACCTAGAGCCAGTGTCTGAGCAGCTCCTGAGACCACCTAGAACCAGTGTCTGAGCCTCTCCTGTGACCACCTAGAGCCAGTGTCTGAGCCTCTCCTGTGACCACCTAGAACCAGTGTCTGAGCCTCTCCTGTGACCACCTAGAACCAGTGTCTGAGCCTCTCCTGTGACCTAGAGCCAGTGTCTGAGCCGCTCCTGTGACCACCTAGAACCAGTGTCTGAGCCTCTCCTATGACCACCTAGAGCCAGTGTCTGAGCCTCTCCTGTGACCACCTAGAACCAGTGTCTGAGCCTCTCCTGTGACCTAGAGCCAGTGTCTGAGCCGCTCCTGTGACCACCTAGAACCAGTGTCTGAGCCTCTCCTGTGACCTAGAGCCAGTGTCTGAGCCTCTCCTGTGACCACCTAGAACCAGTGTCTGAGCCTCTCCTGTGACCTAGAGCCAGTGTCTGAGCATCTCCTGTGACCACCTAGAGCCAGTGTCTGAGCAGCTCCTGAGACCACCTAGAACCAGTGTCTGAGCCTCTCCTGTGACCACCTAGAGCCAGTGTCTGAGCCTCTCCTGTGACCACCTAGAACCAGTGTCTGAGCCTCTCATGTGACCTAGAACCAGTGTCTGAGCCTCTCCTGTGACCTAGAGCCAGTGTCTGAGCCTCTCCTGTGACCACCTAGAACCAGTGTCTGAGCCTCTCCTGTGACCTAGAGCCAGTGTCTGAGCCTCTCCTGTGACCACCTAGAACCAGTGTCTGAGCCTCTCCTGTGACCTAGAGCCAGTGTCTGAGCCTCTCCTGTGACCACCTAGAGCCAGTGTCTGAGCAGCTCCTGTGACCACCTAGAACCAGTGTCTGAGCCTCTCCTGTGACCTAGAGCCAGTGTCTGAGCCGCTCCTGTGACCACCTAGAACCAGTGTCTGAGCCTCTCCTGTGACCACCTAGAACCAGTGTCTGAGCAGCTCCTGAGACCACCTAGAACCAGTGTCTGAGCCTCTCCTGAGACCACCTAGAACCAGTGTCTGAGCCTCTCCTGTGACCACCTAGAGCCAGTGTCTGAGCCTCTCCTGTGACCACCTAGAACCAGTGTCTGAGCCTCTCCTGTGACCTAGAACCAGTGTCTGAGCCTCTCCTGTGACCTAGAGCCAGTGTCTGAGCCTCTCCTGTGACCACCTAGAACCAGTGTCTGAGCCTCTCCTGTGACCTAGAGCCAGTGTCTGAGCCTCTCCTGTGACCACCTAGAGCCAGTGCCTGAGCAGCTCCTGTGACCACCTAGAACCAGTGTCTGAGCCTCTCCTGTGACCACCTAGAGCCAGTGTCTGAGCCTCTCCTGTGACCTAGAGCCAGTGTCTGAGCCTCTCCTGTGACCACCTAGAACCAGTGTCTGAGCCTCTCCTGTGACCTAGAGCCAGTGTCTGAGCCGCTCCTGTGACCACCTAGAACCAGTGTCTGAGCCTCTCCTGTGACCTAGAGCCAGTGTCTGAGCCTCTCCTGTGACCACCTAGAACCAGTGTCTGAGCCTCTCCTGTGACCACCTAGAACCAGTGTCTGAGCCTCTCCTGTGACCACCTAGAACCAGTGTCTGAGCAGCTCCTGTGACCACCTAGAACCAGTGTCTGAGCAGCTCCTGTGACCACCTAGAACCAGTGTCTTAGCCTCTCCTGTGACCACCTAGAACCAGTGTCTGAGCAGCTCCTGTGACCACCTAGAACCAGTGTCTTAGCCTCTCCTGTGACCACCTAGAATCAGTGTCTGAGCCTCTCCTGTGACCTAGAGCCAGTGTCTGAGCCTCTCCTGTGACCACCTAGAACCAGTGTCTTAGCCTCTCCTGTGACCACCTAGAACCAGTGTCTTAGCCTCTCCTGTGACCACCTAGAACCAGTGTCTTAGCCTCTCCTGTGACCACCTAGAATCAGTGTCTGAGCCTCTCCTGTGACCTAAAGCCAGTGTCTGAGCCTCTCCTGTGACCACCTAGAACCAGTGTCTGAGCCTCTCCTGTGACCACCTAGAGCCAGTGTCTGAGCAGCTCCTGAGACCACCTAGAACCAGTGTCTGAGCCTCTCCTGTGACCACCTAGAGCCAGTGTCTGAGCCTCTCCTGTGACCACCTAGAACCAGTGTCTGAGCCTCTCCTGTGACCTAGAGCCAGTGTCTGAGCCGCTAATGTGACCACCTAGAACCAGTGTCTGAGCCTCTCCTGTGACCACCTAGAGCCAGTGTCTGAGCCTCTCCTGTGACCACCTAGAACCAGTGTCTGAGCCTCTCCTGTGACCTAGAGCCAGTGTCTGATCCGCTCTTGTGACCACCTAGAACCAGTGTCTGAGCCTCTCCTGTGACCTAGAGCCAGTGTCTGAGCCTCTCCTGTGACCACCTAGAACCAGTGTCTGAGCCTCTCCTGTGACCACCTAGAGCCAGTGTCTGAGCAGCTCCTGAGACCACCTAGAACCAGTGTCTGAGCCTCTCCTGTGACCACCTAGAGCCAGTGTCTGAGCCTCTCCTGTGACCACCTAGAACCAGTGTCTGAGCCTCTCATGTGACCTAGAACCAGTGTCTGAGCCTCTCCTGTGACCTAGAGCCAGTGTCTGAGCCTCTCCTGTGACCACCTAGAACCAGTGTCTGAGCCTCTCCTGTGACCTAGAGCCAGTGTCTGAGCCTCTCCTGTGACCACCTAGAACCAGTGTCTGAGCCTCTCCTGTGACCTAGAGCCAGTGTCTGAGCCTCTCCTGTGACCACCTAGAGCCAGTGTCTGAGCAGCTCCTGTGACCACCTAGAACCAGTGTCTGAGCCTCTCCTGTGACCTAGAGCCAGTGTCTGAGCCGCTCCTGTGACCACCTAGAACCAGTGTCTGAGCCTCTCCTGTGACCACCTAGAACCAGTGTCTGAGCAGCTCCTGAGACCACCTAGAACCAGTGTCTGAGCCTCTCCTGAGACCACCTAGAACCAGTGTCTGAGCCTCTCCTGTGACCTAGAGCCAGTGTCTGAGCCTCTCCTGTGACCACCTAGAACCAGTGTCTGAGCCTCTCCTGTGACCTAGAGCCAGTGTCTGAGCCTCTCCTGTGACCACCTAGAGCCAGTGTCTGAGCAGCTCCTGAGACCACCTAGAACCAGTGTCTGAGCCTCTCCTGTGACCACCTAGAGCCAGTGTCTGAGCCTCTCCTGTGACCACCTAGAGCCAGTGTCTGAGCCTCTCCTGTGACCTAGAACCAGTGTCTGAGCCTCTCCTGTGACCTAGAGCCAGTGTCTGAGCCTCTCCTGTGACCACCTAGAACCAGTGTCTGAGCCTCTCCTGTGACCTAGAGCCAGTGTCTGAGCCTCTCCTGTGACCACCTAGAACCAGTGTCTGAGCCTCTCCTGTGACCTAGAGCCAGTGTCTGAGCCTCTCCTGTGACCACCTAGAGCCAGTGTCTGAGCAGCTCCTGTGACCACCTAGAACCAGTGTCTGAGCCTCTCAAGTGACCTAGAGCCAGTGTCTGAGCCGCTCCTGTGACCACCTAGAACCAGTGTCTGAGCCTCTCCTGTGACCACCTAGAACCAGTGTCTGAGCAGCTCCTGAGACCACCTAGAACCAGTGTCTGAGCCTCACCTGAGACCACCTAGAACCAGTGTCTGAGCCTCTCCTGTGACAACCTAGAGCCAGTGTCTGAGCCTCTCCTGTGACCACCTAGAACCAGTGTCTGAGCCTCTCCTGTGACAACCTAGAGCCAGTGTCTGAGCCTCTCCTGTGACCACCTAGAACCAGTGTCTGAGCCTCTCCTGTGACCTAGAACCAGTGTCTGAGCCTCTCCTGTGAAGTAGAGCCAGTGTCTGAGCCTCTCCTGTGACCACCTAGAGCCAGTGTCTGAGCAGCTCCTGTGACCACCTAGAACCAGTGTCTGAGCCTCTCCTGTGACCACCTAGAGCCAGTGTCTGAGCCTCTCCTGTGACCTAGAGCCAGTGTCTGAGCCTCTCCTGTGACCACCTAGAGCCAGTGTCTGAGCCTCTCCTGTGACCTAGAGCCAGTGTCTGAGCCTCTCCTGTGACCACCTAGAACCAGTGTCTGAGCCTCTCCTGTAACCTAGAGCCAGTGTCTGAGCCGCTCCTGTGACCACCTAGAACCAGTGTCTGAGCCTCTCCTGTGACCTAGAGCCAGTGTCTGAGCCTCTCCTGTGACCACCTAGAACCAGTGTCTGAGCAGCTCCTGTGACCACCTAGAACCAGTGTCTTAGCCTCTCCTGTGACCACCTAGAACCAGTGTCTGAGCAGCTCCTGTGACCACCTAGAACCAGTGTCTTAGCCTCTCCTGTGACCACCTAGAATCAGTGTCTGAGCCTCTCCTGTGACCTAGAGCCAGTGTCTGAGCCTCTCCTGTGACCACCTAGAACCAGTGTCTTAGCCTCTCCTGTGACCACCTAGAACCAGTGTCTTAGCCTCTCCTGTGACCACCTAGAACCAGTGTCTTAGCCTCTCCTGTGACCACCTAGAATCAGTGTCTGAGCCTCTCCTGTGACCTAAAGCCAGTGTCTGAGCCTCTCCTCTGACCACCTAGAACTAGTGTCTGAGCCTCTCCTGTGACCACCTAGAGCCAGTGTCTGAGCAGCTCCTGAGACCACCTAGAACCAGTGTCTGAGCCTCTCCTGTGACCACCTAGAGCCAGTGTCTGAGCCTCTCCTGTGACCACCTAGAACCAGTGTCTGAGCCTCTCCTGTGACCAAGAGCCAGTGTCTGAGCCGCTCCTGTGACCACCTAGAACCAGTGTCTGAGCCTCTCCTGTGACCACCTAGAGCCAGTGTCTGAGCCTCTCCTGTGACCACCTAGAACCAGTGTCTGAGCCTCTCCTGTGACCTAGAGCCAGTGTCTGAGCCGCTCCTGTGACCACCTAGAACCAGTGTCTGAGCCTCTCCTGTGACCTAGAGCCAGTGTCTGAGCCTCTCCTGTGACCACCTAGAACCAGTGTCTGAGCCTCTCCTGTGACCTAGAGCCAGTGTCTGAGCCTCTCATGTGACCACCTAGAGCCAGCGTCTGAGCAGCTCCTGAGACCACCTAGAACCAGTGTCTGAGCCTCTCCTGTGACCACCTAGAGCCAGTGTCTGAGCCTCTCCTGTGACCACCTAGAACCAGTGTCTGAGCCTCTCCTGTGACCTAGAACCAGTGTCTGAGCCTCTCCTGTGACCTAGAGCCAGTGTCTGAGCCTCTCCTGTGACCACCTAGAACCAGTGTCTGAGCCTCTCCTGTGACCTAGAGCCAGTGTCTGAGCCTCTCCTGTGACCACCTAGAACCAGTGTCTGAGCCTCTCCTGTGACCTAGAGCCAGTGTCTGAGCCTCTCCTGTGACCACCTAGAGCCAGTGTCTGAGCAGCTCCTGTGACCACCTAGAACCAGTGTCTGAGCCTCTCCTGTGACCACCTAGAACCAGTGTCTGAGCCTCTCCTGTGACCTAGAGCCAGTGTCTGAGCCTCTCCTGTGACCACCTAGAGCCAGTGTCTGAGCAGCTCCTGTGACCACCTAGAACCAGTGTCTGAGCCTCTCCTGTGACCTAGAGCCAGTGTCTGAGCCGCTCCTGTGACCACCTAGAACCAGTGTCTGAGCCTCTCCTGTGACCACCTAGAGCCAGTGTCTGAGCAGCTCCTGAGACCACCTAGAACCAGTGTCTGAGCCTCTCCTGAGACCACCTAGAACCAGTGTCAGCCTCTCCTGTGACCACCTAGAGCCAGTGTCTGAGCCTCTCCTGTGACCACCTAGAACCAGTGTCTGAGCCTCTCCTGTGACCTAGAGCCAGTGTCTGAGCCTCTCCTGTGACCACCTAGAGCCAGTGTCTGAGCAGCTCCTGTGACCACCTAGAACCAGTGTCTGAGCATCTCCTGTGACCACCTAGAGCCAGTGTCTGAGCCTCTCCTGTGACCTAGAGCCAGTGTCTGAGCCTCTCCTGTGACCTAGAGCCAGTGTCTGAGCCTCTCCTGTGACCACCTAGAACCAGTGTCTGAGCCTCTCCTGTGACCTAGAGCCAGTGTCTGAGCCGCTCCTGTGACCACCTAGAACCAGTGTCTGAGCCTCTCCTGTGACCTAGAGCCAGTGTCTGAGACTCTCCTGTGACCAACTAGAACCAGTGTCTGAGCAGCTCCTTTGACCACCTAGAACCAGTGTCTTAGCCTCTCCTGTGACCACCTAGAACCAGTGTCTGAGCAGCTCCTGTGACCACCTAGAACCAGTGTCTTAGCCTCTCCTGTGACCACCTAGAATCAGTGTCTGAGCCTCTCCTGTGACCTAGAGCCAGTGTCTGAGCCTCTCCTGTGACCACCTAGAACCAGTGTCTTAGCCTCTCCTGTGACCACCTAGAACCAGTGTCTTAGCCTCTCCTGTGACCACCTAGAACCAGTGTCTTAGCCTCTCCTGTGACCACCTAGAATCAGTGTCTGAGCCTCTCCTGTGACCTAAAGCCAATGTCTGAGCCTCTCCTGTGACCACCTAGAACCAGTGTCTGAGCCTCTCCTGTGACCACCTAGAGCCAGTGTCTGAGCAGCTCCTGAGACCACCTAGAACCAGTGTCTGAGCCTCTCCTGTGACCACCTAGAGCCAGTGTCTGAGCCTCTCCTGTGACCACCTAGAACCAGTGTCTGAGCCTCTCCTGTGACCTAGAGCCAGTGTCTGAGCCGCTCCTGTGACCACCTAGAACCAGTGTTTGAGCCTCTCCTGTGACCACCTAGAGCCAGTGTCTGAGCCTCTCCTGTGACCACCTAGAACCAGTGTCTGAGCCTCTCCTGTGACCTAGAGCCAGTGTCTGAGCCGCTCCTGTGACCACCTAGAACCAGTGTCTGAGCCTCTCCTGTGACCTAGAGCCAGTGTCTGAGCCTCTCCTGTGACCACCTAGAACCAGTGTCTGAGCCTCTCCTGTGACCTAGAGCCAGTGTCTGAGCCTCTCCTGTGACCACCTAGAGCCAGTGTCTGAGCAGCTCCTGAGACCACCTAGAACCAGTGTCTGAGCCTCTCCTGAGACCACCTAGAGCCAGTGTCTGAGCCTCTCCTGTGACCACCTAGAACCAGTGTCTGAGCCTCTCATGTGACCTAGAACCAGTGTCTGAGCCTCTCCTGTGACCTAGAGCCAGTGTCTGAGCCTCTCCTGTGACCACCTAGAACCAGTGTCTGAGCCTCTCCTGTGACCACCTAGAGCCAGTGTCTGAGCCTCTCCTGTGACCACCTAGAACCAGTGTCTGAGCCTCTCCTGTGACCTAGAGCCAGTGTCTGAGCCTCTCCTGTGACCACCTAGAGCCAGTGTCTGAGCAGCTCCTGTGACCACCTAGAACCAGTGTCTGAGCAGCTCCTGTGACCTAGAGCCAGTGTCTGAGCCGCTCCTGTGACCACCTAGAACCAGTGTCTGAGCCTCTCCTGTGACCACCTAGAACCAGTGTCTGAGCAGCTCCTGAGACCACCTAGAACCAGTGTCTGAGCCTCTCCTGAGACCACCTAGAACCAGTGTCTGAGCCTCTCCTGTGACCACCTAGAGCCAGTGTCTGAGCCTCTCCTGTGACCACCTAGAACCAGTGTCTGAGCCTCTCCTGTGACCTAGAACCAGTGTCTGAGCCTCTCCTGTGACCTAGAGCCAGTGTCTGAGCCTCTCCTGTGACCACCTAGAACCAGTGTCTGAGCCTCTCCTGTGACCTAGAGCCAGTGTCTGAGCCTCTCCTGTGACCACCTAGAGCCAGTGTCTGAGCAGCTCCTGTGACCACCTAGAACCAGTGTCTGAGCCTCTCCTGTGACCACCTAGAGCCAGTGTCTGAGCCTCACCTGTGACCTAGAGCCAGTGTCTGAGCCTCTCCTGTGACCACCTAGAACCAGTGTCTGAGCCTCTCCTGTGACCTAGAGCCAGTGTCTGAGCCGCTCCTGTGACCACCTAGAACCAGTGTCTGAGCCTCTCCTGTGACCTAGAGCCAGTGTCTGAGCCTCTCCTGTGACCACCTAGAACCAGTGTCTGAGCCTCTCCTGTGACCACCTAGAACCAGTGTCTGAGCCTCTCCTGTGACCACCTAGAACCAGTGTCTGAGCAGCTCCTGTGACCACCTAGAACCAGTGTCTGAGCAGCTCCTGTGACCACCTAGAACCAGTGTCTGAGCAGCTCCTGTGACCACCTAGAACCAGTGTCTTAGCCTCTCCTGTGACCACCTAGAACCAGTGTCTGAGCAGCTCCTGTGACCACCTAGAATCAGTGTCTGAGCCTCTCCTGTGACCTAAAGCCAGTGTCTGAGCCTCTCCTGTGACCACCTAGAACCAGTGTCTGAGCCTCTCCTGTGACCACCTAGAACCAGTGTCTGAGCCTCTCCTGTGACCACCTAGAACCAGTGTCTGAGCAGCTCCTGTGACCACCTAGAACCAGTGTCTGAGCAGCTCCTGTGACCACCTAGAACCAGTGTCTGAGCAGCTCCTGTGACCACCTAGAACCAGTGTCTTAGCCTCTCCTGTGACCACCTAGAACCAGTGTCTGAGCAGCTCCTGTGACCACCTAGAACCAGTGTCTTAGCCTCTCCTGTGACCACCTAGAATCAGTGTCTGAGCCTCTCCTGTGACCTAGAGCCAGTGTCTGAGCCTCTCCTGTGACCACCTAGAACCAGTGTCTTAGCCTCTCCTGTGACCACCTAGAACCAGTGTCTTAGCCTCTCCTGTGACCACCTAGAACCAGTGTCTTAGCCTCTCCTGTGACCACCTAGAACCAGTGTCTTAGCCTCTCCTGTGACCACCTAGAATCAGTGTCTGAGCCTCTCCTGTGACCTAAAGCCAGTGTCTGAGCCTCTCCTGTGACCACCTAGAACCAGTGTCTGAGCCTCTCCTGTGACCACCTAGAGCCAGTGTCTGAGCAGCTCCTGAGACCACCTAGAACCAGTGTCTGAGCCTCTCCTGTGACCACCTAGAGCCAGTGTCTGAGCCTCTCCTGTGACCACCTAGAACCAGTGTCTGAGCCGCTCCTGTGACCACCTAGAACCAGTTTCTGAGCCTCTCCTGTGACCACCTAGAACCAGTTTCTGAGCCTCTCCTGTGACCACCTAGAGCCAGTGTCTGAGCCTCTCCTGTGACCACCTAGAACCAGTGTCTGAGCCTCTCCTGTGACCTAGAGCCAGTGTCTGATCCGCTCCTGTGACCACCTAGAACCAGTGTCTGAGCCTCTCCTGTGACCACCTAGAACCAGTGTCTGAGCCTCTCCTGTGACCACCTAGAACCAGTGTCTGAGCCTCTCCTGTGACCTAGAGCCAGTGTCTGAGCCTCTCCTGTGACCACCTAGAGCCAGTGTCTGAGCAGCTCCTGAGACCACCTAGAACCAGTGTCTGAGCCTCTCCTGTGACCACCTAGAGCCAGTGTCTGAGCCTCTCCTGTGACCACCTAGAACCAGTGTCTGAGCCTCTCATGTGACCTAGAACCAGTGTCTGAGCCTCTCCTGTGACCTAGAGCCAGTGTCTGAGCCTCTCCTGTGACCACCTAGAACCAGTGTCTGAGCCTCTCCTGTGACCTAGAGCCAGTGTCTGAGCCTCTCCTGTGACCACCTAGAACCAGTGTCTGAGCCTCTCCTGTGACCTAGAGCCAGTGTCTGAGCCGCTCCTGTGACCACCTAGAACCAGTGTCTGAGCCTCTCCTGTGACCTAGAGCCAGTGTCTGAGCCTCTCCTGTGACCACCTAGAACCAGTGTCTGAGCCTCTCCTGTGACCACCTAGAACCAGTGTCTGAGCCTCTCCTGTGACCACCTAGAACCAGTGTCTGAGCAGCTCCTGTGACCACCTAGAACCAGTGTCTGAGCAGCTCCTGTGACCACCTAGAACCAGTGTCTGAGCAGCTCCTGTGACCACCTAGAACCAGTGTCTTAGCCTCTCCTGTGACCACCTAGAACCAGTGTCTGAGCAGCTCCTGTGACCACCTAGAACCAGTGTCTGAGCAGCTCCTGTGACCACCTAGAACCAGTGTCTTAGCCTCTCCTGTGACCACCTAGAACCAGTGTCTGAGCAGCTCCTGTGACCACCTAGAACCAGTGTCTTAGCCTCTCCTGTGACCACCTAGAATCAGTGTCTGAGCCTCTCCTGTGACCTAGAGCCAGTGTCTGAGCCTCTCCTGTGACCACCTAGAACCAGTGTCTTAGCCTCTCCTGTGACCACCTAGAACCAGTGTCTTAGCCTCTCCTGTGACCACCTAGAACCAGTGTCTTAGCCTCTCCTGTGACCACCTAGAATCAGTGTCTGAGCCTCTCCTGTGACCTAAAGCCAGTGTCTGAGCCTCTCCTGTGACCACCTAGAACCAGTGTCTGAGCCTCTCCTGTGACCACCTAGAGCCAGTGTCTGAGCAGCTCCTGAGACCACCTAGAACCAGTGTCTGAGCCTCTCCTGTGACCACCTAGAGCCAGTGTCTGAGCCTCTCCTGTGACCACCTAGAACCAGTGTCTGAGCCTCTCCTGTGACCTAGAGCCAGTGTCTGAGCCGCTCCTGTGACCACCTAGAACCAGTGTCTGAGCCTCTCCTGTGACCACCTAGAGCCAGTGTCTGAGCCTCTCCTGTGACCACCTAGAACCAGTGTCTGAGCCTCTCCTGTGACCTAGAGCCAGTGTCTGATCCGCTCCTGTGACCACCTCGAACCAGTGTCTGAGCCTCTCCTGTGACCTAGAGCCAGTGTATGAGCCTCTCCTGTGACCACCTAGAACCAGTGTCTGAGCCTCTCCTGTGACCTAGAGCCAGTGTCTGAGCCTCTCCTGTGACCACCTAGAGCCAGTGTCTGAGCAGCTCCTGAGACCACCTAGAACCAGTGTCTGAGCCTCTCCTGTGACCACCTAGAGCCAGTGTCTGAGCCTCTCCTGTGACCACCTAGAACCAGTGTCTGAGCCTCTCATGTGACCTAGAACCAGTGTCTGAGCCTCTCCTGTGACCTAGAGCCAGTGTCTGAGCCTCTCCTGTGACCACCTAGAACCAGTGTCTGAGCCTCTCCTGTGACCTAGAGCCAGTGTCTGAGCCTCTCCTGTGACCACCTAAAACCAGTGTCTGAGCCTCTCCTGTGACCTAGAGCCAGTGTCTGAGCCTCTCCTGTGACCACCTAGAGCCAGTGTCTGAGCCTCTCCTGTGACCACCTAGAGCCAGTGTCTGAGCAGCTCCTGTGACCACCTAGAACCAGTGTCTGAGCCGCTCCTGTGACCACCTAGAACCAGTGTCTGAGCCTCTCCTGTGACCACCTAGAACCAGTGTCTGAGCAGCTCCTGAGACCACCTAGAACCAGTGTCTGAGCCTCTCCTGAGACCACCTAGAACCAGTGTCTGAGCCTCTCCTGTGACCACCTAGAGCCAGTGTCTGAGCCTCTCCTGTGACCACCTAGAACCAGTGTCTGAGCCTCTCCTGTGACCTAGAACCAGTGTCTGAGCCTCTCCTGTGACCTAGAGCCAGTGTCTGAGCCTCTCCTGTGACCACCTAGAACCAGTGTCTGAGCCTCTCCTGTGACCTAGAGCCAGTGTCTGAGCCTCTCCTGTGACCACCTAGAGCCAGTGTCTGAGCAGCTCCTGTGACCACCTAGAACCAGTGTCTGAGCCTCTCCTGTGACCACCTAGAGCCAGTGTCTGAGCCTCTCCTGTGACCTAGAGCCAGTGTCTGAGCCTCTCCTGTGACCACCTAGAACCAGTGTCTGAGCCTCTCCTGTGACCTAGAGCCAGTGTCTGAGCCGCTCCTGTGACCACCTAGAACCAGTGTCTGAGCCTCTCCTGTGACCACCTAGAACCAGTGTCTGAGCAGCTCCTGTGACCACCTAGAACCAGTGTCTTAGCCTCTCCTGTGACCACCTAGAACCAGTGTCTGAGCAGCTCCTGTGACCACCTAGAACCAGTGTCTTAGCCTCTCCTGTGACCACCTAGAATCAGTGTCTGAGCCTCTCCTGTGACCTAGAGCCAGTGTCTGAGCCTCTCCTGTGACCACCTAGAACCAGTGTCTTAGCCTCTCCTGTGACCACATAGAACCAGTGTCTTAGCCTCTCCTGTGACCACCTAGAACCAGTGTCTTAGCCTCTCCTGTGACCACCTAGAATCAGTGTCTGAGCCTCTCCTGTGACCTAAAGCCAGTGTCTGAGCCTCTCCTGTGACCACCTAGAACCAGTGTCTGAGCCTCTCCTGTGACCACCTAGAGCCAGTGTCTGAGCAGCTCCTGAGACCACCTAGAACCAGTGTCTGAGCCTCTCCTGTGACCACCTAGAGCCAGTGTCTGAGCCTCTCCTGTGACCACCTCGAACCAGTGTCTGAGCCTCTCCTGTGACCTAGAGCCAGTGTCTGAGCCGCTCCTGTGACCACCTAGAACCAGTGTCTGAGCCTCTCCTGTGACCACCTAGAACCAGTGTCTGAGCCTCTCCTGTGACCTAGAGCCAGTGTCTGAGCTGCTCCTGTGACCACCTAGAACCAGTGTCTGAGCCTCTCCTGTGACCTAGAGCCAGTGTCTGAGCCTCTCCTGTGACCACCTAGAACCAGTGTCTGAGCCTCTCCTGTGACCTAGAGCCAGTGTCTGAGCCTCTCCTGTGACCACCTAGAGCCAGTGTCTGAGCAGCTCCTGAGACCACCTAGAACCAGTGTCTGAGCCTCTCCTGTGACCACCTAGAGCCAGTGTCTGAGCCTCTCCTGTGACCACCTAGAACCAGTGTCTGAGCCTCTCATGTGACCTAGAACCAGTGTCTGAGCCTCTCCTGTGACCTAGAGCCAGTGTCTGAGCCTCTCCTGTGACCACCTAGAACCAGTGTCTGAGCCTCTCCTGTGACCTAGAGCCAGTGTCTGAGCCTCTCCTGTGACCACCTAGAGCCAGTGTCTGAGCAGCTCCTGTGACCACCTAGAACCAGTGTCTGAGCCTCTCCTGTGACCTAGAGCCAGTGTCTGAGCCGCTCCTGTGACCACCTAGAACCAGTGTCTGAGCCTCTCCTGTGACCACCTAGAACCAGTGTCTGAGCAGCTCCTGAGACCACCTAGAACCAGTGTCTGAGCCTCTCCTGTGACCACCTAGAACCAGTGTCTTAGCCTCTCCTGTGACCACCTAGAACCAGTGTCTTAGCCTCTCCTGTGACCACCTAGAATCAGTGTCTGAGCCTCTCCTGTGACCTAAAGCCAGTGTCTGAGCCTCTCCTGTGACCACCTAGAACCAGTGTCTGAGCCTCTCCTGTGACCACCTAGAGCCAGTGTCTGAGCAGCTCCTGAGACCACCTAGAACCAGTGTCTGAGCCTCTCCTGTGACCACCTAGAGCCAGTGTCTGAGCCTCTCCTGTGACCACCTAGAACCAGTGTCTGAGCCTCTCCTGTGACCTAGAGCCAGTGTCTGAGCCGCTCCTGTGACCACCTAGAACCAGTGTCTGAGCCTCTCCTGTGACCACCTAGAGCCAGTGTCTGAGCCTCTCCTGTGACCACCTAGAACCAGTGTCTGAGCCTCTCCTGTGACCTAGAGCCAGTGTCTGATCCGCTCCTGTGACCACCTCGAACCAGTGTCTGAGCCTCTCCTGTGACCTAGAGCCAGTGTATGAGCCTCTCCTGTGACCACCTAGAACCAGTGTCTGAGCCTCTCCTGTGACCTAGAGCCAGTGTCTGAGCCTCTCCTGTGACCACCTAGAGCCAGTGTCTGAGCAGCTCCTGAGACCACCTAGAACCAGTGTCTGAGCCTCTCCTGTGACCACCTAGAGCCAGTGTCTGAGCCTCTCCTGTGACCACCTAGAACCAGTGTCTGAGCCTCTCATGTGACCTAGAACCAGTGTCTGAGCCTCTCCTGTGACCTAGAGCCAGTGTCTGAGCCTCTCCTGTGACCACCTAGAACCAGTGTCTGAGCCTCTCCTGTGACCTAGAGCCAGTGTCTGAGCCTCTCCTGTGACCACCTAAAACCAGTGTCTGAGCCTCTCCTGTGACCTAGAGCCAGTGTCTGAGCCTCTCCTGTGACCACCTAGAGCCAGTGTCTGAGCCTCTCCTGTGACCACCTAGAGCCAGTGTCTGAGCAGCTCCTGTGACCACCTAGAACCAGTGTCTGAGCCGCTCCTGTGACCACCTAGAACCAGTGTCTGAGCCTCTCCTGTGACCACCTAGAACCAGTGTCTGAGCAGCTCCTGAGACCACCTAGAACCAGTGTCTGAGCCTCTCCTGAGACCACCTAGAACCAGTGTCTGAGCCTCTCCTGTGACCACCTAGAGCCAGTGTCTGAGCCTCTCCTGTGACCACCTAGAACCAGTGTCTGAGCCTCTCCTGTGACCTAGAACCAGTGTCTGAGCCTCTCCTGTGACCTAGAGCCAGTGTCTGAGCCTCTCCTGTGACCACCTAGAACCAGTGTCTGAGCCTCTCCTGTGACCTAGAGCCAGTGTCTGAGCCTCTCCTGTGACCACCTAGAGCCAGTGTCTGAGCAGCTCCTGTGACCACCTAGAACCAGTGTCTGAGCCTCTCCTGTGACCACCTAGAGCCAGTGTCTGAGCCTCTCCTGTGACCTAGAGCCAGTGTCTGAGCCTCTCCTGTGACCACCTAGAACCAGTGTCTGAGCCTCTCCTGTGACCTAGAGCCAGTGTCTGAGCCGCTCCTGTGACCACCTAGAACCAGTGTCTGAGCCTCTCCTGTGACCACCTAGAACCAGTGTCTGAGCAGCTCCTGTGACCACCTAGAACCAGTGTCTTAGCCTCTCCTGTGACCACCTAGAACCAGTGTCTGAGCAGCTCCTGTGACCACCTAGAACCAGTGTCTTAGCCTCTCCTGTGACCACCTAGAATCAGTGTCTGAGCCTCTCCTGTGACCTAGAGCCAGTGTCTGAGCCTCTCCTGTGACCACCTAGAACCAGTGTCTTAGCCTCTCCTGTGACCACATAGAACCAGTGTCTTAGCCTCTCCTGTGACCACCTAGAACCAGTGTCTTAGCCTCTCCTGTGACCACCTAGAATCAGTGTCTGAGCCTCTCCTGTGACCTAAAGCCAGTGTCTGAGCCTCTCCTGTGACCACCTAGAACCAGTGTCTGAGCCTCTCCTGTGACCACCTAGAGCCAGTGTCTGAGCAGCTCCTGAGACCACCTAGAACCAGTGTCTGAGCCTCTCCTGTGACCACCTAGAGCCAGTGTCTGAGCCTCTCCTGTGACCACCTCGAACCAGTGTCTGAGCCTCTCCTGTGACCTAGAGCCAGTGTCTGAGCCGCTCCTGTGACCACCTAGAACCAGTGTCTGAGCCTCTTCTGTGACCACCTAGAGCCAGTGTCTGAGCCTCTCCTGTGACCACCTAGAACCAGTGTCTGAGCCTCTCCTGTGACCTAGAGCCAGTGTCTGAGCTGCTCCTGTGACCACCTAGAACCAGTGTCTGAGCCTCTCCTGTGACCTAGAGCCAGTGTCTGAGCCTCTCCTGTGACCACCTAGAACCAGTGTCTGAGCCTCTCCTGTGACCTAGAGCCAGTGTCTGAGCCTCTCCTGTGACCACCTAGAGCCAGTGTCTGAGCAGCTCCTGAGACCACCTAGAACCAGTGTCTGAGCCTCTCCTGTGACCACCTAGAGCCAGTGTCTGAGCCTCTCCTGTGACCACCTAGAACCAGTGTCTGAGCCTCTCATGTGACCTAGAACCAGTGTCTGAGCCTCTCCTGTGACCTAGAGCCAGTGTCTGAGCCTCTCCTGTGACCACCTAGAACCAGTGTCTGAGCCTCTCCTGTGACCTAGAGCCAGTGTCTGAGCCTCTCCTGTGACCACCTAGAGCCAGTGTCTGAGCAGCTCCTGTGACCACCTAGAACCAGTGTCTGAGCCTCTCCTGTGACCTAGAGCCAGTGTCTGAGCCGCTCCTGTGACCACCTAGAACCAGTGTCTGAGCCTCTCCTGTGACCACCTAGAACCAGTGTCTGAGCAGCTCCTGAGACCACCTAGAACCAGTGTCTGAGCCTCTCCTGAGACCACCTAGAACCAGTGTCTGAGCCTCTCCTGTGACCACCTAGAGCCAGTGTCTGAGCCTCTCCTGTGACCACCTAGAACCAGTGTCTGAGCCTCTCCTGTGACCTAGAGCCAGTGTCTGAGCCTCTCCTGTGACCTAGAGCCAGTGTCGGAGCCTCTCCTGTGACCACCTAGAACCAGTGTCTGAGCCTCTCCTGTGACCTAGAGCCAGTGTCTGAGCCTCTCCTGTGACCACCTAGAGCCAGTGTCTGAGCAGCTCCTGTGACCACCTAGAACCAGTGTCTGAGCCTCTCCTGTGACCACCTAGAGCCAGTGTCTGAGCCTCTCCTGTGACCACCTAGAACCAGTGTCTGAGCCTCTCCTGTGACCTAGAACCAGTGTCTGAGCCTCTCCTGTGACCTAGAGCCAGTGTCTGAGCCTCTCCTGTGACCACCTAGAACCAGTGTCTGAGCCTCTCCTGTGACCTAGAGCCAGTGTCTGAGCCTCTCCTGTGACCACCTAGAGCCAGTGTCTGAGCAGCTCCTGTGACCACCTAGAACCAGTGTCTGAGCCTCTCCTGTGACCACCTAGAGCCAGTGTCTGAGCCTCTCCTGTGACCTAGAGCCAGTGTCTGAGCCTCTCCTGTGACCACCTAGAACCAGTGTCTGAGCCTCTCCTGTGACCTAGAGCCAGTGTCTGAGCCGCTCCTGTGACCACCTAGAACCAGTGTCTGAGCCTCTCCTGTGACCACCTAGAACCAGTGTCTGAGCAGCTCCTGTGACCACCTAGAACCAGTGTCTTAGCCTCTCCTGTGACCACCTAGAACCAGTGTCTGAGCAGCTCCTGTGACCACCTAGAACCAGTGTCTTAGCCTCTCCTGTGACCACCTAGAATCAGTGTCTGAGCCTCTCCTGTGACCTAGAGCCAGTGTCTGAGCCTCTCCTGTGACCACCTAGAACCAGTGTCTTAGCCTCTCCTGTGACCACATAGAACCAGTGTCTTAGCCTCTCCTGTGACCACCTAGAACCAGTGTCTTAGCCTCTCCTGTGACCACCTAGAATCAGTGTCTGAGCCTCTCCTGTGACCTAAAGCCAGTGTCTGAGCCTCTCCTGTGACCACCTAGAACCAGTGTCTGAGCCTCTCCTGTGACCACCTAGAGCCAGTGTCTGAGCAGCTCCTGAGACCACCTAGAACCAGTGTCTGAGCCTCTCCTGTGACCACCTAGAGCCAGTGTCTGAGCCTCTCCTGTGACCACCTCGAACCAGTGTCTGAGCCTCTCCTGTGACCTAGAGCCAGTGTCTGAGCCGCTCCTGTGACCACCTAGAACCAGTGTCTGAGCCTCTTCTGTGACCACCTAGAGCCAGTGTCTGAGCCTCTCCTGTGACCACCTAGAACCAGTGTCTGAGCCTCTCCTGTGACCTAGAGCCAGTGTCTGAGCTGCTCCTGTGACCACCTAGAACCAGTGTCTGAGCCTCTCCTGTGACCTAGAGCCAGTGTCTGAGCCTCTCCTGTGACCACCTAGAACCAGTGTCTGAGCCTCTCCTGTGACCTAGAGCCAGTGTCTGAGCCTCTCCTGTGACCACCTAGAGCCAGTGTCTGAGCAGCTCCTGAGACCACCTAGAACCAGTGTCTGAGCCTCTCCTGTGACCACCTAGAGCCAGTGTCTGAGCCTCTCCTGTGACCACCTAGAACCAGTGTCTGAGCCTCTCATGTGACCTAGAACCAGTGTCTGAGCCTCTCCTGTGACCTAGAGCCAGTGTCTGAGCCTCTCCTGTGACCACCTAGAACCAGTGTCTGAGCCTCTCCTGTGACCTAGAGCCAGTGTCTGAGCCTCTCCTGTGACCACCTAGAGCCAGTGTCTGAGCAGCTCCTGTGACCACCTAGAACCAGTGTCTGAGCCTCTCCTGTGACCTAGAGCCAGTGTCTGAGCCGCTGCTGTGACCACCTAGAACCAGTGTCTGAGCCTCTCCTGTGACCACCTAGAACCAGTGTCTGAGCAGCTCCTGAGACCACCTAGAACCAGTGTCTGAGCCTCTCCTGAGACCACCTAGAACCAGTGTCTGAGCCTCTCCTGTGACCACCTAGAGCCAGTGTCTGAGCCTCTCCTGTGACCACCTAGAACCAGTGTCTGAGCCTCTCCTGTGACCTAGAGCCAGTGTCTGAGCCTCTCCTGTGACCTAGAGCCAGTGTCGGAGCCTCTCCTGTGACCACCTAGAACCAGTGTCTGAGCCTCTCCTGTGACCTAGAGCCAGTGTCTGAGCCTCTCCTGTGACCACCTAGAGCCAGTGTCTGAGCAGCTCCTGTGACCACCTAGAACCAGTGTCTGAGCCTCTCCTGTGACCACCTAGAGCCAGTGTCTGAGCCTCTCCTGTGACCACCTAGAACCAGTGTCTGAGCCTCTCCTGTGACCTAGAACCAGTGTCTGAGCCTCTCCTGTGACCTAGAGCCAGTGTCGGAGCCTCTCCTGTGACCACCTAGAACCAGTGTCTGAGCCTCTCCTGTGACCTAGAGCCAGTGTCTGAGCCTCTCCTGTGACCACCTAGAACCAGTGTCTGAGCCTCTCCTGTGACCACCTAGAACCAGTGTCTGAGCCTCTCCTGTGACCACCTAGAACCAGTGTCTGAGCCTCTCCTGTGACCACCTAGAACCAGTGTCTGAGCAGCTCCTGTGACCACCTAGAACCAGTGTCTTAGCCTCTCCTGTGACCACCTAGAGCCAGTGTCTGAGCAGCTCCTGTGACCACCTAGAACCAGTGTCTGAGCAGCTCCTGAGACCACCTCAGAGATACACGTGCACTGCTGCGGTTTTACTACGCTGACAGACAGCAGTATTAGTTGTAAGGCCCCGCCTCTTCCCGTGACGTCAGGCCTCTCAGGTGCAGCTCCATTTGACGTTCACCCCACCGTCACCCTCAAGCCCTACGGCTTTCAGCCAATCACCGCTCTCAGCTCTTCTTGCTCGCAGGAAGCTCGTGGCTTCCGTGTCGCTATTGGTGGTTGAGCGGAGACCAGCGATCGGCTGTGCCTAAACTACAGTGGGCGGGAACGCGAGCGGCAGAGATGCGTTGTCCCGGTTACCAGCTCCGTGCCGGTTATGTTATGTTGTGTTGTTCGGTTTAGGTCGGGGATTCCGTTCCTGACGTAATGTGACGCGGGCATCTGTGAGGCTTCCTGTGTTCCTGACCGCAGTGTAATATCTCCATAGAGGAGCCATGGCTCACCGCCTGTCTAAGGAGGAGTTGGATGAGCAGTTTGAACAGTTCTTAAAGGAGGTAATCCACAAGGAGCTGTACTGTCGGGGGCACTAGGACCCTGGTCCCCTGCTCTAAGCCTCATACATTATCTCACAACGTGACAGCGTATGTCAGCTACAGCATAACCTCTGATAGTGTGTGGACCTGCAGGCTTCCGTCCATCCACAGTCACTATTACCTGGGATTGTGGCAGCAGTGCCTGATACTCTTATTGCGTCGCCTTATAGTTCATGCTGTATCCTTAGGACAGGTCCTCAGTATCATATTAAGGGGGGTTCCACATCAGGGACCCCCACAGATCAGCCCCGTATACCATGTAGAGGCCATTCTTAGGTTCTGTGACTCCGCTCCTAATGAAATGAATGGGGCTGAAGTGCAGCAGCGAGTGTGCGGAGCCGTGCCAGATCTGGGCCCCCTAAGGCTGCGGCACAGAACCTGCCATGCTGTAGTCAGTACCGCTCTCTACTGGAGGCCTCATGTAACCCCCAGATTCAGTCTTATCCATGGCCCAAAATATGTTACTTTATATGTATTATTAATAATATAACAGCATATTTCTACAGACCTTCGTACCAGGCACTTTGTAAGTTTGCATACATAGGTATGCGTTATGTTATCAGCATAATATACATGTGTGCTGATAATATATCACATAGTCGTACAGTGGCGTAACTACAGTCTGATGGGGCTGGTGCAATATCTGAACTTGGGCCCCCACCAGCATATTGATCAGATGTATGGGCCCTTTTAGCGTTCTAGAACCTATTTAATTATTTATTTTACTCACTTATATAACGCCATTAATTCCACAGTGCTTTACAGACATTATCGGCATTGTCCCCATTGGAGCTCACAATCTAGATTCCCTATCAGTCTTTGGAGTGAGTGAGGAAACACACACAAACTCCTTGCAGATCTTGTCTTTGGTGGGATATGAACCCAGGACCCCAGCACTGCAAGGTTGTAATGCTAACCACTGAGCTACTGAGCTACTGTGCTGCCCATAAGCATTCACCCCTATGTAGCAATGTACCCTGTTCTGTCTCCTTACTGGAATAATGTCCCCCATGCTGGCTCCCTTACTCTTATAATGTCCCCTTCCTGTTCCCCTACCTAGTATAATGTCCCCTATCCTGGGCCCTTTTTTGGTATGATGTCCTCCATCCTGGTGCCTTCCTTGTATAATGTCCCCTGCTAGTCCCTTCCTGTAATAATCCTCCATCCCCTCTTTAATCCTGAGCCCCAGCCTATACCAATGTCCCCCATCAGGGCCCCTTCCTGGTATAATGTCCCTCTTTATTCTCCAGCGCATTTTTTTTTTAAAGAAACAAATGATTATTCTTACCCTCCCCCGCTGCCACGACGTGTGGAGTCTTCTTTTCTAGCCGATGCAGAGGCCGACTGCTGACGTTGGTGTGCCGACATGGGCAGGGCATGTCGTCACTGCCATGAGCCACCAGTGGCAGGCACACCGATGTCTGCTTCCAGCCTCTGATTACCCGGTGCAGGGAACTGGCAGGTCTGTGCACCACAAGACACTTAAGCTGAATGTGCGTCCTCTGACTGCGATTCTTACTCCCCTGGATATGATGGATTGTTTTAATATCTGTATACATGTCATGTCCTTTGTCACTTATCCTCTTGCATACTATATATACTTATAATGCATGTTTTGATTTTTTTCTGTTTACCGTTTCATAATTTGCACGTTTTTAGTCTCTTTCAGATGACTCCTTTGATAATAACAAAAAATCAATTGTTCTTGAAAATCTTGGAAAGCCGAAAGTTAAAAAAACAAACAAGAAAGATGCTTCTCCATGGTGGGTGACTGAAGATGACTCTGATGATGGAGGTATGGAGAACAAGCTTGTCCATTTTGAGGGGGATCATTTATTGTGTGTTCCCGCATCTATTTACTCATATAAATTGATTATTCATATCCTTGCTTTCTTTACTCATGTGGTAATCACATATTCTAAACCAGGGTCATTTTACCTATTTAGAGCTTGCCTGTTGAAGAGGCATACATTGGACTACTATATCCAAGCCCTTCAAACCCCTATATGTTTTTAACATTCTTTTTGTCTATGTTAACGGTTTGTTGATAATTGTTTTATAGAACTATCGTTATAATAGAACTCATTAATTCTCATGTTGGGTGTGATGCGCGAGTATGTATCGTTAACCCTTTCGGCGAGCACTTGCGGCGTGCTCGGCATTTCTGTTACTGTCACCGCTGCTGCAAGTGTCTCGGCTGTTAGACAGCTGTGACACACGCAGGGATTGCCTGTCGATCTTGTTACTATTTTCTTCCTTATCTTACTAGCCCTTGCAGGGTTGATGTAGCACCCCTTTTATTATTATTATTCGTTTTGCCCACTTTTTCCATTAGCTAGGTTCCTTTTAATGCCTCATGACTGATACATCCTCACCAGCTCCTTGAAGAATATATGGAACAGGCTCAGAAACCTGCATTACACAGCCGGCATCTGTCTCTAAGTCCACGTTCACACGTTCAGTATTTGTAAGCGAAACCCAGGAGTGGGTGATACATCCAGAAGTGGTGACGTGTTTCTATTATACTTTTCCTCTGATTGTTCCTCTCCTGGTTTTGGCTTATAAATACTGATGTAAATACTGACCAAATACTGCACGTGTGAACGTGGCATAACATCGCACTGGAACTGAGCCCCGCATGCTGCTGTTAACTATTTAATGCCACTGTCAGTTTCTGACAGCATCCCTTATTACCATATGGTGCGGTTCCTGGTGCTAGCACACACTGACTTTTCTCCGATTTCCTGTGACGCGGTCACAAATTCTATTTCTGCAATATGCTGTCTAGTGGAGCATGGCATTGTGTGTTTTTTTCCTATTAGATTCCATATGGCTATATATACAATGAAAGTTGAATTGAGGTATATTATGTATCCATAGACTGCTGTCAGTGAGGTGATCAGAAACTGTACTGCATGGAGGTTGGGCCGAACTATAAGGGTATGTGCCCACGATGAGGAGCCGCTGCGGCTGCAGAACAGCCGCATGGCTTCCACCCTCATTATGCAAATGAGCGGCCACAATATTTTTTTTCACATGCGGACTTTCCTCATTGATGCAAGTCTATGAGGAAAGTCCACATGCGGACCTGCAAGAGAAATTAACATGCTGCGATCCTGAAAGCCGCGCCGCATGTCAGTTTCCGCAGGTGATCTGCAGCCACAGATGCATTGTGGACATGAGATTTCTAGAAATCCCATCCACTATGCTGTAACATCTGTATAAACCCGCAGCATTTCCTAATCGTGGGCACATACCCTTATATAACCATGGGCTTTGCATTTTATTGTGGTCTCATTTAGCAGGGCCACCAGAAGGTCTGTGTGTTTTGTCTTTAAAGTAATAGAATAATTTTTGTTTAACCTTACTCATTTATGATTACATGCAAAAATTGTATTCTTTATAAAAGGATTGTGGGTGAATCTATGCATTTTCCATACACAGCATTCATTTTTGGCATATTTATAGTGAATTTTTTTTTTTTTGGTAGGGCTTAGTCAATTTTTCCAAAAGGTATGCTCTAGGTATGAAGCTTTTCTGGTGTTCTACAAATGCTCCTGTATAGAACTGCAAATACGTTAGGAAAAATCTTATTAAATAAAGGTGAGTGAAGG
Source organism: Phyllobates terribilis (assembly GCF_046119375.1). NCBI lineage: Eukaryota > Metazoa > Chordata > Amphibia > Anura > Dendrobatidae > Phyllobates > Phyllobates terribilis. Next base: position 420,930,917 of record NW_027362763.1, on the reverse strand, counting down.
AGCCCTAGAACTAGCTTACACATGAAAGTATATATATATATATAAAAGTCTATATAAAAGTCTCCTGACACCTCATTCCCCATCAGCAGTCAGGTATGGCTTAGTACAATCATTTCTAATAGCATTTCTCCCTTTTGTGGCTGGGAGCTGAACTCATTCTATTTTTCTTTATCTTCTGTTCATCTTTCTGTGTATCTTTGTATTTACCTGCCTGTTCTGCTTGTTCTCTTTCCTTGTTTCTTTTTCTGTTGTGTCTTTCTTTTTTTCTTTAAGTATACCAATCAAGATCATATTTAAAACAGAGGAAGCAAAAGAGCCAGGGGATAGCAGACAGCCATAATTCTGCATTGGATGATAATAAGAAACCTGTCTCAAGCCTCCATACCGGTATTGCCTTTGTGATGCTAGTACAGTGGCATATTGTATTTGTGTTGTACAGTTTTTCTATTTGACCCCTGGCGGCTGTTTTTTGGCACTAGGTTAGAGGAAGCTGGGTTTTTATAAAGCTGGGAAATTTGTATCACTTGGCTTTTCCTTTATGATAATGAACAAGCCATAACCCTAACAGGCTAATTAAGGTCTGAAACCTTGGGAAAAGTTATCTGAGCACACAATTCTCCGAGGGTGCCTAAAGTTTTGCATCGGCTCATTTTCCTTTTTTGTAATTTTTAAAATGTAAAAGATGCAAAAATAAAAATAAATATACGGTATATACATATAATAATTTTTTTTGTCTAAAATACAAAGGAAATGTGTCATCTTTAACGTTAGGCCTTTTATAGATCTTGAACTTGCCTAACTGTTCATAATAACAGTAATTTTGAGGGGTGCCCAAACTTTCACATGCCAGTGTAGCTGCTATTCTATGCAGCGATATTTTAGAATGGGCCGTCTGCAAGTAGTTAAACACCGCTCAGGTTTATGCCAATGATTATTAGACTTTTCAGTCAGTTTGAGACCAGAGTATCATCAAAATCACCTTTGTTAGAAAACAGGTATCTATTAAATGTGAGTTGTAGGCTTTATTTTTTTTCCATTTAATAACTCGATCATTCCTTTTATTCTATTTTCTCCCACCTTTCTTTTTCCTAATGTCTCCAAACGCCCCTTTCTTAACCATACAATAGATCAGAATCCCTGTAGATTATCTCTTAACAGGACACTGGATAAATGCATCAAATTGGATCAATATTACAAATCAAAGCAGACATGTTGTTTTGATGAACAAGATGAATCTCTTTCTTCTGACAGTCCAGAAAGTCCCGATGGTAAAATATCAGTTTATGTACGCTGTTTGGTCATGAGGTCTCGATAAAATGTCTTGATCAAGTGTTTCCATCTACCCTAAAGGAGCATTTTTGTACATGTTCTGCCGTCTGAGCATTTTTGACTGCAGTGAACAATTTAGTTTTTTAAGGTTGAAAGACAGTGAGCTGTAACTCCATTTTGCCGAATTGTTCTCTGGGTTTTTGCTACTTTGTCTGAGAGCAGCATGATGTAGGGGCTGAGACCATGATTCCTGCAATGTATTATTACTTGCTTTACTGGTTGCTACAGTTTTTATATGATATCTGTTTTATCTGCTGCATATCTACCAGCATGCAGCCCAGCACTGGCATCAGGGTTTCTGCCCCTACATCATTCTGCTCTCAGATTACATAGCAAAAACCTGGTGACGGATTCCCTTTAACTCCTTACCGATATCCGCCATACATATATGGCACAAGTCGGAAGCGGGTGTATGGAGTGGGTTCATCTCAGGGCGGGGTGAAATTGCCCCTTACATGGCAGATAATAGCTGTAACACACAGCCTTGATCTGCTTCTAAGAGCTGTGGGTGGAGCGGCACTCTGACCGCAACTGCTAACCTGTTAAATGCTGAGGTTAAGCTCTGTCAGTGGCATCAAGTGTGCCGGCATGGGTGCACATCATTCTATGCGCCCATCGGCACCTCCCTCCCACCCTCTGCGATGCGATTGCTGGACACCGATAGGTTGCTATGACAGCCAGGGGTCTTTTGAAGACCTCAATGCCTGTCATCACGGAGCTTCTTTGAAACCCAGACTGTGGCTGGGCTTCAATGGAGAGAGTGATTTTTCTTTATACAGTAACACTGTGATATTGCTGTGTATAGTACAAGTGAGCAAATGATCACCGGTTCAAGTCCCCTTAGGGGACTAATACAGTAAAGAAATTAGCAGTTTAAAAAAAATGAAATAAAACATAAAAAAGTGCGAATCACCCCACATTCCCCCCATTTAAAATTTAAAATAAAAAAAATATACATGTGGTATTGCCATGTTCAGAAAAGTCTCATCTATTGAAATAAAAAAATAATTAACCCGATCAGTAAATACTGTAAACAGGAAAAAAAATCAAAGCGCCAAAATTGCGAGCTTTTTTGGTCACTGCAATATTGCAAATAATGCTGTAAGAAGTGAAAAAAAATGTCAAATCTATCCCAAAAGGGTATCAATAAAAATATCGTCTCACACCACAAAATATAAGCTCTCACACAGCTCTGGCGACCAATAAATAAAAACGTTACGGATCTCGTAAAGGCGATTATAATTACATTTTTCTTTTCATCACTAAAAAAATAAAAAGAAACTGGACAAGTCTGGTGTCGCTGTAATCCCACTGATGAGGATAATTCTATTGCCAGGTCATTTTACCTCAACAATTCCCCAAAAAACAATGTCAGAATTGCGTTGTTTTTCAATTTCACCGCACTTGGAATTCTTTTCCCGTTTTCCAGTACACTAAATAGAATGGTGTCATTCAAAAGTACAATTCGTCCCGCGAAAAACAAGCCCTCATGTGGCTATGAGGATGGAAAAATAAGAAATGTTACTAAAACCAAAATGCAAAAACGTTAATTGGCCATGGCGGGAATGGGTTAATGATATTCAATTGATGGAAAAATGGATAATAAATTTTAAAAACATCTGGATTTATGCAGTATCGAGTACTCGTGGTCCCGGGGCTCCCGTGCTGTTTTTGTAACACATGACCCCGGTGTCCAATCAGCACTGGCGTCACTGTCCCCGCCTCCTGTCGAATTGAGCATGAAGAAGTCAGAGATCAGCTGCAGCCCGGACGTCCTCTTCATGTACGATTTGCCTGAAGGCGGTGACAGTGACGCCAGCGCTGATTGGGCTCCAGGGTCACAACAACAGCACGGCAGCCCCGGGACCGCGAGTGCTGACACAGCTGCAACAGAAGTGAGTATAAGCTTTATTATTTTATCGTGGCTAAGTACTGGACAACCCCTTTAACTATATAGGACAGTGCAGCAGACTGTGCAGTGTCACAGCTAGAAAAACCTACATATACCACGAGAATATAGATTTATCTGCAATCTGTCCCAATGGCAGTAACCACAAACGCTGTGAGCTTCTTCCCTTGGATGGTTTAGATCCATGCTCTGTACTCTTCCGGGATTTCCTGTATAACTTCTAAGAAGATTCACAATGTCCTCTTTTAAATGAAGACCCACATTGATATGTTCCTCCAGCATACAATAATAATTGTAGTCCAGCAAAAAACTTGTGTCCTTCCTAATACGTGAATTGAGGTGGTATGCAGCCCTTGTGGCCCATACGGTGAGATGCAGCGGCTTTTCATTGCCACCGAAGCACAGTCTTAGTGTAGTAACCAGAGCGTTTAAGTTATATGCATACATATAAACTGTACATTCTTTGCCTTTCTTTAGAACTTGTGAGGACCAGCCGCAGCTTTTTAAAGTCTCAAAGTACATCACAACCCATTGAGGAGGTAGAAGAAGAGGAGCATGTTGAGGAGATGCAAAAATCCATTGATCCTCTCATCACATCAATAGAAAAGGACAGCTTGGAGATTGATGGTGAGTACACAGGAGGTTCCAGTGCGGATGTGTCAGGTTTATTAAGATACAGCAATTGTAAAACAGACAAAGAATAGTAAATTCATATTAGCGATAACTATTGGGACCCCGTCAATACATCTAATCCTGCTAGATAAGTGATGTTTACCCTCATATAAAAGAATAAGAACTCGAGAATTTAGAGTTTTATTATAGCATATAATATAACTAGCTGCAGTGGTCACACGAAGCCCCTCCACTGTAAGTGGAAGCCAGGAAATTTAATGGAGATACCGGCATTAATATGGAGAAGCTGCAGGAATTTAGTAGTTGAGTATGTTTTATTTATTTATTTATTTTATTTTAGCTACCCGATAGGCCTATTTTTTTAGCTAGCATGCACTTGTTTAAAAGGAATGTCATTAGAAAATGACCTATTATTTAAATAAAGTTTGTGTTAAATGTAATTTTTTTTAACTTTGGCATTTTTTATTTGTTTTTGTTCCATTTCACAATCTTTATTGAAAATAAAGATTAAAAATATTGAGAATTTTCACATTGGCCAATGTAGGTAAACCTACATGTACATTAGAAATAATATACAGACTCGGCCCTATTTGCATCTAATGCTTGTGTGCAAAAGTCCTTGTGAAGGGAGAAGGAGCAGAATGAGCTGTGACATCAGCTGTGTATAGAGGTGTTGCCTGTCATTGTAATCCTGTCTCTGATGATAAGGAAACAGCTGTAAAATCTTCCTGAAAAGAGAGGAAGTAGTAGTCTAAAAAAGCCCGAGTGGCCACTGTGCAAATTACAAGATAACTAGTTTTTGTTTTTTTCATAAAGATCTTGATATGCCAAAATGAAAAAAAATATAAACATTTTAGGCCTCATTCAGATGTCTTTGTATGCAAAGAACAAACAAACAGTGCTAGTGTCATCAGCGTTTGGTCAGTATATTGGTTTTTAGCATCAGTGTGTCATCAATGTTTTTCACATTTGGACAAATAAATACAAAGCTTCTCCTATACTTTCCAATGTTAATCACAGACTGAATAGTGAAGCCATCTATTTGCTAACCTGTATTGATACTTTTTCAGGGCTGTGGAGTCGGTAAGCCAAACCACCGACTGCTCAGTTTCCCTGACTCCTGACTCCACAGCCCTGCCTCACTACTGAGCGTGTACATAAAGTGCAGCACAGATTCATCTCACAGCCTCACTACTGAGCGTGTATATAAAGTGCAGCACAGATTCATCTCACGGCCTCACTACTGAGCGTGTACATAAAGTGCAGCACAGATTCATCTCACTACTGAGCGTGTACATAAAGTACAGCACAGATTCATCTCACTACTGAGCGTGTACATAAAGTGCAGCACAGATTCATCTCACTACTGAGCGTGTACATAAAGTGTAGCACATATTCATCTCACTACTGAGCGTGTACATAAAGTGCAGCACAGATTCATCTCACTACTGAGCGTGTACATAAAGTGCAGCACAGATTCATCTCACTGTCTCACTACTGAGCTTGTACATAAAGTGCAGCACAGATTCATCTCACTACTGAGCGTGTACATAAAGTGCAGCACAGATTCATCTCACTACTGAGCGTGTACATAAAGTGCAGCACAGATTCATCTCACTACTGAGCGTGTACATAAAGTGCAGCACAGATTCATCTCACTACTGAGCGTGTACATAAAGTGCAGCATAGATTCATCTCACTGCCTCACTACTGAGCATGTACATAAAGTGCAGCACAGATTCATCTCACTGCCTCACTACTGAGCATGTACATAAAGTGCAGCACAGATTCATCTCACTGCCTCACTACTGAGCGTGTACATAAAGTGCAGCACAGATTCATCTCACGGCCTCTCTACTGAGCGTGTACATAAAGTGCAGCACAGATTCATCTCACTACTGAGCGTGTACATAAAGTGCAGCACAGATTCATCTCACGGCCTCTCTACTGAGCGTGTACATAAAGTGCAGCACAGATTCATCTCACTGCCTCACTACTGAGCGTGTACATAAAGTGCAGCACAGATTCATCTCACTGCCTCACTACTGAGCGTGTACATAAAGTGTAGCACAGATTCATCTCACTGCCTCACTACTGAGCGTGTACATAAAGTGCAGCACAGATTCATCTCACTGCCTCACTACTCAGCGTGTACATAAAGTGCAGCACAGATTCATCTCACTGCCTCCCTACTGAGCGTGTACATAAAGTACAGCACAGATTCATCTCACTACTGAGCGTGTACATAAAGTGCAGCACAGATTCATCTCACTACTGAGCGTGTACATAAAGTGTAGCACAGATTCATCTCACTGCCTCACTACTGAGCGTGTACATAAAGTGCAGCACAGATTCATCTCACTACTGAGCGTGTACATAAAGTGCAGCACAGATTCATCTCACTGTCTCACTACTGAGCTTGTACATAAAGTGCAGCACAGATTCATCTCACTACTGAGCGTGTACATAAAGTGCAGCACAGATTCATCTCACTACTGAGCGTGTACATAAAGTGCAGCACAGATTCATCTCACTACTGAGCGTGTACATAAAGTGCAGCACAGATTCATCTCACTACTGAGCGTGTACATAAAGTGCAGCACAGATTCATCTCACGACCTCACTACTGAGCGTGTACATAAAGTGCAGCATAGATTCATCTCACTGCCTCCCTACTGAGCATGTACATAAAGTACAGCACAGATTCATCTCACTACTGAGCGTGTACATAAAGTGCAGCACAGATTCATCTCACTACTGAGCGTGTACATAAAGTGTAGCACAGATTCATCTCACTGCCTCACTACTGAGCGTGTACATAAAGTGCAGCACAGATTCATCTCACTACTGAGCGTGTACATAAAGTGCAGCACAGATTCATCTCACTGTCTCACTACTGAGCTTGTACATAAAGTGCAGCACAGATTCATCTCACTACTGAGCGTGTACATAAAGTGCAGCACAGATTCATCTCACTACTGAGCGTGTACATAAAGTGCAGCACAGATTCATCTCACTACTGAGCGTGTACATAAAGTGCAGCACAGATTCATCTCACGACCTCACTACTGAGCGTGTACATAAAGTGCAGCATAGATTCATCTCACTGCCTCACTACTGAGCATGTACATAAAGTGCAGCACAGATTCATCTCACTGCCTCACTACTGAGCGTGTACATAAAGTGCAGCACAGATTCATCTCACGGCCTCTCTACTGAGCGTGTACATAAAGTGCAGCACAGATTCATCTCACTACTGAGCGTGTACATAAAGTGCAGCACAGATTCATCTCACTACTGAGCGTGTATATAAAGTGCAGCACAGATTCATCTCACTGCCTCACTACTGAGCGTGTACATAAAGTGCAGCACAGATTCATCTCACTGCCTCATTACTGAGCGTGTACATAAAGTGCAGCACAGATTCATCTCACTACTGAGCGTGTACATAAAGTGCAGCACAGATTCATCTCACGGCCTCACTACTGAGCATGTACATAAAGTGCAGCACAGATTCATCTCACTGCCTCACTACTGAGCGTGTACATAAAGTGCAGCACAGATTCATCTCACTGCCTCACTACTGAGCGTGTACATAAAGTGCAGCACAGATTCATCTCACTGCCTCACTACTGAGCATGTACATAAAGTGCAGCACAGATTCATCTCACGGCCTCACTACTGAGCGTGTACATAAAGTGCAGCACAGATTCATCTCACTGCCTCACTACTGAGCATGTACATAAAGTGCAGCACAGATTCATCTCACTGCCTCACTACTGAGCGTGTACATAAAGTGCAGCACAGATTCATCTCACTACTGAGCGTGTACATAAAGTGCAGCACAGATTCATCTCACTACTGAGCGTGTACATAAAGTGCAGCACAGATTCATCTCACTGCCTCACTACTGAGCATGTACATAAAGTGCAGCACAGATTCATCTCACTACTGAGCGTGTACATAAAGTGCAGCACAGATTCATCTCACTACTGAGCGTGTATATAAAGTGCAGCACAGATTCATCTCACTGCCTCACTACTGAGCGTGTACATAAAGTGCAGCACAGATTCATCTCACGGCCTCACTACTGAGCGTGTACATAAAGTGCAGCACAGATTCATCTCACTGCCTCACTACTGAGCATGTACATAAAGTGCAGCACAGATTCATCTCACTACTGAGCGTGTACATAAAGTGCAGCACAGATTCATCTCACTACTGAGCGTGTATATAAAGTGCAGCACAGATTCATCTCACTGCCTCACTACTGAGCGTGTACATAAAGTGCAGCACAGATTCATCTCACGGCCTCACTACTGAGCGTGTACATAAAGTGCAGCACAGATTCATCTCACTGCCTCACTACTGAGCATGTACATAAAGTGCAGCACAGATTCATCTCACTACTGAGCGTGTACATAAAGTGCAGCACAGATTCATCTCACTACTGAGCGTGTATATAAAGTGCAGCACAGATTCATCTCACTGCCTCACTACTGAGCGTGTACATAAAGTGCAGCACAGATTCATCTCACTACTGAGCGTGTACATAAAGTGCAGCACAGATTCATCTCACTGCCTCACTACTGAGCATGTACATAAAGTGCAGCACAGATTCATCTCACTGCCTCACTACTGAGCGTGTACATAAAGTGCAGCACAGATTCATCTCACTGCCTCACTACTGAGCATGTACATAAAGTGCAGCACAGATTCATCTCACTGCCTCACTACTGAGCGTGTACATAAAGTGCAGCACAGATTCATCTCACTACTGAGCGTGTACATAAAGTGCAGCACAGATTCATCTCACTACTGAGCGTGTACATAAAGTGCAGCACAGATTCATCTCACTGCCTCACTACTGAGCGTGTACATAAAGTACAGCACAGATTCATCTCACGGCCTCACTACTGAGCGTGTACATAAAGTGCAGCACAGATTCATCTCACTGCCTCACTACTGAGCATGTACATAAAGTGTAGCACAGATTCATCTCAACTAAAAGCCCAGATCCTTAGATCAGGAACAGACATTTATAGGACACTTCATAACTTTCCCAAATTCTTATGAAAACAATTACAGCACATCCTGCATTGTACTACTGTACCCAATTTATTATATATTTTAGGAGTCGACTCCGACTCCACAGCCCTGCTTTTCATCTGTTATGACTAAGAAAGGGACATGTCTCCATGAATTCTGCACAGACACATGGTCTGCAAAAAAGCACAGACATGTGAACAATCCCATAGACTATAATAGGTATATGCTCGATACATAAAAATGCTAGAAAGAACATGTATGTGAAACACAGTAGTCAAGAAAAGGAACCAGGTTCTTTGTAACATAGTATCAGGATTTGTATCAATGGTTTTAGCCCGTTGTCTGACTTTTGAAAGCCTACTTTACCTGTTCATGCAGGTTTAGACACTAAACTTGTACACTTTTGTTCTGTGGGGAAAAAAAATATTGTTTTATGGTTGTGGTGTACATGGTGAGGACACTGTGTCAGCCACCTTTCCAACAACTCGTATAGTGAAATGTTTTTTATGCTCTGATTGCTACGGTTTTGTTTTTTTACTGGGTAGAAACTGGTAGAGTAGCAAACTACTCTATTCTGCCTGTAGGGATGAATGCCTAAATAAAGCAAATGGGATTTGCCTCCACAAAAATAGGCACTTTCACAGAAACCTTTCCCTATGTCTTTGTTTAAAAATGAGAGAACAGAATAACATAAAACAGAAAAATAACTTGAATTATGTATTTTAGAATCCGTTGTGGCTTCTGCACCAAATCAGATATTTCATGGGATTGGACTTGATACTTTGGAAGAACAAGAAGAAAAGGAAAGATTTTTTGCTAGACTTGAAAAAGGGGCTTCATCTACCATTAACTATTCTAAGTTAATTAAGGAACTGGACTCTACTGATTCCACACAACGTACAGCCTACATGCGGTGAGGTCTTTATTTTTAGTCTCCTATTGTGCAACGCCAACATATAAAAGGTTTCATCTAGATCAGTGTTTCCCAAACTCCAGTCCTCACGGCCTCCAACAGGTCATGTTTCCAGGATTTCCATAGCTTTGTACAGGTGAAAGAACTCGTGATGCCTTCTCGATACTCCCACCACCTGTACAATTCTAAGGAAATCCTGAAAATATGACATGTTGGCGGCCGTGATGATTGGAGTTTGGGAATCCCTGATCTGGATAGTCCCCTCTCTGAATGCAGCATGTGATGTACAACTACTACAGATCACATACAGTACAGACCAAAAGTTTGGACACACCTTCCCATTTAAAGATTTTTCTGTATTTTCATGACTATGAAAATTGTACATTCACACTGAAGGCATCAAAACTATGAATTAACACATGTGGAATTATATACTTAACAAAAAAGTGTGAAACAACTGAAAATATGTCTTAAATTCTAAGTTCTTCAAAGTAGCCACCTTTTGCTTTGATGCCTGCTTTGCACACTCTTGGCATTCTCTTGATGAGCTTCAAGAGGTAGTCACCGGAAATGGTCTTCCAACAATCTTGAAGGAGTTCCCAGAGATGCTTAGCACTTGTTGGCCCTTTTGCCTTCACTCTGCGGTCCAGCTCACCCCAAACCATCTCGATTGGGTTCAGGTCTGGTGACTGTGGTGGTCAGGTTATCTGGCGTAGCACCGCATCACTCTCTCTCTTTGTCAAATAGCCCTTACACAGCCTGGAGGTGTGTTTGGGGTCATTGTCCTGTTGAAAAATAAATGATGGTCCAACTAGATGCAAACCGGATGGAATAGCATGGCGCTGCAAGATGCTGTGGTAGCCATGCTGGTTCAGTATGCCTTCAATTTTGAATAAATCCCCAAAAGTGTCACCAGCAAAGCACCCCCACACCATCACACCTCCTCCTCCATGCTTCACAGTAGGAACCAGGCATGTAGAGTCCATCCGTTCACCTTTTCTGCGTCGCACAAAGACACGGTGGTTGGAACCAAGAATCTCAAATTTGGACTCATCAGACCAAAGCACAGATTTCCACTGGTCTAATGTCCATTCCTTGTGTTCTTTAGCCTAAACAAGTCTCTTCTGCTTGTTGCCTGTCCTTAGCAGTGGTTTCCTAGCAGCTATTTTACCATGAAGGCCTGCTGCACAAAGTCTCCTCTTAACAGTTGTTGTAGAGATGTGTCTGCTGCTAGAACTCTGTGTGGCATTGACCTGGTCTCTAATCTGAGCTGCTGAAGACCTGCGATTTCTGAGGCTGATGACTCGGATAAACTTATTCTCAGAAGCAGAGGTGACTCATGGTCTTCCTTTCCTGGGGCGGTCCTCATGTGAGCCAGTTTCTTTGTAGCGCTTGATGGTTTTTGCAACTGCATTTGGGGACACTTTCAAAGTTTTCCCAATTTTTCGCACTGACTGACTTTCATTTCTTAAAGTAATGATGGCCACTCGTTTTTCTTTACTTAGAATTTGTTTTATGGCAAGAAAAAAGCAGCTAACAGTCTATTCAGTAGGACTATCAGCTGTGTATCCACCAGACTTCTGCACAACACAACTGATGGTCCCAACCCCATTTATAAGGCAAGAAATCCCACTTATTAAACCTGACAGGGCACACCTGTGAAGTGAAAACCATATCCGGTGACTACCTCTTGAAGCTCATCAAGAGAATGCCAAGAGTGTGCAAAGCAGTCATCAAAGCAAAAGCTGGCTACTTTGAAGAACCTAGAATATAAGACATATTTTCAGTTGTTTCACACTTTTTTGTTAAGTATATAATTCCACATGTGTTAATTCATAGTTTTGATGCCTTCAGTGTGAATGTACAATTTTCAAAGTCATGAAAATATAGAAAAATCTTTAAATGAGAAGGTGTGTCCAAACTTTTGGTCTGTACTGTATGTATGGCACAACTACGAAAACTTCCATCCACACATGTTTGTACATGGTCATCAACCGGAAACTGACAGGACTGAAGTCCGTCACTACACATTCTTATTTTATGATTTGTTTTGTTAGCAGTGCATTATTACTCTTTGGTAAGAGTTTATCGATTTCATATGTGTTTTTAGATTTCTTTTTACTTTTGTATCTCTTTAGTTGTTCACTACTCTTAGATGACCCGGTAAAAGAACCAAAGAAGTTAATGCTCTAAGCATGTCATGTGGCAATTGTTTGTAGGCTAGCCCTCCCCCGATGTGTGTAAATTACTATAAAATAGTGTTTTATATTGTGTATTATATTTTCTTTTAATTTTAGTGATAATGATGGTGCTCCAGCAGATGAGGATGAGCATAAAGATGAAAGTAAAGATGTGTCAGGTAACTTCAGTAGTAATGTTACTCTTTTGCACCAGCCCTTGTACACTGAAGGTGGCCCTACTCCGTGGACATGCCTAAACACCATACACATGCGCACTCAGCATATGTAGCTGTGTAGATCATTTTTGTAAAACACTTGCATAAAAATGTGCAAACAACTCAACAGTACAGTACATAATAAATCTATTTTTTCAAATTTTTTCAAATTACCAGTAAATTATAGCGAAGACTTTGAAGATGAACTTGAAGCTAACACTCATGTGGTCAGAAAATCAGAAGAAGAAAATGATAATCCTTTGGAGTCTCAAAGTCAGGTAAGATTATCACTTTTTTCAGTTGTATGGATCTCCAGATATACGTCATGATGTGTAAATATGGTGATTACAATCCAGCCCACATACCTGTGACTTAAAACCAATGTGCTGCTTCCACTTGTCAATTTTGTTGTCCATTGAGGAAATTAAAGGCGCAAAATGTAAAATATATTTTACAACATTTTCCGGGATTTTTTTATTTTTAGAAAACTCTTTTCAATGGTTACTGTTTGTTTTAAACAACAAATACACTTTTTTACTCACCCTTCCCAGGTCCAGCGATCCTTTGCACAGCATACCTTCTAATGTACTCTAAGGAATCCCTATAGGTCCTGAAAAAAGCATAAAACTGTTTTGGTTAGACTAAGAAATATAAAAGCTCCTTTAAAGGGAATCTGTCAGTAGGATTAAGCCTCCTAAGCCGTCTATATGGGCATGAAGGTCGTAGGAAGCTGAATAAAATGATACCTTATCTGTGATCTGATGTCTTATTCCAGAGAAATCCGCCTTTTTCTCAATATGTAAATGAGCTGTTAACATCTATGGGCCGGACACTGATCTGCATAAGAATCTGCCTCCAGAGATTATTTTACATAAAATGGAGCATTACACATGTGAACCAAGTAATAAGTTACACTTTGCTCTCATAATCACACACAGCTCTGCAGTGATATCAGAGTAACACAGTACAGCAGAAGTGAGCAAAAAACTGAATATTCAAGGGAGCAGAGGGAAATACAATTAGAATAAATATTGCCCACTTTGGTCTTGTGGCAAGTTCTCTTTAAGGTATAAAAGAAATGTGAATTTCCATTATTAGATTCTCCATACACATTACTGTGAACTCTGCATTTACTATACTTCACTATAGAAGTTGAAGACCTAAAATTATTCTTTCTGAATCTCATATTGATAATGAAAATCTTTCTTTATTTTAAGGTGCATCATGAAGAACAAAACCATGGAATGCTTGCTAAAGGTGAGTCAAAAACCATGAATAAGATATTAAGTCTGAGCCTATAAACATGTGTCTTACAGGGAAGGGGGAAGCGTGATTGCAGCTTGTAATAACAGTTGGGCTGGTCTCGGTGAAGACATGTCCTGGAGTAGTCAGCCTAATGAAAAGCTAGATTTATAATCCAAGTGCTATTGAGCATGGTTTGGAGACTCAGTGGACCTGACAATATTCCCATATAACAATAAATGAGAATAAAAGGTGTCTTATTGATCATCGAATAAGAAGATACCTACATGTAGTATATCCCCGCACCCAGATTGCTGTGATCAGTCAGTCAATCTGACTGACCGATCTCAGCATGATCGCGCAGGAGATGCTGTAATATCAGCACCTCCTGCCCGATCAGTGCCGGAAGTTAGCACTGCTGGTGGCTGAACTCTGACACTAAACAGCCTGGAGCGGTGTTCGTGCTGCCCCTGGGTTAACCCCCTGAATGCTGCGATCGCAGCGTTCAGGGGCAGGCAGAGGAACGGGAGCTCCCTCTGCCTTAAGATCAACGCCCCCAATCGCGGAGTCCGATTTTTGCCATGGTGACCAGGGGGTCGTCATGACGACCCCCGGGTCACAAAGCTACGGAAAGCTGCTGAGACCACTATACTATAAATGTAGTATTGCTGTAATCGTACTGACCCGAAGAATAACTTTGTCTTATCAATTTTACCACACGCGGCACGGCATTAAAAAAATAAAAATAAATAAAAAACAATTCCTAAATTGCCGGTTTTTGTTTATTCTCTCTCCCCAAAAATTGGAATAGAAAGCGATCCAAAAAATGTCATGTGCCCGAAAATGGTACAAATAAAAACGTCAATTAATCCCGCAAAAAACAAGCTGTCATATGACTGTCCCGGAGGAAGCAGGGAGGCAGATGGAGGCACTGTGGACGCTGTCTGACCTGTGATCCGGCAGTGTCCGTCTTTATGCATGCATAAAAGCGCGATTGGACGCAGTTTTGTGCACCTCTGAAAAGGACAACGCTGAACAGAGGCCAGACAGAGTCCACAGTAACTCTGCTGCCTCATCTCATGATAGTGAATGGATACCCTGGGGGATTTCACCTGAATCCCGTCAATCAGAGATTTAGATGGAAACCCCAAAGCAATTGCTCAGGGTAGAGTGTCGGATAAATGCGATCACAAATGTTATGTAAAATGTTCCCAATAAAAACTTCAACTCAATCCACAAAAAAAACCCACTCAGGTCCATCATCTGTCAATGTAAATATAGGGGGCTTCCACATTACTGGTAGCACAAAGGCTTTGGAAAAGTGAAATGGCTCCTCGCCCCCAAAAGAAATTTAGCAAATTCTGTGCTCCGAAATTCTAATACCCTCCCACCCTTCTGAGCTCCAGTGTGTGCCTAAACCACATTTAGCATCCACATGTTTGGCAGGGGTATAATTTCCAAAATGGGGTCACTTGAGGGGGGATTCTGCTCTTCTGGCATTTAGGGTCTCTTGTACACACGTGGTCAAAATTGTTGGTACCACTCTTTTAATGAAAGAAAAGCCCACAATGGTCACAGAAATAACTTGAATCTGACAAAAGTCATAGTAAATTAAAAATCTATGAAAATGAACAAATGAAAGTCAGACATTGCTTTTCAACCCTGCTTCCACAGAATTTAAAAAAAAAATGAAACTCATGAAATAGGCCTGGGCAAAAATGATGGTACCCCTAAAAATAATGTGACAAAAGGGACATGTTAAATCAAGTTGTGTCCATTGATTAGCATCACAGTTGTCTACAATCTTGTAATCAGTCAGTGGGCCTGTATATAGGGCTAAAGATACTCACTGTGCTGTTTGATGACATGGTGTGTACCACACTCAACATGGACCAGAGGAAGCAAAGGAAAGAGTTGTCTCAGGAGATTAGAAAGAAAATTATAGACGAGCATGTTAAAGGTAAAGGTTATAAGACCATCTCCAAGCCGCTTGATGTTCATGTGACTACAGTTGCACATATTATTCAGAAATTTAAGATCCATGGGACTGTAGCCAACCTCCCTGGATATGGCCGCAGGATGAAAATTAATGACAAATCAAAGAGACGGATAATACGAATGGTAACAAAAGAGCCCAGGATAACTTCTAAAGAGATTAAAGGTGAACTTCAAGCTCAAGGAACATCAGTGTCAGATCGCACCATCTGTCGTTGTTTTGATCCAAAGTGGACTTCATGGTAGACGACCAAGGAGAACACCATTGTTGAAAAAAAAATAATAAAAAGGCTAGACTGGATTTTGCCAAACTACATGTTGACACGCCACAAAGCTTCTGGGAGAATGTCCTATGGACAGATGAGGCAAAAATTTTAGTTTTTGGCAAATCAGCTCTATGTTCACAGATGGAAAAATGAAGCATATCAAGAAAAGAACACTGTCCCTACTGTGAAACATGGAGGAGGCCCTGTTATGTTCTGGGGCTGCTTTGCTGCATCTGGCACAGGTTGTCTTGAATCTGTGCAGGGTACAATGAAATCTCAAGACTATCAAGGGATTCTAGAGAGAAATGTGCTGCCCAGTGTCAGAAAGCTTGGTCTTAGTCATAGGTCATGGGTCTTGCAACAGGATAATGACCCAAAACACACAGCTAAAAACACCCAAGAATGGCTAAGAGGAAAACATTGGACTATTCTGAAGTGGGCTTCTATGAGCCCTGACCTAAATCCTATTGAGCATCTTTGGAAAGAGCTGAAACATGCCATCTAGAAAAGGCAACCTTCAAACACGAAACAACTGGATCAGTTTGCTCATGAGGAGTGGGCCAAATTACCTGTCGAGAGGTGCAGAAGTCTCATTGACAGTTACAGGAATTGTTTGATTGCAGTGATTGCCTCAAAAGGTTGTTCAACAAAATGGCCTATTTCATGAGTTTAATTTTTTTTTAAATTCTGTGGAAGCAGGGTTGAAAAGCAATGACTGACTTTCATTTGTTCATTTTCATAGATTTTTAATTTTATTATTATTTTTGTCAGACTCAAGTTATTTCTGTGAGGATTGTGGGTTTTTCTTTCATTAAACGAGGGGTACCAACAATTTTGACCACGTGTGTATATGGAGTCTGCAAACTATTCTAGGAAAATCTGCGCTCCAGGAGACAAATAGCACTCCGTCCCTCCCAAGTGTCACCGTGTGGCTAAGCAGTACTGTACCGCCACATATGAGGTATTGCCACATTCAGCAGAAATTATGGGAGAAATTTTGGTGGCAGTTTTATCCATTATTCCCATTTGAAAATGTAAAATCTGGAACTAAAATAAACTTTTTGCGGTGAAAATGTAATTATTTTTTCTTCACTGCCCAATGGTATAAAATTGTGTGACACACCTGTGGTGTCAATATGATCACTGCACCCCTAGATGAATTCATTGAGAGCTGTAGTTTGTAAAATGGGGTAATTTATGGGGGGTTCTGCTGTTACGGCACCTCAGGGGATCTCCAAGTGGGTCATGGCACCCTCAAACCATAACAGTAAAATCTGCACTATAATATGGTGCTCCTTCTCCTTCTGACCTTTGCACTGTGCCTCAAAAGTAGTTCCCAATTACCTGCAGGGTATTGGCGTACTCAGAAGAAATTGCACAACAAAGTGAGAGGTCAATTTTCTCCTGTTACCCTTGTGAAAATAAAAAATGTTGGCTAAAAGTTCATTTTTGTGGAAAAAATTTGATTTTTTTATTTTCACGGCTCTATATTATAAACGTCTGTGAAGCACCTGCGGTTTCAAATAAAGTGCTCACCACACATCTAGATAAGTTTACTGAGGGGTCTAGTTTCCAAAATGGGGTCACTTGTGGGGGGGGTTCCACTGTTTAGGTACATCAGGGGCTCTCCAAACGCAACATGGCGTCTGCTAATTATTCAGACAAATTTTGAATTGAAAAAGTCTAATGGCGCTCCTTCCCTCCCGAACCCTGCAGTGCGCCCAAACAGTGGTTTTCTCCCACATATGGGGTATCGGCGTGCTCAGGAGAAATTGCACAATACATATTGGGGTCAATTTTTATTTGTTACCCTTGTGAAAGTAAAAAAAATGGGTCTAACTTACATTTTTTTGTGAAAAAAAAGTTAAATGTTAATTTATTTCTTCCTCATTGCTTCAGTTCCTGTAAAGCACTTGAAGGGTTAATAAACTTCTTGAATGTGGTTTTGAGCACCTTGAGGGGTGCAGTTTTTAGAATGGTGTCACTTTTGGGTATTTTCTGTCATAAAGACCCCTCAAAGTGACTTCAAATGTGATGTGGTCCCTAAAAAAATGTTTTTGTAAATTTTGTTGGAAAAATGAGAAATCGCTGGTCAACTTTTACCCCTTATAACTTCCTAACAAAAAAAAATGTTTCCAAAATTGTGCTGATGTAAAGTAGACATGTGGGAAATGTTGTTATTTATTAACTATTTTGTGTGACATATCTCTCTGATTTAAGGGCATGAAAATTCTAAGTTTGAAAATTGCAAAATTTTCACCAAATTTCAGTTTTTTTCACAAATTTGAAAGAAATGTTACTACGATCATGAAGTACAATATGTCACGAAAAAACAGTCTCAGAATCAGGGGAATACGTTGAAGCGTTCCAGAGTTATTACCTCATAAAGTGACAGTGGTCAGATTTAAAAAATAAGGTCTGGTCATTAACCTACAAAGTGGCACGGTCCTTAAGGGGTTAATATTGTTACAAAAGAAGCGCACTTATGTGTAGATGTAATCAATGACTTTTTTTGCTGTAAGATTTGCAGGTTTTACAACATAGCAGTCTTCATACAAATCTTATTCATTTCCCCTTAGTTTTGCTGATTGATTCAATGGATTCCACAATTGACACTCAAAAGATTTTGCAGCAAACACAAGACGATAATGAATCGGTGTTGCCTCAAGGAACCAATGAGGCAGTAGGCACGGGTGGGTACTATCCTTTATAAATGAGAGATTTATTGTCCTTCCCAGCTATAAACTATATTGATTTTCACAGCAATATGCTTGTTGTATTTATTAGTAATATGTCACCATTTCCATTTTGGAAAATTGCTGAAACCGATAAATCTGTAAGTGCATTTCTCTGATTTATTTCTCAGTTGTTCCCACTTCTGTGGAAGTAATTCTGTTTCTTGTTCCACTATGAGAATAGGAAAATGGAATTCATACAGATGATGGCTCCGTCACCTGGCAGACACAAGACACCTGACCGTCCCCAGTCTTTGCCTCTATTTCCTTTAGTAAAATACAATGGAATGTGCAGTAGAGGCTTTATCTCTAATAACATAATTGTGCAAATTAACAGTATAAAGTTATTTATTTGTGCAGTAAATGAAAAGACAAAAATGTAAAAAAAAAAACAAACCTGCACAACAGCTGTTTTTTTTTTTCTTCCAATGAAGAATTTATAAAAAATTAGGTGTTTGGTTATGTGCATGCCAAATTGATTCCACAGACAAAAACAACTCATCCCAGAAGTCAATTAAATATATGTTAATTTAAAAAATATATAGAAGTAACCCTACTGCTCCAGAAATGGATTAAATTTTTAGCAAAAATTGCCCTCAAACTACTGGATCGAGAGATCCTGTTATCCAGAGTGGGATCCAACAATCCTCCGCGACCTCTCTCGTAGTGAACCATTCGGAAACCATTAGTTAGGTATGCGCCAATGCTGGGTTAGTGCCCAGGCCGAGATCTTACTCTTTCACTGTGAGACGGGCAGTGTAGGGTTGTGGGATCCCGCTCTGCTTGCTGGCGTACCACAATCCAGAAGTCGAGGACTGACTTTTGCGAGAAAGTTTGGCCCTTTAAAAGAACAATTAGGGTTACTTCTGGGAACTTTTATCAATAACTTACATTTAGTAAAATCTCTTGTTAACCCTTTCAGGGCCGAGTAAATTTTCATTTTTGTGCTTTCATTTTTTTGTCTAGTCTCCTTCCAAAAGCCTTTTAAGTTTTCCATCGGCATAGCTGAATGAGCACTTGTCTTTTGCAGGACATCTTGTACTTTTGAATGACACCATTCATTTTAGTGCACCGTGTACTGAATAACGGGGGGAAAAAAACTCCCAAGTGATGTAAAATGGTGAAAAATAAAATTCTGACATTTTATTTTCATTTTCTGTGTTTATGGCATTCATTGTGCAGTATAAATAACCTGGAAACCAGGTTTTCCAGGTCAGTATAATTATACTAATACCAAACATGTATATATATTTTTTTTACGGGATGAAAAAAAATCTTAAGTTTTGTAAATAAGAAAATTTTGTTTGCAACACCATTTTCCGAGACGCGTAACCTTTTTACTTTACCATCAATAGAGATGTTTGTGGGCTTGAATTTTTTCATGACAAACTGACATTTTCATTGATCAGGTTAATTTACATGTAAAGCGCCATGGAATAAATGGTGCTATAATAATAAATAATAATTCATTTTATATTTTGATAGATCAGACTTTTAAGAATGTGGTGATACTAAATATGTTACATTTTTTTATTATTATTATTCTTTGTTTTTTAATGGAGAAAATCTGTTAATTTGAGTTTGAATACTTGTTTAACCTTTTTTGTTTTACTTTTTTTTTTTTTACTTTTCACTTTTATTGTTTCTCCCTGTGCGATTTAAACCTGCAATGATCTGATTACTTATGCTATGTACTGCAAAAAATAGTTTTCCACTATATAGTGGAAATTGCTTTCTTCTTTGAAGCTCAGCATACAGCTGAACTGAAGAGGAGGACTAAGATGGCAACGATGGAGGCCTTCAGCGGGTTACCGGCAGTCACTTCATTTAAATGGACTCTTTCAGCACAGAATAACTGTTCACACCAAGTACAGACGCTTGGTGCTTCACATCGGGGTCAATCAATTACATACACCTTCTCATCTGCTTGGTTTTCATCTATCTCCCCCTTTTCTACGAAGCCAGAGCTGACAATCAAAGAAGGCGGGGGGGGGGGGCTGGAGATAAATGGAAATGAAGCAGGTGGGAAGGTGTATTTAAATGTTTGGTCCACTTTTTGGTGTTGCCTCTTGCAAAAGTGAAAAAATTGGGACTAGAGCTACATTTTGGAGGTGTAATTTAAATTTTTAGGTTTTTTTTTTTTTAGTTCAAATTTTCATTAATTCCTGTGTAGCACCTGAAGGGTTAAAAACAATTCCTGGCAGCAGCTTTGAACTATTTGAGGGGTGCGGTTTTTAAAATGGTATCACTTTTGGGGAGTTTCCAGTATATAGGCCCCTCAAAGTTCATTTGAATCTGAATAGGTCCCTAGAAAAACAGGTTTTGTAAATTTGTTAAAAAAATGAGAAATTGCTGCTAAACTCTTAACCCCTCTAACGCCCTAACAAAATTAAAATGATGTTTAAAAAATACCGCAAATGTAAAATAGACATATGGGAAATGTTATTTGGTAATTATTTTGTACAGCATGACTAACTGGTTTAACCCCCTCACCACCTTGGATTTTTGCATTTGTTTTTTGCTCCTCTTCTTCCCAAAGCCATAACTTTTTTTATTTTTCTGTCAATATGGCCATGTTATGGCTTGTGTTTTGCTGGACGAGTTGTACTTTTGGACTGCACGATTGATTTTACCATATCGTGAAAGGGAAGAAAGATCCAAATGCAGTGAAATTGCAAAAAAGTGCAATTCCATAATAGTTGTTTTTTTTTTTACCATGTTCACTAAATGCTAAAACTGACCTGCTATTATGATTCTTCAGGTCATTACGAGTTTCGCGATGCCAAACATGTACAGGTTCTTTTTTTATTTAAGTAGTGGAAAAAAAAATGGCGCCATTTTCCGAGACCCATAGCGTCTCCATTTTTCAGGATCTGAGGCCATTTTTTTCTCGTCAAGCTGACGTTTTTATTGATACTATTTTGGTGTAGATACGATGTTTTGATCGCCCTTTATTGCATTTTATTGCAATGTTGCGATGACCAAAAAAACATGATTCTGGCGTTTTGATTTTTTTCCTCATTACGCCGTTTACCGATCGGATACATTTTTTTTTTACATATTGATAGATCGGGGGGGGGGGGGGGTTTATTGTTTTATTTTGAATAGGGAGAAAGTGGGGTGATTTGAACTTTTTATATATTTTTTTTAATTATTTTAAAAAAAAATTATTATTTTTTTTTTTACTTTTCACATGCTTTAATAGTCTCCATGGGAGACTTGAAGCTGCGATCATCGAATTGCCTGTGCAACACATGGCAAAGCTTCTGCCCTGCCAATCCATTGGCGACCTGCGATCATGTGACGGGCACGCCGATGGGCGGGTCTTATAGCGCCCTTTTGGCGTGGCCATGTTAAATGCCGCTGTCGGAGTCTGACAGCGGCATTTAACATGTTAACAGCTACGGGTGAATCACGATTCCTCCCACGGCTGTTAGGGGCACATGACAGCTGATCAGCCCGCATCAAACAGGGGGAGGCGACCTTGTACGTACCTATCCGACTAAGGCCATTAAGAGGTTAAGGATGTAAAGATTAAAAGTTTGAAAATTGCATTTTTGTTTTTAATTTTAGCCAAAATTGCAGTATTTTCACAAATAAATGCAAGTCATGTCAAAGAAATGTTACCACAATCATGAAGTACAATGTGTCAGGAAAAAGCAATCTCAGAATCCGTGGGATCCGTTGACGCATTCCAGAGTTATTATCATATGAAGTGACACTGGTCAGATTTTTAAAATTTGGCCTGGTCATTAAGGTCAAAATTAGCTCCATCACTAAGGGGTTAATGTATTTTATAATGGCTTTTTGTTAAGTTACATTTTAAGGGAATGAGTTGATTACCTTTTGACGTCAATAATTACCTTTAGTCTAACAATGCTTATTCATATATCCGTATAACATTTGTATGAGAGACATACTATCAGCTATAATGATTGGATCCCAATGGAAGAAAGATTTGCAATTCCAATTAAGAATCATAGGTAGTTTCACACTGAACTTTTTTTTTTTATAAAGGAAAAGAGAGATAAAAAAAAAAAAAATATCAAACACAAATGCGTTATTAATTTTTCTTTTTTAAATCTAAAGCCAGAAGTGGAACATCAAGAAGAATTACTTTTATGTCGCCAGGCATCTGGACCACTCTATTTATCACAATGGGTCTGCTCATCCACTTGTTTTGCCTTGGTATTACAAAGCAAAAGCCGATTTAAAAGCCGCAAACTGTGTTTGTGCTTTTTTTATTTATATCCGTGCTAATCTATAAGTGATTTCTTTTTTTCTTTTCTTTATTTTAAAGGTATTTCCAATCAGTACACAAACAGCGATATGGAAGCCTTGCATCAAGCATACCAAAACCTTGACACTTCAATTAAAGGCACAGATGAGCAGATGAATTATCTGAAAGTTACAGACAACACAATTATACCCTATGAGCATGGTATCGATTCAAAGGAAAATAGCATTAACAGAGGGCCTGCTGGTGATACAGGTGACAATCATTTTAATGTATCATTTAAAATCAGTAGTTTTATTTGTATCTTCACAGCAGCTACATAAAGGTTCTGTCACATACTTGCTTCTTTCAACAGAGAGGATACAATGCTTTTTCTCCTGTGATGGCACTGTAGGGATTCTGAATAGTGATGGGCAGACCTGTGGATGTTCGGGTCCGTCGGCTTCGCCCAAACTTTATAAAAAAAAAAGTTTGGTTTGGGTACCAGAATGGTACCCAAACTCTATTCCGAACCCGGACCCCATTAAAATGAATGGGGGGCCTGAACATCCGGCGGTTCCCACGCTGTTATCTGTGTGACAGTGCAGGAAACACCCAACAGTAACCTTACTGACGGTGCCGCCAGTCACAGTGCTGCAGTTCCCACGCTGTCACACAGAGGACAGCGTGTGAGCAAGCAGTTGTGACCGGCTGTGAAAAGGTTACCACCGGGTCAGGCGTTGACTGATGACTACTACTCTCATCAGCGTATGCCTGCCTGGTCTTGCTGATAGCAGCGAGAGCAGGCTTACGCTGATGAGAGTATTCACCAGTCGGCTCCTGTGTATAGTAGGAAATATGTCAGTTAGATAAGTGCAACTCGTGTGTAGCTTACTGTACTTGTATTTAGCTAATAAATAAAAGAAAAAAAATGGTGTGGGTCCCCCCTTATTTTTACTAACCAGTTGAGGGAAAGCAGACAGCTGGGGGCTGGTGTTATTATTCTGGGAAGGGGCCAATATCCATGAAACTTCCAAGTCTATTAATGTCAGCTCACAGCTGTCTGTGTAGCTTTTACTGGTTATTAAAATGGGGGAGCCCCCACACCTCCAAAAAAAAGTGTGGTTCCCCCCTATCTGTAATAACCAGCAAAGACTAAACAGACAGCTGTGGGCTGATATTAATAAGCAGGGAAGGGGCCATGGATACTGGCCCCACCCCAGACTAATAACATCATCCCTCAGCCGCCCCAGAAATGGCGCATCCATTAGATGCGCCAATTTTGGCACTTATCCTCGGCCCTTCCCAGGGCCGGCGTCAGCACCCGGGCAAGTGTCGGGGCCCTGAGCAGGCGGGGGGGCCCACCCACCATCGGGTACCCCGGCGCGCTATGGGACCCGTGAGCAGTGCGGTGCCGGTGTCAACGCCCGCTCCCCCCCCCCCCCCCCGCTTGCTCAGGGCCCCGGCACAATACTTACCTCTCCCCGTTCCTCCACAGCCGCTCCGGTCACTTCCGCAGCTACTGCACTGTGACGTCTCAGGTCAGAGGGCGCGGTGACTTCTTTACACCGCGCTCTCTCCTGAGCCGTCACAGGCAGCGCAGAGCGGGAAGACGCCTGCGTGGGTGAGAGGTCCGGAGCAGAGGCAGCAGGTGAGAAGTGAGGTATTTGATTTTTTTTTTATATATATGTATGGAGGCATGGGGCATTATATGGTGGGGGGGGACAAGTGACATCCTGCATGAGGCATTATATGGGGGGGGAGGTGGCATCCTGCATGGGGCATTATATGGTGGGGGGGGGAAGTGACATCCTGCATGGGGAGTTATATGGGGGGGAGAGGTGACATCCTGAATGGGGCATTATATGTGGGGAGTGACATCCTGCATGGGGCATTATATGGGGGGGGTGACATCCTGCATGGGGCATTATATGGGGGGAGAGGTGACATCCTGCATGGGGCATTATGTGTGGGGGAGAGGTGACATCCTGCATGGGGAATTATATGGGGGGGAGAGGTGACATCCTGCATGGGGAATTATATGGGGGGGAGAGGTGACATCCTGCATGGAGTATTATATGGGGGGGGTGACATCCTGCATGGGGTATTATATGGGGGGGGTGACATCCTGCATGGGGCATTATATGGGGGGAGAGGTGACATCCTGCATGGGGAATTATATGGGGGGAGAGGTGACATCCTGCATGGGGCATTATATGGGGGGAGAGGTGACATCCTGCATGGGGCATTATATGGGGGGAGAGGTGACATCCTGCATGGGGAATTATATGGGGGGAGAGGTGACATCCTGCATGGGGGAGAGGTGACATCCTGCATGGGGCATTATATGGGGGGAGAGGTGACATCCTGCATGGGGAATTATATGGGGGGGGGGTGACATCCTGCATGGGGCATTATTTGGGGACCAGTATCCTGTATGGAGCATTATTTGGGGACCAGTATCCTGTAGGGAGCGTTATATGGGGACCAGTATCCTGTAGGGAGCGTTATATGGGGACCAGTATTCTGCATGGAGCAATATATGGGGCCCATAATACTGTATGGAGGACTATACTGTCTGGTCTGCACTGTGCTCTGCGAGGATTCGCCGGTTTCTGAGCTATGTAATGTACGCTCATGTAATGTAAGAAGTGAAATCTTTGTACTATATCTATATTTCTCCGCCGTATCTCTGCATCATGAATCGTGGTATGTGTTAAAGGGGCCCACTGAGACTCTTTCGCCTAGGACCCACAAAAACCTGCAGCCGGCCCTGGCCTTTCACACTTGCCCAGGTGCGTTGGCAAGTGGGGTAATGGTTTTGGGGTTGATGTCAGCTGTTTTCTATCCGCTGACAGCAAGGCCAGGGGTTAGTAATGGAGTGGCATCTATAAGACAACCCCATTACTAACCCCATAGTTAAAAGTAAAAGACAAACACAAAAAAAAGTCCTTTAATTGAACAAAACACTCTCTGACAAATCCCCTCTTTTACCCATTTATTAACATAAAAAATCAAAATAATCCTCACCTGTTTGCCTATTATCCATGATGCTGATGTCTCACGACGATCCCCAACTCTGCTACATCTGGTTGCATTGCTGAGCAGTGACATCAGTAGTGTTACCGCTCAGCAGGACAGTCAGATGACGCTGAGAACGCGGCTGTGTGTGACCGGTGGTAACCTTAATGACGTCACTGTCCAATAGTCTTTAGAACAAGGCCAGTTCCTCACAAACAGTAATAACTGGCCATAAGAGATATGCTATAACAAGAAATAATGCAAATTTCAATGTTCCAAGCACCGTATAAAGAATGACGTGTATTTATCCAAATACAATGGAAAATAAAACATTTCGAATGAATAATGTAACAAAACCAAATAACACACTTCATAGTAGCAATGACTAACACAAAATTTTTTTACCAGGATGTATTATAATAACCCAGTAAAACATGAAGTACCAAAATAATTTTAAAATAAATATTTTATTTTAGACATGTTAAAATCCAGAATAAAACCGTAAAAAGAAAGGTACCAAACATGAGGAGGCAGGAGAAACAATATTGAAGTCTTTAGAAAAGTATACATAGATTGTTGGTTGATTATTGATATATAGATCCAGCTTAAGTAGTCCTATAACAATTTTATTGTGCTATGGATGAAGTGCTCATCATAAATTAAAAGGGTGTAATAGTGTTGTATATAGCAGCATGGAATGTCAAAAAATCAATTTATTATGCCACACATTGGATCAAATCAACAGGGCAGCAGTGCTGTAGCATACTGGTGCTCTCGTGCACAAAGGTACATAGATCAGCACAATTCATTAATTACATGACCAGCACCTGCTGCCAAAGTGATCGATCCAGTGCATATAAATATATAAAGATCTGCTTCTTCGAAGCTAATGCGAAACGTGCGCGTCGGGGCAGGAAGCAGGAGTATCTACATTGGTATGGAACAAATATTATACACTTTACTGTTGATATATGCTTATGTGTTGATTGTACCCACTTAGTATTAGGTGTTAGTGACAGCAGCAGATCTTTATATATCTATGTGCACTGGAGCGATCACTTCGGCAGCAGGTGCTGGTCATGTAATTAATGAATTGTGCTGATCTATGTACCTTTGTGCACGAGAGCACCAGTATGCTACAGCACTGCTGCCCTGTTGATTTGATCCAATGTGTGGCATAATAAATTGATTTTTTGACATTCCATGCTGCTATATACAACACTATTACACCCTTTTAATTTATGATGAGCACTTCATCCATAGCACAATAAAATTGTTATAGGACTACTTAAGCTGGATCTATATATCAATAATCAACCAACAATCTATGTATACTTTTCTAAAGACTTCAATATTGTTTCTCCTGCCTCCTCATGTTTGGTACCTTTCTTTTTACGGTTTTATTCTGGATTTTAATGTGTCTAAAATAAAATATTTAGTTTAAAATTATTTTGGTACTTCATGTTTTACTGGGTTATTATAATACATCCTGGTAAAAATAATTTGTGTTAATAATTGATGGTTCGGAAGTACTATTAGCTTATCAATTTGGACACTTTTTGTGAAATATAATAGCAATGACTTAGTATAGAGCACATTAAATGGCATCGGATTTAAGTGAAGCAAAAAGAATGGAGAAGCACTATGTCCTATAGAACTTGTGCATAGCATAAGTCATAGTAGCCATGTAGTATGAATTAAGGCAAATAACACACTTGAATGCAGCAATAAGATAAAGTGCTTAAAGTGCAAAGGAATAGAGGACTATATAGGTAATCATTACCAATAGACACTATGAGGCCAGTAGTGTAAGACACCAGGGAGAGACACTAGGAGGAGGGCGCACATACACCTTTTTTTTCACACTAATATAAAACAAATAAAAGTTATATACACAACGCTTTTCGGCTCTTTGCAGCCTTCTTCAGGTGCAAACAGCCGAAAGTTTTTATTTGTTTTATATTAGTGTTAATAAAACAATTTTACTTACAAGCAACCTGAAGTTCCTGCACCTTGATCTCACTTGGAGGCAAAGACAGCGCCATCACCTGGTTCTTCCTTTTGGCATCCTCGTTGTGGGATACTCCTGTCTCAGGATTCAATCCCACCTCACCAGGTCGGCCGCAGTCTTTTGCAAATTCATCCATACTACAAGCAGGAGTTGTCTCAGTTTGCACAACCGCATCAGGTGAGCAATTTCCTATAGATACTCACCCGTTTAATTGATCAAATCTTACTACGCTTAGATAGCGCCACGTTTTTTCTCCTTTAGGAAATCTCTTATAACGCAGTGTTTGATATACTTACCTTTTATGTAGATTGTTTATCTCCACTGTAAAATGTGTTCTAAAACTATGAAACTTGATCTTGTTGTGCGACAGACATGTCTACAGTGGATGAGTTAATGCAGCGCATTCAAGGAGAAGACTACTTTAATGCATCAAAGTAAGTCCTGATTAAT
Source organism: Phyllobates terribilis (assembly GCF_046119375.1). NCBI lineage: Eukaryota > Metazoa > Chordata > Amphibia > Anura > Dendrobatidae > Phyllobates > Phyllobates terribilis. Next base: position 420,902,753 of record NW_027362763.1, on the reverse strand, counting down.
TTGCCAATGAAAACATATTGGATTGCTTTTTATTATTTTTTCTACAAATTGATTGATTTCAATGCTTTTAATATATTCCTTAGCGTAAGCATGAACACGGACAAGGGAATGCTTCCACTTCCACTGCATCAGCCAGGACATGACCCACAAGAGTCATTCCAAGCAGAAGAAGCTTCACAAAACTTTCAGGATTGGAATGGTGACAAAACAAAACAGGGTGATGGTTTTCCCGCTCTTACGTTTAACAAGAAAAATATAGTAGACACAAATCAAAAGGATCAGAAAAAGCAAGAACAACCTACAATTGCTAAAGAGAAAAGTCGCTCAGAAATGTTTGCAGTCTATTCTAGCGACAGAAGTGGCCATGTAAGATTAATGCTTCGTCCTTTAAATATTGCTCATATTTTCCATATTCAGTCTTGTAAAGAAATGTTAGAACGAAGCAAAGGGTTGTAACTACTGGAACCTGTCAGGATGTATTTAACCAAGGCTCAAAGGGCCTATGTGTGAAATCTGCATTTGGATTGAAGATGTTGTCCAGGCTGAAATTAAAAGTTGAATTGTGCCATTGTGATGCCCCTGTTTTGCCTGTGTGGATGGGCAGTGATGTGACTGCATATATGCAATTTGCATACTTGCGGTCTCGTGTTGAGTGGTCTCATCCCGCTTCTCTTTTACTTAAAGAATCCAAGTGAGCCTAGTAGGCACGTGTCCGCAAATAGGCAAATTGCATACATCAAATAGATTCACAAATAAATCCACCTCATTAAGGCATAATATTTATTAGGTGTTCTGTAGAAAGTTTTTCAGACTGGCTGCTTAGATGGAACATATGCCACTCGCTGCAGAGACCATGTGTGAGTCTGCTGGAAGCAGCTGATCGTAAGAACCCAATAATTCTCCTGAACAACCTTTTACCAGTGGAGGGAAATGCATCAAGATGAGTATACTAATATAAATATGAGTATACCATGGTTTAATGTACTTGGATTTAACATTTGTATTGGTCTTTAAATAGCCTTAGCATCTCAACTGAGAGGAGTTTACTAATCTGAACGTATGCATTATGTAATTTTGGATACCCTGACTCCTCTGTATTTGTAGTGGTTTTTGTTATATAGGCTGGTTATATAATTTGGATCTGTGGTAGTCCAGAGGTCAGCTATATACACACGTGGTCAAAATTGTTGGTACCCCTCATTTAATGAAAAAAAAACCCACAATGGTCACAGAAATAACTTGAATCTGACTAAACTAATAAATTAAAAATCTATGAAAATGAACATATGAAAGTCAGACATTGCTTTTCAACCCGGCTTCCACAGAATTTTTTGCCATGCTCTTTGCCGATGTGTGACAAGTTCCTCCATCTTGCTGGAAGTAACCTTCCATTTAAGAGAATCTGTAAGAAGATTTTTTGTGAAATCTGAGAGCAGCATGATGTATGGTCAAAGAGCCTGATTCCAGTGACTTATCACTGCTTGGTGCAGTTGTGATTGAATCCTTGTTTTCTCTGCTATAGATGTAGCAGTGGTCAGAATGCCGAGCTCTGTATAACCTGCACCACTGATCAGCAGCTTCCCGTATACACACTGGCAGCTTTATGATAATGCAATCAGTGGTGGGGGCTGGGTTGCACAAATTAGACTGACTTTTTGTGCAATGTCGGCTGTGATCTCGTAGTGATTTAAAATACTGATTGGATCGAAACTACAGCAAGCTGCTGAGCAAGTGACATAACCCTGAAATCAGGCTGCCTGCCTCTACCTCATACTGCTCTCAGATTAAACAGCAAAAACCTATTGACAGATGCCATTTAACTCATGATCATCCAGTTGATTCATGAACTGTTCAAAAATATCCAGGTACACATCGGTGTTCACGGTGTTGTCAAGGAAAATGGGGCTTGTGATGTGCATCTGAGACATCCAAGCACCATAAACCAACTTTTTGATAAGGAGAGTTTTTTCGTGAGGTGCAAAGGAATTTTCAGTGGCCCATGTATGAGTGTTTTGCGAGTTATCATAACTTGACAAATGGAACCACACTTCATCCATGAACTGTGTGATGTCCAATATTATTTTGTTGTCCCTCACAAACAACTGGAACCAATAACAGTATCTGACTCTCTTCTGAATATCACTTACTTTGAGCTCTTGAATGACGTTGACACGATATGCATGAAATTTTACCCTTATTTTGTATGTTTTAGACATGTTAAACAAGATCTTCCAGTCTCCTGTGCTAGGAGTCTTGGATGCAGGGGTGGGCTGGGCCGGGTGGCAGAGCGGCAATTGCCCCCCAGGCCGGTCCTCGAGCAGCGTTTTTGGGCTCCCTGGCCGCCAGCCATCGCCACGGCCAGGCGCCCTAAACTGTGCCGCCTGATGGCAATACTGTTGCCACTCTCCTCTGCATGCGCCCTCCCATCAGGGCGCGCGGCCTGCTGGGAGGGCACGCGCAGAGAAGAGTGGCCGCTGCGCTAGTGAAAGGGGGATGGCTTGTGGGCCACAGGTAAGTAGGGATCAGCGTTGAAATGGCAGAGTTGAGTATTTATTATTCTTAATAAGGGGCCATTATACTGTAAGGAGCACTATGTGGGGTCATGTATACAGTACAGAGCACTATGCGGGGCCATATATACAGTACGGAGCACTATGCGGGGCCATGTATACGGTACACCGCACTATGTGGGGCCATGTATACAGTACGGAGCACTATGCGGGGCCATTATACAGTACGGAGCACTATGCGGGGCCATATATACAGTACGGAGCACTATGCGGGGCCATGTATACAGTACGGAGCACTATGCGGGGCCCATTATTCTGTATGGAGGACTATGTGGGGCCATTATTCTGTATGGAGCACTATGTGGGCCCGTTATACTGTATGGAGCACTATGTGGGGCCATTATTCTGTATGGAGGACTATGTGGGCCCATTATACTGTATAGAGGACTGTGTAACCCATTATACTGTATGGAGCACTATGTGGGGCCATTATTCTGTATGGAGGACTATGTTGGGGCATTATTCTGTATGGAGGACTATGTGGGGCCATTATGCTGTATGGAGGACTATGTGGGCCCATTATGCTGTATGGAGGACTTTGTGGGACCGTTATGCTGTATGGAGGACTATGTGGGACCATTATGCTGTATGGAGGACTCTTTGTGGCCATTATACTGTATGGAGGATTATGTGGGGCCATTATACTGTATGGAGTACTATGTGGGGCCATTATACTGTATGAAGGACTAATGAGGGGCCATTATACTGTATGGAGGACTATGTGTGGCCATTATACTGTATGGAGGACTAATGAGGGGCCCCATATACTGTATGGAGGACTCTTTGTGGCCATTATACTGTATGGAGGGCTGTGTGGGGATTACAATTGGAGAATCATACTGTGACGAAGTCACCATTCTTTGTTGAGGGGATTAATGTTAGTGGGTACAGTAGGGTCATTATACTGCGAGTGTGGGGGTATCATACTGTGTTTGGGGGGCACTTTTGTTTGCATCATACATTATTATCTGTTTCATTCAAGGATTTTTATCCTGTGTTAAATTACATATTTAACCCCTTAACAACATCTGACGTACTAATATGCGTCTGTGCCCTGGGACTTAAGAGCCAGACCCGTATTAGTACGTCATGGCGATCGCGCGCGCACACAGGCTGTGCGGGCGCGATCGCCGCCGGGTGTCAGCTGATTGTCACAGCTGACACCCGATGCTATGTGCAGGGAGCGGTCCTGCACCGCCCCCAGCACATTAACCCCCGCGATGCTGCGATCGAAGTCGATCGCAGCATTGCGGGGGCAAGGGGAGGTGATCGCAGATACTCACCTCCTCTTCCGGCTTCCAGCGCTGTCTGCAAAGGCTTCCCGGGTGTTGCCATGACGACCCGATGTCGTCATGACAACATCCGGGTCACCAGACAGCAGGAAGAATGTTTGGACATGCGCAGTGCATCTCCAAACAATCTTCTCCCTTTCCAGCGCTGACAGCCTGCATGGCACAGGGATGGTGCTGCATTCCTGTGCCATGCAGGCGATCAGAGAAAAAAAAGTGAAAGTTCCACAGTGGGACAAAGTAAAAAAGTATATAAACTTTCAGAAAGTGGAAAAAAAAATAAAAATAAAATTGCAAAAATATAAAAAAAATAATCCACCAAAAATAAAATATAATGTACCCATCAATAAATATTATTATTAAAAAAAAAAAAAAAAACCAATAAAAGTGCACATATTTGGTATCGCTGCGTCCGGAACAACCTGACCTATAAAACTGTCCCACTAGTTAACCCCTTCAGTGAACACGGTAAAAAAAAAAATGAAGCAAAAAACAATGCTTTATCACCATACCGCCAAACAAAAAATGGAATAACACGCGATCAAAAAGACAAATATAAATAAAAATGGCACCACTGAAAACGTCATCTCGTCCCGCAAAAAACAAGCCGCCATACAGCTCCATCAGCCGAAAAATAAAAAAGTTATAGCTCTCAGAATAAAGCTATGCTAAAAAATAATTTTTTCTATAAAATTGCTTTTATTATGTAAAAGTGCAAAACATAGAAAAACAATATAAATGTGGTACCGCTGTAAACGTACTGACCCGAAGAATAAAGCTGCCTTATCAATTTTACCACACGCGGAACAGAATAAAAAAAAAAACAAAAAACAATTCCTGAATTGTTGGTTTTTGTTTATTCTGCCTCCCAAAAATCGGAATAGAAAGCGATCAAAAAATGTCATGTGCCTGAAAATGGCACCAATAACAACGTCAACTCATCCCGCAAAAAACGAGCTGTCACATGACTGTCTGCCAAAATCTGGAAAAATTATAGCTCTCAAAATATGGCGATGCAGAAACTAGATTTACAAAAAATGCGTCTTTTAGTGTGTGACAGCTGTCAGTCATAAAAACCCCATATGATTCTGGTATTGCTGTAATCACACCGACCCGAAGAATAAAGTCGTCTAATCACTTATACCGCACGAGGAACGGCGTCAAAAATAAACTCTTGGGTTAGGATTGGGCTAGGGTTAGGGCTGGGTTTGGGGTTGGGGTTGTGCTAGGGTTAGGGTTGTGCTACCGTTAGGGCTGGGGTTGGGGTTAGGGTTGTGATGGGGTTGGGATTTTTTTCAAAAGTAAGAAAAAAAGATGACGATATGGCGACTAGTGTTGAGCGCAAGTGCTCGCTACTTGAGTTTGCATCGGGTGCTCTGGTATGCATTGAGTATCGTGGGTATTTGAGTGACATGCTCGAGTCTCTGCCCCATATGCTTCGCGGCCAAAAAAACTTTACGGGGATTGCCTGCCATGCACGAGCGATCCCCGCATGTTTTTTTTTGGGTGTCTAATAACCGTGAAACATGCGGAGCAGGGACTCGAGCATGTCACTCGAGCACACGCTGTACATGGTGCATACCTGACTACCCGATGCAAACTCAAGCTGCGAGCACTTGCGCTCAAGACTAATGACAACTTATTCAATATGATGACCTAATGTAAACAAATTCTGTGTCGTACCTCTGGGTTCAAAATGTTCACTATACACCTTAATAAAATCCTTGAGGGGTATAGTTTCCAAAATGGGGACACTTGTGGGGGAGCTCCACTGTTTAGGCACATCACGGGCTCTCCAAACGCGACATGGTGTCCGCTAACAAATTGAATGGAAAATCGGCTCAAATTGTTAGCGGACGCCATGTTGCGTTTGGAGAGCCCCTGCGTGCCCAAACATTGGAGCTCCCCCACAAGTGACCCCATTTTGAAAACTAGACCCCCCAAGGCACCTATCTAGATGCATAGTGAGCACTTGGAACCCCTAGGTGCTTCACAAATTGATTCGTAAAAATGAAAAAAAAAAAACACTTTTTCATTTTTACGAAGCAATTTGTGAAGCATCTAGGGGGTTCCAAGTGCTCACTATGCATCTAGATAGGTGCCTTGGGGGGTCTAGTTTCCAAAATGGGGTCACTTGTGGGGGAGCTCCAATGTTTGGGCACACAGGGGCTCTCCAAACACAACATGGCGTCCGCTAATTATTCAAGCAAATTTTACAATCAAAACGTCAAATGGCGCTCCTTCCCTTCCGAGCCCTGCCGTACGCCCAAACAGTGTTTTTTCCCCACATATTGGGTATCTGCGTGCCCAGGGGAAATTGCACAACAAATTTTGGGGTCCATTTTTTCTTGTTACCCCTGTGAAAATAAAAAAATTGGGTCTAAAGTAACATTTTTGTGAAAAAAGTTAAATGTTCATTTTTTTCTTCCACATTCAAAAAATTTCTGTGAAGCACCTGAAGGGTTAATAAAGTTCTTGACTGTGGTTTTGAGCACCTTGAGGGATTCAGTTTTTAGAATGGTGTCACTTTTGGGTATTTTCTGTCATAAAGACCTCTCAAAGTGACTTCAAATGTGATGTGGTCCCTAAAAAAAATGGTTTTGTAAATTTTGTTGGAAAAATGAGAAATCGCTGGTCAACTTTTAACCCTTATAGCTCCCTAACAAAAAAAAATGTTGGTTCCAAAATTGTGCTGATGTAAAGTAGACATGTGGGAAATGTTATTTATTAACTCTTTTGTGTGACATATCTCTCTGATTTAAGGGCATAAAAATTCAAATTTTGAAAATTGCAAAATTTTCAAAATTTTCGCCAAATTTCCATTTTTTTTCACAAATAAACGCAAGTGATATCGAAGAAATTTTACCACAATCATGAAGTACAATATGTCACGAAAAAACAGTCTCAGAATCAGGGGGATCCGTTAAAGCGTTCCAGAGTAATTACCTCATAAAGTGACAGTGGTCAGAATTGTAAAAATTGGCCTGGTCATTAACGTGCAAACCACCCTCGGGGCTTAAGGGGTTAAATTAGGCCATATGCTTTTTACTGCTTTTACATAACATATTATAATATTCCACTATAATTTTTAAATTAATCGTTATATTTGATAAAGAAAAACTTCCTCAATTGTAGACACTTTTTTAATAAATGTCAAGGTTGTTCCACGACTTTGTCCAAGCTTTGAACCTTGGCCCTCTGTGTATTTGAATTTGACATCCCTGCCTTTAAAGGGAACCTGTCACGTCCTATCTATCTACACTGCCCCCATTGCTTTGTTAGTGATACAATGTGCGTCACTAACAAACTTTATTCGTACTCCCATGACAGCACCACGAGAGAGGATCTGCCCATCAAGGACAGGAAACCTACAGGTTAAAAAGGGTGGCACCTCTCTCCCGCCTCAGTTTAGGTTTCCTGTCCTTGATGGGAGACCTCTCAGGCTTACCTGCAGGATGAAGATGGTCTCTTGCCCCAGACGAAATCGACAGGGTGTCTGGAGCGGGGAAGTATCCTGCCCTAGTCGGTCCTGGACCTCTGGAGACGGCAAGGCAGGGCATCCCCCCCCCCCCCCCCCCCCGCTAGACTACGCAAGAGATCTGGGCCGCGCCAGCGGGGAACGTGACGGGCGCTGCCCTATGACGTGTTTCCGGTGCGTCGGAGGCTCCACCAGAAGTGGGCGGAGCTCGCATGCAGCCAGGAAGTAGGGGACCACATGCGACCATTGTGAGCACGCCGGAGCAGGAGTTTGTTCACCGGATGGGAGGAAAGTTCGGGGGCGTTCCACCAGTGCTGATAACAGCCAGTGATCAGCCCACCTGGGGGGGAGGGGGAAATTCCTTCTGAAGACCCACCACACAGGTACCAGGTATGGCCAGTATAAAAAGAACCTGGCAACATACGGAGGTGCTTCCCAGCCCATTGTTTTTTCCTTGGTAAACATGGGAGATACACAGGAGCAGCTATCACCTCAGCAAGAACAACTGCTGCAGGAGCAGCCTTCTGGGGAGCCCTCACAACAGGCGGTGCAACGACGTTCCCGGTCTGGGTCCAATCGTTCAACTAGAAAGTTCACCGCAAAAAGCAGGAAGGAAGGTCCGGTTGTTTGGCGTTATCCTCCGCCGGTTAAGATGGATTCTTCTGCTTCTACGGTACCACATATTCCAAGGGGTAAGTGGAATCTTCGTGAAAGTTCTACTAATTCTTCTTCCTCCTTCTGTGTCTATAACTTTCTTTCAGAGCAAGAAATGTTCATTTAAAACTAAGCATAAGGAATTTGCCCTATGCAGCAATCCGCTCCCTGATGCATATAGTAAGAAATTGTGCTAACCTTGAATTGACAAGGTAATGACGGAAGAAACCCTGGGGTTTTCCTTAGGTCTAAAGACTTTAATTAAAGAAGAAATAGGCAAGGCTTTGCGAGGGAATTCTGAGTCCAGGCATTCTCCTCGGGACCCTCAGCCAGGCTCAGACTCTGATATCTCAGACATTTCTTCCTCTTCCCTCTCTTCCTCTAATAGCGAGTCGGATAGACAGTGTTTTCCTCTGCAGGAGGTTGATGCCTTGGAGAAAGCTGTCCAAACTACCATGGGCATTGTGGACACGAGACCAGAAAAATCTGTAGAGGATGTAATATTTGGGGGATTAGGTCAGAAAAAGAAGAGCTGTTTCCCCATGAATACAAAAGTTAAAGATCTTATTGATAGAGAGTGGCAAAAGCCAGACAGGAAGGGCAGCATTCCTCCCACCTTCAAAAGCAGGTATCCATTTGATGATACCGCATGTTCCTCTTGGTCAAAAGCACCAAGGCTAGATGTTGCCATTGCTAAGGCATCAAAAAAGTCTTCTCTCCCCTTTGACGACATGGGAGCATTAAGAGACCCCCTGGACAGGCGAGCCGATACCTTCCTGAAAGGTGCATGGGAGACAGCTGCAGGAGCCCTGAAACCAGCAGTGGCAGCCACCTGCACATCCAGAGCCCTGATGGTCTGGCTGGAACAGCTAGACAACCAACTAAAGGAGGGTGTCTCCAGGAAGGAGATTATTTCTTCCCTTCACCTAGTCAAGGGTGCAGCGGTCTTTCTTGCTGATTGGCAGCAAAATCATCAGCTCTATCAAATGCTGCTCGGCGAGCCCTATGGCTTAAATGCTAGCCTGGAGATGTACAAACGAAGTCTAGACTTTGTACAATTCCTTGTGAGGGGGAATATCTTTTTAGCCACACCATGGATGAACTGTTGGAAAAAGCCGGAGATCCTAAGAGGTCGCAAAGGTAGAGGCCTACTCTTTGGTTCTTCTTCCAAAGATGAGCAGAAGCCAGGGGAATCGCAATCGGACCAGGTGGGAGGGAGATTGTCGTTATTTTTCCTGGCTTGGGAACGTATTTCACATAGTAATTGGATTTTGAGCCTGATTAGATTTGGTCTTAAATTTCAATTTCAAACTCTTCCTTACAGAAGATTCATGGTTATTCCCTCTAGTTTCTCCCCAGAGCGACAGACTGCCCTCGTATCGGAAATTCAAGACCTAATAAAGAAAAACGTCCTGATTGAGGTTCCGGAAACAGAAGAGGGTCACGGATTCTACTCCCCACTTTTCCTGGTCCCCCAAACCGGATGGGTGTTTCAGGACAATCATAAATTTAAGATCCTTAAATAGCTTTCTTAAAATAGACACCTTTAAAATGGAATCCTTAAAAACGATAATAAAATCACTTTTTCCCCACTGTTATATGGTAGTTCTGGATCTTAAAGACGCATATTACCATGTCCCCATTCATAAGGATTATCAAAAGTATTTGAGGGTGGCCATTGAAATAAGAGGGATGGTTAAACACTTCCAGTATACCGCCCTTCCCTTTGGGTTGGCTATAGCCCCGAGAGTTTTTACCAAACTAGTAGCAGAGGTCATGGCCCATATAAGAGAAAAAGACATCTTAATAATCCCTTACCTTGATGATTTCTTGGTAGTGGGGAACTCTTTTGTTCAATGCGAGGCCCACCTTCAGGTAACAATTTCTGTCCTAGAAGATTGTACTAGGTTGGTTTCTAAATCTGGAAAAATCTAGGTTGACTCCACTAAAAGCTCATCAGTTCCTGGGGGTCATTTTAGATTCTGAAAGACAGTTATGCTATTTATCAGAAGAAAAGATTGCAAAAATCCAGGGCTTAGTGAAACATTGTATGGATAGACCCTCTATGTCACTCCATAAAGCCATGTCATTATTAGGGTCCCTGACCTCAAGTTTTACCGCAGTGCGTTTGTCCCAATTTCACTCAAGGGCACTTCAATGAGAGATATTGTATAACGACTCAATCCTAGATGGACGTCTAGACCGGGAGTTTACCTTGGCCCCTCGCTCCTTACAATCCCTATGTTGGTGGTTGGTACACACTAATCTTTCTAGGGGAGTCCCTTGGGAATGTAAACCTACTGCAGTCTTGACTACAGATGCAAGTGCTACAGGTTGGGGAGCTCATTTTGAAGGTAACTTAATTCAGGGGACCTGGTCAGAAAATGAGGTACAGTTTTCCTCAAATGTTAAGGAACTTTTGGCGGTTGATTATGCGCTCAATGGGTTCCTTGTATATTTACAGGGCCAGGATGTCCGTATATTCTCGGACAATCAAGTCTCAGTAGCATATATAAATCGTCAAGGGGGAACCCGTTCAAAAGACTTAATGAGAGTAGCAGACAGACTTCTTCAGAATGCAGAGGATCATTGTCTCTCCCTTTCTGCTGTCCATCTAAGAGGAAAAGAAAACGTCACAGCAGATTTTCTCAGCAGTACTTCCATAAAAGGAGATTTGTGGCAATGTGAGGTCTTCCAACAGTGGACTTGTTTGCGACAAAATCCTATCGAAAGGTGGCAGCGTTTTGTTCCCTAAACCCCAGAGAAAGTCCCCTGGCAGTGGATGCCTTCATGGTTCCCTGGGAGTTTCCTTTGGCGTATGCATTCCCTCCCAAGGTCCTGCTTCCGTCAGTCATAAGGAAAATCAGGGCAGACAAAGCCAGAATGATCCTCATATGCCCAAGTGGCCGTGGTTCTCTTGCCTCCAGAAAATGTCCATATAAGACCCCTGGGTTCTTCCGGAGATTCCGGACCTTCTCACTCAGGGTCCTTTTTCCCATCCTCCAGCCTCAAATCTCCATTTAACGGCATGGAATTTGAAAGGGCGTTGTTAACCAGCAAAGGTTTTTCCACAAATGTAGTAAACACTCTCCTATGTAGCAGAAAACCAGTTTCTACCCACATCTACGCTAGGACTTGGAGGAAGTTTCTGTCCTTTTCAAAATTTAAACCAGAGGATGGGCCCCCTATTGGGAAAATGCTAAAATTTCTACAGCGGGGTTTAGAACAGGGCCTTACCACTAGTACATTGAAAGTACAAGTTTCGGCTTTAGGAGCTTTGTTTTCTTTTGATATAGCGGCTAATTATTGGGTAGCACGGTTTATAAAAGCCTCTTTTAGATGTAGACCTATTATTAAAACTAAATCCTCTCCCTGGGATTTAAATCTAGTCCTAAATGCCTTGACTAACCCTCCCTACGAGCCCCTAGATTCAACCTCCCATAAAATTATTCTTCTTAAAACAGCCCTGTTAGTTGCCCTGACTTCAGCCAGAAGAGTAAGTGACATACAGGCTCTTTCTATATCCCCATCATTTACTCAAATTCTGGATGATAGAATTGTATTAAAGCCTCACCCAGCCTTTCTTCCAAAGGTAGTCTCACGATTCCATAGGACTCAGGAGGTTAATCTTCCAACTTTTTGTTTTCCACCTAAGAATTAGAAAGAGGAGAAACTACACACATTGGATGTTAGGAGGTGCGTACTTAAATACCTGGAGGTTTCACACAGTTTTAGGAAAGATAGTTCCCTATTTATATGCCATCAGGGGGCTGGAAAGGTTGTAAAGCTTCAAAATCTACGATTGCGAGGTGGATTAGAGAGGCCATCACCATCGCCTACTCTTCGGGGGATAAGGAAGTACCGGAGGGGTTGAGGGCTCACTCCACCAGAGCAGTAGCAACCTCCTGGGCAGAGAAGACTGGGGTTTCCATCGAAGACATACACTACAGTCCAAAAGTTTGGACACACCTTCTCATTTAAAGATTTTTCTGTATTTTCTTGACTATTAAAATTGTACATTCACACTGAAGGCATCAAAACTATGAATTAACACATGTGGAATTATATACTTCACAAAAAGTGTGAAACAACTGAAAATATGTCTTATATTCTAGGTTCTTCAAAGTAGCCACCTTTTGCTTTGATGACTGCTTTGCACACTCTTGGCATTCTCTTGATGAGCTTCAAGAGGTAATCACCGGAAATGGTCTTCCAACAATCTTGAAGGAGTTCCCAGAGATGCTTAGCACTTGTTGGCTCTTTTGCCTTCACTCTGCGGTCCAGCTCACCCCAACCATCTCGATTGGGTTCAGGTCTGGTGACTGTGGAGGCTAGGTCATCTGGCGTAGCACCCCATCACTCTCCTGCTTGGTCATATAGCCCTTACACAGCCTGGAGGTGTGTTTAGGGTCATTGTCCTGTTGAAAAATAAATGATGGTCCAACTAAACGCAAACCGGATGGAATAGCATGCCGCTGCAAGATGCTGTGGTAGCCATGTTGGTTCAGTATGCCTTCAATTTTGAATAAATCCCCAACAGTGTCACCAGCAAAGCATCCCCACACCATCACACCTCCTCCTCCATGCTTCATGGTGGGAACCAGGCATGTAGAGTCCATCCGTTCACCTTTTCTGCGTCGCACAAAGACACGGTGGTTGGAACCAAAGATCTCAAATTTGGACTCATCAGACCAAAGCACAGATTTCCACTGGTCTAATGTCCATTCCTTGTGTTCTTTAGCCCAAACAAGTCTCTTCTGCTTGTTGCCTGTCCTTAGCAGTGGTTTCCTAGCAGCTATTTTACCATGAAGGCCTGCTGCACAAAGTCTCCTCTTAACAGTTGTTGAAGAGATGTGTCTGCTGCTAGAACTCTGTGTGGCATTGACCTGGTCTCTAATCTGAGCTGCTGTTAACCTGCGATTTCTGAGGCTGGTGACTCGGATAAACTTATCCTCAGAAGCAGAGTTGACTGTTGGTCTTCCTTTCCTGGGGCAGTCCTCATGTGAGCCAGTTTCTTTGTAGCACTTGATGGTTTTTGCAGCTGCACTTGGGGACACTTTCAAAGTTTTGCCAATTTTTTGGACTGACTGACCTTCATTTCTTAAAGTAATGATGGCCACTCGTTTTTCTTTACTTAGCTGCTTTTTTCTTGCCATAATACAAATTCTAATAGTCTAATCAGTAGGACTATCAGCTGTGTATCCACCAGACTTCTGCACAACACAACTGATGGTCCCACCCCCATTTATAAGGCAAGAAATCCCACTTATTAAACCTGACAGGGCACACCTGTGAAGTGAAAACCATTTCCGGTGACTACCTCTTGAAGCTCATCAAGAGAATGCCAGAAGTGTGCAAAGCAGTCATCAAAGCAAAAGGTGGCTACTTTGAACAACCTAGATATAAGACATATTTTCAGTTGTTTCACACTTTTTTGTTAAGTATATAATTCCACATGTGTTAATTCGTAGTTTTGATGCCTTCAGTGTGAATGTCCAATTTTCATAATCATGAAAATACAGAAAAATCTTTAAATGAGAAGGTGTGTCCAAACTTTTGGTCTGTACTGTATGTAAGGCTGTCCCCTGGTCTTCTCCCTCCACCTTCTATAGGCATTATAGGTTAGATTTGGGTGACTCCTCTGATCTCACCTTTGGGAGAAGGGTGCTTCAAGCTGTGGTCCCTCCCTAATCTCCTTTCGTCTCTGTAATTCTCTTGTGGTGCTGTCATGGGAGTACGAATAAAGCCTTAGTTACTTACCGGTAACGGGATTTTTCGGAGCCCATGACAGCACCCTTATATTCCCTCCTTACACTGGTGTTTTTTGCACTCCCATAGAGTTATTTTCCTTTTTTGCACTCTCGGGGGAAGTTAGTTAAAGTAATTGGCTTAAAATGAATTTTATTTTGTTGTAATTAACCTTGGCGGTCCTCTCATGCTCTGTTAACTAAACTGAGGCGGGAGAGAGGTGCCGCCTTTTTTAACCTGTAGGTTTCCTGTCCTTGATGGGCGGATCCTCTCTCGTGGTGCTGTCATGGGCTCTGAAAAATCCCGTTACCGGTAAGTAACTAAGGCTTTTTTCATTAAAATCGGTGGTATTATAATGATTTTATAACATTATATACACTTTGTCCTACCTGCTCGTTTTCAATCATAGGGATGTGATTCTCTCATTCAGTCAGGGGCGGCGCCGCATTCAGTCACTGCTGGCGCCACCCACGTGTTTGAATATTGCTCCCAGCAAGCGCTATTATTGTGGGGCGCATGCACATTTCTACATGTCCGATGCTGGTCCCGCTCCTGCGCAGTGAGGCTATGCCGCTGTTCATGGGTCACTGCTGTATGCTTGCCCACTAGGCCGAAATTTGCCAGCCAGCCAGCCCCTGCTTTGATGCTTAGTGGGCGACTGCCCCAGGTGATGATGCATGTCTTCAATTGTATCCTTTGACCTTTTTGCCACACACCGTGATGTTCCCACATCCAAACTTCATTGTTGGTATGGTGTTTTGGGGGTGATATGCAGTGCCTTTTGGCCTCCAAACATGATGTGTATTATGGCATCCCAAAAAGCTCAATTTTGGTCTCATCAGACCTGACTATATTCTCCCAATATTTCACAGGCTTGTCTAAATGTTATTCAGCAAACTTGAAATGTGCCTGATCATGCGCTTTGTTTAGCAGTGGAGTCTTGCCTGGTGAGTGTACATACAGGTCATGGAGGTTTAGTGCATTACTTATTGTTTTATTTGAAGCAATTGTACCAGCTGATTCCAGTTCTTTCTGCTGGTTCCAGCTCTCCACAGGTGGTCCTTGGCTCTTGGACAACTTTTCTGATAATTCTTTTCACTCTTCTGTCTGAAATTTTGCACCTGGTCTTGGCTGATTTATAGTGAAATGATTTTCTTTCCACTTCCGGATTATGGCCCCAAAAGTGGTTGCTGAAATCTTCAGTAGTTTTAAATTCTTCTGTAGCCAATGCCATCTGTATGTTTTACAACAATAAGGTTGTGAAGGTCTTGAGAGCTCTCACTGGTCTTATCAATCATGAGATGTTTCTTGTGTGGCACCTTGCTAATGAGACACCAGCTGATATTATTATTCACTAAATGGCAGTATTGCCTTCTAATTACTAATAGATTTCAGCTGGTGTCAAGACTTTCCATGGCTTTTTGCACATCTTTTTTCATGTGTTAAATACTTTTTCCCTGTGTGATTTCTTATTATAACACTTAATTTATGGACATCTATGGTTTTGATTTATTTGCTTGTGTTGATTCTTACAGACATCTGGTGAGAATTTTATGTCAATATTGCATTTTAGAAATGTATTTACTTGGTGCCTCTGGGAAATTTCTGCCTTTATTTTTATTTTGTATTAATAATTATTGAATTATTATATTTAATGCAAAATTAAATGCACTAGTTTAATATTTGTTAAGATTTTTAATATTTGTTTTTATTATTTTTTTCTTCAGCCACTGGGGGCTGCCATTTTCATCTGCTGGTGTATAAGTGTCTGAGCACGACACACACCTTAAAAATGGCTGCCCATGTAAATAGGAGATGCTGTCGGTGACCAAAGGCATCTCTTACTCTGTGGCTGCCTGCAGCTGTGACCTGGGCAGGCTTTCTGGGCTGTCCAGGTCATAACTGTGGTGGGACCTGTAGCAATTTTTTTTTAATTTTTTTTTTATTATTTTTTTTTTTTTTAAAGCCTACAACTATGCTGCGAGCTACACTTTCCCTGGTCACCGCTCACAGTGTACAGTAGGAGCAATGACAGGAGGTGTAAGTATGCGGCGAACGCTGAGCGGAGGTCCTTGGATGAGGTATTGGCAGCAAGTGAGCGGTGTTCGGCAGCCTGACCTTAGTAGTACAATACCAGACTGCTGATCACCATCTTCACCCTGCTGTGATCTGAACAATGTGTATCTAATGCCCATCATGTGTGATACAACCCAGAGCTATGTATCTAATGCCCATCATATGTGATACAACCCAGAGCTATGTATCTAATGCCCATCATGTGTGATACAACCCAGAGCTATGTATCTAATGCCCATCATGCATGGTATAAACCAGATCCGTGTATCCAATGCACATAATGTATGATACAGCCCTCAAACGCGTATCCGATCCCAGCTTTTAATGCACTCTGCGTATCCAATCCCAGCTCGTCATACACATTACATCACTGCTGTCACAGAACTGGGCGGAGCGGTGTCACATTACATCACTGCTCTCACAGAACTGGGCGGAGCGTTGTCACACATTACATCACTGCTCTCACAGAACTGGGCGGGGCGGTGTCACACATTACATCACTGCTCTCACAGAACTGGGCGGAGCGGTGTCACATTACATCACTGCTCTCACAGAACTGGGCGGAGCGTTGTCACACATTACATCACTGCTCTCACAGAACTGGGCGGAGCGGTGTCACACATTACATCACTGCTCTCACAGAACTGGGCGGAGCGGTGTCACACATTACATCACTGCTCTCACAGAACTGGGCGGAGCGGTGTCACATTACACCACTGCTCTCAGAGAACTGGGCGGGGCGGTGTCACACATTACATCCCTGCTCTCATAGAACTGGGCGGAGCGGTGTCACACATTACACCACTGCTCTCATAGAACTGGGCGGGGCGGTGTCACATTACATCACTGCTCTCACAGAACTGGGCGGAGCGGTGTCACACATTACATCACTGCTCTCACAGAACTGGGCGGAGCGGTGTCACACATTACACCACTACTCTCACAGAACTGGGCGGAGCGGTGTCATACATTACACCACTGCTCTCATAGAACTGGGCGGGGCGGTGTCACATTACATCACTGCTCTCACAGAACTGGGCGGAGCGGTGTCACACATTACATCACTGCTCTCACAGAACTGGGCGGAGCGGTGTCACACATTACATCACTGCTCTCACAGTACTGGGCGGGGCGGTGTCACATTACATCACTGCTCTCAGAACTGGGCGGGGCGGTGTCACATTACATCACTGCTCTCACAGAACTGGGCGGAGCGGTGTCACACTACATCACTGCTCTCACAGAACTGGGCGGAGCGGTGTCACATTACACCACTGCTCTCAGAGAACTGGGCGGGGCGGTGTCACACATTACATCACTGCTCTCACAGAACTGGGCGGAGCGGTGTCACATTACACCACTGCTCTCAGAGAACTGGGCGGGGCGGTGTCACACATTACATCACTGCTCTCATAGAACTGGGCGGAGCGGTGTCACACATTACATCACTGCTGTCACAGAATTGGATGGAGCGGTGTCACACATTACATCACTGCTCTCACAGAACTGGGCGGAGCGGTGTCACACATTACACCACTGCTCTCGCAGAACTGGGCGAGGCGGAGTCACACATTACATCACTGCTCTCACAGAACTGGGCGGAGCAGTGTCACATTACATCACTGCTCTCACAGAACTGGGCGGAGCGGTGTCACACATTACACCACTGCTCTCATAGAACTGGGCGGGGCGGTGTCACACATTACACCACTGCTCTCATAGAACTGGGCGGGGCGGTGTCACACATTACATCACTGCTCTCACAGAACTGGGCGGAACGGTGTCACACATCACATCACTGCTCTCACAGAACTAGGCGGAGTGGTGTCACATTACATCACTGCTCTCACAGAACTGGGCGGAGCGGTGTCACACATTACATCACTGCTCTCACAGAACTGGGCGGAGCGGTGTCACACATTACATCACTGCTCTCACAGAACTGGGCGGAGCGGTGTCACATTACACCACTGCTCTCAGAGAACTGGGCGGGGCGGTGTCACACATTACATCACTGCTCTCATAGAACTGGGCGGAGCGGTGTCACACATTACACCACTGCTCTCATAGAACTGGGCGGGGCGGTGTCACATTACATCACTGCTCTCACAGAACTGGGCGGAGCGGTGTCACACATTACATCACTGCTCTCACAGAACTGGGCGGAGCGGTGTCACACATTACACCACTACTCTCACAGAACTGGGCGGAGCGGTGTCATACATTACACCACTGCTCTCATAGAACTGGGCGGGGCGGTGTCACATTACATCACTGCTCTCACAGAACTGGGCGGAGCGGTGTCACACATTACATCACTGCTCTCACAGAACTGGGCGGAGCGGTGTCACACATTACATCACTGCTCTCACAGTACTGGGCGGGGCGGTGTCACATTACATCACTGCTCTCAGAACTGGGCGGGGCGGTGTCACATTACATCACTGCTCTCACAGAACTGGGCGGAGCGGTGTCACACTACATCACTGCTCTCACAGAACTGGGCGGAGCGGTGTCACATTACACCACTGCTCTCAGAGAACTGGGCGGGGCGGTGTCACACATTACATCACTGCTCTCACAGAACTGGGCGGAGCGGTGTCACATTACACCACTGCTCTCAGAGAACTGGGCGGGGCGGTGTCACACATTACATCACTGCTCTCATAGAACTGGGCGGAGCGGTGTCACACATTACATCACTGCTGTCACAGAATTGGATGGAGCGGTGTCACACATTACATCACTGCTCTCACAGAACTGGGCGGAGCGGTGTCACACATTACACCACTGCTCTCGCAGAACTGGGCGAGGCGGAGTCACACATTACATCACTGCTCTCACAGAACTGGGCGGAGCAGTGTCACATTACATCACTGCTCTCACAGAACTGGGCGGAGCGGTGTCACACATTACACCACTGCTCTCATAGAACTGGGCGGAGCGGTGTCACACATTACATCACTGCTCTCACAGAACTGGGCGGAGCGGTGTCACACATTACACCACTGCTCTCATAGAACTGGGCGGGGCGGTGTCACACATTACATCACTGCTCTCACAGAACTGGGCGGAACGGTGTCACACATCACATCACTGCTCTCACAGAACTAGGCGGAGCGGTGTCACATTACATCACTGCTCTCACAGAACTGGGCGGAGCGGTGTCACACATTACATCACTGCTCTCACAGAACTGGGCGGAGCGGTGTCACACATTACATCACTGCTCTCACAGAACTGGGCGGAGCGGTGTCACACATTACATCACTGCTCTCATAGAACTGGGCGGGGCGGTGTCACATTACATCACTGCTCTCACAGAACTGGGCGGAGCGGTGTCACACATTACATCACTGCTCTCACAGAACTGGGCGGAGCGGTGTCACACATTACATCACTGCTCTCACAGAACTGGGCGGAGCGGTGTCACACATTACACCACTGCTCTCATAGAACTGGGCGGGGCGGTGTCACATTACATCACTGCTCTCACAGAACTGGGCGGAGCGGTGTCACATTACATCACTGCTCTCACAGAACTGGGCGGAGCGTTGTCACATTACATCACTGCTCTCATAGAACTGGGCGGAGCGGTGTCACACATTACATCACTGCTCTCACAGAACTGAGCGGTGTCACACATTACATCACTGCTTTCACAGAACTGGGCGGAGCGGTGTCACACATTACATCACTGCTCTCACAGAACTGGGCGGAGCGTTGTCACATTACATCACTGCTCTCACAGAACTGGGCGGGGCGGTGTCACACATTACATCACTGCTCTCACAGTACTGGGCGGGGCGGTGTCACACATTACATCACTGCTCTCACAGTACTGGGCGGGGCGGTGTCACACATTACATCACTACTCTCACAGAACTGGGCGGGGCGGTGTCACACATTACATCACTGCTCTCACAGTACTGGGCGGGGCGGTGTCACACATTACATCACTGCTCTCACAGTACTGGGCGGGGCGGTGTCACACATTACATCACTGGTGTCACACATTACATCACTGCTCTCACAGTACTGGGCGGGGCGGTGTCACACATTACACTATTGCTCCCATAGCAGTGGAGAGAGCGGGAGGGGGTCACACATTACTACTCCCATATATGTGAATGGAGTAGGGACATACATACCTAATCCCATCCTGTGTAATACACTCTGAGCCTTTGTATCTAATCCCAGTGTGTGGTTACATTCCGCGTATCTGACCCCAGCGTTCAATCAGTGAGCCGCACCAACAAACAGTATCAGCGCTGCCAGCTGTCCTCGGTGACACTGTCCACATCAAAGTATGACTTTACAGTCACCAAAAAAATGTCTCTACACTGTGATCCTAAACTTCATCCTCTTATTCTTTTACAAATGCCCAGAAGGGGAGGAGTGATGTCACACACATTTGAGCAGACCCCACACAATTTTACTGCGGTCGTAATTCAAGTTAGTTGTACACTAGTTTTCATGGCAAATTTCAGCATCTGCTCCCCCTAGAGTATAAAATTGGACAATATCAAAACTTTTTATATGATTTTTCAGACTTTACTCCATTAAGATAAATGTTATTTTTTTTTTTAAAAATTAAAACATTAACAGCTTACATTTTTTAAATTGTTGAAAAAAAATATTTGCGATGGCACATTCCCATTCAAAGCTTTGAACAATTTCCATTTTAGCTTGGCCGATCGCACAAACTTTTCTATCAATACCTGCAATTAAAACACGCCTTTAACTCTCAATAGAAACGATCACCTATTTGTGATCAGTCAGTCATTGGACGCTATCGGCTCCTCAGACTCTACTACAGGGCTGATTTCACTTATCTATAAACAAGTATTGTTGTTTCAGACAGAGACCAATACAATGGAGGTTAGGTCTAAAGTAGAAGCGGAGCTGGGAGATATCGCTTTGGATCAATGGAGAGAGATCCTTGAACTAATCCCAAGGTTTTCTCCTTGTGAATTCTATAGACTATAGCAAATATATCTTGTGCAAAGGGTGTACAGAGGTCCCTAGCTTCCTTTTCAAAATAGATGTCCACCCAAACACAAAAAGCCCTAGGTTTGGTAACAAGAATGGTCACCTAATACACATGATGTGGGAGTGCGTTTCGATAGAAGCCTTTTGGAGGGGAGTAGTGGATCTTATGGAGAGAGTATTTGGGGTGAGATTGGAACCGGAGCCCAGAAGAGGTATACTGGATCTTTTGGAGGAAAATATAGACGTAGACTGTCCAATGGCTCTGGGCATTGAGGATTCTTTTTCAGGCATGTAAACTGCTGAGATATCATTAGCTAGATTCAAACCCTCCAACCTTAACTGATTTGAAAAAATAAAATGAACAGTATTATGTTTATGGAGAAGAGTCTATCAGAAGAGAAACCCGATGAGTAAACATGAGTCGATGTGGGGACACTGGTTGGAATATATACTAATAAAGAGAGCGAGCGATCCTTTTATTCTCCGTCCCCTTACACTTAGGCCATGTGCTAATATTGAAATGGAACTTTCTGCATTGTGTGTCCATGTGGCATTCTTGCAGCTAATAAATGGTTAACAGCCAATGTTGATTTTAAGGGTTTGTCTCTCTTGCTATGAAAGGAAATGGTATACAATATCAAACATATCCTGCCATGATTAAGACCTATATTGTTACAGTAGTCCGTGATTTGTTTCTGTCCCATTTTAAGCAATAAATAAGGCATTTTTCTCACACTGGATTGCGTTTTGGAGTCTCCCAAGATCTTTGATGCTGCCTCCCTCTATCTAATAAATATTATGTTTTAATGAGATTGATTGTTCTGTGAATTCCTTTGATTATTGTGGATACCACAGTTAAATACCTCTAGTTGTCAATGATTTATGTGACCGCCCACCTGCATGGGTAATACAGGGGAATCGTGAGCCACAGCTGTATAGTTCACAGATGCAGAAATTTCTAGATTTTTTCCAAGGGGCAGAAGGACTTAGGCACTCACTGTGCCCCATCCACTTAAAGGGAATCTTGTCACCAGATGTTTGCTACCTCACCTGAGAGGAGCATAATGTAGAGAAAGTGACCCATATTCCAGCGATGTATCACTTAGTTTACTGGGTACAGCAGTTGTGATAGAATTAAGAGTTTCTCTGATGCAGATCTAGCTGTTCTCAGAAAGCTAACTTTGCCCTCACCACTGATTAGCAGCTTTCTATGTACATTGTATATCGACAGTAAGATGCTAATCCGTGGTGGGGGCTGCGTTTTGGACTAGGAGACATGTGGGCAGCTAGTCCAGCAGTGATAATCTCCTGCTGATAAAACACTTTGTATTGAAACAACAGCACACAACCTAGTAAGTGACACATTGCTGAAATCAGTATCTCAGCCCCTACCTCTTGCTGCTCTCAGGTTACATAGCAAAAACCTAGTGACAGATTCCCTTTAAGCCATAAGCCGAGACTCTAAAGCTAATGTCTGACATGTAGATACTAGGTTAAGCCATGCATTTATATGAAGTTCTGTGCTGTGATGCACATACTAATGATTGTCAACATAATCTTAATTTAGGAGAATAATATGCAAACAGTGGGAACTCTGCAGACACAGTTGGCTGAAATTCACCTATTTTGCATACATCTAACCAGTATGAAATGGAAAATGCCACAAAGAAACAAGGCGTGCAAAACAAGGCATTGGAGTTCTATTTTATGTACATTACACGTGTTTTATTGTAGTGTAAATGATTTTTTCTTGGCATAAAATCTATTCCATAATTGACTAAGCCGTATGCTACAAGCGCTAATCTCACATTTTATTGAATTCACAGCATCAGATAAATGAACCACATGAATCCTACACTTTTCTGATAGCTCATCTTTTATGTACTTCTTCCGGGAATGATGTCTGTCGTGCTGCGTTTTGCTTGGTGTCTTTTATTTATGATAATTGTGAATGCATTCATTTCTTGTAATTGCAAGTAAAATGTTTTTCACATAGGCTGAGAAACATGGAAGTTATCCTGCAGTAAGTACAGCGTCTTCAGTCCTGATTCATAACAAGCACCCAAACAAGATGGTCCGGAGTCCACCGTCTTATTTAAGGAGAGGACAAAACCCACATTTTTCTCATGTGAAGAGCTCCGGCTATGGAAAGCTTAGCATACAAATGAAACGGACTTCTGATGATGACAGCTTAAAGTCCAATGAATTACATACGGACTTGAAATGGAAGTCCCCTACAGCTCAGAAATCAAAAGGTATTGATGATGCCATTAAATGTAATTATTCACTAGACTGCTGTTTCCACTACTCCCATAGAAATTATTCAATGCTGAATCTTGTTTACTCCTCGTGTCACACAAAGTTCATGCCCCAGTTGTGTAGGTAAGAAGGAGAAAAGGGCTCAGGACCCTGAACAAATAACCAGTGGGGAACCCAACAATCAAACGAGTAATTTGTGAAGATGCCATAATTATTTTTTTATTCTGGGAAAACCCTATTAAAAATACCCTGCCACTAGATTCATGCTGCCTGTGGAATTTAGCTGCCATGTTTGCCTTTGAAATGCTGCTGCATTTCAGAGAAAATATAGTTTAAAAACCCACCTGGGAACTATAGGGAAAGACATGACTAGTCCACACAACCCCTGGCACACATCTTCCCACCCCACTCCAGTTGTTTAACTAGTCTCTCCCTATTTACAAACATGGGAGAGACCTGTCAATCAACTGGACTGGAGAAGGGCAGGGACTAGTCAGGTTTCTCCCCATAGTCTCTGGCCAGCTTTACAAATTGTTTTAACTACACCATAAAAATACCTAGCTGCAATCACCCAGCCAGGTTTTGATTCAAGCCGCCTGTAATTCGGGCAGCATGGTTCTAGTCAAAGGTTCCCTTGAATTATTGGGGAGTTCCTTTTTTGTTATAGTGTAGTGGAAGCACTAGCTCAGTAAATTTGAGCTAGTGCTTCCATTTAGCAAATTTGTGAAAGGGGTTTGTCAAGAAGGTGTAAAATGCTCTTAAGTAGTTTGTGGCCTATATTGTGAGTTTATCTTTTTCTCTGTTAGGTGTGTTACCTGCTACTAAATCTATACGGTTTGCAGAAAATGCAATCATTTTTCCAAAGGACAAGCTGGAGCATCAAGAGACTGCTGCTGAAGTCAAGATAGGAAACGCTAAAGACAATGAAAAGGTGTGATAAATCGTTACTTATGAAGTTTGCAATGTCTGCTCGTATTTAACTGGGTTGCTGCATCAGGACCCAACATATTGATATCCTACAGAGGGGATATGGTGACCTCCTGTCTCACTGCTTTTACTTGAAGGCATTGCAGTGAAATATCTTAAATATATGTAGATGTCAAGTGATGTTTTAAATATTGAACACCTATTTTTTAGAATGCATAAGCCATGAATATTTAACTGTTAGGGGTTTGACCCGTATTACCCCCCACCAATTAATAGAGCTGTAAAACTCATTGCATGCCTTTCATTGATTACACACCAGAGTGCTCAGTCCTTACAGTTGGCAATGCCTGGTATTCTCCTTATTCTAATCCCAGACACAGCTGCATGATTGTATTGGACCACTGTGATTGTGTAGACAATGAAAGAGATACGTCACTTAAACCTGTGGATAGGTGATGGGTCGTAGAAACTGGGCCATCAGTATTTAAATCCTACTTTACCCCCTCATAAATAATTATATTTGATCCCTTTCAGATGTCTTAATTGTTCATAACAATTGCTTTTCTACTATTCTTTCATTACCTGATCTTCTCTTATGAGTGCATCCTGGAGTGGGTCACATAATCCTTTGACACGCAGGCACTACCTTCTGTTTGTTACGTCTGATCTCCCCCCATCGGGGCACAGCATATGGTTGGAAAGAGAATAGCATGACACTTGGATCCTGATGGGGCAGGGTTGCCTTTAAATGATTGACATTGTTTCTGAGCATGCAATCTCATATTACACACGTCACTGTCCTCTGCACTGACTCTGTTGATGTTTTGTAGCACAAGTGTCTTCCCCTTCTCTACAAGCGCCACCATGTGGGTTTGTGTTAGCAAGCATCGGTAGAGTTGGGAGATATCAAGCGCAAATAGGGTCTTATCCGGTAAATTATAATATAATGTAGGCTGTCAGAGAAATGCTCACCTTCTGGGATTGTGAATCCCACAACTGGGGTACCAGGCAAATTCAGCTGCTGCAGCACCCCCAGGACAGAGATAGCTGTCATAGAGAAGGAGGTTAGGAGGATGGGAGTGGTGATCTGCACTAGCTGGTTGATTCCAAACGGATCCAACAGACGTAAAGCCAGAGGAATATTACAAGGGGTTTATTCTCAAAAATTCCTCTGGTTTTACGTCTGTTGGATCCGTTTGGAATCTCCCAGCTAGCGTAGATCATGACTCCCATAGTCCTAACCACCTTCGGAAGAGGCAGAGCATCGGCAGAGTTAGTGGACAGAGGACAGTCCACTGAGTGGACAGAGGACAGTGAAGTCTGTCTTCTCAGCTTGCACTCTCAGAAACCATGTCAATCATTTAAAAGCAACCCCGCCCTCATCAGGAGCCAAGTGACGCGTTTCATTCCGTCCATATCCTTTGCCCAGATGAGGGGTGGATTTGACATAAAAGACAGGAAGTAGTGCCTGCATGTCATCAAAACATTACGTGACCCACATCAAGATGCGCTCTCATAGCGGAAGCGCAGGTAATGAGAGTATATTAGAAAAGTGATTGTTATGAACAGTTAAGACACATGAAAGGGGGTCAAATAGTAGTGGAAATCTCCTTTAAACTAAAAGCATTAACATTTCTCATTTTGCAGCTGTATGTTCCTGATGGTCCTAAGAGAAGAGCTTCAGAAATCCATTCTGCAGATGTCGGTGTCAATGATCTGACCATTCTTCAGAGACTCCAGAATGTTGAAGACAAGTTAAATGCAGGACATGGGCAGACAGCAACTTTCCTAGAAGGCTCTTTAAGAAAGGAGCATGACTATACACATGGAATGGAAGAGATGAAAATAAATTATGAAAAAGAAATCAAAGAACTAAAACAGGAAAACTTCATTCTTCAAACAAAGGTTGGTTGTAGAATATTGGAAAAGTAGCGGGTCACATTTGGTTCAGTTTATGCTTTGTTCACATCTTGTTCAGGGGTTACATTCGAGCTATGCACCCCACATTACCACTTTCCATCACCTCACTGGCTTTACCCATCCTATCGAACATGCCACGTTCCATTAGGTTGTGAAAAACAAGTGTATTTTCACCAAAGGGTCAACCGCTGCATTACCATGTTTAATTCTGCACGCTAGCAGAGCTATAACATAGCGAACTGAGCGCAGACGGTGTTTAAGGTGGCGCAATTAACTTCTTACATGCTGCAGTCAAAAACGACCACTGTATGTAGGGAAAGTAACAGAGGGAGATTTCTCCCTCTGTCACCCATGCGCTTCCAGTACGATCACAGGGTGCTGATGGTTGCTATAAAACAAATTAAAAATTAAATTTGTTTTTAGGTGTTTAAAAGGAACTTGTTGTGCAAAAAAAAAAAAAAATGTTATTTACCTGCAAAAATAGGGTTAATCTTCAGGTAAGTAGCATTAAAATGCTACTTGCTACTGAAAACACAGCTAATGGAAGAAAATTAATTCTCCTTCTTGGAGCCGCTTGCTTTCAGTCATGGTGATGTGCATGGAGCGGTTACGGTGCAGTTACTATACTGTGAGCGGTGGCTGTAATCGTTCTCCGGCACTTTAATTGGCAACTCGCCCTGTACAGATGTGCATACGACAGATTCCCTTTAAAAAGAAAAAAAAATGCTTTAAATACAATATAGTCTAATAAAAAACACCTCCAAAAATAGTAAAAAAAAAAAAACATTATAAATTGGGTTTCACTATAACCATACCTACCCGTACTATAAAATGGGTGCAAACTCCTTCTGCTGGTTTGGGTGGACAATTTGACGCCTTAGGCTTTGTATATGATGTCCAATTTCACTTGCCATACAGAATGTATCACTACATGCTGTTCTTCTAATCCGTATGTACAGAAGTTCACCTCTTACTGTCATTCCAGTACTTTGATGTGAAGTATCACGGCACAGTCGTGTTGCAAGTCAAAACGTACTTTTAATGCGGCAAAAAGTATCTGTACAGGATTCAGGCCAACGTTTTGGTCCTCAGACCTTGCTCACGGCTTACAAAATATATATATAAATATGTACATCAATAAACAAAATTGTGATGAATACATCATATAGTACAGTGAAAATTAGAATATAATATAAAAACTGCAATGCGAGTACAGAAAATACATTTATGCATAAATAAATGAATATACAGTAAATATGAAGTAATGGTAAGGTAAGCAATGGATGGAGTAAGAGTAGGATAAACTGAAAGTTGGAGGCAAAAAATTAAAATAAAAGATCAAAATGAGATGAAAGGAACAAACTGAAGGTAAGAGGAAGTGCAATATGTAAGGTAGGTAAAAAGACTGGGGGGAGTAAGAGAAAAAGAAAGAAAGAAGGGAAAAAGTAGTGGGGAGAAGAAAAAAGAGGAAAGAAAAGTGTCCCAATAAAGTAGAAGGAAAACCATATTGAAGAAAGGAAAGCTGCAGTAAGAGACCTATAGGAAGAGGGAGATAGACCAGGTGGCCTGGGGTGAGGATGAGAAATCACAAAGTAAAACAGCAGTTAAGGGAGGATAAACTGCAAAATGGAGACACAAAATGAAAGAAAAGGCAGAGGAGAACACTGGGTGCCTTGGTGATCTGACATGTCCTTTGGAGTTGTTGGGAAGGGCAATGTTAAGTTCTTGTGATTTATTCATGTTTACCTTGAAGTTGGAGAGATTGCTAAATTCATCTAAAGTTTCTAGTACTGCTGGGAATACCACTGAAGGGTTTATGAGCAACAGTAAATCGTCTGCATATGCAGCGACTTTATGCTCTCTTCCGCCACATCTAACATCCTCTAGCCTCTCGTCTGTTCTGAATCTTTGTAGTAATGTTTCCGTTGTCACGATTAAGAGGAGAGGCGAGAGGGGACAGCCTTGCCTGGTGTCATTGGTGATGTTGAAAGAGGGCGACTGATAAGTCATTCACTAGGACGCACACCAAAGGGCTGCTGTACATGGAGAATACTGCGGAAATGAATTGTTCTGGAATATGAAATGCTTACATTGTTTCCCACGTGTACAGCCAATCAACACGGTCGAAGACTTTTTCTGCGTCCGTTCCAAGATGCACTAGAGGAGTAGAGGT
This sequence comes from Phyllobates terribilis, assembly GCF_046119375.1. Taxonomy (NCBI): domain Eukaryota; kingdom Metazoa; phylum Chordata; class Amphibia; order Anura; family Dendrobatidae; genus Phyllobates; species Phyllobates terribilis. The sequence continues at coordinate 420,874,667 of NW_027362763.1, read as the reverse complement.
TTTTTGGGCGATGAGTTTTTTTCGGATAAAAGATTTAGCTTTCCTTTGCTTGATTTGTGCTAGCATACATTTAATTGGCTTATCTTCATGCACATAATATTTATATTTATAGTAAGGGTAGCTTTTTGCCGATTTGTATGTTCAATAAAATACTTAGTTCTGATCATTAGAGCCAGATTATCGCTTAGGTTGGAGGCACCAACAGGACAAAGGAGTTGCAATAAAAGAAAAGAAAATGTATAAACGATGGAACCCTAAACTCTTTGCTTAGGAGGAAGAAAAAGAAAAGCCCAGAGGGCTACGACCCAGGGTCACCTCTGGTCTAGGGATCAGTCTGTGATGCGGGATTTCGGTGTCAGCTTGCCCGTTTTCGTTCTCGGTTTTCCCGGTCGGCCATTGGAGGTGACTTCACAAGAGGCAGTTGGTGGGACCGGGAGTAGTTTGGAGAGACCCTAGATCATGCACCTTCGATATGAGGATGTCCTCTTTGACTTTGAAGTTGAGGAGCCGGCATATTACATCCCTCGGGGGTTCATATGGTTTGTGCTTTGAATTATTATTTCATCTTGGTAGTTTTCTCCAAGTAGGGGAATGAGAGATTTCACCGCGGTAAGAACAGATTCGGGAGGAACTGTTTCCCGAAGGCCTCTGATATGTAAGTTGTTGTGGTGGCCTCTGTATTCTTGATTTTCCAAAGCATCAAACTCTGAGTTTAGGTATTCTTGGCATATCTGAACCCCTTCCGTTGTCACTACAGAGAAGTTACAAAGGGATTCTTGTGTGCTTTGTGGGGATTTAACTCTTGATCCAATTTGGTTAATTTTTTTTGTTTCACGTCCTGTATTTCCTTTGAGTGGGGTTAGAGCTTTGGAGAGAGCTTTTTGGATTAAAGGGCGGGAGACCGGTAGTGAGTGGAACTGGGTGGAACTATCAATATCGCTGTCATGTTCCTCAGAGTCGATTCCCTTTGCTGTGTCACTGGGTTCTTTTGAGAAGGTCATACTTCTGTTGGACGCTGTATGGTGAGTTGTAAGCGTCTTCTTGACAAATTTCTCCATCTCTCCTTTTTGTGTTCTTTAATTAACATTTGTTTCTCTGGAAGGGCCTTCCCCAATTTTAACCTTTTTGTAGGGATGAAATTATCTGTTGATATGTTGCATTTGACTGGGTTCCGTCTTGTTATGTGGAAGATTTACATGTTAACAGTAGTTGCTTGTGGAGCTGAGATGGGGATCTTAACTGTAATCCCTTTTTCAGCCACAAGGTGGTAAAAGAGCTGCAGCAATTAGACGTATTCACATAAAGCAGTGCTATATAATTCTATTCCTTTTCTACTCTCTTTTATAGACGTTATAGAGTCATAGAGTTCTTTATGAAAAGAGGACAGCACAAGAGAAAAATAAAAGTTGTAGGTTTGGCTTGAAAAATGGATTCAGGCACCGTTTAGCTGGCGTATCAGTATGTAGCAGCCTATATGTCTAGTCAATTTAGCTTGAGGGTTTATTGTGTTAAAAGTCTAGATGGTAGGTTGCACCCCTCAAGCTATAGTGCCAGTTAGATCTGTGAGTTAAACAGTGGGTCCTGTTTGATTGACAGGCGCCCTGTGGGAGCAGGTTAGGGTGGCAGTGAAGGGGCTGCACAAGGTCCAGAGTGGCACCTTGTTTAGACACCGGTTTGGTATCTATCTGGGTTTGAAAGCTCTGAACTCTGCGTTGTTGGCTGTGGCAGTGCATGGTGGATGCAGAAATCTTTATGTCTGGTATCTCTGTGCTTCTTTCAGGGAACGATGAGGTGTTTTGGAACCAAAGCGGTGTTATAAAAGGGTGTCTTAAATGGGGAGAAGCTGGAGCTCCTCAAAAGCACTTCTGTCCTGGTTGGAGTGCAAGACCCTGTGGCAGATTTTTTTAAGCTGCCACCATCAAGAGGAGTGGGTTCTCAGTCAGTGCTCAGCTCGATCATTGCACTTTCGGGAGAGGTTTCTTTGCTACAAGAAAAAATAGAAATGTTCCAACTTTCTTTTTCCTAAATGCATGGAATCCCCTAGTGGAGTAAATGCACTGCTCCAAATGTGGGTTTTCGATCTGGTCTTTGTCTTACTCCTTTTTCTTTGATCCCCGTAACCAAGTTATCTTTTTGTGATTATTGCCTTCATCAGGTGAGTGTCAGAATTGACAGCCTTGTCCTCTAAATACTCTTTCACATTTTTTCCACCAGGACAAGGTAATTCTCTGTTGAAACCTTCATCTTTGCCAAAAATATTATCTGCATTCCACCAAAATGAGGCTATTGTGATGCCCTCCTTTTGGTCTTTTCCTTTTTATCCTAGGAAAATGTCCCTTCATAAATTGTGCATAGTCCACTCATGGCAAATCTGCCTGGTTCAAACTGCCTCCTGCTGGTGGTGAGACTCACTGTTTATTCTTCCAAAGGGTTTCAGACAGGGTCTCTCAAAATCCTAATCCACCATAGCCCATCAAATCCATTCAGCTGTAAAATAGGCCTACCGCTTGAGAGGCAAAGTGGCACCATACCATGCGACCGCTCATTCTGCCTATACAGTGGGGATGGCACAGGCTATTCATCCCAAGTCCACTGCCCTAAATATGTGCAAAGCGACTATGTGGTTAATGCTTTCGCCAAATTGTACAGGGTGCATGCTTATGCCTCTGCGACGCAGCACTAGGATACAAGATTCCATGGTTCACTAGACTTGTTCCAACCCTAGAGACTCCTTTTGAATGTTCAAAGGTCCTGTGTCCCCCAAAAGCACAGACAAATAAGTTGGCTTTTTGTTATTCAGAAACAGACCGCTCTCGATCCCACTCAATGGCATTGATATTTTTTTTCTGCAACCCTGAGCATTCTGTACATGCGGTTCTGCTTTCCTTGAGTTTTTTTATAGTCATTGTTTTTCAGTGCTTTTGCGAATGTGAAGCAATCTTTATTGATGAAGCACTGAAGGAGAAATGGTTTTCAAAGATGTGATCATATTCAGCACAACGGATGCAGCAGTCAAATCTTTTTTTGTGTGTGTATTTTAATATTATACCAGATTCATGAGACAAAAAAAAGGAAAATTGATAGAACTTTTTATTTTTATGAAGGACAACGAATGACAATGCCCAGGTATTATCTTGTCTGTCTGGTGAGGCCCCATTATAAAAAGTTTTAGTTGTAACTCATGTGTTCTTTAATCCCTATGACAAAAATCTACGTTATTGTCAGGTGCTAGTTCCCTCACCATGACTTGAATTTTTGTCATTGCTTCAAACTGTCACTGCGATATTGGGAGATATAGTGAATTGTATGATTTTAGGTACTTTTTTTCAGAAGACCTACAGAACTTAATGGCTGTGCAAATCAGTCTGTAAACCTGTCATAGAAAATATTACAAATCTCTCTCTCCCTCTGAAATACCTCTCACTCTTCCCCCTCCCCTATACCATTTGCAAGGGACAAGAGCTAGCAATCTAAGGAGCAGTCTCTATGCAAATGGCAGTACACACAAGAAGTGGCAAACTCAATTGTCCAAGCTAGTTACCTTACCAAATGGAGAGCGTATGGGCCAGAGACTGAAGGGGATGAGAAACATTTCTTTACGGCTTCAAAGGGAAACTATCACATTCCGTACAATAGCCGGGTCATTCTCATTTGCACACTCCTTTTATCACCAGACCTCAGGCAGACTCGTAGGCACCGACATGAAATATGCAATATCGGAAGTTGTATAATTCTGGTTGTGATGGGACACACATTTTTAGCGGCGGTGCTAACTAAGAAACAATATGCACCTTTTTTCGTATCTGTGAGCCCCGCTGGTGAGCTGTAACGCAAGAACACAAAAATAACGGACAGCAGTCGTGTCGTGTGCTCTCTAAGTAAAGGTAAAATCGCAATAAAAAAGATGGCATTGCTTGCTAATTTCTGCGATCAACCAGCAAGCAGTTATCACAGAAGTTAGAGATCTAATAAAAACATAAAGGGAGGAGACCAGCCAACGTGAGGTCATCACAGGGGAGTGTGTGGGCTGGGTCCCCTTCGGCATAAAGATCAAGCCGAATATTGATCTATACTCATGCTGGGGTAAACATATTTTTGTAAGCAGGGGTCATGTTCCATAACGATCCATTGGAGCGCCCCCCTCCAGCTAAACTGAATCGTCTCTGCGATCGGTCTAGTAAGTTTCTTCTATTAATCCCTTTTTATTTTGTGTGACTGTATATGCTGTATTGTTTTATCCTCCTTTGTAAAATCTTTTGTATATTTTTTAATAAACACTGCCTCCCTTTTGGATTAAATATAAAATGTAATAGTTCTGTTTCTTCTGTTTTGTAAACGTTCCTCCCCCGAAGCCATATACGCTACTCGAAAGCTGGCGTCCAATCAGGCCTGTAGTGGATTTTATATTTTTTAAAAAACAAAACTGATTGGTGGTGGCAGCAATTAATCTTACTGGGTTATCGAGAAGCTGGCAGTGACTATATGGGGGCATATACACATATTTTGTGCGCTGGAATTCAGAAGTGTGTACGTCATACGCTCACTGCTTGCTTGCCGATAGCTACGTAGTGAGTAATCAGGATCGTGCGTGTGGATAATACCTGACAATACCCTTTAATTTACTTCTAGCTACCCTGATTGCTATAGAAAATATCTGGCATCTTTTCAACCAGTCAGAGATCTTAAAATTTTGGAGGCTTCTTTTGAACATAGGACTTGATAAAAAGCCCACAATAAGGTCTTGCTGGTCAACAGATGTCCTGTATGACACCTCAATTTATAGAGATGTAATGAAGATCAAGAGGTTTGGGGACATAATGCGCTTAATTTATTACAGCGATAATTCGTTATTTCATTAATGACCCCAGCCATGATCTGCTCTATAAAATAAAACCTCTAATCACCCACTTTAAATGAAAATTTTCTCATTTCGAATCTCTAGTCTTATTCAGAGGAAGATTCCATTTTGGTTTTGTCAATGTCTTCCATGCAAATGGGCCAGGTTCATCATGAAGGTTTATCAAATATGTGAAAGTGGTACCGGCTATGCCTATCAATTTAGATTTTTAAAAACCTCCAGTATCAACCCACCCTACCACCATGCCTAAAACTAGTGACTGGATAGTATGGAACCCGATGTACCCACTACTAGAAAAGGGGTATGACTTGTATAAAAGTTGTCAGTGTACAAGTGCACCCCTTTGCAAGTGCCTTGCTAAAAAACAAACTCATTTATTATACGTTAAAGCTAACGAGTCCTCCCAAAGCTCCTTTACAATTAAATTGTTTTAAAGGGGTTGTTCAGGCTCGGTTCAATCCATGTGACTGCAGAATGCCGAATCATGGCAGCATGCGGTGCACATGTCACAATATCCCGGTGCGAGCAGTCGGTCACATTACTGCCTGAATGCGATTTGCATAGATGCAGTCTCTTTATGCACTTCTCTTGAAAGAAGCTGAAGGTGTCAAGTCTGTACTTGACTGCGTTTATGCATATCACGTACATGTGGTTACGTTACCGCTCGTTCACATTGGGAATACTGAGAAATCGTGATCACATGCGCATTGCACACTGTCACAATTTGGCAGTCTGCAGTAACATAGAGCAAGTGAAGACTTTTGCCCCAAGTCTGGGCAGACCCTTTGGCCTCCATCCTTGCAAATGAGAGCAGCCCTGTACCCATAGGTGGGACAAATGCCATAATATCCAAGCCATACTGCATACAGCAGTATGATAAAAAATAAGGGGTGCGTTGACCTTTCTGACCGGATGTTGCAATCCTATTTTGTTGCGCAAAGAAAGTGCAACATGTGACCAAAAACAATCCCAAAATTGCTTGAATGTGCAAAAGATCTCTGGAGTTATTCCCTGAAATGTTCACACACAACAGATTTATGAAAACTGGAGGTGTCATTAACGGGTTAATGAGTTGTTCATTCTCCTTCTGCTAGCATGCTGACTGGTTTGATTCAAGGGCTATAGGGAGGATGGGGGGGAACACAGTGTCCTCTTACAGTGGCATCAGCTGTCATCCAAGTTCCTGTGTCCCCCAGTATGATAAAAAGCTTTTAGCACTTAGTAGTAAAAATCAGATTTTTCATGTGCTTAGTCCGTCATCAATTGATCAACCGTGTAAAAGTGTAGTTTGTTTTCACTACGACCTTTAAGTCTTCATTTTTATTCAGTTACATGCAGGGGAAGAAAAAATCAAGAAAAGGAGCCATCTGTTCGGAGATCAAAATACCCCTGTAACAGAAGAAAAAATGCGGCAAATAAGACAGGAAATAGTGGAACAAGAGACTATTCTTCATGGCTACCAGCAGGTACTGTATTAAGCATCACAGTAAGGCCTCATTCACACATCTGTGAGTCGCTTACATGTTCTATCCGTGATTTTCACAGACAGAACACATGCCCATTATAGTCTATGGGGCTGTTCACATAACTGTTTTCTGCGGACTGTGTGTCCTCAAAAAAAATCCTGGAGGCATAGCCATTTTTGATTGGAGTCACAGATCAAAATTACCCTCACATGTCTGTGGTGCTGTGAAAGTCAATCATAGCGTACGAATGGGATCAATGTGCAGTCTGTGTGCTGTCTGTGATTAAAGGGGATATCCTGGACTTTATGAAAAGCAAAAAAAAGTGCCCAAGTATTAAAAGGCAGGTAGTTGCTACCTATCTGACCCATCACCGTTGTTCATCGACAGAGTGGCGGCTTCTTTTCCTCCCTACCTTGTCGGCGGGGCGTGACTTCTGACGTCATTCTGATTGACAGTCAGTTCCCTCAGTTAGGCAGCGGGAATCCGGATGTCGATCAGAATGACGTTGCTGAAGAATAGTGCCCGGCACAACAGGCGGGTAGGTAGCAACTACTTGCCTGTTAGTGCTTAGGCGCTTTTTTTGTTTTTCACAAAGTCTCAGATATCCCCTCTAACATTGCAATAGATAGGAGAAGCTTTGTAATTTATTTACTTTTACATATGTAAAAATCACTGACACATTGATGATAGAAACTAGAACCCTCACCAAGCTCTCATGAAAATCAGATCCAAAACACTGATAAAGCTAGGAACGTTTTTTGCATATGTGAAGAATCCCTGATGTCTGAATGAGGCCTGAACCTTTCCAACACTCTGTTTTTCCTCAAAGGCCATTTTTTATATTGGAACTCCTGCATCTATGTTTAACATAACTGGAATCATAAAAGTTTAATTAAAAAAAAATTTAGGTTATGAGCACACATGCACAGGACAGATTTGCTAAAGATTTTCAGTGAAGATTTTGCACCAGAAATCTGTAGCAAACTATTTTTTAACTGAAACAAAATGGGGTTTCCAAATATTATTGACATGATGAGTAGAAAATGGTGGGGATATTAGAGGTTGCTGCAGAATTTAATATTTCCAGCATGGTGTATTTTGCAGTAGGAAGGCTGGTGGGTTTCACTTTTGCGCTTTGCTTCACAGTGTACAGAGATTAAGTAGCAATTTTTATTGCTAATTTGCTCCAAATTTTTTACACCACATCTACCCAGTGTGAACATAGCTCTAAAATGAAAATAATATAAAAAGAAGAAGTGAGCAGCTCACCCATCCACGAGTGCATAAGGAAAGAAAGTCCACAGAAAAAGGAAGGTTGATCCAGCACTTCAAGAAGATGCAAACTTTATTCCATTAGTAATCCATCCATAAAAACATGTTTCAAAGGAAAATCCACATCATAGGAATAGATTAACCCTCCGTCAGGGGCAATATGTTTCATAACGAGTTTAGGGGCATTGCGCCTGTCAGGCACAGGCTAGAAAATTGGCTATATTTTCCTTTTTTTTAAATTTCAATGCTCTAAAAGTGATCAGTTACCTTAATAGGAATGTAATAAATGAGAATACACATAATCACACAGCCTTTAAAGTTAGGAAGGTACTGGGAGGAGGGTGTTTCCCAGACAAACCACTGAAAATAGAGAAATGAAACTAAGTGAGCTGCGCCTGTCAGATCAGTTGCCCCCGACGGAGGGTTAATATATCATTCAACGAGAAAGTCCCAAAAGAAATATAATAGGGTCCTGGTTCTTCTTTCTCCTACTTTCCCTAGAGAATACAGGGACATAAAAATACACTACTATGTACAAATGTATCAGTACCATCTCCCTGTGAATATGGTGGCTACATCGCAGCTTCAATTATACAGAATCCTCCCATACTTGTTAGCGTAGACTGTGGCTCATTGCTTTAGCTACTGCCTGCAATGATGTAGATTGTGTGTTCGATCCATGGGAACACCAGATCTCAAGAAAAAAATAATTGTTTATATATTTAATGTGTGCAGAAGAGAAAATGTTATTTTTGTGATTGTTTTTTGTTCCTATAAAACTAAAATCTGGCTTTTTCTTCAACTCTAGAATACAGGGACATAGAAGTACACTTCTATATACAATGTATATCTATGTACCAGTATAATCTGGCTGTGGCTTTACTGCCTGCAGTGCAGCTTCAAGTATACAAAATTCTCCTATGCTTGTTTGTGTAGGCTGTGGCTCATAGCTTTAGCAATGATAAAGGTTGTGGATTCGATTCTCAGGGAGACCAGATCTCAAGAAAAAAAAAAAATGTTTATATAATTAATTCTAAGTGTGTGCATAGAGATGCCGGCAGTAGATTACTGAACTGCTTTCAGCAGACAAAATATTTTCTTTAAAATGTATCACTTACCATTTTTATGTTCTAATCTGTCCCTACAAAATATTAGCTGTACCTTTTTTATTTTTTGATTTGTTGTCTAGGAAAAAAAATGTGATTATTCTAGATTTTCTGTGAAGGAATAAATAAATAAAACTTAACAAAATAAAAGCTTTCTTCACTGTATTTCTTTTCCATCTTTCCAGGAAAATGAAAGGCTTTATAATCAAGTCAAAGATCTCCAAGTTAAGAACAAACAGAATGAACAGCAAATGTTTCAAGAAAATCAGGCACTAAGAGCAGAGCTTATTTCATTAAGGTAAATTGGCATAATGTATGTAATAATAAGTGCAGCATGATGAGTGTAATGCATATTATCCACTTCCAGGAGAAGAATAAAGCTGTGGTACTCGCAAGCAGTCTTTAAAAGCTTTCTTCCATCAGATAAAAATCCCAGCATAGTGGATGCAATCAAAGGAAACACCGGCATTTCATATTGACTCCTTGATGACCAGCCTTATTTTTTTAAATGGTTAAATTTTTTTCAAATAAAAAAAAATATATATATAATTTTTTTTTTTTTTTTGCAGAGAACATTTACATTTCTTTATTTTACATTTACATTTTCCTTGATTATTTACATATACAGTTGAGTCCAGAAAAATTTGGACAGTGACCGAATCTTCGTGATTTGGTCTCTGCATGCCACTATTTTTTATTTAACGGTTTCACGGCATGCACCGTACATGTATAAAAGCGGGTGTTTGGACCCGGCAGGTATGGCTGTGTGTTACAGTCAGGACCTGCTTCTAACAATTAAAGGTTGGGCGGAGTTAACCTGTTAAATGCCACTGTCAAACTCTGACAGTGGCATTTAGCATGCGCCATGATCACGGGTCGTCAATGGGTTGCAATGACAGCAGGGGGTGTGCTGAAGATCTCCGTGCTTGTCATTATGGAACTCCTTTGAAACCCTGCATGTGGCTGGGCTTCAAAGGAGACCATGATTTTAGATATATACAGCTATGCTGTGGCATTGCTGTATATAGCACAGGCGATCAGACAATCACAGATTCAAGTCCTCTAAGGCAGTGTTCCCCAACTCCAGTCAAGGCCCACCAACAGATCATGTTTTCAGGATTTCCTTACCATTACACAGGTGGTGGAATTATTGCCTGTGCAGGTGATGTAATTATCACCTGGGCAATATTAAGGAAATCCTGAAAACATGGCCTGTTGGTGGGCCTTGACTGGAGTTGGGGAACCCTGCCCTAAGAGGGACTAACAAGTACAGTGAAAAGTAAAAAAAAAAAGTTGTAAAAATTAAAAAACATAAGTTCAAATCATCCAACTTTTCCCCCATTAAAAATAAAGAAAACAAAAAATGCACATATATTTTGTCGCCACATTCAGAAAACTCCGATCTATCAAAATATAGCAAAATTAACCCTGTCGATAAACACTGTAAGCGAAATAAATGTAAAAACACCAAAATTTAAGTTTATTTTGGTCACTGCAATACCACAAAAAATGCTATCACTAGCAATCTAAACATAATATCTATCCCAAAATGATATAAATAAAAATGTTGTCTAGCCCGCAAAATATATGCCCTCACACTACTCCATCGAAAAAATAAAAAAGTTATGGGTCTCAGAAAATTGTGACACATCCTCTAAAAAATTTTTTTTTTGCAAACTTCAGATTTTTTTTTCACCACTAAAATATTAAAAAAAACTGGACATCGTATCTTACTAATGAGCAGAATCATATTGCCATGTCTTTTTTTACCATAAAATGTACACGGTTAAAACAGTTCCCAAAAAACAATGTCAGGATTGCTCTTTTTTTTCACAGTTTTTCACCACTTGGAATTTTTTCCTATTTTTCAGTACACTATGTGGTAAAGTGAATGGTGTCTTTCAAAAGTACAACTTATTATCCTGCCAAAAACAAGCCCTCATATGTCTACGAGGACAAAAAAGTAAAAATGTTATGGCTCTGGTAAGAAGGGGAGGAAAAAACAAAAACGGAAATTGGCCGGACCGTGAAGGGGTTAAAATTAAACAACTGAGATGCAATTGAAGTGTAGACTTTAAGGGGTTGAACAAACATATCCTGTGAAATGGTTAGGAGTTGCAACCATTTTTCTACAAAGTCTCCTCATTTCGGGGGCTCAAAAGTAATTGGACAAATTAACTTGACCATAAATAAAATGATCATTTTTAATACCTTGTAGAGAATCCTTTGCAGGCAATGATGGCCTGAAGTATGGAAGTCATGGACAATGAGAGAAAGGAAAAGCAATTCAGAAATAGGTGCACACCTATACATACAAAAATTATATTTTATCGACACAGTAAAGCTCCAAGATTAAAATTAATTAAAAATCTATAATGCCTCAAACACACATAAGTTAATACAGCCAGGTTTGAATCCATATAGTTATACAGAGTAATACAGCAATGTTAGTATCCCAAACAAGAGCCCAATAGAGAACAAGGTCAATAAAGTAACCATAGTAAATATGTAACCAGACAAAAATACAAAAAAACAGTCCCTATATTAGAAGTAGTGGGTAAGTAAAGTACAGGCAAGGCCATATTGGCGCTGTCATACTGATTAAAATGATACCTCAGTTGAAGAAATCCGTTTTGCAGATTTTCTTTTATCTTTGTTTGAAGTTTCCTTGAATTCGTATCTTCGTGTTTCGGGGCGGGCCTGTGGGTAGGGTCTTCAGCTTTGTTCTGTTCCCTCTGCTCTATCTGGGAGTATTTTCTTCTTTATTTAAAGGGTTTGTCCACTACTTTTACATTGATGCCCTATCAATGTATGATTGGCCGGGGTCCCGCACGCGGCACCCCCGCCGATCAGCTGTTATCGGTGCCGTCGGCCGGAAGTGCTCACCTGCGGGGCTCCGCTGTCAAGTGGTAGTGGCCGCCGCGGTGTACTGCACATCCGCCTCCTATTCAATTGAATGGGAGGCGGATCTGCAGTACCCCGCGGCGGCCACTACCACTTGATGGCAGAGCCCCGCAGGTGAGCACCGGCGGCCGCCGACGGCACAGATAATCGCTGATCGGCTGTTAAAATTGTGTGTACATTGATCTACGAGGCTTGGACATATATATATTAGTTTTAGACCGAATTTTTCTGGTACATGTTATGTAGTTATTTATATTTTCAAACTTTTCAACTTTCCAGCAAAGATGGGGAAGCTCATGGGTAAAGGAGAAACTTCCTTTGCCATAGTTGGCAAATGTCCTAACACATGCCTTCCTATGGATGAATTTTCATGCTTGTGATTTTGTTGCAGATAGTTCTGCAACAAACGAGTCAGATGAATTGATTTTCAGCTGCGGAAATTTCTGAAACAAAATCTGCTGGTGGCTGCACACATTAGATTTTCTTTCCTGCTTTCCAGTGCATCACATGAAAAAATGAATGGTGTCATTGAAAAGTACAACCCGTCCCGCAAAAAATAAGCTGCTGTATTGACAGAAAAATAAAAAAGTTATGGCTCTTGGAAGAAGGAGAGGAAAAAACAAAAACCCAAAAATGAAAAATAGCCACGTTGGGAATTTTTTAATTTGGGGAATGAAAACCTTGAATGACCAGTGAGGATAATACCAGTCGGAAAAATATGTAAATCAGGATAGCACAATATTATAAACAGGAGTAGGCGGGTGATAGAGCTAAAACATTCTGCTACATGAATCTGGACCCAAAACTAAAAAGGAAAAAAGTTTTGCAAAAAGTGTTTATTAAAAATATTCTTCACTTTATGTCTAATGCTCCTTTTCAGAAGTACCTTTCCATAGTTACTTTGCAAACAATCCCCAAGCAGTCTAATCCTGCAGTCAAATGTCAGTCTTTTCCATCTCAACCCTTCCTTGTCATTTTATATGTTATAAAGAAGTTATCATGGGGTAGATGGGAGCGAACCATACATGATTGCAAGATTCAGTTGCAGCGATCTAACAACGGGCACACTGTAACTGGTCTGCATCAAAGCTTGCTTTTAACCAAGACTTTGTACATGTTCCTTATTTTGCTACTGCTATGTTGTTAAGTTCCTTGCCCACACCATCTGCAGTGGGAATTTGCTAACCCACTGCTCCAACTGCCAGGATTTATGGCCCCCATACACATTAGACTAAAGTCGACTGAACCCACCAATATCAGCAGGATCAGCCAACTAATGTGTATGGGGGCCTCCTGTCACGCAAGGTGTGGGAAAGACTTAGTGCAACATAAAGGGAAGAGGGAAAGGTTGCCCAGACTCTAGGGAAAGGGAGACCTCCTGGCTGATAGAATATCACCCTGTCTCCCCTAACGTCCCTATATTGACTCTTCACCAATCACCGCACACTTTCCTTCCCCTGTCTTTCCCTGGCGTTTGGCCCTGGTTAGGGATGGAAAGGGATGAGCACTAGTCGATCCCCACTGAACACTAAAGACAACAAAGGAGAGCAAACAAGGGAAAATTGCTTCGCTTTAGACAACTCCAGACACATGCGCACACGTCCTCAAGCACCAGAGAGGAAGAAGTGCTACGCTCACTCAAGCCTTCACAAGAAGTAATGAATATCGCCGGCACCTCCCTCTGACACAGAGCAGGTATTTATACACCCAGGCCAGGGTGTTAATTAGCCAGAGGAAGGTAGCCGCTGGGTCCTAGAGACAGCCTCTAACAAGGTGTCTGTAGTGCCAAACATAGAGATCTCCTGCAACCATCTGCAGGGCGACTGTCTGTCACTTCTGACTCACCCGTGACACCTCCAAATTCTTGCCTGAAAGATGATGTCAGGGGAGAAAAATTTGTCCTGCTGAATTTCAGAGGAGATAAGCCACTAGCAGAGGAGTCTGGCAACTGCTCTCCTAGAGAGCACAGCAGCGTTCTGCTGAACATTCCTGTTTATGGGGAACTTGAGACATAAAGATGATGGCGGAATGATCTTTTGGCCAACAGCTACCTAATGTGTATGGGTACCTTTTAGAATGTAACCCTCAGGTGATATAGTCAAGAGGTCTAAACTATGAGACCCCGCCAATCCTGAGAATGCAATAGTCACCATGCTGATTAACTGATGCATCCCCTTCACAGATATCCCAAGCACAGATGTGCTATGACCCAATGAATGGCTGCATTTTCCTGCACGGGCAGGTGGCCAGAGGCTCCATTGTGCCGGAAAATGTTAGAGCTGCATTTCCCAGTTTCATCATTAGAAAATAGTGCACATAATTCCCAAAGGGGTTCAATTCACATTGGTAAAAAATTATTTTACATTTTTCAGTTTCAACAAGTCCTTATCCAGTCTTTTAGAAGGGGTTTTTAGACTCAGGAAATTTCTGTAGTCACTTTGTTTATCTGCAGATTGCCGAATCTTAATAATGTATCGTGTCAACGTTTAGAGAAGCAGATGAGAATCTAGTTGATATGTGATTGCTGACTTACTGCAGGTAAAATTAGTATTGAACATGTCACCAATTTTCTAGGTAAATATATTTCTAAAGGTGCTATTTGCATGAAATTCTCACCAGATGTCTGTAACACTATTGCTGTTTGGCAACTTGCAGTCACATACAGCTCGAAAAACATCTTTGAATAATGTACACCAGGTATTAGTACTAAATTACAGTAGCACTTCAAGCATTGTCACTGGGTTTTTATACCTTGAGAAAGACGCTGGCCCCACGAAGAAATGCGTTTGTATTAATAAAAAACGATTTGGAATCCCAAGGCTCTTCATTACTGCAGCCCGCCTAAACGTGATTGTAATTTTTAAATGCTGATATAGTATCTGCTGTTACTACCCATTGCGTTAAGGTATTCCACAGTCTGACTGCTCTAACTGTAAAGAACCCCCATTGCGTTAAGGTATTCCACAGTCTGACTGCTCTAACTGTAAAGAACCCCCATTGCGGTAAGGTATTCCACAGTCTAACTGCTCTAACTGTAAAGAACCCTTTATTATTTAGCTGCCGAAATTGCCTTTCCTCCATGGCCCCCTGTTCTTATGTAAGGTCTTTGTCAGGAATAAGTCACGTTCCAAACCTTTGTATTGACCACACGTATTTATACATATAAGAGAGATTGCCTCGGAGGTGTTTTTTTTTTTTACTAAGCTAAACAAACCCAACTTTCCCAACCTATCATTATATGACAAACCTTCCATCCCTTGTAATAATCTAGTTGACCGCCTTTAAACTGTCTTTAATTTCCCAATATATTGTTTAAAATGTGAATCCCAAACCTGGATCCCATATTTAAAGGGAATCTGTCACCCCCCTGGGACCTGTCAGACCGCTAATATGGGCATACAGGTTATAGAAAAGTAAATCTGTACATACCCTGTGACGTCCAGTCCTAGGGCTGCACATCCCGCGCATGCACTATGCGCCTATAGTTTAAGGCGCATCTTTTTTTCTCTCTGCCCTATGTTACTGATCTGCTCTAGTGCTCAGGCGCCAGGAGTCACTGTGACTTCCACTCCAGTGACCTCCGGCGTGCGCAACAATGAGGTTTGGTCCCCACTTCCTCCCGGCATTCTGCTATCCTGGCATCACAGTGACTCCCGGCGCCTGCGCACTAGAGCAGATCAGTAAAATAGGCACATTTTTTTTTCTCCCTGCCCTTACTCTGTAGGCGCATTGCGCATGCGCGGCATGTGCAGCCCTAGACTGGACGTCACAGGGCCCTGTGACGTGCAGGGGAGAGGGGGAATATTTAAATTAAGCAAATAGGCTGGCATTTCTTGGCGTCCCCCGGACTCCAAGCCTAGGAAAAAGGATTTTATAAAAAGCAATTTCACAGCCACAAGACAGCTAATACAGGACATACAGGTATGTATAGATTTACATTTCTATAACCTGTATGCCCATAGTAGAGGTCTGATAGGTCCTGGGTGGGGGGGGGCAGATTCCCTTTAAGATGTGGCTTTATGAGTGATATGTAGAGGGGTAATAATACATTGGGATTACAGGATTTTATCTCTTTTTATACACCTTAAAATCTTGTTTGCTTTTGCAGCTGCTGCCTGACATTGAGTACTGCTGCTCAGCTTACTTGTAACTAGAATATCCAAGTCCTTCTCCTGTTCAATATTTTTTTTTAAATATTCCTATTTGGTGTGTATGCATTTATCAACATTAAACTAATAACATATCTTTGCTAACTGCACATTGGCATATATTGCTACATTTCCTTTGTCCAGTTCTGAACTCTTTCTCAGCAGTAAAGGTGTTATATTATGGTATTTATGATATTTCATGACCTATATTTGCATTTGTAGGGAAAAGGTGAATCATATCACACCAAGCAATCAATATGCAGGCAGTGAATCGGACCACAATAACAGGAATCATAATGACTTGGCTACTGAACTGCGTGCTGTTCAGGTAATTACAACTGTAGTAGGTAAACGTGGTTCTATGATAATGCAATGAAGAGTATGTAAGAGATTGGGGCCCTATGCTTTTTTTCTGTAATTTTTCCCCTTTCTCCTGCCCGGCCACTGGTAACCTTTCCCATTACATTAATGCATCTAGAAGTGCTTATTAACAGATAATGACCACTTATACTATTTTTATATGAATATATCCATGTTATAGCGCATTGAAAAAAGTATTCGTACCTTGTGAAGTTTTTCAAATTATTTCATGTTACACCCCTAAACTTAAATGTATTTTATTGGGATTTTAAGTGATATTCCAACACAACGTAGCAAGTATTTGTGAAATGTTAAGGAAATTATACATAGTTTTCTAATTGTTTTAAAAATATAAATCTGAATTGTGAAATTGTGACGTGTATTTGTGTTCAGCCCCCTGTAGTCTGATCCCCCTAAGTAAAATCCTGAGTGACCAATTGCCTCCAGAAGTTACTTAATTACTAAATGGAGTCCATATTTATCTAATTTATTCTCCGTATAACTATACCTGTTCTGTGAAGGCATTACAGGTTTGTTTGAGAACATTCGGGATCAAACAGCATCATGAAAAGCAAGGGACACATCCAAGAGGTCAGGGATAAAGTAGGTTAGGTTATAGAAAAAATAGTCCAAGCTCTGATCATCTCACGGTGCCCTGTTCAATCCATCATCCAAAAATGGAAGGAGTATGCCACAACTGCAAGCCTACCATGACATGGCCGTCCACCTAAACTGACATCCCAAACAAGGGGAGCACGTAGTAGAGAAACAGCCTAGAGGTCCATGGTCACTCTGGAGGAGCTGCAGAGATCCACAGCTCAGGCTGGAGAATCTGTCTACAGGACAACTATTAGTCGTACACTCCACAAATCTGGCCTTTATGGAAAAGTGGAAAGATGAAAGCCATTTTTGAAAGCAAGCCATAAGATATCCTATTAGCAGTTTTCAAAAAGCCATGTAGGGGACACAGCATGTGGAAGAAGGTGCTCTGGTCAGATGAGACCAAAGTAGAACTTTTTGGACTAAATGCAAAGCTCTATGTGTGGGGGAAACCTAGCACTGCACAACACCCTGAAAACACCATCTCCACTGTCACACAATGAAAACCTGTTAGAGACTGCAAAAGACTTGAGACTGGGGTGTAGGTTCACCTTCCAGCAGGGCAACGACCCTAAACATACTGCCAGAGCTACAATAGAAGGGTTTAGATCAAAGCATATTCATGTGTGTGATTCGTTCCAGTCACAGTCCAGACATAAATCCCATTGAGAATTTGTGACAAGACTTGAAAATTGCTACTCACGACAGGGCTGTGGAGTCTGAGTCGGAGCCCATTTTGGTGGAGTCAGAGTTGGATTCGGTATAAAATGGACCGACTCCAACTCCTAAAATATATAATAAATTGAGTACAGTAGTTCAATGCAGTTTGTGGGGAATATTTTTTTCATAAGAATTTGGGCAAGTTATGAAATGTCCTATAAATGTCTGTCCTATTCCTGATCTAAGGGTCTAGACTTTTAGCTGAGATGAATCTGTGCTACAGTAAATTTATCACTTAGACATGAGCCATGTATGAGGGAGTCTGAGTCGGTGACATGGAAATCGAGGAGTCGTAGGTTTGGCTTACCGACTCCACAGCCCTGCTCACAGATGGTCTCCAACCAATCTCACTGAGCTAGGGCTAGCTTGTAAAGAAGAATAGGCAAAAATGTCAGCATCTAGATTTGTAAAGAAGGTAGAGACATACCCCAAAACACTTGTAGCAGTAATTGCTGAGAAAAGTGGTCCTACAAAGTATTGACTCGGGGGTTGAATACAAATACACATCACAATTTTCAGATTAATATTTAGAAAACCATGTGTCACTTCCTTTACACTTCACAAATAAGTGTTACTTTGTGTTTGTATATCACATTAAATCCAAATGAAATGCATTTAAGTTTGTGGGTGTAACATGAAAAAATGTGGAACAGGGCATGGGGTATGAATACGTATTCATTCATGTAAAGCTCAGTTCACATCTGCACTGTCAATTCTGCCATCATAAGGGCAGAAAACTATATGTGACAGAAAGCCGGATCAGTCACAAAATAGACACCATTATCTTATAATAGGCCCTATCCTGGTTTATGTCATTAAAATGGAAAAATCTGCAACAAAGCATCTAACACAGATGTGAACAGAGCCTAATAACTGTACATATATTGGTTTTCTCACAATATGTATTTGGTGTGGATATTACATTTATAAAATCTTTCTGCTTTCCTTTTGTTTTCCAACAGAAAAGAGAGGACAGTTTGCTAGAAGATATAGCTAGGTACAAGAAGGATAAGCAGGCATTGGAAGTAGACCTGTTACAGATGAAGAAAGAGCGTGATCTCCTGCGAGGCCAGTTAGCCAACATTTCAGGTAGATTATTTTAAATGGACATATAAGCATTTTTTTCACGTTCCTTGCTGGACCAGCTCCCATATTTCATATATATATACAGCTTTAGCTTACTTCTACATTTACATGCAAAACAAAATTTACTAATACTACTGTTGTGCATTCTGTAGGTTCCTTTATGGCATAAGGAATGCATTGTTCTGAGCTGGTATACCTGTGCAGTTAATAGGGGGCTTTACTCCATCTGATCATTGATTAATTAACCCAATTCCCAAAATGGATACTTTCCGTCTTTGTGCTTTCGTTTGTCAAGTTGTACTTTTGAAGGACACCATCCATTTTATCATGTGAATTACTGGGAAGCATGGAAAAATTCCAAATGCAACAAAATTGTGGAAAAAAAACTAAATTTCACAAATGTTTTTGGAGTTTTTATTTATTTACAACACTCATTATACTGTAAAAGTAACTTGCCATTTTGATTCTCCAGGTCAGTATGAATACGGTGATGCCAAACATACATAGTTTGTTTTTTCTTTTCTTTTTAAGTGATGTGAAAACAAATTCAGAAATTTGTAAAAAAATAAAATTTAACTGGTGTCGCCATTTTCCAATACCCACAACGTTTTTCAATTTTCTTGTTTTTTGCACCCTTAGCCGACATTCTTGTTGATACTATTTTGATCGCTTCTTATTGCATTTTTTTTCATAGTGTTGCGGTTGTCGAAAAAAATCACAATTTTTGCCGCTTTGATTTTTTTTTTGTCATTACATTGTTTACGGATTTGGGTTTAATTCATTTTAATAGATCGGAGTTTTATGGATTCCACAACAACAACGAGGCACCGCGTGGTGGTTAGAAACACTCCCCTCGGGGCACGTGCTGTCGGAGATCTACAGAGGCATTTAACAGGACAACAGCTGCGGGCGCAGGCCCTTTCCACATGCGGATGTTAGAGGCAGATAACTGCTGATTAACAGCCTTCATCTGCCGGCAAAGATGCGTGCTCAGTTCCTGAACCTACATAGTAACATAGTTTTTAAGGTTGAAGGAAGACTAAGTCCATCTAGTTCAACCCATAGTCTAACATTTTGATCCAGAGGAAGGCAAAAAACCCATGTGGCAAACACTAAGCTCCACATTGGGGAAAAAAATTCCTTCCCGACTCCATACGACAATCAGACTAGTTCCCTGGATCAACGCCCTATCAAGGAATCTAGTATATATAACCTGTAATATTATACTTTTCAAGAAAGGCATCCATGCCCTTCTTAAATTTTAGTAGTGAATCACTCATTACAACATCATGCGGCAGAGAGTTCCATAGTCTCACTGCTCTTACAGTAAAGAATCCACGTCTGTGATTATGATTAAACGTTCTTTCCTCCAGACGTAGAAGATGCCCCCTTGTCCCCGTCTCTGGCCTCAGAGTAAAAAGATCAGTAGACAGGTCTTTGTACTGTCCCCTCATATACTTGTACATAGTAATAAGATCACCCCTAAGCCTTCGTTTTTCCACAGTAAATAACCCCAAGTGTAATAACCTGTCTTGGTATTGCAGACCCCCCCAGTCCTCTAATAACCTTGGTCGCTCTTCTCTGCACCCGCTCTAGTTCAGCTATGTCTTTCTTATACACCGGAGACCAGAACTGTACACAGTATTCTAAGTGTGGTCGCACTAGTGACTTGTATAGAGGTAAAATTATGTTCTCATGAGCATCTATGCCTCTTTTAATGCATCCCATTATTTTATTTGCCTTTGCAGCAGCTGCCTGACAATGGCCACTAAACGTGAGCTTGTCGTCCACCAATACACCCAGTGTTATGTTCTGCTACCAGAGCTAAGGAAAGAGAGGAGATCTGTCCCTACGATAGAACTCAGCTTGATCCCTACGATGTAACAGGGAACCTGATCCTGCGATCAGACCTGCTAAAGTCCTCAGCTAGTCTGTACGGAGACCTATAGATGTGGGGAAGGAATCCCTACAAGTACTAGGGACTGGGAGCAAAATGGACACCTCCTAACAGAAATAGTAGCAGACAGACGAACAAACAAAATATATAGAACACAGAGGTCCGAAGACCAAGCAAACTAACAGAGTTAGATACTGAGCACAGGCTAGCTAAAGAGTAGTAATACAATGAAGTCCAGCAAAGCCAGAAGGGCGGAGCAGGACTAAATAGGCCAACAAGGTCATGTGACCAGCAATAGAAAAAACCTAAGAGCAAGGTTCTAACAGTACCCGCCCTTCTAAGAGGATCCTCCGGATCCCCTAGGACCAGGCTTATCAGGAAATCTCCTGTGAAACGCTCTGATAAGTCTGGACGCGGAAACATCATCCGACCTCACCCATGAGTTATCCTCGGGTCCGAAACCTTTCCAGGCCACGAGATACTGCAAACTACCTCTATACCGTCTAGAATTAAGGATGCGAGAAATTTCATATTCCCCGTCCTCCACCACCGGAGGAACAGAAGGCAGAGGCGTCACAATCCGACATAACAGCTTTTTTCAACAGAGAGACATGAAACACCGGATTAATTCTCCAGGAGGTAGGAACCTCCAACCTAACAGCAGATTGGTTGACAACCTGAAGCACCTTAAAGGGCCCTACAAACTTGGGACCCAATTTCTTAGAAGGAATCCTCAACCGCAGATTCCTAGAGGACAACCAAACCATGTCACCAACAGCGAACAAAACCTCCTGTCGTTTCCTATCAAAGTAGTCTTTAGATTTTCTGTTAGCCTCCTGAAGATTACCACGCACATCCGTCCAAACTCTCTCCAAATCGCCGGAAAAATTCTCCTCCTCAGGCACGGCAGATACCAACTTGGAGAACGACCCAAACGACGGATGTCTCCCAGAACAACAAAAAAAAGGCGAACAACCAGCAGAAGAAGATGTATGATTGTTCAGAGCAAATTCAGCAAGTGGCAGAAACTCAGACCACCCCTCTTGATTGTCTGCCACAAAACAACGCAAGAACTGCTCAACATCCTGGTTTTTCCTTTCTGTCTGGCCATTAGATTCAGGATGATATCCGGATGAGAACGACAAATGAACTCCCAACCTGTCACAAAAGGCGCGCCAAAAACGAGCCACGAACTGAGGTCCCCTATCAGAAACAATGTCAGTAGGAACGCCATGAAGTCTGACAATTTCCTTGACAAAGGCCTTAGCGAGAGTCTTAGCGCAGGGCAGTTTGACGAAGGGAACCAAGTGACACATCTTGCTAAAACGGTCCACGACCACCCAGATGACAGTAAAACCCTCAGAGGGGGGAAGGTCAGTTATAAAGTCCATAGCCAGATGTGTCCAAGGAGCACTGGGAACCTCCAGAGGGCAAAGTAACCCCGCAGCAGGAGTACGTGAGGACTTAGATCTAGCACATATAGTACATTGACGCACCCACTTAATGACTTCCTTCTGCCATCCAGGCCACCAAAAACTGCGACCCACCAGTCTCTTGGTCTCAGAGATTCCGGGATGACCTGCCAACCGAGATTCGTGACACTCAACAAACAAATCTCTCCTAAAGGTCCCAGGCACAAACAACCTCCCACGGGGAGTGTTAGATGGGGCATTCTCCTGTGCTTTAAGAATCTCATCTTCCAAAACGGAGTCCAAAGCAGCTATCACAACACCTTCTTGTAAAATGTTCTCCTCTTTCTCAGCACCGACTATGGGAGAAAAACTGCGAGACAAGGCATCCGCCTTAACATTCTTAGTACCTGGGATGTAAGGAACGGAAAAATTAAACCGCGAGAAAAACAGTGCCCACCTAGCCTGACGGGCATTCAGGCGCTTGGCAGCATCAAGATATATCAGATTTTTATGATCCGTAAAAACCTGAACGGGAAATTCAGCACCTTCCAAGAGGTGGCGCCAGTGTTCAAATGCGAGTTTAATAGCCAATAATTCCCGATTACCAATATCGTAATTCAGTTCAGTCTCCGAAAATTTTTTTGAAAAAAAGGCACAGGGATGTACTCCATCCCCGTTATCCTGAGACAATACTGCGCCAACCCCCACAGAGGAAGCATCAACCTCAACCAAAAACGGCTTAGTCACATCAGGCTGCATAAGGATGGGAGCATAGGTGAACCTCTCCTTGAGATACACAAAAGCTTCAATGGCCTCAGCAGTCCACTGAACCGCATCAGCACCTTTCCTGGTGAGATCGGTCAGAGGTTTGACAATAATAGAAAAATTTTTAATGAATTTTCTATAATAATTGGCGAAACCCAAAAACCTCTGTATCGATTTCAAACCAATAGGCCTAGGCCATTCCTGCACAGCTTGAACTTTCACCGGGTCCATCTCAAAACCTTCGCTGGAGATAATGTAGCCCAAAAAACTAATTCTCTGTACAGCGAACTCACATTTCTCCAGCTTAGCAAAAAGCGAATTGTCAATTAATAACTGTAATACTTCACGTACGCCCCGCCAATGAGATTCCAGATCCGGCGAATAAATCAAAATGTCATCCAAATACACAACCACATTTTTGCCGATCAAAGGTCTAAGGATGTCATTAATAAGATTCTGAAAAAATGCAGGAGCATTAGTAAGACCAAAAGGCATAACCAAATTCTCAAAATGACCCACAGGAGTGTTAAAAGCAGTCTTCCATTCGTCACCCTCCTTCATGCGCAACAGATTGTATGCCCCCCGAAGCTCAATTTTAGAGAACCACTTGGCCCCCACTAACTGGTTAAACAGATCAGGAATCAATGGCAGTGGGTAAGGATTGCGTACAGTAATTTTGTTAATCTCACGAAAATCCAGACAAGGACGTAAACCGCCGTCCTTTTTTTTTTACAAAAAAAAAAATCCAACCGCCACAGGAGACTTAGAGGGCCTAATGTGACCGGCGGCCAAACTTGTCTGTATGTATTCCTCCAAAGCCTTTCTCTCAGGAATAGTAAGGTTAAATAAACGACTTTTAGGAAGAGTCGCTCCAGGGACAAATTCAATAGTAAAATCATAGTCTCTATGGGGAGGCAAAACCTGCGATTCCTTCTCAGAAAAAACTCTCCAAAAATCCTGAATAGGAACAGGCAATTCCCCCCTATCCACAGCTGCAATACGCCCGTTACAACACTTGTCATAACATTTATGGCTCCAGGATTTAATTTCATTGGTAGACCAATCCAGTACAGGATTGTGCAATTTTAACCAGGGCAATCCCAACACCACCGGAGAAGGCAAGTTATTCAGAACTACCAAATCCAATTTCTCATGGTGAACACCATTAATAGTGAAAGGAAATTCACAGACCTTGAGAGTAACATTCTTCAAAGGGGAGCCATCCACAGAAACCACAGCAATGGGGGATGACAAAGGTTCGGGTTTTAAATTGAGTTTTTCCAAGAATCCCCCATCAATTACATTCAGAGTAGACCCACAATCTACAAACACCCGAAATTCCATTAATTTATCCTGAGCAATAGTGGAAGCAGCTAAAAATACACCCTTGGAATTTAAACAGGCAATACGGGCATGACTGACCATTTTTTTTTCTTTCTTCATACGAAGCACACAGCTTTTAATGAAATGACCAGAATTTCCGCAATAGAAACACAAACCTTCAGAAAATCTGCGGTCCTTTTCTTGAGAGCGAGGTGCCATCGCTCCAATCTCCATCGGCTCTCCACTGTCAGTACACACATTCTCATGACCAGAAACTGACATAGCAGAGGATTTGCTCTCATTAACCCTTGCACGCAGTCTCCTATCCACCCGTATAGCTAATTGCATAGCCTGTTGGAAATCTTCAGGTGTGGGATAAGCAATTAGCAGGTCTTTAACCCTTTCACTAAGCCCAGCAAGAAACAGACTCTTCAGAGCAGAATCGTTCCACCCTATTTGAGTAGACCACCGACGGAAATGAGTACAATATTTTTCCACATTACCTGATCCCTGTCTCAAACGTCTCAACTCAGTCTCAGCAGATGAGACACGGTCAGGATCATCATATAATAGCCCCAAAGCAGAAAAAAAACTATCCACTGATCTAAAGCATGTATCACTAGGTTGCAAAGAAAAGGCCCACTCCTGAGGCTCTTTGCGCAAAAGTGACATTATGAACCCTATGCGCTGGGATTCATCCCCAGAGGACCTGGGTCTCAAACGAAAATACAATAAGCAAGCATTTTTAAATGAAAAAAATTCTTGGTGTTCACCAAAAAATAAATCAGGCAAACGTACCTTAGGCTCCAAGAAATGTGCTCCAGGACAGTTACTCACGTGCTGATGGAGCTCGGCCACCTCCAGAGAGAGTTCCTGCAGGCGTTTAGCCAAATCCAGAACCGACACCATGATGGAACAGAAAAATCTTTCCTTAGAGAATTTGCAGGCTGGACTTACTGTTATGTTCTGCTACCAGAGCTAAGGAAAGAGGAGATCTGTCCCTACGATAGAACTCAGCTTGATCCCTACGATGTAACAGGGAACCTGATCCTGCGATCAGACCTGCTAAAGTCCTCAGCTAGTCTGTACGGAGACCTATAGATGTGGGGAAGGAATCCCTACAAGTACTAGGGACTGGGAGCAAAATGGACACCTCCTAACAGAAATAGTAGCAGACAGACGAACAAACAAAATATATAGAACACAGAGGTCCGAAGACCAAGCAAACTAACAGAGTTAGATACTGAGCACAGGCTAGCTAAAGAGTAGTAATACAATGAAGTCCAGCAAAGCCAGAAGGGCGGAGCAGGACTAAATAGGCCAACAAGGTCATGTGACCAGCAATAGAAAAAACCTAAGAGCAAGGTTCTAACACCCAGGTCGTTTTCAGTTACAGTTTTGCCCAGTGTTTTACAATTAAGCATATAATTATACATTTTATTTCCTCTGCCCAAGTGCATTACCTTACATTTATCCCTATTAAAGCTCATTTGCCATTTATCAGCCCAAGCTTCTAGTTTACATAGATCCTCCTGTAATATAAAATTGTCCTCCTCTGTATTGATTACCCTGCAGAGTTTAGTGTCATCTGAAAATATTGAAATATGACTCTGTATGCCCCCTACAAGGTCATTAATAAATATGTTAAAAAGAAGGGGGCCCAATACTGACCCCTGTGGTACCCCACTGTTAACTGAGACCCAGTCTGAGTGTTTTCCATTAATAACCACCATTTGTTTCCTATCACTGAGCCAGTTCTTAACCCACATACATATATTTTCCCCTATCCCCATTGTTCTCATTTTATGTATCAACCTTTTGTGTGGAACCGTATCAAAAGCTTTTGAAAAGTCCATATACACAACATCCACTGCATTTCCTTGGTCCAGTCCAGAACTTGCCTCCTCATAAAAACTGATCAGATTAGTTTGACAGGAACGGTCCCTCGTAAACCCATGTTGATATTGGGTCATGAGGTTATTCTTCTTCAGATACTCTAGTATAGCATCTCTTAGGAAACCCTCCAGGATTTTACCCACAGTAGAGGTTAAGCTTACCGGCCTATAATTTCCAAGTTCAGTTTTTGTCCCCTTTTTGAATATTGGCACCACATTTGCTATACACCAGTCCTGTGGTACAGACCCTGTTATTATGGAATCTTTAAAGATTAAAAATAATGGTCTATCTATGACGTTACTTAATTCCTGCAGTACTCGCGGGTGTATCCCATCCGGGCCCGGGGATTTGTCAACTTTAGTGATTTTTAGACGCCGCCGTACTTCCTGCTGGGTTAAGCAAGTGACATTTAATGGAGAATTTTTGTTATCACTGATCATGTTTTCTGTCATGCGATTTTCTTGTGTAAATACGGTTGAAAAAAAATCATTTAGCATATTGGCTTTTTCCTCATCCTCATTCACCATTTCACCCAGACTATTTTTAAGGGGGCCAACACTATCATTTTTTAGTTTTTTACTATTTATGTAGTTAAAGAATATTTTGGGGTTATTTTTACTTTCTCTGGCAATGATTCTCTCTGCCTCAATCTTTGCTGCCTTGATTTAGTTTTTACAGAATTTATTTAATTTTCTATATTTATTTAATGCCTCATCACTACCTACTTGCTTTAGTTCTCTAAATGCTTTCTTTTTGTCACTTATTGCGCCCCTTACAGCTCTATTTAGCTATAGTGATTTCCTCCTATTTCTAGCATGTTTATTCCCAAAGGGTATATATTGTGCACTGGTCCTATTCAGGATGCGAATAAATGTCTCCCATTTGCTTTGTGTAGCTTTATGTCTCAGGATATCGTCTCAGTTTATTGCACTAAGATCATCTCTCAACCGTTGATAATGTGCCTTCCTGAAGTTTAGTGTCCTTGTAACCCCTCTACTACACATCTTATTAAAGGTTACATGAAAACGTATTATTTTGTGATCACTATTACCCAAGTGACCCCCAACTCGTATATTTGATATGCGGTCTGGCCTATTGGTTAATATTAGGTCTAGCAGTGCCCCCCTTCTTGTTGGGTCATGAACCAGTTGTGAAAGGTAATTGTCTCTCATAGTTGTCAAAAACCTATTACCTTTGCTTGAACTACAGGTTTCTGTCCCCCAGTGTATTTCAGGGTAGTTGAAGTCTCCCATAATAATGACTTCTCTTTGAGTCGCTGCTTCATCTATTTGCTTTACGAGGATATTCTCCGCTACTTCCATTATTTTTGGAGACTTATAACAAACCCCTATCAGTAATTTATTATTTTTTCCCCCTCCCCTTATCTCCACCCACAGGGACTCTACATTTCCATTAGATTCACATATATCCTCCCGCAAGATGGGTTTTAAGGATGATTTTACATATAAACACCCCCCCCCCCCTCGCTTGTTTGTACGGTCATTTCTGAACAGACTATAGCCCTGTAAATTAACTGCCCAGTCATGGCTCTCGTCCAGCCATGTCTCAGATATCCCCACCATGTCATAATTATTTTCCAACAAAATTAATTCTAATTCCTCCATTTTGTTGGTGAGGCTTCTGGCATTAGTGTACATGCATTTTATGTATCTCTCTGTACCTCTATTCCTTCTTACTTTGACTGTTCTAAGCCCACCCCCAATTTCTTTATTTGTGCCCAGGTCACTATCTGCACTATCTTCCCCACCTATAAAATGAATACCCCCCCCCCCCAATCCCTAGTTTAAACACTCCTCCAACCTTCTAGCCATTTTCTCCCCCAGCACAGCTGCACCCTACCCGTTGAGGTGCAGCCGGTCCCTTAGCGTAGAGTCTGTAGCCAACTGAGAAGTCGGCCCAGTTCTCCAGGAACCCAAATCCCTCCTTCCTACACCAGTTCTTGAGGCACTTATTTATCTCCCTAATCTCCCGTTGCCTCTCTGGCATGGCACGTGGTACCGGTAGTATTTCAGAGAATACCACCTTGGAGGTCCTTGCTTTCAGCTTGCAGCCTAATTCCCTGAAATCATCTTTAAGGACCTTCCACCTACCTCTAACTTTGTCATTTGTGCCTATGTGCACCATGACCGCTGGGTCCTCACCAGCCCCTCCCAGTAATCTGTCAACCCGATCAGCGATGTGCCGAACTCGAGCGCCAGGTAGGCAGCACACTGTTTGATGATCCCTGTCTTTGTGACAGATTGCCCTATCTGTTCCCCTAATAATTGAGTCCCCCACTACCAGCACCTGCCTGCCCTGCCCTGCTCTCCTATTTCCCTCCTTACTGGAGCTGACACTCCTCTAGCTTTCAGGGGATATGCCTTGCTGCAGCAGTGATACCCCTGTACCGACACCCCCCTCATCTGCCAACGTTGCAAACTTATTGGGGTGCGCCAGATCAGGACTAGCGTCCCTGGCACTCTTCCCTCTACGTCCCCTTCTAACTGTCACCCAGCTAGCTGCCTCACTGTCCTGCAGCTCCATACTACCACCCTCCCCCACAACCTGCTTCAGAGAGAGAGAGAAACAAAATATGACGTAACTGTACGTCCTTTGTTGGTAAGGGGTTAAATTTGCTTAATTGAATAGAGTAATGTGCACAAGTTTTTAGAGTAAAGTATTGTGCTTACAAGTTCAGCTTTCCTATTGGTTAAGCAAAACAATATCAAATCAATGCTGCGGTTTACATGTGAGATGCCATATGCTGCATTCATAATGTTAAACCTATTTGGTATTTAACTCCACACAGTGCTATTCAGTCTGTAATAATTAGTATTTGCCATAGATGATAAATCATATGAAATCAAGATCATGGAAGAGACTTACAAGAAGGACATTGCCCGACTGAATAAAAGGTTACAATGGTTTGCAGAAAACCAAGATATACTGGACAAAGATGCTGGGCGACTTAAAGATGCTTATGAACAAATAGAAAGCCTGAAGACACAGGTATTTAATTTCATTATATTTTGCCAACAGGGCCGTTGGCAGTGCATATTACTGTTTGTCAGTTAATTTTCGCTCACATGAACCAACTTGCGTCAGTAAACAAGTTGCTGATTGGCGATCAATAGAAAACCTGTTTAGACAGGCAGACCGCTCTGTAACAATGCTTACTGAGTGATCGGTAATAGATCGCTTAATATGCATAGGCTGCCATTGTTTTTTTGTAGCATGATTCCTGTTTACACAGGACAATGCACTGCTGAGAACAGTGATCTTTGTGCAGCACTAAAGATCATCTCACACAACGAACCAAGGGCAGCCTGTTTACACTGCAACATTATCAGCAAACGAGCATTTTTACAAATGTTCATTCACGATAATCTTGCAGTTGTAAATGACATGTAATAAACTGCACCTTGGAGTCACATCAATGTTCCTAAGAACAGGCAGGTATTAAGCAGCAATGTAGAATTGGCCATGAATGCATAGGCATTCATTAAGTCTGTCATGTCAAAAAATTCTGGTAACCTGCAGATATTGGGTTAATTTGCAGTTTAATACACTGCTCAAAAAATTAAGGGAACACTCCAATAACACATCCTAGATCTGAATGAATGAAATATTCTCATTGAATACTTTGTTCTGTACAAAGTTGAATGTGCTGACAACAAAATCACACAAAAATCATCAATGGAAATCAAATTTATTAACCAATAGAGGCCTGGATTTGGAGTCACCCCTAAAATTAAAGTGGAAAAACACACTACAGGCTGATCCAACTTTGATGTAATGTCCTTAAAACAAGTCAAAATGAGGCTCAGTATTGTGTGTGGCCTCCACGTGCCTGTATGACCTCCCTACAACGCCTGGGCATGCTCCTGATGAGGTTGCGGATGGTCTCCTGTGGGATCTCCTCCCAGACCTGGACTAAAGCATCCGCCACTTCCTGGACAGTCTGGGATGCAACGTGACGTTGGTGGATGGAGCAAGACATGATGTCCCAGATGTGCTCAATCGGATTCAGGTCTGGGGAACGGGCGGGCCAGTCCATAGCTTCAATGCCTTCATCTTGCAGGAACTGCTGACACACTCCAGCCACATGAGGTCTGGCATTGTCCTGCATTAGGAGGAACCCAGGGCCAACCGCACCAGCATATGGTCTCACAAGGGGTCCGAGGATCTCATCTCGGTACCTAATGGCAGTCAGGCTACCTCTGGTGAGCACATGGAGGGCTGTATGACCCTCCAAAGAAATGCCACCCCACACCATTACTGACCCACTGCCAAACCGGTCATTCTGAAGGATGTTGCAGGCAGCAGATCACTCTCCACGGCGGCTCCAGTCTCTGTCACGTCTGTCACATGTGCTCAGTGTGAACCTGCTTTCACCTGTGAAGAGCACAGGGCGCCAGTGGCGACTTTGCCAATCCTGGTGTTCTGTGGCAAATGGCAAGCGTCCTGCACGGTGTTGGGCTGTGAGCACAACCCATATCTGTGGACGTCGGGCCCTCATACCACCTTCATGGAGTCTGTTTCTAACCGTCTGTGCAGACACATGCACATTTGTGGCCTGCTGGAGGTCATTTTGCAGGGCTCTGGCAGTGCTCCTCCTGTTCCTCCTTGCACAAAGGCGGAGGTAGCAATCCTGCTGCTGGGTTGTTGCCCTCGTACAGCCCCCTCCACTTCTCCTGGTGTGCTGGCCTGTCTCCTGGTAGCGCCTCCAGCCTCTGGACACTACGCTGACAGACACCGCAAACCTTCTTGCCACTGCTCGCATTGATTTGCCATCCTGGATGAGCTGCACTACCTGAGCAACTTCTGTGGGTTGTAGAGTCCGTCTCATGCTATCACGAGTGTGAAAGCACAACCAACATTCAAAAGTGACCAAAACATCAGCCAGAAAGCATTGGTACTGAGATGTGGTCTGTGGTCCCCACCTGCAGAACCACTCCTTTATTGAGTGTGTATTGATAATTGCCAATAATTTCCATCTATTGTCTATTCCATTTGAACAACAGCATGTGAAATTGATTGTCAATCAGTGTTGCTTCCTAAGTGGACAGTTTGATTTCACAGAAGTTTGATTTATTTGGAGTTATATTCTGTTGTTTAAGTGTTCCCTTTATTTTTTTGAGCAGGGTAGCTTTATTAAGCCGTGCGGCCGCCGCACCGAAAGCCCGGCTGCCGGGAGGACTAATGCACTGCTGAGTCGGATATCAATCAGTGCTGGGGCATGGTTACAGACGCCGCTCACTCTGTACTGAGCAGTGACTGAAGCCCCACCTCTCTGACTGACAGCCAGAGGCTGCCGGGAGGAATTAAGCTAATTTGCTCCTGGCAGCCAAGCGTTCAGTGTGGCGCTGCTGTTGACCTGCAGATCAATAGCATTTTTTTTTACATTACAGGTTCCCTTTAAATAGAATCTGTCAGCAGGTTTTTGCTATGTAATCATGTAATGACAGCAGCATGACTGCAGAGACCCTGATTCCATCGAAGTATCACTTAGTTTACTTGGTACAGCAGTTATGATAGAATCACAATTTTTTCTACTGCAGATAGCAGTGCTCAGAATGTTGTGCTCTGTATAACTCCGCCCACACCACTGATTGGCAGCTTTCTTCCAATATGCAGTCTACACAGAAATCTGTCAATCAGTGGTGGTGGTATGGTTGGACTAGGAGGCATGACACACCTAGTCCTCTAGTGACTATCTTCTGCCGATACTGATTTTATTGAAACAGCATAACACAGCCTAGTAAGTGATGCATTGCTGGAATCAGGATCTCTGTCCCAACGGCATGCTGCTCTCAGGTTACATTACAAAAACTTTCTGAAAGCTTCGCTTTAATGACTTGATTCAGTTACAGTGTATAACATTAATATGGGGTAACCCCTTTCCAAATGGTCTATTAGGACATACACACTGCATAGAGCGGAGTCCAGCTTGAGACCCTGCTCTATTAGCAGATGTCTGCTCTGTAAGCAGTAGCGCCCACTCCGACAAACTTGAGCCATTACTATTTTTATATAGTTTTGCCACTTTCCTGACGATTTTCAATATAAATGTGTTGAGCCCATGCGGAGATACAGCAGATCCTGCTTCCCAAAGATGGTGTGGGGAGATGATTTAACATGAGTAAATGTGATTACCTCCCTCTTTAGTGCTATGGACACAGCAGCCTCCACTGTCTACTTTAATCAGCGGATCAATTCACAGTAGGGGTCTTTAAAATGTAGCCCGGACTAAACACTGACGGTATTTTATGATTGCTGATGTCAGAAATAATTTGGACAGAAAGTAGCCTACCCCTTTAAAGTAGCTGCGTGTAGTGAGACAAACTTTTCAGCATAATGCACTTATTATTAGGTGCTAGTAGCTTAATGTAAAAAGAAGCTGTTTAGATTCTTATACTTATTTTTAATTTTTACAAGGCTGAAAATCTCCGACATGATGCTGGAAATCAATCTGTCCAACAACAAAATCGTCTGAAAGACAGAGCTGCAGATGCAAAACGCATTCAGGATCTTGAGCGGCAGGTAGGTGTCATTACTGCTGACAAGAAGCCGTGCTTTTCTCTGTAACGCAATCATTTCATTTGTTTGTACAGTTATATAGCCAGAGTTATGGGCTTTTAGAAGTGTTTGCTGTTTGTGATCCTTTAAGACAGCACTAAATGGCACGTCTGCCAACCCTTTAGGCAATGTTCACACACGTTGTGTTTTGCTGCGGATCTTGCAGCAGATTTTTATGAAAATTTTCAGCTGCGACTTGTGGTACCAGCAAAGTGTATGAGAAACCAGAATTCTCTGTTCACACATGTTGATTTTTGTTTGCTGCGTATTTTCTGCCTTGCTTGCGTTTTTGGAAAATAGATCATGTCACTTCTTTCCGCGTTTTTTCACCCATAGGAAGTAATGGGTGGTGAAAAAAACGCTGAAAAAAAATGCACTAAAAACGCAGTAAACCCTATCAATGTGAATACCTCTCCAAGAGACATCTGTCTGCTTATGTGTGGGAAAGTAAGATCCTGCTGTAATGAAAATCGCCTGTGGCATTTTTTTTCTCTCTTTTTTTTTCTGTTTCTATGTATAAGCTTTGACTGAGCACTCCGCCTCTATGCCACAGGCGATTTTAACCCCTTAAAAGCCCATGACATACTAATACGTACCTGCGCCCTGGGACCTAAGAGCCAGTTACGGAATGGTACGTCGCGGCGATCGCGCCCGCACACAGGCTGTGCGGGCGCGATCGCCGCCAGGTGCCAGCTGATTGTCACAGCTGACACACAGTGCTATGTGCAGAGAGCAGTCCCGCACCGCTCCCGGCACATTAACCCCCACAATGCTGAGATCGAACTCGATCGCAGCATTGCGGTGGCAAAGGGAGGTGATTGCGATACTCACCTCTCCTGCCGGCGTCCAACGCTGTCTGCCGCAGCTTCCCGGATGTTGCCATGATGACTTGAAGTCGTCATGACAACATCCGAGTCACCAGACAGCAGGAAGATACGTTGGTTATGCACAGTGCATGACCAAAGTATCTAATGCATCTGCAGCGCTGATAGCCTGTATAGCACAGTGATGGTGCTCCATTCTTATGCTATACAGGCGATCAGAATAAAAAAAGTGAAAGTCCCATAGTGGGACAAAGAATAAATGTAAAAAAAGTGCTAAAAAATGAAGAAGAAAAAATAATCCACCAAAAATAAAAATAGAATGTACCCATCAATAAATATTATTATGAAAAAAAACAAAAACAATAAAAGTACACATATTTGGTCCAGAACGACCTGACCTATAAAACTGTCCCACTAGTTAACCCTTTTAGTGAACATGGTAAAAAAAATAAACAACGAAGCAAAAAACAATGCTTTATCATCATACCGCAAAAAAAAAATGGAATAACACGCTATCAAAAAGACGAATATAAATAAAAATGGTACAGCTAAAAACGTCATCTTGTCCTGCAAAAAACAAGCCGCCATACCGCTCCATCATCCGAAAAATAAAAGTTATAGCTTTCAGAATAAAGCGATGTAAAAAAAAAATTTTTTTTTCTATAAAATAGCTTTTATTATGTAAAAGCGCCAAAACATAGAAAAACCATATAAACGTGTTACCGCTGTAAACGTACTGACCTGAAGAATAAAGCTACCTTATCAATTTTACCACATGCGGAACAGAATAAAAAAAATTAAAAAAAACAAAACAATTCCTGAATTGTTAGTTTTTGTTTATTGTTACTCCCAAAAATCGGAATAGAAAGCGATCAAAAGAGTCACGTGCCTGAAAATGGCACCAATAAAAACGTCAACTCATCCCGCAAAAAACAAGCCGTCACATGACTCTGTCGGCCAAAATATGGAAATATTATAGCTTTCAAAATCTGGCGATTCTAAAACTAGATTTTACAAAAAAATTGTGTCTTTTAGTGTGACAGCTGTCAATCATAAAATCCCGATATGATTCTGGTATCGCTGTAATCGCACTGACCCGAAGAATAAAGTCGTCTAATCACTTATACTGCACGAGGAGCGGCGTAAAAAATAAACTTTTAGGGTTAGGGTTGGGGTTGGGTTGGTTGGGGTTGTGGTTGGGGTTAGGGTTAGGGTTGGGCTAGGGTTGGGGTTATTGTTGGGCTAGGGTTGGGGATGGGGTTTGGGTTGGGGTTGGGCTAGGGTTGGGATTTTTTTTAAAAGTAAAAAAAAAATAAAAAATGACGATATGGCGACTAGTGTTGAGCGCAAGTGCTCGCTACTTCAGTTTGCATCGGGTGCTCGGGTATGCACTGAGTATCGGGGGTGCTCAAGTGACATGGTCGAGTCTCCGCCCCATATGCTTCGCGGCCAAAAAAACCTTGCGGGTATTGCCTGCCATGCACGAGCGATCCCCACATGTTTTTTTCTGGGTGTCTAATAACCATGAAACATGCGGGGCGGGGACTCGAGCATGTCACTCGAGCACCCGCGATACATGGTGCATACGTGAGTACCCGATGCAAACTCAAGGAGCGAGCACTTGTGCTCAAGACTCATGATAACTTATTCAATATTATGACCTAATGTTATCAAATTCTGTGTCGTACCTCTGGGTTCAAAATGTTCATTATACCCCTTGATAAAATCCTTGAGGGGTGTAGTTTCCAAAATGGTGTCACTTGTGGGGGGTTTCCGCTATTTAGGCACATCAGGGGCTCTCCAAATGCAACATGGCGTCCGCTCTCAATTCCAGCCAATTTTGTGTTCAAAAAGTCACACAGTGCTCCTTCCCTTCTGAACTCTGCTGCGCGCCCAAACACTGTATTTTCCCCATATATGGGGTATTGGTGTACTCAGGAGAAATTGCACAAAAGTTTTTGGGGTCCATTTTCTCCTATTACCCTTGTGAAAAAAAATTGGGGCTAAAACATCATTTTTGTGGAAAAAGTCAGATTTTTTTATTTTCACGGCTCCATGTTATAAACTTTTGTAAAGCACTTGGGGGTTCAGGGTGCTCACCACACATCTAGATAAGTTCCCTGAGGGGTCTAGTTTCCAAAATGGTGTCACTTGTGGGGGGTTTCCACTGTTTAGGCACATCAGGGGCTCTCCAAACGCAACATGGCATTCGCTAATTATTCAAGCAAATTTTACATTCAAACAGTCAAATGGCGCTCCTTCCCTTCCGAGCCCGGACGTGCTCCCAAACAGCGGTTTTCCCCCACATATGGGGTATTTTCTTACTCAGGAGAAATTGCACAGCAAACTGCATGGTGCAATTTCTCCTGTTATGCAAAATGCAAAATTGAAGGCTGAAAAACATTTTTGTGGGAAAAATGTGAAAATTTTATTTTTACTGCTCAATGTTATAAACTTCTGTGAAGCACCTGGGGGTTCAAGGTGTGCACCACAAATCTAGATAAGTTCCCTGAGGGGTCAAGTTTCCAAAATGGTGTCACTTGTGGGGGGGGGGTTCCACTATTTAGGCACATCAGGGGCTCTCCAAACGCAACATGGCGTCCGTTAATTGTTCAAGCAAATTTTACTATCAAAAAGTCAAATGGTGCTCCTTCCCTTCTGAACCCTGCCGTGCGCCCAAATAATGTTTTTTCCCCACATATGGGGTATCTGCGTGCTCAGGAGAAATTGCACAACAACTTTTGGGGTCCATTTTTTCCTGTTACCCCTGCGAAAATAAAAAAAATTGGGTCTAAAGTAAAATTTTTGTGAAAAAAAGTTAAATGTTAATTTTTTTCTTCCACATTCCAAAAATTCCCGTGAAGCACCTGAAGGGTTAATAAAGTTCTTGAATGTGGTTTTGAGCACCTTGAGGGGTGCAGTTTTTAGAATGGTGTCACTTTTGGGTATTTTCTGTCAAAAAGATCCCTCAAAGTGACTTCAAATGTGATGTGATCCCTAAAAAAATGGTTTTGTAAATTTTGTTGGAAAAATGAGAAATCGCTGGTCAACTTTTAACCCTAATTTCCATTTTTTTCACAAATAAACGCAAGTGATATCGAAGAAATTTTACCACTATCATGAAGTACAATATGTCACGAAAAAACGGTTTCAGAATCCGGGGGATCCGTTGAAGCGTTCCAGAGTAATTACCTCATTAACTGACAGTGGTCAGAATTATAAAAATTGACCTGGTCATTAACGTGCAAACCACCTTGGGGGATAAAGGTGTTAATTACAGCAGGATCTTACTATCCCACACATTAGCAGACTGATGTGTCTTGGAGAGGTATTCACATTGATAGGGTCCTGGTATTTTGAGAAACGCCTTATCGCGGCTACCACTTACACATGAATTGGCCAATTTATGTGCTAAGATTTCTCATTTGTTTCTATTTTCTACAGCAGTAATGCAATTCATATTTCATATATTTCATATTCGCATACTTAGCGTTACAGAGTGCTACTTTGTTTGTTAATCATCTAATTTTGTGTTTTGAAACAGGTTAAAGAAATGGAAGCAATTATTAAGAGAAGACACCCCAACTCCATACCTGCTCTCATGTTTGCTGCTGCAGCAGTGTCTGAAACTGATGAGCCTTCAAAAAGTAGTACCGTGGGCTACTTGGAGAGAAGGATACAAAAATTAGAACGTGACCTTGAAGGCAAAGATGAAGATGCTAAGAAAACTCTGCGCAGCATGGAGCAGAACTTTCAAAAAGTCAAGGTGAATTTTTATTTCATTACAAATTTCTAGAATTTTTCAGAAATATCATTTTACATTTTAAACAGACAATGTTGTTTTCTCAGTTTCTTCATTGGGGAACACTGGAACCATGGTTGTTGGCTGCTGCCAGGAAGCTGACACTAAGATCAATTAGATTTGTAAAAAGAGTGGGTTAGGCCACTCTGGCACTCCCTTTGTATGCAGAGGGAACAGGGCTGAACCAGTCATACTGTCTCGCCTCTCTTCTAATGGCAGGACCAGGACAGCTGTGCCTACAGGGCCTCCAGCTCCACAGGCATTTGGTCCATGCCCCATGCTCCTGTCCTGCCACTTCCCAGGGTGTGGTGCATTGCAGCGAGTGAAGATTTTTATGTCGTTGAAGACCAGACTACAGGACAAGGCCATTATGTTTTTCTCCCTTGCAACGTACCCTCGCAGCACTCCCTCCCTCTGCAGAGGTACTGGTATGTTGCGGCTAAAAGCCACAAAATGACCGCAGCTTGTGAATGCCGCCACAGAGGTTGTCTTCCTCAAATGAGTGAAGAGCACACTTTGTCATAATGGTGACCAGAATAATGGAAATGCCTGGAAAGAGTTTTTCACAGCCCAAACATTTGGCTAATTCCCTACCCTCATGGGTGCAACATCTTTTAAGGATCTGACTGACAGATACATGAGTTCATAGTGCAATCTGCCTTTGATTCAGCTGGCTACTCCTGATGTCCATCTCTCCGTTACTCCTGCTCAGGATTTTTCCCTTTCAGCCGATCAGTTTGCACACCCCAGCATGTAGCTTCAGTTGGCCTTATTAGACTCCACCCCATTTTTTTCTTCTTCAGGCTTCTGGCAAAATAGTCACACTCCTCAGGGTTCTTGGCTGACAAAATGGAATACAGATGCCACCTCTAAACATACCTGACAGGTTTTCCATCTCAGGAATTTGTCTGTTTGCTACCAGTCTAGCTGTCTGAGGCAAGCATGAACAATAGAGCTGTTCCTCTGCAATCAGGTCCGAAATGTTCCAGCCAGTAGCCTCACCATCCTTTTCTAAACAGAGCATCTTGTGTCTCATGGGAAATTTTTATCAAGGCCTAGGACACACTAGTTTCAGTCTTTTTGTCAGGAGGCTTTCATTTCTCTAGATATGAGAAAATCTTCCTGAAGCCTTCTGGCACCTTTACTGTCAGCCTGGAGAGATCCCCATGTTTCTTATAAGATTGGCCTGTGCTTCCCAATAAAAATGGGAGCAGTCCTTGGGCATGAAACATCTTAACAGATTTGTCTGATTCCATTAATTTTTAAGCATGGACTTTCTCCACTCAGTCGTAGCTTCCACAGACCCTAGCGATTTCCTGTCCTCAGGATAAGTCCAGAGTGTCTACCTACACATCATCCTCCACTGAAGAGCACTTCTCATGTGGTTCATGCCGGACATTTTTAGTTCTTGCTCTCTCTCTGTACACTCACAAAGGTCATGGCTGTGGTCATAGCCCTTCTACATTCCCAGGGAATCGTAGTCCTACTCTATTCAGACATCATCCTCTTCTGCCCTTTCTCCGATTAAGTACTTAGAAGGTCTGCGGATAACTATGGATACTCTATTACATTTTAGCTGTATCATAAAGAACCAAGTTCCTCTCTGACTAGATCCCACTATGTCGGAAAGATATTAAGAAGTCTCTCTCCCAGACCCCTCTTTCCTCCTCCCCTATAGTAATTGTCAAAAGAGAAGAGCTGACACTTGGCCAGTGGCATCTAGGCAAATTAACACACACATGAGAAATGCCTTGTAAGCAAATGCTAGCCCAAAAGGTGCTACCAAACCCAATTAACACAGACTTGTGATAAATTTACAGCTAGCTGAGAAGGTTGTATTCCAAAAGCTTCAAAAGGAATGTAATAGAGGTCTCCAGACAGGCCTGAACCGACACGAAATCTGGAATAACTAAAGTTCCATACATCCGATAATAATGGATGTATGGATCAGCTAAGGAACAATATGCTTATTTTCCCGTAGCTGTAAGCCACTCTGGGGAGCTGTGACGCAACAGTACCAAAATAACAGACCGCAACTGTGTCGTGTGTGGTCTCTAAAGAAAGGCAAATTCATAATGGAAATTATCGCGTTGTTAGCAAGATTCTGCGATCAAAAAGCGATAAGTTATCCCAGAAGTTAGCGATTTTAATAAAAATGTGAAGGCTGGAGGCAAGCCCACGTGATGTCAGCACAGGGGGTGTGTGGGCCGGCCTCCCCCTTCAGCATAAAATACCCCACTGAGGATGGATCAGTATTGATTGCCGGGAGTACATATTTATAAAATTGAATTGGAGGCGGATGAGTAGTACCCCGCAGCGGCCACTAAAACTAGACTAGTAAGTACCTCCGGACGGCACTGATAACAGCTGATCAGTGGGGGTCCTGTGGATAAGGCATCAATGTATAAGTAGTGGGCAACCTCTTTAATAGAGTGCAAACCTTTGCATATGTGAATGAGGGCCTTTTTTAAGAATGTTATACAGGTATGATATGGTTCAGCCTGCCTCTTGATGACTTGCTTCTTTTTTATATAGTCTAATGAGTGGTCGCTCACTGTATTGAAGAAAGTTTAGGGTGCTCAGAAGAAAAAAAAAATTTCATATGTAGAGAAAACTTCGGCACTCCAGTTAGAATACAAGAAAAAGTAGTTTATTTGTATAATTATACAAGAAGCCCCTCCAAGGCAAAAATTGTGTACATGTACCAAAAAACTTATTAATCATAAACCAACCTTCGACCTATGTCGGTCTTTATCAAGGTTTCTCTAAATGAAAAGGAAAAAAAAGATCAAAAACAAGTACATAATTGAAATAAAGACATATGAGGCTATCATAGGAAGAGCCTTGTGTAACATTATACATTCAGCAAAATAGTAAAGATATTCAAGGCCCCAAACAAAGATTCATTAGTTCATACAGAAAGGGAGGAATTAATGACAACATTGTTATAGCATATGAATTAAAACAATCCAAGGTAAGAAGGAATCATAATTGGTGTAAAACTCACTGAATAGTAGTTAGAGTTAAGTATAGGCGTACACCGGGTGCTGAATAGGTCATTGAGACGCTATATAAAGAAAAAAGGAGATGCCATGTAGAAAGTAATCTAGTCTTAGCATAAGGCTACTAGAAAAGCATGTCCTGTTATATAACCAGTGGGACTTATGTACATACCTGCTTATAAGGGAAAGTGCCTTCAGGATAAGTGCCGGTGACTGGGGCTATGTGCAAAGTGACAGGACATTTGCTTGCTTATATATGCCCAATGTAAATTGAGAAGCGCGCACTTTTTCCGCATTGTCGGTCATGCGCAATAGGTGGAACGCATGAACACCGCGGTTTGAACCGCATGAAACATCCGGTGTATGCCTATATTGAACTCTAACTACTGTTCAGTGAGTTTTACACCAATTATGATTCCTTCTTACCTTGGATTGTTTTAATTCATATGCTATAACAATGTTGTCATTAATTCCTCCCTTTCTGTATGAACTAATGAATCTTTGTTTCGGGCCTTGAATATCTTTACTATTTTGCTGAATGTATAATGTTACACAAGGCTCTTCCTATGATAGCCTCATATGTCTTTATTTCAATTATGTACTTGTTTTTGATGCTCTTTGTTTTTCCTTTTCATTTAGAGAAACCTTGATAAAGACCGACATAGGTCGAAACGTTGGTTTATGATTAATACGTTTTTTGGTACATGTACACAATTTTTGCCTTGGAGGGGCTTCTTGTATAATTATACAAATAAACTACTGTTGCTTCTTTTTTATGTTATATACATTTTTAAAACCCACCTAAAGCGACTGCTTTAGGATGTCCCATGGTTCCTGTACCCTCCAATGAAGCGACCAAGAAATCTTTCTTAGAGCCTTCACTGGGGGACATAACCCCCTCCCTTTATAGGCTTTGATGGAACGTTGTTTTCTGTTGGTTGTTGTTCAGTAGCTTCTCCTACTGCTTGCCACTAACTGGTTTAGCCTGGTGCTTGTAGGTGGGTGTAGCCTGCATGGGAAGAGACAACTTTTTCTTTGTTTTTAGTATTAGACACTTGGTGGCAGAAGTCAACAGCCATGGTTCCTGTGTTCCCCAGTGTAGGCTACAGGAAAGTGAATGTTCCCGTGTTGGAAATGCTAATATTCTTCCAATTTCTTCAAAAAGTCTTAGGTCTCAGTTGTTTGTAGGTAGTTTTCAGGAGTAGGGTGAAGTTTAAATCCATAAACTTACAAATATATTATCATTTGTTTTAATTAAATAAAATATGAAAAATAATTTATAAAGGTTTGGTATTTCCACTTTTAAACGCTAAGGGGAGCTGCTGCTGAAATTTGCCATGAAAACCTAGTGTACAACTAGTTCACATTACGGCTGCAGTAAATGTGGGCTGGAACATTAAAAAGAGGATTACTAGTACTCACTGTAAAATCGCTTTCCTGTAGCCTACACCGGGGAACACAGGAACCATGGCTGTTGACTTCTGCCACCAAGTGTCTAATACTAAAAACAAAGAAAAAGTTGTCTCTTCCCATGCAGGCTACACCCACCTACAAGCACCAGGCTAAACCAGTTAGTGGCAAGCAGTAGGAGAATAACATACATTAGATACTGTGTATCTAATCCCACCTGTGTGATACACTCCGCTGATACACCAGTGAAAATCTGTTCTAGGTCAGCTCAGGGTTTATTTAATATACACACACATTGCCAAAGGCAAATAGAGATCCCTAATAAAGACCTAATCATAAAACATAACATTTAATATAATTTATAGATATAACAAGGGGATGCATATACTTTAAACCCACATAGTACTTGATATAGATGAAACTTCAGCGAGGGCCTTCATAACCCCTAATTAATCATACTAAAGTGCTTGTATTTTATTAATTATTCTCCTCTATTATAATTCTCAACAACTACACACTGAGATTCTAATAATGCTAAATACCCTCTTATCGTGTGAAGAGAGTATTTATCTAGCCTCTGCTATATGCAATTGTGCTCTACTCAGCATATAGGGATTGCTAAAAAAAGCACATCACTGATCATAGAGGTAATCATCAGTCTCCAAATTCATACATGAGGAACTGTTAGGCTTACAATCACTGGCTTCAAATGCCCAATTTAGTCCCACATAACCCATCACATTCTACCTAAAAAATAGTTAGCATCTGCTTATGCTCTCTTCAATAAATTTGATCTCATGGGTTTATCACTTATGGCACTTGTAGTCAATTGCTATGCATATGCCTATCTAGCTTTTCTTTAGGTTCATATACAAGCACATCTTTCACTTTTTACATTGCTGTGTTCACCATCTAGACCATGCTTAAAAAAAATAGCAACTCAGCCTTCCCAACATGTTTCACCATGTGGCGTCATCAGGGGAAAGAGGCTATACCGAGCTAATCAGAATGCTGTCTGACCTTTTAAAACCTTTGTAGTGACCTCATCATTCAAAGGTCATCCAATTACTCCATTGATCTCATAGTTCCAATCCATTGGCCTATCCTAGAGACTCACACTTCATGGCCAATAGTCATGCTCCAAACCTAATTCATAAAAGCAGACAAAGTTATAGCTCCCAGGATATGTTATGTTTATTCTAACATAACAATAGATGACACCACCCCTTCCACTCAGAGAAATGCTGTGAAGGTAAACCCTTCATTGAGACCCACAGGACTCCTTGAATTAAAAGGAAAAATCCATTTTGCCTCTTCTTGCTGTAACATTCTTCATTTTGCCTCTTCTTGTTGTAACTGCCTATCCAAATCCCCCTTACAGCAAATCCCCCTTCCAATGTTACAGCAAGAAGAGGCAAAATGTATTTTTCCTTTTAATTCAAGGAGTCCTGTGGGTCTCAATGAAGGGTTTACCTTCACAGCATTTCTCTGAGTGGAAGGGGTGGTGTCATCTATTGTTATGTTAGAATAAAGGGAATTAATGGTTTGTGTATTTGAGAAGGCTTGCTTACCTACTAACTTTAATTTGAAGATTTTGATGGATATAGAATTGGGATAGGTCTGATTAAAATACACTGCTCAAAAAATAAAGGGAACACATCCTAGATCTGAATGAATGAAATATTCTCATTGAATACTTTGTTCTGTACAAAGTTGAATGTGCTGACAACAAAATCACACAAAAATCATCAATGGAAATCAAATTTATTAACCAATAGAGGCCTGGATTTGGAGTCACCCACAAAATTAAAGTGGAAAAACACACTACAGGCTGATCCAACT
Source organism: Phyllobates terribilis (assembly GCF_046119375.1). NCBI lineage: Eukaryota > Metazoa > Chordata > Amphibia > Anura > Dendrobatidae > Phyllobates > Phyllobates terribilis. The sequence continues at coordinate 420,831,395 of NW_027362763.1, read as the reverse complement.
TTGATGTAATGTCCTTAAAATAAGTCAAAATGAGGCTTAGTATTGTGTGTGGCTTCCACGTGTCTGTATGACCTCCCTACAACCCCATATAGTCCTACACAGTATAATGGCCCCATTTATTGCTCTACAGTATAATGTGCCCCATATAGTGCACCATACAGTATAATGGCCCCACATAGTGCTCCATAGTATAATGCGCCTCATATAGTGCACCACAGTGACTGCACTGTGATCTACACGTGCTAATAAACCCCTGGCGCAGCATGCTCAGAGAAGCAGCAAGCAGAATAGATCGTTGGAGCGACGTGGACCAGAGAGTGGCTATGACTTCATCCATTGGTATCAGGGCTGCAGCTGTGAAGGGCCAGGCATGGTGCTTTTGTGCAGAGGCAAAAATATGAGGAGAGACATGGAATATGAGACTGTCTCTCCCCCATCACATTCCGTGTCTCTCCCCCCAATCACATTCCGTGTCTCTCCCCCCAATCACATTCCGTGTCTCTCCCCCCAATCACATTCCGTGTCTCTCCCCCCAATCACATTCCGTGTCTCTCCCCCCAATCACATTCCGTGTCTCTCCCCCCAATCACATTCCGTGTCTCTCCCCCAATCACATTCCGTGTCTCTCCCCCAATCACATTCCGTGTCTCTCCCCCAATCACATTCCGTGTCTCTCCCCCAATCACATTCCGTGTCTCTCCCCAATCACATTCCGTGTCTCTCCCCCAATCACATTCCGTGTCTCTCCCCCAATCACATTCCGTGTCTCTCCCCCAATCACATTCCGTGTCTCTCCCCCAATCACATTCCGTGTCTCTCCCCCAATCACATTCCGTGTCTCTCCCCCAATCACATTCCGTGTCTCTCCCCCAATCACATTCCGTGTCTCTCCCCCAATCACATTCCGTGTCTCTCCCCCAATCACATTCCGTGTCTCTCCCCCAATCACATTCCGTGTCTCTCCCCCAATCACATTCCGTGTCTCTCCCCCAATCACATTCCGTGTCTCTCCCCCAATCACATTCCGTGTCTCTCCCCCAATCACATTCCGTGTCTCTCCCCCAATCACATTCCGTGTCTCTCCCCCAATCACATTCCGTGTCTCTCCCCCAATCACATTCCGTGTCTCTCCCCCAATCACATTCCGTGTCTCTCCCCAATCACATTCCGTGTCTCTCCCCCAATCACATTCCGTGTCTCTCCCCCAATCACATTCCGTGTCTCTCCCCCAATCACATTCCGTGTCTCTCCCCCAATCACATTCCGTGTCTCTCCCCCAATCACATTCCGTGTCTCTCCCCCAATCACATTCCGTGTCTCTCCCCCAATCACATTCCGTGTCTCTCCCCCAATCACATTCCGTGTCTCTCCCCCAATCACATTCCGTGTCTCTCCCCAATCACATTCCGTGTCTCTCCCCCAATCACATTCCGTGTCTCTCCCCCAATCACATTCCGTGTCTCTCCCCCAATCACATTCCGTGTCTCTCCCCCAATCACATTCCGTGTCTCTCCCCCAATCACATTCCGTGTCTCTCCCCCAATCACATTCCGTGTCTCTCCCCCAATCACATTCCGTGTCTCTCCCCCAATCACATTCCGTGTCTCTCCCCCAATCACATTCCGTGTCTCTCCCCCAATCACATTCCGTGTCTCTCCCCCAATCACATTCCGTGTCTCTCCCCCAATCACATTCCGTGTCTCTCCCCCAATCACATTCCGTGTCTCTCCCCCAATCACATTCCGTGTCTCTCCCCCAATCACATTCCGTGTCTCTCCCCCAATCACATTCCGTGTCTCTCCCCCAATCACATTCCGTGTCTCTCCCCCAATCACATTCCGTGTCTCTCCCCCATCACATTTCTATGTCTGTCTCTCCCCCATCACATTCCGTGTCTCTCCCCCATCACATTCCGTGTCTCTCCCCCATCACATTTCTATGTCTGTCTCTCCCCCATCACATTTCTATGTCTGTCTCTCCCCCATCACATTTTTATGTCTGTCTCTCCCCACTCACATTCCATGACTCCCCCTCCTCACATTCCATGACTCCCCCTCCTCACTTTCCATGCCTTAACCCCCTCACATTCCACGCTTTCTCCCCCTCATATTTCACGCCTTCTCCCCCTCATATTTCACGCCTTCTCCCCCTCATATTCCATGCCTTCTACCCCCTCATATTCCATGCCTTCTCCCCTCATATTCCATGTTTCCCCTTCTCATATTCCATCTCTTGCCCCCCACATATTCCACGCCTTTTCCTCCTCATATTCCATGCCTTTTCCCCCTCATATTCCTTGCCTCCCCCCTCTCATATTTTTTCCTCTGCACAAAAGCACCATACCTGTCACTGATACTCACACTGCCGCAGTCCTGATACTCACACTGCCGCAGTCCTGATACTCACACTGCCGCAGTCCTGATACTCACACTGCCGCAGTCCTGATACTCACACTGCCGCAGTCCTGATACACCGCTACTTAAAAATGGATGTCCACGATGTTCACTACTGTCCGCAGCTCCTCCAGTCTCTCCAGCTCTTCTGGTCTCCTCGCAACTCAGGACTTTTTATGCCGAAAGTAAGCAGTACAGTTTCCGGTTACAGGTCCTGGCAATAGAGGATAAATGGAGCTCAACAGATAGTGCCGGACTATAATAAAATGGCGCCCTGACACACCTCCAAATGTGTATTGGGCAGCTCACAGCTGATGCAGCTACGATGTTGGAGATAGTGTCGGCATCCAACCGCTGTCTCCTATGCCCAGGTGCTGCCATATTTGTAGACTGTAAGTGTTGTGCAGCGACCCTTACCGACCTGCTAAGTAAAATGGCAGACCTCAGTGGCTGCATTAAAAATGTATTTAAAAAAACATGAATACAATTTAATAAATCTAAGGTCAAAACAACATTTTATGTAAAAAAAAATTAAATAATAAAACAATGCAGCACCTTCCCTTTAAGGAACTAGGAGGATTATATGACTAAATATTCTCTGAGTTGACCTTCCTGATGCTTTTCTTTCTGTATTGCCCACATTAATCTGGCATTGTGGCTTCCTTTTATAAAAGAGCCATTCAGCTATAATGGATCCATTTTTAGATTTCAACAAATCTGAATGGCATCAACTAAATGTTTGCTCCATCTGGTTGTACAGTGTTTTTGACCCCCATGGACAGCTATCAAGACTCTGCTATTGCTCTCAAAATACAAAATAGTTGGTAGACTGAGTCATTCAAGTTCTATAGGACTCTCACATTTGGAGGTCATTCTTTTAGTCACTCTGACTTCCATTAAGCTTCTGAAATAGAATTTTCTAGAAAAAGATGAAATAGCCATCTGTATGTCTGAATTTCTAGTAAAATGCACTGATGCATTTCCAATGTCTCATTTTTCTTTCATTTCTCTTTAGATACAGTATGAGAGAAGAATAAATGAACTTGAAGAACTACATACTCGGGAGCCTCTAAATGAACCACAAAAGAATATAAACAACACAGTAAAAATTAAAGCCCTTGAGCAGGAACTTTCTATATGTAAGGATTCCCATCACACCACAGTAATGAATTTGCTAAGAGAAATCGACACCCTCAAAGCGAAGAACTTGTTGCTTAAAAATGGAAATATTAAGTCACATAGTAACGAGGAGGAGAATACTGATCAAGCAAGAATAACAAGACTTAACCAGGAACTTGTTTCTAAAAGTAAGGAGATACAAGCACTTTCTAAAACTGTGGATCGGCTTCAAAAGGAAAGGATGGTGATGCTCACTTTGAAACCCCATTCAAGTACAATCCGCAGCAGAAATAAGCACTCTGGTCCGACTGCTGGTGATTTATCTCCTGCCAGTGGAAGCACCATAGAGAAGGAAGCTTTTCCTCTCGTGTTGGATGGAAAATTATATCAGCCAGATATCTTTACAGATTTTCACATTTCTGACCTGCAACAACAAAATAAGAGACTAGAAGCTGAAGTAGTCAGATTATCAGAGGAAGTGAACCAACAAGTTACACATTATAAGACGTCTCTGGTTAATGCAGAGTATGCCTTAAAAAGGTCAGTATTCCATTCCTTATATTTAAATGGTTCTGTACTTCTGTGCTGTAAAAACAAAGGGCTTAAATGGGCCTTAACCCCCTTAGTATCTGCAACCACTTTTCATTTTTGAGCTTATGTGCCATTTAGATGCCGTTGTCACTTATTGACAGAGGCATTGGAGCAAGCTCCGGATCCTGCTATTATAGGCAGATGTCAAGTATAGTGTAGGCCAAGTTCCTGAGTCCATCCATTTATGAGGACCCAATGATGGACGTACTAAAAGTCCTATGTCTCGAAGGGTTTAAGAGGACTATCAGGGTGAAGAGCAGTAACAGCAACACAGAGTACACTTGTATTATGTGTTCTAAGTTATTAACGTTACAAAAGACTATAAAATAAATACAACTTGGCCTTATTAGAAAGCACTCTAAATCAGGGGTGCGCAACCTTTATTTGGTCCAAGGGCCATATTGTCATACTGAACCAATCCAGGGTCCAAACTAAAAAATAAGTTGGTATGAAGTTGGTATTTATGGCATAACGAAAGTATATCATAAATTTCTATAGGTACAAATTTTACCTACAGGACCCTTACCTCCACCACTCAGCACTCTACAGCTTTATGCCCACGATATGTTTTTGGTGCGCATTGGACAATGCCTATTTTTGCTGCATCAAAAACACAGCATCTTACAGTTCCAGCCAAGTGGATGGGATTTATAAAAATCTCATGTCCCCTGTGCTTTTATTATGCAACATAAACTGATCTTTGGTGCATGTTTCAAATCCTCAGCATGCCAGATTTTTCCCGATGGAATTGCATTAGATGCCGAAAATACGCAAGTTAAAAACGCATATTATCCGCACATGACTGCATAAATAAAGTTTTGTGAAAGCCAAATTCTAGAAAGTATCAAAAACCAAAGCAGCTTTATTTAAAGTATGACATACCAAAATAGAGACAAAAATGCAATAAAATTGCATGTAAAGAATGCAATGAAAAAACACAAGTAACCTAATTTATGCCATTTTGAAGTCTGCCATTTTGGATCCAACTTTATTCTTTTCAATGGGAAGAAGGCCATGTGACACATCAAACTTATTGAGAATTTCATAAGAAAAACAATGGTGTACTTGGTTTTAACGTAACTTTATTCCTTCATGAGTTTTTTACAAGTTTATGACCACTTATAAAATGTGTTCAAAGTGCTGCCCATTGTGTTGGATTGTCAATGCAACCCTCTTCTCCCAGTCTTGACACACTGATAGCAACACCGCAGAAGAAATGCTAGCACAGGCTTCCAGTATCCGTTGTATCAGATGCTGCACATCTCGTATCTTCACAGCATAGACAATTGCCTTCAGATGACCCCAAAGATAAAAGTCTAAGGGAGACAGATCGGGAGACCTTGGTGGCCATTAAACTGGCCCACGATGACCAATCCACTTTCCAGGAAACTGTTCATGTAGGAATGCTCGGACCTGACACCCATAATGTGGTGGTGACCATCTTGTTGGAAAAACTCATGGAACGTGCCATCTTCAGTGCATAAAGAGGGCAACACATCATCATGTAGCAATTTCAGATATCCGGTGGCATTGAGGTTTCCATTGATGAAGAATGGCCCCACTATCTTTGTACCCCATATACCACACCATACCATCAAGATACGAGATGTGCAGCATCTGAAACAACGGATCCTGGAAGCCTGTGCTAGCATTTCTTCTGCGGTGTTGCTATCAGTGTGTCAAGAGTGGGAGAAGAGGGTTGCATTGACAATCCAACACAATGGGCAGCACTTTTATGACCACTTATAAAATGTGTTCAACTTGTAAAAAACTCATGAAAGAATAAAGTTACGTTAAAACCAAGCACACCATTGTTTTTCTTATGAAATTCTCAATAAGTTTGATGTGTCACATGACCCTCTTCCCATTGAAAAAAATAAAGTTGGCTCCAAAATGGCTGACTTCAAAATGGCCGCCATGGTCTCCACCCATCTGGAAAAGCTTTCCCCCTCCCGTATACTAATGTGCCACAAGCAGGAAGTTGATATCACCAACCATTCCCATTTAATTTAGGTGTATCCATATTAATGGCCCACCCTGTACATCTGAAATCCTACATCTACAGACTTATACCCACCACATGCAAACACCCTTGCCTCTACTTCTCACTGGCGCTCCAGCGCTATGTCTACACTGTGAATTCTTTCAGAAGTGGAAGGCAAGGTTCTGTGCATGTGGTGGGTAATAGAGTCAGTTTGCAGGATTTTAGATAATCGAAGATTGCGGTGCTGTCTGTCAATTAAAGCAGAGTAAACATGGTAGGTTCAGAGAAGCTGATGAACATTAAAAGTGAAGCTGACTCAATTCTGCTTATTAGTATGCAACACTTAAAATTTGGGAACCAAGAATTAATCTGGCTGGCAAATTTTAACTAGAGATAGAGCAGATTAGCACATAGCACCGGCCCATAAATTGTAGTCTATCTTTAACCTGTTTAACTCTGGCTGCTGCATAAAAGTGAGACTGCACCAGGTGTTGGTTTCATATGGGGATTGCACTCTAATATGCAGTCCCTTATACCTGATTTAGCTGTTAGTATAATCTAACTATGAAAATACGTTGCTAGAACAAAGCATGCTACAAAGATAAGGAACTATAACCAAGATTACTACATAGATGTGGCATCTGAACCAAACTTGCTACATAGATACGGCTTCTGATCCAAGCTTGCTACATGGATGCAATACCAGCACCAAGCTTATTACATAGATCCAGCACCAAGCTTATTATATCCAGCGGGTGAAATAAGTATTGAACACGTCACTAATTTTCTAAGTAAATATATTTCTAAAAGTGCTATTGACATGCAATTCTCGCCAGAGGTCTGTAACAACCCATCCAATCCACACAGGCTAAGAAATCACACCATAGATGTCCATAGATTGTTATGTGTAATAATGAGAAATTACACCGGGAAAAAGGATTGAACACGCTTACTTAAATTTATTTAATCATTTGAACAAAAGTCGTTGTTGGTGATGACATCTTCAAGACGCCTCCTGTGTGGAGAAGCTAGTTGCATGCATTGCTCAGGTGTGATTTTGGCTCATTCTTCCACACAAACACTCTTCTTCAAATCCTGAAGGTTCCATGGGCTCCTTCTATGAACTCTGAGCTTTAGTTCCTTCCATACATTTTCTATTAGATTCAGATCAGGTGATTGGCTGGGCCATTCTAGCAGCTTTATTTTCTTTCTCTGAAAGCAATTGAGCGTTTCATTTGCTATGTGTTTGGGATCATTGTCTTGCTGAAATGTCCACCCTCGTTTCATCTTCATCATTCTGGTAAGTGGCGGCAGATTTTTTTTCAAGAATGTCTCCTTAAATTTGCCCATTCATCCTTTCTTCAATCATATCAAGTTTGCTAGTGCCATATGCTGAAAATCAGCTCACACCATGATGTTCCCACATCCAAACTTCCCTGTTGGTTTGGTGTTTTTGGGTGATATGTAGTGCCTTTTGGCCTCCAAATATGATGTGTATTGCAGCATCCATAGTTCAATTTTGGTCTCATCTGATCAGATTATTCTCCCAGTATTTCACAGGCTTGTCTAAATGTTGTTGAACAAACTTTAAATGGACTTGAACATGCTTTTTGTTCAGGAATGGAGTCATGCTTGGTGAGCGTGCATTCATGCCATCGAAGTTGAGAGCATTACTTATTGTTTTCTTTGAAACAATTGCACCTACTGATTCTAGGTCTTTCTGTAGCTCTCCACAGGTGTTCAATGGCTCTTGGACAACTCTTCTGTTAATTCTTTTCACTTCTTTGTCTGAAACCCTGCAGAGAGCACCTGGTCGTAGCTATTTTGTGGTGAAATGATGTTCTTTCCACTTACGGATTATGCCCCAGAAGTTTCAGGAAGTTTCAGTAGTTTAGAAATTCTTCTGTAGCCCCATGCCATCAGTATATTTTGCAACAATAAGGTTGCGAAGGTCTTGAGACGGCTTACTGGTTTTATCCATCATGAGATGTTTTTTGTGTGGCACCTTGGTAATGAGACACTTTTTTTATAGGCCATTAGTTGAACCAGCTGATATTATTTTTCAGTAAGTGGCAGGATTGCTTTCTAATTACTGATAGATTTCAGCTAGTGTCATGACTTTCCATGGCTTTTTCCACCTTTCTTTCTTCATGTGTTGAATACTTTTTCCCTGTGTCATTTCTCATTATTAAACATAACTTAATTTATGGACATCTATGGTTTGATTTATTTGCCTGTGTGGATTGGATGGGTTGTTACCAACATCTGGTGACATTTCATGTCAATAGCACCTTTATAAATATATTTATTTAGAAAATTGGTGACGTGTTGAATATTTATTTCCCCTGCTGTAGATGCAGTACCAAGTATACTACATAATTCATTACCAGAAGCAATCTTAATACATAGATACGGTAACAGAATAGAGCTTACTACGCAGATAGAGTAACAAAGTCAAGCTGAATGCAAAAATATTTGAAAAGTGTTGCAAAACAAAGTGTGTAACCTTAAGACTTTCATGCTATTCACATAGATGTAGCGTATGTTTCAAGTAGCAAGCGTTGTATTGAAAGTTACATAGTATAACTGGTTAGACACCACCAACACTTTTTGAATATTTTTTTTTATTTTATTGCTTCTCCCCCTACCCCCCCCCCAAAAAAATAGAATCAAAGGCATACTTTAGGTATTTACAGAGCTTAATGTAAGCGGTTGCTCCCGCTATGCTTGCTTCCATGAGAAATATATCCACATCCATAGTAAAAGAAAGAAAACAAAAAGCATCATAAAGCGCATACATTTGATATACAGTTGCCCCCCCCCCCTTATTTGTAGTATACCTTTCTATGAATCTAGCCAAAGGGGCTGTTCACATTGCAGTCTTTGCATTTGTTGAATGACTGCATTTGAAAACCATAAAACCATAAAACTTTTCAAAAGTGCAGCTCAGGGAAACCATAGACGCCTGAGGTCAGAAGGTGTAGAGCTTGTGTTTACGTTTGACCAGCTTTACTCTGAGTATAGCTTTATTTTTTTAGAAGTTTAAAAAGTGCAGCATACAATGTGTATTCTATGCTTCCAAAAATGTATACTCTTAGAATATAGAATGCAAACTCAAAGTGGTTGTCTACTGCTGTGATAACCCCTTCTCTATCACGGTTTCCCCCAGGTAAAATGATAACACCTATACTCTCTTCAGGGCTCGCATTACATTGCTATGTCATGCGAGCCCTGTGGCCACTTGACTCTCACCTCCTTTGGACAAATCAGACATCCGGAAGGAGAGTGAAGTGGATGCTGATTGGCTGCAGGGATTGCGTGGCTATAACAATGTAACACAAGCCCTGGGAAAGCCAGTGCAGATACCGCTGTAACTTTGCCTGCATCGGAGGTGAGTGTAGCTGTTATTATTTTACTTGGGAGAAACAGTGTTTGAGAAGGGGTTTTCCGAGTAGTGGACAGCCCATTTAAGCACAAGTTGTACAACGTCAATAGTGAATAGCTCAACCTCAGCAGAGGACCACAAAGGCAACCAGGAGAGCAGACGGACAACGATGGGGTTCAAGACTGATTCCCACTAGGAAGCGCCACTGCAGTAACCACGTGACTTCAAATATCTAATAACAATGACTGAGGAATCCCACAGTGTGCTATTCAGATAGGCAGCCATACTGTAGGTCACTTAGGTGGGCAGTTTAAGGCTCCTGACAATCGCTAATATTATAATTCTTTATTACGGCCCAAACATTTACTGGGAAATAAGACCAGGGTGCACAAGCCTCCCGGACCAGTCTGCCTCTGGCAAGAATATTGGTATGGGAGTCACTGTACAAATGTTTTGCCATCTGAGTTTGATGGTCTTAGTGTCTCTATTTGATTATATATATTGTTTGGGGGTAAATGTGTGGTGACAGATTCCCTTTAACAGAGGAAGGGGTGTTCAGTGAAGTGAATGCAGGATACTGAAGGATTAGCATGGCAGCCGAAGGACTCTAGATCTTCTGTAGGGTTGAGTGCACATGTTGTCACCTTTTCATTCTATGCAGATTTGTGACAAAACCTGAAGCAAAACCTGTTGCCAACAAAGTGAATGAGAAACCTGAAGTGTCATGCACACGTTGAGTATTTTTGAAGTGGAGATTTGGTGCAGCATGTCAATTCTCTGTGTGTTTTTGCAGCGTTTCTTCCCCCGTTGAATGCACTGAAAAAACGTAGGCAAAAACGCAACATGGATGGGATTACAGCATGCCCACTTTGTACTGAGAGCTGACTGTTCACAGCCTCAGCTCTGCCCCAATAACTGCAGACAAGCTTCACCAGGGAGGAATAGAAGTATTTTTCCCTGTACTTGCTCTTTCAGTTAGGATCATTCAGACATCCGTTTTTTTCCACATAAAAGAAAAAAGGTTCTGGTTTCATCAGTAATTATATTCTGAGTTTCATCAGATTTTCATCATTGTCATCCTAATTTAGTTTCCGCTTTATCAATTTTTCTTGGAAGAGAAAAAAAAAGTTTCTCTACCTTCTCCTACCGAACTGTCCCACATATGTCATCAAAGTGCTATATGATTTTTTTTCACGGGCCCATAGCCCTGCAGTGCTGATTTGATCCGTGATTTTGTGCAGACCACTCTGATAGAACTCATACACAAATAACAGACATGTGAATGAGCCCTTAGACTGTCGCACATGTTTACAGTGCTATTTACCTGCATATTACCACTATGTCTGCTGCTAAGCTCTGTAGATTTGCTTTGTTTTCTGTTTTTAGCTGACAGGTTTCCTTTTGTGCGCTTTCCAAAAAAATGTAGATTTTGGTAGCAATAATAGCTGTTTGGGTCACACTGGTGGGTACTAATATTGTTATTTTATTCTGAAAATGTACACTTTATACACGTAAAAACTAGGACAAAGGAGTGCAAAATAGGGCGTTATCCAGACCACAGGGGTTTATAAACGCCGAAACAGCTAACTTGGTCATGTTGTGAGAAAGCACAACACTTAGATGTACTGTAAGAGCAGTGAGACTATGGAACTCTCTGCCGCATGATGTTGTAATGAGTGATTCACTGTTAAAATTTAAAAAGGGCATGGATGCCTTTCTTGAAAAGTATAATATTACAGGTTATATATACTAGATTCCTTGATAGGGCGTTGATCCAGGGAACTAGTCTGATTGTCGTATGGAGTCGGGAAGGAATTTTTTTCCCCAATGTGGAGCTTAGTGTTTGCCACATGGGTTTTTTTTGCCTTCCTCTGGATCAACATGTTAGGCTATGGGTTGAACTAGATGGACATAGTTTTTTTTAAGGTTGAAGGAAGACTATGTTACTATGTTAGATGGACTCAGAAATAAGGGGCGCATCTGCTGCTGCTTCGCAGGTTGGCAAATCCAACGTTGAAATGAATGGATGTAGAGAAGTGGCTATGCTATCTCAATATATATATATATATATATGTGTGTGTATATATATATATATATATATATATATATATATATATATATATATATATATATATATATATATATACAGGTGTCAGAAAACATTTGAGATAGTAGAACAGGTAATGCGTTTCGAAGTGCACTCTCTGCTTCATCAGGAGAACGACTTGTGGTTCTGCTGAGGAAGTGAGTGCACTTCGAAAGGCATTGAGATGAAGCCACATTACCTGTTCCACTGTCACAGCTGTTTTTAGACATCTATATCCTTTGAGACGCCAGCAGTGCATCTTATTCGCTTCTCCATATTTATTCACTTTTTACACGTAGTCTCTTTAATGCAATTTTTTGTCTAGGTGTTGAGTGCCATTTTGACAGCGTTGTAGGTTTCTATTTGCGGGAAATACAGAACAGACCAAAAGTTTGGACACACCTTCACATTTCAAAATTTTTCTGTATTTTCAGGACTATGAAAATTGTACATTCACACTGAAGGCATCAAAACTATGAATTAACACATGTGGAATTATATGCTTAACAAAAAAGTGTGTAACAACTGAAAATATGTCTTATATTCTAGGTTCTTCAAAGTAGTCACCTTTTGCTTTGATGACTGCTTTGCACACTCTTGGCATTCTCTTGATGAGCTTCAAGAGGTAGTCACCGGAAATGGTCTTCCAACAATCTTGAAGGAGTTCCCAGAGATGCTTAGCACTTGTTGGCCCTTTTGCCTTCACTCTGCAGTCCAGCTCACCCCAAACCATCTCGATTGGGTTCAGGTCTGTTGACTGTGGAGGCCAGGTCATCTGGCGTAGCACCCCATCACTCTCCTTCTTGGTCACATAGCCCTTACACAGCCTGGAGGTATGTTTGGGGTCATTGTCCTGTTGAAAAATAAATGATGGTTCAACTAAACGCAAACTGGATGGAACAGCATGCCGCTGCAAGATGCTGTGGTAGCCATGCTGGTTCAGTATGCCTTCAGTTTCATTCCTTGTGTTCTTTAGCCCAAACAAGTCTCTTGTGCTTGTTGCCTGTCCTTAGCAGTGGTTTCCTAGCAGCTATTTTACCATGAAGGCCTGCTGCACAAAGTCTCCTCTTAACAGTTGTTGAAGAGATGTGTCTGCTGCTAGAACTCTGTGTGGCATTGACCTGGTCTCTAATCTGAGCTGCTGTTAACCTGCGATTTCTGAGGCTGGTGACTCGGATAAACTTATCCTCAGAAGCAGAGGTGACTCTTGGTCTTCCTTTCCTGGGGCGGTCCTCATGTTAGCCAGTTTCTTTGTAGCGCTTAATGGTTTTTGCAACTGCACTTGGGGACACTTTCAAAGTTTGCCCAATTTTTTGGACTGACAGACCTTCATTTCTTAAAGTAATGATGGCCACTCGTTTTTCTTTACTTAGCTGCTTTCTTCTTGCCATAATACAAATTCTAACAGTCTATTCAGTAGGACTATCAGCTGTGTATCCACCAGACTTCTGCACAACACAACTGATGGTCCCAACCCCATTTATAAGGCAAGAAATCCCACTTATTAAACCTGACAGGGCACACTTGTGAAGTGAAAACCATTTCTGGTGACTACCTCTTGAAGCTCATCAAGAGAATGCCAAGAGTGTGCAAAGCAGTCATCAAAGCAAAAGGTGGCTACTTTGAAGAACCTAGAATATAAGACATATTTTCAGTTGTTTCACACTTTTTTGTTAAGTATATAATTCCACATGTGTTAATTCATAGTTTTGATGCCTTCAGTGTGAATGTACAATTTTCATAGTCATGAAAATGCAGAAAAATCTTTAAATGAGAAGGTGTGTCCAAACGTTTGGTCTGTACTGTATATGTGTATGGAGGTTTAATATAATTTTTTAAAATTTTGTAATGGAGCTTTATTTTTTATATATATCAAAAAGTATGAAAATTGCCCTGGATACAAGAGGTACAAAGTATCCAAAATCCTCAGGCGTGGGTAAATAGTATTACAAAGGGACACATTGGGCCCAATTCATGAATGTATATGCACCTTTTGCGTCTACTTATTTGGTAATTTTTGCCAGTTTTTGATTTGTAATTTCTTCTTCTTTTATTATTTTCTATTTGTTCGCATGTTGTTTAGATTTAGTTTTGTTCACCACTGTGAGCGGATATGGGGTTTCTAAATGTCTTTGGCTGATTTGTCAATTGCAACTTTTTAAAAATTCGCAACATTTTTGCATAAATATACTCTAGCCCCCCCTCCTTGAGTGATTTTATGTGCATCAGAAATATTTGCGCATATTTTGCATCATTTTAGTGGAAATGCAACCTTTTGCTCTAAAGAAATAGGAAAAAAAATGTATAAGACAAAAATGAAGCACTTTTTTGATTTTGTACAAAATTCATAAATCGCTTGACCCATTTTGAAGAGTTTGACGCAAAAATACATTAACAAATATAAAGACATAAAACAAAAATAGCAAAGTGAATTAACCCCCCATAAATGATGAACCGGGCCCATTGTGTACAGTAGGTCATTTTTACTGTCCAGAATATTTCAGTAACTCATCTTTGAAGAGCAGAAAATAACTACCTGTCATTAGCACATAAAAGATGGAGATGTTTTTATAGTCACTATTGAATGTGCCATCTTGTTCCCTAAGCCTTATATCGTATTATTTTCTATTTTATTCCAATTATTCTTTAATTCTATCTGTCTTTTATGTTTAATTCTTAAACTTTTGAACAAATTTAATACCTGTAGACTGATCTAACGACAACTAGTTATGGTAATTATTCAATTAATTGCAATTATTTTATTTTCTCTATTTTCTTTTTCTGCATTATAAAATGATTTCTGTGATAAAGTAGGAAAGGTTAGTTGTCACCTGTAAAATGTGCATATCGTATATTATTTGTTTTATTGACACTTTATAAACTCTAGTTCATATTAACAGTTTTGGACACTGTTAACATCCAGTCCTTTTTTATGTTGGTTCGTAGATCAAAAGAAGAGGTGGCTGTGCAGGTTGCTACACTTAGACAGTCGCACCAGAGAGAGATGGAAAAGCTAATATGTCAGCAGGCCTTAGAACATTCTTCATCCAGGGTGGCTGAGCTAAGTAGTAAACTTTCAACTCAAGAGGTAATCTGCAAGTTTCCTAATGCGTTGGGTTGTTTGTTTGTTTTTCACATCAGGCTTTTTTTTTTCTATTGATTTTAGTGGTTGAATTTCAAGGACATGACTTGTTGATTTTGTTCCTCCTCGCTAAAAAATAACACCTTAAAAAACACGCACTCAATCTACACAATAAATGTATTTTTCCATTTAAATCAATATGAAGTTTATTCAAAGAGTATTTTAAGCAGGATCGGTTTCAAATTCCAAGTTAAAAAAAAAACTGTGAATATATCCAAAAATTGTCAATTCACCCTGCCAACACAAGGCCAAAAGAAGAAGTATTAGTCTTAGTCCACACATGGGAACCAATTTCCGATGCAGATGTCATATTTTGAAAAAACATGTAAATTCTGCTGCCAAGTTCACATGTTACATGTAGCATTTTTCACATATTATGCTGTGGTTTTTACCCTATACATTATATTAAAATGGTGAAATGTGGAGTGATAATCTGGCACATACTTCCCTGCTATTTTTACTGCTACCTGAAGATGGGTTTTTTCAAACAACAACCTTATGCATAGTACTGTATATTAACAGAAATTTGCAGTCTTCACCACAAATCCATTGCAATTCTTCAAAGTGTGATCGTGACCTAAAGCTTTTAATTATTTACTGATACTTTTGCCTCTAGGGCAGGGGTCCCCAACCTGTAGCTTGAGAGCCACATGTGGCTCCGGGCCCATGATGTGTGGCTCTTGGCTGTCTGACAGCTTGGTGCATTAGCACCAGGCGTAGCAAACAGCTATTAAGAGTAGATCACTAGATGGTGACTTTTGTGTGTCGCCCTGCAGAGAAGACCAGATCTAAATGGAGGTAAGGTAGGAAACCCCGGACCTTGGCATACTGCCTTGGTGTCATTTCAGTGGAAAAGTTTTAGCTGTCATTATACCTGTAATAGGGGGCTCTGGGTGTCACCAGCTGAGAGTGGGGCAGGAGCTGGATATGGCTTGCGCCCCTCTTTCATAGCTGAATGTGGCTCTCAAGGTCAGAAAGGTTGGGGACCTCTGCTCTAGGGGTTAAGAAAAATCCCCACCAGATTAAGTATTTGCAGAAAGCTCAAGTCACTGAACACTATATACTGGGGTGGTAACGTCCCCTTACATATTTTCTTTCTCCTTGATTACATATTATTTTTATAAATCAACTATGGTGAGCGAATGGACTCACAAGACCCTGTTCCAGCAGCCACCTCAGTGGTTCATGGCCGCCAGATGGAAGCCTTCTACCTGTTGGAATCCCTGGTGCCGCTTTCTAATTTTTAAGTTCAGCGCTACATCATCATCATCATTGCTAGACCAGGATCATGTGAATCGATTTGCTTATTAACCCCTTCACACCAAAGCCAGGTTTACTTTTAGGTTAAGCGGTTTTTCCCCCCCTTCACTTTTTTTATTGTTGTGTCACACAAACCATAGATTTTTAATGTCTTTGCTGATGTATCCATATGAGGACTTGTTTTTTTAGATGATTTGAATTGGTCAGTGGCACCATTTTAGGGTATATACCCAGTTGCATCTAATACATTGTAGTATATGGCAGACCCATCGCTCATATTTAGGTCTCATGTTGCCATAGCAAACCATCGCCACTCCATAATTGCTTTGTGGAGGTTGCCGATGGTCTGTAAAGTTGGCTGTGTATTACAGCCGACTCATGTTGTGGATAATACTCTTGTGCCAGTGCCTTCTCTTGGACATAACTCTTCGTCCTGATACAATAACTGTCAATTCAGGTCACCGTTACATCCTGTAGAAGGAAGGGTTTCATACATGAAAAGTTTCTTTCCGTAATATAAAACATTGCTTACATTTGTTCCTAAAGATCCTCATAAAGCACCTCCAAAAGCAAGTTGTTGAGCTACAGAAGGACAGAGAGACCCTGGCTGTTTTACGAATCAGAGAAGAAGCTCTACAGAAGGAGGTACCTTTAAATTAAATACAGCAATATTTTAGTTAAAAGAAAAAGCAAACATTTTATAGCTACACAAGAAGAATGTAAAGACCAAAGCAAATAACTACCAGATGAAAATTTTAAAAAAGTCCCCAAAAATGTAGTCCAGCCCTCAACTGTTTTTCTAAAAAAAACCTCTCCGAATGCTTTGAAAAAATATTTACCTTGCCGATTCCACCCAGAGCCTATACCAGTACTGCCCCACACTGCCTGTTCTGTCCAGATGTGCATATGATTGCTGTAGCCATTCTCTAGTAACAGTGTCTCATTTGTAATCACTGTGGTCATTGATTGGCTACGGAGATAATATATCCTTCAGGACCGAGGAGAAGGTACAGTGCCAGCGAGTGTACTTTGTTTTGTCAGGACTGACTTATGACCACTGCAGTAAATCAAAGGCTATAGCTGTGGGGGACCTACAAGGCCAAACCAGAGGCAAGACTCCCAGGCAGAGAACGGCTGTATGCATGCATTTTGCATGCTTCTTCTGTATAGTAAAATTCTCTTGCAGTCAGAACCCCTATGTACTAATTGAGTCCTAGGCAATCTGTTTGCAAACCCTCTCATGCAATCCCCACTGCTTAGCTCACACTGGGTCTGGGATTGTTATCCCTCTAAAAAGGCTGCCACTGCAGTTCCCTCTGATGTTGTGGAAGTCACAGCTGCAGGAGGGTCCCATAAATGTCTATGGTCCTACGTTTCAGGCAGTCATCAGCATGCCCTGCCTTCTCGTCCTCTCCTTCTCCTGGTCCAATCAGACATCTCTTGTAGAGATGTGCACATCTCATCTGCCATTCAGATTTGGATTTTGTTGAGGACCAGTCCTCCAAACTGTCCTCTATGGCTGACAGCTTTTTTTGCAGCAGTCAAGAATCCTTCCATGTCACCAACAAGGACGCCTCTTTCTCCCAGAATGGAGTTTCCTTCTGACACCCTCAACCAGGCCCCTAAAGTGTTTCCCTTCACATTAAGAATATGAGGAAGAACACACAAAAGAATAGAATTTAAAAAACAAGAGTTTTGCAAAACATCTAGAGGTTTGCTCTTCTGGAGGACTTAATGCAAAAACGGTCTTCCTCGCTGGCGGTAGATACACCAGTTTCCAATATTAAAATCATGCAGCCCAAAAAAAACACTGCTTTGTAAATCACACCCTTCCTGGCATCATCTTCTTCCAGTCTCCAAATCCTCTTCAGCCAAGTCCATCATGGGTGAGATGAGACATCTTCTCTTCAGAAAATATCTTGTTCTTTTATGTTCAAGATACTTGGATATGAAGCTACAAAATTAAATTTTCTTACATGTCTTAAATAAATTTTCCCATCCTGTTTCATACCATCCCAACTGTTTTGGAGCAGGCGGTGATAGTTCCAGCCAGACTGCTTTATATGGTTTTTATACAAATCTATTTGTCCGCAAAGATGGCTTACTGTGCTAAGTTTTAGACCTCAGATGGCTCAACTGCTATGTCCGTGGTTAAATATTTCCAGATTGAATCCTTTAGGACAGTTAGTGCATCCCTTTGAACAGGAAGATCGCTCTCCTAAATAGATATCAAGGATGCATTCCTACACACCCTGTCTGCCAGACTCATCAACATTTCCCCAGCTTTGCTACCAGTCCCAGCTACTACCAATTTGTGGTACAAAAAAATGGGCAGAACAAGCAATCGGGTCACCTCAAGAGTTTGGACTTCAGATTAGATCTCCTCTGTCAGGGTTCTGTTTTCCACCCGAATTTACTTGCACTTCATTTAACAGTGTTGCTGTTGAGGCTGTTTTTCTCAACAAATCACGCAGACATGCTTAAGGCAAGAAAACAATCCTGGACTCTGATTTACCACCATATACAAAATACCTTTTTCTGTTTGTATGAAGACCAATATATGCATTTCACCCTTTTCTGGCTAATTTCCTCCTTTCAGGATGGCCTGTTCTTGGGCCAAATCTAAACATTAGAGACAGATCTTAACCACCTCTATTTTATTACATGTGTCTTGGTCTCTAACTTCTCTTTACACAACACCTTACAAAGAAAGGCCCTTACAGTTTTTTTCTTATCATAAATCCAAAGCACCATAGGATCTCAATTTAAGTACAGCAGTCTTTCTTTTTTTTTTTTCCTTCTTTCTAGTTATTATTACTATTACTATTCATTTTTAGAGCACCATTGATTTCATGGTGCTGTTCATAAGACGGGGTAACATACAATACACAAATAGAAATTACAATGAACAAACTAATACTGACAGACCGGTACAGAGTGGAGAAGACTCTGCCTTTGCGGGCTTACAATATCTCCCTGCGCCTACTGTTTTTCGAAAATCTGATGTTGGTGGCCATTGCATCCATCTGATGAGTGTCAGAATTGGCAGCTCTGTTCTATATATCCTCTTTTACATTTTTTTCATCACGATAAGGTAGACCTCCCCCCAATTTCATTTTTGTACAAAATGGTATCAGCATATTGTGCTGTCATTTTTTTTTTTTTGTCCTCACATTCTGATCTCAGGGAAAAGTCACTTCATATTCTGGACGTGTTTCACACATTGCACATTTATTTATCTCAAACCAGCTCCTTCCGACTTCATTTTTCTGTTTTGCATTTTTAGAGGGTACCTGGCAGAGTCTTGCGAAATCAAAAGTCACCATCGCCTGTTGTATCCAGTAAGTTATAAACGAGGTCTACCACTCGATGAGCAAAGTGGCACCCCTCCGTATGACGGCATATTCTACCTCAGCGGATGTGGTGTTTTAGGCTTTTCATCACAAAGCCTCTATTTTCCAAGTGTCTCTTCCCCATTGGTCATGACTTTACACTTTTGTTAAATTTTAGAGGATGCACATTTTTGCAACTGTTGACGCATTTCTAGGTGGCAGAGTTTTGCAGACTACTGTTCACTAGTCTGGGCCGTCCTCTCATTGATGTCCCACATTTATGGACTGTTTTGGAATGTTCCACAGTCTTATGTCCCCCAATGTGTCCATTGGGGTACACAGCACCCCACCCAGTGTCATTCTTTTTTTCTACATGTGTACCCGTGTTCTATAGGAGGTTTCTTCTTCTTCCTTAGGATCTTGTGTGGTTATTGTTCATTGTGTTTCATGCATGTGTTCTTTAATAAGTTGTTCCTAAAAAAAAAATAATTGTATGACCCTTATGCTATTGGGCCCTTGAAAAAAAGAATTTGGTGACAGTGATACCTGTGCAGAAATCTATAAAGAACCGACACCACAAAAACTATAAAAAGATGCTGTGCCAAACACCAAAGGGGATGTATATAGCAAAAAGAAAAAATCTTTAGTAACCAAAAAATGTATAATAAATGGTAAAAAGACTGTGAGAATTATATATCAGTAGACAAAATCTTTATTGATACCACAAACAAACACTAGAGTAAATTAAAACATACTTAAAAATAAAAAAGTGCAGAGGAATGACCCCTTTAAATGAGGCATAAAGATAAATATTTAAGTATTGTACAAAATATGCACAAACCAACTCCCACCTATTGATTTTATACGCAGAGTCGGCAGATAATGAAACAATGATACACTGATTGTAAGGATATACAGAGTTCAGAGAACTTTACAACCATAAATAATATACACTGCTCAAAAAAATAAAGGGAACACTCAAATAACACATCCTAGATCTGAATGAATGAAATATTCTCATTGAATACTTTGTTCTGTACAAAGTTGAATGTGCTGACAACAAAATCACACAAAAATCATCAATGGAAATCAAATTTATTAACCAATGGAGGCCTGGATTTGGAGTCACCCCCAAAATTACAGTGGAAAAACACACTACAGGCTGATCCAACTTTGATGTAATGTCCTTAACCCCTTTACAACCCAAGGTGGTTTGCACGTTAATGACCAGGCCAATTTTTACAATTCTGACCACTGTCACTTTATGAGGTTATTACTCTGGAACGCTTCAACGGATCCCCCTGATTCCGAGATTGTTTTTTTGTGACATATTGTACTTCATGATTGTGGTAAAATTTCTTCGATATCACTTGCGTTTATTTGTGAAAAAAACGGAAATTTGGCAAAAATTTTGCAATGTTTAAAATTTGAATTTTTATGCCCTTAAATCAGAGAGATATGTCACACAAAATAATTAATAAATAATATTTCCCACTAGTCTACTTTACATCAGCACAATTTTGGAAACAAAATTGTTTTTTTTAGGGAGCTATAAGGGTTAAAAGTTGACCAGCGATTTCTCATTTTTCCAACAAAATTTACAAAACCATTTTTTTAGGGATCACATCACATTTGAAGTCACTTTGAGGGGTCTTTATGACAGAAAATACCCAAAAGTGACACTATTCTAAAAACTGCACCCCTCAAGGTGCTCAAAACCACATTCAAGAACTTCAGGTGCTTCACAGAAATTTTTGGAATACGGAAGAAAAAAATTAACGTTTAACTTTTTTCACAAAAATGTTACTTTAGACCCAATTTTTGTTATTTTCGCAGGGGTAACAGGAAAAATGGACACCAAAATTTGTTGTGCAATTTGCCCTGGGCACGCAGATACCCCATATGTGGGGGAAAACCACTGTTTGGGCGCACAGCAGGGTTCGGAAGGGAAGGAGCGCCATTTGACTTTTTGGTTATAAAATTTGCTTGAATAATTAGCAGACACCATGTTGCATTTAGAGAGCACCTGATGTGCCTAAACAGTGGAAATCCCCCATAATTGACACCATTTTGGAAACTAGACCCCTCAGGGAACTTAACTAGATGTGTGGTGAGCACCTTGAACCCCCAGGTGCTTCACAGAAGTTTATAACATTGAGCTGTAAAAATTAAATTTTCACATTTTTCCCACAAAAATGATGTTTTAGCCCCAATTTTTTTTATTTTCACAAGGGTAAGAGGAGAAAATGGACCCGAAAAACTTTTGTGCAATTTCTCCTGAGTACGACAATACCCCATATGTGGGGAAAATACAGTGTTTGGGCGCACGGCAGAGTTCAGAAGGGAAGGAGCACTGTGTGACTTTTTGAATGCAAAATTGGTTAGAATCGAGAGCAGACGCCATGTTGCGTTTGGAGAGCACCTTGATGTGCCTAAATAGTGGAAACCCCCCACAAGTGACCCCATTTTGGAAACTACACCCCTCAAGGATTTTATCAAGGGGTATAGTGAACATTTTGAACCCAGAGGTACGACACAGAATTTGATAACATTAGGTCATCATATTAAATAAGTTGTCATTAGTCTTGAGCGCAAGTGCTCGCTACTTGAGTTTGCATCGGGTACTCTGGTATGCACCATGTATCACGCGTGCTCGAGTCACATGCTTGAGTCCCCGCCCACATGTTTCACGGTTATTAGACACCCAAAAAAAAAACATGCAGGGATCGCTCGTGCATGGCAGGCAATCCTCGCAAGGTTTTATTGGCCGCGAAGAATATGGGGCGGAGACTCGAGCATGTCACTTGAGCACACCCGATACTCAGTGCATACCCCAGCACCCGATGCAAACTCAAGTGGCAAGCACTTGCGCTCAACACTAGTCGCCATATCGTCATCTTTTTTTTTTTTTTAACTTTTGAAAAATATCCCAAGCCCAACCCTAACCCCAACCCCAACCCTAACCCTAGAGTTTATTTTTTACGTTGTTCCTCGTGCGGTATAAGTGATTAGACGATTTTATTCTTCGGGTCGGTGCGATTACAGCGATACCAGAATCATATCGGGTTTTTATGATTGACAGCTGTCACACACTAAAAGACGCATTTTTTTTGTAAAATATAGTTTTTGCATCGCCATATTTTGAGAGCTATAATTTTTCCATATTTTGGCCGACAGTCATGTTTTTGCGGGATGAGTTGACGTTTTTATTGGTGCCATTTTCAGGCACGTGACATTTTTTGATCGCTTTCTATTCCGATTTTTGGGAGGCAGAATAAACAAAAACCAACAATTCAGGAATTGTTTTTTTCCTGTTTTTTTATGCTGTTTCGCGTGTGGTAAAAATGATAAGGTAGCTTTATTCTTTGGGTCAGTACGTTTACAGCGGTACCACATTTATATTGTTTTTCTATATTTCGGCGCTTTTACACAATAAAAACTATTTTATAGAAAAAAATATTTTTTTGCATCGCTTTATTCTGAGAGCTATAACTTTTTATTTTTCGGCTCATGGAGCTCTATGGCGGCTTGTTTTCTGCGGGACAAGATGACGTTTTCAGCAGTACCATTTTTATTTATATTCGTCTTTTTGATTGCGTGTTATTCCATTTTTTGTTTGGCGGTATGATGATAAAGCATTGTTTTTTGCTTCTTTTTTTATTTTTATTTTTTTACCATGTTCACTAAAGGGGTTAACTAGTGGGAACGTTTTATAGGTCAGGTCGTTCCGGACGCGGCGATGCAAAATATGTGTACTTTTATTGTTTTGTTGTTTTTCTTTTCATAATAATATTTATTGATGGGCACATTATATTTTTATTTTTGGTGGATTATTTATTTTTAGTTTTTTTATATTGTTTTTCAAAAAAAAATTTTTTTCACTTTTTGACAGTTTTTTTTTTTACTTTTATCATTTGTCCCACTATGGGACTTTCACTTTTTTTATTCTGATCGCCTGCATAGCATAGGGATGGAGCACCATCCCTGTGCTATGCAGGCTGTCAGCGCTGCAGATGCAGAAGATACTTTGATCATGCACTGCACATGACCAAAATATCTTCCTGCTGTCTGGTGACCCGTATGTTGTCATGCCAACATCGGGTCATCATGGCAACATCCGGGAAGCCGCGGCAGACCGCGCTGGAGGCCGGCAGGAGAGGTGAGTATCCCGATCACTTCCCCTTGCCACCGTAATGGTTCGATCGACTTACAGTACAGACCAAAAGTTTGGACACACCTTCTCATTTAAAGATTTTTCTGTATTTTCATGACTATGAAAATTGTACATTCACACTGAAGGCATCAAAATTATGAATTAACACATGTGGAATTATATGCTTAACAAAAAAGTGTGAAACAACTGAAAATATGTCTTATATTCTAGGTTCTACAAAGTAGTCACCTTTTGCTTTGATGACTGCTTTGCACACTCTTGGCATTCTCTTGATGAGCTTCAAGAGGTAGTCACCGGAAATGGTCTTCCAACAATCTTGAAGGAGTTCCCAGAGATGCTTAGCACTTGTTGGCCCTTTTGCCTTCACTCTGCAGTCCAGCTCACCCTAAACCAGGCATGTCCAAAGTCCGGCCCGCGGGCCATTTGCGGCCCGCGGTCCGGACTAATAAGGCCCCCAGGTATCCAGCAGCATGTACCTTGCGGCCGCTGCCGCTCTCGTCGCCACCGCCGCTCAGTACTCCGGCGCAGGGAGAAGAGCCGAAATCTCGGACATCGCGAGATTTCGGCTTTCCTTCTCCCTGCGCCGGAGTACTGAGCGGCGGCAACCGGCCAGCCAAGATCTCGCGACGTGCGAGATCTCCAGCCCCCAGGGGTTGTAAGACGTTCAGAGGTCAGATAGGCTGAAGACCTCAGCTTAGTTGTGTAAAATTATATAAATAATATATATATTAAGTTATATATAAGTCCCTGCGCCACCTTACACCTCCAGAAAGGTTAGGCCAGCAGGGCTCTCACACAAGCTTGTGGTAGCAAGCTGTCATACCCTTCATTAACCCCTGACTGCCTGTCACTGTGCTATAATTCCATTATCTGATGTGCGACTGTTGCACAGCTTGCTATTCTCTGCCTGTGTTATAAAGCATATAGCAGTATCTTATTTTTGCTGTTCCACCCTCTGCGCCTTTTAATCTCTCCCCTTCTGGCCAATTTTTATAATGGCAACTACAAATAAGAAACGAAAAGTTGACAGTGAGGGCCGCCGCTTCCAGGACAAGTGGAAAGTAGAATATTTTTTCACTGAAATAAAGAATCACTGTGTTTGTCTGATATGCCAAGAGACCGTTGCTGTTTATAAAGAATTTAATGTCAAGCGACACTATCAGACGAGACATAGCACATACGACAAGCTAACAGGGCACGACCGAAGTGAAAAGTATAAGCAACTTGAAGCTGTTTTATTGTCACAACAGCGATTTTTTACAAGAGCCCGTGAGTCAAATGAAAATGCCACAAAGGCGAGCTATGAGGTGGCAGCGTTAATTGCTAAAAATTGCAAATCTTTTGCAGAGGGTGACTTTATCAAAGAATGTGTTATGAAAATGGTAGAGAATGTCTGTCCCGAGAAGAAGCAAGAGTTTTCCAACATTTGCCTGGCTCGTAACACTGTAGCACGGAGAATTGAAGAAATTTCATCGGATATTAAGAGACAGTTAATGTCAAAAGGAGCTGATTTTGACTTCTTTTCAATAGCCTGTGATGAAAGCACGGACCTATCTGACACGGCTCAGTTGCTGATTTTTTTAAGAGGGGTGGACGATGAAATGAATGTGACTGAAGAGCTACTTGACCTCCAGAGCCTCAAGGATCAAACAAGAGGGAAAGATTTATTTGATTCTGTTAGTTCTGCCATAGATGACATGAAACTGCCTTGGAACAAAGTTACTGGGATTATTACTGATGGGGCACCTGCCATGACTGGTGAACGAAGTGGATTATCAACCCTAATCTGTAACAAGGTGAGCGAAGAAGGAGGCAAAGCTATTAAACTTCATTGCATCATTCATCAACAAGTTCTCTGTGCTAAACATCTCCAATATGATCATGTTATGAAACCGGTACTAAAGACCATTAATTTTATCCGCTCTAAAGCCCTGTGCCACCGCCAGTTTAAACAGTTTCTACTGGATATCCAGGCTGAATATGAAGATGTTTCATATCATAACGATGTAAGATGGCTCAGTCGGGGGTCTGCACTGCAACGTTTCTACTCTCTCAGAAAGGAAATAGGAGAATTCTTGGAAACAAAGGGACAAACGATGCGAGAACTATCTGATCCAATTTGGCTGGCTGATTTGGGGTTTCTAGTCGACCTAACAAAGCATCTGAATGTACTGAACATGAATCTTCAGGGCAAAGATGCAGCGGTGAACCAACTTTATTCACACCTCAAAGCCTTTGGAACAAAGCTGCAACTTTTCCTAAGGCAGTTGTCACAAACACCGCCCAATACCATCCATTTTTCAGCGCTACAGGAAATAATTAACAGTTTTCCACAGGATGATATCCATGCGCAAATAAGCAGGTATGCAGCAGACATCACATCTCTGGCTGGGGAGTTTCAACGGCGCTTTCAAGATTTTGCAGCTATTGAAAAGGAGATCAGCATTTTCTCCTCTCCATTCTCTGTTGACCCCGACAATGCTCCTGATCAGTTGCAGCTCGAGCTCATTGAGCTACATTGTGACAGCGAGTTACGCAGTCGTCATCAACAGCTCTCTCTTGTTAACTTTTACCGCCAACTGGATAAGAGCCGGTTTCAAGAGATTCGAACATTGGCTAAGAAAACCCTGAGCTTGTTTGGCTCAACATATTTGTGTGAGAAGACATTCTCTGTTATGAACTTTAACAAGAACCGCGTGAGGACAAGACTAAGTGACTCTCACCTGCGTGACATTTTGCGCATCAAAACCACGGCCATTGAACCAGACCTAGTCTATGTGCTGCAGTCCAGATCCCAGTTTCACCCTTCACATTAGTGCAGGCTAGTTTCTTTTTTTTAATTGAGATTAATATGTTGTAAAATCTCAATTAATGTCAGTTGGATAGACAGTTATATATTTGAACACATGTATACTTGCTGTTATGTTCCTGTTCACATTTTTTGAACTTATAAGTTGACAGACAACCTTACATTACTTTGTGTAATGTACTTTAAAATGTTCCTGAGATATCTCAGTTTCCTGTTTTTATTATATTAAAGGGGTTGTCCAAGTTCAGTACCCAGACATACCCCCTTTTTCACCCAGGCAGCCCCCCTGCCATGGGCATCAAAGCATCTCATGCTCCGATGTGCTCCCTTGCCCTGTGCTATTTACAATGACACACTGCCGGTAGGAGGCTTCACCGGCTCTAATGTGCAGGCTTTAGCGCTGCTCTAGCTGGTTTACTGGTGATAAAGCCCGCCCATCAGTGCCGGTGACGTCACTGGGCTTTCTGCCAGCCCCGTGGAGAGCCGGGTATGTCACTAGAACTCCAGAAAATGCCTTTCCTCTGCGCAATTTAGTGCAGGGCAAAAGTAGGACATTGGAGCATAAACTGCTTCGATGCTCAAGTCGGGGAGGGGCTTCCTGGGTGAGAATGGGGGTATGTCTGGGTTAACCCCTTTAAGGCAGATTGATTAAACACCTGTTTAGATTTGTCATCCAAGTCACAAAATAAAAAGTATGCCGTTTTCAATAAACTTTGCAAAAAAAGTTTATTTGCATTCATTTTAATGGTCCAAAGAATGTCAAGCAAAATGATCGGCCCTCGCACATGTTCACTTCATCAAATTTGGCACTCTTAGAAAAAAGTTTGGACACCCCTGCCCTAAACCATCTCGATTGGGTTCAGGTCTGGTGACTGTGGAGGCCTGGTCATCTGGCGTAGCACCTCATCACTCTCCTTCTTGGTGAAATAGCCCTTACACAGCCTGGAGGTGTGTTTGGGGTAATTGTCCTGTTGAAAAATCATTGATGGTCCAACTAAACGCAAACCTGATGGAATAGCATGCCGCTGCAAGATGCTGTGTAGTCATGCTGGTTCAGTATGCCTTCAATTTTGAATAAATCCCCAACAGTGTCACCAGCAAAGCACCCCCACACCATCACACCTCCTCCTCCATGCTTCACGGTGGGAACCAGGCATGTAGAGTCCATCCGTTCACCTTTTCTGCATCGCACAAAGACACAGTGGTTGGAACCAAAGATCTTAAATTTGGACTCATCAGACCAAAGCACAGATTTCCACTGGTCTAATGTCCATTCCTTGTGTTCTTTAGCCCAAACTAGTCTCTTGTGCTTGTTGCCTGTCCTTAGCAGTGGTTTCCTAGCCGCTATTTTACCATGAAGGCCTGCTGCACAAAGTCTCCTCTTAACAGTTGTTGTAGAGATGTGTCTGCTGCTACAACTCTGAGTGGCATTAACCTGGTCTCTAATCTGAGCTGCTGTTAACCTGCGATTTCTGAGACTGGTAACTCGGATAAACTTATCCTCAGAAGCAGAGGTGACTCTTGGTCTTCCTTTCCTGGGGCGGTTCTCATGTGAGCCAGTTTCTTTGTAGCGCATGATGGTTTTTGCAACTGCACTTGGGGACACTTTCAAAGTTTTCCCAATTTTTCAGACTGACTGACCTTCATTTCTTAAAGTAATGATTGCCACTCGTTTTTCTTTACTTAGCTGCTTTTTTCTTTCCATAATACAAATTCTAACAGTCTATTCAGTAGGACTAACAGCTGTGTATCCAACTGACTTCTGCACAACACAACTGATGGTCCCAACCCCATTTATAAGGCAAGAAATCCCACTTATTTAACCTGACAGGGCACACCTGTGAAGTGAAAACCATTTCCGGTGACTACCTCTTGAAGCTCATCAAGAGAATGCCAAGAGTATGCAAAGAAATCATCAAAGCAAAAGTTGGCTACTTTGAAGAACCTAGAATATAAGACATATTTTCAGGTGTTTCACACTTTTTTGTTAAGTATATAATTCCACATGTTTTAATTCATAGTTTTGATGCCTTCAGTGTGAATGTACAATTTTCAAAATCATGAAAATACAGAAAAATCTTTAAATGAGAAGGTGTGTCCAAACTTTTGGTCTGTACTGTAGATCGCAGCATTGCGGGGGTTAATGTGCCGGAAGCGGTGCGGGACCGCTCCCTGCACATAGCATCGGGTGTCAGCTGTGACAATCAGCTGACACCCGGCGGCAATCGCGCCCACACAGCCTGTGTGTGGGCGCGATCGCAAAGACGTACTAATACTTATCAGACTCTTAAAGCCCAGGGCGTAGATACGTATTAGTACGTCTTGGGCTTTAAAGGAGTTAAAACAAGTCAAAATGACGCTATGTATTGTGTGTGGCCTCCACGTGCCTGTATGACCTCCCTACAACTCCTGGTCATGCTCCTGATGAGGTTGCGGATGGTCTCCTGTGGGATCTCCTCCCAGACCTGGACTAAAGCATCCACCAACTGGACAGTCTGTGGTGCAACGTGACGTTGGTGGATGGAGCGAGATATGATGTCCCAGATGTGCTCAATCGGATTCAGGTCTGGGGAACGGGCGGGCCAGTCCATAGCTTCAATGCCTTCATCTTGCAGGAACTGCTGACACACTCCAGCCACATGAGGTCTGGCATTGTCCTGCATTAGGAGGAACATAGGGCCAACCGCACCAGCATATGGTCTCACAAGGAGTCTGAGGATCTCATCTCGGTACCTAATGGCAGTCAGGCTACCTCTGGCGAGCACATGGAGGGCTGTGCTGCCCTCCAAAGAAATGCCACCCCACACCATTACTGACCCACTGCCAAACCGGTCATGCTGAAGGATGTTGCAGTCAGCAGATCGCTCTCCACGGCGTTTCCAGACTCTATCACGTCTGTCACATGTGCTCAGTGTGAACCTGCTTTTATCTGTGAAGAGCACAGGGCGCCAGTGGCGACTTTACCAATCCTGGTGTTCTGTGGCAAATGCCAAGCGTCCTGCACGGTGTTGGGCTGTGAGCACAACCCCCATCTGTGGACGTCGGGCCCTCATACCACCCTCATGGAGTCAGTTTCTAACCGTTTGTGCAGACACATGCACATTTGTGGCCTGCTGGAGGTCATTTTGCAGGGCTCTGACAGTGTTCCTCCTGTTCCTCCTTGCACAAAGGCGGAGGTAACTGTCCTGCTGCTGGGTTGTTGCCCTCCTACGGCCCCCTCCACGTCTCCTGGTACACTGTCCTGTCTCCTGGTAGCGCCTCCAGCCTCTGGACACTACGCTGACAGACACAGCAAACCTTCTTGCCACAGCTCGCATTGATGTACCATCCTGGATGAGCTGCACTACCTGAGCAACTTCTGTGGGTTGTAGAGTCCGTCTCATGCTACCACGAGTGTGAAAGCACAACCAACATTCAAAAGTGACCAAAACATCAGCCAGAAAGCATTAGTACTGAGATGTAGTCTGTGGTCCCCACCTGCAGAACCACTCCTTTAGTGAGGGTGTCTTGATAATTGCCAATAATTTCCATCTATTGTCTATTCCATTTGCACAACAGCATGTGAAATTGATTGTCAATCAGTGTTGCTTCCTAAGTGGACAGTTTGATTCACTTGGAGTTATATTCTGTTGTTTAAGTGTTCCCTTTATTTTTTTGAGCAGTGTATATAGACGCATCAATACTCAATTGCAGCCACACACAATCCAAAAATCAGTAAATAGTAGATACAATATCTATACAAACCACCAGTGGCTGCAAGGGAGTAGGTTGGAAGCCCATGATACCTGTGTACTACTGCCTAATTGTGCTGAGCTGTGCTGGTAACAGAGTGATTGTTCTTCCCTGCATTCCAATTTTAAAAGGGGAAAGAAAAACAGAAAGCAAAAAGGTTTGCCTCCTAAGGACACTAAGCAAAACTGGTTAAAAGATATACTGTAACTGCTTAGGAGGTGCAAACACTTCACTTAGTGTCCACCTCTTAGCATCAGCTTCCATAACCCAAAGCACAGAGTTTCCCAATGAATGGTGCGAGAAAAGGCTTTTATCATTTTATCATAGAAAACCTTTTGTTATGATAGTGTAACAACTCACTCAGGAAAATAGGTAACATAACACACTAAAAACTGCAGTTGACCCTGCCGGTTCCTGTACAGACTAGAGATCCTGACCCCGCAGTCCCTAGTGGTTCCTGTGTGAACTGAGATAGCCATATCCACAGACTAGACAATGGCAACTCGGACCTATGCTGCCTGAAAGGCCATTGAGCGCTTCACACTCCTCTGAAAGAACTGGAGGGCAGAGCATAGAGTGTAAATTACCTACAGAAGGGAAAGTGTGCTGAAATAAAAAGAGGTCCCAGAATGAGAAAAACAATCTACAAAATACATAATAAAGTATTAAGTACGTACTGTTAGAAAATATGCCGCCTACTTCCTAAAATGAAACAGAAGATAGGTGCAGGGTAAAGAACATAAACAGCAAAGTAATAAACCCTACCTGGTCTTCCACTGACTGGCTTAGACTACAGCAGTATCACTGGACATCCAAATGAGACTATCACCAAGCAGGAAATACCAGCAGGGGTAAAATATACAAAGCCACACCGAAAGGTGATTGGGCAGAAAAAATAGTAAATTAAAACATTTGTCACCCTAAAAAGACTGAAGCAAGGATAACAGAAACGATACACCTGGAGAAAAGGTGCATCTGCTGTGGCTCGGTGGACAGATAAGCTGAACACAAAGCACAGGCTCAAGGGTTCGAAACCAGACACATGACACCTTTTAAGTAACAAAATGCCCTTTTTTTTACTTTATAGCATTCTGAGAGGTTTTATCAGGCTTGGGAACATCTTTAAGATGTTATTGAATGTTTTTTAACATTGTACTCCAATTTTTAGATCTGATCTTTTACAGAGGTAAATATAATAGTACATAGCTCTTGCTGAAAAAATATGAAACAAAACTCCTATCTAAACTTTCTTATGTCACTGTGTGGCAATTGCCATTATTTTCACTGCCGATTGCTTGCAGTTTCTAATGTTTCAGTCCTTGAAGTAATCTGCAATCAATTCTGCATGCTGTGAACTTCTTCAGAATTTGTTCTTGCACGGCATATACGAGCCTGTATGAGGCAGTAAAGTAAAGCATCGAGATGAGTCAGGCGTTGGGTTACAGACAGCCTCAGATCCCTTGGTGGCACTCTAGATGACTTAGATTGAGTCACTAATAACAGCTGTGAACTACTGAAATAGAAAAGAACTAAAAAGTAGTCAAGTAGCCAACACCGAAGAAATACATTGCAGGTAATCATTAAGCAGAAGGTAGTGACGTTAATATGCCATATTCTTCTGATTATTGAACATACTTTCTCTGCTAAAAACTATGAAGCAGTGTAATTTTCTGCTGTGATAAAGGCAGCAGGAGACTCTCAGTGCCATGTTAGTGAAAGGACCTGCAAGGTAGAGTGTGAACACAACAGGTATTATGCTGTATATACAAATGTATGTGTTTTGCTCACTGAACAGTTACATCAAAGTGGTTCTTCTACACTGCATGATTATCATGATTGATCTTTCTAGAAACATTTGTTTCATGATAATCATAAAATCTAAACAGGCTGCCAATCACTAGACAAACGAGTCTGCATGTGTAAGCAGACGCGTAGCTGAGCTGCTAGTCCTTAGACGTAATTGCACCTTTACGCTAAACATTTGATCTCCTCTTCTACATGGTGATATGGAGCAGATTCACCCCTAATATCCCCGTCACCTCTATTGTCTGCTATGCTCAAGGAGAAGTGGTGTCCCTGAAAATAATGAGGGACTGATTGGCATAGCAAGGGGGCAGTGTTACCAGCCAAATGAGGAGGCACTGCAGCCAGCTTTCTGAGGAAGTGTCCTGGTTTTAATATGTTGCCCATAGAGTGGACCCTTTTTTATGCTTTTAAGTTAGGTCAGGTCCAGTGAGTTGTGCGACCTTATAGTCCAAATAATATTATTATTTTTTAGGTGACAGATGGTTATCTGGTTTAATATAAATCATTGTTATAATCCTCATTATATTTTATCCAGAGTTTATAGTTGTGTTCATTGAAAAATGAAAGGAGAATATGTAGAATATGCAAAGCTCTTGTTCTTTGATGTTTTCTTTATAAAACCTATCCATAATTACTCTTTTCCCCTCTCTGTAAAAGATAACAAAGCTGCTGGATGAACTAAAGATGGCCAAAGAATGTCACAGTCCAGAAATGAAGCCCTTTTTAACACTTGAATATAAAATCAAACATATGGAAATCCGGCATTCACAAAGGGAGCAAGAACTCCAACAGGTAGAGTGGCTGCCCTTTACAATCTGCCATCCAAGCATCATAAATATTTATGCAGTGTCTTTTACAACAAGACAGGCTTTAATCATCTCACCTTACCCAGTCAATTCCCTAAAGGCTATAATACATCTTTTACTGAATAGATGAAGAATAACAAGCTGTTGACATGTCTCATTTGATGAGAAAGCAGGGAATTCTGTAGTAATTTAACACCTAACAGGAACAATGCTGATGCCATTAATCTCAAATTGCCAGTTAGAATTCATTGAGCATATTCTGACATTACTTAAAGGGGGTTTCCCACAAACAAAGGTAATTTTAATCAACAGATCTTTGAATAATAACAAGTTCCATAGCTGGATGTGTTTAAAAATAATGTTCCTGTGCTGAGATTATCTTATAAATGTGCCCCTGCAATGTACTGTGTAATGGCTGTGTCTGACCATACCACATCTCCTGGCAAGGGGAGGACGCAAAAGAGTATACAGTGGGTACGGAAAGTATTCAGACCCCTTTTAAATTTTTCACTCTTTGTTTCATTGCAGCCATTTGGTAAATTCTAAAAAGTTCATTTTTTTCTCATTAAAGTACACTCTGCACCCCATCTCGACTGAAAAAATACAGAAATGTAGAAATTTTTGCAAATTTACTAAAAAAGAAAAACTTGAAATATTACATGGTCATAAGTATTCAGACCCTTTGCTCAGTATTGAGTGGAAGCCCCCTTTTGAGCTAGTACAGCCATGAGTCTTTTTTAACACCTGGATTTGGGGATCCTCTGCCATTCTTCCTTGCTGATCCTCTCCGGTTCCGTCAGGTTGAATGGTGAACGTTGGTGGACTGCCATTTTCAGGTCTCTCCAGAGATGCTCAATTGGGTTTAGGTCAGGGCTCTGGCTGGACCAGTCAAGAATGGTCACAGAGTTGTTCTGAAGCCACTCCTTTGTTATTTTAGCTGTGTGCTTAGGGTCATTTCTTGTTTGAAGGTGAACCTTCAGCCAAGTCTGAGGTCCAGAGTACTCAGTTTTTCTTTTTTAATAAATTTGCAAACATTTCTACATTTCTGTTTTTTTTCAGTCAAGATGGGGTGCAGAGTGTACTTTAATGAGAAAAAAAATGAACTTTTTAGATTTTACTAAATGACTGCAATGAAGCAAAGAGTGAAAAATTTAAAGGGGTCTGAATACTTTCTGTACCCACTGTACAACAGGACAGCACAGTATCACATATGCTTCTTTCTTTGTGGTAAAACATTGCGTAAAAACAGCAATGAAACGTTTTGCCTCACAAAAGCTATCATTTGCAATCTCATGTTGTAATATCTGTATATTCTTTTGCGTCCTCCCCTGCCCAGGAGCTGTGGTATGATCAGACCATGTCCCTGTACGGTCAGACACAGCCATTACACAGTACATAGCAGGGGTACATTTATAAGATTATCTCAGCACAGGAACATTTTTTCTTAACACATCCCATTGTGGAAGTTATTATTATTCCAAGATCTATTAATTAAAATGTACTTTGTTCGTCGAACAACCCCTTTAAGCATAGAAACAGTAGGCTGAAATAGAAAATGCATCTGTCCATGTTGAAAAATGTCTGGTGTGTGTGTATATATACACCCTTATATGCATACAGTGGAATGTAAAAGTTTGAGCAACCCTGGTCAAAATTACTGTTATTGTGAACAGTTAAGAAAGACGAAGATGAAATGATCTCTTAAAGGCATAAAGTTTTATAAATGATACATTTTTTGGTATTTTAGGCTAAAAAAAATATATTGTAATTTTTTTTTTTTTTTTTCATTTTAACCTTTTCACCACCCAATCCTATTTTGAACTTCATGACCAGGACAAATTTTACAATTCTGACCACTGTCACTTTATGAGGTAATAACTCTGGAATGCTTCAACAGATCCCACTGATTCTGATCATTTTTTTCGTGATGTACTGTACTTCATGATAGCAGCAAAATTTGCTCGATATGTTTATTTGTAAAAAAAAAAACAAACGGAAATTTGGCTAAAAATGTTGACATTTTTGCAAATTTCAAACTTTCAATTTTTATGCCCTTAAACCAGAGTTAAGTCACACAAAATATCTAATAAATAACATTTCCCACATGTCTACTTTGTCAGCACAATTTTTGAACCATCTTTTTTTTTTTTTGTTAGGAAGTTAGAAGGGTTAAAAGTTGACCAGCGACTTCACATTTTTCCAACAGAACTTACTAAACCATTTTTTTAGGGACCACATCACATTTGAAGTGACTTTGAGGGGTCTATGACAGAAAATACCCTAAAGTTACACCATTATAAAACTGCACCCCTCAAAGTGCTCAAAACCACATTCAAGAAGTTTACTAAGCCTTCAGGTCCTTCACAGGAACTGAAGCAATGTGGAAGAGAAAAATAAACTAACTTTTTTTCACAAAAATGTTACTTTATATCCAGTTTTTTTTTTCACAGTGGTAAAAGGTGGAAATGTACCCCAAACTTGGTTGTGCAATGTCTCCTAAGTACACCAGTACCCCATACGTGGGGGGAATCTACTATTTGGGCACACAGCTGGGCTCAAAAGTGACTTTTTGAATGCAAAATTGGTTGGAATCGAGAGTGGACACCATGTCGCGTTTGGAGAGCCCCTGATGTGCCTAAATAGTGGAAACCCCCCACAAGTAACCCCATTTTAGAAACTAGACCCCTCAAGGAACCTATCTAGATATGTGGTGAACACCTTGAACCCCCGGGTTAATTGCAGAAATTTATAACGTTGAGCCGTGAAAATAAATAAATAAAAAAATTTCCACAAAAATGTTTTTAGCTCCAATTTTTTATTTTCACAAGGGTAATAGGAGAAAATGAACCCCAAAATTTGTTGTGCAATTTCTCCTGAGTACGCGTATACCCCATACTGTATGTGGGAGAAAACTACTGTTTGGGCGCACGGCAGGGCTCAGAAGGGAAGGAGTGACGTTTTGGAATACAGACTTTAATGGAATGGTCTGCGGGTGCCATGTCGCGTTTGGAGAAACCCTGATGTGCCTAAACAGCGGAAACACCCCAAAAGTGACCCTATATTGGAATTGATCTAGTGATCCTTGTATGTGAACTTTATAATGTAGTAGCGTACATGAGTAGTGTAGAGTGCATCAGGTTGGCATACATGAGATGTGTAGTGTACATCAGTTTACATACGTGAGTTGTGTAGAGTGCATCAGGTCGGCATATGTGAGTTGTGTAAGTCAGAAATTTATTTTGTTGTTCATGCATGTGTAGTACAGTTTGAAGCATTCTTTTATACATAGGCCAGATTTGTGATTACAGGTGTCGCATTGAAAAGTGGTGTCCTTGCGACCCTTCTGTAACACATTTGGTACCTCTTTTGCAACCTTCCTTACTTTGTGGTTTGCGGGACCTCACCGGGGAAATATTGTCCTGGTGTGATACGAGCATCTTCAGTTCCGGAAGTAATGGTGCCCACTCCTTCCTGATCTCGAAAGATTAGAGCTTTGATTACTACTTCCTGAAAATTAAGGTACATACTGGTCTGGCCTTCACACTGTGATGGCAGGTAAGCGTTGTACATTGCTATCTGTACCATGTGCACGGCCAGTTTCTTGTACCACACCTTGACTTTTCTCATGACACCGTACAGGAGGAGAACTTGATCAGAGAGATCAACTCCCCTCCATGTTGTTGTTGTACCCCAGTACACAGTCTGGTTTGTTGACCTGTGTAGAGGTACCTCGTACAGCAGTGGGGGTGCTGCCATCACCATGTATATAGTCAAGAAAAGTACTTCCCTCTTGCACTTGACCACCAGCATGTTGTCACGACATTGGGCTCTGCTGTCACCCTTTCTGAGCAGCTGCCAATTAGCGTCTTAGGGAGGCCTCTCTGATTTTTGCAGACAGTACCACATGCTGCGGTAGCTCACACCGAGATGGACTTGAAGAGTGGTATGCTGGTATAAAAGTTATCTACATAGAGGTGATAACCTTGATCCAGCAGTGGGTGCACCAAATCCCGCATAATTTTCCCCCTCACTCCCAGGACATACAGGGTGACATTCAGGGGGTTCAATCCGGTGTCCTTCTCTTCATAAACTCTAAACCTGTGGGTGTACCCTGAGGTACTCTCACACAATTTATAGAGCTTAATTCCGTAGATGGCACTCTTACTGGGCAGGTACTGCCGGAATTTGAGCCTCCCCTTGAAATGTATTAGGGACTGATCCGTGCAGATGTCCCTTTGGGAAACGTACACCTCAGAAAATTTGTTGCAGAAGTGATCAAATGACTTGCCAAACTTTGAAAAGTCGGTCAAAGTTGGGGGTGCTGCTTCATTTTCTGTCCTGGGGCATCTGTGTGGCGGTTCAGTTATCACTTGAGGAAGGGGAGGATGAAAAATAAAGGAAGGATGGTATCTTCTCCCTCACTGTCAGTGTCGGAGGCGTGTGGGACATTTTTTCACGTATGTGGTGTTTTGTGTGTGTACCAAATTTTATTCAGGCGTGTGTTTGGTGTAAACTTGTTTTTTTTATTTAGAAGAGGAAAAAAAAATTAGAATGTGGAAAAAGAATATAAAAATTTGGTAACATAAAAAACAAACTTAATACAAAAAGCAAAGCCACAATAAGAATTAAAATTCCCCCAAAATTCAAGAAAAAAAAACAGCAAAATAAGCAGCAGTATTTACCTGCTCAGATCTTCAGACCAAAATGCACTACCAGGACACTACCCCTGACTATATTCAGTAAAAAATACTGTAATAGTTGCCGATTACTAATATATTATTATATTTTTACTGTCCCTAATCTAGTCCTATCAACTAATCTAAAAAATGTTTTTATTCTTTTTACACACCAGACAAAAAAAAACAACAACCAAAGGCCGATCAGTGCTGTGCGTCATCGAACAGCGCTCGATGGCTGTAGGATGCACACAAGGATGTGATTCTTTTATTCTTTTTTTTCCGCGCTGACACTAACCCTAACTAAATTCAGTAAAAAATACGCTGATTACTACAGTATATTTTTACTGTCCCCAATCTAGTCCTATCAACTAATCTAAATTATTATTTTTTTTTATTCTTTTTCACACACAAAAAAAAAATCAACAAACGGAGGCCGATCACTGATGTACGTCACCGACCAGAGCTCGATGGCTGTAGGACACACGCACAGATGTGGTGCAAAGGTGGGAGATAGACATGGACATAAAAGTCCTGGAAAACATTCGAACACTGGTGCCGATCAGTGATTTGTGTCACTGATCAGCGCTCTAGGGCTTCAGGATGCACACACAGAGGTGGTGCATATGAAGGGGGAATAGACAGGGACAAAAATAGTCCTGGAAAACAGCTGGAATTGCATCACTGATCAATGTTTGGCGGCTGCAGGACGCTTTAACAAAAAAAAACTGCTAAAAATTGAGCAATCAAGTACTGATCAGCACTCGGTGGCAGAAGGAGGGGGTGGATAGGGGCGGGGAGAGGGGGATTATGGTGGATTAGGAAAGATCAGGGAAGGATCAGGAACGTTTTATTTCTTCAACAGCAGCAGCTCCAGCAGAAGTCATGGCACAGGCTTCAAAAAGTCTGAGACACCATAAGGCCCAGCACAGCGCAACAGAACAGCAGTATGACTGCCCTGCACACGTCCAAAGCTAGAATGAGGGAGTGCAGGGCAGTCATTCTGAGGTCAGATCGCCTCTGTGCACTCTGATTTTTGCGATTGACTTCATCGTCCCATCGCACCAATCAACGCTGGCCCTGGTGATGCTGTCGTTGCTAGGCTCCAGCCTGAAACACTGAAAACACTGTGATTGGCTGTTCAGAAAGGAACAGCCAATCACAGCGATTGAAGTTGCGGGGGGACATTGACTCCTGGTGCCCTGCTGTGAGAATCAGCAGTCACCTTAATCCAGATCTGGGCAACGTGCGGCCCGCGGGCCACATCTGGCCCTCTGGCTGTTCCAGTCCGGCCCGCGGACCGAGACAGCCGAAGGGCTGATAACAGTGGCCCACGGGCCGCACTGCACCGCACGCCGTCACTGCCCGCCTGCACACCGTCACCGCTGTCTCAATCCGTGGTCTCAATCCGCGGTGAATGCATTGGTGGAGGAGGGGCCACCACTTCCCTCTTCCACCAATCAGCGTTAGAAACAGCTGACACAATGGCATCAGCCTGCACACTGTGGAGAGTCAGTGCATCAGAGACAGGAGCGTAGGGAAACGGGGAGTGAAGTAAGTATATGCTGGACACAGGGGGGGCTTTAATGCTGGACACAGGGACGGCTTTGCTTTAATGCTGGACACAAGAGATGCTTTAATGCTGGACACAAGAGATGCTTTAATGCTGGACACAGGGGGGGCTCTCATGCTGGACACAGGGGGGCTCTCATGCTGTACATAGTGGGGCTCTCATGCTGGACATAGTGGGGGGGCTCTCATGCTGGACACAGGGAGGGCTGTCATGCTGGACACAGGGGGGTCTCATGCTGGACACAGGGGGGGCTCTCATGCTGGACCCAGGGGGGCTCTCATGCTGGACACAGGGGGGGCTCTCATGCTGGACACTAGGGAGGGCTGTCATGCTGGACACATGGGGGCTCTCATGCTGGACATAGGGGGGGCTCTCATGCTGGACACTAGGGAGGGTTGTCATGCTGGACACAGGGGGGGCTCTCATGCTGGACATGGGGGGCTTTAATGCTAGACACTGGGGGGCTTTAATGCTGGACACTGGGGGGCTGTCATGCTGGACACTTGGAAGGGCTGTCATGCTGGACATGAGGAGGCTCTCGAGCTCTCATACTGGACATGGGGGGGTGGGTGGTGCACATGCTGGACTTGGGAGGGCTGTGTGGTGCTCATGCTGGACACGGGAGGACTCTGTGGGGCACATACTGGACATGGGAGGGCTGTGTGGGGCTCATGCTGGACATGGGAGGCTGTGTGGGGCTGATACTAGACATGGGGGGCTGTGTATGGCTCATGCTGGACACCGGAGGGCTGTGTGGGGCTCATGCTGGACATGGGGGGCTGTGTGGAGCTCATGGTGGACACAGGAGAGCTATGTGGTGCTCATGCTGGACACGGGAGGACTGTGTGTGGCTCATACTGGACATGGGGGGGCTGTGTGGGGCTCATGCTGGACATGGGGGGGCTGTGTGGGGCTCATGCTGGACTTGGGGGCTGTGTGGGGCTCATGCTGGACATGGGAGGCTGTGTGGGGCTGATACTAGACATGGGGGGCTGTGTATGGCTCATGCTGGACACCGGAGGGCTGTGTGGGGCTCATGCTGGACATGGGGGGCTGTGTGGAGCTCATGGTGGACACAGGAGAGCTATGTGGAGCTCATGCTGGACACGGGAGGACTGTGTGTGGCTCATACTGGACATGGGGGGGCTGTGTGGGGCTCATGCTGGACATGGGGGGGCTGTGTGGGGCTCATGCTGGACTTGGGGGCTGTGTGGGGCTCATGCTGGACATGGGGGGCTGTGTGGGGCTCATGCTGGACATGGGGCTGTGTGGGGCTCATGCTGGACATGGGGGGCTTTGTGGGGCTCATGCTGGACATGGGGAGGCTGTGTGGGGCTCATGCTCATGTTAATATTAATATTGAGCAGAATTAATTTCAGCCTATTGGTTCGGCCCTCCCCAACAGTCACGGTCTCTCATGTGGCCCCTCGGGAAAATTAATTGCCCACCCCTGCCTTAATCCGATCAGTGCCGCATTAAAGATATGACGTATTCATACGTCCAAGGTCTGTGAGTACCTACCAATCTGGACGTATGGATACTTCCAAGATCTTGAAGGAGTTAAAAGTTACAAAATAAACCCCTTTCTGGCGTGGAGCGTAATAGTACGCCCCACGTCAGATCCCCCTGTTTGCTCAGCGCTGGAGCACGCACCTTTTTGGGCACATGTCAGCTGTGTAGATCGGCTGACATGTGCCCACAACAGCGAATCGCGATCCACCCGCGGCAGTTAACCAGTTAAATGCCGCTGTCAATCTCTGCTTAACTCGTGCTTCCGGGAAGCACGTCATTGGCCCCGTCCATTGGTGACCCGTCACATGATCACGGGTCGCCGATGGATTGGCATGACAACTCGGGGTCTGCAGGAGACCCCTGTGGTTGTCACTGCCAGATTGCTATGAGTGCCGCCCAGTGGTTGGCGCTTATAGCAAGTGAGCAAATCTGCTACACACAGGTGATCTGATCAGTGCCTTTGTGTAGTACAGGTGATCAGGTAATTGCTGCTTCTAGTCTTCCATGGAGACAATTGAAGCATTCAAAAAGTAAAAAAAAAAATGTTTTTAAAAATAAAAAAAAAAGTTTAAATCACCCCCCTTTCGCCCCATTCAAAATAAAACCATAAAAAAACACACATACACATATTTGGTATCGCCGCGTTCAGAATTGCCTGATCTATCAATATAAAAAGAATTAATCCGATCGATAAACGGTGTAATGAGAAAAAAATTAAAAATGGCAGAATTACTTTTTTTTTGGTCGCTGCAACATTGCAATAATGGGCAACCAAAATATCAGATCTACCCCAAAATGGTATCAATAAAAACGTCAGCTTGTTGCGCAAAAAATAAGCCCTCACCCGGCCCCAGATCACAAAAAATGGAGACGCTACGGATCTCGGAGAATGGCGCCATTGGCCAATGGCAGGTCAGTTTTAGCATTCAGTGAACGTGGTAAAAAAAAACAACTGTGGAATTGCACATGTTTTTGCAATTTTACCGCACTTGGGATTTTTTTACTGTTTTCCAGTACATGATATGGTAAAACGAGTGATGTTGTTCAAAAGTACAACTTGTCCCGCGAAATATAAGCCCTCACATGGCCATATTGACTGAAAGATACAAAGGCTATGGCTCTGGGAAGAAGAGGAGCAAAAAAACGGAAAATGCTCCTGTCATGAAAGGGTTAAAATGTAAAAGATGAAATGATATATATATTTTTTGCGTAAAATACAAATGAAATGTGTCATCTTTAACTTCAGGCCTTTTGGAGATCATTCCCTCTTCAACTTGCTTAACTGTTCACAATAACAGTAATTTTGACCACGGGTGCCCAAACTTTTACATTCCACTGTACAAGATGTTTGAGACATTTATGTTATCCTGCCCCCAAAATGAAAGCTGCATTATATGTACTGGTTTTGGGTTTTTTTTTGCCACATAAGAACAGACCATTTCCCCTCCAGGTGGGGCTATATACAGAAGTTGGTATCATCAACTACAAGAAGTTCTGATTGGGTGCCTTTAGTGCTAACAAATGATTAAATCAATGGATATAGAATTTAACAGGATACACATCTAAATCTGTGACATTCTACATTTTTTATGTCCCAGACACCCACCCACACAACACCTGAGCATGTATTGTTCTTTCAGTCTGTCACTTCACTTCCTGTACCCAAGATGGCAAGAAATTTAGACATGTTTTTTTACACCTATTTGCAGATAATTGATCAAACGCGTCACGTTGCTGAAGCTGCACAAGTTAAGGAAATTGAGAAATGGAGGCGGCTTGTGCAACAAAAGAACATGGAACTCGAGAAGTTTCGAACTGAGTTGGATGCAATATTAGATGTTCTCCGAATGTTACAGAAGCAGGGCGTTGTCATACCTACATCAGCATCTGAATTATACTGACAAGAATGACTTATGAATACAATGGATCCTATAATTTAATGTTAAAAGATAAAATGTATATAATTGTATTTTGTCTATAAAGTTTTTTTTCTAAATGAACCTTTCCTTTTTATATATGTGTATGTATATATGTGTGTATATTTATGTATGTGTGTTTGTATATATAAATAAAAAAGGGATGAAAACAGCACTCATTGTAAAAAATAAAAACAACGGTGATTTATTAGCTCAAAAAAAAGAGCTCTAGCGACGTTTTGGCTTTAATGTGAGCCTTTTTCAAGCAGTGCATATGTGAACATACAGGGTATTTAGAGGTACATCCAATTACAAAATAATCAACAAACAGTTCATATCAATAGAGTGCAAAGGTGCTGTGCCAAAACAGTACAATCCATACAATAGATAAGTATACATATCATCAGAATATAGCTAAACAGCCATGTGTAAATTGTGTCTGTAGCAAATACAGTGCATACAAAATACATTAAAAATAATAAACAGGTGTACAAGATTAAGTGGCAGGACTCACCCCACTGCGATAACAATAATAGTGCCAAGCTGCGGCTCTAACATTACAGGACTGCACATGTCCAGG
Organism: Phyllobates terribilis; assembly: GCF_046119375.1. NCBI lineage: Eukaryota > Metazoa > Chordata > Amphibia > Anura > Dendrobatidae > Phyllobates > Phyllobates terribilis. Next base: position 420,788,519 of record NW_027362763.1, on the reverse strand, counting down.
TAATTAGACAGGAAGTACTCTGGCCAGACAGGTGCTCTAAGTACATATATTTCATCAGCGCCATCTTTACTATGGTCAGCCCTTAACCTTCTACTGCGCATGACCACACTATTTCATCTGTGTCAAAAACCAGCGCTGCAGCCAGAATCACAGCAGCGATTTCATACCATTGCTTGAGGCGCTCATATCAAAAGCGCCACCTAAAGGACACTCACAATGAGCATCATATTAGGGATGCCCACATAGGAACAAATACAGCAATATTTCCAACTGTATAGTAGAGTATTGACCATATTAGATATGAAAAAATAAGGTAAAAGGCCATTAAGGGTTTCAATATAGGACGTTACTATATATACTTTACTATAGGTAACACCCCCTTATTTGCTGGGGCTTGCAAACCTGCATCCTAAGGGTTAAAGGGAGCTTCACACCCCGTGAAGGGCATGTTACTCAACCTATTAACCTCAAATTAATTTGCCCATAGAAGTCTAAGAACCCTATACAAACTGCCATTAATACCACACAATAATTTGGCGCTGTTTATTAATCAACATGTAGAGAGATCTTTCCATATAAAAAAACAAGACATGTACATATAATTTATAATGATAAAAATAGATGAGCCAAATAGGATGAGATGTGCCACTAATCCAAACGTTCATTTTCACAAATTCTGAAAGAAAAAGAACAAAAATCAGCAACTTAATACCATATCAACACAAGGGATTAAATTAAGAGGGAATATCCGCACATGACGCTGTCACTAAGCAGTCAGCTCAATTTTATACTCTACATTGAGACCCTTAGGTCGTAGCGTATCCAATCTTCTTATCCACTTTAATTCTTTAATATTAAGCAATTTGACCCGATCCCTACCCCTCCTAAGGGGTGGTACATGGTCAAGTATTCTAAATTTCAGTTGTTTTTCATGATGTCCAGCTTCAACAAAGTGTTTGGACACAGGTAAGTCCATTCTTTTTTTTACGTATTGTGTATTACTTCTGGTGATTCAACCTGGTTTTCAAGTCCCAGGTAGTCTCACCAACGTATGTGTATGTGTGTATGCACAGTACAGACCAAAAGTTTGGACACGCCTTCTCATTTAAAGATTTTTCTGTATTTTCATGACTATGAAAATTGTACATTCACACTGAAGGCATCAAAACTATGAATTAACACATGTGGAATTATATACTTAACAAAATAGTGTAAAACAACTGAAAATATGTCTTATATTCTAGGTTCTTCAAAGTAGCCACCTTTTGATTTGATGACTGCTTTCCACACTCTTGGCATTCTCTTGATGAGCTTCAAGAGGTAGTCACCGGAAATGGTTTTCACTTCACAGGTGTGCCCTGTCAGGTTTAATAAGTGGGATTTCTTGCCTTATAAATGGGGTTGGGACCATCAGTTGTGTTGTGCAGAAGTCAGGTGGATACACAGCTGATAGTCCTACTGAATAGACTGTTAGCTGCTTTTTTCTTGCCATAATACAAATTCCAAGTAAAGAAAAACGAGTGGCCATCATTACTTTAAGAAATGAAGGTCAGTCAGTCCGAAAAATTGGGCAAACTTTGAAAGTGTCCCCAAGTGCAGTTGCAAAAACTACCAAGCGCTACAAAGAAACTGGCTCACATGAGGACCGCCCCAGGAAAGGAAGACCATGAGTCACCTCTGCTTCTGAGGATAAGCTTATCCGAGTCACCAGCCTCAGAAATCGCAGGTTAACAGCAGCTCAGATTAGAGACCAGGTCAATGCCACACAGAGTTCTAGCAGCAGACACATCTCTACAACAACTGTTAAGAGGAGACTTTGTGCAGCTGGCCTTCATGGTAAAATAGCTGCTAGGAAACCACTGCTAAGGACAGGCAACAAGTAGAAGAGACTTGTTTGAGCTAAAGAACACAAGGAATGGACATTAGACCAGTGGAAATCTGTGCTTTGGTCTGATGAGTCCAAATTTGAGATCTTTGGTTCCAACCACCGTGTCTTTGTGCGACGCAGAAAAGCTGAACGGATGGACTCTACATGCCTGGTTCCCACCGGGAAGCATGGAGGAGGAGGTGTGATGGTGTGGGGGTGCTTTACTGGTGACACTGTTGGGGATTTATTCAAAATTGAAGGCTTACTGAACCAGCATGGCTACCACAGCATCTTGCAGCGGCATGCTATTCCATCCGGTTTGCGTTTAGTTGGACCATCATTTATTTTTCAACAGGATAATAACCCCAAACACACTTCCAGGCTGTGTAAGGGCTATTTGACCAAGAAGGAGAGTGATGGGGTGCTACCTGGCCTCCACAGTCACCAGACTTGAACCCAATCAAGATGGTTTGGGGTGAGCTGGACCGCAGAGTGAAGGCAAAAGGGCCAACAAGTGCTAAGCATCTCTGGGAACTCCTTCAAGATTGTTGGAAGACCATTTCCGGTGACTACCTCTTGAAGCTCATCAAGAGTGTGCAAAGCAGTCATCAAAGCAAAAGGTGACTACTTTGAAGAACCTAGAATATAAGACATATTTTCAGTTGTTTCACACTTTTTTGTTAAGTATATAATTCCACATGTGTTAATTCATAGTTTTGATGCCTTCAGTGTGAATGTACAATTTTCATAGTCATGAAAATACAGAAAAATCTTTAAATGAGAAGGTGTGTCCAAACTTTTGGTCTGTACTGTATGTATGTATATATATATATGTGTGTGTATATATATATATGTGTATATGTGTGTGTATTTATTTACAAGTCAGTATAGTGCACAATTCTACAAAATAAAAAAGCGCAATTTATTACAGAAGTGACACTCAGACATCACCCATATATACTGTCCTGAATGAGCCTGACATCAAGTCAAGAATTAAACATAAGTCTCGTATTAGATCAACAAACTCTGCATAAATCAATAGTACTAGCAAAGATAAACTTTAATGTACTGCGATCTATCAGAGAAATGTGGGTTTTTTTTTCCACTTTTGAGCCACTTCTCCATTTCCCCAACTTCAGAACCCATCATCCACTTAGAAAAACAGCTCAAATTCATCTTGGTCAAAGCAAGATGGACTTCCTGCAAATTGAGGTATCTTGCTACAGTGCCTATTAAACTATGGATGGGACAAAAGGAGTGTGGAACAGGTAGGGACACAGAACATAGTCTCTAACAAGCAATTTATCTCACCAGTCCTAGTGCTGGATTTACAGCTACACTGCTCAGTACTGCTGTATAATGTCCTCCATGCTGCAACTTCTGTCTGTACACAGGGAAAGAAGAGCAGGAATGCATCTTTCTATGTGTACATTGTAGAATACATCTTAGCAGCTAGCCTCCACCCACTAGATGTAAGACTATTGGAAATTAGAGCCTGCAGTAGGGAAATATGTGAAAAATGCAGGATACAAGCTGTATAATAGCCAAAATAGTGTTATTCCTCAAGTACACATGGCAAGCTTATCTGAAAACTTACCCAAAATGACAAAGTACATTTTAAGATTCATTGGCACTATTAAAAATGCAAATTTGCGAGGCATTATGTCACCTCCACTCCACAGTTATGGTAAAACTTCTGCCCGTGGTGATGAAGATTTGTTAGTATCAAATTTGGACAGGCGTGTGTTTCCTTCGGCATTAGCCTGGTTTGGACTAGTAAGTAAATATCGATTGGAAAGTTCTGAGATCTTTGTCTATGACAAGATACCTGCATACCGAGGCCTAAAGGTTGAAGAAGGGAGATCAATGAAGGCAAAAGATTATGTAGAAGAACGTTCCAAGAGGTATTACGAGTTAGTACTTTATTGAGGGTATTGTCAGCTGGAATGCTACTTGAAAAACCTTCAAGGTGAAAAAAGGGATTTTGTTAAAGAGATTCAAGAAGTGGCAGTGATGCAATCAGTCTTCTTGCTTCCAATAGAAGAGTTACCAGTAGAATATCTAAACATTAGATAATTATTGAAATCTGTACATTCCACACAGAATATGTACTATGTGGCAGCAAGGTAATACCATTATTTGAATACCATCCATTATAGATGGCTGGCTTTTTTCGTAAAACACACTGCAGGTTATAGTAATGAACTAAGCACGTACTCTGGACTCAACCAGAAAAAATTAGTGGATTGTTGCCACTAATAAAATCATGTGCTTACCTTCACTGTAAAACGAAACCTCATACCTGATATGTTGCAATGGCAAAAACCCAGCTGTTTGCTAGCAGCCGTTTTTAAATGTGTGTTTCATTGTATTCACATCTACACAGCACAGCATTCCTCAATCAATAATAATCTCATTGATAGGATGCCAAGGAGTATAAGTGTGTGTTTTTCTGCACGTGGACCTCATACTCTCTTCTGAATAAATTGAGAAGTTTTGAACATTTTAGGTGTTTTTTTTCATCATTTGCATATCAATAATATATGTTTATCAGTCATGTGATTTCTATAGTGCAATGACTTTTCATCTTGGTGTTGCAGTTTCAATGTTTATTTTATTGAACAGTGTATATTGGGGCTGTTTTTCAGCAGAATGAACTGAGGCTTTAGTGAAGGCAAAAGAAATTATAAACCATTCCAAATAGTCAATTTCTCATCAAAACCTTCAGGCCTCTACTAAAAAGTTGAAGATGAAGAAGAATTTTACCTTCCAGCACAACAACAACCCTAAGCATATCTCCGAATCGATAAAAGTACGGCTTCGCCAGAACATCAAAGTTTTAAGATGACCCACCAAAGCCCATGCCTGAATCCAATTGAAAGTCTGCGGGTTTACCTAAAGAGGGCACTGTATACAGAAGATGCCCTTGCAATCTGACAGATATGGAGCGCTACCGCAAGGAAGAGTGGAAAAAGATTGCCAATTCTAGATGTATCATGCTGATAGACTTCTATCCAAAAAGACTGAATGCTGTCATGAATTCAAAGGGTATTTCAACAAAGTACTAGTTTAAGTGTGTGCACATGTGTGCAACCACATTATTTTAGTTCTTTCAAACCTTCTTGGGCAGAAAAAGAGTTTATTTTTCAATTGAATTGTACTGATTGGGTGGAAAATGTTCTGAAATGATTCTTCTTGGTAAGATATTTTTACATGACAAAAACTCGTCATTTTAAGAAGGGTGTTTTAGATTTTTTATAACCACTGTTCTTCAAGTTTCATATTGGAATAAGTCTGATCATTTCATAAGGTTATGCTGGTTTGAACAAGCTTGTTTATTTTCTAAAATAATTGGTGGGTCGTAAGTGAGATCCTCATCGGCTGAAGAGGAGTTTTGGTCTGTGTTCACAAAGTTTGGAATGTTGAATTTTGCTAGAGCATTAGGATCCTCTTCAACTACACAGTTTCTGACAGTCTGGTGTATAATAATTCCATTGTCTGTTGATCTGTCAGTTGACTTCGCTCTGTCCGACTGATCAACCTCATTAATGAAGCAATGAAATAGCGATCTAGATTCTTCTGCTCCTTGCTGGGTGAAGATTCTATCACCTTTTAACCTTCTACCAAAGTCTGCTTCAAAACTATTCATTTGGAATCTCTTTTCAGATGGATCCATATTTCTAATATTTAAAAGGGGACAAAAGTTAAGACATTAGTCAGTTTTGTACATTTGCAAACAATAGTATATTTCAAATTTACAGTACAATATTCAGTTACTTCTAATCACCTATATAAACATCCATATTTAAGATTTTTACAGGGACACTAATGCATTGAATGCTATACAATGTAGAAAAAGGGGAAAGGGAAGGTGCAGCGATTTTTAATTTTGTATTAATAATTGATTATTTAAGAAATTATTTTTAATACAAAATGAAATGTACCACGTTATTAGTTTTTTATTTATTATTTTTTACATTGGCCATTTTTATTTGGGGGTGAGTAAGAAGCTAAGCAGCATCTTACACACCTTACTTACAGCAGCCCTGGCCATAAGAGCACAAGCAGTGCGTGCAATGACAGGAGCTGCCAGGGCAGAAGTGCCTGGAAGCAGAGGTCCCGGATGAGTATCGGCACCTGTGGTGGCAGCGGGGTGCGGTAATCTCAGCCTCTCAGCTGTTATCACCGGTAACCACCGACATCTTCAGGTAACACAGACAGCACTGCTTGGGAGCCTGGAAGGTGAGTAGAAAGTTAGTTTCTTTTTCTTTGCATTGAATATATGGGAGCATATACCCAGGATGGGGGCATATTTCCAGAATGGAGGCATATTTCCAGGATACGGGCTTACACCCAAGATGGGGCCATATTTCCAGGATGGGGGCATATACCTAGGATGGAGGCATATAACCAGGATGAGGGCATTTACACAGGATGGGGGGTGCCATATACTAGGATGCACTATATGGGGCCATTATACTGTGGTGCAATATATGGGGCCATTATGCTGTGGTGCACTATATGGGACCATTATACTGTCCGTAACTATATGATTCCATTATACTGATAATATCAGCCCACAGCTGTCTGCTTTACCTTGCCTGGTTATGAAAAATAGGGAGGACCCCAGATCTGTTTTTTAGATTTATTAGGGTAAATATAAAAGGCACTAAAGGGTGCAAGTTTATTATATGTCGTATGTATTATTATGAAATTCTAGATCTACTGGACATTTATTCTATTACACCCCTGCTCCCTTAGAAGTGGACAGAGCAAGGTTACACATTTCTAAGGGAGCAGTGGTGTAATGTGTGACCCCTCTCGGTCCACTTCTATAGGAGTAGTAATATGGTGGATGGAGCGAGGGCCACACATTACACCACTGGACGGAGTGGTGTCATTGCAAGAGTAGCTAGGGTTTTGTTTTGGGATGGTGAAACTTCTGAGTGGGCGCCTAACCAGGTAACCCTGATTACAACTACGGTGGTGCACCCTTGTAGTACATGTAGGAGAACCTCAGCAGATGACCACGCTGTTACTAAAATTATAAAATACTCCATTTAGTATAATGCCCTCCTCATCGGACTCCATACAGTAGAATGTACTCCCCATAGGCCTCACTACAGTAGAATGCACTCTCCATCGCCCTACATACAGTAGAATGCACTCCCCATCGGCCTCCATACAGTAGAATGCACTCCCCATAGGCCTCACTACAGTAGAATGCGCTCCCCATCAGCCTCCATACAGTAGAATGCGCTCCCCATCAGCCTCCATACAGTAGAATGCACTCACCATCTGCCTCACTACTGTAGAATTCACTCCTCATGGGCCTCATTACTGTAGAATGCACTCCCCATCGGCCTCATTACTGTAGAATGCACTCCCGATCGGCCTCCATACAGTAGAATGCACTCCCCATAGGCCTCATTACTGTAGAATGCACTCCCCATCGGCCTCCATACAGTAGAATGCACTCCCCATCGGCCTCCATACAGTAGAATGCACTCCCCATCGGCCTCCATACAGTAGAATGCACTCCCCATCTGCCTCACTACAGTAGAATGCACTCCCCATCGGCCTACATACGGTAGAATTCACTCCCCATTGGGAGTATCCACATATCTAACCCCAGCTTATGATACAGCGAGCAGCACCATCTAACAGAATCAGCTCTGCCGGCGGTCCTCAGTGACACTGTACTGTACCGTCACCAACAAAATGGCTCCACACTGTGATCCTAAACTTCATCCTCTCTTATCCTGTTACAAACACCCAGAAGGGGAGGAGAGTAGTGAGGTCACAGACATGTGAGCAGATCCAGCCCACATTTACTGCAGTCGTAATGTGAGCTAGTTGTGCATGGCAAATTTCAGCAGCTGCTCCCCCTAGTGTTTAAAAGTGGAAATACCAAACCTTTTTAAATTATTTTTCATATTTTACTTCATTAAAAATAAATGATAATTTTTTTTAAAAATCAAAACATTAATTCTTAAAAAATTTTCAATTGTTGATTTTTTTTTTTGATGGCACCTTCCCTTCAACAATGTTTTGATCTTTTGACTTTCAGGCTCCATATTTCACCATTCACTACTGATTTGAACGTGAAACTACCATCATGTTATAGACCATCTTCTTGGCTATCTCATACATAAATTTGACTTTCAACTGTTTAGCATATGATTAGTTATGCAGATTCTTGTCATGTCACTTCATTGTTACTGTTCTGCACCTAAAAATCTAAATTTAAATTTTTATTATTTTGTTAGTATTTTGTAAATCCACCTTTTGACTTTCAACACCACTTGAATCCTTCTGGGCATCATCTCAATCAGATTCAAGCATCTCAACAAAAATCTGATCCGCGGTCTCTTCTACACATTCCCAACATTGGTTGACTCACTTGAGTATGTATACAGTTTTTTCTCTCTACCCACAAGTGTTTGATTGGGTTGAAGTATGGGGGCCAATCTAGTACATCTACTTCATTGTCAGTGAATCATTTCTTCGACAATCTCGACGTATGCCTGGGGTCGTTGTCCTGCTGGAACACTATGTTGTCCCTTTCACAGTACTCGAGTGTACGAAGTAACTTGTCTTGTAGGATACTCAGATATAGCTCAGCATTGAGACCACCATCGATCCTGGTAAAGTTTCCAATGCCATATAATCAGGCTTCCTCCACTGAATTTGACAGTTCCTTCAATTTTCTCAATCCATTAGCCTCTTTGTCCTCTTGTTTCTTCCAGACCCATTTGCCCTCATCAGGGTTTAGTCTATTGAATTTCGTCTCATCGCTCCACACCACCCGTTTCCAATCTTCTACTGTCTACTTTTCATTCTTGTTTGCAAACTTGAGCTGATGCTTATGACGAGATTGCAGTTGAGGCTTCTTCACCTTTTTTCGGGCCACCATTCCACACTTGTGTAAAGTGCGTCGCACTGTGTTTGCATGGATATCTGTGATCTCACTATTATGAAGCATACGAGCCACCTCCACTGCCGTGGTTGTCGCACCAAAACTGATAGAACTTGTGATGAGCAGACTTGTTGACTCCGATATTTTGCAAGGACATCCACCTCTTTCTTTTTAAATGGATGGATGGACTTTATTTCGTATTCCAATTCTCATGGCACTCACATGATGCAGTTTGGCAATTTTCTTGGTTGAAAGCCAGCTAGTTGATGCTGTTTCTCTTTTGTTGGAAAATCTTCATGAAAGCTCCTCGATCTGAACTAGTGACCTTTCGCTTGAGAATCAACCTAATAATACATTGAGCTATTAGGGAATGTGACAACAGGTTGTACAGTGGTGGCGAAAAGTATTGGCACCCCTGCAATTCTGTCAGATAATACTCAGTTTCTTCCTGAAAATGATTGCAATCACAAATTCTTTGGTATTATTATCTTCATTTAATTTGCCTTCAATGAAAAAACACAAAAAGAATTGTCCTAAAGCCAAATTGGATATAATTCCACACCAAACCTAAAAAAGGGGGTGGACAAAAGTATTGGCACTGTTTGAAAAATCATGTGATGCTTCTCTAATTCGTGTAATTAACAGCACCTGTAACTTACCTGTGGCACCTAACAGGTGTTGGCAATAACTAAATCACACTTGCAGCCAGTTAACATGAATTAAAGTTGACTCAACCTCTGTCCTGTGTCCTTGTGTGTACCACATTGAGCATGGAGAAAAGAAAGAAGACCAAAGAACTGTCTGAGGACTTGAGAAACCAAATTGTGAAGAAGCATGAGCAATCTCAAGGCTACAAGTCCATCTCCAAAGACCTGAATGTTCCTGTGTCTTCCGTGCGCAGTGTCATCAAGAAGTTTAAAGCCCATGGCACTGTGGCTAACCTCCCTAGATGTGGATGGAAAAGAAAAATTGACGAGAGATTTCAACGCAAGATTGTGTGGATGGTGGATAAAGAACCTCGACTAACTTCCAAACAAGTTCAAGCTGCCCTGCAGTCCGAGGGTACAACAGTGTCAACCCTTACTATCCGTCGGCGTCTGAATGAAAAGGGACTGTATGGTAGGATACCCAGGAAGACCCCACTTCTTACCCCGAAACATAAAAAAGCCAGGCTGGAGTTTGCCAAAACTTACCTGAGAAAGCCTAAAACGTTTTGGAAGAATGTTCTCTGGTCAGATGAGACAAAAGTAGAGCTTTTTGGGAAAAAGCATCAACATAGAGTGTACAGGGAAAAAAAAGAGGCATTCAAAGAAAAGAACACGGTCCCTACAGTCAAACATGGCGGAGGTTCCCTGATGTTTTGGGGTTGCTTTGCTGCCTCTGGCACTGGACTGCTTGACCGTGTGCATGGCATTATGAAGTCTGAAGACTACCAACAAATTTTGCAGCATAATGTAGGGCCCAGTGTGAGAAAGCTGGGTCTCCCTCAGAGGTCATGGGTCTTCCAGCAGGACAATGACCCAAAACACACTTCCAAAAGCACTATAAAATGGTTTGAGAGAAAGCACTGGAGACTTCTAAGGTGGTCAGCAATGAGTCCAGACCTGAATCCCATAGAACACCTGTGGAGAGATCTCAAAATGGCAGTTTGGAGAAGGCACCCTTCAAATATCAGGGACCTGGAGCAGTTTGCCAAAGAAGAATGGTCTACAATTCCAGCAGAGCATTGTAAGAAACTCATTGATGGTTACCGGAAGCGGTTGTTCGCAGTTATTTTGGCTAAAGGTTGTGCAACCAAGTATTAGGCTGAGGGTGCCAATACTTTTGTCTGGCCCATTTTTGGAGTTTTGTGTGAAATGATCAATGATTTGATTTTTGCTTCATTCTCTTTTGTTTTTTTTCCTTGCAAGCAAATTAAATGAAGATAATAATACCAAAGAATTTGTGATTGCAATCATTTTCAGGAAGAAACTGAGTATTATCTGACAGAATTGCAGGGGTGCCAATACTTTTGGCCACCACTGTATTTTGTAGTTTACCGGAAGAAATATATTTTTCCACGCCAGCAACAAAACAGTAACAATACAGTGACATAACATAAATCTGCATAACTACGGTAATTATATGCTAAATAGTTGCAAGTCAAATTTATGTTACATAGTTACTTAGGTTGAAAAAAGACCTACATCCATCAAATTCATCTATGAGATAATTGTCTATAAATTATAATATTCTCACGTTTGAAGCCATAGTGGATTGTGAACTATTGACCCCGAAAGTCAAAAGTTCAAAACATTGTTACCTTTTTGCTCCTCAGTGTATAATTACTTTTTTGCTACACTAATATACAGTGTATATGCAGTGAGACAGGTTTATCACAAGGGAGTAATGTCAAATGTTCCACAGCACCAGTCAGGTCCAATTTGCTTGTACATATCCCTAACAAACTTGTCTTCATGGATTTCAAACGACTTTTGAAACTATCCTGTGGCATGTCTGGCACTAAGACATTAGTAGCTGATTCTCTAAGTCCTATAAGTTGCAAAGTGTGACTTCCATAGATTAGAATTGTCTTGTCTACTACAACTCACAATTGCTCGATTGGATTTAGATCTGGGTAACTTGTTGGTTGTCAACATTTTGAACATTTAGTCATGTTCCTCAAACAATTTCTGAACTATTTATGTAGTATGACAGAAGGCATTATCGTAAGGAAAGCAGTCACTATCATAGGAGAATACCACAGCCATGATGGGTTTTACTTGGTTTGCAACAATGTTTAGGTAAGGCTAGGTTCTCGGGGAGTACTGTATTCGTGTGAACCTAGACTAAGTGAAATGTGTCAATCTTGTAATGTCTACATTAAGATTTCCCAGCAGAACATTGCAGAGCATCACACTGCTTGCCTCCTTCTCATAATGCAGCTTGGAGCCATTTCTCACCCACATTAGTGATGTACACTTACCTAGTTGTAAAATAAAATGTGAATAATCAGAACAAACGGCCTGCCATTTCTCAGTACGTACCACTCTGTGGCTATGAACCCCTACATACAGCAAACTGTGATGCACTGTGTTTTCTTAAACCATTTTCTATCATAGCCAGCATTAACTTTTTTTTGTAAATAATCAGTAGTACTGCAATAGCTCTTTTGTATGACTGAATTACGTGAGCTAGTCTTTGTTCTACAGGGTGGGCCATTTATATGGTTACACCTAAATTAAATGGGAATGGTTGGTGATATCAACTTCCTGTTTGCGGCACATTAGTATATGGGAGGGGGAAAACTTTTCCAAATGGGTGGTGACCATGGCAGCCATTTTGAAGATGGCCATTTTGGATCCAACTTTCTTTTTTTCAATGGAAAGAGGGTCATGTGACACATAAAACTTATTGAGAATTTCATAAGAAAAACAATGGTATACTTGGTTTTAACGTAACTTTATTCTTTCATGAGTTTTTCTACAAGTTTATGACCACTTATAAAATGTGTTCAAAGTGCTGCCCATTGTGTTGAATTGTCAATGCAACCCTCTTCTCCCACTCTTGACACACTGATAGCAACACCGAAGAAGAAATGCTAGCACAGGCTTCTAGTATCCATTGTTTCAGATGCTGCACATCTCATATCTTCACAGCATAGACAATTGCCTTCAGATGACCCCAAAGATAAAAGTCTAAGGGGGTCAGATTGGGAGACCTTGGAGGCCATTCAACTGGCCCATGATGACCAATCCACTTTCCAGGAAACTGTTCATGTAGGAATGCTCGGACCTGACACCCATAATGTGGTGGTGCACCATCTTGTTGGAAAAACTCAGGGAATGTGCCATCTTCAGTGCATAAAGAGGGCAACACATCATCATGTAGCAATTTCAGATATCTAGTGGCATTGAGGTTTCCATTGATGAAGAATGGCCCCACGATCTTTGTACCCCATATACCACACCATACCATCAAGATACGAGATGTGTAGCATCTGAAACAACGGATACTGGAAGCCTGTGCTAGCATTTCTTCTGCGGTGTTGCTATCAGTGTGTCAAGAGTGGGAGAAGAGGGTTGCATTTACAACCCAACACAATGGCCAGCACTTTGAACACATTTTATAAGTGGTCATAAACTTGTAAAAAACTCATGAAAGAATAAAGTTATGTTAAAATCAAGCACACCATTGTTTTTCTTATGAAATTCTCAATAAGTTTGATGTGTCACATGACCCTCTTCCCATTGAAAAAATAAAGTTGGATCCAAAATGGCCACCATGGTCACCACCCATCTGGAAAAGCTTTCTCCCTCCCGTATACTAATGTGCCACAAGCAGGAAGTTGATATCACCAACCATTCCCATTTAATTTAGGTGTATCCATATCAATGGCCCACCCTGTACATGCACGTCAGTAATCCTTGGAGACTCATGACCCTTTAACTTGTTTGCCGGGAAACCATCTTTGGACTTCTTTTGATAGACACTAACCACTTTGTACTGAGAAAACTTTGCAAGACCTGCCCTTTTGAAGCACTGACCAGTTGTCTAACCTTAATTTGGCCCTTGTCAAGGTCACTCAGATTGCACTTTAACTTCAAGAACTGATTTTTCACCTGCTGTGAAATATACAGCTCTGGCAAAAATTAAGAGACCACTGCAAAATTTTCATTTTCTCAGATTTTTCTCTTATAGGTATATTTTTGAGTAAAATGTACATTGCTGTTTTATTCTATGAACTACTGCCAACGTCTCCGAAATTCAAAGCTAAAAATTTCGTATTTATTTTCAGAAAATGAGAAATCGTCAAAATACTAAAAAAGAAACAGTGCTTTCAGACCTCAAATAATGCAAAGAAAACAAGTTCTTATTCATTTAGAAACAACAATACTCGTGTTTTAACTCAGGAGGAGTTCAGAAATCAATATTTGGTGGAATAACCATAATTTTTAATCACAGCTTTCATGCGTCTTGGCATGTTTTCCACCAGTCTTTCACACTGCTTTTGGGTGACCTTATGCCACTCCTGGCACAAAAATTTAAGCAGTTCTTCTTTGTTTGATGGCTTGTGACTATCCATCTTCCTCTTGATTACATTTCAGAGGTTTTCAATGGGGTTCAGGTCTGGAGGTTGAGCTGGCCATGACAGGGTCTTGATGTGGTGCTTCTTCATCCACACATTGACCTAGCTGTGTGGCATGGGGCATTGTCCTGCTTGAAAAAACAGTCCTCAGAGTTGGGGAACATTGCCTGAGGAGAAGGAAAGCAAGTGTTTTTCAAGGATAACCTTGTAAGCGGCTTGATTCATATGTCCTTCGCAAAGATTAAACTGCCCAATTCCAGCCTTGCTGAAGCATCCCCAGATCATCACCGATCCTCCACCAAATTTCACAGTGGGTGCAAGACACTGTGGCTTTTCATCCCGGTCAGTGGAGAGTCGCTTTCGCCTTCTGCCAGTCTGTAGCTTTGTTATCCCCAATGTCTGCTTCTTGACCTTGTTGTAATGGACTGCCGTCTTTGAAATTTTAAGGATGGATGCGAACATGATGCTCACTCTATCCCTCTGTGGCGCCCCTGAGGGTTCAGTCGCCACAGAAGTACTGCACCTCACCCAGAGGTATGGTGTCTACCTTCTCTCAGGTAAGATGGGAGTTCTGCACGGAACCCCAACACACCTGCATCCAACACTACACTACTCCAGGCTGGCTGGAGGGGCAAGACGCAATGTATGTTTCTGCTGAGCCCTGACCCTGGCTGGAGTGGGGGGAACCCAAAGGTAGGGGGGAACCAGTAGTGGGTGTGGGTGGAGGAAGTAGTTAGAGGGAGCACTTTGGTAGGAGTATAAAATAGGGAAGCCATCTTAGGCAGCAGAGATTAGTTAAGTGGTCAGTTCTAGGGAGCTGTTCAGAAGAACAGCCCGGGACTGTTCGGAGGAACAGTCCGGGAGCAGAGTCTCATTAGGAGATCTGCTCCACAGTTAGGGCCAGGTCAGAAGGCCCCGGAGGGGAGCAGGGAGTAGGCTCCGTTCTACAGAAAGGATCCCAGGGGGTACGGCGCATGCAGGACGGCACCCATACGCCCCGCATCTGTCAGAAGACAAAGGGATCGCTGCGGCATTCTAATCCCCCAGGAGGGTCAAGTAGGTCCCGGATCCGACGTACTGGAAGGACTTCAGAGCACCCGAGTGGGATTAAGAGTGGGCAGCGCAGAGCAGGAGGGAGAAGGACCAGAGTAAAGACGGTCAAAATAGGAACACGAGAAAGTGGGGTTCTGCCAGGTACTCCCAAGCTGTCTGAGGAAGGACTGAACCCCTGCCCGGTGAACGTAGCGCGACGAGGGAAGCCTTTACCTGTAAAGTGCACCTGTGAAGTGTCTAAAGAACTGTGAGTAAAATCTTGGATGACTGCACTGCACTGCCTCTGTCCATTCTTCATTGGCACTATCGTTCCCTCTGCACCACAACGCCCAGCGCGACCCACTCTCTTCAAGTACACTGCCCTGAGGCCTGCTCCACCTGTGGGGAGCCGTTCCATCACAAGCTGCCCTAACATCTGCCTCAGAGGACTGTAGCAGCGCTGGTGATCCTCACCAGACACCACAGGTGGCGTCACGAACTTTCCCAAATCCCCCATATATTCATATCCCCCCCTTTTGAGTGACCGCCCTGGGCCACGGCTGCCGAGTACCCCACGGCCCTGGGGGCGCGTCACCTCTGCTAGTAAAGCCAGAATTGAGCCCTTCTTTTCCTCACTCAAGACTTTTCTTTTCAACTCCTTTGGCATGGTTAAAAGTTTTTTTTTCATTCAAATTACTTTTGGGCTATTCCTAGCACTTGTTTTGCCATCCAGCTTGTCCTATTGCAAGAGGATTGTGAAGACCGCAGTGTTTTTTTATACTTTCCCTCGTTACATAAGATTTGGTTCTGATGATCACCTAATCAGAAGCACATTATGTAGAATGAGGTGTACTTTGGTTGGAATTCAACTGACACTGGAATGGAATGGCTGTCAGACACGTAGAGATGGTGATTTTTAGAAAACTGTGCAATAGTCTCTTAATTTTTGCCAGAGCTGTATACTAACCCTTGATAGGTGCAATAGTAATGAGATAATCTGTTATTCATTATAAATATCACGGTGCTTGAAAGTTTGTGAACTCTTGAGAATTACCTTTTCCATTCACCCTGACAGCATCGTACTAAGAAAGACTATCCGCCCCAAGGAACAGGAAATCTACAGAAATAAAAGGGCAGTACCTCTGCATACGCCGCAGTGTGGTTTCCTGTTCCTGTAAGAGTTCGGCTAGGTGAGTAAGTGATTTGCAGGCTATTTTAATTAATCCACCTTTCACAATCATCCTAGAATATAAAGTGATATTAAGACCTGACTCTGCTTTTCTTCCAAAAGTATTCTCCAGGTTTCATAGAGCCCCTGGGTGAGCTTGTCTTTCATTCTCTAGATGTCAAAAGATGTTTCCTTAGATATATTGAAGTAGCAAGTTCCTGACTGAGGTCTTCTGCCATGTTTATTTTGTTCCAAGGTCCAAATAGGGGTTATAGAGCTACTAAATCCACTATAGCCAGGTGGGTTAAGATGGTCATAGCCTTAGACTACTCTGGCTCGGGTCGGGATCCTCCTCAGGATTTTGGCTCATTCTACAAAAGCCATGACTTCTTCCTGGATGGAAAGAGCTAATGCTTCCATTGATCAAATGTGCAAGACGACAGTCTGGTCGTCTCCCTTCACTTTCTTTAAGCACTAGAGGTTGGATCTGGGGCACTCTCTCCTTTGGAAGAAAAGGTTCTTTCAGCTCCTTAGTGATTTCCTCTATTTTAGTCGCTCTGTACGATGCTGTCAGTCTGAAGGGAAAATATGACAATTACTTAACGGTTATTGGATTTTCCCGAATTATGACAACACTGTGCTAATTCCCTCACTAATGTTTCTGGCAGTTGAATAGTTCCCATCTTTCTCACTGGGTGTAGTAAATATAAAAAAAATGGTATGTAGTGAAAGCAGAAGGCTAATTTTTGTGTGTATGTGTAAGTACATATAATATGTATGTGACTTTAATGATACGGCTACCTAGTATGCTCTGTAAATACAGACATACGAACAGGTACCGTCCTATTTTTCTGTAGGTTTGCTGTTCCTGGGGCGGACACTCACTTGGTACGGTGCTCTCATGGTTCGGGAAAATCCAATTACCGGTAAGTACCGTATTTTTCGGACTATAAGACGCACTGGACCATAAGAAGCAAGATGCACTTAGGTTTTAGAGGAGGGAAAAAGAAAAAAAATGTAAGCAAAAGATGTGGTCATGATGCACTGTTAAGGGGGATGGGTTCTGCTGCTGACACTATTATAGGGGTAATGTCTCCCAATCCCAATTCTGTTAATATCCCCCATCCTGGTATATATGGCCCTCCCTTCCTATTATACGTGGCCCCCATCCCCATCCTGGTATGCATGGCACCCCAATCCCCCATCCTGGTATGCATGGGACCCCTCATTCCCCATCCTGGTATGCATGACACCCCTGATCTCCATCCTGGTATGCAAGGCACCCCTAATCCTGGTATGCATAGCACCCCTCATCCTGGTATGCATGGCACCCCTCCATCCTGGTATGCATGGCACCCCTCATCCCCATCCTGGTATGCATGGGACTCCTCATCCTTATCCTGGTATGCAAGGCCCCCCTCATTCTTATCCTGGTATGCATGGCACCCCTCTTCCTGGTATGCATGGCCCCCTTCATCTCTCTTCCTGGTATGCATGGCACCCCTCATCCCTATCCTGGTATGCATGGCCCCCCTCATCCTAGTATGCATGGCACCCCTCATCCCTCTTCCTGGTATGCATGGCACCCCTCATCCCCAATCC
Source organism: Phyllobates terribilis (assembly GCF_046119375.1). Classification (NCBI taxonomy): domain Eukaryota; kingdom Metazoa; phylum Chordata; class Amphibia; order Anura; family Dendrobatidae; genus Phyllobates; species Phyllobates terribilis. The sequence goes on along the minus strand of NW_027362763.1, from coordinate 420,770,863 downwards.
TAGTATGCATGGCACCCCTCATCCCCAATCCTAGTATGCATGGCACCCCTCATCCCTCTTCCTGGTATGCATGGCACCCCTCATCCCCAATCCTAGTATGCATGGCACCCCTCATCCCTCTTCCTGGTATGCATGGCACTCCTCATCCCCAATCCTAGTATGCATGGCACCCCTCATCCCCAATCCTGGTATGCATGGCACCCCAATCCCCCATCAAGCTGCACACAAAAAAAATAAACACTTCTGTGGTGGGCCACTGGGGTGGCGCTAGATGTTACAGAAGGGCCAGCTGTGGAGTGTAGTCTCACTGGCAGTAGATAATGATGTCACAGTAGCTGAAGTGGGTCGCTAGACCCCTCAACGCTTCCCTCGTGTCCACAACAATTTCAAAAGCGGGAGGTGTCACTTGTGGATGGTATAGGACCCCCCGAGGGCACTCCTGTAGCTGTGGTGTCTGGGTGCAGGTTTTGGAGTGCCCGTGATGTTTGTGCAATCTCAAGCAGCCAGACACGCAGGTGAACTTGTAAACATAACAATTTTACTGAAGGAGGTAACGGGGTACAGTCTCTCTTACAGGCAAAGTTCACAGTATATTGTGCATATGGAAGTTATGGTTTTCTCCTCATGAGACAAGCGAGGTTATGGCTTCTCAGCGCGGCTGGAGAACAGTTCTCTTCACTTAATAGTAGAGGAAATGCTATGTGCAGTCCAAGAAATATTGCACTTGACGCGCCCCTGGGCCTGTGTCGCGCTGCGTTGCGCACGCGGGAGCTTACCCGGAGCCGGATCTGTTTAGGGTTGTAGTCTCGTGGCGGTGACCCGGTCCGTGCCCAGGGAGTCAAACTGGACGGCAGTCTGTTAGCGGTAGAAAATGGTTGATGACTACGCCACCCGTTGAATGCAGCCAGGGGGCTGCTGCTGCAGGGCAGACCGCTGAGGCCGGTGGAAGGATGGTGCAGCGTGATAGTATAACCCCCAACGGGAGGGGTATGGCCTCAGGGCAGCCGACGTGGATGATGGGGGTAGCAGGAACCACTCAGAGACGGTATGGTAGCGTTCAGGGTCTTTACTGGTAACAACGATAGACCCTCCCGGAGTACTTGCTAGCGAACGGGGCCTGGTCAGTCCTTGAGCAGATGGGATCTCCCCTGGCCAGGCGTAGTTGTAGGCCTCCCAAGCTGACTGTACTCTTCTGGCTACCTTGCTAGAAGCTGATGTAAGTAGCCCACGTCCCTGAGTGTACCGTGTGGTGCTCACCCGTATGGCCGGTGACTCGGGGCCTTCTAATGGCTTCCGCTCCACGATGGCGGTGCTGGTCCCACGCGTGTGACCGGGCCTTTGGGCTTCTGGGCCAGGGGACCTGAAATCCCCTGCCTGACGGATTCTGCTGCTGGGTAGAAGTTAGTCCCCACAGCCTCGGACTCCGGGTCCGGTAAAGAATCTTCTTAGTCAGGGCGAGCTCTTTAGCTGCCAGCCCCTGACTCCTTGTGACTCTGCTGCTTCCTATGCTGCTCTTGTCTCTACTCTTCCTGGACTCACTAACCCTGCCTCAGCCCCGGGTTTATACAGGGGAAGTTCTTCCCCTCCCAAGGCTGGGCAGGAGGTGTGGCATGCACAGGATCCCTGACCAAAGGACCTCCCACCTGCTCTCAGACGTAATATCTCTATCACTGTGACAACCAGACCCCTGGGGTGTCACACTCCCCCCTAGTGAAATTTAGTACTCCGGGACTAAACACTTTTTAGAAAAATATAACAAGGTATATCAAAGAACAATAAAATACAATAAGGAAACACAATAAGATGGTCACGGATGTCCGCAACCGGGTGCAGTCTTTGAAGAAAAGCAAAGGTGTCCATTTCACCAACACAGGGAGACGTAACCAGGTAGGGGTCTGTCCTACCCCGAGTCCTTAACAGTCTCTAGTCCATCCTGGGTTACGCTCCAACTATATACAAAGGATTCCCGGCAAATCCACCGAAGACTCCTAAAAACAACTAGAAACACAAAATTACACACAAGCAACAATAAACAGGTAAACATTGTAAAACAACTTAAACATTTAGATCCTCCAACGTGCGGGTAACTGGCCTCTAGTGGCCCTAGTGGACCTACGGAGCTGACTGTCTGGCCCTGAACTACAGGGTGTAGGAGCTGTCAAGGGTAAACTGGGCAGCTGTCTACCGGCTCTTTGTCTCACTAGGGGTACGGCAGGCTCACTATAAGCAGAGGGTGGATTCTCCTGTTCCGCTTGGGTGGAGTCTTCTGCCTCCTGGACCGGCTGCTCTTCCAGCTCTACCCGTTGCTCCGTAGGTTCTTGGGATGATGGTTGGAGGAAGGTGAGTACGGGTACCACAACTGCACCATTGACTTGAGTCCAAGACCGAGGGAAGTCCCCGAGCACGGTACTAACCATATCTTCCCTTTCTTCCACGGGTCGATGGTCTTCCTGTTCCTCCTCAGGGTTCCTCAGTTGTTCGGGGCACTTCTTCAGGTGGTCCCGGGATACAATGGCTGTGGTTTCCCCTCCGTCTTTACTGATGGTACAGACCTTCGGGTTCTCGTGGCTTGAGGGCAGTACGGTGTACGGGTCCTTCTCCCACTGGTCGTCCAACTTGTGGAGCCGTCTCTTCCTCTTCAAGACCTGCTCTCCGGGTACCAGGGGAACAGCGGGAGCATACTGGTTGTAAGTCTTCTCTTGTCTTTCCCTAGCCTGACAGAGACTTCGCTCCACGCTCTCCTGTACTTTCCGGTACTGCTGCTGCCTCTCTGTGTCCCAGTCTGTTTCTGGTGAAGTGTCCTCGGGCGTCAGGACTCCCATTTCCAGGTCAACAGGTAACTTACCAGGTCTTGCCCTCATTAGGTAAGCCGGGGTACAGTTGGTGGAACCTACCGGGATGTGGTTGTATAGGTCCACCAGATCGGGCAACTTCTCAGGCCACAGACTGCGTTCTTCCAGGGGCAACGTTTTTAGAAGATCCATTACCACCTGGTTCATTTTCTCACAAAGTCCATTAGTTTGCGGATGGTAGGGTGTCGTCCTTATCTTCCGGCAGCCATACAGATTGCAGAATTCCTGGAAGACCTCCGCTTCAAAGGCAGGTCCCTGGTCCGTCAGCACTTGGTCCGGGTACCCGTGTGGACGGCAAAAGTGCTGCTGGAAGGCTCTAGCTGCTGTTCGAGCCGTTAAGTCCTTGACGGGGACGACAACCAGAAACCGGGAGTAATGATCCACGATGGTTAACGCGTAGACGTAGCCACTTCTGCTGGGGGTCAGTTTTACATGATCCAAGGCTACCAGTTCCAACGGTTGCCGGGTGACGATGGACTGCAGGGGAGTCTTCTGGCTGGCCCGGTCCTTCCTTCTCAGATTGCACGGGCCACAGTCTCTGCACCACTTCTCGATGGTTCCCCTCATGCCTACCCAGTGGAACCGCTCGCGCAGTAGGAACTCCAGCTTTTTCCACCCGAAGTGTCCAGCTCCGTCGTGGTATGCCTCCATCACCATGGCTGCGTCTCTTCGTGGCACCACTACTTGCCAGAGTAGTTCATGCGTCCTGGAGTTAACCATTCTGCGGCACAACTTCCCCTTGTAAAGGAACAGTCGACTCTTCTCTGCCCATAGTTGTTTGGCTTCCTCTGGAGCGTCTGATTCCAGGCTAGCCTCCGGGCGAGTCAGCATCTCCTTCACCAGTCGGACGGCAGGGTCGCTGTCTTGCGTTTCCGCCCAGTTGTAGTGAGGTAAGGGGTTCAACGTAGCAGCCTGCTTACTCCTTACCCGGTGGGAATACTGGATAGTCCCATGACGGTGGAACGCAGGGAGTTCAACTTCTTCCAGTCCCTCCGGATCTTCTCCTCCGTCCGGCAGGTTGGGCATCCTGGACAGGGCGTCCGCGTTGGTATTGGAGCGCCCTGCCCGGTATTTAATTGTGAACTCGTAGTTGGACAGACGGGCCATCCACCTCTGCTCCAGGGCACCGAGTCTTGCCGTGTCCAGGTGTGTCAGCGGGTTGTTATCCGTGTATACGGTGAACCGGGAAGAAGCGAGGTAATGCTTAAAGCGCTCGGTGACTGCCCATACCACGGCCAGGAACTCTAGCTTGAATGAGCTATAATTCTCGGGATTCCTTTCGGTGGGTCGCAGTTTTCGGCTGGCATAGGCGATTACTCGCTCTTTCCCCTGCTGAATCTGGGACAGTACGGCTCCTAGCCCGACGTTACTGGCGTCGGTGTAGAGGATGAAGGGCTGGCTATAGTCCGGATACGCCAAGATTTCATCCCCCGTGAGGGCCATCTTCAGCTGGCGGAAGGACTCTTCCTCTAGCTCTTCCCATTTGAAGGGCGGCTTCTGGTTCTTGGCCTTCCGGGACTGGCCTATCAGGAGGTCCTGCATAGGCGCCGCCTTTTTGGTGAAACCGGGAATAAACCTTCGGTAGTAGCCTACCAACCCTAGGAACTGCCGCACTTCTTTTACGCTGGAAGGGCTTGGCCATCCTTTGATTGCGGTGATCTTATCGGGGTCGGGAGCCACTCCGTCAGCGCTCACCACGTGTCCCAGGTATTGCACCTTTGGTTTCAGGAGGTGACACTTGGAGGGTTTCACCTTTAGGCCGTAACTCGCCAGAGCTTCGAACACCTCCGCCAGGTGTTTCAGGTGGTCCTCATAAGTTTTGGAGTATACGATGACATCGTCCAGGTACAACAGGACCGTCTCGAAGTTTCTGTGGCCCAGACAGCACTCCATTAATCGTTGGAAGGTTCCTGGGGCGTTGCAGAGTCCGAACGGCATGCAGGTGAACTCGCTAAGTCCCATCGGGGTGGTGAATGCGGTCTTCTCCCGGTCCGCCTCTGCTACAGGAACCTGCCAGTACCCGCTAGTGAGATCCAAGGTAGAGAAGAAGTTAGCAGATCTTAAAGCAGCCAATGACTCCTCTATCCTTGGTAAGGGGTACGCATCCTTGTGTGTGATACGGTTGATTTTCCGGTAATCTACACACATCCTCATGGTGTTGTCTTTCTTTTTGACTAAAACTAGTGGGGCTGCCCAGGGGCTACAGCTATCCCGGATTACCCCAGCCTCCTTCATGTCTCTAAGCATCCCCTTGGCGTGTTGGTAATGTGCAGGGGGTACGGGTCGATACCTCTCTTTTATGGGAGGATGATCTCCCGTGGGGATGCGGTGTTCTACCCCCTTGACTCGCCCGAAGTCTAACGGGTGTTTACTAAACACTCTCTCATACTCTTGAACCACCCGATAGACTCCTTGTTTCTGGTGTGAGGGAGTGGAGTCAGTACCCAGATGTAGTTGCTGACACCAGTCCTCCATGTCTTTCTTAGAGCCGTTACCTTCCTCCGGGTGAGATGGAGGCAAGGGTTCCACAGATTGTATAGAATTTTGATTAGTGGTATATAATTTGGCTAGCGTGGCATACCGGGGCAGGTACACTTCCCTCTCCCCGATATTTATTATGCGAACGGGCACCCTCCCATGGCGTACATTGACCACCCCCCGTGCTGTCAAAATGGTGGGCCTACTGTCTGAGTAAACTGGTTCTACCATTGCCTGGTAATCTCTACCTCTCAGACCAATAGCTGCCCGGCACCAAATCATCATTTCACTTTTTGGGGGCATGGCAATAGGAAAAGGGTCACACATTCTTACGCTACCAATCTCACCGCCGGAGAGTTCCACTTGTTGCCGTTGCATCAGTGCCCGGATCTCTTTCTGGAGCACCCGCTGCTCGCCGGAGCTGGCATTCTTGGCAACCTGCTGTAAAAGGAAAATCACCTCTGCAAGACAATTTTCAATTACATTAGTTCCTAGAGTTATTTTTGGGTGACTCTCATGTTTGTCAATATCTACAATGATCAGTCCCTGTGCGGCCAGTTCGACTCTACCAATTTTGATGGTCACCTCTTTAAATCCGATCTGTGGCACGGGCTGACCATTGCTGGCGATGATACTCAAGTCGTCGTCAGGGTAGCGGGTAATATCCGAGTCATTCCAGTACTGCTTGAAGAGCACGTACGGGATGGTGGTGACCTGTGACCCGGTGTCCAGTAGGGCACTCATGGGAATGCCATCCAGTACCACAGGCAAGACTGGACGTCCTCCCACATATCTGTCGCGCCAGTTCGATGGGCCTGGTGATCTTTTTCCTGGGGGTTGGCCCTCTACCCCAGGTTGTGCCCGTTTAAAGAACAGTACCTTTCCATATGTCCGGGTTGATTGCAGCGGCGGCAGATGGGTCGTCCGTCCTCGCTGTATCGGTCACTGGGTCTTCCTCTGGCCGGTGGGGTCCTCCTTGGTCGACGCCACGGGATGTCCTCCGGTCCGGATGCCAGCTGGATCTTCCCTGGAGTGGAAACCTGTAAAGACTGCACAGTTCGGGTTAGCGCAGCAACGCTTTTAGCTAGCTCTTGGACCTGATGGTGTAGGTCTGGAGCCGGGTCATTGTCCAAAGCCTGCGCATCAGCTCCCACAGGCCCTGCTGACAAGGGCGCCGCCTCCTGGTAGTAAGTGGTAGTGGGGCGTCTGTGGGTCACAACGCCACCTGGTGCCGGTTCTCGGAGCACCCGGATGGCTCTGTCCTTGAACTGTGCAAATTCTAGATGAGGGTCCTGTAAGGCCATTGCCCGCAACTGGGTGCGGTGGGCATTGCAATATAAACCCTCTATAAATTGTTCGGTCAACAGCCTGTCCTCGTTTCCCACTCCATTAGGGTCGGTCTGCTTAATGGCCCTCAGGGCCTCTTGTAGGTTGAGTGCATAGTCCCTTATACTCTCATGCGCTCGCTGCTTGCACCCGTAGAATCTAAGTTTAATCTCGGCTGAGGTGCGGGTATCAAAGGTGTCCTTCAGCCGGGTTAGTATCCCTGCGACAGTCTTCCTCCCAGGTGGCCAGGATTTTACTTCCCTTTTGGCTGCCCCAGTTAGTTGGGCCACCAGGATGCTCACTTTTTGCTCTTCTGTGAGGGGGTACACCTGGAAGAGGCTATCCAGCTTTTCTCTAAAGTCATGCAGGGTATGTGACTCCCCTGAGTACTGGGGTAGCCAAGCTGCTCCCGGGATATAGGGCATGGTGAAGGGCATAACTGCAACAGCGGTAGCGCTGGCGGGGGTTGAGGCAGTGGAGCTCTCCTCCGTATCCGACATCTTCCTCCCCCCTAGTGGACCGTGGCCTACCTTGCGATGATCCTGTTCCGTAGGCCGCGGCTCCGCAGTGGATCGTCAGGGTTGAGGACCTTCCGTCGCGCTCCTGTGACGTCGGCGTCTGCTGGGCTCCTTCCAGGACCTTACGCAACGTCCGGACGTGAGGCGGGGCTTCAGTTCTCGCGCGCTTTCGGAGTCCACGCCCCTCTTCTTCCCGCGCGGCGTCCTCAAGATGGCGTCCAATGGCGGGAAAACTCCACGGATGGCGGGAAGAAGGTCGAAGATGGCGCCGGATGGCGGGAAAACTTCGCGGATGGCGGGAAGAAGGTAGAAGATGGCGCCGGATGGCGGGAAACCTTCACCACTGGTAAGTTTGAACAGTCTTTGCTTTTCAGGCACGCAGTACCCGGTGGTTGCGGGCACGAAATCCTGCCGACTACGCCAAAGTTGACGCGCCCCTGGGCCTGTGTCGCGCTGCGTTGCGCACGCGGGAGCTTACCCGGAGCCGGATCTGTTTAGGGTTGTAGTCTCGTGGCGGTGACCCGGTCCGTGCCCAGGGAGTCAAACTGGACGGCAGTCTGTTAGCGGTAGAAAATGGTTGATGACTACGCCACCCGTTGAATGCAGCCAGGGGGCTGCTGCTGCAGGGCAGACCGCTGAGGCCGGTGGAAGGATGGTGCAGCGTGATAGTATAACCCCCAACGGGAGGGGTATGGCCTCAGGGCAGCCGACGTGGATGATGGGGGTAGCAGGAACCACTCAGAGACGGTATGGTAGCGTTCAGGGTCTTTACTGGTAACAACGATAGACCCTCCCGGAGTACTTGCTAGCGAACGGGGCCTGGTCAGTCCTTGAGCAGATGGGATCTCCCCTGGCCAGGCGTAGTTGTAGGCCTCCCAAGCTGACTGTACTCTTCTGGCTACCTTGCTAGAAGCTGATGTAAGTAGCCCACGTCCCTGAGTGTACCGTGTGGTGCTCACCCGTATGGCCGGTGACTCGGGGCCTTCTAATGGCTTCCGCTCCACGATGGCGGTGCTGGTCCCACGCGTGTGACCGGGCCTTCGGGCTTCTGGGCCAGGGGACCTGAAATCCCCTGCCTGACGGATTCTGCTGCTGGGTAGAAGTTAGTCCCCACAGCCTCGGACTCCGGGTCCGGTAAAGAATCTTCTTAGTCAGGGCGAGCTCTTTAGCTGCCAGCCCCTGACTCCTTGTGACTCTGCTGCTTCCTATGCTGCTCTTGTCTCTACTCTTCCTGGACTCACTAACCCTGCCTCAGCCCCGGGTTTATACAGGGGAAGTTCTTCCCCTCCCAAGGCTGGGCAGGAGGTGTGGCATGCACAGGATCCCTGACCAAAGGACCTCCCACCTGCTCTCAGACGTAATATCTCTATCACTGTGACAACCAGACCCCTGGGGTGTCACACACTGATGCAGGGACCTTCACAGATTGGCTCTCTGTGGAAACACACTGAAGTGTGGATGTACTCACTGTTTTTATCCCACCGTTCCCTCTTGCAGGGGGGTCGGTGGAGTGGCACCAAGTGGATCTGGTCCTGGCTAGAAGCAATCAGGATAACCAGAGAGCAGGAGAGTCCATGTACAGCTTTCTCTCTCCTGACTTGAAGACACTTCACTCTTTTTGTGAAGGAGATAATGTGAGGGATAATGTCCCCTCAGTGTAGACTGGCATTGAAAACTCTTCTCTGAGAGAATAATGTCTTTCCTCAATCTTCCTGAGGCAGCAGGAACTGCCCACAACTGGTCTGTACCAGTGTACACTCAGTGTGCGCCTGAGCTCGGAGACTACTCCCAGCCATTGCTATGGCCACCTGTTGTTGTGGGGAGAATAATCATTACATCATATACACACATTGGCCAGCAGATGGCAGGAAAGTACAATTTACAATTAGTGTTGATCGAACACTAAAATGCTCGGGTGCTCGAAGCTCGGGCCGAGCTCACCGTGATACTTGGGTGCTCGACCCGAGCAAAGAAGCCCAATGCTCGGGTCGAGCATTTTTGTGGCGGCACCCCCGGCAGTCTGTAGAAAGCCTAAAAAGTGCCCAAAACGATAGTGACAGTGCTCAAATGACATGGGAACAGCTTGGGGATCGCCCCAGGAAGCATTTCTGACGCCCAGGTCACTGCTGTCAACAACGTGGTCAGAGGTATTAAGCCACTTTTACTGGCTCACAATAAAACGTTCAAAAACTAAACTGAAACGGCTTTCCTGTGAAATATGTTAAGGAACATCCTTTCCATGGTAAAGACTTCTGTATAAGGTAAAATAAATAACCCAAAAAATACTCCTCCACACCTTGGGCTATGTTCACAAGTAGCATTTTTTATGCGTTTTTGCACTTTTGTAATGCTTTCAACCGTGACAAATGCATTCACCGGGAAATTTCATTTTAACATTTTACAACCTTATCAGGCGATGTGCTGTGTAACACATGCATACAGTGCTGAAAAGACATGGGAACAGCATGGGGAAGACCCCTGGAAGCATTATTGACAACCAGGTCACTGCCTAAAAGTGTGCCCATCAAAAGTGATCATTGCCGCATCAGAAGATGCAGACTTGCAACTATCCTCGTGCAAGTCCTTGTCCCAGGGCAGTGTTCAATTGTACCACCCCCATTCCTTGCAATGCGAGCGCAAGTATGCAGCCTGCCACCCACCCACCCACCCCCAGGCTGCAATACCATACTGCTTGCATGCACTTGAAATTGGGCCTTTTTGGCATGTGGAGGCGGAATCTGGTCACCACGTCATGGCTGCGTCGGCGGCCTGGTATCCATACTCAGTCCCCAGCCGCCCGGCAGCCGGGTGTCCACGCTTGGTCCCCGGCCGCCAGGGGGCGGCCGGGTGTCCATACTCGGTCCCCAGCCGCCCCGCGGCCGGGTGCCCACACACGGTCCCCAGCCGCCTGGGGGCGGCCGGGTGTCTATAAACAGTCCCCAGCCGCACCTATTTGAAGGACAGCCTAACCACAAACACGTGGACAAGTGAATGTGGCCAGGGATTGTCCATCTGACTGACGCCGTCACACTGGGTTAATATTGTGGAAGCCGGGACACAGTTGGACACTGGGATGCAACACGTCCTCCAGACATAGAGGATTGCGGGTCCTGGGTCAATCAGGCTTCAACACAAAGTTCACAAGGTAGACAGCAGCAGTGGTCGGCCTCCTACACAACGAGTAAATTATTCATGATCATGAGGCCATCCATCTCCTTAGCTTTCTGTTCCTTGGAATGCAAGCGCATGTATGTAGTAGAGGCTAGGCCTGAGGTGGTCAGCGTTTTGGCGCATATCCTACCTCCTCTGAGGATTGCTAGATGTTTTCCTGCTACTATCCCAGTTCTATGACTCCCATTAAAACAAAGCTTCAGGTGATGAATGATGGATGAGGTGGTGGCAAAGGAGAAAGAGCAGGAGGAACAGGTCCCATTCACATCAATATCAGGCCAGTCAACCACACATGTCTTGTAGGATATGTTTCTGTACCAAAAGGAGCGGTTCGGCTACACAGTTATAGGGCATACAGTGAGTGCAATGCCTACCAAAAATTTCGAGGCACTCCAATGCCCCTTGGAAGTGACATGGAGGTCAGAGGGCCTTAACTAAACCGTTTTTCCATTTATAGCAACTGGGTCTCCTGTACACTGTTGGCCTAAGCAGTGAATGAAAGGCTTTCCAAAAATTATGAGGAACTGCAATGCCCCTTGAAACAGACGTGGATTACAGCGTACTAAAAACCTTCTACCCATTATTGGGGAGTGGGTCTCCCTTAGTGTTCGCCTATGCATTGAAAAGCAAAAGCTGACTAAAATTAGGAGGAAATGCAATGCCCATTTGAAAAGTCGTGGAGGTTAGAGTTAATTAAAAACAACATTTCAATGCCCCTTGGAAGAGCTGTGGAGTTCAGAGTGGTTTAACAAGAAGCTTTTAATGCCCCTTGGAAGAGACGTGGAGGTCAGAGTGGTTTAACAAGACGGTTTTAATGCCCCTTAGAAGAGACGTGGAGGTCACAGTAGCTTAACAAGATGGTTTTAATGTCCCTTGGAAGAGTGGTGGAGGTCACAGTAGCTTAACAAGACGGTTTTAATGCCCCTTGGAAGAGTGGTGGAGGTCACAGTGGTTTAACAAGACGGTTTTAATGCCCCTTGGAAGAGTGGTGGAGGTCACAGTAGCTTAAAAAGACAGTTTTATTGCCCCTTGGAAGAGTGGTGGAGGTCACAGTAGCTTAACAAGACGGTTTTAATGCCCCTTGGAAGAGTGCTGGAGGTCACAGTAGCTTAACAAGACAGTTTTAATGCCCCTTGGAAGAGTGGTGGAGGTCGCAGTGGAATAAAAAGACAATATCAATGCCCCTTGGAAGAGTGGTGGAGGTCACAGTAGCTTAACAAGACAGTTTTAATGCCCCTTGGAAGAGTGGTGGAGGTCGCAGTGGAATAAAAAGACAATATCAATGCCCCTTGGAAGGGTGGTAGAGGTCACAGTAGCTTAACAAGACGGTTTTAATGCCCCTTGGAAGAGTTGTGGAGTTCAGAGTGGTTTAACAAGACGGTTTTAATGCCTCTTGGAAGAGACGTGTAGGTCATAGTAGCTTAACAAGATGGTTTTAATGCCCCTTGGAAGAGCTGTGGAGCTCAGAGTGGTTTAACAAGACGGTTTTAATGCCCCTTGGAAGAGTGGTGGGGGTCACAGTAGCTTAACAAGATGGTTTTAATGCCCCTTGGAAGACCTGTGGAGTTCAGAGTGGTTTAACAAGACGGTTTTAATGCCCCTTGGAAGAGTGGTGGGGGTCACAGTAGCTTAACAAGACAGTTTTAATGCCCCTTGGAAGAGACGTGGAGGTCACAGTAGCTTAACAAGACAGTTTTACTGCCCCTTGAAAGAGTGGTGGAGGTCGCAGTGGAATAAAAAGACAATATCCATGCCCCTTGGAAGAGTGGTGGAGGTCACAGTAGCTTAACAAGACGGATTTAATGCCCCTTGTAAGAGTGGTGGAGGTCACAGTAGCTTAACAAGACAGTTTTAATGCCCCTTGGAAGAGTGGTGGAGGTCGCAGTGGAATAAAATGACAATATCAATGCCCCTTGGAAGAGTGGTGGAGGTCACAGTAGCTTAACAAGACGGTTTTAATTCACCTTGGAAGAGCTGTGGAGTTCAGAGTGGTTTAACAAGATGGTTATAATGCCCCTTGGAAGAGTGGTGGAGGTCACAGTAGCTTAACAAGATGGTTTTATTGCCCCTTGGAAGAGCTGTGGAGTTCAGAGTGGTTTAACAAGACGGTTTTAATGCCCCTTGGAAGAGACGTGGAGGTCACTGTAGCTTAACAAGACAGTTTTAATGTCCCTTGGAAGAGTGGTGGAGGTCGCAGTGGAATAAAAAGACAATATCAATGCACCTTGGAAGGGTGGTACAGGTCACAGTAGCTTAACAAGAAGGTTTTAATGCCCCTTGGAAGACCTGTGGAGTTCAGAGTGGTTTAACAAGACGGTTTTAATGCCCCTTGGAAGAGTGGTGGGGGTCACAGTAGCTTAACAAGATGGTTTTAATGCCCCTTGGAAGAGACGTGGAGGTCACAGTAGCTTAACAAGATGGTTTTAATGCCCCTTGGAAGAGCTGTGGAGTTCAGAGTGGTTTAACAAGACGGTTTTAATGCCCCTTGGAAGAGACGTGGAGGTCACAGTAGCTTGACAAGACAGTTTTAATGCCCCTTGGAAGAGATGTGGAGGTCACAGTAGCTTAACAAGACAGTTTTAATGCCCCTTGGAAGAGTGGTGGAGGTCGCAGTGGAATAAAAAGACAATATAATTGCCCCTTGGAAGGGTGGTAGAGGTCACAGTAGCTTAACAAGACGGTTTTAATGCCCCTTGGAAGAGCTGTGCAGTTCAGAGTGGTTTAACAAGATGGTTTTAATGCCCCTTGGAAGAGACGTGTAGGTCACAGTAGCTTAACAAGACGATTTTAATGCCCCTTGGAAGAGCTGTGGAGTTCAGAGTGGTTTAACAAGATGGTTTTAATGCCCCTTGGAAGAGACATGGAGGTCACAGTAGCTTAACAAGACGATTTTAATGCCCCTTACAAGAGCCATGCAGTACAGCATATTAAAAACATTATTCCCATTATTGGGGAGTGGGTCTCCCATAGTCGTTGCCTATGCCTTCCAAGCAAAAGCTGCCAAAAATTAGGACGGAGGAACTTGCAATGCTGGCAAACAAGAGCCATGCAGTACAGTATATTAAAAACATTATTCCCATTATGGGGGAGTGGGTCTCCCATAGTCTTTGCCTATGCCTTACAAGCAAAAGCTGCCAAAAATTAGGACGGAGGAACTTGCACTGCTGGCAAACAAGAGCCATGCAGTACAGCATATTAAAAACATTATTCCCATTATTGGGGAGTGGGTCTCGCATAGTCTTTGCCTATGCCTTCCAAGCAAAAGCTGCCAAAAATTAGGATGGAGGAACTTGCAATGCTAGCACCATGGACCACGTTCACCCTGGTGGTATAGTGGTGGTGGAGGCTGAGGATAAGGAGAAGAGCAAAATTCAGCCGAAATGAGGAAGCGTATACCCATGTGTGGGTGTGAAGTGGTGCATGGCAATACACCTCCCGAAATAACACAGTGGATTTGACTTTATGTTACTCTGCTGTCATTTGGTGGTAATGAGAAGTCTGGCCCAATCCAGCCCTTGTTCATTTTGATAAGGGTCAGCTTGTCAGCATTGTCAGTTGACAGGCGAATGCGCTTATCAGTTATAATTCCTCCAGCGGCACTAAAAACACGCTCCGATAACACGCTAGCGGCAGGGCAGGCCAGGACCTCCAAGGCGTACAGAGCGAGTTCATTCCAAGTGTCCAGCTTGGATACCCAATAATTAAAAGGCACAGAGGAATCACGGAGGATGCTGGTACGGTCGGCAAGGTACTCCCTCACCATCTTTTGAAACTTTCCACTCCTTGTGAGAGTACCCCGCGCCTCAGGGCCTGTAAGCTGGGCGGGTCTCAGAAAACTGTCCCAGAATGTTGACAGTGTTCCCCTGCCTCTGCTGGATTGGAGTTGTGTCTCTCTCGCTTGTACGCCTTGGTTGGTCAACCAACTGTGACCTCTGCTGCTAGCGTGTTCAGATGGGAATTTTTTTTAACAGTTCTGCAGCAAGGGCCTTCTGGTACTGCCACATTTTTGTAGACCTCTCCACCTCAGGAATAAGAGAGTGAAAGTTCTCCTTGTAGCGGGGGTCTAAAAGTGTCACCAACCAGTAATGACTGTCACCCAACATTTTGACAACGCGAGGGTCACGGTTAAGGCAGCGTAACATAAAATCAGCAATGCGTGCCAGACTGGTAACGGGCAAGACTTCCGTGTCCTCACCAAGATGACGACTGACCATGCTCTCCTCCTCCTCCTCACCCCTGTCCTCAGGCCACCCATGCTGAACCGACGGTATGACAGTTGTACAGGTACTACCATCTACAGTGCACGATACCAGCTCCTATTCTTCCTCCTACTCCTCCTCTCCCTCATTGTCCCTCAATGCATGTTGGGATGAGATGAGGCTGGGCTGTGTGTAATCGTCCATTACGGCTTCTTGATCCATCTCATCATACTCTGGCTGCAATGCCTCCTCTTTAATTCTCTGCAGAGAGCGTTGCAAAAGACAGACAAGTGGGATGCTGACGCTAATGATGGCGTCATCGCCACTCACCATCTTGGTGGACTCCGCAAACTTTGTCAGGATAGTACATATGTCAGACATCCAGGTCCACTCCTGAGGTCTTATGTGTGGAGTCTGACCTGAATATCGACGGCCTTGTTGCAGCTGGTACTCCACAACTGCTCTCTTCTGCTCACAAATCCTTTGCAACATGTGGAGGGTAGATTTCCAACGTGTGGAGAGATCACACACCAGTCGGTGTGCCGGAAGCTGCAAATGCTGCTGCAACACAGCAAGGGCGGCGGAAGCTGTAGCCGACTTCGGAAAATGAGCTGACAGGAGGCGTACTTTGACGAGCAGATCTGGCAACTCGGGGTACGATTTAAGAAACCGCTGAACCACGAGGTTAAGCACATGAGTCAGGCATGGTATGTGTGTGATCTCGCCTCGCCTCAGAGCCGCCACTAGGTTACGGCCATTGTGACATACGACCAGGCCTGGATGTAGGTTCAGCCGTCTCAGCCACAGATCTGCCTGCTCTTTCACAGCTGTCCACAACTCACAAGCAGTGTGAGGTTTATCACCTAAGCTTATGAGTTTCAGCACAACCTGTTGCTGCTTGGCTGAGGCAGTACTGCAGTGCTTCCAGCTTGTAACTGATGTGGTGATATCTGAGATGGAGGCTGAACATGAGGAGGAGGAGGAGGATGATGCGCAGGAGCTGAACACTGTGGGGGCAACTCTGACTGACATAGGGCCCGCAATCCTCGGTGTGGGGAGGATGTGTTCCGTCCCAAGGTCCGACTGGGTCCCGGCTTTCACTATGTTTACCCAGTGTGCCGTCAGGGAGATGTACCATCCCTGGCCACAAGCACTTGTCCACGTGTCCGTTGTCAGGTGGACTCTCCCAGTAACTGCGTTGTTGAGGGCACGGCAGATGTTTTGGGACGCGTGCTTGTGTAGTGCGGGGATGGCACACCGGGCAAAATAGTGTCGGCTGGGGACCGAGTACCGAGGGACGGCCACCGCCATAAGGTTGCGGAAGGATTCCATCTCCACCAGCCTAAAAGGCAGCATTTCCAATGCAAGCAGTCGTGAAATGTGCGAATTTAGGATTGTGGTCTGTGGGGTGTTGGCTGCAAATTTACGCTTTCGTTCAAAGCTCTGGGATATGGACAATTGAAAGCTGCGGTGGGACGTGGACGTTGATGCTGTTTCTTGAGAAACTGCCATAACAAGTGAAGACTGAGAGGAGGGGGCATCTTTGCATGCAGTATGGACAAGGGATTGCCTTGCACGCACAACAGGGGGTTCTCTTACACGCACAACAGAGGAAGAAGCAGTGGTGACACCCGCTGACACTGGTCGTGGACCCTGGGGTTCGCCCCACAAAGTCGGGTGCTTTGCTGCCATGTGCCTGATCATGCTGGTGGTGGTCAGGCTGGTAGTTTTATCACCCCTGCTGATGCTGGCATAGCAGGTGGTACAAATGGCATTTTTGGGTTATCAGCAGAGTCTTTAAAAAAATTCCAGACTCTGGAAGACCTACCGGTTGTACTGGCAACGTCCCTCATGCTGGTGTTACGGGGAACTGTTGCCCGCTTTCTGTGTGCGGCCACCACACTGCTTCTTCCTGCCTGTTGGGGTACTCTGCCTCCCTTCGCCTGTGTGTTGCTGGCCTCACTCTGCGTGTCCTCCTGCCACGTTGGGTCAGTTACTAGATCATCCACCACCTCCTCCTCTTCCACTTGCGCGTGGCAATTGTGTCTCGTCATCGTCCACCTCTTGTGACAAATTGCCAGCGTCGACTTCCTCTGGCCGTGGCTGTTCAAATATTTGGGCATCGCTACATGGGATCTCCTCTTCCACCACTTCAAGCGGAGCAGGCGAGGGGCCCAAATATGGAAATGGACCAGTGAACAGCTCTTCAGAGTGTCCAAGTGTGGGATCAGTTGCTGTCTGACGACACTCGGCATGGTGGGAGAAGGAGCATCAGAGTGAGGAGGAGTATGCGGTCGAGACTCACGGCTACTAAAACTTGACCGTGTGGAAGACAGACCAGAGGTTGTGGTGCCCAGGTAACTGGAAGTATTATCTGCTATCCAATTAATAACCTGTTCACACTGATCAGTTCACAATACAGGTGTAGTGTGCTTCCCTAGTAATTCGGTCAAGAAGTGGGAGCGAGAAGATGTGGCTGTTGGTTGTGGCACATTTTCACCTTGGCCACGGCCCCATCCACTACACGCACCATCACCAGAACGTCCAGTTCCACGTCCCTTGCCACGCGCCTTGCCCATTGTAAATGAAGTAAAATAGCTTACACTCGCACTATCAATGGAAAAAGGGTAATAAAAAGGAGATTAGAACCGTGGAAGAGGAAAACCACAGTTCTATTTCTCTGGCCTACACCAGAATCTTTTAAACAGATATATTTGTGTCTGAACACTGAGCGAGACACTCAATTTTCTTATTTTTTATGTAAAAAGACCCTACACTACCTATTTCGCACTATATATCTCTCCCTAACTCAGTAGCACTGACCCTACACTGTCTGATCTCGGGCGACTGTGTCCAAGATGGCGGCGCCCGGTTTTAAATACTCGAGGTGACGCTGTGCGGCCAGCCAATCACTGTAATGCCCACAAACAACATGGCTGCGGCATTACAGTGACTGTCTGGCAATCCCTGCATGTTCATTGGCTCTGTAAAGAGTGCCAAACGTGCAGGGCGGAGACCCGAGCTCCCGCCCGAGTAACCCGGAAATGCTCGGTGCTCGCCAAACATCCCGAGTAGTGAGATGCTCGGGCGAGTACCGAGCAGTGTCGAGCATGCTCGCTCAACACTATTTACAATGCAAGGAAGTACAATTTATAATGCAATGTATTATATCCCCTAACTCAGTACACACAATGTAATAAATCTACTGCCACACTACAACTGTCTCATTTAGCAGTAGAAGAACGGGTACCGGATGCCACATACATCTTAAGAAAAAACGTCCTCGGCGAACAGTTGGAGGGTGAAGCCTTGTACAAATGACAAAGTTAGGGATACAGAGGAAAAAGTGTTATACACAAGTGCATGGCAAATTGGAATAATTACTAGTAAAACTAAAGTAGGATGTGAACATGAGAAATATTCAGAAACATTGTTGGGAATAGAGTCTCTAGGCATTTGATGTAAATGTCTATACCTAGGAAAAATGCAATAATAGATAAACATGAGCATAAACAACATTCTTAGTAATAACAATAATACTGTTACATGTAAATGGGGTTAATGAAGTTTAAGATTTCTTGGCTTTGTGAGCCAGGCACAGTCCTTGAACTGTTATATTAACTAGAAAAAGAACAAATATTAATCTGGTAAATCTGCGTATATAAATGCCAAGAGGGCATATCATTCAAGAAGGATATATGGTGAAGTAACTAGTCCCTGTACCGAGCAAGTAGGATACCTTTGGTACTCCGCTCAGAGCACCTTAAAGGTACTGTCAATTGGCTGGAGATCAGTTCAGGTTCTGTAGTTTCTTCAGGTGGAAGAAAAGTATTCTCTGTTGAGGTAGGAATGAACTGACGATAGCCAAGACACGCAAATTGTGGAGCAAAGATAAGTTCAGCGAGGCTTGACAGTTTTTCTGATGAATCTGGAGGATTCTGTGTTCTAACCAAAGTTGACTTGGGTAGTTGTGACTCTCTCAGGAGTTCTTCCTTGAGACACAGTTTTAGGTGGTTTCTGTGGACCATCTGGGGTTTTCAACCAATTTTGAATATCTCGTACACATCAGACAATGGAAATGGTATAGAAGTTATTATATAAGGTTCAACTTCCCAAAGTGGATCCCATTTTACAGTCCGATGGTTGTTTCACAGCCAGACTCGGTGGCCAATTTGTAGGGGTTTGGCATGGGCAGGTTGATTATAGTCTTCTTGTTGTCTTCTTTGTGCTTCTTCCATGCGAGAATCAACAATTTCCTTGGCTTCTGCCATGCATCTGCGGTGTTCAATTACCCAGTCCGTTTTTGGAAAATGATTTGACGCGCCCCTGGGCCTGCTTGGTGTAGCGTTGCGCACGCGGGGACTACCCGGGCCTGTTGGGGGTAGTAGTCTCGTGGCGGTGACCCGGTCCGTGCCCAGGGAGTCAAACTGTGTGGCTGAGTATTAGCAGTAGATGTTAGACGACTACGCCACCCGTTGAATGCAGCTATGGAGCTGCCGCTGCAGGGCAGACCGCTGAGGCCGGTGGTACGATGGTGCAGCGTAGATGGTATAACCCCCAACGGGAGGGGTATGGCCTCAGGGCAGCCGACGTGGATGATGGGGGTAGCAGGAATCACTCAGAGACGATGCGGTGTAGTTCAGGGTCTTTACTGGTGATAAAGATAGACCCTCCCGGAGTACTGGCTAGCGATCGGGGCCTGGTCAGTCTTTGAGCAGATGGGATTTCCCCTGGCCAGGCGGAGTTGTAGGCCTCCCCAACTAATTGTACTCTTCTGGCTACCTTGCTAGAGGCGGGTAAAAGTAGCCCACGTCCCTGAGTGTACCGTGTGGTGCTCACCCGTATGGCCGGTGACTCGGGGCCTTCTAGTGGCTTCCGCTCCACGACGGCGGTGCTGGTCCCACGCGTGTGACCGTGCCTTCGGGTTTCTTGGCCAGAGGACCTGAAATCCCCTGCCGGTCGGTTTCTGCTGCTGGGTAAGGATTAGCCCCCACAGCCTCGGACTCCGGGTCCGGTGGTAACTCTTCAATCAGGGCGAGCTCTACAGCTGCCAGCCCCTGATTCCTTTTAGCACGACTTCCCCAGAGCTCCTGATCTCTCTTTCCTATAGCTGCTTCTCCTCTTCTCAACTAACTAACCCTGCCTCAGCCCCAGTTTTATATAGGGGAAGTTCTTCCCCTCCCAGGACTGGGCAGGAGGTGTGGCATGCATAGGATTCCTGACCAAGAGACCTCCCACCTGCTCTCAGACGTAATATCTCTATTACTGTGGCAACCAGACCCCTGGGGTGTCACATTCCCCCCTAGTGAAATTTAGTACTCCGGGACTAAACATATTTTTGTAACATAACAAATTACAAACAGAAACAACGCAATAAAGAAAAACATTAGGATGGTCACGGCGTGTCCGCAACCGGGTGCAGTTTTTCAAGAAAACAAGGGTGTCCATTTCACCAAAAACAGGGAGACGTAACCAGGTAGGGGTCTGTCCTGCCCCGAGTCCTTATCAGTCTTTTAGTCCGTCCTGGGTTACGCTCCAACTATATGCACAAAGGATTCCCGGTAAATCCACCAAAGACTCCTACAAATAACTAGAAACACATAATTATACACAAGCAACAACAAACAGGTAAACATTAATAAAATAGCTTGAACATTTAGATCCTCCACCGTATGGGCAACTGGCCTCTAGTGACCCTAGTGGACCTACGGAGCTGGCTGACTGGTCCTGAGCTACAGGGTATAGGAGCTGTCAAGGGTAAACTGGGCAGCCGTCTACGGACTCTTTGGCTCACTAGGGGTATGGCAGGCTCACTATAAGCAGAGGGTTGATTCTCCTGGTCTGCTTGTGTGGGGTCTTCTGCCTCCTGGACCGGCTGTTCTTCCAGCTCTACCTGTGTCTCCGTAGGCACTTGGGATGCTGGTTGGAGGAACGTGAGGACGGGTACCACAACAGCACCATTGACTTGAGTCCAAGACCGAGGGAAGTCTCCGAGCACAGTACTAACCATATCTTCCCTTTCCTCTACGGGTCGAGGGTCTTCTTGTTCCTCTTCAGGGTTCCGTAGCTGTTCAGGACACTTCTTCAGGTGATCCCGGGATACAATGGCTGTGGTTTCCCCTCCGTCTTTACTGATTGTACAGATCTTTGGGTTGTCGTGGCTTGAGGGCAGTACGGGTCCTTCTCCCACTGGTCGTCCAACTTGTGGAGCCGTCTTTTCCTCTTCAAGACCTGCTCTCTGGGCACCAGGGGAACAGCGGGAGCATACTGGTTGTAAGTTTTCTCTTGTCTTTCCCTAGCTTGACAGAGACTTCGCTCCACGCTCTCCTGTACTTTCCGGTACTGCTGCTGCCTCTCTGTGTCCCAGTCTGCTTCTGGTGAAGTGTCCTCGGGTGTCAGGACTCCCATCTCCAGATCAACAGGAAGCTTACCAGGTCTTGCCCTCATTAGGTAAGCCGGGGTACAGTTGGTGGAACCTACAGGGATGTGGTTGTATAGGTCCACCAGGTCGGGCAGCTTTTCAGGCCACAGACTACGTTCTTCCAGGGGCAATGTTTTCAGAAGATCTATCACCACCTGGTTCATTTTCTCACAAAGTCCATTAGTTTGCGGGTGATAGGGTGTTGTTCTAATCTTCCGGCAGCCATACAGGGTGCAGAACTCCTGGAAGACTTCCGCTTCAAAGGCAGGCCCCTGGTCCGTCAGCACCTGCTCCGGGTATCCGTGCGGACGGCAGAAGTGCTGCTGGAAGGCTCTAGCTGCTGTTTGAGACGTTAAGTCCTTGACGGGGACGACAACCAAGAACCGGGAGTAGTGATCCACGATGGTTAACGCGTAGACGTAGCCACTTCTGCTTGGGGTCAGTTTTACATGATCCAAGGCTACCAGTTCCAACGGCTGTCTGGTGATGATGGACTGCAGGGGAGTCTTCTGGCTGGCACGGTCCCTCCTTCTTAGGTTGCATGGGCCACAGTCTCTGCACCACCTCTCGATGGTTCCTCTCATGCCTACCCAATGGAACCGCCCGCGCAGCAGGAACTCCAGCTTCTTCCATCCGAAGTGCCCAGCTCCGTCGTGGTATGCCTCCATCACCATAGCTGCGTCTCTTCTTGGCACCACTACTTGCCAGATTAGTTCATGCGTCCGGGAGTTAACCATTCTGCGGCACAACTTCCCCTTGTAAAGGAACAGTCGACTCTTCTCAGCCCACAGTTGCTTGGCTTCCTCCGGAGCGTCTGGGTCAAGGCGTGCATCTGGCCGAGTCAGCATCTCCTTTACCAGTCGGACGGCAGGGTCACTGTCTTGCGTCTCCGCCCAGTTGTAATGAGGTAATGGGTTGAACGTAGCGGATTGCTTACTCCTTACACGGTGGGAATACTGGATAGTCCCATGACGGTGGAACGCGGGGAGTTCAACTTCTTCCAGTTCCTCTGAATCTTCCCCTACGTCCGGTAGGTTCGGCATCCTGGACAGGGCGTCCGCGTTGGTATTGGAGCGTCCTGCCCGGTATTTGATTGTAAACTCATAGTTGGACAAGCGGGCCATCCATCTCTGCTCTAGGGCACCGAGTCTTGCAGTGTCCAGGTGTGTCAACGGGTTGTTATCCGTGTACACGGTGAACCGGGAAGCAGCGAGGTAGTGCTTAAAGCGTTCGGTGACTGCCCACACCACTGCCAGGAACTCTAGCTTAAATGAGCTGTAATTCTCAGGGTTTCTTTCGGTGGGTTGCAGTTTTCGGCTGGCGTAAGCAATTACCCGTTCCTTCCCCTGCTGGATCTGGGACAGTACGGCTCCTAGCCCGATGTTACTGGCGTCGGTGTAGAGGATAAAGGGCTGGCTATAATCAGGGTACGCCAGGATTTCATCCCCCGTGAGGGCCATCTTCAGCTGGCGGAAGGACTCTTCTTCCAGCTTCTCCCATCTGAAGGGTGGCTTCTGGTTCTTGGCCTTCCTGGACTGGCCTATCAGGAGGTCCTGCATAGGAGCTGCCTTTTTGGTGAAACCGGGAATGAACCTTCGGTAGTAGCCTACCAACCCGAGGAACTGCCTCACTTCCTTTACGCTGGAGGGGCTTGGCCATTCCTTAATTGCAGTGATCTTATCAGGGTCGGGAGCCACTCCGTCAGCACTCACCACGTGTCCCAGGTACTGCACCTTCGGCTTCAGGAGGTGACACTTGGAGGGTTTCACCTTTAGGCCGTAACTTGCCAGAGCTTCGAACACTTCCGCCAGGTGTTTCAGGTGGTCCTCGTAGGTCTTGGAATAGACGATGACATCGTCCAGGTATAACAGGACCGTCTCAAAGTTTCGGTGTCCCAGACAGCATTCCATCAATCGCTGGAAGGTTCCTGGTGCGTTGCAGAGTCCGAACGGCATGCAGGTAAACTCGCTAAGTCCCATCGGGGTGGTGAATGCGGTCTTCTCCCGGTCCGCCTCTGCTACAGGAACCTGCCAGTACCCGCTAGTGAGATCCAAGGTGGAGAAGAAGTTAGTAGATTTTAAAGCAGCCAAAGACTCCTCTATTCTTGGTAAGGGGTACGCATCTTTGTGTGTGATACGGTTAATTTTCCGGTAATCTACACACATTCTCATGGTGTTGTCTTTCTTTTTGACCAAGACTAGTGGAGCTGCCCAGGGGCTACAGCTATCCCTGATTACCCCAGCCTCCTTCATGTCTCTAAGCATCCCCTTGGCGTGTTGGTAGTGTGCAGGGGGTACGGGTCGATACCTCTCTTTTATGGGAGGATGGTCTCCCGTGGGGATGTGGTGTTCTACCCCCTTGACTCGCCCGAAGTCTAACGGGTGTTTACTAAACACTCTCTCGTACTCTCGAACCACCCGGTAGACTCCCTGTTTCTGGTGGGAGGGAGTGGAGTCAGTACCCAAATGTAGTTGCTGACACCAATCCTCCATTATTTTCGTAGAGCCGTTACCTTCCTCCGGGTGAGATGGAGGCAAGGGTTCCACAGACTGTATAGAATTTTGGTTGATAGTATATAATTTGGCTAGCGCAGTATACCGGGGCAGGTATACTTCCCTTTTCCCGATATTTATTATACGAACGGGCACCCTCCCATGGTGTACATCAACTACCCCCCGTGCTGTCAAAATGGTGGGCCTACTGTCTGAGTAGACTGGTTCTACCATGGCCTGGTAATCTCTACCTCTCAGACCAATATCTGCCCGGCACCAAATCATCATTTCACTTTTCGGGGGCATGGCAGTAGGGAAAGGGTCACACATTCTTACGCTACCAATCTCACCACCGGAGAGTTCCACCTGTTGCCGTCGCATCAGTGCCCGGATCTCTTTCTGGAGCACTCACTGCTGGCCGGAGCTGGCGTTCTTGGCAACCTGCTGTAAAATGAAAATCACCTCTGCAAGACAATTTTCAATCACATTAGTTCCTAGAGTTATCTTTGGGTGACTCTCGCGCTTGTCAATGTCTACAATGATCAGTCCCTGTGCTGCCAGCTCGACTCTACCGATTTTAATGGTCATCTCTTTAAATCCGATCTGTGGCACGGGCTGACCATTACTGGCGATGATACTCAAGTCGTCGTCTGGATAGCGGGTTATATCCGAGTCATTCCAGTACTGCTTGAAGAGCACGTACGGGATGGTGGTGACCTGTGACCCGGTGTCCAGTAGGGCACTCATAGGGATGCCATCCAGTACCACAGGCAAGACTGGACGTCCTCCCACATATTTGTCGCGCCAGTTCGATGGGCCTGGTGATCTTTTTCCTGGGGGTTGGCCCTCTACCCCAGGTTGCGCCAGTTTAAAGGACAGTACCTTGCCATATGTCCGGGTTGATTGCAGCGGCGGCAGATGGGTTGTCCGTCCTCGTTGTATCGGTCGCTGGGTCTTCCTCTGGCCGGTGGGGTCCTCCTTGGTCGACGCCACGGGATGTCCTCCGGTCCGGATGCCAGCTGGATCTTCCCTGGAGTGGAAACCTGTAAAGACTGCACAGTTCGGGTTAGCGCAGCAACGCTTTTAGCTAGCTCTTGGACCTGATGGTGCAGGTCCGGAGCCGGGTCATTGTTCAAAGCCTGCGCATCAGCCCCCACAGGCCCTGCCGACAAGGGCGCCGCCTCCTGGTGGTAAGTGATAGCTGGGCGCCTGTGGGTCACAACGCCACCCGGTGCCGGTTCTCGGAGCACCCGGATGGCTCTGTCCTTGAACTGTGCAAAGTCCAGATGAGGATCCTGTAAGGCTATGGCCCGCAACTGGGTTCGGTGGACATTGCAATATAGTCCCTCTATAAATTGCTCGGTCAACAGCCTGTCCTCGTTTCCCACGCTGTCAGGGTCGGTCTGCTTAATGGCTCTCAGGGCCTCTTGTAGGTTTAGTGCATAGTCCCTTATACTCTCATGTGCTCGCTGCTTGCACCCATAGAATCTAAGCTTAATCTCGGCTGAGGTGCGGGTATCAAAGGTGTCCCTCAGCCGGGTTAGTATCCCTGCGACAGTCCTCCTCCCAGTTGGCCAGGACTTTACCTCCCTTTGGGCTGCCCCGGTTAGTTGGGCCACCAGGATGCTCACTTTTTGCTCTTCTGTGAGGGGGTACACCTGGAAGAGGCTATCCAGCTTTACTTTAAAGTCATTCAGGGTATGTGACTCCCCTGAGTACTGGGGTAGCCAGACTGCTCCCGGGATATAGGGCATGGTGAAAGGCATGACTGCAGCAGCGGTGGCGCTGGCGGGGGTTGAGGCAGTGAAGCTCTCCTCCGTATCCGACATCTTTCTCCCCCCCTAGTGGACCGTGGCCTACCTTGCGATGATCCTCTTCCGTAGGCCGCAGCTCCGCAGTGGATCGTCAGGGTTCAGGACCTTCCGTCGCGCTCCTGTGACGTCGGCGTCTGCTAGGCTCCTTCCAGGACCTTACGCAACGTCCTGACGTGAGGCGGGGCTTCAGTTCTCGCGCGCTTTCAGAGTCCACTCCCCTCTTCTTCCCGCGCGGCGTCTTCAAGATGGCGTCCAACGGCGGGAAAACTCCACGGATGGCGGGAAGAAGGCAGAAGATGGCGCCGGATGGCGGGAAAACTTCGCGGATGGCGGGAAGAAGGTAGAAGATGGCGCCGGATGGCAGGAAACCTCCACGGATGGCGGGAATCTTCACCACTGGTAAGTTTGAACAGTCTTTTTCAGGCACGCAGTACCCGGTGGTTGCGGGCACGAAATCCTGCCGACTACGCCAAAAGTTGACGCGCCCCTGGGCCTGCTTGGTGTAGCGTTGCGCACGCGGGGACTACCCGGAGCCGGGCCTGTTGGGGGTAGTAGTCTCGTGGCGGTGACCCGGTCCGTGCCCAGGGAGTCAAACTGTGTGGCTGAGTATTAGCAGTAGATGTTGGACGACTACGCCACCCGTTGAATGCAGCTATGGAGCTGCCGCTGCAGGGCAGACCGCTGAGGCCGGTGGTACGATGGTGCAGCGTAGATGGTATAACCCCCAACGGGAGGGGTATGGCCTCAGGGCAGCCGACGTGGATGATGGGGGTAGCAGGAATCACTCAGAGACGATACGGTGTAGTTCAGGGTCTTTACTGGTGATAAAGATAGACCCTCCCGGAGTACTGGCTAGCGATCGGGGCCTGGTCAGTCTTTGAGCAGATGGGATTTCCCCTGGCCAGGCGGAGTTGTAGGCCTCCCCAACTAATTGTACTCTTCTGGCTACCTTGCTAGAGGCGGGTAAAAGTAGCCCACGTCCCTGAGTGTACCGTGTGGTGCTCACTCGTATGGCCGGTGACTCGGGGCCTTCTAGTGGCTTCCGCTCCACGACGGCGGTGCTGGTCCCACGCGTGTGACCGTGCCTTCGGGTTTCTTGGCCAGAGGACCTGAAATCCCCTGCCGGTCGGTTTCTGCTGCTGGGTAAGGATTAGCCCCCACAGCCTCGGACTCCGGGTCCGGTGGTAACTCTTCAATCAGGGCGAGCTCTACAGCTGCCAGCCCCTGATTCCTTTTAGCACGACTTCCCCAGAGCTCCTGATCTCTCTTTCCTATAGCTGCTTCTCCTCTTCTCAACTAACTAACCCTGCCTCAGCCCCAGTTTTATATAGGGGAAGTTCTTCCCCTCCCAGGACTGGGCAGGAGGTGTGGCATGCATAGGATTCCTGACCAAGAGACCTCCCACCTGCTCTCAGACGTAATATCTCTATTACTGTGGCAACCAGACCCCTGGGGTGTCACAGATTAATGGTGTCAGGTACTTGTACACCTAGGGCCAAGTCTGAAGGCAACTGGCTTATCGGCAGAACATCAGGTAAAATGGAGTATGACCAGTTGAGCAATGGGTGGTGTTATTGTAGATGTGGACAAGATCTTTCAGAATCTCAGGCCGCTCAATTCCCTTGGTGGCAGAAGCAGTGCGCAGCATACTGATGATGACTTGGTTCACTCTTTCACATAGTCCATTACCTTGTGTATGGTAAGCAGTGATACGCAGTTTCTTGCATTCTCTGTACTTGCACAGCTCGTTGAAAAGTTGAGATTCAAAGGCAGGTCCTCGATCCATGAGAATGTGGTCTGGACACCTATAGTGTTGGATAAACTCTGTATAGGAGACTTCAGCTGCAGTTTTGGCTGTAAGATCTTTGACAGGAGCAATAGTGGCAAGCTTTGTGTAATGGTCCACCATTGTGAGGGCATATAAATAGCCAGAGCGAGTTGGGCCCAATTTCACATGATCAAGAGCAACAATTTCTCCTTGTTTTTGTGACTTGATAGGGTGTAGGGGTGCTTTTTGATCTCTGCATCCATCTTTTGTGATGTTACATACGACACATTCTCGGCACCAACTTTCAATGTCTCCTCTAATACAAACCCAGTAGAACCTTCGGCTGATGGTAGCTTCAGTTTTCTAGAAATCGAAATAGCCAGAGCGATCATGATAGGCTTCAAGGATGACCCATGCATCTCTCCGGGGAATGAGTATTTGGTGATTCTGTAGCCTGAGACAGGGTCCAAAGTGTTTCTCATCATGAGCTCTTTCTGGACAAATAGGCGTTTTCTCTGTCTCCAGAGGCGGGTAAGTTCCACATCAGGATGAGCTTGTCGTAGCCGGGTTGGAACTTTTCCAGTAGTAAGGAAGTCATGGAGTTCTCCCAGGACTCTGCTCCCTTCTTGGAATTTCTTTCACAGGGAAGGTTCTTGAAGAAGTTCAGCAGGTGGCTTGGAATGAGATTCTCCCTTTTCAGCAGAGGCAGTGATGGCACTCTGTTGGGCAAACCTTGAGTAGAAAGGAGGCATTTCTACCTCTTCCCAGATGTTATCTGGGGGGGGGTTCTTCTCCAACAGGCAGCCGGAATAACGCATCGGCATTGACATTTGATTTGCCACTGCAGTATTTGACTGTGAATTTGTAGTTCGCTATGCGTGAAGCCCACCGTTGTTCCATGGCTCCTAACCGGGCAGTATCCAGGTGCGCTAGCAGATTATTGTCTGTGTACACAGTAAAGAGCGTGGCAGCCAGGTAATCCTTCAATTTTTCTGTAACAGCCCAGACAAGTGCAAGCAGTTCAAGCTTGAATGAACTCTATTTGCTGTCATTCTTCTCAGTTCCTCTGAGGCTGAGGCTGTGGCTGGTGTAAGCAATCACACGCTCCTTATTGTCCTGCACCTGGGACAAACCAGCACCTAGCCCTTGGTGGCTAGCATCTGTATACAAAAGGAATGGCTGAGTGTAATCAGGATAGGCCAGGATAGGTGGCTGGGTAAGAAGGGCTTTTAGTGTTTGGAGTGCTTGTTCTTGACGATTTGTCCAGTCTACTGGAAGCCTTCGGTTGTAGTTTTCCTTGGGACTTCCCCGTAGCAACTCAGTAAGTGGTTTAGACACTTGAGCAAAGTGAGGAATAAAGCGGTGATAGTAGACTGCAAATCCCAAAAAGCTTCAGACTTCTTTGACGGTAGTGGGCGTTCTCCAGTTTTGAACTGCAGCAATTTTGTCGGGGTCAGGTTGTACCCCTTCCGCGCTTACAACATGTCCAAGGTAGTTGACTCATGGTTTTAGCAAGTGGCATTTGGAGGGCTTGATTTTGAGGACATGTTGGCTTAGTACCTTGAAGACTTCAGACAGATGGTGAATGTTGTCTTCATATGTACGAGAATAGACAATGACATCATCAAGGTAAAGGAGGACACTCTGGAAATTTTCGTGGCCAAGACATCTCTCCATTAGCCGTTGGCATGTAGCAGGGGCATTGCAAAGCCCAAAGGCATAAAGTTAAATTCAAAAAGCCCCATTGGAGTGGTAAAGGCAGGTCTTCTCTGTCTTCTGGCGCCATGGGAACTTGCCAGTATAAGCAGGTTAAGTCAAGAGTAGTGATGAGCGAGCATGCTCGTTACTGCTCGGTGTTCGCCCCAGCATCTCACTGCTCGAGATGTTCGGCGCTTGCCGAGTATTTCCAGGGTTGCTCAGCGGGAGCTTGGGTCCCCTCCCTGCATGTTTGGCGCTCTTTAGAGAGCCAATCAACATGCAGGGATTGTCTGCCACAGACTGTAATGCCGCAGCCATGTTGGTTGTGGCATTACAGTGATTGGCTGGCCGCACAGTGTCATCTGGTCTATATCAGACCTGGCGCTGCCGTGCTCGTCACAGTCTAATCCGCAATCAGGCAGTGTAGGGAGAGGTGCTGCTGAGCTAGGGAGAGAATTGGTTGTTTATTAGTTAGTGTAGGTATTCAACAATATTCTCTACATATCCATCTCAACTGACAGTCCTTCTAAAGACTAATACAGCTGCAAAGATATCAGTGCTAGGCAGGCAGGCAGGGTATATAGCAGACTGCAGTGCACATAGCAAGAGGGTCCATTCCAGTTCTGTCTGCTGGTGCTTTTACAGATATTTGTAGAAATAGCCCCAGGTATCATGGGCCAGGAATATTTTTTTTTATCTTAATTCTGATTATTTGCTTAAAAAGCAATCCAGAGAACACAGTTTTTCTGCGCCATTTGCTTGTTGGCACTGCAGAATACAGCCAGGTCCTTTCCATATTACAGCGCTAAAAATCCAGCTATTTAAAACTGTGGTTTGTCTGTCACATGGATCACATATAATTACGCTGATAATTCTGCCATTTCTGGCCTCCATTAAAATTTTATTTCAGTGTGTCAGCGAAGCTATTGACACCAGTTTGTTGTTAAAAATAGTTACTTACAGGCCAGCTATTTAAAACTGTTGTTTGTCTGTCACACGGATCACATATAATTGCGCTGAAAATTCTGCCATTTCTGGCCTGCATTAAAATTTTGTTTCAGGGTGTCAGCGGAGTTATTGACACCAGTTTGCTGTTAAAAATAGTTACCTACAGGCCAGCTATTTAAAACTGTGGTTTGTCCGTCACACGGATCACATATAAGTTCGCTCCAAATTCAGCCATTTGTAGTGAGCGTGGAAGATATTGTCCTCCATTTAAAATGGGCAAGGCACGTGGCAAGGGACGGGGAACTGGACGTGATGGTGATGGTTCATGCAGAGGCCGAGGCTGCAGGCAAGCTGAAATTGTGCCACAACAAACACCCACATCTTCTCGCTCGAGCTTCCTGTCTCAATTAATAGGTGACCGTAGAACACCACTATTGAACACAGAGCATAGATTCGGGTCTCTCATCCGGTCCACTTGAAGTGGGGCAAGAGGAGATCGCATGTAACGATGCCCAAATATTTGAGCAGCCACGGTCATACGAAGGCGACGGTGGGAAAATGTCAAAAGAGGTGGATCATGATGAGACACAATTGCCAGAAAGTCAGGAGGAGGACCAGGGTGCGGAAGTGGAAGACGAAGTGGTGGATGATATAGTAACTGACCCAACCTGGCAGAAGGACATGCACAGAGAGGACAGCCGCACACAGGGGGATGGAGGCAGAGCACCCCAACAGGCAGGAAGAAGCAGTGTGGTGGCCGCAGACAGAAGGCAGGCAACCATTCCCCAGGGTCCAGTAACAGTGTCTGTGGGTGACACCACTGCTTGTTCCGCTGTTGTGCATGCACGCCAATCCCCTGTCCATGGCGCATGCCAAGATGCCTCCCGCCTTGCACCTGTCGTTGAACTCTCAACTACCACCATCAGAAAGCTCGTCCACATCCTTGTCCCAGCGCAGAGTTCAGTTGTCCCTACCCCAGTCCTTGGAACGCAAGCGCAAATACGAAGCTAATGCCCCACAGGCCACCACTACTAAATTCCCACATTTCACGACTGCTTGTGCTCAAAATGTTGCCTTTAGGCTCGTGGAGACGGAAGCTTTCCACAACCTGATGGCGGCGGCCATCCCTCGGTACTCGGTCTCCAGCTGCTACTATTTCTCCCGGTGTGCTGTCCCCGCATTACACAAGCACATGTCCCACAACATTAGCCGTGCCCTAAACAATGCAGTTACTGGGAAAGTCCACCTAACCACGGACAAGTGCTTGTGGGCAGGGATGGTACATCTTGCTGACGGCACACTAGGTTAACATATTGGAAGCCGGGACCCAGTCTGACCTTGGGACGGAACACATCCTCCCGACGCTGAGTATTGCGGGTCCTAGGTCAATCAGAGTGGCCCCCACAGTCTACAGCTCCTGCACCTCATCCTCCTCAGCCTCCTCCTCCCCTTCAGCCTCCATCTCCAAAATGAGCACATCAGTCACAAGCTGGAAGCACTGCAGCACTGCCTCGGCCAAGCGGCAATAGGCTGTGCTGAAGCTAATATGCTTAGGTGACAAACTGCACAATGCTGAAGAGCTGTGGACAGCTCTGAAAGAGCAGACAGATCTGTGGCTGACACCGCTGAACCTACAGCCAAGCATGGTCGTGTGTGACAATTGCCGGAACCTTGCCTGGCCCATGTGCTTAACCTCATGGTTCAGCGGTTTCTCAAAACTTACCCAGAGCTGCCGGATCTGCTTGTCAAAGTACGCCGCCTGTGTGTCCATTTTAGAAAGTCAGCTACAGCTTCCACCGCCCTTGCCGTGCTTCAGCGGCATTTGCAGATTCTGGCTCAATGATTGGTGTGTCATGTCCCCACACATTGGAACTCTACAGTGCTGATGTTGGGAAGGATTTGCGAGCAGAAGAGGGCAGTTGTTCACTACCAGCATCAACAAGGCCGTCTGTATTCAGTTCAGACTCCACACATAAGACCTCAGGAGTGGACATGGATGTCAGACATCTGTACCATCCTCCAAAACTTTGAGGACTCCACCAAGATGGTGAACGGCGATGACGCCATAATTAGCGTCACCATCCCACTTCTCTGTCTTCTGAAATGCTCTGTGCTCACAATCAAAGAGGATGCATTGCAGGCGGAGGACGATGAGATGGAGCAAGGAACCATACAGGGTGATTACACACAGCGCAGCCTCATCTCATCCCAATGTGGATTGGGTGACAATGAGGAAGAGGAGGAGGAAGAACAGGAACTAGTTTCATGCGCTATAGACGGTACTACCTGCACAACTGTCATACCATCTGTTCAGCGTCGATGGCCTGAGGACAGGGAGGAGGAGGAGAAGAGCATGGTCAGTCGTCCTCTTGGTGAGGACATGGAAGTCTTGCCTGTTAGCAGTCTGGCACGCATGGCTGAGTTTATGTTACACTGCCTTTCCCATGACCATTGCGTTCTCAAAATTTTGGGTGACAGTCATTACTGGTTGGTGACACTTCTAAACCCATGCTACAAGGAGAACTTTATATCTCTTATTCCTGAGGCGGATAGGTCTACAAAAATGGGGCAGTACCAGAAGGCCCTTGTTGTGGAACTATTAAAAAAAAGTCCCATCTGAAAACGCTGGCGGCAGAGGTCACAGTTCGTTGGACAACCAAGGAGTACAGGAGAGAGAGACACAACTCCAATCCAGCAGAGGCAGGGGAACACTGTCAAAGTTCTGGGAAAGTTTTCTCAGCCCCTCCGATCTCACAGGCCCTGAGGCGTGGGGTACTCTCACAAGAAGTGCAAAGTTTGGGAACATGGTGAGGGAGTACCTTGCCGACCGTACCAACGTCCTCCGTGATTCCTCTGTGCCTTATAATTATTGGGTATCCATGCTGGACACGTGGAATGAACTGGCTCTCTGCGCCTTGGAGGTCCTTGCCTGCCCTGCCGCTAGCGTTTTATCAGAGCGGGTTTTTAGTGCCGCTGGTGAAATTATAACTGATAAACGCATCCGCCTGTCAACTGTAAATGCTGACAGACTGACTCTTATAAAAGTGAACAAGGGCTGGATTGGGCCAGACTTCTCAACACCACCGAATGATAGCAGCGTAACATAAACTCAAATCCAGTGTCTTTTTTTGGGAGGTGTATTCCCATGCACCTCCTCACACCTACACATGGGTATACGCTTCCTGATTCTGGCTCTTTGCTCCTTCTCCTCATCCTCATCCTCCACCACATCAACAGGGTGAACGTGGTCCATGATGCAACACCCACATAATTTTTTTAAAGGGTGTTTATGATGCCCGTAAAAAAAAATACATTTATACAGTATGTTCATGTATACCTCCCAGGACATGTTTGTCAGCCCATACACTTAGTGCATGGGCATTACCGAGTATAGGAGACCCTCTCCTTTCTAATGGGAACATTTTTTTATGAGGCCCTCCTCCACGTCTTTTCCAAGGTATATTGGAGTGCCTCCCAATTTTTGGTAGCCCTTGCATTTACTGCATAGGCCAACACTATGGGAGACCCACTTCCTAATAATAGAAACATTTTTTCATGAGGCCCTCTACGTCTCTTCCAAGGGGCATTGGAGTGCCTCTCAATTTTTTTTCAGCCCTTGCATTCACTGCATAGACCAACACTATGGGAGACCCACTTCCTAACAATGAGAACATTGTTTTCAGGAGACCCTCTGACCTTCACGTCTCTTCCAAGGGGCATTGGAGTGCCTACAAATTTTTGCCAACCCTTGCATTCACTGCATAGGCAAACACAATGGGAGACCCACTTCCTAATAATGGAAACATTGTTTTCAGGAGGCCCTCCTCTAAGTCTCTTCAAAGGGGTATTGGGGTGCATCCAAATTTTCAAAGGGGTATTGGGGTGCGGCCAAATTTTGGCCAGCCCTGCCACTCACTGTATACGCAATACCAGTATAGGAGACCCACGCTTTAGTAATGGAAACAACAAAGCACTGCCGGCTGATGGCTCTCTAAGAATAGCGAGGGCCGACAGCTGGCCCTTTAAGAATAGTAAAGGCCCTATAAAAATAGCCTTTGTGACTTTCAGAGTACCTGAAACAGGATGTGTCTGATCATGTTTCACACACCACATGGCCAGATAAGGTTGTAAAATGTTAAAATGACATTTCCCGTTGAATGCATTTGTCACAGTTGAAAGCAATGCAAAAGTACAAAAATGCATCAAAAACGCTACGTGTGAACATAGCCCAAGGTGTGGAGGAGAATTTTCATTTTTGGTTATTTATTATGCCTTATATACAAGTCATTACCCTGGAAAGGATGTTCCTTAATATGTTTCCCAGGAAAATCCATTTTGGTTTAGTTTTTGTATGTTTTATTGTGAGTCCATAAAAGTGGCGTAATACCTCTGACAACGTTGTTGACAGCAGTGACCTGGACATCAGAAAGGCTTCCAGGGGTCTTCTCCATGCTGTTCTCATGTCATTTGAGCAGTGTTCCCATCGATTTGGGCAATTTTTAGGCCCTCTGCAGACCGCCGGGGGGAGCCACCTGAAAAATGCTCGAGTTTCCCATAGACTTACATTGGGCTCGTTGCTCATGTCGAGCACCCAAGCATTCCAATTTGGTCGACCTGAGCATCGAGCACCCGAGCATTTTAGTGCTCGCCCATCACTAGTCAAGAGTAGAGAAGTAGGAGGCAGATCCAAGAGCAGTCAGGGACTCTTCAATTCGTGGCAAGGGATAGGCATCCTTGTGTGTGATGTTGTTCAATTTGCAGTAATCCTGCAGAAACAGATGGAGCCATCTTTTTTTTTTACAAGGGCCAGCGGTGCGGCCCAAGGGCTTTGACTTTCACGTATGACATCAGCCTTTTTCATGTCTTGAAGCATTTTCTTGACAGGCTGGTACTTTGCAGGTGGTATGGGACGATGTCACTTCTTGATGGGAGGATGATCACCTGTGAGGATTTGATGCTGAATCAGAGTAGTCTTACTGAAATCCAATGGGTGCTTACTGAATGCTTGATGATAACGTTTGGCAATGCTCAGAACTCCATTGAGTCTCTCTACTGGAGTAATGACGTCTCCCACATTCAGCTCAGTCCACCAGGGGTCTGAAGTAACCTTCTTACTATCTTGGGCAGCTTGGGTAGAATGTTGATTAGCTGTTACTTGACTTGAGATGATGTCTTCTGGTGAGAGTTGAGACAACTGCACTACTGGATGAAATTTGTGAAGGTTAACAGGTGCATCACTTAAGTTAATCAGTCGAACTGGTACTCTTCTGTTGGAGACAGTTACAATGCTGCTAGCAGCTTTCACTAATGGTTGTCCTTCTAGCAGGATTGGTTCTAGGAGAGCCTGATAATCTTGATTTTCAATACCTGGTCGGGCACGACACCATACCATGGCTTCTGAACTAGGCTGTAGAATCACCAGTCAGGTATCTTGGATGCGGACATGACAAATTTCACCCTTGCTATTTGCAAACTTCTGCTGGGTGACAAGCACACGGATGGCATGCTGAATGGTCCGCTGATCAGAAGACGTAGCTGTAGGGAGAGAGGCATGCAAGGCAGACAACAATTCTGGAAAAAAAATTCTAAGAACATTCATGCCTAGAACCATTACAGAAAAACTCTCATACTCTACATCAGTTACAATGACACCCTGTCTTTGGAGCTTAATGTCCCCAATCCGAAAAGTGGGCTCCCAGTAACCCTGGTGAGGTATGGGTTGACCGTTACTTGCTATAACCTGGAGGGTTATTTAAGTCACTAAACTCCCAATGTTCAAGATATGCCCGCTTGAGCAAAGTAGTTACCTGTGAGCCGGTGTCAACGAGAGCTTCCAGAGGGACACTGTTTACCAGGACAGTTATGTGCAGGCAGGGCGAATTGAAGCGAGGCACCCACATGAATGCTCCCTCTGGACCTTTCCTTCTTCCTCCCGAGGGGCGGTCCTCAGCCTCGGGGGTGGCTTGTTTAACTGATAGCACTGGGCCTCGGTGTGTCCATATCTGTGGCAGTGCTTACAGAAAGGTCTCTTGCGGCGAGCAGCTTTGCCTGGAGGTAGACTTCTTGGTGGAGGCTCAGGAGAGAGAGTTCTGTCCTGGGCTTGCTCCCTGCAGCGCAAAGGTGAAATAATCAGATTTTTGATTTGTTGAGAGACTTGTTCGAGACCTCTGGCAATGTCATCTGCATGGGCCTCAAGGGATGCCTTGGAGTCCACAGAAGGAGTCTGCGCAGCTTGTGTAGCTTGCATAGTACCTGGCAATGTCATCTGGAAAGATGGAGGGGCAGCAGGAATAGACCCAGCTAGAGGAGCAAAGGGGACATAGTTTCCCTGTACATACTCATTGCCAAGGACAAGGGTGGCTAGGGTCTTGAAGTCTGCAAAGGTGAAGTTGGGATGTTGTGCAGCAAGCATGCGGAGTTGGCTCTGCGACAGTTCAGAGCCCGTCCCCTCTATGAAGAGGTCTATCAAGATTTTTTCAAATTCCACACTTTCACGGGGGTCAACCTGTAGAACAGCAGAGAAAGCCTCTTGAAGGGATAGAGCATAGTCCCGTAGGGTCTCACCTGGCTGTTGTCATCTCGCAAAGAAGCTCATCTTGACCTCAGAGATGGATGTAACCTCAAAGGCATCCTTCAGTTTCACAAGAATTTGCTCAGGCGTTTTCTTCTCTGTTGGGGGCCAGGATCGAAATTCCCTGGAAGCAGCACCCTCAAGCTGACACAGCAGGATCTGCACCTGCTCTTCTGGAGAGAGAGGGTAAAACAGAAAGAGAGCCAGCAACTTGTCACGGAAGTCCCTGAAGGTGTGTGGCTCCCCCTTGTAGCATGGCAACCAGGGTGCCCCAGGATAAAATGGGACAGGGAACGGCATGTTGCACGCGATAGGCACAGCAGGGCTGCTAGCACCAGCTTGGCTGTTGTTGCTGGGTTCCCTCATGATGTAGATGCTGAGTTGACTGCTCACAATCGGACAGAGTCTCTGATACAAGCACACAGATAAATCCTGTTCGTGATGCCACAAATTGTGGTGGGCCACTGGGGAGGTGCTAGATGTTGCAGAAGGGCCAGCTGGGGTGTGTAGCCTCACTGGCAGCAGATAATGATGTCACGGTAGCTGAAGTGGGTCGCTGTCCACAACAATTTCAAAAGTGGGAGGTGCCCTCCCCTGTCAGATTCCAGGAATTCTTGGATAGAATGCGCCTTTTATTAAGATTAGAAGAGGGAGTGTACAAAAAGCGGAAGGCTATACGTAAATTTGATAAAATCTGGGGTAAATGGAGCACGTTTCATGGTTATCATATTATGTCCATTTTAAATATCAATTGAGTTTGAAATGTTGTGGTCTCTCAGGTTCTACTTAATTAATCACTGACTATTAGATATTATGCTCTGTATCCATGGATCAAATTATTAATGCTTTAACAGTTAGATAAGCTATATGATAATATGCGGTCTGTAATTAAATTTGTCTTTGCCATTTGGTTTTTGGGGGTGTAATGGGTGGGGGCAGGGGGAACGGGTGGTTTTTGAAGGGCATTGCCAGTTGGGTGATGCCTCAATGTTGTTTGTATGTAATGTTAAAAAAGTCTTTTAATAAAAAGTATCTGATTTAAAAAAAAAAAGCGGGAGGTGGCACTTGTGGATGTTATAGGACCCCCCAGGGCCACTCCTGTAGCGGTGGTGTCTGGGTGTGCCCGTGATGTTTGTGCAATCTCAAGCAGCCAGACACGCAGGTGAACTTGTAAACATAACAACTTTACTGAAGGAGGTAACGGGGTACAGTCTCTCTTACAGGCAAAGTTCACAGTATATTGTGCATATGGAAGTTATGGCTTTCTCCTCATGAGACAAGCATTGTTATTGTCCAGGGCGGCTGGAGAAGAGTTCTCTTCACTTAATAGTAGAGGAAATGTTATGCACAGTCCAAGAAATCTTACACTGATGGAGGGACCTTCACAGATTGGCTCTCTGTGGAAACACACTGAAGTGTGGATGTACTCACTGTTTTTTATCCCACCGTTCCCTCTTGCAGGGGGTAGGTTTAAACAAAGTCGGTGGCGTGGCAGCCACGTGGATCTGGTCCTGGCTAGAAGCAATCAGGATAACCAGAGAGCAGGAGAGTCCATGTACAGCTTTCTCTCTCCTGACTTGAAGACACTTCACTCTTTTTGTGAAGGAAATAATGTGAGGGAAAATGTCCCCTCAGCATAGACTGGCATTGAAAGCTCTTCTCTGAGAGAATAATGTTTCTCCTCAATCTTCCTGGGGCCGCAGGAACTGCTCACAACTGGTCTGTACCAGTGTACACTCAGTGTGTGCCCGAGCTGGGAGCTCCTCCCAGCCCTTGCTATGGCCACCTGTTGTTGTGAGCAGAATAGTCACTACTTCATATACACACATTGGCCAGCAAATCTCAGGAAAGTACAATTTACAATGCAATGTATAATATCCCCTAACTCAGTACACACAATGGAATAAATCTAATAAAACACTACAACTGTCTCATTTAGCAGTAGTAAAATGGGTACCTGGATGCCACACTTCTACTCACCCTTCTTCCCTCTGCTCCAGCGCTGAGTCCTGCTCTGCTGCCAGCACTTATCTTACTGTGTGAGCCACACATGATGTCACTGCCATGCACCCTCACAAGGTGAGATGAGCTGCCGGAATAGTCACTGCTCCCTACGCCGGGACTGTGTGCGTGGGGAGCAGTGACTTCACTCACCTTAATAGCCGGCATACAGTGTAGTCGCAGCGCAGCTCCTGCTGCTGCCAGGCAATTGCGTGTGCCCGCTATTAATGAGCATGAATATTCACCCCTCTCCACTCCCATGGGTGTGAGAGGGGGTGAATATTCATGCTCTTTAATAGCGGGCACATACGATGGCTGGGCCGCAGCAGGAAGCCGTGGCTGCAGCTATACTTTGTGAGCTATTAAGGAGAATGAATATTCAGTACTCCCCACGCCCATGGGCGTTGGGTGCAGTGAATATTAATTTTCTTTAGCAGCAGGCACAGTGTAGGCTGCAGAAGGCAGCTGCTGCCTCCTGTTCCCCGCTCCTCTGCTGCTGCCGCTCCCTCACACCCCCCCACCAGCCACAGTGTGTGTGTATATATATATATATATATATATATATATATATATATATATATATATATATATATATATATATATATATATATATATATACAGTTAGGTCCATATACAGTCATATGAAAAAGTTTGGGCACCCCTATTAATCTTAAGCTTAATGTTTTATAAAAATTGGTGTTTTTGCAACAGCTATTTCAGTTTGATATATGTAATAACTGTTGGACACAGTAATGTTTCTGCCTTGAAATGAGGTTTATTGTACTAACAGAAAATGTGCAATCTGCATTCAAACAAAATGTGACAGGTGCATAAGTATGGGCACCCTTATCATTTTCTTGTTTTAAATACTCCTACCTACTTTTTACTGACTTACTAAAGCACTTTTTTGGGTTTTGTAACCTCACTGAGCTTTGAACTTCATAGCCAGGTGTATGCAATCATGAGAAAAGCTTCTTAAAGTGGCCACTTGCAAGTTGTTCTCCTGTTTGAATCTCCTCTGAAGAGTGGCATCATGGGCTCCTCAAAACAACTGTCAAATGATCCGAAAACAAAGATTATTCAACATAGTTGTTCAGGGGAAGGATACTAAAAGCTGTCTCAGCGATTTAACCTGTCAGTTTCCACTGTGAGGAACATAGTAAGGAAATGGAAGAACACAGGGACAGTTCTTGTTAAGGCCAGAAGTGGCAGGCCAAGAAAAACATCAGAAAGGCAGAGAAGAAGAATGCTGAGATCAGTCAAGGACAATCCTCAGACCACCTCCAGAGAGCTGCAGCATCAACTTGCTGCAGATGGTGTCACTGTGCAACGTTCAACTATACAACGCACTTTGCACAAGGAGAAGCTGTATGGGAGAGTGAAGCGAAAGAAGCCGTTTCTGCAAGCACGCCACAAACAGAGTCGGCTGAGATATGCAAAAGCACATTTGGAGAAGCCAATTTCTTCTTGGAAGAAGGTCCTGTGGACTGATGAAACCAAGATTGAGTTGTTTGGTCATACAAAAAGGCGATATGCATGGCGGCAAAAATACACAGCATTCCAAGAAAAACACTTGCTACCCACAGTAAAATTTGGTGGAGGTTCCATCATGCTTTGGGGCTGTGTGGCTAATGCCGGCACCGGGAATCTTGTTAAAGTTGAGGGACGCATGGATTCCACTCAGTATCATCAGATTCTTGACAATAATGTTCAAGAATCAGTGACAAAGTTGAAGTTACGCAGGGGATGGATCTTTCAGCAAGACAATGATCCAAAACACCACTCCAAATCTACTCAGGCATTCATGCAGAGGAACAATTACAATGTTCTGGAATGGCCATCCCAGTCCCCAGACCTGAATATCATTGAACATCTGTGGGATCATTTGAAGAGGGCTGTCCATGCTCGGCGACCATCAAACTTAACTGAACTGGAATTTTTTGTAAAGCGGAATGGTCAAAAATACCTTCATCCAGGATCCAGGAAATCATTAAAAGCTACAGGAAGCGACTAGAGGCTGTTATTTTTGCAAAAGGAGGATCTACTAAATATTAATGTCACTTTTCTGGTGAGGTGCCCATACTTATGCACCTGTCAAATTTTGTTTGAATGCAGATTGCACATTTTCTGTTAGTACAATAAACCTCATTTCAAGGCAGAAACATTACTGTGTCCAACAGTTATTACATATATGAAACTGAAATAGCTGTTGCAAACACACCAATTTTTATAAAACATTAAGCTTAAGATTAATAGGGGTGCCCAAACTTTTTCATATAACTGTATATTTGGACAGAGACAACATTTTTCTAATTTTGGT
This sequence comes from Phyllobates terribilis, assembly GCF_046119375.1. Classification (NCBI taxonomy): domain Eukaryota; kingdom Metazoa; phylum Chordata; class Amphibia; order Anura; family Dendrobatidae; genus Phyllobates; species Phyllobates terribilis. The sequence goes on along the minus strand of NW_027362763.1, from coordinate 420,730,286 downwards.
TCTAGACATTACCACAATGAATTTTAAACAAAACAATTCAGCTGCAGTTAAAGTTCAGATTTAAAATTGGATGAAGGGTTTAGGAGTTTCAGCTCCTTAACATGTGCCACCCTGTTTTTAAAGGGACCAAAAGTAATTGGACAGATTAAATAATTGTAAATAAAATGTTCATTGCTAGTACTTGGCTGAAAACCCTTTGTTGGCAATGACTGCCTGATGTCTTGAACTCATGGACATCACCAGACGCTGTGTTTCCTCCTTTTTGATGCTCTGCCAGACCTTCACTGCGGTGGTTTTCAGTTGCTGATTGTTTGTGGGCCTTTCTGTCTGAAGTTTAGTCTTTAACAAGTGAAATGCATGCTCAATTGGGTTGAGATCAGGTGACTGACTTGGCCATTCAAGAATATTCCACTTCTTTGCTTTACTAAACTCCTGGGTTGCTTTGGCTTTATGTTTTGGGTCATTGTCCATCTGTAGTATGAAATGACGACCAATCAGTTTGGCTGCATTTGGCTGGATCTGAGCACACAGTATGGCTCTGAATACATCAGAATTAATTCGGCTGCTTGAGTCCTGTGTCACATCATCAATAAACACTAGTGACCCAGTGCCACTGGCAGCCATGCATGCCCAAGCCATCACACTGCCTCCGCCGTGTTTTACAGATGATGTGGTATGCTTTGGATCATGAGCTGTACCACGCCTTCACCATATTTTTCTCTTTCCATCATTCTGGTAGAGGTTGATCTTGGTTTCATCTGTCCAAAGAATGTTCTTCCAGAACTGTGCTGGCTTTTTTAGATGTTTTTTAGCAAAGTCCAGTCTAGCCTTTTTATTCTTGATGTTTATGAGTGGCTTGCACCGTGCAGTGAACCCTCTGTATTTACTTTCATGCAGTCTTCTCTTTATGGTAGATTTGGATATTGATATGCCTACCTCCTGGAGAGTGTTGTTCACTTGGTTGGCCATTGTGAAGGGGTTTCTCTTCACCATGGAGATTATTCTGCGATCATCCACCACTGTTGTCTTCCGTGGGCGCCCAGGTCTTTTTGCATTGATGAGTTCACCAGAGCTTTCTTTGTTTCTCAGGATGTACCAAACTGTACATTTTGCCATTCCTAATATTGTAGCAATTTCTCAGAGGGTTTTTTTCTGTTTTTGCAGCTTAAGGATGGTTTGTTTCACCTGCATGGAGAGCTCCTTTGACCGCATGTTTACTTCACAGCAAAACCTTCCAAATGCAAGCACCACACCTCAAATCAACTCCAGGCCTTTTATCTGCTTAATTGAGAATGACATAACGAAGGGATTGCCCACACCTGTCCATGAAATAGCCTTGGAGTCAATTGTCCAATAACTTTTGGTCCCTTTAAAAACAGGGTGGCAGATGTTAAGGAGCTGAAACTCCTAAACCCTTCATCCAATTTTAATGTGGATACCCTCAAATGAAAGCTGAAAGTCTGAACTTCAACTGCATCTGAATTGTTTTGTTTAAAATTAATTGTGGTGATGTCTAGAACCAAAATTAGAAAAATGTTGTCTCTGTCCAAATATATATGGACCTAACTGTATATATGTACAGACCAAAAGTTTGGACACACCTTCTCATTTAAAGATTTTTCTGTATTTTCATGACTTTGAAAATTGTACATTCACATTGAAGGCATCAAAACTATGAATTAACACATGTGGAATTATATACTTAACAAAAAAGTGTGAAACAACTGAAAATATGTCTTACATTCTAAGTTCTTCAAAGTAGCCACTTTTTTCTTTGATGACTGCTTTGCACACTCTTGGCATTCTCTTGATGAGCTTCAAGAGGTAGTCACCGGAAATGGTTTTCACTTCACAGGTGTGCCCTGTCAGGTTTAATAAGTGGAATTTCTTGCCTTATAAATGGGGTTGGGACCATCAGTTGTGTTGTGCAGAAGTCAGGTGGATACACAGCTGATAGTCCTACTGAATAGACTGTTAGAATTTGTATTATGGCAAGAAAAAAGCAGCTAAGTAAAGAAAAACGAGTGGCCATCATTACTTTAAGAAATGAAGATCAGTCAGTCCGAAAAATTGGGCAAAACTTTGAATGTGTCCCCAAGTGCAGTTGCAAAAACCATCAAGCGCTACAAAGAAACTGTCTCACATGAGGACCGCCCCAGGAAAGGAAGACCAAGAGTCACCTCTGCTTCTGAGGATAAGTTTATCCAAGTCATCAGCCTCAGAAATCGCAGGTTAACAGCAGCTCAGATTAGAGACCAGGTAAATGCCACACAGAGTTCTAGCAGCAGACACATCTCTACAACAACTGTTAAGAGGAGACTTTGTGCAGCAGGCCTTCATGGTAAAATAGCTGCTAGGAAACCACTGCTAAGGACAGGCAACAAGCAGAAGAGACTTGTTTGGGCTAAAGAACACAAGGAATGGACATTAGACCAGTGGAAATCTGTGCTTTGGTCTGATGAGTCCAAATTTGAGATCTTTGGTTCCAATCACCGTGTCTTTGTGCAACACAGAAAAGGTGAACGGATGGACTCTACATGCCTGGTTCCCACCGTGAAGCATGGAGGAGGCGGTGTGATGGTGTGGGGGTGCTTTGCTGGTGACACTGTTGGGGATTTATTCAAAATTGAAGGCATACTGAACCAACATGGCTACCACAGCATTTTGCAGCGGCATGCTATTCCATCAGGTTTGCGTTTAGTTGGACCATCATTTATTTTTCAACAGGACAATGACCCCAAACACACCTCCAGGCTGTGTAAGGGCTATTTGACCAAGAACGAGAGTGATGGGGTGCTACGCCAGATGACCTGGCCTCCACAGTCACCAGACCTGAACCCAATCGAGATGGCTTGGGGTGAGCTGGACCGCAGAGTGAAGGCAAAAGGGCCAACAAGTGCTAAGCATCTCTGGGAACTCCTGCAAGATTGTTGGAAGACCATTTCCGGTGACTACCTCTTGATGCTCATCAAGAGAATGCCAAGAGTGTGCAAAGCAGTCATCAAAGCAAAAGGTGGCTACTTTGAATAACCTAGAATATAAGACATATTTTCAGTTGTTTCACACTTTTTTGTTAACTATATGATTCCACATGTGTTAATTCATAGTTTTGATGCCTTCAGTGTGAATGTACAATTTTCATAGTCATGAAAATACAGAAAAATCTTTAAATGAGAAGGTGTGTCCAAACTTTTGGTCTGTACTATATATATATATATATATATATATATATATACACATACACACCACATTCGGACTATAAGACGCACACCCACTTTCCTTCAAAATTTTGGAGGAAAAAAGTGCGTCTTATAGTCCGAAAAATACGGTACTTATCTTTCTGCATAAATTTGACCTAAAACTACAGATTTTTGATCATATCCTAAAAGTAGACAAACAGAACCAAATCAAATAAAGAAGCCAAAAACATTAGACTGACATTTTTCTTATTCAGGAAAATTATCAAATATCATATCTCTGTGAGTGGCAAAAGTATTTGAACCTTTGCTTTCAGTTTCTGGTGTGACCGCCTTGTGCAACAATAACTGGTGATTAGTCCTGCACATCAACTAGGGAGAATTTTAGCCCATTCCTCTCCACAAAACAGCTTCAGATTTTTTATCTTGGTGGTTTTCTGCATGAACTGCGTGCTTCATGTCCTTTTCAACATTTCTTTAGGTTTAAGGTCAAGATTTTAACTATGTTCAACCATAACCATTATTTGTACAACAGCTTGTGCATTTTGGGTTGTTGTCTTGATGCATGTTGACCCATGTTCACTTGTGAATCAGCCCATGGACACATGTCCTGACATTTTCCTTTAGAATTTGATACTAAAAGTCAGAATTCATTGCTCCATCAATGATGGCAAGCCGTGTTGACCCAAACTATAACACCTCCACTGTCTTTCACAGATGGTTTGAGGTTGTTATGCTTCAATGCAGTGTTTTTAATTCTCCAAACATATAACGCTTTTCATTTAAATCAAGCAGCTCTAATTTGGTCTCATCCATCAGAAAAAAACATTTAGCAATCTGCAGATGGATAGTAAGTAATGTTCTTTTTGGAGAGCACTGACTTCTTCTTGCAATCTGACCATGCACGCCATTATTGTTCAATGTATTCCTGATGGTGCAGGCACTAACATTAGCTACGGTATGCATTAATATTTCCTAATGTGGGAGAGGAGTTTAGTTGCTTAGAGGTTACCTTGGTTTCCTTTGTGATCTTGGGAACAATTATATGCTTTGTTCTCTGAATGATCTTTGTTGATCGACCACTCCTGGGGAGGGTAATAATGGTCTTGAATTTCCACCATTTGTACACAATTTCGCTGACTATAGATTTGTGAAGTCCAAACTCATTAGAGATGGTTTTGTAACCTTTACAGCCTGATGAGAATAAACAACTCTTTTTTTGAGGTCCTCAGAAATCTTCTTTGTTCATGCCATACACGTACACATACATGTTGACAAGATCAAACTTTGATAAATCCCACTCTCACCTGACTGTCACCCCATTGATTGAAACCACCAGACTCTAATTTCACCTTTAAACTATGTGCCACTCAGACATTTGACATTGAATCATTTTCCCAGTTTAAAACATGTTAGTCTAATATATATTTTTTTATATTAAAACTACAAAAAAGACATGGACCATGCATCCAAATATTATACATTGATGTATTATGGCTAAGCAAATTTGCAAAACTGAACACAATGTTCTTAGTTAAAGGAGTTGTCCAGTACTATTTATTATCTCCCCAATGTATTCACCCTGTGATCATAAGTGATTTTGTAATTACCTTGCTGTGTCTTTATGGCCTGTCAGCGGCGTGATCACTGGCGGCTCACAGACATCACATGACCCCGGGCTCTGACATCCTCTGATGTCACGTGAAGTCCGGCTGCAGCCGGGCGTGACTTACTTCTGCGTTCCACGGTGGATGCTGGGCTGTGGGTAGGGCTACCCTGCGCGGCACACCCAGCGTCCACCGCGCGCTCTCCCTCTTCTCATTCATTGGGAAAGCGCGTATTGGATGCTGGGTGTGACGCGCGGGGAAACCCCGCCCACAGCCCAGCATCCACCGTGGGGACCGTGTCACTAATGTCACGCGTCACTTGACATGACATCAATGGGGAACATGTGACGCCTGTGAGCAGCCAGCAATAGCACCGCTAACAGGCAAGAAGGACAACTAAAGGTAATTACAAAAACCCTTATGGGCAGCGGGTGAATACATTGGGGGGATAATAATAAGTAGTGGATATCTTCTTTAACATTTTGATCAGAAAGTATAAGCCCCCTGCCACGTCCAAGCAAACATCTCAATGGGTCCCTAACCTAATGTGTTCAGTTTTGTAAATTTTACTTTGATGTGTGATCCATGTCATTTCTTAAAGTTATGTCCTCTCTTTTTTTATTTCTTGATACCAGCACACTTCTCATTTGAGCTTTTTGGTGTTTTCAAATTAGTAGACTAAAAGATGTGTCCCATACATTTTTTTTCCCTCAATATTGAAAGTGAGTGTTTTTTTTTTTTTTTCAGATCTTTTCACTGTTACGGCTGTGTGGGATCTATTGTTGCTTTGGTGCTGTGGGTTGGTGTGACCTGGAGCCACGAGGTCTCCGCCTAGCAGCATAGGTGCTGTGAGGCACCTTTATTGCTCTCCCTGCTGGTGCAGTGCTGCTACAGTGCTATTCCTGACAGGTTAGCGACGCACTGAGCGGTTCCAGTGCTAACCCATTTAACATTTTTATGAACATTGTACAAAAATCAGCTCACCGATAGTGTGTTGAAGACTTGCAGCTTACATGGACATCTGCCTTCATCCACAGACTTTTCAATACCAAACGTACAAAAAGTTCATCAATGCAGATATAAACCCTGAAAAAGCTAGTGGTTGGCCATAAATAAGGCATAACCTGCTAAAACATATAGGCCAGTTCATGGGCTCCGGTATTTATTGATACCTTGTTTCAATCATTGGGTGTTAAACTGTTCAAACAAAGAACCAAATCTCCTTCTTAAACAATTTTTGAAATCTGGATAAAGTATTATGAATAGTGTTGAGCGAGTATGTTCTATTAACCCTTTCACCGAATATGCTCGTGCCAAGCTCCAAGTATTTACAGCTGCTCGGTGATATGTTTGAATCGCTCCCGTGTGCATGATTTGCAACTGTTTGACAGCTTTATTACATGTGAGGAATTTGTAAGAAATATACATTCCTCACATGTAATAAAGCTGTCAAACAGTTGCAAATCATGCACACGGGAGTGATTCAACCATATCACCGAGCAGCTGTAAATACTCGGAGCTCGGCTCGAGCATACTCGGAACAGAACATACTCGCTCAACACTAATTATGAATCCTTTCTAAAGGGGTTATTTTTAACAACTGTGGAGATACAGTTTCAAAATAGACTGGCATGTATAAACATTAATAAAAAAATTGTAAATGCTGTAATATAATTATTCATAGAAATAAAGAAATATAAAGTACTAGGAAAGGGGATAGAAGAGCTTTTAAATTGTTGGAGCTACTGTGGTCTTCTTCATATGCCATGAACAGATAAAGTCATATCATAAAAAAATTGCGCTTATATAGATATACACATAAAAACAGGTACAAGGGTTAGCATCCCTGCCTTTTTAAGGTAGAATCCTGGGTTCTAATAGAGACAAAAGTTTTTTAGTAACATTTTTTTTTGATGGTATTATGACCTTTGACACAACCCCATGATGTCATTATCATGGTTATCATGAGGGTTCCCGCACAGCAATAGTTAACAGCCGCCGGCAATCGGCCAGCGGCTGACGTCAGCGTGCATGTCGCTGGCATATGACGTCACTGTCATGCGCCAGCGATCATGCTTCCGGTGATGAGAGAGAGCCCGGTGCTGGAGCACCAGAAGGTAAGAAGAAACTTTTTTTTTTACTTTTTTTTTTTTTGTAAAGCCGCACTGTGGGGGCAAGATGGGAGACATGGGGGGGATCAGCAGAATGGAGAGACATGGGGGAGCAGCAGAATAGAGAGACATGGGTGGGAGCAGCAGAACAGAGAGAAATGTGGGGCAGCAGAATTGAAAGACATGGGGGGCAGCGGGGGAGAGCAGCAGAATGGAGAGACATGGAGGGCAGCAGAATGGAGAGACATGGGGGGCAGAAGAATGGAGAGACATGGAGGCAGCAGAATGGACAGACATGGGGGGCAGCAGATTGGAGATACATGGGGGCAGAAGAATGGAGAGACATGGGGGGCAGCAGAATGTAGACATGGAGGGCAGCAGAATTGAGGGACATGGGGGGCAGCAGATTGGAGAGACATGGGGGACAGCAGAATTGAGAGACGTGGAGGGAAGCAGAATTAAGAGACATGGGGCAGCAGAATGGAGAGACATGGGGGAACAGCAGAATGAAGAAACATGGGGGAACAGCAGAATGGAGAAACATGGGGGGCAGCAGAATGGAGAGACATGGGGCAGAAGAATGGAGAGACATGGGGGGCAGAAGAATGGAGAGACATGGGGGGCAGAAGAATGGAGACAATGGGGTCAGAATGGAGACAATGGGGGACAGAATGGAGACACTGGGGGCAGGATGGAGACATTATTACTGTAGGGGCTAATTAAAGGATATTATTACTGCTGTGGTGTATTTTATTTTTGAGGATACTGTTCTCAGTGGGGGGGTCCTGCCACTGTGCAGAGCGACACCGTCACTTTTTTCCTTCATCTGGTGTAGTGTAGAAGTTGGGGAAAATTGGGGAATGTGCTCTGTAAGCTGATCTAGATAACTGTTTATGCAGAGACGAGTCCTGGCTAGAAGAAGTGATGGCTATCTGTGCTGGATGAAGAGGAAAAGCTAAGATAGAGGACTTCAACTAGGGACGTCACCGGTGAGTCACTGTGACTATACACTACATACTATACATAGGGGTCCTGTGTATAATGGCCCTTATGGTAATGTTAGTATTCTGTTTTTTTTCATGAATGTTCTTTATTGTAACATACATGTCACTATGTGGTTGTAATATGTGATCTGGTCATGGTGTGACGGTATTTGTCCCTTGAATGTGGTATTATTCGGTCACTATGTGGTGGTAATATGTGGTCTGGTCATGGTGTGATGGTATTTGTCCCTTGTATGTGGTATTTTTTGTGATTATTTTAAAAAATGTATGTGACACATTCCCTTAAATAATAATATACCTAAAAAGAATATTGGGTAATATAAGAAATGTTTAATAGGTTCGAGTACCGTAGGGCTCTGCCAGAAGAGTCTATCTTGTCGTGGTGGTAGCGGCTTAAAAAAAAAATATCTTGGCCAAAACAAAAGTTGATGGCTATGTATGTGATATAGTGTTAGATGGGAACTGTTAATGTGTAAGTGGTGAAGTTGTGGTGCAGAAGTGGAGTTTTTCCAAGAGTGGCGGTGGGACTGTGGAAGGTTCGAGAGGTGGAGGCGGAGCAGAAGTGGAGCCTAGGCGGGGTCTCAAGGGGGTCCTAAAATTTTGCCAGTATGGGACCCCGAAATTCCTGGTGGCAGCCCTGCTTGTAAGTGCTTCCATAGTGTTAACACCGATTGGTGCATAAAGCTCACGACTGTGACTAATGGATCTACATTTATTACTAGGCATGAGCGAACATTTTAATGTTCAGTTCGGAAAAGGTTGCCTAACAAATTGATATTCGCCGAATGTTCGTCGAACATTTCCGAATCCCATAGGAGTCAATTGGGGGACCAAAAAAATGCATATACAACACCTAGAAACGGGATCAAAATTTTCCAAAACACATCAAATTAGGTGTAGACACCAGGGAAGTGCCATCAATTGACCCAGAGTACAAGTACTATAATTATTATTACTGTGACAGCGACATTTATTCAGTTGCGCTTTACATGTCAAAAGGGGTCACCGACTGGTACAACAGGAGAGAGGACCCTGCCTGCGAGGGCGCACTGTCACGGATGTGATTTGTGGAACCACTGTGCCATGGACCCAGGAGAGCCTGGAGGGGTGTGACTAAGCGAGCACCGGACTGTACACTAGAGCCTCTGATGGTGAGGTTAGACTTGGCTCCCGATGAAAGCCAGGTGCCACTCCAGGACAGACTAACAGACGCACAGCAGCTGGACCCAGTAGGACAGACTAGATGGTGCAGCAGGCAGAGTCTGTATCAGAGTGCAACAGGCAGAGTCTGTATCAGAGTGCAGCAGGCAGATTCTGTATCAGGAGTGCAGCAGGCAGAGTCTGTATCAGGAGTGCAGCAGGTAGAGTCTGTATCAGGAGTGCAGCAGGTAGAGTCTGTATCAGGAGTGCAGCAGGCAGAGTCTGTATCAGGAGTGCAGCAGGCAGAGTCTGGATCAGAGTGCAGCAGGCAGAGTCTGTATCAGGAGTGCAGCAGGCAGAGTTTGTATCAGGAGTGCAGCAGGCAGAGTCTGTATCAGTAGTGCAGCAGGCAGAGTCTGTATCAGAGTGCAGCAGGCAGATTCTGTATCAGAGTGCAGCAGGCAGAGTCTGTATCAGGAGTGCAGCAGGCAGAGTCTGTATCAGGAGTGCAGCAGGCAGAGTCTGTATCAGGAGTGCAGCAGGCAGAGTCTGTATCAGGAGTGCAGCAGGCAGAGTCTGTATCAGGAGTGCAGCAGGCAGAGTCTGTATCAGGAGTGCAGCAGGCAGAGTCTGTATTAGCAGTGCAGCAAGGACTGGTACGCAACCTTACACAACTTAGAATGCAGAAAAGGAAATTTCCAGTACAGCCAAACCAATAGATGGAGACCCAATCAGGATTCCCCACATTTAAAAAAATTAGTGGCAGATGCCAGCAAAGTGGCATCAATTTCACTACTGTAGAAATAGTGTAAATAAAACCCACACCTCTCCCAGTACAGCCAACCCAGGAGATGGAGACCTAACCAGGAGTGTTCACATTGCCCTAAATGAGGGCATAACACCACCGAAGTGGCATCAATGTCATCAGACTACAAGTAGTTTAACGCAGACCCATACCTGTCTCACTACATTCAACCCAGGAGATGCAGACTCAATCGGAAGTGTTTACATTTAAAAAAATAGGGCCTAAGACCACCATTTCCGTGGCCAACAGATTGGAGAGGGTGGAGATCAACCTCTTAGCTTTGTCATGTGTAGGATGAAACAATCTTTTACGTGACCACAACAGCGGGATTGAGGGCAGTGCTGAGAGAGGGCAGAGTAAGGTGAAACGGACAAATCAATAGACCGTGAGTGAGGTGCAGGCGGAGATGTTACGGTGGATTGAGAAACGTGTGGTGTGCTAAGAGAAACAAATACAGCAGGCATATCCACTTCACTTACAGCTGAAGGGCTGTCACTCAGACTAACTGCAGCGGGTATACAGTTGGTTCTGTCGGACACCTGCGTGACACAACTTGGCACGGTAACAGAGGAGGAGGAAGAAGCAGCAGAGGTGTTTGATGGGGCGGCTGATGGTTGTTTATTGAAAATCAATTTAGAGTTTATCATGTTTGTGTACCCATTTGGGGAGAATAATATCTGCACCAAATGCTCAATTTCACTACAGTATAACTATAGAAATGCATGGAGACCAAAGCCTCTTCCACTATAGTCAACCCAATGGATGGAGACCCATTCAGGATTCCCCACATTTCCAAAAATTAGCGGCAGACACCAGCAAAGTGTAATCAATTTCACTACAGTAGAAATAGTGTAAATGAGACCCATATCTCTTCCAGAACAGACAACCCAAGAGATGGAGACTTAACCAGGAGTATTCACATTGCCCTAAATGAGGGCCTAACAAACATCACCAAAGTGGCATCAATTTCACTAGAGTATAAGTATTGCAAAGGAGGCCTAAACCAGTTCCACTACAGCCAACCCAATTGATGGAGACCCAATCAGGATTCCCCACATTTAAAAGAATTAGTGGCAGACGCCAGCAAAGTGGCATCAATTTCACTACTGTACAAATAGTGTAAATAAGACCCACACCTCTTCCAGTACAGCCAACCCAGGAGATGGAGACCTAACCAGGAGTGTTCGCATTGCCCTAAATAAGGGCCTAACAGCACCGAAGTGGCATCAATGTCATCAGACTACAAGTAGTTTAACGCAGACCCAAACCTGTCCCATTACAGCCAACCCAATGGATGGAGACACAATCAGAATTCTCCACATTTCCCAAAATTAGGGCCTAAAACCTGCAGCAGCAGCATCAGCAAGAGCAGGCACAGAATCCATATCACAGACTGCAATTTCAAGAGATCAATGCAGCACACTCAAAACGACAACATAGCCTACTCTGTACAGTCTGCAATTGGGGTGAAAAAGTCCTTGGGGATCCATGACTTGCTCATCTTGATGAAAGTTAGGCGGTCTACACTTTCAGGGGACAGCCGGGTGCGCTTATCTGTCAAGACACTACCATCAGCACTCAAGACACGTTCAGAGAGAACGCTGGCTGCCGGGCATGATAAAACCTCCAAGGCGTGAGAGGCATGCTTAGGCCATTCATCCATTTTTGAAGACCAAAATGTAAAATGGTCCAAACTCTCCCTGATGGTATTGATATTAAACTCTAGATACTCCTGCACCATCCTCTCCAGTCGTTCACCACGTGTCAGACTTGTACTCTGTTGTGCTGGTGCACAAGCTGGTGCAAAAAATGTGTGAAATGACTCCCAGAAATTGCTTCTGCTACTTACTCTGCTGCTAATGTTTTGGTGTTGACGAACTGACGTGCTGGAGGTTGAAAGACTACAGCTGCGATGCACACTATGTGCCTCACTGTTATCTTGGGGAAAACCTCTATTAAGGGTGCTTAAAAGCTTGTTTCGATACTCCAACATAAGCGGGTCCCTTTCCAGGGCGGGAAGCATCTGGCAAAATTGACTCTTATAACGTGGATCTAACAGAATGGCAACCCAGTAGTCAGCATTATTTCGAATCCTAACTATACAGGGATCATGTTGCAGATGCATCAAGAAGGCACTCATATGTCGGGCTCTTCCAGGAGGTCCAAAGCCAGGCTGTGGTTGTGGGCTGCGTACCACCGATGCTTTTTTCCTCCATCCCCTCCTGCCAACCACGTTCAAACGAGAGGGGATGATTATCCTCTTCATCCTCTGACAGCTGCTCGTCCATCACCTCTTCCTCCTCCATTAGTTCCTCGGCTCTTGCACCTTCACTAACAATTCGCCTGGTATCACCAAACCCACTTGATCGCTGTAATTAACCGTCACTTGGCATCTGCCTGTGTGACGACAGTCTGGAAATTTGAGACATTGGTTTCCCTTCCGCATCCTCCTCTTCTTCTGGGGCCACCACCTCCTGCCACAGGTTATTCAAAGTTTGCTCCAGCATGTATATGACCGGAGTAGGGATGCTGATGATGGCATAGTCAGCGCTAACCAGTTTAGTAGCCATTTCAAAACAGTGCAGTAGGGCGCAGAGGTCCTTAATCTGTTCCCACTCCGCAAACGTGATATGCTCCAAGTCCGTACTGCGTTGCCCAAGATATATGTCATGACATACTGCGTGCAGAGTGGAATTCCACATCGCAGATCAACCTGTTAACTGTCACGGACAAAGACCTCTGCATCGATGCAAGTTGATGACATGAGGGGTACGAACGGCGGAAGTGAGCACACAGCTTCTGTACTTTGTGAAGCAGCTCATCCAGGCCAGGATAGTGGCGGAGAAATCGCTGTACCACCAGGTTGAGGACGTGAGCCATGCAAGACATGTGTGCAAGCTTGCCTCGGCCTAGGGACGCTAACAGGTTCGCACCGTTATCGCACACGATCTTCCCTGGCTCTAGGTTCAGCGGAGACAGCCATTGCTCAAACTGAGCCAGGAGAGCTGCCACAACTCTTCACCTGTATGAATGCGATCTCCAAGGCATATTAATTTGAAGACTGCCTGATTACGGTGAGCCCTGACTGCGCAGTACGGAGGTGGTGTGTATTCGCTCCACACCCTTGGAACGCGTGTCTCGTTAAGGCAGAGGTTGAGTGCGCAGATGGAGGCCTTAGAGGAGGTTGAGGACGCAGAAGCAGCAGAGGAAGTGGAAAATACAGAGGTTTCTTCTGCAAGCCTTGGGGATTCCAAGATTTGTGGACCAGCCCCTTCCCCGCCTGCCCCCACAGCCACCAGAGTCACCCAGTGCCCAGTCAGCGAAATGTAACGCCCTTGTCCATGCTTACTTGTCCAGGTGTCTGTGATGAAATGCACCCTGGCTCACATAGATTTAGACAAGAAATGGGTGATGTTGTCTGCGCAGGCACAGCTTTTTAAGAGAAGTAATGGCGACTGAGCAACTGGTACTGGGTGACTGCGACGGTCATCAGTTTTCGGAAACCATCTGTATCTTCCAGGCGGAAAGGCAGCATTTCCATGGCCAACAGATTGGAGATGGTTGAGTTCAACCTCTTAGCATTGTCATGCGTAAGATGAAACAATCTTTTACGTGACCACAACTATGGGACCGAGGGGTGGCTAAGGTGCTGAGAAAGGGTGGAGTATGGTGAACCGGAAAAACTGGTGGAGCGTGAGTAAGGTGCAGATGTTACTCTGGATTGAGAAACATGCGGTTTGCTTGGTGAAACAAACACAGCAGGCGTGTCCGCTTCCGTTACAGCTGACGGGCTGTCACTCAGCCTGACTGGAGCTGGTAAAGAACTGGAGTTTCTGTGCTGGGAGACCTGTGTGACAATACTTGGAATGGTAACAGAGCATGAGGAAGAAGCAGTGGATGCATTTGATGGGGCAGCTGATCCATATTTCAGCACGGTAAGATTCCCAGCATAAAGAATGTTGTTTGAGCATGTGAACATTCATGCATGTAGTAGTCAAATTATTGCAGTTTTTCCCTCTACTGAGTTTTTTATCGCAAAGTTTGCAGATAACGTGAGTAGGCTCATCCTTTGCAGTGACAAAAAGGGCCATGCTAAGCAACCCTTGCTGCCCCTGCGAGTTGCAGACCCATGACCGTTGCTGGCCACAGCCACGGTTGTGGCTAAGGATGCAGTGTTCCTCGTGCTTGCATCACTCCGTGTCTGCGCCGTAGGGCAAAATGTAACTTTCTCGTATTCCTCCTCCACATCCTCAGATGAGCTACTCGGCTGCGTGACTCTGTGTTCACACCAAATAGGATCTTCAACCTCATCATCATGCAATGTGTTATCCCATTCCTCGCCCTCAGAGTGACCCCTCTCCTCTTGCTGCCCTGACAGCACAGTACAGTCCGCATGAGTCTCAAGTATCTGAGTCTCATCGGGATCACCTCCCTCCCCTGCGGTTAACGTCTGGTGATGAGGGTCAGGAACCTGCTCGGAGCCTACTTCGTCCTGCCCGGAATCCAAGCTAAAAAAATTTTGGGCATCAGTGCAGATACTTTCCTCCCCTTGACTCTGTGACTGTTTGGAGTACACTTCTGATGCCCATGGTGTGGAATGGGTGAAGAGTTCTACAGACTCATCCATCTGTGGTTTGCTACAGTCAGTTGGGCAGTTAGCCAGTTGTGACGCGGGGGGAAGCATGGGTAATTGGGGTGTCACCTCTGTGGACTGTATTGCGTGTGATGTTGAGGTGGAGGAAGAAGAGGAGAGGGCACTGGAAGCAGAGCTTGCCATCCACTGGAGCACCTGGTCTTTCTGGGCTTTATCAACAAGACGCATCGCTGTGCGGCTGCCAAAGGAAGGGAGTGCAGTAGGCCGTTCACTAACATAAGTTGGCAGTTGTCTTTGGATAGGACCTGTTTGTGTTGGTTCACTAGTGCTTTCACTAACATTACCACGTACCCCACGTACACCTTGAACACCAAGCCTATTCCCCCTTCCACCGAGCCCTCTCTTTTTCCCACTTCTTGTTGGTCAGATACAGTGGTAGGAGCATGTAATTAACTAAAGAAAAATAATTTTTTTTCCTGTGCAATAGTTCAGCACACACCTGAATTTCAGCTATACTAAAGACAAGGTAAGATATGGCCTGCCGTATAACGTTACTAACAGACAAAAGAAATGTGTTAGTGTGCATGAGGCCGATAAAACCTACAAGATATTCTCCAAACAATTTCAAACTGAGATATCCCCTGCTGTATTACTTTAGGAACAGAAGAATTTTTTTTTTGGAACGCTGATCTGACCTGTTCTAAGCTCTCCACAGCCCCCACACTCACCAGGCACATGTCACCGCTCATCATACACTTGCACTATGCTAACAAAACTGTTCAAAACGCTGTGGTTCCCAGTATTCGCGGTCCCGCGCAAATTTGTCGAACTTTTCCGATCTTAAGAAAATTTGCTCGCCTTTGTGATCACGAATCCGAATGCGCCATATTCGTGCCGAATTTGAAACTTTTGAACATTGGCCGAACAAATTCGCTCAACACTATTTATGACACACACCACACACTCATTGACAGCCTCCAAAATTTTCATACCATAGTTATATTATGAATAAAGGTATACTGGAAAAAAAGAATAGAATAAGATACCTATCAATTGCTACAGCACATGCATATTAAGGCTATGTGCACACGAAGCGTTATTACTGCGTTTCCGCGGCGGTTTTTCTGCTGCGGAAACGCTTGTTAATAGGTCTGCCAACTATAGCAATGGTAATCCTGATGTGCTGTGCACATGATGCGGAAATTTCTGCTCAGGATTACCATTGGGGTAAAAACTGCAGCATGACCATTGTGCCGGCGTTTCCGCTGCAAATTCGCGCCCATTGACTTGAATTGAACTGCAGAAAATCCGCAGGTATAATATTTATTACTGCGGATTTGCTGCGTTTCAATTAAAGCCAATAGCCGTGAATTCGCAACGGAAACGCGGTGAGGGTGGTACCCAGGTTGGGAGAGGAGGACTACTACTCCTCTCATCCGACCGCCGCTCCCGCTGATAACAGTGAGAGTGTAGTCTGCTCTACCAAGCCGGAGTGCCAGCGGTAGTAAAAAAAAAAGAGAAAGAAAAGAAACCGTAAAAATTAAAAAAAAACACTATACTCACCTGTCCGGCATCCCCCGGTGTCCTTCTGGTCCTGGTCCCTGGCGATGTTCTCCTCCCAGTGGCCGGCGGTACACTGCGGGGAGCGCGCTCGATCCCTGCAGTGTACTGCGCTGCCAGGACCTGCGGTTACATGAGCGAGCAGCTGATCTTCAGAATGTTTCCATGGTGGTGAGCTCACCGGGGCTGATCAGCTGATCTTTAGCTGATGTGTAGCACCCCGAGGACTCGGCTGCTACAGGGGTATTGCACCTCAAACCAGAGGTGTGGTATTCCACTCCCGGGTAAGGATGGAGTGTGGGACTGAGCTCAGTAGCTGCATGCACTACATTCACCCCATTTCCGGGGGACAGATCAATGGTACTCCCACTAGATGAATGTGCAGGTACGACAGTGTCTGTCCCTGGCTGGAGTGGGGAGGGGGGTGGAACATCCCAGTAGTGTAGGGGCAGATAGGGGAGGGGCTCTGGGCATAGAGGTAGGAGCCCATTGGGTGCTAGTCACCTGGGCTCACACATAGAGGGAGTATATAAGGTGGGCACCATCTAGAGATAGGGTCAGTCAGTCAGTCAGTCAGTCAGTGAGTTCAGAGAGAGGGCTGACAGGGAGCTGTGGCTCCGGCTGGGCCCAGCTCCAGGGCCAGGCCTGAAGCAGAGAGAAGAGAGGCCCAGAGACGCAGGACAAGAGGGAACCCTGAGATCCCAGAAGAGACCAAAAAGGGTGAAGGGTTGGCAGTAAAGGGTACCGGATCCCAAGCTGGTGGAGGCAAACCATCCTTAGCCAGGAACCGGAGGTCGTGGACAAGTTTTGGCGCGACCCCTCGCCATATCCACCGGGAAGGCACGCCACATAGGGTCAGGAAAACCGGAGAGAGGTTTTGCCCCATAAGGCCCGAGGAAGCTGGACATAGGTGGGTCCCTGGTGAGGACGGCCTGTAGGAAGGACGAGAAGGGAGCTCAGGACCACGCTCTGGACTTGCCTGGGGGTTGGCCGAGTCCCGCACCTGGTGGACGCAGCACGACTCGGGTGGTCACTCAAGGCCGGAGTGACCGGAGCAACACCTGTGAGTAAAAACCCTGAAACTGCATCCCACGTCTCTGTGCCTCCTTACCGCACCATCACTACCACCATCATCTCTACACTATCTGCCCTGAGGCCGTACCCCTCCCGTTGGGGGTTATACCATCTACGCTGCACAACTATAACACCGGCCTCAGCGGACTGTCCTGCAGCGGCGGCTTCATCGCCGCATTCAACGGGTGGCGTAGTCGTCCAACATCTACTGCTACTACTCAGCCGCACAGTTTGACTCCCTGGGCACGGACCGGGTCACCGCCACGAGACTACTACCCCCATCTGATCCGGATCCGGCTAAGCTCCCCCGTGCGCGCGATGCCGCGCGAAGCAGCAGGCCCAGGGGCGCGTCAACTTTGGCGTAGTCGGCAGGATTACGTGCCCGCAACCACCGGGTACTGCGTGCCTGAAGAAAAGTTCATATTTACCGTAAGAAGAAGTCTCCCGCCAGTTCCGGAGGGTCCCCGCCATCGGATGCCATCTCGGGTCGTTTCCCGCCGGTTGCCCGCCATCTGCAGCCTTTTCCCGCCATCTACGGAGTTTCCCGCCATTGGGAGGCGATTCCCGCCGTCTGAGACGATTTCCCGCCCTGGCAGAGCGGACGCCATTATGGGCGTGCCAGAGGGTGGCAAGAGACCACCTCCCATCGTGGGCCTGGTCCCAGAAGAGCGCCAAAAGCGGAGACCGCCCCCACCAGCAGGGACTGCAATGATAGAGATGTCCATCAGAGGAGGGGTCTGCCCCTGGAACTGACAATCACCAAGTTGCCCCGGGACCACCCAAAAGATGGGCGGATCCAGAACAAAAGAGAGAGGATGGGTGCAGCCTGGAGGAGTCTGGAAAGATCGCACCCGGAGATGGAGGGAGAGTCAGGCAGCACCGACCCTCTGGTCAGGAGCCTGTTGCAGGCCGCCACCCCAGAAGGCCTGGTGGAGATCCTGGCACAGCTCCCCAAAGATCGGGAGCATGCACAGACCGCACTGGAGGGCTTGGCTCGGAAGATGGCCCGAGTGCAACAAGAAGTGCTGGCCGAATGGAGCAGAGAAATGGCCCTGCAGGCTGGAACCCGCCAGCAAAGAACGCCACCCGGGACGAGGAGCCTGTCTGCCTCTGAGGATGGTGCAGGAGGGACGAAGGCCGGAGACGACGCCGTGGAAGGAGCTGAAGAGACGGAAGCAGGTAAAGGGGACGTCACCACCCCAAGCCTAGTAGCAGTAAGCCTGCCCCAGCTCCCCGTCGCAGAGCCCGAAGTCCCACCGACCGTGCCCGTTACTGCACCGCCACCACTCCAAGCTAGGCCTCAAGCGGCAGGAGCCGCGGCCGCGGCCCCTGTGACGTCACGCGCCTCAATCCAGAGCGCGGCCAAGCAGGAAACGCCACCGGCCTGGTCGCAAGGTCGAGTACCCCCGGGCGCCGCAGTTCCAACAGCGCCCTCTACCTCCACTAAACCATCGGCCTGGTCGCAAGATCGAGTACCCCCGGGCGCCGCAGTCTCCACAGCGCCCTTCACCTTCAGGGTGCCGCCGGCCTGGTCGCAAGGCCTGGTGAATCCGGGCGCCGCTGCCACCACCGCGCCCTCGACCTTCAAAGTGCCACCCTTGGGTGAAGACTTGTTCGCCCAGCATACTTGCCCGGATGGGCAGCCCTTTGAGTGGCCTCCGGAGTACACCACTCCCCGACTCCGGAAGGAATGGCCTCTGTGTGAGCCCCTGATTCCGGCTCCGGCGCCCGCCAAGATCACCCCACTCCCGTTGGAGGAGGCGCAGTTCGCATGGGACCCCACCGGAGAAAACCTCATCGGGTTCACCCAAGAGACCCGGGCGGCCGCAGCCCAGCGTGCGGAGTGCTGCCTGCAACAACTGGAGGTCTTCGACAGGGAACGGCGAGAGAGGCGGGTCCGCGAGGAGCGGCTGCAAGTCCAGAGTGCGGAGCAGAAGCGCCGGACCCGGCGAAACCCCCGTGCAGCCCACGGTCCCCGCGCCACCGGGACTGTAATCAAGTTCCAACTGGAGCACGGTTGGGGCTTTATCAGGGATCACAGAACCCCCGGCGACGTCTTTGTTACCCGCAGGGATGTCGAGTCCCACCTGCCAGAGGGACACCGAGGACGTGACCTTTACCCGGGTGACGAGGTCACCTTCACCCGGCATCAGTGTGCTAAGGGACCATATGCTCTTCATGTGCACCGGTTGACCGAGGAAGAGCTACGGTATGAAGAAGAACAAGAGGACTCGGACGGGTCTGAAGACTACCCGCGAGAAGGAGCCGGAGGACGCCGTTACTGAAGTACGGTAAAGTGGAACTGTAAATAGTTACCCGTTAGGGTACAAGGGCTGCTGCTAATTAAAATATGGTCCCCGTTGGGACTAGTGAACTGTTACCCGTGTGTCCCCATCCCTAACCAGGCTGAGGACTGTGAGCAGCCATTTCCCTATTCCCCACTGGCCGAGGACTGAGAGCGGCCATACCATGTAAATAGTTGCGCTTCCCAAAGCGCCCCCTTTTGGTTTTATAAAGAACTGTTTTTTTTTCTTTTCTACCAGTGACTGTTGCACTTTACCCGGTCACAAGTTGCACCGTGGCCGGAGGTACGAGAACATTTTATATGGAAAAGTTTTATATCCAAAAATTTATATATGCTGATAATGTTTATAATGTTTTATATGTTAGTGTATATTTTAAAAGTTTGTATGTTTTGGTATGTTTTATTCTTTTACAGCCCGAGGACGTGCTGTGATTTACCAGGGGGGAATGTAGCACCCCGAGGACTCGGCTGCTACAGGGGTATTGCACCTCAAACCAGAGGTGTGGTATTCCACTCCCGGGTAAGGATGGAGTGTGGGACTGAGCTCAGTAGCTGCATGCACTACATTCACCCCATTTCCGGGGGACAGATCAATGGTACTCCCACTAGATGAATGTGCAGGTACGACAGTGTCTGTCCCTGGCTGGAGTGGGGAGGGGGGTGGAACATCCCAGTAGTGTAGGGGCAGATAGGGGAGGGGCTCTGGGCATAGAGGTAGGAGCCCATTGGGTGCTAGTCACCTGGGCTCACACATAGAGGGAGTATATAAGGTGGGCACCATCTAGAGATAGGGTCAGTCAGTCAGTCAGTCAGTCAGTGAGTTCAGAGAGAGGGCTGACAGGGAGCTGTGGCTCCGGCTGGGCCCAGCTCCAGGGCCAGGCCTGAAGCAGAGAGAAGAGAGGCCCAGAGACGCAGGACAAGAGGGAACCCTGAGATCCCAGAAGAGACCAAAAAGGGTGAAGGGTTGGCAGTAAAGGGTACCGGATCCCAAGCTGGTGGAGGCAAACCATCCTTAGCCAGGAACCGGAGGTCGTGGACAAGTTTTGGCGCGACCCCTCGCCATACCACCGGGAAGGCACGCCACATAGGGTCAGGAAAACCGGAGAGAGGTTTTGCCCCATAAGGCCCGAGGAAGCTGGACATAGGTGGGTCCCTGGTGAGGACGGCCTGTAGGAAGGACGAGAAGGGAGCTCAGGACCACGCTCTGGACTTGCCTGGGGGTTGGCCGAGTCCCGCACCTGGTGGACGCAACACGACTCGTGTGGTCACTCAAGGCCGGAGTGACCGGAGCAACACCTGTGAGTAAAAACCCTGAAACTGCATCCCACGTCTCTGTGCCTCCTTACCGCACCATCACTACCACCATCATCTCTACACTATCTGCCCTGAGGCCGTACCCCTCCCGTTGGGGGTTATACCATCTACGCTGCACAACTATAACACCGGCCTCAGCGGACTGTCCTGCAGCGGCGGCTTCATCGCCGCATTCAACGGGTGGCGTAGTCGTCCAACATCTACTGCTACTACTCAGCCGCACAGTTTGACTCCCTGGGCACGGACCGGGTCACCGCCACGAGACTACTACCCCCATCTGATCCGGATCCGGGTAAGCTCCCCCGTGCGCGCGATGCCGCGCGAAGCAGCAGGCCCAGGGGCGCGTCAGATGAACCACAGTGACCTCACTCCTGCAGCAGCAATGTACACTGACAGGAGTGATTTTATACTCCTATCAGTATACATTGCTGTCTTCTACAGCAGTGACATCAGTGATTGAACGTGCGGGCAGCGTTCCCAGCAGACACGTGTGACTGCTATAGGAAGAACCGCATGTCCTGGGTGAAGTCTACCATAAGCCAGCAAGTGACACCGGACAAGATGGAGGACCTGCTCAAGCATCTCTTGCAGGCTCAGCAAACGCAGCATCAACAGTAGATGGCGCAACAGCAGATGGCGCAACACGAGACCAACAAATTGCTGATGCAGCAGCTCCAGCTGCAGGCCCAACAGGACCAGTGCCGACAACAACAGCAGCAGATCAATTTTCTAACAGAGGTGATCTGTGGCTCGGCAACAGCTCTGACAACAAGGTCAGTGGGCAATTTTTCCATCCGGAAGGCGGTAAGGGGAGCCCTGCAGAAAATGACCCCGGGGGATGATATAGAGGCCTTTCTGACGGTGTTTGAAAGGGTCGCCGAGAGAGAGAGACTTCCGCCAGAGCAGTGGGCAGAGGTGCTGGCACCATACCTGACGGGGGAGCCCCAGAAAGCGTACTATGATCTAGCTTTGCAGGACGCTAAGGAGTATGACAAGCTAAAGACTGAGATTCTGGCTTGCTTATGGGTGATGATGACTGTCAGGGCACAGCGGGTCCACCACTGGGAGTATTACTGGGATAAACCCCCTCACTCCCAAATGTTTGACCTGTTTCACCTTGTCCAGAAGTGGCTGCAGCCGGAGTTTGCTATGCCTGCGCAGATGGTGGAACGCCATATAGCCGCCTGTTGTCCCCTGACTCCCGAGCAGATGGACTGCAGCATGGGACGCCGTTGTTCATATTACGCATATCTGGCCTGCAGTGTGAACTGTCCACCCAGCAAGGGGCCACAAGCATGTCCCGTGAAATTGAACGGGCGGCAGATAACAGGGCTGCTAGACTCTGGGAGTCTGGTGACCCTTGTGAGGGCCACTCTTCCTCTCCAACTGATACCGGGGAAAAAGTCGGCGTATACATGGCGATGCTAAGGACTACCCCATGGCCAGAGTGGATATTGAAGCAGCCGACGGTACTGAGTCCCACGAGGTTGTCGTCGTTCAAGACTTGTTGCACCCTATTATTATAGGCCGGGAATTCTGTTTATTCTGGGATATGTGGAGGAAGGGTTCAGGGTTCGCTAGCATGGTGAAGAAACCAGGTAACCCTGAAGGGATATCACCACACCCAGAGTCTGACGGTTTTCCTTTTGTGTCCTTGTGGGGGATGAGGAGGTGGTGTCCCCTGACTCTAACATTCCTGAGTTAGGTGTGACCAGCGAGAATTTTGGGTCTGCCCAACATAGGTACCTAACTTTGAAGGAAGCCTTCAATAATGTCATGGTCATAAATGGAGTGGCACAGGAGCCCGGGGCTGACACCAGGTTTCCCTATTTCATGACAAGTGGGGAATTGTTGTACCGAGTCACGAAAGTGAAGGAAGAGCTGGTGGAGCAGTTAATAGTGACAGATCCCTATAGATGGAAGGTGTTGGCTATGGTCATTTGTATATCTTGGGGGGACATCTAGAGGTGGAAAAAACACAGGAACGGATTATGCAAAGGTTCTATTGGTCCAGGTGTCACCGAGAAATATTAAAGTATTGCAGTTCCTGCCTACGTGCCAGTTAGCCGCCCCCACCTCTCACTTTCGAAGTCCCCCTCGTGCCATTGCCCATTATTGAAGTGTCGGTCGAGAGAATCGCCATAGACTTGGTTGGTGCCCTGGTTAAATCTGCTCGCGGGCATCAATATATCTTGGTCATCATGGACTATGCCACATGCTATCCGAAAGCAATTCCCCTGTGAAACTCCTCCGCAAAGAGTATAGCTCGCGAATTGGTACACATTTTTTCCTGGACAGGTTTACCAAGGGAGATTTTGACCTACCAGGGAACACCTTTTATGAGTAAGGTGATAAGGGAGTTATGCAAGGTCTTGCAAATCTCCCAACTGAGGACTTCAGTGTACCATCCTCAGACAGATGGCCTGGTGGAAAGATTTAATAAAACGCTAAAGAATATGCTGAGGAAGGACATAGAAAAAGATGGTAGACTGTCTCATCTCGTATCTGTAGTTCTCCATTCGAGAGGTTCCACAAGGCCTCTACGGGGTTTACTTTCTGGCCCGTTTATGAAGCCAATAAACCGTACTGGAGATTTAAAGGAACGTGCCTCATGTTTGCCTCACATTGCACCTGAGTGAGTACAATCCCTATACTAGGTTAAAAAGAGCAGCTCACAGCTGCCGCATAAATTTCATGAATGGAAATGCTAATGAAGATTGGGCGAATGGGATTAGCTTACATCTAGCTCTTTTGTTTAGTGATGACAAGGTGTCAATCAGACCCTTTCATCATCAAAACTAATTAAAGTAAAGTAAAGAGTTAAATAAATACACAGACACAGAGCAAACACTTTATTTGAAATACAACAGACACATTCTTTAATCATTTAAATTAACCAATATACTCACCCCAGTTCTGACTGTAATCCAAGGGTTTAAGCAATGTCCCACCAAATAACTTTATGTAGCTTTAAAAAGCATTCATTGATGTACAAAAACGCTTCAAAAACTGCATCAAAAAAGTGCAAAAAACGCGTCAAAACCGCACAGTTTTATCTGCCAAGGAGATGCAGAAACGCTCAGGAAATTTCTACTTCAAATCCTGACCGTGCGCACATAGCCTAACGCACAAAAAAAAAAAAATACATCTTTTTTTTGCCTGAAACAAAAGTGGAGCCTGTTGTGCGTTTCCTTCTGTGCAAAAACAATTTAACCCCTTAGTGACCAATAGACGTCTTTTTACTGACCTGTGATATAAGAGACTAGCGTTCCCCAACAGGTGACTATCCTGTAACTGTCACTTGTACACTATAGCTGACTACTTGCTGCATCAGCCACGATCAGTGTTGGCACCGACCATGGACATTTAACCCTTTATATTCTGCTGTCAATAGTGACTACAGAATCTAAATAGTTAACTGAGTGTGGGGGCTCCCTCTTTAACCTCATTGGCACCCTGAGACCTTGATTGTGTGGTCCTGATGTTTTCCTTGGTAGTTCATGGCCAAGTAACAGCCTTACAGTCTTACGATTCTAGCGGCCTGTTCAGAAGTTATCAAAATTTAGATGGTAAAAATAAACTTTTTCATTCTTGGCATGTCACTTTCCATTATTTCATGAAAAGAACTAGAAGGGTTAATGAACTACCTGAAAGCAATTTTAAATACGTTGAGGGGTGCAGTTTTTAAAATGGTATCACTTTTGGGTGGTTTCCAACATATAGGATCCCCAAAGTCACTTCAAAACTGAACAGGTCCCTATAAAAATACGTTTTGTAAATTTTCTTGGAAAAATGAAAAATTACTGCTACATTTTTAAACCTTCTAAAATGTTAACAAACTAAAACAACACTTTACAAATGGTGCTGATTTAAAGCAAACATGTGGGAAATGTTATTTATTAATGTTTTTGTGCGGTATGACTATTGGGATTAAAGGGATAATCATGAAAATTGCAATTTTAAAAACATTTTTTTTTGTCAAATTTCTGATATTTTTATAAATAAACTCAAAACATATTAACCTAAATTTACCTTTATTACTGTAGAAAGTATCATGTGTCACAAAAAAAAAAACAATCTCAAAATCAATGGGATATGATGAAGCATTCCAGAGTTATTACCACATAAAGTGATAGTGGTCAGATTTTAAAAAAATTGGTCCGATCACTAAGGGGTTAAGAAATCATTGTGCTGCCACTGGTGGGATAGTTTGTTTTATTTTTTAACTAAACAATATGTATATTAACACATATAGGATTTCATTGATATGAGAAACAACCAACCTACTTTGGAAAACTTTTGAGAGATATTTTTCACTTAGCAAGAACAGAAAAAACTGTTCTGAAGCTTCCGAATAGCTCATAGAGGTTCAGAACATATAAGGATCTATATAAAAGATGCCATTGACCTTCGCTTCATGATTGTAATAATGCTTAGTCTCAGACGTGTAGAGAATGTTCCACTATTTTTTATCGCATTATTGCACATCTCTTCTGCCATTAACATAAGTCACATTTTTTTTTAAGTGGTTTTCCATCAGAAACAGAATTGTTGCCATGGAGACCTAACAGCATAATATATGTGCTCTAAATATAACAATAAGGCAGTTCACATGGCCGAAGATCGCTTTGTGCAGGTGCTACATGGCAGAGTAATGCACTTGAATTGGGTTGTATTTTGACTCCTATGATAATGCAACAAACAGTCGCCAAAAGTCACAACTAGTTGGATTTTTACAACTTACATGTAGCAGCATAATTTCACAATCTTTGGCCGTGCGCCCCCTGTTGTGGCCAAAGTCCCCATCTAACCCCAGGCTAAAATATACACAGAGCAATGTTCCACCCAGGACTAGGCAGCGTGCCTAATACAACAGTATAAATTGTGTGTTGTGTGATACCATTACTTTATCTGTGACATTTTATCTCTTTCTGGCATTCGACATATGTGTACATCAGTATGAAAAGAACTTTTCACTAACTTGACCTACATGTACAGTACAGACCAAAAGTTTGGACACACCTTCTCATTTAAAGATTTTTCTGTATTTTCATGAATATGAAATTGTACATTCACACTGAAGGCATCAAAACTATGAATTAACACATGTGGAATTATATACTTAACAAAAAAGTGTGAAACAACTGAAAATATGTCTTATATTCTAGGTTCTTCAAAGTAGCTACCTTTTGCTTTGATGACTGCTTTGTACACTCTTGGCATTCTCTTGATGAGCTTCAAGAGGTAATCACCGGAAATGGTCTTCCAACAATCTTGAAGGAGTTCCCAGAGATGCTTAGCACTTGTTGGCCCTTTTGTATTCACTCTACGATCCAGCTCACCCCAAACCATCTCGATTGGGTTCAGGTCTGGTGACTGTGGAGGCCAGGTCATCTGGCGTAGCACCCCATCACTCTCCTTCTTGGTCAAATAGCCATAACGCAGCCTGGAGGTGTGTTTGGGGTCATTGTCCTGTTGAAAAATATATGATTGTCCAATTAAACGCAAACCGGATGGAATAGCATGCCGCTGCAATATGCTGTGGTAGCCATGCTGGTTCAGTATGCCTTCAATTTTGAATAAATCCCCAACAGTGTCACCAGCAAAGCACCCCCACACCATCACGCCTCCTCCTCCATGCTTCCTGGTGGGAACCAGGCATGTAGAGTCTATCCGTTCACCTTTTCTGCGCCACACAAAGACACGGTGGTTGGAACCAAAGATCTCAAATTTGGACTCATCAGACCAAAGCACAGATTTCCACTGGTCTAATGTCCATTCCTTGTGTTCTTTAGCCCAAACAAGTCTCTTCTGCTTGTTGCCTGTCCTTAGCAGTGGTTTCCTAGCAGCTATTTTACCATGAAGGCCTGCTGCACAAAGTCTCCTCTTAACAGTTGTTGTAGAGTTGTGTCTGCTGCTAGAACTCTGTGTGGCATTGACCTGGTCTCTAATCTGAGCTGCTGTTAACCTGCGATTTCTGAGGCTGGTGACTCGGATAAACTTATCCTCAGAAGCAGAGCTGACTCTTGGTCTTCCTTTCCTGGGGCGGTCCTCGTGTAAGCCAGTTTCTTTGTAACACTTGATGGTTTTTGCAACGGCACTTGGGGACACTTTCAAAGTTTGCCCAATTTTTCGGACTGACTGATCTTCATTTCTTTAATGATGGCCACTCGTTTTTCTTTACTTAGCTGCTTTTTTCTTGCCATAATACAAATTCTAACAGTCTATTCAGTAGGACTATTAGCTGTGTATCCACCTGACTTCTGCACAACACAACTGATGGTCCCAACCCCATTTATAAGGCAAGAAATCCCACTTATTAAACCTGAGAGGGCACACTTGTGAAGTGAAAACCATTTCCAGTGACTACCTCTTGAAGCTCATCAAGAGAATGCCAAGAGTGTGCAAAGCAGTCATCAAAGCAAAAGGTGGCTACTTTGAAGAACCTAGAATATAAGACACATTTTCAGTTGTTGCACACTTTTTTGTTAAGTATATAATTCCACATGTGTTAATTCATAGTTTTGATGCCTTCAGTGTGAATGTACAATTTTCATAGTCATGAAAATACAGAAAAATCTTTAAATGAGAGGGTGTGTCCAAACCTTTGGTCTGTACTGTACGTCATGGTGTTCTAGTAAGAAGAGGAGCTGTGCTTCCTTGATGACAGTGGGAGTCTGGCTGGAACTGTCAGCCGGGAACAGAAATTACTCCAATGCTGGCAACTTTACTACTCCAATGTTGCAGTCAATGAAAAGTTCAAAAATATTAAAGAAAACCTCTTTGCTAGTGATCTTGTGGATGTTCGGGTCCAGCGGGTTTGGCCGAATATTTAAAAAAAGTTTGATTCAGGTACCAGAATGGTGACAGCACAGGAAACAAGGGCTCTGATTGGCAGCAAGATTGTTTCTGCTGGTTAGAGGGTGGCGATTCCCACTGTGACAGATGACAGCATTTGAGCCAGTAGCTCTGACCCGAGGTAAAAAGGTTACTGCCAGTCACAGGGAGTGGCTGATGAGAGTACAACTCTCAACATCCTACGCCTGCTCTCACTGATAGCAGAGAGAGCAGGCGAGGCTGATGAGACTGGGTTTGTGCAATAAATAAATGAATGAAATGATGTGGGGTCCCCTCATTTTTGACAACCAGCCAGCTAGGGGCTGGTATTCTGAGACAGGGAAGGGGCTATAAGTATTGGCCCTCCCCAGCATAAAAATAGCAGCCTGCAGCCTCCCCAGAGAAGGCATATCTATTATATTCGCCAATTCTGGAGCTTTGCCTGACTCTTCCCACTTGCCCTGGTGCGATGGTAAGTGGGGTAATAGGTTTGTTGTCGATGTAAGCTGTTTTTTTGTCGCTGACATCAAGCGGGCAGGTTAGTAATTCAGAGGCATCTATAAGACACCCCCCCTTTCTAACTCAATAGTGAAATGTAACGAAGACATAGAGAAAAGTCCTTTAATTGAATGAAAGACACAGACTCCTTTATTTTGAATAAAAACTCCCCACCCTCTTTTACCCATTTATTCACAAAAAAATAAAAATAAAAAAGCAAAGTTATACTCACCTTTCTGGCTATAATCCATGGATGCCCATGTCCCACTGTAAAAGACAAAAAAATAGTGAAAAAAACATATTCCTCACCATCCGACGACGATCCGGATGATTTGGAGAGCGGTCACATTAGTGACGCGACCGCTCTCCACACCAGCCTTTATTGCTTTTGTCTTTTACAGTGGGACATGGGCATCAATGGATTATCGGCGGAAATGTGAGTAGAACTCTGCTTTTTTATTTTTTGTGAATAAATGGGAAAAGAGAATGGGGACTTTTTATTTAAAATAAAGGTGTCAGTGTCTTTCTTTCAATGAAATGACTCTGTCTGTTTTTTTATTACATTTCACTATGGGGTTAGTAATGGGGGCGTGTTATAGAAGACTCTTCATTACTAACCTGTGGGCTTGATGTCAGCGGCCATAAAACAGCTGACATCAACCCCAAACCTATTACCCCACTAGCAACCGCACCAGGGCAACTGGGAAAAGCTGGGAAAAGCACCAGAGTTGGCGCATATAATAGATCCGCCTTTTCTGGGGAGGCTGAAGGCTGCTATTTTTAGGCTGGAGAGGGCCAATATCCATGATCTCTTCCCAGTCTGAGAATGCCAGCCCCCAGCTGTCTGCTTTAGCTTGGCAGGTTGGCAAAAATTGGGGGGACACCACGCTGTTTTTTACATAATTTATCATTTACAATCATTTAAAAAAACGGCGTGGGACCCCCTCTATTCTTGACAACCATTCATGATAAATCTGAGAACTGGGGGCTGCAGCCCACAGCTGTCAGTTTTGCTTATGCTGGTTATCAAAAATAGAAGAGACCCCACGTCATTTTTTTAATTTATTTATTGCACAGTCGCCGGGCTGATGAATACCCTCATCACCCTCGCATGCTCTTGCTTCTATCGGTGGGAACAGGCATAGGATGATGAAAGTAGTACTCTCATCAGCTGACACCTGTGACCAGTGGTAACTTTTTCACCGCCAGTCAGAGCTGCTGGCTCACATGCTGTCTGCCATCTGACACCGTGGGAACCGCAGGGCTCTGACTGTCAGTAATGAACTTACCGTCGATCAGAGTCTCCGGTGATTCTCGTGCTGTCACACAGATGACAGCATGGGAAGACCCCAATCTTTACTGTTCGGGTCCGCCCATCACTACTCTTTGCACCATAAAAAAAATAATTTAGTGTGTCAAAAAACTAAAGTAAAGAATGGACACATATAATAACAGGAATCGCCGCGTGCATAAGAATCTGAACTATGACATTATCACATTATTTAATCTATACAATTAACAGAATATAAATTTTATAGCATTAATGATTAGTGATGAGCGAGCATTAAAATTCTCGGGTACTCGTTGCTCGGGTCGAGCAAATTGGAATACTCGAGTGCTCGGTCCGAGTAACGAGCCCAATGTAAGTGTATGGGAAACTCGAGCATTTTTCTGGTGGGCTCCCCCCCCCGGCGGTCTGCAGAGGGCCTAAAAATTGCCCAAATCGATGGGAACAGTTCTCAAATGGCAAGGGAATAGAATGGGGAAGACCCCTGGAAGCATCTCTGACTCCCTAGTCACTGCTAATATATCAAAATTTATAATAATCAAGAATGTAAATGTGTCTAATTTTGAATAAACCTACATGTATGACACAAGAACTAGAAGAATATACCAATATAAAATATATAGTTTTATTATTATCAATTAAAAAAGACTCATGATATATAAAGTGTAAATGGAGGGATACACAACTAAAATGAAGGGGTACCTGGGAAGATCAGTATATTAGTACATGATAAGATTTATGTGCCTGGACATTGTAAACTTTGAGTACATTCCATATAATAATTACATAATAATAAAGTGCAATGTGCCCAAATACATTGTATAAGACGAACTCAATATACACAAGATGCCATAGATGTTAATTAAATAAATAAATACCATAAAGATGAAAAGATAATAATAGATAAAGTGAACCAAGCAATTAGTGAAAATAAGAGTAAGATGTGTACTGACCCAGGTGTCCCCAATCCAACGCGCGTTTCGCCGGAGCTTTGTCGAGGATAAAGACAGAAAGAGGGGAGGAGGTATTTAATGGGAGCCGAGCCAATCACCTGCTGTATTTCAAATATGCACACCTGTGTGTGCTTTGAACCATGGCGCCATGGGAGTGACACTCTGTTCCACCCTGCTGAGCCGCGACTCAACGAGAGCGCAGGACAGGAGGAGGGAGTCGGGTGTCGGCGTGCGCTCCACAGTGGAACGCACAAACCGGAAGTGATGAGATGATCGTCATAATGAGTGTCATATCCGGAAATGCGTTCCTCCGTGGAACGCGCCGCCACCAAAGAGGGAGTCGGGTGTCATCGTGCGCTCCACAGTGGAACGCACAGACCGGAAGTGACACACCAACCATTATAGTGGGCGTCATATCCGGGAATGCGCTCCACCGTGGAACGCACCACTGTCAGAAAGAAGTGAAAAAGTGAATGAATCCTGAGTGAAAGAAGAAGAAATATGAAAAGGTGAGAAAAAAATCAGCGAGAAACTCAAAAAGTGAAAAAAGTGACGAGAAAAAGACAAAGTGAGTGAAGAGTAAATATTTATATATGTCTATCCATATATGTTAGAAAGGATCGTGAATGTGTAAATATAATACGTTGATCAAGTGACAGTTTCCTAATAGTGCAACAATTACTTGACAGAGTGACAATACTATCCTACATGAGTCATATAACAACAGTCCATACCACTTATTTAGAAAAATTACCGCGCCGTATAGAGTATAAATAACAGTGTAATAATTTATGAGAACAGAAAAAAATACAGAAAATACAAGAAGTACGATGCATCGGCTCCAACACGTGACTGCTGTGGAAAGATATTCGGGCGAAAGAACTAAAAAAGAAGATAAAGAGGAAACCAATAAGTGACAATTAAAATACTATAAAAACAAAATGATAATATAAAAATAGAACTACATTTAAGAACTCTCAACTTTACAAGAAGGGGGTGAAATTATTCGTTTCATTAAGGCCATATGGTGCTACAGTGTTCAAGGTAGTGATCCACCTAGTCTCTCTCTGTGCCAGTGTTTTCTTCCAGTTGCCACCCCTGGCCCCAGGATAAACTCTATCTATGCCACTTACCTTAAGTCCTGAGGGGTCGCAGCCATGGAACATTTTGAAGGGCCGAGGTAGTGTCTTTAGATGGTCCAAGTTCTCCACTTCCCTGGCTGCCTTAATGTCTAAAACATGTTCCCTTGTGCGTCGCCGTAGTTCCCTTGATGTTAGGCCGATATATATTTTGCCACAGGGGCATTTGGCACTATAAATAACTCCAATAGTGGTACATGTTATACTGTGGGTGATCCTAAATTCCTTGGACTGGTTAGAGTTGGAAAAGACTTTTGTGGATTCAATGTTCTCACAGGCTACACATGAGCCACATGGTCGGCATCCCCACACTGGGCCTTTTGATCCAAAGAGGGCACAGGTCTTGTTTGGTTCCAAATGGCTATGTACCAAGGAGTCTTTCAAATTTTTAGAGCGACGATATGTAATCATAGGATTAGAGGGTAAGTATTTATTCAGTGTTGGATCGATTTTTAACACCGTCCAGTATTTTCTTAGAGCCCGCCACATCTCACCATTTCTTGCATTATATGTCGAAATAAATCGTACTATGTCATCCGTGCTCTTGGTTTTTCCACGATATAAAAGATCTTTTCTCTTCAAGAATTTTGCATGTCGGTAACGTCGATATATAGTCCGATCATTATATCCTCTGTTCCGGAATCTCATGGAAAGGTCAAGAGCTTGTTTTTCAAATTTCACGTCATTTGAGCAGATACGCCGCATTCGTATGAATTGGCCAGTAGGAATGTTCTTAATAAGATTTTTTGGGTGAGAAGATGTCGCGTGAAGTAATGCATTCGTAGAAGTAGATTTGTGAAATGCGTCCGTTTGAATAAAACCATTGGAGTCAATCTCCAAGAGGACATCAAGATACTCAATTCTTTCCCTGCCCATCTTAGAAGTCAATTTGATGTTGCGTTCATTTCTATTAAGCAGATTTATCAGAGACGTGACATCCTCAGCCGAACCCTGCCATAAGAAAAATATATCATCTATATATCTGCCCCAATATAGAATCTTGTTGGTAAGGGGCAGCGGATTAGTCATAAAGATCTCCCTCTCCCACAGCCCCAGGAATAGGTTAGCATATGAGGGGGCACAGGCCGCCCCCATTGCTGTACCCCGGAGCTGTAGGAAGAAGAAGTCTTGAAACAGAAAAAAATTATGACTCAATACAAAACGTAATAGTTGTAGTATAAGTATTTGAAAATTAATCTCGTAGTTTGACATAGTGAGAAACACTTGTACTGCCTGCAGGCCGTCCTCATGGTCAATAGAGGTGTAAAGTGATTCCACATCGCATGTGACCATGAGGACATCCTTGTCCACCTGTAATCCATCCACCTTTCTCAGAAAGTCAGTAGTGTCCTGAATGAAAGAAGGCAGAGTATGAACCAAAGGGCTTAATATGTGGTCAATGAATCTACAAATTGGTTCGCAAAAATTATCTATACGTGAAATAATGGGCCTACCTGGAGGGTTGGTCACATTTTTATGGACTTTTGGTAATAGATAGAATGTAGCAATGCGAGGTTCTTTTTTAAAAAGATAGTCACATTCCTTTTTCGTCAGGATGCCTGTGGTTTCTGCTTTTTCCAAAATAGTGCGTAGTTCGGCCTGGTATTTGGACAAGGGATTAAACGTAAGTTTTTATAAGTTTTTCCGTCCCCCAGTTGCTTTCTAACTTCTCGTATATATAGAGAAGATGGCCATAGCACAACATTGCCCCCCTTGTCCAAGGGTTTTATGATTGTATCCTGTAATTGTTGAAGTTCTTTAATAGCCTTCCTCTCCTCTTTAGTACAGTTGTCATAGGGGAGGGATGAAGATATTTTTTTAAATTCTTCATCAACCAATCGGACAGAGGTCAATGTTGGGGTACATGGATATAGGTGGAAATCTTTGGGATTTCGGAATAATGGAAGCGGGCAACTTACTGGTTTTATTGTAATTCTGTTCATCCAGTAGGCTCTGAAGGACGTTTACTGCTTCCTGTTCTTCTGCAGTAGGAAATAAAGCAACATCAACAGTTCTATCAAATATCTTTCTAAAAATCAATTTTTGTGCAAACAGGTGAAGATCTTTCAAGGCAGTGAAGTAATCAAAACCGGTTGTCGGTGAGAATGACAGGCCCTTACTAAGGACATCATATTGTGTTTGGGTAAGAACATGCTGGGAAAGGTTAATTACCTTCATGGAATTAGAGATGGTATCAGAGTCGTCCTGAATGTAGTCCCTCGATTTGGTTTTTTTGGACCCAACATTTCTAAATCCAAGTCTAGTGTTGTATTGAGTGCTTCTGGGAGGTGATCTCAATGGTTCACTATCCGTTGATATGGCCGATGATATGGAGGGTTTACGTTCGCCACGGGAGTATTGGAAGTTTTTCCATTTGTACATTTTATTATTTTCTTTGTCTTGGCAATCTCTTTGATATTTAGATGTCTTTGTGATTTTGATTTGTTTCTCCCATAATAGAAAGTTTTCCTCCATGTCACTGTAGAATTTTTCCCATTCCTCCTTTGGGATAAAGGATTTCAATTTATCTTGGAGTGTGTTAATTTCTTGATCTATTTCAGCTAAAGTACTACTGTTCTTCTTGATGATCAAATTCAAAAAGTTATTGGAACACGTATTGCAAATCTCCTCCCACTGGGATGAGAATTCTGAATCATCCCTGCCATATGAGGGAAATACTTGAACCCTGAGGCCCCGTGGAATAAGGCTTTCCTCCAAGTACTGTTCAAGCGTAAATCTGTTCCACCATACTTTAAGGTGGCGATGATATAGTAGTTTGAGAGAATTTTTTACATTATGTGTAGTTCTATCATTGGAAACAATTTGTGTACCCTTCCCTTTAAAAACTGACAACGCTTGGCTATGCCAAGTTGCCTCTTTGGCTTGAAAATCCATGTTAGGATAGTGCCAAAACCTCTGTAAAAAATACAGGAACAAGCAAATATATCAAAATTTATAATAATCAAGAATGTAAATGTGTCTAATTTTGAATAAACCTACATGTATGACACAAGAACTAGAAGAATATACCAATATAAAATATATAGTTTTATTATTATCAATTAAAAAAGACTCATGATATATAAAGTGTAAATGGAGGGATACACAACTAAAATGAAGGGGTACCTGGGAAGATCAGTATATTAGTACATGATAAGATTTATGTGCCTGGACATTGTAAACTTTGAGTACATTCCATATAATAATTATATAATAATAAAGTGCAATGTGCCCAAATACATTGTATAAGACGAACTCAATATACACAAGATGCCATAGATGTTAATTAAATAAATAAATACCATAAAGATGAAAAGATAATAATAGATAAAGTGAACCAAGCAATTAGTGAAAATAAGAGTAAGATGTGTACTGACCCAGGTGGCCCCAATCCAATGCGCGTTTCGCCGGAGCTTTGTCGAGGATAAAGACAGAAAGAGGGGAGGAGGTATTTAATGGGAGCCGAGCCAATCACCTGCTGTATTTCAAATATGCACACCTGTGTGTGCTTTGAACCATGGCGCCATGGGAGTGACACTCTGTTCCACCCTGCTGAGCCGCGACTCAACGAGAGCGCAGGACAGGAGGAGGGAGTCGGGTGTCGGCGTTCTATTTTTATATTATCATTTTGTTTTTATAGTATTTTAATTGTCACTTATTGGTTTCCTCTTTATCTTCTTTTTTAGTTCTTTCGCCCGAATATCTTTCCACAGCAGTCACGTGTTGGAGCCGATGCATCGTACTTCTTGTATTTTTTGTATTTTTTTCTGTTCTCATAAATTATTACACTGTTATTTATACTCTATACGGCGCGGTAATTTTTCTAAATAAGTGGTATGGACTGTTGTTATATGACTCATGTAGGATAGTATTGTCACTCTGTCAAGTAATTGTTGCACTATTAGGAAACTGTCACTTGATCAACGTATTATATTTACACATTCACGATCCTTTCTAACATATATGGATAGACATATATAAATATTTACTCTTCACTCACTTTGTCTTTTTCTCGTCACTTTTTTCACTTTTTGAGTTTCTCGCTGATTTTTTTCTCACCTTTTCATATTTCTTCTTCTTTCACTCAGGATTCATTCACTTTTTCACTTCTTTCTGACAGTGGTGCGTTCCACGGTGGAGCGCATTCCCGGATATGACGCCCACTATAATGGTTGGTGTGTCACTTCCGGTCTGTGCGTTCCACTGTGGAGCGCACGATGACACCCGACTCCCTCTTTGGTGGCGGCGCGTTCCACGGAGGAACGCATTTCCGGATATGACACTCATTATGACGATCATCTCATCACTTCCGGTTTGTGTGTTCCACTGTGGAGCGCACGCCGACACCCGACTCCCTCCTCCTGTCCTGCGCTCTCGTTGAGTAGCGGCTCAGCAGGGTGGAACAGAGTGTCACTCCCATGGCGCCATGGTTCAAAGCACACACAGGTGTGCATATTTGAAATACAGCAGGTGATTGGCTCGGCTCCCATTAAATACCTCCTCCCCTCTTTCTGTCTTTATCCTCGACAAAGCTCCGGCGAAACGCGCGTTGGATTGGGGCCAGCTGGGTCAGTACACATCTTACTCTTATTTTCACTAATTGCTTGGTTCACTTTATCTATTATTATCTTTTCATCTTTATGGTATTTATTTATTTAATTAACATCTATGGCATCTTGTGTATATTGAGTTCGTCTTATACAATGTATTTGGGCACATTGCACTTTATTATTATGTAATTATTATATGGAATGTACTCAAAGTTTACAATGCCCAGGCACATAAATCTTATCATGTACTAATATACTGATCTTCCCAGGTACCCCTTCATTTTAGTTGTGTATCCCTCCATTTACACTTTATATATCATGAGTCTTTTTTAATTGATAATAATAAAACTATATATTTTATATTGGTATATTCTTCTAGTTCTTGTGTCATACATGTAGGTTTATTCAAAATTAGACACATTTACATTCTTGATTATTATAAATTTTGATATATTTGCTTGTTCCTGTATTTTTTACAGAGGTTTTGGCACTATCCTAACATGGATTTTCAAGCCAAAGAGGCAACTTGGCATAGCCAAGCTTTGTCAGTTTTTAAAGGGAAGGGTACACAAATTGTTTCCAATGATAGAACTACACATAATGTAAAAAATTCTCTCAAACTACTATATCATCGCCGCCTTAAAGTATGGTGGAACAGATTTACGCTTGAACAGTACTTGGAGGAAAGCCTTATTCCACGGGGCCTCAGGGTGCAAGTATTTCCCTCATATGGCAGGGATGATTCAGAATTCTCATCCCAGTGGGAGGAGATTTGCAATACGTGTTCCAATAACTTTTTGAATTTGATCATCAAGAAGAACAGTAGTACTTTAGCTGAAATAGATCAAGAAATTAACACACTCCAAGATAAATTGAAATCCTTTATCCCAAAGGAGGAATGGGAAAAATTCTACAGTGACATGGAGGAAAACTTTCTATTATGGGAGAAACAAATCAAAATCACAAAGACATCTAAATATCAAAGAGATTGCCAAGACAAAGAAAATAATAAAATGTACAAATGGAAAAACTTCCAATACTCCCGTGGTGAACGTAAACCCTCCATATCATCGGCCATATCAACGGATAGTGAACCATTGAGATCACCTCCCAGAAGCACTCAATACAACACTAGACTTGGATTTAGAAATGTTGGGTCTAAAAAAACCAAATCGAGGGACTACATTCAGGACGACTCTGATACCACCTCTAATTCCATGAAGGTAATTAACCTTTCCCAGCATGTTCTTACCCAAACACAATATGATGTCCTTAGTAAGGGCCTGTCATTCTCACCGACAACCGGTTTTGATTACTTCACTGCCTTGAAAGATCTTCACGTGTTTGCACGAAAATTGATTTTTAAAAAGATATTTGATAGAACTGTTGATGTTGCTTTATTTCCTACTGCAGAAGAACAGGAAGCAGTAAACGTCCTTCAGAGCCTACTGGATGAACAGAATTACAATAAAACCAGTAAGTTGCCCGCTTCCATTATTCCGAAATCCCAAAGATTTCCACCTATATCCATGTACCCCAACATTGACCTCTTTGTCCGATTGGTTGATGAAGAATTTAAAAAAATATCTTCATCCCTCCCCTATGACAACTGTACTAAAGAGGAGAGGAAGGCTATTAAAGAACTTCAACAATTACAGGATACAATCATAAAACCCTCGGACAAGGGGGGCAATGTTGTGCTATGGCCATCTTCTCTATATATACGAGAAGTTAGAAAGCAGCTGGGGGACGGAAAAACTTATAAAAAACTTACGTTTAATCCCTTGTCCAAATACCAGGCCGAACTACGCACTATTTTGGAAAAAGCAGAAACCACAGGCATCCTGACGAAAAAGGAATGTGACTATCTTTTTAAAAAAGAACCTCGCATTGCTACATTCTATCTATTACCAAAAGTCCATAAAAATGTGACCAACCCTCCAGGTAGGCCCATTATTTCACGTATAGATAATTTTTGCGAACCAATTTGTAGATTCATTGACCACATATTAAGCCCTTTGGTTCATACTCTGCCTTCTTTCATTCAGGACACTACTGACTTTCTGAGAAAGGTGGATGGATTACAGGTGGACAAGGATGTCCTCATGGTCACATGCGATGTGGAATCACTTTACACCTCTATTGACCATGAGGACGGCCTGCAGGCAGTACAAGTGTTTCTCACTATGTCAAACTACGAGATTAATTTTCAAATACTTATACTACAACTATTACGTTTTGTATTGAGTCATAATTTTTTTCTGTTTCAAGACTCCTTCTTCCTACAGCTCCGGGGTACAGCAATGGGGGCGGCCTGTGCCCCCTCGTACGCTAACCTATTCCTGGGGCTGTGGGAGAGGGAGATCTTTATGACTAATCCGCTGCCCCTTACCAACAAGATTCTATATTGGGGCAGATATATAGATGATATATTTTTCTTATGGCAGGGTTCGGCTGAGGATGTCACGTCTCTGATAAATCTGCTTAATAGAAATGAACGCAACATCAAATTGACTTCTAAGATGGGCAGGGAAAGAATTGAGTATCTTGATGTCCTCTTGGAGATTGACTCCAATGGTTTTATTCAAACGGACGCATTTCGCAAATCTACTTCTACGAATGCATTACTTCACGCAACATCTTCTCACCCAAAAAATCTTATTAAGAACATTCCTACTGGCCAATTCATACGAATGCGGCATATCTGCTCAAATGACGTGAAATTTGAAAAACAAGCTCTTGACCTTTCCATGAGATTCAGGAACAGAGGATATAATGATCGGACTATATATCGAGGTTACCGACATGCAAAATTCTTGAAGAGAAAAGATCTTTTATATCGTGGAAAAACCAAGAGCACGGATGATATAGTACGATTTATTTCGACATATAATGCAAGAAATGGTGAGATGTGGCGGGCTCTAAGAAAATACTGGACGGTGTTAAAAATCGATCCAACACTGAATAAATACTTACCCTCTAATCCTATGATTACATATCGTCGCTCTAAACATTTGAAAGACTCCTTGGTACATAGCCATTTGGAACCAAACAAGACCTGTGGCCTCTTTGGATCAAAAGGCCCAGTGTGGGGATGCTGACCATGAGGCTCATGTGTAGCCTGTGAGAACATTGAATCCACAAAAGTCTTTTCCAACTCTAACCAGTCCAAGGAATTTAGGATCACCCACAGTATAACATGTACCACTATTGGAGTTATTTATAGTGCCAAATGCCCCTGTGGCAAAATATATATCGGCCTAACATCAAGGGAACTACGGCGACGCACAAGGGAACATGTTTTAGACATTAAGGCAGCCAGGGAAGTGGAGAACTTGGACCATCTAAAGACACTACCTCGGCACTTCAAAATGTTCCATGGCTGCGACCCCTCAGGACTTAAGGTAAGTGGCATAGATAGAGTTTATCCTGGGGCCAGGGGTGGCAACTGGAAGAAAACACTGGCACAGAGAGAGACTAGGTGGATCACTACCTTGAACACTTTAGCACCATATGGCCTTAATGAAACGAATAATTTCACCCCCTTCTTGTAAAGTTGAGAGTTCTTAAATGTAGTTCTATTTTTATATTATCATTTTGTTTTTATAGTATTTTAATTGTCACTTATTGGTTTCCTCTTTATCTTCTTTTTTAGTTCTTTCGCCCGAATATCTTTCCACAGCAGTCACGTGTTGGAGCCGATGCATCGTACTTCTTGTATTTTTTGTATTTTTTGTATTTTTTTCTGTTCTCATAAATTATTACACTGTTATTTATACTCTATACGGCGCGGTAATTTTTCTAAATAAGTGGTATGGACTGTTGTTATATGACTCATGTAGGATAGTATTGTCACTCTGTCAAGTAATTGTTGCACTATTAGGAAACTGTCACTTGATCAACGTATTATATTTACGCATTCACGATCCTTTCTAACATATATGGATAGACATATATAAATATTTACTCTTCACTCACTTTGTCTTTTTCTCGTCACTTTTTTCACTTTTTGAGTTTCTCGCTGATTTTTTTCTCACCTTTTCATATTTCTTCTTCTTTCACTCAGGATTCATTCACTTTTTCACTTCTTTCTGACAGTGGTGCGTTCCACGGTGGAGCGCATTACCGGATATGACGCCCACTATAATGGTTGGTGTGTCACTTCCGGTCTGTGCGTTCCACTGTGGAGCGCACGATGACACCCGACTCCCTCTTTGGTGGCGGCGCGTTCCACGGAGGAACGCATTTCCGGATATGACACTCATTATGACGATCATCTCATCACTTCCGGTTTGTGCGTTCCACTGTGGAGCGCACGCCGACACCCGACTCCCTCCTCCTGTCCTGCGCTCTCGTTGAGTCGCGGCTCAGCAGGATAGAACAGAGTGTCACTCCCATGGCGCCATGGTTCAAAGCACACACAGGTGTGCATATTTGAAATACAGCAGGTGATTGGCTCGGCTCCCATTAAATACCTCCTCCCCTCTTTCTGTCTTTATCCTCGACAAAGCTCCCGCGAAACGCGCGTTGGATTGGGGCCAGCTGGGTCAGTACACATCTTACTCTTATTTTCACTAATTGCTTGGTTCACTTTATCTATTATTATCTTTTCATCTTTATGGTATTTATTTATTTAATTAACATCTATGGCATCTTGTGTATATTGAGTTCGTCTTATACAATGTATTTGGGCACATTGCACTTTATTATTATGTAATTATTATATGGAATGTACTCAAAGTTTACAATGTCCAGGCACATAAATCTTATCATGTACTAATATACTGATCTTCCCAGGTACCCCTTCATTTTAGTTGTGTATCCCTCCATTTACACTTTATATATCATGAGTCTTTTTTAATTGATAATAATAAAACTATATATTTTATATTGGTATATTCTTCTAGTTCTTGTGTCATACATGTAGGTTTATCCCTAGTCACTGCTGTCAACAATGTTGTCAGAGGTATTATGCCATTTTTACGGACTCACAATAAAACATACAAAAAAGAAACCAAAATGGATTTTCCTGGGAAATATGTTAAGGAACATCCTTTCCAGGGTAATGACTTGTATATAAGGCAAAATAAATAACCAAAAACAAAAATGCTCCTCCACACCTGGGGCTATGTTCACACGTAGCGTTTTTGATGCTTTTTTGCACTTTTGCATTGCTTTCAACTGTGACTAATAAATTCACCGGAAAATGTCATTTTAACATTTTACAACCTTATCTGGCCATGTGGTGTGTGAGACATCATCAGACACATCCTGTTTTTTTTATGAAGGAGTGATTGTGAAAGTCACAAACACTATTTTTACAGCCTTACTATTCTTAAAGGGCCAGCAGTCGGCTAAGCTTTGTTGTTCCCATTATTAAAGAGTGGGTCACCTATACTGTTACTGTGTATGCAGTGACTGCAAGGGCAGCCAAAAATTTGGATGCAACCCCTTTGAAGTGACATAGAGGAGAGTTACCAAAAAATGTTACCAATATAAAGGAGTGGGCCTCCTATACTAGTAATGCCCATGCTGTGACTGCAAGGGTTGCCAAAATTTGGGAAAAACCCCACGAACAATTTAAGCACACATAGAGCTCGGCCACAATAATGACATGTTCCCATTAGAAAGGAGAGGGACTGCTATACAGCTATACGGTATGCAGTGAGTCCAACGGCTGCCAAAATTTAGGAAAAACCCTACTAACAATTTAAAGACACATAGAGCTGGGCTACAGTAACGAGTACGATATGTTCCCATTAAAAAGGAGTGGGTCTCCCATATTGTTTGCCTATGGAGTGAATGCAATAGCTGGCAAAAATTTGAAGGAACTCCAATGCCCCTTGCAAGAGATGTAGAGGTCGGAGGGCCTCCTGAAAACAATGTTCCCATTAGGAAGTGGGTCTCCCATACAGTTTGCCTATGCAGTGAATGCAACAGTTGCCAAAAATTTGGAGGAACTCCAATGCCCCTTGCAAGAGACGCAGAGTTCGGAGGTCCTCCTGAAAACAATGTTCCCATTATTAGGAAGTGGGTCTCCCATACTGTTTGCCTATGCTGTGAATGCCTGGTTGTAGGGTCAGCAGTGTCAGCCACAGATCTTCCTGTTCTGAGCTGTCCACAACTCTTCAGCATTGTGCGGTTTGTCACCTAAGCATATTAGCTTCAGAAAAGCCTATTGCCGCTTGACCGAGACAGTGCTGCAGTGCGTCCAGCTTGCGACTGATGTGGTCATTTTGGAGATGGAGGCTGAAGAGGAGGAGGAGTTGCAGGAGCTGTAGAATGTGGGGGCAACTCTCATTGACCCAGGGCCCACAATCCTCGGCGCCGGGAGGATGTGTTCCGTCCCAAGGTCTGACTGGGTCCCGGTTTCCATTATATTAACCCAGTGTGCCGTCAGCGAGATGTACCGTCCCTGCCCACAAGCACTTGTTCACGTGTCTGTGGTTAGGTGGACTTTCCCAGTAACTGCGTTGTTGAGGGAACGGCTAATGTTGTGGGAGACGTGCTTGTGTAATGTGGGTATGGCACACCAGGAGAAATAGTGGCGGCTGGGGACCGAGCACCGAGGGACAGCCGCCGCCATCAGGTTGCAGAAAGCTTCCGTCTCCACGAGCCTAAAAGGCAACATTTCAAGCGCAAGCATTCACAAAATGTGTGAATTTAGTAGTGTGGCCTGTGGGGCGTTGACTGCATATTTGAGCTTGCGTTCCAAGGACTGGGGTAGGGGCAACTGAATGCAGCGCTGGGACAAAGATGTGGACATGCTTGCTGATAATGCTAGTTGAGAGTGTGCAACGATACGTGCGGGGCAAAATGCATCTTCGCATGCGCCATGGACAGGGGAATGGCGTGTAGGCAAAACAGCGGAACAAGCATGGGTGTCACCCACAGACACTGTTTCTGGACCCTGGGGTTTGGCCCACTTAGTTGGGTGCTTTGTTGCCATGTGCCTAATCATGCGGTCAGGCTGCTAGTTTTGCTACCCCTGCTGATGTTGGCCTGGCAGGTGGTGCAAATGGCCTTTTGGGGTTATCTGCAGAGTCTTTAAAAAATAACCAGACTCGGGAAGACTTAACAGTTGTACTGGCAACTTCCGTCGTATTGGCGTTACGAGGAACGCTTTCCCACCTTGTGTCTGCAGCCACCACACTGCTTCTTTCTGCCTGCTGTGGTGTTACGCCTCCCTCCCCCTGTGTGCTTCTGTCTTCTCTCTGTATGTCCCCGTGCCAGGTTGGGTCAGTTACTATATCATCCACCACCTTGTCTTCCACATCCGCACCCTGGTCCTCCTCCTGACTTTCTGGCAATTGTGTCTCATCATCATCATCATCCATCATTTGCGACAGTAATTGCACTTTCCCACCATTGCCTTCATGTGACTGTGGCTGCTCCAATATTTAGGAAAATATTGTAGCCCGCGTGTGACATGCAGAAGTAGTGCTGTTGCTTTAAAAGCATTCAGCAACTATTAGAAGTAACACAAGCACATGAGACAGGAAGTGTTGTGCTCCAGAAGCATCCAGCAACTAGAGGGGTTAACATAGTCACAGGAGAAGGGGAGTGTTTTAGCAGAGCCCCAGGGGGATTGTGGGGAAGTTGTTTACTGTCTGGAGAGAAAGGTGGTGTGTGAGATCTGCATCTGACAGAAGTGCCCCTGCCAGTGAAAATGATTCAAGTCAGGAATGAAGCTAGGCACAGGTCAGGTAGAATTCCTGAACTAGCAGTGCAGAGTATTGTCAAGCAGAAAGAAAAGGGCTGCAAGTAGTGGTGTCACAGGGATCATCTCCCTCAGCAAACCCACCCTCTCCCCTCCTCCATCTCACTGTGCTGTAAAGAATGCTGTGTTCATTAATGTGCCTTTGCACTAGAACTGTGCGGTCCTGTACTACTGGGAAGACTGTGAACTGCTTTGCTGCTAAGGAAACTGTACTGTTTGTCATTGGAGTCTGTTGCTCATAAGACTTAACTTGCACTGGCTGTGCGGCTTCTTATTAAATGCTACTGTTCTACGGTTTATTAGGACTCTTGTCAACTGTGTCTGGTCAGCAAATGAAACAACCTATGTGTCTGTGCCTGAGGGTCAATACCCCCCTGTGTGCCTGAGAGAAGCTGCAGCACATGGTCTATGGTCGCCCTTAGTAACGGTTCCTCCAGGATTCCAAAGAATTCATGTAAAATGTCTCGCCCCTATCTAAACCTAGCGGCGTGCATGTAACACACGTTATCCTCTTAACTCACTTGAAGCTGGCCGGAAGAGAGGCCCGAATCTACAAATGGAAAAGTGAATAGCTCTTTGGAGTGTTCAAGTGTGGGATCAGTTGTCTCCGGGCACTTGGCATGGTGGGAGGAAGGAGGATCGGGGTGAGGAATATGCAGTCCAGACTCACGGCTACTGAGACTTGACTGTGTGAAAGACAGGGTGGTGTTGGTGGCAAAGTGACTGGAAGCATTATCTGCTATCCAACCAACAACCTTTTGGACTACTCTGGGTTCAATAGTGGAATACTGCGGTCCCCTAGTAATTGGGACAGGAAGGTCGAGTGACAAGATGTGGGTGTTTGTTGTGGCACAATGTCAGCTTGCCCACGGCCACGTCCTCGGCCTTTGCATGCACCAACACCATCATGTCCACTTCCCCATC
The DNA here is from genome assembly GCF_046119375.1 of Phyllobates terribilis. Lineage (NCBI taxonomy): Eukaryota > Metazoa > Chordata > Amphibia > Anura > Dendrobatidae > Phyllobates > Phyllobates terribilis. The sequence goes on along the minus strand of NW_027362763.1, from coordinate 420,685,666 downwards.
CCTTGCCACGCACCTTGCCCATTTTAAATGGAGGACAATATTTTCCACGTTCACGAGAAATGGCTGATTTTGGAACACAGTTACATGTGATATGTCTGACAGAGAACCACGGTTTTAAATAGCAGGCCTGTAATTTACTAATAATATTCTACACAGATACCTAGTGTGAATAGCTTGACCGACACACTGCAACAAAATGAAAATAGAAGAAATGGCTGATTTTGGAATACTCTTATAGGTGAAATGTCTGACAGAGAACCATGGTCTTAAATAGCAGGCCTGTAATTTACTAATACTATTCTTCACAGACACCTAGTGTGAATAGCTTGACCGACACACAGCAACGAAATAAAAATTGAAGAAGTGGCTGATTTTGAAACACACTTATAGGTGTTATGTTTGACACAGAACCACGGTTTTAAATAGCAGGCCTGTAATTTACTAATACTATTTTTCACAGACACCTAGTATGAATAGCTTGACCGACACACTGCAACAGAATGGAAAAGGAGGCCAATATTTTCCACGTTCAGTTCAAAGTTCTGGATTTTTATCGCTGAAATATGGAACAGATCTGGCTGTATTCTGCAGTGCTAACAAGCAAATGGAGCAGAAACATGGCATACCCTGGATTGCTTTTTAAGCAAATAACCAGGATTAAGATTAAAAAAAAATTGCCCTGACCCCTGATATCTAGAGTTATGTCTACAAATATCTGTAATTATTATACCAACAGAAGACAGGACGTACAATGGACCCTCTTGCGCTATATGCACTGCAGTCTGCCACATACACTGCCTGCCTAACTCCTGCTATCACCACTGAATATATGCAGCCGGATTAGTCCTCAGAAGGACTGTTCGTTCAGATGGATATATATATACTGTATATATATATTTTGTGTAATACCTATACTAACTATAGACAAGCAAATCTTTCCCTGACTAAGCAGCACCTCTCCCTACTCTGCCTGTTTCCGGGGTAGACTGTGACGAGCATAGCGGCACCAGGTCTTATATACACCTGATAATGCTGTGCGGCCAGCCAATCACTGTAATGCCCACAACCAACATGGCTAAGGCATTACAGTGTGTGTCAAGCAATCCCTGCATGTTTATTGGCTCTCTTAAGAGTGCCAAACATGCAGGGATGGGACCCCAGTTCCCGCCCGAGCAACCCGGAAACACTCGCCGAGCGCCAAGCTTGTCGAGCACAGTGATGCTCGGGCGAATACCGAGCAGTGGCGAGCACGTTCACTCATCACTATTAGTGTTGAGCGAGCATGCTCGACACAGCTCGGTACTCGCCCGAGCATCACGCTACTCGGGATGTTCGGCGAGCACCGAGCATTTCCGGGTTACTCGGGCGGGAGCTCGGGTCTCCGCCCTGCATGTTTGGCGCTCTTTACAGAGCAAATGAACATGCAGGGATAGCCAGCCAGTCACTGTAATGCCGCAGCCATGTTGTTTGTGGGCATTACAGTAATTGGCTGGCCGTACAGCGTCACCTCGAGTATTTAAAACCGGGCGCCGCCATCTTGGACACAGTCGCTCCGGATTAGACTGTGTAGGGACAGCGCAGCTGAGCTAGGGAGAGATTTATCCTGCGAAATAGTTAGTGTAGGGTCTGTAAAGCCTGCCAGATCAAACAAACAGTCCTTCTCAGGACTAATATCCATCCCAGATATCAGGCAGACAGGCAGGCTGTATAGGAGAAGCAGTGGGGTTATAGCAGCAAACGCTGCATTACAGTCCTGTGTGCTCCTGTTTCTGAAATTGCTGGACTTAGCTCCAGGTCTCGGTGGCCAGGAAAAATCTTTTTTTTTCATCTAAATCCTCTCTTTTTTTTCCTCCTTCACACTGTACAAATACCCGTCTTATTAACCTATTGGTGTCCCCCCCCCTCAAAAAAAAACATATCTGTTGAAAAGAGTCTGGTATAGGCCACAGAAACAGAAGTGTGGTTTTGCAGTTCCACGGGTGAAATCTCTGTATTATCCAGTTTTGTGCCTTTTGTATCTAAAAAGAAACAGTTTGAGTGTGTCGCTCACTGTTCAGCCGCAAATATATATATATTTAAAAAAGTCTGGTCTACACCAGTAAATTATAACTGTGGTTTTGCTGTTCCACGGTAAAAAATCTCTATTTTTCTGCTTTTGGCATTTTTTGACGCAAAAAAATAAATAATAGTGTCTCCTGATTGTTCAGACACAAATATATCTGTTGAAAATTGTCTGGTATACACCAGCAAATTATAACTGTGGTTTTGCTGTTCCACGGTAAAAAAAATCTCTATTATCCTGCTTTTGGCATTTTTTGCCGTAAAAAATAAATAATAGTGTCTCCTGATTGTTCAGACACAAATATATCTGTTGAAAATAGTCTGGTATACACCAGTAAATTATAACTGTGGTTTTGCTGTTCCACGGTAAAAAATCTCTATTATCCTGTTTTTGACATTTTTTCCGTAAAAAATAAATAATAGTGTCTCCTGATTGTTCAGGCACAAATATATCTGTTGAAAATAGTCTGGTGTAGGCCCGAGAAATACAAGTGTGGTTTTGCAGTTCCACGGGTCAAATCTCTGTATTATCCTGCTTTTCGCAATTTTTGGCCGTAAAAAATAAATAATATTGTCTCCTGATTGTTCAGACACAAATATATCTGTTGAAAATAGTCTGGTATACACCAGTAAATTATAAATGTGTTTTTTCTGTTCCACGGTAAAAAAATCTCTATTATCCTGCTTTTGGCATTTTTTGCCGTAAAAAAAAAAATAATAGTGTCTCCCTGATTTTTCAGACACAAATATATCTGTTGAAAATAGTCTGGTGTAGGCCAGAGAGACAGAAGTGTCATTTTGCTGTTTCACGGTAAAAAATCTCTAATATCCTGCTCTTGGCATTTTTTGCCGTAAAAAAAAAAATAATAGTGTCTCCCTGATTTTTCAGACACAAATATATCTGTTGAAAATAGTCTGGTGTAGGCCCAAGAAATACAAGTGTGGTTTTGCAGTTCCACGGTTTAAACCTCTGTATTATCCACTTTTGGGACATTTGTATCTAAAAAAAACAGTTTGAGTGTGTCGCTCACTGTTAAGAAGCAAATATATATATATTTTAAAAAGTCTGGTATGCACCAGTAAATTATAACTGTGGTTTTGCTGTTCCACGGTAAAAAATCTCTATTATCCTGCTTTTAACATTTTTTGCCGTAAAAATAAATAGTGTCTCCTGATTGTTCAGACACAAATATATCTGTTGAAAATAGTCTGGTGTAGGCCCGAGAAATACAAGTGTGGTTTTGCAGTTCCACGGTTCAAACCTCTGTATTATCCACTTTTGGGCCATTTGTATCTAAAAAAAACAGTTTGAGTGTGTCGCTCACTGTTCAGCTGCAAATATATATATTTAAAAAAGTCTCGTCTACATACACCAGTAAATTATAACTGTGGTTTTGCTGTTCCATGGTAAGAAATCTCTATTATTCAGCTTTTGGTATTTTTTCCATAAAGAAAAACAGTAATATTTTCTCCCTGATTGTTTAGATTGTTTAAAAGAGTCGGGTGTAGGCCAGAGAAATAGAACTGTGGTTTTCCTCTTCCACGGTTCTAATCTACTTTTTCTTACCCTTTTTCCATTGATAGTGCGAGTGTAAGCTATTTTACTTACTTTACAATGGGCAAGGCGCATGGCAAGGGAAGTGGAAGTGGACGTTCTGGTGATGGTGCGTGCAGAGGACGGGGCCGTGGCAAAGGTGAAAATGTGCCACAACCAACAGCCACATCTTCTCGCTCCCACTTCTTGACCGAATTACTAGAGAAGCACAGAACAACACCAGTATTGCGAAATGATCAGTGTGAACAGGTTATTAATTGGATAGCAGATAATACTTCCAGTTACCTGGGAACCACCACCTCCGGCCTGTCTTCCACACGGTCGACTCTTAGTAGCCGTGAGTCTCGACCGCATACTCCTCCTCACCCTGATGCTCCTTCCTCCCACCATGCCGAATGTCGTCAGACAGCAACTGATCCCACACTTGGACACTCTGAAGAGCTGTTCACTGGTCCATTTCCAGATTTGTGCCCCTCGCCTGCTCCGCTTGAAGTGGTGGAAGATGAGATCCCATGTAGCGATACACAAATATTTGAACAGCCACGGCCACAGGAAGTCGACGCTGGCAATTTGTCACAAGAGGTGGACGATGACGAGACACAATTGCCAGGAAGTGAGGAGGAGGATCGTGGTGCGCAAGTGGAAGAGGAGGAGGTAACTGACCCAACGTGGCAGGAGGACATGCAGAGTGAGGCCAGCAGCACACAGGGGGAGGGAGGCAGAGTACCCCAACAGGCAGGAAGAAGCTGTGTGGTGGCCGCAGACCTTAGGCGGGCAACCGTTCCCTGTAACACCAACACGAGGGACGTTGCCAGTACAAGCGGTAGGTCTTCCAGAGTCTGGAATTTTTTTAAAGACTCTGCTGATAACCCCCAAAAGGCCATTTATACCACCTGCCATGCCAGCATCAGCAGGGGTGACAAAACTACCAGCCTGACCACCACCAGCATGATCAGGCATATGGAAGCAAAGCACCCGACTTTGTGGGGCGAACCCCAGGGTCCACGACCAGTGTCAGCGGGTGTCACCACTGCTTCTTCCGCTGTTGTGCATGCAATAGAACCCCCTGTTGTGTGTGCAAGGCAATCCCCTGTGCATGCTGCATGCACAGATGCCCCCTCCTCTCAGTCTTCACTTGTTATGGCAGTTTCTCAAGAAACCGCATCAACGTCCATGTCCCACCGCAGCGTTCAATTGTCCATATCCCAGACCTTTGAACGAAAGCGGAAATTCGCAGTTAACGCCCCACAGGCCACAGTCCTAAATTCGCACATTTCACGACTGCTTGCGTTGGAAATGCTGCCTTTTAGGCTGGTGGAGATGGAATCCTTCCGCAACCTTATGGCGGTGGCCGTCCCTCAGTACTCGGTCCCCAGCCGACACTATTTTGCCCGGTGTGCCATCCCCGCACTACACAAGCACGTGTCCCAAAACATCTGCCGTGCCCTCAACAATGCAGTTACTGGGAGAGTCCACCTGACAACGGACACGTGGACAAGTGCTTGTGGCCAGGGACGGTACATCTCCCTGATGGCACTCTGGTAAACATAGTGGAAGCTGAGACCCAGTCGGACCTTGGGACGGAACACATCCTCCCCACACCGAGGATTGCGGGCCCTATGTCAGTCAGAGTTGCCCCCACAGTTCAGCCTCCATCTCAGATATCAACACATCAGTTACAAGCTGGAAGCACTGCAGTACTGCCTCCGCCAAGCGGCAACAGGCTGTGCTGAAACTCATAAGCTTAGGTGAGAAACCTCACACTGCTTGTGAGTTGTGGACAGCTGTGAAAGAGCAGGCAGATCTGTGGCTGAGACCGCCGAACCTACATCCAGGCATGGTCGTGTGTGACAATGGCCGTAACCTGGAGGCGGCTCTGAGGCGAGGTGAGATCACACACATACCATGTCTGGCTCATGTGCTTAACCTCGTGGTTCAGCGGTTTCTTAAATCGTACCCCGAGTTGCCAGATCTGCTCGTCAAAGTACGCCGCCTGTCAGCTCATTTTCGCAAGTCGCTACAGCTTCTGCCGCCCTTGCTGTGTTGCAGCAGCGTTTGCAGCTTCCGTCACACCGACTGGTGTGTGATGTCCCCACACATTGGAACTCTACCCTCCACATGTTGCAAAGGATTTGTGAGCAGAAGAGAGCAGTTGTGGAGTACCAGCTGCAACAAGGCCGTCGATATTCAGGTCAGACTCCACACATAAGACCTCAGGAGTGTACCTGGATGTCTGACATCTGTACCATCTTGACAAACTTTGAGGAGTCCACCCAGATGGTGAGTGGCGATGATGCCATCATTAGAGTCAGCATCCCACTTGTCTGTCTTTTGCAATGCTCTTTGCAGAGAAATAAAGAGGAGGCATTGCAGTCAGAGTATGATGAGACGGATCAAGAAGACGTAGCGGTCAATTACACACAGCCCAGCCTCATCTCATCCCAACGTGCATGGAGGAGGAGGAGGAAAAAGAACAGGAGCTTGTGTCATGCGCTGTAGACGGTAGTACCTGTACAACTGTCATACCGTTGGTTCAGCATGGGTGGCCTGAGGACAGGGGGGAGGAGGAGGAGAGCATGGTCAGTCGTCATCTTGGTGAGGACACGGAAGTCTTGCCCGTTACCAGTCTGGCAAGCATGGCTGACTTTATGTTACGCTGCCTTAACCGTGACCCTCGCATTGTCAAAATGTTGGGTGACAGTCATTACTGGTTGGTGACACTTTCAGACCCCCGCTACAAGGAGAACTTTCACTCTCTTATTCCTGAGGTGGAGAGGTCTACAAAAATGGGGCACAATATATAAAGTCCAGGCTCAACCAATGGAGTGAAGGTGCCAGGAACTCAACAAGACTGAATAATATCTACTAAGGTTCTGGCACTCGAATAATGATGGAGAGTCAATTAATGTGTTTCAAACAGGTGGATGCTTTAATAGATTCTCCAAGTTAAAGGTAGCTCAAACAGGTGCGCAACGTTTCAACCCCACCGGGGTTTTCATCAGGGGCTTCAAAGGAGCTATGTGGTAGAATCTACAGCGTTCCGTAGGATCCTGGAAAATAGCGTGGTGTAAACCGGCCTCTTAGGTGCAATTTGCTGCGGGCAAAAAAAGGCTATCCCTTCAAATGGGGGTACACAGTAAAGTGGTGTATACCTAATGTGGTGCTTGGTCCTGGGGATGGCTGTATATCAGGAGACCAGTGGATGGTAGTCAGGGTAAAGGTAAGCGTACCTGGATAAGGTCTACTGGTCTTCTGGGTCTGGACACCACCACCGCTATAGGACCCAGAAGACCAGTAGACCTTATCCAGGTACGCTTACCTTTACCCTGACTACCATCCACTGGTCTCCTGATATACAGCCATCCCCAGGACCAAGCACCACATTAGGTATACACCACTTTACTGTGTACCCCCATTTGAAGGGATAGCCTTTTTTTGCCCGCAGCAATTGGACCTAAGAGGCCGGTTTACACCACGCTATTTTCCAGGATCCTACGGAACACTGTAGATTCTACCACATAGCTCCTTTGAAGCCCCTGATGAAAACCCCGGTGGGATTGAAACGTTGGGCACCTGTTTGAGCTACCTTTAACTTGGAGAATCTATTAAAGCATCCACCTGTTTGAAACACATTAATTGACTTTCCATCATTATTCGAGTGCCAGAACCTTAGTAGATATTACAAAAATGGGGCAGCACCAGAAGGCCCTTGCTGCAGAACTGTTAAAAAAGTTCCCATCTGAACACGCTAGCGGCAGAGGTCACAGTTCGTTGACCAACCAAGGCGTACAAGCGAGAGAGAGGCAACTCCAATCCAGCAGAGGCAGGGGAACACTGTCAACGTTCTGGGACAGTTTTCTGTGACCCGCCCAGCTTACAGGCCCTGAGGCGCGGGGTACTCTCACAAGGAGTGGAAAGTTTCAAAAGATGGTGAGGGAGTACCTTGCCAACCGTACCAGCATCCTCCGTGATTCCTCTGTGCCTTTTAATTATTGGGTATCCAAGCTAGACACTTGGAATGAACTCGCTCTGTACGCCTTGGAGGTCCTGGCCTGCCCTGCCACTAGCGTGTTATTGGAGCGTGTTTTTAGTGCCGCTGGGGGAATTATAACTGATAAGCGCACTCGCCTGTCAACTGACAATGCTGACAAGCTGACCCTTATCAAAATGAACAAGGGCTGGATTAGGCCAGACTTCTCATCACCACCAAATGACAGCAGAGTAACATAAAGTCAAATCCACTGTTTTTTTTTGGGAGGTGTATTCACATGCACCGCTTCACACCCACACATGGGTATATGCTTCCTCATTTCAGCTGTTTTATGTTCTTCTCCTTATCCTTAGCCTCCACCACCACTATACCACCAGGGTGACCGTGGTCCGTGTTGCCATTATTGAAAATTCCTCCGTCCTTATTTTTGTCAGCTTTTGCTTGGAAGGCATAAGCAAAGACTGTGGGAGACCCACTCCCCAACAATGGGAATAATATTTTTTAAGATGCTGTACTGTATGGCTCTTGTAAGGGGCATTGCAAGTTCCTCCATCCTAATTTTTGGCAGCTTTTGCTTGGAAGGCATAACCAAAGACTATGGGAGACACGCTCCCCAATAATGGGAATAATGTTTTTAAGATGCTGTACTGTATGGCTCTTGTAAGAGGCATTAAAAGCGTCTTGTTAAACTACTGTGACCTCCACCACTTTTCCGAGGGGCATTAAAAGCGTCTTGTTAAGCTACTGGGACCTCCACGTCTCTTCTGAGGGGCATTAAAAGCGTCTTGTCAAGCTACTGGGACCTCCACCACTTTTCCGAGGGGCATTAAAAGCGTCTTGTTAAGCTACTGGGACCTCCACATCTCTTCTGAGGGGCATTAAAAGCGTGTTGTTATACCACTCTGACCTCCACGTCTCTTCCAAGGGGCATTAAAAGCGTGTTGTTATACCACTCTGACCTCCACGTCTCTTCTGAGGGGCATTAAAAGTGTCTTGCTATACCACTCTGATCTCTCCACGTCTCTTCTGAGGGGCATTAAAAGCATCTTGTTAAGCTACTGCGACCTCCACGTCTCTTCTGAGGGGCATTAAAACCGTCTTTTTATACCACTCTGACCTCCACGTCTCTTCTGAGGGGCATTAAAAGCATGTTGTTATACCACTCTGACCTCCACGTCTCTTCTGAGGGGCATTAAAACGGTCTTGTTAAGCTACTGGGACCTCCACGACTCTTCGAACGGGCATTGCATTTCCTCATAATTTTTGGCAGCTTTTGCTTGGAAGGCATAAGCAAATACTATGGGAGACCCACTCCCCAATAATGGGAATAATGTTTGTAATATACTGTACTGCATGGCTCTTGTAAGGGTATTGCAAGTTCCTACGTCCTAATTTTTGGCACATTTTGCTTGGAAGGCATAAGCAAAGACTATGGGAGACCCACTGCCCAATAATGGGAATAATGTTTGTAATATGCTGTACTGTATGGCCCTTGTAAGGGGCATTAAAACCATCTTGTTAAGCTACTGCGACCTCCACGTCTCTTCTGAGGGGCATTAAAAGTGTCTTGTTAAGCTACTGGGACCTCCACGTCTCTTCTGAGGGGCATTAAAAGCGTCTTGCTAAGCTACTGTGACCTCCACGTCTCTTCTGAGGGGCATTAAAAGCGTCTTGTTAAGCTACTGGGACCTCCACGTCTCTTCTGAGGGGCATTAAAAGCATGTGGTTATACCACTCTGACCGCCACGTCTCTTCCAAGGGGCATTAAAACCATCTTGTTATACCACTCTGACCTCCACGTCTCTTCTGAGGGGCATTAAAACCATCTTGTTAAGCTACTGCGAGGTCCACCACTTTTCCAAGGGGCATTAAAAGCATCTTGATATGCTACTGCGACCTCCACGTCTCTTCCGAGGGGCATTAAAACAGTCTTGTTAAGCTACTGCAACCTCCATGTCTCTTCAAAGGGGCATTAAAAGCGTCTTGTTAAGCTACTGTGACCTTCACCACTTTTGCAAGGGGCATTAAAACCGTCTTGTTAAGCCACTGTGACCTCCACGTCTCTTCCGAGGGGCATTGAAATGTTGTTTTTAATTACCTCTAACCTCCACGACTCTTCCAACGGGCATCGCATTTCCTCCTAATTTTAGTCAGCTTTTGCTTTTCAATGCAAAGGCGAAAACTAACGGAGACCCACTCCCCAATAATGGGTAGAAGGTTTTTAGTACACTGTAATCCACGTCTGTTTCAAGGGGCATTGCAGTTCCTCATAATTTTTGGAAAGTCTTCCATTCACTGCTTAGGCCAACAGTGTACGGGAGACCCAGTTGCTATAAATGGAAAAAACAGTTTAGTTAAGGCCCTCTGACCTCTATGTCACTTCCAAGGGGCATTGGAGTGCCTCGAAATGTTTGGTAGGCATTGCACTCACTGTATGCCCTATAACTGTGTAGCAGAACCGCTCCTTTTGTTACAGAAACATATCCTACAAGACGTGTGGTTGACTGGCCTGATATTGATGTGAATGGTCCCTGTTCCTCCTGCTCTTTCTCCTTTGCCACCACCTCATCCATCATTTATCACCTGAAGCTTTGTTTTAACAGGAGTCATAGAACTGGGATAGTAGCAGGAAAACATCCAGAAATCCTTGGAGGAGGTAGGATATGCGCCAAAACGCTGACTACCTAAGGCCTAGCCGCTACTACATACATGCGCTTGCATTCCAAGAAAACAAAGCAGATGCTAACTTCTATCATCATCATCATGCTCCTCACCTTGGCACTCTCAACTCCCCTGATGGAGAAGCCAGGGCCCACCGGAGGAGTCTGGTTCTCTGGTGGGCTCGTCCAATGCTGCCCTAAAGCAGGCCAGTCTAAGAAAAGTGTGTGGGTCGGTAACAGGAGAAATCGGGGCGGCTGGGGACCGTTTATGGACACCCGGCCGCCCCCAGGCGGCTGGGGACCGTGTGTGGACACCCGGCCGCGGGGCGGCTGGGGACCGAGCGTGGACACCCGGTCGCCGGGCAGCTGGGGACTGAGTATGGAAAAAAGGGCCACCGACGCAGCCATGGCATGGTGGCCGGCGTCTGCCTCCACATGCCTAAAAGGCCCAATTTCAAGTGCAAGCAAGCTAGCAGTATGGTATTGCAGCCTGGGGGTGGGTGGGTGGCAGATTGCACACTTACTCTTGCATTCCAACAAAACAAAGCAGATGCTAATGTGACACCCCAGGGGTCTGGTTGCCACAGTGATAGAGATATTATGTCTGAGAGCAGGTGGGAGGTCTCTTGGTCAGGGATCCTATGCATGCCACACCTCCTGCCCAGTCCTGGGAGGGGAAGAACTTCCCCTATATAAACCTAGGGCTGAGGCAGGGTTAGTGAGTAGAGAAGAGGTAGAGAAGAGAAGCAGCATAGGAAGAAACTACAGGAGCTCTGTAGGAGCAGTGCAACAAGGAGTCAGGGGCTGGCAGCTGCAGAGCTCGCCCTGACTGAGAAGATTTCTCACCGGACCCGGAGTCCGAGGCTGGGGGGACTAACTCCTATCCAGCAGCAGAAACCGACCGGCAGGGGATTGCAGGTCCTCTGGCCCAGAAACCCGAAGGCACGGTCACACGCGGGGGACCAGCACCGCCGTCGTGGAGCGGAAGCTACTAGAAGGCCCCGAGTCACCGGCCATACGGGTGAGCACCACACGGTACACTCAGGGACGTGGGCTACTTATACCCGCCTCTAGCAAGGTAGCCAGAAGAGTACAGTCAGTTTGGGAGGCCTACAACTCCGCCTGGCCAGGGGAGATCCCATCTGCTCAAGGACTGACCAGGCCCCAATCGCTAGCCAGTACTCCGGGAGGGTCTATCTTTGTCACCAGTAAAGACCCTGAACTACACCGTACCGTCTCCGAGTGGTTCCTGCTACCCCCATCGTCCACGTCGGCTGCCCTGAGGCCATACCCCTCCCGTTGGGGGTTATGCTATCACGCTGCACAATCCTACCACCGGCCTCAGCAGTCTGCCCTGCAGCAGCAGCTCCTTAGCTGTACTCAACGGGTGGCGTAGTCGTCCAACATCTACCGCTGATACAGCGCCACTTAGTCTGACTCCCTGGGCACGGACCGGATCACCGCCACGAGACTACAACCCTCAAGAGATCCGGCTCCGGGTAAGCTCCCGCGTGCGCAACGCAGCGCGACACAGGCCCAGGGGCGCGTCAACTTTTGGCGTAGTCGGCAGGATCTCGTGCCCGCAACCACCGGGTACTGCGTGCCTGAAAAAGACTGTTCAAACTTACCTGTGGTGAAGATTCCCGCCATCCGGCGCCATCTCCCGCTTCCTTCCCGCCATCGGTGGAGTTTTCCCGCCATCCGGCGCCATCTTCAGCCTTCTTCCCGCCATACGTGGAGTTTTCCCGCCATTGGACGCCATCTTGAGGACGCCGCGCGGGAAGAAGAGGGGCGTGGACTCCGAAAGCGCGCGAGAACTGAAGCCCCGCCTCACGTCCGGACGTTGCGTAAGGTCCTGGAAGGAGCCCAGCAGACGCCGACGTCACAGGAGCGCGACGGAAGGTCCTCAACCCTGACGATCCACTGCGGAGCCGCGGCCTACGGAAGAGGATCATCGCAAGGTAGGCCACGGTCCACTAGGGGGGAGAAGGATGTCGGATACGGAGGAGAGCTTCACCGCTTCAACCCCCGCCAGCGCCACCGCTGTGGCGGTCATGCCTTTCACCATGCCCTATATCCCGGGGGCAGCCTGGCTACCCCAGTACTCGGGGGAGTCACATACCCTGCATGACTTTAGAGAAAAGCTGGATAGCCTCTTCCAGGTGTACCCCCTCACAGAGGAGCAAAAAGTGAGCATCCTGGTGGCCCAATTAACCGGGGCAGCCCAAAGGGAGGTAAAGTCCTGGCCACCTGGGGGGAGAACTGTCGCAGGGATACTAACCCGGCTGAGGGACACCTTTGATACCCGCACCTCAGCCGAGATTAAGCTTAGATTCTACGGGTGCAAACAGCGGGCACATGAGAGTATAAGGGACTATGCCCTAAACCTACAAGAGGCCCTGAGAGCCATTAAGCAGACCGACCCTGACGGCGTGGGAGACGAGGACAGGCTGTTGACTGAACAATTTATAGAGGGTTTATATTGCAATGCCCACCGAACCCAGTTGCGGGCAATGGTCTTACAGGACCCTCATCTGGGATTTGCACAGTTCAAGGACAGAGCCATCCGGGTGCTTCGAGAACCGGCACCAGGTGGCGTTGTGACCCACAGACGCCCCACTACCACTTACCACCAGGAGGCGGCGCCCTTGTCGGCAGGGCCTGTGGGAGCTGATGCGCAGGCTTTGAACAATGACCCGGCTCCAGACCTACACCATCAGGTCCAAGAGCTAGCTAACAGCGTTGCTGCGCTAACCCAAACTGTGCAGTCTTTACAGGTTTCCACTCCAGGGAAGATCCAGCTGGCATCCGGACCGGAGGACATCCCGTGGCGTCGACCAAGGAGGACCCCACCGGCCAGAGGAAGACCCAGCGACCGATACAACGAGGACGGACGACCCATCTGCCGCCGCTGCAATCAACCCGGAAGGCCAAGAACCAGAAGCCACCCTTCAGATGGGAGAAGTTAGAAGAAGAGTCCTTCTGCCAGCTGAAGATGGCCCTCACGGGGGATGAAATCCTGGCGTACCCTGATTACAGCCAGCCCTTTATCCTCTACACCGACGCAAGTAACATCGGGCTAGGAGCCGTGCTGTCCCAGATCCAGCAGGGGAAAGAACGAGTAATCGCTTACGCCAGCCGAAAACTGCGACCCACCGAGAGAAACCCTGAGAATTACAGCTCATTTAAGCTAGAGTTCCTGGCAGTGGTGTGGGCAGTCACCGAACGCTTTAAGCACTACCTCGCTTCTTCCCGGTTCATCGTGTACACGGATAACAACCCGTTGACACACCTGGACACGGCAAGACTCGGTGCCCTAGAGCAGAGATGGATGGCCCGTCTGTCCAACTACGAGTTCACAATCAAATACCGGGAAGGACGCTCCAATACCAACGCGGACGCCCTGTCCAGGATGCCAAACCTACCGGACGTAGGAGAAGATCCAGAGGGACTGGAAGAAGTTGAACTCCCTGCGTTCCACCGTCATGGGACTATCCAGTATTCCCATCGGGTAAAGAGTAAGCAAGCCGCTACGTTTAACCCCTTGCCTCACTACAACTGGGAGGAAACGCAAGACAGTGACCCTGCCGTCCGACTGGTGAAGGAGATGCTGACTCGGCCAGAGGCTCGCCTTGACCCAGACGCTCCGGAGGAAGCCAAGCAACTATGGGCTGAGAAGAGTCGACTGTTCCTTTACAAGGGGAAGTTGTGCCGCAGAATGGTTAACTCCCGGACGCATGAACTAATCTGGCAAGTAGTGGTGCCACGAAGAGACGCAGCCATGGTGATGGAGGCATACCACGACGGGGCTGGACACTTCGGATGGAAGAAGCTGGAGTTCCTGCTGCGCGAGCGGTTCCACTGGGTAGGCATGAGGGGAACCATCGAGAGGTGGTGCAGAGACTGTGGCCCGTGCAACCTAAGAAGGAAGGACCGTGCCAGCCAGAAGACTCCCCTGCAGTCCATCGTCACCCGGCAGCCGTTGGAACTGGTAGCCTTGGATCATGTAAAACTGACCCCAAGCAGAAGTGGCTACGTCTACGCACTAACCATCGTGGATCACTACTCCCGGTTCTTGGTTGTCGTCCCCGTCAAGGACTTAACAGCTCGAACAGCAGCTAGAGCCTTCCAGCAGCATTTCTGCCGTCCACACGGGTACCCGGACCAAATGTTGACAGACCAGGGACCTGCCTTTGAAGCGGAGGTCTTCCAAGAATTCTGCACTCTGTATGGCTGCCGGAAGATAAGGACAACACCCTATCATCCGCAAACTAATGGACTTTGTGAGAAAATGAACCAGGTGGTAATGGATCTTCTGAAAACGTTGCCCCTGGAAGAACGCAGTCTGTGGCCTGAGAAGCTGCCCGATCTGGTGGACCTATACAACCACATCCCGGTAGGTTCCACCAACTGTACCCCGGCTTACCTAATGAGGGCGAGACCTGGTAAGTTACCTGTTGACCTGGAAATGGGAGTCCTGACACCCGAGGACACTTCACCAGAAGCAGACTGGGACACAGAGAGGCAGCAGCAGTACCGGAGAGTACAGGAGAGTGTGGAGCGAAGTCTCTGTCAGGCTAGGGAAAGACAAGAGAAAACTTACAACCAGTATGCTCCCGCTGTTCCCCTGGTACCCGGAGAGCAGGTCTTGAAGAGAAAAAGACGGCTCCACAAGTTGGACGACCAGTGGGAGAAGGACCCGTACACCGTACTGCCCTCAAGCCACGACAACCCAAAGGTCTGTACCATCAGTAAAGACGGAGGGGAAACCACGACCATTGTATCCCGGGATCACCTGAAGAAGTGTCCCGAACAGCTACGGAACCCTGAAGAGGAACAAGAAGACCCTCGACCCGTAGAGGAAAGGGAAGACATGGTTAGTACTGTGCTCGGAGACTTCCCTCGGTCTTGGACTCAAGTCAATGGCGCAGTTGTGGTACCCGTACTCACCTTCCTCCAACCAGCATCCCAAGCACCTACGGAGCGACAGGTAGAGCTGGAAGAGCAGCCGGTCCAGGAGGCAGAAGACTCCACACAAGCAGAACAGGAGGATCAACCCTCTGCTTATAGTGAGCCTGCCGTACCCCTAGTGAGCCAAGGAGCCGGTAGACAGCTGCCCAGTTTACCCTTGACAGCTCCTACACCCTGTAGTTCATGGCTAGACAGTCAGCTCCGTAGGTCCACTAGGGCCACTAGAGGCCAGTTACCCGCACGTTGGAGGATTTGAAGTGTATAAATTGTTTTATTTGTGGTTACCTGTTTTTCTTGTTGCTTGTGTATAATTATGTGTTTCTAGTTGTTTATAGGAGTCTTTGGTGGATTTACCGGGAATCCTGTGTACATAGTTGGAGCGTAACCCAGGACGGACTAAAGACTGTTAAGGACTCGGGGCAGGACAGACCCCTACCTGGTTACGTCTCCCTGTTTTGGTGAAATGGACACCTTGCTTTTCTTCAAAGACTGCACCCGGTTACGGACATGCCGTGACCACCTTTATGTGTTTTTCTTATTGTATCATTATTGTTATACCTTGTTATGTTTTTCCAAAAATATGTTTAGTCCCGGAGTACTAAATTTCACTAGGGGGGAATGTGACACCCCAGGGGTCTGGTTGCCACAGTGATAGAGATATTACGTCTGAGAGCAGGTGGGAGGTCTCTTGGTCAGGGATCCTATGCATGCCACACCTCCTGCCCAGTCCTGGGAGGGGAAGAACTTCCCCTATATAAACCTAGGGCTGAGGCAGGGTTAGTGAGTAGAGAAGAGGTAGAGAAGAGAAGCAGCATAGGAAGAAACTACAGGAGCTCTGTAGGAGCAGTGCAACAAGGAGTCAGGGGCTGGCAGCTGCAGAGCTCGCCCTGACTGAGAAGATTTCTCACCGGACCCGGAGTCCGAGGCTGTGGGGACTAACTCCTATCCAGCAGCAGAAACCGACCGGCAGGGGATTGCAGGTCCTCTGGCCCAGAAACCCGAAGGCACGGTCACACGCGTGGGACCAGCACCGCCGTCGTGGAGCGGAAGCTACTAGAAGGCCCCGAGTCACCGGCCATACGGGTGAGCACCACACGGTACACTCAGGGACGTGGGCTACTTATACCCGCCTCTAGCAAGGTAGCCAGAAGAGTACAGTCAGTTTGGGAGGCCTACAACTCCGCCTGGCCAGGGGAGATCCCATCTGCTCAAGGACTGACCAGGCCCCAATCGCTAGCCAGTACTCCGGGAGGGTCTATCTTTGTCACCAGTAAAGACCCTGAACTACACCGTACCATCTCCGAGTGGTTCCTGCTACCCCCATCGTCCACGTCGGCTGCCCTGAGGCCATACCCCTCCCGTTGGGGGTTATGCTATCACGCTGCACAATCCTACCACCGGCCTCAGCGGTCTGCCCTGCAGCAGCAGCTCCTTAGCTGTACTCAACGGGTGGCGTAGTCGTCCAACATCTACCGCTGATACAGCGCCACTTAGTCTGACTCCCTGGGTACGGACCGGATCACCGCCACGAGACTACAACCCTCAAGAGATCCGGCTCCGGGTAAGCTCCCGCGTGCGCAACGCAGCGAGACACAGGCCCATGTGCGCGTCACTAACTTCTATCATCATCATCATGCTCCTCACCTTGGCACTCTCAACTCCCCTGATGGAGAAGACACGGCCCACCGTAGGAGTCTGGTTCTCTGGTGGGCTCGTCCAATGCTGCCCTAAAGTAGGCCAGGCTAAGAAAAGTCTGTGGGGATGTTCCACGGAGAAATCGGGGCGGCTGGGAACCGTTTATGGACAGTTGTTCTGATTCGCTATGTCTTTTCCTCATGTGCAGGCAATACAGGACCTTAGGTATCCATGGTTATGACCAGTAGCAACTAGCTAACTAACTATCACTATATCAGTGGTCGTAGCCATGGATATCTAAGGTTCTGCAATGCCTGCACATGAGGAAAGAGACATAGCGAATCAGAAAAACTATACTACATTTCTAATTAGAATGTGATGATGAAATTGGACTCAAAATTGCCATGGTCAGAAAGGTTCTGTTGTTCAGGAGCATGATTAAATTTTTCTGCATTTTTTACAGCACTAAAAGCTTTGTTAATTAGTTTTCTGGGGTACCCACATTCAGAAAACCTGTTCCCAAGAACATCTGCCTGTGTTTTAAAATCTGAGTCCAGGGAACAATTCTTTCGACATCTTTTATATTGATTAAAAGGTACATCGATTAACTATTCAGGTAAGTGAACAATTTCAAAGTGGACATAGCTGTTCACATCTGCCTTTTTAAAGAAAGTCTTGGTTAAGACATTTTCATGTTGAAATATCGTTAGGTCAAGAAAGTCTATGCTTGATTCACTGGAGGAAAAGACCAGATTCCAACTATTAGAATCAATCCAAGTCATGGATATTATTATTGGTGTTGTCCCAGATGAAAAAAAGGTAATCTAAATAGCGTTTACAATGAACGATGTTCTCAGCAAAAGGTGTGTCTAAAATGAAAATATTTTCAGAGACCCTATTAAAAGATTAGCATACGAACATGCAACTTTAGAGCCCATGGCTGTGCCCTTCATTTGGTGGAAACTTTTGTCAAAAAAAGGAAGAAATAAAAGAAAAGATCGATGTCATGATGGATGTTGGAGTATAAAGAAGATTCTATGGATGTATCACACCATTACACCTGTGTCCACATTGACACATAGTAACCAGTAATCTTCACATTAGCAGGTTCAAGCCCATTTAAACTGTGAAATAGCAGATGTAATATAATTTTTTTTGTACTCACAAATGTCAATATGTATTTCCTTTTTTATTTTACTCATCATTTCCATTCTTCTCTATTGCCCACATAGCAAGTTTTGGTTGCTCATTATGTTTTATATGATTAAGAGCCCAGTGGATTTCACTTAAAGGGTTGTACACTACTAGGACAACTTCTTCTTGAACTAAATGTTTGGTCCCGATAAAATAAGAAAACCTATACTCACCCCCAGTGTTAGCGCCGTTCCAGCGGTGTCAGCACTCACGGTCCCAGAGTTCTGGTGCGTTGGAATGACACATGGTGTCTGGCACTCAATCAGCGATGGCGTCACTGTCTCCACCTTCGTATGCATTGAACATGAAGAGAAACTCAGAGATCAGCTGCAGCCCAGACTTCCTCTTCATGTTCAAAAGATACAAAGGGGGGTAACATGATGCTGGCGCTATTTGGGTGCCGGGCACCACGTGTCATTCCACTGCACCAGTGCTCCGGGATCGCGAGTGCTGACACCGGGAGCACAGAAGTGAGTATAGCCTTTTTCATTTTATCGGGCCAAAAATTTAATTCAAGAAGGTGTTGTTCTAGTAGGGGACAACCACTTTAATGACGTTGTACTCCGGACATATGACCACAGGGGACCGTTTTTGCTCTCCTCTTTTTGAATGAATTGACTACTTATACCCGCCTTTTGTATGATGTACTTCATTATTGTTTTTCGTCCTGATGAAGTTTTGTATGCATTGAAATGTGTTGACAAATAAAAAACAGTTAAATATACTTTATTGTCCTTTCATCGCCTAGTTGAACATTGGCAGCACGGCATTATATCCATTTTTCTACTTGTCTACATCCTATCCTTTTTGATTGATCCGCAGCAGCCTTCTCCTTCCACAAGCTAACAATAAGACCCATTGCACTTTTTACCTTCCCAGTCTTCATTTACTCCCCCAGATGAAATGGCATACTTAGGGAAAAATTAAAATTTTTCCTTCTTACCAATTGCTGCATATTTGGTGGTTGTCTAAAGATGTACCAAAAATGTGCAAATGATGTAGGTGCCACCCCTGGGACCAGAAGATGCGCTACATGTTTTAGAGCAGGGAAAAAATGTTCATATTAGTATTTCTGTATGATTTTAGTTTAGGAGGAGTACATAATTTATATGTGTAGCATTTGGGAGCAGTAGTGTATGGAGCAGGCCCAGGAGATGAGCTTGCACTATTCACAGCAAATGATGTCTGCATTATTCAGCCATTATCTTTCTCTAACAGCAGTGTGTGCAGCTGAGGGCCAACCTCTGCTGCTGATCTGTTAAATGCCGCTGTCTATCTTAGATAGTGGCATTTAAAGTACATGGCACAGGGGCGCGCCATTCTAAGCATCCTTTGGCTCCTTCACAATGTGATTGTGAGGTGCCGATGTGTTTGCTGAAGACCTTTTTGCTGACATGCTTTTATGAAGACCAGCCTGTGGTTGAAGTTCATAGAAGACAATAATTTTTAACAAAAACCTACAAAACAAATGGAGTATATAGTTCAAATAGTAAGAATGAATCTTTATCAATTAAATAACGCACATAGTAAATAACAAATAGAAGGTGAATGTACACACAGAAAACCATTCCATAAGGCAAGTCCAGACATTACAATGCCATATAAAACAGACTAATAAAGTTTCTATATAAGTATCTAAAGACAAACTAAGAAGTATCCCAGATATAGTATATTACTAAGGAGACCAAGTAGCCAATCACCAAAAACATTAGATATACAACATATTAGGTAACATCTCAAAAATTGTAAAAAATGTAAAGCAGGATGTTGGGACAGTGCCAAGTGGCTAAAGCCATTAGTCATTAAAAACATCAGATTGCCACACAGGAAAGCCTAAACGAAGTTTCATCAACCAAAAAATGAAAACGTTATGGGTCTCGGAAAATGGTGACACAAGCAAATTTTTTTTTTTTAATCAATTTCCACATTTTTTTATCATTTAAATTAAAAACATGCAAGCTTGGTATTGCCACAATCGTATTGTCCTGAAGAATCATATTGCCAGGTCATTTTTACTGAACAATGAATTCCATAAAAACAATACCCAAAAAACAATTTCACCGCACCTGGAATTTTTCTCCCCACATGCATAACATGTTAAAATGGATGGTGCAATTCAAAAGAACAACTTTTCCCATTAAAATCAAGTGCATCTATGGCTATGTTGACTGAAAAATATAAAAAAAAGTTTTGACTCTTGGAAGAACGCAAAGAAAAAAACGAAAGCACAAAAATTGCCTGATCCTTAAAGGGGTGTTCTCAAGGTTAAAAGTATTCTGTATAGGTGATAGGGGATAACTTTTTGATCACTTGTGGTCTGACCGGAGTGGCCCCACTGATCCAGTAAACCCAGGTTCAGAAGATTCCTAGCTAAATGGAGCAGAATTCGATCAAGCATACTACTGTTCCATTCATTCTTAATGGGAGCGCCAGAGTTTGCCAATCAGCAGTCAGCTGATCTTCGGTGCTCCTATTAGAATGAATGGAGCAGTGGTGCACACGATCGACTTCTTCACCATTTAGCCGGGGGCTATTTCCCCAAATAAAAAAGCAAGAATGGGAGAGCATGTCCATTCTAAGGATCTAATTCCCACCCTTTCTCCGGGTTAGTGTAACAACTGCATTTATCCCAATAAATTTACTCCAATACGCTATCGTAAAAACATCAAGCATCATCCATTGTAGAAAACAGCATCAGATTTAATTTATTAAAGAAATAGACAACATAAAACAGTTCTACGCGTTTCAAGGATTCTTCTTTGTGACGACTATCATAACTACTTCTAGCCAAAGTTTACATTTTGTAAACAGACGCCATTAACCGCTAACCAGAAGTGACGTTGCGCTTACACCGACATCTTACGGCATCTGCAGACTTTTCAATGCCAAACTTACAAAAAGTTCAGCAATGCAGATATAATCCCTGACAAGCTAGTGGTTGGCCATGAATAAGGCATAACCTGCTGAAACATATAGGCCAGTTCAGAGGCTCCTGTATTTTTTGATACCTTGCTTTAACCATTAAGAAATTAACGTTATGTCTTATGGGATTACATCGGCACCGCTGGACTTTTCTAAGTTTGGCATTCAACCCATTGGGTATTAAACAATCCAAACGAATACATCTCCTTCTTAAACAATTTTTGAAATCTGGATAAAGTATTATTAATCCTTTCTAAAGGGGTTACTTTTAACAACTGTGCAGTTACTGTTTCAAATGAGTATGGCATGTAAAAATGTCAAAAAAAATTGTAAATGCTATAATATTACTCATAGAATTAAAGAAATGTAAAGAACTAGGAAACTGGATATTTTTCAAATAGAAGAGCTCTTAAATTGTTCGAGCTACTGTGTTTTTTTTTTCTGGTGTTACTGACTCGCCCCCTGAGCCGCGGGGCACTCGGAACCGGGCAATAGGGAGACGATGGGGGTAGTAGTGGCGACCCGGTCCCGCGGCTCAGGGTGGTCAGACCAATGGTAGTCTGCTACGTACCGTTGATAATGTCCGACTACGCCACCCGTGGATTGCGGCTATTAGGAACCGCCGCTGCAAGGCAGTCCGCTGGGGCCGATGATGTATGCAGCTGGGATGGTGTGACTCCCCACGGGAAGAGTGCGGCCCCAGGGCAGTGTAGTGAATGGTGGGAGCGATGGTGGTGAGAGTCCCAGTACCGGTAGTGCTGGAGGAGCGAAAGAGCACACAGACAACGTACTGCAGTCCAACGTCTTTTACTCACCGTTCAGGTACTCCAGGTCACTTCTGTACAGGTAGTGACCGCCCGAACCATGCTGCATCCACCAGGTGAGGGGCTCGGTCAACTCCCAGGCAGTTCAGGAGTATGGCACAGGACCCCCTTCTTTCCTTTCTCTGGCCTGCCTCACCAGTGACCCACTTTTGTCCGGTCACCGCGGACCTGTGGGCCCCGTTCCCCGCTGTCCTTTATGGTGCCTTCCTAGCAGGTTTGATGAGGTGCTGCACCAATAAATGGTCACAGCCTCCGGTCTTTGGCTGAGGGTTGTTTATCCTCCACCAACTTGGGATCCGGTACCCTTAATCTGCCTGACCCTTCACCCTGGATTCTCGTGGGTTCTTAGGGTCCCTTCCACCTTCTTGTTCCTGAGCCCTTCTGTTTCTCTCTCTTCTCCTTCTTTCCTGTTCTGTCTTCTCCTCCTTCCCTTGGCCTCTTCTCCAGGCCCACTTCTCCTTCTCCTCTCAGGCTCTGGCCTTTTCTCTAGGCCTGCCTCTGAGCAGAGCTCCTACAGAGCCTCTGCTCCCTGTCTTCTCTGACTGGACTTCTCCCAGAACTAAGATGGTGCCCACCTTTTATACCTCCCTCTAGCTATGAGCCCAGGTGACCAGCAACCAATGGGCTCCTACCTACGCTCAGGAACCAACCCTTATCTGCCCCTACAGCACTGGGTGTTCCACCCCCCTCCCCACTCCAGACAGGGACATAGTCGGTCGTGCCTGCACTTCTGTCTAGTGGGAGCACCGTTGAGCTGTCCCTCGGAAATGGGGTGTGTGTGCTGTATGCAGCTAACTGAGCCCTGGCCCATACTCCATCCTTACCCGGGAGTGGAATATCACACCTCTGGCAGAGGTGCAAAACCCCTGTAGCGGCCGAACCCTCAGGGCGCTACATTACCTTTTGGCCTCCAGTATGTGGTTAGGGCCATTTTATATTGGTTTTTTTTAGCCTTTATTTTTAATTAATTAAATCTGAGGCTGTTTTCCACAACGAATGATGTTTTTATGTTGGAGTATTGGAGCAAACATACATATCAAGATAAGTGCAATCGTTATGCTAATCTGAGTAAGTAAAAACACTTTTTCGTATAGCTTTTATCGTTACTCCCGTTTATGCTTTTAATTTGGATGTACTGGACCAGAATAGATATATCAGATATCAGGCGATTGAAGCAAGATGAATATTGCCTCTTCAAGAGATGGAGAAGTTAGTGGTGGCAGCCTGCTATCACTAGCATAGTGTGATTATTTTCCTGTTTGATGCACCAATCCTGTCCTTTGTTGCCTGTGGTGGGAATCAGTGATGATCAGAAGAATTTTAGTTTTTGTTAGGTATAAGTCATTATTTCTATGATTTCTCCATATATATGCAATAAGAAGAGGAAGTATACACACTTCAGAGAAATTAGAGAAATAATAAATATATATACAGCTAGGTCCAGAAATATTTGGACAGTGACACAAGTTTTGGCAATTTAGCTGTTTACCAAAATATATTCAAGATACAGTTATATAATCAATATAGTCTTAAATTGCAGACTCTCAGGTTTAATTTGAGGGTATTCACATCCTAATTGTAATAAGGGTTTTGGAATTACAGCTCTTTAACGTGTAGCTGCCTCTCTTTAAAAGGACCAAAAGTAATTGGACAATTATCTGAAAGCTCTTTAATTGGCTGCATTGGTTATTCCCTCATTAATCCATCAACTAAGCAGTTTAAAGGTTTGGAGCTGATTCCAGGTGTGGCATTTGCATTTCGAAGCTGTTACTGTGAACCCACAATATGTGGTCAAAGGAGCTCTCAATGGAAGAGAAACAGACCATCAAAAGGCTGAAAAAAGAAGAAATCCATCATAGAGATAGCAGAAATGTTAGGAGTGGCAAAATCAACAGTTTGATACATTCTGCAAAAAAATAGTCCACTGGTACGCTTGAGAACTCAAAAAGACCTGGACGTTCACAGAAGTCAATAGTTGTGGATGAATCCTTTCTAGTTTCCTGAGCTATTCTGAACAGCTGGTGCCATTGACTTGAATAAAGACTCTGAACTCAATTATTGGCTGCAGTGCCATCTACAAAACGTCAGCAATCCAGACAGTAACAAATATTGGGAACATTGGTGGAGACTCATTGCTGGACCTAGGGGAAAAGGTGTGGAAGTGAGACTTTTTGTAGATTAAGTTTTTTGTGATCTTTCATCATATTCCAAACAGTGCACCACAGGAAGGCTTTTGCTTCAGCTAGTTGTCTTAAAGCCAGATACAGGACAACGAGGAAGAAGAGGACTAATATGACTGTGCTCCTTAGACACACAATTAAATTTGAGAGTTATATGAAATCTCTGTAACACAAAACACTAAGGTCAAATAAAGGACGAAAATCAGGGAAGGATTTACTGAGATAGCCTTTCATTTTTTGTCTTAAGTGTTCCTTTAACCTGGCCGTATACCTACAGTATATTAAGACCAGTAATGTTTGGCTGGAAATGAGTCAGGGAAACAGGTTTTAGCCCAGTTTACCTTTAGTCTTGAAAAGCAAATAAATTTAGAAGATTAAATAGGGAAACCAAAAAAGAAATATTCTTCCTGACTCAAAATATTGAAATCAGAATAAATTCCAGAATCAAAATCTCATCTCATGAAACAAGTATTTAAAACATATATTTTATTTTTAAAGAAAGACAGCCAGGGGCTCTTAGAAACTGTCAAATGAATCAATCATCACAACAAGTGTCGCTATTGAACTCCATATTTGAAATCATGTCTTGGTACTGCAATCTATGCTTGGTAATTTATCTAGAAAAGAAAAAGAACAGATGATAGGCAAAAGCTTCACCTCCATTCTCAGCAAAAAAAGGGATTGCCTGGGGTAAAGAGATATATATGTGTTAACAAAAAAGCAAAAACATGGCCTATTTAATCCCCATTACTTCAGCAAGTCTCCAGAGGCCCCCTTGGCTACATCCCGTATTCTTGTGATTGCTACGGCCAATAACAGGATTTAGCATGTGCAGTATTTCTGCAAAGTCACAAAGCTTTTAAAAAATAGTGTTATTTGTGTATTTTTAACAATTACACTGTGTTCCAAATTATTATGCAAATAATATTTTCTCAGATTTTCCCAAATTACCTATATGAATTGCAGTCATTGTAATTTTCCAGTCAAATAACTATTAGAGTACAATTGAAAGGTTTTTGTACAGACTGCCTATGATAACAGTATATTTAAAAAAAAATAAAAAAACTCAAACTGCACTCAAAATACATGTTCCAAATTATTATGCACAGCAGAGTTTTCAACCTTTTCATTTTAATAAAGAACAAAAAAAATGGTCATTTTTGAAATTATAAGCATTAGCAGGTTATTACAAACTGAAATCAAACAGTTTTCAACTCAAAACTTTATTCTAAGTGATGTTACATTTGCACCTAGGACCGCTTGTTCGAAAGGAGCTTCTGAACTCTCTCGTCCATTGAATTTGTCAGGTTTTGGATGGTTTCTGCTTCAATTGTTTTGCATGAGGACAGAATACCCTCCCAGAGCTGTTGCTTAGATGTGAACTGCCTCCCGCCATCATAGACACTCCTTTTGATGATGCTCCAGAGGTTCTCAATGGGGTTGAGGTCAGGGGAGCATGGGTGCCACACCATAAGTTTGTCCCCTTTTATGCCCATAGCAGCCAGAGATGCAGATGTGTTATGTGCAGCATGAGACGGGGCATTATCATGCATGAAATGTTCTTGCTGCAGAATGCACGGTTCTTCTTCTTGAACCATGGAAGGAAGTGCTGTTTGAGAAACTCAACATACATTATGGAGTTCATCTTTAGCCCTTCAGGGATCCTAAAAGGGCCAACAATCTCTCTCCCCATGATTCCAGCCCAAAACATTACTCCACCTCCTCCTTGTTAGCGCCGTAGCCGTGTTTGCATGGGGTGTCCATCAACCAGCCATCCTCCACTCCATCCATCTGGACCATCGAGATCATTTCATGCATGATAATGCCCCTCCTCATGCTGCACATAACACATCTGCATCTCTGGCTGCTATGGGCATAAAAGGGGACAAACTTATGGTGTGGCACCCATGCTCCCCTGACCTCAACCCCATTGAGAACCTCTGGAGCATCATCAAAAGGAGTGTCTATGATGGCGGGAGGCAGTTCACATCTAAGCAACAGCTCTGGGAGGGTATTCTGTCCTCATGCAAAACAATTGAAGCAGAAACCATCCAAAACCTGACAAATTCAATGGACGAGAGAGTTCAGAAGCTCCTTTCGAACAAGGGGTCCTATGTGCAAATGTAACATCACCTAGAATAAAGTTTTGAGTTGAAAACTGTTTGATTTCAGTTTGTATTAACCTGCTAATGGTTATAATTTCAAAAATGAAAATTTTTTTGTTCTTTATTAAAATGAAAAGGTTGAAAACTCTGCTGTGCATAATAATTTGGAACATGCATTTTGAGTGCAGTTTGAGTTTTTTATTTTTTTTAAAATATACTGTTATCATAGGCAGTTTGTACAAAAACCTTTCAATTGTACTCTAATAGTTATTTGACTGGAAAACTACAATGACTGCAATTCATATAGGTAATTTGGGAAAATCTGAGAAAATATTATTTGCATAATAATTTGGAACACAGTGTAGAATACAAAGTGAACAAACCAAAGTGAAATCTAAATCAAATCAAAATTTGGTGTTACCACCCTTTGCCTTCAAAACAGCATAAATTATTCTAGGTACAGTATACTTGCACACAATTTTTGAGGGAGCTTGGCAGGGTGGTTGTTCCAAATATCTTGGAAGAGTTAACCACAGATTTTCTGTCGATGCAGACTTGTGCAAATCCTTTTGTCTCTTCATGTAATCCCAGACTAAAATGTCCAACCCCATTGACTGAATTGCAGAGCCAAACTTGCAAAGATCCTCCACCATGCTTCACTATTGTCTGAAGACGCTCATTGTACCACTCTCCAACGGTTCAGAAAACTGTCCTCTCTTACAGGCAAAAATGTAAAATTATGATTCATTAGTCCAGAGCACCTGCAGCCATTTTTCTACACCCCAGTTCCAATGTTTTCATGCATAGTTGTGTCACTTGACCTTGTTTCTATGTTGAAGGGGTAGCTGGGTAACCATGATTTGCTGCCAGTTCTGAGCTGTTAATAACAAAGTGATAAAGTTGCAAAATGAGGTAGTTGGGCGCCAGGACGGTGGAAGATGGATAAGTATTGGCCATGTGTACAAACAAAAATCATTCATTTTCAACATACAGTATGTAGCAATAGTGTAATTCATGTATTCTTCCACTGCAGTCTACTGACACATAGGCCCAGAATTATCAAAACTTTCACTCCAGAAATCTGGAGAAAAGCTTTGAAAAGTCTCAAAATGTAAGCGCAACTCGAAGTTGCACTTAAATTTTGCAATTTTTGGTGTTTGCACTCTAGTTTCTCCCAGCTCCACCAAAATGAGTGGAGCTGGGAATAGAGCATGGTGGTGGCAAAATGACACAGCTCGTCTAATTCATGAAGAGCTTTGGCATTCCTTACACTATAAATCTCACTTCCGTCCCTGACTGAAGTGAGCTTTCTGGTGAAGCGCATGGAGGAGCTCGCCACTCATCAGACGCTCCACATTCATGAAGAGCACTCCAGGTACACTTTAACTTACATATGAAAATGATGACCATTATCACCCATTTGGTGACTTTGTGCAAGTGTACCTGCAAGAATTGATGCGGTTTTTGAAAGCAAAAGGGTGTTAACATCAAATATTGCTTTGATTTAGATTTCTCCTCTGTTTATTCACATTACATTTTGTGAATTAATTATAATTAACTATTAAACATGTTTTTGAAAGCATTCTTCCTTTGCAACATTTTTTTTTAGACCTGCCTAAACTTCTGCACTGTACTGTCAATCACATGACCACGGAGGTCAGTGATTAGCTGCAGTGGTCACATAAATGATAGACATAATGTAATGACTGTACACCTGTCAGAGAATAGAAGAGAAATGCTGAAGCAGCAGGGAACAAATAGGTAAATAATGATATTTTAGTCTGTTAATACAGTTTGGCTCTTCGCTTTTTGAGCTAAAGAGCGTGTCAGGGATTTTTAAAAAACTGGTTACCACCATCAATACTATATTATCAATTATAGCCTTAGACAATAACAACTATAACTGTAGAAAAGGATTATGACAGCATTGTGACAATATAACTTCATAGTTTTATTAAGTATTAACTTGATGCCCTTTTAATAAAAAAAAATATATACTCTTCTAACCCTCACTCTGCGCAACAGCCAATTCCTCTTCTATGCTGTAAGTGTCCAATCACAGACAGATCATCATGCTGCCTGCAACGGGGTACTGACATCTGGTGTGTGCCCCCACTGTCTTTTAGACCACAGACCTGAAATAATCTCTAGCCTACAAATACAGTGATGGGACTGAAAGCACATTTCTCGTTACTCTACCATTGGTTTCCATCGTTTTGGATTGGTTACTGTATTGTATTGGATACTTCTGAAAGTGGTGCTACCACTGTTCAAAGTGGACCAATGCCACACAAAAAACTTCTTGCTGATTTACTGGACGAGATAAACAGTCTGCCATTCCACCTTTTCTACTTGGATGACATGGGGCTGGATTGTACTGGCATCGGCAATAAGGAGTAAAGCCGATGTCCAGGGAAAGATCTTCATGAGGCAGATCTTCTGCAGTATTCTCAGGAGCAGGTGATGCCGCAAGTGTTGTTGGTGGAGGAGGCTTATTGTAACATATCTGGTGGCGGGCTTGCATGGTGCACCATCTCTCACTATGCAAGATCGCAAACTTGATCTTCAGTCCATTCTGCTAGCCTGGCTTCTATTCATGCTGTCTGTTTGTCTCTGTTCTGACTGCTTAGGGCAGCGGCCCGGTTACTTCCTGGTTCTTGTAGCTGCTGTGGGCACACCCTTAGTGCGTCCTCAGCCTATTGCTGTCTGTCACTGGATATTTAAACCAGCTTCACCTGGAAGCTGATGCCTGAGCATCTTTATCATTCAGTGTGCTCCTTGACTCTGAATGTGCCAGGTCCTGTTCTGTTTCTCCTGCCTGTCCGCCTTCCTGGAGACTGTATTTCCAGGCCTGTCTGAACACGCTCCTAACCTGTTCGTCCCGCCTTCTAGGGGCCGCATCCCTAGATCTGTTATCTGTGTTTTCTTGCCTGTCTGTCCGCCTTCCTGGAGGCTGTATTTCCAGGCCAGTCTGAACACGCTCCTTGCCTGTTCTTTTCTGCCTCTGGGGGCCGTATACCCAGGCTCATTCCTGCATTTCGCTTCAGTAACAGTTCCTGTCTGAACTGTCTCCTAACTTGTTACTTGTTTTGTCTCTATGTCCGTTTCCTCCCTTTTGCTGCAGTGTCTGAACCAGCACTTGCCTATACCTAGGCTCGTTCCTGTATTTTATTGCAGTACAGTTCCTGTCTGAACTGTCTCCTAACCTGTTACCTGTTTTGTCTCTTTGTCTGTTTCCTCTCTTTTTCTGCAGTGTCTGAACCTGCACCTAACTCCTACTCATTGTCGCTGTACTTCTGTTTGTGAGTTTGGAGTCTACTCGCTACTTCTTTGCAAGTACCTTGTGTGCATCTGGTTCTGCCTTTTCCTTCCAGTCTGTTCCGTGTGAACAGAGCCCTGTCCCCTCTGCTCTGTCTTTGCTTACCGCTTTGGCGGTTTATCTCTGCTCTGCCTTACTTACCGCTCTGGCGGTTTCTGCCCGCTCTGCTCTGCTTTGTCCACCGCACTTGCGGTTTCGCTCTGCTCAGCCTTGTCCACCGCACCTGCGGTTTCGCTCTGCTCAGCCTTGTCCACCACACCTGCAGTTTCGCTCTGCTCAGCCTTGTCCACCGCACCTGCGGTTTCGTTCTGCTCAGACTTGTCCACCGCACCTGCGGTTTCGCTCTGCTCAGACTTGTCCACCGCACCTGCGGTTTCGCTCTGCTCAGCCTTGTCCACCGCACCTGCGGTTTCGCTCTGCTCAGCCTTGTCCACCGCACCTGCGGTTTTGCTCTGCTCAACCTTGTTCACCGCTCCGGCGGTTTCTGCCTGCTTTGCCTTGCTCACCGCTCCGGCAGTTCTTGCCTGCTCTGCTTTGCTCACCGCTCCAGGCGGCCTCGCTCTGCTCTGCCTTTGCTCACCGCTTCAAGCGGTCTCGCTCTGTCCTGCCTTTGCTCACCGCTCCAGGCGGTCTCGCCCTGCTCTGCTCTTACTCACCGCTCTGGCGGTCTCGCCCTGCTCTGCTTTTGTTCACCGCTCCGGCGGTCTCGCTCTGCTCTGCTTGTCTACCGCATCTGCGGTTCTGTTCCTGAGTCCCAGTCTGTACTGGACCTTATCCAGTCTGTGCTCCAACCTGCTAGTGCCTCCCTGTCGGCACTCCAGCCGTGCTTGCCAGTGCCCGCCTGTCTGCATACCTGCCGTGCCTGCCTATACCCACCAGTCAGTGTGCCAGCCTAACCTGCCTGTTCCTGTATTCTCCGGTGTGGGTCAACAGCCGTGTCCGGGGTCTGACCTGGAGTGGCACCTGGTCACTCTGCTCAGTTCCTCCCTGGTGCACTGTCGTCGCTAGCCGTCGTGCGACCTTGGTCGGATCGAGTAGATACTTAGTTACGCCCCTCCAGGCACTCTCCGGTTCATGGTCCAGTGGGATCACTAAACACGCACACGCCAGTCAGTCCTGGCGTGTGCATAACACTTATCAACACCTAAAAACATCTGTTGTGGTCATGGTGGAGGTGAGTTTTACGTGCACACATCTCAGGTGTGGATGTTCTTTTTGACATTGACAACCGGCAAATCTTTTGCAGTGTGCAAGCCTTGCAAGGTTAAAATAAATTGTGGTCATCAAGGCTCTAATAATCTAGGATCTATCCGCAGATGACACAACATCACCTGCTCTTTTGAGAAAAGAAACGTGGCCAGAAATATGAGCAAGGCTGAAGCTGTTCTACTACCTTTTTTCCAAGCACTTACAGCGCCTTGTGAAAGTATTTGGCCCCCTTGAACTTTTCTACCTTTTGCCACATTTCTGGCTTTAAACATAAAGATGTAAAATTCTAATTTTTTTGGGAAGAATCAACAACGAGTGGGACACAATCGTGAAGTGGAACGAAATTTATTGGATATTTTAAACTTTTTTAACAAATTAAAAACTGAAAAGTGGGGCGTGCAATATTATTCGGCCCCTTTACTTTCAGTGCAGCAAACTCACTCCAGAAGTTCAGTGAGGATCTCTGAATGATCCAATGTTGTCCTAAATGACTGGTAATGATAAATGCACCTGCTCTGTAATAGTCTCAGGGTTCTGTTTCAAGTGCAGAGAGCATCATGAAGACCAAGGAACACACCAGGCAGGTCCGAGATACTGTTGTGGCGAAGTTTAAAGCCGGATTTGGATACAAAAAGATTTCCCAAGTTTTAAACATCTCAAGGAGCACTGTGCAAGCGATCATATTGAAATGGAAGGCGTTTCAGACCACTGCAAATCTACCAAGACCCGGCCGTCCCTCTAAACTTTCATCTCGAACAAGGAAAAGACTGATCAGAGATGCAGCCAAAAGGCCCATGATCACTCTGGATGAACTGCAGAGATCTACAGCTGAGGTGGGAGAGTCTGACCAAAGGACAACAATCAGTCGTACACTGCACAAATCTGGCCTTTATGGAAGAGTGGCAACAAGAAAGCCATTTCTCAAAAATATCCATAAAAAGTCTTGTTTGAAGTTTGCCACAAGCCACCTGGGAGACACACCAAACATGTGGAATAAGGTGCTCTGGTCAGATGAAACCAAAATCGAACTTTTTGGCCACAATGCAAAACGTTATGTTTGGCGTAAAAGCAACACAGCTCATCACTCTCAAAACACCATCCCCACTGTCAAACATGGTGTGGCAGCATCATGGTTTGGGCCTGCTTTTCTTCAGCAGGGACAGGGAAGATGGTTAAAATTGATGGGTTTTGTAAATGGTGTTATAACAAAAGACGAAAAAATTTTTTTGGTCCCAACACATCCGGTTGTGGCAACTTTCTATAGTTTGCCAAAAATACATAAAGGGACGAAACCCCTTAAAGGCTAGACCTATTATATCTGGAGAGGGACGTCTCACACAGAACATGGGTATCTACATAGATGAAATTTTGAGACCATTTGTAGTGTACCTGAGTTCGCATGTCCGAGACACAACCGATTTCTTAAGT
Organism: Phyllobates terribilis; assembly: GCF_046119375.1. Lineage (NCBI taxonomy): Eukaryota > Metazoa > Chordata > Amphibia > Anura > Dendrobatidae > Phyllobates > Phyllobates terribilis. The sequence goes on along the minus strand of NW_027362763.1, from coordinate 420,653,612 downwards.
AAAATTGACGACATACAGTACAGAACAAAAGTTTGGACACACCTTCTCATTTAAAGATTTTTCTGTGTTTTCATGACTATGAAAATTGTACATTCACACTGAAGGCATCAAAACTATGAATTAACACATGTGGAATTATATACTTAACAAAAAAGTGTGCAACAACTGAAAATATGTCTTATATTCTAGGTTCTTCAAAGTAGCCACCTTTTGCTTTGATGACTGCTTTGCACACTCTTTGCATTCTCTTGATGAGCTTCAAGAGGTAGTCACCGGAAATGGTCTTCCAACAATCTTGAAGGAGTTCCCAGAGATGCTTAGCACTTGTTGGCCCTTTTGCCTTCACTCTGCGGTCCAGCTCACTCCAAACCATCTTGATTGGGTTCAGGTCTGGTGACTGTGGAGGCCAGGTCATCTGGCCTAGCACCCCATCACTCTCCTTCTTGGTCAAATAGCCCTTACACAGCCTGGAGGTGTGTTTGGGGTCATTGTCTTGTTGAAAAATAAATGATGGTCCAACTAAACGCAAACCGGATGGAATAGCATGCCGCTGCAAGATGCTGTGGTAGCCATGCTCGTTCAGTATGCCTTCAATTTTGAATAAATCCCCAACAGTGTCACAAGCAAAGCACCCCCACACCATCACACCTCATCCTCCATGCTTCACGGTGGGAACCAGGCATGTAGAGTCCATCCGTTCACCTTTTCTGCGTCGCACAAAGACACGGTGGTTGGAACCAAAGATCTCAAATTTGGACTCATCAGACCAAAGCACAGATTTCCACTGGTCTAATGTCCATTCCTTGTGTTCTTTAGCAAAAACAAGTCTCTTCTGCTTGTTGCCTGTCCTTAGCAGTGGTTTCCTAGCAGCTATTTTACCATGAAGGCCTGCTGCACAAAGTCTCCTCTTAACAGTTGTTAAAGAGATGTGTCTGCTGCTAGAACTCTGTGTGGCATTGACCTGGTCTCTAATCTGAGCTGCTGTTAACCTGCGATTTCTGAGGCTGGTGACTCTGATAAACTTAGCCTCAGAAGCAGAGGTGACTCTTGGTCTTCCTTTCCTGGGGCGGTCCTCATGTGAGCCAGTTTCTTTGTAGCGCTTGATCGTTTTTGCAACTGCATTTGGGGACACTTTCAAAGTTTTCCCAATTTTTCAGACTGACTGATCTTCATTTCTTAAAGTAATGATGGCCACTCGTTTTACTTTACTTAGCTGCTTTTTTCTTGCCATAATACAAATTCTAACAGTCTATTCAGTAGGACTATCAGCTGTGAATCCACCTGACTTCTGCACAACACAACTGATGGTCCCAACCCCATTTATAAGGCAAGAAATCCCACTTATTAAACCTGACAGGGCACACCTGCGAAGTGAAAACCATTTCCGGTGACTACCTCTTGAAGCTCATCAAGAGAATGCCAAGAGTGTGCAAAGCAGTCATCAAAGCAAAAGGTGGCTACTTTGAAGAACCTAGAATATGTAGCATCGGCGTCTCTGCCTCCTGCCAGGCAGAGACGCCGTCCCTCTCACCTCCTCTCTCTCCGCGCTCCCCGCTCTCCTTCTCTTCCTACTGTCGGCGCGCGCAGTCCCCGGGCACCGTGCTTAGGGCGCGCGCGCTCCCCCCCTCTTAAAGGGGCCGCGCGCGCCGTCCTAAGGAGTCCCCGGCCAATAGCTGAGGGTCCTCCCATATATAGGGCACCTCCTCCAAAATGGAGGTGCCCGAGCAAAGTTGTTGCACACTGTTACTTATCTCTGCTTCAGCCCTCAGGTTCCGCTGCTAGCTTGACCCCTCGTCCTGCCTGCCAGCCTGTTATCTGCCCGTTACCTGCCGAGTCTGCCAGCCCGCTCACCTGGAGCGCTCGCCTGTTACCTGCCTTGTCTGTCAGCCCGCTCACCTGGGAGCACCCACCTGTTACCTGCCGTGTCTGTCAGCCCGCTCACCTGGGAGCGCTCGCCTGTTACCTGCCTGTTACCTGCCTTGTCTGTCAGCCCGCTCACCTGGGAGCACCCGCCTGTTACCTGCCGTGTCTGTCAGCCCGCTCACCTGGCATCGCTTGCCTGTTACCTGAATGTTACCTTCCGTGCCTGTCAGCCCGCTCACCTGGGAGCGCTCACCTGTTACCTGCCTGTTACCAGACTGTCCATATAGAGACTTCTGCCTGTCACTTGCCGTGACCACCTGACAGCCTACCCGGAGGCTCCCGCCTGTCCCCTGCCGTGCCTACCAGTCCATCCTCCAGGACCACTCATCAGCCTGCCTGCTGTGTCCTCTGCTATACCGGTCAGTCCCAGCCATCTGACCCGTGGGAGTCACCTGCTCTCTTACAAGGTCATCCCCAGAGTAGCACCTGGTCCCTCTGCTCGGTCCCTCCCTGGTCACAGAGTCGTTAGCCGCCGTACGACCAGGGTCGGTCCGGGTTGATACTTAGTCACGCCCCTCTGGGTCCCTCCTTGCACCACAGCACAGAGGTTCCACCACCCGGACCCGTAACAGTTTGCTCGGGCCATGGAACCCGGTGGCACCCATGCTCCATCGCTCTCTGATCTATTCCAGGAGGTTTCCCGTCAGAGATCCCAACAGGAAACTATCCTAAACTACCTGCGGAGTGTCAACTCCCGCCTGGACACACTGAATGTTCCACCTACGTCTGCCGCGACTCGTACGACTCCCGCTCCGGCAGCGCCGTTGCCCACCAGTGCCATGGCATCCAGCCCCGGACCCCGGCTTTCTGCACCTCCTCGTTTCGGAGGCGACCCCGCGCTAGCTCGGGGTTTCATAAATCAGTGCACTCTGAACTTTGAACTTTTGGCACACCAGTTTCCCTCCAATCATGCCAAGGTGGCCTTCATCATGTCCCACCTCTCTGGAGAAGCACTGGCATGGCTGAATCCCCTGTGGGAGAGAGGGGATCCCCTGGTGTCTGATCTGTCGTCTTTCCTCGTTGCTTTCCGGAAAAACCTGGACGAAAAACCTCTTCAGCCTCCTCTCTGCTTCGTATCCACCAAGGGAGTCTCACCGTGGGCCAATATGCCATACGGTTCCGTACCCTCGCTTCTGAGCTTGCCTGAGACAACGAGGCCCTGGTGTCCATCTCCTGGGAGGGCCTTTCCGGTCGGATTAAGGACGAGTTAGCCGGACGGGACATTCATACCACCATGGATGACCTGGTGTCGCTAGCTACCCGGATTGATATCCGTTTCCTGGAGCGTGCTAAAGAGACTACCCGGGAGCGAAGATTTCCTCATCTGGCTCCTACCTTCCAGAGACCTGTCTCTCAATCAGCCACTTCCCGGGCACGCTTGCCCGAACCTATGCAGGTCGACCAGACCAAGATGGTCGAATCTCGCCAAGAGTCTCGCCGAGCCGAGGGGAGCTGTTTCTACTGTGGCAGTAAGGAGCACTTCATCCGTTCCTGCCCGGTGAGGCCGGGAAACGCCAGTGTCTAGGACCGCTCGGAGAGGTCATCCTAGGCAAAAGTAAATCCTCTCCTTCCCTGACTTTGACTGTCTCTATCTCCTGGGGAGAGAACCGCTATTTTGAACGTGCACACCTAGATTCCGGAGCTGCTGGGAACCTCATCTCCCAGTCCCTGGTAGAGAGATATCACATCCCCACCAAACCTCTGGCTGAACCATTGGCTGTCGCCACCGTGGATGGAGGACTTCTTCCGGTATCCATCCTGCTCGTCACTGAGCCTATAACCCTGCAGGTGGGAATGCTGCACTCTGAGAGGATCTCCTTCCATGTACTTTCCGGTCTCTCTCACTCCCTATTGCTGGGTCTACCCTGGCTGCAGAGACATGAACCCGTGCTGAATTGGCAATCCGGCGAGGTTCTCCGTTGGGGGCAGGAGTGCCATGGGACCTGCCTGGTCCCTGTCTGCCCGGTTTGCCCTCCACTCACCCCGGCTAATCTCCCCGGTTTACCGGCACCTTACTGGTCCTATGCAGATGTCTTCAATAAAAAGGAAGCAGAGACACTGCCACCTCATAGGCCATATGATTGCCCGATCGACCTGGTACCCGGAGCCACTCCGCCCCATGGGCGTATTTACCCGTTGTCATCGGCCGAAACCCGGGCCATGTCGGAGTACATCGAGGAGAATCTGGCTAGGGGATTAATCCGGAAATCTACCTCCCTGGCCGGAGCCGGATTCTTCTTTGTCAAAAAGAAGGATGGCTCGCTACGTCCCTGTATAGACTATAGAGGACTCAATCAGATCACGGTCAAAAATAAATACCCCCTGCTGTTCATCTCCGAGTTGTTTGACCGCCTTAAGGGCGCTAGGATCTTTTCCAAGCTGGATCTACGTGGGGCGTATAACCTGGTCCGGATCCGTCAAGGAGACGAGTGGAAGACGGCATTCAATACCCGGGACGGTCACTACGAATACCGTGTGATGCCCTTCGGCCTCTGCAATGTTCCCGCCATCTTCCAAGAATTGGTCAACGACATCTTCCGTGATCTTCTTTACTCCAGCGTGGTGGTGTACCTGGACGATATCTTGGTCTTCTCTCCGGATCTTCCCACACACCGGAGGGATGTTCGTCAGGTCCTGCTTAGGCTCAGGCAGAATCACCTCTATGCAAAATATGAGAAGTGCCTCTTCAAGCAGACCTCTCTTCCATTCCCGGGCTATGTTATCTCCCAGACAGGCTTGCGAATGGATCCCGAGAAACTCTCTGCTGTCCTAAAGTGGCCCCGTCCGGAGGGGTTGAAGGCGATTCAGCGATTCCTGGGCTTCGCCAATTACTATCGTCTCTTCATCCCGCACTTCTCTTCCCGAACAGCTCCCATATCTGCGCTCACCCGTAAGGGAGCAAATCCCAAGGTATGGTCGCCCGAAGCTGAGGAGGCCTTCCTTTCCTTAAAGCAAGCCTTCTCCTCTGCCCCAGTACTGCACCGTCCGGACTGCAACAAACAATTCTATCTGGAGGTTGATGCTTCCTCCTCCGGAGCCGGAGCGGTGCTCACCCAAAAATCTTCATCCGGGAGAATGGTAACCTGCGGTTTCTTCTCCAAACTCTTCTCGTCTGAGCGCAACTACTCCATTGGAGATCGAGAACTGTTAGCCGTTAAATTGGTGCTGGAGGAGTGGCGCTATCTGCTTGAAGGGGCTCTATACCCGGTGATCATCTATACAGATCACAAAAATCTGGCATATCTTCAAAATGCCCAAAGACTCAATCCACTTCAGGCCCGGTGGTCTTTGTTCTTCGCCCGCTTCGACTTCGTCCTACATTTCCGCCCGGCGGACAAGAATGTCAAAGCCGACGCCTTGTCCCAGATCCTTCCTGTCCTCCGATCAAGAGGAGGAGCCTATGCACATCATCGACCCCTCCAAAGTGATGCATGTGGCCCCCTTGGATCTTGCTCGTCTTCCGCCTGTAAGACGTTTGTAGCAGTACCAGATCGTGAGAAGGTTCTTCACTGGGGTCATTCATCTAAACTAGCCGGCCATGCTGGCCAAAATAAGACCTTCCTGCTCATTACCCGGCATTACTGGTGGCCTACCCTGCGCAAGGATGTGGTAGACTTCGTCTTGGCCTGTTCGTCCTGTGCCCGCAACAAAGTTCCCAGACATCTTCCAGCCGGTCGTTGCCTCCTGCCTCTTCCTGTACCTGCTGCCCCATGGCAGCACATTGCCATGGACTTTATTACTGATCTCCCAGCTTCTGCCGGTTGTACAGTCATTTGGGTGGTCGCCGACCGCTTCTCTAAAATGGCCCACTTCATCCCTCTGCCTGGTCTCCCGTCTGCATCTCAGTTGGCCAAGGATTTCTTCCATCATATCTTCCGTCTCCATGGTCTACCTCTCCACATTGTGTCGGATCGAGGGGTTCAGTTCACCTCACATTTCTGGAGAGCTACCTGTAAGCTACTGGATGTCACCCTGGATTTCTCCTCCGCCTACCATCCACAGTCCAATGGCCAAGTGGAGCGAATCAACCAAATCCTTACCAGCTACCTCTGGCACTTTGTTAGCGCTCACCATACCGACTGGGTGGAGCTCCTACCTTGGGCCGAATTCTCCTACAACAACCATGAGAGCGAATCCACTTCTAAATACCCGTTCTTCGTGGTCTACGGTCTACTTCCTCGGATTCCGTTTCCCATCTCCGCCTCGGTGGACAACCCTGCCGTGGAGGCTCTTGTCAGCGAATTCTCCACCATTTGGGAGAATACCAGGTCCGCACTTCTTCAGTCATCCGAGCGGATGAAGAAACATGCTGACAAGAGACGTCTGGAGCCGCCTCAATTCCGCCCGAGAGATAAAGTCTGGCTCTCTTCCAAACATGTCCGACTCAAAATACCCTCCTATAAGTTGGGTCCTCGGTTCATCAGTCCATTCGAAATTCTCAAACAGATCAATCCAGTGGCCTACAAGTTAAAACTCCCGGCCACCTTATGGATTCCCAACTCCTTCCATGTATCTCTCCTCAAACCAGTTGTCTTTTTCCAACAATCCAGGTACTCCTCCTGCTCCGGTTTCCGCTGAGGACATTTTTGAGGTAGAGAACATTCTGGCCACTAAGAGGGTAAGAGGAAAGACCCTTTTTCTTGTGGATTGGAAGGGGTTTGGCCCAGAGGAGAGAACTTGGGAACCCAGGGAGAACATTCATGCCCTGCTTCTCCTTGAAAAATTCCTTTCTGGCCTAAAAAAGAGGGGGCGTAAAGGGGGGGTACTATAGCATTGGCGTCTCTGCCTCCTGCCAGGCAGAGACGCTGTCCCTCTCACCTCCTCTCTCCCCATGCTCCCCGCTCTCCTTCTCTTCCTGCTGTCGGCGCACGCAGTCCCCCGGGCACTGTGCTTAGGGCGCACACGCGCGCTCCCCCCCTCTTAAAGGAGCCGCATGCGCCGTCCTAAGGAGTCCCCGGCTAATAGCCGAGGGTCCTCCCATATATAGGGCACCTCCTCCAAAATGGAGGTGCCCGAGCAATGTTATTGCACAGTGTTACTTATCTCTGCTTCAGTCCTCAGGTTCCGCTGCTAGCCTGACTCCTCATCCTGCCTGCCAGCCTTTTATCTGCCCGTTACCTGCCGAGTCTGCCAGCCCGCTCACCTGGAGCGCTTGCCTGTTACCTACCTTGTCTGTCAGCCCGCTCACCTGGGAGCACCCGCCTGTTACCTGCCGTGTCCGTAAGCCCGCTCACCTGGGAGCGCTCACCTGTTACCTGCCTGTTACCTGCCTTGTCTGTCAGCCCGCTCACCTGGGAGCACCCGCCTGTTACCTGCCGTGTCTGTCAGCCCACTCACCTGGGAGCGCTTGCCTGTTACCTACCTTGTCTGTCAGACCGCTCACCTGGGAGCACTCGCCTGTTACCTGCCGTGTCTGTCACCCCGCTCACCTGGGAGCGCTCGCCTGTTACCTGAATGTTACCTTCCAAGCCTGTCAGCCCGCTCACCTGGGAGCGCTTGCCTGTTACCTGCCTGTTACCAGACCGTCCATATAGAGACTTCTACCTGTCACTTGCCGTGACCACCTGACAGCCTACCCGGAGGCTCCCGCCTGTCCCCTGCCGTGCCTACCAGTCCATCCTCCAGGACCACTCGTCAGCCTGCCTGCTGTGTCCTCTGCTATACCGGTCAGTCCCAGCCATATGACCCGTGGGTGTCACCTGCTCTCTTACAAGGTCGTCCCCAGAGTAGCACCTGGTCCCTCTGCTCGGTCCCTCCCTGGTCACGGAGTCGTTAGCCACCGTACGACCAGGGTCGGTCCGGGTTGATACTTAGTCACGCCCCTCTGGGTCCCTCCTTGCACCACAGCACAGAGGTTCCACCACCCGGACCCGTAACAGAATATAATATATTTTCAGTTGTTTCACACTTTTTTTGTTAAGTATATAATTCCACATGTGTTAATTCATAGTTTTGATGCCTTCAGTGTGAATGTACAATTTTCAAAGTCATGAAAATACAGAAAAATCTTTAAATGAGAAGGTATGGCCAAACTTTTGGTCTGTACTGTATATCTTGAAGAAGGTATGATCTTAGGAAATATAGATGTTGAAGCACTCTATTCTTCTATTCCACATGAAAAAGGACTTAAAGCTGTGGATTTTCTCCGAACTAGGGAATGTCAGTATAATAGACACAATGCTTTTGTCTTGAAGGCCCTTCATTTTTGCCTAACAAATAATGTCTTTCTCTTTGACAATCAGTACTTCCACCAGCTCAGGGGCACTGCGATGGGGAGCCCCTGTGCCCCCTCATATGCAAATCTGCTCCTGGGCTGGTGGGAAGAAACCCAGATATTCAATGACCCCCCTATCCCAGGGATTGAGAGGGTGGTCATTTGGTTAAGATACATCGATGACATTTTCGTGATATGGAAAGGAACTGAGAAAGACTTTGTGGGCTTTGTGGAAGGGCTAAATGTGAACGATATGGGTCTATGATTCACATATGAAACGAATCGAGAAAAGCAAGCATTTCCTGATGTCCACATCCAAAAAGGGGAGAACGGCGAACTAACTACAAGCATGTTTAGAAAACCCACTGCAACTAATTCCCTTTTGAGATGGGACAGTGGACATCCTGCCCCACTCAAGAAGGGCATCCCAAAGGGACAGTACTTGAGGATACGCAGGAACTGTTCTAATATTAACAAATTCAAAGAACAAGTGGATGACTTGAGACAGCGTTTTTTAGAAGGAGGTTACCCCAGGGGGATTTTGACTAAAGATCCGAAAGATCTCCTCAGACCAGCTGTAAATAACAAACTGGAAAATAAGTCTAGATTTATTACTAGATTTTCAAACCGTGCCAATGACATTAGAGAAATTCTCAAACGTCATTGGCCAATTCTGCTAATGGATGCGGACATCAATGAAAGTATACATGACATCCCCCAAATTACCTTCCAGAAGGGTCGATCATTAAGAGATAGACTAGTCCATAGCCATTACAAACAGACCCCTCAGACAACATGGTTGGAAACAAAAATGAAGGGTTGCTATAAATGTGGAGACTGTATGGCATGCAGATCGGTAAAACAAACAAAAGTTTTCATGAGTAATAACACGAAAAGGGAATACAACATTAGGCATTTCATCAATTGTCGAAGTGTAGGTATAATCTATAAAGCAACGTGTGAATGTGGGGCCGAATATGTTGGAAAGACGAAAAGGGAATTTAGGAAGAGAATCAGGGAACACATTTGTGACACCATGAATAAGAGAAATACTCCTATCGCCAACCATTTAAACAACTTTCATGGAGGAGATACTGATAAAATAACATTTGTGCGGATTGATAAGATTCTTTCCCCCCAGAGAGGGGACGACTGGGATAGAATGATCCTACAAAAAGAATCCAAATGGATCTTCTGGTTAAAAACAGTACACCCGACCGGACTCAATGAACAACTATCCTTCATCCCTTTTCTCTGAGATTATAGGTGTGAGAATAGGAGTGAAATTTAGGGACAGCCGCCGTTGAGTGGGGGCGCCACTGCGTAGGTCCCCTAGGGTGCCAACCTCCGTGTGAGGCAGGTGATAGTATAGGAAAGGGATCACAAGTAAGGGAATATTTAGACCCCCTTATCTTATTCCCAAGAAAATCTCCCTCACTGTGTTTTCCTCCGTTTTACACTAGCCCCTTAATTGTTGGTCGGACATGTGAACTCAGGGCCCCCACCCCCTATATTTTCAATTGTTATAACTAACTTTTAATTATCGGTCTAAAACCTCGCTTTGGTCCTATATTCATGTATGTATGATTATTGCTATTGACAGGAACTGGCACATAGTTATATAGAAAAGGTCCTGTTGGAAGAACAGTTTCCACCGACCTTTAAGTACTACTCTATATATTGGGGATAGGGAAATACCTTGAAGGTGGACTACACCCTACAATATACCCCCTCAGTACATTTTGCAATATAAATGTGCCCTTTGAGGTGGTAGGCATGACCCTAACCTTGAGAGCGCAGGCTCCAAGATCTATGTGACGGTTCTGGAACGTGGTGCGTTCCACTTCGGAGCTTGCATTCCACGGGCCGGATATACGTCACGAAGAAACCGGAAGTGACTTGGAATACCGGCCGCGAGTGCATGCGCAATAGGAGACCTTGCGCTCCAGCGTGTGTGTCAGGAAGCAGATACAAGCATGACCATGGAGCGCAATTCTATAGGGACACAAAATACCGGAAATGCATACCATATGGCAGGTCGGGTGGTTAGTATATAAAATGTACGCAGTTTACTGACAGTGTCAGACATTCTTGGAAGATGGCATAAGGCTCTTAACGCCCCTGAAGAATAATGAAATGCGTCGGGAGCCGAAGCACTGCATAATCTGCACTGACACCAATGAAGGAGACTTCAGGACAGATAAGTCTGCCTATATATATTAGAATTGGTGAAATGGTTTATATTGTGCCAATCTACTTTATTATAACAGAATCTATGGGCTGCTAAGAGAGTTTGATAAGCAGCAAGATGATGTACAAGTTTTGACATTGTGTTTTGAGGTTCATAATTTTTTAGTACCTCATAAAACTGACAGTATGCCAAATCAATCGATTTTATTTGAGGGTTGCTAAAGACAAGTATAATACAATCATGACATTATAATTGAGGATTATGGTAATTTTGTGTCTTGCAAATTATTGTCTATTAAAAGAGGGGGTACAATATTTATTCACTCTTATCCCTTGAGTAAGTGGTCTAATAGGAGTGTTTGATGATTTATAATGCAAAAAGGACCCCGCATTTAGAAGAGCTCAAATTGGGGCATAATGATTGAATATTTATCAGTAAGCCTTTTCTGAGCCTCCTGTAGGAAACAGGGCATATGAATTGCAATTGCGCAGTCAATTTAAAAACTTGGTTTCATAATGGTATAAATCCAGGATTATTGTCTGTTCTCTTCTTCAGAGTGCATATATGCATATCTGATTTTTATATATGCACAGTGTACTTTTTTTCTGGGTGATAATTCTATATGTTTTTTATTAGAATTAAATAAAACATTAACATTTTTAACTTCTTGCTACTATTTCCTGATTGATAATTGAGGTTATCTATACTAGCTGAATTGTAGGTTTTCCCTCACAGTTGGTGTCCAACCGTTTGGAGAAGGGGGCATCAGTCCCACTGGCAAATGACCAACTTCTTGCAGTGAAGTGTAATGACTGAAAATACATCTTCATGCTGACCACACTGCATGCAGACACCAGTGTGATGATCAGCATGATGAGAGACTGGGTCACCACCAGGGACAAACAGAAACCGGTCTGTGTTGCAGACTATATAAATTTATGGGAGGCGCTGACCTGTCAGACCAGGTACTTCAACCATATCTAGTGAAGCGAAAGACCACGGCCTTGTATACAAAGGCAGCAATCTGGATGAGGTACATTGCTACCTACAACAGTTCTGTACAAAAAGGTCTCTAATAATGAGGCTGGTCCATAGTTATACACTTTGGGATTTACTGCATGGTTCTTGCTGAACCTCCTGTACCAGTTAATACTTTTAGAATTCTGTAGGGGATTGGTTGGTTTGTGCACATAGCGGTTCCTACTTTCGCTGGCAGGAGCCTGTTATGGTGTACCACCTTGGCACATTCGTCCTTTATATAAGGATTGATGGAGCTAAACAGACGTTGTACGACCAGTCTCTTTGGAAGATAAACCTGTCATTCTAGCCCAGCTGGTGTTCTTTCAACAAACTCAGATTTGCCACATAGTTGGCTGCATTTCCTCCATATTTTGCCCTTCACTTCAGAACAGTTTATTTCTCCTGCTACAATATACTATAAGCAACTGCGGGACAACTGTTTTGTTAGCAAGACCAAGTTTTATAATCCGCAAACGTGTTTTTAGGGGCATGCCTCTCTTTGTGGGTATTAATTCCAGGAAGGATTTTCTTGTTTGTTAGCTCAATATCTCTGTAAGCTTTGAATGGGTCCTGGAATTACATCAATTTTACCCTGAAGACCAAATAGTGCACCATCTATTATAGACACAGCTGTTCATTCAGTACTCACATTGGTGCTATATTGAATGTATATCTGAACACTGAAAACTAGGGGAATAAAATTTGAAGTTTGTTTCTCAGAACGTACAAAAAACTAAAATTTATACAAGACAATGAAAAATATGCAAATTGTAATTTTTCAGACTTCTGTTGCATCAACTGCATAAAAAATGATGGTATCAAACTACTCACTACCTCCCCAGATGCATACAATAGAGGGTATAATTAAAAAAAAAAAAGAGAGTTTTCTGTTGTTATTAAAGGACACAGGCTCTGCAAATATGACAATCTATTCCAAATAAAGGCAAATTTGTGTTCCAAAATTCAAACAGTGCTCCTTCCGTTCCAAGCTTTGCCGCTTGTGCATACAGAACTTTTTGACTACATGTGGGGTATCGCCATGTTCATAACAAAGTGGGTAACAAAATGTGAGGTCAACTTTTTTGGTGTTACCTCTTGCAAAATTGAAAACTTTAGGTCTAAAGCAACATTTTTGTGAAAAAATTGGAAATTTTTAATATGACGGCCTAGAGTTATCAAATTCTGTGTAGTACTTGTGTTTTCAAAATGCTCCCTATAGTCCTGGATGAAATCCTTGAGGGGTGAAGTTTCCAAAATGGGGTCACTTGTAGGGGGTTTCCAATGTTTAGGCAGATCAGGGGTTCTGCAAACACAATATGACGTCCACTCTCTATTCCAGCCAATTTTGTGCTTTAGAAGTCAAACGGTGCTCCTTCCCTTCCGAGTCCTGCTGTGCGCCCAAACAGTAGTTTTCCCCCACTTATGGGGTATCGGTGTACTCAGGAGAAATTGTGCAACAAATTTTGGGGTCCGAAACGAACACCTAGTGTTCATGCATGGTCTCCGAACGCGAACTTCTCCACGATGTCCGTGTTACTGTTCGGGTTCGGCAGCCAAAACATCAGGTGTTTTCCCCTGCTGTCATATGTGTAACAGCATGAGAAACACAGGCTCTGATCAGTGGTAAGTTCATTACCACAGGTCAGAGCGCTGCGGTTCTTATGCTGTCACATGGAAGACTGTGTGAGCCAGCAGCCCTGACAAGCGGTAAAAAAGTTACCGCCAGTAACAGGCATTAGCTGATGGAGCACTACTCTCATCATCCTATGCCTGCTTTCGCTCATAGTAGCGAGAACAGGTATACAATGTTGGGAGTATTCACCAGCCGCGCCTGTGCAAAAAATTAATTCATTAATTAATTAAAAAATGACATGCGGTCCCTCTATTTTTGACACCCAGCTGTCAGCTTTATCATGGCTGGTTATCAAGAATAGAGGGGTCCCAAATAAATAATTTTTAAAAAAACGGCGTAGGATTCCCTCCGTTTTTGAGAACCAGCCAAGCTAAAGCAGACAGCTGGCGCTGGTATTCTCAGACTGGGAAGGGGTCATGTATATTGGCCCTCCCCAGAATAAAAAAAGCAGCCCATAGCCACCCCAGAAACTGTGCATCTATTAGATGCGCCAATTCTGGCGCTGTGCTCGGCTCTTTCCACTTACCCTGGTGCGGTGGTAATTGGGGTAATAGATTTGGGGTTGATGTCATCTGTTTTATGGCCGCTGACATCATGCCCAGGGGTTAGTAATGAAGAGGCATCTATAAGATGCCCCTATTACTAACCCCATAGTTAGATTGTAAAAAATACCCAGCCAGAATAAAGTCCTTTAATTTAAATGAAGACACTGACACCTTTATTTTATACAAAAATAAAAAAGCTAAGTTATACTCGCCTTTCTGTCGATAATCCATTGATGCCCATGTCACCTGTAAAAGACAAAAAAAAAAATAAAACACCATATTCCTCATCTGTCCGACGAAAAGATAATCCATAGCTGTCCCACGACGATCCAGATGATTTGGATAGCGGTCACATCAGTGATGCGACCGCTATCCACGCCCGTCAGCTCACACTGAAAATGGAGCTCCTGCATTGTGTAGCACTGCACTGAGAAAGGTCACCGGAGTTCATAGCTGATGAACCCTGGTCACCTCACTTACGGCACCGCTCGCCGCGTGAAAAAGTTTTGTTAAAATTTTTATATTATTCATAACTTCCTATTTTACCATGATTGCTATGGTGACATAACCCCTTTTAGTCATTTCCCTATTCACATTTGGTTGCAGGGCAATTGTCCCGCTCTTTCCCCCATTTAGCTTCCTTTTGCAGCCCCCTAGCTCTGACTATGATAATTTTACAGCACCGAAGTTCGGGTCGCCATTGACTTGTATTGGGCTCGGGTCCGGGGTCAAGGTCGAGGTCAAGTTCAGACCCGAACCAAACTTTTTACTGTATGTTGGTCCAACCTGGCGAACCCGAATATCCAAGGGTTCGCTCATCTCTAGCTGTGAATCAAGATTTGGGGAAAAATTTGATGAAGCTGGGGAATTTAAAAAAATTAGTTCATGTATAGTGTCAGGTTAATGACTACAAAATAAGCCTTCCCTCCCCACGCGCCTTTCACCTCCAGTTGCGTAAATTGAAGCTCATGGATCCCAATGTAAACTCTCCAACAGAGCCCGTGGGTAAAATATACCTGTGAAGCATTTTGCAAGACTGTTTAAGAGCAGAAGCAAAATTAGCAGAGCAGAAACGCTCTTATATGGTGAAGCCCAACTGGTCCTATATGCCACTTTCAACTTTATCAGCACCTACAGGATGGTGAGTATAACTTTTTTTTATTATTATTTATTCATAAGGCAGTCTTTCTTGTTAAAGTGGCAGTATTAGTTTTTGGGTGGCATTATTACTTGTGGGATACTCAGGGGGCATTAATTATTATGGGGGCATTTGTGGCATAATTACTTGCATGGGATTTTGTTTGAGGGCACTCAGGGAATTATAACCCTCAAAGGGGCTTACGAGGGGCATTATTATTGTCCAGGGGCAAAAAGAGAGCACTATTGCTTTCTAGGCACACTGGGCATTTTTATTTTCTAAGGGGCATTTTTACAGTCTAGAGAGGTACATAGGAGCCATTATTACTATGTGAGGCACTAAGAGGAGCACTTTTACTCTCTGAGGCACAAAAGATGGCACTTTAATTATGATGCGCACCATTACCATTTGTAGCACCATGTATGGCATTATTGTCTTTAGAGGCACAATTTTTAACCTTTTCATGACCGGGCTCTTTTCTGTTTTTTTTTTTTTTTTTTAATTTTTCCTGCCATTTTTTGGTAAGAGCCATAATTTTTTTACTTTTCTGTCCATGTAACCGTATGAGGGCTTGTTTTTTATGCGACAAGTTGTACTGTACTTTTGAATAACACAATTTATTTTATCATGTGATGCAGTGGAAAGCAGGTAAATAAATTCCAAGTGTGTTGAATTGTAAAAAAGTGCAATTCCACAATAGTTTTTGTTGTATTTTTATTTACCATGTTTACTATATAGTAAAACTAACCTGCACAGATATACAGTACAGACCAAAAGTTTGGACACATCTTCTCATTTAAAGATTTTTCTGTATTTTCATGACTATAAAAATTGTACATTCACACTGAAGGCATCAAAACTATGAATTAACACATGTGGAATTATATACTGAACAAAAAAGTGTGAAACAACTGAAAATATGTCTTATATTCTAGGTTCTTCAAGGTAGCCACCTTTTGTTTTGATGACTACTTTGCGCACACTTAGCATTCTCTTGATGAGCTTCAAGAGATAGTCACCGGAAATGGTCTTCCAACAATCTTGAAGGAGTTCCCAGAGATGCTTAGCACTTGTTGGCCCTTTTGCCTTCTCTCTGCGGTCCAGCTCACCCCAAACCATCTCGATTGGGTTCAGGTCTGGTGACTGTGGAGGCCAGGTCATCTGGCATAGCACCCCATCACTCTCCCTCTTGGTCAAATAGCCCTTACACAGCCTGGAGGTGTGTTTAGGGTCATTGTCCTGTTGAAAAATAAATGATGGTCCAACTAAACGCCAACCGGATGGAATAGCATGCCGCTGCAAGATGCTGTGGTACCCATGCTGGTTCAGTATGCCTTCAATTTTGAATAAATCCCCAACAGTGTCACCAGTAAAGCACCCCCACACCATCACACTTCCTCTTCCATGCTTCACGGTGGGAACCAGGCATGTAGAGTCCATCCGTTCACCTTTTCTGCGTCGCCCAAAAACACTGTGGTTGGAACCAAAGATCTCAAATTTGGACTCATCAGACCAAAGCAGATTTCCACTGGTCTAAGGTCCATTCCTTGTGTTCTTTAGCCCAAACAAGTCTCTTCTGCTTGTTGCCTGTCCTTAGCAGTGGTTTCCTCGCAGCTATTTTACCATGAAGGCCTGCTGCACAAAGTCTCCTCTTAACAGTTGTTGAAGAGATGTGTCTGCTGGTAGGACTCTGTGTGGAATTGACCTGATCTCTTATCTGAGCTGCTGTTAACCTGCGATTTCTGAGGCTGGTGACTCTGATAAACTTAGCCTCAGAAGCAGAGGTGACTCTTGGTCTTCCTTTCCTGGGGCGGTCCTCATGTGAGCCAGTTTCTTTGTAGCGCTTGATGGTTTTTGCAACTTCACTTGGGGACACTTTCAAAGTTTTCCCAATTTTTCGCACTGGCTGACTTTCATTTCTTAAAGTAATGATGACCACTCATTTTTCTTTACTTAGAATTTGTATTATGGCAAGAAAAAAGCAGCTAACAGTCTATTCAGTAGGACTATCAGCTGTGTTTCCACCAGACTTCTGCACAACACAACTGGTGGTCTCGTTTTTCTTTACTTAGCTGCTTTTTTCTTGCCATAATACAAATTCTAACAGTCTATTCAGTAGGACTATCGGCCGTGTATCCACCAGACTTCTGCACAACACAACTGATGGTCCCAACCCCAGCTATAAGGCAAGAAATCCCACTTATTAAACCTGAAAGGGCACACCTGTGAAGTGAAAACCATTTCCGGTGACAACCTCTTGAAGCTCATCAAGAGAATGCCAAGAGTGTGCAAAGCAGTCATCAAAGCAAAAGGTGGCTACTTTGAAGAACCTAGAATATAAGACATATTTTCAATTGTTTCACACTTTTTTGTCAAGTATATAATTCCACGTGTTAATTCATAGTTTTGATGCCTCCAGTGTGAATGTACAATTTTCATAGTCATGAAAATACAGAAAAATCTTTAAATGAGAAGGTGTGTCCAAACTTTTGGTCTGTACTGTATATTTATTATATACCTATACTATCACTAGTATTATCAGTTACAGCAATAGAGTTGCTATACAGTTGTGCGCAAAAGTTTACATATCCCAGCAGAATTTTTCCTTTCTTGGCCTTGCTTCAGAGAATATGAATGATAACCAAAAAACTTTTTCTCCATGCATGGTTATTGGTTGGTTGAAGCCCTTTATTGTCAAACTACTGTGTTTTCTCTTTTTAAATCTTAATGACCAAAAACAAAACATCCAAATGACTCTGATCATTCACATACCCCAGTTCTTAATACTGTGTATTGCCCCTTCTAACATCAATGACAGCTTGAAGTCTTTTGTGGTAGTTGTGGATGAGGTTCTTTAATTTCTCAGATGGTAAAGCTGCCCATTCTTCTTGGCAAAAAGCCTCCAGTTCCTGTAAATTCCTGAGCTGTCTAGCATGAACTGCACGCTTGAGATCTCCCCAGAGTGGCTCAATGATATTGAGGTCAGGAGACTGAGATGGCCACTCCAGAACCTTCACTTTGTTCTGCTGTAGCCAATGACAGGTCGACTTGGCCTTGTGTTTTGGATCGTTGTCATGTTGGAACGTCCAAGTACGTCCCATGCGCAGATTCCGGGCTGATGAGTGCAAATTTGACTCCAGTATTTGCTGATAACGTGATGCAATCATCTTTCCTTCAACTTTTACCAAGTTTCCTGTGCCTTTGTAGCTCACACATCCCCAAAACATCAACGATCCACCTCCGTGCTTTACTGTAGGAATGGTGTTCCTTTCATCATAGGCCTTGTTGACCTCTCTCCATATGTAACGTTTATGGTTGTGGCCAAAACGTTCAATTTTGGTCTCATCACTCCAAATTACCTTGTTCCAGAAGTTTTGAGGCTTGTCTCTGTGCTGTTTGGCGTATTGTAGGTGAGATACTTTGTGGCATTTGCGCAGTAATGGCTTTCTTCTGGCGACTTGACCATACAGCCTATTCTTCTTCTTTCTGCCTCCTTATTGTGCATCTTGAAACCGCCACACCGCTAGTGACTCGCCCCCGGGGGCCTTACTGTCTGGGGCAGTATATATCACGGTGGCTGGCCCAGGGCGGTCAGTGCACAAAAGGGGTAGCAATTACTAATAAAAGTTCAGAGAAATTCGTGACGCCACCTGTGGTGTCTGGTGAAGGTCACCAGCGCTGCAGCAGTCCTCTGAGGCAGGTGTCAAGGCAGCTTAAGATGGTACAGCTCCCCACAGGTGGAGCGGGCCTCAGGGCAGTATAGATAGATAGATGGTGGGTGCGCTGGGTGTTGTGGTGCAGGTAGAGAACGATGGCGCAGCAGGAGTAACGGACAGAGACAGGGGGTTTTGCTTCGTTACCTTTACTGGTACAGCTGTTAGATACGGTCCAGGGTACTCTAGGTGAAGGGCGCACTTTTGGACTTCTCCCCAGGGAGCGGGTATAAGGCCTCCTGATCCGTGTCTGCCTCTGTGTAAGCTCCTGGCCAGCCTGCAACTGGGCCTAGCTTATGTGTCCTGTTTCTACTTCACCTGTCGCTCTGAAGCAGGACCTCCGGTTGGTAACCACTTTCCCTGGACGTTGGGGCCTTCGTGGTTCCTGGTCCTGTACGTGTCTAGCTTCAGGTTTGCCAGGGACTTGTAGTCCTCCTGGGATTACGGTTATCCCTACTGGGTGTAAAGGGTCCCTGTAGGGTCGGACCTGGTGTCCGGTATATATACTGGAGTGAGCCTGGTATGCTCCTCTGCCCCCTTAGTTCCACTCTTCTTTTCTCCTCGCCTTCAGCCATGCTCGGGGCCCTCACTAGGCTTCAGTACTGCTGGAGGCCTAGCTTGCCTCACACAGCAGCCTGCGTGCTCCTGTCTCTCTGAGCACTAACTCTAAACCCTATCTAAAAACTATCTGAGCAGCCTGGCTCCACCTTCCCTTTATATATCCCTAACAGGGCTCCCTCTGCTGGTATGAGGTGGAAAGTAGATGTGTTTGCATGTAGTGAGGGCCTCATGTGGAGAAATCCGTCTATGCACCCTTCTGGGTTCTGTGGCACCATGTGCAGCAGGGCGCCACACTAGTTTTCAGAGAATCCTGAATTTCAGCTGATAGTATTTGTGGGTTTTTCTTTGCATCCCAAACAATTTTCCTCACAGTTGTGGCCGACATTTTTGTTGGTCTACCTGACTGTGGTTTGGTTTTTACAGAGCCTCTGATTTTCCATTTGCTAATAACAGTTTGTACGCTGTTGATTGGCATTATCAATTCCTTGGATATTTTTTTGTATCCCTTTCCTGTGTTATACAGTTCAACTACCTTTTCCTGTAGATCCATTGACAATTCTTTGGCTTTCCACATGACTCACAATCCAGAAACGTCAGTGGCTGGATGAAAGATGCAAGAGTCTGTCTGGATCCCAGAAACTCACTCAGCTTTTATGCACACACTGATTACAAGCAAACAGGTCACAGGTGAGGATGTTACCTTTAGTAGCTATTCAAACCCATTTGCGTCAAATTCTGGGCATGTTATCAGGCCAAAATCACCAGGGTATGTGAACTTTTGATCAGGGTCATTTGGATGTTTTTGGCTGTCATTAAGATTTAAAAAGAGAAAACACAGTAGTTTGACAATAAATGGCTTCACCCAACCAATAACCATGACTGGAGAAAAAGTTTTTTGTTATCATTCATATTCTCTGAAACAAGGCCAAGAAAGGAAAAATTCTGCCGGGGTATGTAAACTTTTGAGCACAACTGTATCGATCTGATCACCTGTATTCGTTGTATATCTGTATTACCACTTGCATTACCAGCTACAACCATACATTATACCCTTATAATATACATTGTATAATTCAGATTATATCGTTGTATTTCATTCCATATTTCTATTACCGTGCAGCATAGTTTCTCCCCTCATTTTATTCCTGACACGTCGTTTTTATTTACTTATTTTATTGTTGCGTTCGACTCTTTTGTTTGTGTGTCCCCCAGTTTTTAATACTTTATCAATAAAAAATAGTTTTTAGCAACATTTGTCTTACTGACTGTATATTGTTTTTTTTGGTAATCATTTGTATTTGTTTTGCCGATTTGTCTTTTGGTCATAATCCGTTTGTCACATGCACATATCTTTATTATTCCTCATCTACAGTTATTTGTACATGTACAACCTCATATTTATGTGTATATATATTCTGTCGACTCCTTGGTACATCTTACTTTTCTATTAGCACTGCTAGGTATAGCAAAAATCACGGTCTCCTATGAATGCTAGCTAAACGGTGGCTTTCACAGGAGAATCATCATGACATGCACAGAGGTCTTCAGCAGACGCCAAGCTGTCATGGCTATTCATTGGTGGCCCACCATCACGTCACGGGTGCATCAATGGATGCATGGAATGATGCGCCTGCTGCCAGCACATGTTGAATGCAGCTGTCAGAGGTTGACAGCTGCATTTAGCAGTTTAACAGCCGCAGTCAGAGCTCTGCTCTATGCACAGCTGTTAGGAGCAGATGATGGCTGAATAATTCAGCCATCATCTGCCGGGAAAGATGCGGGCTTGGGACATATGTTGGGAAAAGGTTTCTTATAGTAATGACACCAATATTTCTGAAGTATACTGTAGTGTTTAGGGTACCATGCCATAGGATGGAGAAATTGGTTAGGAATATGTGGGCAAGGTGATGGAAATGTCAAATGTGTCTACGTTACAAACTCTGCAGCCAAGTTATGATTAGATGAGGTCAGATTGGCGTTTGCCAAATGGAATAAAAGTGAAAAGTAATTTACTCCAATCAGAAATGAGGTCTGCTGTGATTCCTTGAATTAATCTCCACTGTAATCACATAGTACGCAGAATTGGGATCTACCCCTATATGCTCCTGCATGGTGGTAATATTAGTCCTGGTCATGGTATTTCAGTAACATCAATGTCCTCTGCTGAGGTGCCCACTATAATTATGGTGCACCTCTGTAACATGTAATAACCGGGTAGGGGCCCACTCAAATCGTTGTCATTATCACATTTCCCTGCTGAGCATATGCCTCTGTTTTGGGGTTATCACTAAATCCTAGAAACAAAAATTGATTTGCTCATGTTCTTTTTATCATTTTTAGGTTTACAGTACTTTGAAATATTTTTTCAATTCATCTAAATCAAAGAAATATTATGAAACAATATGATCATATCTTCTGATAGAAAGTTCAGGTACAATGCCTATGGAAATGCTATACTCGACTGTTATTGTAACTGTGTCTCTAGGGACTGGGACCAAGAAGCAGTCATTTCCATCAGTGCCACGAAAGGCAGAGACCAGAATAACTGTATAGAACTATGTAGTCATTTGTGCATTTTTATGTTGATGCATTCTAAAAAAAAATGTATGATATGGAATATGTATGCCACTAGTATGCTTATATAGTGGAAAATGTTGGGAAATCCCCCCGATGGATATGTGGCACCCCAGGGATCTGGTTTCCACAGTAACAGGAATGTTATGTCTGAGAGCAGGTGGGAGGTCTCTTGGTCAGGAATCCTATGCATGCCACACCTCCTGCCCAATCCTGGGAGGGGAAGAACTTCCCCTATATAAACCTAGGGCTGAGGCAGGGTTAGTGAGTAGAGAAGAAGTAGAGACAGAGAAAAGAAGCAAATATAGGAACAGAACATCAGGAGCTCTGTGGGAGCAGTGTTACAAGGAGTCAGGGGCTGGCAGCTGCAGAGCTCGCCCTGACTGAGAAGATTTCTTACCGGACCCGGAGTCCGAGGCTGTGGGGACTAACTCCTACCCAGCAGCAGAATCCGTCAGGCAGGGGATTCCAGGTCCTCTGGCCAAGAAACCCGAAGGCACGGTCACACGCATGGGACCAGCACCGCCGTCGTGGAGCGGAAGCTACTAGAAGGCCCCGAGTCACTGGCCATACGGGTGAGCACCACACGGTACACTCAGGGACGTGGGCTACTTATACCCGCCTCTAGCAAGGTAGCCAGAAGAGTACAGTTAGTTTGGGAGGCCTACAACTCCGCCTGGCCAGGGGAGATCCCATCTGCTCAAGGACTGACCAGGCCCCAATCGCTAGCCAGTACTCCGGGAGGGTCTATCTTTGTCACCAGTAAAGACCCTGAACTACACCGTACCGTCTCCGAGTGGTTCCTGCTACCCCCATCATCCACGTCGGCTGCCCTGAGGCCATACCCCTCCCGTTGGGGGTTATACTATCACGCTGCACAATCCTACCACCGGCCTCAGCGGTCTGCCCTGCAGCAGCAGCTCCTTAGCTGTACTCAACGGGTGGCGTAGTCGTCCAACATCTACCGCTGATACATCGCCGCTCAGTTTGACTCCCTGGGCACGGACCGGGTCACCGCCACGAGACTACAACCCTCAACAGATCCAGCTCCGGGTAAGCTCCCGCGTGCGCAACGCAGCGCGACACAGGCCCAGGGGCGCGTCAGATACCTAAAAAGCTCGTTTTTAAGGGAAAATATGATGTTGAATATTAAAGTGACATAATTTCTACAATACATTAAAAAGTACTTACTCTTGGTGTGGAGCTCCTGTCTTAGCCAACAAGGTCAAAACAAAAAACATAAAAATAACAAAGACAGCTAAACCGACCCAGAATCCAATCACAATAGAATCTGTAAAGAGAAATAAACTAAAGATAATGCAAAGGTTAAAAACAATTGACTTAATATTTTAATGTATGTAAGTATTTATCTGGTTCTACAATATTAATTGTGCATATATTTTTTCATAGATTTGTCAAATCTGATCAAAGTTAGTATACAAATAACCAAAATGTTCAGTTTTTATTCAGCCCATTTTTCACTGCTTTTGGACATATGGGGCATTGAGACATTTTTGGGAAAACATTATGATTACTATAAGAACAGTCCCGGGATCTTGCTTCTTTCAGAATATACAGTAAGTCTCTTGTGAGAAAAGCATATTTTAGGGCTGTGTTCACATGCAACGGTCATACTGTGGCTCAGAACTGCAGCAGTTTAGTGCCGCTATGGTTTTTCCACTGTTGGGCTGCACAATAACTAGCCTAGGCTACGTTCCCATGTTACATTTTTGGTTAGTTTTTTACTCTGCGTATTTTTGAAAAAGTGCAAGTATCCTATTTTACTTAATGGGTGCAGAAATGGAGCAGAAAATCTGCAATATCCGAAACTCAACAAAAGCATGGGAATGTAGGGAATGTAGCCTTACGAGACAGACATACTTCTCAATAAGCCCACCTGAATTCAGCTCACTGAATGCAACACACCTGATTCCTTCCAGAATACATACACCTGGTTCAGAGAGCCATGTCTCACTGAGGATGTGTTGGGAGAAATAATGACTCTCTGCAGTAATAGTTAATCTATTAAGGCTCATTCAGACGTCAGTTTTTCTCATACTAGTGCAATCCGTGTTTTTAACAAATAGCACTAGTACCTGTGATACTAGTACGATGATCTATGGGGCTGTTCACGTGTCTGATTTTTCCTCGGACCGAGTAGTCAGTGGAAAATATCAATGACATCTCCTATTTTGATTCAAGCGTCTTATTAAAATAAGCAATGCAAGTCTATGGACTTGTGAAAAAAAATAAGACGCACTTGGATGCCATGCGAGTGTAGTTAGATTTTCACGGGCTGTCAGAATGGAGAAGGTCGAGAAAAACTGATGACACTCAGACCACACTCTGGCAAACTCTGATTAAAGTCTGATAAGAATAATCAGTCTATTTTCTCACATTGTCATGGGTTTACCCCGACAGAGAGGAGCCAGAAGCGTCTGATTCCTCCTACTCCTGCACTGATTAGGAGCATTTCACCTTCATATAAAACGGTGCAGGTTTCTTTTAGCAGTGCAGGGGTTAATCTGCTTAACTGAGAACTCTTGGAAGCTTCTCTGCTTTGGCTCTCAGCTGCTCACTGTTAGCCACTCTCCTCTCCTATATATTCTGGGCTCTGGCAAGTAGTCATTGCCATAGCTAGCTTCATGCAGCATGGTTTCAGGAGTTTGGTGGAGAGTTGTTTAAGAAGGCGTTTGGTGGATTTAGCTAAGACTGTTGTGTGGTTTTAGTTGTGTGTTAATCCCCTTCTCCTACTTTGGATTTCCCTATCCTCCACTTCCTCTGTTGTTTGTGAGAACATATTTGTATGATTGGCATTTTCTTTTATCTGTTTGTATTACCTTGTTAGTCTGGTTGGTGTATTGCAATACACTACTACTCCCCTCTTCCCTGCGTGGGGAGAGGGCAGATTCCTGAGATACGTGGCCCCGGCGTCTTCACCTTCAGAAGTAATCCGCAGAACAGGGCCAGCTAGGGCACCCCTAGCGTTAGGGACAGGGAAGGAGCCCCTGGTCCCGGGACACCTGACAACAGAGTTTGACACATATGTGGAAAATACTGATGTCTGAATGGGTCCTAAAGCAATAGTGAAGCAGCGTGATTAGTGATGGAAGTGAAGCAGGCTACATACCAAGAAGAAGTGACTCGCCCCCTCGGCCGTGGGGCACTCGAGACCGGACTTCAGGGCAATGCTGGGAGTAGTAGTGGCGACCCGGTCCCGTGGCTCAGGGTGGTCAGACCAGTGGTAGTCTATGATGTGCTGTAGGTAATGTCCGACTACGCCACCCGTAGATTGCGGTCAGGGAGGACCGCCGCTGCAAGGCAGACCGCTGAGGCTGGTGTTGAGGATGCAGCAGGGAATAGTACGACTCCCCACGGGAGGAATGTAGCCTCAGGGCAGGTAATAGGATGCTGGGGGTGATGGTGCAGGCGCAGCAGTAACCACACAGAGTCCAAGAATGCAGTCCAGGGTCTTTTACTGATCTTATCACAGACCCACCAGGAGTACAGGGTAGGAATGGACCTGGGTGTCTGAGGGCATTCGGGCGAGCTCCGCTGGTCAGGGTGAGTGGGTAGGCCTACCGTTCTCTCTCTGCCCTTGCTGACTATCTCCCCCTTTAGTGGTATGATAGCCCACGTCCCTGAGCTTGCCGTGTACTATGCCTGTATGGCTTGCGACTCGAGCCTTAGGTACCTGTAGCTTCTCCGTGCTGTACCGGTCCTTCTGTGTAGTGGAGCCTCCAGGCTTCTTGGCCAAGGGACCTGAAATCCCTTGCGGGTTGGTTTTCTGCTGCAGGACCTGCAACCCTGACAGCCTCGGACCCCAGTGTCCGGTTGTGTGGTCTCTCTCTGCCAGGACCGGCTCTCGTCGCTTCTGTCCCTGGCTTTCTGCGCCTCCTTTGCCTCCTGGACTCCTCAGCTGCGGCTGACCTGTCCCTCTCTTCTGGGAACCCTTCTGGATGCTTCAGAAGTGTGTCCTGGTCTCTCTAACCCTGCCCTCAGTACCAGTTTTTATAGGGGCAGCCTGCTCCCCCTACTGGCCTGGGACAGGAGGTGCTGCATGCAAATGGTCCATGACCAGAGAACCTCCCTCCTGCTCTCAGACACAGCCTTACAAGTTTGTGGCATCCAGGCCTGGGGTGACACATTCCCCCCTAGGAAAGCTTAGTACTCCGGGACTAAACAAGAAACACGATACAGGGTAGAAATTATAACATAAACATAACAGAGAAGAAAACAACAAACAACACCACATATTAAGTTCTTTAGGTCACAGTATGGCCTGTGACCGGGTGTCCATATCACCAACACAAGAAGAGGGTCACAGTATGATCCGTGACCGGGTGTCCATTTCACCAACACAACGGGAGCCTTAACCAGGTGGGGGTCTGTCCTTGCCCCGAGTCCTTGACAGTCTTTATTCTTTCCTTTGGTTAGGCTCCGAACATATTTACAAGGAATTCCCGATTACTAAAAGTTCATAACCTTTTAGTCCATTTGTCACTATGAAAAACTGGAAAACAATATTAATAACCAGGGTACAAACATAACACATTAAATATATACATTATACATTTAGATCTTCCAGCGAGCTGGCATTTGACCCCTAGTGCTCCTGGTTGACCTCCTTAACCCACTGTCTGGTGGTGGACCAACCTGGCTTTCCCCACCATCATTGAGGGTACAGCTACTAGCAGTTTGTACAGGCAGGGCAGGCAGCTGTCTGTGGGTCCTTTGGCTCACCGCAGGCATGGCAGGCTCACTGTCAGCAGAGGGTTGACTCTCCTAGGCTGCTGGCGTGGGTTCTTCCGCCTCTGGGGCCACTTGCTCTTCTTGTTCTTCCTGTCCTCCTGTAGGCTCCTGCTGGGTAGGCTGAAGGAACTGTAGGACAGGTACCACTATTGCGCCATTTATCTGAGTCCAGGTCCGGGGGAACTCTCCGAGAACTGTGCTGATCATCTCCTCCTTGTCCTCTGCGGGTTCAAGGTCATCTTGATCTTCACTTGGACTCTGTAGCTGTTCGGGGCACCGTTTTAGGTGGTCTCTGGAGACGGTGCTAGTGGTTTCTCCTCCATCCTTGGTAATCACACATACCTTCGGGTTGTCGTGGTCAGACTGCAGTACTGTGTACGGGTCTCTCTCCCACTGGTCATCCAGCTTGTGTAACCTTCTCTTTCGCTTCAGGACCTGCTCACCAGGTTCCAGGGGACCAGCAGGGGCATGTTGGTTGAAGAGCCTCTCTTGCTTTTCCCTCGCTTGAGCTAGACTCCTCTCCACACTCTCCTGTACCTTCTTGTACTGTAGCCGCCGTTCCGTATCCCAGTCCGCGTCTGGGGAGGTGTCCTCAGGTGTCAGGACTCCCATTTCCAGGTCGATCGGCAGCTTACCTGGTATTGCTCGCATCAGGTAAGCCGGGGTGCAATTTGTAGCATTCACCGAGACATGGTTGTACAAGTCAATCAGGTCTGGCAGCTTCTCCGGCCACAGGCTGCGTTCTTCCAGGGGTAACGTCTTGAGGAGACCAATGATGATATTGTTCATTTTCTCACACAGCCCGTTGGTTTGCGGGTGGTAAGGCGTTGTCCGAATCTTCCTACAGCCGTAGAGGTTGCAGAACTCCTGGAATACTTCAGCCTCAAACGCTGGACCTTGATCTGTCAAGACCTGTTCCGGATACCCATGTGGACGGCAGAAGTGTTGCTGGAAGGCTCTGGCCGCTGTTTGGGCTGTCAGGTCTTTAACAGGAACCACTACCAGGACCCGGGAGTAATGGTCCACAATTGTCAGGGCGTAGACGTAGCCCGACCGGCTTGGAGCCAATTTCACATGGTCCAGTGCTACCAGCTCAAGAGGCTGCCTGGTGACGATGGGCCTCAAGGGTGTCTGCTGGCTGGCGCGATCCTTCCTTCTGTGGTGACATTGGCCGCAGTCCCTGCTCCACTTCTCAATGGCCCTTCTCATGCCGACCCAGTAGAACCGCTCTCTCAGTAGGAACTCCAGTTTCTTCCACCCAAAGTGTCCAGCTCTGTCATGGTAGGCCTCCAGGATCATTGCTGCATCTCGTCTTGGGACCACTACCTGCCAGGTCAGCTCGTGCGTCCGGTGGTTGACAAGCCTTCTGCACAGCTTACCCTCGTAGAGGAATAGCCTGCTTTTCTCCTTCCATATCTGCTTGGCTTCCTCTGGAGCGTCCGGGCCAGGGCTAGCATCTTCCTGGGTTAACATGTCTTTCACCAGGCGTATTGCAGGGTCGCTATCTTGCGTTTCAGCCCAGCCGTGGTGGGGTAAGGGATTGAACATGACGGTGGTTAAGTCCTTGTCTCTTACCCGGTGAGAAAGCTGAGTGGCCCCATACCGGTGGAAAGCAGGGAGCTCTATTTCCTCCAGCTCTTCCGAGTCGTCTTCTCCTTCAGGTAGGTGGGGCATTCTTGATAGGGCGTCTGCGTTGGCATTGGTTCTGCCTCTCCGGTATTTGATTGTGAAGTCGTAATTGGATAGCCGGGCCATCCACCGCTGTTCTAGGGCACCTAGTCTTGCATTGTCCAGATGTGTCAACGAGTTGTTGTCCGTGTACACGGTGAACTTTGCGGAGGCCAAGTAATGCTTAAACCATTCTGTGACGGCCCACACCACTGCCAAGAATTCTAGCTTGAAGGAGCTGTAGTTCTCCGGGTTTCTCTCAGTGGGCCTCAGCTTCCGGCTGGCATACGCGATCACCCTTTCTCTGCCCTGTTGGTTCTGTGACAGTAAGGCTCCCAGCCCCACATTACTGGCATCTGTGTGGAGGATAAAAGGCTGAGCATAATCGGGGTAGGCCAGGATATCATCCCCCGTGAGGGCCATCTTCAACTGGCGGAAGAACTCCTCTTCCGGCTTGTCCCACTTGAAGGGTGGCTTGTGACTTCTGGATTTAGATTGCCCTATCAGGAGGTCCTGCATAGGGGCTGCCATCTTAGTGAACCCGGGGATGAACCTTCGGTAGTAGCCTACCAACCCGAGAAATTGCCTTACTTCCTTGATGTTAGAGGGGCTTGGCCAGCTCTTGATGGCTGTAACTTTGTCGGGGTCGGGGGCTACTCCCTCTGCACTCACCACGTGTCCTAGGTATTGGACCTTCGGTTTTAACAGGTGGCACTTTGAAGGCTTCACTTTCAGGCCGTAGCCTGCCAGGGCTTCGAACACCTCGGCCAGGTGCTTTAGATGGTCCTCGTAAGTCTTCGAATAGACGATCACGTCGTCCAGGTAAAGGAGGACCGTCTCGAAGTTTCGGTGCCCTAGACAGCATTCCATCAGCCTCTGGAAGGTCCCTGGTGCATTGCAGAGCCGAAGGGCATACAGTTGAACTCGCTCAGTCCCATCGGGGTGGTGAAGGCGGTCTTCTCCTTGTCAGCCTCTGCCACAGGAACCTGCCAGTACCCGCTAGTAAGGTCCAAAGTAGAGAAGAAATTAGCTGATTTTAGAGCTGCTAAAGACTCCTCTATCCTAGGTAACGGGTACGCATCTTTATGGGTGATACGATTGATTTGCCTATAGTCCACGCATATTCTCATAGTACCGTCTTTTTTTTTTACCAAAACTAAGGGAGCTGTCCAGGGGCTACAGCTATCTCTAATGACCCCAGCTTCTTTCATTTCTCTCAGCATACCTTTGGCATTCTGATAATGCGCAGGGGGTACAGGCCTGTGTCTCTCTTTTATTAGTGGGTGGCTCCCCGTGGGGATATGGTGTTCTATCCCTTTTACTCTGCCGAAGTCCAGCGGGTGCTTACTAAAAATTCTCTCGTACTCTTGAACCACCCGGTAGACTCCTTGTTTTTGGTGCAGGGGAGTGGAGTCAGCACCCACATGGAGTTTCTGGCACCAGTCCTCCTTTTGTTTCTGGGAGCCATTACCTTCCGCCTGTGGAGATGGAGGCAACGGTTCCACGGCCCTGATAGCATTGTGTTGGGCGGCAAACAATTTGGCAAGCGTAGCGTACCTGAGTAAGTGTACCTCCCTCTCCCCAATGTTGAGAATGCGAACGGGCACCCTCCCATGTCGGACATCAACCACCCCCCGGGCTGTCAAAATGGTGGGCCTGCTGTCTGAGTACACGGGTTCTACCATGGCTTGGTAGTCTCTGCCTCTCAACCCGATCGCAGTCCGACACCAGATCATCATTTCACTTTTGGGAGGCATGGAAATGGGGAATGGGTCACTCATTCTTACGCTACCGATCTCACCACCAGACAGTTCTACCTGCTGCCGTCTCATCAGGGCTCTTATCTCTTTCTGGAGGACCCTCTGTTGGCTGTAGCTCGCATTCATCGCCACCTGCTGTAAAATCACAATTACTTCTGAAAGACAGTTTTCAATCACATTAGTACCCACAGTTATTTTAGGGTGACTTTCACAACGGTCAATGTCCACAATGATCACTCCCTGTGCCGGCAGTTCCACCTTACCAATCTTGATGGTCATCTCTCTGAACCCCACCTGCGGCACGGGTTGGCCATTGCTGGCAATGATGCTTAAGTCATCGTCTGGGTAGCGGGTTATGTCAGCGTCACTCCAGTACCGCTTGAAAAGTACGTAGGGGATGGTAGTCACTTGAGACCCGGTGTCCAGCAGTGCACTCATGGGGATACCGTCCAGCACTACGGGTAAGACCGGGCGTCCTCCCACGTACTTATCACGCCAATTAGACGGGCCTGATGACCTTATGCTTGGGGGTTGGCCCTCTGCCCCAGGTCGGACCCACTTAAAGTACAGTACCTTGCTATGTGTCCTGGCTGACTGCAACGGCGGCAAATCGGCTGTCCATCCTCAGCGTAGCGGTCGGCGGGCCTCCCTCTGAACGGCGGGATCCTCCTCTGTCGACGCCACGGAACATACTCCGGACTGGAAGCCAGCTCGATTGGTCTTGACGGTTCCACCTGCAACGACTGTACGGTCCTGGTTAATGCAGCCACACTCTTTGTTAGCTCCTGGACCTGATGGTGCAGGTCTGCAGGCTGGGATGGATTTAAGGCCTGTGCATCAGCCCCCACAAGGTCTGCAGGGTAGGGCGCTGCCCCCTGGTGGTAAGTGATGGCAGGGCGCCGGGAAGCTACAGCGCCACCTGCTGCGGGTTCTCCGAGCACTCGGATGGCCCGATCCTTGAACTGCGCAAAAGTCAAATCGGGGTTCTGTAGGGCCATGAGGCGCAGCTGGGTTCTGTGGGAGCTGGACAGCAGACCTTCTATGAACTGGTCGGTCAACAGTTTATCAGAGTCCTGCACGCTACCAGGGTCAGCTTGTTTGATAGCTCTCAGAGCTTCTTTTAGGTTCAAGGCATAGTCGCTGATACTATCCTGGGCCCGCTGCTTACAGCCATAGAACCGCATTTTTATTTCTGCTGGGGTACGCGTATCAAAGGTACTCCGCAGCCGGGTCAGAATGTCCTTTACTGTCTTTTTCTCTTCATCTGACCATGATTTCACTTCCCGCTGGGCTGCATCGGTGAGCTGCCCCGTTAGAATGCTCACTTTCGGTTCTTCCGTCAGGGGATAAACTTTGAACAAACTGTGCAGTCTTTCCCTAAAGTCAGTTAAAGTATGGGATTCCCCTGAGTATTGGGGCAGCCAGGCTGCTCCGGGGATGTAGGGCATAGAGAACGGCATCACCGCTGCTGCAGCCCCGCTGGTTGTAGAAGGCCCCTCCGTGTCCGTCATCTTCCTCCCCCCTAGTTAAACGTGGCCTACCTTCCGACGATCCTCTTCTGTAGGCCGCGGCTCCGCTGTTGCTGCTCCGGACGAGGACCTTGCGTCGCGTCCTGGTGACGTCAGCGTCGCTCTCTCTCCCTTCCAGGACCTTGCGCAGTGTCGGTGCGTGGGGCGGAGCTTCGGGTCTCGCGTGGTTTGGACGTCCACGCCCCTCTTCTTTCCGCGCGGCGTCCGATGGCGGGAACCGACGGAAGATGGCGGGAGATGGCTGAAAATGGCGGGAAATGGCTCCGTATGGCGGGAAACCTCTTCTTCAGGTACGTGTACAGTCTTTTTCAGGCACGCAATACCCGTTTGTCGCGGGTTGGTCTCAATCCTGCCGACTACGCCAAAGCTGACTCGCCCCCTGGGCCGTGGGGCACTCGAGACCGGACTTCAGGGCAATGCTGGGAGTAGTAGTGGCGACCCGGTCCCGTGGCTCAGGGTAGTCAGACCAGTGGTAGTCTATGATGTGCTGTAGGTAATGTCCGACTACGCCACCCGTGGATTGTGGTCAGGGAGGACCGACGCTGCAAGGCAGACCGCTGAGGCTGGTGTTGGGGATGCAGCAGGGAATAGTACGACTCCCCACGGGAGGAGTGTAGCCTCAGGGCAGGTAATAGGATGCTGGGGGTGATGGTGCAGGTGCAGCAGTAACCACACAGAGTCCAAGAATGCAGTCTAGGGTCTTTTACTGATCTTATGACAGACCCACCAGGAGTACAGGGTAGGAATGGACCTGGGTGTCTGAGGGCATTCGGGCGAGCTCCGCTGGTCAGGGTGAGTGGGTAGGCCTATTGTTCTCTCTCTCTGCCCTTGCTGACTATCTCCCCCTTTAGTGGTATGATAGCCCACGTCCCTGAGCTTGCCGTGTACTACGCCTGTATGGCTTGCGACTCGGGCCTTAGGTACCTGTAGCTTCTCCGTGCTGTACCGGTCCTTCTGTGTGGCGGAGCCTTGAGGCTTCTTGACCAAGGGACCTGAAATCCCTTGCGGGTTGGTTTTCTGCTGCAGGACCTGCAACCCTGACAGCCTCGGACCCCATTGTCCGGTTGTGTGGTCTCTCTCTGCCAGGACCGGCTCTCGTCGCCTCTGTCCCTGGCTTTCTGCGCCTCCTTTGCCTCCTGGACTCCTCAGCTGCGGCTGACCTGTCCCTCTCTTCTGGGAACCCTTCTGGATGCTTCAGAAGTGGGTCCTTGTCTCTCTAACCCTGCCCTCAGTACCAGTTTTTAGTTTTTATAGGGGCAGCCTGCTCCCCCTACTGGCCTGGGACAGGAGGTGCTGCATGCAAATGGTCCATGACCAGAGAGCCTCCCTCCTGCTCTCAGACACAGCCTTACAAGTTTGTGGCATCCAGGCCTGGGGTGACACAGAAGCACTTAGCATGTGGATG
Organism: Phyllobates terribilis; assembly: GCF_046119375.1. Taxonomy (NCBI): domain Eukaryota; kingdom Metazoa; phylum Chordata; class Amphibia; order Anura; family Dendrobatidae; genus Phyllobates; species Phyllobates terribilis. The sequence goes on along the minus strand of NW_027362763.1, from coordinate 420,620,986 downwards.
AAAAAGGCTTAACAATAATTTAGGATGGAGTTGCATGGCGACATGTGTGGTGCAACAGCAACTCTCAGACAAGTTGCCCTGTAGTGTTGGTGGGGAGAATTGGGTTGTCAGTCCTTGTGTAGTGTGCTTATATAGTTCTGGGAATGTTGTCTGATCTAATGGCATAGGTGTGACCAATAGGGTGTAAGCCAGCATGGGGAACTTCATGTATCTGTGTGACGGTCACATTATACATGCCTTATCTATATGCATTTCTAATACTAAGCAGCCACCCCCCCCCCCCCCATGGATGATTCGTGTTTGAGTCATTCCTCAGTATTTTGTACCTGCCTCCGCCTGCTGCATCTTGCAGTGCATTTGTATTGTGACTAGGTATTGGCACATATTGTTGTGTTTTTTTCTGTGTGTTTTTGGTTTGGTATACATGTAAAATATATACTCCAGCAGGACTTCATATTACCAAAAAAAAAGCATTATTTTAAAAAGGAAAATTGTGTTGCCGTTCATACACCTGCATTTTTTCTGATTTGCTTTACAAAACTGCTTCAATAAGTGGCATGTAAAGTAATTTCTGCAGTTTGTGGCGTCATAAAGAGTAACCTAATTGGCGCTAATGTGCGGCTGACTAGTGGCAGTTCCACCTGCAAATATATGACAGAAATGAGTTTCTACACCACAGATTCTGGAGCCAATACCCTTTTTTTTGCTTGTGGGTGACAATGCAGTGGATCTTTAGTGTGGTACATTAACATAAAGTAAATCCCACCTTACTGATACCATATCTCTCTGATCTGTGCTGTGATGTACATATGGATAAGGGCAGATCTAGCACCAATTATAGTAGCAACCAACAGTAATATAACAGGACAATAGAACTTTTACAACTCATTATTGATGACTGATGCTAGTATAGTATGGGTATTTAGCAAATACAAGAAAATTGAGATTAAAACAGAGATTTCCACAATGTTGAAAAAAATTCAATTAGTTGCTATTGTCAGTTTTGATTACATGTAGTTCACATAATCCATGCTCCAATCAGTGCGTCTTGAGACTAAAGTAAACGAAATATAGGCATATTAAGAATGGGTTTTTTTTTTGTAGACGAGAGATTCAGAATGATCTTTAGGAAGTGAGAAAACATGTGTGAAAAAAACTGTATTAATCTAGTCTTTAATGAATTAATGAGCACGAAGGGATTCTTCAGGAATAGGAAATAAAAAAATGTAACAAAGAAAAAGTAAGTATGAATATTTTTTTGAATATCTCTAATCAGCAAATGTCTTAGGGGCAAGTTTCTACAATACATTTGCACAGTTCTAAACCTTCATATGTAGGAAGATGTGCTTGCAGTGGATATTCTGATTTAATACTGCTGGTGATACTAAGGGAGATGAGGTAAGAGAATGCTCACACTGCTGTTCACCCTGCTGATCTACTACAGGAGTAGTCAGGGGTGCTGAGGTAAGACGAGGCTGCTTACACTGCTGGTACACCCTGTCTGATCTAACACTGGAGATATCAGGAGTGTTGAGGTAAAAAGAGACTGCTCACACTGCTGTCCACCATACACAGAGTGACTGCAGACTTATTACTTTTGACCGGACAACCCCTTTAAGGTGGTTGATCTCAGGGACATGCCATTCTGGACTCACATCACCCCCTATGATACTATCGTGGGGTACAGATGGAATGCCATGGCAGCCGGTGGCCTATTCTGGTGATGTCTATTTATATGCTGGGCTTCAAAAGAGACAGTGTTAGTAGCTATGAGGCTAAGTAAAAAAAAAAAAGTTATAAAAATCCTAAACATTTGAATCATATTCCTGCTTCTCTATTATAAATTAAGTCTTAAAAAGATAAAACAAATTATTGTCGCATCTGTAAAAGTCCAGTCTATCAAAATATGAAATTATTTAAAAAGCACGGTAAACACTGTAAAGCAAAAATATAATCAAAACACCAGAATTGCCATTTTTTTCAGTTGCCGCACCACTGCGAAAAACTAAAATAAAAAGTTTTATATCACTATATTCATACTGACCTGAACTAGCCATGTAATTTTTACCACTCATTAAATACTGTAAAAACGAAACTATTTCATCACATTTGGAATTTTTCCCCGTTTTCTAGTACCCTGTATGGTAAAATGAAAGGAGTCATTCAAAATTGCAACTTATCCTGCGCAAAAGACAAACCCCTCATATGACTATGACAATGAAAAAAAACAACAGGGTTTAAGGTATTAGGAATGTATTCATAATAACATTTTCCTTCTTTCCTTTTTTCTATTCCTGGAGAATCCATGTAATGAGTTTTATTTATACATTCTAATCAAATACTGGAAATGAGATGTAAACTACAAAGACTTGTTAAATTAATTTCTTATGTTTATTTTTAATTGGAGCAGAAGGATATATTATATCATACAGTAATATTGAAGTGTTATCTGCCTGCCAGTGTAAAAAGTGTCCTATGGCTGCCATGGAAAGTCACTTGCATCCCACAACGTTCTGGGCAGTTTCTACATGTATGTTTCTTGATAACTAGAGATGGTGCTAGAAACCAAATCTGCTGATGATTTATCCAATATGGGCAGTGTATAGAGAAAAGAGGGGACCTAGGGTTGAGCCCTGAGGAACTACAACAATAAGGCCACGGCCCCACTATCAGTATTCGGTCAGTATTTTTTCTAAGGAGTGGGAGTCAATACCAGTAGTGGGTGATAAATGCAGAATTAGTGACTTGTTTCTATTATACATTTTCTCCGATTGTTCCTCACCTGAGAAAAAATACTGACCGAATACTGACCAAAATACTGATAGCGGGGCTGTAGCTTTAGGGAAAGAGGAGGAGGAGGAGAAGATACAACAAATGATACAAGGAGCAGTCAGAGATGTAGGAGGAGAACCAAGAGAGAGCAGTATCCTTGAGACCAGTAGAGCAAAGCATAGTAGTGGGGAAATGGTGATCCACATAGTCAAATGCTGGAAAGAGATTCATGAGAATTAGAAGGAAGTATTGACCATAAGATTGTTAGTAGATCATCAGAAACTTTAGTAAGGGCAGTTTCTGAAGAATGTAAAGGGTCAGGAAGAGTTATCTAAAATATAGTGGACTAGACGAGAGCAGACCAAACTTTCCAGGAGTTTACAGATTAAGGGGATGCAGTTCTGATTGAGGAATGTTTTTTTCAGTAACTAACATAAGTGATCCTTTGTATGGGATATCCTATCTATACGGCATAATGCTTTAAGATAGGAATAGCCAATTCTCAACAAGCACGGACTATTACATCTGAGGCCTCATTAACACATCCTTGTTTAAACACGTAGGAGAAAATATGGTACCAGTGTCATCAGTTTTTTGCATCAGTGTGTTGTCAGTGTGTCCGTTTTTAACATCAGTGTGTCATCAGTGTTTTTCATGGATGGATAAAGAAATAAATAAATGACAAAGCTTCTCTTATAGTTTGCAATGTTAAACACGTACAGCACATGGCTGCCAACCGTGTGCTGTATGTGTTTTCCACGGACTCATAGACTTGTATTAGCCCCTGTCATCCATGCTGCCGGAAAAAAATGGACATGTCTACATGTGTTTTGCACAGGCACACGGTCCGTGAAAAAATGCAGATGTGAATAACACCAAAGATTACAAAAAAAACTAGTACAACACGTATGGCAACATGGACGTCAGAATGAGGCCTTAGGTTGAGTGTGGATGTGCAGAACAGGCTTGTTATACAGCCAGCACTTACCACTAACAGCAGCGACTCAAGCTAGTTCCAATTGCTGCTGTTTAACTATTTAAATGCAGCTGCCGATTTATGAGTGGCACAATCATTCCAACAGGATTGAGGGGAGCTGGTGTTTTGCCATGGCGGCTGGGGGGACTACTAAAGGCCCCATCTCTGCAATATTGGTGTTCCTACGAAGCACAGATCAGTAATTTTGCTATGTACAACAGTAATATAGTATTGCAGTATACAGTAGAAGAGATCAAGTGACCACAGGTTCAAGTCTATACTTAAAGATAAAATAAAAATTAATGAGAACATTTGTTAAAAAAATCTAAAAAAAATCCATGCGTTTAAATCACCACCCTTCTTGCAATTAAAAACAAACAAACATATTTTGCATCGTTGTGTCCATAAAAGTCCAATCTAACAAAATATAAAATTATTTATCTATAAAAAAGGAAAAGGAAAAACAATACAATAAAAAAAATATCTAAAAGTTGTATGTACCCAAAAATGGCATCAATAAAAATTACAGCTCTGCATGCAAAAATCAAGCCTTCTCACCCACAGATCCATGAATGGGAATCACCCATTAATTTCACCCCATTAGTAATTCTACACGATTCTGAAGCTTTTTCATCCACTATAGACAACTTGTGCTGCTCCTCTACCACTTGCTATGTTCTCTTTTATAAGCTGTAGGGTTTTGTTTTTAAATGTGTGACCTCACTGGAATCTGGGTTGCATAAGTGATATATCCATCATGTAACCAAGAACAATGACGAGCTTGTCATGACATGTACTATAGATAAATCTTTCACCTCAAAACACTAAGTAGATGAGGTGACATCTGTTTGTATGCCATCGCAATGCAGTCACAACAACCCATGCCTGTACATTTATTTCACTTTTATATTATGTGTGTGCTTGCCATTTTAAATATATATATATATATATATATATATATACCATATTTTTCAGACAATAAGACGCACCGAACCATAAGATGTGCCTAGGTTTTAGAGCAGAAAAATAGAAAAAAAATATGTAAGCAAAAAATGTGGTCATGATGGCCTGTTAAGGGGGAGGGGGTCTGCTGCTGACACTGTTATAGGGGTAATGTCCCCTAATTCTGTTACCCCCATCCTGGTATATATGGCCCACTCATCCCTCTTCCTGGTATGTATGGCACCCTTCATCCTGTTATGTATGCCCCCCCCCTCACATCCATGCTGGTATGTATGGCACCTTCATCCCTCTTCCTGGTAAGTATGGCACTCTTCATCCCTGTATGTATGGCCCACTTCATCCCTGTATATATAGCCCCCCTCATCCTGGCATGTATAGCCCCCTTCATCCCTGTATGTATTGCCCCCTTCATGCCTGTATGTATGGCCCCCTTCATCCCTGTATGTATGGCCCCCTTCATGCCTCATCCCTTTATGTATGGTCCCCCTCATGCCTCATCCCTGTATGTGTGGTCCCCTTCATCCTTTTATGCATGGCCTGTGCATCCTGGTATGCATGGACCCCTTCATCCCTGTATGTATGGCCCCCTCATCCTGGAATGCTTGGCACCCCCTGATCCCTGTTACGCTGCACAGAAAAAAAATAAACACTCATACTCACCTCCTCTCTCCTCCAGTGCTGTATCACGCTCTGTACCGGAATAGTCACTGCTCCCCACGCTGGGACTCTGTGTGTGGGGAGCAGTAACCATTCATTCTCCCCAACAGCGCGCACGCTGCAGCCGCAGCGTGGCTCCTGCAGCGCTTGGCTGTCCGTGTGCCCGCTATGAAAGGCCATGAATATTCACCACATCCATGGGTGTGGGGAGCAGTGAATATTAATTTTCTTTAGTAGCGGGCACAGTGTAGGCTGCAGCAGGCGGCTGCTGCCTCCTGTGCACTGCTACTCCGCCACTGTCACTTCCCCCACATCCCCCACCACCCACAGCCACGGTATTTTATGTATATCGGACTATAAGACACACACCCCACTTTCCTCCAAAATTTTGAAGGAAAAAAGTGCATCTTATAGTCTGAAAAATACGGTATATATATATATGATATATATATACTGCTCAAAAAATTAAAGGGAACACTCAAATAACACATCCTAGATCTGAATGAATGAAATATTCTCATTGAATACTTTGTTCTGTACAAAGTTGAATGTGCTGACAACAAAATCACCCAAAAATCATCAATGGAAATCAAATTTATTAACCAATGGAGGTCTGGATTTGGAGTCACCCCCAAAATTAAAGTGGAAAAACACACTACTGGCTGTTGTAATGTCCTTAAAACAAGTCAAAATGAGGCTCAGTATTGTGTGTGGCCTCCACGTGCCTGTATGACCTCCCTATAATGCCTGAGCATGCTCCTCATGAGGTTGAGGATGGTCTCCTGTGGGATCTCCTCCCAGACCTGGACTAAAGCATCCGCCAACTCCAGGACAGTCTGTGGTGTTGGTGGATGGAGCGAGACATGATGTCCCAGATGTGCTCAATCGGATTTAGGTCTGGGGAACGGGTGGGCCAGTCCATAGCTTCAATGCCTTCACCTAGCAGGAACTGCTGACACACTCCAGCCACATGAGGTCTTGCATTGTCCTGCATTAGGAGGAACCCAGGGCCAACTGCACCAGCATATGGTCTCACAAGGAGTCTGAGGATCTCATCTCGTACCTAATGGCAGTCAGGCTACCTCTGGCGAGCACATGGAGGGCTGTGCGGCCCTCCAAAGAAATGCCACCCCACACCATTACTGACTCACTGACAAACCGGTCATGCTGAAGGATGTTGCAGGCAGCAGATCGCTCTCCACGGCGTCTCCAGACTCTGTCACGTCTGTCACATGTGCTCAGTGTGAACCTGCTTTCATCTGTGAAGAGCACAGGGCGCCAGTGGCGACTTTGCCAATCCTGGTGTTCTGTGGCAAATGCCAAGCCTCCTGCACAGTGTTGGGCTGTGAGCACAACCCCCATCTGTGGACGTCGGGCCCTCATACCACCCTCATGGAGTCGGTTTCTAACCGTTTGTGCAGACACATGCACATTTGTGGCCTGGTGGAGGTCATTTTGCAGGGCTCTGGCAGTGCTCCTCCTGTTCCTCCTTGCACAAAGGCGGAGGTAGTGGTCCTGCTGCTGGGTTATTGCCCTCCTACAGCCCCCTCCACATCTCCTGGTGTACTGGCCTGTCTCCTGGTAGTGCCTCCAGCCTCTGGACACTATGCTGACAGACACAGCAAACCTTCTTGCCATAACTCGCATTGATGTGGATGAGGTGCACTACCTGAGCAACTTCTGTGGGCTGTAGAGGCCGACGCATGCTACCACGAGTGTGAAAGCACAACCAACATTCAAAAGTGACCAAAAGATCAGCCAGAAAGAATTGGTACTGAGATGTGGTCTGTGGTCCCCACCTGCAGAACCACTCCTTTATTGAGTGTGTCTTGATAATTGCCAATAATTTCCATCTATTGTCTATTCCATTTGCACAACAGCATGTGAAATTGATTGTCAATCAGTGTTGCTTCCTAAGTGGACAGTTTGATTTCACAGAATTTTGATTCACTTGGAGTTATATTCTGTTGTTTAAGTGTTCCCTTTATTTTTTTGAGCAGTGTATATATGTACAGTACAGACCAAAAGTTTGGACACACCTTCTCATTTAAAGATTTTTCTGTATTTTCATGACTATGAAAATTGTACATTCACACTGAAGGCATCAAAACTATGAATTAACACATGTGGAATTATATACTTAACAAAAAAGTGTGAAAAAACTGAAAATATGTCTTATATTCTAGGTTCTTCAAAGTAGCCACCTTTTGCTTTGATGACTGCTTTGTACACTCTTGGCATTCTCTTGATGAGCTTCAAGAGGTAGTAACCAGAAATGGTTTTCACTTCACAGGTGTGCCCTGTCAGGTTTAATAAGTGGGATTTCTTGCCTTATAAATGGGGTTGGGACCATCAGTTGTGTTGTGCAGAAGTCTGGTGGATACACAGCTGATAGTCCTACTGAATAGACTGTTAGAATTTGTATTATGGCAAGAAAAAAGCAGCTAAGTAAAGAAAAACGAGTGGCCATCATTACTTTAAGAAATGAGGGTCAGTCAGTGCGAAAAATTGGGAAAACTTTGAAAGTGTCCCCAAGTGCAGTTGCAAAAACCATCAAGCGCTACAAAGAAACTGGCTCACATGAGGACCGCCCCAGGAAAGGAATACCAAGAGTCACCTCTGCTTCTGAAGATAAGTTTATCCAAGTCACCAGCCTCAGAAATGACAGGTTAACAGCAGCTCAGATTAGAGACCAGGTCAATGCCACACAGAGTTCTAGCAGCAGACACATCTCTTCAACAACTGTTAAGAGAAGACTTTGTGCAGCAGGCCTTCATGGTAAAATAGCTGATAGGAAACCACTGCTAAGGACGGGCAACAAGCAGAAGAGACTTGTTTGGGCTAAAGAACACAAGGAATGGACATTAGACCAGTGGAAATCTGTGCTTTGGTCTGATGAGTCCAAATTTGAGATCTTTGGTTCCAACCACAGTGTCTTTGTGCGACGCAGAAAAGGTGAACGGATGGACTCTACATGCCTGGTTCCCACCGTGAAGCATGGAGGAGGAGGTGTGATGGTGTGGGGGTGCTTTGCTGGTAACACTGTTGGGGATTTATTCAAAATTGAAGGCATACTGAACCAGCATGGCTACCACAGCATCTTGCAGCGGCATGCTATTCCATCCGCTTTGCGTTTAGTTGGACAATCATTTATTTTTCAACAGGACAATGACCCCAAACACACCTCCAGGCTGTGTAAGGGCTATTTGACCAAGAAGGAGAGTGATGGGATGCTACGCCAGATGACCTGGCCTCCACAGTCACCAGACCTGAACCCAATCGAGATGGTTTGGGGTGAGCTGGACCGCAGAGTGAAGGCAAAAAGACCAACAAGTGCTAAGCATCTCTGGGAACTCCTTCAAGATTGTTGGAAGACCATTTCCGGTGACTACCTCTTGAAGTTCATCAAGAGAATGCCAAGAGTGCGCAAAGCAGTCATCAAAGCAAAAGGTGGCTACTTTGAAGAACCTAGAATATATGACATATTTTCAGTTGTTTCACACTTTTTTGTTAAGTATATAATTCCACATGTGTTAATTCATAGTTTTGATGCCTTCAGTGTGAATGTACAATTTTCCTAGTCATGAAAATACAGAAAAATCTTTAAATGAGAAGGTGTATCCAAACTTTTGGTCTGTACTGTACATACATACAGTACCAAGTAGAGACACAAAGAGATTCATTTCAGATTCCTATCCTAAACTAAAAATGGTAGATCCGAGATACTTCATTTATATGAATCCATTACTGCTATTTTCTCCTAAAATATAACATCAGTTTTACTTCTGTTCTTTCTTGTCAGTAACAGCTATGTTATCCAGTGTGCAGAAATAATATAATAAAATAATGCAAATTATAACATGATGCCTCTTGACAGTGAAATGAGCAGGGAGCATGATCTCTTTATTAAGGTAATTCATTTTTTTCATTTTCGCTACAGCCAGTTTAGACATTCCTGACCATGTCCCATTTTTAAAATCTGTAGAGTCAATGTATGTGGTAATATCTATGGAGTCCTTGCTTCTGTATACTTTATTGACTGACTACTTTTTCTTGACACGTTGTACTTTATATTAGTGATTTATGTTAGTTTTAGGTTAATTAGGTGTTTTGAGTTCATGAAAATATCTGAAATTTGCTATATAGTTAAAAAATACCAACTGACAAACTTAACGTTAGCAACAAAAATTTTTTTCAAATGTCTATTATTTTTATTTTTAGGATAAACTTAAAAAGGAACCTGACAGCCTGATCCATGAGCCGCATGTATCATGCCCTGGCTGTATAATCTCAGCCATGTACAGGGTGGTCCAAAAGTAGGTGGACAGAAAGTGTAATAAGGTTATGAAGGGGGAGATTTATCAAACATGGTGTAAAGTGAAACTGGCTCAGTTGCCCTTAGAAACCAATCAGATTCCACTTTTCATTCCTCACAGACTCTTTGGAAAATGAAAGGTGGTATCTGATTGGTTGCTAAGGGCAACTGAGCCAGTTTCACAGATCTAGTTTTCACAGATAGATCTCCCCCAAATCTGTTTTCTTTTCAGATAATTCAGATAACACATAATGGCAAATAATTTAAATACAGATCAAAGAAAATGGATTTTAACAGAGTATTGGAAATCTCAAAATGCTGAAACCATTAGAGCAAATTGGGTTGAAGCATTTGGTACTCAAGCCCCAAAGAGACAAACCATTTACCGCATTTGTGACAAATTCAATGCCACTGGCTCAATCCTTAATGCTCCAAAAACTGGTCGACCCAAAACAGTCTGTACAGAATATAATAAACAACTTGTTGCTGAAACATTTGTTCAGAGTCCAAAAAAGTCCACAGAAGAGCCTCTTTGGAATTGGGAATTTCACAAGCTTCTATCATGCGAATCCTGAAATCTATTGGGTGGAAAGCTTATCGTCCACGTCTAATTCGTGGTTTATTGGATGATGATCCAGACAGGCGGCTGCAATTTAGTGTTTGATAAATCTCCCCCTTCATAACCTTATTACACTTTCTGTCCACCTACTTTTGGACCACCCTGTATGTTTGAAATACCACTGCATTACAGAGAAAAACATAATTTAAAAGCAGGACGGGGACCAAGCCACACAAGTGACTAATTGGAAAGGTTGTTTCCCAGTGGATTCTTCCTGCTCTCAAGAGGAGCAGGTAGAGGGAAGATACCAGGGACCAGCCTTCTTAATAAGTCTCCAGGGCAGCTCGGTCCCCAGCCAACTTTTAAAGTATGCTTTTCTCTGAAATGAAATAAACGTTCATGGCTGAACTACAGCCAGTGCCTTATACAAGCAACAGGGAGAAATGCAAGATTCTATATCTGGGAAAAAAAAAACTAAAATTACATCTACAGAATGGGAGGAATAGAACTAAGCAACAGAACGTGTGAAAACGACTTGGATATAGCTCACAGACGGCACATGAGTCAACAGTGTGATGCAGCAGCAAAAAAGATAAACACAGTTCTGGTGATGTATTAAAAGAAGCATAGAGTCTAGATCACATGAAGTAATTATCCCCCTCTACTCCTCCTTGGTCAGACCTCATCTGGAATACTGTGTCCTGTTCTGGGCCCCACATTTTAAAAAAGACATTGAAAAACTGAAACAAGTTCAGAGAAGAGCTACCAAGATGGTGAGCGGACTGCAAACTATGTCCTATGAGGAACGTTTAAAGGGTCTGGGAATGTTTAGCTTGCAAAAAAGAAAGCTAAAAGGAGACTTAATAGCTGTCTACAAATATCTGAAGGGATGTCACAGTGTAGAGAGATCATCCTTATTCTCATTTGCACATGGAAACACAAGAAGCAATGGAATGAAACTGAAAGGGAGAAGATACAGATTAGGTATTAGAAAAAACTTTTTGACAATGAGGGTGATCAATGAGTGGAACAGGCTGCCATGAGAAGTGGTGAGTTTTCCTTCAATGGAAGTCTTCAAACAGAGGCTGGACAGACATCTGTCTGAGATGGTTTAGTGAATCCTGTATTGAGCAGGGGGTTGGACCAGATGACCCAGGAGGTCCCTTCCAACTCTAACATTCTATGATTCTATGTATCAGCTCTCTTTTGCTCTAATAGACTGCTGACATCATGTAACATTTGCAGAGTTCCAGATGGTTCAGAACAGCAGCAACTCTCTAAAAGTGACCCCAATAAGGAAACCACACCCCTCAATAAACTAGGGGTGTAGTGAGCATTTTGAACTTACAAGTGTTATACTGAATATTAAAACATTGGCAGTAAAAGTGAAAAAATATTTTTTTCTACTAAAATTATATTTTAGCCCAAATTTGTATTTTTCACAGGGTGTAATGGGAGAAATTGCGTAACAAATTGTAATGGTGCTTTTTCCCCTGAGTGCAGCAATACTCTATAATTGATTGTTAACGAGGCCCATGACAGGGCACATAAGGAAATGAGCGCTATTTGGTGTTTGGAGAATAGCTTGCAGGTGCCATTTCACATTTGAAAAGTTACTATGGTGTCAGAACAAAAGAAATTCTCAAATAGTGACCTCATAACACGAACTACACCCCTCACCAAATTAAATCGAGGGAATTGTGATGGCACAGGTGGTTTACAGAAATGAGTAAGCCATGTATTGTACAAATAGGAAAGTGATATTTTTCCACAGATATGAAAATTCAGTGCCTAACTGATTTTGCCCAGCATGTGGCACTGGCGGCAGACACTTCATAAAATGTTAAGTGAATTCTCCTGGATACTGAATGCTGCTTGCTAAAACTGCAGAACTCAGAAAAGGGAGCACCATTTTTGAGTGCAGATTTTGTTAGAATGGTATGCGAGTGTCAAGTGGCATTTGTTGAGGCATTGGGGTGCCAAAACAGCATAAACCCACAAAAGGTGACTCAATTTTTACTGATTACATCTCTCAATTAATTGATTTAGGGATATAATGAGATGGTAGATTTATAGGTATTTTAACTTATAATGTGGTACCTGTAAATTGTGTGGAGTACATCACAATATATCGTTGTCTAATAACAAGAATTGATCATACAAATTAAGGGAATCTGTCAGAATGACCCCCCCCCCCCTCTACTTACCCCCTAAACTGTTTATATTCTAATGCTACTCTCTGAAATATAATGTCATCCATACCATTATGTATGCAATTTGTTTCCCTAACTGAAAAAATGCTGTTTTAATCCATATGCAAATGAGATTTAAGTGCACTGGGTGTGTAAAACACTTCCCAAGGCTCTGCCTCCGTGTCTTTATTCCAATGTGAGATGTGTGTTCGCTCACCAGTGTGGTATAAATGTGTATACGTCTGTCCGCATCAGTATAATACTGTACTTGTTGTAAATAAGTTTAACCGTCTGCAGTAATGTTGTTATTCGGCCACCAGGGGCTACTGTTTGCTAATTACAACTGAAAGACTTCAATACATATATATCCTGTGTAAAAAACACAGTGGACGTCACTGAGGAGTCAAGTCACAGTTATCAGCGGTACCATTCACATGCTGGAGAGACCCGGAATCCGTCCATATTGTCCAGAGCAGACCCAGTTTGGTAAGAAAACTAAAGCCCACTGTTCTGCTGCTGTGGGTATCCGTGCACCTCACTACATGTGGCGCCAAAATACTCGCTACTGAGATAGGGCCTGTAGATAGTTAGATAGGCATATTGACTGTTTCAGCGCCTGGGACTTCTAGATGCCCTGCTACGTTTCCTATTTGTTCCTTAATTGAGAATTCTAATTCACGCCTAGGTGCCAACACGGCACGCAATGGACTTCAGACCAAACCTGAACTTCTTTTTGTTTCAGGAGAGAGTTTCTGAGGAACATTATAGCTTGAGAGAATTGCTCAACTTTGTTAGCCTTCGTTTTCAGCTAAATAGCCATGGCAGTTGGTTAATTGGTAGCGTATTCTCGGTATAGTTGAGGACGGACTATTCCTCTGAGTTCATTGAAGTCACTTTGGGACAGGGCAGGGATATTTGGTTGGTTAGTAGAGGTAATTTATTGTAAGATTGTAAACTGTTGTGCTGTACTGCAGGCAAGCCGGTACTTTACACTCACATAATTGTTACAATTCCAGAGGTGTTATCAGGCGGCCAGCTTAAACAGGCACGCCAGTAGGTAGATTTACAGAACGTATAGTAGGTAAAAATTGTTTGAGCATCACGCTGTACAGCACAAGGGTCTCAACTTTCCGGTTGAATGTCTGTATAACGTTTTGAATGTTTTCTATTTTTTGGTTGAGTCATTCACATAACTAAGTAAAATATTTACGGTGAGTGAACTGGTGTTGGAGTCGTTTTTCTCGCCCGTGATTTTGGTGTATCCTGAGGAACACTCATGACTTACACCAAGACCATCCACACCTTCTTCTGCTTGACTGAAAGCTGTGTAATCATGCTAGTAAGCATCTGCATACTTTGGCACAAAGTTAACTTATGAGTGAGATGATGATGCTTCATATGGGAAGGCTGGCAGCACTTAAAAGGACTTCTATGCACAGACTTCGTGCTTGCCACTTCATCTAGGAGGTCTCCGGGGGAACTCTGGCCTTCACTCTTTAATTTCTACACAAGGTTCTGGACTTACACAGGTGCCTGTGGCTTGAGTCAACACAATGGCTACTGGACAGTCCTTAGGCAGAAGAATAGTTAAAACAATGGAGGTCAGTAATGGGAAATAAACTTGCTTAGCAGGAATTGAGTAACAGGTGTGAACCAGGGTAAGTAGAACTTAAAACACACTGTACACTGCGCTAGGGGTTTAAATAGTGTAAGGGCTCACCAAAGGCTCAGAGCAGGGAGTTCATAAGATAACAATGACTCAGGAATGAACCTATAAGCTCCCTGTCTGGATAGTATAAGTCCCAGAAGGGTAAACAAAACGTCTGCACCCCACGTTCGCAACAAAGGTGTGGCGCCATTTGTCAACAGAAGCAGAAGGTGTAAGTGACGTGCCCCGGGGGCCGTGGGGTACTCGGCGGCCGGGCCCCTGGTTGCCGGGGGATATCACGGTGGCTGGCCCGGTCCGTGGCCCAGGGCGGTCACTCAAAGGGGGGGGGGATTATTAGATATATGGGGATTTGGGAAAGTTTGTGACGCTCACCAGCGCTGCTACAGTCCTCTGAGGCAGATGTTTGGGCAGTTTGAGATACGACGGCTCCCCACAAGTGGAGCAGGCCTCAGGGCAGTGTCGTAGTAGAGAGTGGGTCACGCTGGGCATTGTAGTGCAGGGGGAACGATAGTGCCGATGAAGAATGGACAGAGGCAGTGCAGTGCAGTCATCCAAGATTTTACTCACAGATCTTTAGACACTTCACAGGTACACTTTACAGGTAAAGGCCTCCTGCTTCACGCTGAGTTCACTGGGCAGAGGTATAATCCTTCCTCAGGCAACTTGGGAATACCTGGCAGAATCCCACTTTCTCTTGTTCCTATTTTGACCGTCTTTACTCTGGTCCTTCTCCCTCCTACTCTGCGCTGCCCACTCTCAATCCTGCTCGGGTGCTCTGAAGTCCTTCCAGTACATCGGATCCGGGACTTACTTGACCCTCCTGGGGAATTAGAATGCTGCAGCGATCCCTCTGTCTTCTGACAGATGTGGGGCGTACGGGTGCCGTCCTGCACGAGCCGTACCCCCTGGGATCCTTTCTGTAGATCGGAGCCTACTCCCTGCTCCCCTCCAGGGCCTTCTGACCTGGCCCTAACTGTGGAGCAGATCTCCTAATGAGACTCTGCTCCCGGACTGTTCCTCTGAACAGTCCCGAGCTGTTCTTCTGAACAGCTCCCTAGAACTGACACGACGACTCCACCACTGAACCTTTCTGCCACCCTAAGATGGCTTCCCTATTTTATACTCCTACTAAAGTGCTCCCTCAAACTACTTCCTCCACCCACACCCACTACTGGTTCGCCCTACATTTGGGTTCCCCCCACTCCAGCCAGGGTCAGCGCTCAGCAGAAACATACATTGTGTCTTGCCCCTCCAGCCGGCCTGGAGCAGTGTAGTGTTGGATGCAGGTGTTTTGGGGTTCCGTGCAGCACTCCCACCTTACCTGAGAGAAGGGAGACACCACACCTCTGGGTGAGGTGCAGTACCTCTGTGGCGACTGAACCCTCAGGGGCGCCACATAAGTGCGGATATGGATGTTACATAAAGGATAGAGCATTCCAAAAAAAATTGAGATGCTATGTAAAATGTAAAGAAAGCAAAAATGCAATGATTTAGAAATCTCTTATTACCATATTTTATTCATAACAGAACTGGGACTTCACCGGTGGTTTTGCTGGCCAGTTATCTTTTTGCTCTATGCACTTTATTGTGGTCTTCCCAGGCAATGTATGATAGGCCTTGCCCAAATATTGTCTATCCCTCTTATATAGCCAACCTGTTAGGCTTTTAAGACTTCTCAATGATAGAAGATTATGTTCAGACAGGATATACATTTGGTGGATGCAGGTTTGATATCTATTATTGGTTGTGTGAATTTGTTGATTATTCGAGCCATAGCTCTTTAAACTGTGTTTTTTGAAGTCTATACGTGGACGGGTTCAATGGTTCCCTTTTATTCATTATGTATTTTAATTTCCTAAATAAAGATGTGATTTTATATATATATCTATTTCTTTTCTTTGTTTCTGAGCCATAAACTGAGGTTCAGGACTGTGTTGACTTATTTATGCTGTGTAAAATGTAAAGCAATAATGCAATGATTTGGAAGTCTCTTAAGACCATATTTTATTCATAACAGAACATAAAACACATATTAGAAGGTGAAAGTTACACATTTTTCCAATTAATTTGAAAAAAATAACTCATTTAAAAATTAATAAAAGCAACATACCACAGCTCCTGCCCAGGGAGGAAGCAAAGAGTATACAGACATTGCAGCATGAGATCACAGCTGATTTTTTCTTTGAGGTAAAACATTGTTTAAAAACAGGCAGGGAAATGTTTTACCTCACAGAAAGAATCAGCTATGATCCCATCCTCTATTGTCTGTATATTCTTTTGCTCCCTTCCCTGCCCAGGAGATGTGGTATGATCAGACCATGTTCCTGTACGGTCAGACACAGCCATTACACAGTACACAGCAGGGACACGTGTAAGATTATCTCAGCACAGGAACATTTTTAAAACACATCCAATTGTGGAACTTACTATTACTCCAAGATCTATTAATTAAAATGGACAACCCGTTTAGTTCTTAGCACAGGTTTAGAATTAATTAGGATTACAATCTGTCTGGTGCACCAAGCAGATAGTTTTCTTATGTCATCATGATGTAAGTCTAAATTGCAATCCCTTTATCCGTATATTCAAGAAGGCAATTGCTGAGCCAAACAAATATGTTTTTGGTTTACTAGAGTTTTTTTTCTTCTTGTTTTTCACATATCTTATTTGAGACAAACAGGAAAACTGAGGGCACCACCAGATAAAGGGGAGGAGTCCTGAGGAGATAATTTGCATATTCCCACTGCATTTTGGGGTAAGTGAAGAGTCTCCGCGAGCTCAAAGAACACTGGATTTTGGCTGTTGGAGCTGAAAAGAGGACATCGGTAAACCAGGGGAGGAGTCCTGAGGAGATAATTTGCATATTCCCACTGCATTTTGGGGTAAGTGAAGAGTCTCCGCAAGCTCAAAGAACACTGGATTTTGGCTGTTGGAGCTGAAAAGAGGACATCGGTAAACCGCGCGCCGGCCGGAGCGCGCATTTTGAAGCTTTTTTTTTAAGCTTTTTTCACTGTTTTCAGAACATTAACAATAAGAACATGGAAGAGTCCAGGAGCCATTTGGTGAGCTGCATATCCTGCTACATGTTCACAGACTTGCCAGTGGAAAAGCCAGACTTCACATGCCAGAAATGCAAGCTTGTGTCCCTGTTAGAGGAAAAGTTGCGAAATCTAGAAGAGAGGTTAACTACCTTGAAAATCATTAAGGAAGGTGAAGAGTTCTTAGACAGAGCAGAATTATCTCTTCATGATTCAGAAAGAGAAGAAATTCGAACTGCACCTGACGAAACAGAGGAATGGAAGCATGTGACCCACAGAAGCAGGAGGATCGAGAGGCAGTCAGCACCCATACTGCTCAGGAACCAGTACCAGGCTCTCACGCAGGAGAACCATGAAGAAATACAGCAAAATAAGACTTTGCCAGCAATGAATAACCTTGTAAGCCCTCAGAATCCTCCTGGATGGAGAAAGAAGAATGTTGTGAAGAAAAAACGGAGAGTGGTGGTCATGGGGGATTCCCTGTTAAGAGGAACAGAGGCCACTATCTGCAGACCAGACATAACCTCAAGAGAAATGTGCTGTCTTCCAGGAGCAAAAATTAAAGATGTGTCTGACAGGATATCAAGACTCTTCAGACCTACAGATCACTACCCATTCCTGCTAATACATGTGGGGACAAATGACACCGCAGGAAAGGACCTGGAAACCATCTGCAGTGACTTTAAAGACTTAGGCAAGAAAGTGAAAGAATTGGGAGCGCAGGTGGACTTCCCATCCATCCTCCCAGTGGATGGCCATGGAACAATGAGGTGGAATAAGATTCTACAGGTGAACAACTGGCTACGTCGATGGTGCCGTCAACAAGGATTTGGATTTCTGGATCACGGAATGAATTACCTATACGATGGACTACTTGCTAGAGATGGGGTGCACCTTACGAAGACTGGAAAACATGTATTTGGAAGTCGCCTTGCTACACTCATCAGAAGAGCTTTAAACTAGAACAATGTGGGAAGGGAAGCAAAAGGCCAGAAAAAGCCATACAGCTGACAAATACTATTGAGATCTCTGCTACTGGAAGTGGAAAAGAAGAACAAAGATAAAAAAATCTAAATAATAAAAATATGGGAGGAAGAGAAACCAATCACAAACTAAAATGTTTTTATACAAATGCACAAAGCATGGGCAACAAACAAGGAGAATTGGAACTACTAATGCAGGAAAAGGAATATGATGTCATTGGAATCACTGAAACTTGGTGGGACGATACACATGATTGGAATAAAAGGCTAAAAGGATACAACTTATTTGCAAGAAACAGACTTGATAAACAAGGAGGAGGTGTTGCATTGTATGTTAGAAAAGCGTATATCTGCACAGAGATTGAAGCTTCAGAGACTGGGAGTTCTGTGGAAACTGTTTGGGTAAGAATACAAGGAGAGAACAACGGAAAGGACACCATTGTAGGCATTTACTACAGGCCACCTGGGCAAGCTGAAGATATGGATGAACTCTTTATGTATCAAATGACCAAGTTCTCCAAAAAATATGACGTAGTGGTCATGGGAGATTTCAACTATCCAGACATTTGTTGGGAATCTCTCTCAAGTAAAACTAACAGGTCAAGCAAATTCTTATCCTCTCTTGCTGACAACTTTATCTTCCAAAAGGTAGGGGAGAAAACAAGGGGATCTGCTACTTTGGATCTAATCCTTATAAACAGGGAGGAAATGGTTGAGGAGGTAAAGGTGGCTGGGACCCTAGGAGGCAGCGATCATGCTATTATAGAATTTTGGATAACTAGAGGAGGAAGACATGTGAAGACTCAAACTTCAAGGTTAGATTTTAGAAAGGCAGATTTTAAGAGACTCAGAAAGAGAATAGGAGGGATCCAATGGCTGGATGTCCTTAAGGACAAAAATGTCCAGGAAGGATGGGAAATTTTTAAAAATGAGATTCTCAAAGCACAATCGTTAACAATCCCGAAAAGTAGGAAGAATGGGAAGCATTTAAGGAAACCAGGATGGATGAACACAGAACTTAAATGGAAAGAGGGAGGCATATCTAAAGAAGATTATAATGCAGTCTGCAGATCCTGCAGGGCACGTATCAGGTTAGCTAAAGCTGACAATGAATTAAGGCTTGCAAGAGATGTCAAAAGCAATAAAAAAGGATTTTGGGGGTATGTCAAAAGTAAAAGAAAAGTCAAAGATGCTATAGGATTTTTACAGGATGAAAATGGAGAAATGGTAAGAGAGGATGTTGAGAAGGCCGAACTTTTTAATTCATATTTTGCATCTGTTTTCTCTCAGAAAGAAAATGTAACATCAACTGATCTTCACTGTCCTTTTAAAGGAATAGAGGAATCCAAGTTATCTGTAAACAGAAAGATCGTGAGGGAATATTTAGCTAACATAAATGAGTTCAAGTCTCCAGGTCCAGATGAATTACACCCCAGAGTACTGAAGGAGATCGTAGAAGAAATTTTAGAACCACTCTCCATAATCTTTGAAAATTCTTGGAGAACAGGAGAAGTCCCAGAAGACTGGAGAAGAGCAAATGTTGTTCCTATCTTCAAAAAGGGGAAGAAGGTGGACCCAGGGAACTATAGGCCGGTGAGTCTGACTTCTATACCAGGAAAGATCTTTGAACAAATTATTAAACAACATGTATGTAAGTACATGGATAAGAATGAAGTGATTAACCAGAGTCAGCATGGGTTTGTAACTAACAAGTCATGTCAGACTAACTTAATTTCCTTCTATGACAGAATCACTGACTGGGTGGATCAGGGAAATGCTGTAGATATAGTATATCTTGACTTCAGCAAAGCATTTGACAAAGTATCTCACACCATCCTTATTGAAAAAATGACCAAGTATGCAATGGACCAGGCAACTGTTAGGTGGATTCATAACTGGCTTAGTGATCGGACTCAAAGGGTGGTTGTAAATGGCTTCACATCCAGCTGGATGAATGTCTCAAGTGGGGTACCACAGGGCTCCGTCCTGGGACCTGTATTGTTCAACATCTTTATCAATGATTTAGATGAAGGAATTGAGGGTAAACTGATTAAAATTGCTGATGACACAAAGCTAGGAGGGATAGCTAATACTAGAGAAGAGAGAGAGAGGATTCAAAAAGACCTAAATAAACTGGAGCAGTGGGCAGCAACCAACAGAATGGTTTTTAACAGGGAAAAATGCAAAGTACTACATCTGGGCAATAAAAATGAAAAAAGCATATACAGAATGGGAGGAATAGAGCTAAGCAACAGTACATGTGAAAAAGACTTAGGTATACTAATAGATCATAGACTGAACATGAGTCAACAGTGTGATGCAGCAGCAAAAAAGGCAAATACAATTCTGGGATGTATTAACAGAAGCATACAGTCTAGATCACGTGAAGTCATTATCGGTCTTTACTCCTCTTTGGTCAGACCTCATCTGGAATACTGTGTACAGTTTTAGGCACCACATTTTAAAAAAGACAGAGACAAACTGGAGCAAGTTCAGAGAAGAGCGACCAGAATGGTGACTGGTCTGCAAACCATGTCCTATGAGGAACGGTTGCAGGATTTGGGAATGTTTAGCTTGCAAAAAAGAAGACTGAGAGGAGACTTAATAGCTGTCTACAAATATGTCAAGGGCTGTCACATTGTAGAAGGATCATCTTTATTCTCATTTGCACAAGGAAAGACTAGAAGCAATGGGATGAAACTAATTGGGAGGAGACACAGATTAGATATTAGAAAAAACTTTTTGACAGTTAGGGTGATTAATGAGTGGAACAGGCTGCCACGAGAGGTGGTGAGTTCCCCTTCAATGGACGTCTTCAAACAGAGGCTGGACAGACATCTGTCTGAGATGATCTAGTGAATCCTGCTTTGAGCAGGGGGTTGGACCAGATGACCCAGGAGGTCCCTTCCAACTCTACCATTCTATGATTCTATGATTCTATGACAGGGTCCCCCTTCGCCATACAAGATCCAGCTGAGCCTGAATCTATGCTCATGCCGGGAGATACATATTTTGTAAGCAAGGGTCCCGTTCAATAACGGTCCATTTGAGTGCCTCCCCTCCAGCTAAACTGAATCGTCTCTGTGATCTGTCTAGTAAGTTTCTTCCGTAACTGTGTATTCTGTATTGTAAAATCTTTGTATATTTTTCAAAAACACTGCCTCTCTTTTGGATTAAATATAAAATTTAATAGTTCTGTTTCTTCTGTTTTGTAAACGTTCCTCCCCCAAAGCCATATAGCTACCAGAAAGCAGGCATCCAATCAAGCCTGTCTTGTATTTGAATATTTAAAACTAATTGGTGGTGGCAGCAAAATAATCTTAATTGGGTTATCGTGAAGCTGGCAGTGATCGTACGGGGGCATATACACATATTCCATGCACTGGAATTCGGAGGTGTGTACGCCATATGCTCACTGCTCGCTTGCCGATAGATACGTAGAGAGTAATCGGGATTGTGCGTGTTCCGAATCCCTGACAAATTGGTGGCAGCGTTGGGACATTATATGATCCTGCCGATGTCGTCCTGACACCCTCATTGCCGTTTTAAAAAGGAGATCGGGAATAAGGGAATAACGCCACCCAGAGATGCCAATTCCCGCTTGTGTCAGCTGTTTGTGACTGCAGTATCGACCCAGCTGGTTTTGCGACCATTCGGGGCCGATTAATCCCTTAAATATTGCTGTCAATCGTGACAGCGCTATTTAAGTGATTACAAGGCCTTAGTAACCACTGGACCCCTCGATGGTTACCGTGGTACCCTGAGGTCATGTGATGACCTCTGGGTATGGTGGCCTGTGAGATACAGCTATAAGTAAAAAAAAAAAAAGTAAAATAAAATATGTAAAAAAGTTTTAAAAAAAAACACAAAAAAGAGCACACAAATCATGAAAAGCCGTTTCGCCACTCAAAATGCAGTGTTTGTGATAACAAAAATAAACAAAAAAAGTACACATAACTGGCATTGTCGCGTCCGGAATGACCCGCTGTATAAAACTAGCATGTTATTTATTCCGTTAGGCAAATTCCGTAAAAAGTAATAATAAAAAACACGCCAAAAATGTCACTTTTTCATCATACTGACTCACAAAAAAGTAAATAAAAAGCAATAAAAATGTCATATGTAAAAAAAAATGGTATCAATGAAAACAACAAGTTGTCGTGCAAAAAACAAGCCCTAATATGGCTCATTCTGCAAAAAAATATAAAAGTTACACCTCTCAGAATATGGCGATGCAAAAACAAATTAATTTTTGCAAAACATTGTTTTTTGTCTGTAAAAATAGAAAAACATAAAAAAATATATAAATCTGGTATCGCTGTAATTGTGCCAACCCAACTAAATAATCAGTCATCACTTTTACCGCAAGGTGAACGGCGCAAAGAATAAAAACAATAACTGAGTTTGGTGTTTTTTGTTCATTCTGTGTCTGAAAAATCTGAATAAAAAGTGACCAAAAAATATTATGTGCCCCAAAATGGTACCAAAAAAATCTGCAACTCATCCCGCAAAAAATAAGCCCTCATACACCTCTGTTAGCCAAAAAAATAAAAGAATATAGAGACGAAAAAAAACAACTTTTTATAAAAAAAGCATTTTTACTGTGTGATAGCAGCAAAACCTCAAAAAAAAAACGATATAAATCTGGTATCGCTGTAATTGCACTGACACGAAGAATAAATCCACCTTATCAATTATACCGCACAGTAAACCGCGCAAAAATAAAAATAAGGACTATTCTTGTACTGCTGTCTATATGTTCATTTTACGTCCCAAAAATCGGAATAAGGCTTAGCTCACATTTATCCTCTCCGCTGAGCGATAACGTCGGGGGTTTCCGTATAAATTCCGTGATTCAGACAAAACCCTGGATGGAACCACTCACTTATGCGGCAGATGGAGTCACTTTGGACTGGTCTCTGTCCCGGCGGTGTCCCATCATTTTAGTTGTCTTTTTAGCGCACAAGTGTGGACGACCACAGATCTGTGCACGCCTAAAAAGATGGATACCACTGGAGCAGACGCCAAACGGAGCCCAAAGTGACTTTGTCTGCCTCATTATGGTGGGTGGTTCCGTTAAGGGTTTTGTCTGAATCGCATTTTTGTGGAATTTACATGGAAACCCCAACGTAAGTGCTCAGAAAGAATATAAGAAGGTGATCCAGCCTTGAAAAATATTATGGGCCCCAAAATGTTGTCAATAAAAACCCTAATTTATCCCACACAAAACAAGCCCCCAATCAGGTCTGTCATCTGTTACTTGAACTATAGGGGGTTCCCACGTAACTGGTAGAACAAAGAATCTGGAAAAGCGACATGGCTCCCATCCACTCAAATAAAATCCAGTGAATTCTGCGCTCCCAAATGCAAATGCCTCCTCCTTCTGAGCCCCACTGTGCCTAAACCACAGTAAGCGGCTACATGTTTGGCATTACTGTAGTGGGGAGAGAGCACTTAACAATTTATGGGGTGCATATTGCCAAAAGCCCAAACTGGGCACAATGTATGGGGGCACAATGTATGGGCACTAGTGATGAGCGAACGTGCTCGCCACTGCTCGGTACTCGCCCGAGCATCACTGTGCTCGACGAGCTCGTCGAGTATTTACGGGTTGCTCGGGCGGGAACTCGGGTCCCCTCCATGCATGTTTGGCGCTCTTAAGAGAGCCAATGAACATGCAGGGATTGCCTGCATGCACTGTAATACCGTAGCCATGTTGGTTGTGACCATTACAGTGATTGGATGGCCGCACAGCATCGTCAGGTGTGTATAAGACCGGGTGCCGCCATGCTCGTAACAGTCTACTCCAGAACCAGGCAGAGTAGGGAGAGGTGCTGCTGCATTAGGGAGAGATTTGCTTGTTTATAGTTAATATAGGTATTCCACAACATATATCCATATGCATCTGAACTAACAGTCCTTCTGAGGACTAATCCAGCTGCATATATTCAGTGGTGACAGCAGGAGTTAGGCAGGCAGGCAGTGTATGTGGCAGACTGCAGTGTATGATACAGCACAAGAGGGTCCATTGAACATCCTGTCCGCTGCTGTAATAATTACAAATATTTCTAGACATAGAAAGGCAAAAAATTTTTTATCTTAATCCTGGTTATTTGCTTAAAAAGCAATCCAGAGTACACCATTTCTCTGCTCCATTTGCTTGTTCTCACTGCAGAATATATCCAGATCTGTTCCATATTTCAGCGATAAAAATCCAGAAATTTGAACTGAACGTGGAAAATATTGGCCTCCTTTTCCATTCTGTTGCAGTGTGTTGGTGAAGCTATTCACACAAGGTCTACGTGTAGAATAATATTTTTAAATAGATGGAGGGCCGATGCGGTAATGTCACGATGGGGGCAGGCTTTGCCGCATTGAGAATCTCTCCCCCCCATGTGCTCACCCACCTATCCACCCTCTCTTTCCCCCACGTGCTGACTTCTCCTGTCTGTGCTCTCTTCTTTGTCCTGTCTACCCCATGTGCTATCCCCCTTGTCTGCTGTCTCTCTCCTTCCTGTGCTGTTTTCTCCCCTCATCATGTGCTGTCCCATTTGAGCTGTCTCCCCCCTGTGCTCTGTTCTCTTCCCCCTGTGCGCTTTCTCTCTCCCCCATCTTCTGTCTTCTCCTCTCATGTGATCTCTTCTTTGACCTGTGTACCCCATGTGCTGTCCCCCTTGTCTGCTGTCTCTCTCTCCACCCCTGTGCGGTCTTCTTCCCTCATGTGTTCTCTCATTTGAGCTGTCTCCCTCCTGTGTGTCCTCTTTCCTCTGTGCACTCACCCCTCCCCCTGTGTTAAAATGAAAGCAAAGTAGGTAAAGGTAACATTTTATTAACATGGAAAAATTTATGACAAATGTGCTTTAATTGACATTGTATCCACATAAGGACAAAACGTACATACGGCGTATACAGAGGTGTGTGTGTGGTGCGTACGATGTATACAGTGTGTGTTTGTGTGTGTTTGGTGCTTACGGCGTATACAGTGTGTGTGTGGTGGTGCCTATGGCGTATACAATGTGTGTGTGGTGCGTACGGTGTATACAGAGTGTGTGTGTGGTGGTGCGTACGGCGTATACAGTGTGTGTGGTGCGTACGGTGTATACAGTGTGTGTGTGTGTGGTGCGTATGGCGTATACAGTGTGTGTGTGTGGTGCATACGGCGCATACAATGTGTGTGTGTGCGGCATATACAGTGTGTGTGTGGTGCGTACGGTGTATACAGTGTGTGTGTCTATGTGGTGCGTACAGCATATACAGTGTGTGTGGTGCGTACGGCGTATACAGAGTGTGTGTATGGTGGTGCGTACGTCGCACGTAGTGTGTGTGTGGTGCGTACAGCGTATACAGTGTGTGTGTGTGTGTGTGTGTATGTGGTGAGTATGGCGTATACAGTGTGTGTGTGTGGTGCGCACGGCGTATACAGTGTGTGGTGCATACGGCGTATACAGAGTGTGTGTATGGTGGTGCGTACATCGTATGCAGTGTGTGTGTGGTGCATACAGCGTATACAGTGCGTGTGTAGTCATGTGTACGGCGTAAACAGTGTGTGTGGTGCGTATGGCGTATACAGTGTGTGTGTGTAGTGCGTACGGCGTATACTGTGTGTGTATGTGGTGCATACGGTGTATACAGTGTGTGTGTGATGCGTATGGCGTATACTGTGTGTGTATGTGGTGCGTACGACGTATGCAGTGTGTGTGTGGTGCGTACGGCGTATACAGTGTGTGTGTGTGTGGTGCGTACGGCGTATACAGTGTGTGTGTGTGGTGCGTACGACGTATACAGTGTGCGTGTGTGGTGCGTACGGCGTATACAGTGTGTGTGTATGTGTGGTGCGTACGGCGTATACAGTGTGTGTGTATGTGTGGTGCGTACGGCGAATACAGTGTGTGTGTGGTGCGTACGACGTATACAGTGAGTATGTGTGTGTGTGGTGTGTACGACATATACAGTGTGTGTGTGTGGTGCATACGGCGTATACAGTGTGTGTGCGTACGACGTATACAGTGTGTGTGCGTACGGCGTATAGTGTGTGCGTGTGTGTGGTGTGCGTACAGTGTATACAGTGTGTGGTGCATACGGTGTATACAGTGTGTGGTGCGTACGGCGTATACAGTGTGTGTGCGTACGGCGTATAGTGTGTGCATGTGTGTGTGTGGTGTGCGTACGGCGTATACAGTGTGTGTGTGGTGCATAAGGCGTATAAAGTGTGAGTGGTGCGTAGGGCGCATACAGTGTGTGTGTGTGTGTGTGTGGTGTGTACAGCGTATACAGTGTGCGTGTATGTGGTGTGTAGGGCGTATACAGTGTGTGTGCGGTGCGTATGGCGTATATAGAGTGTGTGTATGGTGGTGCATACGGCGCATACAGTGTGCGTGTGGTGCGTACAGCGTATACAGAGTGTGTGTGTGGTCATGTGTACGGCGTAAACAGTGTGTGTGTGGTGCGTACAGTGTATACAGTGTGTGTGTGTGGTGCGTACGGCGTATACTGTCTGTGTGCATGTGGTGCGTACGGCGTATACAGTGTGTGTGTGGTGCGTACAGCGTATACAGTGTGTGTGTGTTGCGTACGGCGTATGCAGTGTGTGTGGTGCGTACGACGTATAGTGTGTGTACAGCGAATACAGTGTGTGTGTGTGTGGTGTGTACGGCGTATACAGTGTGTGTGTGTGTGGTGCATACGGCGTATACAGTGTGTGGTGCGTACGGCGTATACAGTGTGTCTGTGGTGCATAAGGCGTATACAATGTGTGTGTGTGGTGCGTACGGTGTATACAGTGTGTATGCGTGTGGTGCATACGACGTATACAGTGTGCATGCGTGTGGTGCGTACGGCGTATACAGTGTGTGTGTGTGTGTGGTGTGCATACGGCGTATACAGTGTGTGTGTGTGGTGTGTACGGCGTATACAGTGTGTGTGTGTGGTGCGTACGGCGTATACAGAGTGTGTGTGAGTTGTGGTGCATACGGCGTATACAGTGTGTGTGTGTATGTGGAGCGTGCGGCGTATACTGTGTGTGTGTGGTGCATACGGCGTATGCAGTGTGTGTGTGTGTGTGTGTGTGTGTTACGTACGGCGTATACAGTGTGTGTGTGTGGTGGGTATGGCGTATACAGTGTTTGTGTGGTGCGTACGGCCTATACAGTGTGTATGTGTGTGTGTGTGGTGCGTACGGTTTCCTGCGCTATAAACGGTACTACCTGCACAACTGAACAGCTGGTCAGTGTGGATGGCCTGAGGACAGGGAGGAGGAGGAAGAGGAGGAGAGCATGGTCAGTCATCCTCTTGGTGAGGACATGGAAGTCTTGCCTCTTGCAGTCTGGCACATAAGGCTGAGTTTATGTTACGCTGCCTTTCCCGTGACCATCGCGTTGTCCAAATTTTGGGTGACAGTCATTATTTGTTAGTGGCATTTCTAGATCCACGCTTGAAGGAGAACTTTCTGTCTCTTATTCCCTTGCAGGACAGGCCTAATAAAATGGTGCAGTACAAGAAGGCTTTTGTAAAAAAATTCCCTTCTCAAAACGCTGGCGGCAGAGGTCACAGTTCGTTGGACAACCAAGGCGTACAGGCGAGAGAGGCACAAATGCAATTGAGCAGAGGCAGAGGAACACTGTCAAAGTTCTGGAACAGTTTTCTCAGACCCTCCCATCGCACAAGCCCTGATGCGTGGGGTACTCTCTCAAGGAATGAAAAGTTTCGGAAGATGGTGAGGGAGTACCTTGCCGACCGTACCAACATTCTCCGTGATTCCTCTGTGCCTTATAATTATTGGGTATCCAAGCTGGACATGTGGCATGAACTGGCTCTCTGTGCCCTGGAGGTCCTGGCCTAGCCTGCCGCTAGCGTTTTGTCAGAGTGGGTTTTTAGTGCCGCCGGTGGAATTATAACCGATAAGCGCATCCGCCTGTCAGCTGAAAATGCTGACAGGCTGACTCTTATAACAATGAACAAGGGCTGGATTGGGCCAGACTTCTCAACACCATGGAATGATAGCAGCGTAACATAAACTCAAATTCAGTGTCTTTTTTTGGGAGGTCTAACTCTATTCCCATGTACCTCTGTCTTCACACCCAGACATGGGTATACGCTTCCTGATTTTGTCTATTTGCTCTTGCCCTCCTCCTTCTCCGCATCCTCACCCTCCACCACCATATGTACCATATCAATATATCTATGTCTCTTGCAAGGGGCATTGGAATTCCTCCAAATTTTTGGCAGCCGTTGCTTCACTGCATAGGCAAACAGTATGAGAGACCCACTTCCTAATGATGGGATTGTTGTTTTCAGGAGGCCCTCCAACCTCTATGTCTCTAGCAAGGGGCATTGGAGTTCCTCCAAATTTTTGGCAGCCGTTGCTTCACTGCATAGGCAAACAGTAAGGGAGACACACTTCCTAATAATGGGAGCATTTTTTGTAGGAGGCCCTCCGACCTCTACATCTCTTGCAAGGGGCATTGGAGTTCCTCCAAATTTTTGGCAGCCGTTGCTTCACTGCATAGGAAAACAGTATGGGAGATACACTTCCTAATAATGGGAGCATTTTTTGTAGGAGGCCCTCCGACCTCTACGTCTCTTGCAAGGGGCATTGGAGTGCCTCCAAATTTTTGGCAGCCGTTGCTTCACTGCATAGGCAAACAGTATGGGAGACACACTTCCTAATAATGGAAACATTGTTTTCAGGAGACCCTCCGACCTCTACATCTCTTGCTAGGGGCATTGGAGTTCCTCCAAATTTTTGGCAGCCGTTGCTTCACTGCATAAGAAAACAGTATGGGAGACACACTTCCTAATAATGGGAGCATTTTTTGCAGGAGGCCCTCCGACCTCTCTAGCAAGAGGCATTGGAGTTCCTCCAAATTTTGGGCAGCAATGGCTTCACTGCATATGTAAACAGTATGGGAGACACACTTCCTAATAATGGGAGCATTTTTTGCAGGAGGCCCTCCGACCTCTATTTCTTTTGCAAGGGGCATTGGAGTTCCTCCAAATTTTTGGCAGCCGTTGCAGTCACTGCATACTCAATAACAGTATAGGAGACCCACAGGGTTAATAATGGGAACAACAAAGCATAGCCGGCTAATAGCTCTCTAACAATAGCGAGGGCCGACTGCTGACCCTTTAAGAATAATAAGGGCCGCCTGATGGCCCTATAAAAATAGGCTTTGTGACTTTCAGGGTCCCTCCTTCATAAATGAAGCAGGATGTGTCTGATGATGTGTCACACACCACATGACCAGATAAGGTTGTAAAATGTTAAAATGACATTTCCTGGTGAATGCATTTGTCACGGTTGAAAGCAATGCAAAAGTGCAAAACCGCATCAAAAACGCTACGTGTGAACATAGCTCAGGGTGTGGAGGAGCATTTTTGTTTTTGTATATTTATTTTGCCTTATATACAAGTCATTACCCTGGAAAGGATGTTCCTTAACATATTTCCCAGGAAAATCCATTTTGGTTTAGTTTTTGTATGTTTTATTGTGAGTCCGTAAAAGTGGCGTAATACTCTGACAACGTTGTTGACAGCAGTGACCTGGGAGTCAGAAATGCTTCCAGGGGTCTTCCCCATGCTGTTGCCATGTCATTTGAGCACTGTTCCCATCAATTTGGACAATTTTTAGGCCCTTTGCAGACCGCTGGGGGGAGGTGCCAGAAAAATGCTCGAGTTTCCCATGGACTTACATTGGGCTCGTTACTCGGTCCGAGCACGCGAGTATTCCAATTTGCTCTACTCGAACAACGAGTACCCGAGCATTTTAGTGCTCGCTCATCACTAATGGGTACTAAACTGGAATATTTGCAATTCTACAGAAAAAAAACCTTGGGTGGATATTACAAAATAGTCACTGCAACCGTAGGTGAATATATTGAGAGGTGCAATTTCTACAATGGGGTCACTTTTGTTTTTTTTCTGCTGTTCTCGCACCTTTGGGGCTCCGAAAATGTCACGTACAAACTATTCTAGCAAAATCTATGCTTCAAAAGCCAAATAGCGCTCCTTCCTTCTCAGCCCTGGCGTGTGGCCTAACAGTAATTTCTGATGACATATGGGGCATCATCGCGTTTGGGAGAAATTGTGGAATAAACTATGGGGTCCAGTTTCACCTATTAACCCTTGTGTCCCTGAAAAATTTGCAGCAAATACAATAGTTACATTTTCACCACTAATATGTCATATTTCCATGTCTTAATGTTATAAAATTCTGTGAGGCACCTATGTGTTCAAAATACTCACTACACCCCTAGATGAATTCCTTAGGCAGTGAAGTTTCCAATATGGGGTCACCTGGGGTGGGTTCTGCTGTTCTGGCACCTCAGGGACTCACCTAATGGAGCCCACAATCTTTTCAAACAGAATCTGCGTTCTAAAAGCCAAGTAGCGCTCCTTCCCATCCCTGCCATGTGCTCAAATGGTAATGTACAACCACATCATGTGGGGTACTGCCACATTCGGGAGAAATTGTGTAACAAATTGTGGGGTCCGATTTCGCCCATTACACCGTGTAAATTATAAATTTGGTGCTAAAACAGTATTTTAGTGGAAAAAATATATTTTTTGTTCTCATATCTAAATGTTATTGTAACATACCTGGCGGCGTCCTTGCATGGTGGTCCATCTCCCACTGTGCAAGAGGGCGCACTTGATCTCCTGTCCAGAATGTCTCTCTGGCTTCCCTCCATGCTGTCTGTTTGTGTCTGTTTCTGCTGCTTAAGGGCGGCGCCCGATCACTTCCTGCCTTTTGTACCTGCTGTGGGTCACACCCCTTGTGCGTCCTCAGCCTATTGCTGTCTGTCACTTGGTATATAGCTCAGCAGCTCCCTTCTATCCCTGCCTGAGCATAGTGTTTCCTTCAGTGTGTGCTTGCACTCTGAAGGTGCCAGGTCCCGTCTCTTGTCTCCTGCTTTTTGTATCAGTTCCCGTGTCTGAACTGAGTCCTGTATGTCTCCTGCCTTGCGGTATCAGCTCCCGTGTCTGAACTGAGTCCTTTCTGTGTTCTCTTGTCTGTCCTGTCTGAACACGCTCCTAGCCTGTTCCTCCTGCCTTCTAGGGGCCGATTACCTAGACCCGTTCCTGTATCTTGTCTGACCTGTCTGAACTCGCTCCTAGCCTGTTCCTCTCGCCTTCTAGTGGCCGATTTCCTAGACCCGCTCCTGTGTCTGGTCTGTCCTGTCTGAACACGCTCCTTGCCTGTTCGTTCCGCCTCTCTGGGGGCCGTATTCCCAGACCCGCTCCTGTATCCCTCTGCAGTGTCGGTCTCCTCCGTACACTCAGTTCCAGTCTGAACTCTCTCCTGTCCTTTACCTGTTTTGCCTCTATGTCCGTTCCCTTCCTTTTTCTGCAGAGTCTGAACTCGTACCTAACTCCTGCTTGTTGTCTCTGCAAGTACTGTGTGAGTATCTGGCTCTGTCTTTCCCTTCCTGTCTGTTCCGTGTGAACAGAGCCCTGTCCTCCCTGCTCAGCCTTGTCTGCACTCTAGCTGTGCTTGCCTGTAACCCTCTGCCTGTATTGTTCCTGAGTCCCGGTGTGTACTGGGTCCTATCCCGCCTGTGTTCCTACCTGCTAGTGCCTCCCTGTCTGCACTCTAGCTGTGCTTGCCTTTACCCCCCTGCCTGCATACCCGCCTGCCTGCATACCAGTCGTGCCTGCCTATACCCACCAGTCTGTGTGCCAGCCTACCAGCCTGTTCCTGTATTCCCCTGTGTGGGTCAACAGCCGTGTCCGGGGTCTGTCCTGGAGTAGCACCTGGTCCCTCTGCTCGGTTCCTCCTTGGTGCACTGGCGTCGTATGCCGTCGTGCGACCCTGGTCGGATCGGGTGAATACTTAGTCACGCCCCTCCAGGCATTCACTCTCCGGCACGGTCCAGTGGAATCACTACCAATCACACGCACACGCCGCTTAGCCCGGGCGTGTGCATAACAGTTATAAAGTGTTGCGAATCACCTGTAGGTTAAAAATGCTCAGTACACCCTTAGATGAATTCCTTGAGGGGTCTAGTTTCCCAAATGGGGTCACTTGTGGGGGGTTTCTGCTGTCAGGGGCTATCCAAATGCGACATGGCATTCACAATTAATTCCAGACAAATACAGCTCTTTCCTTTCCTAGCCCTGCCATGTGCCAAAACAGAAGTTTTTGAACACATATGGAGTATCATCACATTCAGAAGAAATTGCGTAACAAATTATAGGGTCTTTTTTCACCTATAATCTATTGTGAATTACAAATTTGGGGCTAATTTAAATGTTTTCATGAAAAAATAAAATTTTTCCATATGATGACCTAATGTTATCAACTTGTGGGTTTAAAAAGATCACTACACCCCTGGATAAAATCCTTGAGGTGTCTGGTTTCCAAAATGGGGTCAATTGTGGGGATTTCCACTGTTTAGGCGCATCAGGGGCTCTCCAAACGCGGCATGGCATCCGCTCTCGATTACAGCCATTTTTGCGTTCAAAAAGTCCCCTCCGAGTCCTGCCAAGCACCCAAATAGTTTTCCCATACACATGGGGTATCGGCGTACTCAGGAGAAATTACACAACAAATTTTGTGGTCCATTTCTCCTGTTGCCCTTGTGAAAAAAAAAATTGGGGCAAAAAGTACATTTTTTGTTGGAAAAATTTTATTTTTTTTATTTTCACTCCTCTAAGTTATAAGCTTCTGTGAAGTCCCTGGGGTTTAAAGGTGCTCCCCACACATCTAGATACATTCCTAGAGGGGTCTATTTTTGCAAATGAGGTCACTTGTGGGGGATATCCCCTGTTTAGGCACATCAGGGACTTTTCAAACGCGACATGGCGTCCACTCTCGATTCCAGCCATTTTTGCATTCAAAAAGTCAAATAGTGTTCCTTCCCTTCCAAGCCCTACTGTGCGCCCAAAGAGTTTTCCCCTACATATGGGGAATCGGCATACTCAAGAGAAATTGCATAACAAATTTTGCGGTCTATTTTCTCCTGTTACCCTTATGAAAATGAAAAAAATTTGGGTTTGAAGTTAAATTTTTGTGAAAAATGTTCATTTTTTTCTTCCATGTTCCTTCAGTTCCTGTGACGCACATGAAGGGTTAATAAACTTCTTAAATGTGGTTTTGAATACATTGAGGGTGCAGTTTTTAGAATGGTGTCACTTTTGGGTATTTTTTGTCATATAGACCCATCAAAGTCACTTCAAATGTGATGTGGTCCCTAAAAAAAATGGTTTTGTAAAATGAGAAATTGCTGGTCAACTTTTAACCCTTATAACTTCCTAACAAAAAAAATGATGTTGCAAAAATTGCTTATTTGCTTATTTAATAACTATTTTGCATGACATATCTCTCTGAGGGCATAAGAATTCAAAGTTTGAAAATTGCAACATTGCAAAATAAACATAAGTGATATTGGATAAATTTTACCACTACCATGAGGTACAATATGTCACGAAAAAAAATATCTCAGAATCAGTGGGATCTGTTGAAGCGTTCCAGAGTAATTACCTCAAAGTGACAGTGGTCAGAATTGTAAAATTTGGCTTGGTCATTAATGTCAAAACTGGCTTGGTCACTAAGGGGTTAAACAACACAGACATACAAGCCCAAATGCAGTTAAGTATGAATACCCGTACAAACAGTGATAAAGTTACTCAACAAAAAAATAATGCAAAATGATTAAAAAGTAAACCCTCCTGAAGGACCAAATATCTATACATATAGGTGAATACCACAAGATTGCCTGGCAATGAATAATATTTGCTTGCAATAAATGTCCAAGAGTAATACATGAAAATACCAAAGTACCAAAAGTACAAGGATGATAGAGTTAAATAACCCTGAAGGTACCCAAGTGGGTAAATATGAGGGTACAAGATGACAATACAAATTAACCAGTAGGAAAAACCTGTGAAGTCTGTCAGGAATTAAGATGAGGAATGATCACCACCTATCTGTGGCTTCCTCAGGGGTGAAGATACGAAAGCTTTTTTTCATTTAGAATAAAAATCTATTTATACTGTGATCCCAAAGCATTTTGGATACCTCTTTTCTAATATGTTCACATATTTTATTTAATACAATAAAAAAATGTTTTTATATCACATGTAATTTGGTGTGCCCTCTAAATAACTCACACAGCCATTAATGTCTAAATTGCTGGCAACAAAAGTGAGTACACCCGTAAGTGAAAATAGCCAAATTGAGCCCAATTATCCATTTTCCTTCTCCGGAGTCATGTGACTTAATGTTACAATGTTTCAGGTGCGTTAAATTTGGTGTTATCGCTCTCACACTCTCATACTGGGCCCTGGAAGTTCTACATGGCATCTCATGGCAAAGAACTCTCTGAAGATCAGAATAAAAGAATTGTTGCTCTACATCAAGATGGCCTAGGCTATAAGAAGATTGCCAACACCCTGAAACTGAGCTGCAGTATGGTGGCCAAGACCATACAGCGGTTTATCAAGACAGGTTCCACTCAGAACAGGCCGGAACATGGTTTACCAAAGAAGTTGAGTGCACATGCTCAGTGTTATATCCAGAGGTTGTCTTTTCAAAATAGACGCATGAGTGTTGCGAGCATTGCTACAGAGGTTAAAGGGGTAGTAGGGTCAGCCTGTCAGTGCTCAGACCATACGCCGCACACTGCATCAAATTGGTCTGCATGGCTGTCGTCCCAGAAGGAAGCCTCTTCTAAAGATGATGCACAAGAAAGCCCGCAAACAGTTTGGATTACTGAAACCATGTCCTGTGGTCTGATGAGACCTAGATGACCACTGCCTAGCTAAAGAAACTGAGACTGGCCAAGCATGTCTCTAGACCTAAACCCTATTAAGCATCTGTGGGGCCTCATCAAACAGAAGGTGGAGGTGCTCAAGGTCTCTAACATCCACCAGCTTCGTGATGTCATCATGGAGGAGTGGAAGAGGATTCCAGTGGCAACCTGTGAAGCTCTAGTGAACTCCATGTCAAAAAGAGTTAAGGCAGTGCTTTTAAATAGTGGTGGCCACAAAATATATTGACACTTTGGGCACAATTTTGCCATTTACACTTAGGGGTGTACTCACTTTTGTTGCCAGCGGTTTAGACATTAATGGCTGTGTGTTGAGTTATTTAGAGGGCATCCCAAATTTACACTGTTGTATAAGCTCTACACTGACTACTTCACATTGTATCAAAGTATCATATCTTCAGTGTTTTCCCATGAAAAGATATAATAAAATATTTACAAAAATGTGAGGGGTGTACTCACTTTCGGATGTACTGTATATACTGATGACAGCACGTGCCACTGTCACTCCTATCTCCAAGTATCGATAGAAAAAAGAAATTCAATCCAGCACTTTGTTTAGAGAGGTAATATCTTCCAGTTTTTATTATGGACATCTTATAAGATCCATACAGACAGACATGAATGTTACTGCTGACGCATTTCAAACAGATGAACTTTTTCTTAATTCTAGATACTGGAAAGCAACATTTGAAAGGCATATATATTTACCCTCAACCAATCAAAAACAATTAAAGAAAAATCAAAAACAATTCACACGAGTGAATAAGTAAAATCTATAAGGACCAATGAAGCACATACAGTATGTTTTTAAATAATCAAGGAGAAAAAAAAGTTTTTAACATAATAATTTTCATTTAGCAGATAAAAAAGTCATTTAATAATGTAACATGATATCTTGTTTTACTTTCAATCCACTGAGGACACTAATTCCTAGCTGGAAATACCAGTAGGCTTCCCTACTAAATAACGTACATCGGTGGTCTCCACCTCTCACAGGAGGACTCGCCCTTTCAACACCTATTATAGAAAAGCCCTGGCTTTTCCCTTTATGAACCTCTGTAAAATTATGCGATACTGCAGAGACATTTCAGCAGGGCTGGCCCGAGAGATTACGGCGCCCTAGGCGAAACTATTTTGTTGCGCCCCTACTATTCTTGGCAGTAGATGAAAACTTGGGATATAAATTTAGGAGCAAAATAAACCACAACAACAATGATTAATTAACTCTCTCCTAACTCTTTAATCTTCTGAGAAGTTGTATAGGACAAATATATACAAAGTAATCAATAACACAAAACAAAAACGACCATAGGTAATTCAAATTTTTGTTTCCTTGCCTTTTTTTTTTTTAAAAGGATGACACTAAGTCACCGAGATTAATTTGTTTAGCAACTTCAGATTCTATCGAAATTGTTGCCAACCCAACCAACCTCTCTTGCGTCATATTTGCCCTTAAATATGTTTTAATTAGCTTTAGTTTTGAGAAGCTTCTCTCTCCTGAGGCCACGGACACAGGCAGAGTCAAAAGAATTCTTAGAGCCACCACCAGGTTGGGGACACTTTCTTTCAAGTCAGATTTAAGCAAAAGTTCAAGAACGTCTTTTGGTGATGAATCTGTAGCGCCCCGAGGATTCGGCCGCTACAGGGGTATTGCACCTCTGCCAGAGGTGTGGTATTCCACTCCCAGGTAAGGATGGAGTATGGACCAGGGCTCAGTTAGCTGCATACAGCACACTCACCCCATTTCTGAGGGACAGCTCAACGGTACTCCCATTAGACATAAATGCAGGTACGACAGACCATGTCCCTGGCTGGAGTGGGGAGGGGGGAGGAATACCTGGTGATGTAGGAGCAGATAGGGGACAGTTCCTGAGTGTAGGTAGGAGCCCATTGGTTGCTGGTCACCTGGGCTCATGGCTAGAGGGAGGTATAAAAGGTGGGCACCATCTTAGGACAGGAGTTCAGTTCAGTCTGTGCAGAGAAAGGAGAAGACAGGGAGTAGAGGCTCTGTAGGAGCTCTACTTCAGAGTGGGCCTAGAGAGAGGCCGAGGAGGAGAGTGGAGAGAGAGAGGAGGTGAAGGGGAGCTGGGATTACTTCTCAGCCCAGCTCCACGAGAAAGGAGAAGAAGGAGGAACAGAGAAGGGAAAAGAAGAGAAAGAAACAGAAGGGCTCAGGAACAAGAAGGAAGAAGGGACCCTAAGAACCCACGAGAATACAGGGTGAAGGGTCAGGCAGATTAAGGGTGCCGGATCCCAAGTTGGTGGAGGAGAAACTACCCTCAGCCAAAGACCGGACGTCGTGATCATTTATTGGTGCGACACCTCATTAAACCTGCTAGGAAGGCACCATATAGAACAGCGGGGAACGGGATCCACGTTTACCCGCACAAGTTCGCGGCAGCTGGACAAAAGTGGGTCACTGGTGAGGCAGGCCAAAGGAAGGATTGAAGGGGGTCCTGAGCCATACTTCTGAGCTGCCTGGGAGTTGACCGAGCCCCTCACCTGGTGGACGCAGCACGGCTCGGGCAGTCATTGCCAGCTGAAGTGACTTGGATATTAACCGTGAGTAAAGACCCTGGACTGCAGTACGTTGTCCGTGTGCTTTTTCGCTCTTCCGGCACTACCGGTACTGGGACTCTCACCACCATCACTCCCACCATCCACTACACTGCCCAGGTGCTGCAGTCTTCCCGTGGGGAGTCACGCCATCTCAGCTGCATACACCATCAGCCCCAGCGGTCTGCCCTGCAGCGGCGGTTCCTAATAACCGCAATCCACGGGTGGCGTAGTCGGACGTTATCAACAGCACATAGCAGACTACTATTGGTCTGACCACCCTGAGCCGTATGCCCCACTACTACCCCCATCGTTTCCCTACTGCCCGGATCCGCGTGCCCCACGGCCCAGGGGGCGAGTCAAATCTTCTGGAACACGTCTTGACATTGCCTGCAGTTCACCACATAGCTCTATGGCATCGATGTCTTTTACTTCGTTGTGTGTAAGAGACTTTTCCAGAGCTTTACACTTATCCAGAACAAATTTGCTTGGTTTTCCCTCAAGTGAACGGATGTGGTACAAAAATCCAAATTTCAATTCCATTTCTTTCAGCTGAGTGAACCGCTCATCAACTGAATTTATAGCAGTATCTAAGATCGCAAAGTAAAAGTTAATTTTGAAACTCTGTTTCTCATCTCTTATGGGCTCATCTTTCCCTTCATAAGAGAACTGTCTGTTTTTTTTCTTTAAACGTTTTGGCGCAGAACTTGACTCAAAATTAGCTGGTATGCCAAGCTCTTCTGCGATTTCCCTCGCATCAACTAACAGCTTCTCAAACTCTTCATCGCTTCTTAATGATTGCAGATATTTCTTTGTTTTGTCAAGGTGTTGAGAAGCAGCAGCTAAATCGAATTCTTGTGACTGAAGTAACTTACTTGTCAAATTGATTTCGTACAAAATGTTGAACCATACTAGAACAGATGTAACAAAAGAAAAGGTTCCAACTTGTTTAGCAAGACCTTGAGCTTCTAGCCGGGAGACATTTCCAGAGCTTCCTGTGAGACTAATATTTTCTGCTATGTCCATTAGGGCATCATGGACTTCGCTCAATTGGTAACGGAGGGGGGCCAGAGCATCAATTCTACTTTCCCACCTTGTTTCGCTTAGAGGTTTTAGAGTCAGAGATGGCAAATGACGCACGAGTACTTCCCAACTCTGAGTTGACGAAGAGAAAAATACGTAGAGATTTTGAACTAACAGGAAAAAAGTTGTCGCTCCAAAACAACATTTAGCGGCATCGTTGACCACTAAGTTTAGAGAATGGGAGCTGCAAGGCACAAAGAATGCACGTGGGTTTATGTCCAAAATTCGTCTTTGTAGTCCAATGTTTTTTCCCTTCATGTTGCTCCTATTGTCGTAGCCTTGCCCTCGTAAGTTGTCCACAGAGAGCGACAGTTCTTCAAATTTGTTCAAGACAGCGGCTGCCAAACCACCTCCAGTTGTATCAGAAACAGGAATGAATCCCAAGAAGTGCTCTTTAATTTCAAACTTTTTGTCTTCTGATGTGGAAACAAACCGAACAATGATAGTCATTTGTTCAACATGAGACACGTCAGAAGTACAATCCAGCACTACAGAAAAGTATCTTGCAGTTTTGACATCGTCAAGAATCTTTTCCTGAATACCATTACTTAGCAGTTGAATCATCTCATTCTGTATTGTTATTCCCAAATAATGTGCATGAATCTCTTTGTCCCGGATTTTCCGAATGTGCTCACACATGACGGGATCGAACATAGCCAAATACTCCACAAATTTCAAAAAGTTCCCATTATTAGATGCAAACAATGCATCATTTGATCCACGGAACGCTAAGTTTTGTGTACCTAGTACCCTCACTAGAGCTATCAACCTTTCTAAAATTTGATGCCAGTATTTTTCTTGCTCTTCAATTTTGCGCAAGTGTTCTTCATCAATGGTCTTGTTCATATTAAGTCTATTTTCGAGTTCCTTCCATTTTTGAAAGCTAATCAAGTGATCTTTGCTTTTTTCGTGGCTGGCTAAAATAGCAGATATGTTTTTCCAGTCATTTACACCATCAGTACCTAAGGCTGAGCGTTTGATGATTCCTAGTTGAAGTGATGAGTCTGGAAACAACGTGCAGCAAAAACAAAAAACTGAATTTTTCTGAATAGAATACGTTAGCCAATTGCGTTCAAGACTTTCACCATTGACAAGACGACGTTTATAGTGAACACAAGAAAATTTTCTACGATTAGTGTCCAAAGGAAAATCGAAATCTTTAACTTGTGTGGGGCCGAGTTTTACTACATCTAGGCGTAAGTCATCATTGATTACGGTCCACGTAGCGGGATCGTCCGAATAGTCTTTGCGTAGTATTTCTATAGATGTACCAGCCTCCATGTCAGTACTGGTACTTTGATCAGATCTACCACCAGATATTGATGGTTGTAGTTCACTATTTTCAGCATGAGAAACAAATTCTATTTCCACATTCGATATTTCCGAGGCAACAGAAGCCTGTTGTTCCAACGTTTGGAATTCCGCGTCTTCATTTCTATTGCTTAGATATTTTAAAAATGACCCTTTGATTTTTGAAAGTGATCTCTCCTCCTCAGCTTTTATTTTACGGTTCTGAAACCCCGAAAGTTTTTTCTTCTTATCAGCCATGACTCGTTACAACACACAGCATTTACCTAAAAGTTAATGCGCCGATTAAAATTGTTATCTGAACATTATATAATACGATTTTACTTTTAAGACAAAAACCACAAATTTCTTTAACAATTTCCAATGTTTCCAATATTTTTGAAAATCAAAACAATATACCTACCTCGCAGCGCCTAACACTTTAGAACCTAGGCCAAAAATTTACTAAAAACCTCCTATTTTCTATTTGCATTCATGAAACCTCATGGAACAATGAATCTAATGAATATACAAAATAACAGCAATGGCTCACATGATAAAGCATGCAAACAGTAGAGACATACCTCGAAAATATTATAATCACGCGCGACGATATGCAAAAAACGTAGATACTATCTCCCTTGCCTTAGCTGGCCTGACTGGCAGTCCAGGCAGTCTACGCCAATGCGTCAAAACAGACTCCTCCCACTAGCCGCATCGACTGCTGATGACATCTATCAATATAATCGCCAACTAGTACCTAGTACCTAAAGTCCAAACTACGTATAAATAGGCCATATGGTACACCTACCTTTTAAGTATACGTATTTTTGTCTCTCGGACGCCCCTTTAGTGTAGTGTGTGAATTTTTGGTTGTTTGCTTTGCTTTGCCAACATTTGAAAACTTAGGAGCAAAATAAACGCGCGGGATCAAACACCTGTCAGCAGACGATGCAAACGACTCACGTCCGTAGTTTAGCGCCTCCTTTCCATGCGTAAATTGAAGCTCAACGGTTTTTCTTTTAAATTTATGGTAAAAAAATGTATGTACACTTTTCTTTCCATCCCTAAAACTTTTTGCCTTTTGAAAAGATTTTTTATAATTTTTTCGATTTTTTCTCTGGCGCCCCCTTAGGGTCGGCGCCCTAGGCGGCCGCCTAGTTCGCCTATACGTTCGGGCCGGCCCTGCATTTCAGCTTTTGCTACCAATGTCAGAACAATGTCTCCTAAGTCTAATTTTTAGCAGGCTAATTGTACAACGCAGATAATACTAATATAATAATTTTTATTTTTATAGCACCAACATATTCCACAGCACTTTACATTTTAGAGGGGACTTGTACAGACAATAAAGTCAATACAGAATAACACATAACTCAGATACCAGACGGAGTGAGGGCCCTGCTTGCAAGCTTACAATCTATGAGGAAATAGGGGAGACACGAAAGGTAAATGATGAAAAGTGCTTGCATTGTACGGTCCAGCTATCAATATAATAAATAGGGTATTCACATAACGCTGCATGAACCGGTCACCAGCCTGTACGTGTACAAGTTCAGGAGCCTATTAAGTGCATAGAGGGTGTGTGAACAGATGCTACTAGAGTCCTGACTTTAAATAAAATTTTGTATGGGCAAAACAGAGATAGTTAGATACAGTGGTGGCCAAAAGTATTGGCATCCCTGCAATTCTGTCAGATAATACTCAGTTTCTTCCTGAAAATGATTGCAATCACAAATTCTTTGGTATTATTATCTTCATTTGATTTTCTTGCAAGGAAAAAACACAAAAGAGAATGAAGCAAAAATCAAATCATTGATCATTTCACACAAAACTCCAAAAATGGGCCAGACAAAAGTATTGGCACCCTCAGCCTAATACTTGGTTGCACAACCTTTAGCCAAAATAACTGCGAACAACCGCTTCCGGTAACCATCAATGACTTTCTTACAATGCTCTGCTGGAATTGTAGACCATTCTTCTTTGGCAAACTGCTCCAGGTGACTGATATTTGAAGGGTGCCTTCTCCAAACTGCCATTTTGAGATCTCTCCACAGGTGTTCTATGGGATTCAGGTCTGGACTCATTGCTGGCCACCTTAGAAGTCTCCAGTGCTTTCTCTCAAACCATTTTATAGTGCTTTTGGAAGTGTGTTTTGGGTCATTGTCCTGCTGGAAGACCCATGACATCTGAGGGAGACCCAGCTTTCTCACACTGGGCCCTACATTATGCTGCAAAATTTGTTGGTAGTCTTCAGACTTCATAATGCCATGCACACGGTCAAGCAGTCCAGTGCCAGAGGCAGCAAAGCAACCCCAAAACATCAGGGAACCTCTGCCATGTTTGACTGTAGGGACCGTGTTCTTTTCTTTGAATGCCTCTTTTTTTTCCTGTACACTCTATGTTGATGCTTTTTGCCAAAAAGCTCTACTTTTGTCTCATCTGACCAGAGAACATTCTTCTAAAACGTTTTAGGCTTTCTCAGGTAAGTTTTTGTCAAACTCCAGCCTGGCTTTTTTATGTCTCGGGGTAAGAAGTGGGGTCTTCCGGGGTATCCTACCATACAGTCCCTTTTCATTCAGACGCCGACGGATAGTACGGGTTGACACTGTCGTACCCTCGGACTGCAGGGCAGCTTGAACTTGTTTGGATGTTAGTCGAGGTTCTTTATCCACCATACGCACAATCTTGCGTTGAAATGTCTCGTCAATTTTTCTTTTCCATACACATCTAGGGAGGTTAGCCACAGTGCCATGGGCTTTAAACTTCTTGATGACACTGCACATGGAAGACACTGGAACATTCATGTCTTTGGAGATGGACTTGTAGCCTTGAGATTGCTCATGCTTCCTCACAATTTGGTTTCTCAAGTCCTCAGACAGTTCTTTGGTCTTCTTTCTTTTCTCCATGCTCAATGTGGTACACACAAGGACACAGGACAGAGGTTGAGTCAACTTTAATCCATGTTAACTGGCTGCAAGTGTGATTTAGTTATTGCCAACACCTGTTAGGTGCCACAGGTAAGTTACAGGTGCTGTTAATTACACTAATTAGAGAAGCATCACATGATTTTTCAAACAGTGCCAATACTTTTGTCCACCCCCTTTTTTAGGTTTGGTGTGGAATTGTATCCAATTTGGCTTTAGGGCAATTCTTTTTGTGTTTTTTCATTGAAGACAAATTAAATGAAGATAATAATACCAAAGAATTTGTGATTGCAATCATTTTCAGGAAGAAACTGAGTATTATCTGACAGAATTGCAGGGGTGCCAATACTTTTGGCCACCACTGTAAGTGAGGTGAGGCGATAGGCCAGTCTAAAGAAATGCATTTTAGGCTAGACTTAAAACTTTGAGTATTGGAAATTAATCAAATTGTCCTCGGTAGTGCATTCCAAAGAATTGGCCCAGCACTCAAGAAGTCTTGGAGACAAGAATGGGAGGTTGAGATTTTTGAGGATGTTAGTCTTAGGTCTTTAGCAGATGAGGGAGGGGATGTAGGGTGGTGCTGAACCATGGAGCACTTTGTGAGTGAGAGTGATAAGTTTATATTGAACTCAGTAGTGGATGGGCAACCGATGCAACGGCTGGCACAGGGTAGAGGCATCGGTATAGCGGTTGGAGAGTAATATGATCCTGGCCGCTGTATTCAGGACAGATTTGAGAGGGTAGACTTTAGTAAGAGGAAGACAGATTAGTAGAGAGTTGCAGTAGTCCAGATGAGCATGAATGAGAGCAACAGTAAGAATTCTTGCAAAGTCAAAGATAAGAAAAGGTTTAATTCTAGAGATCTTTTTGAGGTGTAGGTGACAAGAGCAAGAAAGTCATCGAATGTGGGGAGTGAAGAAAATTGGATTTTTACATATGGAACATTAGATCAAATAAACTACAAAGTAAG
The DNA here is from genome assembly GCF_046119375.1 of Phyllobates terribilis. Lineage (NCBI taxonomy): Eukaryota > Metazoa > Chordata > Amphibia > Anura > Dendrobatidae > Phyllobates > Phyllobates terribilis. The sequence continues at coordinate 420,577,273 of NW_027362763.1, read as the reverse complement.
TACTACAGTTTATAAATCGTTGATTGATTTGTGACATATTATTAGAAAATGAAAGAACTGAAGTATTTTTTTATCCCTGCGCAACAAGCACATATTTTGTGACAACATTGAAAGGAACCGCTATGCTGCAATCAACTTTGTATTTTTTTCCTCTCATCATTGGAAAAAAGGACTGGGAGAAAGAATGTTCCCAAGTATGCATACCCTACATGAAACACATCGCTAACCATGGTTCAAAATTTGACCTGGGTCCTAATATAATACCAACATGTACAATATGTATGGAGATGGCTACTCTTAGTATGCAGCTAACATAGAACAACCTTTCAAAAAACATCACAGAAAAAAATGCAGCTTTACCAACACCAGGTCAGATTACCAATGCACCAGCAGGATGCAGCAGACACCCCATGATAAAGGCGGGCACAGCACAGGTGCAAAATACTGTTGGAGCAACCACTCACTAACCTACCAATTCATGAAGGGGGTGCCTGTGTAGTATTAAACATGCACACAGATGAAGCTTGCATAGGACGCCAGTCACACACATACATGTGATGCACAGTGTCTGGCTTACAGCCTGTTGATGACGCTCATACTTTTAGATCAGATAGTTCTATGTTAGCCATCTTTAATTTTAGTGTTAGGACTCGCAAATATGAAGACTCTTGAAGCTGGTTGCGAGCTTACCTATTTTGGCCAAAATATCGACCAATACCTCATTTAATGTATTTATCTTATATATTTTTATTGTACTTTTTTCCATTTTTATACAGGGTGCAGCTGGGCCTTTAAGTGTTGGTTGGGTGAATTGGGGCATCTGTCTTGTGGGGTGGACTTACACAGTGCTGGACAGCCCACCTGATCGAAAAGTATGGGCATCATCAATGGGCTGTAAGCAAGACACTGTGCGTCACACGCATATGTGTGACTGGCGTCCTATGCAAGCCTCATCTGTGTGCATGTTTAATATTACACAGCCACCCCCTCCATGAATTGGTAGGTTTGTGAGTGGCTGTTGCATCAGTATTTTGTACCTTTGCTGCCCCCGCCTTTATCATGAGGGTCTGCTGCATCCTGATGGTGCATTGGTAATCTGACCTGGTGTTGGTTAAGCTGCATCTTTTTTTCTGTGATGTATTCTTAGTATGCACCTGTTCAGACTAGTGTTCTTTTTGGAAGTGATGGCCAGTCTTTTGCTATTCTAATGTAATACTGAGGCATACTTACACATAATTTTGCAAACAGCAGGAAATTTACTTTTACAGATTAAACAAAAAGTGAATAACTCATTGCTTGTGCTCTCAGATTCACTTTAAACTGACCAAAGACTTAAAACAGCTGTCTTCTTCAGATCTCCATAAACATGCTTGTTTAGCTGAGGACAACCTCTTAGTACCATGGAGAAATGCAAATTTGCTTAGTTATTTTTGTATAATGTAAAATTTCAAAAAGGTAAAAATCAATACTTACACTTGTGTGCTTTGAGTCCTTCAAATGAAAGTGGTGCATAATCATAATATTCATATTCCCACCTGTAGTCAGAGTTAGATGGTTCTTTATGAGATGTTCTGCTAGTATTTACACTTTGTCCAGACATATCTTATCTGTGAAGACAAGGAAAATCAATCATATATTCATTTTCGATTACTTGAATTTGAAGTATTATTAGCAAAATCATCCATATTCAGGTTTCATCATCCATAGGTTCTAACATCTTCTAAGGTTGTCTAATAATTATCTTGCTGATGGATCACGGTTGTTGCAAATAAATGCAAGTCAGTTAACTTATTTACCGCATGTCATGTTCAGGACAATTACCGTAGTCCCAAATATTTTTACAGTAATGGATCTGATATTTATTACATTAGGTTGAGGAAAAAGAGTCATGTCAGGGCTCTAACCTGGTAACTCCTGTGCACCAGGCAGCTGCTTTTCCCTGTGAGCTATTCAGCTCCTTGGACAGCTCATTGTAAAATCAGCTACAGTGGGGAAAAAAAGTATTTAGTCAGCCACCAATTGTGCAAGTTCTACCACTTAAAAAGGCGAGAGAGGCCTGTAACTGACATCTTAGGTAGACCTCAACTATGAGAGACAAAATGAGAAAACAAATCTTGAAAACCACATTGTCTGATTTGGAAAGAAACTTTTTTCAAATTTTGGTGGAAAATAAGTATTTGGTCAATTACAAAAGTTCATCTCAATACTTTGTTATATATCCTTTGTTGGCAATGACAGAGGTCAAACGTTTTCTGTAAGTCTTCACAAGGTTGGCACACACTGTTGCTGGTATGTTGGACCATTCATCCATGCAGATCTCCTCTAGAGCAGTGATGTTTTGGGGCTGTCGCTGGGCAACAAGGGCTTTCAACTCCCTCCAAAGGTTTTCTATAGGGTTTAGATCTGGAGTCTAGCTAGGCCACTCCAGGACCTTGAAATGCTTCTTACGAAACCACTCCTTTGTTGCCTTGGCGGTGTGCTTGGGATCATTGTCATGCTGAAAGATCCAGCCACGTTTCATCTTCAATGCCCTGGCTGATGGAAGGAGGTTTGCACTCAAAATCTCACTATACATGGCCCCATTCATTCTTTCATGTACACGGATCAGTCGTCCTGGTCCTTTGGCAGAGAAAGAGCCCCAAAGCATGATGTTGCCACCCCCATGCTTCACAGTAGGTATGGTGTTCTTTGGATTCAACTTAGCATTCTTTCTCTTCCAAACACGACGAGTTGTGTTTCTATCAAACAGTTCTACTTTGGTTTCATCTGACCATATGACATTCTCCCAATACTCTTCTGGATCATCCAAATGCTCTCTCGCAAACTTCAGACGGGCCTGGACATGTTATGGCTTAAGCAAGGGGACACGTCTGGCTCTGCAGGGTCTGAGTCCCTGGTGGCGTAGTGTGTTACTGATGGTAGCTCTCAGCTCTCTGCAAGTCATTCACTAGGTCCCCCCGTGTGGTTCTGGGATTTTTGCTCACCATTCTTGAGATCATTTTGACCCCACGGGGTGAGATCTTGTGTGGAGCCCTAGATTGATTGAAATTATCAGTGGTCTTGTATGTCTTCCATTTTCTAATTATTGCTCCCACAGTTGATTTCTTCATACCAAGCTGTTTGCCTATTGCAGATTCAGTATTCCCAGCCTGGTGCAGGGCTACAATTTTGTTTCTGGTGTCCTTCGACAGCTCTTTGGTCTTCGCCATAGTGGAGTTTGGAGTGTGACTGTTTTTGGTTGTGGACTGGTGTCTTTTATACTGATAACAAGTTCAAACAAGTGCCAGTACTACAGGTAATGAGTGGAGGACAGAGGAGCCTCTTAAAGAAGAAGTTACAGGTCTGTGAGAGCCACAAATCTTGCTTGTTTGTAATTGACCAAAAACTAATTTTCCACCAAAATTTGAAAAAAATTTCTTTCCAAATCAGACAATGTGATTTTCAGGATTTGTTTTCTCATTTTGTCTCTCATAGTTGAGGTCTACCTATGATATCAATTACAGGCTTCTCTCATCTTTTTAAGTGGGAGAACTTGCACAATTGGTGGCTGGCTACTTTTTTTCCCCACTGTACCTGTACTTGTCATTTCTGTTCAGCTCCACCCTGTGTTTTCCTGATTGGCTCATCCTGTGATTCCCGATTGAACACCCTATTTATACCCGGCCTGGTACATCCTGCATTGCGAGATTATTGAGCTCCCAGCCTTTAATCAAACACTCTCACCTGCTGCTGCTCCATACCTTACTGCTGTTTCCCGTGTACCGACCTCTGGCTTCCGACTGACTATGCTCACCTACTGCTGCCCTATACCTTACTGCTGTTTCCAGTGTACTGACCTCTGGCTATCTACTGACTACGCTCACTTGCTGCTGCTCCATACCTTATTGCTGTTTCTCGTGTACCGACCTCTGGCTATCCATTGACTACACTCACCTGCTGCTGCTCTATATCTTACTGCTGTTCCCATGTACCGACCTCTGGCTATAAACTGACTATGTTTCCTGCTGCTGTTTCATACTATACTGCTGTTTTCCATGTAATGACCTCTGGCTTCCCTACTGACTACACGACACCTGCCAATCCTCCAATACCATACCTCAGTTTCCCGTGTACTGACTTGCTTCCTTTGACTACGCCACATGCCTCTATTCCCTATAGTGGTTGCAATAGTAAAAACTTCAATACAGTGTAGCCTCACCCTTATACATAATGCTAACCTATAGGCATGATTTTATACGGTAAAGTAAAGACATGGCTGTAATGGCACTGTAAGGCTATGTGCCCACAATGCAGAAATGCTACGGATTTTTCCTGAGCATTTCTGCATCTCTCTGGCAGAAAAAACGCATGCGGATTGTACATGCGTTTTTCCTGCCAGGGACAAGCGGATGTGAAGCGTTCTTCACATGCATTTCCGCATGCGGGTTGACAAGTGCTTTTGACGCGCCCCTGGGCCTGTGTCGCGCTGCGTTGCGCACGCGGGAGCTTACCCGGAGCCGGATCTGTTTAGGGTTGTAGTCTCGTGGCGGTGACCCGGTCCGTGCCCAGGGAGTCAAACTGGACGGCAGTCTGTTAGCGGTAGAAAATGGTTGATGACTACGCCACCCGTTGAATGCAGCCAGGGGGCTGCTGCTGCAGGGCAGACCGCTGAGGCCGGTGGAAGGATGGTGCAGCGTGATAGTATAACCCCCAACGGGAGGGGTATGGCCTCAGGGCAGCCGATGTGGATGATGGGGGTAGCAGGAACCACTCAGAGACGGTATGGTAGCGTTCAGGGTCTTTACTGGTAACAACGATAGACCCTCCCGGAGTACTTGCTAGCGAACGGGGCCTGGTCAGTCCTTGAGCAGATGGGATCTCCCCTGGCCAGGCGTAGTTGTAGGCCTCCCAAGCTGACTGTACTCTTCTGGCTACCTTGCTAGAAGCTGATGTAAGTAGCCCACGTCCCTGAGTGTACCGTGTGGTGCTCACCCGTATGGCCGGTGACTCGGGGCCTTCTAATGGCTTCCGCTCCACGATGGCGGTGCTGGTCCCACGCGTGCGACCGGGCCTTCGGGCTTCTGGGCCAGGGGACCTGAAATCCCCTGCCTGACGGATTCTGCTGCTGGGTAGAAGTTAGTCCACACAGCCTCGGACTCCGGGTCCGGTAAAGAATCTTCTTAGTCAGGGCGAGCTCTTTAGCTGCCAGCCCCTGACTCCTTGTGACTCTGCTGCTTCCTATGCTGCTCTTGTCTCTACTCTTCCTGGACTCACTAACCCTGCCTCAGCCCCAGGTTTATACAGGGGAAGTTCTTCCCCTCCCAAGGCTGGGCAGGAGGTGTGGCATGCACAGGATCCCTGACCAAAGGACCTCCCACCTGCTCTCAGACGTAATATCTCTATCACTGTGACAACCAGACCCCTGGGGTGTCACACTCCCCCCTAGTGAAATTTAGTACTCCGGGACTAAACACTTTTTAGAAAAATATAACAAGGTATATCAAAGAACAATAAAATACAATAAGGAAACACAATAAGATGGTCACGGATGTCCGCAACCGGGTGCAGTCTTTGAAGAAAAGCAAAGGTGTCCATTTCACCAACACAGGGAGACGTAACCAGGTAGGGGTCTGTCCTACCCCGAGTCCTTAACAGTCTCTAGTCCATCCTGGGTTACGCTCCAACTATATACAAAGGATTCCCGGTAAATCCACCGAAGACTCCTAAAAACAACTAGAAACACAAAATTACACACAAGCAACAATAAACAGGTAAACATTGTAAAACAACTTAAACATTTAGATCCTCCAACGTGCGGGTAACTGGCCTCTAGTGGCCCTAGTGGACCTACGGAGCTGACTGTCTGGCCCTGAACTACAGGGTGTAGGAGCTGTCAAGGGTAAACTGGGCAGCTGTCTACCGGCTCTTTGTCTCACTAGGGGTACGGCAGGCTCACTATAAGCAGAGGGTGGATTCTCCTGTTCCGCTTGGGTGGAGTCTTCTGCCTCCTGGACCGGCTGCTCTTCCAGCTCTACCCGTTGCTCCGTAGGTTCTTGGGATGATGGTTGGAGGAAGGTGAGTACGGGTACCACAACTGCACCATTGACTTGAGTCCAAGACCGAGGGAAGTCCCCGAGCACGGTACTAACCATATCTTCCCTTTCTTCCACGGGTCGATGGTCTTCCTGTTCCTCCTCAGGGTTCCTCAGTTGTTCGGGGCACTTCTTCAGGTGGTCCCGGGATACAATGGCTGTGGTTTCCCCTCCGTCTTTACTGATGGTACAGACCTTCGGGTTCTCGTGGCTTGAGGGCAGTACGGTGTACGGGTCCTTCTCCCACTGGTCGTCCAACTTGTGGAGCCGTCTCTTCCTCTTCAAGACCTGCTCTCCGGGTACCAGGGGAACAGCGGGAGCATACTGGTTGTAAGTCTTCTCTTGTCTTTCCCTAGCCTGACAGAGACTTCGCTCCACGCTCTCCTGTACTTTCCGGTACTGCTGCTGCCTCTCTGTGTCCCAGTCTGTTTCTGGTGAAGTGTCCTCGGGCGTCAGGACTCCCATTTCCAGGTCAACAGGTAACTTACCAGGTCTTGCCCTCATTAGGTAAGCCGGGGTACAGTTGGTGGAACCTACCGGGATGTGGTTGTATAGGTCCACCAGATCGGGCAACTTCTCAGGCCACAGACTGCGTTCTTCCAGGGGCAACGTTTTTAGAAGATCCATTACCACCTGGTTCATTTTCTCACAAAGTCAATTAGTTTGCGGATGGTAGGGTGTCGTCCTTATCTTCCGGCAGCCATACAGATTGCAGAATTCCTGGAAGACCTCCGCTTCAAAGGCAGGTCCCTGGTCCGTCAGCACTTGGTCCGGGTACCCGTGTGGACGGCAAAAGTGCTGCTGGAAGGCTCTAGCTGCTGTTCGAGCCGTTAAGTCCTTGACGGGGACGACAACCAGAAACCGGGAGTAATGATCCACGATGGTTAACGCGTAGACGTAGCCACTTCTGCTGGGGGTCAGTTTTACATGATCCAAGGCTACCAGTTCCAACGGTTGCCGGGTGACGATGGACTGCAGGGGAGTCTTCTGGCTGGCCCGGTCCTTCCTTCTCAGATTGCACGGGCCACAGTCTCTGCACCACTTCTCGATGGTTCCCCTCATGCCTACCCAGTGGAACCGCTCGCGCAGCAGGAACTCCAGCTTTTTCCACCCGAAGTGTCCAGCTCCGTCGTGGTATGCCTCCATCACCATGGCTGCGTCTCTTCGTGGCACCACTACTTGCCAGAGTAGTTCATGCGTCCTGGAGTTAACCATTCTGCGGCACAACTTCCCCTTGTAAAGGAACAGTCGACTCTTCTCTGCCCATAGTTGTTTGGCTTCCTCTGGAGCGTCTGATTCCAGGCTAGCCTCCGGGCGAGTCAGCATCTCCTTCACCAGTCGGACGGCAGGGTCGCTGTCTTGCGTTTCCGCCCAGTTGTAGTGAGGTAAGGGGTTCAACGTAGCAGCCTGCTTACTCCTTACCCGGTGGGAATACTGGATAGTCCCATGACGGTGGAACGCAGGGAGTTCAACTTCTTCCAGTCCCTCCGGATCTTCTCCTCCGTCCGGCAGGTTGGGCATCCTGGACAGGGCGTCCGCGTTGGTATTGGAGCGCCCTGCCCGGTATTTAATTGTGAACTCGTAGTTGGACAGACGGGCCATCCACCTCTGCTCCAGGGCACCGAGTCTTGCCGTGTCCAGGTGTGTCAACGGGTTGTTATCCGTGTATACGGTGAACCGGGAAGAAGCGAGGTAATGCCTAAAGCGCTCGGTGACTGCCCATACCACGGCCAGGAACTCTAGCTTAAATGAGCTGTAATTTTCGGGGTTCCTTTCGGTGGGTCGCAGTTTTCGGCTGGCATAGGAGATTACTCGTTCTCTCCCCTGCTGAATCTGGGACAGTACGGCTCCTAGCCCGATGTTACTGGCGTCGGTGTAGAGGATGAAGGGCTGGCTATAGTCCGGGTACGCCAAGATTTCATCCCCCGTGAGGGCCATCTTCAGCTGGCGGAAGGACTCTTCTTCTAGCTTTTCCCATTTGAAGGGCGGCTTCTGGTTCTTGGCCTTCCGGGACTGGCCTATCAGGAGGTCCTGCATAGGTGCTGCCTTTTTGGTGAAACCGGGAATAAACCTTCGGTAGTAGCCTACCAACCCTAGGAACTGCCGCACTTCTTTTACGCTGGAGGGGCTTGGCCATCCCTTAATTGCGGTGATCTTATCGGGGTCGGGAGCCACTCCGTCAGCGCTCACCACGTGTCCCAGGTATTGCACCTTTGGTTTCAGGAGGTGACACTTGGAGGGTTTCACCTTTAGGCCGTAACTCGCCAGAGCTTCGAACACCTCCGCCAGGTGTTTCAGGTGGTCCTCATAAGTTTTGGAGTATACGATGACATCGTCCAGGTACAACAGGACCGTCTCGAAGTTTCTGTGGCCCAGACAGCACTCCATTAATCGTTGGAAGGTTCCTGGGGCGTTGCAGAGTCCGAACGGCATGCAGGTGAACTCGCTAAGTCCCATCGGGGTGGTGAATGCGGTCTTCTCCCGGTCCGCCTCTGCTACAGGAACCTGCCAGTACCCGCTAGTGAGATCCAAGGTAGAGAAGAAGTTAGCAGATCTTAAAGCAGCCAATGACTCCTCTATCCTTGGTAAGGGGTACGCATCCTTGTGTGTGATACGGTTGATTTTCCGGTAATCTACACACATCCTCATGGTGTTGTCTTTCTTTTTGACTAAAACTAGTGGGGCTGCCCAGGGGCTACAGCTATCCCGGATTACCCCAGCCTCCTTCATGTCTCTAAGCATCCCCTTGGCGTGTTGGTAATGTGCAGGGGGTACGGGTCGATACCTCTCTTTTATGGGAGGATGATCTCCCGTGGGGATGCGGTGTTCTACCCCCTTGACTCGCCCGAAGTCTAACGGGTGTTTACTAAACACTCTCTCATACTCTTGAACCACCCGATAGACTCCTTGTTTCTGGTGTGAGGGAGTGGAGTCAGTACCCAGATGTAGTTGCTGACACCAGTCCTCCATGTCTTTCTTAGAGCCGTTACCTTCCTCCGGGTGAGATGGAGGCAAGGGTTCCACAGATTGTATAGAATTTTGATTAGTGGTATATAATTTGGCTAGCGTGGCATACCGGGGCAGGTACACTTCCCTCTCCCCGATATTTATTATGCGAACGGGCACGCTCCCATGGCGTACATTGACCACCCCCCGTGCTGTCAAAATGGTGGGCCTACTGTCTGAGTAAACTGGTTCTACCATTGCCTGGTAATCTCTACCTCTCAGACCAATAGCTGCCCGGCACCAAATCATCATTTCACTTTTTGGGGGCATGGCAATAGGAAAAGGGTCACACATTCTTACGCTACCAATCTCACCGCCGGAGAGTTCCACTTGTTGCCGTTGCATCAGTGCCCGGATCTCTTTCTGGAGCACCCGCTGCTCGCCGGAGCTGGCATTCTTGGCAACCTGCTGTAAAAGGAAAATCACCTCTGCAAGACAATTTTCAATTACATTAGTTCCTAGAGTTATTTTTGGGTGACTCTCATGTTTGTCAATATCTACAATGATCAGTCCCTGTGCGGCCAGTTCGACTCTACCAATTTTGATGGTCACCTCTTTAAATCCAATCTGTGGCACGGGCTGACCATTGCTGGCGATGATACTCAAGTCGTCGTCAGGGTAGCGGGTAATATCCGAGTCATTCCAGTACTGCTTGAAGAGCACGTACGGGATGGTGGTGACCTGTGACCCGGTGTCCAGTAGGGCACTCATGGGAATGCCATCCAGTACCACAGGCAAGACTGGACGTCCTCCCACATATCTGTCGCGCCAGTTCGATGGGCCTGGTGATCTTTTTCCTGGGGGTTGGCCCTCTACCCCAGGTTGTGCCCGTTTAAAGAACAGTACCTTTCCATATGTCCGGGTTGATTGCAGCGGCGGCAGATGGGTCGTCCGTCCTCGCTGTATCGGTCACTGGGTCTTCCTCTGGCCGGTGGGGTCCTCCTTGGTCGACGCCACGGGATGTCCTCCGGTCCGGATGCCAGCTGGATCTTCCCTGGAGTGGAAACCTGTAAAGACTGCACAGTTCGGGTTAGCGCAGCGACGCTTTTAGCTAGCTCTTGGACCTGATGGTGTAGGTCTGGAGCCGGGTCATTGTCCAAAGCCTGCGCATCAGCTCCCACAGGCCCTGCTGACAAGGGCGCCGCCTCCTGGTAGTAAGTGGTAGTGGGGCGTCTGTGGGTCACAACGCCACCTGGTGCCGGTTCTCGGAGCACCCGGATGGCTCTGTCCTTGAACTGTGCAAATTCTAGATGAGGGTCCTGTAAGGCCATTGCCCGCAACTGGGTGCGGTGGGCATTGCAATATAAACCCTCTATAAATTGTTCGGTCAACAGCCTGTCCTCGTTTCCCACTCCATTAGGGTCGGTCTGCTTAATGGCCCTCAGGGCCTCTTGTAGGTTGAGTGCATAGTCCCTTATACTCTCATGCGCTCGCTGCTTGCACCCGTAGAATCTAAGTTTAATCTCGGCTGAGGTGCGGGTATCAAAGGTGTCCTTCAGCCGGGTTAGTATCCCTGCGACAGTCTTCCTCCCAGGTGGCCAGGATTTTACTTCCCTTTTGGCTGCCCCAGTTAGTTGGGCCACCAGGATGCTCACTTTTTGCTCTTCTGTGAGGGGGTACACCTGGAAGAGGCTATCCAGCTTTTCTCTAAAGTCATGCAGGGTATGTGACTCCCCTGAGTACTGGGGTAGCCAAGCTGCTCCCGGGATATAGGGCATGGTGAAGGGCATAACTGCAACAGCGGTAGCGCTGGCGGGGGTTGAGGCAGTGGAGCTCTCCTCCGTATCCGACATCTTCCTCCCCCCTAGTGGACCGTGGCCTACCTTGCGATGATCCTGTTCCGTAGGCCGCGGCTCCGCAGTGGATCGTCAGGGTTGAGGACCTTCCGTCGCGCTCCTGTGACGTCGGCGTCTGCTGGGCTCCTTCCAGGACCTTACGCAACGTCCGGACGTGAGGCGGGGCTTCAGTTCTCGCGCGCTTTCGGAGTCCACGCCCCTCTTCTTCCCGCGCGGCGTCCTCAAGATGGCGTCCAATGGCGGGAAAACTCCACGGATGGCGGGAAGAAGGCTGAAGATGGCGCCGGATGGCGGGAAACTTCACCGATGGCGGGAAGAAGGCTGAAGATGGCGCCGGATGGCGGGAATCTTCACCGATGGCGGGAATCTTCACCACTGGTAAGTTTGAACAGTCTTTGCTTTTCAGGCACGCAGTACCCGGTGGTTGCGGGCACGTGATCCTGCCGACTACGCCAAAGTTGACGCGCCCCTGGGCCTGTGTCGCGCTGCGTTGCGCACGCGGGAGCTTACCCGGAGCCGGATCTGTTTAGGGTTGTAGTCTCGTGGCGGTGACCCGGTCCGTGCCCAGGGAGTCAAACTGGACGGCAGTCTGTTAGCGGTAGAAAATGGTTGATGACTACGCCACCCGTTGAATGCAGCCAGGGGGCTGCTGCTGCAGGGCAGACCGCTGAGGCCGGTGGAAGGATGGTGCAGCGTGATAGTATAACCCCCAACGGGAGGGGTATGGCCTCAGGGCAGCCGATGTGGATGATGGGGGTAGCAGGAACCACTCAGAGACGGTATGGTAGCGTTCAGGGTCTTTACTGGTAACAACGATAGACCCTCCCGGAGTACTTGCTAGCGAACGGGGCCTGGTCAGTCCTTGAGCAGATGGGATCTCCCCTGGCCAGGCGTAGTTGTAGGCCTCCCAAGCTGACTGTACTCTTCTGGCTACCTTGCTAGAAGCTGATGTAAGTAGCCCACGTCCCTGAGTGTACCGTGTGGTGCTCACCCGTATGGCCGGTGACTCGGGGCCTTCTAATGGCTTCCGCTCCACGATGGCGGTGCTGGTCCCACGCGTGCGACCGGGCCTTCGGGCTTCTGGGCCAGGGGACCTGAAATCCCCTGCCTGACGGATTCTGCTGCTGGGTAGAAGTTAGTCCACACAGCCTCGGACTCCGGGTCCGGTAAAGAATCTTCTTAGTCAGGGCGAGCTCTTTAGCTGCCAGCCCCTGACTCCTTGTGACTCTGCTGCTTCCTATGCTGCTCTTGTCTCTACTCTTCCTGGACTCACTAACCCTGCCTCAGCCCCAGGTTTATACAGGGGAAGTTCTTCCCCTCCCAAGGCTGGGCAGGAGGTGTGGCATGCACAGGATCCCTGACCAAAGGACCTCCCACCTGCTCTCAGACGTAATATCTCTATCACTGTGACAACCAGACCCCTGGGGTGTCACACTTTCCAAGCGATTTTAGCATCACTTGGAAAGTTCTTGTCAACTAGGTCACACTATATAAATCCATGCAAACAGCATGGATTTATATACTGTGACCTTAAAAATTGTTAAAAAATAAAAAAAATAAATCTATACTTACCTTCTGATGGCCCCCGCAGTCTTGCTTCGCTCCGTCCTCCCTTGCCGGCAGATCGCAGTACACTGAAGGACCTGCCGTCACATGACTATGACTTCAGCGCAGGTCCTTCAGTCCATCGCGATCTGCCGGCATGGGAGGTGCAGCGGGGGCCATCAGAAGGTAAATATAACATTTATTTTATTCTTTTTTTCACAGGTTCTATGGTACCCGGGTCCGGAAGAGAGTCTCCTGTCCTCCACACCCGGGTACCATCCGCACATTGGAATGCATGGAATGCAAATCTACATATGCAGTGATGCGTAATCCATGCGTTCCAATGCAAGTCAAAGGCGGCGAAAATGCAGCGCTTCCGCAAAATAATTGGTAGTGCTGCATTTTTTTCCGCAATGATAATCCACAGCGGAAATTTCTGCCGCAGTTCTGCCCATTCAGGGGGCTGATCCCAGCGAAGGAGAAAAGAAGCCACATGTTTAGTCAGGAGTTGTTGAATTATGCCAAAGGGATAGGATCTGGCCTGAGGACATGGACCATGGATGGATCGATGGCATATGGAGTAGAAAGTGGCTGCCGAATGGGCTGGATAAAGGTGCTACAATTGTGGGATATGTCGTTTGGATATAAACTTGCTTAAAGGACTGTTGCTACTGGATACCTGTGCTTGCATCATTTTATCTGTCATCTGGAGGATCATGGACTGTTGCTATAAAACTATGCTGGCTGGAGACACAAAATTTGTGGGCCAACCAAAAGTTGGGAGACAATGAGTGTCGCTTGATACAAAGTCACAAAGTCAGAGGAACTACTGATTCCAGGTTGGGAACTTGGGGACTGAGAGAACTGTATTTTGGCTATTTACCTGGAGGTGTTGTAAAACCTTGATGTAAGGAATAAAATATTGTTGCATCATTAACCTGCCAAGGTGATTATTAAAACCCACAATCTCTGATCTTCACAATGACCTTCATAAGCCAGAATCACTACCCCTTATTAACTCCTGTAATTAGACCAAAATACAATATCCCCTAAGAAAATAATTTCTTAGGGCTCTGCAGCCATCCATAGATTTCGGTCCAATCTCAGACCTGGACTGGTCACGGCTTAGCAGACCCATGCATGACAGCTTCCTATATTTCTATGAGGCTGCCATACTTGGGTAGGGAAACCTGAAACCAGTCCATGCATTAGCCATGTGTGCTTGGACCAATTTGCACGGACGTCTGCAAGAGCAAATAAGATAAGTTATCCCAATTTTATTCACACCTGCGGACAGCCCCATGTCAGTTCATTTTCCAATGTTTTAATTAATTTTAAAATCCTTTCATTTATCAAGACTGTACTAACAGTACATAAAAAGCTGTGGCAGAATGATCATTTTAATGAGAGCTACCCTACCTGTCCCAGACAACGGCAGATTTAACCAAATCTTTGTCTTGTGTTTGTTTTTTCATTACAATGTCATAACAAAGAAGAATTTCATATCAAAGAAGCAAAGCTATTAATTTCACCTGGAACCCTTAAGCCAGTTATTCAAAACGTTGTGATCTCTCTAACATGTTTAAATCCAATCCAGAAGGTTTTATTTTCTCTTCCAGTGGTAGAAGAACAGACTTGCCTTAATTTATTCCCAGACCAGAGCTGGAGCCAATGCATTCAACTATTTGCAATTCTCTCTGGAGAGAGACAACTGTCACTAAAAAAAGAAAAGCACATTGTCGGCATATAATAGTATTTTATCTCCCTTATCCCCATAGAGAGAGCCTATAATGCTCCCAATCTGACTTTTTTTCTAGCTAGGGATTCTATAAATATGACCAACAGAAGTGGGGAGATGGGTCACCCTAGTCGAGTGCCTCTTGTCAGACTATTGACTTCTGATAGTTCGCCATTGATTCCTACCCTGGCTCTAGGGGAATTATACATCAACTGGACCCAATGAACAAAATTATTACTAAATCTAAATAGCTCATTACCCTCCAAAGGAATCTCCATTATACTTTGTTAAACGCTCTTCTCTGGTGGTGTCCAAAGACAGGATGAAGCGGAGACCCCATCCCACACATGAATACTGTATTTTTAAATAACCATCATATGTTCAAACTTGTCCATCTCTTTTACATCGGCATTTAATAGTGTAATAGGTCTATAAAAATCCTTTTTTAATATGAATTAAATAGTGATGATGGAGCACTAAAATACTCAAGGCTCGTTACTCGAATCGAGCATGTCAGGCACTCGGACACGCTCGACTCGAGTAATGAGTATAATGGAAGTCAATGGAAAAATTGAGAATTTTTACATGGAGGGCTGGGGGGGGGGGGAATCACTGAAATGGATTGAAACAGCGCTCAACCGTGTTGAGTTGAGCAGATTTCAATTAAAAATGAATATTCACTGCTCCCCACGCCCAGACTCCAGTCCATCTCTTGGCACCCGAGAAGATTTTTACTATCACTGACCTAGCACTGAGAGGTAGGCGTGGGGAGCTATGAATATTCTATTTTAATTTAGATCTTCTTAACTCAGGGCGACTGTCACTTCTCCGGTGCTGACAGCGAGAAAATTGGAGAAGTTAGAGCAAAGTTACATATACTAAAAGGGCTGCGCTAGCTGGGGGCTAATATTATTAGGCTGGGAAGGGCCAGATAACCATGGACCTTCCCATATTATTAATATCACCTCACAGCTGTCTGATTTTCCTTTACTGGTTAAAAAAAATGAGGGGGGCCCTTAAAAAATGATGTGGGGTCCCCCCTATTTTTAATAACTAGCTAAAGCAAAGCACAGAGCTGTGAGCTGATATTAATAGGCTGGGAAGGTCCATGGTTATCTGTCCCTTCCCAGTCTAAAAATACCAGCCCGCATCACATGAGATGTGCCAATTCTGCTTAGACTCAGCTCTTCCTGATTGCATTAGTGCTGTGTGAAGTTGCTGAATATTGGCAGGAGCTTGAACACGTTGTCATATACGCTGACCTAGAGTATCTCAAAAATTCTCAATGGATTACGTCCAGTGAGTATGCTGGCTATGCAAGAAATTCGCAGAGCCATTAAAGAGGAGTGGACCTACATTCCACAGGCCACAATCAACAACCTGATCAACTCCATGTGAAGGAGATGTGTTACACTGTGTGAGGCAAATGGTGGTTACATCAGATACTGACTGATTTTCTGACCCCCCCCCCCCCCCGACCTCTTCAATGCTGTATTGCTGCCACCTTAAAGCACTCCTGTGCAATAATCATGCTGTCTAATCAGCATCTTGACATGCCTCTCCTGAGAGGTGGATGGATTATCTCGGCAAAGGAGAAGTACTTACCAACACAGATTTAGGCAAATTTGTGAGCAATATTTGCGAGAAAAATGCCTTTTGTGTCCATAGAAAAAGTCTTAGATCTTTGAGTTCAGCTCATGAAAAATGGGAGCAAAAACAAAAGTGTTGCATTTATATTTTTGTTCAGTATATATTCAATCATAATGATAAATTATATCCTGTCTAATGTTCATACCTGAAGCCGATCTAGTTTGTAATGAAAAAATGCAGCAGGATTCACGGTTAAGGAGTTGCCTCCTATGGTCTATACCTATAACTTTAAGGCTGTGTGCCCACGATGCGTTTTTCAAGAATTTACGCACAGGACTGAAGGACCTGCGGTGACGTCATAGTCATGTGACGGCAGGTGTTTCAGTACAGCGTACCACAATCTGCCGGCAGCCAGCACAGGAGCGCAGCAAGGGGCAAGGGGCCATCGGAAGGTAAGTATAGGTTTATTTTTTTATTTTTAACCATTCTCTCGGGTCACACTATATAAATCCATGCCGTTTACATGGATTTATATAGTGTGACCTAGTTGTCACAAGCACTTTCCAAGTGATGCTAAAATCGCTTGGAAAGCGCTTGTCAACCCGCATGCGGAAATGCAAGTGAAGAACGCTTCACTTCCGCATGTCCCTGGCAGGAAAACACACGTACAATCCGCATGCGTTTTTTTCTGCCAGGGAGATGCAGAAACACTCAGGAAAAAATCCTGAGCATTTCTGCACCGTGGGCACATAGCCTTAAGGAGGTAGTATCTCCATTGTGTTTTTCAGAAAAATGTCTCAACGCAGCTGAACATTTTGATAACATTTTAATAGTAGCATCTGATAAATGTCGTTGAATGCGTTTTTTTGTGGTTCTATGGTGCAACTCATGTATTGGATATTGCAGGCAGTGAATGTAATTAAATATACCACAAATGTGGTGCTACAATTAATAAAACTGTTTATATTGTAATTATGTGCCGTAAAGAGAGAAGAAAAAGTAAGTGCACTGTGCATACTTGCAACATTTGCAATCATGTGGCCACATTTAAAAAAAACTTGCGAATATAGTCAAGTCTTTTTTGAGGCATCTGTGGAAAGAGGAACAAAGTAGGTGACAATAAGCTTCATAAGTTTGGAGCTTTCCTGGCCACCAACCTAACGGGTTGGGAGAGAATATGTTTTTTATCCTGATGAAGCATAGATAATTGTTTTAATGGTATCTCATAATATTAAACTGGGGACTAAAGTTAGAAACAAATGAAATATCACGACTACCTCTTGAAGCTCATCAAGAGAATGCCAAGAGTGTGCAAAGCAGTCATCAAAGCAAAAGGTGGCTACTTTGAAGAATCTAGAATATAAGACATATTTTCAGTTGTTTCACACTTTTTTGTTAAGTATACAATTCCACATGTGTTAATTCATAGTTTTGATGCCTTCAGTGTGAATGTACAATTTTCATAGTCATGAAAATACAGAAAAATCTTTAAATGAGAAGGTGTGTCCAAACTTTTGGTCTGTACTGTATATGTTTGTGTGTGAGCGTGACTATGCGCGGCCTCCGGCTGTCTCTGGGGGGGGCACCGTGCGGTCTCCCGCTGTATCTGGGGGGCGCCGTGTGGCCTCCCGCTGTGTATAGATGGCTACGTGCGGCCTTCAGCTGTGTATAGATGGAGCCGTGAGGCCTCCTGCTGTGTATAGATGGCTACATGCGGCCCCCTGTTGTGTATAGATGGCTACGTGCGGCCTCCCGCTGTGTATAGATGGCTACGTGCGGCCCCCTGCTGTGTATAGATGGCTACGTGCGGTCCCCTGCTGTGTATACCTGGCTACGTGCGGCCTCCTGCTGTATATAGATGGCTATGTGCGGCCTCCTGCTGTGTATAGATGGCTATGTGCGGCCTCCTGTTGTCTCTGGGGGGGTGCCGTACGGCCTCCCGCTGTATCTGGGGGGCGCCGTGCGGCCTCCTGCTGTGTATAGATGGCTCCGTGTGGCCTCCTGCTGTGTATAGAGAGCTACGTGCGGCCTCCTGCTGTGTATAGATGGCTACGGGTGGCCCCCTGCTGTGTATAGATGGCGCCATGCAGCCTCCTGCTGTGTATAGATGGCTACGTGCGGCCTCCTGCTGTGTATAGATGGCTACATGCGGCCTCCCGCTGTGTATAGATGGCTACATGCGGCCTCCCGCTGTGTTTAGATGGCTACATGCGGCCCAGTTTGTACTGAGATTAGTTATTTCTCCTGTGATGGCTGTGTTCGACAACCTTTTGTGAAAAGCAGATTTGTATTAATGCTAAGTTTGCACCAGGTTGATGTCAGTTCACACTGACATGCTGCAGTTGCTCTACAGTAGCTAATTGGCAATGATGGTGCACAACAAGCTCACTTTAATGTAAAGTGTTCGCAAAGGATATTTGATATCAGTTTATACTGACACGATGCACTGTATATGGTTAACAGTTTTGGTGCATTAACCGCTTCACGACCTTGGACGTATCCATACGTCCAGGTCGGTAAGTACTTAACGACCTTGGACATATGGATATGTCCAGGCGATTTTGCATGCACAGCAGCTGTGCATGCGCAATCGCCGCTGGGTGTTAATGCTAAATGCTGCTATCGATATCGATCAAAGCATTTAGAAGGCAGGCAGAAGGAGAGGGCTCCCTCTGTCCTCCAATCGTCGCCCCTGCATCGTAATTGCGGGGACCTGATCGTTGCCATGGTGAACCGAAAGTCGTCATGACGACAACCGGTGTACCAGGCTCTAGCAAGTTAGTTAGACCATGCACAGTGCAAGATCTAACTAGTTGTGCCTGCAGCACTGACATGTTAAAAAGCATAACAATGCCCCTGCATGCACTACTATGCTTTATAGCTGCGATCAGACTGCAAAAAGTGAAAGTTCCATAGTGGGGATAAGTAAAAAAGTAAAAAAAAAAGTTGTAAATATTTTTACAAAATCACAAAATAATAAAAAATAAATAAAAATATATTGCACCCATAAATAAATATTTTTATGAAAATTAAAATGAAACAAAAAAAGTACACATATTTTGTATCACCATGTCTAGAATGACCCGCCATATAATGTCATCTTGTCCCGCAAAAAAACAAGCCGCCATTCAGCTCCATCAGCGGAAAAATAAAAAAATTATAGCTCTGAGAAAGCGATGCAAAAATAATTATTTTTTCTATAAAATATTTTTATCGTGTAAAAGCGCCAAAACATAAAAAAAAAATAAATGTGGTATCGCTGTAACCGTACTGACCTGAAGAATAAAGCTGCCTTATCAATTTTACCACACGCAGAACGGCATAAACCCCCCCTCCCACAGAAAAACAATTCCTGAATTGCTGTTTTTTGTTTAATCTGCCTCCCAAAAATCAGAATAGAAAGCCATTAAAAAATGTCATGCGCCCAAAAATTGTGGCAATAAAAACGTCAACTCGTCCCACAAAAAACAAGCCCTCACATGACTCTCTTGGCAGAAATATTGCAAAATTATAGCTCTCAAATTTGGCGATGCAAAAACTAGTTTTTGCAACAAAAAAAAAGCGTCTTTTAGTGTGTGACAGCGGCCAAACATAAAAACCCAATATAAATTTGGTATCACTGTAATTGCACCAACTGGAAGAATAAACTCGCCTAATCACTTCTACCGCACGAGGAATGCCGTAATTAATAAATAAAACCAATTCTTCACCTGCTGTTGATTTGTCCATTCTACCTCCCAAAGATCGCAGTAAGGCTCAGCTCACATCGGGGTTCCCATGTAAATCTCTGAAATACGGGATTCAGACAGAACCCCCAGTGGAAGATTCCCTATAATGAGGCAGATGGAGGCACTGTGGACGCAGTCTGGCCTATGATCCGGCAGTGTCTGTCTTCATAAAAGTGCCATCACCCAAAGTTTTGTGCACCTCTGGAAATAAAAGGATAAGGCTGCACAGAGACCAGGTGGAGTCCAGCGTAACTCTGCTGCCTCATTACAGTGAATGGATCCTTCAAGGATTTCATCAGAATCACTCAGAGATTTAGATGGAAACCCCGATATAAGTGCTCAGCGTAAAGCGCAGGATAAATGGGACCCAAAATGTTATGCAAAATGTACCTAACAAAAGCTTCAAATCAATCCACAAAAAAGCAAGTCCCCTCTCAGGTCCATCATCTGTCAATTGAAATTCCTCATTTCTGGTGGTAAAAAGGCTCTGGAAAAGCGCTATGGCTCCTTGCCCCCCTAAAGAAATACAACAAATTTTGCACTCCCAAATCCAAATGCCCCCCCTTCCTTAGAATCATAGAATGGTAGAGTTGGAAGGGACCTCCTGGGTCATCTGGTCCAACCCCCTGCTCAAAGCAGGATTCACTAAATCATCTCAGACAGATGTCTGTCCAGCCTCTGTTTGAAGACGTCCATTGAAGGGGAACTCACCACCTCTCGTGGCAGCCTGTTCCACTCATTAATCACCCTAACTGTCAAAAAGTTTTTTCTAATATCTAATCTGTGTCTCCTCCCATTTAGTTTCATCCCATTGCTTCTAGTCTTTCCTTGTGCAAATGAGAATAAAGATGATCCTTCTACAATGTGACAGCCCTTGACATATTTGTAGACAGCTATTAAGTCTCCTCTCAGTCTTCTTTTTTGCAAGCTAAACATTCCCAAATCCTGCAACCGTTCCTCATAGGACATGGTTTGCAGACCAGTCACCATTCTGGTCGCTCTTCTCTGAACTTGCTCCAGTTTGTCTATGTCTTTTTTAAAATGTGGTGCCCAAAACTGTACACAGTATTCCAGATGAGGTCTGACCAAAGAGGAGTAAAGACCAATAATGACTTCACGTGATCTAGACTGTATGCTTCTGTTAATACATCCCAGAATTGTATTTGCCTTTTTTGCTGCTGCATCACACTGTTGACTCATGTTCAGTCTATGATCTATTAGTATACCTAAGTCTTTTTCACATGTACTGTTGCTTAGCTCTATTCCTCCCATTCTGTATATGCTTTTTTCATTTTTATTGCCCAGATGTAGTACTTTGCATTTTTCCCTGTTAAAAACCATTCTGTTGGTTGCTGCCCACTGCTCCAGTTTATTTAGGTCTTTTTGAATCCTCTCTCTCTCTTCTCTAGTATTAGCTATCCCTCCTAGCTTTGTGTCATCAGCAAATTTAATCAGTTTACCCTCAATTCCTTCATCTAAATCATTGATAAAGATGTTGAACAATACAGGTCCCAGGACGGAGCCCTGTGGTACCCCACTTGAGACATTCATCCAGCTGGATGTGAAGCCATTTACAATCACCCTTTGAGTCCGATCACTAAGCCAGTTATGAATCCACCTAACAGTTGCCTGGTCCATTGCATACTTGGTCATTTTTTCAATAAGGATGGTGTGAGATACTTTGTCAAATCTTTGTCTAAGCCCCAATGTGCCTAAACCACATTTAGCATCCACATGTTTGGCATTTCTGTAGTGATGAGTGCAGGGGCACACATAGAAACCATGGGGCCCCATAGCAAAAGTCCTAAATGGGCCACCCCTTCCATCTCGGCTAGGTCGTGGCGTCAAACAGACAAGTCAATCAGGGGGGTTGCGTGCGCCTTTGTTACGCCTGGGTAAATCAAGGAAATCTGGAAGTTAATGTGACATCAACGGATATCAGTGGCAGCTGCAGACAGGGTCATGTGGTGCGGACTGAGCGAGCAGCGATAGCGCCGCTCACAGACACATATGGTAACCAGAGGTATTTACGGGCCGCAGCATGTTAATTTATGTAGCAAAGACGCTAGTTTCCGCTGCATAGTTTCACCCGTAGCTAGTCATTAGATGCGGTAAATCCGTATAGTTCCCTAAAGACATGCGGATTTAAGCGCGTGATTAGAACACAGCTTTTTGGACGCAGCGAAAGTGCGCTGCGTCCAAAACGCTGCTATTCCTGATCGTGAGCATGTACCCTTAGGCGCACACTTTTAAACAAGATTTTTTTTCTTGCTAAACATTGTGTCTTATAGCCCTAAAAGTACATTGTATAGAAAAAAAAATATGATGGGGTTATGCAAAATAATGAAAATGATGCACACAGGCAGCGATATATACTTACAGCTATAGTTTGCAGATCTCCAGTGCCACGTCTCTGATGCTTCTATTTACATGAGCTGCAGATGGCACAACCTGGAAACCCTAAGTGTCTTTTGCAGCTCGTCAGTGGTATACGGCTTGAGACCATGAAGCCATTGATTGGCTGGAGATGTCACATGGGGCATCTGTGCTGAGACATCGGCAGCCACTGTAAACAGAAGCATCAGGGAATGTGACACTAGAGCAGCCAGGAGTTAGGAAGATGAGTACCTATACGTTTATTAAAGGGATTGTCCAAGCAAAAGGTGCTCATTACCTGAAGGCCAGATTCTTAAAAAATAGCAATATAAATCATACTCAGCTGCTGTCCCCCTCCTGGATGGGTGGGAGAAGTCACCGGTAGTGTTGAGCCACCCCCGTAGTGTTCGAGTTCGGTTCGGTTCGTCGAACACCCGTGTGTTCGCCGAACTGTTCGTCGAACTGTTCGTCGAACACCTTCGAACACCGTTAAAACCAATGGCAGGCAAACAAAAACACATAGAAACACATAGAAAACACCTGCAAAGGTGTCCAAAAGCTGACAAACTGCTCAGAAGACACAACTAACACATGGAAAAGTGACAAGTACATATAGTCATGCGAAAAGAAAAGAGGTGGAGGAGTAAAAGGAGGGGGAGACACAGATATAGGCATGTCATGCCCTTCTAAAATCCAAAAAGTGAGAAGCCGAGACGGCCAGTCCGCTCCTGCCCGTGCCACCTCCGTGTCGCCGGGTTTGTGCCAGAGCCGCGGTGAACCCTGACGGCCAGCCCCCCTCTCCCAATACTGGTGCCTGTCCGCTGGTGGGTCGAGAGAGCCCCCCTGTGGTGGAGGCAGCTCTAAGCTTTTTAATTTAAATTGTCCCTCTAATTTGAATGAATACACTTTAAATCCATTTACAAGGATCTATTGGAGGGCAAGTCTCATGCCAGCAGCCGCGTAATTCCAGCTCCAGTAGCGTCCACTAAAGCTGCTGCAGTTAAAAAGCTTTTATAAGGATCGAGCTCGGCTGTCCACCGCAAGGCATCCTAGTGCCAGTCCCAGCCCCTATGCCTTGGGGTGCCTCCTGATGCTCTTCACTGAGTATCCCGTGGTCCCGAAGCATTTCCTTTGAAAAAATTAAGTGTCCAAACTACAGGTGGTGTAGCTTGCTTAACAGCCGGGATAATCCGCTGACTAGCAGACACTGCTACTAGGCACAAAGTATTTCCTGGGCTAGATGCAGTTAAAAATTTGTAAGTAGATACTCTCGTTGGATGCTGAGAAAGCATTCCATAGAGTCTCCTGGCACGCCATATATGATTCTCTTAAAAAGCTTGGGGTAGGGGTCTAGGGGACCCTTTTATAGCCAAAATCACGGCCCTGTATCACAATACGTCACCTAGGCTGAAGATAAATGGAACTGTAGCACCGAGGGCTCGGTTGCTACAGACGTATTGCACCTCACCCAGAGGTGTGATATCTCACTCTCAGATAAGGATGGAGTGTGGATCAGGACCCGACACCTGCATGCATTACACCACATTGCCGTGGGGCAGGGCGACCAATATGCCCCTGAGATGGGCACGACAGTCCCTGTCCCTGGCTGGAGTGGGGGGAGGGAACACTGAAGAAGGGGAACCCTGCAGTGCAGGAGCAGGGAGGAAGCAGTTCCTGGGTGCATTGAGAAGGGAGTATAAAAGGTGGGCACCATCTTAGTTCAGTGCAGAGAAGTCTGAGCAGAAGTGGCAGGGAGCAGGGGCTCTGCATGAGCTCTGCTCCGGAGGCGGGCCTAGTAACAGAGGCCCAGGCCTGCAAGAGGGAGAAGGAAGGAAGAGGAGCGGAGAAGGCTCCAGGAACGAGGAATGAAGGGATCCCAGGGGTGCGGACGGGCGAGTCGCCACCGCACGCCCGAATCCACCTGCGTGGAGGGGTCAGGCCAAAGGGGGAGACCGGTCCCCGAACTAGTGGAGGCAGGAAACGACCCTCAGCTAGAAACCGGAGGCTCTGACATTTTATGTGGCGCAGCCCCTTGCTCCACCCGCTAGGAAGGCACCACATAGGGTCAGGGAAACTGGCGCCAAGTTTACCAAGAGGAGGCCCGAGGCAGCCGGACAGAAGTGTTGGTAAGAAAGGCCAGACAAAGGACACACAAAGGGGGTCCTGTGAAGTGCTCCAAAGTTATCTGGGAGTTGTCTGAGCCCCTCACCTGGTGAGCACAGTACGACGTGGGCAGCCGTTACCTGCAGACGTGGTCTGGATAATAAGAACTGTGAGTAAAGGCCCTGAACTGCATCACTGACTCCGTGTCGTTACTGCTGCTGCCCTGCACCATCACCCCCATCCTCCGCATACACTGCCCTGAGGCTATACTCCTCCCGTGGGGAGTTATGCTACGCTCTGCTGCACCCACAACACCAGCCTTAGCGGTCTGCCCTGTAGCGGCGGTTCACTCTGACCGCAATCCACGGGTGGCGTAGTCGGACATTTAAACATCAAAACCACATAAATAGTTCCGCCACTGGTTTGACCACCCTGAGCCACGGAACCGGATCGCCGCCACGAAGACTACAACCACCAGCATCCACCAAAAAGGGTCCGGCTCCGGGTGTCCCAAGGCCCAGGGGGTGCGTCAGAACATTTTCATCACCTTTCACAATCACCAATGGGACAAGGCAGGGATGTCCTCTGTCCCCTCTCTTATACATCCTAGTGACGGAGCACCTGCTCTCATCAATTCGCCATAACCCCAATATTAGGTGGATTGAGGTGGGAGGCACCGAGTACAAGTGCTCTCTATTTGCTGATGATGTCCTAGTATATATCACTCAATCACATATATCCATCCCTGCTGTTATGGCTGAAATAGACCACTTTGTTACATGGTAAAATTTTAAAATCAATGCAGCGAAGTCTGAGGCCCTCGATGTCTCCCTCCCTAAATCCATATAGGATTCCATCCAGTCCAACTTTCCCTTTGCCTGGCCCTCACAGGGTATCAAATACTTAGGAATTCCTATTCATAGAGACCTCTCCCATCTATGTTATCTTAATTTTGGGCCCTTTATTGAACAATTCCATACAGACCACGGTTGGCAAGTTAGAACTGTAAGATTCACTACGTGAACCACTGGTGTTTTGTGGAAAAGCACATGTACACCGTGTTCCAAATTATTATGCAAAAAGTGTTTAGGAGTGATAAGGGAAGAATTTGTTTGTTTGTCAGTTAAACTCATTGATGGTGATGTGTGTCAGGGCTCTTTATATCACTGTAAGCAATTGCAGACACCTGTGCTAATTAGTTTGGCAGGTGTGTCCAATGAAAGGCAAGACTACTTAAGAAGGCTCTCTCACATTATTAAGCAGCCTACATTTTCTGCCAAAATGGGAAAGAAAAAGGATGTGTCGGCTGCTGAGAAGCAACAAATTGTGGAGTGTTTAGGTCAAGGCATGACTACAATCAACATTGTGCGATGATCAGGATGAAGTGTCTTGGCAATCAAGAAGTATGTAGCTGATTCACAGTACACACGTGTGCGTGCTGATAAGGGCAAATTGAGGACTCTTTCCTACAGGCAATTACGTCAGGTTGAAAGAGCAGCGGCAAAAAAGCCTTGTCATAGCAGCAGACAAGTTTTTGAAGCTGCTTGTGCCTCCAACGTCCCCCGAACAACAAGATGCAGGGTCCTTCAGAGGTTTGCAGCTGTGCATACGCCATCCTGTCGACCTCCTCTATCCACTTCACACAAGCAGAAACGGCTCCAGTGGGCCAAACATTACATGAAGACTGATTTCAAAACTGTTTTGTTCACGGATGAGTGCCGTGCAGCGCTCGATGGTCCAGATGAATGGAGTGGAGGATGGCTGGTTGATGGACACCCCACGCAAACACGGCTACAGCGCCAACAAGGAGGAGGTGGAGTAATGTTTTGGGCTGGAATCATGGGGAGAGAGATTGTCGGCCCCTTTAGGATCCCTGAAGGCGCTAAAGATGAACTCCATAATGTATGTGGATTTTCTCAAACAGCACTTCCTGCCATGGTTCAAGAAGAAGAACCGTGTATTTCACAGCAAGATCATTTTTCTGCATGATAATGCACCATCTCATGCTGCACATAAAACATCTGCATCTCTGGCTGATATGGGCATAAAAGGGGACAAACTTATGGTGTGACCCCCATGCTCCCCTGACCTCTACCCCATTCAGAACCTTTGGAGCATCATTAAAAGGAGTGTCTATGATGGCGGGAGGCAGTTCACATCTAAGCAACAGCTCTGGGAGGGTATTCTGTCCTCATGCAAAACAATTGAAGCAGAAACCATCCAAAACCTGACAAATTCAATGGACGAGAGAGTTCAGAAGCTCCTTTCGAACAAGGGGTCCTATGTGAAAATGTAACATCACCTAGAATAAAGTTTTGAGTTGAAAACTGTTTGATTTCAGTTTCTAACAACCTGCTAATGCTTATAATTTCAAAAATGACCATTTTTTTGGTCTTTATTAAAATGAAAAGGTTGATCGAAAAGTTTGGGGGATCTAAGAGTGTGGCAACCCAGTAGTCATGATTACTTCGAATTCTGACAATATGAGGGTCATGCTGCAGGTAGTGCAGCAAGAAGGCACTTATGTGTCTTGCGCATCTCGGAGCCCCAAAATTATTTTCCGGGCTAGATGCAGCTAAAAATTATTTTTAATTTTAAATCTGGTGAAGCTTATTATAGATGGCCTAATAGGATCAGTGCTGCACACTGCTACAAAGCCCAAATTATTTTCCAGCCAAGATACAGATAAACATGATTAGTAATTTGAAAGCTTAAAACGGTTGGTAGGGTGATTTTAACCAATCATCAAGCTTTTACTCTCCCCAGGATGACACAGGGGTAGAAAAGTCGTTTCGGATCCATGATTTGCTCATCTTTATGAACGTGAGTCTGTCTACATTATCAGTGGAGAGCCGCGTGCGCTTATCTGTCAGCACACCACCAGCAGCGCTGAACACACGTTCAGACAGAACGCTGGCTGCGGGGCATGACAAGATCTCCAAGGCGTAAGTGGCTAGCTCCGGCCATTTATCCAGATTGGAAGCCCAAAAAGAGCAAGGGTCCAGTGACACAGTCGTGGCTTCAATGTTTACTTGGAGATACTCCTGTACCATCGTCTCTAGGCGTTGACTATGTGTCAGACTTCTTGTCTCCTGTGGCCTTGCAAAGGATGGGCTAAAAAAGTGGTGAAATGATTCCGCAAAATTGATGTTACCAGCAGATACTGTGGTTCTGTTACGGTTTGAGTGCTGAACACTTGACGGTCCCACGGTTGGCAAGTTGGAACTGTGAGATTCACTACGTGCACCACTGGTATTTTGTGGAAAAGCACATGTAAGATTCTGCAACAGTCTCTGCTGATACTCCTGCATGCGTGCATCCCTTTCTATGGCAGGAATAATTTCTGCAAATTTACTTTTGTACCGGGGATCTAACAGTGTGGCAACCCAGTAGTCAGGATTATTTCTAATTCTCACAATTCGAGGGTCATGTTGCAGGTAGTGCAGCAAGAAGGCACTCATGTGTGTTGCGCATCCAGGAGCACCAAGTCCCTGTTGTGTTGGTGGCGAGGTAACAATCATGCTTCCTTCCTCTGTCCTCTCCCCCCAACCTCGCACAACAGAAATGTGATCAAGGTCTCCCTCATCTGATGAGTCTTCCATCAGTTCGTCCTCCACTTCTTCCTGGGCTCCTGCACCTTCCTCACTAGTTTGGCTGCTACCATGCGCCCTGGTAAAATCATCTCCCCCACCCTCACATGCCTGCCGCCTTGGTGCTGCCGACCGTCTGGACCTTGCAGATGTTAGCCCTTCCGCATACAACTCCTCCTCCTCTACTTCCTCCACCTCCTCTTGTGCCACCACCTGACTCCGAATTCTGTTTAACATGTGCTCCAGCATGTAAATCACCGGAATAGTCATGCTGATAATGGCATCGTCAGCACTAAACATCTTCGTCGCCATTTCAAAACTGTGCAGAAGGGTGCATAGGTCCCTGATCTGAGACCACTCCTCCAGCGTGATTTGCCCCACCTCTGAATCTCGTTGGCCCAGGCTATACGTCAGAACGTATTGCACCAGGGCTTGTCGGTGCTGCCACAGTCGCTGCAACATGTGCAGAGTTGAATTCCACCGGGTAGGCACATCGCATTTTAGCCGGTGAAGTGGCAGGCCCAACGACTTCTGTAGAGATGTAAGTCGCTGAGCTGCGGGATGCGAATGGCGGAAGTGAGCACACAGAGACCGTGCCCTCTGCAGAAGGCCATCTAGTCTGGGATAGTGGGCTAAAAATTGCTGGACAACCAGGTTCAACACGTGAGCCATACAAGGCACGTGTGTGACATTGCCCCGGCGAAGGGCCGCACCCAGGTTTGCAGCATTGTCGCACACGGCCTTCCCTGGTTTCAGGTCCAGTGGAGACAACCATTCATGAAATTGGTTCTCCAGAGCTGACCACAACTCCTCAGCTGTGTGACTCACATTTCCCAGACATTTCAATGTAAAAACCGCCTGATGACGTTGAGCCCTACTGCCAGCATAGTAAGGAGGTGTGCAGGATCCCTTCTGCGCAGTTAGAAAGCTTGTGGCATGACCAGACAGGCTTTGGGTGCAGGTGGAAGACCGAGAGGAGGTTGAGGAGGCAGAAGCAGTGGAGGAACTTTGACATAAAGAGGATTGACGCACAACTCGTGGGGACGGCAAGACTTGGACAGCAGCCCCTTGTCCTGCTGTCACCATAGTTACCCAGTGCCCAGTCAGCGACATGTAACGCCCCTGTCCATGCCTACTCGTCCAAGTGTCTGTGGTGAAATGCACCCTGTCACACACAGAGTTTCTCAAAGAAGCGGTGATGTTGTGTGCGACATGCTGGTGGAGCGCAGGCACACCTTTCTTTGAGAAGTAGTGCCGACTGGGCATCTGGTACTGGGGCACTGCGACGGACATAAGGTCTCGAAAATCCTCTGTGTCCACCAGGCGGAAAGGCAGCATTTCTGTAGCCAAGAGCTTGCAGATGGTGAAATTCAACCTCTTAGCTTTCTCATGGCTAGGAGGAAATGGTCTTTTACTTGTCCACATCTGAGGGACCGAGGGCTGGCTATTGTGCTTAGACGGGGTTGATAAGGGTGTCCCCAGCAAACTGCCGGTCTGTGAGGAAGATGCAGGCGGACATGTTAGGTTGCCTTGATCCAAAGGTGGTGCTATCGATGTCGGACAGCGCTCAAGACCAGCTGGTGTTACCACCTCCAAAGAAAATGATGACCTGCCAATCACGCTGGCTGTTGCGGGTAAAGAGGTGGCAGGTCTGCGCCCCAAAACAGGTGTGACTGCTGTCCCCCCAGTCACAGAGGATGAAGAGGCCGCGGATGCACAAGATATGGCAGACGGTGGTTGGCCCGGCCGGCTAGGCCGCATTGTAGCACACTGAGCTTCCCACTGCAACTTATGCTTCATGTCCATGTGCCGGTTCATGCATGAAGTACTCAAACTATGTATTTTTTGGCCTCTACTTAGCTTTTGCTGACAAATGTTACAGATAACACGAGTTGGGTCATCTTTATCGATCTGAAAAAATGCCCAGGCTATGCAAGGCTTAGCACCCATGCGACCTGAAGAGCCACCACGACTTGTGGTGAGAGGCAGAGTTGTGTTTGAGGATGCAGTTGTTGACGTGCTTCCAGTACTACGTCTCTGTCCAGGAAGGCGCAACCTGACCTCGTCGTCACTAGCATCTTCCTCCACCTCCTCTGCTGACCTCATCTCTTGGCTGACTGTGGGTTGACAGTAAGTGGGATCTCCAACCTCATCATCATCACCCTGTGCGTTATCACACCCGTCGTCCTCAGAGCCAACCTGTTCCTGCCCTGACAAAAAACTAAAGTTGTCGCTCCAATCAGGTATTTGAGTCTTATCATCGTCTTCCTCATTGTCTCCACCAACAGGAGTTACAGTTTGGGAATGAGGGTCTACATTATGGTCAGAACCTTCTGCGTCTGGTCCTGGATCCGACTCATAAAGATTCTGGGCATCAGTGCAGATCATTTCCTCGTCTGGATTCACAGAAGCGCTGGAGTCGACCTCTGATTCCCAGGCTATAGTATGAGTAAACAGCTCTGCAGACTCAACCATCTGTTCTACCTCATACTCAGACGGGCAGCTGGAGATTTGGGAGCTGTGAGGAAGCAAGTGCGATTTGGGTGACACCTTTGAGGACTGGAGTATTTGTGATGTTGAAGTTGATGTGGAGGAGAGCCCACTTAAAGGAGCACTTGATATCCGTTGAAGCACCTGCTGTTTTTGTGCCTCATCTGGAATTTGTAGCGATTGGCGTGGCCGTAAGAAAGGGATCTTATCACATTGTCCGCTAAAAGAAGTAGACATTTTAGTTTGGCTGGAAGATGGTCTTTCTTCTGCACCTACCCCACGGACACAACCTTTTTTCCCCTTCCCAACACGCCTATTCCCCTTTCCACCAGCAGCAGGCCTTTTTCCACTCATTTTGGTGGTTAACTAATTCACAACTCTGGAGTTGTTTGCACAAAAAAACAATGGATGGTAACCGAGCAGAGCTGAGTGGCCAAACTGTGGTATTAGGCCAAAACTATTGGCTGGGTTAGATGCAGAAAAAAATTATTTTTAATTTGCAACCTGATGGAGGTCAGTATAGATGGTCTAATAGACCAAGTCCCACACACCGCTAGAAGCCCAAATATTTTTTCAGAGCTAGATGCAGAAAAATTTTTTATTCAATTTGCAACCTGATGGAGGTCAGTATAGATGGACTAATAGACCAAGTCCCACACACTGCTAGAAGCCCAAATATTTTTTCAGAGCTAGATGCAGAAAAAAATTATTTTTAATTTGCAACCTGATGGAGGTCAGTATAGATGGACTAATAGACCAAGTCCCACACACCGCTAGAAGCCCAAATATTTTTTCAGAGCTAGATGCAGAAAAAAATTATATTCAATTTGCAACCTGCTGGAGGTCAGTATAGAAGGACTAATAGAACAAGTCCCACACACTGCTAGAAGCCCAAATATTTTTTCAGAGCTAAATGAAGAAAAAAATTATTTTTAATTTGCAACCTGATGGAGGTCAGTATAGATGGACTAATAGACCAAGTCCCACACACTGCTAGAAGCCCAAATATTTTTTCAGAGCTAGATGCAGAAAAAAATTATTTTTAATTTGCAACCTGATGGAGGTCAGTATAGATGGACTAATAGACCAAGTCCCACACACCGCTAGAAGCCCAAATATTTTTTCAGAGCTAGATGCAGAAAATTTTTTTATTCAATTTGCAACCTGATGGAGGTCAGTATAGATGGACTAATAGACCAAGTCCCACACACTGCTAGAAGCCCAAATATTTTTTCAGAGCTAGATGCAGAAAAAAATTATTTTTAATTTGCAACCTGATGGAGGTCAGTATAGATGGACTAATAGACCAAGTCCCACACACCGCTAGAAGCCCAAATATTTTTTCAGAGCTAGATGCAGAAAAAAATTATATTCAATTTGCAACCTGCTGGAGGTCAGTATAGAAGGACTAATAGAACAAGTCCCACACACTGCTAGAAGCCCAAATATTTTTTCAGAGCTAGATGCAGAAAATGTTTTTATTCAATTTGCAACCTGATGGAGGTCAGTATAGATGGACTAATAGACCAAGTCCCACACACTGCTAGAAGCCCAAATATTTTTTCAGAGCTAGATGCAGAAAAAAATTATTTTTAATTTGCAACCTGATGGAGGTCAGTATAGATGGACTAATAGACCAAGTCCCACACACCGCTAGAAGCCCAAATATTTTTTCAGAGCTAGATGCAGAAAAAAATTATATTCAATTTGCAACCTGCTGGAGGTCAGTATAGAAGGACTAATAGAACAAGTCCCACACACTGCTAGAAGCCCAAATATTTTTTCAGAGCTAAATGAAGAAAAAAATTATTTTTAATTTGCAACCTGATGGAGGTCAGTATAGATGGACTAATAGACCAAGTCCCACACACTGCTAGAAGCCCAAATATTTTTTCAGAGCTAGATGCAGAAAAAAATTATATTCAGTTTGCAACCTGATGGAGGTCAGTATAGATGGACTAATAGAATGATGCTATGCCCAAAAGATTTTACTTCACTAGGTGCAGTAAAAAAATTGGTATTCTATACACAGGTGGTATATCTTGCAACACAGATAGGCTACTCCACTGACTAACACACTCTGCAATAGGCCAAAAAGGATTAGCTTTGCTAGATTCAGCCAAATGCTGTGAAAAAAACTTGCACAGCACTGGCACAGACCTGCCTGGCAAAAACTGATAGGAACTGATGTAACCTAGTCCTGAAAAGGACTCCAATTACAATTAGTCTTTACTCCCACAATCTATCTATTTAAGAGCACAGACCTGCTTGATAAAAGTCGTAGGAAATGCTGTAACCTAGTCCTTAAAAGGACTGCAATCACAACTATTCCCTACTCCCAAGCTATCTGTATATTTGTGCGAAAATTGGCTTAAAATTAACAAGGTATAGCGCACACAGCAACAGCGGTGCCGTCTAACACGCAGCTGCAGCAGTGAGAAAATGGTGGCGACGGGGAAAATGGCTTGGTCTTATAGGGCAAGGACATGTGACATACACTGCCAATCACACATGCCCTTGCTTGTGTGAAAAAAAGCACTTCGCTCCGTGTGTGCGCTGCTGATAGGCTGACAGATTGCACCTCCCCACTGCAAATGCGGGAAAGAGAAAAAAAAATGGAGATCTTCATTGTTCCTGCAGAGATCCATCCCCTGCCCCTCCCCCCGCCCCGCTGTACACTCAAACTGCGTATTAACATTAATTTTCATCATTACTGAGAAAAAATCCAGTTATGATTTTGGTGCACGAACAGTTATCGAACATAACCTCGAACAGCCGAATTTTTCTCAAATTGTTCGTGTTCGCCGACCGGCTCGAACACCGCCCAAAACAGCTCGAATTTGAGATTGGCGAACAGTTCGAGTAGAACAACTCTCATCTCTAGTCACCGGGTCACGTCTGTCCAACTAGTCCACCGTGCATCTGGTTCCAAGGCTGCTTTCAAAGTATGATTTTATCTGAAACTCTGCCGCGTTTCAGAGTAAAACATTCCTGGCTGAGATCATCCAGCCTGTGCCTGTGAAAGGAGTAGCCAGTGCCTGTGGATGGAGCAGCCGATGCCTGTGGATGGAGCAGCATGTGTAATCTGTCAGGTTTACTTCAGGCAGCGCTCTATATCACAGGTGGGTATGGAACAGGGACAGATTCTCCAGAGGAAATACCAAAGCCATCATTAACACCACAGACATCATTAAAGGGGTTCTCCACTACTAGGACAACCTCTTCTTGAAGTAAATGTATTGCCCCAATAAAATAATAAAGCTTATACTCCCGTCCTGTGCCGGTGCCGTTCCCGCAGTGTCAGCACTCGGTCTCCCGTGCTCTTGTTGTGACATGTGACTGCGGCGCCCAATCAGCACTGGTGTCACTGTCTCCGATTCCTGTCAAATTGAACATGAAGAGGAAGTCAGAGATCAGCTGCAGCCTGGACTTCCTCTTCATATTCAATTTGTCCGAAGGCGGAGACTGTGACGCCAGTGCTGACTGGACGCCGGCAAGTGGCGACACCACTGGAACTGTGCCGGAGGAGTATAGACTTTTTTATTTTACCAAACACTTAGTTCAAGAAAGGGTTGTCCTAGCGGACAACCCCTTTAAATGTATTTATTCGCTTATATGTTCACATGTGGCACTTCAGCCAAACTTGTAATGGAGTTGAAATGCCACATATGAACCCATGAGAATACATGGCTGTACCTCAGATAAATACACCTGCATCACATACACATATGTACACAAATACATAGACATAACATATTTCAAATCTCCATAAAAGACATATAAGACAAAGAGACATTTACATATATATATGTACCCACATAATAGCATGGACTTTCCCGCCCTGCAGATGGTTGCACATGATGAATAATTCTCTCTGAAGACTGTACTTCCATCTTCTTTGTGGTGCAGCCTCCCAGCCTCCTGGGGCCTGACTGCTGAGCTGTCTTGATGTACTTGCAGGGCAGGAGGGGGAGAATGGAGCTCTAATACACAGAGCAGGGGGGCATGGAGAGCAGTGGCCATACTGTAAGCTGCCTCTGCCTCTCTGTTCTGCTGAAGGCCAGAGTACGTGGGCGGAGCCTCCTCTCCTGCTCTAACAGAGCAGATAGTGAGCCATCATCTGCGTGCCGGGGACACAACTTTTGCAGAAGTGGATCCTTCTGCCTCCTGTTTCCCCGGTCCCTCTGTCTCACGGGACCCATAGAGGCAGCGTGGTCTGCCACTATGGACCGTACACCCCTGGATGAGAGCCCACCTAATATACGGGTGCATGTCTCCAGAAGAATTATTTGGGCACTAAAATGTACTGGTCGCTACAACATACTGGTCGCTACATCGTACTGGGCACTACATCGTACTGGGGACTACAACAACATTCTGAGCACTACAATGGCAGTTTGCAATTTTCACTCCGCAACATCCACTGCTGCTTGTTTCTGGAAAACACCCATAGAGTCAAAATCATCACTACACGTGTAGATACATTTCCAAAATGGGGTCACTTGAGGGGGGATTCTGCTCTTCTAGCACTTAGGGGCTCTGTATGGAGTCCGCAAACTATTTTAGAAAAATCTGCGCTCAAGGAGGCAAATAGCGCTCTGTCCCTCCTGAGTTTCGCCATATGGCTAAGCAGTACTGTACAGCCACATATGGGGTATTGCCACATTAAGCCAAAATTGTAGGACCATTTTGCAGCCAATTTTACCCATTTGCCAGTGTGAAAATGTAAAATTTGGGGCTAAAACATTTTGGTGGTAAAAATGTAATTATTTTTTCTTCGCTGCCCAATGTTATAAAATTCTGTGACACACCTGTGATGTCCATATGATCACTGCACCCCTAGATGAATTCATTGAGAAGTATAGTTTGTAAAATGGGGTCACATATGGGGAGTTCTGCTGTTATGGCACATTAGGAGCTCTCCCAGTGTGTCATGGCACCTACAAACCATGACAGTAAAATCTGCACTATAATATGTCACTACTTCCCTTCTGAGCTTTGCACTGTGACTGAAAAGGATTTCCCGATTACTTGTACTGGCGCACTCAAGAGAAATTTTTACAACAAAATGAGGTCCATTTTTTCCTATTAGCCCTTAGAAAAAATAAAAAAGTTGGGGTTAAAATGACATTTTAGTGGTAAAAATGTAATTATTCTTTCTCCACCACACAATGGTATAAAATTCTGTGAGGCACATGTGGTGTCAATATGATCATTGCACCCCTAGATGACTTCATTGGGGAGTGTAGTTTGTAAAATGATGTCACATACGAGGGGTTTCTGCTGTTTTGGCACCTCAGGAACTCTGCTATTGTGACATGGCACCCTCAAACCATTCCAGCAAAATTTGAACTCCAATATGGCGATTCTTCCCTTCTGAGCTTAGCGCTGTGCCTCAAAAGTAGTTTTTGACCACATATGGGGTATCAGTGTACTCAGGAGAAATTGCACAATAAATTTTGGGGTCCATTTTCTCCAGCTATCCTTGTGAAAATTAAAAAAATTGGGGCTAAAAACATTTTTTGGGGAAAAATCTATATTTTTTTATTTTCACAGATCAATGTTGTAAAATTCTGTGAAGCACCTGGTGGTTCAAGGTGCTCATCATGCAATTAGGGCCTCTCCAAATGCGACATGACACCCACAGACCATTCCATCAAAGTTTGCCTTCCAAAACATCACTCTTTCCTTTCTGAGCCCTGTCGTGAGCCCACACAATAGTTTTTAACCCACATATGGGATATCTGAGTACTTAGGAGAAATTGCACAACAAATTTTGGGTTCCATTTTCTCCTGTTACCCTTTTGAGAATAAAAAATATTGGGGCTAAAATAACATTTTTGTGGGAAAAATTATTTTCACAGCTCAACTTTATAAACATCTGTGAAGCACCTGGGGGTTCAACGTGCTCACCACACATCTAGATACATTCCTTGAGGGGTCTAGTTTCCAAAATGGGGTCACTTGCGGGGGGGTTTCTACTGTTTAGGCACATCAATGACTCTCCAAACGCAACATGGCGTCCGCTAATGATTTCAGTTAATTTTGCATTCAAAAAGTCAAACAGTGCTCCTTTCCTTCCTACTGTGCACCCAAACAATAGTTTTCCCACGCGCTGTGGGGTATTGGCATACTCAGGAGAACTTGCACAACAACTTTTGGGGTCTATTCTCTCCTGTTACCCTTGTGAAAATAAAAAATTTGGGGCTGAAAGATTATTTTTGTGGAAAAAATTAGATTTTTTGTTTTCATGGCTCAACGTTATTTATTTCTGTGGCACACCTGGGGGTTCAAGGTGCTCAACACACATCTAGATTAGCTCCATGAAGGGTCTAGTTTCCAAAATGTGGTCACTTGTAGAGAGTTTCCACTGTTTAGACTCCTCATGGGCTCTCCAAACATGACATGGCGTCCACTTTCGATTCCAGCCAATTCTGCATTCAAAAAGTCAAACGGTGCTCCTTCAATTCTGAGCCCTGCCATGCTCCCAAACAGTAGTTTTCCCCCCACATATGGGGTATTGCCGAGCTCAGGAGAAATTGCACAACAAATTTTGGGATCTATTTTCTCCTGTAACTCTTGTAAAAATAAAAAAGTGGGTCTAAAGTAAACTTTTCGTGAAAAAAAGTTAAATGTTCATGTTTTCCTTCCACATTGCAAAAATTCCTGTGAAGCACCTGAAGGGTTAATAAACTTCTTGAATGTGGTTTTGAGCACCTTAAGGGGTGCAGTTTTTATAATGGTGTCAATTTTGGGTATTTTCTGTCATGTAAGTACCTCAAAGTAACTGCAAATGTGATGTGGTCCCTAAAAAAATAGTTTTGTAAATTTGGTTGGAAAACTAATAAATTGCTTGTCAACTTTTAAACCTTCTAACTTCCTAACAAAAAAAATTATGTTTAAAAAATTGTGCTGATGTAAAGTGGACATGTGAGAAATGTTATTTATTAACTATTTTGTGTGACACAACTCTCTTTTTTAAGGGCATAAAAATTAAAAGTTTGAAAATTGCAAAATTTTCAAAATTTTCATCAAATTTCCAATTTTTTCACAAATAAACGCAAATCATATTAAACAAATGTTACCAGTATTACAAAGTACTATTTGTCATGAGAAAACAATCTCAGAATCAGTGGGATCCATTGAAACATTCTAGAGTTATTACCACATAAAGTGACACTGGTCAGAATTGTAAAATTTGGCCTGGTCATGAAGCTGAAAACAGGCTTGGGGGGTGAAGGGGTTAATGTTTCTGTATTGATGTGTAATGTTTGCCAGAGAATATTATGTTAGTTTATGCTGGCATGATACAATTTATATAATTTTTTTCTACAATTGCTAGTTAATTAATATAATGTGTACAATGAGAGGAGATAAGAAGCCGGGCTGATCCTCCGCGCTAGTCCAGAGACACACAAGGATTAATGATAAACCAAAACTTTCTTTATTCCTTGGCCTACGCGTTTCGTGGCTACACTGCCACTTCCTCAGGGCCCTGAGGAAGTGGCAGTGTAGCCACGAAATGCGTAGGCCAAGGAATAAAGAAAGTTTTGGTTTATCATTAATCCTTGTGTGTCTCTGGACCAGCTTGGAGGATCAGCCCGGCTTCTTATCTCCTCTCATTGTTTACTGATCAGCGGGGTCTCCTGCAGCGGCCATCTGACAGGTGCTTCACAGTTGGTTGTGACTCACACAGCCTCAGAAGGTGAGTCAGACTGATTGTGGGACCTGGTATTTACTTTTATACGGATAAAGC
Source organism: Phyllobates terribilis (assembly GCF_046119375.1). Taxonomy (NCBI): domain Eukaryota; kingdom Metazoa; phylum Chordata; class Amphibia; order Anura; family Dendrobatidae; genus Phyllobates; species Phyllobates terribilis. The sequence continues at coordinate 420,539,484 of NW_027362763.1, read as the reverse complement.
CCTATGTGCGCTGTCTTTTCTATCTCTTGCTAATATAATGTGTAACAGCTTCACACTGCTATAAAGTATTAACATAGGATGGTTGATTTCAGTTTATGCCGACACCATATATTTTCTCTGCAACAGCTATAAGAAACAATCTTAGTGCATAACAGGCTTATAACAATACAAAGTATTTATAAAAGATGGTGGATGTCAGTTTGTACTGACACAATACAATTTCTTTGCAATAGCTGGAAATAATAATTATAATGTGCTATATATTCCTATGGATGTGGAACTCACAGATGTTAGCTTCTGTCAGCTTGTATAAGACTTCATTAAATTCTAAGGTTTTTTTTGTTACATGGTTGTTTATGGTAAATACGCATGTCCTCAACATCCCATTCTAGGGTTAATACTATATTATTCAGGTGTTGTCAGTGTATGATGTCATCTAATTAGCGGGCTTTGTGTTTTTGTATTTAAGTAGTTTTGTCCTTTTTTAACTATATATATATACGATTAATAGTCAGCTAGATTACTAATGCAAATACACAATAACAAATATATATATATCACGATTAGTGATAAGCAAGTATGTTCTGTTAACCCTTTTAGTGAGCATGCTCGGGTGCTCGCTGAGTATCTCCAACGTGCTTGGGTGTTATATTTGAGTCAATCCATGTGCATGATTTGCAACTGTTTGTCAGCTTTAATATATTTGAGGAATGCCTAAGAAACAGGCCGGTGTCTGGCTAGGGCCGGTCTCTGGCTGGGACCTGTGGCCTGATTGATGTCGGGCCCAGACCTGAGCCTGGCTGTGGCCTGTCTGTGGCCTGTCTGGGGTCAGGAGTCTGTGGTCTTTCTGGTATCTGTCTGAGGTCTGGGGCCTATCTTAGGTCTGGGGCCTGTCTGAGGTCTGGGGCCTGGGACCTGTGCTCGCCGTGGCTGGTGTCTGGCGGTGAAGCAGAGGGGCCTGCTAGGGCAGGGGCCGGGGCCTGGACCTGTGCCGGGCTGTGAGCGGCATTGGGCGGTGCTGCAGAGCAACGTGTGCAGTTCCCGGTGGCCGCGGTCATATTCTTAAAGCTGTGATCTACAGAAAAATGGCCGCCGGAGCTCCCAGTCTGCGCTGGCTCGGGCAGCCATTTTCCTGTAGATCACGGCCTCAGGAAGATGGCCGCAGCCACCAAAAGCCGCACATGCTGCTCTGCCGCACCACCCGACGCTGCTCACAGGCCGGCACAGGTCCAGGCCCCGGCCCCTCTGCTTCACCGCCCGACACCAGCCTCAGCCAGCACAGGTACAGGCCCTGTCTCCAGCCGCTCTGCCTCACCGCCGAAAGCATCTTACCTCTGTCGCCGCCGGAGGACCCTGCAATCCCGCTTCACCACCACCGGTAAAGTAACGTTCGGACCATAAGACGCACGCCCCCCATTTTCCATCCAAATTTGGGAGGAAAAAAGTGCATCTTATGGTCCGATAAATACGGTATATATCATAAAAAGTGTAAATTTTATTAATACATAGAGTTAAAAAAACATAGTAAAATTGTGGGGAGTAATACACACAGGAATAAGAAAGTTCCTGACAAACACATCAAAACAACATATATATGGAAGGAGTTAATAAAAAAATACTGTTGTTATGTTCTCAGTAACTTATTAATATTTAAAGTGAAATATAGCAGATATATATCCAATAAACAAATCAGTAATTGATTATAAGATAAACTGTACATGTTCATTAGAAAACACACCATAAAAGGAGACGAGCCGCATGTAAATCAAGACCCCAGGACTCCAAAATATATTTTACTAGTAGTTTGCTCTTTTTTTGAACTACTGTATATCTACGATTAAGAGTCAGCTAGATTCGAAACGTGTCAGATATATTTTTAATGCCCATGCTACTATTTTAATGAAGTCACAATAAAGTATTTTTGCTTTTATTTCACTTTGCTTTGTAAAGCCTCTTTTCACAACTTTGAACAAAGCTGCTTGATACCTCACAAGCCTTTTCCGTGCATAGTGGATTGCCCAGGGACCAGGCTGAACAACATCAATATATTGGATGGGGTGAGCCGTATCTACAAAATACTGTATTTTATATTACAGCTCTAGAATTACTCTGTTACTCTGTGTAAATGTTAGTGTAGTGTCAGTGTGTTAATATACTTCCCTACAGTAGTCTTCTCTTGTATACAGGACCATTCTGCTCCTCTTCTGAGTCACCTGATGGTGACTCAGACTTTTGGGATCACACTGTGCTGTATTCCACAGATAACTCTTTAAATCCTAAACCTTTAAAGAGTTAAATTCTGGACAAAAATTATAATTGAAATTAAAAAAATAAAAATAAACAATTTATCAGTTTTGCCTATGACATCGGGATAAACTAATACCGCAGTTTTAATATGTACACACATTAAAAATACAATTTTGTATTATTTTGATCCCTATTAATAAATTCTGATCGTTTTAAGAAAAGGATATGAGATTTTTTTATAGATATTTTTAGATTTTTTACCTATTCCTTTTATAATTTCCAATCATTTATAGGAGGAAAGCAAAATAAGAAGAAAAAATAGACTGAAAGAAAATGGAACAAAATGTGAAATGAGAACTACAATATAAGAAATAAAAGGGGGGACAAAAAGGCGGAATTGTGTACACTGCTCTAGCGTGATTACAGGAGCAGTGTATTATTCTCTAGTTTTAGGCCACAGCGACACTAAAGGCTAAAACAAGACTTGGGAATCATACAGTATTGTGTTATCATTGTATTGTTGCTGCTACACTGCTATGCAGTCAGGTTTGCCTTTAGAAGTTTGTCCTGTTTCTCTCCCTGAAGTCCATCTCTGATGTAAGTAACCCCTTCCATCTTCCCCAGTTAGTATTTATCAGCCATCTTGCTAGGTCCAACCCTGTATATCTCTGGTTCAGAATTGTCTTTTCACCTACTGCAGTTGCTGCAGTTACTGCTGTTACTATTGTGCATAATACAAGAATTCAGCTTGAGGATAAACTTCTTCTGGAATCTGTATATAAGCCTCTGCAGTCGAGTCAAGCTATCTGATGAAGTTCTCGGTGTGAGTACTGGTTCAATACAGACATCCACAGAAACGATGTCTCAAAAGTCGAACGCTTGCAGCCTAGTTATGTTGTCAAAATATAGACAGCTCCTTGTTTATATCTACTAGCTTCTAGTTAAACTGCATCACTGCCCTTCATTCTAATTTTACCCTTTATTGTTTTTAACCACTTCACATCATAGCCATTTTCAGCTTTTTCGTTTTTATTTTTCCTCCCCTTTTTTTCCAAGAGCCATAACTTTTTTATTTTTGCATCAATATAGCCATAGAAGGGATTGTTTTTTGCACTATAAGTTGTACTTTTGAATGACATATTCATTTTATTATGTGATGCAGTGGAAAGCAGGAAAAAATATTCCAAGTGTGTTGAAATTGCAAAAAAAGTGCAATTTCATAATTGTTTTTTGCTTTTTTTTATTTACCACTATACGGTAAAACTGATCAGGCAATATGATTCTCCTGATCAGTACAGGTATGCAGATATCAAACATTCATGTTTTTTTTATTTTTAATTGTGAAAAAAATCATAAATTCATAGAAAAAGACACAAAAGTTTCTTGTGTAGCCATTTTCCACGACCCGTAACATTTTAATTTTTCAGGATATGGGGCTGTATGATGGTATCACGCTTTTAGTGATACCACTTTGGGGTAGATGCAATGTTTTGATTGTATCGATTATTGCATTTTACTGCAATGTTGCGGCAGTCAAAATAAAGTAGTATTGGCGTTTTTTTTTTCCTGTTTCTATTTTAGTGTTCAAAGCTTTCTATTTCACTGTTTTATGGCCTCTTTGTTTAACATTGGGTGTTTACCATGCATAGCATTGCCTGCTCTGGCCTTGTTCTAATTGACTAACTACTCAGTATGACCAACTGGTGCTGGATTCTAGTAGACATTTAATTTCATATATATTCAGCTCTGGCTCGGGATAGTACGCGTGCGGGGTCACGCGAGCAATAGATTTTAAGTGTAATAGTTAAAAGTGCAGTTATACAATGGCAGTTGGACAGGGCAGGAGACAGGTAAGGTGCATAAGATATTCATACAAACATGCTTCTCGGTCACTCATACTACATTATGCATTAGTCTTATCAATCTGCTTTTTATTTGTTTTCACTTCTGCTTTCTCACAACTCACCCGCCCTTTAACACATTCTGTGCACTCTCTCTATATCAACCCCTCCCTTCTCCCCTCTCCCATGTATAACTCAGAGGCTCTAGTGACATTCCTCACCCACTGCAAACCATCCTCTACCTCCATATAGCACTCAAAACGTTCATACAAATCATTGCACCACCTGCTCTTTCTCTTCTTTCTCCTTTTACTAGCCGCAGGCGACATCTCCCCCAACCCTGGGCCCCCCTCCACTAGCATACATTACTCTCCTCCAGCTCATATAGAAACCCTGCTAATCTTATTAACGTTCAGTGCATGCCCTCTCCTATCGATTTCCATTGTGCTCTCTGGAACGCACGGTCTGTGTGTAACAAACTAACTTACATCCACGATTTTTTTCTCTCTAATTCCCTTAACCTTCTGGCTATCACAGAAACCTGGATTCAGCAGCCAGACACTACCGCTGCTGCTGCTCTCTCGTTTGGTGGGCTGAAATTTTCACATACCGCCAGACCTGGCAACAGACAGGGTGGAGGTGTTGGTCTGCTCCTTTCCTCACAATGTGCTTTCCAGGTTATCCCCCCGGTTCCCTCACTTATGTTTCCTTCCTTTGAAGTCCACACCATCAGACTCTTTAAACCCTTCTCCCTGCGAGTGGCAGTTGTGTATCGCCCTCCAGACTCCTCCCACCAGTTCTTGGATCACTTTGCCACCTGGCTTCCTCACTTTCTATCCTATGACATCCCCACCCTCATCATGGGTGACTTTAACATCCCCATCGATGATCCCCTCTCCCAATCTGCCTCTCATCTACTTTCTCTAACCTCTTCATTCCGTCTCTCACAGTTTACTAATTCTCCTACCCATGAAGACGGGAATACTCTGGACCTGTTTTTTTCCAGTCTCTGCTCGCTGGATGACTTTACCAACTCCCCTCTCCCGCTCTCGGACCACAACCTTCTTTCCTTCTCTGTCAAGAATTGTCTCCTCACCCGGGACACCCCACTTACCACACTTCTAGGAATACACGTACCATTAATACCCAGCAGCTTATGGACAATCTCCACACATCTTTAGCCCCCATCTCCTCCTTCTCCTGTCCAGACTTAGCATTGTCACACTACAATAATACACTGAAGAGTGCCTTAGATGAAGAAGCTCCTTCTACACGCAGAAAGACCCGACACAGACAACTGCAGCGCTGGCACACGATGCAAACACGTTTTCTTCAACGTTGCTCAAGGTACGCTGAGTGTCAGTGGAGAAAATCTCTTTTAGCAGAGGACTTCATCCACTATAAATTCATGCTCAAAACCTATAACTCTGCCCTTCATCTGGCCAAACAATCCTACTTCACCACCCTCATCACTTCAATGTCCAACAATCCAAAACGACTTTTCGAAACCTTAAACTCCCTCCTGAAACCTAAAGCACAGGCCCCCGCCACCAACCTCAGCGGGGAGGATCTGGCCACTTATTTCTTTGAAAAAATCAACCACATCCATCAGGACATCTCAGCCCAATCTCCTCAGTGCCTGGATCCCCTTCCCTGCCGCACTTCAAGCTCACTTGCCATCTTTTAGCCTGTTACAGAAGAAGAAGTTACCCAGCTCCTCGCTTCTTCTCGGCCTACAACCTGCAACAGTGACCCCATTCCTTCACATCTCCTGCAGTCCCTCTCACCGGTGGTCACCACTCACCTGACTAAAATATTTAACCTCTCTCTTTCTTCAGGCATCTTTCCCTCCTCATTTAAACATGCCATCATAACCCCTTTACTTAAAAAGCCATCCCTGGACCAGAACTGCACTGCTAACTACAGACCTGTCTCTAATCTTCCTTTCATCTCTAAACTCCTGGAACGCTTGGTCCACTCCCATCTAATCTGCTATCTCTCAGATAACTCTCTCCTCGACCCTCTACAATCTGGTTTCCGCTCCTTACACTCCACTGAAACTGCCCTCACTAAAGTCTCTAATGATCTACTAACAGCCAAATCCAAAGGTCACTGCTCCCTGCTGATTCTCCTGGATCTCTCTGCAGCATTTGACACTGTGGATCACCAGCTCCTCCTCACTATGCTCCGCTCTATAGGCCTCAAGGAAACCGTTCTCTCCTGGTACTCCTCCTACCTCTCTGACCGCTCCTTCACAGTATCTTTTGCCGGCTCCTCTTCCCCTCTTCATCTTCTTACTATCGGGGTTCCACAGGGCTCAGTCCTAGGCCCCCTCCTCTTCTCTCTATACACTGGCCCTATTGGACAAACAATCAGCAGATTTGGGTTCCAGTATCATCTCTATGCTGACGACACCCAATTATACACTTCTTCCCCTGACATCACCCCTACCCTAATACAAAATACCAAGGATTGTTTGTCTGCTGTCTCCAAAATCATGTCCTCTGAATATCTCCAAAACTGAACTTCTTGTGTTTCCCCCCCTTTACTAACCTAACTCTACCTCACATCGAAATTACCTTGGAGGGTTCAACCATAACTCCCAAGCAGCACGCCCGCTGCCTTGGGGTCATATTCAACACTAACCTTTCCTTTACTCCCTATATCCGATCACTCACTCACTCTTGTCACCTGCATTTTAAAAACATCTCCAGAATCCGATCTTTTCTCACTTTTGAAACTGCTAAAACGCTTACTGTCGCTCTTATTCACTCTCGTCTGGACTACTGCAACTCTCTTCTGATCGGTCTCCCTCTTACCAAAATTTCCCCTCTCCAATCCATCCTGAATGCGGCAGCCAGGGTCGTATTTCTGTCCAGCCGCTTCACCGATGCCTCAAGCTTGTGCCAGTCATTACACTGGTTACCCATTCGCTATAGGGTCCAATATAAACTCATTGCTCTCACCCACAAAGCTCTCCACAGTTCTGCACCACCTTATATCTCCCCTCTCATCTCAGTCTATCGTCCTACACGTGCCCTCCGTTCCACAAATGACCTAAGACTAACATCCCCCATAATCCGAACCTCGCACCTCCGTCTCCAAGACTTCTCTCGTGCTGCATCAGTTCTCTGGAATGCTCTACCCCAGACGATCCGATTGATGCCTAGCCCCGATGTCTTCAAGCGCACTTTAAAAACCCATCTCTTTAAACAAGCCTACCACCTCAAATACCCAGTAAACTAACTTTCCCCTGTTCCCTCCTAAATACTTTTCAGAATCTGCTCCCTACTGTTCATCTGTCTCTACACCCTCCATGCACACGATAACTGCACTCGGTAATTGAGTATTGCACTTGAACATGCAGGCTGATGACCGGATCATACAACTTTATATGATAATCCCGACTTATTATAATTGCCAGACCTGAAATAACAAGCACTTTTCACCTATTGTGTCCCCCCTTTTCCTTGTAGATTGTAAGCTTGCGAGCAGGGACCTCACTCCTGATGTAACTGTTTAAACTGTCTCACCTTGTATTGAATTTATTGTCTGTACATGTCCCCGCTTAATTGTAAAGTGCTGTGGAATATGTTGGCGCTATATAAATAAAAATTATTATAAAATTATTATAGATTTTTTTCTCATTACGCCATTTATCAATTGGATTAAGTTTATATTTTGATTGATTGGACTTTTACGAACGCAGCGAAACAAAAAAGTTTACTTATTTTTTGTCTGTTTCATTTTTAATGGGGGGTGATTTGAACTTTTGTGTTTTGTTTCTTTTCATATTTTTTAAAACATTGTTTTTATTGTATTCATAGTCCCCTTGAAGCTGCGATCGTCTTATAGCTTGTACTATACACAGCAGTGCATCAGCACTGTTATATATAGCTAAAATCACGATGTCCTATGAACGCCCACTGAACACTGGCTTTCATAGAAGGATCATAATGAGAGGCACCGGGGTCTTCAGCAGATCTCCGGCTATCATGACAACCCACTGGTGCCCCGTGATCACGTCATGGGAATGCAGATGGGAGGGTGGAATGACGCATCCCCCTGGCGTATGTTAAATGTCGCTGTCAGAGATTGAAAACGGGATTTAACAGGTGAACAGGGGTGGGCGGAGCTCCGTTTCACCCGCGACTGTTAGAGGGAAATGAAGGCTGATTACATCATCCGTCATGGTGGGGAAAGGAGATATGTCGGTGAGGAGTTAAGGTCTCCCCTAATCATGAGAATATTCTTCCCAACTTTGTCTATAGAGAGATAGAGAGAAACTCAAGAGCTGATTAGACTTTTGCATTGCTAGCATGATTTCCCCAGGAAACCTTGCCATTTTTTTATTTCCTGCAGTCTTAGATTCCTGGACCTGTTATTATTTATTATTCATTGCTTATATTGCGCCATCATATTCCAAAACGCTTTACAGACATAATCATCGATGTCCCCTTCAGGGCTCACAATCTAAATTTCTTATCAGAATGTCTTTGTGAGTGTGAGAGGAAAATAAAGTACCTAAAGGAAACTGACGCAAACACAGGGAGAACATACAAACTCCTTTAGGTGTTGTCTTTGGAGGAATTTGAACCCAGAACAGCTACTGTGCTAATCAATGAGCCACTATACTGTTCTTCAAGGGCCAAATACTTACTGTAAATCTTGAGGTGGAAGTTTGAAAATTCTCTTGCAAAGGGATGTTTGGCATACTTAACCAGTGAAGACTTCAGGAATGTGTCAATTTTATTGGAAAAATATTACATTTTAGAGTCCTTAGTGTTTTTACCTTTTAATGGCTAACTGAAATGATGGTGTGTTGATTAGGTATAGTATAGCACAAAGTCTGAAGAGTCACATATTTATACACAACAGGACACAGGAATAGTGCATTAATGAGACAAGTAACGTGAAGCAGAACTATCATTATGGGAAGGGGAGAACACAGTTCTGATAGTACATATTGCAGCAGTTCATAGATAAGGAGTGTGAAAGTTTTATTGTCCACTTGTGTTCTGATCCTCGGTTGTGATTCCACCAAATGGTCTGCGGAGCACATTAATTAATGTTGAAAGACATAAATCTATGTAATACATTAATTCTTGCTCTCATAAGTTTGTACCCCCAGACTCTTCTGTCTCTCTGAGATTTAAAGTTACCCTCCAATACCATCAATTTCATGTCCATAATGCTGTGATCGGGTCTACAAAAATGTTTGGCCACAGGTAGATCTATTCTTTTTTTATTTTATGTTTCAGCAATGAGAATTCATCCTTGTTTCAAGTTTTTGTCCTGTCTCGCCTACATACAGACCCCCCCCCTCCCATTAGACAAATTGCTGGTATTGAAAGGTAACTTGAAATCTAAGAGAGATAGAATATAGGGTAATACATAGAATCTCTATATTCTAACATCCCACATGAAGATGAACTAACCGCCAGCCAAATGTTTCTGGAAGCTAATGGGATTCCTTCTGACTCGATATTAAAATTCACCCGATTTTCATGGTTAATGTGGAGAATGACTTTTTATCATCCTGCTCCATCAAACCCTTGGCCTGTTTCCATTACATTCATGACATCTTAATAATATGGATTGAGTCTGAACAAGAACTTTTAAAATTCCATGAAAGATTCAATACCTTTCATCCCACCATAAACTTGACATTAGACCACTCAAATACAGAAATCAATTTTCTGGAAACCACCTTAAAAATTCAAAATGGTTCAATCCAGAGATCCATGTATCAGAAACCAGTTGACCAGCCACGTACCTCAGATGGGACAGTTTCCACTCAAAAGACATTAAAAAGTCCATTGTCTACAGCCAGGCCCTCAGATATAATCATATCTGCTCCAACCCAACAGACAGGGACAAACATTTAACTCAACTTAAAAAGACATTTTTAAATGAAGGCTACCACCCCACCTCCATTGATGGTCAGATATATAGAACCACAAGCATCCCTAGAAATCAACTACTTAAATATGGAGAAAAGAGGAAAATAATTGTGTACCTCTGGTGGTGACCTACAGCCCAGCTTGAAGTTCTCAGAAAACTTCACCATATCCTACACAAAGATGACTGGCTAAAAATAATATTCCACGTCCTTCCCTTGCTGTGCTACAGGCAACCTCCAAATTTAAGAAATATTGTGATTAGAAGCTTAATGCCCTTTGATACATCTAGAGGAACCTATCCTTGCAATGTGACGAGTTGCAAAACCTGCACTCATTGAATTACAACAGACAGGATAGAGATCCGCAATGCACAGCAGGACTATAAGATTCCTGAGACATTCACATGTTCCTCTTCCAATATGGGGTACTTAATTTTGCACACTATTTGTCCTACAGGGGTTCCCTATGTTGGAGAAACAGGACAGAAACTGAGAGCAAGGATGAGATCTCATCGCCACACGATTACAGACAAAAAAAACCCATCAACCTGTGGCCAAACATTTCTCTGGTCAGCACACAACATAAACAATTTGAAAGTTGTTATAATAAAAGGCAACTTCAAATCACAAAAACAAAAAAATTATGTTAGTCTATGATACACTCCACACAGGATTAAATCTGTCACAAGGATTTATGACTTACTAGAAAATCTGAGTATCTTCAGTGGTATCAACCACTGGGGATTCTCAAATCTAAATATTTTTTTAGAAAATCTGAGGAATCTGCTCCAGAGACAGTGAGGGAAGGCATCAGGTCTCTGAGCTTACATGGATATTGGGACAATAAAACTTTAGCAACACTTCTCTAAGCCAATGACGAATTCATTCTCTGAGCTCAGCCTTTTTGTTTTTTTAAAATTTCCATTTATTATGCCATTTCTCTGCTCTTTTTGTGTATACAGTCATGGCCAAAAGTTTTGAGAATGACACCAAAATTATATTTTCACATGATCTGCTGGCCTCTGGTTTTTATTTGTGTTTGTCTGATGTTTATATCACATACAGAAATATAATTGCAATCATATTATGAGTACCAATAGGTTATATTGACAGTTGGAATGAGTTAATGCAGCAAGTCAATATTTGCAGTGTTGCCCCTTCTTCTTCAAGACCTCTGTAATTCTCCCTGGCATGCTCTCAATCAACTTTTGGACCAAATGCTGACTGATAGCAGTCCATTCTTGCATAATCAATGCTTGCATTTTGCCAGAATTTGTTGGTTTTTGTTTGTCCACCCGTCTCTTGATGATTGACCACAAGTTCTCAATGGGATTAAGATCTGGGGAGTTTCCAGGCCATGGACCCAAAATCTCTATGTTTTGTTCCATGAGCCATTTAGTTATCACCTTTGCTTTATGGCAAGGTGCTCCATCATGCTGGAAAAGGCATTGTTGGGCGCCAAACTGCTCTTGGACGGTTGGGAGAAGTTGCTCTTGGAGGACATTCTGGTACCATTCTTTATTCATGGCTGTGTTTTTAGGCAAGACTGTGAGTGAGCCGATTCCCTTGGCTGAGAAGCAACCCCACACATGAATGGTTTCAGGATGCTTTACAGTTGGCATGAGACAAGACTGGTGGTAGCGCTCACCTCTTCTTCTCCGAATAAGCTGTTTTCCAGATGTCCCAAACAATCGAAAAGGGGATTCATCAGAGAAAATGACTTTGCCCCAGTCCTCAGCAGTCCACTCCCTGTACCTTTTGCAGAATATCAGTCGGTCCCTGATGTTGTTTCTGGAGAGAAGTGGCTTCTTTGCTGTCCTCCTTGAAACCAGCCCTTGCTCAAAGAGTCTCCGCCTCACAGTGCGTGCAGAAGCACTCACACCAGTCTGCTGCCATTCCTGAGCAAGCTTGGCACTGCTGGTAGTCCGATCCCGCAGCTGAAACAGTTTTAAGATACGGTCCTGGCGCTTGCTGGTCTTTCTTGGGCGCCCTGGAGCCTTTTTGACAACAATGGAAGCTCTCTCCTTGAAGTTCTTGATGATGCGATAGATTGTTGACTGAGGTGCAATCTTTGTAGCTGCGATACTCTTCCCTGTTAGGCCATTTTTGTGCAGTGCAATGATGGTTGCACGTGTTTCTTTAGAGATAACCATGGTTAACTGAAGAGAAACAATGATACCAAGAACCAGCCTCCTTTTAAAGTGTCCAGTGATGTCATTCTTACTTAATCATGACTGATTGATCGCCAGCCCTGTCCTCATCAACACCCACACCTGTGTTAATGGATCAATCACTAAAACGATGTTAGCTGCTCCTTTTAAGGCAGGACTGCAATGATGTTGAAATGTGTTTTGGGGGTTAAAGTTAATTTTCTGGGCAAATATTGACTTTGCAAGTACAGTAATTGCTGTTAAGCTGATCACTCTTTGACATTCAGGAGTATATGCAAATTGCCATTACAAAAAATGAGGCAGTAAACTTTGGAAAAATTACTATTTGTCTCATTCTCAATACTTTTGGCCATGACTGTATGTGTGTTTCTTCAGATACTTTGTTATACCATGCCTGAAGAAAAGACCTAAGAAGTCTTAAAAGCTTGCTTTGTAACATCACTTAATTTATTTTTGTTAACCATTAAAGGGTATCATAACTAGATGGTACATAAACACAGCAAATATGGAGAAGGGGTGCAAAAGAAAAATCAATATCATTAACCTTTTTATTACATGCTCTTAAGGTAGGTTTAAACAACCGATGTCTCCAAATCCGAGAAAAACAGACCAATTATTCTGATCAGACTTTGATGAGAGGAGTATCAGTTTTTCTAGTACGTGGATAGAAAAAACATTTCTCCACCTTCCCCTTTCGGTCAGACTATGAAAAAAAAATTTCACAGACCAATAGACTAGCATTGTTGATTTTGATCCAACCCCTCGGTCCGAGGTAAAAATCTGACATGTGCACAGCTCCATAGAATATCATAGGTATGAGTGCTATCTGTGAAAACCCCAGATAGCATTCGTCCGAGAAAAATCACTCTTATGCATGAATCCTTAGCGGCAGTGCCCGTTCTCTATCCTGTTGTCTCCTTGTCTTTTTCTGTGTTTAGAATGTAAAGCAGTGCAGAATATGATGCCTTTATACAAACTTATTAACACCTATTCTAGTAGTCTTTTACCCAACTATAAAAAAAAAAAATTAAAAATCCAACAAAATATAGCATGTCCAGGGGCTAAACAAACAGCATTTTCTAAGCCTTTGTCATGTATTGTATGTATGCTCCCCCTACAATAGTATCCATAGACACCAAAGCTATTCTGGTCACACTGCAAATTGGTACAGATGACATTTACTCTCATCACTAGCAGTCCATATGGTTTACCAGACAAAGTATCAATGATAATAATATTACATACTAAAATAAATAAAATAGTAATAATAATAAAGTTCAAAGCTTTATAAACTAAATTATTAACGTGGAAGTGAAGACAACTCCATACTGTTGGCAATAAATCTTCATTCCAAGTTCTTACATATCGTAAGCCATACATTTAATGTAACATTCATACATAATACATTTACAGTCTGCACATTCATAACATGCTATCTGTGTATAAGAAGAGTCCGGCACAATACAGCATTCAGTCAATGAAGGACGGCACAAGTAGACATATGTAGAGTTAGTACTCACCGTCCAGTGCAGCAACTTGAGGATAATATCTCCTCACACTTGTAGCGGCAGACTTCTGTCGCTACCACGTTGTACTAAAATAAAAGCGCGTGCGTAGTGTGTATCTTGCTAATCCATAGGTTGCAGTTAGGAAGTCGGAACAGCAGGTGGCGATGTTTGCACATAAGTGCAGAGCTCTCCATCACAATGCAAATTGATGGATTTACTGCTATTTACTCTTATCGAAATGTAGCAGAGCAGACACAGAAATATCCTGATGGTGGATATATTCAAGTTGTTTCTTAAGAAATAGGACTTCAACTCTAGTGCCTGTTATTGGAAGAAGCAATCCGTAAAGGAGTTGCCCGGTCCTTTGAAGAAAATCTGTAGTCACTTTATTCTGTAGTCTGAATCCTTACAAAATGCGCACCCTACCGCACACTGTCCGGATTCTCTGGAGTTGCTGGTGAGAGTGGGCGGTCAAGATGCGATGTGCATACTTCCGGTCACATTCCGGCTAGACGTACTCAGCCTCACTCAATAATTCACTTGTATTGAACAAGACCGAGCATGTCTAGTTAGCTCGTGACCGCATGTATGCAAAGCGCATACTTGTGGTCATGTGACTGAACGCTCTCATCGACAACACTGGGTATTCCGGAGTGCGCACTGTTAGGATTCAGAAGTTTGTAGCCACATAGAATAACTGCAGACTATAATCAGAAGACCAGACAACCCCTTTTAAAGTGAACCCGACAGCTGATACATGTTGCCTAATCTATTGACAGCATGTATCAGGCACTGGCTGTATGATCTCAGCCAGGATTGTTTGACTCTGAAATGCTGCTGTGTTTAAGAGAAAAACACACTTTTATTAGCCGTTGAGGATCGAGACGATGCTGTAGACTAATTTGACAGGCGGGTCCCCGGTGGCTTCTACCCATCCGCTGCCATTGACTGTTTAGCCCCCATGTATCAAACTAAGGGGGCACATGGGATTATAAGGCGAAGTTATGTAACATGGTGTCCTTTTACACACTACAAATACTGTTCATGTTTCCTAGTTATTAACATTCACCCCCCAAAACCTGTTTTCACCTTCCTGACTAGGCCAAATTTGACAATTCTGACCAGTGTCACTTTATGAGGTAATAACTCTGGAACGCTTCAAATATCCCAGTGATTCTGAGATTTTTTTTGTGACATATTGTACTTCATGATAGTGGTAAAATTTGATCAATATGATTTGTGCTTATTTGTGAAAAAAATTGGAAATTTGGCAAAAATGTAGCAATTTTCAAACTTTTAATTTGTATTCCCTTAAACCAGAGTTATGTCACACAAATAATTAATAAATAACATTTCCCACATGTCTACTTAACATCAGCACAATTTTTGAAACATACCGTATTTTTCGGACCATAAGACGCACTTTTTTTTCCCAATATTTGGGAGGAAAACGGGGGTGCGTCTTATGGTCCGAATGTTACCTGCAGTGGTGGTAAAGTGGGATCTCAGGGCCCTCCAGGAACGCGGCAGTGGTGGCAGCGGTGGCAGCGTCAGCAGCAGCAGAGGTGAGCGGCTGGGGCCGGCACCTGTGCCTGGGCTGAGGCCGGTGTCGGGCTGTGAGCGGTGTGCGGCCTGCTCAGGTTTCTGCTGTGCGCGGCCATCTTCCTAGAGCTGTGAACTACAGGAAAATGGCCGCCGGAGCTGGAACATGCGTGGACCGGTAGCTCCGGTGGCCATTTTCCTGTAGATCACAACTCTAGGAAGATGGCTGCGCACACTGGAAACCTGCGCAGGCCGCACTGCTTCACCACTCACAACCCAGCACCGACCGCAGCCTGGTACAGGCCCCAGCCCCAGCCAGAGGCCCTGGCCTTGGCTTTGGCCCCAGCCAGAGGCCCTGGCCTTGGCTTTGGCCCCAGCCAGAGGCCCTGGCCTCGGCTTTGGCCCAGCCAGAGGCCCCCGCACAGGAACCGGCCAGGCTAAGGGCCTCAGCCAGGCACAGGCCCCGGCCCAGCACAGGCTCCACAGCATCTGACCTCTTCTGCTACAGCCGCCGACTTCCTGAGGAACCCTGCCTCCTGTTGCCTCCTGTGACCCTCACTCCACTGTCCCCCAGGTAAGATACCGGACCTATTCAGACTATAAGATGGACCCCCATCTTATAAAAAATATTTTTTTCTATTTTCCACCCCAAAATTTGGGGAGCGTCTTATGGTCCAGTGCTTCTTATAGTCCGAAAAATACGGTAATTTTTTTTTGTCAGGAAGTTAGAAGGGTTAAAAGTTAACCAGCGATTTCTCGTTTTTCCAGCAAAATTTACAAAACCATTTAACCGTTTTTATAGGGACCACATTGGTACGCTCAAGCCCGGACTGTTTGGTGTGAGCGTGGGTAGTGGACCCACTGGGCCACGAACTGAGGAGTGCCTGGAGGGGCATGACTAGGGGCCTCGCCAGATCCGACCACGAACACACGGCAGCTTAATCGACTCCGCGTCGAGGAGGGACGTGGGAGGTGGCCCAAGTGCTACTCCAGGTCAGACCCCGGTCACAGCTGTTGACCCACACCGGGGAATGCAGGAACGGGCAGGTTTGGCTGGTATGCAGACAGGCGGGTACTGGCAGGCACAGCTGGTATGCAGACAGGCAGGTAGGAAAACAGGCTGGATAGGGACCAGTACAGACTAGGATACAGGAACAGAGCCGCAGGTGCGGAGGACAGGTGGAGCAGAGCAGAGCCGCAGGTGCGGAGGACAAGCGGAGCAGAGCAGAACAGAGCCGCAAGTGCGGCGGACAAGCGGAGCAGAGCAGAGCCGCAGGTGCGGAGGACAAGCGGAGCAGAGCAGAGCCACAGGTGCGGAGAACAAGCAGAGCAGAGCCGCAGATGCGGAGCAGACAGGACAGGGCTCTGTTCACATGGAACAGACTGGGAAACACCGGAAGATAGCTAGGTACTTGCTATGAAGTAGCGAGTGGACACAAAACTCACAAACAGAAGTACAGAGACAGAGAGTAGGAGTTAGGTACTGGTTCAGACACTGCAGGAAAAGGGATGGATCGGACATATAGACAAACAGGTAACGGGCTAGGACACAGTTCATACAGGAACTGACACAGGAACGAGATACAGGGACGAGCCTGGGCATTCAGCCCCCAGGGTGGCAGAAATAGACTAGAAGTCACAGATACAGGAAACGGGCTTGGGTACTCAGCCCCCAGGGTGGCGGAAACAGACAAGATTCAGGACCTGACCTGGCAACTCACAGTTGCACAGAACACACTGAAATAAAGTGTTGCTCAGGCACCTCCCACTGGGTGGAGGAGGTTTAAGTATCCAGTGACTCACAGCAATAGGCTGGGGACGCATTAGGACTGCGCACACTGTAACTTTAAGAATCAGGAAGTACCAGCGCCGCCGCCCTAAGCCAGCAGACAAGAGACATGCACACAGCAAGTAGAGAAGTATAGTGCACAGCCTGGACTGGTAGGTAAGTTAGCAGTCTTGCATGGTGGGAGATGGTAAGCCATGCCAGCATGCCACCAGGGATGTTACACACATCACATTTCAAGTGACTTTGAGTCACTTTGGCTTTTTTATGACATACAGGGATAGGATTGTCATATCTCTTCGGACATATTTATTCGCATAGGTGTATACCACCAAAAAAGACAGTAGAATATTGGGAAGGGGAAAGATGAGAAGTGTGAATAAATAAAATGTAACCTTTATTAATATTAGAGTAAAATAATGTGATTTTTTTTTAAAAAAGGATTTTTCATACATCTATAATATGTACAAAAGGTCAAAGCTATAGGTTGTACAATCACAGCCGTTACCCAGTAGATCCCGAAGATATGCTTGGTGTGAGAAATTATTGTACAATCAATTGGAAAATCTGACCATGGTCCCTTTAAGTGTAGCTCAGGCTATTTAATTTCCATTAATTTCAATAGTAGGGTACAAAACAAATGGGTATCCCATGTGTCACATGGTGAGTCTATCTATTCCAAATTAGTACTATAATTTATGGCCATTCTAGTTCTAATAGGGTCATTATTTTATACATCGCAATTAGCTGTGAATATTAAAGCTCATATATGGATGAATTAATAGTAGACTGTACTTTATGATCATGTTAGTATAACTCCCATATCATGGCTTAGGGCTCATACCCATGTGTGTGAAAAATATCATTCCGTATTCTGGACCAATAAAGCGAACGAGTGTCATGCGATTGCTTTGCGATTTTCTCACCAAGCATCCGTGTGACATCCGTATGCAATGCGATTTTAACATGGGCTTTTACATAGGGGAACAGTCTAGGGATTTTACACAGTTTTCTATGGCATTATTCTTCACTACACATCAGGGCCGGCTCCAGGTTTTTCTGGGCCCCGGGCGAAAGAGTCTCTGTGGGCCCCTTTAACACATACACGATTCATGATGCATAGATACGGCGGAGAAATATATATATAGTACACAGGGCCCAGCCTGCCACCTCATCCTTCACATATGCAGACATGCGCACGCACACACGGTACGCAGACATGCACACACGGTATGCAGACATGCGCACGCACACACAGTACGCAGACATGCGCACGCACACACGGTACGCAGACACGCGCACGCACACACGGTGCGCTGACACGCGCGCGCACACACGGTACGCAGACACATGCACGCACACACGGTACGCAGACACATGCACGCACACACACGGTACGCAGACACATGCACGCACACACGGTACGCAGACACATGCACGCACACACGGTACGCAGACACATGCACGCACACACGGTACGCAGACACGCGCACGCACACGTGGTACACAGATATGTACACATACAGACATACACACATTTTTACACAAATTCTTAAAAACATATAAAACAGACAAATATATATACACAGTCATACACACTAACATTCACATACATGCACTCACACAGACCCATTACAAATATTTTTAATATGGGGATGGGGAAGCCTCACTCACCTGTCCCCGGTCCAGTGTCCTGTCCAGCAGCTCCTCGGGTATGGGGCAGTGCAGGGCCCCCGGCGTGTCACAGACTTCATGGCTCTGGAACATCAGAGGGGCCCACTTGCGGTCGGGTCCAGGCCGCTCCCCCCCATCTGTGCAGGACCTCCGACGGTGTTTGATTGCCGGCACTCCCCCCAGACATGGCCGCGCGCTGTGCGGCTGTGTCTGCTAGTAATGACGCGGCAGGGGCGACACACAAGCACAATTAAAGGTGCAGTGCTATCGATCCTGCCGTGTCATTACTAGCAGACACAGCACACTGTGCGCGGCCATGTCTGAAGTGCTGGCAATCAAGCAGTGCCTGTGTCACTGAACAGGTGCCGAGGAAGCGGCCAGGGCCCCGACAGTGAGTGGGCGGTGGGCCCCGACAGTGAGTGGGCGGTGGGCCCCTCTGATTTTCCAGGGCCCCGGCACTTGCCCAGGTACGCCGGGTGCTGACGCCGGCCCTGCTACACATGTACAGTGGGGGAAATAAGCATTTGATCCCTTGCTGTTTTTGTAAGTTTGCCCACTGACAAAGACATGAACAGTCTATAATTTTAACGGTAGGTTAATTTTAACATTAAGAGATAGAATATCCAAAAAATCAAGAAAATCACATTATATAAATTAGATATATTTATTTGCATTTTGCAGTGAAAAATAAGTGTTTGATCCCCTACAAACCATGAGTTCTGGCTCCTACAGACCAGTTAGATGCTCCTAATCAACCTGTTACCTGCATTAAGACAGCTGTCTTACATAGTCACCTATATAAAAGACTATCCACAGACTCAATTAATCAGTCAGACTCTAACTTCTACAACATGGGCAAGACCAAAGAGCTTTCTAAGGATGTCAGGGACAAGATCATAAACCTGCACAAAGCTGGAATGGGCTACAAAACCATAAGTAAGACGCTGGGTGAGAAGGAGACAACTGTTGGTGCAATAGTAAGAAAATAGAAGAAATACAAAATGACTGTGAATCAACATTGATCTGGGGCACCATGCAAAATCTCATCTCATGGGGTAACCTTGATTATGAGGAAGGTGAGAGATCAGCTTAAAACTACACGGGGGGAACTTGTTAATGATCTCAAGGCAGCTAGGACCACAGTCACCAAGAAAACCATTGATAACACATTACGCTATAAATGGGTTGTCCAGTACTTTTAAAAATATGCCAATGTGTTTTAATGATAAATAGAAGCTTCTTTCTAATTACCTCCTGGTGCTGTTTCTGCCTGTGACCGGCGCTATCAGTGGCCGCTCACAGGCAGCACGTGACCCCCGGCTGCAGCCGGCTCTGACATCCGCTGACGTCACGACAAGTCCAGGCTGCAGCCAAGGGTCCCTCTTCCACATTCCACTGGTGGCTGCTGGGTTGTGGGCGGGGTTACCCCGCCCATCACACCCGGCATCCACCGCGCGCTCTCCCTGTCCCCATTCATTGGGAAAATTAACGGTGGATGCTGGGTGTGACACGGGGAATAACCCCGCACACAACCCAGCAGCAACCGCGGGGACCCCAGCGCTGAGTCACGCCTCACTTGACGTGATGTCAGCGGGGGGTCACGTGCTGCCTGTGAGCGGCCACCGATAGCGCCGCTCACAGGCAGAAACAGCACCAGGAGGTAATTAGAAAGAAGCTTCTATTCATCATTAAAATACATTGACATATTTTTAAAAGTACTGGACAACCCTTTTAAAGGTTTAAAACCCTGCAGTGCCCGCAAGGTCCCTCTGCTCAAGAAGGCACATGTGCAGGCCCGACTGAAGTTTGCCAGTGAACACCTGGATGATTCTGTGAGTTATTGGGAGAAGGTGCTGTGGTCAGACGAGACAAAAATTGAGCTCTTTGGCATTAACTCAACTCGCCGTGTTTGGAGGAAGAAGGAGGATGAGTACAATCCTAAGAATATCGTCCTAACCATGAAGCATGGTGGGGGAAACATACAGTACAGACGAAAAGTTTGGACACACCTTCTCATTTAAAGGTTTTTCTGTATTTTCAGGACTATGAAAATTGTACATTCACACTGAAGGCATCAAAACTATGAATTAACACATGTGGAATTATATACTTAGCAAAAAAGTGTGAAACAACTGAAAATATGTCTTATATTCTAGGTTCTTCAGAGTAGTCACCTTTTGCTTTGATGACTGCTTTGCACACTCTTGGCATTCTCTTGATGAGCTTCAAGAGGTAGTCACAGGAAATGGTTTTCACTTCACAGGTGTGCTCGGTCAGGTTTAATAAGTGGGATTTCTTGCCTTATAAATGGGGTTGGGACCATCAGTTGTGTTGTGCAGAAGTCAGGTGGATACACAGCTGATAGTCCTACTGAATAGACTGTTAGAATTTGTATTATGGCAAGAAAAAAGCAGCTAAGTATAGAAAAATGAGTGGCCATCATTACTTTAAGAAATGAAGGTCAGTCAGTTCGAAAAATTGGGAAAACTTTGAAAGTGTCCCCAAATGCAGTTGCAAAAACCATCAAGCGCTACAAAGAAACTGGCTCACATGAGGACCGCCCCAGGAAAGGAAGACCAAGAGTCACCTCTGCTTCTGAGGATAAGTTTATCCGAGTCACTAGCCTCAGAAATCGCAGGTTAACAGCAGCTCAGATTAGAGACCAGGTCAATGCCACACAGAGTTCTAGCAGCAGACACATCTCTTCAACAACTGTAAAGAGGAGACTTTGTGCAGCAGGCCTTCATGGTAAAATAGCTGCTAGGAAACCACTGCTAAGGACAGGCAACAAGCAGAAGAGACAAGTTTGGGCTAAAGAACACAAGGAATGGACATTAGACCAGAGGAAATCTGTGCTTTGGTCTGATGAGTCCAAATTTGAGATCTTTGGCTCCAACCACCTTGTCTTTGTGCGACGCAGAAAAGGTGAACGGATGGACTCTACATGCCTGGTTCCCACCATGAAGCATGGAGGAGGAGGTGTGATGGTGTGGGGGTGCTTTGCTGGTGACACTGTTGGGAATTTATTCAAAATTGAAGGCATACTGAACCAGCATGGCTACCACAGCATCTTGCAGCGGCATGCTATTCCATCCGGTTTGCGTTTAGTTGGACCATCATTTATTTTTCAACAGGACAATGACCCCAAACACACCTCCAGGCTGTGTAAGGGCTATTTGACCAAGAAGGAGAGTGATGGGGCGATACGCCAGATGACCTGGCCTCCACAGTCACCAGACCTGAACCCAATCGAGATAGTTTGGGGTGAGCTGGACCGCAGAGTGAAGGCAAAAGGGCCAACAAGTGCTAAGCATCTCTGGGAACTCCTCCAAGAGTGTTGGAAGACCATTTCCAGTGACTACATCTTGAAGCTCATCAAGAGAATGCCAAGAGTGTGCAAAGTAGTCATCAAAGCAAAAGGTGGCTACTCTGAAGAACCTAGAATATAAGACATATTTTCAGTTGTTTCACACTTTTTTGTTAAGTATATAATTCCACATGTGTTAATTCATAGTTTTGATGCCTTCAGTGTGAATGTACAATTTTCATAGTCATGAAAATACAGAAAAATCTTTAAATGAGAAGGTGTGTCCAAACTTTTGGTCTGTACTGTATATATACAGATTGTTAGATACATACACAAAATCTGATTTATATATCTATATATATAAATATGTGAGTGATTTATTTATATTTTGTGTTTTTTTTTGTAGAATTAAATAAAAAAAATTGCGTGGGGTCCCCCGTAACTTTATAGTCTAGCAGAGGTTAAGTAGACAACTGGGGCAGATGTTTGAAGCCTGGGAAGGGGGTAATGCCAGCTGACATCAAAGCCCAGGTTAGTAGGGATGAGCGGGCACTAAAATGCTCGGGTCCTCGTTGCTCGGGTCGGGCAAATTGGAATGCTCGAGTGCTAAGTTGAAATGCTCAAGTACTCGATCTGAGCAACGAGCCCAATGTAAGTCTATGGGAAACTCGAGCATAGGTATGCAGAGGGCCTAAAAATTGCCGAAATCTATGGGAACAGGGCTCAAATGACATGGGAACAGCATGGGGAAGAACCCTGGAAGCATCTCTGACTCCCAGGTCACTGCTGTCAACAACGTTGTCAGAGGTATTACATCACTTTTACTGACTCACAATAAAACATACAAAAACTAAACCAAAATGGATTTTCCTGGGAAATATGTTAAGGAACATCCTTTCCAGGGTAATGACTTGTATATAAAGCAAAATAAATAACCAAAAACAAAAATGCTCCTCCACACCTTGGGCTATATTCACACGTAGCGTTTTTGATGCGTTTTTGCACATATCAGTATATTTAGATATTTATATTTAGACTGAATTTAGATAATGGGATATAAAGTAATAAAAGAGCATTATGGTAAACCATTCTTACCCTGTGAATTAGGACCTGTGGGAATGCGGTAATATACTGATCTGTCTACAGGGGATAAATTAGATAGCGATTTGAAACGACTCTGGTGAATTATAGTATTGTGGAGAGGGAAGGAAAGGGTAGATTTAGTTAATTTATGCAGGTTGTTTATAAGGAATTAATTGTATATATAAATACAATAAGCAGTATTAAAAAAAAAAAAAAAATTCTTAAAATATTAAAAATAATTAAAAAATTATTAAATATTAAAAATATTTAATAAAAATCATATAAAAATATTGCAAAATATAAATAGGAATATTTGAGAAAGTATTAAAATATATTATATGTATAGGTGGGAATAATTATCCCCTTTACCCCCGAGGGTCGTTTGCACGTTAATTACCGGGCCAATTTTTACAAATCTGACTACTGTCACTTTTTGAGGTTATAACTCTGGAACGCTTCAACGGATCCCGCTGATTCTGAGATTTTTTTTTCGTGACATATTGTACTTCATGATAGTGGTAAAATTTCTTCAATATCACTTGCGTTTATTTGTGAAAAAATTGGAAATTTGGCGAAAATTTCGCAATTTTCAAAATTTGAATTTTTATGCCCTTAAATCAGAGAGATATGTCACACAAAATAGTTAATAAATAACATTTCCCACATGTCTACTTTACATCAGCACAATTTTGGAACCAACATTTTTTTTTTATTAGGGAGCTATAAGAGTTAAAAGTTGACCAGTGATTTCTCATTTTTACAACAAAATTTGCAAAAACATTTTTTTTAGGGACCACATCACATTTGAAGTGACTTTGAGGGGCCTTTATGAAGAAAATACCCAAAAGTGACACCATTCTAAAACTGCACCCCTCAAGGTGTTCAAAACCACATTCAAGAAGTTTATAAACCCTTCACGTGCTACACAGGAATTTTTGGAATGGGGAAGAAAAAAAAAGAACGTTTAACTTTTTTCACAAAAATGTTACTTTAGACCCCAATTTTTTTATTTTTACAGGGGTAACAGGAAAAAATAGACCCCAAAATTTGTTGTGCAATTTCCCCTGAACACGCAGATACCCCATACATGGGGAAAAAACACTGTTTTGGCGCACGGCAGGGCTGAGAAGGGAAGGAGCAGTGTGTGACTTTTTGAACGCAAAATTGGCTGGAATCAACAGAGGACGCCATGTCGCATTTCAGGAGCCCCTTATGTGCCTAAATAGTGGAAACCCCCCACAATTGATTCCATATTGGAAACTAGACCCCTCAAGGATTTTATCACAGGGTATAGTGTACATTTTGAACCCAGAGGTACGACAGAATTTGATAACATTAGGTCATCATATTGAATAAGTTGTCATTAGTCTTGAGCGCAAGTGCTGGCTACTTGAGTTTGCACCGGATACTCGGGCATGCACCATGTATCATGGGTGCTTGAGTGACATGCTCGAGTCCTTGTACCGCATGTTTCACGGTTGTTAGAAACCCAAAAAAAAACATGGGGGAATTGCTCATGCATGGCAGGCGATCCCAGCAACGTTTTTTTTGGCCACGAAGCAAATGGGGCAGAGACTCGAGCATGTCACTCAAATACCCACAATACTCAGTGCATACACGAGCACCTGATGCAAACTCAAGTAGCGAGTACTTGCGCTCAACACTAGTCGCCATATCGTCATAATTTTTTTTTCTTTACTTTTGAAAAAATCCCAACCCCAACCCAACCCTATCCCTAGCCCAACCTTAACCCCAACCCCAACCCTAACCCCAACCCTAATACAACCCTAACCCTAGCACAACCCTAACCCTAGAGTTTATTTTTTTACACGTTCATCGTGTGGTATAAGTGATTAGACGACTTTATTCTTCGGGTCGGTGCAATTACAGCAATACCAGATTCATATCGGATTTTTATGATTGACAGCTGGCCGACAGAGTGATGTGACGGCTTGTTTTTTGCAGGACAAGTTGAAGTTTTTATTGGTACCATTTTCGAGCAGGTGACATTTTTTGATCGCGTTCTATTCCGATTTTTGGGAGACAGAATAAACAAAAACCATCAATTCCGGAATTGTTTTTATGGGTTTTTTTTTATGCCGTTTTTATTCTTCGGGTCAGTACGTTTACAGCGGTACCGCATTTATATCTTTTTATATGTTTTGGCGCTTTTAGACAATAAAAACGATTTTCTAGAAAAAATAATTTTTTTGTATCACTTTATTCTGAGAGCTATAACTTTTTTATTTTTCGGATGATGGAGCTGTATGGCAGCTTGTTTTTTGCGGGACATTATAACGTTTTCAGTAGTACCATTTTTATTTACATTCGTCTTTTTGATTGCGTGTTATTCCATTTTTTGCTTGCCGGTATGATGATAAAGCATTGTTTTTTGCTTTGTTTTCTATTTTTATTTTTTACCGTGTTCACTAAAGGGGTTAACTAGTGGGACAGTCTTATAGGTCACGTCGTTCCGGACGCGGCGATACCAAATATGTGTACTTTTATTTTATTTTATTTCATAATAAATATTATGGGTTCAATATATTTTTATTTTTTGGGGATTATTTTTTTCATTTTTTTTTTATATTTGTACAATTTTTTTTTATTATTTTTTTCACTTTTCTACTTTTTTTTTTACTCTTACACGTTGTCCCACTATGGTACTTGCACTTTTTGCAGCCTGATCGGCTGCTTGTCATAGAGAACAGCACTGCACACAAGGGAGACATTACTTTGGCCTTGCATTGCGCATGACCAAAGTAACGTCCTGTCTACTAGTGACCCGGCAGATGTCATGACGGCATCTGGAAGCCGCCACAGACATCGCTGGACACCGGCTGCAGAGGTGAGTATAGCGATCACCTTCCCCCTTGCCACCGCAATGCTGCGATCGAATTCGATCACAGCATTGCGGGGGTTAATGTGCAGGTAGCGGTGCGGGACCGGGTGTCAGCTGTGACAATCAGCTGACACCCGGCGGCGATCGCCCTGCACTGCTTGAGTGCGGGCACGATCGCCGCACGCGTAATAGTACGTAGCTGGTCCATAAGTCCTAGGGCGCAGCTACGTACTATTACTGACCTCGTCGGAAAGGGGTTAAATGGAATTCATATTTGGAGATTTATATATTTATATTTGGTTAGGAATTATTTTGATATATAAATTTACTTGTGGATGATGTTTTGGAAATTATGTTTATTGTTATTTTTATTAATTTTTGTATAGCGTTGTTGTATATATTGCTTGTTGGTCCTCTTTTTTATGTTAATGAGAATTGTGTCATTTCCATGGATTTGTCTATATATATTTTGACTGAATGCATTTAGCCACAATTGAAAAAAGCCTTGGACAGGCTGAAACGTTTTTTGAGTTGTGGAATAAACAAATTAACCACCAACACGTGATTGATTTGCTTTTCCTAGAACATTACTTTCCACGTGCACCACCCCAGCTGTACGGAGTGCCGACTATATTCTCTTGATTCTATTTCACTGAGAGGGACAAACTGTTAGGCTGCGTGCCCACTATGCGTTTTTCAAGCATTTTTGCCGCGGAATTTCCGCAGCGAAAACGCTTAATAAACACTTGGTAATATGTGCTCCATGGTCCCCAATGATAATCCGCATGAGCTGTGCACATGCTGCGAAAATTTCCGCTGCGGATTATCATTGCGGAAAAATACGCAGCATGTCCATTAATTTTGCGGACACGCAGCGTAATCGCCGCCATTGACTTGCATTGGACCGCGTAACATCCGCCTCACTGCATCTGCACAAGCGGATATCACACGGTTCAATGCGTGGATGGTACCCAGGTCTGGAGGAGAGGAGACTCTCTTCCAGACCTGGGTACCATAGAAACTGTAAAAAAAAGAATTGAAAATAAAAAATAAAGATTATACTCACCTTCCGATGTTCTCCCAGTGTTTTCTCCCCTCCGTCTGGTCTGCTGTATGAGTCTCGTTGTTGTGAAGGACCTGCCATGACGTCATTGAGTCATGTGACTAGGTCCTTCACACCACCGCGAGCCGACCAAGACACCGGACGCAGCAGAGAAAACACCGGGAGGACATCGGAAGGTAAGTATAATCTATTTTTTTTATTTTTTACCATTCTTATTCTTTTTTTTTTTAACTAACTTGGTCACATTACTATAAATCCATGCCGGTTGCATGGATTTATATAGTGTGAACAAGCTGTCAAGCACTTTTCCAAGTGATGCTAAAATCGCTTGGAAAAGCGCTTCATAACCCGCATGCAGAAATGCATGCAAAAACGCTCGACAAACGCTTCTACCTGGCGGGCAAACCGCATGTAAAAACCGCATGCATTTTTCCTGCCAGGGAGAAGCGGAAAAAATATGCAGCATTTCTGCATCGTGGGCACATAGCCTTACTTTCATGATAGATACTGGAGCAGCCAGTACAGTATTAATGCAAGAACACAAATCAGAAGATATACTGTCCCCCGAATATGTCACTTGTGAAGGGGTAGAGGGACGGGCTACTAAATTACAACTGTCTCTGCTCCTCCGGCTGAATTTGATGACTGCTTTGCACACTCTTGGCATTCTCTTGATGAGCTTCAAGAGGTAGTCACCGGAAATGGTTGTCCAACAATCTTGAAGGAGTTCCCAGAGATGCTTAGCACTTGTTGGCCCTTTTGCCTTCACTCTGCGGTCCAGCTCACCCCAAACCATCTCGATTGGGTTCAGGTCTGGTGACTGTGGAGGCCAGGTCATCTGGCGTAGCACCCCATCACTCTCCTTATTGGTCAAATAGCCCTTACACAGCCTGGAGGTGTGTTTGGGGTCATTGTCCTGTTGAAAAATAAATGATGGTCCAACTAAACGCAAACCGGATGGAATAGCATGCCGCTGCAAGATGCTGTGGTAGCTATGCTTGTTCAGTATGCCTTCAATTTTGAATAAATCCCAACAGTGTCACCAGCAAAGCATCCCCACACCATCACACCTCCTCCTTCATGCTTCACGGTGGGAACCAGGCATGTAGAGTCCATCCGTTCACCTTTTCTGCGTCGCACACAGACACGGTAGTTGGAACCATAGATCTCAAATTTGGACTCATCAGATCAAAGCACATATTTCCACTGGTCTAATGTCCATTCCTTGTGTTATTTAGCCCAAACAAGTCTCTTCTGCTTGTTGCCTGTCCTTAGCAGTGGTTTCCTAGCAGCTATTTTACCATGAAGGCCTGCTGCACAAAGTCTCCTCTTAACAGTTGTTGTAGAGATGTGTCTGCTGCTAGAACTCTGTATGGCATTGACCTGGTCTCTAATCTGAGCTGCTGTTAACCTGCGATTTCTGAGGCTGGTGACTCGGATAAACTTATCCTCAGAAGCAGAGGTGACTCTTGATCTTCCTTTCCTGGGGCAGTCCTCATGTGAGCCAGTTTCTTTGATGGTTTTTTGCGACTGTACTTGGGGACCCTTTCAAAGTTTGTCCAATTTTTCGGACTGACTGACCTTCATTTCTTAAAGTAATGATGGCCACTCGTTTTTCTTTACTCAGAATTTGTATTATGGCAAGAAAAAAGCAGCTAACAGTCTATTCAGTAGGACTATCAACTGTGTATCCACCAGACTTCTGCACAACACAACTGATGGTCCCTGTGAAGTGAAAACCATTTCCGGTGACTACCTCTTGAAGTTCATCAAGAGAATGTCAAGAGTGTGCAAAGCAGTCATCAAAGCAAAAGGTGGCTACTTTGAAGAACCTAGAATATAAGACATATTTTCAGTTGTTTCACGCTTTTTTGTTAAGTATATAATTCCACATGTGTTAATTCATAGTTTTGATGCCTTCAGTGTGAATGTACAATTTTCAAAGTCATGAAAATACAGAAAAATCTTTAAATGAGAAGGTGTGTCCAAACTTTTGGTCTGTACTGTATCTTTTAATTTGTTAGGGACAGACATGTTGCAGAAAATTGGAGCCTGCATAGAATTCGCTCCAAATGGCCCCAAGATGACTACCTCCTTAGATGACGACACCCTTTGTAGTCTCTTGTCCCTGACACTTTCTACAGCCCTGGACAGTACACGTCCTGAACCCCATT
Source organism: Phyllobates terribilis (assembly GCF_046119375.1). Classification (NCBI taxonomy): domain Eukaryota; kingdom Metazoa; phylum Chordata; class Amphibia; order Anura; family Dendrobatidae; genus Phyllobates; species Phyllobates terribilis. The sequence continues at coordinate 420,510,344 of NW_027362763.1, read as the reverse complement.
CCCTAAATACTTGGTTCGAGAACATAACCAGCCAGCTGTGGGCATGTTACAAACTTAATTTGGGAGAACTACCCATTCCCCGGTGACAATAACTTAAACCAGGTGTCCATCCCTCTGTATAAAGTAGAATCCTAAAAGTACTGTGGAGAACGCGGTGATGTATGATAATGTGTGAGAGATCCAGAAAGGAGGTCCTATGGTCCCTATAACCTCTCCGTTTAGTATTCCCCCATATAACTAATAAACTCTGTAATGTTCTAAATTCAGCTACGTTCTTACCAGTGGATTTAGAAAAGGGAGAATATCAGGGTGGGGAAGAAGGAGGGACGATGAGTCAAGATCCGCCCTGTTTTACAAACTAGCAGATGAGGAAGCTCAGTGTGACATTGACACATGAATATGACTGTCAGTCATTGATGGAGGCAGACACATAGGGCTTGTTAGATATCACTGATGTCCCCTCACTAACCTCTCTGCTGAGTATTTTGTAGATGGCTCCAGAGCTCGGGACAGTTATCAAGGATGGTTCATCACCGGGTATGCAGTAGTCCACAATGGTAAGGCAGTAATACATGAACCACTCTCCTCCAGTTGCTCTACGCCAGAGGCTGAGCTGAAGGCGCTCGCTGCAGCATGCAATCTGGGTAAAGGTAACAAGATTCATGTATTTTTGGACTTGAGATATGTTTTAAAGGGTCGCACATGACTTTGGCGCCATTTGGCGGATCTGGAATTTCCTGACTTCTGCTGGCAAACCTATGAGGCGGTAGAGCAGCTACTCACAGCACTCACCCTTCCCCGAAGGGCAGCTATCGGCGCACACATGGGAACAAACTCCCTATGTATTAAGGAATGCCTTGGTCGACCAGGCAGCTAATGAAGCAGCAAGACTACCTCTGACTGGAATGCTGGCCATAGCAGACACGGTCCCACAAGGGGACTCAGTGACAGAGTGCGGGAAGCTACCTTTTCACAGAGGAGATTGTTACCGCACCGGCCCCAGTGGCCGTTGATCGTGAACTACTGCAGGTCTTCCAGACCCATGCTCCCCCACACGAACAGAACGCATGGGCCAAAGCGAGTGCTGTACGGTCTGAGTCAGAGATATGGCAGGTAAACACCAGAATTTGCCTCCCACGCTGCCTGTTCTCCATGATGGCTGCCCTAGCACATGCCCCGGTGCACAACTCAAAGGGTGTTATGTGTGCAGTGGTGCTACAAAACAGGTGCGCCCCAGGGTTCCTGAATGCAGCTACAACTTATGTCTAGTTTGTGCAAACCATAGCCCTGGTAGACCTATTCGAGTCCCACAAAATGCACGCCAAAACCAGATTACCTGTTTCAGAGACTGCAGGTGAACTACATAGAGCTATGTAAGGTGGGTACTTATGAATACATCCTGGTATGCATTGATCTTGTCCCTTGGTTGCCTGAAGCTTCGGCCGTGACCAATGTTCAAAACAAAAATAACTGATAAGTAAGATGGTTTGTAGATATGGGGTAACCAAATCAAGCCATATAGAGTGACAGAGCCACACACTTCACTGGAGAACTGGTGAAACAGATCATAGCCACTCTGGGGATAGAACAGGTTTTCCATGTTCCCTAGCACTCACAAAGTAGTGGGAAGGTGGAACGCTTTAATGGTACTGTGAAGACAAAAATCCAGAACTGCATGGAGGAAACACACATGTGCTGGGACGATTGCTTGCCCACTGCATTATATTCAGTGAGGAACGCCCCAAGGGGTAGAGAGAAGCTGTCCCTGATGAAATACTGTTTAGTAGTGTCCCTAAGACTAGGACTGTATTTCTCACAGCATCTGCAGGCCTTCTACAGTTCCCTCACTGAATATGTCTTGGAGTTGCACAAACATTTGACTGTTATTTATAACCGTGTTCTTTCCTCCATCCCAGACCCCAACTGTATAAACGGCACACAGACACATTGGTACCAGGAGACTGGGTCGTGGTCAAGAGACATATGAGGAGACCACTGAACCCAGATACAGTGAGCCATTTTAAGTACTGACCACTGCTATTTCTGTCAAGCTCCAATGCAAAGATTAACGCCAGCTACTGAAAAAGGTCCTGACCCCTGGCAGCAGCAAGGATGATAACCCTGCCCCTTTGGACCATTCTGATGGCAATTGCATCCCTAGCCCTAACTTTCAATGTTGTACTAAAAGAGGAGAGGACTGGGAAAACAAACTGATAAGTATCAGCCAAGTCCTGCTGCGAGACATAGTTTCTAAAGACTGTCCTAAGAACTTCTTTATATGCACCCATAGCCCAATATCCTCTGATACTATGTCGTATCTCTCAGTGCCCCCAACCCCATATGAGGCTTTCAACTATAGCTGTTTCTACAAAGAGACTTTTGATACTGCCCATTACGACGGAGGAAACCTCGGATGCAAGGACTTTTGAGTTATATATGTTGTCTTGGGAGACCCACTGACATCATACCCTGCATTCTGCCTAAGGATTTATATCTAGTATGTGGTCACCAGGCCTATAAATGGCTTCTCCCAGGTTCAGAGGGAACCTGCACCTTAGCATGCCTGCAATCTTCAGACTTCCGTAAGGTGATATAGATACAAATGCTGTCCCCAAAAATTCCCTATATACATGAGCTGCAGACAATTCAACTGAATGGTAGACGTCATATAGTGGAAATGGGGATAGGGAATAAGAGTATATTAATTTACCCTTTCATTACATAAATGTTGGTATTACTAGTGTATGTAACTGCTAGAACTGGTGTATTTGTTATGATGAGATCTGCGGATAAGGTATCTGTCAGTGAACAGGATCTGTCCCCTCCTGGCTCCCATAGCATGGGGAAGTAGCTGATGGATAAATTGTCTGTAAATAATAAAAAGGGGGGAATTGTTGTGGTAAATATTTTTACTTTGCTTTGATTATTATTTTAGACAATTAAATCTACCTATATATTTGATAATTTAATATTAGCTTTACAAGTGTCATTCATAAAAGCGATAATACAGGGTGTAGAGCGGTGTTTCTGTTACACTTTCCTCTGTTGTTTTTTTTAAGTATAGTTAATTGGATAGAGCTAGTTTTAGTATCAAGGACATCTGCAGATGTTTCCATAATTTACGATTTTGTTATTTCCAATTAAAATACTTTCTTTCCCCAATTAAAATATCTGCAGCATTAGGTAATGTAAAGCCTGTAAAGACATTCCTCTTATCATATCTCTGTTGTTGTAATAAATATATGTGACTGGGCTTCTGAGACTCAGAGAAGAATTGTACACTCAGACACTGACTGTGTGTTATTTTCTTTTCTCCAATGCATCATATTGATTCTATTTATCTAATTTTAACCAAAAATGGCAGACAGATTTAGAGCTAATTTGTTATCTCAATCCAAATTCGCTCTTCTTGGAAGGGCTACCATGACACTATTCTTAAAGGGCCAGTAGTCGGCCCTCACTATTGTTTGAGAGCCATCAACCGACTATGCTTTGTTGTTCCCATTATTAACAAGTGGGTCTCCTATACTGTTATTGCGTATGCAGTGACTGCCAAAAATTTGGACGCACCCCAATACCCCTCTGAAGAGACAAAGAGGAGGGTCTCAGTAAAAAAAAATGTTCCCATTACAAAGGAGTGGGTCTCCTATAGTGGTAATGCCCATGCAGTGACTGCCAGGGCTGCCTAAATTTGGGAAATACTCCAATACCAATTTAAAGACACATAGAGGTGGGCCTCAGAAACAAAATGTTCCCATTAGAAAGGAGAGGTTCTGCTATACAGTTATAGGGTATGCAGTGAGTACAACGACTGCCAAAATTTTGGAAAAACCCCAATACCAATTTAAAGACACATAGAGGTGGGCGTCAGTAACAAAATGTTCCCATTATAAAGGAGCAGGTCTCCCATACTGTTCTTGCATATGCAGTGACTGCAATGGCTGCCAAAAATTTGGATGCACTCCAATGCCCCTTGAAAGAGACGTAGAGGAGGGCCTTATGAATTTTTTTTCCCCATTATTAGGATGTCGTTCTCCCATACTGTTACCGTCTATGAAGTGAATGCAAGGGCTGCCAAAAATTTGGATGCACTCCAATGCCCCTTGCAAGAGATGTAGAGGAGGGCCTCATGAAAAAAATGTTCCCATTATTAGGAAATAGGTCTCCCATACTGTTATTGCCTATGCAGTGAATGCAAGGGCTGCCAAAAATTTGGAGGCACTCCAATGCCCCTTGGAAGAGACGTAGAGGAGGGCCTTATGAATTTTTTTTTCCCATTATTAGGAAGGGAGTCTCCCATACTGTTATTGCCTATGTAGTGAATGCAAGGGATGCCAAAAATTTGGACGAACTCCCATGCCCCTTGGAAGAGACATAGAGGAGGGCCTCATGAAAAAAATGTTCCCATTTTTAGGAAATGGGTCTCCCATACTGTTTGCCTATGACGCCCCCTGACGAAGGGTTAACCGAAACGCGCGTCGGGGCTGCTGCTCCACGCGTACAGCCTTTTGATTTGTGCCCTCCTTCCTGTTGCCCTGTCCTCCTGCCTTTACCTGATATTGTGGGTCTCACTGGTATGTATATTACTATATTATTATTTGGTAGTGGGACTTACTATCTAGGGGCACCTGATGATGATGTTGTGGCTTTGGTACTTAATACTGGAATATAGTATATGTTCCTGCACAAATTTGTGACTATTCTACATAAAATGATTATTATGCTGTACTGCGTGTAGCTGGATCTATCTGGTTCACAGTAGCTATTTCTATATCCCCCCTATGTCTGTTTTTTGTATGACTTCTAATAAATTTTGATACTTTATATATGAAGTTATAGGCTTTATGATCGTTTTTTCTTCTTGTTTGTAATTTTGTTGATGTTTGCGATTTAGCCTTTATTGTTCGTAATTTGGTAGTCTTAAATGCAACAATATTGTTATATACATATAAAACCCAGTTAGGGTGTAATATACTACCGTTTCCATGAACTGTATCTGTTTGCCTATGCAGTAAATGCAATGGCTGACAAAAATTTGGAGACACTCCAATGCCCCTTGCAAGAGACGTCAGCCTGTCAGCATTTTCAGTTGACAGGCGGATGCGCCTATCGGTTATAATTCCACCAGCGGCAGTAAGAACCGGCTCTGACAAAACGCTAGGGGCAGGGCAGGCCAGGATCTCCAAGGCGTAGAGAGCCAGTTCATGCCACGTGTCCAGCTTGGATACCCAATAATTATAAGGCACAGAGGAATCATGGAGGACATTGGTACGGTCGGAAGGTACTCCTTCAGCATCTTCCCAAACTTTTCCTTCCTTGTGAGACTACCCCACGCATCAGGGCTTGAGCGATGGTAGGGTCTGAGAAAACTGTCCCAGAACTTTGACGGTGTTCCCCTGCCTCTGCTGGATTGTATTTATGTCTCTCTCGCCTGTACTCCTTGGTTGTCCAACGAACTGTGACCTCTGCCGCCAGCGTTTTCAGATGGGAATTTTTTGAATAGTTCCGCAACAAGGGCCTTCTGGTACTGCCCCATTTTAGCAGACCTGTCCGCCGCGGGAATAAGAGATACAAAGTTCTCCTTGTAGCGTGGGTCTAGAAGTGTCACCAACCAGTAATGACTGTCAGCCAAAATTTGGAGAACGCGAGGGTCACAGAAAAGGCAGCGTAACAAACTCAGCCATGTGTGCCAGACTGCTAACATGCAAGACTTCCATGTCCACACAAAGAGGACGACTGACCATGCTCTCCTCCTCCCTCTCCTCAGGCCATCCACGCTGAACATGAACAGACGGTATGACAGTTGTGCGGGTAGTACCGGCTATAGTGCAGGAAACTAGCTCCTGTTCTTCCTTTTCCTCCTCTTCCTCATTGTCACCCAATCAACATTGGGATGAGATGAGGCTAGGCTTTATGGAATCACCCTGTATGGTTCCTTGATCCATCTCATCGTGCTCCGCCTGCAATGCCTCCTCTTTAATTGTGAACAGCAAGCGTTTCAAAAGACAGAGAAGAGGGATGGTGAAGCAAATTATGGCGTAATCACCGCTCACCATCTTGGTGGAGTCCTCAAAGATTTGGAGGATGACCCAGATGTCTGAGATCCATCCCTACTCCTGAGGTCTTATGTGTGGAGGCTGACCTGAATAGCGACAGCCGTGTTGATGCTGGTAGTCAACAACTGCCCTCTGCTGCTCACAAATCCTTCCCAACATCTGCAACTTTGAGTTCCAATGCACGGGGACATCGCACACCAGTCGGTGAGCTGGAAACTGCAAATACTGCTGAAGTACGGCAAGCGCGGCAGAAGCTTTAGCTGACTTTCTAAAATGGGCACACACATGGTGTACTTTGACAAGCAGATCCGGGTAGGTTTTGAGAAACCGCTGAAAAATGAGGTTAAGCACATGCCCCAGGCATGGTACGTGTGTGAGCTCGCCTCGCTTCAGAGCCGCCACAAGGATCCGGCCATTGTCACATACGACCATGCCTGGCTGTAGGTTCAGCGGTGGCAGCCACAGATCTGCCTGCTCTTTCAGAGCTGTCCACAACTCTTCAGCGGTGTGCAGTTTGTCACCTAAGCATATTAGCTTCAGAACAGCCTGTTGCCGCTTGGCCGAGGCAGTGACGCAGTGCTTCCAGCTTGTGACTGATGTGGTCATTTCGGAGATGGAGGCTGAAGAGGAGGAGGAGGAGGTGAAGGAGCTGTAGAATGTGGGGGCAACTCTGACTGACCCAGGGCCCGCAATCCTCAGCATCGGGAGGACGTGTTCCGTCCCAAGGTCCAACTGGGTCCCGGCTTCCACTATGCCCACACCTGCCCACAAGCACTTGTCCATGTGTCCATGGTTAGATGGACTTTCCCAGTAACTGTGTTGTTGAGGGCACGCTAATGTTCAGGGACATGTGCTTGTGTAATGCGGGGACGGCACACCGGGAGAAATAGTGGAGGCTGGGGAACTGCCGCCGCCATCAGGTTGTGGAAAGCTTCCATCTCCACGAGCCTAAAAGGAAACATTTCCAGCGCAAACATTTGCGAAATGTGTGAATTTAGTAGTGTGGCCTGTTGAGTGTTGGCTGAGTATTTGCGCTTGCGTTCCAAGGACTGGGGTAGGGACAACTGAACGCTGCGCTGGGACAAAGACGTGGACGTGGTTGCTGATGGTGCTAGTTGAGAGTGTGCAATGACAGGTGCAGGGAGGGAGGCATCTTTGCATGTGCCATGGACAGGTGATTGGCGTGCATGCACAACAGCGGAAGAAGCAGAGGCCTTCCATCCCTTGTAATAATCTAGTTTTCCACCTTTGAACTGACTCTAACTTCTGAATATCCTTTTTAAAATGTGAAGCCCAAAACTGGATCCCATATTCCAGATGGGGCCTCATCAGTGATTTATAAAGGGGTGACAATAAGTTGGGATTGTGGGATTTTATTTCTCTTTCTATACATCCTAAAATCTTGTTTGCTTTTGAGGCTGCTGCTTGACATTGAGTACTGCTGCTCAGCTTACTTGTAACCAGAATACCCAAGTCCTTCTCCTGTTCTGATGTTCCAAGTATACTCCCATTTAATGTATACGTAGAAATAGGATTACTTTGTCCTAGGTGCATTACTCTACATTTATATACATTAAACCTCATCTGCCAAGTGTTTGCCCATTCAGTCATCTTATCTAGATCATTCTACAATATCATAATGTCAAGATCAGATTTTAATATCCTATATAGTTTGGTGTCATCAGCAAAGACTAACACTTTACTCTCAATCCCATCCTCAAGGTCATTAATAAAAAGGTTAAAAAGAATTGGTCCTAGCACAGATCCCTGCTGCACCCCACTGCTGACTATATCCCATATATTACCATTTATGTTTCATTTATGTACCATTTTTTTCTTTCTTATCATTTACCCAATTCCTTACCCGTCTACATATAAAGTAGTTCCCCCAAGTTCTTGCTTCTGTAGCTTCAGTATAAGGCTGTTGTGCAGTATCAAATGCCTTTGCAAAGTCCATGTAGCATCAGCGTCTCTGCCTCCTGCACGGCAGAGACGCCGTCCCCCTTACCACCACGGTCCTGCTCCGGCGTCTTCTGGCCTCCCTGCAGCTGCTGCTAGTGCACGCAGCTTCCCTGGCCCTGTGCTTAGGGCGCGCGTGCGCTCCTGCCCTCTTAAAGGGGCCGCGCACGCCGTCCTTAAAAGTCCCCGGCCAATGGCCGGAGGACTTCCCCTATAAAAGGCAACTCCTCCAATATGGAGGTGCCCGTGCAAGGTTGTAGCTTTGTGTTTGATACTCTGCTTCAGCCCTCAGGTCCCGCTGCTAGCCTGACTACTAATCCAGCCCACAAGCCTGACTTTAAGTCCAGCCCGCCAGTCTGTCTATGGGCTCTGTCCGCCTGCTTACCTGGAAGCCCCTGCCCGTCACTTGCCTTGCCTGCCTGACAGCCTACCTAGAGGCTCCCGCCTGTCACTTGCCGTGACCATCTGACAGCCTACCTTGAGGCTCCTGCCTGTCACTTGCCGTGACCACCTGACAGCCTACCTAGAGGCTCCTGCCTGTCACTTGCCGTGACCACCTGACTGCCTACCTAGAGGCTCCTGCTCGTTACTTGCCTTGCCTGCCTGACAGCCTACCTGGAGGCTCCCGCCTGTTACCTACCGTACCTACCTGTCAGCCTACCTGTTCCTGCCGTGTCTGCCAGTCCATCTGTCCAGACCACCCATCAGCCTGCTTGCGGTGCTCATCTGCTGTACCGGTCAGTCCTTGCCATCTGACCCGTGGGAGTCACCTGCTCTCTTACAAGGTCGTCCCCAGAGTAGCACCTGGTCCCTCTGCTTCGTCCCTCCCTGGTCACGGAGTCGATTGAGCCGCCGTACGACCTTGGTCAGTCCGAGTTGATACCTAGTTACGCCCCTCTGGGTCCCTCCTTGCACCGCAGCACAGAGGTTCCACCACCCGGATCCGTAACAGTTTGTACGGGCCATGGAACCCGGTGGCCCCGAGGCCCCTTCGCTTGCTGACCTGTACCAGGAGGTTTTTTTGTCAGAGATCCCAACAGGAAACCATCCGGACTTACCTGCGGTCTGGCAACACTCGCCTGGACACGCTGTCTGTACCACCTGTGTCCGCCCCAAGTCGAGCAACACCCGCTCCGGCAGCGCCGTTACTTACCCATACCACGGCATCCAGCCTAGGACCCCGGCTTTTTTGCGCCTCCTCGTTTTGGAGGTGACCCCGTCCTATATCGGGGCTTTCTGAACCAGTGTACCCTGCACTTTGAACTTTTGCCACATCAGTCTCCCTCCGACCGGGCCAAGGTGGCGTTCATCATGTCTCACCTCACCGGGGAAGCATTGGCATGGCTTAACCCTCTATGGGAATGAGGGGATTCCCTGGTGTCCGATCTTCCGACTTTCCTCACTGCCTTCCGGAAGGTCTTCGATGAACCCGGACGAAGGACCTCTACTGCCTCCTCATTGCTCCGTCTCCACCAAGGGAGTCTCACTGTGGCCCAGTATGCCATACGGTTCCGTACCCTCGCTCCTGAGCTTGCCTGGGACAACGAGGCCCTGGTGTCCACCTTCTGGGAGGGCCTTTCCAGCCGGATTAAGGACGAGTTAGCCGGCCGAGACGTTTCTACCACCCTGGATGACCTGGTGTCACTTGCAACCCGGATTGACGTCCGTTTCCTAGAACGTGCTAAGGAGACTACCCGGGAGAGAAGATTTCCTCGTCTTGCTCCTGATTTCCAGAGACCCGCTTCCCAACCTGCATCTCCCCGGGCACGCTCGCCCGAACCTATGCAGATCGACCAGACCAAGATGGTCAAATCTCGCCAAGAGTCACGCCGAGCCGAGGGGAGTTGTTTCTACTGTGGCTGTAAGGAGCACCTGATTCGTTCCTGCCCGGTGAAGCCGGGAAACTCCAGTGTCTAGGACCGCTCGGAGAGGTCGTCCTAGGCAAAAGTAAATCCTCTCCGTTCTTGACTTTATCTGTCTCTATTTCTTGTGGAGAGAACCGCTTCTTTGAAACCGCACATCTGGATTCCGGAGCCGCTGGGAATCTCATATCCCAGTCTGTTGTAGAGAAGTATCAGATTCCTACCAAACCTCTGAACGAACCATTGGCAGTCACTTCCGTGGATGGAAGACTCCTTCCAGTGACCACCTTGCTCGTCACAGAGCCCGTGACCCAGCAGGTGGGAATGCTGCACACGGAGAGGATCTCCTTCCATGTGCTTTCCGGACTCTCTCACCCCCTTTTGCTAGGTCTACCCTGGCTACAGAAACATGTACCTGTGGCGCCCCTGAGGGTTTGACCGCCACAGGGATGCAGCACTTCTCTAATGGAGTGTAGTGTTCCTCCTCTGAGGTAAGAACAGTGTGATGGTCAGGACCCAACCTCCACATTCAACACCACATTTCTCCACCAGAGGGGGCTGGTATGCACTAGGTGCTGCCCTCCTGGTTACAGGGAGACTGGGGAACCAAGAGTTAGGGGAACCAGTTAGTGGGTGAGGGTGGAGGACTTACAATTTAGTTACACTTTACAATTCATATTTAATAAAAAGCCATCTTGGTTCTTGGTCCTTGTTAGTCAAGTTTACTGGCTGTCATGTACTGTGATCTCCTACCCTGAAAGCGGATCCTGTGTGGACCTGCAGTGGATGGAGACACAGCCCTCGTACCCCGGCCTTGGGGCGAGGGGCAGGTTGTAGGCAAGGAATGTCTCAACCCGGTCAAGGACCATGACCAAGAAGGCCCGGAGCTTAAGAGTGTAGCTCCACAGCAAATGGATCCCAGGGAGGATGCAGACGGAGCAGTGTACGCCACCTGTCCTCGCCTACCTGATATATTCAGAGGGAGTCCGGCTGCAAGAGGGGTACCAGTCCCCGACACCCGACCTTGCTACTCCACGTCCTGGTCGGGAAAGTCCGGTAGGCCCTGAGGATCCCACCGGGTAACGGAAAGAGCAGAGCTGCCACCCGTGCCCTTTTTCTGAGAGGAGTTCAGAGGGAGTCCCGGCCTATCTACACACACAGACAGGAAAGGATACGGTCTGTAGTTCAGGAACACTCTGGTGCGGGGTCCTGATTGAAAGCTGGACTTGCTCGGAGGTAGTCGGACCCCCATCCCTGGTGACCGCAGGACTCCGCGGGGAGCAGGGAGTCGCCTTCCTTCTGCCATCTCTAATGTGAGTAAAGCCTTGGAAGTTCACACCTATGGCCTCCGTACTCTTTATTCTACGCTACACCGCACTACGCGGCACCCGTACACCTCTACTACTACCCCTGTCATCCTGTCTCTCTGCCCTGAGGCCTTGCTACGCCTGTGGGGAGTAGTAACAACGATGGCCGCCAGAACACCATGCCTCAGCGGACTGCAGCGGCGCTGGTGACCTTCACCAGGTGCCACAGGTGGTGTAGTCGGAATCAGCGACTCAACCCGGATAAGCCCACACCATCCTTTTTAATGTGACGGCCCTGAGCACGGGTCGGGTCCGGGCCACGGCTGCACCCCATCTCTCCGTCATAGGACCCGACTCCGAGTACCCCATCTCCCAGGGTAAAGAAAAGGGCTTTCGAGTAGAGGAGTCACATACCCGTTCTGAACTGGCAATCCGGTGAGGTGCTCCGTTGGGGACAGGATTGCCATGAGACCTGCCTGGTTCCGGTTCACCCGGCTCGACACCCATCTACTCCAACTAATTTATCCGGTCTACCGGCACCCTACTGGTCCTATGCTGATGTCTTCAACAAGAAGGAGGCAGAGACTCTACCACCCCATAGGCCATATGACTGCCCTATCGACCTGATACCCGGTGCCACTCCACCCCGTGGGCATATCTACCCGTTTTCGTTGGCCGAAACCCAGGCCATGTCGGAGTACATCGAAGAAAATCAGGCTAGGGGATTCATCCAGAAATCTTCCTCCCCGGCTGGAGCCGGATTCTTCTTCGTTAAAACGAAGGACGGTTCACTATGTCCATGTATCGATTATAGAGGACTCAACCAAATCACTGTCAAAAACAAATACCCCCTGCTGCTCATCTCTGAACTGTTCGACTGCCTTAAAGGCTCGAAGATCTTCACCAAGCTCGATCTTCGTGGGGCGTATAACCTGGTCCGGATCCGCCAAGGAGACGAGTGGAAGACTACATTCAATACCCGGGACGGTCACTATGAATACCGTGTGATGCCCTTCGGTCTCTGTAATGCTCCCGCCGTCTTCCAAGAATTAGTTAATGACATCTTCCATGATCTCTTATATTCTTGCGTGGTGGTGTACCTGCATGAAATCTTGGTCTTCTCTCCGGATCTTCCTTCACACCGGAGGGATGTTCGTCAGGTCCTGCTTAGGCTCAGGCAGAATCACCTATATGCAAAATTGAGAAGTGCCTCTTCGAGCAGTCCTCTCTTCCATTCCTGGGCTATATTATCTCTAAGACAGGTCTACGAATGGACCCCGAGAAGGTCTCTGCCGTCTTAAAGTGGCCCCGTCCGGAGGGGTTGAAGGCGATTCAGCGATTCCTGGGCTTCGCCAACTATTACCGTCTCTTCATCCCACATTTCTCTTCCCGGACTGCTCCCATCTCTGCGCTCACCCGAAAGGGAGCAAATCCTAAGGAATGGCCGTCCGAAGCGGAGGAGTCCTTCCTCTCCTTAAAACAAGCCTTCTCTTCCGCCCCTGTCCTGCACTGTCCGGATAGCAACAAAAAGTTCTTTCTGGAGGTTGATGCTTCCTCTTCCGGAGCCGGAGCCGTGCTCACTCAGAAATCTTCATCCGGGAGAATGGTAACCTGCGGCTTCTGTCTTCTGATCAAGAGGAGGAGCCTATGCATATCATCGATCCCTCCAAAGTGATGAATGTGGCCCCCTTGGATCTGTCTTGTCTCCCACCCGGTAAGACGTTTGTAGCAGTTCCGGATCATAAGAAAGTTCTTCACTGGGGTCATTCATCCAAATTAGCCGGCCATCCTGGCCAGAAGAAGACCTTCTTGCTCATTACCCGGCATTACTGGTGGCCTACCCTGCGCCAGGATGTGGTAGACTTCGTCACGGCCTGCTCGTCCTGTGCCCGCAACAAGGTTCCCAGACATCTTCCTGCCAGCCAACTCCTGCCTCTTCCTGTACCTGCTGCCCCGTGGCAACACATTGCTATGGACTTTATTACGAATCTCCCTGTCTCTGCCGGTTGTATGGTCATTTGGATGGTCGCTGACCGCTTTTATAAAATGGCTCACTTCATCCCTCTTCCTGGTCTCCCGTCTGCATCTGTGCTGGCTAAGGACTTCATCCATGACATCTTTCGTCTCCACGGCCTACCTGTCCACATTGTGTCTGATCGAGGGGTCCAGTTCACTTCGCGCTTCTGGAGAGCTACGTGTAAGCTGTTGGATGTCACCCTGGATTTCTCCTCCGCTTATCATCCACAGTCCAATGGCCAAGTGGAGCGTATCAACCAGATCCTTACCAGCTACCTCCGGCACTTTGTCAACGCTCACCATACCAATTGGGTGGAGCTCCTACCATGGGCCGAGTTCTCCTACAACAACCATGTGAGCGAATCTTCTTCCAAGTTCCCGTTCTTTGTGGTCTATGGTCAACATCCCCGTTTCCACTTCTGTGGACAACCCGGCCGCAGAGTCTCTAGTAAGCGAATTTTCCACTATTTGGGAGGACACCAGATCCGCACTTCTCCAATCCTCCGAGCGGATGAAGAAGCATGCTGATAAGAGACGTCTGGACCCACCTCAATTCCGTCCAGGAGACAAGGTTTGGCTCTCCTCCAAACATGTTCGTCTCAAAATACCCTCCTATAAGTTGAGTCCACGGTTCATCAGCCCATTTGAGGTCCTGAAGCAAATCAACCCAGTGGCCTACAAGTTAAAACTCCCGGCCACCTTACGGATTCCCAACTCCTTCCACGTATCTCTCCTCAAACCAGTTGTGCTTAATTCTTTTTCCGACAATCCAGGTACCTCCCCAGCTCCGGTCTCCGCTGAGGACGTCAATGAGGTAGAGAACATTCTGGCCACCAAGAGGGTAAGAGGAAAAACCTTTTTTCTGGTGGATTGGAAGGGGTTTGGCCCAGAGGAGAGAACTTGGAAACCCAGGGAGAAGATCCACACCCCGCTTCTCCTTAAAAAATTTCTTGCTGGCCTGAAAAAGAGGGGGCGTAAAGGTGGGGTACTTGCCGTGACCATCTGACAGCCTACCTTGAGGCTCCTGCCTGGCACTTGCCGTGACCACCTGACAGCCTACCTAGAGGCTCCTGCCTGTCACTTGCCGTGACCACCTGACTGCCTACCAAGAGGCTCCTGCTCGTTACTTGCCTAGAGGTTCCCGCCTGTTACCTGCCGTGCCTACCTGTCAGCCTACCTGGAGGCTCCTGCTTGTTCCTGCCGTGTCTGCCAGTCCGTCTGTCCGGACCACCCGTCAGCCTGCTTGCCATGCTCATCTGCTGTACCGGTCAGTCCTTGCCATCTGACCCGTGGTAGTCACCTGCTCTCTTACAAGGTCGTCCCCAGAGTAGCACCTGGTCCCTCTGCTCGGTCCCTCCCTGGTCACGGAGTCGATTGAGACGCCGTATGAGCTTGGTCGGTCTGAGTTGATACCTAGTTACGCCCCTCTGGGTCCCTCCTTGCACCGCAGCACAGAGGTTCCACCACCCGGATCCGTAACAGTCCAGATAAATCACATCAGCCGCATTACCAACATCCAGATTTGCACTTACCTCCTCATAGAACCCCAACATGTTGGTTAGACACAACCTATTTTTCATGAATCCATTCTGATTATCATTTATTATAATATTCTCTGCGATATAACGCTGCAGGTCATCTCTTATGATGCCCTCAAAAACTTTGCACACTACTGATGTCAGACTTACCGGACGGTAGTTATCTGCATCCACCTTCTTACCTTTCTTAAATATCGGTACCACATTGGCTATCCTCCAATCCTGTGGCACTACCCCTGTTACAAGAGAGTCTAAGAAAATGAGATTCAGTGGTTTGTCAATTACTGAGCTCAGTTCACTCAGTATCCGTGGATGAATACCATCTGGGCTGGAGGATTTGTCAATATTTAATTTGCTCAGACGCAGGCGTACTTCTTTTTGTGTGAGGCTTAGTGCCCACGATGCAGAAATGAAGCAGAAATTTTCCTGAGCATTTCTGCATGTCCTTGGCAGAAAAACGAATGCAGTTTTATAATTATCTGGTTATTATCGTCTTTTTGGCATTGATGTATTTATAAAAATGTTTGGGATTTATTTTAATGTCGCTGGAGATTTGTTTCTCTGCAGATAATTTTGCTATCTTGATTTCTTATTTGGGTCTTTATACTCCTGAAATGCTATTTCTGTACTTCAAGATTTTGAATGCCCTTTGTTTTTGTCTTATTAAACTTTATACTGTCTTATTTATCCATAACGGTTCCTTTTTATTCCTGGACATTTTATCACCAGAGGGTAAAAATTTTCGACAGGATTTTAGTAGTATTTCCTTAAGCGTGCCCCATATACGTTCGGTATCCCCAGTTACCATGACATGGTCCCAGTCTACACGATTAAGCTCTTCCCTTAATTTGTTGAAATCAGCTTTCCTAAATTTCCAGGTTTTTGCATTTCCTTTTTGAAATGTTTTATTGAATATTACATTGAAACTTACCATATTATGGTTTCTGTTTCCCAAATGCTCCCGGACCTGTAGATCTGAAATTATATCTGGTCTATTTGATAGAACCAGATGTAACAGATTACCTCCCCTGGTTGGTTCATCTACCAGCTGAGATAGGTAATTGTCCAGAATTGTGGATAATAACTTGCAACTTTTAGCACAACTGGAAGATTCTATGTCCCATTGAATTTCTGGATAGTTAAAATTCCCCATAATAAGTACCCTATTACTATTTGCTGCCTTTTTAATTTGCTGCAGCAGTTCATCCTCTACCTGTTCAGCTATATTAGGAGGCTGTCACAATTAAAAGTTTTCCGTTATGGCCATCCCCATATACATTTAGCCAGACTAACTCTACATTGTCGCAGCTTCACCCAATGTCGTTGTTGAGCACAGGTTTTAAGTTGGATCTTACGAAAATACACACCCCTCCACCTTTTTTGTCTTTCCTGTCCTTTCTAAATGTAGAATATCCTTCCATGTTTGTCACCCAGTCATGGCTTTCATCCAGACAGGTTTCTGTAATACCCACCACATCATATTCCGTGACAGACATAAGAGTCTCCAGCTCATTCATTTTCTTTGCGAGACTTCTTGCATTTGCTAGCAGACATTTAATACTATTAGTAACATTTGTTACTCCTACTTTCTTTAATACAATAGAAAAACAGAACTTAATATTTGGTACAGAAACCTTTGTTTGCAATTACAGGGGTCAGACATTTCCTGTAGTTTTTGACCAAGTTGGCGCACACACTCCTAAAAACCAGAATAGAAAGCGATCAATAAAAGTTGTGTGCTGAAAATGGTACCAATAAAAACGTCAACTCGTTCAGTAAAAAACAAGCCCTCACATGACTCTGTCGGACAAAATATGGAAAAATTATAGCTCTCAAAATATGACGATGCAAAAGCTTGTTTTTACAATAAATAGCATCTTATAGTGTGTGACAGCTGTCAATCATAAAAACCAGATAAAAATCTGATATCGCTGTTATCGCACCGACCCGAAGAATAGAGTTGTCTAATCAATTATACTGCATGAGGAAAGGCGTAAAAAATAAATAAAACCAATTCTTTTCCTGCTGCTTATTTGTTCATTCTACCTCCCAAAGATCGCAGTAAGGCTCAGTTCACATTTATCCTGCGATTTCCGTGTAAATCTCTGAAATATGTGATTCAGACGGAACCCACGGCGGAAGATTCCCTGTAATGAGGCAGATGGAGGCACTGTGGACGCAGTCTGGCAGGGCCGGCGTCAGCACCCGGCGCACACGGGCAAGTGCCGGAGCCCTGAGCAGGAGGGGAGGCCCCCTCGCCGTCGGCCACGCCGCTGCACTATGGGACTCGTGAGCGGAGGAGAGCGGTGACAGTGGCCGCTCCCCCCGCTTGCTCAGGGCCCCGGCAGTCGGCACAATACTTACCTCTCCCCGTGCCTCCGCAGCAGCTCCGGTCTCTTTCGCGTCCTCTGACTGTGACGTCTTAGGTCAGAGTGCACGGTGACGTCTTTGCACTGCGCAGAGCGGGTGTTATGATCTGCAACAAGTACTAAGGAAAGATAGGGGAAAGCTGTCCCTACAGTAAGACTAAGTTGAATCCCTAAGATGTAGCGGGCTGACTGTTCCTCGCGAACAGATCCGCCTTAGTCCTCGGCTAGTCTGAACGAAGACCTATAGCATAAAGGGAGGGGTCCCTAAAAGAACTAAGGACTGGGACAAAAATGGGACACCTCCTAAACAGAGAAGTTGTTGCAGAACACAAAAAGACAAACAGACAAAAAGGTACTAAAGGTCCCAGAAGGACCAAGCGAACTGACAGAGAAAGGCACCAAGTCCAGCACAGGCAAAAGGGCGGAGCTGGAATATAAAGGCAGATGGTCATGTGACAGCAAAACACAAGATGGAAAAAACAAACAGGAGGGTTCTAACAGTGCCCCCTCTTTTATGAGGATCCTCCGGATCCTCCAGGCTCAAGCCTATCCGGAAACTTCTTGTGGAAAGCTTTAACAAGCCTAGGAGCAGAGACATCATCCGTCCTTACCCAGGAGTTGTCTTCGGGATCGAAACCCTTCCAGGAGACAAGATACTGTAATCTCCCTCTATGCCATCTAGAATTCAAGATACGAGAAATTTCATATTCGCCGTCTTCCACCACAGGAGGAACTGTGACAGTGGCGTCCCTATCAGATACATCAGCCTTTTTCAACAAGGAAACATGAAACACAGGATTAATCTTCCAGGAAGTAGGGACATCCAACCTAACAGCAGACGGGTTAACAACCTGAAGCACTTTAAATGGACCCACAAACTTAGGACCCAGTTTTTTTTAGAGGGAATCCTCAACCGCAGGTTCTTTGAGGACAACCAAACCATGTCACCCACAGTAAACAGAACCTCCTTACGTTTCCTGTCAAAATACTTCTTGGACTTCTTGTTAGCCTCTTGAAGGTTGCAACGAACATTAGTCCAAACTCTCTCCAAATCACCGGAAAAATTCTCCTCCTCCGGCACCGCAGACCACAATTTGGAGAACGAACCAAAAGATGGATGTCTCCCAGTACAACAAAAAAAAAAGAGAACACCCAGCAGAGGAGGATGTATGATTGTTAAGAGCAAATTCTGCGAGAGGCAGAAACTCAGACCACACCTCTTGATTGTCCGCCACAAAACAACGCAAAAACTGTTCAACATCCTGGTTCTTTCTTTCAGCCTGTCCATTAGACTCAGGATGATAACTAGTCGAAAATGGACTCCCAACCTGTCACAAAAAGCACGCCAAAAGCAAGCCACAAACTGAGGTTCTCTATCATAAACAATATCCGTGGGAACGCCATGGAGCTTGATAATCTCCTTAACAAACGCCTTAGCGAGTGTCTGGGCGCAGGGTGACAATGAATGCAACCAAATGACACATCTTACTAAAACGGCCCACGACCACCCAGATGACAGTAAAACCCTCGGACACAGGAAGATCAGTAATAAAATCCATTGTGAGATGCGTCCAAGGCGTACCAGGAACCTCCAGGGGGCAAAGCAACCCCGCAGCAGGAGTATGTGAAGCCTTTGACCTGGCACACACAGTACATTGACGCACCCACTTGATGACTTCCTTCTGCCATCCATGCCACCAAAAACTGCGACTGATAAGTCTCTTAGTCTCCGAAATTCCTGGATGACCTGACAACCGAGACTCCACAAACAAATCTCTCCTAAAGGCTCTAGGCATGAACAACCTCCCATGGGGAGTGTTAGAAAGAGCATCATCTTGAGCTTTCAGAATCCCATTCTCCAAAACGGAGTCCAATGCCGCCATCACAACTCCTTTCTGTAAAATGCTCTCCTCCTCCTCGGCACCGACCGCAGGAGAGAAGCTGCGAGATAAAGCATTGGCTTTAATATTCTTAGCACCAGGGATATAGGTAACAGAAAAATGAAACCGAGAAAAAGGAAGTGCCCACCTAGCTTGACGGGCATTCAAGCGCTTGGCAGCATCCAGATAGATCAAATTCTTATGAACTGTGAAAACCTGAAGAGGAAATCTAGCGCCTTTCAAAAAATGACGCCAATGTTCAAACACGAGTTTAATAGCCAGCAACTCCCGATTTCTAACATCATAATTCAGTTTGGTTTCTGAAAATTTTTTCGAAAAGAAGGCACAAGGATGTACTCCATCCTTGTTCTCCTGAGACAAAAGTGCTCCGACCCCCCACCGATGAAGCATCGACCTCGACCAAAAAAGGCTTGGTCTCATCAGGCTGCATAAGGATAGGGGCAGAACTGAACCTCTCTTTGAGATACTCAAACGCTTCAATGGCCTCAGTAGTCCACTGGGCCGTATTTGCACCTTTCCTGGTGAGATCGGTCAGAGGCTTAACAATTCTAGAAAAATTCTTAATGAATTTCTTGTAATAATTGGCAAAACCCAAAAATCTCCGTATAGATTTCAAACCAATAGGCCTAGGCCATTCCTGCACAGCCTGAACCTTCACCGAGTCCATCTCAAAGCCCTCGCTGGAGACAATGTAGCCCAAAAAACTAATTTTCTGCACAGCTGTAGCATCGGCGTCTCTGCCCCTTGCTAGGCAGAGACGCCGTCCCTCTCACCTCCCCGCTCCTGGCGCGGCGTCCTCTAGCGCTTCTCTCCCCGCTGCTTCCGGCACGCGCTCCTTCCCCGGCTGTGTGCTTAGGGCGCGCTCCCCCTCTCTTAAAGGGACCGTGCGCGCTGTCCTAAGGAGTCCCCGGCCAATTGCCGGAGGACCTTCCATATATAAGGCACCTCCTCCAAAATGGAGGTGCCCGAGCAAAGTTGTTTGCACTGTGTCTGATCTGTGCTTCAGCCCTCAGGTCCCGCTGCTAGCCTGACTTCTCATCCTGCCTGCCACCTGTTACCTGCCTGTTACCTGCCTTGGCTATCTGTCCGCTCACCTGGGAGCACCCGCCTGTTACCTGCCTCGTCTGTCTGCCCGCTCACCTGGGAGCGCCCACCTGTTACCTGCCAATTACCTGCCTCGTCTGTCTGCCGGCTCACCTGGGAGCGCCCACCAGTTACCTGCCAGTTACCCGCCTCGTCTGTCTGCCCGCTCACCTGGGAGCACCTGCCTGTTTCCTGCCACCCTGCCTGGAGACCCTGCCATCACTTGCTGTGACCACCTTCCTGGTAAACCTAAAGACTGCTACTTGCCCTGCTTTCTCGAACTGTGACCACCTGTCTGCTACCAGAGACTTCCGCCTGCTTGCCGTGTCCATCCGCCATACCGGTCAGTCCCAGCCATCTGACCCGTGGGAGCCACCTGCTCTCTTACAAGGTCGTCCCCAGAGTAGCACCTGGTCCCTCAGCCCGGATCCTCCCTGGTCACAGTGTCGTTTGCTGCCGTACGACCAGGGTCGGTTCGGGTGGATACTTAGTCACGCCTCTCTGGGTCCCTCCTTGCATCTCGGCACAGAGGTTCCACCACCCGGACCCGTAACAGTTGGCTCGGGCCATGGAACCCGGTGGCACCCAAGCTCCCTCGTTCTCTGACCTATACCAGGAAGTCTCCCGTCAGAGATCCCAGCAGGAGTCCATCCTGAACCACCTGCGGAATGTCAACTCCCACCTGGACACACTGACTGCTCCACCAGCAACCACCGCTAGTCGCACCCCGGCAGCGCCGCTGCCCACCAATACCATGGCATCCTGTCCCGGACCCCGGCTTTCTGCACCTCCTCATTTCGGAGGTGACCCCGCTCAAGCTCGGGGCTTCATAAACCAGTGCACCCTGCACTTTGAACTCTTGGCTCACCAGTTTATCTCCGACCGGGCCAAAGTGGAATTCATCATGTCCCATCTCACGGGGCAGGCACTGGCATGGCTTAACCCCCTGTGGGAGAGAGGGGACCCCCTGGTGTCCGACCTGTCGTCTTTCCTCACTGCTTTCCAGAGAGTCTTCGATGAACCGGGATGAAAGACCTCATCTCCCTCCTCTCTGCTATATCTCCGCCAAGGGTGTCTCGCCGTGGGCCAATATGCCATTCGGTTCCGCACCCTCGCTTCTGAGCTTGCCTGGGATAACGAGGCCCTGGTGTCCGTCTTCTGGGAGGGTCTTTCCAGTCGGATTAAAGATGAGCTCGCCAGTCGGGACATTCCTACCACCCTGGATGACCTGGTGTCGCTGGCTACCTGGATTGACATCCGGTTTCAAGAACGCACCAAAGAGACCACCCGTGAGAGAAGGTTTCCCCGCCTAGCTCCTACTTTCCAGAGACCTGTCTCCTCTTCTGTCACTCCCCGGGCGCACTCACCCAAGCCCATGCAGATCGACCAGACCAAGATGGTCAAATCTCGCCAAGAGTCACGCCGAGCCGAGGGGAGCTGTTTCTATTGTGGCAGTAAGGAGCACCTGATCCGTTCCTGCCCAGAGAGGCCAGGAAACTCCAGTGTCTAGGACCGCTCGGAGAGGTCGCCCTAGACAAAAGTAAGTCCTCTCCAACCCTGACTTTGTCTGTATCTATCTCCTGGGGAGAGAACCGTCACTTTGAACTCGCCCACCTGGATTCTGGATCCGCTGGAAACCTCATCTCCCAGTCCCTGGTTGAGAAATACCGTATTTCCCAACAAGTCTCTGGCTGAACCTTTGTCAGTCGCCTCCGTGGATGGAAGACTCCTTCTGGTGACCATCCTGCTCGTCACGTAACCCATAACCCTGCAGGTGGGAATGCTGCACTCTGAGGTAATCTCCTTCCATGTGTTGCCCGGACTCTCCCACTCCCTATTGCTAGGTCTACCTTGGCTCCAGACACATGAACCCGTGTTGAACTGGCATTCCGGTGAAGTACTCTGGTGGGGGCTGCTCTGCCATAAGACCTGCTTGGTTCCGGTTCGTCCGGTTCGTCCTCCACCTACCCCAGCTAATTTACCCGGTCTTCCGGCTCCTTACTGGCCCTATGCTGACGTCTTCGGTAAAAAGGAAGCAGAGACATTGCCACCTCATAGGCCATATGATTGCCCGATCGACCTGGTACCTGGCGCCACTCCACCTCGTGGGCGTATTTATCCGTTGTCTGCGGCTGAAACCCGAGCCATGTCTGTGTACATAGAGGAGAATCTGGCCAGGGGATTCATCCGGAAGTCTACTTCCCAGGCTGGAGCCGGATTCTTCTTTGTCAAAAAAAAGGATGGCTCGCTACGCCCCTGTATTGACTATAGAGGACTCAATCAGATCACGGTTAAAAATAAATACCCCCTTCCGCTCATCTCTGAGTTATTTGATCACCTTAAAGCTGTCAGGATCTTTTCCAAGCTGAATCTACGTGGAGCGTATAACCTGGTCCGTATCCGTCAAGGATATGAGTGGAAAACGGCATTTAATACCCGGGACGGACACGATGAGTACCGTGTGATGCCCTTCGGCCTCTGCAATGCTCCCGCCGTCTTCCAAGAACTGGTCAACGACATCTTCCGTGACCTTCTTTGCTCCTGCGTGGTGGTATACCTGGACGACATCTTGGTCTTCCCTCCGGATCTTCCCACACACCGGAGGGATGTTCGTCAGGTCCTGCTTAGGCTCAGGCAGTACCACCTCTATGCTAAATACAAGAAGTGCCTTTTTGAGCAGACCTCTCTTCCATTCCTGGGCTATGTTATCTCCCAGACAGGCTTGCGAATGGATCCCGAGAAGCTCTCTGCTGTCCTAAAGTGGCCCCGTCCGGAGGGCTTGAAGGCGATACAGCGATTCCTGGGCTTCGCTAATTACTATCGACTCTTCATTCCTCACTTCTCGTCTCGGACTGCTCCCATATCTGCGCTCACCCGTAAGGGAGTAAATCCCAAGGTATGGCCACCAGAAGCTGAGGAGGCCTTCCTTTCCCTGAAGCAAGCCTTCTCCTCTGCCCCTGTGCTGCACCGTCCGGACTGCAACAAACAGTTCTACCTGGAGGTTGATGCTTCCTCCTCTGGAGCCAGAGCGGTGCTCACCCAAAAGTCTTCATCCGGGAGAATGGTAACCTGCAGCTTTTTCTCCAAAATCTTCTCCTCTGAGCGCAATTATTCCATAGGAGACCGAGAACTTCTGGCCGTCAAATTGGCGCTAGAAGAGTGGCGCTATCTGCTTGAAGGGGCTCTATACCCGGTGATCATCTACACGGATCACAAAAATCTAGCATATCTCCAAAATGCCCAGAGACTTAATCCACATCAGGCCCGGTGGTCTTTGTTTTTTGCCCGCTTCGATTTCATCCTTCATTTCCGCCCGGCGGACAAGAATGTCAAAGCTGATGCCTTGTCCCGATCCTTCTTGTCTTCCGACCAAGAGGAGGAGCCTATGCACATTATCGACCCCTCCAAGGTGATGAATGTGGCCCCCTTGGATTTGGCTCATCTTCCACCCGGCAAGACATTCGTGGCGGCTCCTGACGGTGAGAAGGTTCTTCGCTGGGGTCATTCTTCTAAACTAGCTGGCCATGCCGGCCAAAAGAAGACCTTCCTACTCATTTCCCGGCATTACTGGTGGTCTACCCTGCGTAAGGATGTGGTAGACTTCGTCTCTGCCTGTTCATCTTGTGGCTGCAACAAAGTTCCCAGACGCTTACCAGCTGGTCATCTCCTGCCGCTTCCCATACCTGTTGCGCCGTGGCAACTCATCGCTATGGACTTCATTACCGATCTCCCTGTTTCTGCCGGGTGTACTGTCATTTGGGTGGTCGCGGACCGCTTTTCTAAAATGGCCCACTTCATTCCCCTGCCTGTTCTCCCGTCTGCACCTGAGCTGGCTAAGGACTTTATCCGCCATATCTTCCGTCTCCATGGCCTACCCCTCCACATCGTGATGGATCGAGGGGTTCAGTTCACCTCACGCTTCTGGAGAGCCACATGTAAACTGCTGGACGTCACCCTGGATTTCTCCTCCGCTTACCACCCTCAGTCCAATGGTCAAGTGGAGCGGATCAATCAGATCCTTACCAGCTATCTCCGGCACTTTGTTAATGCCCACCATTCTGATTGGGTGGACCTCCTTCCTTGGGCCGAATTCTCTTATAATAACCACGAGAGCGAATCCTCTTCCAAGTCCCCGTTCTTTATTGTCTATGGCCAGCACCCCCGGATTCCGTTTCCCGTCTCCGCCTCTGTGGACAACCCTGCCGCGCAGTCTCTTGTCAGCGAGTTTTCTACCATTTGGGAGAGTACTAGGTCCGCTCTTCTTCAGTCCTCCGAGCAGATGAAGAGATATGCTGATAAGAGACGTCTGGATCCGCCTCAATTCCGTCCGGGAGACAAGGTTTGGCTCTCCTCCAAACATGTACGGCTCAAGATACCCTCTTACAAGTTAGGTCCCCGCTTCATCGGCCCTTTTGAAATCCTCAGGCAAATTTATCCAGTGGCCTACAAATTAAAACTCCCGGCCACCTTACGGATTCCCAACTCCTTCCACGTATCTCTCCTCAAACCCGTTGTCTTTAACTCTTTTTCCAACAATCCAGGTACTCCCCCTGCTCCGGTTTCCGCTGAAGACGTCTTTGAGGTAGAGAGTATTCTGGCCACCAAGATGGTAAGAGGAAAGACCTTTTTTTCTGGTAGATTGGAAGGGGTTTGGTCCTGAGGAGAGAACTTGGGAACCCAGGGAGAACATCAATGCCCCGCTTCTCCTTGAAAAATTTCTTTCTGGCCTGAAAAAGAGGGGGCCTAAGGGGGGGGGGTACTGTAGCATCGGCGTCTCTGCCCCTTGCTAGGCAGAGACGCCGTCCCTCTCACCTCCCCGCTCCTGGCGCGGCGTCCTCTAGCGCTTCTCTCCCCGCTGCTTCCGGCACGCGCTCCTTCCCCGGCTGTGCGCTTAGGGCGCGCGCGCTCCCCCTCTCTTAAAGGGACCACGCGCGCCGTCCTATGGAGTCCCCAGCCAATTGCCGGAGGACCTCCCATATATAAGGCACCTCCTCCAAAATGGAGGTGCCCGAGCAAAGTTGTTTGCACTGTGTCTGATCTGTGCTTCAGCCCTCAGGTCCCGCTGCTAGCCTGACTTCTCGTCCTGCCTGCCACCTGTTACCTGCCTGTTACCTTCCTTGGCTATCTGTCCGCTCACCTGGGAGCACCCGCCTGTTACCTGCCTCGTCTGTCTGCCCGCTCACCTGGGAGCGCCCACCTGTTACCTGCCAATTACCTGCCTCGTCTGTCTGCCGGCTCACCTGGGAGCGCCCACCAGTTACCTGCCAGTTACCCGCCTCGTCTGTCTCCCCACTTACCTGGGAGCACCTGCCTGTTTCCTGCCACCCTGCCTGAAGACCCTGCCGTCACTTGCTGTGACCACCTTCCTGGTAAACCTAAAGACTGCTACTTGCCCTGCTTTCTCGAACTGTGACCACCTGTCTGCTACCAGAGACTTCCGCCTGCTTGCCGTGTCCATCCGCCATACCGGTCAGTCCCAGCCATCTGACCCGTGGGAGCCACCTGCTCTCTTACAAGGTCGTCCCCAGAGTAGCACCTGGTCCCTCAGCCCGGATCCTCCCTGGTCATGGTGTCGTTTGCTGCCGTACGACCAGGGTCAGTTCGGGTGGATACTTAGTTACGCCCCTCTAGGTCCCTCCTTGCATCTCGGCACAGAGGTTCCACCACCCGGACCCGTAACAACAGCGAACTCACATTTCTCCAGCTTAGCAAAGAGTGAATTATCACTCAATAACTGCGAAACTTCACGTACACTCTGCAAATGGGACTCTAAATCTGGTGAATAAATCAAAATGTCATCCAAATACACAACAACATTCTTACCAATCAGGTCTCAGAATGTCATTAATAAGGTTCTGAAAAAAATGCAGGTGCATTGGTAAGACCAAAAGGCATCACCAGATTCTCAAAATGACCTACCGGAGTGTTAAAAGCAGTTTTCCATTAATCACCCTCCTTCACTCGTAATAAATTGTATGCCCCCCGGAGATCAATTTTAGAGAACCACTTGGCCCCCACCAACTGGTTAAACAAGTCAGGAATTAACGGCAATGAGTAGGAATTGCGTACAGTAATATTAATTTCACGAAAATCCAGACATGAATGTAAACCCCCGTCCTTTTTTTTAACAAAGAAAAATCCAACTGCCACAGGCAACTTAGAAGGTCTAATGTGACAGGCTAGTCTGTATGTACTCCTCCAAAACCTTTCAGGGATAGTCAGATTAAACAAGCGACTCTTGGGAAGAGTAGATCCAGGAACAAACTCAATGGCGCAATCATAATCCTTATGAGGAGGTAAAAATTGCGACTCCTCCTCTGAAAAAAAACTCCAAAAATCTAGAATAGGTACAGGTAATTCCCCTTTTTCCACAGCCGCAATGCGACCATTACAACATTTATCATAGCACTTCGGACTCCAAGACTTAATTACATTAGTAGACCAGTCCAGTAAAGGATTGTGCAGTTTGAACCAAGGCAAACCTAAAACGACCGGAGAGGGTAAATTATCTAATACAACCTAGTCCAAAATTTCTTGGTGAACTCCATTGATAGTGAGGGGAAATGCAGCAACCTTGTGAGTAATACATTTCAAGGGAGTGTTATCAATTGCAATCACAGAAATAGGTGATGACAAAGGTTTAGATTTCAACTTAAGTTTATCCAAAAACCCTTTATCAATCACATTAAGTGTTGAACCACAATCCACGAATACCTGAAATTCAATCAAATATTTTCCTGCAAAGTAGTAGTCCCAGAAAGAAATACTCCTGCAGAGCGTAAACAAGCTATACGGGCATAACTGACTTTTTTTTTTCTTTACTTAAATGAAGCTCACAATACTTAATCAAATAGTCAGCTTTACCACAAAAAAGACACAATCCCTCAGTGAACCTCTGGTCTCTTTCCTGAGAGGAGAGCGACTTCACCCCCACCTCCATTGGTTCTCCGCCGTCAGAGTAGATTTTCTGGGGACTAGAACCTGAGATTACAGGAGTTTTAACCTCATTCATGCTGGACCTCAGTCTCCTGTCCAGACGAACAGCTAACTGCATGGCATCCTGCAGAGTCTCAGGTGCGGGGAATGCAATTAGCAGATCCTTAACCCTTTCACTCAGACCAGCAAGAAATAAACATTTCAGAGCAGGATCATTCCATTTAACTTCTGAAGCCCATCTCCTGAAGTGTGTGCAATAATTTTCAACATCACCTGACCCCTGATTCAAACGCCTGAGTTCTGCCTCAGCAGATGAGATTCTATCAGGATCATCATATTATAGCCCCATAGCAGAAAAAAATTCTTCTACAGACCTTAAACACGGATTAGGTTGGAGAGAAAAGGCCCACCCCTGTGGTTCATTGCGCAAAAGTGACATAAAACCAATACGCTGTGATTCATTCCCAGAGGACCTTGGTCTCAAACGAAAATATAATAAACAAGCATTTTTAAAGGAAAAAAAATCTTGCTGTTTACCATAAAAAACATCAGGCAGTCCTACCTTTGGTTCCACAAAATGCGCTCCAGAACAGCTACTCACGTGTTGCTGTAGCTCGGCCACCACCAGAGACAATCCCTGCAAGCGTTTAGCCAAATTCTGGACGGAAACCATACTGATCCCCGAATTTCTTTCCTTTTAGTTTTTTAGCTGGACTTACTGTTATGATCTGCAACAAGTACTAAGGAAAGATAGGGGAAAGCTGTCCCTACAGTAAGACTAAGCTGAATCCCTACAATGTAGCGGGCTGACTATTCCTAGCGAACAGACCCGCCTTAGTCCTTGGCTAGTCTGAACGAAGACCTATAGCATAAAGGGAGGGGTCCCTAAAAGAACTAAGGACTGGGACAAAAATGGGACATCTCCTAAACAGAGAAGTTGTTGCAGAACACAAAAAGACAAAAAGGTACTAGAGGTCCAAGAAGGACCAAGCGAACTGACAGAGAAAGGCACCAAAGCACCTGGTTAGAGAAACAGTCAAACACTGAAGTCCAGCACAGCCAAACGGGCGGAGCTGGAATATAATAGCAGATGGTCACATGACCGCAAAACACAAGATGGTAAAAACAAACAGGAGGGTTCTAACAGTGGGAAGACACCAGCGATGCTGGAGTCCAGAACAGCGACAGCAGGTGTGAAGTGAGGTGAGTATTTGATTTTTTTTTTTAATGTATGGAGGCATGGGGCATTATAAGGGAGTGGGTGTGTGTGACATCCTGCATGGGGCATTACAAGGGGGGGGGAGTGACATCCTGCATGGGGCATTAAAAGGGGAGGGGGTAGTGACATCCTGCATAGGGCATTAAAAGGGGGGGGGGGAGTGCCATCCTGCATTGGGCATTATAAGGGGGGGAAGTGACATCCTGCATGGGGCATTATAAGGGGGGGAAAGTGACATTCTGCATGGGGCATTATAAGGGAGGGGGGGGCGACATCCTGCATGGGGCATTAAAAGGGGGGTAAGTGACATCCTGCACGGGGCATTATATGGGGGGAAGTGACATCCTGCATAGGGCATTATAAGGGAGAGGGGTGTGACATCCTGCATGGGGAATTATATGGGGGGGGTGACATCCTGCATGGGGCATTAAAAGGGGGGGTGGCATAATGCATGGGGCATTATAAATGGGATGACACCCTGCATGGGGCATTATAAGGGGGGGGTGACATCCTGCATGGGGCATTATAAGGGGAGTGACATAATGCATGGGGCATTATAAGAGGGGGTGACATCCTGCATGGGCCATTATATGGGGAGAACACCCTGCATGGGCCATTATAAGGGGGGGGGGGGACAGCCTGCATGGGGCATTATGTGGGTGGAACAGCCTGCATGAAGCATTATGTGGGAGGAAGAACCTGCATGGAGCATTATGTGTGGGCACATCCTGCATGGAGCGTTATATGGGGGCCAGTATTCCATATGGAGCGTTATAAGTGGGGCCAGTATCCTGCATGGAGCGCTATATGGGGGCCAGTATCCTGTATGGAGTGTTATATGGGGGCCAGTGTCCTGTATGGAGCATTTTATGGGGGCCGGTATTCTGTATGGAGCGATTCACCGGTTTCTGAGGTATTGTGGAATTTACAATAGATATCGGTCATGTAATGTAAGAAGGGAAATCTTTGGCCTTGTACTACATATATACACTGCTAAAAAAATAAAGGGAACACTTAAACAACAGAATATAACTCCAAGTGAATCAAAATTCTGTGAAATCAAACTGTCCACTTAGGAAGCAACACTGATTGACAATCAATTTCACATGCTGTTGTGCAAATGGAATAGACAATAGATGGAAATTATTGGCAATTATCAAGACACACTCAATAAAGGAATGGTTCTGCAGGTGGGGACCACATCTCAGTACCAATGCTTTCTGGCTGATGTTTTGGTCACTTTTGAATGTTGGTTGTGCTTTCACACTCGTGGTAGCATGAGATGGACTCTACAACCCACAGAAGTTGCTCAGGTAGTGCAGCTCATCCAGGATAGCACATCAATGCGAGCTGTGGCAAGAAGGTTTGCTGTGTCTGTCAGCGTAGTGTCCAGAGGCTGGAGGCACTACCAGGAGACAGGCCAGTACACCAGGAGACGTGGAGGGGGCCGTAGGAGGGTAACAACACAGCAGCCGGACCGCTACCTCCGCCTTTGTGCAAGGAGGAGCACTGCCAGAGCCCTGCAAAATGACCTCCAGCAGGCCACAAATGTGCATGTGTCTGCACAAACGGTTAGAAACCGACTCCATGAGGGTGGTATGAGGGCCCGAAGTCCACAGATGGGGGTTGTGCTCACAGCCCAACACCATGCAGGACGCTTGGCATTTGCCACAGAACACCAGGATTGGCAAAGTTGCCACTGGCGCCCTGTGCTCTTCACAGATGAAAGCAGGTTCGCACTGAGCACATGTGACAGAAGTGACAGAGTCTTGAGACGCCGTGGAGAGCGATCTGCTGCCTGCAACATCCTTCAGCATGACCGGTTTGGCAGTGGGTCAGTAATGGTGTGGGATGGCATTTCTTTGGAGGGCCGCACAGCCCTCCATGTGCTCGCCAGAGGTAGCCTGACTGCCATTAGGTATCGAGGTGAGATCCTCAGACCCCTTGTGAGACCATATGCTGGTGCGGTTGGCCCTCGGTTCCTCCTAATGCAGGATAATGCCAGACCTCATGTGGCTGGAGTGAGTCAGCAGTTCCTGCAAAATGAAGGCATTGAAGCTATGGACTGGCCCGCCCGTTCCCCAGACCTGAATCTGATTGAGTACATCTGGGACAACATGTCTCACTCCATCCACCACAGACTGTCCAGGAGTTGGCGGATGCTTTAGTCCAGGTCTGGGAGGAGATCCCACAGGAGACCATCCACAACCTCATCAGGAGCATGCCCAGGCGTTGTAGGGAGGTCATACATGCACGTGGAGGCCACACACAATACAGAGCCTCCTTTTGACTTGTTTTAAGGACATTACATCAAAGTTAGATCAGACTGTAGTGCGTTTTTCAACATTCCAATTTTGGGGGTGATTCCAAATCCAGGCCTCCATTGGTTAATAAATTTGATTTCCATTGATGATTTTTGTGTGATTTTGTTGTTAGCACATTCAACTTTGTACAGAACAAAGTATTCAATGAGAATATTTAATTCATTCAGATCTAGGATGTGTTATTTGTATTTGAGTGTTCCCTTTATTTTTTTGAGCAGTGTATATATATATATATATATATATATATATATATATATATATACACTGCTTGCAGAATTATTAGGCAAATGAGTATTTTGATCACATGATACTTTTCATACATGTGGTCCTACTCCAAGCTGCATAGGCTTGAGAGCCAACTACCAATTAAGTAAATCTGGTGATGTGCATCTCTGTAATGAGGAGGGGTGTTGACTAATGACATCAACACCCTATATAAGGTGTGCTTAATTATTAGGCAACTTCCTTTCCTTTGGCAAAATGGGTCAGAAGAGAGATTTGACGGGCTCTGAAAAGTCCAAAATTGTGAGAGGTCTTGCAGAGGGATGCAGCAGTCTTGAAATTTCCAAACTTTTGAAGCGTGATCACCAAACAATCAAGCGTTTCATGGCAAATAGCTAACAGGGTCGCAAGAAGCGTGTTGGCCAAAAAAGGCGCAAAATAACTGCCCATGAATTGAGGAAATTCAAGCGTGTAGCTGCCATGATGCCATTCGACACCAGTTTTGCCATATTTCAGAGCTGCAACGTTACTGGAATATCAAAAAGCACAAGGTGTGCGATACTCAGGGACATGGCCAAGGTAAGGAAGGCTGAAAAACGACCACCTTTGAACAAGAAACATAAGATAAAACGTCAAGAATGGGCCAAGAAATATCTTAAGACTGATTTTTCAAAGGTTTTATGTACTGATGAAATGAGAGTGACTTTTGATGGGCCAGATGGATGGGCCAGAGGCTGGATCAGTAAAGGGCAGAGAGCTCTACTCCAACTCAGACGCCAGCAAGGTGGAGGTGGGGTACTGGTATGGGCTGGTATCATCAAAGATGAACTTGTGGGACCTTTTCGGGTTGAGGATGGAGTGAAGCTCAACTCCCAGACCTACTGCCAGTTTCTGGAAGACAACTTCTTCAAGCAGTGGTAAAGGAAGAAGTCGGTATCGTTC
Organism: Phyllobates terribilis; assembly: GCF_046119375.1. Lineage (NCBI taxonomy): Eukaryota > Metazoa > Chordata > Amphibia > Anura > Dendrobatidae > Phyllobates > Phyllobates terribilis. The sequence goes on along the minus strand of NW_027362763.1, from coordinate 420,478,610 downwards.
AAAAAAAACATGATTTTCATGCAGGACAATGCTCCATCACATGCATCCAACTACTCCACAGCATGGCTGGCCAGTAAAGGTCTAAAAGAAGAAAAAATAATGGCATGGCCCCCTTGTTCACCTGATTTGAACCCCATAGAGAACCTGTGGTCCATCATAAAATGTGAGATCTACAGGGAGGGAAAACAGTACACCACTCCGAACAATGTTTGGGAGGCTGTGGTGGCTGCTGCACACAATGTTGATCGAAAACAGATCAAGCAACTGACAGAATCTATGGTTGAAAGGCTGTTGTGTGTCACCATTAAGAAAGGTGGCTATATTGATCACCAATTTTTTTGGTTTTTGTTTTTGCATGTCAGAAATTATTTCTAAATTTTGTGCACTGATATTGGTTTACCTGGAGAAAATAAACAAGTGAGATGGGATTATATTTGGTTTTTATTAAGTTGCCTAATAATTCTGCATAGTAATAGTTACCTGCACAAACAGATATCCTCCTAAGATAGCCAAATCTAAAAAAAAACCACTCCAACTTCCAAAAATATTAAGCTTGGATATCTATGAGTCTTTAGGGTTGATTGAGAACATAGTTGTTGATCAATAATAAAAATAATACTCTAAAATACAACTTGCCTAATAATTCTGCACACAGTGTATATATATATATATATATATATATATATATATATATATATATATATATCTGGGGTATCTGTGCATCATGAATCGTGGTATGTGTAAAGGTCCCACTGAGACTCTTTCGCCCAGGGCCCACAAAGACCTGGAGCCGGCCCTGCAGTCTGGCGTGTGATCCCACAGGGTCCGTCTTTTTATTAGGCGTGCATAAAAGTGCTGTCGGCCACAGTTTTGTGCACTTCTGAAACCGCTGAACAGAAGCCAGATGGAGTCCAGAGTAACTCTGCTGCTTCATTATAGTGAATGGATCGCTTGGGGATTTCATCTGAATTACGTCACTTGGAGATTTAGATGGAAATCCCAATATAAGTGCTCTACATAGAGCGCAGGATAAACGTGATTCAAAATGTTATGTAAAATTTTCTCAATAAAACCTTCAACTCCATTCACAAAAAAAGCAAGTCCCCACTCAGGTCCGTCATCTGTTAACAATAATATAGGGGCTTCCACATTACTGGTAGCACAAAGGCTCTGGATAAACAAAATGGCTCCTGGTCCTCCAAAAGAAATCCAACAAATTCTGCGCTCCCAAATCCAAATGTCCCCTTCCCTTCTGAGCTCCAGTGTGTGTCTAAACCGCAGTTAGCGTCCACATGTTTGGCATTTCTGTAGCGATGAGAGCCTGCCTAATTTACAGGTGCATGTCGACAGAAGCATGAGCTCAGCATAATGTACTGGTAACCACAATATACTGGTCACTACAACAGCAGTTTGCAATCTTCACTTAGCAACATCCACTGCTGCTTGTTTGTGGAAAACACCCATGGAGTCAAAGTCGTCACTACACCTGTAGATAAATTCACAAAGGGGTATAATTTCCAAAATGGGGTCACCTGAGGGGGGATTCTGCTCTTCTAGCACGTAGGGGCTCTGTATATGGAGTAGGCAAAGTATTCTTGGAAAATTTGCGCTCCAGGAGGCAAATAGCGCTCCATCCCTCCCGAGTCATATGAGGTATTTCACATATGAGGTATTTCTAAATTCAGCAGAAATTGTGGGACAAATTTTGGTGCCATTTTTACCTATTTCCCAGTGTGAAAATGTAAAATCTGTGGCAGAAACAAAATTTCCGTGTTAAAAATGTAATTATTTTTTCTTCACTGCCCAATGGAATAAAATTACGTGAGCCACCTGTGGTGTCAATATGATCCCTGCACACCTAGATGAACTAATTAAAAGATGTAGTTTGTAAAATTGGGTCACTTATGGGGGGTTCAGCTGCTCTGGCACCTCAGGGGCTCTACCATAGTGACATGGCACCCTCAAACCAGTCCAGCAAAATCTGAACTCTAATATGGCGCTTCTTCCCTTCTGAGGTTTGCACTATGCCTCAAAAGTAGTTTTCGACCTTATATGGGGTATCTGCATACTCAAGAGAAATTGCAAAAAAAAATTGGGGGTCAATTTTCTTCTGTTATTCTTGTGAAAATGCAAAATTTTCTGTTAAAAAACATTCTTGCGGGAATTTTTTTTTATTTTCACTGTTCAATGTTGTAAACTTCTGTGAAGCACCTGAGGGTTCAAGGTGCTCACCACACATCTAGATAAGTTCCCTAAGGGGTCCAGTTTAAAAAATGGTTTCACTTGTGGGGGGTTTCCACTGTTTAGGCACATCACGGGATCTCCAAACGCAACATGGCATCCACTAAAATTTTACATTCAAAAAGTCAAATGGAGCTCCTTCCCTTCAAAACCCCGCCGTGCGCCCAAACAGTGGTTTTCTCCCACATATGGGGTATCGGCTTACTCAGGAGAAATTGCACAACAAATTTTGGGGTCCATTTTTTCCTGTGACCCTTGCAAAAAAAAAAATTGGGGTCTAAAGTAACATTTTTGTGAAAAAAGTTAAAGGTTAATTTTTTTCTTCCACATTCCAAAAACTCCTGTGAAGCATCTGAAGGGTTAATAAACTTCTTGAATGTGGTTTTGAGCACCTTGAGGGGTGCAGTTTTTAGAATGGTGTCACTTTTGCTTATCTTATTTTCTGCCATAAAGGCCCCTCAAAGTCACTTCAAATGTTATGCGGTCCCTAAAAAAATGGTTTTGTAAATTTTGTTGGAAAAATGAGAAATCGCTGGTCAACTTTTAACCCTTATAACTTCCTAACAAAAAAAATTTTTGGTTCCAAAATTGTGCTGATGTAAAGTAGACATGTGGGAAATGTTATTTATTAACTATTTTTGGTTACATGACTCTGATTTAAGGGCATAAAGATGAAAATTTTGAAAATTGCAAAATTTAAAAAATTTTCGCCAAATTTCTGATTTGTTCACAAATAAACGTAAGTCATAGCAAATAAATTTTACCACTATCATGAAGTACAATATGTCAGGAAAAAACAGTCTCAAAATCACCGGGACCCGTTGAAGCGTTCCAGAGTAATTACCTCAAAGTAACAGTGGTCAGAATTCAAAAAACTGGCCTGGTCAGGAAGGTGAAAACAGGCTTTGGGGTGAAGGGGTTAAACTAACTTTATCCTCTTGGGTAGAAAAATAGCTGGATCATCAACCACTATAACCGAATCAAACTGCAGTCCCATAACATCTCGTATATTTCAGAGGGAGCCATCAGGAAAGTAGAATATTATTTGCAAACAGAGAAACCTTGAATTGCTTGTTACTCACCACGCAATAGTTCTATTTAAATGCAGCTGTCACGGATTGACAGTGGCATTAAAATGGTTAAACAAAATGCTTCAAACCATAGTAATTGCATTCTTTATGCTCTTATAATACACACATGGTAATAGGAGCAAAACTTCTGTTTATAGGGTCAGTACTCGTTAGTCAATTAGTGGCTAATTTGTTTAATTGAAGATTTCATATTTCCTACTTGTGTAAATGAATAGAAATACTCTTATGATTGTGGTGCTGGGGGATTAAGGCAAAACAGATTCATTTTATTTTAACTCCATGCTTCAGCAAATAAACAGGCACTTCCTTAACTCATTATTATACAGCTCTACCACAGACCATTATGAACTTCATATAGCACCTTTTCTTCTACTTGCTCATAGGCACCATTTTATTTATTTCATTGCAGTGGTTAGCACTGCAGCTTTGCAGCGCTGGGGTCCTGGGTTCAAATCCCACCAAGGACGTCTGCAAGGAGTTTGTATGTTCTGCCCGTGTTTGCGTGGGTTTCCTCCGGGTTCTTTGGTTTCCTTCCACACTCCAAAGACATTGTGATAAGGAATCTGGATTGTGAGCCCCAATGGGGACAGTGTTCATAATGTCTGTAAAGTGTTGTGTTATATAAGCAGGTAAAATAAATAATTTTACAAGTAGGGTTGCCAACTTGATTTTTTTCTATTTATGGATAGCTAATCCAAAAAAATACAGAGTTAATATTTTTTATGGACATATTGAAAAACCATTGTTAAAAGATGATACAGTCATATAAACATGTAGCAGTTTCTTAAGCTTCAAAAAAAATCACAGATGTATTACATTTTTTTTTACAGTCTAGGAATTCTGGATGGTTGGCAACCCTGCTTGCAAGGATTTAAAAATCTATTTACAAAGGATATAAGATACAAAAAAAATACAACACAAGGCTGCTTTATTTTGATAGCAGTGTTACATTCAGAATAAAGAAACTATGCATTGATCGTACCCAAAGTTTATTTATTATAAAGGATATTTACAGTGCAATATATTTTTTTTATACATATTTCAATTAAAACACCAAGCACAAAAGATATTTGAAACTGTATATTATCCTGAAGAAAGTATAGGCAAAAGGGTCTCAACTTAATTCATCCTTTTTTTGATGATCATTGTGCATAGTAAATGGTAACAAAGATATACAAACATTTCTAACAGCAGCTGATCAGGAATGGTTCTATGAGAACAGTTACTCTGTAAACACAAAGATTTCTTCTTTGGTAAAGCCAAGATCTTCTAGGAACCTGCAAAAAAAAAAAAAAAATTTGCTAAAGAAATTTTGCAATTTTGACTGTTTTAAAACTGAAACCCTAAATATCTATATTTCGGCGGAGAAAAATTGTTTCAAACCACTCAAAGTCTTGGATATCAACATTTCACACATTCTTAAACATCCAAGCTAGGTTTTCATATTGGTTATCTTCCGTGGAGTTGTGCAGGTATATGCCTATGGTTATATATCAAATTATCCAATAGTGGGTACATAGCTCAGTGCACAATGACAGCCCTAGTGTAAATATAATGAAAATCAATCTGTACCACAGGTTAGCAGTGTAACATATCATACATACACATGTATATACATACATACATACACACAAACAGCGTACATATCATTGAATACACATTGCACAATAATCCAAATGGTAAATAGTGCAAGCAATCACCTGGGGCTCCTGACAAAGGCTTTGCCGAAACGCGTATCGGGGTGGACGCACATCCATTCAGGAGCCCTGGTATATGTGGTGATGTTTATCCCCAGATGATTGCCTATGGATAATTTGATATATATCATAAGCATATACCTGTATGTGATGTGCATCCATGCTCTCCATGTGTGTATATACCCTCCCTCCCACTAGTCCTGACCTTTCAATAAACTTTTGTACTTTGATCATTATTTGAAGACATGATATAATTTTTTTCTGTCTTGTTTTTGTTTATTCAGCTATTTAACGATTTGCCCTGACATGTTTAACCGCTTTTCGATCTATGACGTATAGGTACGTCATAGGTCGCCTACCACTTTTTGGTGCAGAGCCCGCACCTTTTCAGGCACATAACAGCTGATTGCATCATCTGACATGTGGCCCTAACAACAGCGGGTAGAATCATGATCCACCCGCAGCTGTCAACATGTTAAATGCCGCTGTCAATCTCTGAGAGCGGCATTTAACATGATCCCACCGGAAGCGTGTCTTAAGACCCGCAGGCCCGTCACATGATTGTGGGCTGACGATGGGTTGGCATGACAACACGGGGTCTGCAGGAGACCCCTGTGGTTGTCATTGCCTAACTGCTATGAGCGCCATAGTCTCCCATGGAGACTATTGAAGCCAGTGAAAAGTAAAAAAAAGTTTATAAAAATATAAAAAAATATAAAAGTTCAAATCACTCCCCTTTTGCCCCATTCAAAATAAAACAATAAAAAAAAACAGAAATACACACACTTGGTATCGCCGCATTGAGAATCACCCGATCTATAAATATATAAAAAGAATTGATCCGATCGGTAAACGGCAAAACGAGAAAAAAAAATCAAAATGCTAGAATTATGTTTTTTTTGGTCACTGTAACATTGCAATAATGGGCGATCAACACATCGTATCAATCCCAAAATGGTATCAATAAAGACATCAGCACAGCATGTAAAAAAATAAGCCCTCACCCAGCTCCAGATCCTGAAAAATGGAGACGCAACGGGTCTTGGAAAATGGCGCCATGTTTTTTTTTGTTTTTGTTTTTTTTTTTTTACAAACTTTGGAATTTTTTTTCACCACTTAATTAAAAATGAACCTATTCATTTGGTAACAAAACAGTAAAGGAATAGTCAGCTCACCCACTTTAGAAGTTCTACGCACGGAAGCCAGCAGTGCCGCAGGAGAGTAAGCCAAAAGAGAAAAATCCAGTATTCCAAACTTCTTTAAAAAATTATTTGATTTTAATGAATGTTCACATTAAAAATGAAAGTGAACGACTTTCTAGAGACAAATGTGAATAAACACTAGGAGAGTGTACTATAGACAAACGCGTTTCAGAAAGAATTCCTTATTCATTGTGTAGATACCATGTTTGGTATCTACGAACTTGTAATGACCTAAAGACTCATAATGGCAGGTCAGTGTTAGCATTTAGTGAACATGGTAAAAAACAAACAAAAAACAATTGTGGAATTGCACTTTCTTTTGCAATTTCACCGCATTTGGAATTTTTTTCCCCGTTTTCCAGGACACTATATGGTAAAACCAATGGTGTCGTTCAAAAGTACAACTTGTCTCGCAAAAAAAACAAGCCCTCACATGGCCATATTGACAGAAAAATAAAAAAAGTTATGGCTCTGGGAAGAAGGGGAGCAGAAAACACAAAAACCCAAGGTGGTAAAGGGGTTAATAAGTTTGATTCCATGATGTGCATGTTATATTTACTACCTGGTTTTTGATATATATATACTATAGACATGCTATATTTTCCCATGAGTAATCTTTGTTATAATGCCCCATAGTGATGTCTGATGTATTTTATAATTTAAAGTTTTTGCCTTGTTTTGAATTGCTTAAGAGGATATATAGAATAATGGAGAGGACTTTACAAGACAAGAGCATAGCTTGCTCTGGAGTACCTAGCACCTCTAATTATTGGTTCTGCCAAAGTTGCAGTTGATTTCAGTATGCTCTTATTCCCTGAATGTCCACAGATTGCAACATTCTACAGATCACCCAAGGTTCACAAAGGCTTTATCACACTCAAAGTGAGACCCATAGTCTTAGGCAGGGGCCCTCAAACTACGGCCCGCGGGCCACATGCGGCCCGCGGAGGATTTTTATCCGGCCCGCCGAGCTGTGGGCAGAGGAGAGCTGTGCCAGGGCCCGCCCTTCCCCCCGCTCGCTCAGGGCCCCGGCAGCCGGATACTTACCTCTCCCCGTGCCTCCGCAGATCCGCTGTCTTCCTGGTGCGCACTCCCTATGATGGGTCAGGTCAGAGGGTGCGGTGACATCTTTACACCGCGCCCTCCCCTGAGTCGTCACAGGCAGCGCAGAGCGGGGTGACGCTGGAGTACAGACCTGAGCAGCGGCAGCAGGTGAGGAGGAGGGAGGTGAGTATTGCATTTTTTTTTTTAATGTATGGAGGCATGGGACATAATATTAGGGGTGACATCCTGCATGGGGCATTATATGGGGGGGGTGACATGGTGCATGGGGCATTATATGGGGGGGGTGACATCCTGAATGGGGATAACGACAGGGGAGTGATATCCTGCATGGGGCATTATATGGGGGGGTGACATGCTGCATGGGGCATTATATGGGGGGGGGTGACAGCCTGCATGGGGCATTATCATGATGCATGGGGCATTATATGGGGGGGTGACATCCTGAAAGGGGCATTATAACGACAGGGGAGTGATATCCTGCGTGGCGCATTATATGGGGGGGGGTGACATCCTGAAAGGGGCATTATAACGACAGGGGAGTGATATCCTGCATGGGACATTATATGGGGGGGGAGTGACATCCTGCATGGGGCATTATATGGGGGGGTGACATCCTGCATGGGGCATTATATGGAGGAGTGACATGCTGCATGGGGTATTATATGGGGGGGTGACATCCTGAAAGGGGCATTATAACGACAGCGGAGTGATATCCTGCGTGGCGCATTATATGGGGGGGTGACATCCTGAATGGGGCATTATAACGACAGGGGAGTGACATCCTGCATGGGGCATTATATGGGGGAGTGACATGCTGCATGGGGCATTATATGGGGGGGTGACATCCTGAAAGGGGCATTATAACGACAGGGGAGTGATATCCTGCGTGGCGCATTATATGGGGGGGGTGACATCCTGAAAGGGACATTATAACGACAGGGGAGTGATATACTGCATGGGGCATTATATGGGGGGGGAGTGACATCCTGCATGGGGCATTATATGGGGGGGTGACATCCTGCATGGGGCATTATATGGGGGAGTGACATGCTGCATGGGGTATTATATGGGGGGGTGACATCCTGAAAGGGGCATTATAACAACAGGGGAGTGATATCCTGCGTGGCACACTATATGGGGGGGGTGACATCCTGAATGGGGCATTATAACGACAGGGGAGTGACATCCTGCATGGGGCATTATATGGGGGGGGGTGACATCCTGCATGGGGCATTATAAAGACAGGGGAGTGATATCTTGCATGGGGCATTATATGGTGGGAGAAGGGGACATCCTGCATGGGGCATTATATGGCGGGTGACATCCTGCATGGGGCATTATAAGGGTGGAACAGCCTGCATGGGGCATTATAAGGGGGAAATAGCCTGCCTATTGAGGACATATGCTGCCTATTGAGGACCTATGTTGCCTATTGGGGACATTTACCTGCCCATTGAGGACCTATGCTGCTTACTGGGGACATTTACCTGCCCATTGAGGACCTATGCTGCCTATTGGGGACATTTACCTCCCCATTGAGGGCCTATGCTGCCTATTGGGGACATTTACCTGCCTATTGGGGACCTATGCTGCCTACTGGGGATATTTACCTGCCTATTGGGGACATTTACCTGCCTATTGGGGACATTTACCTCCCCATTGAGGACCTATGCAGCCTATTGGGGACATTTACCTGCCTATTGGGGACATTTACCTGCCTATTGGGGACCTATGTTGCCTATTGGGGACATTTACCTGCCTATTGAAATACCGGTTTATCTAACTTTACTTGTTCTTCATTTTAAATATTGTATTTGTTCCTGTATTGTTTTTTTTACGTCAAAATAAGATATGTGCAGTATGCATAGGAATTTGTTCATAGTTTTTTTTAAAAAAACTATATTCCGGCCCTCCAATGGTCTGAGGGACCGTAAACTGGCCCCCTGTTTAAAAAGTTTGAGGACCCCTGGTCTTAGGCATAGACAATCTCTATAGGATTCTATGCTGACAAGACGTTGAGGCCCTAAAGTCTTATGATAAAAAAAAACACTGACCTATTAAAAATGTTGGAAGCAAGAAAAGACTGGCAAGCATCAATGTATTCCTCCATCCCACATGAGAAGAGTCTGGAGCTGTGAAACACGACAATGCCAGGCTGCATGTTGCTTGAGAAACTGTGAGCGGCCTCTATGATCTAAACATGCTACCAATGTATGAAGTGTCTCCGAACTTGTCTCCTATCGCACACATAGGACGTCATTTGTTGGCAATTGCAAAGAAAGCTGTCAACAGCAGATCTTCATGATTTGTATACCCAATACATTGAGCATGGCAGAATGTTCCTCAGACAACCATTAATAACCTCACTGGTAACATGCCAAGACGTGTAAGTGTGTTTATATCTGTGTGTGGCGCTCATACACGATACTGTATGAATCAACATCTTTATAAAATGTTGCTTCCATTTTTTCAACTCTTGCATATTATTAGCATGTTCTGCATATATTTGATCTAAAACTACATAAAAAAGCAAAAAATCGTAATACTGTTATTGCTAAAGCAGACAAAACCAAAATGTGGGTTATTTTACTACCGTCAAACTATTGTAGATGGATTGCAGTTGACTTTGTAGCCCTAGTCATAAGTGGAAATGGCGTGTGATCACAAAATAACAGCCATCTTCATCTCCAGTCATTACTAAATGTGTAACATAAGACACAACAGACAATATTTAGCAGGAGTGTATGACAGTACAACAGTATAGCAGAAGTGAGAACAGAGAGAATTTAATGTATGTGGCGTTGATGTGAGCTAGTTTGGCTATGAGGCATTGTGAATGCACCAGGGAATGTCAATACTATGCCCAAGAAAATATTTTCTCTTAGATGGAAGATTCTACAACTAGTTCTGGGACACCGCAATGGGCAGTCCAACACGTGAAATTTGCTACTGGTCTTGTAGTAGGTGACCATAGTATTTTCCAGATGACCTTGGACATATAAGAGAAAATGTGGAACTGCGTGCTATATATTTTTATATGAGTTTCCCTGACCCGGACATCCAAAAGGAAAGCCTACTTTTTTTGTTGGTTGCTTTGATCTCAAGGCTCACCTCGGGTACCTTTGAAACACAGGTGTACAGAAAACCAACTGTGACTACCTCTCTTCTACAACCGAGCAGTCACCATCCTGTCCTACTGGAAGAGATATTCAAAATGGCCAGTACATAAAAGCAAGGAGAGTGGAGATGGCAGTTGGTGATCATAAAGTTATATGAAAAACTGTACAGTTTGTTTGAGAACTTGTAGCAGAATGCCTGTGTCTGCCTTTAGGTCCTCCCTCCTCCATAGGATATAAAAGCACCAACTGTAATCTTCTCTCTCAGTAATTGGAAAGTCTGTCTTCCACGAATAAAGATTTTACCCTTTTAAAGAAGAAGGTTAATCCAGAATGAGAAAGAAGATATTTTTTCTCTAATAAGATACATTACAAAAGTGTTATACTGGCTATCATCACTTCTCATGGACAACTCACGGCTTGACAGGGGAGTCAAGAAGTCCGGGGTCAAATACCAAGAGTGTCAAAGTACCATAAGTTGTGGATGCAAGAAAGTGCCAATGATTCCGCGCTCCTCCGGGTCAAAACGAAGTGATGCAATACCCAGTGCTTGGTTAAGAATCCATTTATTTAGAGGCTAAAATAAGACGCGTTTCGTGGACGTCCTGTCCACTTCATCAGTGCATAGCTTGTGTCAGGTATAGCAAGGAGTGGACATATATATACAAAAAATGTGAAAAAAAACTGGCGCCAAAACAATGTGACCGTTAAGGCAGAAAAATCCAATCAATAAAAAGGCATAAATTTGAGTATCCATCAATGTATATATGCATCAGGAATAAAATATTGCTAGCATGATTAAAAATTAATTAAAAACAGATATAGTTCAATGCAAAAAAATATATAATAAATAATTTAAAAAATATTTTAAAAAATATATATATGTATAATTTCTGAAGCAGGAATTGAACCTGTTGTATTGCGATCAACTGGATCATGTTTAGATCCTAATCATGGTACAACCCTCTAAGCCACGGGTGCTCATGTACATTGTGATTGATCTTGTTCTGATAGGAAGTAATAAACGGATATTAGATGATATAACTAACTTATATGTACAAAGGCAGAGGGGCAAGAAAAAGGGGTAAACAGATCACAGTACGAAGTTGTCAGTCCAAAACGGAGCAGATAAAGACAAAGGGCTAGGCAAACAAAAAGCAAAAGGCAAGGTCCAAGGTCAGGTATCTAAAGATCAGAACAGCAGAAACTTAAAGCACATGGCACGCACTCGACAAATCAAAGCTACAATTGTCAATGGTCTGTGAATTGCCAGCCAGCTAAATAGCCAGGTGATCACTCTGAAAGGGTGACACCTGGAGGAACCCCAGCAGGCCCAGCCTAAATTTGCATGGGTACAGACAAGCACACCCCAGCCCGATTGGGCAGCTGGACTATCCCTAATTAGCATGATGATTGTGAGCACGCTCCAGTCACAATACTCACAGCCCAGTATGCCTCAGCCATCTATTGGGCGGCTGAGCTGTCACTCACTGCGTCCTAGCACCCTGGGTGCGGTGGATTCGTGACAGTACCCCCTCTTCTATGGGTAGCCACTGGACTTCCCAGTTTCCCGCTTGCTTGCTTGAGGGCGGGTTGATTAGTCCTTTATGAAATGTCCAGCGAAACCACAGTAGAGACAGAGTCTAAGATTGCGTCGACGTTTCCCCTTTACAGCATGAGAACTGGCAGCTCCAACTTCCATCAGCTATATCTCATGTAAATGGACATGCTCAGGGGGAATATAAAAAGCACCCTCCTGCTCACCACGCCTCTCACGAATTCTGTGATCCATCTGTATGGCCTGGGTCATAGCCTACTCCAAAGAACAAGGAGCATGAAGAGCCAGAGTGTCCTTAAGAGCTTCGGAAAGGTACAGACATCGCAGCCACTGCCGGCAGTGAAAAGCTATGAAAAGCATTTAGCAAGCTAGACATCTAACCCTGCACCTGTGACTGCGAAGATTCAAGGCTTCGCTGCTCTTTGGCCAGATCCTGAATCATTTGAGTCAGATTCGCCACCTGTTCACAAAGCATATGAATGGGATCCATACTGGAGAAACAATGTATATGGTCAGTCATAATGTGACGCTGGCTATCATCACTTCTCACGCACATGCTGTGAGACACGGGAGTCAAGAAGTCCAGGGTCAAATACCAAGAGTGTATGTCAAAAGCAGAGGGGCAAGACAAAAGAGAAAACGGGTCACAGTCCGAAGTCGGCAGTCCAAAACAGAGCAGATAGAGACAAATAGGTTAGGCAAAAGAATAGCAAAAGGCAAGGTCTGAGGTCAGAAAGCAAAAGATCAGAACAGCAGAACACTAAAGCACAAGGCACGCACTCGACCAAGTGCCCTGATTGGGCAGCTGGACTATCCCTTATCAGCATGAGGATAGTCAGCACGCTCCAGTCCTGATTGGGGGGCTGAGCTATCCTATTTACAGTACTAAACTCCTAAACTTATCTTCAAGTGCTCTAGGACTTCTATAACAGTGGGTTAACTGTAACCCCGCGGTCTCCTGCTATTACTGAGTGGCCCATTGTGTGCAGCACGCATGCGCAGGGAGAAGCGTCACAGAATCTCCATGTCCACCGCACTCATTGGAGCAAGGCCACATTTCAGAGACGGTACCGTGACGTCTGCGCAAGCGCTGGCGTCTGACGCCATTTCCGGTCACATGACCGGCAGGTCCTTTATCATGGAGCGCTGCTCCATACAATGTACCACACACCGCCAGGGTACGGATTGTGCCGGCTGCAGACACAGCAGCAAGCTGTTTACACCGATGGAGATGTAAGATAAGTTAATTTTATCACTATGCTTATGTACTTTTAAATTGGATTTCTTCTACCTTACCAACAGATCCATGCTCTCATTATAACTTTAATAATATTCTCTAAAGCAAAGTAGGGACCAGTACCTGGAAATCATTTTTCCTTCTATTAAGACTACTCCAAGGTAAAATAGAATTCTTCTCTATCTGCAGACATTGCTGGTGATGACACATACAAATGAAATAAGACACACTGTTTTGAATTCCCTATCACGCAGTTTTGCATGAACCATATATTGGATACCTGGGATAAGGAACGGTCCACTATATACAAAATTTACTTGGCACAGGGGTATGGCTCAATTTTCTTATATTGTATTAGATTAGGTCAAGGGAACCTTCTTGTATTGATATTGTCATAATTGAACTGGAACCCACTCGGCCAGGAGGAATCATAATTTTCACCTGAGACCTGCCCTATTCTCTTTGAGGTCCCAGTACCATCTTGCAAGTATAGGGAGACTCTTATGATCACCGGGATGCAGGACCTAACAGGTTCAAACACCTACTCCAAGCATCTTTCATACAACAGCCTACAGGCAGTTTCTTTCTACCTTTGAACTACTCTCTTTTAGATCATTGAGTGCTAGCTGACCTGATGAATTTATATTTATGTAGATCTGTTTACTGGAATGATCATTTGACATAAGTTCACAAATTATGTGCCAATATTGTAAATAACATATGAATTTTTGTATTTATTTTGTATTTATTTGGATTGTTTATTTATTTCTAGTGACACTGTGATCAAGGCCACGTAGTGGCTGAAACGTCAGCTTTTACTTTGTCATTGATTTCACATTGGAATAAATTTCACTTGAAGCAAAATTATTCAGTACCGTGTGCAGTGATTATTATCTTGCTATTTACAGTACTGACAGTCCAATACGCCCCTGCCATCTATTAGGCGGCTAAGCTGTCACTCTCTACATCCCTAGGACACAGTGGCAGATTTGTGACGAGCTTAGTTTCATGTGACCTGCTGATTTATAAAATTAAAATCACGGTTACTCTTTTTAACCTCTTAAGGACCAAGCCACTTTGTACGTTAATGACTGAGCCTCATTTTCCAAATCTGACCAGTGTCACTTTATGTGATAAATCTGGAACGCTTTAAAACATCCCAGTGGTTCTGAGAGATTGTTTTCTCGTGATATATTGCACTTCATATTAGTGGTTAATTTTGGTGGATATGAATTGCGCTTACTTATGAAAATATAAAAAATTAGACATTTTTTTTTTTAATTTCGCAATTTTCAAACTTTACATTTTTATGAATATCAGTAATAGGTTTACTTATCCCTGAATTCTTATTAGGACTCACTGGAAGGGATAATAATAGAACTTAACTTGTATTCTTAAAATAAAAACAACCTAATTGACATACAACATGGTGCAGTCATGTATTTCAATTCCTAGAGCGACAGAGAATTGACAAGACAAAATGAACAAAAAAAACAAACCAAAACTCCAAAATGTGATCTACTGTGGTCATAAAAACAAATAGTCTCTGTCTCGATGCGTTTTGTTGCTCTGATTAGAGCAACTCATCAGGAGACACAAAATTATAGATGATGGAAACTACAACTCTAAAAACATTGAAATATAGTGGATTCCAATCCTCTTATACAGTTATATGAAAAAGTTTGGGCACCCCTATTAATCTTAAGCTTAATGTTTTCTTAAAATTGGTGTTTTTGCAACAGCTATTTCAGTTTGATATATGTAATAACTGTTGGACACAGTAATGTTTCTGCCTTGAAATGAGGTTTATTGTACTAACAGAAAATGTCCAATCTGCATTCAAACAAAATTTGACGGGTGCATAAGTATGGGCACCTCACCAGAAAAGTGACATTAATATTTAGTAGATCCTCCTTTTGCAAAAATAATAGCCTCTAGTCGCTTCCTGTAGCTTTTAATGAGTTCCTGGATCCTGGATGAAGGTATTTTTGACCATTCCTCTTTACAAAACAATTCCATTAAGTTTGATGGTCGCCGAGCATGGACAGCCCTCTTCAAATGATCCCACAGATGTTCAATGATATTCAGGTCTGGGGACTGGGATGGCCATTCCAGAACATTGTAATTGTTCCTCTGCATGAATGCCTGAGTAGATTTGGAGCGGTGTTTTGGATCATTGTCTTGCTGAAAGATCCATCCCCTGCGTAACTTCAACTTTATCACTGATTCTTGAACATTATTGTCAAGAATCTGCTGATACTGAGTGGAATCCATGAATCCCTCAACTTTAACAAGATTCCTGGTGCCGGCATTGGCCACACAGCCCCAAAGCATGATGGAACCTCCACCAAATTTTACTGTGGGTAGCAAGTGTTTTACTTGGAATGCTGTGTTTTTTTGACGCCATGCATAACGCCTTTTTGTATGACCAAACAACTCAATCTTGGTTTCATCAGTCCACAGGACCTTCTTCCAAAAAGAAATTGGCTTCTCCAAATGTGCTTTTGCATACCTCAGCCGACTCTGTTTGTGGCGTCCTTACAGAAACGGCTTCTTTCGCATCACTCTCCCATACAGCTTCTCCTTGTGCAAAGTACGTTGTATAGTTGACCGATGCACAGTGACACCATCTGCAGCAAGTTGATGCTGCAGCTCTCTGGAGGTGGTCTGAGGATTGTCCTTGACTGATCTCACCATTCTTCTTCTCTGCCTTTCTGATGTTTTTCTTGGCCTGACACTTCTGGCCTTAACAAGAACTGTCCCTGTGTTCTTCCATTTCCTTACTATGTTCCTCACAGTGGAAACTGACAGGTTAAATCTCTGAGACAGCTTTTTGTATCCTTCCCCTGAACAACTATGTTGAATAATCTTTGTTTTCAGATCATTTGACAGTTGTTTTGAAGAGCCCATGATGCCACTCTTCAAAGGAGATTCAAACAGGAGAACAACTTGCAAGTGGCCACTTTAAGTAGCTTTTCTCATGATTGCATACACCTGGCTATGAAGTTCAAAGCTCAATGAGGTTACAAAACCAAAAAAAGTGCTTTAGTAAGTCAGTAAAAAGTAGGTAGGAGTATTTAAAACAAGAAAATGATAAGGGTGCCCATACTTATGCACCTGTCAAATTTTGTTTGAATGCAGATTGCACATTTTCTGTTAGTACAATAAACCTCATTTCAAGGCAGAAACATTACTGTGTCCAACAGTTATTACATATATCAAACTGAAATAGCTGTTGCAAAAACACCAATTTTAAGAAAACATTAAGCTTAAGATTAATAGGGGTGCTCAAACTTTTTCATATAACTGTATGTCTGTCACAACCATATTACAAACATAGGACATCCACTCTAGAATGGGGAATATGCACTGTGCCTTTAAATTACTACAACTAGCCTCTATAGAATCACGGTTAATATAGCAGCATGTTTAGAGGATATGTTCCAGGAGAAGAGTTCCCAAATTAATTTTATAGTACACTTCTCCATATGCCTATCAACAATTAAACCTACAATTCACATACATCCAAGGTGAGTACAACATGCTCTGGGATGTGCAACTATCCTTGTACTCAAGTCTCCCGTGTGGACATTGCTGCTAATCCCTACGGTATATATTGCACCTTGGCATGTATTCTCTGTTAATCTGTCCCTAGATAGCTATGGCTTATCTTTGCCATTTAAACAAAGCATCAGTGATTATCTCTAAATTCATGTGGGGCTCCACATTTCATTTACATTGCCCTTTGCGAGAGATCACCCCCCCGATACACAAAGTCAGCACAAAGACGCCAGTGATGTGTCCTGCTAGTGCATTAGATTATATCAAATGGCGCCACCAGGACTCCGCATATTTAAAGGCTCGGCCACGCCCACACTGTGATGCGAACCCTGGCCTCATCCTCATTGGCCAGCTAGTGACCAATAAGATCTCAGAGGTAGGGAATCCCCCATGATGTGTACAACGGGGGCTTGTCTCGATCGACTAGTGGTAGAGCAAAAGAGGTTGTACAGAAAAGCATAGGCATAGCGTCCAATGCAGTAATGAAGGTGCTGATCTAAACCCTAAACATACCACCAATGAATAAACCTAATAGAGAATGCATTGGTCACATTACAAGTGCGCGTCTAAACACAGATTATTAAAAACAGTGATTAAATTATACAGCAAACAAGAAGCATGATGCCCATAGAACACCATGTGGTGTACCGCATTGGTACTGATATACATGTACAACACATGTTAGAAACTCTTAAGCCAAATTGATATGTTACAAAGAAGGGGGGAGATGTTAAAGGGACATCAGAAGAGGACAAAATAAATTAAAACTACCCACTTGCTTTCTAATCCTCAACACAAAGCCTCAGAGCAGACGATGACAAAGAAAGGAAATAAGGGGGGGAGGCGAGTTAAGGAAAGGGGAGGGGGTGAAACCGGAAGTTTAAATGAAGGGTACAAATGAAAGAGTATCATTAAGGCCAAGTGGTTTAACACTGGTGATTCGAAATATCCACTGGACCTCCTTCTGTAGAACCCTGTTGTTAAAGTTCCCTTTTCTAGGAGATGGTCTAACAATCTCAATGCCCTGGAAATGGAGACATCCAGCATCTCCTCCATGCTCTGACCAAACATGTTTTGCAACAGATTTATCCTGTGTTCTGTTAACATCACCAACATGTTCGAGAATTCGTCTACGAAACGGACATATCGTTTTGCCCACATAGTTGACAGGACAAGGTCAGGTAATCAAATATACAAGGCCTTGCGTTTTGCAGTTAATAAAATCCCTGCATTGATATCTCTGGCCCATGGATGTAAATTCTGATCCTCAGCTAATAAATTCGCAGGCCTTAGATATCCCACATCTGAAAGTCCCTTTGAGAAAACATCGATTCAACCAAGTAGTCTCGGGTCTTTCAGGGGTGAGGTGACTATGGACTAAACGGTCCTGGAGATTCCTGCCCCATCGATATGTGATTCATGTTCCGTGATAATCTTTCCAATATCCTCATCAATTTTGAGAATAGGCCAATAGGTATCCAAGAGGTCTCTCACTTCCTTCCATTTGTCATCATGGTTTCCAATCTTTCTAGCAAACCTATCCTCCCTCTTCTTCTCATGTGGAGTTAGGAGTTCCACTCTAGGTGTTGCCAGTGCGTGTTCAAAGGCTTTACTCAAAACCTATTCTAGACAGCCATGCCTGTGAAATATTGCATTAAGTTCACCAGCTTGTTTATTAAAATCATGCAGTGATGAACAATTTCTCCTGAGGGGTAAAAATTGCCCCTTGGGAATGCCTCTTTTAAATGGAGTAGAATGGTGATGCTCCCATTTTAAAAGGCTGTTGGTCGCAATCGCTTTCCTAAAAATGCTTGTCGACAATGTGCCGTTCGCTTGCTTGGTGATTTTCAAATCGAGGAAGGATAACGCTTTCTGTTATATTTACAAGGTAACTACCAAACCAATATCATTGTTATTCATTGCTTGTATGAACTCGGAAAACTCTAGAGATAACAACTAGAAGTAGTGGGCACCACCAAAATCCAAAAGGGATTTATCCTAATGCATACCAATTAAGCATGAGAAAACCAAGAAAAAAGAAGTATGCATATACAACCCCTGGCAAAAATTATGCAATCACCGGGCTCGGAGGATGTTTATTCAGTTGGTTTAATGTTGTTGAAAAAAAGGAGATCACAAACATGGCACAAAACTAAAGTCATTTCAAATGGCAACTTTAGGGCTTTAAGAAACACTAAAAGAAATCAAGATAAAAAATGTGGTACTCAGTAAGGGTAATTTTTTTCAGACCAAGCAGAGGGAAAGAATTATGGAATCACTCAATTCTGAGGAAAAAATTATGGAATCACCCTGTAAATTTTCATTTCCAAAACTAACACCTGCATCAAATTAGATCTGCACGTTAGTATGCGTCTAAAAAGGAGTGATCACACCTTGGAGAGTTGTTGCACCAAGTGGACTGACATGAATCATGGATCCAATTGAAACAAAGGAGAGGATTATCAAACTCTTAAAAGAAGGTAAATCATCACGCAATGTTGCAAAAGATGTTGGTTGTTCACAGTCAGCTGTGTCTACAATCTGGACCAAATACAAATAACATGGGAAGGTTGTTAACCCCTTTAAAGCCCATGACGTATTAATACGCGTCTGTGCCCTGGGCTTTAAGAGCCTGACCCGTATTAATAAGTCATGTTGATCACGCCCGCACACAGGCTGTGTGGGAGGGATCGCCGCCAGGTGTCAGCTGGTTGTCACAGCTGACACCCGGTACTATGTGCAGGGAGCGGTCCTGCACCGCTCCCGGCACATTAACCCCCGCAATGCTGCGATCAAAGTCGATAGCAGCATTGCGGTGGCAAGGGGAGGTGATCGCAATACTCACCTCCTCTTCCGGCCTCCAGCGCTATCTGCCGCGGCTTCCCGGATGTTGCCATGACGACCTGATGTCGTCATGACAACATCCGGGTCACCAGACAGCAGGAAGATAGTTTGGTCATGCGCAGTGCATGACCAAATGATCTTCTCTCTGTGCAGCGCTGACAGCCTGCATAGCACAGGTATGGTGCTTCATTCCTGTGCTATGCAGGCGATCAGAATAAAAAAAAGTGAAAGTTCCATAGTGGGACAAAGTATAAAAGTAAAAAAAAGTCTCAGAAAGTGAAAAAAAAAATTGAAAAAAAAATTGTAGAAATATAAAAAAAAAATTAAATAAATAATCCATCAAAAATAAAAATATAATGTACCCATCAATAAATATTATGAAAAAAAAACAAAACAAAACAATAAAAGTACACATATTTGGTATCGCTGCATCCAGAACGACCTGTGTTATGATAGGCTACAAGCACTAAGGAAAGACAGGAGATCTGTCCCTACAATAGAACTAAGCTAGATGCCTACGATGTACGGGGAACCTGATCCTGCGATCAGACCCGCTAAAGTCCTCAGCTAGTCTGAATGAAGACCTATAGATGTGAGGGAGGGATCCCTACAAGAACTAGGGACTGGGAGAAAGATGGACACCTCCAGAAATTGTAGCAGTAAAACGACAAACACACAACACAGAACATAAAGGTCAAAAGACCTAGCTAAACTGACTGAGAAAGGTTACAAAGCACCTGGCTAGCTTAAGAGTAGAAATTACAATGAAGTCCAGCATGGCCAGAAGGGCGGAGCAGGATTAAATAGGCAAAAAGGTCATGTGACCAGCAAAATAGAAAAAACCTAACAGGAGAGTTCTAACAGTACCCCCTCTTCTAAGAGGATCCTCCGGATCCCCTAGGCCCAGGCTTATCAGGAAACCTCTTGTGAAACACTCTGACAAGTCGGGAAGCAGAAACATCATCCGCCCTCACCCATGAGTTATCCTTGGGACCGAAACCCTTCCAAGCGACGAGATACTGCAAACTCCCCCTATACCGTCTAGAATTAAGGATGCGGGAAATTTCATATTCCCCGTCCACCACTGGAGGAACAGTGGCAGTGGCGTCTCTATCTGATACATCAGCTTTTTTCAATAGAGAAACATGAAACACCGGATTAATCTTCCAGGAGGTAGGAACCTCCAACCTAACAGTAGATTGGTTAACTACCTGAAGCACCTTAAAGGGCCCTACAAACTTGGGACCCAATTTTTTAGAAGGAATCCTCAACCGCAGATGGACAACCAAACCATGTTACCAACCGTAAACAAAACCTCTTGACGTTTCCTGTCAAAGTACCTCTTAGATTTTTTGTTAGCCTCCTGAAGATTACCACGCACATCCGTCCAAACTCTCTCCAAATCACCGGAAAAACTCTCCTCAGGCACAGCCGATACCAATTTGGAGAACGACCCAAAAGATGGATGTCTCTCAGAACAACAAAAAAAAGGCGAACACCCAGCAGAAGAGGATGTATGGTTGTTAAGAGCAAATTCAGCAAGCGGCAGAAACTTAGACCACCCCTCTTGATTGCCTGCCACAAAACAACGCAAGAACTGCTCAACATCCTGATTCTTCCTTTCTGTCTGGCCATTAGACTCAGGATGATATCCAGATGAAAACGACAAATGAACTCCCAACCTGTCACAAAAGGCACGCCAAAAACGAGCCACTAACTGAGGTCCCCTATCAGAAACAATGTCAGTAGGAACACCATTGAGTCTGACAATTTCCTTGACAAAGGCCTTAGCGAGTGTCTTAGCGCAGGGCAGTTTGATGAAGGGAACCAAGTGACATATCTTGCTAAAACGGTCCACGACCACCCAGATGACCGTGAAACCCTCAGAGGAGGGAAGGTCAGTAATAAAGTCCATAGCCAGATGTGTCCAAGGTGCACTAGGAACCTCCAGAGGACAAAGCAACCCCGCAGCAGGAGTATGAGAAGACTTAGATCTAGCACACACAGTACATTGACGCACCCACTTAATGACTTCCTTCTGCCATCCAAGCCACCAAAAACTGTGACCCACAAGTCTCTTGGTCTCAGAAATTCCAGGATGACCTGCCAACCGAGACTCATGACACTCAACAAACAAATCTCTCCTAAAGGTCCTAGGCACAAACAACCTCCCATGGGGAGTGTTAGATGGGGCATTCTCCTGTGCTTTAAGAATCTCATCTTCCAAAAAGGAGTCCAATGCAGCAATCACAACACCTTCTTGTAAAATGCTCTCCTCCTCCTCAGCACCGACCATGGGAGAAAAGCTGCGAGACAACGCATCAGCTTTAACATTCTTGGTACCCGGGATGTAAGTAATGGAAAAATGAAACCGCGAAAAAAAAAGTGCCCACCTAGCCTGACGGGCATTCAAGCGCTTGGCAGCATCAAGATAGATCAGATTTCTATGATCAGTGAAAACCTGAATGGGAAATTCAGCACCTTCCAAGAGATGACGCCAGTGTTCAAATGTGAGTTTAATAGCCAGCAATTCCCGATTACCAATATCGTAATTAAGTTCAGTCTCAGAAAATTTTTTTGAAAAAAAGGCACAGGGATGTACTCCATCCTTGTTTTCCTGAGACAACACAGACCCCCACAGAAGAAGCATCAACCTCAACCAAAAACGGCTTAGTCACATCAGGCTGCATAAGGATGGGGGCAGAGCTGAACCTCTCCTTTAGAAACACAAAGGCTTCAATGGCCTCAGTAGTCCACTGAACCGTATTAGCAACTTTCCTGGTGAGATCGGTCAGTGGTTTAACAATAATAGAAAAATTTTTAATGAATTTTCTGGAATAATTAGCGAAACCCAAAAACCTCTGTATCGATTTCAAACCAATAGGCCTAGGCCATTCCTGCACAGCTTGAACTTTCACCGGATCCATCTCAAAGCCCTGGCTGGAGATAATGTAGCCCAATAAACTAATTCTCTGTACAGCGAACTCACATTTCTCTAGCTTAGCAAAAAGCAAATTGTCAATTAATAACTGTAATACCTCACGTACGCTCCGCCAATGAGACTCCAGATCAGGCGAATAAATCAAAATGTCATCCAAATACACAACCACATTTTTGCCGATCAAAGGTCTAAGGATGTCATTAATAAGATTCTGAAAAAATGCTGGTGCATTGGTAAGACCAAAAGGCATAACCAGATTCTCAAAATGACCCACAGGAGTGTTAAAAGCAGTCTTCCATTCATCACCCTCCTTCATGGGCAACAAATTGTATGCCCCCCCGGAGATCAATTTTAGAGAACCACTTGGCCCCCACTAACTGGTTAAACAAATCAGGAATCAATGGCAGTGGGTAGGGATTACGTACAGTAATTTTATTAATCTCGCGAAAGTCCAGACAAGGACGTAAACCGCCGTCCTTTTTTTTTAACAAAAAAAAATCCAACAGCCACAGGTGACTTAGAGGGTCTGATATGACCGGCGGCCAAGCTCGTCTGTATGTATTCCTCCAAAGCCTTTCTCTCCGGAATAGTAAGATTAAATAAACGACTTTTAGGAAGAGTCGCTCCAGGGACAAATTCAATGGTACAATCATAGTCTCTATGGGGAGGCAAAATTTGCGACTCCTCCTCAGAAAAAACTTTCCAAAAATCCTGAATAGGTACAGGTAATTCCCCTTTATCCACAGCAGCAATGCGCCCGTTACAACACTTGTCATAACACTTAGGGCTCCAGGACTTAATTTCATTAGTAGACCAATCTAGTACAGGATTGTGCAATTTTAACCAGGGTAACCCCAAAATTACTGGAGAAGGCAAATTATTTAATACTACCAAATCCAAATTTTCTTGGTAAATACCATTAATAGTGAGGGAAATTCATAAGCCTTGTGAGTAACACATTTCAAGGGAGAGCCATCAACAGAAACCACGGCAATAGAGGATGACAAAGGTTTGGGTTTTAATTTAAGTTTTTCCAAGAATCCCCCATCAATCACATTCAGAGTAGAACCACAATCCACAAATACCCGAAATTCAATTAATTCTTCCTGAGCTGCAGTAGTAGCAGAAAGAAATACCCCCTTAGTGTTTAAACAGGCTATACGGGCGTAACTGACCTTTTTTTTTTTTCTTTGTTCATACGAAGCACACAGTTCTTAATGAAATGGTCAGATTTTCCGCAATAAAAGCACAAACCTTCAGAAAACCTGAGGTCTTTTTACTGAGAGCGGGGTGACATCGCCCCAATCTCCATCGGCTCTCCAATGTCAGTACAGACCCTCTCAAGACTAGGAGCTGACATGGCAAAGGATTTACTCTCATTAACCCTTGCACGCAGTCTCCTGTCCACCCGTATAGCTAATTGCATTGCCTCCAGCAAGTTTCCAGGTGTAGGATAAGCAATAAGAAGATCCTTAACCCTTTCACCTAGCCCAGCAAGAAACAAACTTTTCAGAGCTGAATCGTTCCACCCCACCTGAGCAGACCACCGACGGAAGTGAGTACAATAATTTTCCACATTACCTGATCCCTGTCTCAAAAGTCTCAATTCCGTCTCAGCTGATGAGACACGATCAGGATCATCATACAACAACCCCAAAGCAGAAAAAAAACTATCCACTGATCTAAAGCACGGATCACTAGGTTGGAGAAAAAAGGCCCATCCCTGAGGTTCTTTGCGCAAAAGTGACATTATGAACCCTATGCGCTGAGATTCATCACCAGAGGATCTGGGTCTCAAATGAAAATACAATAAACAAGCATTTTTAAAGGAAAAAAAATCTTGTTGTTCACCAAAAAATAAATCAGGCAATCGTACCTTTGTCTCCACAAAATGCGCTCCAGAACAGCTACTCACGTGTTGTTGGAGCTCGGCCACCTCCAGAGAGAGTCCCTGCAGGCGTTGAGCCAAATCCTGAACCGACACCATGATGGAAACTGGAGGTCTTTCCTTAGAGATATTTTTGGGCTGGACTTACTGTTATGATAGGCTACAAGCACTAAGGAAAGACAGGAGATCTGTCCCTACAATAGAACTAAGCTAGATCCCTATGATGTAACGGGGAACCTGATCCTGCGATCAGACCCGCTAAAGTCCTCAGCTAGTCTGAACGAAGACCTATAGATGTGAGGGAGGGATCCCTACAAGAACAAAACCAGGGGAGGAGTCCTGAGGAGATAATTTGCATATTCCCACTGCATTTTGGGGTAAGTGAAGAGTCTCCGTGAGCTCAAAGAACACTGGATTTTGGCTGTTGGAGCTGAAAAGAGGACATCGGTAAACCAGGGGAGAAGTCCTGAGGAGATAATTTGCATATTCCCACTGCATTTTGGGGTAAGTGAAGAGTCTCCGTGAGCTCAAAGAACACTGGATTTTGGCTGTTGGAGCTGAAAAGAGGACATCGGTAAACCAGGGGAGGAGTCCTGAGGAGATAATTTGCATATTCCCACTGCATTTTGGGGTAAGTGAAGAGTCTCCGTGAGCTCAAAGAACACTGGATTTTGGCTGTTGGAGCTGAAAAGAGGACATCGGTAAACCAGAACATTAACAATAAGAACATGGAAGAGTCCAGGAGCCATTTGGTGAGCTGCATATCCTGCTACATGTTCACAGACTTGCCAGTGGAAAAGCCAAACTTCACATGCCAGAAATGCAAGCTTGTGTCCCTGTTGGAGGAAAAGTTGCGAAATCTAGAAGAGAGGTTAACTACCTTGAAAATCATTAAGGAAGGTGAAGAGTTCTTAGACAGAGCAGAATTATCTCTTCATGATTCAGAAAGAGAAGAAATTCGAACTGCACCTGACGAAACAGAGGAATGGAAGCATGTGACCCAGAGAAGCAGGAGGATCGAGAGGCAGTCAGCACCCATACTGCTCAGGAACCAGTACCAGGCTCTCACGCAGGAGAACCATGAAGAAATACAGCAAGATAAGACTTTGCCAGCAATGAATAACCTTGTAAGCCCTCAGAATCCTCCTGGATGGAGAAAGAAGAATGTTGTGAAGAAAAAACGGAGAGTGGTGGTCATGGGGGATTCCCTGTTAAGAGGAACAGAGGCGGCTATCTGCAGAACAGACATAACCTCAAGAGAAATGTGCTGTCTTCCAGGAGCAAAAATTAAAGATGTGTCTGACAGGATATCAAGACTCTTCAGACCTACAGATCACTACCCATTCCTGCTAATACATGTGGGGACAAATGACACCGCAAGAAAGGACCTGGAAACCATCTGCAGTGACTTTGAAGACTTGGGCAAGAAAGTGAAAGAATTGGGAGCGCAGGTGGTCTTCTCATCCATCCTCCCAGTGGATGGCCATGGAACAATGAGGTGGAATAAGATTCTACAGGTGAACAACTGGCTACGTCGATGGTGCCGTCAACAAGGATTTGGATTTCTGGATCACGGAATGAATTACCTATACGATGGACTACTTGCTAGAGATGGGGTGCACCTTACGAAGACTGGAAAACATGTATTTGGAAATTGCCTTGCTGCACTCATCAGGAGAGCTTTAAACTAGAACCATGTGGGAAGGGAAGCAAAAGGCCAGAAAAAGCCATACAGCTGACAAATACTATTGAGATCTCTGCTACTGGAAGTGGAAAGGAAGAACAAAGACAAAACAATTTAAACAATAAAAATATGGGAGGAAGAGAAACCAATCACAAACTAAAATGTTTTTATACAAATGCACAAAGCATGGACAACAAACAAGGGGAATTGGAACTACTAATGCAGGAAAAGGAATATGATGTCATTGGAATCGCTGAAACTTGGTGGGACGATACACATGATTGGAATAAAAGGCTAAAAAGATACAACTTATTTGCAAGAAACAGACTTGATAAACGAGGAGGAGGTGTCGCATTGTATGTTAGAAAAGCGTATATCTGCACAGAGATTGAAGCTTCAGAGACTGGGAGTTCTGTGGAAACTGTTTGGGTAAGAATACAAGGAGAGAACAACGGAAAGGACACCATTGTAGGCATTTACTACAGGCCACCTGGGCAAGCTGAAGATATGGATGAACTCTTTATGTATCAAATGACCAAGTTCTCAAAAAAATATGACGTAGTGGTCATGGGAGATTTCAACTATCCAGACATTTGTTGGGAATCTCTCTCAAGTAAAACTAACAGGTCAAGCAAATTCTTATCCTCTCTTGCTGACAACTTTATCTTCCAAAAGGTAGGGGAGAAAACAAGGGGATCTGCTACTTTGGATCTAATCCTTATAAACAGGGAGGAAATGGTTGAGGAGGTAAAAGTGGCTGGGACCCTAGGAGGCAGCGATCATGCTATTATAGAATTTTGGATAACTAGAGGAGGAAGACATGTGAAGACTCAAACTTCAAGGTTAGATTTTAGAAAGGCAGATTTTAAGAGACTCAGAAAGAGAATAGGAGGGATCCAATGGCTGGATGTCCTTAAGGACAAAAATGTCCAGGAAGGATGGGAAATTTTTAAAAATGAGATTCTCAAAGCACAATCGTTAACAATCCCGAAAAGTAGGAAGAATGGGAAGCATTTAAGGAAACCAGGATGGATGAACACAGAACTTAAACACATGCTAAAAAGAAAGAAAGAAATGTTTATTAAATGGAAAGAGGGAGGCATATCTAAAGAAGATTATAATGCAGTCTGCAGATCCTGCAGGGCATGTATCAGGTTAGCTAAAGCTGACAATGAATTAAGGCTTGCAAGAGATGTCAAAAGCAATAAAAAAGGATTTTGGGGGTATGTCAAAAGTAAAAGAAAAGTCAAAGATGCTATAGGATTTTTACAGGATGAAAATGGAGAAATGGTAAGAGAGGATGTTGAGAAGGCCAAACTTTTTAATTCATATTTTCCATCTGTTTTCTCTCAGAAAGAAAATGTAACATCAACTGATCTTCACTGTCCTTTTAAAGGAATAGAAGAATCCAAGTTATCTGTAAACAGAAAGATTGTGAGGGAATATTTAGCTAACATAAATGAGTTCAAGTCTCCAGGTCCAGATGAATTACACCCCAGAGTACTGAAGGAGATCGTAGAAGAAATTTTAGAACAACTCTCCATAATCTTTGAAAATTCTTGGAGAACAGGAGAAGTCCCAGAAGACTGGAGAAGAGCAAATGTTGTTCCTATCTTCAAAAAGGGGAAGAAGGTGGACCCAGGGAACTATAGGCCGGTGAGTCTGACTTCTATACCAGGAAAGATCTTTGAACAAATTATTAAACAACATGTACGTAAGTACCTGGATAAGAATGAAGTGATTAACCAGAGTCAGCATGGGTTTATAACTAACAAGTCATGTCAGACTAACTTAATTTCCTTCTATGACAGAATCACTGACTGGGTGGATCAGGGAAATGCTGTAGATATAGTATATCTTGACTTCAGCAAAGCATTTGACAAAGTATCTCACACCATCCTTATTGAAAAAATGACCAAGTATGCAATGGACCAGGCAACTGTTAGGTGGATTCATAACTGGCTTAGTGATCGGACTCAAAGGGTGATTGTAAATGGCTTCACATCCAGCTGGATGAATGTCTCAAGTGGGGTACCACAGGGCTCCGTCCTGGGACCTGTATTGTTCAACATCTTTATCAATGATTTAGATGAAGGAATTGAGGGTAAACTGATTAAATTTGCTGATGACACAAAGCTAGGAGGGATAGCTAATACTAGAGAAGAGAGAGAGAGGATTCAAAAAGACCTAAATAAACTGGAGCAGTGGGCAGCAACCAACAGAATGGTTTTTAACAGGGAAAAATGCAAAGTACTACATCTGGGCAATAAAAATGAAAAAAGCATATACAGAATGGGAGGAATAGAGCTAAGCAACAGTACATGTGAAAAAGACTTAGGTATACTAATAGATCATAGACTGAACATGAGTCAACAGTGTGATGCAGCAGCAAAAAAGGCAAATACAATTCTGGGATGTATTAACAGAAGCATACAGTCTAGATCACGTGAAGTCATTATCGGTCTTTACTCCTCTTTGGTCAGACCTCATCTGGAATACTGTGTACAGTTTTGGGCACCACATTTTAAAAAAGACATAGACAAACTGGAGCAAGTTCAGAGAAGAGCGACCAGAATGGTGACTGGTCTGCAAACCATGTCCTATGAGGAACGGTTGCAGGATTTGGGAATGTTTAGCTTGCAAAAAAGAAGACTGAGAGGAGACTTAATAGCTGTCTACAAATATGTCAAGGGCTGTCACATTGTAGAAGGATCATCTTTATTCTCATTTGCACAAGGAAAGACTAGAAGCAATGGGATGAAACTAAATGGGAGGAGACACAGATTAGATATTAGAAAAAACTTTTTGACAGTTAGGGTGATTAATGAGTGGAACAGGCTGCCACGAGAGGTGGTGAGTTCCCCTTCAATGGACGTCTTCAAACAGAGGCTGGACAGACATCTGTCTGAGATGATTTAGTGAATCCTGCTTTGAGCAGGGGGTTGGACCAGATGACCCAGGAGGTCCCTTCCAACTCTACCATTCTATGATTCTATGATTCTATAACTAGGGACTGGGAGAAAGATGGACACCTCCTAGCAGAAATTGAAGCAGTAAAAAGACAAACAAACAACACAGAACATAAAGGTCAAAAGACCTAGCTAAACTGACTGAGAAAGGTTACAAAGCACCTGGCTAACTTAAGAGTAGAAATTACAATGAAGTCCAGCATGGCCAGAAGGACGGAGCAGGATTAAATAGGCAAAAAGGTCATGTGACCAGCAAAATAGAAAAAACATAACAGGAGAGTTCTAAAACCTGACCTATAAAACTGTCCCACTAGTTAACCCCTTCAGTGAACATTGTAAAAAGAAAAAAAAAAAACCGAAGCAAAAAACAATGCTTTATCACAATACCGCCAAACAAAAAATGGAATAACACGCGATCAAAAAGACGAATATAAATAAAAATGGTACCGTTGAAAACGTCATGTTGTCCCGCAAAAAACAAGCCACCATACAGCTCCATCAGCCGAAAAATAAAGAAGTTCCAGCTCTCAGAATAAAGCGATGCAAAAAAATATTTTTTTCTATAAAATAGCTTTTATTGTGTAAAAGCGCCAAAACACAGAAAAATGATATAAATGTGGTACAGCTGTAAACGTACTGACCCGAAGAATAAAGCTACCTTATCAATTTTACCAGACGCGGAACAGCATAAAAAAATTTAAAAAAAAAATTCCTGAATTGTTGGTTTTTGCTTATTCTGCCTCCCAAAAATTGGAATAGAAAGCGATCAAAAACTGTCACGTGCCTGAAAATGGCACCAATAAAAACGTTAACTCATCCCGCAAAAAACAAGCCATCATATGACTCTGTCGGCCAAAATATGGAAAAATTATAGCTCTCAAAATATGGCAATGCAAAAACTAGATTTTACAAAAAATGCGTCTTTTAGTGTCTGACAGCTGTCAATCATAAAAACCCGATATGATTCTGGTATCGCTGTAATCGCACAGACCCGAAGAATAAAGACGTCTAATTACTTATACCGCACGAGGAAAGGCATTAAAAATAAACTCTCGGGTTAGGGTTGTGCTAGGGTTAGGGTTGGGATTTTTTTCAAAAGTAAAAAAAAAGAAAAAAAAGATGACGATATGGCGACTAGTGTTGAGCGTAAGTGCTTGCTACTTGAGTTTGCATCGGGTACTTGGGTATGCACTGAGTATTGCGGGTGCTCGAGTCTCCGCCCCATATGCTTTGTGGCCAAAAAATCCTTGCGGGGATTGCCTGCCATGCACGAGCGATCCCTGCATGTTTTTTTTTTGGTGTCTAATAACCGTGAAACATGTGGGTGGGGACTCGAGCATGTCACTCGAGCACCCGCGATACATGGTGCATACCTGAGTACCCGATGCAAACTCAAGTAGCGAGTACTTGTGCTCAAGACTAATGACAATTTATTCAATATGATGACCTAATGTTATCAAATTCTGTGTCGTACCTCTGGCTTCAAAATGTTCACTATACCCCTTGATAAAATCTTTGAGGGGTGTAGTTTCCAAAATGGGGTCACTTGTGGGGGGTTTCCAATATTTAGGCACATCAGGGGCTCTCCAAATGTGACATCGTGTCCTCTCTCGATTCCAGCCAATTTTGCGTTCAAAAAGTCACACAGTGCTCCTTCACTCCTGAACCCTGCCGTGCGCCCAAACACTGTATTTTCCCCACATATGGGGTATTGGCGTACTCAGGAGACATTGCACAAAAGTTTTTGGGGTCCATTTTCTCCTCTTACCCTTGTGAAAATTAAAAAATTGGGGCTAAAACATCATTTTTGTGGAAAAAGTTTTTTTTTTTTTTTTTACGGCTCCATGTTATAAACTTCTGTAAAGGACTTGGGGGTTCAGGGTGCTCACCACACATTTAGATAAGTTGCCTGAGGGGTCTAGTTTCCAAAATAGTATCACTTGTGGGGGATTTCCACTGTTTAGGCACATCAGGAGCACATCCGCTAATTATTCAAGCAAATTTTACATTCAAAAAGTCAAATGGCGTTCCTTCCCTTCCGAACCCTGCCGTATGCCCAAGCAGTGGTTTCCCCCACATATGGGATATCTGCTTACTCAGGAGAAATTGCACAACAAACTGCACAGTGCATTTTCTCCTGTTACCCATGTGAAAATGCAAAATTGGGGGCTGAAAAACATTTTTGTGGGAAAAATGTGAAAATTTTATTTTTACGGCTCAATGTTATAAACTTCTGTGAAGCACCTGGGGGTTAAAAGTGCTCAACACACATCTAGATAAGTTCCCTGAGGAGTCTAGTTTCCAAAATGGTGTCACTTGTGGGGGGTTTCCACTGTTTAGGCACATCAGGGGCTCTCCAAACGCAACATGGCGTCAGCTTATTATTCAAGCAAATTTTACAATCAAAAAGTCAAATAGCGCTCCTTCCCTTCCGAACTCTGCCGTGCGCCCAAACAGTGTTTTTTCCCCACATATAGGGTATCTGCGTGCTCAGGGGAAATTGCATAACAAATTTTGGGGTCCATTTTTTCCTGTTACCCCTGCGAAAATAAAAAAAATTGGGTTTAAAATAACATTTTTTTGAAAAAAGTTAATTGTTAATTTTTTTCTTCCACATTCCAAAAATTTCTGTGAAGCACCTGAAGGGTTAATAAAGTTCTTGAATGTGGTTTTGAGCACCATGAGGGGTGCAATTTTTAGAATGGTGTCAGTTTTGGGTATTTTCTGTCATAAAGACCCCTCAAAGTGACTTCAAATGTGATGTGTTTCGTTGTTGGAAAAATGAGAAATCGCTGGTCCACTTTTAACCCTTATAGCTTCCTAATAAAAAAAATTGTGCTGATGTAAAGTAGACATGTGGGAAATGTTATTTGCTAACTCTTTTGTGTGACATATCTCTCTGATTTAAGGGCATAAAAATTCAAAATTTTGAAAATTGCTAAATTTTCACCAAATTTCCGTTTTTTTTCACAAATAAACGCAAGTGATATCGAAGAAATTTTACCACAATTATGAAGTACAATATGTCACGAAAAAACAATCTCCGAATCAGGGGGATCCATTGAAGCGTTCCAGAGTAATTACCTCATAAAGTGACAGTGGTCAGAATTGTAAAATTTGGCCTGGTCATTAACGTGCAAACCACCTTGGGTTGTAAAGGGGTTAAAGGCAAACATACTGGTAGACCAAGGAAGACATCAAAGCGTCAAGACCGGAAACTTAAAGCAATATGTCTCCAAAACAGGAAATGCACAACAAAACAAATGAGGAACGAATGGGAGGAAACTGGAGTCAATTTCTGTGACCGAACTGTAAGAAACCGCCTAAAGGAAATGGGATTTACATACAGAAAAGCTAAACATAAGCCATCATTAACACCTAAACAGAAAAAAACAAGGTTCCAATGGGCTAAGGAAAAGCAATCGTGGACTGTGGATGACTGGATAAAAGTCACATTCAGTGATGAATCGCGAATCTGCATTGGGCAAGGTGATGATGCTGGAACTTTTGTTTGGTGCCGTTCCAATGAGATTTATAAAGATGACTGCATGAAGAGAACATGCAAATTTCCACAGTCATTGATGATATGGGGCTGCATGTCAGGTAAAGGCACTGGGGAGATGGCTGTCATTACATCTTCAATAAATGCCCAAGTTTACATTGATATTTTGGACAGTTTTCTTATCCCATCAATTGAAAGGATGTTTGGGGATGATGACATCATTTTTCAAGATGATAATGCATCCTGCCATAGAGCAAAAACTGTGAAAACATTCCTTGAAAGAAGACACATAAGGTCAATGTCATGGCTTGCAAATAGTCCAGATCTTAATCCAATTGAAAATCTTTGGTAGAAGTTAAAGAAAATGGTCCATGACAAGGCTTCAACCTGCAAAGCTACTTTTCTTGGACTAATTTCCTGACGGTAAGCAGTATTTGAAACAGCACCCATTGCATAAAAAGGACAGATTTGGTCATTCAGTGTAACGTGAACAATTTATTCACTCCTTTATTAAGTACCTAGTGAAGCAATTTTTTCATTATAATTAATGTAGAAACATTTATATAGTACAAAATGTACTAAATGCACAGATATATGCCACCTCTGTTCCTTCCTTCAACATAAAAAATAAAATACAAAACATAAAAAAAATATATGAAAACAGTACACCATCATAGCACTGTTTTCCTATTTGCTTTATAAAGACTTTGAATATAAACCATTAGTTATAAAATGTACATAGCCTTATGGAGTTTACTTAACCCTTCAAAACATCTGGCAAAATAGCATTTAGAGTGTAAGAATCTTTGAGTAGTAAAAACAGGCTTTCTACCTTTTAATCTCTAGGTTTTTCTGCTTTATAGACACAGAACCATCCTAGCAACACCTAATGCCTTTGCTGACCAGCTAATACAACAATCCCCTCACCCCTCAGAACTATATATAACCGTGTAATCGGATGGCTTTTAGGCTTTGTCTGCTACTCTCCTCCAGACCCAGGTACCATAGTACCTGTAAAAAAAAAAAAAGAATTAAAATAAAAAATATACATTATACTTACCTTCTGATGGCCCCCGGTCTCCATAGTGATCCGTCCTGGCTTCCCGGCAGGCGTTTAAATATGTTCCAGGCTGCAGCGCATCGGACCAGTAATGAAGCACTTACCCGCCCCTTCCGGTTCCTGTATGACGCGAGCGTTCCAAGGGTGCGTTCCAGCTTGGAGCGCACGACATACTAGTCTCTGCGCCCTATGCCACCTTACATGGGTGCTGTGATGCGATACATCGCGCACCGGAAGTGACGTTTTTCGTCTGGAATGTGGCGCCATAAGTGAGCATATTTAAATGCCACTCACCTTTATGTGAATGCAGCACATGTAGTTCCTTACTATTATTTTGGGAATCCTTTCCTGCTAAGAGCCAATACGGCTGTCCCCTTCTCCCCCACTCTCCCCTGATGAGTTAATCAACGAAACGCATAGGGAATGGGAATGCTTTTGGGACATGTGCAATAGATCCCCGGCCCACTATCTATACATGAGGTATTTTCTTTGGGCATTGTATGGGCATTCCACCCCCCCACCATTTGTTATTATCTCCTCTGTGCACTGTGCCTCTCTGGATAGAATACCAGCTGAGTGGGGATCCTAATTGCTATGAGTAAGGCTGTACTCCAACTAATGGTGAGACTGTTCCTTTCTCATTTATATGCTATATTTACTTCACTACTAGACTGCATGGGGGCTGCAATATTAGGGCATGCTTCCCCTTCCCCATTGTGTTTGTGACTCTTATGGATGTGTCAGTTTTGCTTTTCTTGTCCTTTGACCATTTTCTATTTGAGCCATATGGTTATTTTAATATATATTCATTAAAAGTTACATTTTATTATACCTTCTACCGTGCTAGATACATTATTTTTATGGTTGGTAGTCCTACCTCTAGATCGTGGGCACTTAGCCTAAATAAATAAACCTCTGTAACTGTTTCCATATAGCTCACAGCCTTAAAATATAAATGCATTTATTATATAATAGTTATAACTATTGTATTTAATGACAATTGCATAATTATAATATCAAGCTATTATATAATTAATTTAATTTATTATATAATAGTTATAACTACTATATTTAATGACTAATATACAATTATAATATTGTTATAATATATAATCATTTAATAACACAAATCGTTTACACCCCAATTATAAGAGCAGAAATTCTTTTGACATGAGAAATTACTAGTATTTAAATACTCTATATCCATGTACCTTCATGAATAACACGTGAAATTCTACGGCTTTTTATATGTTATTTATACATTCTTCTGCTTGTGTGTTATCTGCTAAGAGTGAACAGCATCATTCTATCTAGCAAGATTTTTTTATATGGTATTTATCCATTGTTCCTGTTTTTCTTTCTGTTTTGAAGTGTTCAAAGCTATCTCTTTCACTGATATTTTATGGCCTCTCTGTTCAACATGGGTTTGTTTATCTAGCATAGTAATGCCTGCTCTGGTCTTGTGCTAATTGCTTAATTATTCAATGTGGCCAATTGGTGCTAGACTCTAACAGATAGTTCCTATATATTCAGTTCTGGCTAAGGAGGAGCACGCTTGCAATATATTTTAAGTGCAATATCTTTAAAGTGTAGGCAGTTATACATGTCAGTTGGACAGAGCAGAAGACAGGTAAGCTGCACAAGACATTGAAACAAATATGCTTCTTGGTCAGTTGTACTGCATTATGTATTGGTCATATCACTCTGCTTCTTATATGTTTTAACTTCTGCTTTCTCACAACTCTCCCGCCCTCTTACACATTCTGTACACTCTCTCCACATCAGTCCCTCCCTTCTCCCCTCTCCCATGTATAACTCTGAGGCTCTACTGACATTTCTCACCCACTCCAAACCATCCACTACCACCTTACAGCACTCAAAAAGTTCTTACAAATCATTGCACCACCTGCTCTCTTTTTTCTCCTTCTCCTAGTTGCTTGTGACATCTCCCCCAGCTGCATATAGAAACCCTGCTAATCTTATTAACATGCAGTGTATGCCTTCTCCTATCCCTTTTAATTGTGCCCTCTGGAACGCATGGTCAGTGTGTAACTAACTTACATTCACGATTTTTTCCTTTCTAATTTCCTTAACCTTCTGGCTCTTCCAGAAACCTGGATACAGCAGTCAGACACCACTGCAGATGCTGCTCTCTCATTTGGTAGGCTGAAATTTTCACATACCACCAGACCTGAGAACAGACAAGCTGGAGGTGTTGGTTTGCTCCTTTCGTCACAATGTGCTTTCCAGGTCATCCCCCTGGTTCCTTTACTTATGTTTCCTTCCTTTGAAGTCCACACAGTTAGACTCTTCAAACCCTTCTCCCTGCGAGTGGCGGTTGTGTATCACTCTCCAGGCTCCTCCCATCAGTTCCTGGATCACTTTGCCACCGGGCTTCCTCACTTTCTATCCTGTGACATTCCTAACCTCGTCATGGGAAACTTTAATAATCCCATTAATGATCCCCTCTCCCAATCTGAATCTCATCTACTTTCCCTAACCTCCACATTCGGCCTCTCACAGTTTACTAACTCTCCTACAAATGAAGACAGGAATACTCTGGACTTGGTCTACTCCCGGCTCTGCTCAGTGCATGACTTTACTAACTCCCTGCTCCCGCTCTCAGACCACAACCTTCTTTTCTTCTCTGTCAAGAACTGTCTCCTGACCCGGGACACCCCCACCTACCACATTTATAGGAATATACGTACCATTAATACCCAGCAGCTTATGGACAATCTACACACATCTTTAGCTCCCATCTCCTCTCTCTTGTCCAAACTTAGCATTGTCACACTACAATAATACACCGAAGAGTGCCCCAGATGAAGCAGCACCTTCTACATGAAGAAAGACCAGACATAGAGAATGGCAGCTCTGGCACATGCTGCAAACATGTTTTCTTTAGTGTTGCTTAAGGCGCACTGAAAGGCAGTGGAGAAAATCACTTTTAGCAGAGGATTTCATCCACTATAAGTTCATGCTCAAAACTCATCACTCTCCCCTTCATCTGGCCAAACAATCCTACTTCACCATCCTCATCACTTCACTAGCTAACAATCTAAAACGACTTTATGAAACCTTACACTCCCTTCTGAGCCCTAAAGCACAGGCCCCTATTACCAACCTCAGTCGTGAGGATTTGGCCACTTATTTCCTCGAAAAAAATCAACCACATCCATCAGGACATTTTGGTCCAAACTCCTCAGTGCCTGGATCCCCTTCCCTGACGCACTTCAAGCTCACTTGCCATTTTTGAGCCTGTTACAGAAGAAGTTACCCAGCTCCTCGCTTCTTCTCGGCCTACAACCTGAAACAGTACCCCTATTCCTTCACATCTCCTGTAGTCTCTCTCACCAGTGGTCACCACTCACCTAGCTAAAATATTTAACCTCTCTCTTTCTTCAGGTATCTTTCCCTCCTCATTTGAACATGACATCATAACCCCTTTACTCAAAAAACCATCCCTAGATCAGAACTGCACTGCTAACTGCAGACCTGTCTCTAATCTTCCATTTGTCTCTAAACTCCTGGAATGCTTGGGGCACTCTCGTCTCATCTGCTTTCTCTCAGATAACTCTCTTCTTGACCCTCTACAATCTGGTTTCCGCTCTTTACACTATACTGAAACTGCCCTCACTAAAGTCTCTAACAATCTACTAACAGCTAAATCCAATGGTCACTGCTACTTGCTGATTCTCCTGGATATCTCTGCTGCATTTGACACTGTGGATCACCAGCTCGTCCTCACTATGCTCCGCACTTCTTCCCCTGACATCACCCCCACCAGAATACAAAATACCAGGGATTGTTTGTCTGCTGTCTCTAACATCATGTCCTCCCTCTATCTTAAACTGAATCTCTTATGCTTCTCCCCTCTACTAACCTAACTCTATCTGACATTGAAATTACCTTGGAGGGTCCAACCATAACTCCCAAGCAGCATCACGCCTGCAGCATTGGGGTCATATTCGACACTAAACTTAGCTTTTTTCCCTATATTATTCCTTATACCTGATTACTCACCCACTCTTGTCACCTGAATCAGAAAAACATCTCCAGTATCCGACCTTTTCTCACCTTTGAAACTGCTAAAACTCTGATCGGTCTCCCTCTTACCAAACTTTCTCCTCTCCAATCCATCCTGAATGTGGCAGACAGGGTCGTATTTCTGTCCAGCTGCTTCTCCTATGCCTCCATCTTGTGCCAGCTTTTACACTGGTTACCAATTTGCTTCAGGGTCCAATATAAACTCATCGCTCTCACCCACAAAACTCTCCACAGTTCTGCACCCAGTTATATCTCCTTCCTCATCTCTGTCTATCGCCCTACACATGCCCTCTGTTCTACAAATGACCTAAGACTAACATCCTGCAGAATCTGAACCTCGCACCTCAATTTCCAAGACTTCTCTCGTGCTGCGCCAGTTCTCTGGAATGCACTACCCCAGACGATCTGGCTAATACCTAGCCCCCACGTCTTCAAGCGCGCATTAAAAACCCATCTCTTTAAAGAAGCCTACCACCTCAACTCACTAACCTAACTTTCCCCTGTTCCCTCCTTCTAAATATTATTCAGAATCTGCTCCCTTCTATTCATCTGTCTCCACACCCTCAATGCACACGATAACTGCACTTAATACTTGATAATTGCACTTAAACATACTGGCTGATGACCGGATCATGCAGCTTTATATGAAAATCCCTATTATAATGCTGGACCTGAAATAACAAGCACTTTTCACCTATTGTGTCTCCCCTATTTCCTTGTAGATTGTAAGCTTGCGAGAAGGTCCCTCACTCCTAATGTAACCATATAAATAAAATATATTATTATTATTATTACTTTACATTCCAGCTATACTTATATGAAAATCACTAAGTACAGAATACTGAAAAACATTGTAACCAAAATGCCCTATGAAATGGCACAGGACAGTTGATATCTTCTGCAAGATGTTTCTAAAATGATG
Organism: Phyllobates terribilis; assembly: GCF_046119375.1. Taxonomy (NCBI): domain Eukaryota; kingdom Metazoa; phylum Chordata; class Amphibia; order Anura; family Dendrobatidae; genus Phyllobates; species Phyllobates terribilis. The sequence goes on along the minus strand of NW_027362763.1, from coordinate 420,439,982 downwards.
CTTGAAAGTTTGTGAGACCTTGAGAATGTTCCATATTTCTACATAAATTTGATCTAAAAATACATAAAAAAGCAAAAGATCATAATACTGTTATTGCTAAAGCCACTAAAACCCAAAGGTGGGTTATTTTACTACTGTGGAACTATTGTAGATGGATGGAAGTTAATTGTGTAGCCCTGGTCATAGGTAGATATGAAGTGTGACCACAAAGTAACAGCCATCTTCCTTTCCAGTCATCACTAAATGTGTAATATAAGACACAACAGACAATTTTTAGCAGTAGTGTATGATACCACAACCATATAGCAGAAGTGAGAACAGAGAAAAAATGATGTAAGTGAAAGTGGGGATGATGTAAGCATTTTTGGGTGACATAAATAGGTTTCCTGGGGCTAGTCATACCAATAACAATCATTTAAGAAGACATGTCTCAAAGTACCTCAATGCTTGGGCAGCAAAACCACTTGGACCGCAGACACAAATCAATGCAGAGGAATCTTTTTTGCTTCTTGTTAAGACCTCTGAAAGAAGGGACGATGATATTTGGCCTCTATGTCCAACCCATGATTGCGTGGGTTCAGAAAGGATATACTGAGCTTCAAACCTGGAAAACACAGTTAAATTACCTAGTATTGTACTGTATAGGTAAAACAGATTTATATCTATACATATTAAATACAGGAGTAGTAAAGTGTAAAAAGTAATATCAGGATGTTGCTATCTATGTCTTTTAATAAGTCTGGAGACAGAAGCAGTATATTACCATAACTCACTGAAGCATACAGAACCCTTCTGCATTTACAAGCCAAGCATTGTGCTCCATTGGCTTACCCTGTAGATTCTCCATGTCGGCAGACGGCAACACTAATGAAACTTCCTGTGTTATATAAAATACATAGAGTTGTAATATGAATTTCATCTTGTTACCTATCAAAGTCTGACCACACATGACTAGTGGACACATTCTTAAAGTACTGAAAAGATTTCTTAAATGGGCTTTGTACTAAAGCATACCTACACTTTAATAGACTTCGGGTCCTGAGATCCCACTGATCAAACAAAAGACTTGTCAAAAGTGGGCTGCTCACCTCCTTCATGATCGCGTGCACAGTGAAGTGCATGGGCTCATAGACTTTCTATTAAGATCATACGCTGCACTATTATCTGTGCTCATGCAGGAGCTGAGCGCTTCTTGTTCCTGAGCAGAGCACTTCTTAAAAGTCTTTTAATTAATTTGGCCTTGGGAGCCAGACTCTCACAAAATGGCACAAGACCGATAGACATGTCCATGATATGCAATTTTTGAAAAAGTGGAAACAAAGTTTTCACAACATGTTGATTTATTCATTATCAAGTATGAGCACCACTTACAGAAATACATGTACTTACATGCTTTGGCATGATAACAATGAGGATATTACTGGTTGCATTATCTGAGGAATATTCTGCCACACTCATGTATTTGGGCATGCAAATTATGAAAATAAACAATTGCAAAGGGAGCTGCCAGCAGTGGACTAATGACTTCTCAGATGTGCTCGATGGGAGACAAGTCCGGAGACGCTGCAGGCCATGGGAGCATGTTAAGGCCATGCAGGATGCTAACAATAGCACAAGCAGCACTGACACTGTTGTGTTGAAAAAAGGCCCCCGGGATACCTTGGATAAATTATCATACCACTGGTTCCATGATTCCTGAAAGTAGGACCGGTGTAAAGGTCCCCCATAAAAGCATCTTCATGGCATTGTCACGTGATCTCTGGAGCAATCTCTGGCTATCCTTGCATCAAAGACAAAAGAAGGACTCGTCACTGCTTATTATCCACCAAGTTATCTTTTGAGAGTGGTGGCATGAGGTCAATTGGACTCTTGCAGCTGGACGTCTGGCTCATAGCCCAATTTTACTCAAACGTCTTCTCATGGTTTGTGTAGACACTGTTTGATACCTTAGTCTTGGTATGTGATGTTCAATTTCACTTGCGGTACAAAATGGATCAAAAATAGAAACAGTGATAGGGGCATATATCCAAAGTTTTCAGGAGTCGACAAAATAATGCTAGGTCATATGTTGCTGGTATTATTGTGAGCAGCCTGTGGAGCCCAAAAGTGCTATCTTGACCTGCAGTGTCTCTAGATTTGTCTCCCATCGAGAACACCTGAGACGTCACTGGTCAATAATTGGTAAGGGAGCTGCCAGAAGGATCTTCATGACTTGCGTGCCTAAATGCATTCAGCATTCAAAATGTTGTTTTCATTTTTTCATCATTTGCATATCATAAAAGCATCACATCAGCATTTTTTTTATTGCAGCGTAGTAGTTGTAGTGGTGCTACTAATCTAAGTTTCCTGCCCCTAGTCTTATAGAAACCAGCCGCCATTTTCAGCTCATCCCAGCACTGCTCCTGTCAGTCTCCAGCAGTTTGTGACCTGCCAGTTCGCTCCAGTATTTGCTGGAGCGATCTGGAAGTCACAATTCAATGAAGTCTATGAGAGCCTTGTTCTGGCTCTCATAGACGTATATTGAGTACTTGCAATCATTACCCCTGACTTCCAGTCAGTCAGAAGTTGCGGTTGTAAGTTGGTGGCGTGGGACCGGAGCAGCGCAGGAAGAGCTGAAACGGCACCAGGAAGAGCTGAAGACAGCGGCTGGTAAGTATAAGACTACTATTAAAATTGCACATAAAAAAACATTGTATAAGGAGCTGGTCACACACATGTAGTGCACAGTGTCTGTCTTACAACATGGACAACATGGATGGGCTTGGCCGTACCCTGAATAAAAATATAATGTGCAAATAAATATAAATATATATATATATATATATATTATATAATATACAGTTGAAACCAGAAGCTTACATACACTATATAAAAAGACATAAATGCTTGTCTTTCTCAATATCTCACATGAAATCAGAATAAACCTTTCACATTTTAGGTAATTAGTATTACCATAATTTTTTATATTTGCCAAATGCCAGAATAATGAGTGAGAGAGAATGTTTTAAGGCATTTTTATTACTGTATTTTTTGGACTATAAGACGCACCGGGCCATAAGACGCACCTAGGTTTTAGAGGAGGAAAATAAAAAAAAAAATAAACAAAAAATGTTGTCATGATGCACTGTTATGTGGGAGGGGGTCTGCTGCTGACACTGTTATAGGGGTAATGTCCCCCAATTCAGTTAATATCCCCCATCCTGGTATATATGTCCCCCTCCTTCCTGTTATACGTGGCCCCCATCCCCATCCTGGTACGCAAGGCACCCCTTGATCCCCATCCTGGTATGCAAGGCACCCCTTGATCCCCTTCCTGGTATGCAAGGCACCCCCTGATCCCCATCCTGGTAATGCATGGCCCCCCTGATCTCCAATCCTGGTAATGCATGGCCCCCCTGATCCCCATCCTGGTAATGCATGGCCCCCCTGATCCCCATCCTGGTAATGCATGGCCGCCCTGATCCCCATCTTGGTAATGCATGGCCCCCTGATCCCAATCCTGGTAATGCATGGCCCCCATGATCCCCATCTTGGTAATGCATGGCCCCCCTGATCACCATCACACAGCGCACACAAAAATAAACAGTTATACTCACCTCCTCTCTCCTGCAGCGCTGGGTCCCACTCTGCTGCCGACACTCTCACTGTGTGAGCCACGCATGGCAGGGTGCACAGTGACCGCCGAGCACAGCAGGAGCCGCGCTGTGGCTACAGTGTACGCGCTGTTAAGGAAAAATAATATTTGTTGCTCTCCACGCCCATGGGCGTGGGGAGCAGTGAATATTCATTTTCTTTAGCAGCGGGCACAGCGTAAGCTGCAGCAGGCGGCAGCTGCCTCCTGTGCCCCGCTCATCCCCCACTGCCGCTCACCCCCCCCATCACCCACAGTACATAGTATATACTATGGCTAGTATTCAGACTATAAGACACACCCCCCACTTTCCTCCAAAATTTTGGAGGAAAAAAGTGCGTCTTATAGTCCGAAAAATATGGTACTTACTGCAAAGTCAAAAGTTTACATACACTAAGATTACTATGCCCTTAAACAATTCTGGACTGCCCATATGATGATGTCATGTGTTTGGAAACCTCAGATATGTTTTTTGGCAACATCTCAGTTAATTACAGACACACCTGTGGAGGTATTTTAATGCACACCTCAAATATACTGCTTCTTTGTGTAGCATCACGGGAAAGTATAAAGAAATAAGCCAAGTTATCAGGAAGAGAATTGTGGATTTGCACAAGTCTGGCTCATCCTTGGGTACAATTTCAAGATACCTGAAGGTGCCTTGTTCATCTGTACAAACAATTATACGCAAGTACAAAGAAGATGGGAAAGTCCAACCATCATACCGCTCAGGAAGGAGACGGGTTCTGTGTCCTAGAGATGAACGCGATTTTGTCCGACATGTGCATATCAACCCAAGGACAAAAGCAAAAGGCCTTGTGAAGATGATGGCGGAAGCTGGTGAGATTGTGTCAATATCCACAGTGAAACGAGTACTGTATCAACATGGGCTGAAAGGGCACTGTGCCAGTTAGAAGCCATTACACCAAAAGAAACATAAAAAAGCCAGATTAATGTTTGCAAATGCACACAAGAACAAATACCTTAATTTCTGGAGACATGTCCTGTAGTCTGATGAAACTAAAATGTAACTTTTTGGGCATAATGACCATCTTTACATTTGGAGGAAAAAGGGAGAAGCTTGGAAGCCTAAAAACACCATCCCAACTGTGAAACACAGGGGGTGGCAGCATCATGTTGTGGGGTTGTTTTGCTGCAGGAGGGACTGGTGCACTTCACAAAATAGATGGCATCATGAAAAAAGAAGATTATAGTGAAGCAACATCTCAAGACATCAGCCAAGAAGTTAAAGCTTGGGCGGAAATGGTTCTTCCAAATGGACAATGACCCGAAGCATACTTTTGAAATGGTAGAAAAGTGGCTTAAGGATAACAAAGTCAATGTTTTGGAGCGGTCATCACAAAGTCCTGATCTCAATCCTATTGAAAATTTATGGGCAAAGCTGAAAAGGCAGATGAGAGCAAGGCGACCTTCAAACCTGGATCAGTTACACCAGTTTTTTTTTCAGGAAGAATTGGCCCAAATTCCGACCAACTATTGGGAGAAGCTTGTGGAAGGATATCCCAAACGTTTGATCCAAGTCATTCAGTTTAAGGGCAATGGTACCAAATACTAATGAAATGTATGTAAACTTTTGACTTTGCAGTAAGTAATAAAAATGCCTTAAAACATTCTCTCTCATTATTCTGGCTTTTGGCAAATATTAAAAATTATGGTAATCCTAATTGACCTAAAACAGGAAAGGTTTATTCTGATTTCATGTGAGATATTGAGAAAAACATGCACACGTGTCTTTTTATATAGTGTATGTAAACTTCTGGTTTCAACTGTATATGAGGTATTGCACGATATTTTGGCCAAAATATGCAAGCTTGCAATCTGCATCAAAGGTCCTCATACTTACAAGTCCCTACACTAAAATTAATAGCAAAGCCACAGAAAGAGGAATTAAAATCCCCTCCCCCCCAATTTTTTTTTAAAGAATTAACAAAGCAAGAAAGGGCAACAGTATTTACCTGCCCAGGTCACAGAAACTAATGCACTAACTGCAGCAAACCCCCTTGATAAAAGGTGGAGGCAACACAGGTGCAAAGCACTGATAAGACAACCACTCACAACCTGCCAATTCATGGAGGGGGTGATTGCTTAGTATTAAAATTGCACACAAAAAAGACTTGTATATGGCGCTGGTCACACACATGTAGTGCACAGTGTTTGGTTTACAGCCTATTAGTGACACCCAGACTATTAGATTAGGCCTGCTGCCCAGCACTATATAAGTGCACCCCACCAGGACACACACCCTAGTTTACAAGGACAATATTGATGGGCTTGGCTGCACCCTGAATAAAAATAAAACGTGCAAGGTTAATATCTATACCTCATACATATTATTAATTTTTTGCCCTTTTTGCTGCTTTAATTCTTAATTTTTCGGGGAATTTTACTTCCTATTTCTGTGGCTTTGCTTTAATTTTAAGTATAAGACTAGGTTCACGGAATATAGATCAGTAGCACCACTCAAGTGTTGAAATAAGAAAAGGCTTGAGTGATTCTTTAACAAGTCTATCAATCCTGTGATGTACATTAATTCCACGACTTTTCATTCTCGGTGTTGCAATCTCAATATTTAGAAGTGTAAAATGTTTCAACAATCAGTCACTTTATACTATAAACCTTTTTTTTTTTTTTTCTTATTATGCACCGTTTTTCAGTTCTCTGAATTTAGACAGTAATGTACAGGATGGATGTTTATTTTTTTGTTGTCAGAATTACTTCGTCAAGGCCAGGAACATGGAAATATGTCTACCTAATTTAGTTACAAATATTACATCAAAATACCTTGAACAACATGTCAAACAGTTCTCTCAACTCTTACTCAATTTACTTTTTGACCAGCTACAATCTGGATTTCAACCCAAACAATGTTCTGAAATGACAGGAGCTCTGTATAACCCCACCACCATCACGGATTGGCAGCTTTCTGTACACTGTATATGGGCAGAAAGCTGGCAATAAGTGGTGTGGAGGTGGGGTTATACAGAGCTCAGCATTCAGATAACTGGTAGATCTGCAGTAGATAAAACACTGGTTGTATCAAAATGATATAAAGAATAGCTCTTAGGTCCTCAGTTTATTATGCACAATTCATAGAGCGAGCATCCAATCTGCATCATAATAAAGATTTCAACATTAGAAAACTGAAAAGGTGAATTTCAATAAATAATTGAATTAAACTCTTTTGTGAAATATATGATTTGCTGACAAGTCACTTAAATATACCAAAGAATGTATATTTCGCAGAACAAAAAAAGAAATAAATTAAATTGAGGTTTCTAGAAACAACTGAAGTTGCATTATTCATAAAAGGCCTCCAGATCTGACAGCACACATTATAGGAGAAAGATAATGAAAAGTATAAAAGAATATTTGTTTTACAGCAATTAGGTTTTCCATCTTTGGCAAATATGGCCATTCACATAATACTGAAAATAAATAATCAGCCTGGCATTGATGCCTGGCAGTATTATAATGTTATGATTATATGATATAATGAGATGCTTAAATAAGTAAATTCTATAGGATGCAATAAAATGAAAACAAACAATTATTAAATAAAGAGGAACAAGGCCATATGAAGGAAGAGAGATAAAGCCTGAATACAGCAACTTACTATATTATGTCTGTTCATATAGTAAATTACACAGTACACGCAGTTCTAGTCTCTTTGCTTTAATGGGATTTTTTCCCTTAGCTATACCATTTAAATGTCAGATCAGAAAATACTATCCTCCATAATGGATAAGCCAAAAATCACATAACACCCACGCACTATTTATCTCTGCTGCCCACCACATCATCAAACCAGTCCACTGACTCATGACCTGGCAATTTTTATACAATGAAGACTAATAAAAAATGCACTGGGTTGTGTTTCCCAGCACCACATTTTGTCAATGGTTGGCTTATAGCTGTTGCATTAAAGGGACACGTAAAGCTATACCATGTACAAATCCTGACATGTTGCACATTAAAAAAAACACAGCAGTTATCAAATTCGATCAGGAATAATAAAAAAACAAAAAAAACAACAAGTTTGTACATGAGGTATCATAAATCCAACAGCAAAAAAACGCAGCAAAAAGGCTGCATGTGAACATAGCCTAAAAGAGAACACAACGTGAACTATCCTATAAATCAATGTATCACAAAGTGTAAGACGCACCTCACTCATTGGAATTGCACTGATGCTGCCAGTCCTGTTAGGCTGTGTGCCCACGATGCGTTTTTGAAGCGGCAATTCTGCTGCAGAAACGCTTAAAAAACGCATGTTAGAAGGCCTACCATGTTCCCCAATGATAATCCGCATGTGCTGTGCACATGCTGCGGAAATTTCCGCTGCGGATTATCATTGCGGAAAAAAACGCAGCACTACCAATTATTTTGCGGAAGAGCTGCGTTTTCGCCGCCATTGGCTTGCATTGGAACGCATGGATTATGCATCACTGCATCTGTAGATGAGCATTCCATGCGTTTCAATGTGCGGCTGGTACCCGGGTCTGGAGAAGAGGAGACTCTCCTCCGGACCCGGGTACCATAGAACCAGTAAAAAAAAGAATAAAGTAAAAAATAATTATTATATTTACCTTCTGATGGCCCGTGGTGTGCTTGTCTTCGCTTGCCAGCAGATCGCGGTGGACTGAAGGACCTGCGCTGACGTCATTTAGTCATGTGATGGCAGGTCCTTCAGTGTACCGCGAGATGCCGACAAGCCAGGACGGATGGAATAAAGACTCCGGGGGCCATCAGAAGGTAAGTATATATTAATTTTTTTATTTTTTACCATTCTTTCGGTCACACTATATAAATCCATGCCGGTTGCATGGATTTATATAGTGTGACCAAGTTGTCAAGCACTTTCCAAGTGAGGCTAAAATCACTTGGAAAGCGCTTGTCAACCCGCATGCGGAAATGCATGTGAAGAACGCTTCACTTCCGCTTGAAAAACGTATGTACAATCCGCATGCGTTATTTCTGCCAGGGAGATGCAGAAACGCTCAGGAAAAATCCGGAGCATTTCTGCATCGTGGGCACATAGCCTTAGTAAAGTTTATGTGATAAGGAATGGACAACAAACTTGTGTGCTGATAGCATTGGCACAGCCCATAAGTGTGTGGGTTACAAGAAGAAAGGATGTGCTCAAGGAGCAAGCAGAGCAAACACTGATAGATTGTAACTATTATCTGTTACTGTTAGGGGGAAGACAGATGGCTGTATTTCTTGTGCGAGGATCGCACTGCAATCATCGGACTGACCATCGGCTCTCTTGACCTGAGCTTGACAGCATGATGTATTTCTATGCAGCTGTCACACTCAGGTCAGAAGAGCCGATTGTCAGTCCGAGGATTGCCATGTGATGCTCGCACAAGAAATACGGCCCTCTGTCTGACCCTTATAATAGTTCTTTACCAGTGTGGAGCTATGGCCAAAATTAACCCCTTCATCCTGAAGCTTGTTTTCACCTTCCTGGCCAGGCCAAATTTGCATTTCTGATCAGTGTAACTTTCCATGGTAATAACTCTGGAACACTTCAACGGATCACAGTGATTCTGAGACATGTTGTACTTCATGCTAGTGGTACATTTTGGTCGATATGATTTGCGTTTAGTTATCAAAATATTGAAAATTTTACTAAAAATTAGAACATTTTGCAATTTTTAAACTCTGATATTTGATGCCCTTAAATCAGATATTAATTATTTTGTGTGGAATAACTAACATTTACCACATTTCTACTTTTTTTCAGTATAATTTTTGAAACAATTTGTTTTGTTAGGAAGTTAGAAGGGTTAAAGGTTTATCAGCAGTTTTTAATTTTTCCACAAAATTTACAAAACCAATTTTTTTAGGGACCACATCACATTTGAAGTGACTTTGAGGGGAATATGTGACAGAAAATACCTAAAAGTGACACAATTCTAAAAACTCAAGGTGCTCAAAACCACATTCAAAAAGTTTATTAACCCTTTTCCCACAATGTACAATACAAAGTTATATTGTGTTACCGTGTTAGCCAGAAAAAGCGATGAAAATACTTTTATGCTCAAAAAGGACAATAGTATTCTCTGAGTGATACCTTTATTGACTAACCAGAAAAAAATAATATATATATAAAAGGGGATGCGTGTCTCTGTCTGAAGCCTTTATAGACTGAGCATGCGTGACGCGCAGTCTGGCTCCAGACAGAAGCAGGCATCCAGCCGTTACAGGTAAGAGGAGTGTATGACGCCGGAGATCGTGGTATGTGTAGACACTGAACGCATACCGCGATCTCCGGCGTCATACTTACATAATTACCTGACCGGGAGGAGCGTTGCCGCGGCGCCTCTCTTCGCTGGAGACCGGGGCAGGAGTGAGGCGTCGGATCGGCGCATGCGCATAGCGCTATCCGGCACCATTTGCAGTGTGTCTTCAGCAAAATGGCGCCGGACATTGCGGTGCTCCGGCGCCGCACTCCTCCCCCGGCCTCCGGCAGAACAGGAGTGTTTATTTTTTTGTATGTGTGTACAGCGTGAAAGGGATAAGGGGGCCACACATACTAGGATTGGGGGTGAGGGGACCATGCATACCAGGATTGGGGTGTGAGGGGTACCACGTATACCAGGATTGGGGGGCGAGGGGACCATGCATACCAGGATGAGGGGTACCATGCATACCAGGATTGGGGGGTGAGGGGGACCATGCATACCAGGATTGGGGGGTGAGGGGACCATGCATACCAGGATAGGAATGCGGGGCACTATGCATACCAGGATGAGGGGTACCATGCATACCAGGATAAGAATGAGGGGTGCCATGCATACTGGGATTGGGGATGAGGGGTGCCATGCATACCGGGATTGGGGGTGAGGGGTGCCATGCATATTAGGGGTGAGGGGAGTCATGCATACCGGGATTGGGGGTGAGGGGTGCCACGCATACAGAGATTGGGGGTGAGGGGTGCCACGCATACCGAGATTGGGGATGAGGGGTGCCACAAATACCGGGATTGGGGATGAGGGGTGCCACGCATACCGGGATTGGGGATGAGGGGTGCCACGCATACCGGGATGGGGGTGAGGAGTCCCACGCATACCAGGATGGGGGTGAGGGGTAACACGCATACCGGGATAGGGGTGAGGAGTACCACGCATACCAGGATTGGGGATGAGGGGTGCCACGCATACCAGGTTTGGGGATGAGGGGTGCCACGCATACCAGAATTTGGGGTGAGGGGTGCCACGCATTCCAGGATTGGGGATGAGGAGAGCCATGCATACCAGGATTAGGGGATGAGGGAGCCATGCATACTAGGATTAGGGGAAGAGGGAGCCATGCATACCAGGATTGGGGGATGAGTGGTGCCATGCATTCCAGGATTGGGGATGAGGGGTGCCATGCATACCAGGATTAGGGGATGAGGGGTGCCATGCATACCAGGATTGGGGATGAGGGGTGCCATACATATCAGGATTAGGGGATTGAGGGGTGACATGCATTCTAGGATTAGGGGAAGAGGGAGCCATGCATACCAGGATTGGGGGATGAGTGGTGCCATGTATTCCAGGATTGAGGGTGAGGGGTGCCATGCATACCAGGATTCGGGGATGAGGGGTGCCATGCATACCAGGATTGGGGGTGAGGGGTGCCATGCATACCAGGATAGGATGGTGGAGACAAGATGGGACAGCGCAAATACCAGGAGGGGGACAGCACAGACCAGCATGGGAGACCATATACCAATAAAAATGCTCGCCACCCAGGCGCAGAACGGGTTCAATAGCTAGTAATAAATATATACAGTACAGACCAAAAGTTTGGACACACCTTCTCATTTAAAGATTTTTCAGTATTTTCATGACTATGAAAATTGTACTTTCACACTGAAGGCATCAAAACTATGAATTAACACATGTGGAATTATATACTTAACAAAAAAGTGTGAAACAACTGAAAATATGCCTTATATTCTAGGTTCTTCAAAGTAGCCACCTTTTGCTTTGATGACTGCTTTGCACACTCTTGGCATTCTCTTGATGAGCTTCAAGAGGTAGTCACCGGAAATGGTCTTCCAACAATCCTGAAGGAGTTCCCAGAGATGCTTAGCACTTGTTGGCCCTTTTGCCTTCACTCTGCGGTCCAGCTCACCCCAAACCATCTCGATTGGGTTCACGTCTTGTGACTGTGGAGGCCAGGTCATCTGGCGTAGCACCCCATCACTCTCCTTCTTGGTCAAATAGCCCTTACACAGCCTGGAGGTGTGTTTGGGGTCATTGTCCTGTTGAAAAATAAATGATGGTCCAACTAAACGCAAACCGGATGGAATAGCATGCCGCTGCAAGATGCTGTGGTAGCCATGCTGGTTCAGTATGCCTTCAATTTTGAATAAATCCCCAACAGTGTCACCAGCAAAGCACCCCCACACCATCACACCACCTCCTCCATGCTTCACGGTGGGAACCAGGCATGTAGAGTCCATCCGTTCACCTTTTCTGTGTCGCACAAAGACACGGTGGTTGGAACCAAAGATCTCAAATTTGGACTCATCACACCAAAGCACAGATTTCCACTGGGCTAATGTCCATTCCTTGTGTTCTTTAGCCTAAACAAGCCTCTTCTGCTTGTTGCCTGTCCTTAGCAGTGGTTTCCTAGCAGCTATTTTACCATGAAGGCCTGCTGCACAAAGTCTCCTCTTAATAGGTGTTGAAGAGATGTGTCTGCTGCTAGAACTCTGTGTGGCATTGACCTGGTCTCTAATCTGAGCTGCTGTTAACCTGCGATTTCTGAGGCTGGTGACTCGGATAAACTTATCCTCAGAAGCAAAGGTGACTCTTGGTCTTCCTTTCATGTGAGCCAGTTTCTTTGTAGTGCTTGATGGTTTTTGCAGCTGCACTTGGGGACACTTTCAAAGTTTTCACAATTTTTCGCACTGACTGACCCTCATTTCTTAAAGTAATGATGGCCACTCGTTTTCCTTTAATTAGCTGCTTTTTTCTTGCCATAATACAAATTCTAACAGTCTATTCAGTAGGACTATCAGCTGTGTATCCACCTGACTTCTGCACAACACAACTGATGGTCCCAACCCCATTTATAAGGCAAGAAATCCCACTTATTAAACCTGACAGGGCACACCTGTGAAGTGAAAACCATTTCCGGTGACTACCTCTTGAAGCTCATAAAGAGAATGCCAAGAGTGTGCAAAGCAGTCATCAAAGCAAAAGGTGGTTACTTTGAAGAACCTAGAATATAAGACATATTTTCAGTGGTTTCACACTTTTTTGTTAAGTATATAATTCCACATGTGTTAATTCATAGTTTTGATGCCTTCAGTGTAAATGTACAATTTTCATAGTCATGAAAATACAGAAAAATCTTTAAATGAGAAGGTGTGTCCAAACTTTTGGTCTGTACTGTATATGCAAGATTTCAGAGCACATGGGCTCCTTTCTCAGACAATATTATAAATATGTATGATTGGTAATATTGCCTGAGGAAAGAGCTTGTGTGCTCTAAAAGCTTACATATATAGCCAATAAAAGTATCACGCTGAGAATACTGTTGTCATTTTTGGGCATAAAAGTATTTACATCAATTTTTCCCAGAAAAATGTTGCTTCATTTTTCATTTTCACAAGAGTAACATTAGAAAATGGACTGTACAATTTGTTGTGCAATTTCTGCTTAGTACACCGACACCCCATATGTTGTGGAAAATTAAAGTTTGGGCGCATGGAAGGGCTCGGAAGGGTAAGAGAGCACCCTTTTTACTTTTGGGGCACAATATTGCCTGGAATAGATAGCAGATGCCATGTTGCGGTTGCAGAACCCCTGATGTGCCTAAACAGTGGAAACCCCCCAAAAGTGACCCCATTTTGGAAACTACACACCTCAAGGAATTTATCTAGAGGTGTGGTGAGCACCTTGAACCCACAAGTGCTTCTTGAAATTTTAAAACATTGCACTGTGAAAATTTAAAAATTACAGTATTTTTTGGATTATAAGACACACTTTTTTCCTCCAAAATTTTGGGAGAAAGTGGGGGGTGCGTCTTACAGTCCGAATGTATACTTGTTGCTGTGGCTGTGGATGGGCGGGGAGCGGCAGCGAAGCGGGGCACAGGAGGCAGGAGCTGGCGGCTGCAGCTTTTGCGTGTGCCCGCTGTTAAAAGAAAATGAATATTCACTGCTCCCTATATGTCCATGGGCATGTGGAGCACTGAATATTCATTCTCTTTAATAGCGCGCACAGTGTCAGCCCAGCCGCCGGCTTCCTGCAGCGGCTCGGCGGTCACGTGTGTCCGCTATTAAAGAGCATAAATATTCACTACTCCCCACTCGCATGGGCATGCAGGAGCTGCGGCTGGGCTGACACTGTGCGCGCTATTAAGGAGAGTGAATAGTCACTGCTCCCCACGTCCATAGTCCCAGCATCGGGAGCAGTGACTATTCCGGTAGCTGTCTCGGTGTCACATGCTGAGATCAGCTGCTGGCAGAAGAACAGGACGCAGTGCTGGAGCAGAGGGAAGGAAGGAAGGTGAGTAGAATCCTTTTATTTTTTTTAAGTGCACGGTGATGGGGATGGGGGTGCCATGCATACCAGGGTGGGGGTGCCATGCATACCAGGATGGGGGTCAAGCATACCAGGATGGGGGTCATGCATACCAGGATGGGAATGGGGGTGCCATGCATACCAGAATGGGGGTGCCATGTGTACCAGGATAGGAATGGGGGCTACCTATAACAGGAAGGGGGGGGGGCATGTATACCAGGATGGGGAATATAGATACAGAATTGGGGGACATTACCCCTATAACAGTGTCAGCAGCAGACCCCCTCCCCATAACAGTACATCATGAATGACCACATTGTTTGCTTTAATTTTTTTTCTCCATTTTCCTCCTCTAAAACCTAGGTGCGTCTTATGGTCCGATGCGTCTTATAGTCCGAAAAATACAGTATGTGTTCCAGAAATTAGTGCGCATTTGATGTGATAGAGTGAAAATTGCAAATATGACATTTTAGTGACCAATACATAGTGTCTAGTTTGTGTTTACAGAGACATCTGCAGCATAGATTGTTAAAAGAGTTGTCCAGGCTCTAAAAATGAATGACTTATCTCAATATAAGATTGGTGGGGGTCTGACACTTTCATAATCAGTTCAAACTGCTCCAGTAGCGGAACGAACTAAGGCTGGGTTCGTTCACATTGCGCCTGTGAACCTTGTTCAGTAGATAAGGGACGTACAGTGGGGAAAATAAGTATTTGATACACTGTCGATTTTGCACGTTTTCCCACCTACAAAGAATGGAAAGGTGGGTACATTTCAACTATGAGAGACATAATCTAAAAAAATCCAGAAAATCACATTGTATGATTTTTACATAATTTATTTGCATTTTATCGCATGAAATAAGTATAAGTATTAGAAAAATAGAACTTAATATTTGGTACAGAAACCTTTGTTTGCAATTACAGAGGTCAGACAGTTCCTGTAGTTCTTGGCCAAGTTTTCACACACTGTAGCAGGGATTTTGGCCCACTCCTCCAAACAGATCTCCAGATCTTTCAGTTTTTGGAGCAGTCAATGGACAACATTGAGTTTCAGCTCCCTCCTAAGATTTTCTACTGGCTTCAGGTCTGGAGACTGGCTAAGCCACTCCAGGACCTTGAAATGCTTCTTACGGAGCCACTCCTTAGTTGCCCTGGCTGTGTGTTTTGGGTCATTGTCATGCTGGAAGACCCAGCCACGACCTATCTTCAATGCTCTTACTGAGGGAAAGAGGTTGTTGGACAAAATCTCGCAATACATGACCCCAGCCATCCTCCATTCAATATGGTGAAGTAGTCCGGTCCCCTTTGCAGAAAAGCACAACCAAAGTATGATGTTTCCCATACCATGCTTCACGGTTGGGACGGTGTTCTTGAGGTTTTACTCATCCTTCTTCTTCCTACAAACACGGCGAGTGGAGTTGATACCAAAACAATCTATTTTGGTCTCATCAGACCACATGACCTTCTCCCAAGCTCCCTCTGATTATCCAGATGGTCATTGGTGAACTTCAAACGGGCACTGACGTGTGCTGGCGTGAGCAGGGGACCTTGCATGCCATGCAGGATTTTAATCTATGACAGCGTAGTTTGTTACTAACGGTAATGTTTGAGACTGTTGTCCCAGTTCTCTTCAGATCATTGACCAGGTCCCTCTGGATTTCTGACCTCTCTCAGAATCATCCTTACACCACAATATCTTGCAGGGAGCCCAAGACTGAGGAAGATTCACAGTCATCTTGTGCTTCTTACATTTTCTAATAATTACACCAATTGTTGATGCTAGTGATGAGCGAAAACTAAAATGCTAGGGTACTCGTTGCTCGGGTCGAGCAAATTAGAATGCTCGAGTGCTCGGTCCGAGCAACGAGCCCAATGTAAGTCTATGGGAAACGCAAGCATTTTTCCGGCGTCCCATCCTGCAGAGGGCCTAAAAATTGCCCAAATCGATGGGAACAGTGCTCAAATGGCAAGGGAATAGAATGGGGAAGACCCCTGGAAGCATCTGACTCCCAGGTCACTGCTGTCAATAACATTGTCAGAGGTATTACGCCACTTTTGCAGACTCACAATAAAACATACAATAACGAAATCAAAATGTTTTTTCCTGTGAAAAATGTTAAGGAACATCCTTTCCTGGATAATGACTTGTATATAAGGCAAAATAATTAACCAAAAACAAAAATGTTCCTCCACACCTTGGGCTATGTTCACACGTAGCGTTTTTGATGTGTTTTTACACTTTTGCATAGCTTTCAACGGTGAAAAATGCATTCACTAGGAAATGTCATTTTAACATTTTACTACTATCAGGCCATGTGGTGTGTGAAACATCATTAGACACATCCTGTTTCATTTATGAAGGAGGGACTCTGAAAGTCACAAACACTATTTTTATAGGGCCATCAGGCGGCCCTTACTATTCTTAAAGGGCCAGCAGTCGGTTATGCTTTGTTGTTCCCATTATTAAAGAGTGGGTTTCCTATACTGTTATGCAGGGTTCTTCTTTGTGAAGAAAAAAGATGGCACTCTACGTCCCTGTTTAGATTTCCGGGAATTTAATCAAATGACCATTCGTGATCCATATTTTCTTCCTTTGATTCCTGATTTGTTCAGCCAGGTTGTAGGAGCTAATATATTCTCCAAGTTGGATTTAAGGGGAGCCTACAATTTGGTAAGAATCAGAGAGGGGGACGAATTGAAAACAGCGTTCAATACCCTGGAAGGACATTTCGAGAGTCTGGTTATGCCTTTTGGTTTGACCAATGCACCTGCGGTATTCCAGCATTTCATAAATGATATTTTCCATTATTTGGTGGGGAGGTTTGTGGTGGTCTATCTGGACGATATTTTGGTTTACTCAGCTGATTTTAAGACACATTGGGGACATGTTAAGCAGATGCTCCAGATTTTAAGGGATAACATACTTTATGCCAAACTGGAAAAATGTGTTTTCACTGTTCAGGAGGTGCAGTTTTTGGGGTACTTATTGTCATCTTCAGGTTTTTGGATGGATCCGGAGAAGACCCGTGCAGTCCTTGACTGGGAATGTCCCGAGAACCTGAAAGCTTTACAACGTTTTCTGGGCTTTACTAATTTTTACCGGAAATTCATCCAAAATTACTCTGTTATTGTGAAACCCCTTACTGACATGACTAAGAAGGGGTCTGATTTTTCTGAAAGGTCGGATCCTTCCCTCCAGGCTTTTTCTTCCTTAAAGAATCATTTTGTGCCACTGAACCTATACTCAGTTAACCCGATGTTTCCCAAGCCTTTATTGTGGAGGTTGATGCGTCGGATGTTGGGGTCGGGGCTGTGTTGTCTCAGGGTCCGTCCCCTGGTAAATGGTGTCCGTGCGCCTTCTTTTCTAAAAAATTGTCTTCGACTGAGAGAAATTATGACGTGGGCAATAGAGAACTTTTGGCAATCAAACTGGCGTTCGAAGAATGGCGACATTGGTTGGAGGGGGCTGTCCATCCTATTACTGTTATTACTGACCATAAGAACCTGTCATACCTCCTGTCAGCTAAACGTCTCAACCCTAGGCAAGCCAGAAGGTCCCTGTTTTTTGCTAGGTTCAATTTTGTTGTCACTTTTCGTCCAGGGGTCAAAAATGTCAAGGCTGATGCTTTGACCCAGAGCTTCCCTGGTGGTGGTGACCATGAGAACCCTGCCCTGATATTACAGAAAGGGGTAGTCTTTTCGGCACTGTTTCCTGAACTGGAGGGTGAGGTGTTGGAGGCTCAGGGGGACGACCCTGCCTCCAGCCCTTCAGGAAGGTTATTTGTACCATCTTATCTGCGCCGTAAAGTAATTAAGGAACATCATAACTCTGTGCTTGCTGGGCATCCAGTAGGTAAGGCAACCGCGGACCTCCTCTCTCGTAGTTCTTGGTGACCGGGATTGCATTTGGATGTGATTGAACACGTAGCTGCTTGTAGTATTTGCGCACTTTCTAAGGTTTCGCATACCTGTCCGTCTGGTACTATTCTTCCGCAACCTATCCATAGTTGGCCATGGACACATTTGTCCATGGATTTTATCACTAACCTATTGTTTTCTGCAGGCAAAATGGTCATTTTGGTGGTAGTAGATCGGTTCAGTTAAATGGTTCATTTCGTTGCATTGCCTGAACTTCCAAATGCCAAGATGCTTGCTCAGTTGTTCATAAATGAGATTGTGAAGCTTCACGGCATTCCCTCCAATGTGGTGTCAGATCGGGGGATCCAGTTTGTTTCCAAGTTCTGGAAGGAATTCTGTTCTCGACTGGGGGTGCAGCTGTCCTTTTTCTCTATCTTCCACCCTCAGTCGAATAGACAGACCGAGCGTGTCAATCAGAATTTGGAGACCTACCTCAGGTGTTTCGTTTTCGAAAATTAGGAGGATTGGGCATCCTACCTACCGCTGGCAGAATTTGCCATTAATAATCATTGTCAAGAATCCACTGGCAGGTCACCGATCTTCCGTGCATACAGTTATCACCCACAGTTTGGTACCTTTAATGGGGGAGGAGCTTCAGGAGTTTCTGAGGAGGAACAGTTTGCTTCGTCGCTCTCCTCGGTATGGCAGGGTGTTCTGAGTAATTTAAAGATCATGGGAGACAGGTATAAACATATGGCTGACAGGAAATGCTTGCCAGGTCCGGACCTGAATGTGAATGACTTTGTGTGGTTGTCTACCAGGAATATAAGATTGAAAGTTCCTACCTGGAAGCTGGGACCTAGGTTTATTGGTCCCTATAAAATAACCGCCATCATTAACCCAGCAGCGTTTCATCTTGAACTTCCTCAGGCCCTTAAGGTCCACAACCTATTCCATAGGTCCTTACTCAAAAAGTATGTGGAACCTCTTGAGCCCTCGCGTCTACTACCGCCCCCAGTAATGGTTGATGGTAATCTGGAGTTCCAGATTTCAAGGACTGTAGATTCTTGTCTCCAACGTCGTTCTCTACAATACTTGATGCACTAAAAAGGCTATGGTCCAGAGGAGAGGATGTGGGTTTCGGAATCAGAGGTGAATGCTCCCAGATTGGTTCGCTCATTCCACACCTCTTATCCTGAGAAACCCGATCCTGAGTGTCCAGAGGCCACTCATAGAGGGGGGCGGTACTGTCACGGGTGTCTCAGAGGTGACAGACAGACGCCCTGCAGTTGGTTACATGAGATCTCTATGTTTGGCATTACAGACCTCTTCTTAGAGGCTGTCTCTAGGACCCAGCGGCTACCTCCCTCTGGCTAATTATCTCCCTGGCCTGGTTGTATAAATACCTGGTGTGATCTAGAGGGAGGCGATATTCATTATTCCTTGTGAAGGCTTAGCAAGAGCAGTACCTTTTCCTCTCTGGAGCTTGAGGACGTGTGCATTTGTCTGGAGTCATCTAAAGCTAAACACTTTTCCCCTGTTTGTCCTTCCTTGTTGTCTATAATGTTTAGTGGAGATCCACTAGTGCTCATCTCCTCCCTTCCCTAGCTTGAGCCAAACGCCAGGGAAAGACAGGGCGAAGTATGAGTGCAGCGATTGGTTAAGAGCCAATACAGGTATGTTACGGGAGACAGATTGACGCTAGTTCAACCTAAGAGGTCTCCACTTTACCCCCTTTCCCTCTTCCCTTTGTGTTGCACTAAGTCTTTCCCACACCTCCTGAAAACAATGCTCCCATTATTAGGAAGTGGGTCTCCCATACTGTTTGCCTATGCAGTGAATGCAACAGCTGCCAAAAATTTGGAAGAACTCCAATGTCCCTTGCAAGAGACGTAGAGGTCGGAGGGCCTCCTGAAAACAATGTTCCCATTATTAGGAAGTGTGTCTCCCATACTATTTGCCTATGCAGTGAATGCAACGGCTGCCAAAAATTTGGAGGAACTCCAATGCCCCTTGCAAGAGATGTAAATATGGTGATATGGTAGATATTGTGGTGATATGGTGGTGGAGGATGAGGAGAAAGAGGAGGACAAGAGCAAATAGACAAAATCAGGAAGCTTTTACCCATGTCTGGGTGTGAAGACAGAGGTGCATGCAAATAGAGCTAGACCTCCCAAAAAAGAGACACTGTACTTGAGTTTATGCTACACTGCTATCATTCGGTGATGTTGAGAATTCTGGCCCAATCCAGCCCTTGTTTATTTTTATAAGAGTCACCCTGTCCGCATTTTCAGTTGACAGGCAGATGCGCCTATCGCTTATAATTCCACCAGGGGCACTAAAAACCCGCTCTGACAAAATGCTAGCGGCAGGGCAGGTCAGGACCTCCAAGACGTAAAGAGCCAGTTCATGCCACGTGTCCCAACAATTATAAGGCACAGAGGAATCACGGAGGACGTTGGTACGGTTGGCAAGGTACTCCCTCACCATCTTCCCAAACTTTTCCCCCCTTGGGAGAGTACCCGCACCGCAGGGTCTGTGTGATGGGAGGGTCTGAGAAAATGGTCCCAGAACTTTGACAGTGTTCCCCAGCCTCTGCTCGATTGCATTTGTGTCTCTCTTGCCTGTACTCCTTGGTTGTCTAGGGAACTGTGAAACTGCTGCCAGTGTTTTCAGATGGGAATTATTTAAATAAGGGCCTTCTTGTACTGCCCCATTTTATTAAGCCTGTCCTGCGCGGGAATAAGAAACAGAAAGTTCTCCTTGTAGCGTGGGTCTAGAAGTGTCATCAACCAGTAATGACTGTCACCCAAAATTTGGACAACGCAAAGGTCACGGGAAAGGCAGCGTAACATAAACTCAGCCATGTGTGCCAGGCTGATAA
Source organism: Phyllobates terribilis (assembly GCF_046119375.1). Lineage (NCBI taxonomy): Eukaryota > Metazoa > Chordata > Amphibia > Anura > Dendrobatidae > Phyllobates > Phyllobates terribilis. The sequence goes on along the minus strand of NW_027362763.1, from coordinate 420,419,056 downwards.
CAGGCAAGACTTCCGTGTCCTCACCAAGAGGGCGACTGACCATGCTCACCTCCTTATCCTCCTCTTCCTCCTCCTCCCTATCCTCAGGCCATCCACGCTGAACAGACAGTATGACAGTTGTGCAGGTAGTACAGTATATAGCGCAGGAAACTAGCCCCTGTTCTTCCTCCTCCTCATTGTCACAATCTACGTTGGGATGAGATGAGTCTGGGCTGTGTGGAATCACCCTGTATGGTTCCTTGCTCCATCTCATTGTGCTCCGCCTGCAATGCATCCTTTTTAATTGTGAGCAGAGAGCATTTCAGAAGACAGAGAAGCGTGATGATGACGCTAATTATGGCATCATCGTCGCTCACCATCTTGGTGGACTCCTCAAAGTTCTGGAGTATGGTACAGATGTTTGACATCCATGTCCACTCCTGAGGTCTTATGTGTGGAGTCTGACCTGAATACAGACGTCCGTGTTGATGCTAGTAGTCAACAACTGCCCTCTCCTGTTCACAAATCCTTCCCAACATCTGCAATGTAGAGTTCCAATGCGTGGGGACATCGCATATCAGTCGGTGAGCTGGAAGCTGCAAATGCTGCTGAAGCACGGCAAGGGCGGCGAAAGCTGTAGCTGACGTTCTAAAATGGGCACACAGGCGGCGTACTTTGACAAGCAGATGCGACATATCTTGATAAGTTTTGAGAAACCACTGAACCACGAGGTTAAGCACATGGGCCAGGCATGGTATGTGTGTGAGCTCGCATCGCTTCAGAGCAGCCACCAGGTTCCGGCCATTGTCACACACGAACATGCCTGGCTGTAGGTTCAGCGGTGTCAGCCACAGCTCTTCCTGCTCTTTCAGAGCTGTCCACAACTCTTCAGCATTGTGCGGTTTGTCACCTAAGCATATTAGCTTCAGCACAGACTGTTGCCGCTTGGCCGAGGCAGTGCTGCAGTGCCTCCAGCTTCTGACTGATGTGGTCATTTCAGAGATGGAGACTGAAGAGGAGGAGGAGGTGCAGGAGATGTAGAATGTGGGGGCAACCCTGACTGATCCAGGTTCTTAATCCTCGGCGTCAGGAGGACGTGTTCCGTCCCAAGGTCCGACTGGGTTCCGACTTCCACTATATTAACCCAGTGTGCCCTCCCTGCCCACAAGCACTTGTCCACATGTCCGTGGTTAGGTGGACTTTCCCAGTAACTGCGTTGTTGAGGGAACGGCTAATGTTGTGGGACACGTGCTCGTGTAATGCGGGGACAACACACCGGGAGAAATAGTGGCGGCTGAGGACCGAGTACCAAGGGCCGGCCGCCGCCATCAAGTTGCGGTAAGCTTCCATCTCCATGAGCCTAAAAGGCAACATTTTGAGCGCAAGCAATCGCGAAATGTGTGAATTTAGTAGTGTGGCCTGTGGGGCGTTGGCTGCGTTCCAAGGACTGGGGTAGGGACAACTGAACACTGCACTGGGACAAGGATGTGGACGTGCTAGCTGATGGTGCTAGTTGGTTCACAGAATATTATAACATTTGGTCGTAAAAATTAAAAATCAAACTTTTCCACTAGGATGTTGCTTTAGCTCCAAATTTTTCATTTTCAAATGGGATAAAAAGAGAAAATGGACCCCACAATTTGTTGTGCAATATATATGTGGGCATAAGCTATTGTTTTGGCACATGGCAGGGCTTAGAAGGGAAGGTGCCAATTTTACTTTTGGCATGCAGTTTTGTCTAGAATAGATTACAAATGTGTAAAAGCATATCATGTGCCAAAACAACAGACACGCTCTCAAATTACCCCACTTTGGAAACCACACCCTCATTGAATTTATCTAGGAATGTAGTGAGCATCTTGCACCCACAAGTGATTCACAATTTTATAACAGTACTTGGTGAAAATGAAAAATTAAATTTTTCCAATAAAATTTTCCTGTAGCTTTACAATTTCAATTTCAAAGGAGGTAATAGAAAAAATGGACTCTATGATTTGGTTTGCAATTTCTCCTGAGTATGACAATAACTACTGTTCAAGAGAAAAAAAAAAAGAGAAGGGAGGAGCGCAATGAATAGTACCCAGTGGTCTAATGCGGGGAAAAAGAATATTAAGTAAGGCAAGTTAGCCTCTCACCTCATCAGGTTGTGCACCCCTGCACAACCTAAGTGAATCGCTCCACAGCAGAGGCACAGCGTTGCAGCTGGCGTGTGGGTATTTCCTGGATCCGGTCACGGAGTGGAGTTTAGTTACTACGTTTAATCAATCACATGTGAGTGTTAAGAGGTGGCTGAACAAATATTGGTTTATTTTAAAATCTAATCCGGTTCTCTCCAACCATCTTCCTGATAAACCACAAATTATCTATAGGAGTAACCAAAATCTTCAAAGTTTAGTGTCTCCTAGTAACATCTCTTTAAAACCCAAATTTACTATCTACACATAATAATGGCTGCTTTTCATGTAATACTCCAAAGTGCCTATGTTATAGGACAATTATGAATGGGGTTACTACCTTTTGTTCACAGACAACGGGCAAAACTTTTTCCATTGATTGTAAGGTGAATTGCCAATCCACGTACGTTGTATATGTTACGGATCTGGTTGGTGGAACCTCTGTGCCGCGGTGCAAGGAGGGACCCAGAGGGGCGTGACTAAGTATCAGAGGGACCAGGTGCTACTCTGGGGACAACCTTGTAAGAGGGCAGGTGGCTCCCAAGGGTCAGAAGACTGGGACTGACCGGAATAGCGGATGGACACAACAGGCAGAAGTCTCTGGATAGTTGACAGGTGGTCACGGCACGTGACTGCAGAGCAGGTTGAAGTCTCTAGGTAACAGACAGCTGGTCACGGCAACTGACAGCAGGAGCCTCCAGGTAGGCTACGGCAAGTGACGACCAAGCAGGCTGGAGTCTCTAGGTTAGCAGGCAAGTGGTCACGGCAAGTGACAGCAGGAGCCTCCAGGTAGGCTTTCAGGTAACAGGCAGGTAACAGGAGAGTGCTCCCAGGTGAGCGGGCTAGCAGGCACGGCAGGAAGCAGGCAGGTAACTGGCAGGTGCTTCCTGGTAAGCAGGCGGACTTGCCCATAGACAGACTGGTGGGTAGAACGGAAGGCAGTCTGTCGCGCTGGAGAGTAGTCAGGCTGGCGGACTGGAACAGTAGTCAGGCTGGCAACTGGACCTGAGGGCTGAAGCAGAGGTAAGTATGCTGTGCATCAACTTTTGCTCGGGCACCTCCATTTTGGAGGAGGTGCCTTATATATGGGAGGACCCTCGGCTATTGGCCGGGGACTCCTTAGGACGGCGCGCGCGGCCCCTTTAAGAGAGAGGGAGCGCGCGCGCCCTAAGCACAGTGCCCGGGAAGCTGCGCGCGCCGGCAGCAGCAGGAAGAGAGAGCGCAGGAGGACGCAGCACGGGGAGCGGGGAGGTGAGAGGGACGGCATCTCTGCCTGGCAGGGGGCACAGACGCCGATGCTACAGTACCCCCCCCTTTACGCCCCCTCTTTTTTAGGCCAGAAAGAAATTTTTCAAGGAGAAGCGGGGCATGGATGTTCTCCCTGGGTTCCCAAGTTCTCTCCTCTGGGCCAAACCCCTTCCAATCCACCAGAAAAAAGGTTTTTCCTCTTACCCTTTTAGTAGCCAGAATATTCTCTACCTCAAAAACGTCCACAGCAGAAACCGGAGCAGGGGAAGAACCAGGATTGTTGGAAAAAGAATTAAAGACCACTGGTTTAAGGAGAGATACATGGAAGGAGTTGGGAATCCATAAGGTGGCTGGGAGTTTTAACTTGTAGGCCACTGGATTGATTTCTTTAAGTACTTCAAATGGACCGATGAACCGAGGACCCAACTTGTAGGAGGGTATTCTGAGCCGAACATGTTTGGAGGAGAGCCAAACCTGGTCTCCGGGATGGAATTGAGGCGGATCCAGACATCTCTCGTTAGCATGTCTCTTCATCAGCTCGGAGGACTGAAGAAGTGTGGACCTAGTATTCTCCCAAATGGTGGAAAATTCGCTGACCAGAGACTCCGTGGCAAGGTTGTCCACAGAAATGGAGACGGGAAACGGAATCCGGGGATGTTGACCATAGACTATAAAGAACGGAGACTTGGAAGATGATTCGCTCTCATGGTTGTTGTAGGAGAATTCGGCCCATGGCAGGAGATCCACCCAATCAGTATGGTGAGCGTTAACAAAGTGCCGGAGGTAGCTGGTAAGGATCTGGTTGATCCACTCCACTTGACCATTGGACTGTGGATGATAAGCGGAGGAGAAATCCAGGGTGACATCCAGCAGCTTACACGTAGCTCGCCAGAAACGTGAGGTGAACTGAACCGCTCGATCTGACACGATGTGGAGGGGTAGGCCATGGAGACAGAAGATGTGGAGGAAGAAGTCCTTAGCTAGCACTGATGCAGACGGGAGACCAGGCAGAGGGATGAAGTGGGCCATTTTGGAAAAGCGGTCGGCGACCACCCAAATGACTGTACAACCGGCAGAGACAGGAAGATCTGTAATAAAGTCCATAGCAATGTGTTGCCACGGAGCATCAGGTACGGGAAAAGGCAGGAGATGACCGGCTGGTAGATGTCTGGGAACTTTGTTGCGGGCACAGGACGAACAGGCTGAGACGAAGTCTACCACATCCTTGCGCAGGGTAGGCCACCAGTAATGGCGGGCGATGAGCAGGAAGGTCTTCTTTTGGCCAGCATGGCCGGCTAGTTTAGATGAATGACCCCAGCGAAGAATCTTCTCATGATCCGGTACTGCTACAAAAGTCTTACCGGGTGGAAGACGAGTCAGATCCAAGGGGGCCACATTCATCACTTTGGAGGGGTCGATGATGTGCATAGGCTCCTCCTCTTGATCGGAGGACAGGAAGGATCGGGACAAGGCGTCGGCTTTGACATTCTTGTCCGCCGGGCAGAAGTGTAGGACGAAGTCAAAGCGGGCTTAGAACAAAGACCACCGGGCCTGGCGCGGGTTGAGTCTTTGGGCATTCTGGAGATATGCCAGGTTTTTGTGATCCGTATAGATGATCACCGGGTATAGAGCCCTTTCAAGCAGGTAACGCCACTCCTCCAGCGCCAATTTAACGGCTAACAGTTCTCTGTCTCCTATAGAGTAGTTGCGCTCAGAGGAGGAGAAGAGTTTGGAGAAGAAGCCGCAGGTTACCATTCTCCCGGAAGAAGACTTTTGGATGAGCACCGCTCCGGCTCCGGAGGAGGAAGCATCAACCTCCAGGTAGAACTGTTTGTTGCTATCTGGACGGTGCAGCACTGGGGCAGAGGAGAAGGCTTGCTTTAAGGAAAGGAAGGCCTCCTCAGCTACGGGCGACCATTCCTTGGGATTTGCTCCCTTACGGGTGTAGAGACGATAGTAGTTGGTGAAGCCCAGGAATCGCTGAATCGCCTTCAACCCCTCCGGACGGGGCCACTTTAGGACTGCAGAGAGCTTCTCAGGATCCATTCGTAGGCCTGTCTGGGAGATAACATAGCCCAGGAATGGAAGAGAGGTCTGCTCGAAGAGGCACTTCTCGTATTTTGCATAGAGGTGGTTCTGCCTGAGCCTAAGCAGGACCTGACGAACATCCCTCCGGTGTGTGGGAAGATCCGGAGAGAAGACCAAGATATCGTCCAGGTATACCACCAGGCAGGAGTAAAGAAGATCACGGAAGATGTCATTGACCAGTTCTTGGAAGACAGCGGGAGCATTGCAGAGACCGAAGGGCATCACACGGTACTCATAGTGACCGTCCCGGGTATTGAATGCCGTCTTCCACTCATCTCCTTGACGGATTCGGACCAGGTTATACGCTCCACGAAGATCCAATTTGGAAATGATCCTGGCGCCCTTAAGGCGATCAAATAACTCGGAGATGAGCAGCAGAAGATATTTGCTTTTTACCATGATCTGATTGAGTCCTCTATAATCAATACAGGGGCGTAGCGAACTATCCTTCTTCTTGACAAAGAAGAATCCAGCTCCAGCCGGGGAGGTAGATTTCCGGATGAATCCCCTAGCCAGATTCTCCTCAATGGCTCGGGTTTCGGCCGCCGACAACGGGTAAATACGCCCACGGGGTGGAGTGGCGCCAGGTACCAGGTCGATCGGGCAATCATATGGCCTATGAGGTGGCAGTGTCTCTGCTTCCTTTTTACCGAAGACATCCGCGTAGGACCAGTAAGGAGCAGGTAGACCTGGTAAATTAGCTGGGGTAGGTGGTGGACAAGTCGGGCGAACCGGAATCAGGCAGGTCCTATGGCAGTCCTGCCCCCACCGGAGTACTTCACCGGATTGCCTGTTCAGCACGGGTTCATGTGTCTGGAACCAGGGTAGACCTAGCAATAGGGAGTGAGAGAGTCCGGACAGCACATGGAAGGAGATTTTCTCCGAGTGAAGCATTCCCACCTGCAGGGTTAGGGGCTCAGTGACGAGCAGGATGGTCACCGGAAGGAGTCCTCCATCCACGGAGGTGACGGACAATGGTTCAGCCAGAGGTTTGGTGGGAATACGGTATCTCTCTACCAGGGACTGGGAAATGAGGTTTCCAGCAGCTCCAGAATCCAGATGAGTAATTTCAAGGAGACGGTTCTCTCCCCAGGAGATAGAGATTGACAAAGTCAGGGATGGAGAGGGCATACTTTTGCCTAGGACGACCTCTCCGAGCGGTCCTAGACACTGAAGTTTCCTGGCCTCTCCAGGCAGGAACGGATCAGGTGCTCTTTACTGCCACAAAAGAAACAGCTCCCCTCGGCTCGACGTGACTCTTGGTGAGATTTGACCATCTTGGTCTGGTCGATCTGCATGGGTTCGGGAGAGTGCGCCCGGGGAGTGACTAGTTGAGAGGCAGGTCTCTGGAAAGTAGGAGTGAGGCGGGGGAACTTTCTCTCATGAGTGGTCTCTTTGGTGCGTTCTTGGAACCGGATGTCAATCCGGGTAGCGAGTGACACCAGGTCATCCATAATGGTAGGAATGTCCCGACCGGCTATCTCATCCTTAATCCGACCGGAAAGACCCTCCCAGAAGACGGACACCAGAGCCTCGTTTATCCCAGGCAAGCTCAGAAGTGACGGTACGGAACCGTATGGCATATTGGCCCACCGTGAGACTCCCTTGGCGGAGACATAGCAGAGAGGTTCGTCCTGGCTCTTCGAAGACTCGCCGGAAAGCCGCGAGGAAAGACGATAGGTCGGACACCAGGGGGTCCCCTCTCTCCCACAGGGGATTTAGCCATGCCAATGCTTCCCCAGTGAGATGGGACATGATGAATGCCACCTTAGCCCGGTCGGAGGTGAACTGATGTGCCAAGAGTTCAAAGTGCAGGGTGCAATGGTTTATGAAACCCCGAGCTAGAGCGGGGTCGCCTCCAAAACGAAGAGGTGCAGAAAGCCGGGGGCCTGGGTTGGATGCCGTGGTATTGGTGGGCAGCAGCACTGCCAGAACGGATGTTGCTCGACTAGGGGCGGACACAGGTGGTACGGACAGCGTGTCCAGGCTAGTGTTGACAGACCGCAGGTAGGTCAGGATAGTTTCCTGTTGGGATCTCTGACGAGAAACCTCCTGGTACAGGTCAGCAAGCGAAGGAGCCTGGGGGCCACCAGGTTTCATGGCCCGAGCAAACTGTTACGGATCCGGGTTGTGGAACCTCTGTGCCGCGGTGCAAGGAGGGACCCAGAGGGGCGTGACTAAGTATCAACTCAGACCGACCCTGGTCGTACGGCGGCTAACGACTCCGTGACCAGGGAGGGACCGAGCAGAGGGACCAGGTGCTACTCTGGGGACAACCTTGTAAGAGAGCAGGTGGCTCCCACGGGTCAGCAGACTGGGACTGACCGGTATAGCGGATGGACACAACAGGCAGGCAGAAGTCTCTGGATAGTTGACAGGTGGTCACGGCACGTGACTGCAGAGCAGGCTGAAGTCTCTAGGTAACAGACAGGTGGTCACGGCAAGTGACAGCAGGAGCCTCCAGGTAGGATACGGCAAGTGACGGCCAAGCAGGCTGGAGTCTCTAGGTTAGCAGGCGGGTGGTCACGGCAAGTGACAGCAGGAGCCTCCAGGTAGGCTTTCAGGTAACAGGCAGGTAACAGGCGAGTGCTCCCAGGTGAGCGGGCTAGCAGGCACGGCAGGTAGCAGGCAGGTAACTGGCAGGTGCTTCCTGGTAAGCAGGCGGACTTGCCCATAGACAGACTGGCGGGTAGAACGGAAGGTAGACTGTCGGGCTGGAGAATAGTCAGGCTGGCGGACTGGAACAGTAGTCAGGCTGGCAACTGGACCTGAGGGCTGAAGCAGAGGTAAGTATGCTGTGCATCAACTTTTGCTCGGGCACCTCCATTTTGGAGGAGGTGCCTTATATATGGGAGGACCCTCGGCTATTGGCCGGGGACTCCTTAGGACGGCGCGCATGGCCCCTTTAAGAGAGAGGGAGCGCGCACTCTAAGCACAGTGCCCGAGAAGCTGCGCGCGCCGGCAACTGCAGGAAGAGGAGCGCAGGAGGACGCCGTGCGGGGAGCGGGGAGGTGAGAGGGACGGCGTCTCTGCCTGGCAGGGGGCAGAGACGCCAATGCTACAGTATATTTACTACAATGTACTTGCGGTCTTCAATATGTAGGCCGCACAATACAGACGATGCATGCTCGGCTCAGTAAGCATCGTCACAACATACGTATTGGTTATCAATTGCATAGTATTTCAAAACATTTTAGTGCTTTCTATCACAAGGATTCAAGTTTTTTGAGACTCACCATAATAGATCAAGTAGTTGATACTGCCCAGACCGAAACAGTAGCCTCATCAATAAAGAAAGCTTTTGGATTTTTAAGCTTGGCACACTAACTCCTGAGGGACTAAATCTTACCATAGATAATGTGGTCAATTAGGGTATTTTTATGATTTTTATTTTATATATTTTCCAATCCTTATAATTTTACATGTTTGATATTGGTATTATTATATTATATTGATTGCCTGTTTGTGCATAGATATTATGGTTTTATTTCACATGTTTTTTACTTCATCAATTTTATACTTTGATTGGTTTTCTGATGGCTTTCTGCCAATACACAAGGGGTGCTCTGACCTCATTCAGCTCCTTTCTTTCATTGGTTGATGGTTTCTCTATAATATGTCATTTCCCTTTCCCATTGTTATACCGCCTGAGAAAGGTAGCAATCCGCTACCGAAACGCGTTGTGGTTTAATAAAAGGGTTGTCTTTTACTGCCCTTGACCCTGTGGATTCTGTGCCCTAGCGCTCTAACTAGACCTCTTTTTTATTCCTGCAATAACTACTGTTCGGGCATACTGCAAAGCTCAGAAATAAAGGAGCGCCATCTTGGAGTGCAGATTTTGCTGGAATAGTTTCAAGATGCCATGTCCGAGTTGTCAGAACATCAGAATGCCCCCAAAAATTATCCCATCTAATTAACTACACAATGAATTCATTTAGGTTGTAGTGAGCATGTTGATGACACAGTTGCTTCACAGAATTTTATATAATTGGACCATGAAAAGAACAAAATGACATTTTTACCACTAAAATTTTTTTTAGCCCCAGATTTTTTTTATTTTCCACATGGGTAATTTGAAAATGGACCCACAATTTGTTATACAATTTCTCCTGAATGTTGCAATACCCTATATGTGGTTTAAACACATGGTAGGGCCCAACAAAGGCGCTCACCAGTCGTAGCTGTTAGAGGAAGATGCCAGCTATGTAATATCTTTGAAATCATATGACTGATTAAAAAAAACAAAACTGAATATTCTGGGGAGCAGTTGGAATGAAACAAGAGCAAAAAATTGCCACTTTTGATCTGATGACCAGTTCTGTAATTGACTTGCTGAATATACACTACCGTTCAAAGGTTTGGGGTCACCCAAACAGTTTTGTGTTTTCCATGAAAACTCATACTTTTATTTATCAAATGAGTTGCAAAATGAATAGAAAATATAGTCCAGACATTGACAAGGTTAGAAATAATGATTTTTATTTGAAAGAATAATTTTCTTCTTCAAACTTTGCTTTCGTCAAAGAATGCTCCCTTTGCAGCAATTACAGCATTGCAGACCTTTGGCATTCTAGCTGTTAATTTGCTGAGGTAATCTTGAGAAATTTCACCCCATGCTTCCTGAAGCCCGTCCCACAAGTTGGATTGGCTTGATGCCATTTTTTGCGTACCATACGGTCAAGCTGCTCTCACAACAGCTCAATGGGGTTGAGATCTGGTGACTGCGCGGGCCACTTCATTACAGATAGAATACCAGCTGCCTTCTTCTTCCTTAAATAGTTCATGCTTAATTTGGAGGTGTGCTTTGAGTCATTGTCCTGTTGTAAGATGAAATTGGCTCCAATCATGCGCTGTCCACAGGGTACGGCATGGTGTTGCAAAATGGAGTAATAGCCTTCCTTATTCAAAATCCCATTTACCTTTTACAAATCTCCCACTTTACCAGCACCAAAGCAACCCCAGACCATAACATTACCTCCACCATGCTTGACAGATGGCGTCAGGCACTCTTCCAGCATCTTTTCAGTTGTTCTGCGTCTCACAAATGTTCTTCCGTGTGATCCAAACACCTCAAACTTTGATTCATCTGTCCAATCTTCCTCTATCCAATGTGTGTGTTCTTTTGCCCATATTATTCTTTTCCTTTTATAAGCTAGACTCAGATATGGCTTTTTCTTTGCCACTTTGCCATGAAGGCCAGCATCCCAGTCTCGCCTCTTCACTGTAGACTTTGACACTGGCGTTTTGCGAGTACTATTTAATGAAGCAACCAGTTGAGGAGCTGTGAGATGTCGATTTCTCAAACTAGAGACTCTAATGTACTTGTCTTTTTGCTCAGTTGTGCAGCGGGGAATCCCACTTCTCTTTCTACTCTGGTTAGAGCCTGTTCGTGCTCTCCTCTGAAGGGAGTAGTACACACCGTTGTAGGAAATCTTCAGTTTCTTGGCAATTTTTTGCATGGAATAGCCTTCATTTCTAAGAACAAGAATAGACTGTCGAGTTTCACATGAAAGCTCTCTTTTTCTGGCCATTTTGAGAGTTTCATAGAACAAACAAATGTAATGCTCCCGATTCTCAACTAGCTCAAAGGAAGGTCAATTTTATAGCTTCTCAGATTAACCAAACCATTTTCAGCTGGGCTAACATACTTGTGCAAGGGTTTTCTAAACATCCATTAGCCTTCTTACACAGTTAGCAAACACAATGTACCATTAAAACACTGGAGTGGTGGTTGCAGAAAATGGGCCTCTATACACCTATGCAATAAAAACAAGATGTTTGCAGCTAGAATAGTCATTTACTACATTAACAATGTATAGAGTGTATTTCTGATTCATTTAATGTTAGCTTCATTGAAAAAAATGTGCTTTTCTTTCAAAAATAATGAAATTTCTAAATGACCCCAAACTTTTGAACGGTAGTGTATTTTACATAATTTTTCTTGTGCGCTTCCATGCTTTATAGCCTGCATGCATTGCTCTGAAGCTGGAGAGTTAGTTGAGTCATTCTGAGAATTACAATTATCTGACTCACCCATTTATGCATATTATAACACCATTCATAACTTCCAATAATTGTTTAAAGTTAAACGGAGCACTTAAAACTGTGTGTCTGCATTGTCATGACATGCTCTGTAGAATTTCTTGACAGCTACAAGGTTCACCATAAAATAAAAAAACTTGACATAAAAAAACGTTTACCTGCCATCAGATAAACCCAATGTTTCCAGTTGCTCTCTCCATAAGATGTCAGCTTCTGTTTTGTTGAAGAAAATAAGTTTCACTTTTCTGAAAGCATAAAAAAAGATTTTTAGTTTTCAATTCTTAACCTTACAAGTGAGTAAGCCTCTTTTCATACTGGCAATGTCATGGATTCCATTCTTATAAGTACAGAGGAATGCATATTTTATTCTAAAAGAGAGGCATTAATAAAAGTGCATAACTGTTGGAGTGGTGAAAAAGTACATAAACACACAGTGATATAGGGATAATTAATAAAAAGTTCTGAAAAATGTAAAAAAAAAATTAGGTACGAATGACAATAAAAAAGGAATTATTTATAAATCCAAACATAATAATAATAATAATAATAAATAATGATGTTAAATGATATAGAAAAACAAAAATAAAATCTGATAAAAAAAAATAAATATATGATGAACCTCCACCATATTTAACTACAGGTACTGTGTTTTTGTCATCGTAGGCCTCATTCCATTTTCGGTAAACAATAGAATAGAATGATATGCTTCACCAAAAGCTCTATCTTGGTCTCATCTGTCCACAAGACACTCTCCCCGAAGAATTTTGACTCACGCACATTTTGATAAACTGCAGTCTAGCTTTTTTATGTCTCTGGGTCAGCAGTGGGGTCCTCCTCGGCATCCTGTCAGTGTTTCATTTCATCCAAATGTCGACGGACAGTTTACGCTGAAAATCATGCACCCTGAGCCTGCAGGACAGCTTGAATTTCTTTGGAACTTGATTGGAGCTGCTTATCCACCATTGGGACTATCCTGCGTTGCAGCCTTTCATTAATTTTTCTCTGCCGTCCACGTCTAGGGAGATTAGCTAAAGTGACGTGGGTTGCAAACTCCTTATGTTGCACACCATGGACAAAGGAAATTCAAGATGTCTAGAGATGGACTTGTAACCTTGTGATTGTTGATATTTTTCATCAATTTTGGTTCTTAAGTCCTCAGACAGTTCTCTTCTCCTCTTTCTGTTCTCCGTGCTTAGTATGGCACAGACACACATTGCAAAGATTGAGTCAAGTTCATCCCTTTTTATCTGGCTTCAGGTGTGATTTTCATAGTGTCCCCACCTGTCACTTGCCACAAGAGAATTTGAATGAGCATCACGTGCTTGAAACAAAGTTGTTTTCTCACATTTTTGGAAAGGTGCCAACAATTTTGTCAGGACCATTTTTTGGGGTTCAGTGTGAAATTATGTCCAATCTGCCTTTTTTTCTGTTGTTCCAATACGCACAACAAAGGAAACAAACATGTGTATAACAAAACATGTGTAATTTCAGTAATATTCTGGGAGAAATACTTCATTTTCTGGAACAATTTTAAGAGTGCCAACATTTCCATCTATCGCTGTATATTGGTTATTAAAAATGCCACTACAAACAGATCATATAAGACTTTGTGAAGAAGTTTAAAAATAATAAAACGAAAAATGGGTCTCTAACACTGATGCAGGAAAACACCATTGCCACTCAACTCTAATGTCAGGGTCCCTGAGGGAAAACTCCAATCAGAAAGAAGGGGGAATGGGTTTGCTATTGATATGAAAAACAAGTGTATTATGTGGAAAATATAAAACAAATATGGTGAATAAATCTAAAAACATGTGAAAAATTAATGAAAATCCCAATAAAACACTTATTGAAAAAAACGGAGTGTGAATGTAAGAAAACAAGCTTGTGATGTAATTGATATAGGTCAAATATAGTGAATATGTCTAAAAGTAGTGATGAATGAATACAAAAAAGGTGACATAAATTAATTCTTAAAAAGTGTATGCAAAACAGGTGTTGATTGTGAAAAAATATATGTATATGAAAAGTAGTATATACAGGGTGGTCCAAAAGTAGGTGGACAGAAAGTGTAATAAAGTTATGAAGGGGGAGATTTATCAAACAAAATCCAGTAATTTTAGATAACATTATGTGGAGTGATGAAGCTTCTTCCAAATTATCCGGCCATATTAACAGACATAACTGTATTTACTGGTATAATGAGAACATGCATTTAACATTAGAGCAACAACTAAATGAGCCTGGTGTCAATGTTTGTGGTGGTATTTCAAGTTTTGGAGTTTTAGGACCAATATTTTTTGATGGAACAGTCACAGGAGATAAGTATCTCGAAATTCTAATGAATCAAGTTGTTCCCCAGTTACAGCAACAGCCTAATTCAAATTACCTTTATTTCCAACAAGATGGGGCCCCTCCACATTATTCAAGAGTAGTGCGCGAGTATCTTGATGAAACATTTCCTAATAAATGGATTGGCTGAAGAGGCCCACTTGGTTGGCCGGCACATTCACCAGACTTGACCCCAATGGATTTTTTCTTTTGGGGAGTACTCAAGGACAAAGTTTATAGTCGAAAACCAAAAAGTGCCAGTGATTTGAAAAATTACATAAGAGATGTATTTCAAGAAATTAATACCCAAAGAGACTTGTGCAAAAAAGTTTGTTGAAGCGTAAGAGGCGACTTCAAAGCTGTGCAAATTGTAATGGAAAACAGTTTGAGCACCTGCGTTGATAAAATTTAAGGGCTTTTGTATTATTGTAATAAAATTTAATTGTCAATGTTATGCTTGTGTTAGTAAATATAATTTTATATATAAATCAAAATAAATGTTATTATTTTCAGTCCACCTACTTTTGGACCACCCTGTATATAATAAATATATATATCCAGTGATTAAAGGCATAGATCCAAAAAAATAGATTATTAAGATGAATAATGAACTTCAAGGAATGGGGAGTCAGAACGGAAACCTATAAAAAACTCACAGGGAACAAAGTGCATACACGTAGATCCAAGAAGGGATCGTGAAAGTAGATATTAAAGTTAATAATAAACTTCAATGAATGACTTCATGAATAATGGGAATCATAAGGGAAAATCAATAAAGATCACACGATGAATAAAGTGCATATAGAAAATCATGATGAAAAGATATAAAACCTAACTTTAAATAGGTACCGTTAAAAAGAGCTTTAGCTCAAATGACACAAAGAAATCTATACATATAAATTACTCAGTGATACCAGTGCCTGTAAAAAAAGGTTACGATCTCATTAGTGATGGGCGAGCACTAAAATGCTCGATGCTCGGGTCGAGCAAATTGGAATGCTCGGGTGCTCGACTCGAGCAACGAGCCCAATGTAAATCTATGGGAAACTCGAGCATTTTTCTGGCGGCTCCCCCTGGCGGTCTGCAGAGGGCCTAAAAATTGCACAAATCAATGGGAACAGTGCTCAAATGACATGGCAACAGCATGGGGAAGACCCCTGGAAGCATTTGTGACTCCCAGGTCACTGCTGTCAACAATGTTGTCAGAGGTATTATGCCACTTTTACGGACTCACAATAAAACATACAAAAATGAAACCAAAATGGATATTCCTGGGAAATATGTTAAGGAACATCTTTCCAGGGTAATGACTTGTATATAAGGCAAAATATACAAAAACAAAAATGCTCCTCCACACCTTGGGCTATGTTCACAAGTAGCATTTTTGATGCGCTTTTGCACTTTTGCATTGCTTTCAACCAAGACAAATGCATTCACTGGTAAATGTCATTTTAACATTTTACAACCTAATCTGGCCATGGGGTGTGTGACGCATCATCAGACACATCCTGTTTCATTTATGATGGAGGGACTCTGAAAGTCACAAAGCCTATTTTTATAGGGCCATCAGGCAGCCCTTACTATTCTTAAAGGGCCAGCAGTCGGCTCTCGCTACTGTTAGGGAGCCATCAGCCGGCTATGCTTTGTTGTTCCCATTATTAATGAGTGGGTCTCATATACTGTTATTGCGAATGCAGTGACTGCAAGGGCTGCCAAAAATTTGGGGGCACTCCAATAACCCTTGGAAGAGACGTAGAGGTTGGAGAGCCTCCTAAAAACAATGTTGCCAATATTATTAAGTGGGTCTCCCATAGTGTTTGCCTATGCAGTGAATGCAAAAGCTGCCAAAAATTTGGAGGCACTCCAATGCCCCTTGGAAGAGACGTAGAGGTCGGAGAGCCTTCTAAAAACAATTTTCCCATTATTAGGAAGTGGGTCTCCCATAGTGTTTGCCTTTGCAGTGAATGCAAAAGCTGCCAAAAATTTGGAGGCATTCCAATGCCCCTTGGAAGAGAAGTAGAGGTCGGAGAGCCTCCTAAAAACAATGTTCCCATTATAAGGAAGTGGGTCTCCCATAGTGTTTGCCTATACAGTGAATGCAATAGCTGCCAAAAATTTGGAGGAACTCCAATGCCCCTTGCAAGACACGTAGAGGAGGTGATACAGTAAATATTGTGGTGAATGATATGGTGATGGAGGATGAGGAGAAGGAGGAGGACAAGAGCAAATAGACAAAATCAGGAAGCGTATACCCATGTCTGGGTGTGAAGATAGAGATGCATGTGAATAGAATTAGACCTCCCAAAAAAAGACACTGTTTTTGAGTTTAGGTTACGCTGCTATCATTCTATGGTTTTGAAAAGTCTGGCCCAATTCAGCCCTTGTTCATTTTTATAACAGTCAGCCTGTAAGCATTTTCAGTTTACAGGTGGATGCGCCTATCGGTTATAATTCCACCGGCGGCACTAAAAACCCGCTCTGACAAAAACGCTAGCGGCAGGGCAGGCCAGGACCTCCAAGGCGTAGAGAGAAAGTTCATTCCACGTGTCCAGCTTGGATACCCAGTAATTATAAGGCATAGAGGAATCCCGGAGGACGTTGGTACGGTCGGCAAGGTACTTCCTCACCATCTTCCTAAACTTTGCACTCCTTGTGAGAGTACCCAGCGCCTTAGGGCCTGTAAGATGGGAGGGTCTGAGAAAACTGTCCCAGAACTTTGACAGTGTTCCCCTGCCTCTGCTGGATTGGAGTTGTGTCTCTCTTGCCTGTACTCCTTGGTTGTCCAACGAACTGTGACCTCTGCCGCCAGCGTTTTCAGATGGGAACTTTTTAATAACTCCGCAACAAGGGCCTTCTGGTACTGCCCCATTTTAGTAGACCTGTCCACCTCAGGAATAAGAGATAGAAAGTTCTCCTTGTAGCGTGGGTCTAGAAGTGTCACCAACCAGTAATGACTGTCACCCAAAATTTGGAGACTGTGAGGGTCACGGGAAAGGCAGCGCAACAAACTTAGCCATGCGTGCCAGACTGCTAACAGGCAAGACTTTCATGTCCTCACCAAGAGGACGACTGACCATGCTCTCCTCCTCCTCGCTGTCCTCAGGCCATCCACGCTGAACAGACGGTATGACAGTTGTGCAGGTAGTACCGCCTATAGCGCATGAAACTAGCTCCTCCTCCTCCTCTTCCTCATTGTCACCCAATCCACGCTGGGATGAGAGGAGGCTGGGCTGTGTGTAATCACCCTGTAATGCAATGTATAGTTCCAACGCGTGGGGACATCACACACCAGTCGGTGAGCCGGAAGCTGCAAACGCTGCTGAAACACGGCAAGGGCGGCGGAAGCTGTAGTTGACTTTCTAAAATGGGCACACAGGCGGCGTACTTTGACAAGCAGATCCGGCAGCTCTGGGTAGGTTTTGAGAAACTGCTGAACCACCAGGTTAAGCACATGGCCAGGCATGGTACGTGTGTGAGCTCGCAACGCCTCAGAGCCGCCACCAGGTTCCGGCCATTGTCACACACGACCATGCCTGATTGTAGGTTCAAAGGTGTCAGCCACAGATCTGCCTGCTCTTTCAGAGCTGTCCGCAACTCTTCAGTTTTGTGTGGTTTGTCACCTAAGCATATTAGCTTCAGCACAGCCGAGGCAGTGCTTCCGTGCTTCCAGCTCGCGACTGATGTGGTAATTTCGGAGGGTAGTGGTGGCTAAGTGACTGGAAGCATTATCTGCTATCCAACCAATAACTTTTTCACACTGCTCTGTGTTCAATAGTGGTGTTCTGTCGTTCCCTATTAATTGGGACAGGAAGGTCGAGCGAGATGATGTGGGTGTTTGTTGTGGCATAATTTCAGCTTGCCCACGGCCTCGTCCTCTGCATGCACCATCATCACCATCACGTCCACTTCCCCCTCCCTTGCCACGTGCCTTGCCCATTTTAAATGGAGGAAAATATTTTCCATGTTCACTACAAATGGCTGGATTTGAACAGCAGTGAAATGTGATACATGTGACGGAAAACCACAGTTTTAAATAGCTGGCCTGTAGTTAACTATTTTTAACAGCGAACTGGTGTCAATAACTTCGCTAACACACTGCAACAAAATTTCAATGGAGGCCAGAAATGGACGAATTTTCAGCGCACTTGTATGTGATCCGTGTGACGGACAAACCACAGTTTTAAATAGCTGGCCTGTAGGTAACTATTTTTTAACAGCGACCTCGTGTCAATAACTTTGCTAATACACTGCAACAAAATTTTAATGGAGGCCATAAATGGCAGAATTTTCAGTGCACTTATATGTGATCCATGTGACGGACAAACCACAGTTTTAAATAGATGGATTTTTAGTGCTGTAATATGGAAAGGATCTGGCTGTATTCTGCAGAGCCAACAAGCAAATGGAGCAGAAAAACAGTGTTCTCTGGATTGCTTTTAAAGCAAATAATCAGGATTAAGATCTAAAAAAAAATTATTCCTGGCCCCTAATACCTGGGGCTATTTCTAGAAATATCTGTAAAAGCACCAGCAGCAGACAGAACTGAAACGGACCCTCTTGCTATGTGCACTGCAGTTTGCAACATACATTGCCTGCCTGCCTAGCACTGATATCTATGCAGATGAATTAGTCCTCAGAAGGACTGTTAGTTGAGATGGATATGTGAATACTATATGCTGATATACCTACACTAACTAAGAAACAAGCAAATCTCTCCCTAACTCAGCAGCACCTCTCCCTACACTGTCTGATTCCGGAGTAGACTGTGACAAGAATGGCGGCACCAGGTCTGATATAGACCTGATGACGCTGCACAGCCAGCCAATCACTGTAATGCCAAAAACAACATGGCTGCGGCATTACAGTGTGTGGCAGACAATCCCTGCATGTTCATTGGGGCTCTAAAGAGCGCCAAACATGCAGGGAGGGGACCCAAGCTCCCGCCGAGCAACCCCGGAAATACTCGACGAGCGCTGTGCATCTCGAGCAGTGAGATGCTCGGGCGAGCACCGAGCAGTAGCGAGCATGCTCGCTCATCACTAGATCTCACCCAATTTATGTATAGTGGATCCAGTTCGGGTCACAGTTCAGGAAAGGAAACCGGACACAGGAGTATCAATATACCCAAGTATCCCTGTCGAGCCCAGTATAACTCCCGTCCTTACAAGGGCATTGCCCAATGTAGAGATAAAAGCCCAAAATTAAACACAAAGCCCTCCCAATGCATTTCTGCCTCAATATGGTCTCATCAGGGGAGTGTACTTGTAAGAGAGAACCTGATCAAAAGTTCCAAGACTAAGAGGTAACAAAATAAAAAAATTTATAAAAGGGGCTCTGCTGTGACAGCAAGACCCCTAGTAGGCTGTGCTGCACAGTCTCAAGATAGCATGAGCACAAGGCATACTACAGGCATCTTAAATACTGTCCTATTGATAGTGCTTACCATGGCGTTCACATATGCGCCAGAGCACTTCCTCTACCGCCTCCTGATGTCAGCGTGTCTCCATAGAGAGGCGATGCTCCAGGTAACCAAGTGCCTGTTGTGTATTGATGATGTGTCGGCTGCTCATTGGCCTGTTGCAGAGATGGCTGGGCATGGTATAGTGACATCCCTGCTGTTGCATTGGGTCTGCGGGGCGTGGTTATATGACATCCCTACTTGTCATCCATTGGGTGTTTACCTCCCCGTCGACACTGTCAGATGACTGGGCGTGATCTTATATTCTCCCTCCTGTTGTGGGGGATTGTGGGGTGTGGCTATATAATTTGCCTGCTTGTCACCCATTGGACATTATAATCACCACCAACAGTCTTTTTAGTATTGTGATTAGATGGTCGGAACACTGACACCATTGGTTCTTGAATGACTTGGGGTTTGTTAAAATATTTGCTGATTCCAAAAGTGGGAAGGATGTGAATGTGTCTACATAGTAAGGAATGCCTCCCAAACCTACCCACTATATTGTCACATAGCATCCAGTATGTTGTACGGGTGTGTATTACTAGCCACACCCCCTGAAGATGCCAGTATTAGCACATATTCGCCATATCAACACTGCTAATTAAAGAATATTTAAATGATACAGTATCCCAGTAAACTTTTTTATGTATCCATATTCCCAATGAGCATGGGACAAGTCTGCATAAATAAAGAGCAGGAGAGAAGGGAGGAAGAGAGGAGGAAGGTGGGGGATTTTTTGGGTTGGATTTTTTTACGTTGAGTCTATATCAAATAGAACAGAGGGGGTAAATTCAAAGAAAACATCTGAAATTCAGCTATTTACTTAATTCAAGCGGGTTGACTGTTCTCAGATGGAAAATCCATCTGGATTCTCTTTGGAGAAGTGCTTTATGAAAATTCCCTCCCCTCTTTGATGGTTCCACCATGTACCACATGTGTACACCCCTTTATGGATGAACAGATACATATTACCAAATTACCCAGAGGGTAAAAAAAACTATAATTAAGGGGTGTATTAAAACATGACTTTTATTTCTGTTTTATTAAAATGTAGTAAAGAAAAATATTAAAAGTATACTAGTTTGTCCGTGTCCTTCTATAATATTAAGTCTCTAGAAACTGTATAGTATAAGGATACATCTGATATCATGAGCTCATTATATTCATTGTAGTCAGGGGTGGATTAAGAGTAGCAAGGGCCCCGGGCAGTTTAGAAGGCGCGGCTCCCCTCCACACACACCTGATGTATCACGTGACATGTCACATGATCCCCTGTGATAGATCATGTAATAGTTCACGTGAAATTAATTTGGCACAATATTAATTATAATAACTTTTTTTAGGCTGTGTGCCCACTATGCGTTTTTTAAGCGTTTCCGCAGCAGCAATTCCGCTGCAGAAACGCTTAAAAAACGCTTGGTAGAAGGCCTGCCATGTTCCCCAATGATAATCCGCATGTGCTGTGCACATGCTGCGGAAATTTCCACTGCGGATTATCATTGCGGAAAAATCCGCAGCACTACCAATTATGTTGCGGAAGCGCGGCGCTTTCGCCGCCATTGACTTGCATTGGAACACATGGAATCTGCATCACTGCATCTGTACATGCAGTATCCATGCGTTTCAATGTGCGGATGGTACCCGGGTTTGGAGAAGAGGAGACTCTCCTCCAGACCCGGGTACCATAGAACCTGTAAAAAAAGAATAAAATAAAAAATAAATATTATACTTACCTTCTGATGGCCCCCGGTGTCTTTATCCGATGCGTCCTGGCTTGCCGGCAGCTCGCGATGGTCTGAAAAGGACCTGCCGTGACATCATTTAGTCATGTGACGGGTCACGCGACCGCTGACGTCGGCAGGTGTGACCTTAAAGAACGGTAAAAAATAAAAAAATTAATATATACTTACCTTCTGATGGCCCCCGGAGTCTTTATTCCATCCGTCCTGGCTTGTCGGCCATTATTTTTTACCATTCTTTTACGGTCACACACTATATAAATCCATGCCAGTTGCATGGATTTATATAGTGTGACCAAGTTGTCAAGCACTTTCCAAGTGATGCTAAAATCGCTTGGAAAGCGCTTGTCAACCCGCATGCGGAAATGCATGTGAAGAACGCTTCACATCCGCAAGTCCCTGGCAGGAAAAACGCATGTACAATCCGCATGTACAATCCGCATGCGTTTTTTCTGCCAGGGAGATGCAGAAACGCTCAAAAAAAATCGAGAGCATTTCTGCATCGTGGGCACATAGCCTTACATTAATTGTATGACTCAATATTGAGCACATGTAGCCATCTATACACAGCAGGAGGCCGCACGTAGCCATCTATACACAGCAGGAGGCCGCACGTAGCCATCTATACACAGCAGGAGGCCGCACGTAGCCATCTATACACAGCAGGAGGCCGCACGGCGCTATCTATACACAGCAGGAGGCCGCACGTAGTCATCTATACACAGCAGGAGGCCACACGTAGCCATCTATACACAGCAGGAGGCCACACGTAGCCATCTATACACAGCAGGAGGCCGCACGTAGCCATCTATACACAGCAGGAGGCCGCACGTAGCCATCTATACACAGCAGGAGGCCGCACGTAGCCATCTATACACAGCAGGAGGCCGCACGGCGCTATCTATACACAGCAGGAGGCCGCACGTAGTCATCTATACACAGCAGGAGGCCACACGTAGCCATCTATACACAGCAGGAGGCCACACGTAGCCATCTATACACAGCAGGAGGCCGCACGGCACCATCTATACACAGCGGGAGGCCGCACTGCGCCATCTATACACAGAGGGAGGCCGCACGGTGCCATCTATACACAGCGGGAGGCCACACGGCGCCATCTATACACAGCGGGAGGCCGTACGGCGCCATCTATACACAGCGGGAGGCCGCACGTAGCCATCTATACACAGTGGGAGGCTGCACATAGCCATCTATACACAGCGGGAGGCCGCACAGCGCCATCTATACACCGCAGGGGGGAGCACGGCGCCATCTATACACAGCGGGAAGCCGCACGGTGCCCCCCCCCAGAGACAGCAGGAGGCCGCACGGCGCCATCTATACTCAGCAGGAGGCCGCATGCAGTCACACACGCAGTCACGCACGCACACAAACATATACTGACATATACATACACGCATAAACAAATTTGAAACACAAAAATACATATAAACAGACACCACACAATGATATCTGCCTGCACACACACACACACACATACACACACACACTCACCATCCCCCGGCTCGGCTCCAGTCCTCCTGCTCTTTTCTGGTGCAGCACTGCAGGCCGGGTGCACACTGCGTGACGTCACAGATAGGAGACACGGCCACGCACAGGGCCGTTTCTCCTAGCAGTGACGCGGCCGGGCCAGCACAGGGAAGTTAACTGCTGCAGTGCTGGCCCGGCCGAAGAAGAAGCAGCGGCCATGCGCTGCTGCTGGGGGAACGGTCCGGGGCCCCCCCGCCACTGTCTGCCAGTATGTGCCGCGGCGCCGCACATATAATGAGGGCAATCTGGCCATAGACACCCCGGAGCCCCGGGCCTTCTGGAGGCTCGGGGCCCCGGGCGGTAGCCCAGATTGCCCTCATTATAATCCACCTATGATTGTAGTCTACCTCTATGTCTGCAGTTCATAGATTAGTTAGTCAGATTCTTTACTAGGACATACACAGATTCCCTAGTCTGGCTTCTTCAGGGGGCTGGGGCTATAATACCAAATTAGTATAGCCCCAGCCCCCTGAAGAAGCCAGACAAGGCGAAACTTGTTGGGGTGGCTATGTATATATTTTAGGTAGCACTAGGGAATCTGTGTATGTCTTAGTAAAGAATCAGACTAACTAATCTATGAACTGCAGATATAAAGGTAGACTACAATGAATATAATGAGCTCATGATATCAGAAGTACCCATATATACAGTTTCTAAAGACTTAATATTATAGCAAGGTCACAGACAAACTAGTGTAGTTTTAATATTTTTCTTTACCACATTTTAATAAAACAGAAATAAAAGTCATGTTTTAATACAACCCTTAGTTAGAATTTTTTTTACCTTCTGGGTAATTTGGTAATACGTTGCCAGAGAGGTGTCTCGACAATTGAAGATGTCCCCAATATGTTCCCCCACCCTCCTCATGAACTACTGTATGGTATTTCCAATGTATTCCTTCCCGCAACTACAAGGCACCAAGCTGCCCGCCCTGCTGGTGCACTGTTGCTACGGCGGTGGATAGCGCATGACGTCACTCCTTTAAGAAAATAAAAGTGAGGACCCACTGAGAAGTTTGGCTTCATAGTCTTATCAGATTGTTAAACTAAGAACCTCATGCTCAGCTATATATATTTTTGCCTAGCAGCATTAGATCAACAGTACAGTATGATTTTTTTTTAGATGTGGTACATGCTCTTTTTTTCAGTGTATTGCATGATCTGTCTCCTTTCTTGGATCAGCAGTCGTCCCATTTGACACAGGTGATTTTAATAAGCAGGAGACTGCAAAGAGGGTCCAACCTATTTTTACTCTCATTTGAGAGCTTGAGGAAGATGAGTTTCAATGCTCCTTTAATTTGATGTTGGTGCTGTGTGGCGGTGCTTGTGGGGTGGTGCGGTCTAGAGTCATGGGGACTCAGTCTTGCATCATGGGCGCTGTGAGGCACCAGGCCGCCCGTCCTGCTGTCCTGCTGGTGCACTGTTGCTGTGCCGATGGTTAGTGCACAACGCCGCTCCTTTATGGCAATAAAAGTTAGGATCCACTGAGAGATTCACCGTGACATGGCAATGGCCTTCATACAGTCTGATCAGAATGTTAAATTAAGAACCTCATGCTCAGTTATATATATTTTTGCCTAGCGGCATTAGATCAATGTATGATTTTTTGGAGGTGCGGTCCCATTCTCTTTTTTCAGCGTATTGTCCTCAATTTTCCTTGTGTTTTAAGTTAGGGGGTTCTCTCTTTTTTAGTGGAGAGTGTTGGAACGCTTCTCTCAACAGATGGTCTGGGTACCCAGAAACGTGTGTCTTAGGTCCCCTGATTGATGAATAAATTCTCTTTTTTCAGAACAGTTACGTCTTAAACGTAGATACTGTTCCTTGGGGATACTTCTTTTCAATGGAAGCGGATGGTGGATTTCCCATTTGAAGAGTGCGATTGTAGCAGTGGGTTTACGAATAATCGTGGACTGCAGAAACCCATCCCCTGATTTGGTGATCAGTAGGTTAAGAAAGGACAGTTTTTGTTCATGGATTTTATGTGTGAATATAAGTCCTATTGGGTTGATGTTCAAGGATCCCACAAAATCAACGAAGCCCTCTTAAGAGCCCCTCCACAGCAAAAACACATCAATGTATCTAAACCATAGGTCAATACACTGATGATTCTGCCCTTCCTTCTGCAAAGTCTCATCCCATCAGATTTGCAGAACTTTGCACACAGGGGCTGCCCATTGCTGTGCCCCTGAGCTGGTGGTAGGTGTCCCCATCGAAGACAAAGATGTTGTTAGTGAGGACATTATTGATTTATCAGGGTATGGCTGGATTTCTCTCTGTGGGCTTGGAAATGGACTCCTGTTTAATAAAGCAAAATAGGTGTTTTCAGAGCAAACATACACCAACATATAAAGCAGCCTTTCCGTGAATTAACTAAAAACATATAAGGAATAAATTACTTCCTGGTGGGAGGTCCAAAGTCTCAACAACTACATTAAAAATGGTATTGTCCCACGACCGAGGTCTGCGTATTTCACTGTTTCCAGCAGTCAGATGTAGGTGCCCACAGCTGATGGCAAACTGGGAGAAAGAAGACACAGCTAACTGCCTCAGGTTTATACAGTTGCTCTTGGAAGAAGAGAAAAATAATCTAACCCTCCTAAATGATAGACTGAAAGAGTCTATCGAGATTACCAAAAAGTTTACAGGAGATGTAGATTTTCATATCAAATGGAGATCTCTACAAAACACTATAGAGTGGTTTCAGTCCCATTTAAAAGAAAGCAAGCACAAACAATTCTCACAAAAAAACAGTACTATCATCTGATTGTGAATTGTTTTGACATTTACTTCTCTGCATTGTTTTGCCTTACTATTTGTCCATTGGATTTGCATAAAGAGTATGGGATGGTCACCTGCATATGTATTTTGGCTGTTGGCAATTATTTATTTTCTATTTCGGCACCCTTAGTGGAGTCTACCTCTGTTTTCACATCTCTTTTTAACTTATTTCTCATTTTGCATTATGTGTCGTCAATAAAATTTCATCTTATTTTACTTTTGGCTGCTTCGTTCCTGTTTTTTGTAGGTTTTATAGCTTTGCAAGAGAGCCTTGTACTATATGGTCTCATTATAGGTCTTTATTTTTTCTGTATTTCTGCACAGATATTTGTGTGACCAGTATGGACCTTAAGTGCAGGGACCTTGGTTATCCCTCATTGATACCGTTTTTAGTGGAGATGTTATTCAGAATGATTCTTCAGGAAGTGGGCATACTTCTGAAATTGAGAACACAATCAAATATTTATTGAAAAAGCAAATGCAAGTCTGGTGGACTAATGAATCCTTAGAAAGTTATTTGGTTAAAAATTTCGTACCAAGAGGTTTATCCATTAAGATAATAAAATATTTTCCTGTTGAAGTTATAGTCTTTCGATCCAGATGAAAAGAAGCCTGTAATATATGTTCTAAATCTTTGATAGAATCGCTTATTGGTTTTAACAAGAAGAGATTGGAGACCCTGGAGAATGAAATCAAGACCAATCTTGTGAAACTAAAAGAGGCCCTCCCCATCTCTAGCATTTAGGTGTTTAAAACTGATATTGATAAACAATTTGTGACTTGGGAAAAAGAGGTACAAGATCTAAAAATTAAAAAATTCCAACGTGATCTAAATGATTATCAATCTAACACAGTGTATAAATGGCAACATGTTGATACTGGTAAACAGTCAAGTCACAGCACATCTTTTCATTTGGCTTTTATATCTACTGAAGAGGAGTCAGAAACTCACACTGGCAGACTGACTCATCCCTTCGAAAAAGCTAAATGGAAGACTGCAAGTTATTCCAGGGGACATGACAGAAATAGATGTATTTCAACCACTAGGTCTGAATAATCTAAACTACAGGTGATTAATCTGTCTAATATAAAGTAGCGACCAAAACTTTTACATTTTTTTTTAAAGTGTGATTACTTCTGTCTGGTTGTTGTGATGCCATTTTCCAGGTGATAAATTGAAAGTGCATGAAGGTGTCATCATGCAAGACCTTAATTTTAACCAGAATGCTTTTGAATATAGATATGGTAATTTAAAGAAAACGGACTGCCAAAAGTTTTTGCATATACTATTTATTGATCATATCAGAGAGAAATTCATGGTTTTCAATGCCATAACTTAGTATTTGTCAGCATAACCTCTTGCTTTAATTACTGCACCACACCGACGGGGCATTGAAGCCACTATGGAATTCAAGACATCTTGAGGGCTCTTGCTCCATTCCATTTGCAAATCTTTAAACAATTCATATTTATTGCTATGGGTACGGGCCCCAACTCGTCACTCTAACTCATCCCAAAGGTGTTCTATAGGATGTAAATCAGGCGATTGGCTTGGCCATTGTAACAGGTGAACATTTTTCTTAGCTGACCAATTTGTGACTAAATTGGATGAGTGCTTAGGATCATTGTCTTGCTGAAATTTCTATCCCCTGCCTACTTAAGTTTTACCATGTGGCAGCATTACATTCTCCAGTATATCCTTGTACATTATAGCATTCATATTTCCATCACTTTTATGCAGAGGGCCAATGGCAGATGCAAAAAAAGTAGGCCCAAACCATGACATTGCCACCACCATGTTTCACTGTAGGTGTTTGATACCTTACATCATTATGTTTTTAAATTGGGCAGTATATATAGTGCTTGCCATCACTACCAAACAGATTGAACTTGGATTCATCCGAACACAACACCTTAGACCAATTTGTCTCTTTTCATTGGCTGTGTGCTTTAGCAAACTCAAGTCGGACCTTAAGGTTCTTTGCAGAGATGAAAGGTTTCTTGACTGGAACTTGTGCATTCAACCTTACTGCTCTTAGCCATCGCACCAGTTTGGTGACTCACTTTAACTCCATATTCTTCGTTCATTTCGTGCAAAATCTGTACAGCACTTTTATGAACACTTTTTTCTGGAAATCAGATACTGACTTTCTCTTAATAATGTGATCAACTCTGGAGGAAGTTTTCCATGGTCGTCCACTTCTAGGTTTGTCAGCTGTTCCATAACCTTCTTTTTCTTTTTTTAATATACATGATATTTGGATCTGAGAACAGTTGAACAATTGAATTCCATAGCTACCACTTTT
This sequence comes from Phyllobates terribilis, assembly GCF_046119375.1. Taxonomy (NCBI): domain Eukaryota; kingdom Metazoa; phylum Chordata; class Amphibia; order Anura; family Dendrobatidae; genus Phyllobates; species Phyllobates terribilis. The sequence continues at coordinate 420,391,360 of NW_027362763.1, read as the reverse complement.
TGGCTTTTGCCTGACTTCACTCTCAGAATAATAAGCTTCCTGACATCTGGTGATAAATTTGGCTTTGACTTTGCCATGTTTTAACCTAAAAATACACAGATAAAAAAAAAATTTAGGCAAAATTCGACTACCCATGACAAAATATGCAAATCATTTGGCCCAGCAAATGTTGAAAACTAACACATGAAGGGATAAAACAATGTCAAACACAATTTTATTCCTCACAAGTAATCACACTTAAGAAAAATGCAAAACCTTTGGTCGCTACTGTGTCTTTCGCAAGTTGACGTTCTAAGCTCTGGCCTTACTTTCTCTGCTGTGTCTCCATTTGATCTGTTTACAGCTGTGAAAGATTTAAATCTTTTTGCTCGCAATTTGAATCTCAAAAAACGTCCTGAAAAATCAATTGTGCAGGAGGAATGAAATACAAAAGAGCTATAGGCGATTAAAATCCTGGAGGAAATAAGCGATGAACAAGAAATTGCCACAACCGAAGGTAAAAAAGTGAATCTTCCCCAGAGTCAAGGAATTCCCTTCATTAAATCTATATCCTAACATAGAACTTTTTATCAAACTTGTTATTAAGGAATTTCAGAGGATACCAACTAAGATCCGTAATGACAACTTGTCACCCACCCAGAGAAAATCCCCACATGAATTAAAACAGTTGAAGGAGGCTGTTGTTGTCATTTGGCCCATATATTAATATGAGAAGGAAGTGTTCAGACAGCTGAGAGATAGTGAGTGGTATAAAAAAATTGACTTTTAACCCCGCAACATCTTTTCAAACACAGCTTTGCATTATTGTGGATGAAGCATTCCAGGCAGGGGTCATCACGAAAGTTGTCAAGGAAGGCTTGATTCCAGAATCCCCTTTGTACAGGGTGTCTCTATCTTATTCCAAAAAGTACATAAAAATATGCCCAACCCTCCCGGGGCGCCCCATCGTTTTAAGAAAAAAAAGTCTGTGCGAATGGGTGTGTAAATATCTGGACCACTATCTAAAACCAAGACTGGAAACTCTAGCATCATACCTTAAGGACACCAATTACATGTTGAATAAAATAAAAAACACGTGAAAGAAGGGATATGGCTTGTTACACTTGATATGGAATTCCTTTACACATCAATTCGACGCAAAGATGGTATTGAAGCTGTTAAAACCTTCTTAGCAATGACCAACATTTATTCTAACTTGGCCCAATTTTTATTAACTTTGTTGGAGTTTTCCCTGATAAAAAATCTTTTTAAAGATTAAAAAATTATGTATTTACAGCTTCAGGGCACCGCGATGGGGGCAGCCTTCGCACCCTCTTACGCTAATCTCTTTTTGGGCCTGTGTTAAAGGGAAAACTTTCTTTCAAATCCTCTACCTTTGGTCGATGAGGTCCTTTTGTGGACCCACTTTATTGACTATATTTTTATCATCTGGCAGGGTACTGAGGATAAACTGAAGCATTTCATGCAAAACCTTTTAGAAAATTATAAAAATATAAAACTGACATGTTCCTATAGCCAATCTACAATCGATTTCCTGGATATTAGTATCACCAAAGGTGAGGATGATGGCTTTATCTGCAATAAGGTGTATAGGAAAAATACAGCAGTGAATTCACTTCTGCATGCCTCTTCCTCTCATCCATAACACCTTATTAATGTAATTCTGATTGATCAATTTTTATGAACCATTAGAATTTGATCCTCTAATCATTGTTTCTCCAAACAGGCCGGAGACCTCACCGACAGATTTGAGGAAAGAGGTTAGTCTAGAAGAAGCATGAAAAGAGGATACCAGCGAGCACTCCATTCTAAAATAAGTGATCTTCTGTGCCCTAGAAGCAAAACTGCATCAGACACTCAGGTTAGGCTTTACCCATGGATGGCATGGTATGAGACAAGCTTTAGACAAATATTGGCCTATTTTGAGAAATAATCCGGTACTCTCCAAATGTACAACTGAGTGACCATCCATTAGTTAAAGAAGGGCACACAACCTAAAGGATCTCCTGGTTCATAGCTTCTATGAGGGATTAAAAACAAATGTATTTGGAACTAGAGAACTCAAGTGGGGTTTTTCCATGCAAGGAGTAAGAGAAAATAAACCAAGGCTCCCAATTCATCTCGGTTTATGGGGTACAATTTGCCCTTATAAGGGGGATCAACAGTATAATGTTGTTAACTGATGTCAAAATATTCATAAATTTGGAATCATCAAGGGCCAGTGAAGACCGCGTGCAACTCGCTGAGATCACTCAGACACCTGGGGAATTGGGGATGATTATCTAACTGTCCCTGTACTAACTGCACATAACAATGTGCGGCAAATACTTCCTTCTCCCTTGGCTTGGTCTGGACTACGTCTCAACACACGTTTCGCCAGCTAAATAGAAACTCTTTGTTGGGGATAGGAATTATTTTAATGATCAATATTTTAAAGTTGATAATAAAAGTTACATTTTAATGAACATTTTCTATATTCACACTCTCAATCCTCCATTTTACCCTTCCTTTATATCTGATTCTATCTGGTGGTGCACACTAATTGTGAATACATGTATGGGAGGATAGTACTTACACATTATTACTTTAAGGACAATAGTTGGCAATATTACCATGTTGAAGAATATGAGGAGCATTGTTACTGATTTGGGAAGCAAAAGAAATCAAAACAGCATGGGGTAGAAAAGAAGACACTTTAAAAGGGTACTCTATATGGTACTATTGTTTCTAGGGGTGCTGTCTCCATGGAACCAATATTTTTGAGGGGCAGAATGGGGAGTTTGTGCAAGTTGGGAATCGTGGGGAAGGTGCTGGAAATGTGCAAAGTCAAATATGCCAGTGCGAAAAACTATACCTACGAGTTCTGACTGCAGTTAGAAGTCTCCATGTCGATTCTGGACAGATGGAAAAGATAGGACTGTGAACAAGTCCAATCAGAAAGGACGTCACCTGTGAGTCAATTTCTAAACTTTATCTATATTTTACTGTCCTGTATAAATGTGCAGAACTGACATCTGCCACTCTACAGTTACTGTATAGCAGTAGTATTGGTCTTGGTGTAAAGGTTTTGTTAAGTAATAGGCTTGTCATCCGTTGAGGTGCCCACTATATTCTCTAGTTATGGGCCCATCCATATTTTTTTTACCCTCCTTCCCTTATCCTGCAGAGCTACACCTTTGCCTAGAGTGAAGCCCTCTCCTCCAGAGACTGGGAGCAAAGTTTGCCAAACACTGAAGACAGATTTCCTTCCCAACCTTCTCATATATGTGCACAGATGGTTTGGTAAAGAATGAGTGTATATTGTATTGGAAGAAGAGTGTAAGTTCTGGTGGTAGCCCAGAACAAAAGAATCAGGTGTTTATTGTAAATTCAACCTGCCCAATCTTTCTCTCCCTGGATTATCACTGATGATCGGCTGAAATTGTCAGGTTTAGAAAATGTTATTGTGCATGGGGCCTTAACAGGGGTGATGGATACAGAGCCTGATCTGTGTGTATGTGTGTGTAATGCAACTATCCTGCCTTATCAAGGAATATCAAAAATACAATACAATTGTCATTAAATCACCACTTCGGCATATTTGTTTTTCTTACTTTACCTCTGAAATGGTGTCACTAATGTAAGTTCCCTGCTCCTAGTAATATACCTACCAGCCACAGTCTTCTGCTGTTCTCAGCACTGCTCCGGTCGTCTTCTGAAGGATGTGACATGCCGGATTGCTCTAGGGTTTGCTGGGCAAGCCAGAGGTCACTTCTCAACGCAAGTCTATGAGAGTCAGAATGATGGTCAGATAGACTTGTATTGAGAGCTTATGACCGTTCCCTCTGATTTCCGGTCAGTCGGGAGCTGCAGTCACAAGATGGTGGAACAGGACCAGAGCAAAGCTGGGAAGAACAGAAAATTGTGGATAGTCAGTATAATACTAAGGGTAGGGAACATGCATTAGTGATGCCACTCTGTCAGTGAAATAAAAAAAAATGGCGGAGTGGTGCTTTAAAGAGTTTGCCCGAGAATTACATTTTGATGGCTTATCCGTTGGATGAAGAAAAAATCCACTCTGGAAGCAATAGAATATAAGTGTAGAAAGCCAGGTACATTGCTTAGTGGCCACTGCCAAGTACTGCACTTTTTTCCCATTGAAGGGAATGGAAAATAAAGTTAAAGGGGTTGTCCACATTTGGGGACAAATTTCCACATTTTTTTGTTAAATGCATGCACTTGAGCCTAAAAATAATTATTGTATTGGGTTTCATTAAAAATGTGCCTCTTTGTTGCACTGTCTATTAGCTGGCTGCAGAATCAGTTAATGGTGTTGGTCATGTTACATCATAGAAAGATAAAGATGCAGCCATATTTACCAATAACTGGCCACAATATTAATGGACTAGAACAGGGGTGGGGAACCTTTTTTTCTGCCAAGGGCCATTTGGATATTTATATCATCATTTGGGAGCCGCACATAATTATCAACTTGAAAATTACCCTGCTATATTTGGTTAAACAATTATATTTGGTCAAACACCCCTAATGTGATGGCTGTAATTGCTTCTCTTTGTTGTGACATGTGATGTTAGGTGGTATTAATCATGTTGCTACTCACAACTTCTTTTCCAGAATTGCATCGGTCTGGAGCGCAATTAACTTTTTGTGATGATAAGTTTTGTAAAGAACTGGTTGCAGTTAGTTGTTTTAACGCTGATGGGTTTGGACCCATTGCGCCACGGGTCAGGTTTACAGTGGAACGGCATAATTAATAACTAAGTGACTACCTGGTATTCACTAGAATCTCTGATGGTGAGAATAGGCTTGGCCGCAGGTAGTTACCAGTTACCACTCCTGGGCAGTCCCCGGGTCTGCAGCTGATGACCAAAGGGTCAGAGGCAAGGGCATGAGATACAGGAAGACGAAGGCTTGTCCAAACAGAGAGACCATGCACACTCTCTGATCTTTCTTGGTCTGAAGAAAAGAGATGGACCTGGAGAGTGAAGTGGATATGGCACTGGTTAATAAAGCCACAGGTCTCTTTGGGATCTCTATCGAATCGGGATGGAAGTGGCAGCTAGAGCTTATCTGCTCCACCAGAAACTGGAACCATAGGCGAATCTTCAGGAGTAGACGGCAGTCTGGAGGGAGGATGACCTGTCACAGATTAGGAGCAGAAAAAGGTCAAATCTAAGGAGGACAAATCCTGCAGCTGAGTTGCCATCACACTGACTGCCTGTATCAGCAGGACTTGACGCTCCCGTTGAAAACAGACCTCCTCGTACAAGACGTGTACTAGAGACTTCGGGTCACTGGGTTGTGATTTATCAGCAGGATCCATGGCCGCTTGCACTGTAAAGTTGGTAGGCGTGGACCCACTGAGCCACGGGCCGGGCTGACCCTGGAGGGGCGTAACTAAGTGACTGCCAGGTATTCACGAGGGCCTCTGATAGTGAGGATAAGCTTGGCTGCAGGTAGTCACCAGGTACCACTCCAGTGTCTGCAGCAGAGGATCAGAGACATGGGCCCGAGGTACAGGAGTATGAAGGTAAAGACATGGTCAAACAATCTGGGGTAAGGGCAGGCAGCACAGGATCAGAGTATAAAGCCAACGTCAGGAGCGGAGAGGTCAGACAGGACGGGTGTACAAGCTGGGTCAATAATGGAAGAGACAGAACAAACATGCACCCACAGGATCAAGAGACAAGCAACTGGGAACCAATGATCAAGCAAGGATTTGTGGGAGGAGCTGCCTAATAAACCCCATGTTGCCTAGGGACAGGCTGGGGAAAGCAAACCCTGCAGGGTTAAATTCCTGCAGAATCTGGCAGCGCCTCCCCATGCCGAGGTGAAGACTGACTCTCTAGGAGCAGAGCTGGCAGTGAGCATAAGGCAGCTCAGGGAGATGCTCTGACGCTGTGGAAGCAGAATGGTGAATGCAGGGAGTAGAGCGGCACTAAAAAGGCGTGCGAGACGCCAGTGTGACAGTTGTACTGAACGCAGATGTTTATTACACTGCAGGTCTCCTCACAGTGAGAAATTCATCACTGCTCACACTACATTTATAGAACTCAAGCAGTGGGAGGTTTGCTGTATACATAACATAGGAGACACAGACTGCGGTATACACAACACATAGGAGATGCTGGGGAAGGAGCATATACATCACAAAGGAGACACTGGGGCTGATGGATATATATCAAATAGGAGACACTGGGGCTGGAGCATATACATCACATAGGAGACAGTGAAGCTGGAGTATATACATCACATAGAAAGATGCTGGGGCTGGAGCATGTCCATCACATAGGAGACGCTGGGGCTGCAGCATGTATATCACATAGGAGATGCTGGGGCTGGAGCATGTGCATCACAGTAGACGCTGCACTGGAGCATGTACATCACAGGAGATGCTGGAGCACAAACATCACAGGAGACGCTGAGGCTGGAGCACATACATCAAAGGAGACATTAGCCTGGAGTACACATCACAGGAGAAACTGAGTCTGGAGCACGTATCAGAAGAAGACACTGGGGCTGGAGCATATATCACAGGAGACACTGGGCAGAAGCATACATCACAGGAGACATTGGGCTGGAGCATAGATCACAGGAGACAGTGGGGTATGAGCATGTACATCAACAGGAGACAAGGGGGCTTCTGCTGATTTTGTAGTCATCTGTTGGACAGGAGCACGTCGAACACCGTTCCGCCCCCACATAGTATGTCCTGACACTGGCCAGCGTCATGTGGTAATGCTTCAATACATGCACTGCAGTATTCAGTAGTACATCACAGTGCAATAAAGGTTTAAAGGGCTGGCGGCAAGCAAAATACAGCTGTCGACCCAAGCACTGTGGTCGCCAAGAATCTGCCTGGGGAACCAGAGGAAAGGTCATTCCCACCCCAGGACTACAAGCAGGCACCATGATAAAAGGTGAAGGCAGCACACAAATCACCACTCATACATCTTCCAGTTATGGGAGGGGGACTGTTGCTCAGTATTCTAAATGCACATGGATAACGTTTGTCTAGGGCTCAAGTCTTACAGATGAAAAAAACTCATTACATATGTCTTTTTCTGTGAACTGATTTTAATTTTAGTGTAGGGTCTTGCAAGACACTGAGGACCTTGGACACAGGTTGAGAGCTTGAGTATTTTGGTCAAAATATCAACTCAACTAATACCTTGTGTATTTTTTTTCATCTTTTGTAGGGTGTAGACAAGCCTTGTAGCCATAGTGGGGGAAATTGATTTGTCTGCCCATGTGGAGCGCACGTTTATAATCCTGTCAACCTGATTTAATAGCATGGGTATGACTGATATACACAGCTGATAGTCCTACTGAATAGACTGTTAGCTGCTTTTTTCTTGCCATAATACAAATTCTAAGTAAAGAAAAACGAGTGGCCATCATTTCTTTAAGAAATGAAGGTCAGTCAGTGCGAAATATTGGGCAAACTTTGAAAGTGTCCCCAAGTGCAGTTGCAAAAACCATCAAGTGCTACAAAGAAACTGGCTCACATGAGGACCGCCCCAGGAAAGGAAGACCAAGAGTCACCTCTGCTTCTGAGGATAAGTTTATCCAAATCACCAGCCTCAGAAATCGCAGGTTAACAGCAGCTCAGATTAGAGACCAGGTCAATGCCACACAGAGTTCTAGCAGCAGACACATCTCTACAACAACTGTTAAGAGGAGACTTTGTGCAGCAGGCCTTCATGGTAAAATAGCTGCTAGGAAACCACTGCTAGGAAATCTGTGCTTTGGTCTGATGAGCCCAAATTTGAGATCTTTGGTTCCAACCACCATGTCTTTGTGCGACGCAGAAAAGGTGAACGGATGGACTCTACATGCCTGGTTCCCACCATGAAGCATGGAGGAGGAGGTGTGATGGTGTGGGGGTGCTTTGCTGGTGACACTGTTGGAGAATTATTCAAAATTGAAGGCATACTGAACCTGCATGGCTACCACAGCATCTTGCAGCGGCATGCTATTCCATCCGGTTTGCGTTTAGTTGGACCATCATTTATTTTTCAACAGGACAATGACCCCAAACACACCTCCAGGCTGTGTAATGGCTATTTGACCAAGCAGGAGAGTGATGGGGTGCTATGCCAGATGACCTGGCCTCCACAGTCACCAGACCTGAACCCAATCGAGATGGTTTAGGGTGAGCTGGACCGCAGAGTGAAGGCAAAAGGCCAACAAGTGCTAAGCATCTCTGGGAACTCCTTCAAGATTGTTGGAAGACCATTTCCGGTGACTATCTCTTGAAGCTCATCAAGAGAATGCCAAGAGTGTGCAAAGCAGTCATCAAAGCAAAAGGTGGCTACTTTGAAGAACCTAGAATATAAGACATATTTTCAGTTGTTTCACAGTTTTTTGTTAAGTATATAATTCCACATGTGTTAATTCATAGTTTTGATGCCTTCAGTGTGAATGTACAATTTTCATAGTCAGGAAAATACAGAAAAATCTTTAAATGAGAAGGTGTGTCCAAACTTTTGGTCTGTACTGTACGTGAGTCGGTCGACAGGGGTAGGGGTACTCGGATACCGGGATGGATGGGTTACTTCTGTGGGGATCACGGTTGGTCGGTTCCCGGTTCCGTGCCCTGGACAGTCAGTAAAGGGATGGGGGTCAGGATGATGGGAGAACTGTGTCCTGACGCCTCCTGTGGTAACTAGTAAAATCGGTTACCAGCGCTGTGTATGGTTGCTGAGGTGATCGGCATACGGCTTGTACGAACGCTATAGGCAGTAATGTCAAAGTAGGCACACACACACATTAAGTCTTTGTTTCAGTACCTTTCTTTTACTGATGTCCGGTAACAGGTACAGTTCAGGAGGGTAACCAGGTTTTCGGTGCAGGTAGAGATATTCACTCTGGAGATTTGTGAGGCCTCCTCTAACACTGTGTGCGTTGTTTGGGATCAGTCCTGCCTTAAGCTGAGCCTGCCACCTTCACTTTCTTTGGGGTCCTTCTCCACAACTGACAATGAGGACCTTTCCTTGGGGCTACCAATTCTCTTTCTGGGCCCCTGGTCCTATACTTGGTCAAGTTTGGCAACTGTCTCCCCTTCTTCTTCAGGGGGAGTAGATCCTCCTGATCTGTCCGGGTTTTCTATGCTATTCCTGAATTTAATAGCAATCTCGGACACCGGTGTCCAGGTGAGCTAAAGGGATAATAGTTTTATCTCTTTCTTTCTCCTTCTAGCCTCCGTCCCTCTCTCTAGGGCGCTTCACAACACAGACCTGTTTCCTAGTTCAGGGCTTAACTGGTCCTCAGCCAACAGCTCTCAGTCTCTCCTTCTTCATCCCTCTCTAGACTAACTGCCGCTTTGCTGTCTCCCTGGAAACTGACTCCTCCCCTCAGACCTGGGGTGGAAGGTGTTGTGTGTGCCCCAGTGTACATCTCTCCCTGCACCTATGGATCCTGTGGTAATCCCCCGCAGGGGTGCCACATACGTATAACAGGTTTTCCTCTTGCTCTTGTTAGTGTAGCATGTGAACTGACCAGTATAGCAGCCTTCTCCCTAAGAAAAACACCTCACATGTGAAAGCTGCATTTCTATTGGAGGAGACTGATCTGATCACATGTTCCTCCACCAGCAGCCATTGTATGGACTGGAGAGCTGTGCAGTCTGTGAGGAAGTCAGCACTAACAAGAGCAAGAGGAGGACCTGTCATACTTATACAATAGCAAGTGCCACAAATCATGTCTCCAACACATCTGATGAAGAAAAGATAAAAGGAGCAACCCCTTTAATTACTCAGCAGTTGGTAAAAATTTCAGATGACCAGAGGGGTGCTGGGCGTCTGACCTTCAACAATACCATATTGAATCATCAATTATCAATAAGTCAGTCTCTGACAACCTGGTGTATCAAGTGAGACAGACAGTCACTCTGGATCCAGCTGTAGAAGGTCACTGCGCTTGGCATTGAAGACACCTTCTTGATCCTCTCATCTCTGTAGTGTAGTGATATGCTTCTCCCTTTTGGACCCAGCAGCGACCTCCACCTTCTGTTGCTAATTGACACACCCTTGCTTGGTAGTTAAATACTCTCAGTGTCTCCGGAGAGTCGCCGGTGATAGTTCTTCGTTCCTCTGTCCATGCCTGGAGTACTAGTAGTCAGCTAGCTTCTTCTTGGATTTCCCTTGAAGGACAGTTGGAGTTTTCTCTCTGGTGTCTTCTCAAGCTAAGTGTATCCTCTTTGTTTGTTTACCTTGTTGTCTTTAGTTACAGTGGGGCCTGACTAGTGTTCACCCCGTCCCCTCCCTATCTAGGGCCTAGCTCTAGGGACATTCAGAGATTAGGTTTCCTGCTCGGCGATAGGTGCGGAACCTATTATAGGGACGATAGGGTAGTCAGGGTGATATTAGATCTGCCTAGGGGTCTCCACTCCCCCTTTCCCTAGTTGTTAGACTCCCTTCCCCCTCTTCCCGTCGTCGTACACTTGTTGCTTCCCTCACCTTGCGTGACACAACCACTTTAAATTCTGTTCCTTTTAGTGTTAATGGGACAACTGTGCTTATCCTGTCCCACTAGATAGAGCAAATTTGAAGTAAATCATCCGAAACAAAGAATGAGAAACATTGTCAGTGAATTGTCACTGCTCCTGTGACCAATAAAAAAAAACGGAATTGTTGAATATATTTTATGCTGATCACAAAAACCCCACTAAAAAAAAAAAAAGTTTTTGACAAAAACCTTCTTTGGTCATTTTCAAATGATAAATGCTTATGATATAAAATATTGATAAAACCTGTGATCTGATTGATCTTACTGAAATAGTTGTGCCAGGTTTCCACCTACCAAGATTGGAACCATAAAAAAAATCCAGAAACTAACAAAATGACAAGGCTCTCTGTATTGTAAAGCATCACACACATGCATCGTGTGCCGCTCCATGAGCACAGAAAAGCCTGCAATTTCTCGGTATTCTATTCGAGATGAGACATTGCTTGCTTACATTTCCAGACTTGCTAGAAGAAAGGTAAATTCACATAAGGGACAGAGTCCCTTGCTTTACTAACTGGGATTCAGGTAATTGCTTTAAAAAATGAAAGGATCTCATATATAATTAAGACTGTTTTCATACAAACCTGAGGCTGGAAGAACTGCTCAGTACATTCTTCAACAATCTAACCATTGGTGTCAATCCTGTGCCAGCGGCCACAAGGAAGATATCCTCCATGCCTTCAATCTGGGTCATTCTAAAACACCCTTCAGGGCCGCTGACAGAGACATGGTCACCTATCCAAATGAAAAATACATCTATAAATTAAATCAATTGCTTGACAAAGTACACCACTATATTCTGCTCAAATATACAACATTCTGTGCGGCTATATTAACATCTTGAGCTTTACAGATAGTAACAGCCATGCTAGACTTCTGCTCACTGCAGAAAACAATAGGGAATGCAGGGAATGTAAAGTGAACCTATGCATACAATGTCAGTGTGGTGCAGGGGTATTTTCATCCCTTTCCTGTTTGTAGAGACTGCTCACTACACACTGTATTACAAAGCAATTGGTGGCTGATACTGATAAGAGAGGGAGATGAGACCACACACACTCATACTGTGTGTACACATGCTCGGGCCCCTGCAGTGTCATTGCGTGCATGGCTGTGGATTTAGATCAGGCAGAGCTCCAAAGCGAGAGCTGTGAATCACTATAAGACTATGTTCACACTAGGCAATTTTTTTCTGCAGCAAAACCTGATCTCTTGGCAGAAAAGAAGCTGCGTCAAAAACACTTATTTTGGTGCGTTTTTCAGGATCCCAAAGTTCAGCTTTGCTTCCACCACAGAAGCATGAACACAGGTCACCAATGCAAGATATATGTGAAACCATATTAACCAGAATTACAAATGTAACAGTGGGGGAGGTGAATTGTTCAGGAATAGTTTTTCTAAGACATTGACAGTTCATTGAGTTTGTAGGACACTATTTATTTTCCCACTATGGTCTGCCATTGAGTTTCTCAGAGATTGTTCAATTTCACATCTCCTTGGGCCATAGGTATTGTTCAATCTCACACCTAGGTGAGACAATGTGTACACATAACTAATTTAATTAAACTCCTAATCCAAACTGCCATTTTAGGCAACAAAGACAAGATGGTAAAAATCACAAAAATAAATGAGTTTCAGATACTGCTGTACTTTTTTTTCCCCACTAAAAATGCAGCAAAACCTGTTAGATACGTTCACACTAAGCGTTTTTTTAGATTTTTTTCACCACCCATTACTTTCTATGGGTGAAAAACGCTGAAAAAATGCAGAAAAAAAACTGAAAGAAGTGAGCAATGATGAAGGTGCTGGGAGAGAGCAATGATGGGGGTGCTGGGAGAGAGCAATGATGGGGTGATGGGAGAGAGCAATGATGGGGGATTCACTTTGCTTGTACTGTAAAGCCTTGTATATTTTCCGTGTGCATATAGCGTTACAGTTAATTGGGGACTGTCACAGAGACTGAATAATTTATATTATTGGCAGGTGGAGATTATAGTTAATGGGGGCAGAGTGCTTCTTATCACTTTATATTTTGATTACCAAGAGGCTAATAGTATATTAATGGGGTAGGGGTACATATCTGTAGTCAGGGGCGCAGTGCGGTTGAAAAGCATGTGTATATATACAATATATGTGACCTTGTTATTTTCTAGGCTGGAGATCATCATGACAAGACAAGTCATGGCTGGGAGATGTCGACATGAAGGTCTGACCAGATGGAGAAGAAAGCAGCAGAAACTGACTCTGATCAGATGAGACTTCAGCGGTAAGTGCCTCGATGTAAATATTATTCTGTATCTGCACTGTGTGCCTTGGAGTGATAATGTTATCTGTAAAATCCCTTAAGCCCCCGTCACACATAGCGATATCGCTAGCGAGATCGCTGCTGAGTCACGGTTTTGGTGACTCACCAGTGACCTCACCAGCGATGTCGCTATGTGTGACACTTTGCAACGATCAGGCCCCTGCTGTGAGGTCGCTGATCGCTGCAAAGTGTCCTGGACCATTTTTTGGTCGTTGGCCTCCCGCTGGCCAGCACACATCGCTGTGTGTGACCAGCGGGACCAACGATCTGGCTGGTAACCATGGTAAACATCGGGTTACTAGGGGCACGCGCGCACTTAGTAACCCGCTGTTTACCATGGATACCACTCTGCTACGGTGCGCGGAGGCTACCGTTCACCTTAGCAGAGTCGTATCCACGATAAACATCGGGTTACTAAGTGCGCGTATGCCCCTAGTAACCCGATGTTTATCATGGATACGACTCTGCTAAGGTGAACGGTAACCTCCCGCGCACCGTAGCAGAGTGGTATCCATGGTAAACAGCGGGTTACTAGGGGCACACGCGCACTTAGTAACCCGATGTTTACCATAGTTACCAGCCTGCTCCTGCTTAAGCAGCAGGCTGGTAACGGGAGCAGGACATCGTGGAACGATTCTTTCCACGATATCGCTGCTCCCCTGATCGCTGGTGAGCCTGCCTGTTTGACAGCTCACCAGCGATGTATTAGCGATGCAGCAACGATCCCTGACAGGTCGTATTGTTGTCGGGATCGCTGCAGCATCGCTTAGTGTGACGGGGCCTTTAGGCTGCATTCTCACATGTGTGTGAAATGTCCGTGTGCTGCCAGATTTTCTTATTGCATGGTCCACGGACTTTTTCTGGGTCCATTCACACATTCATGAAAATCACGAATCGGAGAATGAGATCTGTGAGGATCAGAGAATGTCCTGTTCTGATCTGATTTTGAGGATTACAATAGAACATGCTCAATGCGTCTGTAAAACAGAGCAGCACACCGACACTGCACACAGATGCAGGAATGTAGCCTTATTATGTATAGCACAGTCCCTTCGTATGTAGTATACTCACTTTTTGTGTATAGCGCCATCCTTAGTTAGTTTCCTCTTTTATTATGTATAACACCCTCCTTTATTACGTACCATCCTCTTTAGTTATATATGGTGCCGTATCTTATTATATAGCTTCCTCTGTTATGTACAGTGCTGTCCCTTACATAGCATATTCTTATTATTTTTGTCAGTCACAGCGCAATCTTTTATTACATAGTCGTCTCCTGTTAGACATAAAATGACTGCTGATGGAGCAACTGGTGACCAGAAGACCGGTCCATTAGCTCCTCCATCAGGAAAGAAGCTTTCCCTTGCTCCATCAGTCATCATTGAATTATATATCTAACAAGAGAGGACGGTATGTAATAAAGAACAGTGTGCTATAGATAATCCAATATGTAAGGGACGGTGCTGTACATAATAAGAGAGGACACTGTGTAATAAGGGACGGCAATATACATAATAAAGGAGGCTATGTAAGAGGTATATATGTGTGTGTGGCTATATACACATCTGTAGCTTTGTTGCCATAAAAGGTGGGGGGCCCAGACACATTTCTTGCACAGGGGCCCCAAGCAGTCAGTGTCCACCTCTGTTACAAGAGTATGTTCTGAACTGGAGAGGCAGGTTGTACAGGCTTAGGGGGACTCCCCTGCTGCCTGCTCTTTAGGTGTTTGTTTCTGTAAATCTCCATCTTAAAGTTTTAAGCGAACATCATGATTCGGTCTTGGCTGGGCATCCTGTTAGTAAAGCCACCAGAGATCTCCTTACTCTGCGTTTTTGGTGGTCTGGGGTGCACCAGGAAGTTCGGGCATATGTAGCTGCCTGCAGTATTTGTGCGCAATCTAAAACCCCTCATGCTCAACCCTTGGAGATTCCCAGTGGACCTTGAACTCATTTGTGTACACCATTTCCAGTTCGCCTGCATGGTTTCTCTTCCCCCTCCATGCAGGGACGCTGGCATACTCACTGCTCCGGCCCCGCGGCAAGGTCCCCTTCTGCTGGCATGTCTTCCGTTTGTGCATGCTGCACTTCCTGGCAGCTCGCCTAGTGTGCGTGTGGGACCACTTTGCCATTCTTAAAGGGGCAGCGCGTGCACATAGTAAAATTCCCCCAGTGAATAGCTGGGAAGCATAATATAGTATAATGAGTTCACCTGCTGGATGGCTCTTAGCCTATTACTGAAAGTCATCCTGTATAAGACTCCCACTCCCTTAGGGAGTCGTCAAAGCAACAGCTTTCATTAGTATGTAGTCTCCCCTACTAGTGAGTTGTCAGGTCCTCTGGTCCTGGTGTGGCCAGGTCCTGAATCAGAATCTCTGGTCCATGTGCCTGTACATTGATCCCTGGTCCTGGTGTGGCCAGTACTGTTCCTGAAGTCCCCTGGTACTGGTGTGGCAGCACAGCAAACATTGTCCCCTGGTCCTGGTGTGGAAAGTCCTGTTCCTAAAGTCCCCTGGTCCCGGTGGGGCCATTTCCTGAACATTGTCTCCTGGTCCTCATGCGGTCAGTCCTGTTTCCAAAGTCCCCTGGTCCCGGTGCGGCCAGTGTCTGAACGTTTCCCTATCTGATTATCCGGTCTGCTACAGCCTATCCTAGAAGTATCCACCCAAGTCTTCATGTCAATAACTGTTCCCGCAATAAACCCGAACCAACTAGCATGAACAGGGCCCTTGTCTGTGTCAGCTAACCTGACTCCTGGAGTCAGATGCTGCAGTACCGGCATCTGCTTAAGAGTGGTATCTGGAGGCTACCTGCAGCCCAGCTAGTCTCCACCATCTGGAGCTGCAGTGAACACCAAGTAGCTGCTTAGCTATGCCCCTACCTAGGCAGACCCAGCTCTGTGGCACAGTGGGTCCACTAATCCACATGTACCACATGTAAGAAAGGATTTTGGGGGTATATCAAAAGTAAAAGAAAAGTCAAAGATGCTATAGGATTTTTACAGGATGAAAATGGTAAAGTGCTCAAAAATTATGCTGAGAAGACTGTACGTTTAAATTCCTATTTTTCATCAACTGATCTTCACTGTATTATTGACGGAATAGAAGAATCCACACTATCTGTAAACAGAAAGATAAAGAGGGAATATATAGCTAACATAAATTAATTCAAGTCTCCAGGTCCAGATGAATTACATCCTAGGGTACTGAAGGAGATAGCGGAGGAAATTATTGACTCACTCTCCATAATCTTTGAAAATTCTTGAAGAACAGGAACATTCCCAAAAGACTGGAGAAGAGCAAATGTTGCGTCTATCTTCAAAAAGAAGAAGGTGGACCCAGGAAACTATAGGCTTGTAAGCCTTACTTCTATACCAGGAAAGATCTTTGAACAAATCATTAAACAACATGTATGCAAGTACCTTTATGAGAATGAAGTGATTAACAAGAGCCAGCATGGGTTTGTAACTAATAAGTCATGTCAGACTAACTTAATTTTGTTCTATGACAGAATCACTGACTGGGTGGATCAGGGAAACGCAGTAGATATAGTATATCTTGACTTCAGCAAAGCATTTCACAAAGTATCTCATACCATCCTTATTCAAAAAATGACCAACTATGGAATGAACAAGGCAACTGTTAGGTGGATTCATAACTGGCTTAGTGATTGGACCCAAAGAGTGGTCATGAATGGTTGCACATCCAGTTGGAAGAATGTCTCAAGTTGGATACCACAAGGCTCTCTCATGGGCCCTGTATTGTTCAACATCTTTATCAATGATTTGGATGAAGGAATTGAGGGTAAACTGATTAAATGTGCTGATGACACAAAGCTAGGATGGATAGCGGATAGCTAATACTAGAGAAGAGACAGAGGATTCAAAAAGATCTAAAACTGGAACTGTGGGCAGCAACTAACAGAATGTTTTTTAAAGGGAGAAATGCAAATTCCTGCATCTGGGCAAAAAAAAATAAAAACGCATATAGAGAATGGGAGGGATAGTGCTAAGCAACAGCACATGTGAAAAAGACTTGGGTATACTAATAGATCACAGACTGAACATGAGTCAACAGTGTGATGCAGCAGCAAAAAGGGTAAACACAATTCTGGATTGCATTAACAGAAGCATACAGTCTAGATCACGTGAAGTCATTATCCCCCTCTACTCCTCTTTGGTCAGACCTCATCCGGAATACTGTGTCCAGCTCTGGGCACCACATTTTAAATGAAAGAGATGAAGAAACTGGAGCAAGTTCAGAGAAGAGCGATCAGAATGGTGACAGGGCTGCAAACAATGTCCTATGAGGAACGGTTAGAGGATTTGGGAATGTTTAGCTTGCAAAAGAAGAGACTGAGAACAATTCTCTATCTCAAGGGCTGTAACACTGTAGAGGGTTCAGCTTTATTCTCATTTGCACAAATAAAGACTACAAGCAATGGAATGAAACTGAAAGGGAGAAGATAAAGATCAGATATTAGAAAAAGCTTTTTGACAGTGAGGGTGATAAACGAGTGGAACAGGCTGCCACGAGAGGTGGTGAGTTCTCCTTCAATGGAATTGAAGTCTTCAAAAAGAGGCTGGACAGACATCTGTCTGAGATGATTTAGTGAATCCTGCATTGAGCAGGGGAGGTTGGACCAGATGACCCTGGAGGTCCCTTCCCACTTTTCTTATGTTTCTATGTTTCATTGTGTTACGGGTCCGGGTGGTGGAACCTCTGTGCCGCGGTGCAAGGAGGGACCCAGAGGGGTGTAACTAAGTATCAACCCGAACCGACCCTGGTCGGATGGCGGCTAATGACTCCGTGACCAGGGAGGATCTGGGCAGAGGGACCAGGTGCTACTCTGTGGACCTTGTAAGAGAGCAGGTGGCTCCCATGGGTCAGATGGCTGGGACTGACCGGTATGACGGATGGACACAGCAAGCAGGCAGAAGTCACTGGTAGCTGACAGGTGGTCACGGTACGTGACAGCAGAGCAAGTAGTAGTCTCTAGGTTTACCAGGCAGGTGGTCACAGCAAGTGACAGCAGAGCCTCCAGGTAGGCTAGCAGGTAACAGACGGGTGCTCCCAGGTGAGCAGGCTGACAGACAAGGCAGGTAACAAGCAGGTAACAGGTGAGCGCTCCCAGGTGAGCGGGCTGACAGACAAGGCAGGTAACAGGTGAGCGCTCCCAGGTGAGCGGGCTGACGGACACAGCAGGTAACAGGCGGGTGCTCCCTGGTGAGCGGGCTGACAGAGAAAGCAGGTAACGGGCAGATAACAGGCTGGCAGGCAGGACGAGGAGTCAAGCTAGCAGCGGAACCTGAGGGCTGAAGCAGAGATAAGTAACTGTGCAACAACTTTTGCTCGGGCACCTCCATTTTGGAGGAGGTGCCTTAAATATGGGAGGTCCTCCGGCTATTGGCCGGGGACTCCTTAGGACGGCGCGCACGACCCCTTTAAGAGAGAGGGAGCGCGCGCCCCCTAAGCACAGTGCCCGGGAAGGAACGCGCGCCGGCTGCTGCAGGAAGAGGAGCGCAGGAGGACGCCGCGCGGGGAGGTGAGAGGGACGGCGTCTCTGCCTGGCAGGAGGCAGAGATGCCGATGCTACACATTGCGCTACCTGCTTTACCTAACGCCAAGAACTTGGCCCAAATTTTTATCAAAGAAATAGCGAAGTTAAATGGGATTCCTATTGATATTGTTTCCAACCGGGAAGGGGTACAATTTATTTCCAAATTTTAGAAAGCATTTTGCACTCGTTTGGGGATCCATCTTTCTTTTTCTTTAGCCTTTTATCTACAGTCTAATGGGTAAACTGAATGTGTATACCAGAATCTTGAGACTTACCTTAGGTGTTTTGTGTCTGAGAATCAGGAAGATTGGGTTACTTAATTACCTGTAGCTAAATTCGCGATGAATAAACATTGTCATGAGTCTACTGGCAAGTCCCCGTTCTTCAGGGCATATGGATTTCATCTTCAGTTCTGCTCTTTCTGTAGGAATCGCTCTTCAGGAGTACCTGAGGAGGAACGGTTTTCCTCCTCTTATAAAAATCAGTGTGGTAAGGTGTTCTTGATAATTTGAAAAAGATGGGGTCCATATATAGGAGTGTGGCTGATCGAAGACGTTTGGTGGGTCCAGACCTGTGTATTGGTGATTTGGTGCGGTTGTCCTCGAGGAACATTAGGAACATTCTTTTTGGAAACTGGTACCCAGGTTCATCGGTTCCTATAAGATTGTGGCCATTGTCAATCCAGTAGCATGTCGCTTTGCTTTGCTACTCACTTTTAGAATTCATAATGTGTTGCACAGATCTCTACTCTAAAAACACATTGCTTCCTCTGAACCATCTTCACCACCACCTTCCCCGGGCATTGCTGATGGGAATTTGGAATTTCAGATTGGTAAATTATCGATTCTCGCTTGGTTCGTCGATCTCTTCAGTATCTGGTACAATGGAAGGCTTACGGTCCTAAAGCGAGAATATGGGTATCAGCAATGAACTCCTGCACTGGTTACTATCTTATTAAACAGTGTTTTTTCTCCCCTGCTAGCAGTACAAGGGTTAATCTGTTCAGTTGAAGCTACTTGAGCTTTCCTACTTGGATTGTCTCAGCTGTTCAGTGTTAGCCACTCTCCTCTGCTATATATGCTTGCCTCTGGCACTTAGGGATTGCCAGTGTTCGTTTTTACTGCCTGGTTCTGGACTTGGAGGTGTAGTTTGTGGTTGGAGTTAGTGTTTGGAGATTGTTGCTTGGAGTTTTGTCTGTGTGTACATCCACATCCTCTCCTATTTGGTTTCTCCTTCCTTTAACTCCCCAGTGTCCCACTTTGCTGTTTGGTGTGTGAATTTTGTATGGTTGGTATTTTCATTCATCACTGTCTGTCTGGTTAGTGTGTTCCTATACACTTCAGCTTCCCACTACCCTGTGTGGGGGAGGGGATAGATAAAGGTTGATATAGGAGCATAGCAAGGCACATGAACCCGGGCGTCTCCACCTTCAGGAGTAATCCTGGTGACAGGGACAGACTAGGGAGCCCCTAGTTCTAGGGACCTGGTTAGCGCCCATAGACCCAACACCAGCATGACACAGGTGTTTCAGCAAGTCCACTACTGAGCTGTGAGGGGAAGAGATGCAGGGAGGAGCGGGAACTGTGAAAACGCTGGCAGTGTGGGAACTGTCATTCACGACCATGGGGCGTGACTACAGCTACTGAACCAAGCTCATTTTCAGTGCATAAATGCCGAACTGGGTTAGTCCTGGTTCATTAGCATACAGCAAGGCGCAGTATATAAGTTGATAATGAATAAACATAATAATAGAACATATGAATAGACATGGTAAACATCATGGGGACAGTTTAAAATTGTCAGGGGAAATTACAGTTGCCAGATAATTGTGAAGTTAATGGGCATAAAAATAATTATTGTTCCTAAATGGACCAGGCACAAGGCTGTATTCTGTGAAACTCTGATTTCATTCTGTCAGATTGCATTTGGAGGAACGTCTCAGTACATACAGCAGATAACCTAGCCTGCACAGCAGCATCTGGAGCTCCGCTGCTCAGTACTATGAAGACAAAAAATCTCTGAGATGATAAGAAAGGTTTTAATAGAGGATAATGCTGAGTAAGTCATTAAGCGTCTGCTTATGAGTTCATGTAGCTATGTACTGTACTTTGTGTGCCTAACCTTTTGTTAGATTTTCCATCGCTCTTTTCACATATTCCTTGTTCCTGTAGGAGCACAGCGCTACACTGAACCTCACTGAACTTCTGGTCCATCTGAGACAATAACTAAAGTTACATTTCAGAAGACACAGGTTGACGCTCAAAGACCCGTCGGGCTGTTAATCAAATCACGCTACAGTTTTTTTTTTCCCCTCTATAATTATATAGTCTATATGTCTAAAACAGTATGTGACTTGTTTTCTCACACTTTTTCTCTATCTTTGCTAAAAAAAAATCTCCAACTCGAGTTTAGCAGTAACCCCATGTATTTTCTGTAAAGGTAATTTAATTTTGGTAAAAAATTATTTCAAAATTCCTACAGAACCACTTTTCTGAAAATAGGCACACTTCTGCCTACGTGGTGTCATTACCAAAGTCTGTCAC
Source organism: Phyllobates terribilis (assembly GCF_046119375.1). Classification (NCBI taxonomy): domain Eukaryota; kingdom Metazoa; phylum Chordata; class Amphibia; order Anura; family Dendrobatidae; genus Phyllobates; species Phyllobates terribilis. The sequence continues at coordinate 420,370,448 of NW_027362763.1, read as the reverse complement.
CCCTAGCAACTAGCTGTCACTATATCAGTGGTCATAACCATGGATACCTAAGGTCCTGCAATCCCTGCACATGGGGTAAAAGACTTAGCAAATCAGAAGAACTGTAGTACATTTCTAACTGGAGGTACTGTATTATTATTACTACACCTACTAAATATTGGGATAGGATCATGCAGATGGGAATACCCCTTTAAGCCTATAAAGCATGCCTGCCCCTTTCAACTACATAGACATAGAAACCTGCAGGCCAGTATACCCATATTCATCACTGCTACTAAATATAAAATGAAATACAAGACTTAAAAAGTTCAAGACCAGCCCAGTTACCCACTTTTATTTCCAGTCACATTTTTTTTGTCATACATGCGGTTTAAAGAGCTGGAAATTTCTTTTTTTGTTTGGATATCTGTACTTTTGCATCTTTGCTTGTAATATGTGGGGCTTAATTTTATTCTCACTGTCCTATTTTTTTTTTTTTGCTGACATCGGGCAGTGTCGGTTGAAAAATAAGGGAAATAAGTGTCTTTTTTTATGACCACAAAGGACCACTAAAATACATTTAAGAATGTTCCCAATTCTGTAACAATTATTTTTATATATCGGACATGTTTTTTTTTGTGAGAGTGGGGCAATTTTGATTGACAGTGGCACTTTTATTTAATTTATTTTTTACCTGCTATTTTTTATTTATTTTTCATTTATTTTACACTATGTGAAGCTCATAGAGTCATCAACCACCTTTTTTTTTAGAGCATTTCAATATTTAACTATTTTAGGTTTCATCTGATTTCCCTTGTAACTGGGGTTGGTTTATTAGCCTCATTTACAGGGCAATGATGCGTGCTGGCAGCATAGCAGAGCTGTCAGGGTATCTTAGAACACACGAGCTACTGTTCCCTCCGTAAACATAGCAATCATATGACCACTGTGTATGGAGGAGGAAACCCCATCAGAGCCTCCTACAACTGCATGTACAATGCTTGTTTAGCGATCTGTATATGGCACCAGAGAAGACACAGACAGTATTAAACAGTCTCTGCCTCCTCTATGGGGACTCCGGCTATCAGAGACAGTCAGATGCCTGTTTCCACAAAATGACAATCGCATGGAGTTATGCTGCTATGAAGTGACGTTTTGGAATGTCACTGCAGAGTAGGAACCGGACTGCCCACATGTTTATGGGTGGACCAGAAACGGATAAAGAGGTCCATCAGCCCCAACTGACCGTATATCCTATAAAATGGAAAAGCAGCGGCAATATATTGTGTTAGAGATCAAAATACATGAATACATAGGAAATATTGCATCTAGACTGATTTGTCACTCAATGAAAAGTACTTACAAAATGAAGGTTTTTTGCGCATAATTTGGCCAATTCATGTGTGCCCATCAATCACATCAAGGTAACCTCCCACTAATTCCATCTACTCATTCACAGGTGGTTTTAACTAGCTCTACCAGCCCATACATTGTAGGTTTAAAGCCTAAGCAGAGATACATTGTCCATACAGGCTTATAACCCAAGAGTGGCATATCCAGTGGTAGCGTAGCGTAGTTACCCATCATACGACAGTTACCTTGACTGGTTGATGGGCACACATGAATTGGCCAAATTATGTGCAAAAAACCTTCATTTTGTAAGCATTTTTCATTGAGTGACAAATCAGTCTAGATTCAATATTTCCTATGTATTCATGTATTTTGACCTCTAACACAATATATTGCCGCTGCTTTTCCACTATATAGTATTTGCAGTCTTTTGCAGTAGGTATGTGTTCACACCATTAGAATTGCTGGTCAGTTTTCTGCTTTATTTGACAGTATATCCTAAGCACATAACCTTACAGGCCCCCTATGAAATTGTACCTTTAGTAATCTAATTGTTGCCTCTATTCTGGTGATTGACTGCACTGTCTTGCCTGGAGCAAGCACTGTCTGCAGCTAAAGTTCAAGTAAACCAGTGCTTTCAGTCACCAGTGAAGGAGGTGGAGGCATTTGCTTAATATATGCTGTCAGTTTTGGCTGACAAACTCTCTTTACTGGGTTTGTCTCATTATTGCATATCAAGAGTGTCAGGGGAGACTTGCTGCTTGCTAGGAGGTGGTGTGATAGCTGGGGCCAGCAGCATGGCTGATGATTTACATGGCTGAGTCACTCGAACTGTGCATCAAAGCAGACTTCCACTCTGACTGAATACTGAACAGATGAAGCCAGGAGCGACAGTGGGAGTTTACAGGAATGGCACTAAATCGCCAGGAATGAATTATTATTTTTTTTTTCTGCAGGCTGGTGCTATTAGAAAGGAGTTGTCCAGTAGTGGACAACTCCTTTAACTACTAAACTAATCAGTTAATGTGCATGTAGTAAAAAAGCAAGCAGTAGGTAATTTACAAAAAATACAAATAAGAAATAAATCACCATATGGCTGAAATAACATCTGCATTTTTTGTGTAAATTTTAGGGTATGTGCACACTAAGTTATGGAATGCACTTCAGTGTTTTTAATTGCAAAACAATTCTGTCGGCTTTTTTTGTAGTTTTGCTTTTATTTTTTTCACATTTTTACAAACATTGTTTGACTTTTTTTTTTCTAATTTTTATTATCAAATTTAACAGAAAAAAATGCCACGGCACTGGCACTTTTAGGTATCCATGCCCTTGGCTCTCCTGTGTATATGGAACTTTATATTGTTTTTTCTACTTTTGTGTGTCTCATTTTTGGAGGTTTTTTCTTTCCCTGTCATTTAATTCGGTATTTGTTTTTATGCATTAACGTAATAAAAATATTTTTAATCTTTACTGCTGGAATCTCTTCGTACACCTAGGATAGATATGTATTATTCCTTGAGTGTTTTATTTCTTATTAGACAGTGCTTTGTTTGGAGCAGATTCCATCAAGAGCCACTTTAACAGAGTGATATGCAATCACTTTTTTCTGATCAGGTGTTTTTCAAAACCTGAAGAAAAAAACTCTCAAGAAACTGAACATATAAAAAGCAAAGTCATTTTACAATACAAATGAATAGGAAAAATCTTTCAAGAATTTTTTAATTGGACATGCTATCAAGGAAAAAAAACTACTCTGTGTGCACATACCCTTATGGTACAGTTTTTTGAGCTAAATACAGGAGTGGATACAAAAGCCGAGAAGTATCAGTTTTCTTTTACACATTTGCTTCTTTCTGGATCTACTCCTGGCTTTTAGCTGGAACAAAAACTGGATGTGCAATTCCAGCCAGATTGATAAACCAGAAGTTAAAGCAACAATCAATGTCTTTGTAATTATTTCATTTTTGTATTTTTATGTTGTTCTCAAAGGCCCTCTAAAACATATTTTTTGTTTTAATATCCTACAAATGTGGCATGCTTGCGAATAAAAAAACGAAGTCGGCACATCTGTGAGTAAATTTAAAATTGATTCTTCTTTATTGATTCCTCCATTAAAAAGTTACATTCATGATGAAGCAACACAAGAAACTTTTTAATGGAGGAATCAATAAAGAAGAATCAATTTTAAATTTACTCACAGATGTGTTGGCTTCGTTTTTTTACCTTTTTGTCTGAAGTTCCTTACTTCACAGTTGGGTTTCATTGTGTAACCAAATGCAACAATACATAGATAACGATGGGGGGCAAACAAACATTAACCCATTTATATATTTATGACTATTCAGTACAGACCAAAAGTTTGGACACACCTTCTCATTTAAAGATTTTTCTGTATTTTCATGACTTTGAAAATTGTACATTCACACTGAAGGCATCAAAACTATGAAGTAACACATGTGGAATTATATACTTAACAAAAAAGTGTGAAACAACTGAAAATATGTCTTATATTCTAGGTTCTTCAAAGTAGCCACCTTTTGCTTTGCTGACAGCTTTGCACACTCTTGGCATTCTCTTGATGAGCTTCAAGAGGTAGTCACCGGATATGGTTTTCACTTCACAGGTGTGCCCGGTCAGGTTTAATAAGTGGGATTTCTTGCCTTATAAATGGGGTTGGGACCATCAGTCGTGTTGTGCAGAAGTCTGGTGGATACACAGCTGATAGTCCTACTGAATAGACTGTTAGAATTTGTATTATGGCAAGAAAAAAGCAGCTAAGTAAAAAAAAACGAGTGGCCATCATTACTTTAAGAAATGAAGGTCAGTCAGTCCGAAAAATTGGGCAAACTTTGAAAGTGTCCCCAAGTGCAGTTGCAAAAACCAACAAGCGCTACAAAGAAACTGGCTCACATGAGGACCGCCCCAGGAAAGGAAGACCAAGAGTCACCTCTGCTTCTGAGGATAAGTTTATCTGAGTCACCAGCCTCAGAAATCGCAGGTTAACAGCAGCTCAGATTAGAGACCAGGTCAATGCCACACAGAGTTCTAGCAGCAGACACATCTCTTCAACAACTGTTAAGAGGAGACTTTGTGCAGCAGGCCTTCATGGTAAAATAGCTGATAGGAAAACACTGCTAAGGACAGGAAACAAGCAGAAGAGACTTGTTTGGGCTAAAGAACATAAGGAATGGACATTAGACCAGTGGAAATCTGTGCTTTGGTCTGATGAGTTCAAATTTGAGATCTTTGGTTCCAACCACCGTGTCTTTGTGCGACGCAGAAAAGGTGAACGGATGGACTCTACATGCCTGGTTCCCACCATGAAGCATGGAGGAGGAGGTGTGATGGTGCTTTGCTGGTGACACTGTTGGGGATTTATTCAAAATTGAAGGCATACTGAACTAGCATGGCTACCACAGCATCTTGCAGCGGCATGCTATTCCATCCGGTTTGCGTTTAGTTGGACCATCATTTATTTTTCAACAGGACAATGACCCCAAACACACCTCCAGGCTGTGTAAGGGCTATTTGACCAATAAGGAGAGTGATGGGGTGCTACGCCAGATGACCTGGCCTCCACAGTCACCAGACCTGAACCCAATCGAGATGGTTTGGGGTGAGCTGGACCGCAGAGTGAAGGCAAAAGGGCCAACAAGTGCTAAGCATCTCTGGGAACTCCTTCAAGATTGTTGGACGACCATTTCCGGTGACTACCTCTTGAAGCTCATCAAGAGAATGCCAAGAGTGTGCAAAGCAGTCATCAAAGCAAAAGGTGGCTACTTTGAAGAACCTAGAATATAAGACATATTTTCAGTTGTTTCACACTTTTTTGTTAAGTATATAATTCCACATGTGTTAATTCATAGTTTTGATGCCTTCAGTGTGAATGTACAATTTTCATAGTCATGAAAATACAGAAAAATCTTTAAATGAGAAGGTGTGTCCAAACTTTTGGTCTGTACTGTAAATATTCACAGTCAGTGAAGAGTTTATTACATTCCTCTAAGCTTTTTAAATAAATTTCACACATTTTCTTTGGAAAGGTAAATAATTAAAAAAACACAATGTCTTACCCATTTTTAATTTATCGATGTGTGGAGTGAAAGTTCCATTTGGGTAGATTTTAATCATCATGTAAATATAATTCTTATCACAGAGAGTTGACTGTAAAGAGTCGAATACTAAGTCCTTTGACACGGGTGTATATGGCTTTGCTACTTCAATTCCTGAAACAAATAAATTTACAGCAATTAAAGATTGATCAAGTCCAACCAGTCTTGAGGTTTACCTGGACTGCTCAAAGCAGGTTCTTACTCATGAAAGGTATAATTACTGAACTAATACAGTGCACTAGTAGAAAATCATTATTGAGAGAAGTATTTAGCATAGCTGACATTGAAGGTAATCTGCCAGCAGGATTTTGCAGCTCAAACTATTCATATGTGCATGTAGCTCTTTCAAAGACAAGTCCAGCAAAATCTTTACATGGCCAATCTGTTCCTCTATTATTGAGAAATCAGCATTTGAATTGATATGCAAATGAATAACTATTTGTAGATTTGAAGCTGTGCCCATAGACTCACATTGGGTGCTATATATAGTTTTCACTACACCCTATTCATGTATCTATAAGGGGCAATGTATGGAACATGTAACAAATCTATCACCACTGTGGATGTGATGTGAGGGAGCTGATCAGTGCTGCTGTCCACAGATAAGGACACAGGACACTGCTCTGTTATTCCCAATGCTGGGATGAATGACAGAGGTCAGTGCTGGGGCAGGTAATACCAGCCAATGAGTGTGCAGTGGGCGGGCAGAGGGCGGTGCTGAACACTGAGGTCACCTTGGCTGTGATGTTAGATAATACCGCAGAGGACCTGTCAAGTTTGGTAGAGCCGCAGCTAAACAAACTGAGTGCAGGGAATGAAGTGAAATTCAGGACGAACGAAAGGCAGAAACAAAAAATAAAGTTCATAAGGATGTTGCATATTACAATACAGCACAGAATAGCTTAAACATTTTTTGGGGATTTCGTTGACGGACAACTTCTTTAAACTCAAAAGGTTAAAATTGGGGACTGAAAATAAAAATTGTATGTGGATCAGTCAGCGCCGAACAAAAGGTTGAATGGTTCAATTGAACTACAGTTATTCAGCATACAGTTTTGTGGTCACTTATTAGTCTAGAGCTGGGTTCCCTCATGGCTAAAGGCACTCTTATCATATATTATTGTTATTCATTGTTATGTACTGTATTATTGGAGTTAATTAATAAAGAATCAAGTTTTCTACACACTATATTCTTGTTAGACACTTCTTATTCTCAGAGATTAAGGCTGTGTGCCCACTATGCGTTTTTTAAGCGTTTCCGCAGCGGAAATTCCGCCGCAGAGACCCTTAAAAAAACGCTTGGTAGAAGGTCTGCTATGTTCCCCACTGATAATCCGCATGTGCTGTGCACATGCTGCGGAAATTTCCGCTGCGGATTATCATTGCGGAAAAAAACGTAGCACTACCAATTATTTTGCATAAGTGCAGCGTTTTTGCCGCCATTGACTTGCATTGAATCGCTTAATATCCGCATGACTACATGTGCACATGCAGATATTAAGCGGTTCAATGTGCGGATGGTACCCGGGCCTGGAGAAGAGGAGACTCTCATCCAGACCTGCGTACCATAGTACCTGTAAAAAAAAAAGAAAAGAATTTAAAATAAAAAAAAAACATTATACTCACCTTCTGATAGCCCGCGGTCTACTATCTGGTACGTCTTGGCTCCCCAGTGGCTCGCGATGGTGTAAAAGGACCTTCCATGACGTCATTCAGTCATGTGAAAGGTCAAGCGAACGCTGACGTCTGTGGTCGCGTGAGCTTTCACATGACTAAATGACGTCATGGAAGGTACTTTTACACCACCGCAGGCCACCGGGGAGACCGGAGAAGGAGACCGGGGGCCATCGGAAGGTGAGTATAATGTTTTTTAAATTTTTTTTTACCATTTTTATTCTTTTTTTTTAACTAACTTGGTCACACAATATAAATCCATGCCTGTTGCATGGATTTATATAGTGTGACCAAGTTGCCAAGCACTTTTCCAAGTGATGCTAAAATCGCTTGGAAAGCGCTTGACAACCCGCATGCGAAATCGCATGTGCAAAACGAGTGACAAACGCTTGTCCCTGGCTGAAAAAACACATGTAAAATCCGCATGCGTTTTTTCTGCCAGGGAGATGCAGAAACGCTCAGGAAAAATCTGGAGCATTTCTGCATTGTGGGCACATGGCCTAAAACGTCAGAGGTCAGTATGTTTCAGTTCTTGTGAAGTGTTACCCCCTTTGAGTAAGGGATGATTTTTGCGACTATTATGTTTATCAGTTATTTTTCTGTTTGCAAACAGATCGTCTAATTCATTAAAATGGATTGTAAAGATAAGGAATTATCTTGGCATCAAAAAGCATCTGTTTAAGAATGGTGCCTCATCGCCATCTGTTGATACCTCTATATCTGAAAAATAACTTTTTATAAAAAATATAAAACTGTTCTATATATAAAAAAAAACTAAAATATAGTGGACCAGAACGCCATTGGAATATTATGTCAGTCAAAAAATAATACCAAGGGGTCTTAGAGTTCAAATATTTCCCACCTTTGAACTATAAGACTAAAACTTAATTGAAAGATGGACCATGGCGGCTACAGCTTGTTCCCTGGAATTTTTACAAATTATAATTGAAAGCAACATAATGGTTATCAGCAAAATTGAAGAGGAAATTAACAAATTGGAAATAACCATACAAAATGATGCCAGCAAAGACCATTTTGAAAGCATGATCCACTAATCTGAATACTGAGATTGAAAAGTGGGAAAAGGACATATGTCAAGGCAAAATGAAAAAGTATCAGAGGGATCTAGAGGACTATCAAAGTAATAAAATTTTTCAATGGCAATTGTAAAAAATCTAAAAACATGAAAACTATATCTACGAGGGTCAGTCAATAAGTAATGCCTCCTATTTTTTTTCTCCTTTTAATTGGCAAGAAATTCAAATGCAATTACATAGGTTGAAAACCACAACATTAACGATTAATTTATCACTTTTCAATATAATCTCCATCCATTTCCACAGTCTTGGTCCACCGTTTAACAAGGGCATGTATTCCAGCATGGTAAAAAGCATTCTTGGGACCCACCGTGCACAAACTTTTCTGTATCCCAGTTGTGCAATAATTTTCATCACACTGCCTTTACTGAGGCAGATAATGCCACACAATTCATCTGCAGTCACCCGGCGGTCACCACGAATGATGTCATCGACTCGCTGAATGTTGCTTGGAGTCACTGCGGTTACTAGCCTGCCACTCCGCATTTTGTCAGCCAACGGTGATGGCCCTTCAGCTGTGTTACAGCGACGAGCCCATCGTCTAACAGTACTGACATCCACTGTTGCATCACCGTACACATTTTTCAGTCTCTCATGAATTCGAATGGGCATTTCACCTTCTGCATGCAAGAATTCAATCACAGAACATTGTCTAATACGAACATCGATGTCAGCCATTTTGCAAACGGATACAGTCCTGCCACCTGTTGGTGCAGGAAGTTGCAACTGCTGTGGATTGGAGAAGAAGGTTTGAGGAATTGTGCCAAATTCGAATATTTAACATAACTGCCTTATTTAAGGAGAAAAAAAATAGGAGGCATTACTTATTGACTGACCCTCGTATATCTAGAAATCCTTAATTTAATTCGATGTCCTCAGTTTCTGATACTAATACATCAATGAGTGAGCAAAGCAAGAAACTATTCCGACATGGGCCAGCAGACATCTTTAAAAGAAATCCCAAAAATAGGAAGAATGATCAACCAAAGGTGATTAGCCTTTCATCTCATATACTATCTGATAATCAGTTGATAATATTAGAGAAGGGACTTCCTTTTTCTCCTTCATATTCTCTAGATCCATTCACGACAATAAAAGCCCAAATTATTTTGTAGAAAATTGATTTTTAAAAAATTAGATCATAAAGCTGGATTTGATGATATATTTATATCTGTTGAAAAAATGGAGGCCTTAGCTAATCTTGAAGCCCTGGCACAAGAAAGTAATCCAATGGCGATAAATAATTTTCCCAACCATATTATCGGCAAATCCCAAAAATTTCGTTCTCTAGGCATAGGTCTCACTGTCGATGTCTTCACCATACTGGTGTCTTAAGACATTGAACAACTATCCAAAAAAGGTTTCGGCAAATCAAATTGTAATCAATCTGAGCAAGCAGCTATTGAAGAAATGAGATCATGGGACGATGTTGTGTTTAAGCCGGCCGACAAAGGGAAAAATTTGGCTATTTGCCCCAACGATATGTACGAAAAGCAGGCGTTTCAGTTACCGAACAGCAAAAACTGTTCTAAAAAAAGTTAACCAATCCCATAGGTCTTTTTCAGAATGAACTTTGTAACACCCTAGAGAGAGCCTATCAAGAAATTTTTATCCCAAAAAGATTACTCAATGTCATCAAAGATTCCCACCCCGGATACCTACGCTATATCTGATTCCTAAGATACACAATAACCTACTTGAACCACCTGAGAGACAAATTGTGATGGGAAATGGAAGACTATGTGAAGTGATTACCGAAGTTATTGATTATTTTCTTAAACTTTTGGTGAGTGAACTGCCATCTTTTATCAAAGATACCACTGCAGCATTACTCAGACAACTTACACCTTAGCGAGAACTCCATTATGCCAACAGCTTATGTAGAGGCACTGTGTACTTCCATACAACATACAGACGGGCTGAAAGCAGTTTCATGGTACCTCAACTCGAGCAACATCAACAAAAAGATGGAAACTTTATTATTATTGCTCTTGGAGTTTGTACTCACGCATAATCTCTTCATCTTCAAGGACCACATGTATCTGCAACTACAGGGGACTGAATGGCAGCCTGTTGCGCCCCTCCCTATGCTAACCTATTTTTAGGAGCATGGGGAAGGGACATCTTTCGAAGTGAGCCAATAACCGAATGCCAGCTGACTCAGGGATGGATGAGATAGATAATATTTGGTTTATTTGGGAGGGACTACTAATTCTTATGGATAGACTACACAGAAATTCTCTTAACATCAATTTAACCTTCAAATATGGAAGAACTATAGACTTCTTGGATCTGCAGATATGTACTCTTCCCAATGGAAACATATCTATAATTTTTTTTTTTAAAAAAAACCTACCGCAACAAAGTCTTTTCTTCATGCTCATTTTTCTCACCCACAGGCCACCATACGTGGAATTCCAGTTGGGCAATTCCTGACAGTAAAACAAATATATTCTGATATTCAAAACTTTGAAGCACAATCAGAAGATATGGTTCAAAGATTCCAGGAAAGAGGCTACAACAAAAGAACCATCTGAATAGGTTATTTGAGCGCTAAAAAAGCACCCAGAAATGAACTATTATATGATAATGCGACCAAGAAAGATTCCAGGTCCGAGAATCAGGTACGACTCATTACAGTATACCACAACAAGTGGCATCAGTTTAGGGAAATCATTGACAAACATTGGATTGTCCTTCACACTGACCCAACTTTGAAGAAAATCCTGCAGCTTAAACCTTCAATTGTAGAGAAGAGATCCAGGAACCTTCGAGATCTATTAGTACACAGCCACTATAACCCCACAAAAAATGCATCAAGTTCCAGATGCATAACTAGTCTTTTTTTTTACCCATGTGGACTATGCAAGTCATGTTCCAATCTTGTAAAAGCTAACACTTTCAGCAATTTTGACGGATCAAAGACTTATGACATCAGAAAGTACATTTCTTGCTCTTCCAAAGGTATGGTAAATCATGCAGTAAGTCCATGTAAAAAATTTACATTAAACTAACAACACGTGAACTCAAAATCCGAGTGCGAGAGCACTGCAGAGACATTGAGAAGGCGAGAACAGTGGAGGCTAAATGCTCATTGAAAAGGATCCCAGGACATTTTAAACTATTTTATCAGTGTAATTTCAATCTGCTAAAAATTAAAGGTATCAACCTAATTTCACTGGTCTCTAGGGGTGGTAACTGAGAGTCGATGGATTTATACATTAGGCACCCTCACATCTCAGGGATTAAATGAGAGTTTTGGAGCATTTTTGTAAATATGAATTTTTCTATTGAGGCATTTTTTATGGGTTGTGGACATTGCTTTATATTTATTTCATGTTTGTTCATTTTAATTGGTGTTTTATATATTTTTTAGGATCTATTTATCATTCATGGTCTGACTGCGTACGCTTGGATATTTCCATTCTAAACCCCTTCATGCAAATTTGAAGAATGAAAATCATGGATACCTCTGAACCCTGCAGTACTCTGCGAACATCAATGGGAAAATCTTCAGATTCATAAAGGAAACATTTATACTTTTGAGGATTTTCAGGTCTAATAAGGGCATGAATATTCATCCATTTTAGTAGATTTATTTTGATCTATGGACACATATATTAATCGGAATACTTGATTTAATGTTTTAATCTAATCTTATTTGGTTCCTTGGGTTCATTGTCAGTAAATTTGAAATTTTATTGCTGAGATTTGTTGTGGAGTTGGCACTGATCACTGGGTCCAGTCTCTGTTACTGCTTACAGCGAAGTACAGATTCTTCCTTATATATTATTTTTTGAGTTCATTCCCCTGAACTGGAAACGCAAAGTCACTTTTTCATGTAGTCTTAAAGATGCATTAGTCACCATGACCATAGTTTGGTACTTTGTCTGGTCCGACTAAACAGTGCATTATTTCCTTTATTCGCTTGCCTTTTTGCTGTTTTTTAATGTGGCATCTGTGCTGTTCACGGAGTTCAATTCCCCTGACTTCATTTTGTTGGGCTCTGACTGATCAGGGTTGAACAGGATTATTTTGTCCACATACATTCCGCCTGGTCACTTCCCTTTAAACTGAAGATTGTGGTTGGTGTGCTGCTCACTTGGCCCAGTCACTGCAATAACCTTCATGATGCACTGGCTGGTCCGACTGAAAAGTATAATTTTCCACATACAATTTTCAATCCCCAATTTTGACCTTTTGAATTTAATTTGGGTTTATTCCCCCAGAATAGCTTTAGGTAGGTACTTTGTGTATTGGAGTTTTTACTATTATGCCTTTGTGAACATCTGTGGTAACCTGGAGCAGTTGTTTTGAAGTTGTCCAAGATGTCTTTTAGTTTTCTTGTCTCACATTATTCAGGTTTATCATCTCGAACCTGACACATTAGCCCGCCTATTTATACACATTCATACTCCTCATATGTAACTCATATGCACGCTTTCATTTTTGTAATTTATCTGTTTATAGCACTTGGTGTTGTAATATCTATTATAAATTCAACAAACCTGTTACAGATCCATTTTCACAGTATGGGCAACATATTGCTTTTTCTCTTTTTGTATATAATTATTCATACATGCACATACCCAGTGCCCGTATTTATGTTGGTTCATATCTATTGGCCAGTAATTTTTTTTATATGCACACAGCACTTAATATGTATTTTTGTGCTTTTCTTCAGATATAATATACGATTTTAAAACATTAGAATCTTGTTCCAGTCAAGGGCACTTTATAAGATTTTTTTTTATGCACATACAGTACAGACCAAAAGTTTGGACACACCTTCTCACTTAAAGATTATTCTGTAATTTCATGACTTTGAAAATTGTACATTCACACTGAAGGCATCAAAACTATGAATTAACACATGTGGAATTATATACTTAACAAAAAAGTGTGAAACAACTGAAAATATGTCTTATATTCTAGGCTTTTCAAAGTAGCTACCTTTTGCTTTGATGTCTGCTTTGCACACTCTTGGCATTCTCTTGATGAGCTTCAAGAGGTAGTCACCGGAAATGGTTTTCACTTCACAGGTGTGCCCTGTCAGGTTTAATAAGTGGGATTTCTTGCCTTATAAATGGGGTTGGGACCATCAGTTGTGTTGTGCAGAAGTCTGGTGGATACACAGCTGATAGTCCTACTGAATAGACTGTTAGAATTTGTATTATGGCAAGAAAAAAGCAGCCAAGTAAAGAAAAACGAGTGGTCATCATTACTTTAAGAAATGAAGGTCAGTCAGTGTGAAAAATTGGGAAAACTTTGAAAGTGTCCCCAAGTGCAGTTGCAAAAACCATCAAGCGCTACAAAGAAACTGGTTCACATGAGGACCGCCCCAGGAAAGGAAGACCAAGAGTCTCCTCTGCTTCTGAAGATAAGTTTATCCGAGTCACCAGCCTCAGAAATCGCAGGTTAACAGCAGCTCAGATCAGGTCAGACCAGGTCAATGCCACACAGAGTTCTAGCAGCAGACACATCTCTACAACAACTGTTAAGAGGAGACTTTGTGCAGCAGGCCTTCATGGTAAAATAGCTGCTAGGAAACCACTGCTAAGGACAGGCAACAAGCAGAAGAGACTTGTTTGGGCTAAAGAACACAAGGAATGGACATTAGACCAGTGGAAATCTGTGCTTTGGTCTGATGAGTCCAAATTTGAGATCTTTGGTTCCAACCACTGTGTCTTTGTGCGACGCAGAAAAGGTGAACAGATCGACTCTACATGCCTGGTTCCCACCGTGAAGCATGGAGGAGGAGGTGTTATGGTGTGGGGGTGCTTTGCTGGTGACACTGTTGGGGATTTATTCAAAATTGAAGGCATACTGAACCAGCATGGCTACCACAGCATCTTGCAGTGGCATGCTATTCCATCCAGTTTGCGTTTAGTTGGACCATCATTTATTTTTCAACAGGACAATGACCCCAAACACACCTCCAGGCTGTGAAAGGGCTATTTGACCAAGAAGGAAAGTGATGGGGTGCTACGCCAGATGACCTGGCCTCCACAGTCACCAGACCTGAACCCAATCGAGATGGTTTGGGGTGAGCTGGACCGCAGAGTGAAGGCAAAAGGGCCAACAAGTGCTAAGCATCTCTGGGAACTCCTTCAAGATTGTTGGAAGACCATTTCCGGTGACTACCTCTTGAAGCTCATCAAGAGAATGCCAAGAGTATGTAAAGCAGTCATCAAAGCCAAAGGTGGCTACTTTGAAGAACCTAGAATATAAGACATATTTTCAGTTGTTTCACACTTTTTTGTTAATTATATAAATCCACATGTGTTAATTCATAGTTTTGATGCCTTCAGTGTGAATGTACAATTTTCAAAGTCAAGAAAATACAGAAAAATCTTTAAATGAGGAGTGTCCAAACTTTTGGTCTGTACTGTATATATTCTATTCAAGACCATAGTTTGGTTTTCTTTCTTTTTTCCTTCTTGTTTAAGAAATGTTGTTGGCAAGCAGCACTTTAATAATTAAAATGCATTTATTACTTCAAAATGCTCCTGTATTAGACACTTTAATGGTAGCACATGCACCAATACGTATTTTGATTCATTTAGCATACTTACATTTTTTCTGCCACCAACAATGGGTTATAATGTAATAGGGAAGACTTAGTTTTTGAATGGACCAGTGCAGTGATAGCGCGATTTGCACATGTGAACTATTCATTAGACTACTTAGCCCATGGCAACAGGTGATGAAAGGTCGCCTCACTCTTATTGGGTGGGTACAGACCTTGCGTTCCACCACAGCTGCTGGCCGGAAGTCATTTTCAAATGATGGCCTGATGAATGGATGAGCCGAGTAAAGTCACGTGAACTTGACTTCATGACGCAGTGAATACTGATTGGTACGATGCAGGAGGTGAGGGTGTTTACAAGTTGGTCATGTGTAATTGCTTTTGTGACGTGGAGATGGCAGATTAGCACAACATAAAAAGGAGGGCGGATACTGGATAAACTATCCTTGTCCTTCAAATGGTCTACATGGATTTAAATAGCTATGAGGTCTTCCACCCTGACATGCCCCCGGAAGAAGCAAGGCGAAACGTACGTCGGGGTGGAGGGACGCAGCTCCAGTCTGGTTTTGTTGATTTGACCAGTACATTTATTTTTCAGGTAATATACCCATCAATATCTTTATGTCTTAGTATATCGCCTATCTCAAAATCACACTTGGTTAACACTTGAATCGGGCCTTGCATGCATTTTTACAAGCATTCTTATTTAGTATTGGTATTTCTAAGAACAAGAACATTCTATACTACAAAAGACAGATACTATAAGTAACAATAAAGATATTTATTTGCCTGGATTATTTATCGTGTATGAACTTCACTTTCAGTATTATGCAGATTGAATAGAGTATATATATATATATATATATATATATATATATATATATATATATATATATATATTGTACTTTTTGATGTATTGATCCAACTATTCGGATTGCTTAGAATTTGTATCTATTGAACCATAGCTATTCAGCATACATTTTTGTGATTACTTATTAGTCTGGAGTTGGGTTCCCTCTTGGCTAGAGGCACCCTTTTATAATATTTTATTGATATTCATTGTTATGTAATGTATTATAGGAGTAAATAAAGAATCAGGTTTTCTACATACAGGACTATATTCTTGTTAGACACTTCTTGATCCTCAATGTGGAAATCCAGCCTTAAATCCCTCTTTCATTTGAACAATTATCATTTCTTCTGCTCATATAACACATGCCATACCTGAGCCATGTCAATTCCTTAGGTTTCTTAAGAACAGGTTATTGTCATGGCTACTATGCATTTTAGCTATCTCTAGTTTACTCTTTTATGTCTCCTCTCCACCCACACCACTCATAACATATCATTCCTGAATCAATGTCAAGTAATGGAAGCTGCAAAGATGCTTCACATGCTGTATAGTGATGAGCGAACGTGCTCGCCACTGCTCGGTACTCGCCCGAGCATCACTGTGCTCGACGAGCTCAGCGAGTATTTCAAGGTTGTTCTGGTGGGAACTCAGGTCCCCTCACTGCATGTTTGGAGCTCTTTAGAGAGCCAATGAACACGCAGGGATTGCCTGCCATGCACTGTAATGCCGTAGCCATGTTGGTTGTGGGTATTACAGCGATTGGCTGGCCGCACAGAATCATCAGTTGTATATAAGACCGGGCGCCGCCATGCTCGTCACAGTCAACTCCTGAACCAGGCAGAGTAGGGAGAGCTGTTGCTGCGTCAGGGAGAGATTTGCTTCTTCATAGTTAGTATAGGCATTCCACAACATATATATATATCCAACTGAACTAACAGTCCTTCTGAGGACTAATCCAGCTGCATATATTCAGTGGTGATAACAGGATTTAGGCAGGCAGTGTATGTGGCAGACTGCAGTGCATATAGTGCAAGAGGGTCCATTGAACATTCCTACTGCTGCTGTTCTTACAGATATTTGTAGACATAGCTCCAGATATCAGGGGCCAGGGAAAATTTTCTTTTGATCTTAATACTGGTTATTTGCTTAAAAAGAAATCCAGAGTACACAATTTTTCTGCTCCATTTGCTTGTTCTCACTGCAGAATAAAGCCAGATCTGTTCCATATTTCAGTGATAAAAATCCAGAAATTTGAACTGAACGTGGAAAATATTGGCCTCCTTTTCCATTCTGTTGCAGTGTGTCAGTCAAGCTATTCATACTAGGTGTCTGTGAAGAATAGTATTAGCAAATTACAGGCCTGCTATTTAAAACTGTGGTTCTCTGTCAGACATAACACCTATAAGAGTGTTCCAAAATCTGACATTTCTTCCATTTTCATTCTATTGCAGTGTGAAGGTCAAGCTATTCATACTAGGTGTCTGTGAAGAATAGTATTAGCAAATTTCAGGCCTGCTATTTAAAATTGTGGCTCTCTGTCAGACGTATCACATATACCTGCGTTCCAAAATCAGCGATTTCTCGTGAAAAATATTGTTCTCCATTAAAAATGGGCAAGGTGCGTGGCAAGGGACGGGGAAGTGGCCGGGATGGTGCATGCAGAGGCCGAGGCCGAGGACGTGGCTGTGGGCAAGTTGAAACTGTGCCACAACAAACACCCACATCTTGTCGCTTGACCTTCCTGTCCCAATTACTAGGGGACCGCAGAACACCACTACTGAACACAGAGCAGTGTCAAAAGGTTCTTGGTAGGATAGCAGATAATGCTTCAAGTCACTTAGCCACCACCACAATCACCCTGTCTTCCACATGGTCAAGTCTCATTAGCTGTGAGTCTGGACCGCATATTCCTTACCCTGATCCTCCTTCCTCCTACCATGCCGTGTGGCCGGAGACAACTGGTCCCACACTTGGACACTCCGAAGAGCTGTTCACTTTACCATTTGTAGATTCAAGCCTCTTGCCCGGCCAGCTTCAAGCGAGTCAAGAGGAGAAAGCGTGTAGCGATGCCCAAATATTGGAGCAGCCACGGTCACACGAAGGCGACGGTGGGAAAGTGCAATTACTGTCGCAAGAGGTGGATGATGATGAGACACAATTGCCAGAAAGTCAGGAGGAGGGCCAGGGTGCGAAAGTGGAAGACGAGGTGGTGGATGATATAGTAACTGACTCAACCAGGCAGGGGGACATACAGAGCGAGGACAGCAGCACACGGGGGAGGGAGGAGTAGCACCACAAAAGGCAAAAACAAGCAGTGTGGTGGCCGCAGACACAATGCGGGAAGGCATTCCTCGTAACCCCAACACGACGGAAGTTGCCAGTACAACTGTTAGGTCTTCCCGAGAATGGTTGTTTTTTAAACACTCTGCCGATAACCCTAAAAAGGCCATTTGCACCACCTGCCAGGTCAGCATCAGCAGGGGTAGCAAAACTAGCAGCCTGACCACCATCAGCATGATCAGGCACATGGCAGCAAAGCACCCGACTAAATGGGCTGAACCCTAGGGTCCAGCAACAGTGTCTGTGGGTGACACCACTGCTTGTTCCGCTGTTGTGCGTGCACGCCAATCTGTTAGAACCCTCCTGTTTGTTTTTTCTATCTTGTGGTTTGCGGTCATGTGACCCTCTGCCTTTATATTCCAGCTCCGCCCTCCTGGCTGTGCTGGACTTCAGTGTTCTACTGTCTCTCTAGCCTGGTGCTTCTGTGCCTTTCTCTGTCAAGTTCGCTTTGTCCTCTGGGACCTCTAGTACTTTTTGTCAGTTTGTCTTTTTGTGTTCTGCAACAACTTCTGTTTAGGAGGTGTCCCTTTTTTGTCCCAGTCCTTAGTTCTTTTAGGGACCCCTCCCTTAATTCTATAGGTCTTCGTTCAGACTAGCCGAGGACTAAGGCGGGTCTGTTCACTAGGAACAGGCAGCCCGCTACATCGTAGGGATTCAGCTTAGTCTTACTGTAGGGACAGCTTTCCCCTATCTTTCCTTAGTACATGTTGCAGATCATAACAGTAAGTCCAGCCCAAAAAAGTAAAAGGAAAGAAATTCGGGGATCAGTATGGTTTCCGTCCAGGATTTGGCTCAACGCCTGCAGGGATTGTCTCTGGGGGTGGCTGAGCTTCAGCAACACGTGAGTAGCTGTCCTGGAGCACATTTTGTCGAACCCAAGGTAGGACTGCCTGATGTTTTTATGGTAAACAGCAAGAAATTTTTTTCCTTTAAAAATGCTTGTTTGTTATATTTTCGTTTGAGACCAAGGTCCTCTGGGAATGAATCACAGCGAATTGGTTTTATTATGTCACTTTTGCGCAATGAACCACAAGGGTGGGCCTTTTCTCTCCAGCCTAATGATCCGTGTTTAAGGTCTGCTGAAGAATTTTTTCTGCTATGGGGCTATTAAATGACGATCCTGATCGAGTCTCATCTGCTGAATCAGAACTTAGACGTTTGAATCAGGGGTCAGATGATGTTGAAAATTATTGCACACACTCCAGGAGATGGGCTTCAGAAGTTAAGTGGAATGATTCGGCGCTGAGATGTTTATTTCTTGCTGGTCTGAGTGAAAGGGTTAAGGATTTGCTAATTGCATTCCCTGCACCTGAGACTCTGCAGGAAGCTATGCAGTTAGCTGTTCGTATAGACAGGAGACTGAGGTGCAGGCTCAATGAGGTAAAGACTCCTGTAATGTCAGGTACTAGTCCCCAGAAAATCTGCTCTGACGGCGGGGAACCGATGGAGGTTGGGGCTATGTCACTCAGCTCTCAGGAAAGAGATCGGAGATTCGCCGAGGGATCGTGTCTTTATTGTGGTAAAGCTGACCATTTGATTAAGTATTGTGAGCGTCGTCTAAGTAAAGAAAAAAAAAGGTCAGTTACGCCCGTATAGCTGGTTTATGTTCTGCAGGAGCATTTCTTTCTGGGAGTACTACTTTGCAGGGAGAATTGATTGAATTTCAGGCATTTGTGGATTGTGGTTCAACACTTAATGTGATTGATAAAGGGTTTTTGGAAAATCTTAAATTGAAATCCAAACCTTTGTCATCACCTATTTCTGTGATTGCAATTGATAACACTCCTTTGAAATGTATTACTCACAAGACTGCTGCATTTCCTCTCACTAGCAATGGCATTCACCAAGAAATTTTGGACTTGGTTGTTTTGGATAATTTGCCCTCTCCAGTTGTTCTAGGATTGCCTTGGTTAAGACTGCACAATCCTTTATTGGACTGGTCTACTAATGTGATTAAGTCTTGGAGTGCGAAGTGCTATGATAAATGTTGTAATGGATGCATTGCGGCTGTGGAAAAAGGGAAATTACCGGTGCCTATTCAAGATTTTTGGAGGGTTTTTTCGGAGGAGGAGTCGCAAGTTTTACCTCCTCATATGGATTATGATTGTGCCATTGAGTTTGTTCCGGGTGCTACTCTTCCCAAAAGTCTTTTGTTTAATCTGACTATCCCTGAAAGAAAGGCCTTGGAGGAGTACATACAGACTAGCCTGGCTGCTGGTCACATTAGACCTTCTAAGTCGCCTGTGGCAGTTGGATTCTTCTTTGTTAAAAAAAAAGGACAGCGGCTTACGTCCATGTCTGGATTTTCGTGAAATTAATAAGATTACCGTACGCAATTCCTACCCATTACCGTTAATTCCTGACTTATTTAACCAGTTAGTGGGAGCCAAGTGGTTCTCCAAAATTGATCTCCGGGGGCATACAATTTGTTACGTGTGAAGGAGGGTGATGAATGGAAAACTGCTTTTAACACTCCGGTAGGTCATTTTGAGAATCTGGTGATGCCTTTTGGCCTTACCAATGCACCTGCATTTTTTCAGAACCTTATTAATGACATCCTGAGACCTTTGATTGGTAAGAATGTGGTTGTGTATTTGGATGACATTTTGATTTATTCACCAGATCTAGAGTCCCATTAGCACAGTGTACGTGAAGTTTTGCAGTTATTGAGTGATAATTCACTCTTTGCTAAGCTGGAGAAATGTGAGTTCGCTGTGCAGAAAATTAGTTTTTTGGGCTACATTGTCTCCAGCGAGGGCTTTGAGATGGACCCTGTGAAGGTTCAGGCTGTGCAGGAATGGTCTAGGCCTATTGGTTTGAAATCTATACAGAGATTTTTGGGTTTTGCCAATTATTACAGGAAATTCATTAAGGATTTTTCTGTAATTGTTAAACCTCTAACCGATCTCACCAGGAAAGGTGCGAATGCGGCCCAGTGGACTACTGAGGCCATTGAAGTGTTTGAGTATCTCAAAGAGAGGTTCAGTTCTGTGCCTATCCTTTTGCAGCCTGATGAGACCAAGCCTTTTTTGGTCGAGGCCGATGCTTCATCGGTGGGGTCGGAGCAGTTTTGTCTCAGGAGAACAAGGGTGGAGTACATCCTTGTGCCTTCTTTTCGAAAAAAAATTCGGAAACCGAACTGAATTATGATGTTGGAAATCGGGAGTTGCTGGCTATTAAATTTGCGTTTGAATATTGGCGTCATTTTTTGGAAGGCGCTAGATTTCCTATTCAGGTTTTCACAGATCATAAGAATTTGATCTATCTGGATGCTGCCAAGCGCTTGAATGCCCGTCAAGCTAGGTGGGCACTTTTTTTTTTCTCAGTTTCATTTTTCTGTTACCTATATCCCTGGTACTAAATGTTAAAGCCGATGCTTTATCTCGCAGCTTCTCTCCTACGGTCGGTGCCGAGGAGGAGGAGAGCATTTTACAGAAAGGAGTTGTGGTGGCGGCTTTGGACTCCGTTTTGGAGAATGGGATTCTGAATGCTCAAGATGATGCTCCATCTAACACTTCCCATGGGAGGTTGTTCGTGCCTAGAGCCTTTAGGAGAGAATTGTTTGTGGAGTGTCAGGAGTCTCAGTTGGCAGGTCATCCAGGAGTTTTGGAGACTAAGAGACTTATCAGTCGCAGTTTTTGGTGGCCTGGATGGCAGAAGGAAGTTATCAAGTGGGTGCGTCAGTGTACTGTGTGTGCTAGGTCAAAGGCTTCACATACTCCTGCTGCGGGGTTGCTTTGCCCTCTGGAGGTTCCTAGTACGCCTTGTACGCATCTCACTATGGATTTTATTTCTGATCTTCCTGTGTCTGAGGGTTTTACTGTCATCTGGGTGGTCGAGGACCGTTTTAGTAAGATGTGTCATTTGGTTCCATTCATTAAGTTGCCCTGCGCCAAGACACTCGCTAAGGCGTTTGTTAAGGAGATTGTCAAGCTCCATGGCGTTCCCACGGATATTGTTTCTGATAGAGGACCTCAGTTTGTGGCTCGCTTTTGGTGTGCTTTTTGTGACAGGTTGGGAGTCCATTTGTCATTTTCGTCTGGTTATCATCCTGAGTCGAATGGACAGACTGAAAGAAAAAACCAGGATGTTGAACAGTTTTTGCGTTGTTTTGTGGTGGACAATCAAAAGGTGTGGTCTGAGTTTCTGCCTCTCACAGAATTTGCTCTTAATAATCAGACATCCTCCTCTGCTGGGTGTTCTCCTTTTTTTTGTTGTACTGGGAGACATCCGTCTTTTGGTTCGTTCTCCAAATTGGGGTCGGCGGTGCCGGAGGAGGAGAATTTTTCCGGTGATTTGGAGAGAGTTTGGACTAATGTACATTGTAACCTTCAAGAGGCTAACAAGAAGTATTTTGACAGGAAACGTAAAGAGGTTTTGTTTACTGTGGGTGACATGGTTTGGTTGTCCTCGAAGAACCTGCGGTTGAGGATTGCCTCTAAAAAACTGGGTCCTAAGTTTGTGGGTCCATTTAAAGTGCTTCAGGTTGTTAACCCGTCTGCTGTTAGGTTGGATGTCCCTACTTCTTGGAAGATTAATCCTGTGTTTCATGTTTCCTTGTTGAAAAAGGCTGATGTATCTGATAGGGACGCCACTGTCACAGTTCCTCCTGTGGTGGAAGACGGCGAATATGAAATTTCTCGTATCTTGAATTCTAGATGGCATAGAGGGAGATTACAGTATTTTGTCTCCTGGAAGGGTTTCGGTCCCGAAGACAACTCCTGGGTAAGGACGGATGATGTCTCTGCTCCTAGGCTTGTTAAAGCTTTCCACAGGAGGTTTCCGGATAGGCCTGGGCCTGGAGGATCTGGAGGATCCTCATAAAAGAGGGGGTACTGTTAGAACCCTCCTGTTTGTTTTTTCTATCATGTGGTTTGCGGTCATGTGACCATCGGCCTTTATATTCCAGCTCCGCCCTTCTGGCTGTGCTGGACTTCAGTGTTCTACTGTCTCTCTAGCCTGGTGCTTCTGTGCCTTTCTTTGTCAAGTTCGCTTGGTCCTCTGGGACCTCTAGTACTTTTTGTCAGTTTGTCTTTTTGTGTTCTGCAACAACTTCTGTTTAGGAGGTGTCCCTTTTTTGTCCCAGTCCTTAGTTCTTTTAGGGACCCCTCCCTTAATTCTATAGGTCTTCGTTCAGACTAGCCGAGGACTAAGGCGGGTCTGTTCACTAGGAACAGGCAGCCCGCTACATCGTAGGGATTCAGCTTAGTCTTATAGTAGGGACAGCTTTCCCCTATCTTTCCTTAGTACATGTTGCAGATCATAACACAATCCCCTGTCCATGGCGCATGCCAACATGCCTCCTGTCCTGCACCTGTCATTGCACACTCTCAACTAGCACAATTAGCAAGCACGTCCACGTCCTTGTCCCAGTGCAGCGTTCAGTTGTCTCTACCCCAGTCCTTGTAACGCAAGTGCAAATACGCAGCCATTTCCCCACAGGCCACACTACTAAATTCACACATTTTGCAAATGCTTGCATTCAAAATATTGCCTTTTAGGCTTGTGGAGACGGAAGCTTTCCGCAACCTGATGGCGGCGGCCATCCCTCGGTACTCAGTCCCGAGCCGACACTATTTCTCCCGATGTTCCATCCCCGCATAACACGAGCACATGTCCCACAACATTAGACGTGCCCTCAACAACGCAGTTACTGGGAAAGTACACCTAACCATGGACACGTGGACAAATGCTTGTGGGCAGGGACGGTACATCTCGCTGACGGCACACTGGGTTAATATAGTGGAAGCCGGGACCCAGTCGGACATTGGGACGGAACACGTCCTCCTAACGCCGAGGATTGCTGGCCCTTGGTCAATCAGGGTTGCCCCCCATACTCAACAGCTCCTGCACCTCCTCCTCTTCAGCTGCCATCTCTGAAATGACCACATCACTCGCAAGCTAGAAGCACTGCCTCGGCCAAGCGGCAACAGGCTGTGCTGAAGCCTGCTTAGGTGACAAACCGCACAATGCTGATGAGTTTTGGACAGCTCTGAAAGAGCAGGCAGATCTGTGGCTGACCCTACAGCCAGGCATGGTCGTTGTGTGACAATGGCCGGAACCTGGTGACGGCTCTGAGGCGAGGCGAGCTCACACACGTACCAATACTGGACCATGTGCTTAACCTCGTGGTTCAGCGGTTTCTCAAAATCTACCGAGATCTGTCGGATATATGATTGTCAAAGTACGCCGCCTGTGTGCCCATTTTAGAAAGTCAGCTACAGCTTCCGCCGTCATTGGCATGCTTCAGCAGCGTTTGCAGCTTCCAGCTCACCGACTGATCTGCGATGTCCCCACGTGTTGGAACTATACATTGCAGATGTTGGGAAGGATTTGTGAGAAGAGGGCAGTTGTTGACTACCAGCATCAACAAGGCCGTCGGTATTTAGGTCAGACTCTACACATAAAACCTGTGGAGATGGATGTCAGACATTTGTACCATCCTCCAAAACTTGAAGGACTCCACCAAGATGGTGAGCGGCGATGATGCCATAATTAGCGTCACCATCCCACTTCTCTGTCTTCTGAAACGCTCTCTGCTCACAATTAAAGAGGATGCATTGCAGGAGGAGCACGATGAGATGGAGCAAGGAACCATACAGGGTGATTACACACAGCCCAGCCTCATCTCATCCCAACATGGATTGGGTGAGAATGAGGAACAGGAGGAGGAAGAAGAACAGGAGCTAGTTTCCTGCGCTATAGACGGTACTACCTGCACAACTGTCATACCGTCTGTTCAGCGTGGATGGCCTGAGGACAGGGAGGAGGAGGATGAGGAAGATGAGGAGGAGAGCATGGTCAGTCATCCCCTTGGTGAGGACACGGAAGTCTTGCCTCTTTGCAGTCGGGCACACATGGCTGAGTTTATGTTACGCTGCCTTTCCCGTTACCCTCGCGTTGTCCAAATTTTGGGTGACAGTTATTACTGGTTGGTGACACTTCTAGACCCAGGCTACAAGGAGAACTTTCTGTCTCTTATTCCCTTGCAGGACAGGCCTAATAAAATGGGGCAGTACGAGAAGGCGCTTGTTGCGGAATTTTTTAAAAAATTCCCATCTGAAAAAACTGGCGGCAGAGGTCACAGTTCGTTGGACAACCAAGGAGTACAGGCGAGAGAGACACAAATGCAATCCAGCAGAGGCAGGGGAACACTGTCAAAGTTCTGGGACAGTTTTCTCAGACCCTCCCATCGCACAGGCCCTGAGGCACGGGGTTTTCTCCCAAGAAAGGAAAAGTTTTGGAAGATGGTGAGGTAGTACCTTGCAGACCGTACCAATGTCCTCCGTGATTCCTCTGTGCCTTATAATTATTGGGTATCTAAGCTGGACACGTGGCATGAACTGGCTCTATACGCCTTGGAGGTCCTGGCCTGCCCTGCCGCTAGCGTTTTGTCAGAGTGGGTTTTTAGTGCCGCTGGTGGAATTATAACCGATAGGCGAATCTGCCTGTCAACTGAAAATGCTGACAGGCTGACTCTTATAAAAATGAACAAGGGCTGGATTGGGCCAGACTTCTCAAAGCCACCGAATGAGAGCAACATAACAAACTCAAATACAGTGTCATTTTTTTGGGAGATCTAACTCTATTCCCATGCACCTCTGTCTTCCCACGTAGACATGGGTATACGGTTCCTGATTTTGTCTATTTGTTCTTGTCTTCCTCCTTTTCCGCATCCTCATCCTCCACCACCATATGTACTATATCAACATATCTACGTCTCTTGCAAGGGTCATTGGAGTTCCTCCAAATTTTTGGCAGCCGTTACTTCACTGCATAGGCAAACAGTATGGGAGGCACACTTCCTAATAGTGGGAGCACTTTTTGCATGAGGCCCTCCGACCTCTACGTCTCTTGCAAGGGGCATTGGAGTTCCTCCACATTTTTGGCAGCCGTTACTTCACTGCATAGGCAAACAGTATGGGAGACACACTTCCTAATAATGGGAGCATTTTTTGCAGGAGGCCCTCCGACCTCTACGTCTCTTGCAAAGGGCACTGGAGTTTCTCCAAATTTTTGGCAGCCGTTGCAGTCATTGCATACGCAATAACAGTATAGGAGAACCACTCGTTAGTAATGAGAACAACAAAGCATAGTCGGCTGATGGCCCTTTAAGGATTGTAATGGCCGCCTGATGCCCTATAAAAATAGTGTTTGTGACTTTCAGAGTCCCTCCATCATAAATGAAACAGGATGTGTCTGATGATGTGTCACACACCACATGACCAGATAAGGTTGTAAAATGTTAAAATTACATTTCCAGGTGAATGCATTTGTCTTGGTTGAAAGCAATGCAAAAGTGCAAAAACGCATCAAAAATGCTACGTGTGAACATAGCCCAAGGTGTGGAGGAGCATTTTTGTTTTTGGTTATTTATTTTGCCTTATATACAAGTCATTACCCTGGAAAGGATGTTCCTTAACATATTTCCCAGGAAAATCCATTTTGTTTTTGCATGTTTTATTGTGAGTCCGTAAAAGTGGCGTAATACCTCTGACAACGTTGTTGACAGCAGTTACCTGGGAGTCAGAAATGCTTCCAGGGGTTTTCCCCATGCTGTTCCCATGTCATTTGAGCACTGTTCCCATCGATTTGGGCAATTTTTAGGCCCTCTGCAGACCGCCAGAAAAAAGCTCGAGTTTCCCATAGACTTACATTGGGCACGTTATTCGGACCGAGCACCCGAGTATTCCAATTTGCTCGACTCGAACAACGAGTACCCGAGCATTTTAGTGCTCGCTCATCACTAATGTTGTACAATACTTTTTTCAGAGCATATTGACAGCCATAATACTTTCTGAAAAAAACAATTTACTATGTGGGTTAGTTACTAAACTTGATGTTAGAATAAATAGAACCCCAAAAAAACACTCAGTGTATGTTCGAACCATGTCAGACGAATGCATCTTCTTTGACAAGTAAGTCTGTATACTTTTTTTTTAATGATTAGCATCATCTTGTTAAATAGGTAAAATTGCAAAGTGCTTGTAAAAACAAGCAACTTTGCAATTTTCTTGTTATTAAAAATCCTCACTGGTCTCAAGAACGGAGTTTTTTTTAAAATTTTATTGCTCTTTACATAAGTTACCAGCCACCGCTGCAGTCTGGCAGCAGAGGTTGAACATCCCCAGTGCTTACAGCATTTTTTCCAAAAGAGCTTGTAAGATCTGCTCACAGGCTGGAGCTCTGTTTGTTCCTGATTTTGACCAACTTCAATTCAACTTTATTCCTCCAATGCTGCAAAGGCAAAGATGCCTCACATAGCAACATCAAAGAATGCACACTTCGGGGGCAACGATGTGAGGACGACAACGGTCCGTACTGTCAATCAAGCAGTAGCACCTTCCCCCACAGGCAGGAAACTGAGAGGCTGGGGAGCGGTGCACTCCTGTTCATAAGATGAGAATGAATCAAATATATCGACAGTATGAAGTTTACAGTTCATTATTCATTTGATGAATTCATTGTTTCCTGAATATATCGGAACATATTAGTGCATGTCGACACCAATCAAGAAGGGCTCTACAAGTAACAGAGTTCTTTACAAGAACATGTGACTGTTTTTATACTCAGATTACTATATCTAGACATAACAGAACAATATGGGTCTCCTACGTTTTATAGTAATAACTAATATGCTATTTTCATTTTTAAACAGAAAAAAAGAAGTGAATAACTTTTAAATGGAATCTGTCACCAAGTTTTTGCTACCCATCTGAGAGCAACATGATATAAGAGTAGAGACCTTAATTCCTGCTATGTATCAGGGCTACTTGCTGCAGTTTTGATAAAATCACTGTATTATCTGCAGCCAATTGACCAGTTTTCTGAAAGCTGAGCTCTGAAAAATCCCACTCACACCACTGATTGTGCATAGGCAGAAAACTCCCAATCAGTGGTTGGGGACAGGAATTATACAAAGTTTATGAATATGGAGGACTACAAGGCAGTAGGTTTACTAGTCCTTTAGTGATAATCTATTGTTTATAAAAGTGATTATATTAAAACTATAGCAAGAAGCCCAGAAAGTGACAAACCGATGAAAACAGGGTCTCTGTCTCTACATTATGCTGATTATCAGATTAGGTGGCAAAAAACTCATGACAGATTCACTTTAAAGCCTTTACGACAAATGTTAGACATGACACGTCATGAGCGGGTGTTTGTTCCTGCGCTATGTCTGTCATGATTTAAAACTGCTACTGCGTGTAAACATGCAATGACAGATCCATGCAGATAGCGGTCACTGACATCTGAGCGGCACAGAAAGAGGTGCAGGGAACCCATGCCATAGGTCCCGGCACTCAGAGCGCTGTGATCGGTCAGTCAATAAGTGAATCAATATGACTGACCGATCACAGCACGATCAGCTAACAGCCAAGCTTCTGCAGTGAGAGCCGGGGACGGTGCCAGCACAGCCTCAGGGTCATTAACCCTCCGGATGCCGATGGTTGTCATGGTACCTGGAAGTCAAACAACTGGAATGCCATGTAAGGTGGCTTATTACACACAGTTATAGGCTGGGTGAAACAGGAGACCTGCCTGTGTAATCACACAGGTCTCATGCATTGAAATGCTATTGCATTGCAATGCATGATGTACAGACAAAAATAAACAATAAGGTACACACATTTGGTATCGCTGCATCAAAAACGACCTGACCTATAAAACTATTCCACTAGTTAACCCCTTTAGTAAACAAATAAAAAACATGGCAAAAAACTATGGTTTTTCATGATACCGCTGGAAAAAAAGTGGAATAAAATGTATTGTTGAAAATGTCATCTTGTGCCACAAAAAGCAACCTGCCATACAGCTCCATCAGCGGAAAAATAAAAAAGTTATATATCTCAGAATACAGCGATGCAAAAACAATACTTTTTCTATAAAATCGTTAATATTTTGTAGAAGCGACAAAACATAAAAAAAATTATATAAATGTGGTATCGCTGTAAATGTACTGATCTAAACAATAAAGCGGTCTTATCACTTTTACCGCACGGAGAATAGAATTTAAAAAAAAAAAAAAAGTGCGTGGCCTAGGCTGAAAGCAGACAGGATGTGTACTCATGCAGCTCCTGCTCCTAGACCTCTTAAATATACCCTCTTTCCCACTTTTCAGGGTATTTTTTACCTCTCCCTTAATATTTTCTGCTGAAGAGACCTGGGGAAGCTGCCTGAAGCAAAACTCTTCCCTCAGGAGCAACTTTACTGCTTCCCCCTGCGACCAACTGATGGAGGCCTTGCGGAGTACAGCGTGGTGCCCGGCGTGTCGCCCTGTGTGGAGGAGACAGCGACTGTGAAGTAGGAGGTGAGGAGCATCGGAGCACGGAAATCCCCCCATAGTAAAAGAGTCCTCACGGATCTGGCCTCCCCGGTTACCGGCGGCGGTCCGGAGTGCGGTGACCCTGCAGCTGCACTCCTATCTCCCCCCACATTCCCATTTGCGGCGCCCGGGAGGCACAACTTAGAGAAGCGCAAAGGGCCTCTGCCTCGCCTCACCTTGTGCTGATTCTGACTGGTCGCGGTGTTGCTGCTGGTGCGGAGCTTCTTCCTCTGGGACCCAGCTGAGGGGGCCTGCGTGGACGGGGCCTTCTCCCTGAAGATCGGCTGGGCCCAGTCACTGAAGCAACTTGTGGATTTTGGCGCCAAAACACGCCATCTTGGGAATCTTGTTGCTCCCTCTTGCCCCTCTCCCCTGCTACAGGGAAGCAGGTAACTTACCTCTTTTCAGCTCACTTTCTGCGACCTGCACAAAGAGCTTCACTCAGCTTCTTTATAATCCTTTTTTCATAAACTTTTTACATTTTTTGAAGACTCTCTATTGATATAATCTCTCATATCTACTTTCAATATATAAAGAATTTTGCTGACACCTATCGTTCATAAGTGGAACTACAACCTCTATATTCAACTGAACTTTATCCACTAAACCACCATACTGAACTTTAAGTACTATTGAATATTACCCACCCAGTTAAGCTCTAGTTTATTAGCGTGGGTACAGAGGAACACCTACTGATCTGTAGGAGAAAAATTCTTAAACCTATTTTTTACCTCCACCTGTCTAACTTTACATTTACCTCAAGTAAATAATAACCTTTCATTATTGATCTTTGCTTTACTCTCTCCATGACAGTGTGACATGTAACATTAACAGGAGGTGATACCTTTTTATACATGCTCAAATCACTACTTCAAAATGGTTAAAACAGCTAAAGAGAGCGTACAAGAAAAAGATTCTGAAAGTAATGCCACTCCTCGTAAGCAAGGAGAATTAGACAAGTTTCTTAAGAAAAAAATTCCCACACCCCAAAAAGCCTCTAGAAAAATTGCCTCTAACTCACCATTGCTTACTTCCGCTGTAGACACAGATTCAGGTAGCGAAGATTCGGACTCGAGCTCTCAACCCTCTAACTCTGCTCCAATCTCTAGATCTTTCCTAAAGAAAACACTTACACAGGCGATGCAACCAATAATGCAAGAATTGTCCGGCCTGAGAGCAGACCTTAAACAAGTAGGTCAGAGAGTTGACTTTTCAGACACCCTGAAAGACCAATTGTCCTACCATAAACAACAACTGAATTCTGCACTGCTCGCCATAGAAGATCAGGAGAATAGGAGCAGACGAAAGAACCTCAGGCTAAAGGGAGGCTCAGAATCCTTTACTCCTGATACCCTTAGAAGTGTCACCAATGAGATTTTTACATCCCTTCTTGGTTCGGAAAGAGCTGAAAGCATTACTATCGAGCGAATATATCGTGCTCTGAGACCCAAACCAAAGCCCTCTGACCCACCAAGGGACTTAATCTGCGGTCTGTTAAGCTACGTTAATACTGCAGCAATCCTATCCAAGACGAGGGAAGCGGGCTCGTTATCTTACGACGATAACCCGATACAAATATTTCAAGACATAGCACCCTCCACCTTGGCCAAGAGGAGAAAAATTAAACCCCTCCTAGATGCTCTTCGGATCAACAAGTTGGTGTACAGATGGCTTTTTCCTTTTGGTTTAGCGGTTTTAAAAGATGGCAAAGAAATCTACATTCGTACTCCGGAAGACCTTGAGACTTCGTGGGACATACTTGGAATTCAAAAAATTGACATTCATGGTTGCCCTTAGATGAAGAAACTTTCACCTTTCCTCTGCTACAGAGACCTGAAAAATGGTTGATGCAGGGGAGAAGCACCACTAATAGGCTTAGGGGAAGACCATCTAGGCACCCCCCTCCAGGATGAACTAGACTTCTCATACCAGTTTCTACTATATGTTGCACCTTTACTTTTGGAAGAAGTTCAGTTGTTTTCTTCTTCACTTGCCTTAATCGGCTGAGAAAGCTTATCTTGGAATTCCTCCCTGATTGTTTTTCTCCGTCCTAGCTTTGTTCTCACCTGACAAAAATGTTATGATTATGATGAGCTTTGTTCATTACTGTCATATCTGTTATTGGTTTGTGTATTACCTTTTATTTCTTTAAGGTATCACCTCCTGATCTAACTTGTCTGCTATTCTTGGGATGTTCCCCCCCCTGCAGCAGATAAGTTGTATATTAATTATACTATAGTTCTAATATGTTATATATGTTTATGCTCGTGCCCTACTGATTGGACCTCTTTACATTCTTTTATCTTTGAAAGAAATTATGATGACAAATATGACCCCGAATGACACTATAGTAATCGCGTCATTTAATGTTAAGGGGTTTAACTCCCCGCAGAAACGCAGTCAAATCCTTCACTTGTTAAAGAAAAATAACACTTCCATAGCTTTCATACAAGAAACACATTTTAAAGAAGAACGCACTCCTGACTTGTCCAGATCTAAATTCCCAACTTGGTACCACAGCTGCGGCTCTTCAGCTTCCAGAGGTACCAGTATTGCTCTTCATAAAAATTTACCCTTCTCTTTCCAGGACCAACTTTCAGATGCTGAAGGTAGATATGTTTTCGTTAAAGGAAGTATCGCAAACACCATAGTTACATTGTGCAATATTTATGCCACAAATCAGGGTCAAGCTGGCTGGTTGATAGAAACTCTGGATACTCTATACTCCTTTAAAAAGGCCTTTTAATAGTAGGTGGTGACCTTAATTCCTCTTTAAATCCCCAAGTTTCCTCAGGATTATCTGCTCTTTCTCAAAAGACTTTGAGGTAAATACATATGTCCCTGAATGCTTTACACCTAATAGATACTTGGAGACTTCTAAATCCCTCTTCAAAGGATTACACCTTCTTTTCCCACCCACACTCCTCCTATCATAGAATAGACTATTTCTTTATTCAAAACTCTTCTTTATCTCTTCTAAAATCTGCCTCAATTGGCTCTATAACGCTATTGGACCATGCCCCAATATTCTTGGAATTATCCATATGCTCACTACCAAAAAGAGAAATGACTTGGAGATTAAATGAGTCTCTAATAAACCATGAAGAATATATCTCTAAGATCTCCAAGTCTCTCGACCTATACTTCCAGGAAAATTTGAACTCTGGTCCCTCTGTCCCGGTGATTTGGGAACCCCATAAGGCTGTCATTAGGGATGAACTAATCTCATTAAACGCCCATCTAAAAAAAACTGGAGATAAAGAAATCTTTTCCTTGCTCCTTCAAATTAATACTTTAGAAAAACTCCATAAAAAGTCCCTAGCGGATAAAGCTCAAAACGACCTTCTGGTCTTAAGAAATAAACTTAAGGATAAATCTGCTAAATTATTTCAAAGGTGTAAACAAAGAATCTATCTACATGGTAATAGAGGAAGTAAGCTTACTTCCTCTTTACTCAAGAAAAATCTTGAGCGATCTTTTATTAAAAAAATCCGCTCCAAAGATGGTACCTTAAGTGCTCAAGTGAAGATACAGCAGACATTTCACACTCATTTAAATCTTACTATCAGGATCTGTATAATATAGAATCCCCGCCCTCTATGCTTGATCCTTATTTAGCTTCTTCAAAAATTAAAGATTTTTTAAACTCGTTGAACCTTCCCACTCTTAAACCAGAAGACATACATTTATTAACAAAAAAGGTCACCCAACAAGAAATTCTGGACACGCTAAAATCCATTCCTAACGGTAAATCACCTGGCCCAGATGGTCTTCCCATAATTTACTAT
The DNA here is from genome assembly GCF_046119375.1 of Phyllobates terribilis. NCBI lineage: Eukaryota > Metazoa > Chordata > Amphibia > Anura > Dendrobatidae > Phyllobates > Phyllobates terribilis. The sequence goes on along the minus strand of NW_027362763.1, from coordinate 420,337,400 downwards.
AAAAAAATTATCAATTCTTTCCTCCCACACTTAGTAGAATTATTTAACGCATTCCTGTCAGGAGACACTCCAGCTATTCAAACTTTATGTTTCGGTTAATCACAAGGAAGGCAAAGACCCTACACATAGCGGTAACTACCGCCCAATTTCTCTATTGAATGCTGATGTTAAACTATGGTCTAAACTCCTTGCTAGGAGGCTTGAATATGTGCTCCCATATCTAATACACCGTGACCAGGTGGGTTTTATTAAGGGAAGGGAGGGAAAAGATAACTCTAGTAAAATCATTCACGCCATCACCTATGCTAGAAGGGAGGACATCCCCCTGATCTTGCTCTCTACGGACGCCGAAAAGGCGTTCGACAGAGTGAGTTGGAGGTTCTTAGCATATACTCTAGAAAAATTTGCTTTCCTTGAAACTTTTGTAAATGCTATCTTCTCTCTTTACTCATCTCCTTCTGCTAGAATACGGGTGAATGGTACTCTTTCACAAAGTTTCACTATTCAAAATGGGACGAGGCAAGGTTGCCCCCTCTCGCCCTCCCTCTTTATTCTCCTCATGGAAACACTTGGCCAAGTAATCAGACAAGATCCTGACATTCAGGGCGTTAAAATGCAAAATACTGAACTTTTGTCGGCAATTTTTGCAGATGATCTGCTCCTCATGCTTTCCAACCCAATTAAAGCATTCCCCAAACTCATGTCTATTTTTGATAAATTCGGAGAGCTCTCTAATTTTAAAATTAATTACGAGAAATCGGAAGCTTTAAATATCTCCACCCCCATATCGGATGTTGAATTTTTACAGCGCTCTATCCCCTTTAAGTGGCCACATGGCTGTATCAAATATTTAGGGATCCAGATAACTAATAACCCAGATTTTTTATATGAGAAAAATTTTACACCATTGGTTGAGAAAATTAGATCCCTCCTTAAAACTTACGATAATCCACTGTTATCTTGGATTGGTAGGAAAAATGTAGTAAAAGCATACATTCTTCCTAAAATCATCTACTATATAAATATGCTTCCCATATGCCTCCCTATGTCTTTTTTTCCTCCATTAAACAAGTACTCACTCAATACATATGGAAACATAAAAGACCTAGGCTCTCACACAAATTATTATCCCAACCAAACCATAGAGGTGGGATTGGACTTCAGGACATTCTAAGATATTACAAATCTATTCACTTGCTCAGATGGCTTAAGCTGGCCAATGCCTCCAAAAGAAGGGATACTACAGATATTGACTGTAGCATCGGCGTCTCTGCCTCCTGCTAGGCAGAGACGCCGTTCCCCTCACCTCTCTGCTCCGTGCTCGGCGTCCTCCTCCCGCGCTGCTGGCAGCGCGCGCTGCTTCCCTGGCACTGTGCTTAGGTCGCGTGCGCTCCCTCTCCCTTAAAGGGGCCGCGCGCGCAGTCCTAAGGAGTCCCCGGCCAATTGCCGGAGGATCTCCCATACATAAGGCACCTCCTCCAAAATGGAGGTGCCCGAGCAAAGTTGTTTGCACTGTGTCTTCCTGTGCTTCAGCCCTCAGGTCCCGCTGCTAGCCTGACTTCTTGTCCTGCCAGCCAGCCTGTTATCCGCCAGTTACCTGCCTGTTACCTGCCTTGTCTGTCAGACCGCTCACCTGGGAGCGTCCACCAGTTACCTGCCTGTCACCTGCCTCGTCTGTCAGACCGCTCACCTGGGAGCGTCCACCAGTTACCTGCCTGTTACCTGCTGTCTCCGTCAGCCCGCTCACCTGGGAGCGCCCGCCAGTTACCTGTCAGGTATCCGCCTCGTCTGTCTACCCGCTCTCCTGGGAGCACCTGCTTGCTTTCTGCCAGCTTGCCTGGAGATCCTGCCGTCACCTGCCGTGACCTCCTGCCTGTCTACCCAGAGACTGTCCCCGTCACTTGCCGTGACCTCCTGCCTGTCTACCCAGAGACTGTCCCCGTCACTTGCCGTGACCACCTGCCTGTCTACCCAGAGACTGTCCCCGTCACTTGCCGTGACCACCTGCCTGCTTACCCAGAGACTGTCCCTGTCACTTGCTGTGGCTACCTGCTTGCCTTCCCTGGGAGTCACCCGCTTCCTTACAAGGACTTCCCCTTTGTATTGCAGCTCAGAGGTTCCACCTCCCGGCCCCGTTACAGTTTGCTTGGGCCATGGAACCCGGTGGCACCCAAGCTCCCTCTCTCTTGGACCAATGCCATGAACTATCCCGTCAGAGGTCCCAACAGGAGTCCATCCTGAGTCACCTGCGTAGTGTTAACTCCCGCCTGGACACACTGACTGCCTCATCGGGAGCTGCTTACACTCGCACAACTACTACCCCGGCAGCGTCGCTGCCCATCAATACCATGGCATCCCTTCCCGGTCCCCGCCTTTCCACCCCGCCTCGTTTTGGTGGAGACCCCGGCCTGGCACGGGGCTTCATTAACCAGTGCACCCTGCACTTAGAACTTTTGGCACAGCAGTTCACCACCGACCGGGCCAAGGTGGCCTTCATCATGTCCCATCTCACTGGGGAGGCACTGGCCTGGCTAAATCCTCTATGGGAGAGAGGAGACCCCCTGGTGTCCAACTTGCCAGCCTTTCTCACGGCTTTCCGGAAAGTCTTCGACGAACCAGGATGAAAGACGGATTTTGGTAAGAACTTACCTGTAAAATCCTTTTCAGCGAAGGAAGGAAGGGAGACACAGATTCTCTACTTCGTGGGGTAGGCGGAGCCCCATAGGATAGTCACCTCAGATTGGAAAATGACGACCGGCCCCTCCAGTATATAGGCTCCTCCTACTCCCATGTTCATCAGTCCGTACACAAGCTAAGGAAGAGCAGACCAACCAGCAGAACAACATATCCCCTTCTGAAATGAGAGAAAACAGGTTATGTAATAGAAACACACAGTCTTAGGCATACCCCATTGGACCTGACAACTGTGTAGAGCTGGCGAAACTGGAAGGAGAGCCGTAGAGCGCTAAACCCAGTCCAGAAGATCGACATCAGGAAGGAGACGCGCTGCATCTAGAAACACAACAACACACTTCTGCCCTGGGAGGGTGCTGTGTCTCCCTTCCTTCCTTCGCTGAAAAGAATTTTACAGGTAAGTTCTTACCAAAATCCGTCTTTCAGCAGCAGAAGGGAAGGAAGGGAGACACAGATTCTCTACTTCGTGGGACGTCCTAAAGCAGTACCTACTTAAGAGTGGGAAATAGAGGCAGAAGCTTCCATACCCCAAAACTTAGGCAAGAGCGCAAACCACGCTAAATAATGGAAAACTAAATAAAGGGATAACTTAAATTACCGCCGCCTGCAGGACCCTGCGCCCCAGGGCCGCATCGGCTGAAGCACTTACGTCCACCTTATAAAACTTAGTAAAGGTGTGAACGGAGCGCCAGGTGGCCGCCCGGCAGAGCTGCGCTGCCGAGGCCCCCTGACGAAAAGCCCACGATGAGCCAATGGCTCTCGCGGAATGAGCTTTAACTTTAACCGGACAAGGCTCGCCCTTGAGCCGGTACGCTTCCAGGATAGCTGAACGGATCCACCGAGCTATCGTGTCTTTGGAAGCACGTTGACCACGCCGACGACCTGCCGGAATTACAAAAAGAGAGTCCGACTTCCGAAAACCTTGAGTGATCGTAAGATAGAACTTCAATGCCCGCACTAAGTCCAACGAGTGCAAGGCCCGCTCCCTTGGATTCTTAGGTCCTGGACAAAGCGAAGGCAACACAATGTCCTGATTAATGTGGAATTGTGACACTACCTTAGGCAAAAAATCTTCACGAGTACGAAGCACCACGCGATCCGGAAAAAATTCCAGGAAAGGAGGTAAGCAAGAAAGTGCTGCCAATTCCGATACCCTTCTCAAAGAGGTGACTGCCACCAAGAAGGCCACCTTCCAAGAAAGTAGTAAAAGTTTAGCAGAATCCATAGGCTCAAAAGGCCTATGCTGAAGGGCTTCCAGGACTAGATAAAGCCGCCATGGAGCCACAACTGCCCTCCGTGGCGAAACTGACGTGCGACTCCGCGAAAAAAAGAACGAACATCCCTGCGAGAGGCAATAGCCTTCCTAAAAAGTGCGGAAAGAGCAGAAGCCTGTCCCCGCACCGTACTTACTGCCAAACCCCTGGCCAGACTAGATTGCAGAAAGGCCAAGAAGTTGGGGATGGAAAAAACCCTCGGGTTTCTCGAGGATCCAGAACACCATGAATAGAAAGACTCCCAAGTTCTGTGATAAATCCTGGACGTAGCTGGACTCCGGGCCGCCCACAAGGTAGCAATGACCTCGGGCGAAAAACCGCGACGGGTCAAGATCTCGGTCTCAAGAGCCACGCCGTCAAACGAAGGGACCTCAGGTCCAGATGACGAATGGGTCCCTGAGTGAGCAAGTCCGGGCGAAGGGGCAGCGGAAACGGAGGTGCCGCCTGAAGAGACACCAGCGTCGAATACCATGTCCTCCGCGGCCAGTCTGGTGCTATCAGAATTATTGATACCCCTTCGAGTTTGATCCGTCGGATCACCAGAGGCAGTAAGGATATCGGCGGAAACGCATAGATCAGCTTGAACTGACCCCACGGGGCCACTAAAGCATCCACCGCCACCGCCTCCGGGTCCCTGTACCTGGACATGAACATCGGAACCCTGGCGTTCAGCCTGGATGCCATCAAGTCCACCTGAGGAGTCCCCCAACGGGAACACAGCAGAGAAAACACTTCTGGATGGAGACTCCATTCCCCAGGGTCCACTTGCTCGCGACTGAGGAAGTCCGCCGAGATATTCAACACCCCTGGAATGTGAATTGCAGAAATTGCTGGAACTTTGGACTCGGCCCAGACCAGGATTCGAGAGACCTCCGACATGAGACTGGAACTCCTTGTCCCGCCTTGGTGGTTGATGTACGCGACAGCCGTAGCGTTGTCCGACTGGATCCGGACCGGTAGACCGCTTAATAAGACCGTCCAATGTTGGAGGCAGAGAAATATTGCTCTCAACTCCAAAATGTTGATCGGGAGAGACGACTCCTTTGGCGACCAGACCCCCTGAATCCAGAGGTCGTTCCAAACTCCCCCCCAGCCTGTCCGGCTGGCATCGGTTGTCACCACCGACCATCTCGGGGGAAGGAAGGATTTCCCCACGGATAGAGTCTCCGGACGTAACCACCATCCAAGAGACTCTCGCACCCTGCGGGAGATAATGACCGAGCGATCCAGAGAAGTTAGCGATCGATCCTAATGGGTCAGAATAAGGTTTTGGAGATCCCGGGAATGAAATTGTGCAAACGGTACTGCTTCCATAGTTGCCACCATTTGAACCAGAAGGCGCATGCATTCCCGAAGGGACATTGACAGCGCCGACCTCATAGCCTGGACCAGAAGACGAAGGTTCGTCTGTTTGACAGGAGGCAGGGACACAACTGCCCGAACTGTATCGAACTGCATCCCCAGGAAAAGAATGGACTGTGCTAGCTCCAATGACGATTTCTTCCAATTGATCAGCCACCCGAAGTCCATCAGGTACTGAAGGGAGAGACCGCGAGCCGTTATTGCCTCCTCTGCTGTGGGTGACACTATGAAAAGGTCGTCCAGGTAGGGGAGGATCGTAACCCCCTGTCTTCGAAGAAGCGCCATGAGAGGAGCCAGAATTTTTGTAAAAACCCTGGGAGCTGAGGCCAACCCGAAGGGTAGGGCCACAAACTGGTAATGGGCTTGACCTATAGCGAAACGCAAGAAACGCTGGTGAGCCCTGCCGATAGGGATATGCAAATAGGCGTCGCGGATGTCTATCGACACCAAGAAATCGTACTGCGACAGGGTCGCCATCACCGATCGGAGAGACTCCATGCGGAATTTCCGTGTCTGGACGTAAATATTCAAATCCCTGAGATCCAGCCCCGGACGAAACTTGTCCTCCTTTTTGGGGACCACAAAAAGGTTGGAATAAAAACCCTTTCCCTGGTCTTCCGGAGGAACCTGAACCACCACACCCTGCTGTAGGAGAGAGTCGGCCTCCTGAAACAGTGCGGCAGCCAGTCTTGGCACGGACGGAATGCCCGTCAGACGAAACCTGTCTGGAGGTAGAGAATGAAACTCTATGAAATAGCCTGCCGACATAACCCGTGTCACCCAGGCATCTGCTATGTGGGATGGCCAGATCGACCCGAATTGTAGCAGACGACCTCCCACCCGAGAGCCCTCGGGGGGATCCCTGGCGTCAGTCAGCCTTAGCGGACTTTTTATCAACCTCCCGTCTGTCCTGACGGGACCGTTGCTTCCAGGGAGTACGAGATTTCTGGGCGGATCTGCCGGAGGATGAGGGACGACCCAATCTCCAAGAAGGCTGACTGAATCGTCCCCTGGCCCGAAAGGACCGAAGACCTCTGCCGGGCCCTGTCCTGCTGGCTGTGGATGCCACTGCCTTTTTCCCAGGCAGAGTAACATCCTTAGCTTTAGCTTTGGCAATTAGTTCCAAAAGATCTGAACCAAAGAGCTGACCGCCCTTATATGCCAGACTAAGCAATCCCTGTTTAGATACCGCATCTCCGGTCCACTGTTTAAGCCACAGAGCTCTTCTAATCGTGACTGCCGAAGCCTGAGCCCTGGATAGAATTGAAGCAGTGTCCAGTACTGCATCTCTGCCATAACACATAGCTTCTTCCATTCGCTGAAAAAGCTTTTCCACTTCTGAACGCGAAGTCCCATCCTGCCACGCCGCACGCAGCTGATCCAACCACCGCAGAGAAGCCTCACCGGCCCACATGGCCCCCAAGGCCGCTTGGAAACCATGACCTGCGGCTTCATAGATGGATTTCGCCGCTGACTCCGATCTTCTGTCCAAAGGATCCTGAAGATTGGCTCTCCCTTTAACAGGAAGCAGGGAAGACTTGGTCACCTGAGACAGAGATATATCCACCTCAGGAGAGGGAACCCAATTAATAAACATCTCCTTGGCACAGGGATATAGGGCATCAAAAAAACGCGTTCCTCGGAAGCGTTTATCCGGACACTGACGCTCCTTCTCCACCGATTCGTTAAGTTCCTCATGCGCAGGTAATGTAGAACGAACACGGCGCGTCTTCTGATACAGACGGGCCGACCTAGACGGTCTTGTCGGCTCTTCAGACAGCTCTAATACTTCCCGCATGTCCTTAATAAGCCCATCTACACGACCTGAAAGAGAAACAGAGCGATCCTGTTGATCCTCCTCTTCGGACTCAGAAATTTCATCAACCGAATCTGTTGGTGAATCCGAAGCCTCTGATGCGCTCTGCGAGGGAGACAACGCCACCATAGTCTTGTGGCGCTTTTTACCTCGTGGCATTGGGTGTGATCTAGCTGACACCCACTGTCCCAGGAGACTAGAGAGACTATTAATGGAGCGACTGAGCGCCTCCACTTTAACATCACTGAGCGTTGAACTTGATGTAGTAGAAGGCCTGAGTGTATCAGAGGCGTGCGACTGAACCTGAAACGGATCAGGAGACCGATCCGCACTCCCAGGCCCCTGATCCGACATGCCACCCACACCAGATGCCAGGATGTACAACAAGGATGGCAAAAAAAGTGTAAAAGCTGCACAGCCTGTTTTCAAAACTCACTCTTTTTTTTTTTTTTTTTTTATATATGCGTCAGGCTCTGAGGGGTTAAAGCTCACCCTTAGAAAAGAGCTACCCCAGAAAGCCGAGCAAAAATCAATAGGGGGAAACTCCCTTAAACACCATGTGTTTCCCCTAAAGTTCCACTTTTTCAGAAGGGGTTAACATCACAGCAACTATAATACCACGCTGCCTAAAAGGTCAGTGAAGTAAATAGCTTTAGGAGAGAAAGCGGCAGTGCTCACGAGGACTCATAATAGGTAGCTGAAGTGACAGCACTGACAAAGAACCCCTGCCAGAGGCAGAGGGGGTACTGCAGCGACCGCTCCTCCTGAGTGTGTCGCTTCACTTTTTTTTTTTTTTTTTTTTTTTTTATATATATGCGTCAGGCTCTGAAGGGTTAAAGCTCACTCTTAGAAAAGAGCTACCCCAGAAATGCCGAGCAAAAAAATCAAAGGGAGAAATTCCCTTAAACACCATGTGTTTCCCCTAAAGCTCCACTTGTTCAGAAGGGGTTAACATCACAGCAACTATAATACTACGCTGCCTAAAAAGGTCAGTGGAGTAAATAGCTTTAGGAGGGAAAGCGGCAGTGCTCACGAGGACTCCTAATAGGTAGCCGAAGTGACAGCACTGACAACGAACCTCTGCCAGAGGCAGAGGGGACTCACCGGTACTGCGGCGACCGCTCCTCCTGAGTGTGTGGACGGACGGACGGGGAGCAGAGAGCAGGAGATGCCGCTGGACGCCGGAGGGAGAAGCAGGGACTGCCAGCGCGTGCTCAACCAAGCACTTCCTGTCTAAGTAATGACGGCAGGAAGCCAGGAGACGCTAAGCCACGCCCCCACTAGGTCACGCCCGCTAGGCCACGCCCCCGCTAGACCACGCCCCCCCCCCCCCCGCCAAAGCCCGCGCTTATTCAAAAAACGAGGGCAGAAAACTTCCTACCTCTATGAAGGCAGGAAGCAAGTCAATAAAAGCAAGGAAACGCGCGCAAATACAGGGAGCTTCCTGCCTCAATGAAGGCAGGAAGCAAAAACGAAAAAAGCATGCGCAAATAAAAAATAAAAATTACTGGCCTCCGTCTCTGCTCCCCAGTCAAGGCAGCGTCTGAAATAGACAAGAAACACACAGGCAGTACACTTGCCGTAGCCGTCAAAGATACTCTTTAGACCAAAGAGCACTTACCCGGCTGAACGCCACAGGGATCCTCAGGGATGTGTGGCGCCATGGCCCTTTGCTCCCCCCTATGGCAGAGCACGCAGGGACCCTCTCAGATGTGTGGTGTGCGCCTCCGCCAGGGAGCGCCCTGTATCCCCCGGGGCCGGCAGGCATAAGTGGGAACCTCCTCAAGGGGTACACAGAGCTGCCAGGGGAGGGTCAGGGGTCTCAGCAGCGCCGAGACCCCTAGAGACCTCTAAACCACGGGGGGTCCAGGAATCGCTGGATATAAAATAACAAACTCTTCTGAGGAGCTGCCGAAGCAGCGACTATCCTCTGAGACCTCAGATAAAAAGACTGATGAACATGGGAGTAGGAGGAGCCTATATACTGGAGGGGCCGGTCGTCATTTTCCAATCTGAGGTGACTATCCTATGGGGCTCCGCCTACCCCACGAAGTAGAGAATCTGTGTCTCCCTTCCTTCCCTTCTGCTGCTGAAAGACCTCTTCTGCCTCCTCTCTGCTACGCCTCCGCCAAGGGAGTCTCACCGTGGGACAATATGCCATACGGTTCCGTACCCTTGCTTCCGAGCTCGCCTGGGATAACGAGGCCCTGGTGTCTGTCTTCTGGGAGGGCCTATCCGGCCGGATTAAAGATGAACTTGCCGGTCGGGACATTCCAACCACCCTGGATGACTTGGTGACACTTGCCACCCGGATTGACATCCGGTTCCAGGAGCGTACCAAAGAGGTCACCCGTGAGAGGAAGTTTCCCCGACTTGCTCCTACTTTCCAGAGACCCGTCTCTTCATCTGTAACTCCCCGGGTGCACTCGCCAGAGCCCATGCAGGTCAACCAACCAGACCAAGATGGTCAAAACCCGTCAAGAGTCACGCCGTGCCGAGGGGAGCTGTTTCTACTGTGGCAGTAAGGAGCACCAGATCCGTGCCTGCCCAGAGAGGCCGGGAAACGCCTGTGTCTAGGAGCGCTCAGAGAGGTCGTCCTAGACAAGAGTAAACCCTCTCCATCATCTGAGGGGAGAACCGTTACTTTGAACTAGCTCAACTTGATTCTGGAGCTGCCGGAAATCTCATTTCTCAGTCCCTGGTAGAGAAATACCGCATTCCCACTAAACCTCTGGCTGAACCCTTATCTGTCGCCTCCGTGGATGGGGGTCTCTTACCGCAAACCATCCAACTCATCACCGAACCCATAACTCTGCAGGAGGGAATGCTGCACTCAGAGCATCTTCTTCCATGTTCTACCCGGACTCTCTCACGCCCTTTTGTTAGGCCTACCTTGGCTCCAGAGACATGCACCCGTGCTGAATTGGCAGACCGGAGAAGTCCTACGCTGGGGGCAGGACTGCCATAAGACTTGTTTAGTTCCTATTCGTCCTGCTCGTCCCTCTCTTCTCCAGCCAATCTACCCGGCCTACCGGTCCCTTATTGGTCTTATGCTGATGTTTTCAACAAGAAAGAAGCAGAGACATTACCCCCTCATAGACCATACGATTGCCCAATCGACCTGGTACCCGGCGCTACTCCACCCCGTGGGCGTATTTACCCATTGTCCGCTGCCGAGACCCGGGCCATGTCTGAATATATCTAGGAAAATCTGGCCCGGGGATTTATCCGGAAATCTACCTCCCCGGCGGGAGCAGGCTTCTTCTTCGTTAAAAAAAAGGATGGTTCACTCCGTCCCAGTATTGACTATAGAGGTCTTAACCGGATCACGGTGAAGAATAAATACCCCCTTCCGCTCATTCCTGAATTATTTGACCGTCTGAGGGGTGCCAGAATCTTCACCAAGCTGGATCTCCGTGGGGCGTATAACCTGGTCCGTATCCGTCGGGGGGATGAATGGAAGACGGGATTCAACACCCGGGACGGCCACTATGAATACCTCGTAATGCCCTTCGGCCTCTGTAATGCTCCCGCTGTCTTTCAAGAGTTGGTCAATGACATCTTCCGTGACCTTCTCTACTCCTGCTTGGTGGTGTGCCTGGACGACATCTTGATCTTCTCTCCGGATCTTCCCACACACCGGAGGGACGTTCGTCAAGTCCTGCTCAGGCTCAGGCAAAACCACCTCTACGCAAAATTTGAGAAGTGCCTCTTTGAGCAGACCTCGCTTCCATTTCTGGGCTACGTCATCTCCCAGACCGGCCTACGAATGGATCCTGAGAAACTTTCTGCCATCCTGAAGTGGCCCCGACCGGAGGGGTTGAAGGCTATTCAGCGGTTCCTGGGCTTCGCCAACTACTAACGCCTCTTCATTAAGCACTTCTCTTCCCGGACTGCCCCTATCTCCGCGCTCACCCGTAAGGGCGCTAGTCCCAAAGAATGGCCGCCCGAGGCAGAGGAGGCCTTCCTTTCTTTGAAACAAGCTTTCTCCTCCGCTTCTGTGCTGCACCGTTCGGACTGCAACAAACAATTCTTCTTAGAAGTAGATGCTTCCTCCTCCGGAGCCGGAGAGGTACTCACCCAAAAGTCGCCATCCGGGAGAATGGTAACCTGCGGCTTCTTCTCCAAACTCTTCTCCTCGTCTGAGCGCAATTATTCTATAGGAGACCGAGAATTGTTAGCCGTTAAGTTGGCACTGGAGGAGTGGCGTTACTTGCTCGAGGGGGCTCTTCATCCAGTAATAATTTATACGGACCACAAAAACTTGGCTTACCTCCAGAGTGCCCAAAGACTTAACCCGCGCCAGGCCCGGTGGTCCTTGTTCTTCGCCCGCTTTGATTTCATTCTTCATTTCCGCCCGGCAGACAAAAATATCAAAGCCGATGCCTTGTCCAGATCCTTTCTGTCCTCCGATCTTGAGGAGGAGCCAAAGCACATCATCGACCCCGCCAAAGTAATGCAGGTGGCTCCCGTGGATCTGAATCGTCTTCCACCCGGTAAGACGTTCGTGACAGTACCTGATCGTGAGAAGGTTCTGCACTGGGGACATTCGTCTAAGCTAGCCGGCCATGCTGGCCAAAAGAAGACCCTCCAGCTTATTACCCGGCATTACTGGTGGCCTACCCTGCGCAATGAGGTAATAGACTTTGTCTCAGCCTGTGCGTCCTGCGCTCGCAACAAGGTTCCTAGACATTTGCCAGCCGGCCGCCTTCTGCCTCTTCCCGTACCTGCTGCCCCGTGGCAGCATATAGCCATGGACTTTATAACGGATCTCCCTGTCTCTGCTGGTTGTATGGTCATTTGGGTGGTCGCTGACCGCTTCTCTAAGATGGCCCACTTCATCCCTCTGCCTGGTCTCCCATCTGCATCAGTGCTTGCTAAGGACTTCTTCCTCTACATCTTCCGTCTCCATGGCCTACCCCTGCCACTTCATTCCCCTGCCAGGTCTTCCGTCTGCATCTGAGTTGGCTAAGGACTTTATTCATCATATTTTCCGTCTCCATGGTCTTCCTCTCCACATCGTGTCCGATCGAGGGGTCCAGTTCACATCTCGCTTCTGGAGAGCCACGTGTAAACTGCTGGGGGTCACCTTGGACTTCTCTTCTGCTTATCACCCACAGTCCAATGGTCAAGTAGAGTGGATCAACCAAATTTTAACCAGTTACCTCCGGCACTTTGTTAATGCCCACCATTCCGATTGGGTGGATCTTTTACCGTGGGCCGAATTCTCCTATAACAATCACGAGAGTGAATCCTTTTCCAAATCCTCGTTTTTTAGTCTACGGTCAAAATCCCCGGATCCTGTTTCCCGTCTCCACCTCCGTGGACAACCCGGCCGCGGAGTCTCGTTAGCAAATTCTCCTCCATTTGGGAGAGTACCAGATCCGCATTTCTTCAGTCCTCTGAGCGGATGAAGAAACAGGCTGACAAAAGACGTCTGGATCTGCCCCAATTCCGTCCTGGAGATAAAGTCTGGCTCTCGTCCAAATATGTCCGGCTCAAGATTCCTTCCTAAAAGTTAGGGCCCCGGTTCATCGGCCCACTGGAAGTTATCAAGCAAATCAACCCGGTGGCCTATAAATTGAAACTCCCGGCCAACTTGCGGATCCCCAACTCCTTCCATGTATCTCTCCTCAAACCCGTGGTACTTAACTCTTTTTCCAAGTCTACAGGTACGCCTCCTGCTCCAGTCTCCGCTGAAGACGAGTTTGAGGTAGAGAGCATTCTGGCCATCAAGAGGGTAAGAGGAAAGACCTTTTTTCTAGTGGATTGTAAGGGGTTTGGTCCTGAGGAGAGAACATGGGAGCCCCGGGAGAACATCCATGCCCCGCTCATCCTTGATAAATTTCTCCCTGGCCTAAGAAAGGGGGGGCCTAAAGGGGGGGTACTGTAGCATCGGCGTCTCTGCCTCCTGCTAGGCAGAGACGCCGTTCCCTTCACCTCTCTGCTCCATGCTCGGCGTCCTCCTCCCGCTCTGCTGGCAGCGCACGCTGCTTCCCTGGCACTGTGCTTAGGGCGCGCGCACTCCCTCTCTCTTAAAGGGGCCGCGCGCGCCGTCCTAAGGAGTCCCCGGCCAATAGCTGGAGGATCTCCCATATATAAGGCACCTCCTCCAAAATGGAGGTGCCCGAGCAAAGTTGTTTGCACTGTGTCTTCCTGTGCTTCAGCCCTCAGGTCCCGCTGCTAGCCTGACTTCTTGTCCTGCCAGCCAGCCTGTTATCCGCCAGTTACCTGCCTGTCACCTGCCTCGTCTGTCAGACCGCACACCTGGGAGCGTCCACCAGTTACCTGCCTGTCATCTGCCTCGTCTGTCAGACCGCTCACCTGGGAGCGTCCACCAGTTACCTGCCTGTTACCTGCTGTCTCCGTCAGCCCGCTCACCTGGGAGCGCCCGCCAGTTACCTGTCAGGTATCCGCCTCGTCTGTCTGCCCGCTCTCCTGGGAGCACCTGATTGCTTTCTGCCAGCCTGCTTGGAGATCCTGCCGTCACTTGCCGTGACCTCCTGCCTGTCTACCCAGAGACTGTCCCCGTCACTTGCCGTGACCTCCTGCCTGTCTAAGCAGAGACTGTCCCCGTCACTTGCCGTGACCACCTGCCTGCTTACCCAGAGACTGTCCCCGTCACTTGCTGTGGCTACCTGCTTGCCTTCCCTGGGAGTCACCCGCTTCCTTACAAGGACTTCCCCTTTGTATTGCAGCTCAGAGGTTCCACCTCCCGGCCCCGTTACATTGAGTATCTTCTACTAGGTAACAACCCCCATAAGTTCATATGGGCAGATGTATTTCCTGTCTCTGGGATGTCGAGGAATACCATTACATCCACCTCTCTGGCTATTAAACGTAATCTTGTTCAAGAACTCCACGGTGACACTATCCCTATGTCTGATGCTCCAATATCTACTATCCCATACTTTCTAGATCCCAAGTATACAGACTCTTATAACCTCTTGTCAGAGCTACCAAATTATTCTATTAAGCAATTCCTTTCAAATGCTGGACTCTTGGCCAATTGGTACCTCGACGCGACCCAAAAACTTCTTGCAACACAATCATGTCTCTCATATCTTCTCCCAGTTTAGAACTAGATTCTCTAACATTAGAGATTAGACATAACATTAGACAATAGAGGCTCTTGGATTGACATGTTAAGTAGACTTTCTTTCCCTTTTTCCAAAGGCATTTCAAATATATATGACCATTTGACACTATCCCAGTTCTCTCAAAAAGCCACTTTCATATATTCCTGGGAGAAGGAATTAAATATTACACTGTCTGAAGAGGAAACTGACTCCATCCTTTCTAATGCACATGGCTTCTCAAGATGTATAACTTCACAAGAGAACTCATATAAAATTATTTTGCGTTGGTACAGAACCCCGGAATTATTACACCATTTTGGTCTGAGTGACTCTAACTTATATTGGAGTTGCAACCTAGCTGTAGGTAACATGACACATATCTTTTGGTCATGCTCTAAGATTAGACCATTTTGGAATAAAATAGAAACGACCCTAAAAAATTAGGCCTGATAAGACACTCATTATCCCCTAAAGAAATTCTATTATCCTGCCCCACAGATAATTACAAGCCAAAAAACCATGACTTGATCCCCTTGTTGTTGGGTTCTGCAAAACAACTGATCTCTCTACATTGGAAACAAGAATCTCCCCCTACTCACTCCGAATGGATAAATAAAGTAAATATGATTAAGCGTTTAGAGGAACTCACCAACTGGGAAACCTATAGTCATCCCAAATTTACTAACGTTTGGAGCCAATGGAGCCAGGAGGATTAAATTCTTTCTTGGTCTCCCTGCTCCCTCCTAGTAAACCATGTCAATCTCCTGTTATATACTCTTTCTATTCTCAGTCCCTATTCTTTCCCCTTTTGACTATCCCCATCCACTCCCCCACCCATCTGCAAATAAAATACTCCCTTGGTCGAGTATGTTTATCAACTGCTACCTTCTTATGTCACTAAGCCTTAAGAGACCTACTATTCCTTTACAGGATTACTTGACTGCAATTATTTTATTTTATCTTATATTCATATGTCATTCTTTACTCATATGTCTGACCACTTTTTATTCTTGTTTCTTACTTATTTCTTTTTTGATGCCTACTCCTTGGGCTGCGAGCTTGTTTATGTTGTTGTCCTTATTTATGTTTTTTCCGTTTTTTATGTTACTATGTCCTTTTAATGTATCAACACGACCTATGTACCTCTGATCATTGTACAGTACAACTGTTTACTTGTCGTGTATATTCGATATTTTGTGTTCAATACTTTATTCAGAAATAAAGAATGTTAAAAAAAACAAAAAAACAATTCCAGAATTGCTGGTTTTTGTTCATTCTGCCTCACAAAAATCTGAATAGGAAGCAATAAAAAAAAGTTATGTGCCCGAAAATGGTAATAATAAAAACGTGAACTTGCGCACAAAACAAGCCACAACATGACTCTGTTGCCAGAAATATGTAAAAATTATAGCTCCCAAAATATGGAGATGCAAAAAACTTTATTTTGCAAAAATAAGCATCTTTTAGTGTGTGATAGCTAGCAAACATAAAAACCGATATAAATCTGGTATCGCTGTAATCGCACAGACCCAAAGAATAAAGTCGTCGAATCACTTATACCGCACGAGGAACAGCGTAAAAAATAAATAAAACCAATTCTTCACCTGATGTTTATTTGTTTGTTGAACATAGTAAGGCTAAGCTCACACTTATCCTGTGCTCTACGCTGAGGGCTTACACCGGGGTTTCCATGTAAATATCTGAAATAAGTGATTTAGATGGAACCCCCAATGGAAGATTCCCTATAACGAGGCAGATGGAGACACTGTAGACACCGTCTGGCCTATGATCCGGTGGGGTCCGTCTTTTTAGGCGTGCATAAAAACACAGTCGGCCACAGTTTTGTGCACCTCTCAAAAGCCAGATACCGCCAAACAGAGGCCAGATAGAGCCCAGAGTAACTCTGTTGCCTCATTAGTGAGTGGATCCCTTGGGGTTTCATCCGAATCACATATTTTGTAGATTTAGATGGAAACCCTGATGTAAGTGCTCAGCGTAGAGAACAAGAAAAATGTGATCCAAAATGTTCTGTACCCCAAAATACCACCAATAAAAGCTTGTACTCAACCCACAAAAAAACAAGTCCCCACTCAGGTTCGTCATCTGTTAACAGAAATATAGGGAGCATCCACATTACTGGTAGCACAAAGGCTCTGGAAAAGGGATGTGGCTCCCACCAAAAGAAATCCAGCTTAACTGTTCTCCCAAATCCAAATGCCACCTCCTCTTGTGCCTCACAGTTTGTCTAAACTGTAGTTAGTGGCTTCAGGGTAACTTACACACTACACAGTAATAGGATACCGAACTAACTTCACCAAATTAGGACGGGGGACCAGGCAACATACAGTTGCACACACAAGAGATGTAAGGAAACTACAGGAGTTGCTCAGGCACCTCCCTACTGGGGAGGGTGCCTTTTATACAAGATACCTCCTAGCTATTGGCTGGGGGCATCTTCAAGGTGCATGCACTGCCACTTTAAGAACAGGAGGGCACGCTGCTGGGAAGCCTGTGTGGAGTGCACAGGAGACATGCCAGGAGATGGGGAGGTCACTGTGCAGCTCGGGTGTTGATTATGGTGGCTTCCCTGCATGGAGAAGGAAGGGGAACCATACATGGGTGCCGGCATATGTGTTACAGTTATATTAACTTATACATGGAATATGCATAAATCCAATAAAAGTAATATTATCATACTGACATTGTATGATGAAAGGGGTATTAATTGGATTATTATATCCAAGCCTTTCAAGTCGCTATACGTTTTTAATGTTTTTTCTGTTTGTGTTGATTTTTTGTCTTGCCATTATACTCAATAAACTTTATATTAGTGTTTAATAATTGGTGTGCATACGTCTCTTCCCTTCAATCTTTCTCTACCCCCTTCTATTATGTAGTCACTAGCTTTCAGTCATAGGGGCTGCAGTTAATTAGAGGCACTTTGACAGCCTGCTCTGAACATATAAGCTGCATATACACTGCAGAGAATCAAGAAGCTGCAGAGTGATTACAGTGGGCTGAATGTGTAGTAAGCAGTGACTGTAACCACTCCCTGCACTGCTCCGATGACTGGAAGAAAGTGGTTACAGGAAGAATAGAAGTTCATTTTCTTTCTGCAGCCGCTTCTTCAGTAAGGCAGGCAGGTAAGATTAATTCGCTATGTACCTGCAGATAAACCCTATTTTTGGACGTGACAGTTTCCCTTTAAGATTAAAGCTTGTAACAATCTATATGACAAAGTGGCTATGAAGTGCTATATTTTGAAACATAAAAGAAATACAAATGTGACCCTTTAAAAAAGATAAAGGAAAAAAAATCACAATTCACTTTAAAGGACAAGGACAAAATAGAGTTAGGGCACTACTTCAGAGCTTTTATGTAATAAGTACAATGGTTTACTGAAGGCAAATTAAATCAGTAAGTGACCCTTAGTGATGAGATGTCCGTTTATTGTAGACAAAACTATCAATATTGCACACAAGAACAGAGACAATATTATTCTATCACCCTGTTACACTAGTGTACGATCGTGATCTTTCACTTCAGAACTAAAGCACTTTAAGAGGATGTACCAACAGATCAACTAGAATAAAAGAGCAAGGTAAGAATCCTATTCACTTGGTGTAATGTTCATCAGGTTGTCAAGCATTTGCCATGTAATCACATCCATTCTGTCAGTGATTTACAGCAGCATTTAAGAGGTAAAATATCAGCTATGGGAGCCAACTGTGGTTGCTGCATCAACATCAAATCCAAAAAACATCACAGAAGAAAGGTAACGCTCACCAATACCTGGTCACAATACCAATATACTGTAAAATGCAGACGGGGCACCATGATAAAAGGCAGAGGTGGTAGCACAGAAGCACAATACTGATCAACAACCAACACGCCTACCATCCATGAAGGGGTGGTTCAGTAGCATAGCTACAGGAGGGCAGTTCATGCAGCTGCAGAACGGCAGGTTGCCGCATTGGGTGCGTCCTGGGTGGAGCGATGTGATGACATCATCGTGCTGGGACACTGAAGTTCTTTATGTGCCCGGGTGCAATGATATCACTGCGTTGGTCTGCCTTGCAGCTGTGTGATGGCAGACTTGTCAGGATCCAGGGTTAACGGTGTAGGCAATGTTTTCTTTATTTTAATAGCACTTATGGGGACTACTAGAGGCCATCATACAATGTGGGTGGGGCTACTGGGGGCATTATACATTGTGGAGGCCATCATACAATGTGGGGGCAACAGGGGCCATCATACAATGGGAAGGCTACATGGGGCCATCATACAATGTGGGGGCTAATGAAGGCCATCATACAATGTGGAGGGGCTACCATACAGTGTTTTTCTATGTATTCTATATTTCTAATCTTCATTTATTCTGATTGCTTTTTATTTTTCGTGCACCTATCTCTTCCGGAATATACTTACCTCTCTGTTTGTTCCATAGGGATATCGTTCCTACTATCTATTAAATTCTGACCTTTCTGAATATTATCAGTCAATACCTAACACCCATCTACATATGAAGATACTCTCTTAAAGGGGTTGTCCACTACTTTTACAATGCCCTATCCGTATTATAGGGCATCAATGTATCATCGGCCGGGGTCCCGCACCTGGCACCCCCGCCGATCAGTTGTTATCAGTGCCGGCGGCGGCCGCAAGTGCTTACCTGCGGTGCTTGGCCGTCAAGTTGCAGTGGCCAACGCTTGTTACTGCACATCCGCCTCCTATTCAATTCAATAGGAGGTGGATGTTAAGTACCCCGCGGCAGCCACTACAGATGCCGCCGCCGGCACCAATAGCAGCTGTTCGGTGGGGATGCTGGGTGTGGAACCCCGGCGGATCATACATTGATGCCCTATAATACGGATAGGGCATTAATGTAAAAGTAGTGGACAACTTCTTTAACCTTTTATACGCAAAACCACATTCTGCTTATATAACTTTTGCTTTATACGATTAACATGTAATTTGTGGTTATGATCATTGGCCATTGAAAGATTTTCTCTGATCATATCTTTGTATATACGTAAATAATTTGTACATCCTGTTTTTGACAATGTATACACTGTTTTCACACAGATATACCTTGATAAAGGCCAGCATGGCCGAAACGTAGGACATTATCCATACACATTGGTGGGGGATGAATTAAAATATCACTTCATGCTAAAGCAACTTTTCATTTAATTATTCCTGGTTCCAAAGTTCCTCTTTGACTACTATATGATTTGAGATTGCATCTCCGCTATCATGGACTTTTATATATTTTAATATTTTGCACAAATAAAGTGAGAATTATTTTTATTGGAGACTTTTCCCACTTTCTCTTTATGTGTACTGTATGATGTGCCATCATACAGTGTGGGGGTGTTTACTAGAGCCCATCTTGCGGTGTGGGGGGGGGGGGGGGACTGTGGGCCCATCCTGCTGTGTGTGTGTGGGGGGGGACTGTGGGCACATTCTGCTGTGTGTGTGTGGGGGGGGGACTGTGGGCACATTCTGCTGTGTGTGGAGGAGCTGTGGGTCCAACATGCTGTGTGTGGGGGAGCTGTGGGCACATCCTGCTGTGTGTGGGGCATTACGCCATGCTTAGAGTACTGTGGGGGCAACAGGTTGTATATAGGGGTGCTCTGAGAACATTACACTGTATATAGGGGAGCTGTGAGGACATCACACTGTATATAGATGAGCTGTGCATGGGGGGGGACTCAGGGGACAATATTAAATATTAACTGGACACTTAAGAAGCATTCGTGTTATAGGGACAGTTAGGACATTCTGACCGTCAAAGCTGTTTTCTAGGATACTTACACAGGCCATTAACTCTGGGAAAATTTTGCGATGTAAGAAATACACCGGTGAGCACTATTACGTGGAGCACCAAGTGGAGAATGTTTTTTCTGCCACACAGTAGGTGCAGCAATAGGGACACATAAGCCAGCAGCGGCTCAGCATTGGGGTATCAGCAGGATTAGGAGTTTGTGCAGATTGGGAATAGATGGGGATGGTGCTGGTAATGTGAGAAATCAAATTTGTCTTAATTCTAAACTCTGCAGATGATTCGTGGCTGGAGAAGGAAAAGAAGGGAACAACTCCATCAGAAAGAATGTCAGCTGTAAGTTACTATATGTGACTGCACTGTAATGTCGTATATGTTCTGCAGGACTGATATCTACCACTATACGTTTCCAAATGGAGGTAATATCAGTGTTGGTTTTTGTATAGATATTTGTTTTTTGTAATAGCGCGGTCTTCTGCTGGGGTTCCCTTATACCTACTTTCGGGGGGCACTACTGTGGTTATAAACATGCTCACCTGGTCAGCGGCCCATTTAGACATTCCGCCCCCATCCCTCTAAGCTGAACCCCTAGCTATGCCTCTGGGGTGGTTGCTTTTACACTGATAAAGTTTATATAAGGTGCTAGTCACACAGGTACATGTAGTGCATCATGCTGACTTACAGGCTATTGGTCACGCCCATACTAATAAATTAGGCGGATTGCCCAGCACTATGTAAGTGCTCCATCGAAACATAAACTACCTTTTTTCTCCCCTTAAAAAATTAGCTCTACAGGGCCTGGCTGCATCTTGCAAAAATGAAAAATACATGAGGCATTAGTTTATATTTTGGCAAAAATATACAAGTTTTGGCCTGTCTGCATCCTGCAGTATATTGGTGCTGTCACCAGGTATTGGTAAGTACAGCCTTTTTTGGGATAACTTAGCCGGCACCTGCCATGTATGGAGCACGTACAGCTCCATACAAATTCATCCAACATGTGTTGTAAAAGTATGGTGGATTTCAGGAAGGTGGTAACAAATCTTTTCAGTAAGGAAGCATAAGTGTTTGTGAATCAATTTATGCTACTTTGGTGCAAATGAAAGTAACAGCAGATGCACTGGAGGTGCAACAGCAAATCAACCCACAAAAAAGGTGTCACGGAGGTGACTTGCATGCCTTCTCAGCGCCCCTGTACTCAGCGTGCAGTTTCTCTCTGCGTCAGGCCGCCCCGCTGAGCCTGCCTCAAGCAGCACTGCTGCATCTGCATAAGGCATTCATTTAGCCTTAGAGTTTAGAGAGAGGAATTTAACTGTATTGTGTCCTGCAGAGATTGGCTTCTCTGGCCTATCCTGTGCTAGCAGGGCCTTTATTAGGCAGCTCCTCCTACCACTCTCCGCCCAAACGTTGGTTCCTATCCCAATAGCATACCTTTATGCAATTCCTCTTCCCATTAATGACCTGGCTTGTTTACCTGTCCTTCCTGACCTCTTTGCTCCTAACCTCGGCTTTGTACTATGATCCTGTATTGCCTGCCCTAAGCTCTGACCGTCAGACTATGTGCTCCTGTCTCGCTCCTTTGTACCTCGTACCTGTGCCTCTGACCCCAGGTCAGCTGCTGCAGACCCGGGGACTGCCCTGGAATGGTACCTGGTAACTACTGGCGACAAAGCCTATCCTCACCATCAGAGGCTCTTGTGAATACCGGGTAGTCACTTAATTACGCCCCTCCAGGGTAAGCCCGGCCCGTGGCGCAGTGGGTCCACACTCACCAGCATTACAAAAGGAATGGTTTTGCAGGTGGTCACAGATAATAACTCTCTCCTTATCCACCCTAGCTGATTCTTCTCTAGTTTTGCATTTTGCTAATGGCCTTGTCACTACGGGTAACATAAGGCGGTACATGCAGCCTATTCAGGGTGAAAATGTACTTCAGCTCCTTCAGGATGGCACATCTATATGTGATGTTGAAAGAAGACTTGTTGTGTCTCCTAGCACTGTTTCAAGAGCTTGGAACAGATACCAACACAAGGAATGATGAAAACGATTATGATTAGAGATAGCAGGCTTTTGAACTCTGCAGTGATAACAAGCTGGATGATCTCTCTTGGGTCCGCAGGACATGACGACCGTGGTTTCCAACATTTTTTTTTTACATTTTGATTCATTTGACCACTACTCAGTTTTCCATTTTGCTTCAAACCATTTTAAAAGCACTTTGGCCCAGAGAAGACAGCAGCATTTCTGGATTATTTTGATATATTGCTGCTTCTTTGCATGATATTATTTATTTATTTTTAGGGCAGCATGGTGGCTCAGTGGTTAGCACTGCAACCTTGCAGCACTGAGGTCCTGGGTTCAAATCCCACCAAGGACAACATCTGCAAGGAGTTTGTACGCTCTTCTCAGGTTTGTGTGGGTTTCCTCTGGGTTCTCAGGTCTCCTCCCTCCCTACAAAGACATACTGATAGGGAATGTAGATTATGAGCCCCAATAGGGACAGTGTCCATAATATCTGTAAATTGTCTGAATTGTAAAGTGCTGCGGAATATGTTGGCGCTATATAAATAAAAAGATGATGATTATTATTATTTATTAGGCTTGCTTATATTTCGTCATCATATTCTGCAGAGCATTAAAAACATTATCACTGTCCCCATTGGGGCTCATAATCTAAATTCCCTATCAGTATGTCTTTGGAGTGTGGGAGGAAACCGATGCAAACAAAAGTTGAACATGCAAATAAAGCTTTAGCATGCATTTATTTAATGTGCATTACAATTTGTGGATTGCACTTCATCTTTTGATGACATTATGTATGGTAGATTGTAGGATTAACCCGTTTCCAACCTTGTCAGTAATAATACGTAGCTGCGCCCTGGGCCTATAGGGCCAGCTGCGTACTATTACGCACGCTTCGATCGCGTCCGCACACAAGTGGTGCGGGGCGATCGCCGCCGGGTGTCAGCTGATTGTCACAGCTGACACTCTGTGCTATGTGCCAGGAGCGGTCCCGCACCGCTGCTGGCACATTAACCCCTGCAATGCTGCGATCTAAGTCGATCGCAGCATTGCAAGGGCAAGGGGAGGTAAGCGCGATACTCACCTCTCCTGCCGCCGTCCTGCGATGTCTGCGGCGGCTCCCGGATGTTGTCATGACAACCCGATGTCGTCATGACAACCCGATGTCGTCATGACAACCCGATGTCGTCATGACAACATCCGGCACACCAGACAGCAGGAAGTTACTTTGGTCATGCGCAGTGCACGACCAAAGTAACTTCTCTCTGTGCAGCGATGACAGGCTGTATAGCACAGGGATGGTGCTGCTGTGCTATACAGTCGATCAGGCTGCAAAAAGTGAAAGTCCCATAGTGGGACAAAGTGTAAAAGTAAAAAAAAAGTGCCAGAAAGTGAAAAAAATAAATAAAACAAAATTGTAAATTATATATACAGTGCCTACAAGTAGTATTCAACCCCCTGCAGATTTAGCTGGTTGACACATGCGGAATTAACTTGGCATTGTGACATTTGTACTGTAGATCAGCCTGGAAGTGGGAAATGCACTGCAGCAAATTTGTTTTTAAAACGTAAAAAGTTAATTCAGAGTGTCATTTATTATTCAATCCCTCAAACCACAAGAATTCTGTTTGGTCCCCCTAAAGTATTAAGAAGTAGTTCAGACACCAAGAATAATGAGCTTCACATGTGTGGATTAAAGATCTCTTTTGCCAGCCTTTTCTGACTATTTAAGACCCTCCCCAAACTTGTGAACAGCACTCAGACATGGTCAACATGGGAAAGACAAAGGAGCATTCCAAGGCCATCAGAGACAAGATCGTGGAGGGTCACAAGGCTGGCAAGGGGTACAAAACCCTTTCCAAGGAGTTGGGCCTACCTGTCTCCACTGTTGGGAGCATCATCCGTAAGTGGAAGGCTTATGGAACTACTGTTAGCCTTCCACGGCCAGGACAGCCTTTGAAAGTGTCCTCCCGTGCCGAGGCCAGGCTTGTCCGAAGAGTCAAGGCTAACCCAAGGACAACAAGGAAGGAGCTCCGGGAAGATCTCATGGCAGTGGGGACATTGGTTTCAGTCAATACCATAAGTAACGTACTCCACCGCAATGGTCTCCGTTCCAGACGAGCCCGTAAGGTACCTTTACTTTCAAAGCGTCATGTCAAGGCTTGTCTTCAGTTTGCTCATGATCACTTGGAGGACTCTGAGACAGACTGGTTCAAGGTTCTATGGTCTGATGAGACCAAGATCGAGATCTTTGGTGCCAACCACACACGTGACGTTTGGAGACTGGATGGCACTGCATACGACCCCAAGAACACCATCCCTACAGTCAAGCATGGTGGTGGCAGCATCATGCTGTGGGGCTGTTTCTCTGCCAAGGGGCCTGGCCATCTGGTCCGCATCCATGGGAAGATGGATAGCACGGCCTACCTGGAGATTTTGGCCAAGAACCTCCGCTCCTCCATCAAGGATCTTAAGATGGGTCGTAATTTCATCTTCCAACAAGACAACGACCCAAAGCACACAGCCAAGAAAACCAAGGCCTGGTTCAATAGGGAAAAAGTCAAGGTGTTGGAGTGGCCTAGTCAGTCTCCTGACCTTAACCCAATTGAAAACTTGTGGAAGGAGCTCAAGAATAAAATCCACATGAGACACCCAAAGAACCTAGATAACTTGGAGAAGATCTGCATGGAGGATTGGGCCAAGATAACTCCACAGACCTGTGCCGGCCTGATCAGGTCTTATAAAAGACAATTATTAGCTGTAATTGCAAACAAGGGTTATTCCACAAAATATTAAACATAGGGGTTGTATAATAATTGACCCACACTTTTATGTTTAAAATTTTATAAAATTCAACTGAGCAACATAACTTTTTGCTTTGTAAGATTTATGCTTCTGTTCATAAAACCTACTCTCATTTGCAGTTTGAAGGCTCTAACTTATTTGCATCTTATCAAACCAGCTAAATCTGCAGGGGGTTGAATACTACTTGTAGGCACTGTATATATACAGTACAGACCAAAAGTTTGGACACACCTTCTCATTTAAAGATTTTTCTGTATTTTCATGACTTTGAAAATTGTACATTCACACTGAAGGCATCAAAACTATGAATTAACACATGTGGAATTATATACTTAACAAAAAAGTGTGAAACAACTGAAATATGTCTTATATTCTAGGTTCTTCAAAGTAGTCACCTTTTGCTTTGATGACTGCTTTGCACACTCTTGATGAGCTTCAAGAGGTAGTCACCGGAAATGGTTTTCACGTCACAGGTGTGCCCTGTCAGGTTTAATAAGTGGGATTTCTAACCTTATAAATAGGGTTGGGACCATCAGTTGTGTTGTGCAGAAGTCAGGTGGAAACACAGCTGATAATCCTACTGAATAGACTGTTAGCTGCTTTTTTCTTGCCATAATACAAATTCTAAGTAACGAAAAACAAGTGGTCATCATTACTTTAAGAAATGAAGGTCAGCCAGTGTGAAAAATTGGGAAAACTTTGAAAGTGTCCCCAAGTGCAGTTGCAAAAACCATCAAGCGCTACAAAGAAACTGGCTCACATGACGACCACCCCAGGAAAGGAAGACCAAGAGTCACCTCTGCTTCTGAGGCTAAGTTTATCCAAGTCACCAGCCTCAGAAATCGCAGGTTAACAGCAGCTCAGATTGGAGACCAGGTCAATGCCACACAGAGTTCTAGCAGCAGACACATCTCTTCAACAACTGTTAAGAGGAGACTTTGTGCAGCAGGCCTTCATGGTAAAATAGCTGCTAGGAAACCACGGCTAAGGACAGGCAACAAGCAGAAGAGACTTGTTTGGGCTAAAGAACACAAGGAATGGACATTAGACCAGTGGAAATCTGCTTTGGTCTGATGAGTCCAAATTTGAGATCTTTGGTTCCAACCACAGTGTCTTTGGGCGACGCAGAAAAGGTGAACGGATGGACTCTACATGCCTGGTTCCCACCGTGAAGCATGGAGGAGGAGGTGTGATGGTGTGGGGGTGCTTTACTGGTGACACTGTTGGGGATTTATTCAAAATTGAAGGCATACTGAACCAACATGGCTACCACAGCATCTATCAGCGGCATGATATTCCATCCGGTTTGTGTTTAGTTGGACCATCATTTATTTTTCATCAGGACAATGACCTCAAACACACCTCCAGGCTGTGTAAGGGCTATTTGACCAAGAAGGAGAGTGATGGGGTGCTATGCCAGATGACCTGGCCTCCACAGTCACCAGACCTGAACCCAATCGAGATGGTTTGGGGTGAGCTGGACCGCAGAGTGAAGGCAAAAGGGCCAACAAGTGCTAAGCATCTCTGGGAACTCCTTCAAGATTGTTGGTAGACCATTTCCGGTGACTACGTCTTGAAGCTCATCAAGAGAATGCCAAGAGTGTGCAAAGCAGTCATCAAAGCAAAAGGTGGCTACTTTGAAGAACCTAGAATATAAGACATATTTTCAGTTGTTTCACATTTTTTTGTTAAGTATATAATGCCACATGTGTTAATTCATAGTTTTGATGCCTTCAGTGTGAATGTACAATTTTTATAGTCATGAAAATACAGAAAAAATCTTTAAATGAGGTGTGTCCAAACTTTAGGTCTGTACTGTATATATATATATATATATATATATATATATATATATATATATATATATATATATATATATATAAAAAAAAAGATAAAAGAACACATATTTGGTATTGCTGCGTCCGGAAGACCTGACCTATAAAACTGTCCCACTAGTTAACCCCTTTAGTGAACACGGTAAAAAAAATAAAATAAAAAACGAAGAAAAAAACGATGCTTTATCATCATACCGCCAAACAAAAAATTAAATAAAAGGCGATCAAAAAGTCGAATGCAAATAAAATGGTACCGCTGAAACAGTCATCTAGTCCTGCAAAAAACAAGCCGCCATATAGCTCCAAAGATCGAAAAATAAAAAAGTTATAGCTCTCAGAATAAAGCTATGCAAAAACAATTCTTCTCTATAAAATAGTTTTTATTGTGTAAAAACGATATAAATGTGGTACCGCTGTAAACGTACTGACCCGAAGAATAAAGCTGCCTTATCAATTTTATCACATGCGGAACGGCATAAGAAAAAGAAAAAAACAATTTCGGAATTGTTGGTTTTTGTTTATTCTGCCTCCCAAAAATCGGAATAGAAAGCTATCAAAAAATGTTATGTGGTCGAAAATAGTACCAATAAAAACTTGTCCCGCAAAAAACAAGCCATCACATGACTCTGTCGGCCAAAATATGAAAAAATTATAGCTCTCAAAATATGGTGACCAAAAACTAGTCTATGCAAAAAAAAGCGTCTTTTAGTGTGTAACAGCTGTCAGTCATAAAAACCCGATATGAATCTGGCATCGCTGTAATCGCAGCTAACTGAAGATTAAAGTGGTCTATTCACTTATACCGCACGAGGAACGGAGTAAATATTAAACTTCAGGGCTAGGGTTGTGCTAGGGTTAGGGTTGTGCTAGGGTTAGGGTTGGGCTAGGGTCAGGGTTGGGCTAGGGTCAGGGTTGGGCTAGGGTCAGGGTTGGGCTAGGGTTAGGCTAGGGATATGGTTGGGTGAGGGTTGGGCTAGGGTTATGGTTGGGGTTATGCTAGGGTTGGAGTTGTATTAGGATTGGGGTTAGGGTTGTGTTGGGGTTGGTATTTTTACAAAAAGTGCTCGCTACTTGAGTTTACATCAGGTGCTCGGGTATGCACCGCGGGTGCTTGAGTCTCCGCCCCATATGTTTTGCAGCTGTTATACAGCCAAAAAAACTTGCGGGGATTGCCTGCCATGCATGAGCGATCCCCGCATGTTTTTTTTTGGGTGTATAATAACTGTGAAACATGCGGGGCGGGGACTCGAGCAGGTCACTTGAGCACCCGTGATACATGGTGCATACCCGATGCAAACTCAAGTAGCGAGCACTTGCGCTCAAAACTAATGACAACTTATTCAATATGATGACCTAATGTTATCAAATTCTGTGTCAAACAAAATGTTTACTATACCCCTTAATAAAATCCTTGAGGGGTCTAGTTTCCAAAATGGAGTCACTTCTGGGGGGTTTCCAATGTTTAGGCGCATCAAGGGCTCTCCTAATGCGACATGGCATCCGTTCTCAATTGCAGCCAATTTTGCGTTCAAAAAGTCACACAGTGCTCCTTCCCTTCTGAACCCTGCCGTGAGCCCAAACAGTGTATTTTCCCCATATGTGGGGCATCGGCATACTCAGGAAAAATTGCACAACAGTTTTTTGGGGTCCATTTTCTCCTCTTACCTTTGTGAAAATAAAAAATTTGGGGCTAAAACATAATTTTTGTGGAAAAAGGTTGATATTTTTATTTTACCGGCGCCATGTTATAAACTTCTGTGAAGCTCCTGGGCAGGGCCGGCGTACCCGGGCAAGTGCCGGGGCCCTGGACCATCAGGGGGGCCCACTGCCCGTCGGGGCCCGGGCCGCTTCCCCGGCATCTGTGCAGGGCCGCATGTGCTGCTGCTCCACCAATCAGGCCCAGTCAGGGGCGTCACTATGCACTTAGATCCGGGGCCTGGATCATAAGTACGAGTGCACGCACCACACAACAGGCAGGGTTCAGGCTCCCCTGCGGGCAGTGGATGTGCTTCTCTCCCTGCTCGTCCTTCTGGCAAGTCAGAGCAGAGGATCCATGTGCAGAGCAATTGCACAGCGCCACCTAGGGGGAGTATATGTTGGATGGGGGAGGAAGGAGGTTAATGAGGACTCAGGCCAGGTCTGTCAGGGAATATAGCCACCGGCTTTAGGGAGAGGGGATATAGATCACAACTCTCTCCTCTGTGCCTGCACAGCACCCCATCCCCCACCTCCTGTAATGTTACAGACAGCTCAGCAGTCGTGACGGGGGAGGGTGTGCAGGGCTGACAGGGTGTACAAGCTGCTACTACTGCTGATTTCCAAGGTCAGGAATCCCCCACTGCTGCCACTGGATAAATGCTGATGAAGAGAGTAAGTATGTATATGTCATGTCCCAATATAATGTGTGTAGTTATATGGTCATGTGTATATAGGTAATGTATTTATATAATGTGCTAACAGATTATGTCTCTGTATAATGTGTTTATGCGTAGGTCATGTGTCCATATAATGTGTATATGTATAATGCGTAGGTCATGTGTCCATATAATGTGTATATGTATAATGCGTAGGGCATGTGGCCGTATAATGTGTATATGTATAATGCGTAGGTCATGTGTCCATATAATGTGTATATGTATAATGCGTAGGTCATGTGTCCATATAATGTGTATATGTATAATGCGTAGGTCATGTGTCCATATAATGTGTATATGTATAATGCGTAGGGCATGTGGCCGTATAATGTGTATATGTATAATGCGTAGGGCATGTGGCCGTATAATGTGTATATGTATAATGCGTAGGGCATGTGGCCGTATAATGTGTATATGTATAATGCGTAGGTCATGTGTCCATATAATGTGTATATGTATAATACGTAGGGCATGTGGCCGTATAATGTGTATATGTATAATGCGTAGGTCATGTGTCCGTATAATGTGTATATGTATAATGCGTAGGTCATGTGTCCGTATAATGTGTATATGTATAATGCGTAGGTCATGTGTCCGTATAATGTGTATATGTATAATGCGTAGGTCATGTGTCCATATAATGTGTATATGTATAATGCGTAGGTCATGTGTCCATATAATGTGTATATGTATAATGCGTAGGTCATGTGTCCATATAATGTGTATATGTATAATGCGTAGGTCATGTTTCCATATAATGTGTATATGTATAATGCGTAGGGCATGTGTCCATATAATGTGTATATGTATAATGCGTAGGGCATGTGGCCGTATAATGTGTATATGTATAATGCGTAGGTCATGTGTCCGTATAATGTGTATATGTATAATGCGTAGGTCATGTGTCCATATAATGTGTATATGTATAATGCGTAGGTCATGTGTCCATATAATGTGTATATGTATAATGCGTAGGTCATGTGTCCATATAATGTGTATATGTATAATGCGTAGGACATGTGGCCGTATAATGTGTATATGTATAATGCGTAGGGCATGTGGCCGTATAATGTGTATATGTATAATGCGTAGGTCATGTGTCCATATAATGTGTATATGTATAATGCGTAGGTCATGTGTCCATATAATGTGTATATGTATAATGCGTAGGTCATGTGTCCATATAATGTGTATATGTATAATGCGTAGGTCATGTGTCCATATAATGTGTATATGTATAATGCGTAGGTCATGTGTCCATATAATGTGTATATGTATAATGCGTAGGACATGTGGCCGTATAATGTGTATATGTATAATGCGTAGGTCATGTGTCCATATAATGTGTATATGTATAATGCGTAGGTCATGTGTCCATATAATGTGTATATGTATAATGCGTAGGTCATGTGTCCATATAATGTGTATATGTATAATGCGTAGGTCATGTGTCCATATAATGTGTATATGTATAATGCGTAGGTCATGTGTCCATATAATGTGTATATGTATAATGCGTAGGGCATGTGTCCATATAATGTGTATATGTATAATGCGTAGGTCATGTGTCCATATAATGTGTATATGTATAATGCGTAGGGCATGTGGCCGTATAATGTGTATATGTATAATGCGTAGGGTATGTGGCCGTATAATGTGTATATGTATAATGCGTAGGTCATGTGTCCATATAATGTGTATATGTATAATGCGTAGGTCATGTGTCCATATAATGTGTATATGTGTAATGCGTAGGTCATGTGTCCATATAATGTGTATATGTATAATGCGTAGGTCATGTGTCCATATAATGTGTATATGTATAATACGTAGGGCATGTGGCCGTATAATGTGTATATGTATAATGCGTAGGTCATGTGGCCGTATAATGTGTATATGTATAATGCGTAGGTCATGTGTCCATATAATGTGTATATGTATAATACGTAGGGCATGTGGCCGTATAATGTGTATATGTATAATGCGTAGGTCATGTGGCCGTATAATGTGTATATGTATAATGCGTAGGTCATGTGTCCATATAATGTGTATATGTATAATGCGTAGGGCATGTGGCCGTATAATGTGTATATGTATAATGCGTAGGTCATGTGTCCATATAATATGTATATGTATAATGCGTAGGTCATGTGTCCATATAATGTGTATATGTATAATACGTAGGGCATGTGGCCGTATAATGTGTATATGTATAATGCGTAGGTCATGTGGCCGTATAATGTGTATATGTATAATGCGTAGGTCATGTGTCCATATAATGTGTATATGTATAATGCGTAGGGCATGTGGCCGTATAATGTGTATATGTATAATGCGTAGGTCATGTGTCCATATAATGTGTATATGTATAATGCGTAGGGCATGTGGCCGTATAATGTGTATATGTATAATGCGTAGGTCATGTGTCCATATAATGTGTATATGTATAATGCGTAGGGCATGTGGCCGTATAATGTGTATATGTATAATGCGTAGGTCGTGTGTCCATATAATGTGTATATGTATAATGCTTAGGTCGTGTGTCCATATAATGTGTATATTTATAATGCGTAGGTCGTGTGTCCATATCATGTGTATATGTATAATGCGTAGGTCATGTGTCCATATAATGTGTATATGTTTAATGCGTAGGTCATGTGTCCATATAATGTGTATATGTATAATGCGTAGGTCATGTGTCCATATAATGTGTATATGTATAATGCTTAGGTCATGTGTCCATATAATGTGTATATGTATAATGCGTAGGTCATGTGTCCATATAATGTGTATATGTATAATGCGTAGGTCATGTGTCCATATCATGTGTATATGTATAATGCGTAGGTCATGTGTCCATATAATGTGTATATGTTTAATGCGTAGGTCATGTGTCCATATAATGTGTATATGTATAATGCGTAGGGCATGTGGCCGTATAATGTGTATATGTATAATGCGTAGGTCATGTGTCCATATAATGTGTATATGTATAATGCGTAGGGCATGTGGCCGTATAATGTGTATATGTATAATGCGTAGGTCATGTGTCCATATAATGTGTATATGTATAATGCGTAGGTCATCTGTCCATATAATGTGTATATGTATAATGCGTAGGTCATGTGTCCATATAATGTGTATATGTGTAATGCGTAGGTCATGTGTCCATATAATGTGTATATGTATAATGCGTAGGGCATGTGTCCATATAATGTGTATATGTATAATGCGTAGGTCATGTGTCCATATAATGTGTATATGTTTAATGCGTAGGTCATGTGTCCATATAATGTGTATATATATAATGCGTAGGGCATGTGGCCGTATAATGTGTATATGTATAATGCGTAGGTCATGTGTCCATATAATGTGTATATGTATAATGCGTAGGGCATGTGGCCGTATAATGTGTATATGTATAATGCGTAGGTCATGTGTCCATATAATGTGTATATGTATAATGCGTAGGTCATGTGTCCATATAATGTGTATATGTATAATACGTAGGGCATGTGGCCGTATAATGTGTATATGTATAATGCGTAGGTCATGTGTCCGTATAATGTGTATATGTATAATGCGTAGGTCATGTGTCCGTATAATGTGTATATGTATAATGCGTAGGTCATGTGTCCGTATAATGTGTATATGTATAATGCGTAGGTCATGTGTCCATATAATGTGTATATGTATAATGCGTAGGTCATGTGTCCATATAATGTGTATATGTATAATGCGTAGGTCATGTGTCCATATAATGTGTATATGTATAATGCGTAGGTCATGTGTCCATATAATGTGTATATGTATAATGCGTAGGTCATGTGTCCATATAATGTGTATATGTATAATGCGTAGGTCATGTGTCCATATAATGTGTATATGTATAATGCGTAGGGCATGTGTCCATATAATGTGTATATGTATAATGCGTAGGGCATGTGGCCGTATAATGTGTATATGTATAATGCGTAGGTCATGTGTCCATATAATGTGTATATGTATAATGCGTAGGTCATGTGTCCATATAATGTGTATATGTATAATGCGTAGGTCATGTGTCCATATAATGTGTATATGTATAATGCGTAGGTCATGTGTCCATATAATGTGTATATGTATAATGCGTAGGGCATGTGGCCGTATAATGTGTATATGTATAATGCGTAGGTCATGTGTCCATATAATGTGTATATGTATAATGCGTAGGGCATGTGGCCGTATAATGTGTATATGTATAATGCGTAGGGCATGTGGCCGTATAATGTGTATATGTATAATGCGTAGGTCATGTGTCCGTATAATGTGTATATGTATAATGCGTAGGTCATGTGTCCGTATAATGTGTATATGTATAATGCGTAGGTCATGTGTCCATATAATGTGTATATGTATAATGCGTAGGTCATGTGTCCATATAATGTGTATATGTATAATGCGTAGGTCATGTGTCCATATAATGTGTATATGTATAATGCGTAGGTCATGTGTCCATATAATGTGTATATGTATAATGCGTAGGGCATGTGTCCATATAATGTGTATATGTATAATGCGTAGGGCATGTGGCCGTATAATGTGTATATGTATAATGCGTAGGTCATGTGTCCATATAATGTGTATATGTATAATGCGTAGGTCATGTGTCCATATAATGTGTATATGTATAATGCGTAGGTCATGTGTCCATATAATGTGTATATGTATAATGCGTAGGGCATGTGGCCGTATAATGTGTATATGTATAATGCGTAGGGCATGTGGCCGTATAATGTGTATATGTATAATGCGTAGGTCATGTGTCCATATAATGTGTATATGTATAATGCGTAGGTCATGTGTCCATATAATGTGTATATGTATAATGCGTAGGTCATGTGTCCATATAATGTGTATATGTATAATGCGTAGGGCATGTGTCCATATAATGTGTATATGTATAATGCGTAGGTCATGTGTCCATATAATGTGTATATGTATAATGCGTAGGGCATGTGGCCGTATAATGTGTATATGTATAATGCGTAGGGTATGTGGCCGTATAATGTGTATATGTATAATGCGTAGGTCATGTGTCCATATAATGTGTATATGTATAATGCGTAGGTCATGTGTCCATATAATGTGTGTATGTATAATGCGTAGGGCATGTGGCCGTATAATGTGTATATGTATAATGCGTAGGGCATGTGGCCGTATAATGTGTATATGTATAATGCGTAGGTCATGTGTCCATATAATGTGTATATGTATAATGCGTAGGTCATGTGTCCATATAATGTGTATATGTATAATGCGTAGGTCATGTGTCCATATAATGTGTATATGTATAATGCGTAGGTCATGTGTCCATATAATGTGTATATGTATAATGCGTAGGTCATGTGTCCATATCATGTGTATATGTATAATGCGTAGGTCATGTGTCCATATAATGTGTATATGTTTAATGCGTAGGTCATGTGTCCATATAATGTGTATATGTATAATGCGTAGGTCATGTGTCCATATAATGTGTATATGTATAATGCGTAGGGCATGTGGCCGTATAATGTGTATATGTATAATGCGTAGGTCATGTGTCCATATAATGTGTATATGTATAATGCGTAGGGCATGTGGCCGTATAATGTGTATATGTATAATGCGTAGGTCATGTGTCCATATAATGTGTATATGTATAATGCGTAGGTCATGTGTCCATATAATGTGTATATGTATAATGCGTAGGGCATGTGGCCGTATAATGTGTATATGTATAATGCGTAGGTCATGTGTCCGTATAATGTGTATATGTATAATGCGTAGGGCATGTGGCCGTATAATGTGTATATGTATAATGCGTAGGGCATGTGGCCGTATAATGTGTATATGTATAATGCGTAGGGCATGTGGCCGTATAATGTGTATATGTATAATGCGTAGGGCATGTGGCCGTATAATGTGTATATGTATAATGCGTAGGTCATGTGTCCATATAATGTGTATATGTATAATGCGTAGGGCATGTGGCCATATAATGTGTATATGTATAATGCGTAGGTCATGTGTCCATATAATGTGTATATGTATAATGCGTAGGTCATGTGTCCATATAATGTGTATATGTATAATGCGTAGGGCATGTGTCCATATAATGTGTATATGTATAATGCGTAGGGCATGTGGCCGTATAATGTGTATATGTATAATGCGTAGGGCATGTGGCCGTATAATGTGTATATGTATAATGCGTAGGTCATGTGTCCATATAATGTGTATATGTATAATGCGCAGGTCATGTGTCTATATAATGTGTATATGTATAATGCGTAGGTCATGTGTCCATATAATGTGTATATGTATAATGCATAGGGCATGTGTCCGTATAATGTGTATATGTATAATGCGTAGGGCATGTGGCCGTATAATGTGTATATGTATAATGCGTAGGTCATGTGTCCGTATAATGTGTATATGTATAATGCGTAGGTCATGTGTCCATATAATGTGTATATGTATAATGCGTAGGGCATGTGTCCATATAATGTGTATATGTATAATGCGTAGGTCATGTGTCCATATAATGTGTATATGTATAATGTGTATATGTATAATGCGTAGGTCGTGTGTCCATATAATGTGTATATGTATAATGCTTAGGTCATGTGTCCATATAATGTGTATATTTATAATGCGTAGGTCGTGTGTCCATATCATGTGTATATGTATAATGCGTAGGTCATGTGTCCATATAATGTGTATATGTTTAATGCGTAGGTCATGTGTCCATATAATGTGTATATGTATAATGCGTAGATCATGTGTCCATATAATGTGTATATGTATAATGCTTAGGTCATGTGTCCATATAATGTGTATATGTATAATGCGTAGGTCATGTGTCCATATAATGTGTATATGTATAATGCGTAGGTCATGTGTCCATATCATGTGTATATGTATAATGCGTAGGTCATGTGTCCATATAATGTGTATATGTTTAATGCGTAGGTCATGTGTCCATATAATGTGTATATGTATAATGCGTAGGGCATGTGGCCGTATAATGTGTATATGTATAATGCGTAGGTCATGTGTCCATATAATGTGTATATGTATAATGCGTAGGGCATGTGGCCGTATAATGTGTATATGTATAATGCGTAGGTCATGTGTCCATATAATGTGTATATGTATAATGCGTAGGTCATCTGTCCATATAATATGTATATGTATAATGCGTAGGTCATGTGTCCATATAATGTGTATATGTGTAATGCGTAGGTCATGTGTCCATATAATGTGTATATGTATAATGCGTAGGGCATGTGTCCATATAATGTGTATATGTATAATGCGTAGGTCATGTGTCCATATAATGTGTATATGTTTAATGCGTAGGTCATGTGTCCATATAATGTGTATATATATAATGCGTAGGGCATGTGGCCGTATAATGTGTATATGTATAATGCGTAGGTCATGTGTCCATATAATGAGTATATGTATAATGCGTAGGGCATGTGGCCGTATAATGTGTATATGTATAATGCGTAGGTCATGTGTCCATATAATGTGTATATGTATAATGCGTAGGTCATGTGTCCATATAATGTGTATATGTATAATACGTAGGGCATGTGGCCGTATAATGTGTATATGTATAATGCGTAGGTCATGTGTCCGTATAATGTGTATATGTATAATGCGTAGGTCATGTGTCCGTATAATGTGTATATGTATAATGCGTAGGTCATGTGTCCATATAATGTGTATATGTATAATGCGTAGGTCATGTGTCCATATAATGTGTATATGTATAATGCGTAGGTCATGTGTCCATATAATGTGTATATGTATAATGCGTAGGTCATGTGTCCATATAATGTGTATATGTATAATGCGTAGGTCATGTGTCCATATAATGTGTATATGTATAATGCGTAGGTCATGTGTCCATATAATGTGTATATGTATAATGCGTAGGGCATGTGTCCATATAATGTGTATATGTATAATGCGTAGGGCATGTGGCCGTATAATGTGTATATGTATAATGCGTAGGTCATGTGTCCATATAATGTGTATATGTATAATGCGTAGGTCATGTGTCCATATAATGTGTATATGTATAATGCGTAGGTCATGTGTCCATATAATGTGTATATGTATAATGCGTAGGGCATGTGGCCGTATAATGTGTATATGTATAATGCGTAGGGCATGTGGCCGTATAATGTGTATATGTATAATGCGTAGGTCATGTGTCCATATAATGTGTATATGTATAATGCGTAGGGCATGTGGCCGTATAATGTGTATATGTATAATGCGTAGGGCATGTGGCCATATAATGTGTATATGTATAATGCGTAGGTCATGTGTCCATATAATGTGTATATGTATAATGCGTAGGTCATGTGTCCATATAATGTGTATATGTATAATGCGTAGGGCATGTGTCCATATAATGTGTATATGTATAATGCGTAGGGCATGTGGCCGTATAATGTGTATATGTATAATGCGTAGGTCATGTGTCCATATAATGTGTATATGTATAATGCGTAGGTCATGTGTCCATATAATGTGTATATGTATAATGCGTAGGTCATGTGTCCATATAATGTGTATATGTATAATGCGTAGGGCATGTGGCCGTATAATGTGTATATGTATAATGCGTAGGTCATGTGTCCGTATAATGTGTATATGTATAATGCGTAGGTCATGTGTCCATATAATGTGTATATGTATAATGCGTAGGTCATGTGTCCATATAATGTGTATATGTATAATGCGTAGGTCATGTGTCCATATAATGTGTATATGTATAATGCGTAGGGCATGTGTCCATATAATGAGTATATGTATAATGCGTAGGGCATGTGGCCGTATAATGTGTATATGTATAATGCGTAGGTCATGTGTCCATATAATGTGTATATGTATAATGCGTAGGTCATGTGTCCATATAATGTGTATATGTATAATGCGTAGGGCATGTGGCCGTATAATGTGTATATGTATAATGCGTAGGGTATGTGGCCGTATAATGTGTATATGTATAATGCGTAGGTCATGTGTCCATATAATGTGTATATGTATAATGCGTAGGTCATGTGTCCATATAATGTGTGTATGTATAATGCGTAGGGCATGTGGCCGTATAATGTGTATATGTATAATGCGTAGGGCATGTGGCCGTATAATGTGTATATGTATAATGCGTAGGTCATGTGTCCATATAATGTGTATATGTATAATGCGTAGGTCATGTGTCCATATAATGTGTATATGTATAATGCGTAGGTCATGTGTCCATATAATGTGTATATGTATAATGCGTAGGTCATGTGTCCATATAATGTGTATATGTATAATGCGTAGGTCATGTGTCCATATCATGTGTATATGTATAATGCGTAGGTCATGTGTCCATATAATGTGTATATGTTTAATGCGTAGGTCATGTGTCCATATAATGTGTATATGTATAATGCGTAGGTCATGTGTCCATATAATGTGTATATGTATAATGCGTAGGGCATGTGGCCGTATAATGTGTATATGTATAATGCGTAGGTCATGTGTCCATATAATGTGTATATGTATAATGCGTAGGGCATGTGGCCGTATAATGTGTATATGTATAATGCGTAGGTCATGTGTCCATATAATATGTATATGTATAATGCGTAGGTCATGTGTCCATATAATGTGTATATGTATAATGCGTAGGGCATGTGGCCGTATAATGTGTATATGTATAATGCGTAGGTCATGTGTCCGTATAATGTGTATATGTATAATGCGTAGGGCATGTGGCCGTATAATGTGTATATGTATAATGCGTAGGGCATGTGGCCGTATAATGTGTATATGTATAATGCGTAGGGCATGTGGCCGTATAATGTGTATATGTATAATGCGTAGGGCATGTGGCCGTATAATGTGTATATGTATAATGCGTAGGTCATGTGTCCATATAATGTGTATATGTATAATGCGTAGGGCATGTGGCCATATAATGTGTATATGTATAATGCGTAGGTCATGTGTCCATATAATGTGTATATGTATAATGCGTAGGTCATGTGTCCATATAATGTGTATATGTATAATGCGTAGGGCATGTGTCCATATAATGTGTATATGTATAATGCGTAGGGCATGTGGCCGTATAATGTGTATATGTATAATGCGTAGGGCATGTGGCCGTATAATGTGTATATGTATAATGCGTAGGTCATGTGTCCATATAATGTGTATATGTATAATGCGCAGGTCATGTGTCTATATAATGTGTATATGTATAATGCGTAGGTCATGTGTCCATATAATGTGTATATGTATAATGCATAGGGCATGTGTCCATATAATGTGTATATGTATAATGCGTAGGGCATGTGGCCGTATAATGTGTATATGTATAATGCATAGGTCATGTGTCCGTATAATGTGTATATGTATAATGCGTAGGGCATGTGGCCGTATAATGTGTATATGTATAATGCGTAGGTCATGTGTCCATATAATGTGTATATGTATAATGCGTAGGTCATGTGTCCATATAATGTGTATATGTATAATGCGTAGGGCATGTGTCCATATAATGTGTATATGTATAATGCGTAGGTCATGTGTCCATATAATGTGTATATGTATAATGCGTAGGTCA
Organism: Phyllobates terribilis; assembly: GCF_046119375.1. Classification (NCBI taxonomy): domain Eukaryota; kingdom Metazoa; phylum Chordata; class Amphibia; order Anura; family Dendrobatidae; genus Phyllobates; species Phyllobates terribilis. The sequence goes on along the minus strand of NW_027362763.1, from coordinate 420,297,648 downwards.
TGTGTCCATATAATGTGTATATGTATAATGCGTAGGTCATGTGTCCATATAATGTGTATATGTATAATGCGTAGGGCATGTGTCCATATAATGTGTATATGTATAATGCGTAGGGCATGTGGCCATATAATGTGTATATGTATAATGCGTAGGTCATGTGCCATATAATGTGTATATGTATAATGCGTAGGTCACGTGTCCATATAATGTGTATATGTATAATGCGTAGGTCATGTGTCCATATAATGTGTATATGTATAATGCGTAGGTCATGTGTCCATATAATGTGTATATGTATAATGCGTAGGTCATGTGTCCATATAATGTGTATATGTATAATGCGTAGGGCATGTGTCCATATAATGTGTATATGTATAATGCGTAGGGCATGTGTCCATATAATGTGTATATGTATAATGCGTAGGGCATGTGGCCGTATAATGTGTATATGTATAATGCGTAGGTCATGTGTCCGTATAATGTGTATATGTATAATGCGTAGGGTATGTGGCCGTATAATGTGTATATGTATAATGCGTAGGTCATGTGTCCATATAATGTGTATATGTATAATGCGTAGGTCATGTGTCCATATAATGTGTATATGTATAATGCGTAGGGCATGTGGCCGTATAATGTGTATATGTATAATGCGTAGGGCATGTGGCCGTATAATGTGTATATGTATAATGCGTAGGTCATGTGTCCGTATAATGTGTATATGTATAATGCGTAGGGCATGTGGCCGTATAATGTGTATATGTATAATGCGTAGGTCATGTGTCCATATAATGTGTATATGTATAATGCGTAGGTCATGTGTCCATATAATGTGTATATGTATAATGCGTAGGTCATGTGTCCATATAATGTGTATATGTATAATGCGTAGGTCATGTGTCCATATAATGTGTATATGTATAATGCGTAGGTCATGTGTCCATATAATGTGTATATGTATAATGCGTAGGTCATGTGTCCATATAATGTGTATATGTTTAATGCGTAGGTCATGTGTCCATATAATGTGTATATGTATAATGCGTAGGGCATGTGGCCGTATAATGTGTATATGTATAATGCGTAGGTCATGTGTCCATATCATGTGTATATGTATAATGCGTAGGTCATGTGTCCATATAATGTGTATATGTATAACGCGTAGGTCATGTGTCCATATAATGTGTATATGTGTAATGCGTAGGTCATGTGTCCATATAATGTGTAAATGTATAATGCGTAGGGCATGTGTCCATATAATGTGTATATGTATAATGCGTAGGGCATGTGGCCATATAATGTGTATATGTATAATGCGTAGGTCATGTGTCCATATCATGTGTATATGTATAATGCGTAGGTCATGTGTCCATATAATGTGTATATGTTTAATGCGTAGGTCATGTGTCCATATAATGTGTATATGTATAATGCGTAGGTCATGTGTCCATATAATGTGTATATGTATAATGCGTAGGGCATGTGGCCGTATAATGTGTATATGTATAATGCGTAGGTCATGTGTCCATATAATGTGTATATGTATAATGCGTAGGGCATGTGGCCGTATAATGTGTATATGTATAATGCGTAGGTCATGTGTCCATATAATATGTATATGTATAATGCGTAGGTCATGTGTCCATATAATGTGTATATGTATAATGCGTAGGGCATGTGGCCGTATAATGTGTATATGTATAATGCGTAGGTCATGTGTCCGTATAATGTGTATATGTATAATGCGTAGGGCATGTGGCCGTATAATGTGTATATGTATAATGCGTAGGGCATGTGGCCGTATAATGTGTATATGTATAATGCGTAGGGCATGTGGCCGTATAATGTGTATATGTATAATGCGTAGGGCATGTGGCCGTATAATGTGTATATGTATAATGCGTAGGTCATGTGTCCATATAATGTGTATATGTATAATGCGTAGGGCATGTGGCCATATAATGTGTATATGTATAATGCGTAGGTCATGTGTCCATATAATGTGTATATGTATAATGCGTAGGTCATGTGTCCATATAATGTGTATATGTATAATGCGTAGGGCATGTGTCCATATAATGTGTATATGTATAATGCGTAGGGCATGTGGCCGTATAATGTGTATATGTATAATGCGTAGGGCATGTGGCCGTATAATGTGTATATGTATAATGCGTAGGTCATGTGTCCATATAATGTGTATATGTATAATGCGCAGGTCATGTGTCTATATAATGTGTATATGTATAATGCGTAGGTCATGTGTCCATATAATGTGTATATGTATAATGCATAGGGCATGTGTCCATATAATGTGTATATGTATAATGCGTAGGGCATGTGGCCGTATAATGTGTATATGTATAATGCATAGGTCATGTGTCCGTATAATGTGTATATGTATAATGCGTAGGGCATGTGGCCGTATAATGTGTATATGTATAATGCGTAGGTCATGTGTCCATATAATGTGTATATGTATAATGCGTAGGTCATGTGTCCATATAATGTGTATATGTATAATGCGTAGGGCATGTGTCCATATAATGTGTATATGTATAATGCGTAGGTCATGTGTCCATATAATGTGTATATGTATAATGCGTAGGTCATGTGTCCATATAATGTGTATATGTATAATGCGTAGGTCATGTGTCCATATAATGTGTATATGTATAATGCGTAGGGCATGTGTCCATATAATGTGTATATGTATAATGCGTAGGGCATGTGGCCATATAATGTGTATATGTATAATGCGTAGGTCATGTGCCATATAATGTGTATATGTATAATGCGTAGGTCACGTGTCCATATAATGTGTATATGTATAATGCGTAGGTCATGTGTCCATATAATGTGTATATGTATAATGCGTAGGTCATGTGTCCATATAATGTGTATATGTATAATGCGTAGGTCATGTGTCCATATAATGTGTATATGTATAATGCGTAGGGCATGTGTCCATATAATGTGTATATGTATAATGCGTAGGGCATGTGGCCGTATAATGTGTATATGTATAATGCGTAGGTCATGTGTCCGTATAATGTGTATATGTATAATGCGTAGGGTATGTGGCCGTATAATGTGTATATGTATAATGCGTAGGTCATGTGTCCATATAATGTGTATATGTATAATGCGTAGGTCATGTGTCCATATAATGTGTATATGTATAATGCGTAGGGCATGTGGCCGTATAATGTGTATATGTATAATGCGTAGGGCATGTGGCCGTATAATGTGTATATGTATAATGCGTAGGTCATGTGTCCGTATAATGTGTATATGTATAATGCGTAGGGCATGTGGCCGTATAATGTGTATATGTATAATGCGTAGGTCATGTGTCCATATAATGTGTATATGTATAATGCGTAGGTCATGTGTCCATATAATGTGTATATGTATAATGCGTAGGTCATGTGTCCATATAATGTGTATATGTATAATGCGTAGGTCATGTGTCCATATAATGTGTATATGTATAATGCGTAGGTCATGTGTCCATATAATGTGTATATGTATAATGCGTAGGTCATGTGTCCATATAATGTGTATATGTTTAATGCGTAGGTCATGTGTCCATATAATGTGTATATGTATAATGCGTAGGGCATGTGGCCGTATAATGTGTATATGTATAATGCGTAGGTCATGTGTCCATATCATGTGTATATGTATAATGCGTAGGTCATGTGTCCATATAATGTGTATATGTATAATGCGTAGGTCATGTGTCCATATAATGTGTATATGTGTAATGCGTAGGTCATGTGTCCATATAATGTGTAAATGTATAATGCGTAGGGCATGTGTCCATATAATGTGTATATGTATAATGCGTAGGGCATGTGGCCATATAATGTGTATATGTATAATGCGTAGGTCATGTGTCCATATAATGTGTATATGTATAATGCGTAGGTCATGTGTCCATATAATGTGTATATGTATAATGCGTAGGGCATGTGTCCATATAATGTGTATATGTATAATGCGTAGGTCATGTGTCCATATAATGTGTATATGTATAATGCGTAGGGCATGTGTCCATATAATGTGTATATGTATAATGCGTAGGGCATGTGGCCGTATAATGTGTATATGTATAATGCATAGGTCATGTGTCCGTATAATGTGTATATGTATAATGCGTAGGGCATGTGGCCGTATAATGTGTATGTGTATAATGCGTAGGTCATGTGTCCGTATAATGTGTATATGTATAATGCGTAGGGCATGTGGCCGTATAATGTGTATATGTATAATGCGTAGGTCATGTGTCCATATAATGTGTATATGTATAATGCGTAGGTCGTGTGTCCATATAATGTGTATATGTATAATGCGTAGGGCGTGTGGCCGTATAATGTGTATATGTATAATGCGTAGGTCGTGTGTCCACATAATGTGTATATGTATAATGCGTAGGTCATGTGTCCATATAATCTGTATATGTATAATGCGTAGGTCATGTGTCCATATAATGTGTATATCTGTAATGCGTAGGTCATGTGTCCATATAATGTGTATATGTATAATGCGTAGGGCATGTGTCCATATAATGTGTATATGTATAATGCGTAGGGCATGTGGCCGTATAATGTGTATATGTATAATGCATAGGTCATGTGTCCGTATAATGTGTATATGTATAATGCGTAGGGCATGTGGCCGTATAATGTGTATATGTATAATGCGTAGGTCATGTGTCCGTATAATGTGTATATGTATAATGCGTAGGGCATGTGGCCGTATAATGTGTTTATGTATAATGCGTAGGTCATGTGTCCATATAATGTGTATATGTATAATGCGTAGGTCATGTGTCCATATAATGTGTATATGTATAATGCGTAGGTCATGTGTCCATATAATGTGTATATGTATAATGCGTAGGTCATGTGTCCATATAATGTGTATATGTATAATGCGTAGGGCATGTGTCCATATAATGTGTATATGTATAATGCGTAGGGCATGTGGCCGTATAATGTGCATATGTATAATGCATAGGTCATGTGTCCGTATAATGTGTATATGTATAATGCGTAGGGCATGTGGCCGTATAATGTGCATATGTATAATGCGTAGGTCATGTGTCCGTATAATGTGTATATGTATAATGCGTAGGGCATGTGGCCGTATAATGTGTATATGTATAATGCGTAGGTCATGTGTCCATATAATGTGTATATGTATAATGCGTAGGTCATGTGTCCATATAATGTGTATATGTATAATGCGTAGGTCATGTGTCCATATAATGTGTATATGTATAATGCGTAGGGCATGTGTCCATATAATGTGTATATGTATAATGCGTAGGGCATGTGGCCGTATAATGTGCATATGTATAATGCATAGGTCATGTGTCCGTATAATGTGTATATGTATAATGCGTAGGGCATGTGGCCGTATAATGTGCATATGTATAATGCGTAGGTCATGTGTCCGTATAATGTGTATATGTATAATGCGTAGGGCATGTGGCCGTATAATGTGTATATGTATAATGCGTAGGTCATGTGTCCATATAATGTGTAGGTCATGTGTCCATATAATGTGTATATGTATAATGCGTAGGGCATGTGGCCGTATAATGTGTATATGTATAATGCGTAGGTCATGTGTCCATATAATGTGTATATGTATAATGTGTAGGGCATGTCGCCGTATAATGTGTATATGTATAATGCGTAGGTCATGTGTCCGTATAATGTGTATATGTATAATGCGTAGGTCATGTGTCCATATAATGTGTATATGTATAATGCGTAGGGCATGTGGCCGTATAATGTGTACATGTATAATGTGTAGGGCATGTGGCTGTATAATGTGTACATGTATAATGCGTAGGTCATGTGTCCATATAATGTGTATATGTATAATGCGTAGGTCATGTGTCCATATAATCTGTATATGTATAATGCGTAGGTCATGTGGCCATATAATGTGTATATGTATAATGCGTAGGTCATGTGTCCATATAATGTGTATATGTATAATGCGTAGGTCATGTGTCCATATAATGTGTATATGTATAATGCGTAGGTCATGTGTCCATATAATGTGTATATGTATAATGCGTAGGTCATGTGTCCATATAATGTGTATATGTAAAATGTGTAGGTCATGTGTCCTTATAATGTGTATATGTATAATGTGTAGGGCATGTGGCCGTATAATGTGTACATGTATAATGCGTAGGTCATGTGTCCATATAATGTGTATATGTATAATGTGTAGGGCATGTGGCCGTATAATGTGTATATGTATAATGCGTAGGTCATGTGTCCATATAATGTGTATATTTATAATGCGTAGGTCATGTGTCCATATAATGTGTATATGTATAATGCGTAGGTCATGTGTCCATATAATGTGTATATGTATAATGCGTAGGTCATGTGTCCATATAATGTGTATATGTATAATGCGTAGGGCATGTGTCCATATAATGTGTATATGTATAATGCGTAGGGCATGTGGCCGTATAATGTGTATATGTATAATGCATAGGTCATATGTCCGTATAATGTGTATATGTATAATGCGTAGGGCATGTGGCCGTATAATGTGTATATGTATAATGCGTAGGTCATGTGTCCGTATAATGTGTATATGTATAATGCGTAGGGCATGTGGCCGTATAATGTGTATATGTATAATGCGTAGGTCATGTGTCCATATAATGTGTATATGTATAATGCGTAGGTCATGTGTCCATATAATGTGTATATGTATAATGCGTAGGTCATGTGTCCATATAATGTGTATATGTATAATGCGTAGGGCATGTGGCCGTATAATGTGTATATGTATAATGCGTAGGTCATGTGTCCATATAATGTGTATATGTATAATGCGTAGGGCATGTGGCCGTATAATGTGTATATGTATAATGCGTAGGTCATGTGTCCGTATAATGTGTATATGTATAATGCGTAGGTCATGTGTCCATATAATGTGTATATGTATAATGCGTAGGGCATGTGGCCGTATAATGTGTACATGTATAATGTGTAGGGCATGTGGCCGTATAATGTGTACATGTATAATGCGTAGGTCATGTGTCCATATAATGTGTATATGTATAATGTGTAGGGCATGTGGCCGTATAATATGTATATGTATAATGCGTAGGTCATGTGTCCAAATAATGTGTATATGTATAATGCGTAGGTCATGTGTCCATATAATGTGTATATGTATAATGCGTAGGTCATGTGTCCATATAATGTGTATATGTATAATGCGTAGGTCATGTGTCCATATAATGTGTATATATATAATGCGTAGGTCATGTGTCCATATAATGTGTATATGTATAATGCGTAGGGCATGTGGCAGTATAATGTGTATATGTATAATGCGTAGGTCATGTGTCCATATAATGTGTATATGTATAATGCGTAGGTCATGTGTCCATATAATGTGTATATGTATAATGCGTAGGTCATGTGTCCATATAATGTGTATATGTATAATGCGTAGGGCATGTGTCCATATAATGTGTATATGTATAATGCGTAGGTCATGTGTCCATATAATGTGTATATGTATAATGCGTAGGTCATGTGTCCATATAATGTGTATATGTATAATGCGTAGGGCATGTGGCCGTATAATGTGTATATGTATAATGCGTAGGGCATGTGTCCATATAATGTGTATATGTATAATGCGTAGGGCATGTGTCCATATAATGTGTATATGTATAATGCGTAGGGCATGTGTCCATATAATGTGTATATGTATAATGCATAGGTCATGTGTCCGTATAATGTGTATATGTATAATGCGTAGGGCATGTGGCCGTATAATGTGTATATGTATAATGCATAGGTCATGTGTCCGTATAATGTGTATATGTATAATGCATAGGTTATGTGTCTGTATAATGTGTATATGTATAATGCGTAGGTCATGTGTCCATATAATGTGTATATGTATAATGCGTAGGTCATGTGTCCATATAATGTGTATATGTATAATGCGTAGGTCATGTGTCCATATAATGTGTATATGTATAATGCGTAGGTCATGTGTCCATATAATGTGTATATGTATAATGCGTAGGTCATGTGTCCATATAATGTGTATATGTAAAATGTGTAGGTCATGTGTTCATATAATGTGTATATGTATAATGTGTAGGGCATGTGGCCGTATAATGCGTAGGTCATGTGTCCATATAATGTGTATATGTATAATGTGTAGGGCATGTGGCCGTATAATGTGTATGTATAATGCGTAGGTCATGTGTCCATATAATGTGTATATGTATAATGCGTAGGTCATGTGTCCATATAATGTGTATATGTATAATGCGTAGGTCATGTGTCCATATAATGTGTATATGTATAATGTGTAGGTCATGTGTCCATATAATGTGTATATGTATAATGTGTAGGTCATGTGTCCATATAATGTGTAGGTCATGTGTCCATATAATGTGTATATGTATAATGCGTAGGTCATGTGTCCATATAATGTGTATATGTATAATGCGTAGGTCATGTGTCCGTATAATGTGTATATGTATAATGCGTAGGTCATGTGTCCATATAATGTGTATATATATAATGCGTAGGTCATGTGTCCATATAATGTGTATATGTATAATGCGTAGGGCATGTGGCAGTATAATGTGTATATGTATAATGCGTAGGTCATGTGTCCATATAATGTGTATATGTATAATGCGTAGGTCATGTGTCCATATAATGTGTATATGTATAATGCGTAGGTCATGTGTCCATATAATGTGTATATGTATAATGCGTAGGGCATGTGTCCATATAATGTGTATATGTATAATGCGTAGGTCATGTGTCCATATAATGTGTATATGTATAATGCGTAGGTCATGTGTCCATATAATGTGTATATGTATAATGCGTAGGGCATGTGGCCGTATAATGTGTATATGTATAATGCGTAGGGCATGTGTCCATATAATGTGTATATGTATAATGCGTAGGTCATGTGTCCATATAATGTGTATATGTATAATGCGTAGGTCATGTGTCCATATAATGTGTATATGTATAATGCATAGGTCATGTGTCCGTATAATGTGTATATGTATAATGCGTAGGGCATGTGGCCGTATAATGTGTATATGTATAATGCATAGGTCATGTGTCCGTATAATGTGTATATGTATAATGCATAGGTTATGTGTCTGTATAATGTGTATATGTATAATGCGTAGGTCATGTGTCCATATAATGTGTATATGTATAATGCGTAGGTCATGTGTCCATATAATGTGTATATGTATAATGCGTAGGTCATGTGTCCATATAATGTGTATATGTATAATGCGTAGGTCATGTGTCCATATAATGTGTATATGTATAATGCGTAGGTCATGTGTCCATATAATGTGTATATGTAAAATGTGTAGGTCATGTGTTCATATAATGTGTATATGTATAATGTGTAGGGCATGTGGCCGTATAATGCGTAGGTCATGTGTCCATATAATGTGTATATGTATAATGTGTAGGGCATGTGGCCGTATAATGTGTATGTATAATGCGTAGGTCATGTGTCCATATAATGTGTATATGTATAATGCGTAGGTCATGTGTCCATATAATGTGTATATGTATAATGCGTAGGTCATGTGTCCATATAATGTGTATATGTATAATGTGTAGGTCATGTGTCCATATAATGTGTATATGTATAATGTGTAGGTCATGTGTCCATATAATGTGTAGGTCATGTGTCCATATAATGTGTATATGTATAATGCGTAGGTCATGTGTCCATATAATGTGTATATGTATAATGCGTAGGTCATGTGTCCGTATAATGTGTATATGTATAATGCGTAGGTCATGTGTCCATATAATGTGTAGGTCATGTGTCCATATAATGTGTATATGTATAATGCGTAGCTCATGTGTCCATATAATGTGTATATGTATAATGCGTAGGGCATGTGGCCGTATAATGTGTATATGTATAATGCGTAGGGCATGTGTCCATATAATGTGTATATGTATAATGCGTAGGTCATGTGTCCATATAATGTGTATATGTATAATGCGTAGGGCATGTGGCCGTATAATGTGTATATGTATAATGCGTAGGGCATGTGTCCATATAATGTGTATATGTATAATGCGTAGGTCATGTGTCCATATAATGTGTATATGTATAATGCGTAGGTCATGTGTCCGTATAATGTGTATATGTATAATGCGTAGGTCATGTGTCCATATAATGTGTAGGTCATGTGTCCATATAATGTGTATATGTATAATGCGTAGCTCATGTGTCCATATAATGTGTATATGTATAATGCGTAGGGCATGTGGCCGTATAATGTGTATATGTATAATGCGTAGTGCATGTGTCCGTATAATGTGTATATGTATAATGCGTAGGTCATGTGTCCGTATAATGTGTATAAGTATAATGCGTAGGGTATGTGGCCGTATAATGTGTATATCTATAATGCGTAGGTCATGTGTCCATATAATGTGTATATGTATAATGCGTAGGTCATGTGTCCATATAATGTGTATATGTATAATGCGTAGGTCATGTGTCCATATAATGTGTATATGTATAATGCGTAGGGCATGTGGCCGTATAATGTGTATATGTATAATGCGTAGGTCATGTGTCCATATAATGTGTATATGTATAATGCGTAGGGCATGTGGCCGTATAATGTGTATATGTATAATGCGTAGGGCATGTGGCCATATAATGTGTATATGTATAATGCGTAGGTCATGTGTCCATATAATGTGTATATGTATAATGCGTAGGTCATGTGTCCATATAATGTGTATATGTATAAAGCGTAGGGCATGTGTCCATATAATGTGTATATGTATAATGCGTAGGGCATGTGGCCGTATAATGTGTATATGTATAATGCGTAGGTCATGTGTCCATATAATGTGTATATGTATAATGCGTAGGTCATGTGTCCATATAATGTGTATATGTATAATGCGTAGGTCATGTGTCCATATAATGTGTATATGTATAATGCGTAGGGCATGTGGCCGTATAATGTGTATATGTATAATGCGTAGGGCATGTGGCCGTATAATGTGTATATGTATAATGCGTAGGTCATGTGTCCATATAATGTGTATATGTATAATGCGTAGGGCATGTGGCCGTATAATGTGTATATGTATAATGCGTAGGGTATGTGGCCGTATAATGTGTATATGTATAATGCGTAGGTCATGTGTCCATATAATGTGTATATGTATAATGCGTAGGTCATGTGTCCATATAATGTGTGTATGTATAATGCGTAGGGCATGTGGCCGTATAATGTGTATATGTATAATGCGTAGGGCATGTGGCCGTATAATGTGTATATGTATAATGCGTAGGTCATGTGTCCATATAATGTGTATATGTATAATGCGTAGGTCATGTGTCCATATAATGTGTATATGTATAATGCGTAGGTCATGTGTCCATATAATGTGTATATGTATAATGCGTAGGTCATGTGTCCATATAATGTGTATATGTATAATGCGTAGGTCATGTGTCCATATCATGTGTATATGTATAATGCGTAGGTCATGTGTCCATATAATGTGTATATGTTTAATGCGTAGGTCATGTGTCCATATAATGTGTATATGTATAATGCGTAGGTCATGTGTCCATATAATGTGTATATGTATAATGCGTAGGGCATGTGGCCGTATAAGGTGTATATGTATAATGCGTAGGTCATGTGTCCATATAATGTGTATATGTATAATGCGTAGGGCATGTGGCCGTATAATGTGTATATGTATAATGCGTAGGTCATGTGTCCATATAATATGTATATGTATAATGCGTAGGTCATGTGTCCATATAATGTGTATATGTATAATGCGTAGGGCATGTGGCCGTATAATGTGTATATGTATAATGCGTAGGTCATGTGTCCGTATAATGTGTATATGTATAATGCGTAGGGCATGTGGCCGTATAATGTGTATATGTATAATGCGTAGGGCATGTGGCCGTATAATGTGTATATGTATAATGCGTAGGGCATGTGGCCGTATAATGTGTATATGTATAATGCGTAGGGCATGTGGCCGTATAATGTGTATATGTATAATGCGTAGGTCATGTGTCCATATAATGTGTATATGTATAATGCGTAGGGCATGTGGCCATATAATGTGTATATGTATAATGCGTAGGTCATGTGTCCATATAATGTGTATATGTATAATGCGTAGGTCATGTGTCCATATAATGTGTATATGTATAATGCGTAGGGCATGTGTCCATATAATGTGTATATGTATAATGCGTAGGGCATGTGGCCGTATAATGTGTATATGTATAATGCGTAGGGCATGTGGCCGTATAATGTGTATATGTATAATGCGTAGGTCATGTGTCCATATAATGTGTATATGTATAATGCGCAGGTCATGTGTCTATATAATGTGTATATGTATAATGCGTAGGTCATGTGTCCATATAATGTGTATATGTATAATGCATAGGGCATGTGTCCATATAATGTGTATATGTATAATGCGTAGGGCATGTGGCCGTATAATGTGTATATGTATAATGCATAGGTCATGTGTCCGTATAATGTGTATATGTATAATGCGTAGGGCATGTGGCCGTATAATGTGTATATGTATAATGCGTAGGTCATGTGTCCATATAATGTGTATATGTATAATGCGTAGGTCATGTGTCCATATAATGTGTATATGTATAATGCGTAGGGCATGTGTCCATATAATGTGTATATGTATAATGCGTAGGTCATGTGTCCATATAATGTGTATATGTATAATGCATAGGTCATGTGTCCATATAATGTGTATATGTATAATGCGTAGGTCATGTGTCCATATAATGTGTATATGTATAATGCGTAGGGCATGTGTCCATATAATGTGTATATGTATAATGCGTAGGGCATGTGGCCATATAATGTGTATATGTATAATGCGTAGGTCACGTGCCATATAATGTGTATATGTATAATGCGTAGGTCACGTGTCCATATAATGTGTATATGTATAATGCGTAGGTCACGTGTCCATATAATGTGTATATGTATAATGCGTAGGTCATGTGTCCATATAATGTGTATATGTATAATGCGTAGGTCATGTGTCCATATAATGTGTATATGTATAATGCGTAGGGCATGTGTCCATATAATGTGTATATGTATAATGCGTAGGGCATGTGGCCGTATAATGTGTATATGTATAATGCGTAGGTCATGTGTCCGTATAATGTGTATATGTATAATGCGTAGGGTATGTGGCCGTATAATGTGTATATGTATAATGCGTAGGTCATGTGTCCATATAATGTGTATATGTATAATGCGTAGGTCATGTGTCCATATAATGTGTATATGTATAATGCGTAGGGCATGTGGCCGTATAATGTGTATATGTATAATGCGTAGGGCATGTGGCCGTATAATGTGTATATGTATAATGCGTAGGTCATGTGTCCGTATAATGTGTATATGTATAATGCGTAGGGCATGTGGCCGTATAATGTGTATATGTATAATGCGTAGGTCATGTGTCCATATAATGTGTATATGTATAATGCGTAGGTCATGTGTCCATATAATGTGTATATGTATAATGCGTAGGTCATGTGTCCATATAATGTGTATATGTATAATGCGTAGGTCATGTGTCCATATAATGTGTATATGTATAATGCGTAGGTCATGTGTCCATATAATGTGTATATGTATAATGCGTAGGTCATGTGTCCATATAATGTGTATATGTTTAATGCGTAGGTCATGTGTCCATATAATGTGTATATGTATAATGCGTAGGGCATGTGGCCGTATAATGTGTATATGTATAATGCGTAGGTCATGTGTCCATATCATGTGTATATGTATAATGCGTAGGTCATGTGTCCATATAATGTGTATATGTATAATGCGTAGGTCATGTGTCCATATAATGTGTATATGTGTAATGCGTAGGTCATGTGTCCATATAATGTGTAAATGTATAATGCGTAGGGCATGTGTCCATATAATGTGTATATGTATAATGCGTAGGGCATGTGGCCATATAATGTGTATATGTATAATGCGTAGGTCATGTGTCCATATAATGTGTATATGTATAATGCGTAGGTCATGTGTCCATATAATGTGTATATGTATAATGCGTAGGGCATGTGTCCATATAATGTGTATATGTATAATGCGTAGGTCATGTGTCCATATAATGTGTATATGTATAATGCGTAGGGCATGTGTCCATATAATGTGTATATGTATAATGCGTAGGGCATGTGGCCGTATAATGTGTATATGTATAATGCATAGGTCATGTGTCCGTATAATGTGTATATGTATAATGCGTAGGGCATGTGGCCGTATAATGTGTATGTGTATAATGCGTAGGTCATGTGTCCGTATAATGTGTATATGTATAATGCGTAGGGCATGTGGCCGTATAATGTGTATATGTATAATGCGTAGGTCATGTGTCCATATAATGTGTATATGTATAATGCGTAGGTCGTGTGTCCATATAATGTGTATATGTATAATGCGTAGGGCGTGTGGCCGTATAATGTGTATATGTATAATGCGTAGGTCGTGTGTCCACATAATGTGTATATGTATAATGCGTAGGTCATGTGTCCATATAATCTGTATATGTATAATGCGTAGGTCATGTGTCCATATAATGTGTATATCTGTAATGCGTAGGTCATGTGTCCATATAATGTGTATATGTATAATGCGTAGGGCATGTGTCCATATAATGTGTATATGTATAATGCGTAGGGCATGTGGCCGTATAATGTGTATATGTATAATGCATAGGTCATGTGTCCGTATAATGTGTATATGTATAATGCGTAGGGCATGTGGCCGTATAATGTGTATATGTATAATGCGTAGGTCATGTGTCCGTATAATGTGTATATGTATAATGCGTAGGGCTTGTGGCCGTATAATGTGTATATGTATAATGCGTAGGTCATGTGTCCATATAATGTGTAGGTCATGTGTCCATATAATGTGTATATGTATAATGCGTAGGGCATGTGGCCGTATAATGTGTATATGTATAATGCGTAGGTCATGTGTCCATATAATGTGTATATGTATAATGTGTAGGGCATGTCGCCGTATAATGTGTATATGTATAATGCGTAGGTCATGTGTCCGTATAATGTGTATATGTATAATGCGTAGGTCATGTGTCCATATAATGTGTATATGTATAATGCGTAGGGCATGTGGCCGTATAATGTGTACATGTATAATGTGTAGGGCATGTGGCTGTATAATGTGTACATGTATAATGCGTAGGTCATGTGTCCATATAATGTGTATATGTATAATGCGTAGGTCATGTGTCCATATAATGTGTATATGTATAATGCGTAGGTCATGTGGCCATATAATGTGTATATGTATAATGCGTAGGTCATGTGTCCATATAATGTGTATATGTATAATGCGTAGGTCATGTGTCCATATAATGTGTATATGTATAATGCGTAGGTCATGTGTCCATATAATGTGTATATGTATAATGCGTAGGTCATGTGTCCATATAATGTGTATATGTAAAATGTGTAGGTCATGTGTCCTTATAATGTGTATATGTATAATGTGTAGGGCATGTGGCCGTATAATGTGTACATGTATAATGCGTAGGTCATGTGTCCATATAATGTGTATATGTATAATGTGTAGGGCATGTGGCCGTATAATGTGTATATGTATAATGCGTAGGTCATGTGTCCATATAATGTGTATATTTATAATGCGTAGGTCATGTGTCCATATAATGTGTATATGTATAATGCGTAGGTCATGTGTCCATATAATGTGTATATGTATAATGCGTAGGTCATGTGTCCATATAATGTGTATATGTATAATGCGTAGGGCATGTGTCCATATAATGTGTATATGTATAATGCGTAGGGCATGTGGCCGTATAATGTGTATATGTATAATGCATAGGTCATGTGTCCGTATAATGTGTATATGTATAATGCGTAGGGCATGTGGCCGTATAATGTGTATATGTATAATGCGTAGGTCATGTGTCCGTATAATGTGTATATGTATAATGCGTAGGGCATGTGGCCGTATAATGTGTATATGTATAATGCGTAGGTCATGTGTCCATATAATGTGTATATGTATAATGCGTAGGTCATGTGTCCATATAATGTGTATATGTATAATGCGTAGGTCATGTGTCCATATAATGTGTATATGTATAATGCGTAGGGCATGTGGCCGTATAATGTGTATATGTATAATGCGTAGGTCATGTGTCCATATAATGTGTATATGTATAATGCGTAGGGCATGTGGCCGTATAATGTGTATATGTATAATGCGTAGGTCAAGTGTCCGTATAATGTGTATATGTATAATGCGTAGGTCATGTGTCCATATAATGTGTATATGTATAATGCGTAGGGCATGTGGCCGTATAATGTGTACATGTATAATGTGTAGGGCATGTGGCCGTATAATGTGTACATGTATAATGCGTAGGTCATGTGTCCATATAATGTGTATATGTATAATGTGTAGGGCATGTGGCCGTATAATATGTATATGTATAATGCGTAGGTCATGTGTCCAAATAATGTGTATATGTATAATGCGTAGGTCATGTGTCCATATAATGTGTATATGTATAATGCGTAGGTCATGTGTCCATATAATGTGTATATGTATAATGCGTAGGTCATGTGTCCATATAATGTGTATATATATAATGCGTAGGTCATGTGTCCATATAATGTGTATATGTATAATGCGTAGGGCATGTGGCAGTATAATGTGTATATGTATAATGCGTAGGTCATGTGTCCATATAATGTGTATATGTATAATGCGTAGGTCATGTGTCCATATAATGTGTATATGTATAATGCGTAGGTCATGTGTCCATATAATGTGTATATGTATAATGCGTAGGGCATGTGTCCATATAATGTGTATATGTATAATGCGTAGGTCATGTGTCCATATAATGTGTATATGTATAATGCGTAGGTCATGTGTCCATATAATGTGTATATGTATAATGCGTAGGGCATGTGGCCGTATAATGTGTATATGTATAATGCGTAGGGCATGTGTCCATATAATGTGTATATGTATAATGCGTAGGGCATGTGTCCATATAATGTGTATATGTATAATGCGTAGGGCATGTGTCCATATAATGTGTATATGTATAATGCATAGGTCATGTGTCCGTATAATGTGTATATGTATAATGCGTAGGGCATGTGGCCGTATAATGTGTATATGTATAATGCATAGGTCATGTGTCCGTATAATGTGTATATGTATAATGCATAGGTTATGTGTCTGTATAATGTGTATATGTATAATGCGTAGGTCATGTGTCCATATAATGTGTATATGTAAAATGTGTAGGTCATGTGTCCTTATAATGTGTATATGTATAATGTGTAGGGCATGTGGCCGTATAATGTGTACATGTATAATGCGTAGGTCATGTGTCCATATAATGTGTATATGTATAATGTGTAGGGCATGTGGCCGTATAATGTGTATATGTATAATGCGTAGGTCATGTGTCCATATAATGTGTATATTTATAATGCGTAGGTCATGTGTCCATATAATGTGTATATGTATAATGCGTAGGTCATGTGTCCATATAATGTGTATATGTATAATGCGTAGGTCATGTGTCCATATAATGTGTATATGTATAATGCGTAGGGCATGTGTCCATATAATGTGTATATGTATAATGCGTAGGGCATGTGGCCGTATAATGTGTATATGTATAATGCATAGGTCATGTGTCCGTATAATGTGTATATGTATAATGCGTAGGGCATGTGGCCGTATAATGTGTATATGTATAATGCGTAGGTCATGTGTCCGTATAATGTGTATATGTATAATGCGTAGGGCATGTGGCCGTATAATGTGTATATGTATAATGCGTAGGTCATGTGTCCATATAATGTGTATATGTATAATGCGTAGGTCATGTGTCCATATAATGTGTATATGTATAATGCGTAGGTCATGTGTCCATATAATGTGTATATGTATAATGCGTAGGGCATGTGGCCGTATAATGTGTATATGTATAATGCGTAGGTCATGTGTCCATATAATGTGTATATGTATAATGCGTAGGGCATGTGGCCGTATAATGTGTATATGTATAATGCGTAGGTCAAGTGTCCGTATAATGTGTATATGTATAATGCGTAGGTCATGTGTCCATATAATGTGTATATGTATAATGCGTAGGGCATGTGGCCGTATAATGTGTACATGTATAATGTGTAGGGCATGTGGCCGTATAATGTGTACATGTATAATGCGTAGGTCATGTGTCCATATAATGTGTATATGTATAATGTGTAGGGCATGTGGCCGTATAATATGTATATGTATAATGCGTAGGTCATGTGTCCAAATAATGTGTATATGTATAATGCGTAGGTCATGTGTCCATATAATGTGTATATGTATAATGCGTAGGTCATGTGTCCATATAATGTGTATATGTATAATGCGTAGGTCATGTGTCCATATAATGTGTATATATATAATGCGTAGGTCATGTGTCCATATAATGTGTATATGTATAATGCGTAGGGCATGTGGCAGTATAATGTGTATATGTATAATGCGTAGGTCATGTGTCCATATAATGTGTATATGTATAATGCGTAGGTCATGTGTCCATATAATGTGTATATGTATAATGCGTAGGTCATGTGTCCATATAATGTGTATATGTATAATGCGTAGGGCATGTGTCCATATAATGTGTATATGTATAATGCGTAGGTCATGTGTCCATATAATGTGTATATGTATAATGCGTAGGTCATGTGTCCATATAATGTGTATATGTATAATGCGTAGGGCATGTGGCCGTATAATGTGTATATGTATAATGCGTAGGGCATGTGTCCATATAATGTGTATATGTATAATGCGTAGGGCATGTGTCCATATAATGTGTATATGTATAATGCGTAGGGCATGTGTCCATATAATGTGTATATGTATAATGCATAGGTCATGTGTCCGTATAATGTGTATATGTATAATGCGTAGGGCATGTGGCCGTATAATGTGTATATGTATAATGCATAGGTCATGTGTCCGTATAATGTGTATATGTATAATGCATAGGTTATGTGTCTGTATAATGTGTATATGTATAATGCGTAGGTCATGTGTCCATATAATGTGTATATGTATAATGCGTAGGTCATGTGTCCATATAATGTGTATATGTATAATGCGTAGGTCATGTGTCCATATAATGTGTATATGTATAATGCGTAGGTCATGTGTCCATATAATGTGTATATGTATAATGCGTAGGTCATGTGTCCATATAATGTGTATATGTAAAATGTGTAGGTCATGTGTTCATATAATGTGTATATGTATAATGTGTAGGGCATGTGGCCGTATAATGCGTAGGTCATGTGTCCATATAATGTGTATATGTATAATGTGTAGGGCATGTGGCCGTATAATGTGTATGTATAATGCGTAGGTCATGTGTCCATATAATGTGTATATGTATAATGCGTAGGTCATGTGTCCATATAATGTGTATATGTATAATGCGTAGGTCATGTGTCCATATAATGTGTATATGTATAATGTGTAGGTCATGTGTCCATATAATGTGTATATGTATAATGTGTAGGTCATGTGTCCATATAATGTGTAGGTCATGTGTCCATATAATGTGTATATGTATAATGCGTAGGTCATGTGTCCATATAATGTGTATATGTATAATGCGTAGGTCATGTGTCCGTATAATGTGTATATGTATAATGCGTAGGTCATGTGTCCATATAATGTGTATATATATAATGCGTAGGTCATGTGTCCATATAATGTGTATATGTATAATGCGTAGGGCATGTGGCAGTATAATGTGTATATGTATAATGCGTAGGTCATGTGTCCATATAATGTGTATATGTATAATGCGTAGGTCATGTGTCCATATAATGTGTATATGTATAATGCGTAGGTCATGTGTCCATATAATGTGTATATGTATAATGCGTAGGGCATGTGTCCATATAATGTGTATATGTATAATGCGTAGGTCATGTGTCCATATAATGTGTATATGTATAATGCGTAGGTCATGTGTCCATATAATGTGTATATGTATAATGCGTAGGGCATGTGGCCGTATAATGTGTATATGTATAATGCGTAGGGCATGTGTCCATATAATGTGTATATGTATAATGCGTAGGTCATGTGTCCATATAATGTGTATATGTATAATGCGTAGGTCATGTGTCCATATAATGTGTATATGTATAATGCATAGGTCATGTGTCCGTATAATGTGTATATGTATAATGCGTAGGGCATGTGGCCGTATAATGTGTATATGTATAATGCATAGGTCATGTGTCCGTATAATGTGTATATGTATAATGCATAGGTTATGTGTCTGTATAATGTGTATATGTATAATGCGTAGGTCATGTGTCCATATAATGTGTATATGTATAATGCGTAGGTCATGTGTCCATATAATGTGTATATGTATAATGCGTAGGTCATGTGTCCATATAATGTGTATATGTATAATGCGTAGGTCATGTGTCCATATAATGTGTATATGTATAATGCGTAGGTCATGTGTCCATATAATGTGTATATGTATAATGTGTAGGGCATGTGGCCGTATAATGCGTAGGTCATGTGTCCATATAATGTGTATATGTATAATGTGTAGGGCATGTGGCCGTATAATGTGTATGTATAATGCGTAGGTCATGTGTCCATATAATGTGTATATGTATAATGCGTAGGTCATGTGTCCATATAATGTGTATATGTATAATGCGTAGGTCATGTGTCCATATAATGTGTATATGTATAATGTGTAGGTCATGTGTCCATATAATGTGTATATGTATAATGTGTAGGTCATGTGTCCATATAATGTGTAGGTCATGTGTCCATATAATGTGTATATGTATAATGCGTAGGTCATGTGTCCATATAATGTGTATATGTATAATGCGTAGGTCATGTGTCCGTATAATGTGTATATGTATAATGCGTAGGTCATGTGTCCATATAATGTGTAGGTCATGTGTCCATATAATGTGTATATGTATAATGCGTAGCTCATGTGTCCATATAATGTGTATATGTATAATGCGTAGGGCATGTGGCCGTATAATGTGTATATGTATAATGCGTAGGGCATGTGTCCATATAATGTGTATATGTATAATGCGTAGGTCATGTGTCCATATAATGTGTATATGTATAATGCGTAGGTCATGTGTCCGTATAATGTGTATATGTATAATGCGTAGGTCATGTGTCCATATAATGTGTAGGTCATGTGTCCATATAATGTGTATATGTATAATGCGTAGCTCATGTGTCCATATAATGTGTATATGTATAATGCGTAGGGCATGTGGCCGTATAATGTGTATATGTATAATGCGTAGTGCATGTGTCCGTATAATGTGTATATGTATAATGCGTAGGTCATGTGTCCGTATAATGTGTATAAGTATAATGCGTAGGTCATGTGTCCGTATAATGTGTATATGTATAATGCGTAGGTCATGTGTCCATATAATGTGTATATGTATAATGCGTAGGTCATGTGTCCATATAATGTGTATATGTATAATGCGTAGGTCATGTGTCCATATAATGTGTATATGTATAATGCGTAGGGCATGTGGCCGTATAATGTGTATATGTATAATGCGTAGGTCATGTGTCCATATAATGTGTATATGTATAATGTGTAGGGCATGTGACCGTATAATGTGTATATGTATAATGCGTAGGACATGTGTCCATATAATGTGTATATGTATAATGCGTAGGTCATGTGTCCATATAATGTGTATATGTATAATGCGTAGGTCATGTGTCCATATAATGTGTATATGTATAATGCGTAGGTCATGTGTCCATATAATGTGTATATGTATAATGCGTAGGTCATGTGTACATATAATGTGTATATGTATAATGCGTAGGTCATGTGTCCATATAATGTGTATATGTATAATGTGTAGGGCATGTGGCCGTATAATGTGTACATGTATAATGCGTAGGTCATGTGTCCATATAATGTGTATATGTATAATGCGTAGGGCATGTGGCCGTATAATGTGTATATGTATAATGCGTAGGTCATGTGTCCATATAATGTGTATATGTATAATGCGTAGGGCATGTGGCCGTATAATGTGTATATGTATAATGCGTAGGTCATGTGTCCATATAATGTGTATATGTATAATGCGTAGGGCATGTGGCCATATAATGTGTATATGTATAATGCGTAGGGCATGTGGCCGTATAATGTGCATATGTATAATGCGTAGGGCATGTGGCCGTATAATGTGTATATGTATAATGCGTAGGTCATGTGTCCATATAATGTGTATATGTATAATGCGTAGGTCATGTGGCCGTATAATGTGTATATGTATAATGCGTAGGTCATGTGTCCATATAATGTGTATATGTATAATGCGTAGGTCATGTGTCCATATAATGTGTATATGTATAATGCGTAGGGCATGTGGCCGTATAATGTGTATATGTATAATGCGTAGGTCATGTGTCCATATAATGTGTATATGTATAATGCGTAGGTCATGTGTCCATATAATGTGTAGGGCATGTGGCCGTATAATGTGTATATGTATAATGCGTAGGACATGTGTCCATATAATGTGTATATGTATAATTCGTAGGTCATGTGTCCATATAATGTGTATATGTATAATGTGTAGGTCATGTGTCCATATAATGTGTATATGTATAATGCGTAGGTCATGTGTCCATATAATGTGTATATGTATAATGCGTAGGTCATGTGTCCATATAATGTGTATATGTATAATGCGTAGGTCATGTGTCCATATAATGTGTATATGTAAAATATGTAGGTCATGTGTCCATATAATGTGTAGGGCATGTGGCCGTATAATGCGTAGGTCATGTGTCCATATAATGTGTATATGTATAATGTGTAGGGCATGTGGCCGTATAATGTGTACATGTATAATGCGTAGGTCATGTGTCCATATAATGTGTATATGTATAATGTGTAGGGCATGTGGCCGTATAATGTGTATATGTATAATGCGTAGGTCATGTGTCCATATAATGTGTATATGTATAATGCGTAGGTCATGTGTCCATATAATGTGTATATGTATAATGCGTAGGTCATGTGTCCATATAATGTGTATATGTATAATGCGTAGGTCATGTGTCCATATAATGTGTATATGTATAATGCGTAGGTCATGTGTCCATATAATGTGTATATGTATAATGAGTAGGTCATGTGTCCATATAATGTGTATATGTATAATGCGTAGGTCATGTGTCCATATAATGTGTATATGTATAATGCGTAGGTCATGTGGCCATATAATGTGTATATGTATAATGCGTAGGTCATGTGTCCATATAATGTATATGTATAATGTGTAGGTCATGTGTCCATATAATGTGTATATGTATAATGTGTAGGTCATGTGTCCATATAATGTGTAGGTCATGTGTCCATATAATGTGTATATGTATAATGCGTATGTCATGTGTCCATATAATGTGTATATATATAATGCGTAGGTCATGTGTCCGTATAATGTGTATATGTATAATGCGTAGGTCATCTGTCCGTATAATGTGTATATGTATAATGCGTAGGTCATGTGTCCATATAATGTGTAGGTCATGTGTCCATATAATGTGTATATGTATAATGCGTAGCTCATGTTTCCATATAATGTGTATATGTATAATGCGTAGGTCATGTGTCCGTATAATGTGTATATGTATAATGCGTAGGTCATGTGTCCATATAATGTGTATATGTATAATGCGTAGGGCATGTGGCCGTATAATGTGTATATGTATAATGCGTAGGGCATGTGTCCATATAATGTGGTTATGTATAATGCGTAGGTCATGTGTCCATATAATGTGTATATGTATAATGCGTAGGTCATGTGTCCATATAATGTGTATATGTATAATGCGTAGGTCATGTGTCCGTATAATGTGTATATGTATAATGCGTAGGTCATGTGTCCATATAATGTGTATATGTATAATGCGTAGGTCATGTGTCCGTATAATGTGTATATGTATAATGCGTAGGGCATGTGTCCGTATAATGTGTATATGTATAATGCGTAGGGCATGTGTCCATATAATGTGTATATGTATAATGCGTAGGGCATGTGTCCGTATAATGTGTATATGTATAATGCGTAGGGCATGTGTCCGTATAATGTGTATATGTATAATGCGTAGGTCATGTGTCCGTATAATGTGTATATGTATAATGCGTAGGTCATGTGTCCATATAATGTGTATATGTATAATGCGTAGGTCATGTGTCCATATAATGTGTAGGTCATGTGTCCGTATAATGTGTATATGTATAATGTGTAGGTCATGTGTCCATATAATGTGTATATGTATAATGCGTAGGTCATGTGTCCATATAATGTGTATATGTATAATGCGTAGGTCATGTGTCCGTATAATGTGTATATGTATAATGCGTAGGTCATGTGTCCGTATAATGTGTATATGTATAATGCGTAGGTCATGTGTCCGTATAATGTGTATATGTATAATGCGTAGGTCATGTGTCCATACAATGTGTAGGTCATGTGTCCATATAATGTGTATATGTATAATGCGTAGGGCATGTGGCCGTATAATGTGTATATGTATAATGCGTAGGACATGTGTCCATATAATGTGTATATGTATAATGCGTAGGTCATGTGTCCATATAATGTGTAGGGCATGTGGCCGTATAATGTGTATATGTATAATGCGTAGGACATGTGTCCATATAATGTGTATATGTATAATTCGTAGGTCATGTGTCCATATAATGTGTATATGTATAATGTGTAGGTCATGTGTCCATATAATGTGTATATGTATAATGCGTAGGTCATGTGTCCATATAATGTGTATATGTATAATGCGTAGGTCATGTGTCCATATAATGTGTATATGTATAATGCGTAGGTCATGTGTCCATATAATGTGTATATGTAAAATATGTAGGTCATGTGTCCATATAATGTGTAGGGCATGTGGCCGTATAATGCGTAGGTCATGTGTCCATATAATGTGTATATGTATAATGTGTAGGGCATGTGGCCGTATAATGTGTACATGTATAATGCGTAGGTCATGTGTCCATATAATGTGTATATGTATAATGTGTAGGGCATGTGGCCGTATAATGTGTATATGTATAATGCGTAGGTCATGTGTCCATATAATGTGTATATGTATAATGCGTAGGTCATGTGTCCATATAATGTGTATATGTATAATGCGTAGGTCATGTGTCCATATAATGTGTATATGTATAATGCGTAGGTCATGTGTCCATATAATGTGTATATGTATAATGCGTAGGTCATGTGTCCATATAATGTGTATATGTATAATGCGTAGGTCATGTGTCCATATAATATGTATATGTATAATGCGTAGGTCATGTGTCCATATAATGTGTATATATATATAATGAGTAGGTCATGTGTCCATATAATGTGTATATGTATAATGCGTAGGTCATGTGTCCATATAATGTGTATATGTATAATGCGTAGGTCATGTGGCCATATAATGTGTATATGTATAATGCGTAGGTCATGTGTCCATATAATGTGTATATGTATAATGCGTAGGTCATGTGTCCATATAATGTGTATATGTATAATGCGTAGGTCATGTGTCCATATAATGTGTATATGTATAATGCGTAGGTCATGTGTCCATATAATGTGTATATGTATAATGCGTAGGTCATGTGTCCATATAATGTGTATATGTATAATGTGTAGGTCATGTGTCCATATAATGTGTATATGTATAATGTGTAGGTCATGTGTCCATATAATGTGTAGGTCATGTGTCCATATAATGTGTATATGTATAATGCGTAGGTCATGTGTCCATATAATGTGTATATGTATAATGCGTAGGTCATGTGTCCATATAATGTGTATATGTATAATGTGTAGGTCATGTGTCCATATAATGTGTAGGTCATGTGTCCATATAATGTGTATATGTATAATGCGTAGGTCATGTGTCCATATAATGTGTATATGTATAATGCGTAGGTCATGTGGCCGTATAATGTGTATATGTATAATGCGTAGGTCATGTGTCCATATAATGTGTATATGTATAATGCGTAGGTCATCTGTCCGTATAATGTGTATATGTATAATGCGTAGGTCATGTGTCCATATAATGTGTAGGTCATGTGTCCATATAATGTGTATATGTATAATGCGTAGCTCATGTTTCCATATAATGTGTATATGTATAATGCGTAGGTCATGTGTCCGTATAATGTGTATATGTATAATGCGTAGGTCATGTGTCCATATAATGTGTATATGTATAATGCGTAGGGCATGTGTCCATATAATGTGTATATGTATAATGCGTAGGTCATGTGTCCGTATAATGTGTATATGTATAATGCGTAGGGCATGTGTCCATATAATGTGTATATGTATAATGCGTAGGTCATGTGTCCGTATAATGTGTATATGTATAATGCGTAGGTCATGTGTCCGTATAATGTGTATATGTATAATGCGTAGGTCATGTGTCCATATAATGTGTAGGTCATGTGTCCATATAATGTGTATATGTATAATGCGTAGGTCATGTGTCCATATAATGTGTATATGTATAATTCGTAGGTCATGTGTCCGTATAATGTGTATATGTATAATGCGTAGGTCATGTGTCCATATAATGTGTATATGTATAATGTGTAGGTCATGTGTCCATATAATGTGTATATGTATAATGCGTAGGTCATGTGTCCATATAATGTGTATATGTATAATGCGTAGGTCATGTGTCCGTATAATGTGTATATGTATAATGCGTAGGTCATGTGTCCGTATAATGTGTATATGTATAATGCGTAGGTCATGTGTCCGTATAATGTGTATATGTATAATGCGTAGGTCATGTGTCCATACAATGTGTAGGTCATGTGTCCATATAATGTGTATATGTATAATGCGTAGGTCATGTGTCCATATAATGTGTATATGTATAATGCGTAGGTCATGTGTCCGTATAATGTGTATATGTATAATTTCACTGCCGTATCAGTGCATCATGAATCGTGGTATGTGCTAAAGAGGCCCACTGAGACTCTTTCGCCCGGGGCCCACAAAAACCTGGAGCCGGCCCTGCTCCTGGGGATTCAGGGTGCTCACCACACATCTACATAAGTTCCCTGAGGGGTCTAGTTTCCAAAATGGTGTCACTTGTGGGGGGTTTCCACTGTTTAGGCACATCAGAGACTCTCCAAATGCAACATGGCGTCTGCTTATTATTCAAGCAAATTTTACATTCAAAAAGTCAAATGGCGCTCCTTCCCTTCCGAACCATGCCGTACACTCAAACAGTGGTTTTCTCCCACATATGGGGGTATCGACTTACTCAGGAGAAATTGCACAACAAATGCTATGGTGCAATTTCTCCTGTTACCCTTATGAAAATGCAAAATTGGGGGCGGAAAAACATTTTTGTTTGAAAAATGTGAAAATTTTATTTTTACGGCTAAATGTTATAAACTTCTGTGAAGCACCTGGGGGTTCAGGGTGCTCACCACACACCTAGATAAGTTCTCTGAGGGGTCAAGTTTCCAAAATGGTGTCACTTGTGGGGGGTTTCCATTGTTTAGGCAAATCAGGGGCTCCCAAAATGCAACATAGCATCCGCTAATTATTTAAGCAAATTTTACATTCAAAAAGTCAAATGGCGCTCCTTCCCTTCCGAACTCTGCCGTGTGCCCAAACAGTGGCTTTCCCCCACATATGGGGTATCAGCATGCTCAGGAGGAATTGCTCAACAAATTTTAGGGTCCATTTTTTAATGATACCCTTGTTAAAATAAAAAAAATGGGGTCTAAGGTAACATTTTTGTGAAAAAAAATAAACGTTAATTTTTTTCTTCCACATTCCAAACATTCCTGTGAAGCACCTGAAAGGTTAATAAACTTCTTGGATGTGGTTTTGAGCACCTTGAGGGGTGCAGTTTTTAGAATGGTGTCACTTTTGGGTATTTTCTGTAATAAAGGCCCCTCAAAGTCACTTCAAATGTGATGTGATCCTTAAAAAAATGGTTTTGTAAATTTTGTTGTAAAAATGAAAAATCGCTTGTCAAATTTTAACCCTTATAGCTCCCTAACAAAAAAAATTTGGGTTCCAAAATTGTGCGGATGTAAAGTAGACATGTGGGAAATGTTATTTATTAACTATTTTGTGTGACATATCTCTCTGATTTAAGGGCATGAAAATTCAAAGTTTGAAAATTGTGAAATTTTCAAAAATTTTCGTTTTTTTCACAAATAAACGCAAGTGATATCGAAGAAATGTTACCACTATCATGAAGTACAATATGTCACGAAAAAACAGTCTCAGAATCCGGGGGATCCGTTGAAGCGTTCTGGAGTTATTACCTCATAAAGTGACAGTGGTCAGAATTATAAAAATTGGCCTGGTCATTAACGTGCAAACCACCTTGGGGTTTAAAGGGGTTAATCAAAATCTTTACATTTTTATGTTGAGGAACAATTTTCTGAAAATTTTCCATAATGTTATAGATATTGATGTTCACAGATTGGTGAACATCTGACTATCTTTGCTTCTGAGAGATTCTGCCTCTCTAGCATGCCCATTTTATACACAGTCATGTGACTTAGTTGAAAATTGTCCTACTAGTTGTTTTTCCACAAGTAGCACTTACTTTTCCAGCCATTTGTTAAGCCTGTCCCAACCTTTTTGAGATGTGTTGCTGCATCATTTCTAAATGAGGTTTTTTTTTTCAAATGCAATTGAAAAATGTTTATTTCTCAACTTCTGAAATTTGGTCTATGTTCTGTTGTGAATATAATATGGTCATAAAAAATTTCCAAATCATTGCATTCTTGTTTTCATTACATTTTATGTTCAAGAAAGGTAAAAGATCCAGCTTCCAGTATACATACAGTATATCACAAAAGTGAGTACACCCCTCACATTTTTGTAAATAATTTATTAGATCTTTTCATGGGACAACACTGAAGATATGAACTTGGGCCGAGCTCCGAGTATTTATAGCTGCGTTAAATCGCTCCCGTGTGCATGATTTGCAACGGTTTGACAGTTTTATTACATGTGAGGAATGTGTAAGAAATAGACATTCCTCACATGTAATAAAACTGTCAAACAGTTGCAAATTATGCACACGGGAGCGATTCAACCATATCACCGAGCAGCTATAAATACTCGGAGCTCGGCCCGAGCATACTAAGCGAAAGGGTTAATAGAACATACTTGCTCAACACTAGTAGTCAGTGTACAGCTTGTATAACAGTGTACATTTGGTGTGCACTCTAAATAACTCAACACAAAGCCATTAATGTCTAAACCGCTGACAACAAAAGGGAGTACACTTCTAAGGGAAAATGGCCATATTGTGCCCAATTAGCTATTTTCACTCCCCGGTGACTCATTAGTGTTACAAGGTCTAAGGTGTGAATGGGGAGCTGATGTGCCATGGCACATCATGGAAAAGAAGTCTCTGGGGATCTGAAAAAAAGAATTGTTGCTCTACATAAAGATGGCCTAGGCTATAAAGTGATTGCCAACACCCTGAAACTGAGCTGTAGCACAGTGGTCAAGACCATACAGCAGTTTATCAAGACAGGTTCCACTCCAAATTGGCCTCACCATGGTCAAACAAAAATGTTGAATGCACGTGCTCAGCGTCATATCCAGAGGTTGTCTTTTCAAAATAGATGCATGAGTGCTGCAAGCATTGCTGCAGAGGTTAAAGGGGTGGGGAGTCAGCCTGTCGGTGCTCAAACCATATGCCGCACATTGCAGAAAATTGGTCTGCATGGCGAAGGAAACTTCTTCTAAAGATGATGCACAAGAAAGCCCGCAAACACTTTGCTGAAGACAAGCAGACTAAGGACATTGATTATTGGAACCATGTCCTGTGGTCTGATGAGACCAAGATAAACTTATTTGGTTCAGATGGTGTC
Source organism: Phyllobates terribilis (assembly GCF_046119375.1). NCBI lineage: Eukaryota > Metazoa > Chordata > Amphibia > Anura > Dendrobatidae > Phyllobates > Phyllobates terribilis. Next base: position 420,267,475 of record NW_027362763.1, on the reverse strand, counting down.
AAGCGTGTGTGGCAGAAACCAGGTGAGGAGTACAAAGACAAGTGTGTCTTGCCTACAGTCAAGCATGGTCATGGGAGTGTCATGGTTTGGGGCTGCATGAGAGCTGTTGGCTGTGAGGAGCTACAGTTCATTGAGGGAACCATGAATGCCAACATGTACTGTGACATACAGAAGCAGGGCATGATCCTCACCCTTCGGAAACTGGGCCACAGGGCAGTATTCCAACATACCACCAATCACAAACACAGCTCTCAGACGACTATTGCCTTGCTTAAGAAACTGTGGGTAAAGGTGCTGGACTGGCCAAGCATATCTCCAGACCTAAACCCTATTGAGCATCTGTGGGGCATCCTCAAACGGAAGGTGGAGGAGCACAAGGTCTCTAACATCCACCAGCTCCGTGATTTCATCATGGAGGAGTGGAATAGGATTCCAGTGGCAACCTGTGAAGCTCTAGTGAACTCCATAGCCAAGAGAGTTAAGGCAGTGATTGAAAATAATGGGGGCCGCACAAAACATTGACACAATTTGGCCATTTTCACTCATGAATGTACTCCCTTTTGTTGCCAGTAATTTAGACATTAATGGCTGTGTGTTAAGTCAATTAGAGGGCACACCAAATGTACACTATCAGTATTTGGTCAGAAATCGGTCAGTATTTTTTCTCAGGAGTGGAAGCCAAAACCAGGAGTGGATGATAAATGCAGAATTGGTGACTTGTTTCTATTATACCTTTTCTGTGATTATTCCTCACCTGGTTTTGGCTCCCACTCCTAAGAAAAAATACTGACCAATACCACTTGAAGCTCATCAAGAGAATGCCAAGAGTGTACAAAGCAGTCATCAAAGCAAAAGGCGGCTACTTTGAAGAACCTAGAATATAAGACATATTTTCAGTTGTTTCACACTTTTTTGTTAAGTATATAATTCCACATGTGTTAATTCATAGTTTTGATGCCTTCAGTGTGAATGTACAATTTTCAGAGTCATGAAAATACAGAAAATCTTTAAATGAGAAGGTGTGTCCAAACTTTTGGTCTGTATTGTATACATAGTGTGTGTGTGTATATATATATATATATATATATATATATATATATATATATATATATATATATATATATATATATATATATATATATATATATATATATATATATATACACACACACACACACACACACACATATATACAAGGACATGCACACATACCGTATTTTTTAGACTATAAGATGCACTTTTTTCCTCCAAAATTTTGAAGGAAAGTGGGGGTGCGTCTTATAGTCTGAATGTATACGGACTATGTATGGTGGCTGTGGGTGGTGGGGGAGCGGCAGTAGCGGAGAAGAAGGCACAGGAGGCAGGCTGCAGCCTACACTGGGCCCACTACTAAAGTAAATGAATATTCACTGCTCCCCACGCCCATGGCAGTGGGGAGCAGTGAATATTTATTTTCCATAATAGCGCTCACACTCTACCGCAGCGGCGTTGGGAGCAGTGTCTTTTCCAGCACAGCATCTCACGGTGACGCCATGAGTGGCTCACACTGTGAGATCAGTGCTGGGAGCAGAGCAGGACACCGCACTGGAACACAGGGAAGAAAAGTGAGTAGAAGTGTTTATTTTTTTTGTGTGCAGCATGGGATGGGGGGTACCAAGCATATCGGGAAGAGGAATAAGGGGTGCCATATATTCCAGGAAGAGGGATGAGGGGGACCATGCATACCAGAACGAGAGATGAGGGGGGCCATGCATACCAGAACGAGAGATGAGGGGGGCCATGCATACTTGGATGATTATTTTTTTTGTTTGCAGCATGAGATGAGGGTACCAAGCATATCAGGAAAAGGGATAAGGGGTGCCATACATTCCAGGAAGAGGGATGAGGGGGGCCATGCATACCAGGATGCGGAGTGCTATGCATACCAGGATGAGGGGTGCTATGCATACCAAAAAGAGGGATGAGGGGTGCCATGCATACCAAGATGAGGGATGCCATGCAACCAAGATGAGGGATGTGGGGTGCCATGCATACCAGGATGCAGAGTGCCATGCATACCAGGATGAGGGGTGCCATGCATACCAGGATGGGGATCAAGGGGTGCCATGCATACCAGGATGGGGATGAGGGCTGCCATGCATACCAGGATGGGGGATTGAGGTGCCATGCACAACAGGATGGTGGATTGGGGTGCCATGCATATCAGGATGGAGATGAGGGGTGCCATGCATACCAGGATGGGGATGGGGGCCACGTATAACAGGAAAGAGAAGCCACAATTTTGGAGGAAAGTGGGGGGTGCGTCTTATAGTCTGAATGTATACGGACTATATATGGTGGCTGTGGGTGGTGGGGGAGCGACAGTAGCGGAGAAGAAGGCACAGGAGACAGGAGCCACCAGCTGCAGCCTACACTGTGCCCACTACTAAAGTAAATGAATATTTACTGCTCCCCACGCCCATGGCCGTGGGGAGCAGTGAATATTCATTTTCCTTAATAGCGCTCACACTCTACCGCAGCGCGGCTCCTGCAGCGGCCGGCAGTCAGTGTGCCCGCTATTAAAGTCCAAGAATATTCACTTCAACCCACTCTCATGCACTGCGGTACAGGAGAATGAATGGTCACTGCTCCCCACGCGCACAGTCCTGGCGTTGGGAGCAGTGTCTTTTCCAGCACAGCATCTCACGGTGACGTCATGAGTGGCTCACACTGTGAGATCAGTGCTGGTAGCAGAGCAGGACACCGCACTGGAACACAGGGAAGAAAGGTGAGTAGAAGTGTTTATTTTTTTTGTGTGCAGCATGGGATGGGGGGTACCAAGCATATCGGGAAGAAGAATAAGGGGTGCCATATATTCCAGGAAGAGGGATGAGGGGGAGCATGCATACCAGAACGAGAGATGAGGGGGGCCATGCATACCAGAACGAGAGATGAAGGGTGCCATGCATACTTGGATGAGGGGTGCCATGCATACCAGGATGAGGGGTGCAATGCATACCAGGATGAGGGGTGCCATGCATACCAGGATGAGGGGTGCCATGCATACCAGGATGAGGGGTGCCATGCATACCAGGATGAGGGGTACCATGCATACCATAAAGAGGGATGAGGAGTGCCATGCATACCAAGATGAGGGATGATATGCATAACAGGATGAGGGATGCCATGCATACCAGGATGAGGGGTGCCATGCATAACAGGATGAGGGATTCCATGCATACCAGGATGAGGGGTGCCATGCATACCAGGATGAGGGGTGCCATGCATACCAGGATGAGGGGTGCCTTGCATACCAGGATGAGGGGTGCCTTGCATACCAGGATGAGGGGTGCCTTGCATACCAGGATGAGGGGTGACTTGCATACCAGGATGAGGGGTGACTTGCATACCAGGATGAGGGGTGACTTGCATACCAGGATGAGGGGTGACTTGCATACCAGGATGAGGGGTGACTTGCATACCAGGATGAGGGGTGACTTGCATACCAGGATGAGGGGTGACTTGCATACCAGGATGAGGGGTGACTTGCATACCAGGATGGGGATGAGGGATGCCATGCATACCAGGATGGGGGATTGGGGTGCCATGCATAACAGGATGGTGGATTGGGGTGCCATGCATATCAGGATGGGGAGGAGGGGTGCCATGCATACCAGGATGGGGATGGGGGCCACGTATAACAGGAAAGATGAGGGATGTGGGGTGTCATGCATACCAGGATGCGGGGTGCCATGCATACCAGGATGAGGGGTGCCTTGCATACCAGGATGAGGGGTGCCTTGCATACCAGGATGAGGGGTGACTTGCATACAAGGATGAGGGGTGACTTGCATACCAGGATGGGGATGAGGGATGCCATGCATACCAGGATGGGGGATTGGGGTGCCATGCATAACAAGATGGTGGATTGGGGTGCCATGCATATCAGGATGGGGAGGAGGGGTGCCATGCATACCAGGATGGGGATGGGGGCCACGTATAACAGGAAAGAGAAGCCATAATTACCAGGATGGAGGATATTAACAGATTTGGGGGACATTATCCCTATACCAGTGTCAGCAGCAGACCTGCTCCCCCATAACAGTGCCTCATGACCACATTTTTTGCTTAAATTTCTTTTCTATTTTCCTCCTCTAAAACCTAGGTGCATGTTATGGTCCGGTGCGTCTTCTAGTCTGAAAAATACGGTACATACACAGTCATGTCTGAAAGTGTTGGTACCATTGAAATTGAAAAATGAAGTATTTCTCCAAGAAAAATAATTGTAATTACACGTTTTGTTGCATACATGCTTAGTTCCTTTGTGTGTATTGGAACAAAACAAAAAAACTTATAAAAAAAGGCAAATAGGACATAATTTCACATGAAATCCAACAATGGGTTAGACAAAAACATTGGCACCTTTCCAAAATTGGCGGTAAACAACTTTGTTTCAAGCATATGATGCTCCTTCAAACTCACCTGTGGCAAATAACAGGTGTGGGCAATAGGAAAATCACACCTTAAACCAGATAAAAAGGGGAGAAGCTGACTCAACCTTTCCATTGTGTGTCTCTAAAGGAGGAGAAGAGAACTGTTTGAGGACTTGAGAATCGAAATTATCAACAATCTCAGGGTTACAAATCCATCTCCAGAGATCTTGATGTTTCTATGTCCATGGTGCAAAACATAATCAAGAAGTTTGCAATGCATGTCACTGTAGCTAATCTCCTTGGACGTGGACGGCAGAGGAAAAAATTGATGAAAGATTGCAACGCATGATAGTCCTGATGGTGGATAAGCAGCCCCAATCAAATTTCAAACATATTCAAGCTGTCCTGCAGGCTCAGGGTGCATCACTGTCAGCGCGAACTATCAATCTACATTTGAATGAAATGAAATGCTATGGCAGAAGACTCAGGAGAACCCCACTGCTGACACAGAAACATAAAAAAGCTAGACTACTGTTTGCCAAAATGTACGTGAGTAAGCCAAAATCCTTCTGGGAAAGCGTCTTGTGGACAGATGAGACTGAGATAGAGGTTTTTTTTGTAAAGCACATCATTCTACTGTTTACCGAAAACAGAATAAGAATGTGTGACAAGAGAGAGTAAAGGATGTCCTTTATTGGCACATACGGGATATGTCAGCTTTCAACGTGTAGCAGGAACCCCCTAAGGGGGTATGCAGGGGAGGGAGGAGTAAAGGACTTTGGCCATTTCGCAACCTTCCGCTGCTTCAACGGGTCCAGGGTAAGTTGACCATGTGATCACTTCCTTTTAAAGTGTTCCATACACATATGTGAATAATTAAACCATAAAATCACAATTTAAAAACAACTCCAACAATTGCAGATTAGCATCGCAATTCATAATAACAGTTTAGTAACAATTTACAAAAATATTGATAAGTCTAACTTCTCATTGAGTTCCAACGGACCCTGGGCATCAGAATTTAATATCCATCTGGCTTCATGTTGTAATAGCAACTTGCCTTGATCACCCTCTCCTGCCGGTAATCTTACCTTTTCCAATCCGGCAAATCTTAACATACTTGGATCAGCATTGTGGCATTCTTTTACATGCTGAATTAACCTTGACGTAGAGAGCCTGTACACCCGGATCCCATAGGATGCGGGTGTGCAGATGATCTGCAGAATTTTGGGAGAGGCAGGGAAAGAAGAAAAATACAGTGCCTTGTGAAAGTATTTGGCCCCCTTGAACTTTTCTAACCTTTTTCCACATTTCTGGCTTCAAACATAAAGATATAAAATTCTAATTTTTTGGGGAAGAATCAACAAGTGGGACACAATCGTGAACTGGAACGAAATTTATTGGATATTTTAAATTTTAAAAAAAACCTAAAAACTGAAAAGTGGGGCGTGCAATATTATTCGTCCCCTTTACTTTCAGTGCTTCAAACTCACTCCAGAAGTTCAGTGAGGATCTCTGAATGATCCAATGTTGTCCTAAATGACTGGTAATGATAAATAGAATCCACCTGTGTGTAATCAAGTCTCCGTATAAATGCACCTGCTCTGTGATAGTCTCAGGGTTCTGTTTCAAGTGCAGAGAGCATCATGAAGACCAAGGAACACACCAGGCAGGTCCAAGACACTGTTGTGGCGAAGTTTAAAGCTGGATTTGGATACAAAAAGATTTCCCAAGTTTTAAACATCTCAAGGAGCACTGTGCAAGCGATCATATTGAAATGGAAGCAGTATCAGAACAGAGCAAATCTACCAAGACCCGGCCATCCCTCTAAACTTTCATCTCGAACAAGGAGAAGACTGATCAGAGATGCAGCCAAAAGGCCCATGATCACTCTGGATGAACTGCAAAGATCTACAGCTGAGGTGGGAGAGTCTGTCCATAGGACAACAATCAGTTATACACTGCACAAATCTGGCCTTTATGGAAGAGTGGCAAGAAGAAAGCCATTTCTCAAAGATATCCATAAAAAGTCTCGTTTGAAGTTTGCCACAAGCCACCTGGGAGACACACCAAACATGTGGAATAAGGTGCTCTGGTCAGATGAAACCAAAATTGAACTTTTTGGCCACAATGCAAAACGATATGTCTGGCGTAAAAGCAACACAGCTCATCACCCTCAAAACACCATCCCCACTGTCAAACATGGTGGTGGCAGCATCATGGTTTGGGCCTGCTTTTCTTCAGCAGGGACAGGGAAGATGGTTAAAATTGATGGGAAGATGGACGGAGCCAAATACAGAACCATTCTGGAAGAAAACCTGTTGGAGTCTGCTAAAGACCTGAGCCTGGGACGGAGATTTATCTTCCAACAAGACAATGATCCCAAACATAAAGCAAAATCTACAATGGAATGGTTCAAAAATAAACGTATCCAGGTGTTAGAATCCCCAAGTCAAAGTCCAGACCTGAATCCAATCGAGAATCTGTGGAAAGAGCTGAAAACTGCTGTTCACAAACGCTCTCCATCCAACCTTACTGAGCTTGAGCTGTTTTGCAAGGAAGAATGGGCAAGAATTTCAGCCTCTCGATGTGCAAAACTGATAGAGACATACCCCAAGTGACTTGCAGCTGTAATCACAGCAATAGGTGGCGATACAAAGTATTAACTGAAGGGGGCCGAATAATATTGCACGCCCCACTTTTCAGTTTTTAATTTTTTAAAAAAGTTTAAAATGTCCAATAAATTTCGTTCCACTTCACGATTGTGTTCCACTTGTTGTTGATTCTTCCCCCAAAAAATTTAATTTTATATCTTTATGTTTGAAGCCAGAAATGTGGCAAAAGGTAGAAAAGTTCAAGGGGGCCAAATACTTTCACAAGGCACTGTATATAGATTTGGTGAGTGCTGCCTTTACTCTCTCCTCACACATTTTGCATTAACTTGGCTTTATGCACCGCCGTAAAAATCACTGAGCATATGTACTGAGACAAGCACAGGTGACTAATAAGATTATATGGTGTAGTACCGTCATGCTTCTTTTTTGCTGGACCGAAAACGGAATGAGGCCTACAAAGAAAAGAACATAGTACCTACAGTCAAATATGGTGGAGGTTCAACAATCTTTTGGGGTTGTATTACTGCCTCTGGCACTGGGTGCCTTGACTGTGTGCAAGGCAACATGAAATCTGAAGATTAGCAAAGGATTTTGGGTCGCAATATAGTGCCCAATGTCAGAAAACTGGGTTTGCATCCTAGGTCATGGGTCTTCCAACAGTACAATGACCCCAAGCATACTTCAAGAAGCACCAAGTAATGGATGGAAACAAAGTGCTGGAGAGTTCTGAAATAACCAGCAATGAGTCCGGATTTAAATCCCATTGAATACCTGTGGAGAGATCTTAAAATTGCTGTTGGGAGAAGGCACCCTTCAAATATGAGAGACCTGGAGCAGTTTGCAAAAGAAGAGTGGTCCAAAATTCCAGTTGAGAGGTGTAAGAGCTTGTTAATGGTTATAGGAAGAGATTGATTGCAGTTATTTATTCCAAAGGGTGTGCAACCAAATATTAAGTTGAGGGTGGCAACAATTTTGTCTGGACCATTTTTAGAGTTTTGTGTGAAATTATGTCCAGTTCGCCTTTTTCCTCTGTTTCTTGTGTTGTTCGAATACACACAAAAGAAATAAACGTGTAATTGCAATAATTCTCGGAGAGAAATACTTCATTTTCTGGTACAATCTCAAGGGTGCCAACACTTTCGGCCATGACCGTATATATATATATATATATATATATATATATATATAAAGTACTGACAAACAGGGCAATAAAGATTCATGTATATTGGGGTCATGTGTTTAATGGCATGAATGATAAAGTTTGGTATGTTTTATTGGACTGAAGTAAAGTGTTTTGATGTTTCTCAATATATAATAGCATGCCATCCTAGCAAACGCAGCAAATATATTTCAACATTACATCGTCACCACATTAGATTTTTATTCATTATGGAACACTGTGCATAGCTCCTGAAATTTCTGCACATAATTTTAATCACCTTAAAATTATTTTTTTCAAAAAACAGTAGAGCTTGCTAGAAATTAATCAAAGTAAACCACAAAATGAATCCATAATCTTCCTTAATGCTAGTATTCCAAAAAAATGTAAATTAATACAATGTTCCAAGCTAAAAGTACATAGCTAAGGAGGTTTTATTAAATTAGTAGATTGTTAAGGGACTTTTCCCTCCGTCTTTTATGACAAGCATTAATTAACAATGGCCGCCTGTTTTTTTCCCATTCAACTTTTTCCATTGTTGTGTAAAAATATAAGCCATAAAAAGATTTTTCCTACCTTCATTTGTTAGCATGAGGTAAACATGATGACCCACTGGAACCTGAAGATGACAGTAACGAGGTAGTTCAATGCAAAATAATTTGGTATTGTGATTGATGTCTGTTTTTGAAGCTAGTCTGCATTTTCTGTAATAAATTCCTATGGGAAAAAATTATAGAAAGCACATAAGTAAAAAGGAGACAGATATTTCATATAAGCAATCCAAGTTATGATTTTCCTAAATGGTCGGTGCAAATGAGTCAGTATAATGTTCAAATCATCAATCGTTAGAGCATAAATCACATTTTATTGGAGAAACCTCCCAATAATAACAGTATTATTTTCAAAATTAAATACAAAACAACTCAAAATGCTCTGTTCCAAATTATTATGCACAAGAGCTTCCAAATATTATATGTAGCGCCAGCCCCTCTCCTCCAGCAGAGACGCCGACCCCCTTACCGCTGCGGCCCCCAGCTGGAGTGTCTCGCTTCTCCGTCCTCCCTCCACGCTGACACTGCCCGGGGTACGCGCACAGTGCGCAGATCCCCGGGCACTGTGCTTAGGGCACGTGTGCTCCCCGCCTCTTAAAGGGGCTGCACGCCATCCTAAAGTGTCCCCAGCCAATGGCCAGAGGATATTAACTACTTAAAGCACCTCCTCCAACATGGAGGTGCCTGTGCAACATCGTAAGTTGTGTGTTAACACTCTTGCTAGTTCTCAAGTCCCATTGCATGTATCTCCATTTACTTGCCTGTCTATCAGCCGTGCCCGCCTGCCTGTCTACCAGTCATGCCCGCCTGCCTACCAGTCGTGCTTGCCCGCCTTCGCCTGCCTCCTGTCCCTTGGGAGTCAGCTGCCATTCACCTGAGGTCAGTCACGGAGTAGCACCTGGCCCACCTTCCTCATCCCTCCTCAAATCAGTGAGTTGTCTAGTCCCCATACATCCAAGGTTGGATTTGGTGAGGTCCTAGTTATGCCTCTCTGGGCTCTCCTCGCTCAATGGCACAGTGGTTCCACCACCCGTCCCGTTACACTATACAGGTTGTAAAGAACTGAAAATAGTAAGTTGTTGAATTTACAGCATTAAGAGGGCACATTTACTGAAATCAAACATTTTTTCAATCAAAATCATCTTAACAGGCCAAGTTTTTGGATAGTTCTGCTTGAAATTCTTTGCAGGATGTCAGGATAGTCTCCCAGAGCTGCTGTTTTGTTATGTACTGCTTTCCACCCTCATAGATCCTTTGCTTGAGGATACTCCAAAGGTTTTTAATAGGGTTGAGGTCAGGGGAGGATGGTAGCCACACCATGAGTTTCTCTCATGGTGCTTTTGCTAAAGATGGCACAGTTCTTATTTTTGTACCATGGAAGAAAGTGGTCAATCAGAAGCTCTATATACTTTTTCGAGGTCACATTCATACCTTCAGAGACCCTAGAGGGGCCTACTAGCTCTCCCCCCATGATTCCGGCCCCAAAACATGACTCCACCACTTTCTAGATGACGTCACAGACTTGTAGGGACATGGTGGCCATCCACCAACTATTCCACTACTCCATTTGGAACATCCAGGATGGCATGGCACTCAACAGTAAACAAGACTGTTTTAACCGGTTCAGGACCGCCCACTGTACATAAACGTCGGCGCTGCCTGGGCTCTGTGCAGCGCCGACATTTAAAAACGGTGGGTGGTCCCGCAGCGCTCAGGACCCCCAGGGTCCTGCTAGCGCTGCGGTACCGGTTCAGAGCGATAGCTCTGACATGTGGCATCATGGGGACCTGATTGGATCAGGTCCCCATGATGTTAACCTGTTCCTATCTTCTAGATGCCGCGATCCATAGCGATCGCGGCATTTAAAAGATAGGGACAGCCGGTGGTCGGCGATCGGGACCCCCCACATACCTGTCAGCGGCGGGGATCCCGGTGCTGTGACCTCTGACATCATCGAGACCTGATTGGCTCAGGTCTCGATGATGTCAGCATCACACCAGCCAATCAGAGAGATCACCAGGGAAGTTTGTTTTAGCAACAAACTTTCCCGGGCGATCTGCCTGATAAATGCAGTTTCTCCTCCGATCTCAGTGAGAGAGCAGAGGAGAAACAGTGTGACAAGAGCTGTCAGCCTTGCCACTGTGAAAGTAAAAAAAAGAAAAAAAGAAAGTAAGAGTTAGGGTTAGTGAGTCTGTCAGATCAGTCAGTCCTGTCAGATCAGTCCAGTCAGATCTGTCAGTCAGTCAGTCCTGTCAGATCAGTCCAGTCAGATCTGTCAGTCCTGTCAGATCATAGAATCATAGAATCATAGAATGGTAGAGTTGGAAGGGACCTCCTGGGTCATCTGGTCCAACCCCCTGCTCAAAGCAGGATTCACTAGATCATCTCAGACAGATGTCTGTCCAGCCTCTGTTTGAAGACGTCCATTGAAGGGGAACTCACCACCTCTCGTGGCAGCCTGTTCCACTCATTAATCACCCTAACTGTCAAAAAGTTTTTTCTAATATCTAATCTGTGTCTCCTCCCATTTAGTTTCATCCCATTGCTTCTAGTCTTTCCTTGTGCAAATGAGAATAAAGATGATCCTTCTACAATGTGACAGCCCTTGACATATTTGTAGACAGCTATTAAGTCTCCTCTCAGTCTTCTTTTTTGCAAGCTAAACATTCCCAAATCCTGCAACCGTTCCTCATAGGACATGGTTTGCAGACCAGTCACCATTCTGGTCGCTCTTCTCTGAACTTGCTCCAGTTTGTCGATGTCGATGTCAGTCAGTCCTGTCAGATCTGTCAGTCAGTCCTGTCAGTCAGTCCTGTCAGATCTGTCAGTCAGTCAGTCCTGTCAGATCTGTCAGTCAGTCCTGTCAGATCTGTCAGTCAGTCCTGTCAGATCTGTCAGTCAGTCAGTCCTGTCAGATCTGTCAGTCAGTCAGTCCTGTCAGATCTGTCAGTCAGTCAGTCCTGTCAGATCTGTCAGTCAGTCAGTCCTGTCAGATCTGTCAGTCAGTCAGTCCTGTCAGATCTGTCAGTAAGTCAGTCCTGTCAGATCTGTCAGTAAGTCAGTCCTGTCAGATCTGTCAGTAAGTCAGTCCTGTCAGATCTGTCAGTAAGTCAGTCCTGTCAGATCTGTCAGTAAGTCAGTCCTGTCAGATCTGTCAGTCAGTCAGTCCTGTCAGATCTGTCAGTCAGTCAGATCTGTCAGTCAGTCAGTCCTGTCAGATCTGTCAGTCAGTCAGATCTGTCAGTCAGTCAGTCCTGTCAGATCTGTCAGTAAGTCAGTCCTGTCACATCAGTCAGTCAGTCCTGTCAGATCAGTCCGGTCAGTCCAGTCTGGTCCCATCCTTTCAGTCCGGTCCGTTCAGTCCAGTCAAAAAATATAAAAATAAAATGGCCCGTCAGACTTATACCGCAGAGGAGGTGTATGCCCTGCTGTGTTCTGACACTGATGACAGCGCAATCTCAGATGGAGATATGGATTTTGAGGGCTTTAGTAGCGGCGACACTGAGAGCCCAGAAATGAGCAGTGATTCTGTTCCATCCTCAAGCCCAAGGACCAGTACAGCAATAGGGGCAAATAGCGCTACTGGAGAAACGTCTCCAAATCAGGGAACACTGCCCAGTACAAGTGCTGTCCCTGCTACTAGTGAATTGGCGCACGCCAGTGTACAAGGGGCGTTGCCACATGATCTAGCATTTCCCAGATGGGAGGCTTCAGATTTGGCTGCTCCATTCAGCCCTGATTTCAATGCCATTCCTGGTATAAATGTGGAGGTGGAAGATTTTGGACCAATTCATTTTTTTAATTTGTTTTTTACAGACAGCTTGCTAGAGCATATTGTCGTGCAAACAAATTTATACGCGTCCCAATTCATAAGCCAGAATCCCCGATCTTACTATGCTAGGGCAAATTTATGGACACCAACTAATGTCCCGGAAATAAAAAAATTTTTAGGACTTACATTTGCCATGGGGCTTGTTAAAAAACCGAGCATTCGATCCTACTGGTCCAACCACCCTGTTCAAGCCACCCCTATGTTTTCAGTCATTCTGCCTAGGAACCGTTATGAAATGCTCATGCGGTTTTGGCATTTTAACGACAATAGTCAATGCCTGCCCAGAAATGCCCCAGAACATGACAGGTTATATAAAAATAGACCCATCATTGAAAATTTGTCAGAAAAATTCTTAAGCCTCTACACCCCAACACAAAATATTTCTATAGACGAGTCCCTTGTAAAATTCAAAGGAAGACTTCACCTCAAGCAATTTATCCCATCTAAAAGGGCAAGGTTTGGAATAAAGCTGTAACATACCTGGCGGCGTCCTTGCATAGTGGTCCATCTCCCACTGTGCAGGAGCGCGCACTTGATCTCCTGTCCAGAATGTCTCTCTGGCTTCCCTCCATGCTGTCTGTTTGTGTCTGTCTCTGCTGCCTAAGGGCGGCGCCCGATCACTTCCTGCTTTTTGTACCTGCTGTGGGTCACACCCCTTGTGCGTCCTCAGCCTATTGCTGTCTGACACTTGGTATATAGCTCAGCAGCTCCCTTCTATCCCTGCCTGAGCATAGTGTTTCCTTCAGTGTGTGCTTGCACTCTGAAGGTGCCAGGTCCCGTCTCTTGTCTCCTGCTTTTTGTATCAGTTCCCGTGTCTGAACTGAGTCCTGTATGTCTCCTGCTTTGCGGTATCAGCTCCCGTGTCTGAACTGAGTCCTTTCTGTGTTCTCTTGTCTGTCCTGTCTGAACACGCTCCTAGCCTGTTCCTCCTGCCTTCTAGGGGCCGATTACCTAGACCCGTTCCTGTATCTTGTCTGACCTGTCTGTACTCGCTCCTAGCCTGTTCCTCTCGCCTTCTAGTGGCCGATTTCCTAGACCCGCTCCTGTGTCTGGTCTGTCCTGTCTGAACACGCTCCTTGCCTGTTCGTCCCGCCTCTCTGGGGGCCGTATTCCCAGACCCGCTCCTGTATCCCTCAGCAGTGTCGGTCTCCTCCGTACACTCAGTTCCAGTCTGAACTCTCTCCTGTCCTTTACCTGTTTTGCCTCTATGTCCGTTCCCTTCCTTTTTCTGCAGAGTCTGAACTCGTACCTAACTCCTGCTTGTTGTCTCTGCAAGTACTGTGTGAGTATCTGGCTCTGTCTTTCCCTTCCTGTCTGTTCCGTGTGAACAGAGCCCTGTCCTCCCTGCTCAGCCTAGTCTGCACTCTAGCTGTGCTTGCCTGTAACCCTCTGCCTGTATTGTTCCTGAGTCCCGGTGTGTACTGGGTCCTATCCCGCCTGTGTTCCTACCTGCTAGTGCCTCCCTGTCTGCACTCTAGCTGTGCTTGCCTTTATCCCCCTGCCTGCATACCCGCCTGCCTGCATACCAGTCGTGCCTGCCTATACCCACCAGTCTGTGTGCCAGCCTACCAGCCTGTTCCTGTATTCCCCTGTGTGGGTCAACAGCCGTGTCCGGGGTCTGTCCTGGAGTAGCACCTGGTCCCTCTGCTCGGTTCCTCCTTGGTGCACTGGCGTCGTATGCCGTCGTGCGACCCTGGTCGGATCGGGTGAATACTTAGTCACACCCCTCCAGGCATTCACTCTCCGGCACGGTCCAGTGGAATCACTACCAATCACACGCACACGCCGCTTAGCCCGGGCGTGTGCATAACAGCATGCTCAGGCCATGGTTCCCGTTGAGCCCCACGGCCTTCGCTCTTTGAGAAGTTTTTCCAGCGAATACATGCATTAAAATAAATAAATAAATTTTTTTCCCCCCTTTAGCTGAGTTCCAGGCGAATTACGCACCGTCCAGATGGATCTATCAGCTCTCGTTCCTGCGGATCCGCCACGTTACTATGGGGATCCAAGACAGTGTCGTGCATTTGTGGAGCAATGCATGCTACACTTTAAGGCCTACCCTCTCTATTTTCCTTCCGATTGGGCTAAAGTGGCCTTTATGATGTCTTACCTGGCGGGTGATGCCTTGGAATGGATCAACCCCCTATATGAAACACAGGATCCGATCCTCCTGGACCTAATGGCCTTCCTGGTGGCCTTTCTAATGGTCTTCGATGATCCTAACCCGGAGGCTCCTGCTGAAGCTTCACCTCCCAATATCCCGGAGCAGCCCCGATGGGTAATGTGTGTGGGTAGCGCAATAGTCCTCCAGCCCAATGAGACTACTGCCCACCCAGAATCCTCACAGGGTGACTACGCTTTCCGGAATACTTCTCTCAACCTCAAGAGGCAGTCCAGACGTGCTAGACTTAGAGGCAAGCCGTCACGCCAGGGTCTGTCCTCCCTGAGACCTCCTGACCCCAACCTTGAAGTCCCTACTGAAGCTTCATCTCCCTGTATCCCGGAGAAACCCCAATGGGTAATGTGCGTGGGTAGTGCACCAGTTCTCCTGCCCGAAGAGACTTCTGCCCATCCAGACTCCACACAGGAGAACTTCCTGCACCCGGCATCAGATGCTTCTCTCTCTTTAACCGGTGTGCATGTCCAAGGATGCTCCAAAGCTGTGGTTACCTCTGAGTCTGTGCACCTCTACTACCTGGCGGAGGATCCCCTGTTGCCTCCTGAATCCTCCGGGATACCACTCGATGACAAATGGAGAGAGACTTCTCTACACCCGGTACTCAATACCTTGTCCGCTTCGTCCTGTGAGCCTGACAATGGGTACCCCAAAGTGGTAGTTACCTCCGAGTCTCTACACCTCTCCGACCAGGCGGAGGATCTCCAATTGTCTCCTGAACCCTTCGGGGTGCTACCTGGTAGCGAAAGGACAGAGACTCTCCTATACTCTGTACCTGATACCTCGCTCGCTTCGTCCAGTGGGCCCAACCTAGTGTACTCCGAAGCAGAGGTTACTCCTGAGTCTCTACACCCCTCCGACCAGGCGGAGGACCTCCAGTTGTGTTCAGAACCCTTCGGGGTGCCACCTGGTGGTGAATGGACAGAGACTTTCCTATACTCTGTACCTGATACCTCGCTCGCTTCGTCCAGTGAGTCCAACCTAGTGTACTCCGAAGCAGAGGTTACTCCTGAGTCTCTACACCCCTCCGACCAGGCGGAGGACCTCCAGTTGTGTTCAGAATCCTTCGGGGTGCCACCTGGTGGTGAATGGACAGAGACTTTCCTATATCCTGGATCTGATACCTCGCCTGCTTCCTCCAGTGAGTCCGACCTAGTGTACTCTGAAGCAGTTGTTTTCTCTGAGCCTCTGCACTCTTCTGACCCGGCGGAGGACCTCCAGTTGTTTCCTGAATCCTCCGGGATACCACCAGATAACAAAGAGACAGTGACTTTTCCTCATTATGTACCTGATAACCCGTCTATTTTTTCCTGTGAGCTTGACAAGATGTACCTCGAAGCAGAGATTACCCTCAAGTCTCTGTCCCCCTCCAACCCAGTGAACGACTGGTCCTCGAATTCCCTGCGGAAGATTCTGGCAGGCCTGAAGAAGAGGGGGCGTAAGGGGGGAGGTACTGTAACATACCTGGCGGCGTCCTTGCATAGTGGTCCATCTCCCACTGTGCAGGAGCGCGCACTTGATCTCCTGTCCAGAATGTCTCTCTGGCTTCCCTCCATGCTGTCTGTTTGTGTCTGTCTCTGCTGCCTAAGGGCGGCGCCCGATCACTTCCTGCTTTTTGTACCTGCTGTGGGTCACACCCCTTGTGCGTCCTCAGCCTATTGCTGTCTGACACTTGGTATATAGCTCAGCAGCTCCCTTCTATCCCTGCCTGAGCATAGTGTTTCCTTCAGTGTGTGCTTGCACTCTGAAGGAAACACTATGCTCAGGCAGGGATAGAAGGGAGCTCTTGTCTCTTGTCCCGTCTCTTGTCTCCTGCTTTTTGTATCAGTTCCCGTGTCTGAACTGAGTCCTGTATGTCTCCTGCTTTGCGGTATCAGCTCCCGTGTCTGAACTGAGTCCTTTCTGTGTTCTCTTGTCTGTCCTGTCTGAACACGCTCCTAGCCTGTTCCTCCTGCCTTCTAGGGGCCGATTACCTAGACCCGTTCCTGTATCTTGTCTGACCTGTCTGTACTCGCTCCTAGCCTGTTCCTCTCGCCTTCTAGTGGCCGATTTCCTAGACCCGCTCCTGTGTCTGGTCTGTCCTGTCTGAACACGCTCCTTGCCTGTTCGTCCCGCCTCTCTGAGGGCCGTATTCCCAGACCCGCTCCTGTATCCCTCAGCAGTGTCGGTCTCCTCCGTACACTCAGTTCCAGTCTGAACTCTCTCCTGTCCTTTACCTGTTTTGCCTCTATGTCCGTTCCCTTCCTTTTTCTGCAGAGTCTGAACTCGTACCTAACTCCTGCTTGTTGTCTCTGCAAGTACTGTGTGAGTATCTGGCTCTGTCTTTCCCTTCCTGTCTGTTCCGTGTGAACAGAGCCCTGTCCTCCCTGCTCAGCCTTGTCTGCACTCTAGCTGTGCTTGCCTGTAACCCTCTGCCTGTATTGTTCCTGAGTCCCGGTGTGTACTGGGTCCTATCCCGCCTGTGTTCCTACCTGCTAGTGCCTCCCTGTCTGCACTCTAGCTGTGCTTGCCTTTACCCCCCTGCCTGCATACCCGCCTGCCTGCATACCAGTCGTGCCTGCCTATACCCACCAGTCTGTGTGCCAGCCTACCAGCCTGTTCCTGTATTCCCCTGTGTGGGTCAACAGCCGTGTCCGGGGTCTGTCCTGGAGTAGCACCTGGTCCCTCTGCTCGGTTCCTCCTTGGTGCACTGGCGTCGTATGCCGTCGTGCGACCCTGGTCGGATCGGGTGAATACTTAGTCACGCCCCTCCAGGCATTCACTCTCCGGCACGGTCCAGTGGAATCACTACCAATCACACGCACACGCCGCTTAGCCCGGGCGTGTGCATAACAAAAGCTCTATAAAATGTGCGAAAGTTCAACCGGATACACATCCGCTTTTCGCATATATGAGGGGAAAGATAGCCAACTAAACCCACCAGGATGCCCTACTTATCTGGGCACATCTGGAAAAATTGTTTGGGAGCTGATAAGTCCATTTTTTCAAAAAGGCTACAATCTATATGTGGACAATTATTACACCAGCATACCCCTATTTAAAAGTCTGGTTGAACACAACATCGGGGCTTGTGGGACCATCCGTAAAAACCGTCAGGGGTTTCCACAACCATTGGTCAACCAAAAGTTTCAAAAGGGGCAGTCAGGGGCTGTACGCAACGGAGAGCTGCTTGCCCTGAAATATAGGGATAAGAGGGATATTTTTGTCCTCAGCTCGATCCACACAGATGCCACAAGGGCCACTGTAGAACTAGGATCCACCACTCCGAAGCAAAAACCTGTGTCAGTCATTGACTACAACAAACACATGGGGGGTGTGGACCTTGCAGACCAGGTTCTACAGCCATACCAGGTATCAAGAAAGTCCTATACCTGGTATAAAAAGTTGGTTATTTATTTGTTTCAGGTGGCCACATACAATTCTTTTGTGTTGTACAAAAAAGCAGGAAATTCAGATCCTTTTCTTGATTATCAAGAAAAGGTAATTGAAAATCTTGTCTTTCAAAGTGTTAGCCCCGCTCATCCATTAGAATCTGAGGATGTGAAAAGACTCACTGAGCGACATTTTATTGCACTTATTCCAGCAACGGAAACAAGAAGGAACCCCCAGAAAAGATGTCGTGTATGTACTAAGAGAGGAATGAGGCGTGATACCCGCTACTATTGCCCACAATGCCCATCATTGCCAGCCTTATGCGTCACTGACTGCTTTAAAATCTTCCACACAGAACCACGTTTTTAAACTGTAAAAATGTATCCCAATTTGTCATTCAAACATTTGGTTCATTTAGTGAATGACACATTCGAGTAGAGCTCACTTAATTTCCAGGGGGGGTTCTCCAGAATCTAAACCTTCCATTGCGTGCTTGTTTCTGGAAATCATCCATTGAGTTAAAATGGTCACTAAACCCATAGATGAATTCCCAGAGGGGTTTCATTTCCAAAATGGGGTCACTTCAGGGGGGATTCTTTAGCTCTGGTACTCTGAAAAGTGCCAGAACAGCATAATCCCCCCTGAAGTGACCCCATTATAGAAATGACACCTCTGTGGGAATTCATCTATGGGTTTAGTGACCATTTACCTATCTACTTATTTTCCCACCACTAGATTAATTTATACAGAGGAGTAGATTGTAAAATTCGGTCACTTGTTGTGGGTTTCCTCTGTTTAGGCACCTCAGGGGCTCTCCAAATGCAACATGGCGTCCGCTATCCATTCCAGTCAAATTTCCATTCCAAAAGTCAAATGGCGCTCCTTACCTTCCAAGCCATGCCGTGCGCCCAAACAGTGGCTTTGCACCACATATGGGGTATCAGCGTGCTCAGGAGAAATTGCACAACACATTTTGGGGTCCATTTTTTCTGGCTGCCCTTGTGAAAATTAAAAATTTGAGGCTAAAGTAGCAGTTTTGTGTTAAAAATGTGTTTTTTTATTTTCACACTTCAACATTATAAAATTCTGTGAAGCCCCTGGGGGTTCAAGGTGCTCACCACACATCTAGATAAGTTCCTTGAGGGGTCTAGTTTCCAAAATGGGGTCACTTGTTGGGGGTTTCCTCTGTTTAGACACCTCTGGGGCTCTCCAAATGCAACATGGCGTCCGCTATCCATTCCAGTCAAATTTCCATTCCAAAAGTCAAATGGCGCTCCTTACCTTCCAAGCCATGCCGTGCACCCAAACAGTGGCTTTGCACCACATATGGGGTATCAGCGTGCTCAGGAGAAATTACACAACACATTTTGGGGTCCATTTTTTCTGGTTGCCCTTGTGAAAATTAAAAATTTGAGGTTAAAGTAGCAGTTTTGTGAAAAAAGTTAAATGTTCATTGTTTTCTTCCACATTCCAAAAATTCCTGTGAAGCACCTGAAGGGTTAATAAACTTCTTGAATGTGGTTTTGAGCACCTTGAGGGGTGCAGTTTTTAGAATGGTATCACTTTTGGGTATTTTCTGTCATAAAGGCTCCTCAAAGTCACTTCAAATAAGATGTGGTCCCTAAAAAAAATGTTTTTGTAAATTTTGTTGTAAAAATGAGAAATCGCTGGTCAACTTTTAACCCTTATAGCTTCCTAACAAAAAAAAAATTTGGTTCCAAAATTGTGCTGATGTGAAGTAGACATGTGGGCAATGTTATTTATTAACTATTTTGTGTGATATATCTCTCTGATTAAAGGGCATGAAAATTCAAAGTTTGAAAATTGCAAAATTTTCAAAATTTTCGCCAAATTTCCGATTTTTTCACAATCAAACGCAAGTGATATCAAAGAAATTTTACCACTATCATGAAGTACAATATGTCACAAAAAAAACAATCTCAGAATCAGGGGGATCCGTTGAAGCGTTCCAGAGTAATTACCTCATAAAGTGACAGTGGTCAGAATTGAAAAAATTGGCCCGGTCACGAAGGCAAAAACAGGCTCTGGCGCGAAGTGGTTAAAATTAGTCTTCATGCATGTCTGTGCCTATTGCAACTGTTTCTACTTGTGAGCACTCTTTAGGAGTAGCCGAATAGTAGGTTTATACACAACTGCAACTATTTGACGTTTTTAGCAGCAGAGAGATCCTTTTTCTTTCCCATATTGCTAGAAACCTGTGGCCTGCTCAATAATGTGGAACGTCCTTCTTAAGTAGTTTTCCTTTAATTGGGCTCACCTGCCAAACTGATTACCACAGGTGTTTGAGATTGATTTCAGTGATCCAAAGAGCCCTAAGACACAATATCATCCATGACTTTATTTGAAAAACAAAATATTAAATCTTTGTGACACTTAAATCCAATTTGGATTATAAAATGGAATGTGGCATATACAGCTGCAATCAAAATTATAAAATTCCTAAACTTTCTGCTGCTTGCAATAAGTCAATCAATCAAGAACAATTTAAAGACCCCAATGTGGCTAATAAAACAGGAGGTTTCTCCAAATTCGACACAAAGTGCCACTTTTAGTTACTACCGCAGTCTCAGAATTATTCAGCCCCTTCATTACAAGTGCCTATAGTACTTAGTAGAGCATCTTTAGCTGATATGATCTGCTACAAGCATGATGCATAGCTGGACACTTGCTTCTGGCAGCATTTCCAGGGGAACTATAGCACCTTCTAATCTTTCCTCTAGCACTAGAAACCTGCAGTGTATGGAGGGCCAGATGGATTCAAACTATAATGCAATCCTAGGAGAAAATTACATGCCTGAAACTGAAGCTAGGAAGTCATTGACTTTCTAACAGAACAACAATCAGAAGCATACTTTGTTTGAAGTACACTAAGGCTTGATTTCAGAAGACGTCCTGGAGTATTCTGGAATGACTATCACTTGAATCTCATAGGAAATGTTTGAAAGGATTTGAAGAATGTTGATAAAGAACACAAACAAGCTGCGGATTGCTGCGCTGGGTCCAATCCGCAGTGAACACTGATCGTGTGCACATACCCTTACTCTACCAATCTAACTAGTCTTCATGCTGGGTTGACAAATGGTAGTGTGCTGCATGGTTAAATATTGCAAGGTAAAACCACTCACATTTTACTGTAAGTTCTATTTTGTTAAGCATTTGCAACGGTGCCCGAGGCGGTAGCCATGGGCGAGTACTACAGTTTCTACGCCCCGGCATACTACAGTAATAAAGGGGTCTAGCGTGTTTCTGTGTGATGCTGTTATTACCGTGGACACCTTCACACTCAGGCCTACCACTGTACAGACCCCTTAATTCCCAAGATGAGGAAGCCAGACAAGTTGGTAAAAACAAAGCTCTTTTTACTTGAAAAACAAGCTTTGGCACAGTGGGGAGCAGGCTGTACACTTAAAGAACTGTTCTGCATCATACAGAGGTACATTCATAACGGATTCTGGCGATGGCACTTTACTGGTTAACGTTTCAAATGAAGCGCATGGCAATAGGGGTAACTCAACTCGTAAGGAAGCTCTTGCTAGCTACTACCCTATTAAACGTACCACTGTTCTGTCCGAATCACCTTCTCTTCACGGCTGTTCCCCAGAATCCAGTACACTACTGCTGTATTACAGCTGTTTCAGTCACAGAGTAGCCCCACTTGCCTGCTTAATAGAACTGCCATCACTGTATGTTTCTCTTTTGCTGGTCTTGCTCACTTGTACTTGTCTGCTCTCTGAATGTCTCCAAAACACACTAACTGGAAAAACTGTCTCTTTCTCTGCACTCTAGCCTCTCCCATTGGGGGCTAATCCCAACTATTAACTGTCTCTAACCCCGCATTCTGTTGCTGGGCAGACTTAACCTTTCACACAGTTCTATGCAAACATTATAACACCTATCCGTATCATGCATTATATTCGTCAGTAACATATTACATTTCACATGGCAATGCACAAAATTATGCAGGCAAACATTAACTCTATATTAATATATTTCCAGCAAACCCATTTAAACATTACAAATCAGAATCCACATTACAATATTAGATCAATACAATTGGTGTCTTCAGGGGAACACGTTAGAGCCCGTCCAGCTCCTTACACATGCAGACATGCATTATTTCAGTTAATAATTCTTTTAACACGTTTCAGTTGTAGCAACATGCGAATTGTCTCTTCAAATGGAAGAGGACTTGAACTCTAGTGCCACCTATTGGAAGTAGCAATGCTAACAGTCAATATCAACCCTTTCACAAGCCTTGCCATATGACTTAGGATAAAAGTCAAACCAGAATGTCAATTTGCAGACACGGTGTTTCGTTGTGTTTCTCCTCGTCTGTGCAAAGTATGAGATCTGATTTGGCTATGTGAGAGGCTTAAGACTGGGATGTAAGGGGTAACTTTCTCCACAAGGAGAAACGTTACCCCTTAGATGCCAGTTGTAGAAACCATGCAGTCAAGAACCGTATTGTAAAACTGTGGCAATTTGCAATGAATCATGCAACAACTTGTGTAAATCCACTCTTTGGTAGAGATAAAGGACAACAGGTGTACAATGCTAGCACCACGCAATTTTATTGTAATTGGGATTTAACCCCTTAAAGCAAACGTATAGTGTTATTATGGTAAATGTTTAGTAGACAATTTTCAGAATTTTTGTACATGTTCCCAATGGCTTTTCTGGCCAAGGATCAAGTTATAGCATAAAAAAAAGAAAAATAGAACAAAAGATACTTAAACTATTGTAGATTTAATAAGCTCTAGTTCAGATGCAATTCCACTAACTGGATAATGTTAATTATCAAAATAAATTTCCCATGCAACAGAGCCAATGACCTATCAATCAACAAGGGGAAGGTGGCGCTACGCAGATAATACAATACAAAAGAACTGGAAGTGCATCGTCACACCCAGTGAACCTCTAAAGTCATGTGTACAGAACTTCAAAAAACATTCCCACCATGGCTGGCTGTATACATAGATTTCATACCTACCTCTTTGAGACTTTTTGATAAAAGAGTTATTTCCTTCCAATAATTGTCCAATTTTCTTCCAGACCTTGTGGTCTTCCTTCTGCAGAATCACTTCTATTTTTCCAGTACTATTTGATGAACAAACTAGATATGTAGGAAAATGTATTAATATACAGCATTGAAGATAATAAACCTGCAATGAATTGTTATATAATCACTCATTCACAAATATCATTTTTATAATATGGAATGGCTATTTTAGCAAAATAATGCACTTAGTAAAAAAGATGTGAAAAAAAAGTCTAAAATTCTGCTAATCAATATGTTTATTCATAAATAATTTCATTTTTTTTTAAATATTTTCAAAAAATGTTATACTGTATGATCACAATACCAAAGTATTCGCCAACCGATCGAAAAAAAATTACCTTATTTCTAAGTACAATGCGAGGGGGGTGTTGGAGGGGATGCTCCTGATTCAATAAGAAGCACCCACCTCTTAATAAATAAGTCAAGGTGATTCGTAGCGTGGTCCTCTAGGTGTGCCTCGCCACAAATCTTACGCCTCTGATCATGAATTTGACAAGAGGGTATCGCCACACCCCAGTTCCACCCAGTTTGTCAGTGCTAGGGTGAAAATGGCGTGAAAATGGTAGAAGTCACATTTTTTTGCCAAAAAATTTAGCATTTTCAAAGGTTTTTCTGTTAGAAATCTGGTGAAAAAGCTTTTATGAATCACCCCCATTATCTCATGCAGGCATATGACTGGAGGGTTAAACAGGAGGTTAGCTGGAGGATTCTAATGGAAGTGCTGATAAGTATTTTAACCCTTTCCTGACTAGGCCAAGTTTTTAAAATCTGACAGGTGTTATGTTATGTGGCAATAACACTGCATGGGTACATACACATGACTTTTCAAGCAAAAGACCCTTCAGGAAACGGACATTTTTTTTCCTGGAGCATCTTCTGAGTTGTTTTTTTGGTTATCTCCTGAGCATTTTGTTTTGATATAGGTTTTTAAGATGTTATTTTTACTGTTTTCATCACTCCATTGAAAAATGAAGAAAACGCTAGTGTTTTTAAGCAAAAACAATGGCAAAATGGTCCAAAAGACATCTGGACATCTTCCGAGCATTTTTTGAGCTTTCACACTGACTTGTATTGTAAAGAACATAGTGTCTTCTGAGCTGAAAACGATAGAAGAATGAACATGTTATTTTAAAATGATTGCCGTTTTTAGAAACCTGAAGTGGCTAAACAATGTTCAAAAGCCTGAACATATGAACATCAAGTTGGTTTTGCATAGAAATGCATACTGCATATTCATTCTTTGAGCATTCTCTGATCTCTACTCCGTTCTCGGAATCCGCCTGAAAAAGATGTCTTGTGTACATGCCTTAATACTTCTACCCAAGTGATTCTGAGACTGTTGTTTCGAGACACATTGTAGTTTATGTTAGTGGTAAATTTAGGGAGACATGATTTGCATTTATCTGAAAATATGATGAAAATGTCTCAATTTTCAAACTTTGAATTTGTATGCACTTCAGATAGTCATGCAGCAGAAAAGTTAATAAATAACTAATTTATTAACCATTGGTAGCTGAATGTGTTACAGCAGAAGTTGTGCTGAGCTTTATATTTCAACTAATACTATAGTTATACTCCACCATATCAGTCACTTAAGGAAAGACCGCCCTGCTAGAAACCAGGAAAAACTGCACTGCTCTTAACTGGTTAAAAAAGATCTTGAATACCTCTTTTATGGTAGTCTGATGAATGTTCTGCCACGCTAAATACACATGGGCACGCAAATCATCGCTGCTTGCAGCTCTGTAAGCAATGGCTGACCAATGATGTTCCAGTAAGCTTGATGGGAGATACTGCAGGCCACAGTAGAATGATTAGGTCATGCAGGCTGCTCGCAGTAGCATGAGCACCATACAGCCTGGCATTGTCATGTTGAAAATAGGCTCCTGGTATACTTCATGTTTACTCATGAAGTTCTCTCCATGGTGTTGTCTCCAGATCAATCTAGGGCTATCACTGCATGCAAGGAAAAATCGGGACTCAACACTGAGGAGGCTAGACCTCCATTCCAGCCTCCATTGCCGTATTGTTCAGTCCCATGATTGCCTTTGAAAATACTGGGGTGAGGTCAATAGCATGGGGGGGGGGGGTGAGGTCAATAGCATGGGGGGTTGAAGTCTCAGCACAATGTTGTGCAAACACCTTTTGACAGTTTGTGTAGACGCCGTTTGACGCTTTAGGCTTGGTATGTGACGTCAAATATCACTTGTAGTAGAGAATGGATCAGTATAAGCCATTCTTCAAATTGCATAAGAGCTCGAGGGCAAGGCCATGAAGGGAAAGTCACGCCAGTTCTACTCCTGGAAATATGGCTTGGGTAGTATAATGTAAGATAACTGGACTCCTCTAGTCTTCATCCCAGGTACACTAACAGCGCAGCAATAGTTTTATTTGATCATGGAACCAGTGGTACAGGAATTTCTCCAAAGTGTCTAGAAGCCATTTTTCAACAAAACGCCAAGCCACATGTTACTCACACTACTGTGAGCAGTCTCCCATCACGCACATCTAAGACTTTAATGATCGGCAACTACAAAGGGAGCTGCCACCAATGGATTTTGATGATTTGTGCGCCCAAGTGCATTCAACGTGGCAGATCATTCTGCAGACAACCATTAATAACCTCATTGGCAGCATGTCAAAGCATGCAAGTATGTTTATTGATGTACACGGTGCTCATTCTCAATTCTGAATAAACTGAGATGTTTTGAAAATGTTTTCCTCTGTAATTGCAAACAAAGGTTTCTGTAGCAAATATTAAGTTCTGTTTTTCTATTGTATCAAATACTTATTTCATGCAATAAAATGCAAATTAATTATGTAAAAATCATTCAATGTGATTTTCTGGATTTTTTTTAGATTCACTTTCACAGTTGAAGTGTGTTTACGTTAAAAATTACAGAGCTCTCAATTCTTTGTAGATGGGAAAACGAGCAAAATAGGCAGTGTATCAAATACTTATTTTCCCCTCTGTACATATACCATATTAACAGGCACGCAAGCAGCAGAACCTCAGCTGTCAAGGCATAACATCGACGCACCATGATCATGTCCCAGGACTGCTGATGGGCGGTTAGAACAGCGAACTGTGTCACAGACACAGATTGACAGTGGCATTTAACAAATTAACAGCTGCTGGTGGAGTTTGACTTCATGCATGGCTGTTCAGCCATCATCTGCTGACAAAGCAGAAGGCTCAGTGTTTGAACTTGCTGGGCTCTGTGCAGTGCCGCCGTAAATTTACGGTGACCAGTCATGCAGGGATAGGGTCCGGGATTCTGGAGCTAAACACAGATCCACCGATCTTATGATGATTGAACTGTCAGTTAGTGCCGGGGTAGTAGTTACAGCCACCGCTCTCTATACATTGAGCAGTGACTGAAACCGTGCCAGCACCATCCCAATAACTGGAAGCCAAGTTCTGCCAGGGAGGATAAAGTCAATTTCCTTCTGGCAGCAGGGCTCTAACTGCGGGCGTCGGACAGGTCCAGAACGCTATTAACCTGCTGATTAACTCTATATCTGTCGGTGAATAGTGTTTTTTGACAGGTGCCATATAATGCAAATCATATGAACCTAAATTTACCACTAACAAAGTACAGTGTGTCATGAAAAAAACAATCTTGGAATGACAGAGATATGGAAGCATTCAAAAGTTATTACCACATAAAGTGACACAGGTCAGATTTGAAAAATTTGGCTTTGTCATGGTCAAGAAGGTGAAAACTGGCTTAGGTGTGAAGGGGGTGAACAATTTTGTGCAAGTGTGGGCAAATGTATGTACTGACAATTTATATATGTGTAAGAAGGAAGACTTGCCTAGGGACAGGTGCGCAGCTCCGGCGCCAGAACTGCCAGGGTCCTGCCCAGTGTTGCCAGGGGACGGGATTAAGAGTGCACGGGGGACTTCCTGGACAGTGCTGGGGGACAGAGGAGAGGGACGGAAGAGAGGAAGTCAGGTGTCTGGGCTCGTGCGAAAGAGACAGTTGGTTGTGGAGAAACAGTCTGACCTTCCGACAACGAGAGAGAGACGTGCTGCCCTGTCCTCGGTGAAATAGAGACGTGCTGACCTGTCTGCGGTGACGGACGAATGGGTGACACAGCTTGCCGCAAAACAAGGGGCGAGCAGTCTGTACCGGGCCTACAGAAAATGATCATTCAGTTACCTGCATCACCACAGTTTTCCAGACATCTGAGTGACCTACGGGTGAGGACGCACCCGGAATTAGTGATCCTAACGCAGTTTGATGTACGCCGGATGAGCTTGCTATGGCTCTTAAAGGAGTCGTAACCGCTGTCATGTGGTCAAAAGGACTGGGGGCCCAGTGGGAGAGACCCGAGACCGCCCACTGCCGCCAGAAGACGGACACCCTCCGGAGTGAGTGTCTGAAGACAGACGCAGTTATCGCTAAAGGACAGATAAGTGCAAGCCTCCAGTAATCTACCTTCTCTTATTCAGCCTGAACTTTTGGGACTGCGCGGTATTGTTCATCCTTTCCGTGTTATAGTTAAACCACAATCGTTTATTGTCCGATTTTACTGTTTTATTGTTGTGTTACTTAAATTTACACTCCCTGCGTGGAGAAACCAAATCTTGAATTAAACCTCTGCCATACTCTCTGCGTGCTGTGTGCGGCATCCGAGCCTTTTAACATATGTGCGCATGTGTACAGTATATAGTAAGCATGCATACATTGATATTTTAAAAACCTTTCAAATGCTACCATAGTGGTGTAAGTTAAAAGAATATTCCCATCTCCAAGATCCTATCCTAATATTTAGTAGGTGCAATAATAATAATAATATTAACAAATACCTCCAATTAGAGATGTAGTATAGTTCTTATGACTCGCTATGTCGCTTACCCCATGTGCAGGTCATTACTGTAGCTTACAGTAGTGTTCAAAATAATAGCAGTCCAATATGACTAACCAGATTAATCACTGTTTTTGTTATAAATTATATTACCACATGCCAAACAATTTACCAGTTGGTGCAGTAGATTCTAAGAAAACTAACAGACTCAGCATTCATGATCTGAATGTTTTTGAGTCTGTGCATTTGAATAATTAATTGAACAGGGGGTGTGTGTTCAAAATAATAGCAGTGTGGAGTTCAATTAGTGAGATCAATCATTCTGTGAAGAAACCGGTGTGAATCAGGTGACCCTTATTTAAGTGTGACAACATCACATGTTGTACATGCATTTCTCCTTAAACGCCTGAGAATTGTGAGTCGTTTGAGACATTGTTCAGAAGAACAGCATACTTTGATTAAAAAGTTGATTGGAGATGGTACACTTATAAAGAAGTGCTGTTGAGCTAAAATGATCTCCAATGCTTTAAAATGGAAAGCAAAACCAGAGAGAGACATGAAAGAAAACGGAAGACTACCATTCGAATGAATTGTAGAATAGCCAGAATGGCAAAGGCTCAGACAATGATCAGCTCCAGGGTGATCAAAGATAGTCTCAAGATACCTGTGAGTACTGTGACAGTTAGAAGACGTCTGTGTGAAGCTAATCTCTTAGCAAGAAGTCCCCGCAAAGTCCCACTGTTAAAAAAAAAAAAAAAAAAGACGTACTGAAGCGGATACAATTTGCCAAAGAACACATCAACTGGCCTAAAGAAAAAAAGAGAAACATTTTGTGACAGATGAAAGTAAAATTGTTCTTTTTGGGTCCAAGGGCTGCAGACAGTTCATCAGATGACCCCCAAAGTCTGCATTCAAGCCACAGTACACTCTAAAGACAATGAAGCGAGCATCATAATATGGGAATGTTTCTCTTACTATGGTGACAAACCTAATTACCGCATACCAAGGATCATGGACCAGTTTGCATATATCAACCCCTTTATCCTCGAGGGTGGTTTGCACGTTAATGACCAGGCCAATTTTTACAATTCTGACCACTGTCACTTTATGAGGTAATAACTCTGGAACGCTTCAACGGATCCCCCTGATTCTGAGACTGTTTTTTCATGACATATTGTACTTCAAGATAGTGGTAAAATTTCTTCAATGTCTTGTTGCGTTTGTGAAAAAATTGGAAATTTGGCGAAAATTTAGAAAATTTGAATTTTTATGCCCTTAAATCAGAGAGCTATGTCACACAAAATTGTTAATAAATAACTTTTCCCACATGTCTACTTTACATCAGAATTATTTTGGAACCAACATTTTTTTTTGTTAGGAAGTTATAAGGGTTAAACGTTGACCAGCAATTTCTCATTTTTCCAACAAAATTTACAAAACCATTTTTTTGGGACCACATCATATTTGAAGTGACTTTTAGGGGCCTTTATGACAGAAAATACCCAAAAGTGACACCATTCTAAAAACTGCACCCCTCAAGGTGCTCAAAACCACATTCAAGAAGTTTATTAACCTTTCAGGTGCTTCACAGGAATTTTTGGAATGTGGAAGAAAAAAATGAACATTTAATTTTTTTCACAAAAATGTTATTTAGACCCCAATTTTTTTTATTTTCGTAAGGGTATCAGGAAAAAATGGACCCCAAAATTTGTTGAGCAATTCCTCCTCAGCACGACGATACCCCATATGTGGGGGGAAACCACTGTTTGGGTGCACGGCAGGGTTCGGAAGGGAAGGAGCGCCATTTGACTTTTTGAATGTAAAATCTGCTTGAATAATTAGCGGATGCCATGTTGCGTTTGAGGAGCCCCTGATGTGCCTAAACAGTGGAAACCCCCCACAAGTGACACCATTTTGGAAACTAGACCCCTCAGGGAACTTATCTAGGTGTGTGGTGAGCATCTTGAACACCCAGGTGTGTCACAGAAGTTTATAACATTGAGACATAAAAATAGAATTTTCACCTTTTTCCAACAAAAATGTTTTTCAGCCTCCCATTTTGAATTTTCATAAGGGTATCAGGAGAAATTGCACCATGCAATTTGTTGTGCAATTTCTCCGGAGTAAGCAGATACCCCATATGTGGGGGAAAACCATTGTTTGGGCGCACAGCAGGGTTTGGATAGGAAGGAGCGCCATTTGACTTTTTGAATGTATAATTTGCTTGAATAATTAGTGGACGCCATGCTGTGTTTGGAGAGCCCCTGATGTGCCTAAACAGTGAAAACCCCCCACAAGTGACACCATTTTGGAAACTACATGCCTCAAGGATTTTATCAAGGGGTATAGTGAACATTTTGAACCTAGAGGTACGACACAGAATTTGATAACATTAGGTCATCATATTGAATAAGTTGTCATTAGTCTTGAGCGCAAGTGCTCGCTACTTGAGTTTGCATCGCATACTCGGGTATGCACCAAGTATCGCGGGTGCTCGAATGACATGCTTGAGTCACCGCCCGCATGTTTCACGGTTGTTAGACACCCAAAAGAAAACATGCGGGGATCTCTCATGCATGGCAGGCAATCCCCGCAAGGTTTTTTTGGCTGTGTAACAGCTGCAAAACATATGGGGCGGAGACTCGAGCATGTCACTCGAGCACACACGATACTCCGTGCATAACCGAGCACTTGATGCAAACTCAAATAGCGAGCATTTGTGCTCAACACTAGTCGCCATATCGTCTTCATTTTTTATGTTCTTTACTTTTGAAAAAATCCCAACCCCAACACAACCCTAATCCCAACCCTAATACAATCCTAACCCTAGCCCAACCCTAGCGCAGCCCTAACCCTAGCACAACCCTAACCCTAGCACAACCCTAACCCAAACGTTTATTTTTTACGTCTCGTGCAGTATAAGTGATTAGACGACTTTATTCTTCGGGTCGGTGCGATTAAAGCGATGCCAGATTGATATCAGGTTTTTATGATTAACAGCTGTCACACACTAAAAAAGACATTTTTTTTTGCAAAGAATAGTTTTTGCATCATCATATTTTGAGAGGTATAATTTTACCATATTTCGTCCGACAGAGTCCTGTGACTGCTTGTTTTTTGCGGGACAAACTGACGTTTTTATTGGTAACATTTTCGGGAATTGTTTTTTTGTTTTTATGCTGTTCTGCGTGTGGTAAAATTGATAAGGCAGCTTTATTCTTCGGGTCAGTACGTTTATAGCGGTAGTACATTTATATTGCTTATTTTTATGTTTTGTTGCTTTTACAGAATAAAAAGTATTTTATAGAAAAAATATTTTTTTGCATCGCTTTATTCTGTGAGCTATAACTTTTTTATTTTTTGGCTGATGGAGCTGTATGGCGGCTTGTTTTTTGCGGG
The DNA here is from genome assembly GCF_046119375.1 of Phyllobates terribilis. NCBI lineage: Eukaryota > Metazoa > Chordata > Amphibia > Anura > Dendrobatidae > Phyllobates > Phyllobates terribilis. Next base: position 420,236,064 of record NW_027362763.1, on the reverse strand, counting down.
ACAAGATGACGTTTTCAGCGGTACCATTTTTATTTACATTCGTCTTTTTGATCGCGTTTTATTCCATTTTTTTGTTTGGCGGTATGATGATAATGCATCGTTTTTTGCTTTGTTTTTTTTTTTGTACCATGTTCACTAAAGGGGTTAACTAGTGGGACAGTTTTATAGGTCAGGTAGTTTCGGACGCGGGATGCCAAATATGTGTACTTTTATGGTTTTTTTTTCATAATATTTATTTCTAGGTACAGTATATTTTTATTTTTTTGGATTATTATTTTTTTCTAATATTTAAAAAAAATATATATATATATTTTTTCACTCTGACACTTTTCTTACTTTTACACATTGTCCCACTATGTGACTTTCACTTTTTGCAGTCTGATCGGCTGTATAGCATAGGAATGCAGCAACAACCCTTTGCTATACAGCCTGTCAGCGCTGCACAAGTAAAAAAGCAAAATCTTGGTTCCAGTCCAGCAAAATTGAGATTATGGAGTGGCCAGCCCAATCCCCGGACCTTAATCTGATAGAACACTTGTGGGGTGACACCAAAAATGCTGTTTCTAAGGCAGTGGTTCTTAACCGGGGTTCTATCGAACCCTAGGGGTTCGGTGAGTCGGTCTCAGGGGTTCGGCAGAGCCTCCGCCACGGAGGTCAAGACACACCTGACTCATTAAGTAAATTTGTGATGACACGCCCCGCTTGGCCATCACTTGCTGCAGATGATCACGTTACATTAATTGGCCAATCAGTGCAGCGGAGAATTTAGTGTGCTCAGTAATCCATACTAACTATGTCGAGCAAAAAAAGAAAGTGGACGGACGAATATGTACAACATGGATTCACATGTATCACGGAACGTGATGGGAGTCAGCGTCCTATCTGCATGATTTGCAATGCCAAGTTGAGCAACTCTAGTCTCGCACCGGCAAAACTGAAGGAACACATCTTGAAGCTGCATGGAGATGGGGAAAACAAGAACACAACGCTTGCTGAATTCAAGGTGAAAAGAGCCAGATTCGATGAAAGGGCCACTCTGCCTGCTCTTGGATTTGTACCCGTGAACAAACCGATCCTCACCGCATCGTACGAAGTTGCTTACCTGATCGCAAAGCAGGGCAAGACGCACACCATCGGTGAAACACTCATAAAACCAGCAGCATTAAAGATAGCGAATCTGATACTCGGAACAGTGGCCGAAGGTAAATTATCCCAAATTCCTCTTTCAAATGACACCATCAGTGACAGAATAGAGTGCATGAGTAAAGACATCTTGGCTCAAGTAGTCACAGATCTAATTTCAAGTCCGGCAACATTCAGCCTTCAACTCGACGAGACCACAGACATTGCTAATCTAAGCCAGCTTGCTGTTTTCGTGCGCTATGTGAAAGACAACATGATAAAAGAAGAGTTTTTATTTTGTAAGCCTCTTACAACAACAACTTAGGCAGCCGATGTGAAGAAGCTTGTGGATGACTTCCTCAGAGACAACAATCTTTCATGGGATATGGTTTCTGCAGTTTGTACGGACGGAACTCCAGTCATGCTGGGAAGAAAGTCTGGTTTTCGTGCGCTAGTAAAAGCCGATGCACCACACATCATTGTTACGCATTGTATTCTGCACAGGCATGCGTTGGCAACAAAAACCTTGCCTCCAAAAATGGCAGAAGTATTAAAAACTGTAGTGGAATGTGTGAACTATGTGCGAAATAGTGCTCTAAGGCACCGCATCTTCAGTGAGCTGTGTAAAGAAATAGGCTCTGAATTCGAGGTACTCCTGTACCATTCTAATGTTCGGTGGTTATCCCGGGGACAGGTGCTGAATCAGCCCTGTTTTTGCAAGAGCACCAACATTGTCATGCAGATTGCTTCAAAAATCCTAAGTTCATTCTCATTTTAGCGTACATGGCTGATATATTTGCAGCTCTAAATCATCTCAATCAGCAGATGCAGGGTGGTGGAGTCAACATCATGGAAGCAGAAGAAAACCTGAAGGCTTTTCAAAAAAAACTACCGTTATGGAAATGACGAACAGAGAAAAATAACTTCGCAAACTTTCCCCTTCTGGACGACTGTGTAAGTAAGATCGAAGATGTGTCTGGAATCGGAGACATTTCTGTATCCATGGAACTGAAGCAAACAATTGCCATGCACTTAGATGAGCTTGCAAAGTCTCTCGACGGATATTTCCCTACAAGAGAGTCATATCCAGCAAGGGTGAGACAGCCGTTCACGTTTGCTGTTGAGACAGCAAATGTCAATTATGAATACCTCGACGAAATCATTGAAATTCAGCAGAGCCAGGTTCAACAGCAACTCTTCAGAACAACAACACTCTCAACGTTTTGGTGCTGACAGTTGAAAAAGTACCCAATTATTGCTAAGAAAGCCCTGGAATTTTTTACCATTTGTTACAACATATCTCTGCGAACAATCCTTTTCGAGGATGCTGGACATAAAAACAAAGAAAAGGAACAGACTTTGCTGTGAAAATGACATGAGAGTAGCACTTGCCAAGGTGAAGCCACGCATATCTGAACTGGTCTCTCAAACACAACAGCAGAAGTCACACTGATTTGCAGGTATATAATTTGTTGTGAATTCATGCACTGTGTTGGTTTTGTTCTTTGATCAAGGTGATGTTCATGCACGGTTGATTTTGTGTACCAGTAAAAAAACATATACCTATGTCTTGAATTTGGAAAAAAATCATATTTGATTTATCACTAAAGAAGGGTTCGGTGAATGTGCATTTGAAACTGGTGGGTTCGGTACCTCAAACAAGGTTAAGAACTAGTGTTCTAAGGCAAAGCAAACAAATGCCAAAAATTGTAGCATGTAGTCACAGCATCCTGGGCTGGAATAACAGTTGACAGGTGCCCGAAGTTGGTTGACTCTATGCAACATAGATGTCAAGCAGTTCTAAAAAACTGTTGGTATACAACTAAATATTAGGTTAGTGATTCACAGGAATAATAAATCCTCAAAAAAATGAGTACATATAGTGAGTTTGTAAAGACAAATGCAGAGACTGCTATTTTTTAGAACAGTCCAATGTTAATTTTTTGTTATTTTCTGTAAAGTAGTTAAAAATTATATACATTTCTCTTCATGATTTGAATTAGAAAACAGTGTGCAATGTTCCCAATGCATGGAAATAAAAACTACCGTAGTATAAAGATTTTGTGCTTAACGCATGTTTTTGAACACACTTCTATTATTTTGAACACTACTGTACGTACCATGATTACAACCACTGACAACTAACTGTAACTATATGAGTTGACGTTACTATTGATAACTAAGCTACTGCATTGCCTTCCACGTGGGGTAAATTACATCACTTATCAGAAGAACTATACTACTTTTCTAATTGGAGGTATTTGCTAATATTATTATTATACCTACAGTATTACATATTGGGATATGATCTTGGAGATGGGAATACCCCTTTAAATAATGTATACATAAATTACATCATGCTACATCATTTACAGAAAAAGGTTCAAATACAAACGGTTTGAAGCTTGGTGAGATCTACTGCAGAGATGAGAGCGTCTTATAAATAAATAATTTGGAGTATTAGTAGAATGGAATGGTGGTTGATAGAGGGCACTGCTGCTACATTCATTCTTAACGGGACTGTCGGCGATAACCGAGTGCTGAGCTCGGCTGGTCTTCGGCACTCCCATAAGAATACATGGAGCGGCAGTGCACATGATTGACCATTCATACCGTTTCTCAGGATCAGTAGGGGTCACCAAGCGATTGGGAAGCTATTTCCTGTGCCAAGGATAGGGGATAATGTCCAAACTTAAGAATCTCACTTTAAGCATATTGGAAATTGTTAGAAATGAAGGTTCAGCCAATCACTAGCCACAGCAGTAATTCATCTCCGCAACTGGTTGGCTGAGCAGGCATATCCAGTGTGCCTAGGATAGGACCGCAAAGAAAGTACCTGATAAGCACTGGAATGGGATCTGTGAAAGATCGAGGAGAATGAATATTTATTTATTTTTTCTTTTTAACCCTTTCACGAGCATAGACATATCCACACGTTCAGGTTGTGAAGTACTTGCAGACCTTGGATGTATGGATAAAAATATTTTTTTCAAAAATCACAAAATAAAAATAAAAAAAATAAAATATAATGTACCCATAAATAAATATTTTATTGAAAAAAAAAAATAAGCAAAAAAAGTACACATATTTGGTATCCGGAACGACCCGACCTACAACCCTGTCCCACTAGTTAACCCCTTCAGTGAGCACCGTAAAAAAAAAAAACGAGGCAAAAACTATACTTTTTCATCATACCGCCGAACAAAAAGTAGAATAAAATGCAATCAAAGACGAATGTAAATAAAAATAAAAATGGTATCGCTGAAAATGTCATCTTGTCCCACAAAAAACAGGGCCCCACACAGCTCCATCGGGTGAAAAATAAAAAAGTTATAGCTTTCAAATAAAGCGATGCAAAAATAATTATTTTTTTCTATAAAACAGTTTTTACTATGTAAAAGCACCAAAACATAAAAACAATGATATAAATGTGGTATAGTTTTAATCGTACTGACCCGAAGAATAAAGCTGCCTTATCAATTTTACCAGACATGGAATGGTATAAAAAACAAATCCCAAAAAACAAAGTCCTTAATTGCAGGTCTTTGTTCAGTCTGCCTCCCAAAAATCAAAATCAAAAGCGATCAAATAATGTCATGTGCCCTAAAATGATACCAATAAAAATGTAAACTTGTCCAGCAAAAAAATAGCTCCCACATGACTCTGACAGCAGAAATATGGAAAAATTATAGCTCTCAAAATCTGGCGATGCAAAATATTGTTTTTGCAAAAAAAGCATCTTTTAGTGTGCAACAGCAATCAAACGTAAAAAACCTATATAAATCTAGTATCGCTGTAATCGCACCGACCTGAAGAATAAAGTCGTTGAATCACTTCTACGGCACGAGAAATGGCGTAAAAAATAAATAAAACCAATTCTTCACCTGCTGTTGATTTGTTCATTCTGCCTTCCAAAGATCACAGTAAAACTCGGTTCACACTTACAGTAAAGACCAAAAGTTTGGACACACCTTCTCATCTAAAGATTTTTCTGTATTTTCATGACTTTGAAAATTGTACATTCACACTGAAGGCATCAAAACTATGAATTAACACATGTGGACAGAGGCCAGACAGAGTCCAGAGTAACTCTGCTGCCTTATTATAGTGAATGGATCCATCGGGGTTTCATCTAAATCATGTTATTTGTAGCTTTAGATGGAAACCCCAATATAAGAGCTCAGCGTAGAGAGCCGCAAAAATGCAATCCCAAACGTTATGTAAAATGTTCCCAATAAAAGCTTCAACTCAATCCACAAAAAAGCAAGTCCCCACTCAGGTTTGTCATCTGTTAGGGGCTCTCCCAGTGGTTCAGGGCACCCTCAAACCATAAAAGTAAAATCTGCACTAAATAATGGAGATCCTTGCCTTCTTAGTTTTGCACTGTGCCTCAAAAGTAGTTCCCGAATACATGTAGGGTATTGGCATACTTAGGAGAAATTGCACAACAAACAGAGGTCCATTTTTTCCTATTAGCCCTTATAAAAATGAAAACTTTGGAGCTAAAACAACATTTTAGCGGCATAAATGTAATTTTTTTTTCTTCACCGCCCAATGGTATAAATTTCTGTGAGGTACATGTGGTCTCAATAGGCTGACTGCACTCCTGGATGAATTTATTGAGAGGTGTAGTTTATAAAATGATGTCACTTATGGGGGGGGGGGATTTCTGCTGTTCTGGCATCTCATGAGCTCTACCAATGTGACATGGCACCCTCAAGCCACTACAGCAAAATCTGAACTCTAATATGGTGCTTCTTCTCTTCTAAGCTTTGCACTGTGCCTCAAAAGTAGTTTTTGACCACATATGGGGTATTAATGTATACAGGGGAAATTGCACAACAAATGTATAGTGCAATTTCTCCTGTTACTCTTGTGAAAATAAAAAAATTGGGGCTAAAAGAACAGGTTTTGTGGGAAAAATTTGATTTTTTATTTTCACAGTTCAAAATTATAAACTTCTGTGAAGCATCTGGGTGTTTAAGGTACTCACCACACATCCAGATACATTTTTTAAGGGGTTTAGTTTCCAAAATTGGGTCACTTGTGGGGTGTTTCCACTGTTTACGTACATCAGGGGCTCTCCAAAAGCAACATGGTGTCCGTTACTTATTCCAGTCAAATGGCACGCCTTCCTTCCAAGCCCTGCTGTGCGCCCAAACAATAGTTTTCCTTCACATATTGGGTATTGACATACATAGGAGAAATCGCTCAACAAATTGTATGGTGTATTTTTTTCCCGTTACCCTTACAAAAATGCAAAATTTGGGGTTAAAAGAACATTTTTTGTGGAAAAAATTTGATTTTTTATTTTCACGGCTCAACATTATAAATTTCTGAAAAGACCCTGGGGGTTCAAGGAGCCCACCACACATCTAGATATATTCCCTGAGGGGTCTAGTTTCTAAAATGGGGTCACTTGTGTTTTTTTTTCCACTGATTAGACACATCAGGGGCTTACCAAATGCAACATGGCATCCGTTCTCGATGCCAGCTAATTTGGCATTAAAAATGTCAAGCAGTGTGCCTTCCCTTCCGAGCCCTGCCATGCTCCCAAACAGTAGTTTTCCCTCACATATGGGGTATTGGCATTCTCAGAAGACATTGCACAACAAATTTTGGGGTACATTTTCTCCTGTTACCTTTGTGAAAAAAAAATTGGGGTCTAAAATAAAATGTTTGTGAAAAAAATTAAAAATGTTAATATTTTCCTTTCCTTTCACAATCCATTAACTGTGAAGCACATGAAGGGTTAATAAACTTCTTGAATGTGATTTTAAGCATTTTGTGCACATTTTAGAATGGTGTAACTTTTGGGTATTTTCTGTTCATATAGGCTCCTCAAAGTCACTTCAAATGTGATATGGTCGCTATAAAAATTTTTAGTAAATTTTTTTGGAAAAATTAAATAGCGCTGGTCAATTTTTGACCCTTACATCTTTCTAACAAAAAAAAATTTTGTTTCAAAAATTGCGCTGATATAAAGTAGACATGTGGGAAATTTTATTTATTTTTATTTATTACTTTTTGTATTTGAAATTTGAAAGAAAACAATGAACATTTAACTTTTTTTTCACAAAAATGTAACTTTAGACCCCAATTTATTTATTTTTACAAGGGCAACAGGAAAAAATGGACACCAAAATTTGTTGTCCAATTTCTCCTGAGCAAGCCAATACCCCAAATATAGGGGGAAAACCACTGACTTTTTGGTTGTAAAATTTGCTTGAATAATGAGCCGACGCCACATCACATTTGGAGAGCCCCTATTGTGCCTAAACAGTGGAAACCCCCCATAAGTGACCCAAGTTTGGAAACTAGACCCCTTGAAAGGTCTAGTTTTTAAAATGGGGACACTTGTGGGAGATTTTGATTGTTTAGGCACATCCTGGGCTCTCCAAATGCGACATGTCACTCGCACACCATTCCATCAAAGTCTGATTTCCAAAACGTCGCTCCTTCCATTCTGAGCCCTGCCGTGCACCCAAACATTACTTTCCCCCCACATATTGGGTATGTGCGTACTCAAGAGAAATTGCACAATAAATTTTGGGTTCCATTTTCTCATATTTCCCTTATGTTCACGGCTCTACGTTATAAACTTCTGTGAAGCACCTGGGGGTTCAAGGTGCTCACCACACATCCAGGTACATTCCTTAAGTAATTTATCTAGACATGTGATGAGCACCTTGAACCCCCAGGTGCTTCACAGAATTTTACAACACTGATCTGTGAAAATGATAAAATACATATTTTTCCCACAAAAATGCTGTTTCAGCCCCACATTTTTTTAATTTTCACAAGGATAGCAGGATAAAATAGACCCAAAACTTATTGTGCAATTTCTCCTGAGTGCACTGATACCCCATATGTGGTCGAAAACTACTTTTGAGGCACAGTGCAAAGCTCAGAAGGAAGAAGTGCCATATTATAGTGCAGATTTTACTGATATGTTTGCAGGTGCTATGACCCACTAGATGAGCCCCTGAGGTGCCAGAGCAGCAGAACCCACCATAAGTGACCCCATTTTACAAACTACACCTCGCATTTCATTCATCTAGGGGTGCAGTGATCATATGGACACCACGGCTGTGTCACAGAATTTTATACCATTGGGCTGTGAAGAAAAAATAATTACATTTTCACATGGGGAAGTGGGTAAAAATGGCACCAAAATTTGTCCCAGAATTTTTGCTGAAAGTAGCAATACCCCATATGTGGCTGTACAGTACTGCTTAGCCATATGGTGAGACTTGGGAGGGATGGAGTGCTATTTACCTCCTGGAGCACAAATTTTCCTAGAATAGTTTGCGGACTTCATATACAGAGCCCCTAAGTGCTAGAAGATCAGACCCCATTTTGGAAATTATACCCCTCTGGGAATTTATTTAAAGGTGTTGTGACAATTTTGACTCCATCAGTGTTTTCTAAAAATCAGTGGATGTTGAGGAGTGAAAATTGAAAAACTGCCGTTGTAGTGATCAGTACATTGTAATGGCCAGCTCATGCTTCTGGAGACACTGCTTAAAAAGACGGATACCACCGGATCACAGGTCAGACGAAGTCCACAGTGCCTCATTATAGGGATACTTCCGCTGGAAGTTCCATCTAAATCATGTATTTTAGAGATTTACACAGAAACCCCAGTGTAAGTGCTCAGCGTAAAGCGCAGGATAAATGTACGCCGAGCCTTACTGTGATCTTTGGGAATGAAATGAAATCAACAGCAGGTGAAGGATTAATTTTATTTTTTATGCTGCTCCTCGTGTGGTATAAGGGATTAGACAACTTTATTCTTCGGGTCGGTGCGATTACAGAGATCAGATTTATATTGGGTTTTTATGTTTGGTTGCTGTCAAACTCTAAAAGACGCTTTTTTTTTGCAATAACTAGTTTTTGCATCGTCTTATTTGAGAGCTATAATTTCTCCATATTTTATTTTTTGCGAGACGAGTTGGCGTATTTACTGGTGCAATTTTCAGGCACATGACATTTTTTGATCTCACGGCGCATGATCTAACTAACTTGCTACAGCCAGGTGACCCCAATGTCATCATGATGACATTGGGTCACGATGGCAAAGATTGGGCTCCTGCGATGACAAAGTGGGAGCGCCGATCAGAGGACAGAGGGAGCCCCCTCCCTCTGGCTACCTTTAAAATACTGCGATCTATATCGATTTAGCGTGTTAAACTGCTGGAAGCGGTGCGGGCACTGCTCCTGGCATTGAATGCCAGGTGTCAGCTGTCAGGATCGCTGAACACCCGGCAGTGATTGCGTGCATGCAGCTTCTGTGTGCGCAAAATTGCCTGGACGTATCCATACGTCCAAGGTCGGTAAGTACTTACAAGCCTGGATGTATGGATACGTCCAAGGTTGTGAATTGGGGGGAGTTAAGCACTATCTTTATTAAGGTGAAATTCTATTGATTTTATGGCTAAAATAAGTGGAATGCATGAATACAGATCAACTACATCAAGTTAGGAATCTGTAATGTTCATCTCATATCATTTTAGTCCTTATGTGAAGGAATTCTTTGTACTAGGAGGTATAAATAGTTGTCTACCCAGGAACTCAATTTGTCATTTAGAGAACCGATCCCCAAGATAATTGGGTGTAGAGGTGGTGGAAAACACTCTTGGTGCGTTTTTGGAAATCCGTGGAAAATTGGCATTATAGGATATTCTGTCATTAAAAATTATTTTACTTTTTTATGCAAAACATCCATATTTTCACCTTCCATTAGGAATTTTTGTTTTGTAATATTTGTTTACATTATTCTGTTAGGTTATATATTATTCATTTGTGTGTTTTATTATCTAAATTATTGTATACTTGCGAGGAAGAAATATTCTTATTCATAATTACTATACATCCCGTTATAACAGATTTTTTTTATTATAAGATTTTTGTCATTTTCAAGAGATCTGATTGCATTCGCATGAATATGAGAAATTATTACTTTTATGACTGGGTTTATCAGGCAATACTTTCAATTCTCTTTTAACAATTATTTAAAGAATGTCAAGTAATGAAAAACAAGATTTTGTTGGGTAGTATGCAGGATTTGAGGCTTTAAATTTAACCTGTGTTTCATCAATTGCTGCATTATCGCAATTTTCCTCCTCCAAATTATTTAATGTAATCATATAATTCTTTTCCTGGAACAGTAAATTGCTAATGACAGTTAATTCTTTGTCATTAACCTGAACAAATTTATCCAGTTTTCCAGTACATGTTCAGATTCTGTAAAAAAAAAAAAAAGGTTTCTTGACTGTTAATGTTCTTGCAAATTTGTTTACATCAAGTAGAGTTTGAAAAAGGTGAAAGTTTTGGCCATGGTCAAAATTAAAGGGGTATTCCCATACCCAAGTTCCTATCCCAGTATGTTGTATGTGGAATAATAATAATATTACCAAATACCTACAATTAGAAATGTAGTATATTTTTTTCTGATTCGCTAAGTCTTTTTCCTCATGTGCAGAGCATTGCAGGACCTTAGGTATCCATGGTTACGACCACTGATGTAGTGACAGTTAGCTAGTTGCTAGTGGTTGTAACCATGAATACCTAAGGTCCTGCAATGCCTGCACATAAGGTAAGAGACATAGCGAAACAGAAAATCTATACTACATTTCTAGCTGGAGATATTTGCTAATATTCTTATTATTACACCTACAAACATATTGGGATAGGATCTTGGAGATGGGAATACCTCTTTAAGGCCCCTGGCCAAAACTTCAATTTGTTCTTCTGAGATAATGGTTGGAGTAAGTATAACCATATTATTTGTGAAGTCCACTATATAGGTTGTACAACAAAAAAACTAAAAAAAAAAGCATTGCAGAACATATTGTAATATAAACAAAGGCAATAATACATATTCCGGTGCAACAAAGCACATATATACACATACATAAAAATAACTTCAGTAATTTAACTTGCTATGGAAATGAAAAAGTGAGCTGTTCTGAAAGAGGAGTAGATTAGAAAAAAATATGTATACGATTCTGATTATCAACATCAAACAGAATGAATTTTAAAAATGATGCACTGTATATTTATTAGATACTTAATCCATAATGATGTTGCAAAATATATTTATAAGATAATTATTCAAAGATATATTTTTATACAGGTTGCACATGATTGGTCAATTATGGTTTTAAATAGAAGTATCCTTGCTCTAATGGGTAACCTATGACTAAAGGCGTGGTTAATGCCGGAAACACGTCAGAGATGCTCACATTCAGACAACATGAGTAACAATTTAATGGACTAATCAATAATGAAGATTACGTTTTATGAACTATATCGATGACAGGCAAGAAGGAAGGTAGAGAATGCATCATTAGATCATCATTGCATCATAAAGTTGCAGCCCATGCCAAGGCTTCTCCGGACGGCAAAGATTAAATATAGGACACTTTGAATGTTGAGAAAAAAAATTGATGGGCACAACAATTAAAATGTTTTTTTTTGTGCTTTTTTTAAACCCTTTACCACCTTGGGTTTTTTCCTTTTCGCATTTTTGTTTTTTGCTCTCCTTCTTACCAGAGCCATACATTTTTTATTTTTCCGTCAATATGGCCATATGAGGGCTTGTTTTTTGTGGGACGAGTTGTACTTTTGAATGACACAGATGATTTTACCATATAGTATACTGAAAAATGGAAAAAAAAATTCCAAGTGCATTCAAATTGCAAAAAAAGTGAAATTCCATAATAGTATTTTTTTCCATGTTCACTGAATGCTAAAACTGACCTGCCATTATTATTCTCTAGGTCATTACCAGTTTGTAGATACAAAACATGTATAGGTTATTTTTTATTTAACTAATGAAAAAAAAATCTAAAATTAAAAAAATGCCGCGATTTCCGAGACCTGTGGCATCTCCATCCTTAGTATCCAATGGCAATGGTGGTGATGCTGCTGCCCCTTTGGAATACATGGCCTGAGTTTTTTATTCTGGTCTCCCTGATGAGGTGCATTCACTAAGCAGAAACCAGGGACTTTAATGCAGTGGAGCTGAACCAGCTGGACAGCACTTGGAACAGCAAGTACCAGTAGTGCTGGATAGTCAGGACAGTACATGGAAAAGCAAGTACCAGTAGTGCTGGATAGTCAGGACAGCACGTGGATAAGCAGGAGCTAGAAGAATTACATAGAGCAGAGCAGAGTGTGCAGACAGCAAAATGAATCAGCAAAGATGAATAGGAAGGCCCGTAACTTGATGCAGCAGAGTAGAGTTTGAGGACACGACTTTAAATCCGCTGAGAAAGGTAGGCAGGTACCTTGTTGTAGGAGAACTAGATTCGCAGATAGCATTTGAGGACAGTAGAGCTGAGTAGACAATCAGGAACCTTGTAGGAAATTTGTATGTGTGCATAGCAATCAGGAAAAAGCAGAGTTGAGAATACAATCAAGCACCCTTGACTGTAGTAGCACCAAACACGAAGTATGGCTAGTCTTCTGGACAGCATGTGGTAGCAGAGTGCATTTGCTAGCTGAATACTCAGGTGGTAAGTAGCCGCCTGAGCCGGTCTTAAAAGCCCTTGGATTATGACATCAGAGGTATGCACTTTGTTACCATTGTAACCTGACATGCAATACTACAGAAAGATCCAGCTCCAGGGAGATGGAGAAAGCAAAGCCCGACGCTGAAGCCTGGACAAGTTAGAAAGTAATTCCCAACTTTATAATAATATTTCCTCAGCTTTTGACTAATTTAATTGTACAGGGAAAAATTTACTAAGATGTTTGAAATCTATCTCTCTATACAAGCTCCTTTAGTGAAGGACCAAGTTGCTCTGTGTGAAAAGTAATTGTCTTCTTAGCTAGTCATTCTACCAATTACCATAATGTTATTGATTATTATTGAGAAAATGCAGTCCATCAATTGCTTTGGATAAAATTATTCATAATTGCATTGTTAGAGGGAGACCTGACAAAAAAAAGCCAATAATGGGCGGGCTGCATAAACTAACTGAAAAATAAAGGGTTTGGCAAAAAACACCATTATGATCTCAAACATTTCTCAATTAATGTTCAGTATACAGATGAGCAACTTTTTAGAGGACATAGGTCTGATTACATTATTTGTAAATCTAACATAACATTCTGCAATAAGAACATCCTACCAAAATTCAAACATGGTGATAATGTGATGGTGTGAGAAAGCTCTGTTCATTCAGGGCCAAGTGACTAGAAATAAATGACAGAACCATAAACTTTACTTTCTTCCAAAAAATTGGAAATGGGAAGGTCTAGTCATAGTCTGTGACCTGAAGCTCAAGTTTTATAATATCATGCAGCAATAATCCGAAGCATAAAAACAAGACCACATCTAAGCAGTTCACATGCACAAACTTTTTAAAGAACCACTATAGTCCAAGGGTTGCAATTTGCATTGCAAACTAACAGCTGCTATACTAGATAGAGCTCAGCACGGTTTCTGGAACTAAGCTGTCTCTTATTAATGAACTCGGACATCAAAGAAAGTCCTTCAACATGGCAGCATCAGGACATGCTACTTATCTATTTTCATAACTTTGTTTTACTTTTCTTTCTTGATTAAGACAAACACTGGAGGATAGTCGGGAATGAGTGTTAAGAGGAACTCTCATTTCCCCGATTTTTGGCCTGCCTAAAAAGGCTGTCAAGCAAAACACTAGTTAGTTGGGTGAAATAGCTTTTAACCTTGCTTTAAAATTATCATTCTTGGTATCCCATCGGCATGTGTAAACCGGATATGTGTTGCTGAGGACAATGGTATTCTACGTACATAGAACGATTGTATTAATGATCATTCTGTGTGCAAGGAAGTGCAGTCGGCAGGTCTAAACAGGCTATTAACTCCTATTGTTTATATATATTTTATAATATACAATAGTATTGCAGAATATAGCTAAAATTACATTCTCTTCTGAAGCTCAACCTTAGGGTTTTCTCACACTTGCATAGATTCTCTCATGCTAGAGAATCTGGACGATTATGCTAATGATACTTGGCTCAAACTTTACCAGAGTTTGAGCCGAGTGTCATCTTACTGTGATCCGATTCTCTCACATGAAAGAATCGCAGTACAGGTGTGGAGATGATGGAGAACTTAATTTCTCCATCTTCTCTGCACATGTACATCCAAGTGCAGTCCGACATTTTACACGCACCCATATACGTGTATGGGTGCGTGTGGTCCGATTTGCTGAGCCACTCGCATCATGCTGCAATTGTTTTCTCATGCCGAATTGGCATGAGAAAAAAAATTGCTTATCTGCAGTGCCCCATAGTATAACACCGGGCCAAGTGCTAGCCCATAAAACATTGAATGGCACTTGTTATACGCTAGTGTGGGCGAGCCCTTACACTTACAGGAAACAAAGATGGCTGCCATGACAACCTATTGATCCCTTATTGTCGCATCGCGGAGAGCATGCGCTAACGTTCACACTATTTGAAGCGCACCTGTCAGCAGGATTGTGCTCAGTAAACAACATACACTGTCAGGCGGGCACCGTTACACGGATTAAAAGGATACCTTGGTTGATGAAATCCGTCCTGTGGTTCCTGTGTAATCGTTACTGTCAGTTTGGATATAATGATATGCTCATGCTCCGGAGCGGCCTGTGGGGGAGCTCTATCTGGTGCTCCACTTACATATTCATCTGTATGCTCTTAAGACAGCTAACTGATCGTTCACTGACCTGCCTATTTAACATAATGCATCTAGTAGTTCGGGGTTATGTAAAATAGGAGGCAGGTTAGTGAAGGCACAGTGAGTTGTCATAAGAGCATACAAATGAATATGTAAGCAGAGCATCCCCTTAAAGGCCGCCCCGGAGCACGAGCATATCATTATCTCCAAACTGACAGTAAAGATTACACAAGAACCACAGGACGGATTTCATCAACCAAGGTATCATTTTAGCCATTGTATTGTCGCCCACCTGACAGTGTATGTGGTTTACTGAGAACAATCCTGCTGACAGGTGCACTTTAAATGATGCCACTGTCAAAGACTGACAGTGGTATAGTGTGCAACCATGGCATTGTGCGTGCTCTGCTCCAAAGCCTGCTCCATACAGATAGATCCGGCCTCTAGGGAATTGGAAAAACAATCGCTGATCGGCATACAAGTGTATATGGAACCTAAAAAGCTCACGTGCAAACTGAATTTCATTTACAATTTTGTGCACTTTTACAATTGGAGTAAATCAGTTACCTTCAAGGTCCTCTATTCTGTGGCTCAATTCTAGAAGAAAGAAACAGTATAAGAACTAATTACACAGACTTTTTCCAAGACAAAGGGAAGTACATAAAATAATAATTTTCTCAGTGCAGTGCTTATCATCATGCTTTCATTAAATTTGTATAATTAGTATAACAGACAGAACTAAAAATAAATGCACGTAGGAGGAAACTAACTGGGTACACATTCAACATACCAAGGAAGACACAGATTTTACTTGAGAGACTTTCTATAATTATGCAAAAAATCTAAGAGAAATTTTTATGCTTATAGGAATTTTTTGATCATGTGAAATCAGAACCTGGGCAAACCGTTTCCTACAATGTTTTGTAATCTTGTCACATTATCTAAAAGCAGTATTGTGTAGGCAGGAGGAGCTAAGCAGTTACAAATATAAAAAGTTAAAACAAGTTATGTATTTAACTGCGTTGCAGTGAACTAAAACAGGTTTCCACACATCAGACACAAAGAACATGCCTATAATATAAAAAACGGTTTATAGGCCATTCCCTATCTAAATACTATGAAGAGGTCCATAATGGCAAAATAGAGGTACCCTACTTCTTTTTGTCGGATAGAAATAGTTCAGCAGCAATGGAAGGGTGGCAATTATTTGCACCAAATGTCCACGGCAGAAAGCTAATGGATATGCCAACTTAATACTCTAAAACCAGCAGGACTGAATAGCGAAATATAACTTTTTGCTTTTATGAACTGATTCGTGGAGGACTGGATATGGCATACTACTGGTTAACAGCCACTTAGAGCAACACCCATCCATATATACTTACTAGGTCGATAGGAGGAACAATCCCTGAGGAAGAAGGACATGTAGAACTTGCCACTCTTAGACCTTTCTATATTGGGTGAAGTCACACCATTCTGGGCAGGTCACTCAAGAGAGTTTTGCTGACTTCAGTGCTATCAGCCAGTGCACTGCAGGAAAATTTGGATTGCTAAACATCCACATCCAGAGAAGCTTACAACTGACTCGCACAGAGAGACAAGTAGTGGTTGAACTACCAGACAGCAGGCCAAGTAGTCCTCTAGTGATAATCTCCTGCTGATACAACAGTGATTTTACAAAAAAACTGCAACTAGCAGGCCAGTAAAAAAATACATTGCTGGTACCAGGGTAGCTGCCCCTATCTTATGCTGTTCTCAGATTAGATAGAAAAAACTTGGTGACTGATTCTCTTTAAAGAGAACCTGTCAGCACGATTTTGTAATGTAAAGTACATATATGGCTGTAAAGTCGCTGTAACACAAATTAAATTGATATCTTTGGTGAAAAAATCCACTTTGTTGTTACATAACCCCTTCATGACATGGCTATTTTTTGCGCTTTCATTTTTTAGTCTCCTTCTTCGAAGAGCCATAACTTTTTTATTTTTCCGTCAACATAGCCATATGGGAACTTGTTATTTGCGTGACAAGTTCTACTTTTGAATGACACCATTTAATTTATCATGTGGTGTGCGGGAAAGCAAGAAAAAAATACCAAGTGTGTTGAAATTGCAAAAAAAGTGCAATTCCACATTATTTTTGTGCATTTTTTATTTACCATGTTCACTATATGGAAAAACTAACCTGGTAATATGATTTTCCAGGTCAGTGCAAGTATGCAGATATAAAACATAAATAAAAATGTGTAAGTGGTGAAAAAAAATTGGAAATATATAATTAATAAAAAAAAAATTGCTTTGCTGCAATACCAAATAAGTGTATTTTTTGTTTTTGTTTCATTTTTAATAGGGAAAAAAGAGGGTGATTTCAACTTGTGGTTTTTGTTTTTTTTTTTATTAAAAATAAAACTTATTTTTTTCACTGCATTTAATAGTCCCTTCAGGGGACTTGAAGCTGCGATCGTCTGATTGCTTGTGCCATAAATAGTAGTGCTACCGAATTGCTATGTATAGCCAAAATTATGATCTCCTATGAACACCAGCTATAGGCTGGCTTTCACAGGCGAATAGTCATGACAAGCATGGAAGTCTTCAGCAGACCTGCGTCATGGAAACCCATCGGCACCCCGCGATCACATCTCAAGTGTGCCGATGGGCGCGTGGAATGATGAGCTTCCCTGCCGGCGTGTGTTAACTCCCACTGTCAGAGATTGACATTGGCATTTAAAATGTTAATAGTGGCGGGCGGCTCTCTGCTTTATCCGTATCTGTTAGAGACACATGATGGCTCATTAAATCATCCATCATCTGCTGGGAAAGATGTGGGCTCGGTGTGCAAGCCCGCATCAAAGTCAGGGACATGACATATGACGTACAGTACAGACCAAAAGTTTGGACACACCTTCTTATTTAAAGATTTTTCTCATTATCATGACTATGAAAATTGTACATTCACACTGAAGGCATCAAAACTATGAATTAACACATATATACTTAACAAAAAAGTGGGGTTGGGACCATCAGTTGTGTTGTGCAGAAGTCAGGTGGATACACAGCTGATAGTCCTACTGAATAGACTGTTAGCTGCTTTCTTCTTGCCATAATACAAATTCTAAGTACATGTACCTCATATATTGTGAAGAAGTTAAGTAAGTTTTCTGTTAATTATATTTCGGTGCAGAGGGGCTGGACTGTACATTAGGTCTTCTCTGCCTGTGATTCCCCAGCCACTCTGCCTGCTGCCTCCAGTCTGTGAATGACAGGTCACCGCTGAGACTTCAAACAGAGGAAGCTGGTCATTCACAGACCGGAGGAAGGCGGAGGGGCTGGAGAATCGCAGACAGGGAGAAGAAGACCCAGTGTTCAGTCCGGCCCCTGTGCACCGAAATCTAATTAGCAGAAAACTTAAACTGGTAATTAAATAAGAACAACAAAATGTATTTCTTCACCAAAGGTATTAAATTAATCTGTGTTACAGCGCCATCACAGCCATGTCTTTACTTTAAATTACAGAATCATACTGACAGGTTCTCTTTAAAGCAAAATGAAATTGTCTTATTACTTGTAATCTAAAAAAGAAATGTATGCCTGTCAAAGTATGACACATTCACATTCTAGAAAAATGTTCACTGTGCTTACTCTGTTGGAGTAAAAAAATAGCATGCAGTCTTGCTCTATTGCCCAGAATAAAAAGGTAACCTTGAAAGATGTTACAACAATGTGCATTACCTTGGCATATGTTTAGTCCAAAGAAAACAATTTAATGCTTTTCTTTTTTATAAAGAAATGTATTCAAAAGAATACAAAAATGAAAAGTGACAACTCACATTTGCTATCAATTTCTTGAGCTAATATTTTATCACTATGTTTTTCTGCTACTTTTTCCTTCACATACCCTTGTGTTCTTTCTTTGTAGGTTGTAGTCTTGTGCTCTTTTCCATGTTTTATGTATTTGTATGGCTAGGGTCACTTTTTCTCTCATTTGAGAAAATCGCTCTGATCATATTCTAATCACACTCTGATCAAACTTTGATCAGAGTATGAACGGATTTTCTTGGATGTGGAGAAAATCTCCATTTTGTTTGTCTGTGAAAATCGGACCGTACTCAGATGTCATCCAAGTGTGGTCCGATTTTTTTTTCCCACGAACCTATAAACATGAGTCACCGAGTGCAATCCAGAATCCAATGAAAACACAAAAGTCATTATCTCAGTAAATTAGAATACTTTATAACAACAGCTTGAAAAATGTTTTTAAAATCTGAAATGTTGGCCTACTGAAATGTATGTTCAGTAAATGCACTCAATACTTGGTCGGGGCTCCTTTTGCATCAATTACTGCATCAATGCAGCATGGCATGGAGGCGATCAGCCTGTGGCACTGCTGAGGTGTTATGGAAGCCCAGGTTGCTTTGATAGTGTGAGGGTAGTGAGGATGGCATCCCACTCCTCTGATATTTCTGTTGGTTGAATGTATTTTACATGCATGTTACTGCTATGTATTTAATGGTCATTTCCCTGTGGGTTGCAGTGTTGACCAGAGACCACAAGATGTCACGGTCTTTCTTTTGACTCTGGTATAGAATGGAAGTGAAAGGTGAAATCTGCTTAGTAACACAGAGGCAGCAGGCACAAAGACAGTTTAAGGGTTAATTAGAAGTACAGCCCATAGTGGGAGGGAGTTCTGTGGATTTCTGGGAGAAGGGATCCATTTTAGTCAGTCTAAAAGAGAATCAGAAAGAGGGAAGACAGATTGTTCCTTGTGTGGAACTACCAGGCTCATGAGGAAAAGGATCTAGTTACAGAGGCAGCAGGATGACGGGCAAGTGGGGAACCCTGCAAGAGAAAAGCTTAGAGGTCCAGGAAGCGTACTGTCCAGCGAGAAAGGAACCTTGGGACAAGGCATCGCCCTGCTGTGGGTACTGAAACAGGGAGCACGTCTCTATGAGTGGGCCCTGGGACTGATATAAGCAAGGACACAGGGGATCAGGGCAGACTCTACCCCTAAGGAAAATGCAGGCATTTAAGATCTCTCCTCACTACTGTGCTGTACTTGTTGCCAGAAATGAAGTACAGACTGTAACTCTGAGAATGGAGCCCGTGTACTGTGTGGCAAGTAATGAAAAATGCATAACCTGTTACTCTATTTTCACTTGTTTGACTGTGCATAAAAAGAACACCGTTTATAACAGCTGGTTTGGCTTCTTGACGGAGAGAGTTAAACGGGACAGTTCTGCACCCAGCGCATTAACAGGGATTGTGGAGATCTCAGCTCTCGAAGCATCGTCGCACATGCAACTCCACAGTACACTATTTCCTGTAGCGGGCCGGGGTGTCAAAGAAGCGACACTCGCCCATGACTACCACCCTGGGCCCCGTTACAATAGCAGCCTTCAGCTTGTCTGCATTGTTGGGTCTGGTGTCTCTCATCCTCCTCTTGACAATACCCTATAGATTCTCTATGGGGTTAAGGTCAGGTGAGTTTGCTGGCCAATCAAGCACAGTGATACTGTTGTTTGTAAACCAGGTATTGGTACTTTTGGCAGTGTGGACAGGTGCCAAGTCCTGCTGGAGAATGAAATTTCCATCTCCAAAAAGTTTGTCGGCAGAGGGGAGCATGAAGTGCTCTAAAATTTCCTGGTAGATGGCTGCGCTGACTTTGGTCTTGATAAAACACAGTGGACCTACACCAGCAGATGACATGGCTCCCCAAACCATCACGGATTGTGGAAACTTCACACTAGACCTCAAGCAGCTTGGATTGTGTGCCTCTCCACTCTTCCTCCAGACGCTGGGACCTTGATTTCCAAATGAAATGCAAAATTTACTTTGCATTTACTTAGTATCAGTGACTGCCTTCTGGAAATCTGTCAAGTCAGCAGTCTTTCCCATGATTGTAGAGCCTACTGAAACAGACTAAGGGACCTTTTTAAAAGCTTAGGAAGCCTTTGCAGGTGTTTTTTGTTAATTATTTCAATTTACTGAGATAATGACTTTGTGTTTTCATTGGCTGTAAGCCATAATCATCAACATTAACAGAAATAAACACTTGAAATAAATCACTCTGTAATGACTCTATATAATATATGAGTTTCATTTTTTGTATTGCAGAGCTGAAATAAATTAACTTTTTGATGATATTCTAATTTTGTGAGATGCACCTGTAACTGAGGTTATGTTGCTCCAATTGTGTAAGCCTTGGAAATTCCTATTTTCTTCTACTCGTTTAAAAATCATTTAAAATACTCATTTATACAAAAAATCTCAGAGTTGCAGCTGTTCTTTATGTCCCAAATATCCTGGTTGTAACAAATGTATACCACAATTATCCTGGGCTTAACTGCTAACTAATTTCATGGCACAACAGAATGGTAAAAGTCTATATGCAAGGCCGTTATAAAGGTCTGATCAGCTGTCAAGTGCCCCTAACAGCCGTGGGTGGAATTGCGATCCACCCATGGCTGTTAACTAGTTAAATGCCGCTGTCAATGTCTGACAGCGGCATTTAACTTGTGCAAACTGGATGCGCGTCACTAGCTCCGCCCATCGGCGTCCCTATCGCATGATCGTGTGGCTCCGATAGGTTGGCATTACAACCCGGGATCTGCTGGAGACCCCTGTGATTGTCATTGCTGATCTGCTATGAGCGTTGCCCCGTGGCCGGCATTCATAGCAGATGATCAATTCAGCTACACACAGCAGCGCAGTAGCCATGCTATATGTAGCACAAGCGATCAGATGATCGCACCTTCAAGTCTTCTAAAAAGACTAGTGAAGGAAGTAAAAAAAAAAATATTTAAAAAAATATAAAAGTTCAAATCACCCCTTTTGCCCCATTCAAAATTAAACAATAAATAAAAAAAAATACACATTTGGTATCACTGCATTCAGAAACACCTGAAATATCAAAATATAAACAGAATTAATCGGATCGGTAAACAGTGTAATGAAAAAGAAATGCCAGAATTACGTTTGTTTGGTCGCAGCAACATAGCAATAAAATGCAAATAACAGGCGATCAAAACATCGTATGTACCCCAAAATGGTATCAATAGAAATGTCAGCTCGGTGCGCAAAACTAAGCCCTCACCAGGCCTCAGCTGCCCGACCATGACGTGCAGGTACATCAAATGTCGCACAGGATCAACTAGTCTGCAGTAAAGAAAAATCTGTATGGCTAATGAGTTTATAAATCCAATGAGGACTAATTAGATGAAAAATCAAAGGGGTTGTCTCTTCTTCTGCAGGATTGCACCTTCTTGCTTGATTAACAGTTTGGATTAGAGGTATCATTGCGATGCTGGCCCGATTTGTATAGTCTCCGAAGCTGCAAGCAGAAACAGCTTTGGATAAGTGCCATGACACTACAGCTGGCCAGATCTAACCGTGCACTCCAGCGATCCTGGCCAGCTTCAGAGCAATGCATACCAGCTCTATTGGAAAGAACTTGTAAAAGATGAGCATGTTCAATCTTCGCTGCCAAACTAGAGTGGTGGCCGGTAACCTGGGCAACGAGCAGTAAACAATAACAGTCAAAATTACTCCATTCTTAATTTCGCAGATAATTTTTTATAGCAAGTATTTTGTTTTTACAAGCACCTTGCAATTTTACCAGCTGCAATGAGTGAAAAGTAAATGAGTAAAAAAAAATGGCGCAATTTTCCGAGACTCATATTGTCTCCAGTTTTGGTGATCTGGGGCCGGGTGAGGGCTTATTTTTTGCCGAGCTGACGTTTTTATTGATATAATTTTGGGGTAGATTGGATGTTTTGTTCACCTGTTATTGCATTTTATTGCTATCATGTGCCCAAGAAGGTGCAGGCTCAGCGCAGGAGCCCGTGCCAAAGGGAAAGACATGGCATGCGTCGTACATATACAGTGCATGTCGTGAAGGGGTTAAGTATGCTTGTGTGACCCTAGCCTTTCAGTCATAGAGGTGCGGCCGGCGTCATTATCCGCTCAATGAATAATGAGCGGCGGCTGTAACCACATCCCTGCACTGACTGAAAGCTAAGTCGGCTGTCTCTCAGTTCCGGGGATGAGGCAGCAGCCGCTACTCACTATAGATTGAGCGGATACTGAAGTCACGTCGGCCACACCTCTATGACTGAAAGCCAGAGGCTACAGAGAGGAATGACGTTTATTTATTCCAGGCAGCGGGGCTCAGAACGTTATTAACCTGCAAATTAATCCCATATCTGCATGTTGTTAATAGCGTTTTTTTTTTTACTCATCATGTTCCCTGTTAAAGGGAATCTGTCACCCTCCTGGGACCTATCAAACCTCTAATATGGGAATACGGGTTATAGAAAGAGGTTATATTAGAGGTCTGATTGCTGTGTAATAGCTTTTTATTAAATTATTTCTGCTAAGCCAAGAAATGGCCACCTACTAGCCCTATTTCCATACTCACCCCACCTCCCCTGCACGTCACAGGACCCTGTGATGTGCAGTTCCCGGCCGGATCCCGTGCCTGCGCAGTTTCCTCTGTATGGACAGCGCTCTTCTCCCTGCCGTCTGTGTAGTGTTGTGCAGCAGGAAACTTGTGCGCAGGTGTGTCACTCTGCCTTCCCAGCGCCTGCGCCAAAGTTCCCTGCTTCAAAACACCGTCCATACAGAGGAAACAGTGCAGGCGCGGGATGCGGCCGGGAACTGCACGTCACAGGGCCGTGTGCAGGGGAGGTGGGGTGACTATGGAAATAGGGCTAGTAGGCGGGCATTTCTTGGCATCCGGGGGATGCCAAGCTTGGCAGAAATAATTTAATAAAAAGGTATTTCACAGCAATCAGACCACTAATATGGGCCATACAGGTAGGTATAGATTCACATTTCTATAACCTGTATGCCCATATTAGCGGTCTGATAGGTCCCAGGGGGTGACAGATTCCCTTTAAAGGGTTTGTCTTATTTCTTAAGATAAGTTTGCAGTCACTATGTGAGACTGCAGAGCATGAAATAGTTACAGTGGTATAAATACACAGAAGTCGAATTTGCAGTGGCGATATGTTGTTGTGGATGGAAGTGTGATTGAAACTACATGAGTCAAATACCCCTCCACCTTGGAAATGTTACTTGCATAATGTATTTATGTTGCACAAGAAAAGATCACAGTGAAATACATCTAATCTATACTGGTCTGCCTGCAGACATTCCTCTAGTCCCCATATCAAATTAAAGGGGTGCTCCAGAATAACTAGCGAAGCCTGCAGTCACTCTGAGGCTGCAGAAAAGATGTATGTACACACACACACACACACACACACACACACACACACACACACACACACACACAAAGCAGCTAAATTTCCAGGGTGGACAGCACAGTGTGCAGGGGCAATTGCTCCATGTAGTTTCAATAACACTCCCATCCCCCACATTTTATCCACAAGTTTTAATAATTGCAAATGGCCCCCTGCCTGTATATACAGAGTGCTGCTGATTGCTACTGCTAGTCTGCCACAAAAGTAAATTTAAACAAGTAGTGGCAGATCCAGTACCCACCTAATGACCCAGGCAGCAGCTAGTGATGTTCCAGGCAGGCAGGAGCAGCTTCTCCCACAGACCATTCAGGCGCACGGGACGGCTGCGGCACCATTAGAAGCTCCTCTCCAGCAGAGAAGGTAGGTGTGCCTTAGGGACTTAGGTAGACACGCCCACTCTCTGTATGCTGGCTATTTTCTGCCAGACATAATACAGCAGGGCGGGACATACTTCATTTAAACTAACTGCAGCCACAGCGGCCCCCATACGGATTATAATGGGGGCAATCACTTTTTGGATCATGGGGCCCCCCAGAGCCTCAGGCCCCGGGCAGTAGCTCAGATTGCCTTCATTATAATCCACCTATGAATACAATTCAGTATACATGTTCCTAAAATATGCACCAGTCATCCCTGATTGCTTTCGGTTCACTGCAGTGTAACCAAAATATACTGTACATCAGGGGTGCCGGCTTCAAACAGTTAAAGATGAACACAGCTAGCAAAGATTTCTAGTAAGACAAGGTAATATAGAAACATACCAATGAGCAGAAGGTAGGAGTAATCTTCCAGAGTTACCTCTCCTCTGAGGATGTTCTCTTGGTAATCAACTACAACCATCTCCGAACTCATATTCTGTTATACAAAAGGTGAATAGAAAAGGAACATGTTATTCAGTACATTTCAGCACTTACAAATATCAAAATATCACCTTGTAAGGCTCTAAAGATCTAACAAAAATCTGTTAAAATGGAACTGTCCTTTCAACAAACTTTGCATAAATCACAAGTACAGGTGAAGATGAGAAATTGTGTAATGTATCTTATCAGAGAAATCAGCTTTATTCCCCACTTATTGGACACTTTTTCATCTCCCCCCTGAATCTGAACTCACTATCCACTGTGAAAAAACAGCTCAAGTCTGTCTTGCTTAGAGGAGACAAACTGTAGGCATTATGTGACCCAGCCCATCATCCCTAATGGAGAGGGGAGGGATAGGAGAAGTAAAGAGCAGGGAAGGGAATAGACAGAAAACCAATGTGCATGGTACAACCCCTGGCAAAAATTATGGAATCACTGGGCTCGGAGGATGTTCATTCAGCTGTTTAATGTTGTTGAAAAAAAGCAGATCACAGACATGGCACAAAACTAAAGTCATTTCAAATGGCAACATTAGGGCTTTAAGAAACACTAAAAGAAATCAAGATTAAAAATGTGGTACTCAGTAAGGGTAATTTTTTTTTCAGACCAAGCAGAGGGAAAAAATTGTGGAATCACTCTATTCTGAGGAAAAAATTATGGAATCAGCCCTAAAGTTGCCATTTGAAATGACTTTAGTTTTGTGCCATTTCTGTGATCTGCTTTTTTTTCAACAACATTAAACAACTGAATGAACATCCTTCGAGCCCGGTGATTCCATAATTTTTGCCAGGATTTGTATAAGCAATCGGAAAAGTTTCCTGAGGGGACCTAACAATAAAGTAAAAAATGTTTTTTGGTTTTTAAAAATGGCTAAAAAAAGGTTCAAATCACCACACTTTTCCCCCATTGATAACAAAGAAATGTAAAAAAAATAAACATTTGTTCTTCACTCCTTTTTTCTCTACTTTATCCCCCAAGGCTGTATGCACCTTAATGACCAGGCCAATTTTCACAATTCTGACCACTGTCACTTTATGAGGTAGTAATTCTGGAATGCTTCAACGGATCCCACTGATTCTGAGACTGTTTTTTCATGACATATTGTACTTCGTGATCGTGGTAAAATTTGTTCGATATTTTTGGAGTTTATTTGTGAAAAAAACTGAACTATTGCCGAACATTTTGCAAGTTTTAAACTTTTAATTTTTGTGCCCTTAAATCAGAGAGTTATGTCATACAGAATAGTTAATAAATAACATTTCCCACATGTCCACTTTACATCAGCACAATTTTTGAAACATTTTTTTTTTGTTAGGAAGTTATAAGGGTCATAAATTGGCCAGTGATTTCTCATTTTTCATTCAAACCATTTTTTTTTTACAGACCACATTACATTTTAAGTGATTTTGAGGGGTCTATATGACGGAAAATACCCAAAAGTGACATTATTCTAAAAACTGGACCCTCAAGGTGGTCAAAACCACATTCAATAAGTTTATTAACCCTTCAGGTGCTTCACATTAATTTTTGGAATGTGGAAATAAAAAATGAACATTTCACAAAAATTATACTTTAGACCCATTTTTTTTTTTTTTAGCAAGCGTACTAGGAAAAATAGACCCCAAAATTTGTTGTGCAAATTCTCCTGAGCATGCCTATACCCCATATGTGAGGGAAAACTACTGTTTGGCTGCACGGCAGGGCTCAGAAGGGAAGGAGCGGCATTTGACTTTTTGAATGTAAAATTTGCTGCATTAATCAGCGGACGCCATGTCGCATTTGGAGAGCCCCTGATGTGCCTAAACAGTGGAAACCCTCCACTAATGACACATTTTGGAAACTAGACCCCTCAGGGAACTTATCTAGTTGGGGGTTCAAGGTGCTCACCACACATGTGCTTCACAGAAGTTTATAACATTGAGCCGTGAAAAAAATGAAAAAAAAAATTCACATATTTCCAAAAAAAATGTTACTTTAGACCCAAATTTTGCATTTTTATAAGGGTAACAAAAGAAATAGCACAGTACAATTTGTTGTGCAATTTCTCCTGAGTACGCCGATATCCCATATGTAGAGGAAAACTACTGTTTGGGCGAACAACAGGGCTTGGACAGGAAAGAGCACAATTTGACTTTTTCAATGCAAAATTTGCTGGAATAATTAGTGGACGCCATGTTGTGTTTGGGGAGCCCCTGATGTGCCTAAGGCTAACAGAAGAAGGCTAAAAGAAGAAGAGTAATAGAAGAAGAGTAATGGAAGAAAAGTAACAGAAGAGTAGTAACAGAAGAAGAGTGAAAGAAGAGTAGTAACAGAAGAGTAGTAACAGAAGAAGAGTAACAAAAGAAGAGTAACAAAAGAAGAGTAACAAAAGAAGAGTAACAAAAGAAGAGTAACAAAAGAAGAGTAACAAAAGAAGAGTAACAAAAGAAGAGTAACAAAAGAAGAGTAACAAAAGAAGAGTAACAAAAGAAGAGTAACAAAAGAAGAGTAACAAAAGAAGAGTAACAAAAGAAGAGTAACAGGAGAAAATGGAACCCAAAATTTGCTGTGCAATTTGTCCTGAGTACGCAGATACCCCATATGTGGGGGTAAACAACTGATTGGGTGCACAGCAGAGCTCAGGAAAGGAGTGACGGTTTGGAACGCAGAGTTTGATGGAATGGTCTGCGGGTGTCATGTCGCGTTTGAAGAGCCTCTGATGTGATTAAACAGTAGAAACCCCCCACAAGTGAACCCATTTTGGAAACAAGATGCCTCAAGTAATTTAACTAGGTGTGTGGTGAACACCTTGAAGCTACAGGTGCTTCACTGAATTTTACAACGTGGATCTGAGAAAATGAAAAAAATTATACTTTTCTAATAAAAATGTTGTTTAAGCCCCCAATTTTTTTATTTTCACAAAGATAGCAGGAGAAAATGGACAGCAAAATTTGTTGTGCGATTTCTCTTGAGTATGCCTATAACCCATATGTGGTCGAAAACTACTCTTGAGGAACAGGGCAAAGTTCAGAAGGGAAGGAGCGCTATATTGGAGTTCATATTTTGCTGGACTGGTTTGACGGTGCCATTGGCAGAGCCCCTAAGGTGCAGAACAGCAGAACCACCCATAAGAGACACCATTTTACAAACTACACCTCTCAATGAATTCATCTAGACATGCAGTGAGCAACAAATTACATTTTGTTTTGTTTCAGCCCTAGATTTTACCTTTTCACACTGGGAAATGGGTAAAAATGGCACCAAAATTTGTCACACAATTTCTGCTGAATGTAGAAATAACCCATATATGGCTGTACAGTACTATTTAGCCACACAGTGAGACTCCTGAGGGAAGAGCGCTATTTGCTTCCTGGGCACTTTGGAAATTATACCCCTTTGGGAATTTATCTACAGGTGTGGTGAGGATTTTAACTACATGGGTGTTTTCCAGAATCAAGCAGCAGTGGATATTGCGGAGTGAAAATTGCGAACTGCCATTGTAGTGACCAGCATGTTGTAGTGACCAGTAAGTTATGCCCAGCTCATGCTTATGCACCCATAAAGTAGGCGGGCTTCATCGCTACAGAAATGCCAAACATGTGGATGCTAACTGCGGATTAGGCACACTGTGGGCCCCAGAAGGGAGGGGGGCATTTGGATTTGGGAGCACAGAATTTGCTGAATTTCTTTTGGAGGGCAAAGGCAGTTTCGCTTTTCTAGAGTCTTTGTGCTACCTGTAACGTGGAAGCCCCCTCTATTTCCGTTAACAGATGATGGACATGAGTGGGAACTCGCTTTTTTTGTGGAATGAGTCGAAGCTTTTATTGTGATCCAAAATGTTATGTAAAATGTTCCCATTTATCCTGTGCTCTACGCTGAGCATGGATATCGGGGTTTCCATTTAAATCTCTGAGTAACGTAATTCAAATGAAACCCCCGAGGGATCCATTCACTATAATGAGGCAGCAGAGTTACTCTGGGCTCCGTTTGGCCTCTGTTTAGCAGTGTCCTTTTTTTCAGAGGGGCACAAAACTGTGGCCTACAGCTCTTTTATGCACGCTTAATAAAAAGATGGACACCGAGGGATCACAGGCCAGACAGAGTCCACAGTGCCTCCATCTGCCTCATTATAGGGAATCTTCCACCAAGGGTTCCGTCTGAACCACATATTTCAGAGATTTACACAGAAACCATGTTTTAAGTGCTCAGCGTAGAGCGCAGGAGAAATGTGAACCGAGTGTTACTGCGATCTTTGGGAGGCAGAATGAAAAAAATCAACAGGAGGTGAAGAATTGGTTTCATTTATTTTTTTACGCCATTCCTCGTGCGGTATAAGTGATTAGACAGCTTTATTCTTCGGGTCGGTGCGATTACAGCGATACCAATTTCATTTCGGGTTTTTATGTTTGGCTGCTGTCACACACTAAAAGACGCTTTTGTTTTTTTGTTGCAAAATACTAGTTTTTACATCACTATATTTTGAGAGATATAATTTTTCCATATTTCTGCCGACAGTGCCAAGTAACGGCTTGTTTTTTGAGGGGCGAGTTGACGTTTTTATTGGTACCATTTTCAGGCACATGACATTTTCTGATCGCTTTCTATTCTGATTTTTTGAGGGGCAAAATGAACAAAAACCAACAATTCAGGAATTGTTGTTTTTTTTGCCATTCCACCTATGGTAAAATTGACAAAGTAGCTTTATTCTTCGGGTCAGTGTGATTACAGCGATACCACATTTATATATTTTTTTTTATATTTTGGCGCTTTTACACAATAAAAACTATTTTGTAGAAAAAATAATTATTTTTGCATCGCTTTATTCTGAGCGCTAGAAGTTTTTTATTTTTCAGCTAATGGAGCTGTAAGGCAGCTTCTTTTTTGCGGGACAAGATGATGTTTTCAGCAATACCATTTTTAATTACATTCGTCTTTTGGATCACCTTTTATTACGCCTTTTGTTCGGCAGTATGATGATAAAGCATTGTTTTTTGCCTTGTTTTTTTTTTCTTTTTACGGTGTTCACTAAAGGGGTTAACTAGTGTTCACTAAAGGGGTTAACTAGTGGAAAAGTTTTATAGGTCGGGTCGTTCCAGATGCGATGATACCAAATATGTGTACTTTTATTGTTTTTTTTCATCGAGCACAGCATTTAGGAGGTTAAAATGTTGGAAGCGGTGAATGGCAGGTGTCAGCTGTGAGAATCAGCTGATAGCTGATAGAATCAGCCTCTGTGCACGCAAAATCACCATGATGTATCCATACACAGGCGACCTGGACGTATGGATACGTCTAACGTTGTAAAGGGGTGAAAAGTCTGGCCTATCAAAATATAAAATTAATTAAAGGGGTTGTCCACTATTAGGACAACCCCTTCTCATTACACATATTTGCTCCTGTTAAAATAAAAACACTTATACTCACCTCCGGTGCTGGGGCCGTTCCATCACCCAATCAGCACTGTGGCTGGCTGCTCACTTCCTCTTGATTACTTTTACATCTAAAAGGAGGGAACAGTGATGCTAATGCTGATTGGGCTCTGGGCTCACATGACGTTATAACCTTAAGTGAGTCCCAGGAAAGTGTTTGCCCCCTTCCTGATTTCTTTTTCTTCTGCATTGTCACACTTAAATGTTTCAGATCACAAAACAAATTTAAGTATTAGACAAAGGTAACACAAGTAAACACAAAATGCAGTTTTCAAATGAAGGTCTTTATTAATAAGGGAAAAAGAAATCCAAACCTACATGGCCCTGTGTGAAAAGTGAATGCCCCCCCCCCCTTTAAAACGTAAATTAACTGTGATTTATCACATCTTTGGGAAGCGGAGTTCAATTTCCCTAGCTACACACAGGCCTGATTACTGCCACACCTGTTCTCAATCAAGAAATCACTTAAATAGGACCTGCCTGACAAAGTGAAGTAGGCAACCTGAGCGTATGGATATGTCTAACGTCATAAAAGGGTTAAAAGTCTGACCTATCAAAATATAAAATTAATTAAAGGGGTTGTCCACTACTAGGACAACCCCTTCTCATTACCCATATCACAAAACAAATTTAAATATTTGACAAAGATAACACAAGTAAACACAAAATGCAGTTTTTAAATGAAGGTCTTTATTATTAAGGGAAAAAGATATCCAAGCCTACATGGGCCTGTGTGAAAAAGTGGTTCATGCTCGAAAAACCCTCCAATGTGGCTGAATTACAATAATTTTGCAAAGATGAGTGGGCCAAAATTCCTCCAGAGAGCTGTAAAAGACTCATTACCAGTTATTGCAATCGCTTGATTGCAGTTGTTGCTGCTAAGGGTGGTCCAACCAGTTATTAGGTTTAGGGGGCAATCACTTTTTCACACAGGGAACGGTAGGTTTGGATTTCTTTTTCCCTTAATAAAGACTAGTGATAAGCGAGCACTAAAATGCTCGGGTGCTCGTTGCTTGGGTCGAGCAAATAGTAATGCTGGGGTGCTTGACCCAAGCAACAAGCCTAATGTAAGTCAATGGGAAACTCAAGCATTTTTCCGGCGGCCCACCCCAGAGGTCTGCAGAGGGGGCCTAAAAATTGGCTAAATCAATGGAAACAGTACTCAAATGATATGGGAACAGCATGGTGAAGACCCCTGGAAGCATCTCTGACTCCCAGGTCACTGCTGTGAGCAATGTTGTCAGAGTGTTATGCCACCTTAACAGACTCACAATAAAACATTCAAAAACGAAGCCAAAATGGATTTTCCTGGGAAAAAAATGCTAAGGAACATTCTTTCCAGGGTAATGACTTGTATATAAGGCAAAATAAATAACCAAAAACAAAAATGCTCCTCCACACATAGCGTTTTTGATGCATTTTTTGCACTTTTGCATTGCTGTCAATGGTGAAAAATACATTCACCGGTAAATGTCATTTTAACATTTTACTACCTTATGTGGTCATGTGGTGTGTGAGACATTATCAGACATATCCTGTTTCATTTATGAAGGAGGGACTGTGAAAGTCACAAAGCCTATTTTTACAAGGCCATCAGGCGGCCCTTACTATTGTTAGAGGGCCGGCAGTCATCCCTCACTATTGTTAGAGGGCCATCAGCTGGCTATGCTTTGTTGTTCCCATTATTAAGGAGTGGGTCTCCTATACTGTTATTGCGTATGCAGTGACTGCAAGGGCTGCCAAAAAATTGAACGCACTCCAATACCCCTTTGAAGAGACGTAGAGGAGGGCATCGTTAAAAAAATTGTTACCATTGTTAAGGAGTGGGTCTCTTATATTGGTATGGGCTGAAAAACATTTACCCCTGGGGGGTATATATGAACATACTGTATAACATACAGAATGTTAGAGAGGTAGGCCTCTAAAAATTTCCTACGGGCATCATAAATACCCTTAAAAAAATGATGTGGGTGTTGCATCATGTTCACCCTGGTGAAAAGGTGCATGGAAATAGAACTCCCCAAAAAAAACACTGGATTTTACTTTATGTTCCGCTGCTATCATCCAGTGGTGTTGAGAAGTCTGGACCAATCTAGCCCTTGTTCATTTTGATAAGAGTCAGCCTGTCAGCATTTTCAGTTGACAGGCGGATGCGCTTATCAGTTATAATTCCACCAGCGGCACTAAAAACCCGCTCAGATAAAACGCTGGCGGCAGGGCAGGCCAGGACCTCCAAGGCATAGAGAGCCAGTTCTTTCAACGTATCCAGCTTGGATACCCAATAATTATAAGGCACAGCAGAATCACGGAGGATGTTGCTACAGTTAGCAAGGTACTCCTTCAGCAACTTCCCAAACTTTGCACTCCTTGTGAGAGTACCCCGCGCCTCAGGGCCTGTGCCCTGGGAGGGTCTGAGAAAACTGTCCCACACCTTTGACAGTGTTCCCTCACCTGTACTCATTGGTTGTCCAAGGAACTGTGACATCTGCCGCCAGCGTTTTCAGATAGGAATTTTTTTTAATAAATCCTCAACAAGGGCCTTCTGGTGCTGCAACATTTTATTAGACCTCTCCGCCATGGAAAGGAGAGACAGAAAGTTCTCCTTGTAGTGTGGGTCTAGAAGTGTGACCAACCAGTCGTTACTGTTGTCCAAAATGCGTACAACGCGAGGGTCACGGGAAAGGCAGCGGAAAATAAAGTCAGGCATGTGTGCCAGACTGCCAACAGCCAAGACTTCCCTGTCCTGACTAAGAGGACGACTGTCCATGCTCTCCCCCTCATCCTCCTCCTGGTCCTCCTCCTCATTCTCCCACTTCTCAGGCCATCCACGCTGAACAGTCGGTATGAATTTTTTGTGGGTTGTACAGTCTGTAGCGCAGGAAATCAGCTCCTGTTCCTCCTCATTATCACCCAATCGGCGTTGAGATGAGAGGAGGCTGGGCTGTGTAGCATTACCCTGTATAGTTCTTTGCTCCATCTCACCATGCTCTGCCTCCAATGCCTTCTCTTTAATTGTGAGCAGCGAGCGTTTTAGAAGACATAGAAGCAGGATGGTGAAGCTAATGATGGCATCATCGCAGCTCATCATCTTGGTGGAGTCCTCAAAGTTTTGGAGGATGGCACAAATGTCAGAAATGTATGCCCATTTATCAGCATTAAGGTCCGGAGGCTAATCTGAATACTGATGGGCATGTTGAAGCTGTACTCAACAATCGCCCTCTGCTGCTCATAAATCCTTCCCAACATATGCAAGGTTGAGTTCCAACACGTGACATCGCACAACAGTTGGTGAGCTGGAAGCTGCAAAAGCTGCTGAAGCATGGCGAGGGCGGCGGGAACTGTAGCTGAATTTCTGAAATGGGCAGACACAAGGAGAACTTTGACAAGCAGCTCAGGCAGATCCGGGTAGGTTTTGAGAACCCGCTGCTCCACTAGGTTGAGCACATGGGCCAGGCATGGTACGTGTGCGAGTTTGCCAAGCTTCAGAGCAGCCATCAGGTTCCGGCCATTGTCACACATGACCATGCCTGGCTGTAGGTTTAGCGGTAACAGCCACAGCTCTGCCTGCTCTGTTACAGCTGTCAACAACTCCGCAGCGTGCGGTTTGTTCCCTAAGCATATTAGCTTCAGCTCAGTCTGTTGCCGCTTGGCTGAGGCAGAGCTTCCAGCTTCCGACTGATGTGGTCATTTTCGAGATGGAAGCTGAAGAGGAGGAGGTGCAGAAGCTGTAGAATGTAGGAGCAACCCTAACTGACCCAAGGCCCGCAATCCTCGGCGTTGAGAGAATGTATTTCGTCCCAGGGTCCGACTAGGCTCCGGCTTCCACTATATTAACCCAGTGTGCCATCAACAAGATGTACTGTCCCTGGCCACAAGCACTTGTCCATGTGTCCGAGGTTAGGTGGACCTTCTCAGTAACTGTGTTGTTGAGGGCACGGCTTATGTTCTGGGACATGTGCTTGTGTAATGTGGGAACGGCACACCGGGAGAAATAGTGGCGGCTGGGGACCAAGGGACGGCCGCCGCCATGAGGTTGCGGAAAGATTCCGTCTCGACAAGCCTACAAGGCAACATTTCAAACGCAAGCATTCTAGAAATGTGTCCGTTTCGTGCTGTGGCCTGTGGTTGGTTAGCTGCGTATTTGCGCTTGTGGTCAAAGGACTGGGGTAGGGACAACTGAACGCTGCGCTGGGACAAGCACGTGGTTGCTGATGGTGGTGGTTGCGAGTGTGAAACGACAGGTGCAGGGCGGGAGGCATCTTCGTCTGCGCCATGGACAGGGGATTGGCGTGCACACACAATAGCGGTACAGGCAGTGGTGTCACCCGCAGACACCGTTTCTGGACCCTGGCGTTCGGCCCAACTAGTCGGGTGCTTTGCTGTCATGTTCCTGAGCATGCTGGTGCTGGTCAGGCTGGTAGTTTTGCTGCCCTTGCTGATGCTAGCATGGCAGATGTTGCAAATGGCCTTTTTGGGGTTATCTGGACAGTCTTTAA
Source organism: Phyllobates terribilis (assembly GCF_046119375.1). NCBI lineage: Eukaryota > Metazoa > Chordata > Amphibia > Anura > Dendrobatidae > Phyllobates > Phyllobates terribilis. Next base: position 420,201,265 of record NW_027362763.1, on the reverse strand, counting down.
AAAAGAGCCAGACTCTGGAAAACCTAACAGTTGGACTGGCAACTTCCCTCATGTTGATGTTCTGGGGAACAGTTGCCCGCCTTGTAACTGTGGCCACCCCACTGTTTGTTCCTGCCAGTTGTGGTGCTACGCCTCCCTCCCCCTCTGTGCTGCTGTCCTCGCTATGCATATCACCTTGCCAGGTTGGGTCAGTGACTTCATCATCCACCACCTCATCTTCCACGTACGCACCCTGGGCCTCCTCCTGACTTGCTGGCAATTGTGTCTCATCATCATCAACCTATTGCGACAGTAATTGCACTTTCCCACTGTCGCCTTCATGTGACATGTGGCTGCTCTAATATTCGGGCATCGCTACATGCAATCTCCTCTTGCCCCGCTTGAAGCAGGCCAGGCGAGGGGCCTGAATCTATAAATGGGAAAGTGAACAGCTCTTCAGAGTGTACAAGTGTGGGATCACTTGCCTCCGGGCACTTGGCATGGTGGGAGGATCAGGGTGAGAAATATGTGGTCCAGACTCATGGCTACTGAGACAGGACCGTGTGGAAGACAGGGTGGTGGTGGTGGCAAACTGACTGGAAGCATTATCTGCTATCCAACCAACAACTTTTCACACTGCTCTGGCTTCAATAGTGGTGTTCCGCGGCCCCCTACAAAGTGGGACAGGAAGGAAGGGCGACATGATGTGGGTGCTTGTTGTGCTCCCTCAGCAGGCACAATTTCAGCTTGCCCATGGCCTTGGCCTCTGCGTGCACCATCACGTTCACTTCCACATCTCTTGCTACACGCCTTGCTGATTTTAAATGGAGGGTAATATTTGGCATGCTCCAAAAAATGTCACGATTATTATGGCAGTAATATCACGTCTGATGACCACGATTTTACACACTGGAGTTATAGATATAAATAATCAGAATTAAGAGCAAAAAAAAAAAAATTTGCCCTAACAGGGTATGGACATCTGCTCTATCTACTGTCCACAAACTCTGTCTGCCTAAGGCTATGTGCACACGTAGCATTTTTGATGCGCTTTTGCGGCGTTTTTTCTCCTTAAAAAAGCTATGTAATCTGTCTGCCAGGTAGTGCAATGGTAATCCTGATGTGCTGCGCACATGATGCGGTAATTTCTGCTCAGGATTACCATTGTGGAAAAAAAACGCATCAGGTCCTATGTGCCTGCGTTTCCACCGCAAATTCTTGCCCATTGACTTTTATTGAACCGCAGCAAATCCGCAGGTATAATATTTATACCTGCGGATTTGCTGCACTTCAATTAAAGGAAACGCGCGCAAATTCGCGGCAGAAATGTGCTGCGGGTGGTACCCGGGTCGGCAGAGGAGGACTACTACTCCTCTCATCCGACCGTCACTCCTGCGAGAGCGGAGCAGCTGAGTGGAGCAGTAGTCTCCTCAGCCGAGCAGTCATGCCCGCAGTGGTAAAAAAAAGAAAAAAAAAGGAAAAATAAAAAAAAAAAAAAAACACTATACTCACCTGTCCGGCGCCCCCCGATGTTCTTCTGGTCCCTGGCGATGTCTTCAGCCCCGCAGCTGGTGGTACACTGCAGGGAGCGTGCTCACTCCCAGCAGTGTACTGCGCTGCCAGGAGCTGCGGTCAGCTGATCGCTCACGTGACCTCACCGTGGGAACATTCTGAAGAATGTTCCCACCAGTACTGGTGGTGAGCTCACCAGGGCTGATCAGCTGATGAACCCCAGTGACTTAACTCCTGCAACAGCAATGTATACTGATTTTACACTCCTGTCAGTATACATTGCTGTGTTCTACAGCAGTGACATCAGTGATTGCCGAGGGACAATCGTTGGCGATAATCATGGACTATGTCGTGACGACGGACAGGTGAGGGATATGGTTGTTTGTTATTTTAATTTTTTTCAAAAGATAAAGGGATTCTGGGACTGAAAGAATAATAAAAATTTTTTAAAACCGTGTGTTTTTTATTTCATTAAAATAATTTATTCTGGCCTTGTATTTATTGAAAAAGCGTCGTAAACTTTACTACGCTGTTAGTAATGCGGACGTCTTATAGACGCCCTCCATTACTAACCTGAGCTTCATGTCAGTCTCCAATACAAGGCTGATGTGAACCCCAACTCCATTACCTCACTCGCCACCGATACAGGGCAGTGGGAAGAGCGGAGGCTAAGCGCCAGATTTGGCGCATCTTATGGAAGCGCCATTTCTGGGACTGCTGAGGGGTGATATTAGCCACGGAGGGGGCCAGGACCCATGGCCCCTTCCCTGGCTATTAATATCAACCCGAAGCGGTCTATTTAGCCTTTTCCGGTTAGATTTTATAGGGGGACGTTACGTCAATTTTTTTCTGGGGTCCCCCTGTAATCTAGTCAGTAAATGCTAAGCAAACAGCTATGGGCTGATATTAATAGCCAGGGAACATTGTTGGCTAATGGCCCCTTCCCCGGCTACTAATATCAGCCCACAGTGGTCAGCTTTCCCTCTGGTGGTTATAAAAATTATGTGGGAGCCCACAACATTTTTTTTTTTTAAATTTTAGGCTCTGTGCCCACGATCCGGACGTAGCAGCGCTTTGCTGCGTCCAAAATGTTGTATTCTATTGAACGCAGGTAAATCCACATGTGTTCACTGAACCATGCATATTTACCGCATTCTATACTTTCTAGTGGTCAAATTTCTGTTGCGGAGACTAGCGACTCCGCAAGAGAATTTGGCATGATGCGGTCCTGAAAGACGCGCCGCATGTCAGCGTCCACGGGTGATCCGCAGCCTCTAATGCACGCATAGTGGACATGGGATTTCTAGAGATCCCATCCACTATACTGTAACATCTGGACGCTGCGGGTTTGAAGCTGTATAAATACGCAGCGTCAAACTTGCAGAGGTTCCTGATCGTAGGCACGTACCCAAATTCACCCGCAGCATGTCAATTTCTGTAGCGGACACACTAGTTTCTGCAGCCTGATTTTGACAGATTAAAATGTCATTATATGCGGTGGATTCACATGTACCAACAACAAAAGTGCAGCATTAGAACACAGCATTTTGGACACAACAAAAATATGCTGCGTCCAAAGCACTGCTTCTTGCTTTTCGTGGGGACGTCACGGCTAATGAAACAGCTGTGAGCTGTTATAATAGTCAGGGACCATGTTTGCCTAATGGCACCTTCCTAGGCTAAAAATAACAGCTCACAGTTGCCTCAGATGTTACACGAATGGGAATGCTAATGAAGATTGGGTGAATGGGATTAGCTGACACTTAGCTCTCTTGTTTGGTGATGACAAGGTGACAATCAGACCCTTTCATCATCAAACCTAGTTAAAGTAAAGAGTTAAATAAACACAGAGTAAACACTTTATTTGAAATGCAACAGACACATTCTTTAATCATTTAAATTAACCAATATACTCACCCAAGTTTTGACAGTAATCCAAGGGTTAAAGTGATGTCCCACCAAATAACTTTATTTAGCTCCAAAAAGCATTCATTGATGTACAAAAACGCTTTAAAAAAACGCATTAAAAAAAGTATCAAAAATGCGGCAAAAACACACATTTTTTCCGCAATGAGATGCAGAAACGCTCAGGAAATTTCTGCTTGAAATCCTGAACGTGCGCACATAGCCTTACTCCTGCTATCATCAGGAATCAGTAATAATATACGAAGCTGGATTAGTCCTTAGAAGGACTGTTAGTTCAGATGTATATATAGATATTGCTGTGGATGTGGAATATCTACACTAACTAATAAACCGCCAAGTCTCTCCCTAGCTCAGCAGCACCTCTCCCTACTCTGCCTGTCTGAAGGGTAGATTGTGACGAGCATAAAAAAAGAGTAAGAAATCAGGAAGGGGGCAAACACTTTTTCACACCACTGTAAGTGTTTTTATTTTAACAGGGGCAAATATGGGAAATGAGAAGGGTTTGTCCTCGTGGTGGACAACCCACCCCCCTTCTTTTTTTTATATATCGTTTTTATTGAAACTTTTACTAAATAGTACAAACAACACAATCAAGAGTGATGATCCATTACCAGTGCACAGACTGGATGGATAATGCTGTTATTAATGCAATACATACAATATTAACCAAAGAAAATCCAACTAATAATAATAATAAAAAAAAATTAACTCAGACAACACAAAAAGTCATCATCTAAGAAACAGGTAAGAGTATATTTTCATCTTACTCTCTTTACTCAATTACTGATGCAAAAGTTGACCTAGATTGTTTTTAAGAGCCTCTAAGACATTGCATGCTGTAGTGATAAAAGGTTTTACAGTACTTATTTTTTCTTCAGGAGAACAATTACAATAAATTGCTTCCATTTCAAAATAAATGTAGCTGCTTGTGATTCTATATTGCATCCCACTTTTCTACCAACATAAAAAGTTTCATCGGGGCTATCAATGCTGCGATTGGTGGAGTATTAGGTTCTAATTAGTGTTGAGCGAGTATGTTCTGTTCCGAGTATGCTCGGGCCGAGCTCCGAGTATTTACAGCTGCTCGGTGATATGTTTGAATCGCTCCCGTGTGCATGATTTGCAACGGTTTGACAGCTTTATTACATGTGAGGAATGTGTAAGAAATAGACATTCCTCCCATGTAATAAAACTGTCAAACAGTCGCAAATCATGCACATGGGAGCGATTCAAACATATCACCGAGCAGCTGTAAATACTCGGAGCTCGACCCGAGCATACTCAGCGAAAGGGTTAATAAAACATACTCGCTCAACACTAGTTCTAATCAATATTTAAAGAAAACTTGCCATCAGCTAAAATGCTATTAACCTGCAGATATGGGGCTAATCTGCAGGTTAATAGCGTTATTAACCTGCCCGGGGCGCGCACCTACTCGAACACTGTGGGGAGAAAATGAACTTTATATCTCCAGTTAGCGTACTGGTTTCAGTCACGACTTTGAGTATGGCTGTGACGGCGCCCACAGTCCTGACTGACACAGGATCTGCATTAGGGCCGGATGTCAGTCAGGTCCAGGGGCGCAGTTACCGTCGCTCTGTATACTAAGAGCGGTGACTAAACCAGCGGTGACTGAACCAGGGCGGGCTCCGCCCCCATGACTGAAACCAGAATACTGCCAGGGAGAAAAAAGTTAATTTTCTCCCTACAGCATTCTTATCCAGAACAAGAAGCACCTTTCTAATATTTAGGGAGGCCGAACGACCTTTTATGAAGCACGCCTGAGTGAAATTAGATAGGGAAGGACAGAGGCCAGCATATCGGCCATTACATAGGAAATGATTTTGACGTCAGTCAATAAGGGAGATTGATCTGTATAAACTGTGGTATAGTGGGTCTTTGCTGGTTTTAGCAAAAGTTTAATATTCATATTTGCAGATGGTACGATGGGATCGCCACAAAGTCAATGGCTTGGACAACCTCTTTAACCTGATTGTAAAACACAGTAATGAGAAAAAAATAAAAATGCCAGAAATGTGTTTGTTTTTTTTATCACTACTCATCCCTAAAAAAAAATGCAATAAAAACAGATCAAAATGTTGTATAGAGCCAAAAATAGCATCAATAAAATCATCAGCTCATCACAGAAAAAATAGAATTAGACTTACCGGTAATTCGGTTTCTAATAACCCTCCACGACAGCACCAAAGGAGGATGTCACCCCACCCTAATAGGGACAGAAAACACAAAGAGGTCAAATAGCCCCTCCCTCATCCTCCCTCCAGTGTTTTATAAAGGACCGCACAAGTATGGATGCTTCAAATTATACTTATTCTTATTAAAATTAGATGATTTTTTGGCTAACTAAGCCTGGGAGGGAATTACTAGTGCTGTCGTGGAGGGTTATTAGAAACCGAATTACCGGTAAGTCTAATTCTATTTTCTCCAATAACCCCCCACAACAGCACCAAAGGAGGAGTACCAAAGACTCATGTTTAGGGAGGGACAATGGCCTGAAGCACTTTCCGCCCAAAGGCCAAGTCTTTAATGGACATTAAATTAAGTTTGTAATGCTTGGTGAACGTATGGACCGAGGACCATGTAGCTGCTCTACATATCTGCTCGAGGGAAGCACTAGCCTTTTCTGCCCAGGAGACGGACATGGCTCTAGTAGAGTCTGCTTTCAGTTTGTCTGGTGGTGAGATATCTTGGATCTGATTTGATTCCATGATTGCTTTCTTGATCCAAGTAGCGATGGTAACCTTTGAGACTTTCTTTCCTCTGTTCTGACCAGATGGCTGAATAAAGAGGTTCTGATCCTTCCTCCAGGACTTTGTCTTTTGGAAGTAGTGAAGAACAACCCGTCTCACGTCCAAAGTATGGAATTCTTCTTCCCTTTTAATTTTTGGGTCCTGACAGAAGGAAGGCAGAATTATCTCCTGTGATCTATGAAAGTCTGTGACCACCTTTGGCAAGAAAGATGGGTCCAGGTGTAGAATAATCCTATCATCCAGGATTCTCAAATATGAGTCATTCACTGAGAAGGCCTGTATTTCTCCCACTCTCCTGGCAGTGGTAATCGCTACTAGAAAAGTTGTTTTCCAGGCTAATTGAACCTTTGGCCTCAATAGAGCTGGATAAAACGGTGGTAGTGTCAGACATTTAAGGACGATATTAAGATCCCAGGAGGGAACGTGGTTGATTATTCTGGGACGCAGACAAGTAGCTGCTGTCATGAACCTTTTTACCCATCAGTGTTCGGCTAGGCTCTGGTCAAAATAGGTACTCAGCGCCGCGATCTGTACCTTGAGGGTGCTGGGTCTAATGCCTTTCTCCAGCCCCTCTTGTAGAAAATCCAAGATCTAGGTCATGTCAGGATGCCGAAGATCTGGTATATTCAGTTTATACCATGTTAGGAAGGTCTTCCATATCTTGCTGTATATGGAGTTTGTGATCTGGAAGGAGTATTGGACCCTGATGGAGAAGGTTTTTGATTGCTGGCAGAATGAGGGGTCCTTCTATGCTTAGACTGTTTAGTGCACAGAACCAGCTCCTTTTGGGCCAATGTGGGGCTATCAAGATTATCTTGACCTCCTCAGTCCTTACTTTCTGTAAGGTCTTGGGTAGCAATGGAATAGGGGGAAAAGCGTAAGCTAGATGGAAACGCCAAGGGTGAGCGAATGCATCTATCCCCAGGCATACGTCGTCTGGATTTAGGGAAAAGTATTTTTCTGCCTTGGGGTTCTGGCATCTTGCAAAGAGGTCCACCTCCGGACAACCCCATTGTCTGGTCAGCATGTGGAAAATGTCTGAGTTCAGCTCCCATTCCCCAGGATGGATTTTCCTTCTGCTCAGAAAATCGGCCTGGATGTTGTCTGAGCCTTTTATGTGCAGACCTGATAAGGAACGAAGATGTCCTTCTGCCCAGAAGAATATTCTTGCTGAGATACTTTTTAGATTCACATACCTTGTACTCTCTTGATGGGACAGGTGAGCTACGGTAGTCATGTTGTCTGAATAGACTTTTACGTGCTTGCCCATAATGATTGGAGCCGATATTTTGAGTGCCTCCTCCACTGCCTTTAACTCGCGGAAGTTGGAGGATCTCCTGCTGGTCTCTTCTGTCCAAACCCCTTGGAAGGGGGTTTGAGTGACGACAGCTCCCCATTCTGTCTTGCTGGCGTCTACCGTGACTGTTATCAGAGGGAACTGAGACCATGGAACCCCTGTTCTTAGGTTTCTTGGGTTGAGCCACCATGACAGGGATGTCTTCACATAATGAGGGATCATGATCTTCCTGTTTAGGGAGTCTGGGGATCCGTCCTACTGTGCGAGAATATGGGTTTGCAATACCCTGGTGTGAGCCCGAGCCCAGGTTACGGATTGAATGCAGGCTGTCATGGAGCCAAGGGCTGACATGGCAAATCTTAGGGACACCCTGTTCAGGGTCTTCAGATTCAATATCTTGGATCTCAAAAGTATCTGTCTGTCCTTTGGTAGGAAGGAGGTTTGTCTGGCGGAGTCTAGTAGAACACCCAGGAACGTTTTTTCTGTGGCAGGGACCAGGTCTGACTTTTGATGATTTATCAGCCACCCTAGAGTGGTCAGGATCTGGATTGTTCTTTGCAGATCTTCCTGGAGTGACGCCACCAAGGGACCTACTAGTAAGAAGTCGTCGAGGTAGGAAATGATGCAGATTTTCTCCTTTCTGATAGAAGCCACTACCTCTGACATAATTTTTGTAAATATTCTTGGTGCTGAGGATATCCCGAACGGCAATACGTTGAATTGAAAATGTAACGTTTGATACTCTTGAACCACCGAAAACCTTAGAAATTTTCGGTATGTTGGATGTATAGGGATGTGATAGTATGCATCATGTAAGTCGATGGTTTCCATCACATATCCTTGTCCTATCAAGGGAACTGCTGATCTGATGGACTCCATTTTGAATCTTCGGTAGATGATGTATTGGTTTAAGGGTTTCAGATTTATTATTATTCTGTAGGTGCCGTTTGGTTTTCTTATCATAAACAGGCGTGAATAGTAGCCTGTGTGTCTTTCTCTTAGGCCGGACATCAGTGCGATTTTTAATCTCGGGGAGGTTAGACGAGTTATCCTCACTTTTCTTGGAGGATATGAGGAGAATTCGATCTTCACCCCTTCTTGAATTACCTTCAATACCCATTGACTGGTGCTGATCTTTTGCCATTGGGGAAGGTATTTCATGATTTGTCCCCCCACTGCTTTGGTGTCACCGCTTCTGTTGTCGCTGTCCTTTTGGGAAAAAAATATTCCTATTTTCCCTCCTTTGGGGTAGCTCCACCGACCAGACTTCCCTTTCCCCTTGTACTGGGGATTCTGCTCCCGCAGGGGGCGAAAGGGGTCTTCTTGTAGTGTCTGGGTTCTGGCAAGGACTTTTTTTTTTTTTTTTTTTTATCAGCCGCCTTCTCCAGTAGGTCATCAAGGGCCTGGCCAAACATATATTCTCCCCTGAAGGGAATGGAACAGAGTTTTATTTTGGAGCACACATCACCGTTCCACGATTTCAGCCATAGTGCTCGACTTGTGGAGTTTGATAGGACTGCTGCTCTGGCGGTTATTCTCACAGATTCCGCTGAAGCATCTGCCAGAAAGTCAGTGGCCTTCTGTAGCAAGAGTAGGGAAGCTTGTATCTCTTCTCTGGATGTGCCCATAGCCAGATGCTCTTCAAGTTGGATGAGCCATCTCAACATGGATCGTGCAACACACGTGGAGACTACATTAGTGTTCAGAAGGGCTGCTCATGTCTCCCAGGATTTCCTGAGAAGGCCGTCCATCTTGCGATCCAGAGGATCCTTCAGTTGCGACGAATCCTCGAATGGTAATATTGTTTTTTTAGCGACTCTTGTCACTTGAATATCGACCTTAGGTATCTCAGTCCAACATTTTGAGGTTTCTTCATCTACCGGAAACCTGTCTTTCAATTCTGCTGGTGTATTCAGTCATATTTCAGGATTTTCCCACTCGTCCAGGATTAAGTCCTGAATGTTTTTATGTATCGGGAACACCATCTTTTTCTTTGAACGGAGACCACCGAACATCTCTTCCTGGACTGATCTAGTGGGCTTCTCTTCTTCCACCTTCATCGTTCTTCTTACAGCTGTGAGGAGGTCTTCCATAAATTCCGTAGAGAAATAATATTTTTTATTTTCCAGACCTTCCTCTGCTGGGCTGAGTTCACCTTCCTCTATGAGGTTTTCTGGAAGGGATATTTCGTCCTGGGAGTCCGAGTCTCTTCTTTCTTCCAGGGAAATCTTCCTCTTCTTAGCCTTTGGAGGAGAGTCAGAAGTGGATCGGGAAAAGGAGGCCAATGAAGATTGAACTTCCTGACAGACTATACCCTTGATTTCATCTATGAGGGATGGCTGCTCTTTCCTAATAATCTTCTCCGTACATTTCTGGCATAAATATTTTTTGCTTGAAGAAGATAGTTTTTTTGCGCATATAGCACACTTCCAGCTAGACTTATTTCCTGGTGCAGGATCCTTGTCCCCCTAAAAAAGAGGGAGAAGGGTAATTAATGTATCAATTCTAACCTGCACCTAGGAAAGGACCCCCAGTGCCAGACTTACTGGGGCAGGAATCGCGCTGCGCTCCGCAGACATGGAGAAGATAGATTCCTGACCATCCAGTGTATAAACATACAAAACGGATTAGGTCCTACCTTAGATGTCTTCTGTCCAGGGCTCTTATATAGGTGACTGGGCACAGCGCTTTCCCTCACTCCCTGGGGAGGGGGGTGGGAAGGCTGCGGAACACCTGCGATCACCTGCGGAGGTTTTTTTTCACTTTCAGAGGCCCCAATTGTCCTAAACGGACCGGAAGTAACCTAAGGGACCCTGTTTCGGCGTCCCCTGTCACTTTCCGGACGTTTTTAGGTAACTCCGTTACTTCACGAGTCTTATTACAAATTAACTACAAGATGATACTACACCCCTTCTAGACCATCATGTATCAACCCAAACAATTCCCCACTCTGAGGGAGGAACTGCGGTCTTCACTGCAATATCCTTTACATATTTTGGAGTTGTCCCAAACCTCTGATTTTATTAAAAAGCTTACTAGAAATGACATCATCCTTACCCCTTAATTGGCCTTATTATCCAAAGGTCTAGAAAACATCTCACCCTCAGACAGACCTATAATAATCCATTCACTCTTGGTTGTAAAAAACACCATCGTATTTTACTGGAAGAAATCAGAGGTACCTTCTTTCCTAGACAAAGAAAAAATGTCCTTTCACAAAGCTTATGAATATAGATTTGCAATCTCCAACAATTGTCTTAAATATTTTAAAAAATGGTCTCGATGGCACGAAGTTTATCCTTAACTCATCGTTATCAACTATTTTACATCAATAGTTATTTACTTATACGTTATCTCTGTAAACGTGGATATGGGTTGTATTCGACTTAATTACTCTGTGATCATAAACTGATTCTCCTTCATTTTATTAGTTGAATACTTTAATATACTGTTTATGATTCTTTCCATCTCTGAGTTCCCCTCCCCTTTATCCTATTTCCCTTACCCTTCCACTCAATTCCCTTTCCCTAATCACTTCCATCCCAAATTCCTCTCCAACTCCTTCATATGTTATAAATGTTAATAAAAATTATTGGAAAGACAACTATGTGGATGGAAAAATAAAAACGTTATGGCTTTTAGAAGGGGGTGGAAAAAATGAAAATTAGTTGTGGAGGGAAGGGGGTTAGAGGGTTGTTGCCAACATTAAAAGTTATCGCCTATCCAATGGAGAGGTGAGGGTCTCAGTTGTTGGAGAGGACTTTGAAATGCACCATTGAAAATCATTTATTTTCTCTGGGACTTACAAAGACATCCAAGTACAGCGATTGGCCATTTTTGGCAAAAACTGTTTTCCAACTAGGCATTTAAAAGTCATGTTTGTGGGACCATTGGGGGTTCAAGCAGTTAGATATATACTGTTCTGAAAGTTATTACCCATCCTTTGTGTAAGTGTTGGGAATAACCCTTTAAGTACCTTATTATAGAGAAGCAGATGGGGCACATAAAATGGCCCTGAAAAAATAAAAATAAAAGTGGCCTTGTCTTGTAAATGTGTACAAAGACACAATGGGAAGAATTGAGTACACTGTAAGCTGCACAGCCACATTGGTGGTATATAATGTAACTGTGGTTGCCTCAACTCTAGCAATTTATCAAGGACACCAAGTTTACTCTTTGCTGCCTCCACTATTCAAATACATGAATATGAATCACAATCTAGCAATGTCTTCTTTTTTTTCCTAGGACAAAACTAAACCCATACTGGGAAAATCTACTTCGAAATAAAAATTGACCCACATCTGAAAATTGAATGCCTTACTTTATCACACACGAAAATGACTAAAGAGTAGTGTTGAGCATTCCGATACTGAAATATCGGGTATCGGCCGATATTCGCGGTATCGGAATTCCGATACTTTTAGAATATCGAATACCGGAATCGGAAGTTCCCATAATGTCTGCGCTCTGCAGTGTCTCTGAAGGATGACAAGCTGGATGGCAGCGCTCAGCTGCGATCCAGCCTGTCATCAGAATGCCATCCCAGCTTGAGAGAATTCTCCTGATTGTTTAAAAGCCGACGGGCGGTAAAAAGCCGCCGGCTTTTAAACAATCACACAGCCCCATACTGCTTCCCCGCAGCCTCCCACCCCGATCCTCCGCTCCCCTCGCCACCTCCCATCCCGATCGTAAGTTAGGACCGGGCGGGGAGCGCAGCACCAAGGAGCGGGGAGCGAAGGACCTGGGCGGGGAAGCCGGCAGTGAAAAGACTTCACCGCCGGCTTTCCGGTTCTGTGCTGCGCTTTCCCGCCGGTTATTTCAAATGAACAGCTGAGGTATCAGGTGATACCGATCAGATGTTCATTTGAAGTCGCCGCGGTGCCCTCGGAGGGTTCATGTGAGTTCATGCTTGACTGCATTGCATGAACTCACATGAACTTTCCCACGGCCGCACAGGTCAGCCTCACCTCCCAGACCCGTCATGATTAGTGTGTGTGGGTGTCTGTGCGATGTGTGCAGGTGTGCGCGGTGTCTGTGCGATGTCTGCCGGTGTCTGCGTGCAGGCAAACATAGGCCGATGTGACACTACTACTCCCATCGGCCTATGTCTGTAACCCGTCCACTCGTGCCAGCAGGATCAGCTTGATGGGAGCAGTAGTTCCCATCAGCCTGATCCTGCTATTTAAACTGCCCCATGGTCCCCAATAAATTTTAAATACATGTCATTGGTGGCCAGTGGTTACCTACAATAAATTAGTTTATACATTACCTGTCCCTGCCGATCGCCACCTAAAATAAAGTAAAAAATAAAAAACTACACCTATACTCACCTAGACACCTAATTCCCCGAAGCCATCGATCTCCTGTAATAAAATCTAAAATAATAAACCACAACCTTATCCTTACCCCTCCGTAGTAGTCCACGAGTGTCCCATGATGATCTCCAGTTTAGAGCAGCCACATAGAATGTGACCGCTCTGAACCGCTGCCGCCGCTAGAATGATGAGGCCGTAAAGCAGCCCCGTCATTGCATAAGCGGGTTCGCCGGAGTTCAGGCAGCGCTGCTCCGGTTAGCTGCTTTACGGCCCCGCTGTACCGTGAGAAAGACGGATTTTGGTAAGAACTTACCTGTAAAATCCTTTTCAGCGAAGGAAGGAAGGGAGACACAGATTCTCTACTTCGTGGGTAGGCGGAGCCCCATAGGATAGTCACCTCAGATTGGAAAATGACGACCGGCCCCTCCAGTATATAGGCTCCTCCTACTCCCATGTTCATCAGTCCATACACAAGCTAAGGAAGAGCAGACCAACCAGCAGAACAACATATCCCCTTCTGAAATTTCAGAAATGAGAGAAAACAGGTTATGTAATAGAAACACACAGTCTTAGGCATACCCCATTGGACCTGACAACTGTGTAGAGCTGGCGAAACTGGAAGGAGAGCCGTAGAGCGCTAAACCCAGTCCAGAAGATCGACATCAGGAAGGAGACGCGCTGCATCTAGAGACACAACAACACACTTCTGCCCTGGGAGGGTGCTGTGTCTCCCTTCCTTCCTTCGCTGAAAAGGATTTTACAGGTAAGTTCTTACCAAAATCCGTCTTTCAGCAGCAGAAGGGAAGGAAGGGAGACACAGATTCTCTACTTCGTGGGACGTCCTAAAGCAGTACCTACTTAAGGGTGGGAAATAGAGGCAGAAGCTTCCATACCCCAAAACTTAGGCAAGAGCGCAAACCGCGCTAAATAATGGAAAACTAAATAAAGGGATAACTTAAATTACCACCGCCTGCAGGACCCTGCGTCCCAGGGCCGCATCGGCTGAAGCACTTACGTCCACCTTATAAAACTTAGTAAAGGTGTGAACGGAGCGCCAGGTGGCCGCCCGGCAGAGCTGCGCTGCCGAGGCCCCCTGACGAAAAGCCCACGATGAGCCAATGGCTCTCATGGAATGAGCTTTAACTTTAACCGGACAAGGCTCGCCCTTGAGCCGGTACGCTTCCAGGATAGCTGAACGGATCCACCGAGCTATCGTGTCTTTGGAAGCACGTTGACCACGCCGACGACCTGCCGGAATTACAAAAAGAGAGTCCGACTTCCGAAAACCTTGAGTGATCGTAAGATAGAACTTCAATGCCCGCACTAAGTCCAACGAGTGCAAGGCGCGCTCCCTTGGATTCTTAGGTCCTGGACAAAGCGAAGGCAACACAATGTCCTGATTAATGTGGAATTGTGACACTACCTTAGGCAAAAAATCTTCACGAGTACGAAGCACCACGCGATCCGGAAAAAATTCCAGAAAAGGAGGTAAGCAAGAAAGTGCTGCCAATTCCGATACCCTTCTCAAAGAGGTGACTGCCACCAAGAAGGCCACCTTCCAAGAAAGTAGTAAAAGTTTAGCAGAATCCATAGGCTCAAAAGGCCTATGCTGAAGGGCTTCCAGGACTAGATTAAGCCGCCATGGAGCCACAACTGCCCTCCGTGGCGGAAACTGACGTGCGACTCCGCGAAAAAAAGAACGAACATCCCTGCGAGAGGCAATAGCCTTCCTAAAAAGTGCGGAAAGAGCAGAAGCCTGTCCCCGCACCGTACTTACTGCCAAACCCCTGGCCAGACTAGATTGCAGAAAGGCCAAGAAGTTGGGGATGGAAAAAACCCTCGGGTTTCTTGAGGATCCAGAACACCATGAATAGAAAGACTCCCAAGTTCTGTGATAAATCCTGGACGTAGCTGGACTCCGGGCCGCCCGCAAGGTAGCAATGACCTCGGGCGAAAAACCGCGACGGGTCAAGATCTCGGTCTCAAGAGCCACGCCGTCAAACGAAGGGACCTCAGGTCCGGATGAAGAATGGGCCCCTGAGTGAGCAAGTCCGGGCGAAGGGGCAGCGGAAACGGAGGTGCCGCCTGAAGAGACACCAGCGTCGAATACCATGTCCTCCGCGGCCAGTCTGGTGCTATCAGAATTATTGATACCCCTTCGAGTTTGATCCGTCGGATCACCAGAGGCAGTAAGGATATCGGCGGAAACGCATAGATCAGCTTGAACTGACCCCACGGGGCCACTAAAGCATCCACCGCCACCGCCTCCGGGTCCCTGTACCTGGACATGAACGTCGGAACCCTGGCGTTCAGCCTGGATGCCATCAAGTCCATCTGAGGAGTCCCCCAACGGGAACACAGCAGAGAAAACACTTCTGGATGGAGACTCCATTCCCCAGGGTCCACTTGCTCGCGACTGAGGAAGTCCACCGAGATATTCAACACCCCTGGAATGTGAATTGCAGAAATTGCTGGAACTTTGGACTCGGCCCAGACCAGGATCCGAGAGACCTCCGACATGAGACTGGAACTCCTCGTCCCGCCTTGGTGGTTGATGTACGCGACAGCCGTAGCGTTGTCCGACTGGATCCGGACCGGTAGACCGCTTAATAAGACCGTCCAATGTTGGAGGCAGAGAAATATTGCTCTCAACTCCAAAATGTTGATCGGGAGAGACGACTCCTTTGGCGACCAGACCCCCTGAGTCCAGAGGTCGTTCCAAACTCTCCCCCAGCCTGTCCGGCTGGCATCGGTTGTCACCACCGACCATCTCGGGGGAAGGAAGGATTTCCCCACGGATAGAGTCTCCGGATATAACCACCATCCAAGAGACTCTCGCACCCTGCGGGAGATAATGACCGAGCGATCCAGAGAAGTTAGCGATCGATCCCAATGGGTCAGAATAAGGTTTTGGAGATCCCGGGAATGAAATTGTGCAAACGGTACTGCTTCCATAGTTGCCACCATTTGACCCAGAAGGCGCATGCATTCCCGAAGGGACATTGACAGCGCCGACCTCATAGCCTGGACCAGAAGACGAAGGTTCGTCTGTTTGACAGGAGGCAGGGACACAACTGCCCGAACTGTATTGAACTGCATCCCCAGGAAAAGAATGGACTGTGCTGGCTCCAATGACGATTTCTTCCAATTGATCAGCCACCCGAAGTCCATCAGGTACTGAAGGGAGAGATCGCGAGCTGTTATTGCCTCCTCTGCTGTGGGTGACACTATGAACAGGTCGTCCATGTAGGGGAGGATCGTAACCCCCTGTCTTCGAAGAAGCGCCATAAGAGGAGCCAGAATTTTTGTAAAAACCCTGGGAGCTGAGGCCAACCCGAAGGATAGGGCCACAAACTGGTAATGGGCTTGACCTATAGCGAAACGCAAGAAACGCTGGTGAGCCCTGCCGATAGGGATATGCAAATAGGCGTCACGGATGTCTATCGACACCAAGAAATTGTACTGCGACAGGGTCGCTATCACCGATCGGAGAGACTCCATGCGGAACTTCCGTGTCTGGACGTAAATATTCAAATCCCTGAGATCCAGCACCGGACGAAACTTGTCCTCCTTTTTGGGGACCACAAAAAGGTTGGAATAAAAACCCTTTCCCTGGTCTTCCGGAGGAACCTGAACCACCACACCCTGCTGTAGGAGAGAGTCGACCTCCTAAAACAGTGCGGCAGCCAGTCTTGGCATGGACGAAATGCCCGTCAGACGAAACCTGTCTGGAGGTAGAGAATGAAACTCTATGAAATAGCCTGCCGACATAACCCGTGTCACCCAGGCATCTGCTATGTGGGATGGCCAGATCGACCCGAATTGTAGCAGACGACCTCCCACCCGAGAGCCCTCGGGGGGATCCCTGGCGTCAGTCAGCCTTAGCGGACTTTTTATCAACCTCCCGTCTGTCCTGACGGGACCGTTGCTTCCAGGGAGTACGAGATTTCTGGGCGGATCTGCCGGAGGATGAGGGACGACCCAATCTCCAAGAAGGCTGACTGAATCGTCCCCTGGCCCGAAAGGACCAAAGACCTCTGCCGGGCCCTGTCCTGCTGGCTGTGGATGCCACTGCCTTTTTCCCAGGCAGAGTAACATCCTTAGCTTTAGCTTTGGCAATTAGTTCCGAAAGATCTGAACCAAAGAGCTGACCGCCCTTATATGCCAGACTAAGCAATCCCTGTTTAGATACCGCATCTCCGGTCCACTGTTTAAGCCACAGAGCTCTTCTAATCGTGACTGCCGAAGCCTGAGCCCTGGATAGAATTGAAGCAGTGTCCAGTACTGCATCTCTGCCATAACACATAGCTTCTTCCATTCGCTGAAAAAGCTTTTCCATTTCTGAACGCGAAGTCCCATCCTGCCACGCCGCACGCAGCTGATCCAACCACCGCAGAGAGGCCTCACCGGCCCACATGGCCCCCAAGGCCGCTTGGAAACCATGACCTGCGGCTTCATAGATGGATTTCGCCGCTGACTCCGATCTTCTGTCCAAAGGATACTGAAGATTGGCTCTCCCTTTAACAGGAAGCAGGAAAGACTTGGTCAGCTGAGACAGAGATATATCCACCTCAGGAGAGGGAACCCAATTAATAACCATCTCCTTGGAACAGGGATATAGGGCATCAAAAAAACGCGTTCCTCGGAAGCGTTTATCCGGACACTGACGCTCCTTCTCCACCGCTTCGTTAAGTTCCTCATGCGCAGGTAATGTAGAACGAACACGGCGCGTCTTCTGATACAGACGGGCCGACCTAGACGGTCTTGTCGGCTCTTCAGACAGCTCTAATACTTCCCGCATGTCCTTAATAAGCCCATCTACACGACCCGAAAGAGAAACAGAGCGATCCTGTTGATCCTCCTCTTCGGACTCAGAAATTTCATCAACCGAATCTGTTGGTGAATCCGAAGCCTCTGATGCGCTCTGCGAGGGAGACAACGCCACCATAGTCTTGTGGCGCTTTTTACCTCGTGGCATTGGGTGTGATCTAGCTGACACCCACTGTCCCAGGAGACTAGAGAGACTATTAATGGAGCGAGTGAGCGCCTCCACTTTAACATCACTGAGCGTTGAACTTGATGTAGTAGAAGGCCTGAGTGTATCAGAGGCGTGCGACTGAACCTGAAACGGATCAGGAGACCGATCCGCACTCCCAGGCCCCTGATCCGACATGCCACCCACACCAGATGCCAGGATGTACAACAAGGATGGCAAAAAAAGTGTAAAAGCTGCACAGCCTGTTTTCAAAACTCACTCTTTTTTTTTTTTTTTTTTTATATATGCGTCAGGCTCTGAGGGGTTAAAGCTCACCCTTAGAAAAGAGCTACCCCAGAAAGCCGAGCAAAAATCAATAGGGGGAAACTCCCTTAAACACCATGTGTTTCCCCTAAAGTTCCACTTTTTCAGAAGGGGTTAACATCACAGCAACTATAATACTACGCTGCCTAAAAGGTCAGTGAAGTAAATAGCTTTAGGAGAGAAAGCGGCAGTGCTCACGAGGACTCCTAATAGGTAGCCGAAGTGACAGCACTGACAAAGGACCCCTGCCAGAGGCAGAGGGGGTACTGCGGCGACCGCTCCTCCTGAGTGTGTCGCTTCTCTTTTTTTTTTTTTTATATATATGCGTCAGGCTCTGAAGGGTTAAAGCTCACTCTTAGAAAAGAGCTACCCCAGAAATGCCGAGCAAAAAATCAAAGGAAGAAATTCCTTTAAACACCATGTGTTTCCCCTAAAGCTCCACTTGTTCAGAAGGGGTTAACATCACAGCAACTATAATACTACGCTGCCTAAAAAGGTCAGTGAAGTAAATAGCTTTAGGAGGGAAAGCGGCAGTGCTCACGAGGACTCCTAATAGGTAGCCGAAGTGACAGCACTGACAACGAACCTCTGCCAGAGGCAGAGGGGACTCACCGGTACTGCAGCGACCGCTCCTCCTGAGTGTGTGGACGGATGGACGGGGAGCAGAGAGCAGGAGATGCCGCTGGACGCCGGAGGGAGAAGCAGGGACTGCCAGCACGTGCTCAACCAAGCACTTCCTGTCTAAGTAATGACGGCAGGAAGCCAGGAGACGCTAAGCCACGCCCCCACTAGGCCACGCCCACTAGGCCACGCCCCCGCCAAAGCCCGCGCTTATTCAAAAAACGAGGGCAGAAAACTTCCTACCTCTATGAAGGCAGGAAGCAAGTCAATAAAAGCCAGGAAACGCGCGCAAATACAGGGAGCTTCCTGCCTAAATGAAGGCAGGAAGCAAAAACGAAAAAGCATGGGCAAATAAAAAATAAAAATTACTGGCCTCCGTCTCTGCTCCCCAGTCAAGGCAGCGTCTGAAATAGACAAGAAACACACAGGCAGTACACTTGCCGTAGCCGTCAAAGATACTCTTTAGACCAAAGAGCACTTACCCGGCTGAATGCCACAGGGATCCTCAGGGATGTGTGGCGCCATGGCCCTTTGCTCCCCCCTATGGCGGAGCACGCAGGGACCCTCTCAGATGTGTGGTGTGCGCCTCCGCCAGGGAGCGCCCTGTATACCCCGGGGCCGGCAGGCATAAGTGGGAACCTCCTCAAGGGGTACACAGAGCTGCCAGGGGAGGGTCAAGGGTCTCAGCAGCGCCGAGACCCCTAGAGACCTCTAGACCACGGGGGGTCCAGGACTCGCTGGATATAAAATAACAAACTCTTCTGAGGAGCTGCCGAAGCAGCGACTATCCTCTGAGACCTCAGATAAAAAGACTGATGAACATGGGAGTAGGAAGAGCCTATATACTGGAGGGGCCGGTCGTCATTTTCCAATCTGAGGTGACTATCCTATGGGGCTCCGCCTACCCACGAAGTAGAGAATCTGTGTCTCCCTTCCTTCCCTTCTGCTGCTGAAATTCCCACGGTACAGCAGTGCCGTAAAGGACGTCTCCGGAGCTGCACTGACTGAATGCACTCCGGTGACCTCAGTCAGGGGCTCACGCTGCCGGGAGCGGATGTGTTCCCGGCAGTGTGAGCTTACAGCAGCCATGCACAGCTGTCACTATCTCCAGATGTGACAGCTGTGCATGGGAGATCAGCGCAGGAACGTGGACAGGTAACTATTTTTTTTTTAGTAAACTAAGAAATAAATAAAATGGTGTGTTTTATTTCAAATAAATAATTTTTTTCTGGGTGTAGTGTGTGTTTTTTATTTTTAACACTTTGTAGGTTAGTAATGGGGGTGTCTTATAGACGCCCATCATTACTAACCTGGGCTTCATGGCAGCTGGCGCTGACATGAACCCCACCACTATTACCCCCTGCCACCGCACCAGAGCAGCGTGGAAGAGCGAGGCTAAGTGCCAGAATTGGCGCATCCTATGGATGCGCCATTTCTGGGGCAGATGGCGGCTGGTGTTTCTAGCCTGGGAGGGGGCCATTTTAATAGCTAGTAAAGGCTAGGTATTCAGCTGGGGGCTGATATTAGTAGCCTGGGAAGCTCCGTGGGTATTACCCCCTTCCCAGGTTTCAAACATCTGCCCCAGCCATCTGCTTAACCTCCGCTAGAGACTAAAATTATGGGGGATCCCAAGCCAATTTTATTTTTAATAAATCCTTTATTTTAACACTAAATGACACTTGAGGGGTTAATAAAGATGCAGTCCCTAAATTATTATTTATTTTTAAATTAATTTTTCCCAAAAATTTTGACGTGGGCTTTGCCATATTTTTGTATGCCAGCCAGGTACAGCAGGCAGGAACGGGCTGCCCCCAACTCCCAGCTGCCTATTTGTACCTGGCCGGACACAACAATATAGGGAAGCCCTTTTTTTTTTTAATTATTTCATGAAATAATTTAAAAAAAATTGACGTGGGGCTTCGCCCTGTTTTTGTGTCCAGCCAGGTACAACTAGGCAGCTGGGTGCTGGAATTCGCAGCGCTGGGAGGCCCAAGCTTTCTGGGCCACCCGCGCTGCAAATTGAAGCCCGCAGCCACCCCGGAAAATGGCGCGTTCATAGAAGCGCCATCTTCTGGCGCTGTACCCAACTCATCCAGGGCCCTGGTGCGGTGGCTCACTGGGTAATAAAGGGGTTAGGGCCAGCTTGGCATTATCAGCTGGCCCTAAGCCCGAAATTCATGGGGTCACGCCAATATTAGACATGACCACCATGAATTTCTAGTTAAGTATTTAAAAAAAACACAACACCCAGAAAAAAGTCCTTTAATTGAAATAAACACACAATTCTTTATTGTTCTAAATTAAACTATACTTACCATCACGCCCATTCCAGCTGAAGCCAACGATCTCCTGCAATAAAAGAAAAATAAAGCAACATCATCCTTACCTTTCCATGGTTCCCAGGACAGCTCCAGCTCTGCTACATCGAGATCACAGGCTGGACCGCAGCAGAAAGCTGCCATCCAGCCTGTCATCCCGCACACACTGAGAAGCGCAGGCATGCTTGCGCTCCTCAGTGTCTCGCTGTGATGGCATCCAGATGAGCCGAGGTCATGTCCAATGAACTCGGCTCACCTCATGCACGTCACTGACAGCGTGGGAAAATTCTCCTGCACTCAGCGCTTCAGCGTGAGAATTCTCCCACGCTGTCAGTGACGTGCATGAGGTGAGCCGAGTTCATTGGACATGACCTCGGCTCATCTTTATGCCGTCACAGAGAGACACTGAGGAGCGCAAGCATGCCTGCGCTTCTCAGTGTGTGCGGGATGACAGGCTGGATGGCAGCGTTCTGCTGCGGTCCAGCCTGTCATCTCGATGTAGCAGAGCTGGAGCCGTCGTGGGAACCATGGAAAGGTAAGGATGAGGTTGCTTTATTATTTTTCATTTATTGCAGGAGATCGCTGGCTTCAGCTGGAATGGGCGTGATGGTAAGTATGGTTTAATTTAGAACAATAAAGAATTGTGTGTTTATTTCAATTAAAGGATTTTTTTCTGGGTGTTTGTGTTTTTTTTTTAACTTTGACTATGGGGTTAGTAATGGGGGTGTCTTATAGACGCCTCTCCATTACTAACCTGGGCTTGATGTCAGCTGGAATTATAAGCGGATATCAACCCCTGCCCTATTACCCCACTGCCACCGCTACAGGGCAGTGGAAAGAGCGAGGCTAAGTGCCAGAATTGGCGCATCCTATGGATGCGCCATTTCTGGGGCGGCTGACGGCTGGTGTTTCTAGCCTGGGAGGGGGCCAATATTCATGGCACCCTTCCTGGGCTATTAATATCAGCCCCCAGCTGTCTGCCTAGCCTTTGCTAGCTATTAAATTAGGGGGGACCCCACGTCATTTTTTTGGGGGGGTCCCCCATTTTAATAGCTAGTAAAGGCTAGGTATTCCGCTGGGGGCTGATATTAGTAGCCTGGGAAGCTTGGTGGGTATTACCCCCTTCCCAGGCTTGAAACATCTGCCCCATCTGTCTGCTTAACCTCCGCTAGAGCCTAAAATTACGGGAAACCCTACGCCAATTTTTTTTTAAATAAATCCTTTATTTTAACACTAAATGACAAGTACAGTAATCAACACTGTCACTGTACTTCATATATATGTGACTGACATGTTTCTATCTTTCTAATCTATGTGTGATGCTCTATTCTTTCTGTTATAAATTGTCGGGTACCGTTGCTGAATTGCCGGCCGGCTTTTTTAAAGAGACGGTGCATGAAAACACTATTATTTTTTTTAATAAATCCTTTACACTAAATGACAAGTACAGTAATCAACACTGTCACTGTACTTCATATATATGTGACTGACATGTTTCTATCTGTCTAATTTATGTGTGTTGTTCTATTCTTTCTGTTGTAAATTGTCAGGTACCGGTGTATGCCGCTGATGAATTGCCGGCTTTTCGCGTAATACATTCTACATTATTCTTAGTTGTTTTACTTCATGTAGAATTAACCTACAAGGAAAGAAAGGGTTTATTTTCATTCCGATATTTCTGTCCCATTGACTTGCATTGGTTTCCGGTATCGGAATCGGCGATATCCGATACTTTTTGGGTATCGGTCCGATCCAATCCGATACGATATTTCCTGATATTGGAAGGTATCGCTCAACTACTACTAAAGAGTAGTGTTGAGCGATACCTTCTGATATCGGGAAATATCGTATCGGATTGGATCGGACCGATACCCAAAAAGTATCGGATATCGCCGATTCCGATACCGGAAACCAATGCAAGTCAATGGGACAGAAATATCGGAATGAAAATAAACCCTTTCTTTCCTTGTAGGTTAATTCTACATGAAGTAAAACAACTAAGAATAATGTAGAATGTATTACGCGAAAAGCCGGCAATTCATCAGCGGCATACACCGTACCCGACAATTTACAACAGAAAGAATAGAACAACACACATAGATTAGATAGATAGAAACAGGTCAGTCACATATATATGAAGCACAGTGACAGTGTTGCTTACTGTACTTGTCATTTAGTGGAAAGGATTTATTAAAAAAAATAATAGTGTTTTCATGCACCGTCTCTTTAAAAAAGCCGGCCGGCAATTCAGCAACGGTACCCGACAATTTATAACAGAAAGAATAGAGCATCACACATAGATTAGAAAGATAGAAACATGTCAGTCACATATATATGAAGTACAGTGACAGTGTTGATTACTGTACTTGTCATTTAGTGTTAAAATAAAGGATTTATTTAAAAAAAAATTGGCGTAGGGTTCCCCGTAATTTTAGGCTCTAGCGGAGGTTAAGCAGACAGCTGGGGCAGATGTTTGAAGCCTGGGAAGGGGGTAATACCCACGGAGCTTCCCAGGCTACTAATATCAGCCCCCAGCGGAATACCTAGCCTTTACTAGCTATTAAAATGGGGGACCCCCCCAAAAAATGACGTGGGGTCCCCCCTAATTTAATAGCTAGCAAAGGCTAGGCAGACAGCTGGGGGCTGATATTAATAGCCCAGGAAGGGTGCCATGAATATTGGCCCCCTCCCAGGCTAGAAACACAAGCCGTCAGCCGCCCCAGAAATGGCGCATCCACAGGATGCGCCAATTCTGGCACTTAGCCTCGCTCTTCCCACTGCCCTGTAGTGGTGGCAGTGGGGTAATAGGGCAGGGGTTGATATCAGCTTATAATGCCAGCTGACATCAAGCCCAGGTTAGTAATGGAGAGGCGTCTATAAGACACCCCCATTACTAACCCCATAGACAAAGTAAAAAAAAAACACAAACACCCAGAATAAAATCCTTTAATTGAAATAAACACACAATTCTTTATTGTTCTAAATTAAACCATACTTACCATCACGCCCATTCCAGCTGAAGCCAACGATCTCCTGCAATAAAAGAAAAATAATAAAGCTACCTCATCCTTACCTTTCCATGGTTCCCACGACGGCTCCAGCTCTGCTACATCGAGATGACAGGCTGGACCGCAGCAGAACGCTGCCATCCAGCCTGTCATCCCGCACACACTGAGAAGCGCAGGCATGCTTGCGCTCCTAAGTGTCTCTCTGTGACGGCATAAAGATGAGCCGAGGTCATGTCCAATGAACTCGGCTCACCTCATGCACGTCACTGACAGCGTGGGAAAATTCTCCTGCACTCAGCGCTTCAGCGTGAGAATTTTCCCACGCTGTCAGTGACGTGCATGAGGTGAGTTCATGTCCAATGAATTCAGCTGACCTCATGCACGTCACTGACAGTGTGGGAGAATTCTCACGCTGAAGCGCTGAGTGCAGGAGAATTTTCCCACGCTGTCAGTGACGTGCATGAGGTGAGCCGAGTTCATTGGACATGACCTCGGCTCATCTGGATGCCGTCACAGCGAGACACTGAGGAGCGCAAGCATGCCTGCGCTTCTCAGTGTGTGCGGGATGACAGGCTGGATGGCAGCTTTCTGCTGCGGTCCAGCCTGTCATCTCGATGTAGCAGAGCTGGAGCTGTCCTGGGAACCATGGAAAGGTAAGGATGATGTTGCTTTATTATTTTTCTTTTATTGCAGGAGATCGTTGGCTTCAGCTGGAATGGGCGTGATGGTAAGTATGGTTTAATTTAGAACAATAAAGAATTGTGTGTTTATTTCAATTAAAGGATTTTATTCTGGGTGCCCCAGATGGCTGGGGCAGATGTTTGAAGCCTGGGAAGGGGGTAATACCCACGGAGCTTCCCAGGCTACCAGTATCAGCCCCCAGCTGAATACCTAGCCTTTACTAGCTAATAAAATGGGAGACCCCCCAAAAAAAATGACGTGGGGTCCCCCCTATTTTTAATAGCTAGCAAAGGCTAGGCAGACAGCTGGGGGCTGATATTAATAGCCCAGGAAGGGTGCCATGAATATTGGCCCCCTCCCAGGCTAGAAACACCAGCCGTCAGCCGCCCCAGAAATGGCGCATCCATAGGATGCGCCAATTCTGGCACTTAGCCTCGCTCTTCCACGCTGCCCTGGTGCGGTGGCAGGGGGTAATAGTGGTGGGGTTCATGTCAGCGCCAGCTGCCATGAAGCCCAGGTTAGTAATGATGGGCGTCTATAAGACACCCCCATTACTAACCTACAAAGTGTTAAAAATTAAAAACACACACTACACCCAAAAAAAAAATTATTTATTTGAAATAAAACACACCATTTTATTTATTTCTTAGTTTACTAAAAAAAAAATAGTTACCTGTCCACGTTCCTGCGCTGATCTCCCATGCACAGCTGTCACATCTGGAGATGGTGACAGCGGTGCATGGCTGCTGTAAGCTCACACTCCCGGGAACATGTCCGCTCCCGGCAGCGTGAGCCCCTGACTGAGGTCACCGGAGTGCATTCAGTCAGCGCAGCTCCGGAGACGTCCTTTACGGCATTGCTGTACCGTGGGAATTTCTCACGGTACAGCGGGGCCGTAAAGCAGCTAACCGGAGCAGTACTGCCTGAACTCCGGCGAACCCGCTTATGCAATGACGGGGCTGCTTTACGGCCTTGTCATTCTAGCGGCGGCAGCGGTTCAGAGCAGTCACATTCTATGTGGCTGCTCTAAACTGGAGATCATCGTGGGACACTCGTGGACTACTACGGAGGGGTAAGGATAAGGTTGTGGTTTATTATTTTAGATTTTATTACAGGAGATCGATGGCTTCGGGGAATTAGGTGTCTAGGTGAGTATAGGTGTAGTTTTTTATTTTTTACTTTATTTTAGGTGGCGATCGGCAGGGACAGGTAATGTATAAACTAATTTATTGTAGGTAACCACTGGCCACCAATGACATGTATTCAAAATTTATTGGGGACCATGGGGCAGTTTAAATAGCAGGATCAGGCTGATGGGAACTACTGCTCCCATCAAGCTGATCCTGCTGGCACGAGTGGACGGGTTACAGACATAGGCCGATGGGAGTAGTAGTGTCACATCGGCCTATGTTTGCCTGCACGCAGACACCGGCAGACATCGCACAGACACCGCACACACCCACAGACATCGCACAGACACCGCGCACACCCGCACACATCGCACAGACACCCACACACACTAATCATGACGGGTCTGGGAGGTGAGGCTGACCTGTGCGGCCGTGGGAAAGTTTATGTGAGTTCATGCAATGCAGTCAAGCATGAACTCACATGAACCCTCCGAGGGCACCGCGGCGACTTCAAATGAACAGCTGATCGGCATCACCTGATACCTCAGCTGTTCATTTGAAATAACCGGCGGGAAAGCGCAGCACAGAACGGGAAAGCCGGCGGTGAAGTCTTTTCACTGCCGGCTTCCCCGCCCGGGTCCTTCGCTCCCCGCTCCTTGGTGCTGCGCTCCCCGCCCGGTCCTAACTTACGATCGGGATGGGAGGTGGCGAGGGGAGCGGAGGATCGGGGTGGGAGGCTGCGGGGAAGCAGTATGGGGCTGTGTGATTGTTTAAAAGCCGGCGGCTTTTTACCGCCCGCCGGCTTTTAAACAATCAGGAGAATTCTCTCAAGCTGGGATGGCATTCTGATGACAGGCTGGATCGCAGCTGAGCGCTGCCATCCAGTTTGTCATCCTTCAGAGACACTGCAGAGCGTAGACATTATGGGAACTTCCGATTCCGGTATTCGATATTCTAAAAGTATCGGAATTAAGTATCGGAATTCCGATACCGCGAATATCGGCCGATACCCGATATTTCAGTATCGGAATGCTCAACACTACTAAAGAGTGATCTTTTCAATTTCATGCTTTCCATTACGTCCCAGTAGAATGAATCACACTTTCATAATAATAAAAATGACAACAATGAGTAGCGCTGCTTCTTCACATCCACAACTTGCACAGAGTATTCTGAATCTATCACATACTGTAACATACAGAAATAGATGTAGCTGAAAGGTTCTGTCCATTCAAACAGTGCTTGGATTTAGCAGTTCGGAGTTTGTCAGATGTCGCAATTCTGGAGTTAATAATAATAGAAAACGCAGCACTACTGGACCTGGGTGCATGAGTAGGGTCCAAAGCCGTGAAGATATATAGATAATCTCAGCACACCAAACGATAAAATTAGATATTTTTATTGGCAGTCCACAGTAATAGACGTTTCGGTCGGCAAGACCTTCATCAGTGTACCAATTACTGGGAAGTGGGGCAAAGGATTGGAAGGCACGGTGTCCCAATGATGGGATTCCTAAGGTGCTGTATGGGAGAGGATGCTGGCGTGACCGCGGTATCCACCGTTTCTATCGTACCCAACGCCTCAAAACCCATTTTGCCAACACTCCATCCGCCACTACACCTCCTGAACCCACGGCATGCATCACGTCCCAGGATTTAGGTCGTAGATCCAAGAGTAAATATAGACCCCCCCCCGAGGGACACATGCATTAGAGACCTTCATTGGGTTCATAGATGGGGCATTTCAACAATTACGCTCCAATATTGACAGGGGTAAGGTACATTACCAAGCCAACCTAACTGTTCTTGACCGACAGGCCTTACGGAGGCTACAGGAAGATAAAGATCTAATTATTAAACCGGCGGATAAAGGAGGGGTCATCGTGGTCATGAACAAATGCGATTATATCGCAGAAATTCAGAGACAACTAAACAATGAGTCCAGATATCGGAAACTACCCAAGGATCCTACAACACAGACCCACTCCCGCATAACCTCCATCCTACAACGCTTCCTGACGGCAAATGTAATTGACCTCAAAACGTATGACTACTTAATCAACCAGCACCCGATTATTCCAGTATTTTACCTAAAATCCACAAGAGCCTAACCCGACCCCCTGGTCGCCCCATAGTGGCCTCTACAGATTCACTGTTATCACCACTCTCAATCTTTCTAGAAAAAATTCTCACACCACTAATCCAGAAAAGTCCATCTTACTTACTAGACACAGGGGCCTTCTTGGATACCATAATAGAACTTAAGCAAGTTCCCCCTGAAGCCATTTTAGTATCTTTTGATGTAACGAGCCTCTATACCTCTATTCCCCATGATCAAGGTATTCAGGCGGTAGAACTGATGCTGAGGGACTCACAGACTGATCCATCTATCATCGATCTGGCTATAGAATTATTAACCTTGGTCCTTACGCATAACTATTTCCTTTTTCAAGACACATTCTTCCTGCAAATCAAAGGGACCGCCATGGGATCTATGCAAATTGTTACATAGCTGCCTTCGAGGCACAAATTGTATATAACAATCAACTGTTCCAGGAGCATTCCATTTTATGGAAACGCTACATAGACAATATCTTTTGCATCTGGGGGGGCTCAAAGGAGACTCTAGAAGAATTCTCCAGTTTCCTCAATTCGGCATGGCCCGACTTAAAGTTCACCATGCGTCACCATCCTTGGCAGATCAGTTTCCTTGACACTCTAGTCATCAAGGACAAAACGGGTAATCTAACTACTGATATTTATAGGAAACCTACAGACCGCAACACTTTGCTGCATTTTTCTAGTAACCATCCAGCCGTCTATTACTGTGGACTGCCAATAAAAATAGCTAATTTAAAAAAAAAAAAAAAAAAACGCCCTACACCAGCGGTGGATACCGCGGTCACGCCAGAATCCTCTCCCATACAGCACCTAAGGAATCCCAACATTGGGACACCGTGCCTTCCAATCCTTTGCCCCACTTCCCAGTAATTGGTACACTGATGAAGGTCTTGCCGACCGAAACGTCTATTACTGTGGACTGCCAATAAAAATATCTAATTTTATCATTTGGTGTGCTAGGATTATCTAGATATCTGCAATTCTGGAGTTGACACAAAACAAGTTGACGTCGTTGTGTTATCTGACATTTTCTGAAGTTTTGTAAGTAATGTTACCGTAGACTAGCTTAGAAAGTTCTGTACAAAATAGTTAAAACAGATAAATTGTAAATTCAGCTCTGCTCCATTCATAAATATCTAGATGGGAACTTGCAATAAACAGTCATTTTCTGAAGTGGATTACCCATGGGCAATCGCTAATATTAGTCTTTAGGAAGTAAGGAGAAATTTAGGGCCTGTTCACACGATGCGTTTGCGGTCTGTTTTCTTTTACCACGATTTTTCAAAAATTGCAGGCAAAGAAAAGCATTGCAAACGCATTATTTGAACAAGGGCTTAACGGTTTATTTAGCAATATTTAGCAAATTGTAAGTTTGCTATATGTAGCATTTGTAAGATATAGCATACATTAGTTGTTTTTTGGCAACATCTGTAATATCACAGTGGGTACTACATAAAACTATAACCTCCTAATCTTTACTCTTTTTAATCTTTAGCCATAGCATTATTATGGTGCAAGAATACAAATTCAGCCCTTCTACATCCAGTTCTGTAGCTATATATTTTCGGGGAGCATGTTTTAGGGCAAGAAGAAAATTGTTACATTATTTAATGTTTTGACAAGCTTTAGAACCTGAAATAGTAACAGCAAACTGGGCTGGATTAAGTGTTCTACCCCACAACAGGGGCGGATTCACAGCCATACTGCTTAGTACTTAGTATAGTATCCTCCATTCTGCTGATTCTAAAGGTGTGTTACTAAGAGATAGGTGAACAGGATCTCCTCCTCTCAAAGTGTGCTGTCTATTGAAAAGACTACAGCAACTATTCTCCATCCACTTGGGTAGAATGTGCAGAGAAGAATATAGTAAAAAATACAAGTCATATCACCAAAATAGCACTACTCTCCTTCTATACACAACAATGTATCTTGAAAAGTCAAATAAAACAAAACACTGAAATCAGGAGATGTAGTTCATTACTTCCCTGCATTTGACCATAGTCTACGGGTCCAGTAATTGACAACCTATAGTGAATTTTGGATAGCGCAGCGTGTTGTTATACTTTCTTACCTTTTGTTTGGTATAGATAACTATAGTCACTGTAGAATCTGTTTGGAACCAGTCATATCTGCAGAAAATATAAAAATGAATAAACTGTTAGATAAAACATTCAAAAGTTGCTTATTCCCTAATCGACGCTGGCAATACTGGAATGTTCTATTTGGGAAAAAGTTCCTGAAAATGGATGTTCCAGTACGTCCAGACGATCGTCCTTACACAAGAGCTGAGCCCAGTACAATCATCGTAGAAGATCAGTTTACCTGAAAGAGGAGATCCTGCTGCAACAGCCTGGGCTAGTGCAAGTACAATCTCTGGCTGCTTATCCCTATAGGTGCCGAGGTCAATAGCGACCACAGCGTGCACATGGTTGTGAGAGGCAGGGAGAAGTCCAGCTCAATTAGCAGCCATGTGCCGCAATTCCTAAAATGATGCTTATTTGTTCATTCTGCACCCAAAAATCTGAATAAGGCTACATTCACATTAATTGTATGCTGAGTAGTGATGAGCGAGCATGCTCGCTACTGCTTGGTACTCACACGAGCATCTCACTGCTCTACATGCTCGGCGCTCGCCGAGTATTTCCGGGGTTGCTCGGCGGGAGCTCCGGTCCCCTCCCTGCATGTTTGGCGCTCCTTAGAGCACCAATCAACATGCAGGGATTGCCTGCCACTCACTGTAATACCGTAGCCATGTTGGTTGTGGAATTACAGTGATTGGCTGGCCGTATAGCGTCATCGGGTCTATATCAGACCTGGTGCCGCCATGTTCGTCACAGTCACTGCGGAATTAGACAGTGTAGGGAGAGGTCCTGCTGCGTCAGGGAGAGATTTGCTTGTGTATTAGGTAGTGTAGGGAGAAAAACCGTACGTCACACATATCCATCTTAACAAACAGTCCTTTTGAGGACTAACTAATCCATCTGCAGAGATATCAGGCAGGCAGTGTATATAGGCAGGCAGGCAGGGTATATAGCAGAATGCAGTGCTTATAGCACAAGAGGCTCCATTCCAATTCTGCCTTCTGCTGCTGTTAGATATTTCTATACAAAGGCCCAGGTCTCAGGGGCCAGGAAAACTTTTCTTTGGATCTTAATCCTTATTATTTGCTTAACCGCTTCCCGACCGCCCACTGTAGATAAAAGTCCGCGCTGCCTGGATTCTGTGCAGCGCGGACGTTTAAAAACGGTGGGTGGTCCCGCAGTGCTCAGGACCCCCAGGATCTTGCAAGCGCTGCGGGAGCGGTGCAGAGTGATAGCTCTGACAGGGAACATCATCGGCACCTGATTGGATTAGGTCCCAGTGATGTTAACCCTTTGCTGTCTTCTATATGCCGCGATCTATAGTGATCGCGGCATATAGAAGACAGCAGGAGGAGAGGGGGTCGTCCACTTACCTCTCCGACGGCCCCCTTATACCTTCCAGGACCTGACGTTGCTATGGCAGCTGGAGGTCACATGACCGCCTCCAGATCTGCCATATATGGTGTCCTGCCTGGCTCAGCCTGCAGCTGAAGCCAGGCAGGAGACTGACTGTGAAACAGTCAGGGAAGATCTCATGTAATGTAATGGATGTCTATTACATTACATGAGATCAGTGATCGGAAAAATAAAAATTAATGTCCCATACAGGGACTAAGTAAAAATGTAAAAAAAAAGTAAAAAAAATGGTTTTAAACAGTTAAAAAAAATTACAAAATAAATAAAAATAAATAAATAAAATATTAAACCGATAAATCCGTATATTTATGCAAAGATAAAAAAAAGTACACATATTTGGTATCACCGCGTCCGAAACAACCCGAGCTATAAAACTGTCACACTAATTAACTCCTTCTGAGCACACCGTAATAAACATAAATAAAAAACGGAGCAAAAAACTATGCTTTCTCCTCATATCGCCAAACAAAAAGTGGAAAAAATGCGATCAAAAAGCAAAATGGAAATAAAAATGGTACCGCTGAAAACGTCATCTTGTTCTGCAAAAAACAAGCCGCCATACAGCTCCATCAGCCGAAAAATAAAAAAGTTATACCTCTCAGAATAAAGCAATGCAAAAAAAATATTTTTTCTATAAAATGGTTTTATTGTGTAAAAGCGCCAAAACATAAAAAAATATACAGTAAGTGTAGTATCGCTGTAAACGTACTGACCCGAAGAATAACGCTGCCTGATCACTTTTACCACACGCAGAACGGCATAAAAAAACCCCTCAAAAAACAATTCCGGAATTGTTGGTTTTTGTTAATTTTACCTCCCAAAAAGCGATCAAAAAAATGTCACGTACCCAAAAATGGTACTAATAAAAATGTCAACTCGTCCCGCAAAAAACAAGCCGTCACATGACTCTGTCGGCCAAAATCTGGAAAAATTATAGCTCTCAAAATATGGCGATGCAAAAACTAGATTTTGCAAAAAAAAGCGTCTTTTAGTGTGTGACAGCTGTCAATCATAAAAACCCAATATAAATCTGGTATCTCTGTAATCGCACCGACCCGAAGAATAAAGTAATCTAATCAGTTATATCACACTAGGAACGGCGTAAAAAATAAATAAAACCAATTCTTCACCTGCTACTGATTAGTTTATTATGTCTCCCAAAGATCGCAGTAAGGCGCAGAGCCTTACATTTATCCTGCGCTCTGCGCTGAGCACTTACCCCAGAGTTTCCGTGTAAATCTCTGAAATATGTGATTCAGCCGGAACCCATGACGGAAGATTACCTGTAATGAGGCAGATTATAGGCACTGTGGATGCCGTCTGGCCTGGGATCCCACGGTGTCATTTGTTTTAGGCGTGCATAAAAGTGCGGTTGGCCACAGTTTTGTGCACTTCTGAAAAAAAGGACACCGCTAAACAGAGGCCAGACGGAGTCCAGAGTAACTCTGCTGCCTCATTACAGTGAATGGAACCCGCAGGGGTTTCATCTGAATTACATCACTTGGAAATTTAGATGGAAAGCCCGATGTAAGTGCTCAGCCTAGAGCGCTGGATAAATGTTACTTAAAATGTTCCCAATAAAAGCTTCAACTCAGTCCTCAAAAAAAGCTAGTCCCCACTCAGGTCCGTCATCTGTTAAAAATACAAGGGACTTCCAAGTTACTGGTAGCAGAAAGGTTCTGGAAAAGCGAAATGGCCCTTGCCCCCCAAAAGAAATTCAGAAAATTTTGTGATCCCAAATCCAAATGCCTATTCTACAATAATTTGTTCTCCAATTGTCAAATAGTGCTCCGTCCCCCCCAGATCTCGCCGTATGGCTGAGCGGTACGATACAGCCACATATGGGGTATTGACACTTTTAGAAGAAATTGTGTGACACATTTCGGCACCATTTTTACCCATTGCCCTGTGTCAAAATGTAAAATCTGAGGGTAAAACATTTTTTTGTGGTAAAAATATAATTATGCTTTTTTCACTGCCCAATGGTATAAATTTAAAAATTAAAAAATACTCACTACTTCCCTAGATGAATTCCTTGAGAGGTGCAGTTTACAAAATGGGGTCACTTGTGGGGGGTTTCTGCTGTTTCGGCATGTCAGCGACGCTTCAAATGTGACATGGTGTCTGCAACCTATCCCAGCCAACATAGCGCTCCTTTCTCTTCCGAACCCTACCGTACACCAAAGCAGTGGTTTTCCCCCACATATGGGGTATCGGCGTACTCCGGAGAAATTGCACAACAAATTTCATGGTGCAATTTATCCTGTTACCCTTATGATAATGCAAAATTAGGGAATGAAAAACATTTTTTGTGGGAATAATGTGAAAATTTTATTTTTACGGCTTAATATTATAAACTTCTGTGAAGCGGCTGGGGCTGCAAGGTGCTCACCACACATCTAGATAAGTTCCCTAAGGGGTCTAGTTTCCAAAATGGTGTCACTTGTGGGGGGTTTCTACTGTTTAGGCACATCAGGGGCTCCCCAAATGCAACATGGCATCCGCTAATTATTGAAACAAATTTTACATTCAAAAAGTCAAATGGCGCTCCTTCCCTTCCAAACCCTGCCATGCGCCCAAACAGTGGTTTGCCTCCACACATGGGGTATCAGCGTGTTCAGGAGAAATTGCACAACAAATTTCATGGTGCAATTTTTCCTATTACCCTTATGATAATGCAAAATTAAGGGATGAAAAACGTTTTTGTGGGAAAAATTTGAAAATTTTATTTTTACAGCTCAATATTATAAACTTCTGTGAAGCACCTTGGGGTTCAAGGTGCTCACCACACATCTAGATAAGTTCCCTAAGGGGTCTAGTTTCCAAAATGGTGTCACTTATGGGGGGTTTCCACTGTTTAGGAACATCAGGAGCTCTCCAAACGCAACATGGCGTCTGCTAATTATTCAGACAAATTTTACATTCAAAAAGTCAAATGGCGCTCCTTCCCTTCCGAACCCTGCAGTGCACCCAAACAGTGGTTTTCCCTCACATATGGGGTATCAGCGCGCTCAAGAGAAATTGCACAAAAAATTTTGGGGTCCATTTTTTCCTGTTACCCCTGTGAAAATAAAAAAAATTGGGTCTAAAGTAACATTTTTGTGAAAAAAGTTAAATGTTCATTTTTTTCTTCCACATTCCAAAAATTCCTGTGAAGCACCTGAAGGGTTAATAAAGTTCTTGAATGTGGTTTTGAGCACCTTGAGGGGTGCAGTTTTTAGAATGGTGTAACTTTTGGGTATTTTCTGTCATAAAGACCTCTCAAAGTGACTTCAAATATGATGTGGTCCCTAAAAAAATGTTTTTGTAAATTTTGTTGGAAAAATGAGAAATCGCTGGTCAACTTTTAACCCTTATAGCTCCCTAACAAAAAAAAATTTTGGTTCCAAAATTGTGCTGATGTAAAGTAGACATGTGGGAAATGTTGTTTATTAACTATTTTGTGTGACATATCTCTCTGATTTAAGGGCATGAAAATTCAAAGTTTGAAAATTGCAAAATTTTCAAAATTTTCGCCAAATTTCCGATTTTTTCACAAATAAACGCAAGTGATATCGAATAAATTTTACCACTATCATGAAGTACAATATGTCACGAAAAAACATTCTCAGAATCAGGGGGATCCGTTGAAGCGTTCCAGAGTAATTACTTCATAAAGTGACAGTGGTCAGAATTGAAAAAATTGGCCCGGTCACGAAGGCAAAAACAGGCTCTGGTGCGATGTGGTTAAAAAGCAATCCAGAACACCGTTTTTCTGCGCCATTTCATTGTTGGCACTGCAGAATACAGCCAGGTCCTTTCCAAATTACAGTGCTATGAATCCAGCTATTGAAAACTGTGTTTTCTCCGTCAAAAGGATCACATATACGTTGTCAGAAAATACTGCCATTTCTGGCCTCCATTAAAAATTTCCTTTAGTGTGTCAGTGAAGCATTTCACACCAGTTTGCAGTTCAAACTACTTACCTACAGGCCAGATATTTAAAACTCTGTTACCTCCGTCACAAGGATCATATATAAGTTCGCTCCAAACTCAGTCATTTGTAGTGAGCGTGGAAGATACTGTCCTCCATTTAAAATGGGCAAGGCACGTGGGAAGGTATGGGGAACTGGACTTGATAGTAATGGTGCATGCAGAGGCCGAGGACAAGGCCGTGGGAAAGCTGAAATTGTGCCACAACAAACACCCACATCTTCTCGCCTGACCTTCCTGTCCCAATTTCTCTGGGACCGCAGCACACCACTATTGAAGGTTGTTGGTTGGACAGCGGATAATGCTTCCAGTCACTTAGCCACCACCACGACCACCACCCTGTCTCGCCCGGTCCACTTGAAGCGGAGCAAGAGGAGATCGCGTGTAGCGATGCCCAAATATTTGAGCAGCCACGGTCACACGAAGGCGACGGTGGGAGAGTGTCACAAGAGGTGGAAGATGATGAGACACATTTGCCAGAAAGTCAGGAGGAGGACCAGGGTGTGGAAGTGGAAGACGAGGTGGTGGATGATATAGTAACTGACCCAACCTGGCAAGACATGCAGAGCGAGGACAGCAGCCCACAGGGGGGGGAGGCAGAGCACACCAACAGGCAGGAAGAAGCAGTGTGGTGGCCGCAGACAGAAGGCAGGCAACCGTTCCCCATAACACCAACACGAAGGAAGTTGCCAGTACAACTGTTAGGTCTGTTTTTTTTTTTAAAGACTCTGCCGATAACCCCAAAAAGGCCATTTGCACCATCTGCCAGGCCAGTATCAGCAGGGGTGGCAAAACGACCAGCCAGACCACCACCAGCATGATCAGGCACATGGCAGCAAAGCACCAGACTTTGTGGGCCGAACCCCAGGGTCCAGGAACAGTGTCTGCAGGTGGCACCATTGCTTTTTCCGCTGTTGTGCATGTAAGCCAATCCCCTGTCCATGGTGCATGCGAAGATGCCTCCTGCCCTGCACCTGTCGTTGCACACTCTCAAGTAGCAGCATCAGGAAGCACGTCCATGTCCTTGTCCCAGCGTAGCGTTCAGTTGTCCATACCCCAGTCCTTGGAACGCAAGCGCAAATATGCAGCCAACGCCCCACAGGCCACACTACTAAATTCTCACATTTCACTACTGCTTGTGTTCGAAATGTTGCCTTTTAGGCTTGTGGAGACAGAAGCATTCCGCAACCTGATGGTGGTGGCCGTCCCTTGGTACTCGGTCCCCAGCCTCCACTATTTCTCCCGGTGTGCAGTCCCCACATTACACAAGCATGTGTCCCAAAACATTAGCCGTGCCCTCAACAACGCAGTTACCAGGAAAGTCCACCTAACCACGGACACGTGGACAAGTGTTTGTGGGCAGGGAAGGTACATCTTGCTGACGGCACACTGGGTTAACATTGTGGAAGCCGGGACCCAGTCGGTCCTCGGGACGGACCACGTCCTCCTGACGCCAAGGATTGCGGGCCCTAGGTCAATCAGGGTTGCCCCCACGGTCTACATCTCCTGCACCTCATCCTCCTCAGCCCCCTCCTACTCTTCAGCCTCCATCTCCGAAATGACCACATCAGTCACAAGCTGGAAGCACTGCAGCACTGCCTCGGCCAAGCGGCAACAGGCTGTGCTGAAGCTAATATGCTTAGGCGACAAACCGCACAATACTGAAGAGTTGTGGACAGCTTTCAAAAAGCAGGCAGATCTGTGACTCACACTGCTGAACCTACAGCCAGGTATGGTCATGTGTGACAATGGCCGGAACCTGGTGGCGGCTCTGAGGCGAGCTCACACACGTACCATGCCTGGCCCATGTGCTTAACCTCGTGGTTCAGCGGTTTCTCAAATCCTACCCGGAGCTGCCGGATCTGCTTGTTAAAGTACGCTGCCTGTGTACCCATTTTAGAAAGTCAGCTACAGCTTCCGCCGCCCTTGCTGTGTTTCAGCAGCGTTTGCAGCTTCCGGCTCATAGACTGGTGTGTGATGTCCCCACGCATTGGAACTCTACAGGGCAGATCTTGGGAAGGATTTGTGAGCAGAAGAGGGCAGTTGTTGACTACCAACATCAACAAGGTCGTCGGTATTCAGTTCAGACTCCATACATAAGACCTCAGGAGTGGACATGGATGTCAGACATATGTACCATCCTCCAAAACTTTGAGGACTCCACCAAGATGGTGAGCGGCGATGACGCCATAAGTAGCGTCACCATCCCGCTTCTCTGTCTTCTGAAACGATCTCTGCTCACAATAAAAGAGGATGCACTGCAGGCAGAGCACGAAGAGATGGAGCAAGGAACCATACAGGGTGATTACACAAAGCCAAGCCTCATCTCATCCCAACGTGGATTGGGTGACAATGAGGAACAGGAGGAGGAGGAAGGACAGGAGCTAGTTTCATGCACTATAGACGGTACTACCTGCACAGCTGTCATACCGTCTGTTCAACGTGGATGGCCAGAGGACAAAGAGGAGGAGGAGAGCATGGTTGGTCATCCTCTTGGTGAGGACAGGAAGAGACAACTTCAATCCAGCAGAGGCAGGGGAACACTGTCAAAGTTCTGGGAGAGTTTTCTCAGACCCTCCCATCGCACAGGCCCTGAGGCACGGGGTACTCTCACAAGGAGTGCAAAGTTTGGGAAGATGCTGAGGGAGTACCTTGCCAACCGTACCAATGTCCGCCATGATTCCGCTGTGCCATATAATTATTAGGTAGCTGGATACGTGGAAAGAACTGGCTCTCTATGCCATGGAGGTCCTGGCCTGCCCTGCCGCCAGCGTTTTATCACCAGCGGGTTTTTAGTGCCGCTGGTGGAATTATGTCATAAGCAAATCCGCCTGTCAACTGAAAATGCTAACAGGCTGACTCTTATAAAAATGAACAAGGGCTAGATTGGGCCAGACTTCTCAACACCACCGAATGATAGCAGAGTAACAAACTCAAATCCAGTGTCTTTTCTTGGGACGTGTATTCCCCTGCACCTGTTCACACCCTCACATGGGTATACGCTTCCTGATTTTGGCTAGTTGCTCTTATCCTCCACCTTCTCCTCATCCTCCACCATCATATCACCAGGGTGACCGTGGTCTGTGATGCAACACCCACATAATTTTTTTAAAGGGTGTTTATGATGCCCGTAAAAAAATTTTTTTACACAGTATGTTCATGCATACCCCCCAGGGGTAAATGTTTGTCAGCCCATACACTTAGTGCATGGGCATTACAAGTATAGGAGGCCCGCTCCTTTCTAATGGGAACATTTTTTTATGAGGCCCTCCTCCATGTCTCTTCCAAGGGGCATTAAAGTGCCTCCAAATTTTTGGCAGCCCTTGCATTCACTGCATAGGCCAACACTATGGGAGACTCTCTCCTTTCTAATGGGAATTTGTCGTTACTGTGGCCCTGTTCTATGTGTCTTTAAATTCTTAGTGGGGTTTTTCCTAAAATTGGTCAGCCGTTGGACTCACTGCATACCCTATAACTGTATAGCAGACTCTCTCCTTTCTAATGGGAATTTGTTGTTACTGTGGCCCTGCTCTATGTGTCTTTAAATTCTTAATGGGGTTTTTCCCAAATTTTGACAGCCTTTGCAGTCACAGCATGGGAATTACCACTATAGGAGACCCGCTCCTTTATAATGGGAACATTTTTTTTTACTGAGACTCTCCTCTATGTCTCTTCAAAGGGGTATTGGGTTGCGTCCAAATTTTTGGCAGCCCTTGCAGTCACTGGATACGCAATAACAGTATAGGAGACCCATTTGTTAATAATGGGAACAACAAAGCATAGCCGGCTGATGGCTCTCTAACAATAGCTAGGGCCGACTGCTGGCCTTTTAAGAATAGTAAGGGCCGTCTGATGGCCCTATAAAAATAGGCTTTATGACTTTCAGAGTCCTTCCATCATAAATAAAACAGGATGTGTCTGATGATGTGTCACACACCACATAGCCAGATAAGGTTGTAAAATGTTAAAATGACATTTCCCGGTGAATGCATTTGTCTTAAAAAAATAACGTAAAAAAAACAAAATAGGATCTTTCTTTAGTATAAAAAACAGCGTCACGAATTTAACCTCAATGTAATCAAATAGTTCAGCTCCTGCACCTCTTCCTCCATCTCTGAAATGACCACATCAGTCACAAGCTGACAGCACTGCAGCACTGCCTTGGCCAAACGGCAACAGGCTGTGCTGAAGATAACATGCTTAATGCTTAATTGACAAACCACCCAGCGCTGCAGAGTTGTTGAAAGCTGTAACGGCAGCCTGATCTGTGGCTCTCACCGCTGAACATACAGCCAGGCATGGTCGTGTGTGACAATGGGCGGAACCTGGTGACGGAGAAATGACACCCAGAGTAGATACAGTTTCCCTCTATGCCAGTCCTTTCACCAAGCTAAATACAACTCTCATCAAAAAAGCTGTGGACTGGCTCCATACCGTCCCTGGCCACATTCACCTGTCTACGTGTTTGTGGTTAGGCGGTCCTTCCCAGTAAGTGCACTGGGGAGGGTATGGGTAATGTTGTGGGACCCGTGCTTGTGTAAGGCAGAGACGACACCGGGAGAAACAGTGGCGGATGGGGACCGAGTATGGACACCCGTCCGCCACCGGTATGAGGTTGTGAAAAGCTTCCGCCTCCACGAGCCTAAAAGGCCATATTTCAAGTGCAAGCAGCTGCCCAGAAATCTGGCAGTTTAGTGTTGCGGCCTGTGGGTGGGTGGCTGAATACTTGCGCTTGCATTTCAAGTAACAGAAAACTAAGCAGATGGTGGCCTCTATCATCATCATGGCCTCACCTTGGCACTATGAACTCTCCTGAAGGAGAAGCCATGGCCCACCTGAGGAGTCTCCGGTTCTCTGGTGGGCCCGTCCAACCCTGACGAGAAGCAGCCCTGGCTAAGAAAAGTGTGGGGGAAGGTTCCCGGACACTCTATGGCTGCTATTTTAATGTGGATCGGACATGCTTATGTCCAACTCTGTATTCATGAAATTAAATGCGCAAAGAAAGATGTTTGTGTGTCAAAGCACCACCGACAAGTGCGAGTTGATGTTGGACGGGCTGCCATTGCTTCTGCAACAAGCTGCATTAGAGGACTTCCTGGGAGAAATGTCACCCAGGGTAGATACGGTTTCCCTCTATGCCAGTCCTTTCACCGAGCTAAATACAACTCTCAGCAAAAAAAGCTGTGGACTGGCTCTGTACCATCCCTGGCCACATTCGCCTGTCCACATGTTTGTGGTTAGGCGGTCCTTCCCAGTAAGTGCACTGGGGAGGGCACGGGTAATGTTGTGGGACCCGTGCTTGTGGAAGGCGGAGACGACACCGGGAGAAACCGTGGCGGCTGGGGACCGAGCATGGACACCCGGCCACCGCCGGCATGAGGTTATGAAAAGCTTCCGCCTCCACAAGCCTAAGAGGCCACATTTCAAGTGCAAGCAGCTGTCAAAAAATTGGCAGTAAAGTAGTGCAGCCTGTGGGTGGTTGGGTGGCTGGCTGCATACTTGCGCTTGCATTCCGGCTGGGGACCGAGTATGGACACCCGGCCGCCACCGGCATGAGGTTATTTAAAGCTTCTGCCTCCACAAGCCTAAAAGGTCACATTTCAAGTGAAAGCAGCTTTAGAGGACTTCCTGGGAAAAATGACAGCTGGGTAGATATGGTTTCCCAAGTCCTTTCACCAAGCTAAAGAATATGGCTGTGGTGAAATACAACTCAGCAAAAAAAGCTGTGGACTGGCTCCGTACGGTCCCTGGCCACATTCACCTGTCCACGTGTTTGTGGTTAGGCGGCCCTTCCCAGTAAGTGTACTGGGGAGACCAGAGAAGGTTGTAAAATGTTAAAATGACATTTCCCAGTGAATGCATTTGTCTTTCTTGAAAGCAATGCAAAAGTGCAAAAACGATACGTGTGAACATAGCCCAAGGTGTGGAGGAGTATTTTTGGTTTTGGTTATTTATTTTGCCTTATATAGAAGTCATTACCCTGGAAAGGATGTTCCTTAATATATTTCCCAGGAAAATTTTGGTTTTGTTTTTGTATGTTTTATTGTGAGTCAGTAAAAGTGGCGTAATACTCTGACAACGTTGTTGACAGCAGTGACCTGGGAGTCAGAAATGCTTCCAGGGGTCTTCCCCATGCTGTTCCCATGTCATTTGAGCACTGTTCCCATCGATTTGGGCAATTTTTAGGCCCTCTGCAGACCGCTGGGGGGGAGCCGCCAGAAAAATGCTCGAGTATCCCATAGACTTACATTGGGCTCGTTGCTCGGGTCAAGCACCCGAGTATTCCAATTTGCTCGACCCGAGCAACAAATACCCAAGTAATTTAGTGCTCGCTCATCACTAATGCTGAGAACTTACATATGGGTTTCTGTCTGAATCTCAAACAGTATTCAAAGGAATCTCCTGCCTTTAATGAGACACTTGTAACACCACCGGAATAGAGGCCATACAGAGTCCAGCCTTTTTGGGTACATGTAAAAGAGCATTAGACCGCAATTTTGTGCACTCCTAAAAAGATCGACATCGGATTGAGTTAAAGTGATTCTGCCTGAAGCATTATAGTGAATGGTTCTATTAGGGGTCCTGTCTACATCCCATTTTTCACAGATTTAGACGTAAACTCCAATGTAAGTGTGCTCAGCATAGCACATAGGATAAATGTGAATCAAGCTTTAAAAACAATTTTAAAAATTTTATTTACCCCCAAATAGTCCCAAATAGAACTTCAATTCATCCTAAAAAGACCAAAACACCCTCTCATGTCTGTCACTGCTCAATGAAAAAATCAGAGATTTCCATGTTACTGATAGCTGAAAGGTTACTGAAAAAAATAAATCAAATAAAATCCATACTTCCAAAACCAAATTTTCCTCTTCCCTTCTGAATGCCACAGTGTGCCTAAACCACAGTTTGCATCCATCTGTATGGAAATTATGTAGCGGGGAAAGTCCACATGACAATTTACAGGGTGTATGTCTCCAGAAGCACAAGCTGCACATATGTGAAAATGGCATACTTGCCATTTTCATTCTGTAATATCAACTTTACGTTGCGTACTTTATCTAGAAAAGGATCACATAATACAATGTGTGATCATTAGTGGAGTGTGTGATCATTAGTGGAGTGTGTGATTCAGTGGTGGTAAAGCAGTGCTGTAGGAACGCAAGTGCCGGGGCCCTGAGCAGGCAGGGGGGGGGGGCCCACTCACCATCGGGCACCCCTGCGTGCTATGTGACGTGTGAGCGGTGCAATGCTGGTGCCAGCGCCCGCCCCTTCGCTTGCTCAGGGCCCCGGCAGCCGGCAGTACAATACTTACCTCTCCCTGTGCCTCCACAGCAGCTCTGGTCTCTTCCGCGTCCTCTGACTGTGATGTCTCAGGTTAGAGGACGCGGTGACATCTTTCCACTGCGCAGTCTCCTGAGCCGTCACAGCGCAGAGCGGGAAGACGACAGCGCAGGTAAGGAGTCCGAAGCAGCGGTAGCAGGTGAGAAGTGAGGTGAGCATTTGATTTTTTTTTTTCTTTATATGATGGGGGGGGGGGTGATGACATCTTGCATGGGGCATTATATGGGGGGGGAGTGACATCCTACATGGGGTATTATATTGGGGGGGGGAGTGACATCCTGCATGGGGCATTATATGGGGGGAGTGACATCCTGCATGGGGCATTATATGGGGGGAGTGACATCCTGCATGGGGCATTATATGGGGGGGAGTGACATCCTGCATGGGCCATTATATGAGGGGGGAGTGACATCCTGCATGGGGCATTATGTGATGGTGGGGGGGCAGCCTGCATTGGCCATTATGTGGGGGGGCACAGCCTGCATGGGGCATTATATGGGGGCCAGTATCCTGTATGGAGTGTTATATGGGGGCCAGTATCCTGTATGGAGCGTTATATGAGGGCCAGTATTCTATATGGAGCATTATATGGGGGCCAGTATTCTTTATGGAGCATTATATGGGGCCCATAATACCGTATGGAGGACTACGTGGAACCCATAATACTGTATGGAGGACTATACTGTCCGGCCTGCACTGTGCGGTGTGAGGATTCGCCGGTTTCGAAGCTATAGTACAATTTACTATAGATATCGCTCATGTAATGTAAGAAGTGAAATCTTTGGCATTGTACTATATATATATATATTTCTCTGCGGCATCTGTGCATCATGAATTGTGGTATGTGTTAAAGGGGCCCGCTGAGACTCTTTTGCCGAGGGCCCACAAAAACCGGGAGCCGGCCCTGATTACAGTGTTCTTTTTTGGCTACTGGTCATCGGCTCATCCATGGCA
The DNA here is from genome assembly GCF_046119375.1 of Phyllobates terribilis. Classification (NCBI taxonomy): domain Eukaryota; kingdom Metazoa; phylum Chordata; class Amphibia; order Anura; family Dendrobatidae; genus Phyllobates; species Phyllobates terribilis. The sequence goes on along the minus strand of NW_027362763.1, from coordinate 420,157,521 downwards.
GCAGGCTATTTCATGCTCTCTGGACATGCCAGTGTGCCTGTGAAGCCGTGAAGCGTAGACCTGGCTTCAGAAAGTCGTGGTGAGCGATGGCAGTGATGCCAGCTCTTGCAAATCATGTCATAACACCCAAAGAGGCATGATAAAATGGTGAATGAGACGACTAGTCTAGGGAAACCAACGCACCATCGACTAGTCTGGAATCAATTAGCATACTGCAAACAGATTTTATAAATTCCTATTTTGCCATACACTGGAATTGGACATACAGTAGAAAGGGCATTTTCTGAAGCCATACAATTAACTTGTTAAACCTAGGTTGTAGCATGCTGCTCTACGTTTAGGTAGATATACATACATACACACACACACTTATAAAAACATTGTGCTTGAGTTCAATAACCATCTAGCTTGTGTCCCTCTGAACTGCCTAGGCATTACATTTTTGTATTATAAGGTATTTGCTGTTTCCTAAAGTGATGGCAAATTGCTAGAATATATCAACACTTTATGATTAGTGGGAGGCTAACACCTGGGAACCTAGCCAATTCAGAGAATGAAAGGAATACAGGCCAGCTTAAGTGCTATATTGCCTTTACTGGGAATCCTCTTCATAGCAGCACTGTCAATTATTTTGTTCACAAATTTGTAGGAGAAATAATAGAGGAACAGAAAGTTACAAAGCAGACATCAGGAGAGGGACAGCACATATACTGCATCTACCAATATATATGACAAGCCAACAATCACAAAGCAGTACCATTGTTGTCACTTATCCAAAAGCAATTGCGTTTTTCTCACTGGTTTTCTGCTGTTCTTGGATGATGGGAAATTACTACTCAATGACTGGCATATAGCACTAACAAATAAGTTATTTACATCATACTGTCAAGTAAATTCCATTAAACCTCATTAAATGATTACTTGAAAAATTCTATAATGTTCAATAATGGCTTCTGATTTCAGCCTGGTATGCAAAGCACTGTATAATGCAATGTTGGAGTACATACAAAGCAGAATATGCACATACGTATATTTACACATCATAGAAAAAAAGCCCAGACTTAACCATTACAATGCAGTGCATGATGTGCACAGGTTCCAAGGGTACATTATGCGGGGTAGCATAGTTGAAAAATACTGATGAACGACCACTCACAGGCCTATTATCCATGAGTGGGGACGAGGGAGTTGCTTAGGATTATAGGCGCACACAGATAATGCTTGTATAGGGTGTCAGTTAGACAGATACATTTAGTGCACTATGCCAGTTCACATAGTGATGCGCATGGGATTAGATCAGGTGAAGTGCCCAGACATTAAATACAAACACATTACAGAATTTTATTTTTAATTGCTAATTATGGCCTTTTTTTCAGAGATATGTTTTGATTTGATGTTTTTTCAGTGAACTACATTGTATATATTCCTGCCTATATACAGCGGGAGAAATAAGTATTGAACACGTCACCAATTTTTTAAGTAAATATATTTCTAAAAGGTGCTATTGACATGAAATTCTCACCAAATGTCAGTAACAACCCATCCAATCCACACAGGCATAGAAATCAAACCATAGACGTCCTTAAATTAAGTTATATGTAACAATGAGAAATGACATAGGGAAAAAGGTATTGAACACATTTAGAAAGAGATGCAAAAAGCCATGAAAAATCATGCAAATTGTCTCTTCAGACTTTTAGGATTGCCACTTCCAATAGGTGGCACTAGAGTTCTAGTTCTTTTCCTCTCTGAAGAGACAATTTGCATATTTCCCAGACGAGCATTGCGGCTTAAAAAGTCTCCTTACCTTGACTTGCTTATCACGTCGCTCTCCGCAAGGAGAAATGTTACTTCTTAGATACCGGACTGACGCGTCTCACCCAGCCAAACCAGAACTCACACTTTGCACTGACGAGGGGCAGTACCCCAAAACACAGTGTCTACAAATTGAGTTTCTGGTCTTGGCTTTTATCCTAAGTCATGTGACAAGGCTCGTTAAAGGGTCAATATTGACTTTTAGGATTGCTACTTCCAATAATCTGAAGAGACAATTTTCATATTTCCCAGAGGAGCATTGCAGCTTGAAGAGTCTCCTCACCTTGACATGCCTGGCATGTCGCTCTCCGCAAGGAGAAACGTTACTTCTTAGATATGGAAAGTCATGACACCAGCTGAAATCTATCAGTAATTAGAAAGCAATCCTGCCACTTACTGAAAAATAATATCATCTGGTTCAACTGCTGACCTATAAAAAGTGTCAAACAAGAAACATCTCATGATGGGTAAAACCAGTGAGCAGTCTCAAGACCCCACAACCTTATTGTTGCAAAACATACTTATGGCATTGGTTACAGAAGAATTTCTAAACTAGTGAATTTCATCATAAACCAGCCACGACAGGTGCTCCCTGCAATATTTCAGACTGAGAAGTGAAAAGAATTATCAGAAGAGTTGTCCAAGAGACAAGGACCACCTGTGGAGAGCTACAGAAAGACCTGGAGTCAGCAGTTACAATTGTTTCAAAGAAAACAATAAGTAATGTACTCAACCGCCATGGCCTGTATGCACACTCACCACACAAGACTCCACTGCCCAAAAAAAAGTATGTTCAAGCACGTTTAACCCTTTCACGTCGCAGCAGCCCTTTTCTGTTTTTGCGCTTTAGATTTTTGCTCCCCTTCCTCCCACAGCCATAACTTTTTTAATTTTTTGTCAATATGGCCGTGTAAGGGCTTGTTTTTGTGGGACGAGTTGTACTTTTGAACGACACCATTGCTTTAACTGTATCATATACTGCAAAATGGGGAAAAAAATTCTAAATGCAGTGAAATTGCAAAAAAAATTGAATTCCAGAATTGTTTTTTGAGGTTTTTTTTACCATATTCACTAAATGCTAAATCTGACCTGCCATTATGATTTTACAGGTCATTAAGAGTTCACAGATACCAAACATGTATAGGTTCTTTTTTATTTAAGTGGTGAAAAAAATACAAAGTTTGTTAAAAAAAAAAAATGGCGCCATTTTCCAAGACTCGTAGCATCTCCATTTTTTCGGGATTTGGGGCTGATTGGGAGCTTATTTTTTGGACGCCGAGCTGACGTTTTTATCGATACCATTTTGGTGTAGATACAATGTTTTGATCGCACATTATTGTATTTTATGGCAAAGACCAAAAAAACTTAATTCTGGCGTTTTGATTATTTTTCTCGTTACGCCGTTTAGTGATCTGATTAATTCTTTTTCTATATTGATAGATTGAGCGATTCTGAACGAGGCGATACCAAATATGTGTATTTTTTTTATTGTTTTATTTTGAATGGGGCAAAAAGGGGGGTGCTTTGAACTTTTACATTTTTTTAATTTTTTTTTCTAATTTTACTGGCTTCAACAGTCTCCATAGGAGACTTGAAACTGCGATCATCTTATCGCTTGTGTTACACATAGCAGGGCTTCAGCCTCCTGCAGACCCCGGGTTGTCATGCGAACCAATCGGCGGCCTGTGATCATATGACGGGCGTGCCGATGGGTGTCGTTTGTGACGTGATTCTGGTGTGGCCATGATAGATGATGCTGTCGGAGATTGACATGTTAATAGCCACAGGTGGATCGTGATTCCACCCATGGCTTTTAGGGGCACATGACAGCTGATCAGATCAGCTGTCATGTGTCGGGAAAGATGCGGGCTCAGCGCTGGAGCCTGCATCAAAAGGGGAGACGTGACATGTGCCGTATATATACGGCACATGTCGTGAAAGGGTTAAAGTTTGCTCAACAACATTTAGACAAGCCTGTGAAATGCTGGGAGAATATAGTCTGGTCAGATGAAAGCAAAATTGAACTCTTTGAATGCCATAATACACACCATGTTGGAGGCCAAAAGGCACTACATATCACCCAAAAAACACCATAACAACAGTGAAGTGGGAGCATCATGGTGTGGGGCTGATTTTCACCATATGGCACTGACAAACTTCATATAATAAAATCTGCTGCCATCTACCAGTGTGATGAAGATGAAACGAGCGTGGACATTTCAGCAAGACAATGATCCCAAACACACAGCAAGGAAACTCTCAAATGGTTTCAGAGGAAGAAAATAAAGCTGCTAGAATGGCCCAACAATCACCTGATCTGAATCCAAATTAAAATTTATGGAAGGAACTAAAGCTCAGAGTTCATAGAAGGAGCCCACAAAACCTTCAGGATTTGAAGAGTGTTTGTGTGGAAGAATAGGCCAAAATCACACCTGATCAATGCATGCAACTAGTTTCTCCATACAGCAGGCGTTTTGAACCTGTAATTAAAAACAAAGGATTTTTTACAAAGTATTAAATAAATTACAGTACGTGTGTTCAATACTTTTTCCCTGTGCCATTTCTCATTATTACACATAACTTAATTTATGAACATCTATGGTGTGATTTCTTTGACTGTGTGGATTGGATGGGTTGTTACTGACATCTGGTGAGAATTTCATGCCAATTTCACCTTTAGAGATATATTACTTAGAAAATTGGTGACTTATTTTCAACTAACTATACACCTATAGCAAATCCAAAATGAATATCACGGACGCTGGCGTATTGGGGTGGGAGGGATTATGGGCGTGGGCAGAAGTGCATATTCATTTAGGATTTACATATGTTTGACCAGCAGGTGCGTGGCTGTAAATTCTCCAGTGCTTACAGCAAAAAAACAAAACGGAGAAGCTACAGCAATAAAAGTTACATATTCTGAAAGGGCTGACCAAGCCCTATTTCAGGAAAACATTTGTATTGTATTAAAATATCACCTAACAGATTCCTTTTAAATGCATGATAATAATACAATCCAACCACAAAGACTGTTAGTTGAAAACAGTTAAATGGAAACCAAATTATTTTTCTAGCAAAGAGACTAAGGAAACCAAGTGATAACCATCACCTTTATGATGCGCTTTCTTTTCCTTTCTTTTTTTTTTTAACATGAGGAAGCGACTCAATCAGAAAGAGATATTCACCTCTTATGGTATTGGTCAAAACTCACACACACAGTCTGAAACCAAGGTAGTAGAACCCCATCCCCTCACCATGTACCTTTTAGACGTATTATTCTGTTCTTGTGTAATAATCAGAAAAGTTTTACCTCAGTGAGAAGGCATTCGTCTTGACTAGCAAAGAAGTTTCTCCTTCGGCACAGGAGTCTGACAGGTATGGGAACATTTTAACATTGAGCATTGAGAGTTTAATCACTTAGCATCCACAAGGCCATCTTGTGACTCCAACTAAGAGCCTTAACTGGACTTATGATGGTTTTATTCAGCTTAGAGCATCCATGTCCATCTTGCACCTCGAACTAGTAGGGTTAACTGAAATGTAGATGTTTATTAACCCCTTTACAACCCAAGGTGGTTTGCACGTTAATGACCAGGCCAATTTTTACAATTCTGACCACTGTCACTTTATGAGGTAATTACTCTGGAACGCTTCAACAGATCCCTTTGATTCTGAGATTGTTTTTTCGTGACATATTGTACTTCATGATTGTGGAAAAATTTCTTCGATATCACTTGCGTTTATTTGTGAAAAAAAACAGAAATTTGGTGAAAATTTTGAAAATGTTGCAATTTTCAAAATTTGAATTTTTATCCCCTTAAATCAGAGAGATATGTCACACAAAATAGTAAACAACATTTCCCACATGTCTACTTTACATCAGCACAATTTTGGAACCATAATTTTTTTTTGTTAGGGAGCTATAAGGGTTAAACGTTGACCAGCGATTTCTCATTTTTCCAACAAAATTTACAAAACCATTTTTTTAGGGACCACATCACATTTAAAGTCACTTTGAGGGGTCTTTATGACAGAAAATACCCAAAAGTGACACCATTCTAAAAACTTCACCCCTCAAGCTGCTCAAAACCACATTCAAGAACTTTATTAACCCTTCAGGGGCTTCACAGGAATTTTTGGAATGTGGAAGAAAAAAATGAACATTTAACTTTTTTCACAAAAATGTTACTTTAGACCCCATTTTTTTATTTTCTTAGGGGTAACAGGAAAAAATGGACCCCAACATTTGTCGCGCAGTTTCTCCTGAGTCAGCAGTTTGGGCGCACGGCAGGGTTCGGAAGGGAAGGAGCGCCATTTGACTTTTTCAATGTAAAATTTGCTTGACTAATTAGCGGATGCCATGCTGCATTTGGGGAGCCCCTGATGTGCCTAAACAGTGGAAACCCTCCACAAGTGACACCATTTTGGAAACTAGACCCCTCAGGGAACTTACCTAGATGTGTGGTGAGCACTTTGAACCCCCAAGTCCTTTACAGAAGTTTATAACATGGAGCCGTGAAAATAAAAAAAAATCAAACTTTTTCCACAAAAATGATGTTTTAGCCCCAATTTTTTTATTTTCACAAGGGTAAAAGGAGAAAATGGACCCCAAAAACTTTTGTACAATTTCTCCAGAGTACGCCACTACCCCATATGTGGGGAAAATACAGTGTTTGGGCGCACAGCAAAGTTCAGAAGCGAAGGAGCACTGTGTGACTTTTTGAACGCAAAATTGTCTGGAATCGAGAGCGGACGCCATGTCGTGTCTGGAGAGCCCCTGATGTGCCTAAATAGTGGAAACCCCCCACAAGTGACCCCATTTTGGAAACTACACCCCTCAAGGTTTTTATCAAGGGGTATAGTGAACATTTTGAACCCAGAGGTACGACACACTAGTTGCCATATCGCCATCTTTTTTTTTTTTTTTTTTACTTTTGAAAAAAAACAACAACCCTAACCCCAACCCTAACATTAGAACAACCCTAACCCCAACCCCAGCCCTAGAGTTTATTTTTTACACCATTCCTAGTGCGGTATGAGTGATTAGACAACCTTATTCTTCGGGTCGGTGCGACTACAGAGATACCAGAATGATATCGGGTTTTTATGATTGACAGCTGTCACACACTAAAAGACACATTTTGTAAAATCTAGTTTTTACATCGCCATATTTTGAGAGCTATCATTTTTCCATATTTTGGCCAACAGAGTCATGTGATGGCTTGTTTTTTGTGGGATGAGTTGACGTTTTTATTGGTGCCATTTTCAGGCACGTGACATTTTTTGATCGCTTTCTATTCCAGCTTTTGGGAGGCAGAATAAACAAAAAACAACAATTCAGGAATTGTCTTTTTTTATTATTTTTTTATTCTACTCCGCGTGTGGTAAAATTCATAAGGTAGCTTTATTCTTCGGGACAGTACGTTTACAGCGGTACCACATTTATATCGTTTTTCTATTTATGTAAATTTCTGATTCAAACAGTGGACAGTATTCACACAGGTGGTCACCACCGATTATATAACAATTAGAAACCAGGAGGGGTATTAGGAGAAAAGGTGTGAGAATAAAATGTAACTTTTATTAATAAAATTAAAAAATTAAAAACTTGTTGATTTAATTATCATACATCCGAAGGGTGTATATTGGGCCACTGCTGTGGTGAATTCTAAGCAGTTATTGACCCACAAAATCCTGACTTCAATATGGCAGCACCAGTATGGATTTTCCACAACCAATGTCCCTACAATTGAATGGTTGGGTATTGTAAATTAATTGTCCCAACTATCTTAGTCTTGGCCTGCCAGATTATTTTTTTAATATATGTGCCATATATTTGGATGCAATCCAAATGTAAGGAATGACCATTATGATCACCATTGATCAGCTTCCTATTAGCCTCTCAAGTGTGCCTGTATGGCTGGTAGGTCAGTAACAATGTTGCATGGAGAGACATCTGTTAATGTAGTGGTGCGATCTTATAACAGGGAGTTGTAACATAGGCCACAATTGTATCTACTTGAGCAGCTAATGTCCCATATTGAATAGATCGCTACTAGTGTTGAGCGATACCTTCAGATATCAGGAAATATCGGATTGGATTGGATCGGGCCGATACTCAAAAAGTATCAGATATCGCCGATTCCGATACCGGAAAACAATGCAAGTCAATGGGACAGAAATATCGGAATGAAAATAAACCCTTTTTTTCCTTGTAGGTTAATTCTACATGAAGGAAAACAACTAACAATAATGTAGAATGTATTGGGGGAGGCGGTTGCCCAAATCGGAGGGAACAGTGCTCACAGTGAAACATAAAAAGCCGGCAATTCAGCAGCGGCATACACCAGTACCCGACAATTTAGAACAGAAAGAATAGAGCTTCACACATAGATTAGATAGATAGAAACATGTCAGTCACATATATATGAAGTACAGTGACAGTGTTGCTTACTGTACTTGTTATTTAGTGTAAAGGATTTATTTAAAAAAATAATAGTGTTTTCATGCACCGTCTCTTTAAAAAAGCCGGCCGGCAATTCAGCAGCGGTACCCGACAATTTAGAACAGAAAGATAGAGCATCACATGTAGCATCGGCGTCTCTGCCCTGTTCTAGGCAGAGACGCCGTCCCTCTCACCTCCCCGCTCCTGGCGCGGCGTCCTCCAGCGCTTCTCTCCCCGCTGCTTCCGGCACGCGCTCCTTCCCCGGCAGTGTGCTTAGGGCGCGCGCGCGCTCCCCCTCTCTTAAAGGGACCGCGCGCGCCGTCCTAAGGAGTCCCCGGCCAATTGCCGGAGGACCTCCCATATAAAAGGCACCTCCTCCAAAATGGAGGTGCCCGAGCAATGTTGTAGCACTGTTCACTACTCTGCTTCAGCCCTCAGGTCCCGTTGCCAGTTACCTGCCAGATTCCTGCCAGTCTGCTGTCTAATTCCTGCCTGGTATCCTGCTACCTGCCTGCTAGCCTGAGGTCCGACGGTCTGCCTTCCAACTTCTGTCAGTCTGTCTAAGGACCAGCCTGCCCGCTCACCTGGGAGCGCACATCTTCTACCTGCCTGCTTGCCTGAGGTCCGACGGTCTGCCTTCCAACTCCTGTCAGTCTGTCTAAGGACCAGCTTGCCCGCTCACCTGGGAGCGCTAATCTGCTGCCTGTCTGCTAGCCTACCAGGAGGCTCTGCCGTCACGTGCTGTGACCACCCGCCTGTCCAGAGACTCCTGCCCGCTCACCTGGGAGCGCTCATCTGCTACCTGTCTGTTGGTCTTCCTGGAGGCTCCGCCGTCACATGCTGTGACCACCCGATTATCCAGAGACTCTCGCCTGCTCACCTGGGAGCTCACGTCTATCATCTGCCGCCACAGGTCGTACCAATCCTTTACCCAGAGACTGCCCCGGTCACTTGCCGTGACCTCCTGCCCGTTCATCCAGAGACTGCCCCGGTCACTTGCCGTGACCTCCTGCCCGTTCATCCAGAGACTGCCCCGGTCACTTGCCGTGACCTCCTGCCCGTTCATCCAGAGACTGCCCCGGTCACTTGCCGTGACCTCCTGTCCGTTCATTCAGAGACTGTCCCAGTCACCTGCTGTGACTGCCTGCCCGTCTACCCTGGTCGCCATCCGCTCCCTTACAAGGACCGCCCCCTTGTATAGTAGCTCAGAGGTTCCGCCTCCCAGACCCGTTACAGTTTGCTCGGGCCATGGAACCCGGTGGCACCCAAGCTCCCTCGCTCTCGGACCTGTGTCATGAACTGTCCCGTCAGAGGTCCCAACAGGAGTCCATCCTGGGTCACCTGCGGAATGTCAATTCTCGCCTGGACACTCTGACTGCTCTGCCTGCAACCACCGCCAGTGCCATGACTCGCAATCCGGCAGCTCCACTGCCCACTAATAACATGGTATCCTACCCCGGACCCCGGCTTTCTGCACCTCCTCGTTTCGGAGGCGACTCCGCCCAGGCTCGGGGCTTCATAAATCAGTGCACCCTGCACTTTGAACTCCTGTCTCACCAGTTTAACTCCGACCGGGCCAAAATTGCCTTCATCATGTCCCATCTCACCGGAGAGGCCCTGGCCTGGCTAAATCCTCTATGGGAGAGAGGAGACCCCCTGGTGTCCGACTTGCCTGGCTTTCTCACGGCTTTCCGGAAAGTCTTCGACGAACCCGGACGGAAGACCTCATCCGCATCATCTCTGCTACGCCTCCGTCAGGGAAGTCTCACCGTGGGCCAATATGCCATACGGTTCCGTACCCTTGCCTCGGAGATGGCCTGGGATAATGACGCTCTGGTTTCCGTCTTCTGGGAGGGTCTGTCCGGCCGTATTAAAGATGAACTTGCCGGTCGGGACATTCCTACCACTCTCGATGACCTAATAACTCTTGCCACCCGGATTGACCTGCGGTTCCAGGAGCGTGCCAAAGAGGTCACCCGTGAGAGGAGGTTTCCACGTCTAGCTCCTACTTTTCAGAAACCCGTCACTCCCTCCGTCTCTCCTCAGCTACACTCTCCTGAGCCTATGCAGGTCGACCAGACCAAGATGGTCGGTTCTCGCCAAGAATCTCGCCGAGCCGAGGGAAGCTGTTTCTATTGTGGCAGTATGAAGCACTTCATCCGTTCCTGCCCGGAAAAGCCGGGAAATGCCAGTGTCTAGGACCACTCGGAGAGGTCGTCCTAGACAAAAGTAAGCCCTCTCCGTCTCTGACCTTACCGGTCTCTATTGCTTGGGGAGAAAACCGTCTCTTTGAACTCGCCCATCTGGATTCTGGAGCTGCTGGAAACCTCATCTCCCAGTCTCTGGTAGAGAGATACCATATTCCCACCAAGTCCCTGGCTGAACCATTGTCAGTCGCCCCCGTGGATGGAAGACTTCTCTCGGAGACCATCCTGCTCGTCACCGAACCCATAACCCTGCAGGTGGGAATGCTGCACTCTGAGGAGATCTCATTCCATGTGCTGTCCGGACTTTCTCACTCCCTGTTGCTAGGTCTACCTTGGCTCCAGACACATGAACCCGTATTGAACTGGCGGTCCGGTGAAGTACTCCGATGGGGTCCTGACTGCCATAGGACCTGCCTGGTCCCGGTCCGTCCACTTCGCCCTCAGCCTACTCCAGCTAACTTACCTGGTCTCCCGGCTCCCTACTGGCCCTATGCGGACGTCTTCGGTAAGAAGGAAGCTGAGACGTTGCCACCCCATAGGCCATACGATTGCCCGATCGACCTGGTACCTGGCACCACTCCTCCCCATGGGCGTATCTACCCGTTGTCTGCAGCCGAGACCCGAGCCATGTCTGAGTACATTGAAGAGAATCTGGCTAGGGGATTTATCCGAAAATCTACCTCCCCGGCTGGAGCCGGATTCTTCTTTGTCAAAAAGAAAGACGGCTCGCTACGTCCCTGTATTGACTACAGAGGACTCAATCTCATCACGGTAAAAAACAAATATCCCCTGCCACTCATCTCCGAATTGTTTGACCGTCTCAAGGGCGCCAGGATCTTCTCCAAGCTGGATCTACGAGGAGCGTATAATCTGGTCCGTATCCGTCAAGGAGACGAGTGGAAGACGGCATTCAATACCCGGGACGGTCACTACGAGTACCTTGTGATGCCCTTCGGTCTCTGTAATGCTCCCGCGGTCTTTCAGGAACTAGTCAACGACATCTTCCGTGACCTCCTGTACTCCTGCGTAGTGGTATACCTGGACGATATCTTGGTCTTCTCTCCGGATCTCCCCACACACCGGAGGGATGTTCGTCAGGTCCTGCTTAGGCTTCGGCAGAACCACCTTTACGCCAAATACGAGAAGTGCCTCTTCGATCAGACCTCCCTTCCGTTCTTGGGCTATGTCATCTCCCAAACAGGTCTGCAAATGGATCCCGAGAAGCTCTCTTCCGTTCTAAAATGGCCTCGTCCTGAAGGTTTGAAGGCGATACAGCGATTCCTGGGCTTCGCTAATTATTATCGTCTTTTCATCCCACACTTCTCGTCTCGGACTGCTCCCATATCTGCACTTACCCGTAAGGGGGCTAACCCCAGGACATGGTCGCCTGAAGCCGAGGAGGCCTTCCTTTCCCTAAAGAAAGCCTTCGCCTCTGCTCCCGTCCTGCACCGTCCGGACTGTAATAAACAATTCTACCTGGAGGTTGATGCCTCCTCCTCCGGAGCCGGAGCGGTGCTCACCCAGAAGTCTTCTACCGGGAGAATGGTAACGTGCGGCTTCTTCTCCAAAATCTTCTCCTCGTCGGAGCGCAACTACTCCATTGGAGACCGGGAATTGCTAGCCATCAAATTGGCACTGGGAGAGTGGCGCTATCTGCTTGAAGGGGCTCTCTACCCGGTAATTATCTACACGGATCACAAAAACCTGGCATATCTCCAAAATGCCCAGAGACTCAATCCTCGCCAGGCCCGGTGGTCGTTGTTTTTTGCCCGCTTCGACTTCATTCTTCATTTCCGTCCGGCAGACAAGAACGTCAAAGCTGATGCCTTGTCCTGGTCCTTCCTGTCCTCCGATCAAGAGGAGGAACCTACGCACATCATCGACTCCTCCAAGGTGATGAATGTGGCCCCCTTGGATCTGACTCGTCTTCCGCCCGGTAAGACGTTCGTAGCTGTGCCAGATAGGGAGAGGGTTCTTCGCTGGGGACATTCTTCTAAACTAGCTGGCCATGCTGGCCAAAAGAAGACCTTCCAACTTATTACCCGGCATTACTGGTGGCCTACCCTGCGTAAGGACGTGGTAGACTTCGTCGCGGCCTGTTCATCCTGTGCCCGTAACAAAGTTCCCCGACATCTACCTGCCGGCCATCTCCTGCCCCTTCCCGTACCTGCTGCTCCTTGGCAACACATCGCTATGGACTTTATCACCGACCTTCCAGTTTCTGCCGGTTGTACTGTCATTTGGGTTGTCGCTGACCGTTTTTCTAAGATGGCCCACTTCATTCCCCTGCCTGGTCTTCCGTCTGCACCTGAGCTGGCTAAAGACTTTATCCGCCACATCTTCCGTCTCCATGGTCTGCCCCTCCACATCGTGTCGGATCGTGGGGTTCAGTTCACCTCTCGCTTCTGGAGAGCCACATGTAAGCTGCTGGACATTACCCTGGATTTCTCCTCCGCTTACCACCCTCAGTCCAATGGTCAAGTGGAGCGGATCAATCAGATCTTGTCCAGCTACCTCCGGCACTTCGTTGATGCTCACCACTCGGACTGGGTGGATCTCCTACCATGGGCCGAGTTCTCTTATAACAACCATGAGAGCGAGTCCTCTTCCAAATCCCCGTTCTTTATAGTCGGTGGCCAACATCCCCGGATTCCACTTCCTGTCTCCGTTTCTGTGGACAAGCCTGCTGCGGAGTCTCTTGTCAGCGAATTTTCTACTATTTGGGAGAGCACCAGGTCCGCTCTTCTTCTCTCCTCTGAGCGGATGAAGAGATATGCTGATAAGAGACTTCTGGATCCGCCCCAATTCCGTCCGGGAGACAAGGTTTGGCTCTCATCCAAACATGTGCGGCTCAAAGTACCCTCCTACAAGTTGGGTCCTCGATTCACCAGCCCCTTCGAAGTCCTCAGGCAAATTAACCCTGTGGCCTACAAATTAAAACTCCTGGCCACCCTACGGATCCCCAACTCCTTCCACGTATCTCTCCTCAAACCCGTTGTCTTTAACTTTTGTTCCAAAAATCCAGGTGCCCCTCCTGCTCCGGTTTCCGCTGATGACATCTTTGAGGTAGAGAGTATTCTGGCCTCCAAGAGGGTAAGAGGAAAAACCTTTTTTCTGGTAGATTGGAAGGGGTTTGGTCCTGAGGAACCCAGGGAGAACATCAACGCCCCGCTTCTCCTTGAGAAATTTCTTTCTGACCAAAAAAAGAGGGGGCCTAAAGGGGGGGGTACTGTAGCATCGGCGTCTCTGCCCCGTTCTAGGCAGAGACGCCGTCCCTCTCACCTCCCCGCTCCTGGCGCGGCGTCCTCCAGCGCTTCTCTCCCCGCTGCTTCCGGCACGCGCTCCTTCCCCGGCAGTGTGCTTAGGGCGCGCGCGCTCCCCCTCTCTTAAAGGGACCACGCGCGCCGTCCTAAGGAGTCCCCGGCCAATTGCCGGAGGACCTCCCATATAAAAGGCACCTCCTCCAAAATGGAGGTGCCCGAGCAATGTTGTAGCACTGTTCACTACTCTGCTTCAGCCCTCAGGTCCCGTTGCCAGTTACCTGCCAGATACCTGCCAGATTCCTGCCAGTCTGCTGTCTAATTCCTGCCTGATATCCTGCTACCTGCCTGCTAGCCTGAGGTCCGACGGTCTGCCTTCCAACTTCTGTCAGTCTGTCTAAGGACCAGCCTGCCCGCTCACCTGGGAGCGCACATCTTCTACCTGCCTGCTTGCCTGAGGTCTGACGGTCTGCCTTCCAACTCCTGTCAGTCTGTCTAAGGACCAGCTTGCCCGCTCACCTGGGAGCGCTCATCTCCTGCCTGTCTGCTAGCCTACCAGGAGGCTCTGCCGTCACGTGCTGTGACCACCCGCCTGTCCAGAGACTCCTGCCCGCTCACCTGGGAGCGCTCATCTGCTACCTGTCTGTTGGTCTTCCTGGAGGCTCCGCCGTCACATGCTGTGACCACCCGATTATCCAGAGACTCTCGCCTGCTCACCTGGGAGCTCACGTCTATCATCTGCCGCCACAGGTCGTACCAATCCTTTACCCAGAGACTGCCCCGGTCACTTGCCGTGACCTCCTGCCCGTTCATCCAGAGACTGCCCCGGTCACTTGCCGTGACCTCCTGCCCGTTCATCCAGAGACTGCCCCGGTCACTTGCCGTGACCTCCTGCCCGTTCATCCAGAGACTGCCCCGGTCACTTGCCATGACCTCCTGTCCGTTCATTCAGAGACTGTCCCAGTCACCTGCTGTGACTGCCTGCCCGTCTACCCTGGTCGCCATCCGCTCCCTTACAAGGACCGCCCCCTTGTATAGTAGCTCAGAGGTTCCACCTCCCAGACCCGTTACATCACACATAGATTAGATTGATAGAAACAAGTCACTCACATATATAATAAGTACAGTGACAGTGTTGATTACTGTACTTGTCATTTAGTGTTAAAATAAAGGATTTATTTAAAAAAAAAATTGGCGTGGGGTTCCCCGTAATTTTAGTCTCTAGCGGAGGTTAAGCAGACGGCTGGGGCAGATGTTTGAAGCCTGGGAAGGGGATAATACCCATGGAGCTTCCCAGGCTACTAATATAAGCCCCCAGCTGAATACCTAGCCTTTACTAGATATTAAAATGGGGGACCCGAAAAAAAAAATGACGTGGGGTCCCCCCTATTTTAATAGCTAGCAAAGGCTAGGCAGACAGCTGGGGGCTGATATTAATAGCCCAGGAAGGGTGCCATGAATATTGGCCCTTTCCCAGGCTAGAAACACCAGCCGTCAGCCACCCCGGAAAATGGCGCGTTCATAGAAGCGCCATCTTCTGGCGCTGTACCCAACTCATCCAGGGCCCTGGTGCGGTGGCTCACTGGGTAATAAAGGGGTTAGCGCCAGCTTGGCATTATCAGCTGGCCCTAAGCCCGAAATTCATGGGGTAACGCCAATATTAGACATGACCGCCATGAATTTCTAGTAAAGTATTTAAAAAAAACACAACACGCAGAAAAAAGACCTTTAATTGAAATGAACATACAATTCTTTATGGTTCTAAATTAAACCATACTTACCATCACGCCCATTCCAGCTGAAGCTTACGATCTCCTGCAATAAAAGAAAAATAATAAAGCAACATCATCCTTACCTTTCGATGGTTTCCAGGACAGCTCCAGCTCTGCTACATCGAGATGACAGGCTGGACCGCAGCAGAAAGCTGCCATCCAGCCTGTCATCCCGCAGACACTGAGAAGCGCAGGCTTGCTTGCGCTCCTCAGTGTCAGGCTGTGACGGCATCCAGATGAGCCGAGGTCATGTCCAATGAACTCAGCTCACCTCATGTACGTCACTGACAGCGTGGGAAAATTCTCCTGCGCTCAGCGCTTCAGCAGGAGAATTCTCTCACGCTCACCGCATGCGCAGAAGAATTCTCCCACGCTGTCAGTGACGTGCATGAGGTGAGCTGAGTTCATTGTCGGCTCATCTGGATGCCGTCACAGCCAGACACTGAGGAGCGCAAGCATGCCTGCGCTTCTCAGTGTCTGCGGGATGACAGGCTGGATGGCAGCGTTCCGCTGCGATCCAGCCTGTCGTGAATGTAGCAGAGCTGAAGCTGTCGTGGGAACCATGGAAAGGTAAGGATGATGTTGCTTTATTATTTTACTTTTATTGCAGGAGATCGTTGGCTTCAGCTGGAATGAGCGTGACGGTAAGTATGGTTTAATTTAGAACAATAAAGAATTGTGTGCTTATTTCAATTAAAGGACTTTATTCTGGGTGTTTGTGTTTTTTCTTTAACTTTGACTATGCGGTTAGTAATGGGGGTGTCTTATAGACGCCTCTCCATTACTAACCTGGGCTTGATGTCAGCTGGCATTATAAGCTGACATCAACCCCAACCCTATTACCCCACTGCCACCACTACAGGGCAGTGGGAAGAGCGAGGCTAAGTGCCAGAATTGGCGCATCCTATGAATGCGCCATTTCTGGGGCGGCTGACGGCTGGTGTTTCTAGCCTGGGAGGGGGCCAATATTCATGGCTCCCTTCCTGGGCTATTAATATCAGCCCCCAGCTGTCTGCCTAGCCTTTGCTAGCTATTAAAATAGGGGGGACCCCATGTCATTTTTTTGGGGGGTCCCCCATTTTAATAGCTAGTAAAGGCTAGGTATTCAGCTGGGGGCTGATATTAGTAGCCTGGGAAGCTCCGTGGGTATTACCCCCTTCCCAGGCTTCAAACATCTGCCCCAGCCGTCTGCTTAACCTCCACTAGAGACTATAATTACGGCGAACCTCACGCCAATTTTTTTTTTTAATAAATCCTTTATTTTAACACTAAATGATAAGTACAGTAACCAACACTGTCACTGTACTTATTATATATGTGACTGACATGTTTCTATCTATCTAATCTATGTGTGACGCTCTATTCTTTCTGTTCTAAATTGTCGGGTACCGGTATATGCCGCTGATGAATTGCCGGCTTTTCATGTTTCACTGTGAGCACTGTTCCCATCGATTTGGGCAACCACTGTAATGCCACAACCACCATGGCTGTGGCATTAACATCTTAAAAAAATATTAATTCCTGCTATTCCATTTAATTGTAATGTAAGGGAGATAATGTAATGTCAGCGCTTGAGCAGGAGAATTCTCCCACGCTGGGATGGCATTCTGATGACAGGCTGGATCGCAGCTAAGCGCTGCCATCCAGCTTGTCATCCTTCAGAGACACTGCAGAGCGCAGGCATTATGTGAACTTCCGATTCCGGTATTCGATATTGTAAAAGTATCGGAACTCAGTATCGGAACTCCGATACAGCGAATATCAGCCGATACCCGATATTTCAGTATCGGAATGCTCAACACTAATCGCTACATGCATATCGAAACTACACCGGCACATGCAGCGGTGTATCTCCCTGTCTCTCCACAGGACCTACACGCTGGCCGCGTGCAGATAGTGTGCGCGCGTTCAGTGCCGCTGGTTTGACCGACAGACAGTCTAATACTATACTAATACGGGTCAGGCTCTTAAGTACCAGGGCACAGACGCGTATTAGTACGTCATGGGCTTTAAAGGGGTTAACTTAAATGCTTAGCAGTCCATTTTGTAATACCAGACCGGGAGGATCAACTGTACTTACCCTGGTTTTATTCAGCTTAGCCATACCTAAGCTACAAATCCCATGGAACCTAAATGATTAATCAACTTAAATGCCAATGAGTCCAAATTATGACTGGAATGATTTCATTTGGCTTATCACAACCATGACCAACTCCAACTAGAAGGATAACTGGGACATAGATATTTTGTTAAGTTAAAAGTCGACCAATCCATTCTGAGACTCCCGGCACTGGACTTACAATAGTTTCATTCTGATTAGTGCAACCATTTACACCTCCTATCAAGAGGAAAAACTGGACATAGATGTTTAATAGGATCAATATGGACCGACTGTATCATCCAGAATCCATCTTTACCAATATCAGCAGTATTGCTAGTAAAGGGTAGTGAAGCCTTGAGACAGCACTGAAAACAGACCTACAAGTCGGCTGACTATCCAGGCAGAAGACACAGCCCCCAAAGTTGTACATACCATTGAAATTCATACTCCATCGAAGGCCCCATCAAGTCACGCCATGAGGCAGAGGCATCAAAAGAAAACCCTAGACCTGAGGTGGCATTCAACAACTATGAAGTGGACGGAAAACTTTCAGGTAGGCCAAACACGAGACATGAGGAGGCATTACAAACATGACATATAAGGCCAGACCCGAGGTGGCAGGCCAACACCAGACATGAGGCGGCCAGCTCAAAACACAAAGGCATGAGGCAGCCGGTGGCCAACCACAACACAAGCTTTAAGATTCATACAAGATGAATACCAAGCACTGCTGAGATCCGAACTCTGGATCTTAGGCTCACAAGACATGCATCCCAACCAACCAAGCCACAGCCACAATGCAACCTAAACAAGAAAAGGAAAGCTGCAAGGCCATACGCCAGACGGCAAGGCCACATGTCATGCTGCAGACAAGCAAAAATCACAAGGCCGCATGACACAAGAAACACAAGGCTGCAGGCCCACTGAAACACAAGGCATCAAGACCAAACATGAAATGTAGTTAGAGTCCTGCTCTTCGTTATTGGCACCCATGCTGTTTAAATACATAATGTGGAATATCTCCTGAAAAAAAAATAATCAAGTGAAAGTTTTTTTTGTATAGGGCACTCATGTTAAATACAAAAGAGAAAATGATAAACAATAATTTAAAAAAAAAAAACCATAAGAGGGAAATATAGAAAAACCTAAAACTTTCTGTGACACTGGTATTGGCACCATTTACATTAATATAGTATGGAAACACATTTTGACTCGCCTGTGGTAAATCACAAAAGAAATTCACCTGTGATTAATTTTTGGTGCCCATGTGACAATGAATTATGACTTCAGTGTTTTAAAAAGCCACATGGTAGGCCCTGTTCCTTTGTCATAATGGTGTAGACAAAGAAGCTGTCTAAGGACATCAGAACTGCTATTTTTAGCAAACACAAGACTTCCAAAGAGTATAAGGCTATCTCCAAAGATTTTGGTATCCCAGTTTCAACAGTGCGCAATGTTATTAAGACGTTTGCCAAGCATGGAACCGTCAAGAACCTCCCTGGAAGTGGGGGAAAGAGCAAAATGACAAGAGATGTCTTCGAAGGTAATGGTTTCAACAAGCACCATGCGCCACACACTAAACCAAGCAGAGCTTTACGGATGAAGGCCAAGAAAGAAACCATTGCTGAAGAAAAGACATAAAAAGGAATTACTGATCTTTGCCAAATAGTACCTTGACAAACCACAATCCTTATGGGAAAATGTTCTGTGGGCAGATGAAACAAACATAGAGCTTTTTGGCAATGCAAAACAAGTTTGTTTACAGACAGCGCAATGAAGCTTATAAGGAAAAGAACATTTTACCAACAGTTAAGCATGGTGGAGGATCAATAATGCTGTGGGGTTGCTTTGCTGCGTCTGGTACTGGAGGCCTTGACCGTATCACAGGAATAATGAAATCAGAGAATTATCAAGAAATTTTAGAGCAAAATGTCCTACCTAGTGTAAGAAAATTTGGTTTGAGTCGAATATCATGGGTCCTTCAGCAAGACAATGAACCAAAGCACACATCCAAAAGTACACAGGAATAGTTGAAAATGAAAAATGGACTGTTTTAAAATGGGCAGCAATGAGTCCTGACCTCAATCCCATTGAAAATCTTTGGGGTTAGCTGAAATCTGACATGGGGGAAAAAAAACCCTGCAAACATTCAAGAGCTTCAACAAACTAAACTGCAAAGGAGGAGTGGGAGTAAATTCCAGCTGAGAAGTCCAAGAAGCTTATAGGTGGCTACAAGAAACATTTGGAAGCTGTCAGCAATGCCAAGTTCTGTGCAACCAAGTATTAATTAGGGGTGCCTTTATTGCTGCACATGCTGTTTATTTTGTTTCTTCTTTGAAATTGCAACATGGAAGTTGAAAAACAATGTTATATTGTTGTATTACTTTTGACTACTAATTAAAAAATCCTGAGGATATAACTTTGGTACATTTCCATTTATTTCTGAAGATATTGTACAGCCTATGAAAAAAATAAAGGGGTGCCAGTAATGGTGAGCAGCACTGCAGGAACTGAAGCATTAAATCTATATTCACCCAAACAGATGTTAGCATTTCAGCACCCAACTGAGCCACTGTGTCCACTGCCATTCTTACTAGAGGTTGCTCTATAACTATGGTGTTCTATGATTCACGGCCGCTCCAGCTGTGTGCTCAAGACTCCTACATTCAAAGGATAGGACACCACATTGAAGGAGGAAGTGAGAGTTGGCATTTTATTTTGTGCTCTTAGCTTCGAAGAGGGTGAGGGCCCGCAAAAATGTTGCTTTAGCCACATATTTTTCTTTTTCACAAAGGTAAGCGGAGAAATTAGACCACAAAATTTGTTATGCAGTTTCTACCGAGTACTCCAATACTCCATATGTTGTGGAAAATGTTGTGGAAAACTACTGTTCGGGCGCATGTCAGGGTTCAGAAGGGAAGAAGCGACAATTGAATTCTGGAGTGCAATTACGGCTGAAATAACGTCGCATTTAAAGAAAGTCCTAACATGCCATAATGGCAGAAACACCCACAAGTAACCCCATTTTGGAAACACCTCACGAGGAATTCATCTAGGAATGTAGTGAGCATTGTGAACCCTCAGGCGATTCACAGAATTGCATAACATTGGTTTTAGTAAATTGAAAATTACCATTTTTTAAACAAAAATGTTGCTTTGGTCCCAAGTTTTAACTTTCAAAAGGGATAATAGGAGAAAATGAAGAGTTCAATTTGTTACACAATTTCTCCTGAGTATGATAATATACCATATGTGGTCGAAAACTACTTTTGAGGCACAGTGCAAAGCTCACATGAGAAGAAGCGCCATATTGGAGTGCAGATTTTGCTTGAATGGTTTGATGATGCCATGTAACATTGGCAGAGGCAATGAGGTGCCAGAACAGCAGAAACCCTCCATAAGTGACCCCATTTTAAAAACTGCATCCCACAGTGATTTCATCTAAGGGTGCAGCGAGTATGTTGACATCACATGTGCCTCACAGAATTTTATGCCATTGAGTGGTAAAAAAAAATTGTTTTTATCACTAAAATGTTATTTTAGCCCTAATTTTTTTATTTTTATCAGGGCTAATAGGAAAAATGGACCTTACAGTTTGTTGAGCAATTTCTCCTGAGAGCGCTGAACATGTCAATACCCCATTTTTGGCTGTACAAAACTGCTTAGCCACACGACGAGACTTGAGAGGGAAGGAGCACTATTTGATTTTTGGAGCACAAATTTTCAAAGAATAATTTGCAGACTCCATATATAGAGCCCCTGAGTGCAAGAACAGCAGAATCCACCCTTAAATGACCCCATTTTGGAAATTACACCCCTCTGGGCATTTCATTTACAGGTGTAGTGACAATTTTGACTTCAGGGGTGTTTTCCAGAAACAAGCAGCAGTGGATATTGCTAAGTGAAAATTGCAAATCGGACATTGCAGTGCCCAGTATATTGCAGTGCTCATACATTATGCCCAGTTCATGCTTCTGAAGACATGTACCCTGTAAATTAACTGGGCTCTCATCACTACAGAAATGCCAAACATATGGATGCTAAAATGATTTAGGCACACTAGGGCTCAGAAGGGAGGGGGTGTTTGAATTTGGGAGCGCAGATTTCGCTGGATTTCTTTTGGGGGGCAAGGAGCCATTTTGCTTTTCCAGAGCCTTTGTGCTACCAGTAACATGAAGGACCCCTATATTTCCATTGACAGATTACGGATCTTAGTGGGGACTTGCTTTTTTTGTGGATTGAGTTAAAGCTTTTATTGGGAACATTTAACATAACATAACATTTTGGATCACATTTATCCTGTACACTTACAGTGGGGAAAAAAGTATTTAGTCAGCCACCAATTGTGCAAGTTCTCCCACTTAAAAAGATGAGAGGAGCCTGTAATTGACATCATAGATAGACCTAAACTATGAGAGACAAAATGAGAAAACAAATCCTGAAAATCACATTGTCTGATTTGGAAAGAATTTTTTTTACAAATTTTGGTGGAAAATAAGTATTTGGTCAATTACAAAAGTTCATCTCAATACTTTTTTATATATCCTTTGTTGGCAATGACAGAGGTCAAACGTTTTCTGTAAGTCTTCACAAGGTTGGCACACACTGTTACAGGTATGTTGGCCCATTCCTCCATGCAGATCTCCTCTAGAGCAGTGAGAGCAGTGTTGTTTTGGGGCTGTCGCTGGGCAACACAGACTTTTAACTCACTCCAAAGGTTTTCTATAGGGTTTAGATCTGGAGACTGGCTAGGCCACTCCAAGACCTTGAAATGCTTCTTACGAAGCCACTCCTTCATTGCCCTGGCAGTGTGCTTGGGATCATTGTCATGCTGAAAGACCCAGCCACGTTTCATCTTCAATGCCCTTGCTGATGGAAGGAGGTTTGCACTCCAAATCTCATGATACATGGCCCCATTCATTCTTTCATGCACACAGATCAGTCGTCCTGGTCCCTTGGCAGAGAAAGAGCCCCAAAGCATGATGTTGCCACCCCCATGCTTCACAGTAGGTAGGATGCAACTCAGCATTCTTTCTCCTCCAAACACGACGAGTTGTGTTTCTACCAAACAGTTCTACTTAGGTTTCATCTGTCCATATGACATTCTCCCAATACTCTTCTGGATCATCCAAATGCTCTCTAGCAAACTTCAGACGTGTAACGTTGATCCCAGCTATCTGTAGGTCATTGACTAGGTCCCCCCGAGTGGTTCTGGGATTTTTGCTCACCGTTCTTGAGATAAAACGCCAGTGTGCGTTTTAAACGCAGCCGCTTTACTCGGCTATGTGAAATTACCTTGTATGTCATGGAGCTCTTTTTAACTGTGTGAAGCTACTTTTTTAATTTAATTCATTTTGGAAGGTAGATTTTTTTCTCTCCTTTTTGGGGTTAATGAACACCCCTGGGTCACAAGCCAGAGACAGTGTCCACAGTGTCTCCATCTTCCTCATTACAAGGTATATTCCGCCAGGGGTTCCATCAGAAACAAGTATTTACACGGAAACCCCGGTGTAAGTGCTCAGCGTCGAAACCAGGATAAGTGTCAACTGAGCCTTACTGCGATCTTTGGGAGGCAAAATTAACAAATTATCAACAGCAGGTCAAAAATTTGTTCTACTTATTTTTTAAGCCGTTCACTTCTATGTTTTTTTTTAATGTCTGGCTACTATCACATACTAAAAAAAACACTTTTTTTTTTTGCCTCACCATATTTTGAAAACTATAATTTTTCTATATTTCTGCTGACAGAGTCATGTGAGCGTTTATTTTTTGCGGGACAAGTTGACACCATTTTATGGTACCATTTTCGAGCACAGTACATTTTTTGATCACTTTCTATTCAGATTTTTGAGAGGCAGAATGCAAAATCCAGCAAAATGGTTTTCGTTTTTTTTTTACCGTGTGGTAAAAGTAATGAGACAGCTTTATTCTTTGGGTCAGTACGATTACAGCGATACCACATTTGTATAATTTATTTTGCTTTGCCGCTTTTACACAATGAAAACAATTTTATAAAAAAAGTATTGGTTTTGCATCTCTGTATTCTGAGCGCTATACAGTACAGACCAAAAGTTTGGACACACCTTCTCATTTAAAGATTTTTCTGTATTTTCATGACTATGAAAATTGTGCATTCACACTGAAGGCATCAAAACTATGAATTAACACATGTGGAATTATATACTGAACAAAAAAGTGTGAAACAACTGAAAATATGTCTTATATTCTAGGTTCTTCAAAGTAGCCACCTTTTGCTTTGATGACTGCTTTGCACACTCTTGGCATTCTCTTGATGAGCTGCAAGAGGTAGTCACCGGAAATGGTTTTCACTTCACAGGTGTGCCCTGTCAGGTTTAATAAGTGGGATTTCTTGCCTTATAAATGGGGTTGGGACCATCAGTTGTGTTGTGCAGAAGTCAGGTGGATACACAGCTGATAGTCCTACTGAATAGACTATGTATATGTATTATGGCAAGAAAAAAACAGCTAAGTATAGAAAAATGAGTGGCCATCATTACTTTAAGAAATGAAGGTCAGTCAGTCCGAAAAATTGGGCAAACTTTGAAAGTGTCTCCAAGTACAGTTGCAAAAAACCATCGAGCTCTACAAATAAACTGGCTCGCATGAGGACCGCCCCAGGAAAGGAAGACCAAGAGTCACCTCTGCTTCTGAGGATAAGTTTATCTGAGCCACCAGCCTCAGAAATCGCAGGTTAACAGCAGCTCAGATTAGAGACCAGGTCAATGCCACACAGAGTTCTAGCAGCAGACACATCTCTACAGCAACTGTTAAGAGGAGACTTTGTGCAGCAGGCCTTCATGGTAAAATAGCTGCTAGGAAACCACTGCTAAGGACAGGCAACAAGCAGAAGAGACTTGTTTGGGCTAACGAACACAAGGAATGGACATTAGACCAGTGGAAATCTGTGCTTTGGTCTGATGAGTCCAAATTTGAGATCTTTTGTTCCAACCACCGTGTCTTTGTGCGACGCAGAAAAGGTGAACGGATGGACTCTACATGCCTGGTTCCCACCGTGAAGTATGGAGGAGGAGGTGTGATGGTGTGAGGGTGCTTTGCTGGTGACACTGTTGGGGATTTATTCAAAATTGAAGGCATACTGAACCAGCATCGCTACCACAGCATCTTGCAGCGGCATGCTATTCCATCCGGTTTGCGTTTAGTTGGACCATCATTTATTTTTCAACAGGACAATGACCCCAAACACACCTCCAGTCTGTGTAAGGGCTATTTGACCAAGAAGGAGAGTGATGGGGTGCTACGCCAGATGTCCCGGCCTCCACAGTCACCAGACCTGAACCCAATCGAGATTGTTTGGGGTGAGCTGGACCGCAGAGTGAAGGCAAAAGGGCCAACAAGTGCTAAGCATCTCTGGGAACTCCTTCAAGATTGTTGGAAGACCATTTCCGATGACTACCTCTTGAAGCTCATCAAGAGAATGCCAAAAGTGCGCAAAGCAGTCATCAAAGCAAAAGGTGGCTACTTTGAAGAACCTAGAATATAAGACATTTTCAGTTGTTTCACACTTTTTTGTTCAGCATATAATTCCACATGTGTTAATTCGTAATTCTGATGCCTTCAATGTGAATGTACAATTTTCATAGTCATGAAAATACAGAAAAATCTTTAAATGAGGTGTGTCCAAACTTTTGGTCTGTACTGTATATTTTTTTATTTCTCAGCTGACGGAACCGTATGGTGACTTGTTTTTTGGCAAGGCAAGAGTATTCAGCAATACCATTTTTATTTACATTCGATTATCACTCCTAGCCTTCCAAATGCTTCGATCACTATTGATTGCGGTATCAGAACGTTAAACAGCCAGGGGCTATAAGTTAAAAAGAGCTCCTGACGGCAATTGTGCAGGCACGATCTCTTATTTTGCTCCTATCACTTGGTATTGATGCCGTGTAGTGGCCATTGCTGATGTAATTTTGTGTCTGTGGGGTGGTGTGGCCTGGAGTTATGGAGACTTGCAGCATGGGTGCTGTGAGGCACAAGGTCGTCCGCCTTGGTGCATTGCTTGCAGTGGTGGTTAGCAAAGGCGCCGCACCTTTGAGGCTATAAAAAGTTAGGGACCCACTGAGAGGTTCGCCTTCACATGGCAGTGAGTTCATACAGTCTAATTAGAATGGTAAACCAAAAACCTCATGTTCAGTTTTGTAAATTTTTGCCTAGCGGCATTAGATCAATGTATGATTTTTGAATGTGTGATCCATGTTTTGTTTTTTTCTGTTTTTGTTTTTTTTTTTTTTTTTTTTTTTTTTTTTACAGTCCAGCCATTTTTATTTACATTCAACTCCCACTCCTAGCCTTCTAAACGCTGCGATCTATGGACTATTGATAGCAGCATTTAGAGGGTAAAACAGCCGGGTACAGTGACTGTGACAGCCACAGCTCAGCTATCACTTAACCGAGCTCCCGGCGGGCACAGCTCCGGTGACCCGCACAACTGCCAAGAACCCCGTCCCTACCATGATATACAAGTATGTCAAAGGTCGTGAAGGGGTTAATCTTATATCTTGTTGTACATTTGATGAAATGAATTCCCTTTTAATCAGCGAAATATTTTGACAAAACAGACATGCAATGGTACCGTCATTTCAAGATCCAATAAACATTTGTTGTTCTCACTTTTCAACATGTCCCAATATATGAAGATTGCTTTTTTTAAGAAGTCTTACATGGCAGTCACAGATAAACAAAATCATAAGCCCGTCCTCTTGATTTTTATTCTTAATTGTAGACCTAGATGAACTCACCTCTGCTTTAATTTATAAACCTATTTCCTCTGTAAAATTGCATAACTTTTTCTCCAGGTATCCTCCATTGAAAAAAGAAAAATAAGTCTTTCCTTATGCAAATTATACACATTATCTGAGTTACAATACTCCGACCCCTCAAACTATACTTATGGGACACCTTTGAAAGTCTGGGGAGTGTGAAAGCTATCAAATCTCAAAATGCTATTTAAACCTGTCGATTTTAAAAATATTATGGTATATAAACGCTCATCCAGACTTTTAGAAACTTTCACATCCAACTAATGCATAATTAATGGATTTTTCTCTAGGATAAACTATCAACTCAAGAGATTAATTTAAATATTTAAAAAATTGATTAAAATCACTCCACAGAATGAATATATTGTCCACATAGTGGACCCAAATCATGAAGTCACATTTCCATTTTGAGCAGTGTACAAAATTATCATCAAATGAAGATATTAGCCTAACTATGGGCCATCAGAGAACCCCATTTGGAGATCATTGCAACTGAAGAAAAAAATAATCCAGAAAATATTTAGCAAGGATAATATCCAACCATGCAAGCAAGAATTAAATATATATAATATAGAGTGAAACATCTTCACAAAATTTCTGAAGTACTGATGGCATGCGTTTGGAGTATGGAATATTGGTTTTAAATACTTTCAATATCCACAGTACACAAAAAGGAAAAATATCAAGTGTTGATATCTTGAATACTCTGGAGGAATTCACCAGTATTTTGTAAACAACAGAGAAGGTGGGACACAATTTTATGCACATAAGAATCAACATAGCTCGCAAGCGGGTGCAGAAAAGAATTAACCCTGGACACTAAAGGACGTACAGGCAGGTACTTTAAGTTCTTATGTCCTTTGGGAAGAATATATACAAGTGGAACTCCAGGGAGTTCATGTACAAGATTTATTCTAAAATCCCCATGAAAGGTAATCTGTCAGCATGATTTCAGCCCCAATACTACGAGATGTGTTCAATAAATTTTCTACACCAACATGCTCTGTCAGTGTTAGAGAGCTGAGCTTTTCTGTGCACATTGAGAAATGTCTGGAAATGCAACAGACACAGTAGAAATTCAGTCTGATGGAAGCACTGGAAGTGACAGGATGGCAATGAAGTGCAGTGCGGCTCTACAAAGAAAGTTAGGGATTTGGAGCTTTGCTCTGTGATTAAATACCTTACAAAGGAAGAAAAGAAGCCTAAAGAAATCCATGAAAGGATGATTGCTGTATTTGGTGATGATGCACCTTCCTACTGCCAGATAATGTTTGGGGCCAAGCAGTTTAAATGGGGTAGCGAATCAACTGAAGATGACCCCCGTTCAGTGTGACCTGTCAAAACATCTTTGAAATTTGACATAAATGTGTCCATAACTTTGGAAGATCATTAGGTCAAAGGTCAAAGTAAGTGTTATAGCTTATAAATTAAGTATTTAAGTTGGCACAGATTCCAGTATCATTCATGATGTTTTGATGATGTCAAAGGTCAGTTCCCGACGGGTGCTGCAAATGTCGCCGCCTGAGCAAAAAACATGTTGCCATCAATTTAACCAAGTGAATTTAAACATGCTTAGAGAAAATCCAGGAGACTTCTATTCGTGAATTATTACAAGTTATGAAACATGGTTCCAGCACCATGCTATGGAAGCACAAAGGGTCACCAACTCCAAAGAGATTTCTTGTCCAGCAGTCAGCTGATATGATCAAGGCAACAGATATTTTTGGATACAGAAGGTGTTTAATTACTAGAATTTATGCCATACAGACACCTATGCTTCAACAATGAAGGCATTACGTGATGTAATCAAAAAGAAACGCCTTGGGAAGTTGTCGGCAGGTGTGTTGCCACTTCACAATAATGCGCCAGCTCACAAATCTCGCAAATCACAAGCCGCTATCAAGGAATGTGGCTTCGTGGAGCTTAACCATCTATCCTAAAGTCCAAACCTGGCTCCCAGTGATTACTTCCTTTTTTGAAACCTGAAGAAATTCTTGTGTGAGCAGTAGTGTTGAGCGAGTATGTTCTGTTAACCCTTTCGCCGAGTATGCTCAGGCCAAGCTCCGAGTATTTATAGCTGCTCGGTAATATGGTTGAATCGCTCCTGTGTGCATGATTTGCAACTGTTTGACAGCTTTATTACATGGGAGGAATGTCTATTTCTTACACATTCCTCACATGTAATAAAGCTGTCAAACAGTTGCAAATCATGCACACGGGAGCGATTTAACCTTATCACCGAGCAGCTGTAAATACTCGGAGCTCGGCCCGAGCATACTCGGACAGAACATACTCGCTCAACACTAGTGAGCAGTGATTTGATGATGATAATGTAGTCAAAAATGCAGTAACAAGTTTCTTGAAGCAGCAAGAAATCTCCTGAGGGCATCTAATCACTGGAGGCAAAGTGGAATAAGTGTATTAAAGTCAAGGGGAGTTACATTGAAAAACATTAAGTTAAATTTTCTCAGAAAATGTTTTCATATTTAGGTAGAATAATTATTGAACACCTCTTGTATTTATATGCACTTGTAGATCTTATAAAGACAAAGGAATAACATTACCTAAATAGTCCATTCCTCCATTCCAGTGAAATCAGTATTTGAATGGATATGTAAATGAAGCTGAAGTGTTTTTGGCATATGAAGGCTCTTCCCAAACCTCTTTCGCTCCTATCCATTTCCCAACCCAGCGCCGCCTCCTCCTGTTTCACTGATCAATCCTTTGCTGTGTGATTTCAAGCAAAGAATTTGTCAGCATGAAGGAGGCTTTTGGGATGATATTTATGTGTTTTCTTTGAAATGCTGAAGTATTTCAGAATAAACAGCGGGCTGATATTAAAGCCAGGGAAGGGGCTATGGATACTAGCCCCCTCCGCAGCTAATAATATCACCCTTCAGCAGTCCCAGAAATGGCGCATTCATAGGATGCGCCAAATCTGGTGCTTAGCCTCCGCTCTTCCCACTGCGGTGTAGCAGTGGCGAGTGGGGTAATGGGGTTGGGGTTCACGTCAGCCTTGTATTGGCGGCTGACGTAAACCCCAGGTTAGTAATGGAGGACGTCAATAAGACGCCCCCATTACTAACCCCGTAGTAAAGTTTTTGACGTTTTTTTCAATAAAGACAGAATAATGGCCAGAATAAAGTATTTTATTGAAATAAAATGACACACGGTTTTAATAATTTTTTTTATTGTGCGCTCAATTCCCGACGCCCTTGTCTCCTGAAAAAAAATAAATAAATAAAAAACAACCATATCCCTCACCTATCCGCCGTCATGACGTAATCCAGATTGTCCCTCGGTGATCCAGGTCACTTCTACAGCAGCCACATCAATCACTGATGGGACTGCTGTAGAAGTCAGCAATGTACACTAACAGGAGTGTAATCACTCCTATCAGTGTACATGGCTCTGCTGCAGGCTGAGGTTAGGTGAGTTCATCAGCTGAAGATCAGCTGTTCAGCCCCGGTGACCTTATACTGCATCAGTAGTATGTGGGAACATTCTTGACAAAGTTCCCACGCAGCACTGGTGCCATAAACTGAGGTCCCGGAGCTCTCAGCTGATGAACTCGAGTGACCTCAGCCGACACCGCACTGATGTGCACTGCCGGGAGCGAGCGCGCTCCCGTCAGTGTAAGGCCGGCCGCCGGGATGATCGCATTGCCAGGGAACATCAGGAGGATGGCGGGACACTGGGGGACACCGGGCAGTTGAGGATAAATGTGTTTTTTATTTTAGTATTCATTTTTACTTTTTTTTTTTTTTTCAACACTCACAGACGCCGGCTGAGTTATCAGCGGGAGCAGCGGTCGGATGATTGGAGAAGTAGTCTTTTTCCCCGGCCAGTACCAATCTTTGAGTGTTTTTGCACTGTAGAAACGCTACAAAGAATGGACATGCTGTGTATTTTAATGCAATGGCAATCCTGAGCGGAAATTTCCACATCATGTGCACAGCACATCAGGATTGTCACTGTATTAGCTGGCAGATGGATTACCTAGCGTTTTTGGTGCATTTCCACGTGGAAAAAACGCTGTGAAAATGCATCAAAAACACTCAGTGTGCACTTAACCTAAGAGATAATTTGGGTATATATTCTAAAACTAAATCTCACAGCTCATTTGAAATGGTCCTTAACTAATTTTCCCATTTAACCTTGGCTTTTACAGCATAATTTGAAAGGTAATTATTTAACAGGTTTCTGTAGATTAGGGATATGAACCTTGGAGCTTCTCTGTGACCCTATAATGCCTAGCACTAAGTCCAATTGTACACATATGGGAGAAGATCTGCATGGAGACTCAAAAGTGTGCCGCAACTGTAAGAATTAGTAAAACCTATTGTGATGTAAGGGATATTCCCCATGCAATCTCTCAAATGTCTTAAAAAATATTTCCCTTCATTAACTGTGAGAGGTTCCAGACACCAACCTGTCGCCAATATCCAAATCCTTGTAAGGTCAGAAACTCTGAAACATTATTATTGTTCCAAATAGGGGTAAAACTATGTGAAAGCGGTAACCTTTCGTATTTGTTTATTTTTTTTTACATAATATGACATTGTAGGGTATTTGGATGAGTACATATGAAACTTGTCTGCCTCAAGACTTCAAAGTAATGACTTCTCCAACCATGTATCAAAGTGTAGCTCCCACAGAGCGATTAATAATACTATTATATTCTCGCTATCCTACCGTATGTAAGGCAACGCTAGGCCTCCTTCGTCCTTGGGCTTTTGTAATTGTAACATCCCTGGTGGCATGCCAGCATGGCTCCCATCCTCCACCATGCAAAGCCGTCAACCTACTCACCAGTCCAGGCTGCACACTGTGATGCTCTGCTTGCTGTGTGCATGTGTCTTGTCTGCATGCTTAGGGCGGCGGTGCCAGAACTTCCTGATTCTTAAAGGAACAGTGCGCACATTCCTAAAGTGTCCCCAGCCTATTGCTGTGAGGCACTGGATACTTAAAGCACCTCCACCCGTTGGGAGGTGCCTGAGCAACACTATCTTTCAGTGTCTTCTGTGCAACTGCTGAGTTGCCAGGTCCTGTCCTGTATCTAGCTCGTTTCCGCCACCATGGGGGATGAGTACCCAGGACTGTACCCTGAACCTGTACCTGTGTCTATTTCCGCCACCCTGGGGGCCGAGTACCCAGGCCCGTACCTGAATCCCATTACTGTGTCAGTTCCGGTCTGAACTGTGTCCTTGCCCATTACCTGTTAGCTGTTCTATGTCCGATCTTTCCCTTTACCTCCAGTGTCTGTTCCAGTACCTTCCTCATATCCTGCAGTGTCTGTACCAGAACCTATCTCCTACCTGTCATCTCTGTACTTCAGTTTGGGAGTGTGTCCACTCGCTACTTCATTGTAAGTACCTTGTGTGTATCTGGCTCTGTTTATCTCGGATCCCTGTCCATGAATCTATCCTCCGTATACCTGATATTCTCCTGTGCTATCCGTACCCTGTCTGTTCATTGTGAACAGAGCCCTGTCTTGCCTGCCCGCTCTGCTCCTGTCCGCACCTGCGGTTCCGCTCCTGTATCCCAGTCTGTACTGGGCCCTATCCAGCCTGTCTTCCTGCCTGCCTGTATACCAGCCGTCCCTGCCAGTACCTGCCTGTATACCATTCATGCCTGCCAGTACCTACCTACCTACCTGTATACCCGCTGGTCCTACTGCACCTGCCAGTGCTTATCTATATACCAGCCGAACCTGCCAGTACCCGCATACCTCAGTGTGGGTCAGCAGCCGTGTGACCGAGGTCTGCCCTGGTGTAGCACCTGGTCCACCTCCCTCATCCCTCCTCGGATCACGGAGTCGATAAGCTGCCGTACATCCGAGGTCGGATCTGGCAAGGCCCCTAGTTACTCCCCTCTAGGCACACCTCGGTCCGTGGCCTAGTGGGACCACAATCCACGCTCAAGCCAGACAGTCCAGGCATGAGCGTAACAGTAATGATTCCATTTTGATATGTGATTGTCGTTTTCGCCAAATAAGGTCTCTAAACAAGTAATTTATTTTATAGAACCTGTTTTGGGGTAGCCAAATTGTGGGATTGTGCAGAACGTATAGGAGTTGGGGCATGAGTACCATTTTGATTAAGTTAACTCTCCCCACCACTGTTAAATATAACTTGGACCATGCTAAAAAATTAAAATTTAGGTTAAAATGTTAGGTTAAAATGTTCATACTCTGTGAGGTGAGAGGATACTGTAATTCCTAGGTATTTAAAACAGCATACCACTTCCATTGGAACATTGGCCCCTTGGAGGTGCTCGCAGAGTCCAAGGGGAGCAGGACCAACTTGTCTCAATTTATTGTTAAATCAGAAATCCCTCCAAAGCTAAAGATAATCGCTAGCATGCTCTCCAGAGACCCGCAACATTCCCTAAGGAATAAAAGTAAATCATCAGCACACAATGCCACCTTCTCTTCACTGGTCTTGTACTTAAATCCATTTATTTCAGGCGTTTTATGGATTACTGCCACAAGGTGTTCAATTGCTATTGCAAAGAACAAGGGAAACAGAAGGCATACTTGTCTTGTACCTTTATGCAACAAAATTTGATTAGACATAGAGCCATTTGCTTTTATTTTGGCCTTTGTGTCCTAATAAAGCAATTGAATCCATTTTATGAATTTGTCCCCAAAGTTCATCCGCCGCAACATAGCCCACAATTATTGCCATTCTACACTATAAAAGGCTTTGGCGGCGACTAAAGACAGGATCACCTTTGACCAATATTATCAGCCCTTGCTTTGAATATTAATATATAGCCTTCTGAGATTCATCGCAGTGGACTTATTGGGCATAAACCAAGACTGACTGGGGTGTATTATTAAGATTACTTTTGAGAGTCTGTTGTCTAGCCCCTTGGTAAGAAGTTTGATGTCCACTGTTAAAAGATAAATGGATTTATAGGATGCTGGTAGGCTGGGGTCCTTGCCTTGTTTAGCTCACACTGTAATTATGGCCTTCTGCCATGGACATAGGCAATGATCCCTCCTTTAAACATGAATTGCACACCTGTAATAACACTGGTAGTAATATTTCCTTATATCTCTTACACTTTTGTGTTTTCATTGGCTGTAAGCCATAATCATCAACATTAATAAAAATAAACACTTGAAATATATCACTCTGTTTGTAATGAATCTATACAATATATGAGTTTCACTCATAAATTAACTTTTTGATGATATTCTAATTTAGTGAGATGCACCTGTATATAATTGAAGTTGTGTTTTTATTAATGAGAAGATACCCCTTTAGTTCCCCTTCGATTTTCTCTACAATATACCGTATATTCCGGCGTATAAGACGACCTGGTGTATAAGACGACCCCCTACTTTCCTGTTAAAATATAGAGTTTAGGATATATTCACCGTATAAGACTACCCCTTTTCCAACACATACCAAACACCGGTAAAAATTTTAAAAAAACAGATTTGAATTTAACATGGTCCTTTTTTTAATTTAAATTCTTATGACATGCAGGTATATAGCAGGAAAACTGTCACTCATAAACATATTAAAATAGGGGGGACCCCACGTCATTTTTTGGGGGGGTCCCCCATTCTAATAGCTAGTAAAGGCTAGGTATTCAGCTGGGGGCTGATATTAGTAGCCTGGGAAGCTCGGTGGGTATTACCCCCTTCCCAGACTTCAAACATCTGCCCCAGCCGTCTGCTTAACCTCCGCTAGAGACTATAATGATGGTGGATCCCACGCCAATTTTCTTTTTAAAAAATCCTTTATTTTAACACTAAATGACAATTGAGGGGTTAATAAAGATGCAGTCCCTAAATTATTATTAATTTTGTAATTAATTTTTCCCAAAAATGTTGACGTGGGCTTCGCCATATTTTTGTGTCCAGCCAGGTACAGCAGGCAGGAACGGGCTGCCCCCAACCACCAGCTGCCTATTTGTACCTGGCCGGACACAACAATATAGGGAAGCCCTTTTTTTTTTAAATTATTTCATGAAATAATTTAAAAAAAAAAGACGTGGGGCTTCGCCCTATTTTTGTGTCCAGCCAGGTACAACTAGGCAGCTGGGGGCTGGAATCTGCAGCGCAGGGAGGCCCAAGCTTTCTGGCCCCCCCCCGCTGCAAATTGCAGTCCGCAGCCACCCCGGAAAATGGCGCGTTCATAGAAGCGCCATCTTCTGGCGCTGTACCCAACTCATCCAGGGCCCTGGTGCGGTGGCTCACTGGGTAATAAAGGGGTTAAGGCCAGCTTGGCATTATCAGCTGGCCCTAAGCCCGAAATTCATGGGGTCACGCCAATATTAGACATGACCGCCATGAATTTCTAGTAAAGTAATTAAAAAAAACACAAACACCCAGAATAAAGTCCTTTAATTGAAATAAAGACACAATTTTTTAATGTTCTAAATTAAACCATACTTACCATCACGCCCATTCCAGCTGAAGCCAACGATCTCCTGCAATAAAAGTAAAATAATAAAGCAACCTCATCCTTACCTCTCCATGGTTCCCAGGACCGGTCCAGCTCTGCTACATTCACATGACAGGCTGCACCGCAGCAGAACGCTGCCGTTCAGCTTGCCATGCGGCAGACACTGAGAAGCGCAGGCATGCTTGTGCTCCTCAGTGTCTGACTGTGACGGCATCCAGATGAGCCGAGATCATGTCCAATGAACTCGGCTCACCTCATGCACGTCACTGACAGCGTGGGAAAATTCTCCTGCTCCCCGCATGCGCAGTAGAAGTTTCCCACGCTGTCAGTGACGGACGTCCAGGAGGTGAGCTGAGTTCATTTTCGGCTCATCTGGATGCCGTCACAGCCAGACACTGAAGAGCGCAAGCATGCCTGCGCTTCTCAGTGTCTGCGGGATGACAGGCTGGATGGCAGCGTTCTGCTGCGGTCCAGCCTGTCATCTCGATGTAGCAGAGCTGAAGCTGTCCTGGGAACCATGGAAAGGTAAGGATGAGGTTGCTTTATTATTTTACTTTTATTGCAGGAGATCGTTGGCTTCAGCTGGAATGGGCGTGATGGTAAGTATGGTTTAATTTAGAACAATAAAGAATTGTGTGTTTATTTCAATTAAAGGACTTTATTCTGGGTGTTTGTGTTTTTTTTAACTTTTACTATGGGGTTAGTAATGGGGGTGTCTTATAGACGCCTCTCCATTACTAACCTGGGCTTGATGTCAGCTGGCATTATAAGCGGACATCAACCCCAGCCCTATTACCCCCTGCCACCGCACCAGGGCAGCGTGGAAGAGCGAGGCTAAGTGCCAGAATTGGCGCATCCTATGAATGCGCCATTTCTGGGGCGGCTGACGGCTGGTGTTTCTAGCCTGGGAGGGGGCCAATATTCATGGCTCCCTTCCTGGGCTATTAATATCAGCCCCCAGTTGTCTGCCTAGCCTTTGCTAGCTATTAAATTAGGGGGGACCCCACGTCATTTTTTTTGTGGGGTCCCCCATTTTAATAGCTAGTAAAGGCTATGTATTCAGCTGGGGGCTGATATTAGTAGCCTGGGAAGCTCCGTGGGTATTACCCCCTTCCCAGGCTTCAAACATCTGCCCCAGCTGTCTGCTTAACCTCCGCTAGAGACTAAAATTAAGGGGAACCCCACACCAATTTTTTTTTAAATAAATCCGTTATTTTAACACTAGATGACAAGTACAGTAACCAGCAATGTCACTGTACTTCATATATATGTGACTGACATGTTTCTATCTATCTAATCTATGTGTGATGCTCTATCTTTCTGTTATAAATTGTCGGGTACAGATGCTGAAATGCCGGCCGGCTTTTTTAAAGAGACGGTGCATGAAAACACTATTATTTGTTTTAATAAATCCTTTACACTAAATGACAAGTACAGTAAGCAATACTGTCACTGTACTTCATATACAGTTATATGAAAAAGTTTGGGCACCCCTATTAATCTTAAGCTTAATGTTTTATAAAAATTGGTGTTTTTGCAACAGCTATTTCAGTTTGATATATGTAATAACTGTTGGACACAGTAATGTTTCTGCCTTGAAATGAGGTTTATTGTACTAAAAGAAAATGTGCCATCTGCATTCAAACAAAATTTGACAGGTGCATAAGTATGGGCACCCTTATCATTTTCTTGTTTTAAATACTCCTACCTACTTTTTACTGACTTACTAAAGCACTTTTTTGGGTTTTGCAACCTCATTGAGCTTTAAACTTCATAGCCAGGTGTATGCAATCATGAGAAAAGCTACTTAAAGTGGCCACTTGCAAGTTGTTCTCCTGTTTGAATCTCCTCTGAAGAGTGGCATCATGGGCTCCTCAAAACAACTGTCAAATGATCTGAAAACAAAGATTATTCAACATAGTTGTTCAGGGGAAGGATACAAAAAGCTGTCTCAGAGCTTTAACCTGTCAGTTTCCACTGTGAGGAACATAGTAAGGAAATGGAAGAACACAGGGACAGTTCTTGTTAAGGCCAGAAGTGGCAGGCCAAGAAAAACATCAGAAAGGCAGAGAAGAAGAATGGTGAGATCAGTCAAGGACAATCCTCAGACCACCTCCAGAGAGCTGCAGCATCAACTTGCTGCAGATGGTGTCACTGTGCATCGGTCAACTATACAACGCACTTTGCACAAGGAGAAGCTGTATGGGAGAGTGATGCGAAAGAAGCCGTTTCTGCAAGCACGCCACAAACAGAGTCGGCTGAGGTATGCAAAAGCACATTTGGAGAAGCCAATTTCTTTTTGGAAGAAGGTCCTGTGGACTGATGATACCAAGATTGAGTTGTTTGGTCATACAAAAAGGCGTTATGCATGGCGGCAAAAAAAAACAGCATTCCAAGAAAAACACTTGCTACCCACAGTAAAATTTGGTGGAGGTTCCATCATGCTTTGGGGCTGTGTGGCCAATGCCGGCACCGGGAATCTTGTTAAAGTTGAGGGACGCATGGATTCCACTCAGTATCAGCAGATTCTTGACAATAATGTTCAAGAATCAGTGACAAAGTTGAAGTTATTCAGGGGATGGATCTTTCAGCAAGACAATGATCCAAAACACCGCTCCAAATCTACTCAGGCATTCATGCAGAGGAACAATTACAATGTTCTGGAATGGCCATCCCAGTCCCCAGACCTGAATATCATTGAACATCTGTGGGATCATTTGAAGAGGGCTGTCCATGCTCGGCGACCATCAAACTTAACTGAACTGGAATTGTTTTGTAAAGAGGAATGGTCAAAAATACCTTCATCCAGGATCCAGGAACTCATTAAAAGCTACAGGAAGCGACTAGAGGCTGTTATTTTTGCAAAAGGAGGATCTACTAAATATTAATGTCACTTTTCTGGTGAGGTGCCCATAGTTATGCACCTGTCAAATTTTGTTTGAATGCAGATTGCACATTTTCTGTTAGTACAATAAACCTCATTTCAAGGCAGAAACATTACTGTGTCCAACAGTTATTACATATATCAAACTGAAATAGCTGTTGCAAAAACACCAATTTTTATAAAACATTAAGCTTAAGATTAATAGGGGTGCCTAAACTTTTTCATATAACTGTATATGTGACTGACATGTTTCTATCTATCTAATCTATGTGTGAAGCTCTATTCCTTCTATTCTAAATTGTCGGGTGCCGGCTTATGCCGCTGCTGAATTGCTGGCTTTTCATATATTGTCACAGAAGCGATGCGAACTTCCCTGCTCCGGACACAGCGCACCGCTTCTGTGACAAGTGAAAGCTGTCGGCACAGAAGCCCTGCGCTGTGTCCGGAGCTGGGAATACGCAGCGATGTGTCAGTTTCAGCACAGAAGCGCTGACTGTCTGGACCTACCGCCGCCGTATTTTAACTCCCTCCACCTTATATTAACTCCGACATGGCAGGGATACGGCCACGGCAGCTTATTAACACCCCCAGAGTATCCCCGCATGTCAATTTCTGAAAGTTCAAAAGCATTACCGGCGTATAAGACGACCCCAGACTAGACAGAAGATTTTTCAGTCTTCAAAAGTCGTCTTATACGCCGGAATATACGGTATATAACTTGCAACCAAAAGTGGTTTCATTTTCATGTGGGTATGTATTGCACTGGGAGATTGAGAAAGCCTAGTGAGACACAGAAAGGCGAATAGGTCAGATAGCATTCTTGGCGGATGTCATATATAAGGCCTTGCATTAGTTCATTTCCAAGAGCCAAGTTAATTCCCGATAAAGACAAGAATGTGGATGATAAACAGAAATATTGGTATGATGATGAGCGTTTCAAAGATCAATTAAAGCTCTTTAAGTAAGTGACCAAAGGGGGTGTAATTGCCATCTACCCTCTTAGCTTCATCCCTCCCTCTATCCCAATGAGTGTCTGGTATATTAAAATTCCCAATTATAATATAAGGGATTTGTGGGAAGCCAGCAATAATAGTGAGAATTTAATGTATAATTCTACTGGAATACGGTGGTGGTTTGTAGAAAGAGTTTATTAATAGAGATTTTGGTAAATAGCTTACAGAACAAACATACATGTTTGACCATCTGTATCTATTATCACTTTAAGACACTCAAATTGTGCACTAGAACATACTGACTTCCTGAGAGAATGCAGAGTGTGTGTAGTGATAGTTGGCTTGTAATCACTTCTTATTTAGTAGATGAAGTTTCTCTCAGGTAAGATGCATTTCTTGCAAGCAGATCAGAGCAGATTTTTCTGTCTGAAGATACTGAAAGATTGCCTGTCTTTTAACACTAGAGGTGAGATCCCTTACATTCCAGCTAATGATTGTTACGGGCCCCGCCATACTTGGCAGAATAGATATATGCGATTTCCAATACTCTGCAGAGCATTTCTGTTTTACATAGATAGTTAAGCACATATTATAGGATTGTCAACATTGTAGAGCAGGGGTGGGGAACCTCAGGTCCGCGGGCCATTTACGACCCTCGATTACTTTTTTCCGGCCCCCGGGCAGATTCCCAGAGGTCGCAGTGCTTGGGCCAGCAGCTATATTTTGACGGCCACCAGCCCTTTAATTTCTTCTTGCTCTGTGAGCACACGCAGTGTTCACTACTGTTGAGGTGCGTGCAATGAAAGATTACATCCAGACACCAGTGCCAGCGTCAGGACGTACTTTGTGGGCGAAGTTAGCGCACGATTTGTGTGGCCCCCGAAGGATGGTATAAATATCTAAATGGCCCTTGGCAGTAATAAGGTTCCCCACCCCTGTTTTAGAGCATTACCAAAAGAAAAAAAAGACCCTCCTATATGAAACCCCAACCATAGCAAGTGAATATGAAACTCCTCCCTCTGATGGAGTGGGCCAAATATGCCCAAAAAAGGTTCCTCTGCTGAGATAATCTTATAA
This sequence comes from Phyllobates terribilis, assembly GCF_046119375.1. Lineage (NCBI taxonomy): Eukaryota > Metazoa > Chordata > Amphibia > Anura > Dendrobatidae > Phyllobates > Phyllobates terribilis. Next base: position 420,117,783 of record NW_027362763.1, on the reverse strand, counting down.
ATGTGCCACTGCTGTGTGCTGTGTAATGGCCATGTCTGTCCATGCTGGGGCATATAGTCAGATCATGCCACAGCTCCTGGGCAGGGGAGGAAGCAAAAGAAAACATACCAATTTTACAGCATGAGATCGCAGCTGATTCTTTTTGTGAGGCAACACATTTAATTGCCTGTTTTTAAGCAATGTTCATCTGTGATCCCATCCTGTAATGTCTGTATACTCTTTTGCGTCCTCCTCTGCCCAGGAGATGTGGTATGATCAGATCATGCTCCTGTATGGTCAGACACAGCCATTACTCAGTACACAGCAGGGGCACATTTATAAGATTATCTCAGCACAGGAACATTATTTTAAATACATCTAATTGTGGAACTTATTATCATTCCAAGATCTATTGATTAAAATTAACTTTGTTCCTGTGAAAACCCCTTTAAGTCTGTTAAATATTAATTACGGTTATTCATTTTATTTTTAATTCTGAATTCTGTACCATACATTGCATAAGACTGCATCAGCCATCGTGCTAGGGTTTCTAGATGGCATGCGCTATTTGTATTTTTAGCTCAGTGTAAGTTAGTACCATAAGTAGAAGAACAGCTGGTATGACAGGCCTATATAACCCATACATGAAGGGGGGCTCGTGGGTCTTTCCATTCTACATTACACAGCTCAGTCCTAGGATCTACGCTGACTGAGGAAACAGATGCCGACAAAGGCCCAAGCAGACACATGGTGTCATCCTGACACACGTGCTGGACACAGACAGATGCAACCTACCATTCAGGATCCCAGGAAAAGATGGGTGAATCTCAACTATTAAGCTAATTATGGACAAATGGACAATCACTTTGTAACTATTTCACCTATTTTATGTAACTACTGCAATTGTTCTTTTTAACGGACAATCCAAGAATAAACCGCTACATTTTTGTAGAAGAAAATATACCAAAAATGCCATCTATGTATACAAAGAAATGGGCAGCCACCTGTATTACAGATGTCTGTCCATATGCATGCTGAAAACAGCATACGCAAAGGAGGAGAAAAATTCAGCATTTAATGCAAAAAGTATTTATTAAATAGTACATGATAAAAACACCAATAGATTCAGACAATGAGGTAGTGTCAGATAGAAAGTGCTTACAGATTTGGTAAATACATTGTAGTATGTTTGTGGTAATTCCATGAAATTCCCCAATTACACATTGCCAACAGTAAAAATTTAATTGTTAATAATAAATTGTAAATTAAGGCAAGAGAACTGGTATAAAAAAATCACAGGATCAATAATATGACGTTATCCCACTGACAGCTGTATGGAGGCGGGTAAGAATAAAATAGTGTTGGTGGTATTCAGTTATGGGCCCTTCTCCAAAGCAGAAATGATAATACAAACAGCGGGATAATTACCGAGCAAAGAAGCACAGCACAGGCAGAGATGAAAGGGTAATGAGGGTAACAGCCCGACGTACGTTTTGCGGCGTCCCAGGCCGCTTTCTCAAGGGCAAGAAGTTGTTTTTTTTGTATAAGAATATCGTGATATATATTCTTTAATCAATCACATCTGATAAGAAGATTGAGGACTGATATATTCTCCAGATGGATTGACAGGCACCAGAATCAGACGAACTGAGGATAAGATGTGCTGATCAAAGCCCAGAAGTTAAGAAATCTGAAGGTAAGCAAAATATGGATATAATCTCTTCTTTTGCTAAACAAAGTAATCTTAAATTCAAAGTTACTGACGAAACTGACTTAGACGTTTTGTGGTTTAGCTTATATAGAGAATGTGAATTGGAAAATTTACAGTTAGATTCTAAGTTGGTATCTTTTCATAGAGACAAAGAAAAATTGAGAAATATTCTACAGTTGGTTGATGTATTTCATAGTCTTGTGTCAGAAAAGTCTAAGCAGGCCAATTGTGTAGAAATCGTGTCAAATGGTGATACGGATTCTGACTGTAATGTGGAAATTGGACAAGATTTGAGACACGTGTGTTTAACAGGAACTGAAAGTGACCTTGTGTCTGACGAAGAGTAGCACATACAAAAAACTGACATGGGAGGAGACATAACAGAGATACGAGAAACTGACATATTAGGTGATTTGGGAGGAGACATGATAATGGACCTAGGTGATGTAGGAGGAACGGACGTTTAAAGGCAATTAAAAATGCAGAGAACTTAGAAGCTATAGAGGTCCAATTCGAAATTAAAGTTAGGAAAAATTTGTTAAAGTTATACAGGGAAAATATATATTCTTGTACAGTGTTAGCCAGTAGATAGAAAAATATTTAGATTTGAGAGTCCTCAGTGGTTGATACCTTGTAATGGCTAACTGAAAAGATGGTAACAAATTGCAAGCTTTCGAGACTATGCAGGTCTCTTCATCAGGCTAGTATACCACAAAATCTGAAGAGTCTCATATTTCACTCTTTTTTTCTAAGTATATAATTCCACATGTGTTAATTCATAGTTTTGATACCTTCAGTGTGAATGTACAATTTTCAAAGTCATGAAAATACAGAAAAATCTTTAAATGAGAAGGTGTGTCCAAACTTTTGGTCTGTACGCTATATACACACACACTTGTATACAGTAGAGATTGTGTATAATTGTATTTATATATATTTATAGTAATATAATAAAATTTTAGATTAATTAGAACTTCATAAATTAAAGTATCAATATTTTGAATTGCATTAGAGCCAATATATGTATAAGATATTTAAATTATTATGTTGCTGTATGAATTTGATATTTAATCTTATCTTTTATGTTTCCTTAGAATTTTCATTCCAAAGCAGGATTTGATCAAACAACTGTTACATGGATTTATTTCTTTATTCACACAGGAAGTTGAAAAAAACTGCATGATTTTGTGTGTATAACATATTTAAAATAATAACATTATAACTAGTTGAACTATATTAAGTGTTACACTTATTAATTAATTATTTTGTGCTGCTAAAATTTTCTGTGCATGAAGTGTTTGTGCTTTGTAACTAAAGTAACTTTAATGCATGACGTGTGACAGCTGCAGCATCTGAACTTTGAGCAAATAATAGAATCCCATTCATTCTATTTTCAGCTGATGTAACTGAAATCCAAACATTCAGTAAAGAAAAATCTTATATTAGTTGTATTTGGGGAATATTCAAAGACATTAAGATATTAAATTTAATAGTTTACAATGCGCATTGATAATTAGGATAAAAAATGTTGGGGTTACATATATATATCTATAACTTCATATGTGTAATGTTTGAGTTGAACGAATCTGTGACAGAGTGAAATGTGATGAATATATGAGCAGCTGCTAAGTGAAGCTGAATGTATGCTAGGAAAAAAAAAAACACACCTTGTTTTTTTAAGTGAAGTTACAAAAATACATTTAATTCCGAGAATATTATGATACATAATTATTATCTACATAAAGTATATTTCACCACACATCAAAATGGTTTATAAAGAAAATTTACATTTAGAATAATTTTTCCACATGATAATTTTATAGAATTCAAGGTTATTATTTTTTAATGGTTACCCAGATGAATACACACATTTTGAGACAAATATGTTACAATTTGATATGAAATTTATGCAAAATATTTAAAGAAGAATAATTATTTTTAACTTTGGTTCTGATATTCATTATTTTATAAAATAATATTTTTTGGCATTAATGGGGAAAATGTGTTTTTGATCCTGATTACATGATCCCATTTGATCAATACTTATTTTTCACACATTTTAATTAAGAAGAAATATTAATAAGGTACAATGGTATAACTAAAAGGGTATTACATGCAAAGTTGCATAACTTAATCATTTTTGGTAATATAAGGCTATGACAAATATGAAATCATCCAGATAATGAAAATATAAGGATATGACATATAAAAGCCTTATTCTTATTTTTTTCTTATTTTTATTTTTCATTTTTTAATTTTTATTCTTTTTTCATTTTAATTCTCATTTTTTATTTTATTTCAGTACAATATCTCAATTGAGAAAACACATCAATATTTAATAAAGTAATGTCTAATACAAGAATATTGCTTCAGTAAATATAACGATATGGTTCCAATATATAAAAAATGTTTCAGTTTTCTGAGTAAACACAACAAGTCATTCTTGCAATCATTCTTTCATTCATTCATATATTTTTTCATTTTGGTTCATGAGTATACATTTTTTGGTATTATTGGTTTAATAAAGATATAAACACTTGTTGTTTCAAAACACACAATTACCTATGGGTGGAAAATGTAATTACACCTATGACATAAAAATATTCTATCACATGAAGAACTTGATTAATAATGAATTATCTATTATTGTTTTATTATTCCAAACATAATTTATTTTAATATTTTGATAATAATTAGATGTATATTACTGATTGCTATGGTACGCTGTGATTTTATAGGTTAGGAAAATTGGCAGATTTGGTATCAGATTAGGGAATGAAGACTTTAATCAAAAAAACGCAATTATGAATTCTATCTTAATAAAGACTTTTCAGATTTATAAATCAAAGAGATTCTCAAACGTTACAAGAAGAAACAACCAATATCCGGAAGTCGCAGAAGGTAACTAGGTGTGAATGCTGAATGATAATAGACTGTGTCAATTACATACAATACATTCTGACCACTGACCCCCAGGACTGCAGAGGACGATGATCCTATATGAACTAGGTTGTGTTCAAGTTTTCATCAGGTTCCAGTGGTTTCTTATCACCTGCAACGCTTCAATGATAGCTGGTGAACAGGTAATTGTCAGGATTCTGCCAGCCTGACAGGTGTCCTGTACATTAAGGACTAAGTACTGGTTATGGTTCTATATAAAGCAGGGAAGTGTCAAGTTAACCCTTGCTTTGCTGACCAAAGATGTCACATCTGTTCCAAAAGAGACAAGAGACCAGTGCGGACGACACGGAGGATTTTAGAATTATCTAAAGACTATCCAACATAAGTCCAGGTGACCCTGCACAAATATTAAAGCTACATTTCATCTATGGACTTTGTTTTCTTATCAACATTTAATTGACAATAATGAATACAATTATGGACTGTACAATATCTACACACTATAATTTATTTCAAAGGAGTTTTCATCTAAAGACTGTGTTTTAAAAGAAAAAAAGAAGACGACGAGATAAAGACCCGATGACATCAGATGATGACGATTGGACCCGTGATTGCTTCGATTTAGATTTAGGAAAGTATAATTATACATGTTAAATGAATATTAGTCACGGCTTACCATAGCATAAATTCACATAATTATGCTATTGAATACATATAACAATAATCTGATATTGATATTATTTTTATTAATATTATTATTATGAACATTAAATTATATTGCCAAGGAAGAAGAAAAAGAAAGATGATCCTATTATCCTAATGATGAACCTATTTAATTTGAGGATTCCAGTTGATGTCTGTCACCCTCAAAATGGGGAATTGTTAAATATTAATCATGGATATTCATTTTATTTTTAATTCTGAATTATGTACCATACATTGCATAAGATTGCATCAGCCATGGTGCTAGGGTTTCTAGATGACATGCGCTATTTGTATTTTTAGCTTGATGTAAGTTAGTACCATAAGTAGAAGAACAGCTGGTATGACAGGACTATATAACCCATACATGAAGGGGGGCTCATGGCTCTTTCCATTCTACATTATACAGCTCAGTCCTAGGATCTACGCTGGCTGAGGAAACAGATGCCGATGTAGGCCCAAGCAGACACATGGTCTGATCCTGACACACATGCTGGACACAGACAGATGCAACCTACCATTCAAGATCCCGGGAATAGTTGGGTGAATCTCAACTATTAAGCTAATTATGGACAAATGGACAATCACTTTGTAACTATTTCACCTATTTTATGTAACTACTGCAATTGTTCTTTTTAACGGACAATCCAAGAATAAACCGCTAAATTTTTTTATAAGAATATTGTGATATATATTCTTTAATCAATCACATCTGATAAGAAGTCCTCTAAAAAATATATAAGTAAATATATATATTTTTTTACAAAGTCTCCTTGGGGGACAATTCAACCCCAGTTAGGCACAAGGACTGCAGTATATTTATAATAGAACCTGAATAAGAGGTCAACATTTGCATAAACTGTCCAGCAACAAGCAGAGACATATTTTTTCCTTATACTCACGGATCACCGTATACAGAAAAAAGTATAGCTTGTTCAACTTGCAACATCCTGAAGTAGATCTCTGCATATTTGCCTCATTCTTATCCAGGCAGCGAAGGGCTTCTTTCAAATCCTGAAAGTGTACAGTACCTCTGGCTACCACCATTAACTTAGCAGGGTACATCATTGAATATGGGATGTGCACATTTCTCAGACTTTTTTTGATATCAAGGAATTTGGCTCTTTGTTTCTGCTCTTCTATAGAATAATCTGGAAAAATCAACATTTTTTGATCCATTAATCATTAGATCTGGGTGGTTTCTTGCCTGCTGCAGAACAATGTCTCGGTCTCGGTAGTGTAAAACTTTTGCCAGCACAGGTCTTGGTGGATGTCCAGGAGGGAGAGGACGGGTTGGCACCCTATGGGCTCTTTCCACAGCAAACAGGGAGGTTAAGGAATCAGGCACAATTTTTAGTTTCAGACAATTTTCAAATTATTCAGTAGAGGAAGAGCCTTTTCAGGGACACCAATAACTCATATGTTATTGCTCCTTGATCTATTTTCAAAGTCATCTGCTTTCACCAAGAATGCTGATATTTGCGGTGCTGCAAGCCTGTTCTCATTGCTTGTATTGGCTATTTAATCTTTTAAGGAGCCAACTCTGCCTTCCACTGCCCCTACACTGTTTTCTATTTTCTGTAGTTTGTGATGTATGCCAACTATCTCATCTTTAAGACCACCAAACTATATATTCAAAGCAGAGAGAGAGGATTTTCAATGTACCACTGCCATAAAAATATCTTTTAAAGTAGGTTCCTCAGGTACCTGTATCTCTCCTTGGTGCAAGTTAGATTGAGGCAGGGAGTACTGTGTCACATGCAACTTTGTGGTCTTTTCGCCCCTCAATCAATGCAGCTGCCTCTCCCATCTCCTCCTCACCCGGTTCACCTGCTCCAGAGCCCATGCATGACCTGCGTTTCTGTGCAGGAAAATCACTCCAGCCTGGCCACCACTTCCTTCATCCTCGTCTCTCCTGCTCCATCTGCCTCCAGTGCGATGACCGCGGCGCCACTTTGGATCTAAGAGGCCGCTTCTCGCACCGTCTCTGACATTTTCTGATCATTTTTTTCCTCTGGGGCAAAGTACCTCTACACTCAGAAAGTTATCTGGTAGGTGTATGGCAACTTTCAGGATGATCCTCACGTCATATATCGGATAAATAGCTAAATACTCGGCATGAGTTCTTCCGTTTGCTTGCTCTCAGATGCCATGCTATGACACGATCTCACTTGATCCTTCTTTGACAATTGTATTGACTTTAAAGTAAAGCTGAATACAGTTATTATTCAGCAATTAGAAGTACAGAAGGAATCAAATGCCAAGAACACTCAGCTTTATTCAATAACAGTCACTCTTTCTTTTAACCTTCGTCCGGCTGAGTAGGTACAATTTTAACTATTCCGTTTTAAAATTGCAATAACTTTTTTTTCGAAAAGCCATAGAGGGCTGAAATTTCGTGACATCTCTGCAGTTTTGGTCCAGAATATATTGGCCAAATTTCAATAAAATATCTCCACCCCCTTCCGAGATAAGGGGTCAAGATATTTTTGCATCCATAACAAGCTGCATAGGTACAAATGTACCCTCATATATTTTGAATGAAGATAATGCAAGGAAAAAAGAATAATATTTTTTTTAATGATAATGCTATTTTATTATTATAAACAAGTAAAAAAACTGTTCATTTACATTATAAGAGAAAATGTAAGAAACTTTTTTTATTGATTTTCTTTGCAAGTAATGCATGTTGTCTTTGCTACCGAGTGTTCATCGCAAATGGGTTTCACACAAACCACACAAGACTTTCTAGTCTTACGTTGTTTTCGCCTCAGGTCTCGGCAGACATAGCAACTACCAACAACAGGGGAGGGTCCACGACTACCATGAGGTATTTGAGGGCCAGCTGCTGCTTCCGATGCTACCAGAATGCATCGTCCAAGCACCATTTCTACTGCACCTCGAAGAAAATGGTTTCTCATCATCATTCGGTTTGTAATACGATCTTCAATTGCAGGCATACACAGCTGATTTGCGAGATCTTTCAGGAACTTTCTTCGTTGATCCTTTGTCCTGAAGCTTGGATTGTGTTCTCTGTAGATGATGTAGGATGTTAACCCCGTGACGTCAATCATATTGTAGAAAAATGCCAGAGGCCAACGTAATGTTCGTCGTTTCACAGTGTACTCTCCCAACATTTTATCCATAACATCAACTCCGCCTTTTGTTTTGTTGTAGTATTTTATTATCTCTGGCTTGGCTGCTAGTGTCTCTTCAACTTCTCCCGTCATGTGCATAGATGATAGAAGCACGACTGATTTGTTCTTCTTTGGTACATATGAACAGACTGTTGCATCATGATTGTAGGCAAAATTTGTCGAGTTTACAGGCCTTTCTTTGGCAGGCTGCATGTTGCTAGGTAGGAACCTTTTGTTTTTCTCACTGTACCAACTAGTATCATGTTCCAGGAGTTCAATACCTTAGCTAGTTCCATGGTTGTAAAGAAGTTATCGGTGGTGACATTTCTTCCAGAGCCTTGATACGAGCTCACTAGGTCCAATACTGTTCGTTCACCAATGTTTACTTGTCGAGGACCATCAGTTGGTTTCCCAGTGTAGAGCTGACCTTGTAAAGGGTAGGCGTTTGACGAATCACAAGCCCAGAAAATCTTTATGCCATATTTAGCTGGTTTTGAAGGTATATACTGGGTAAATTTAGTATGGCCTCTAAATGGAAATAATTGCTAGTCGACGGTGATACAATTATATGGCTTGTAGGCTCTCTCCAGATTTCTGTTCAGCATTGTCCAGATGTCCCGTATTGGTGCCGCTTTATCTGTTTGCACATGTTCTGCACGTGTATTTTCGTTGTCAAATCTGATAAATCTGAGTATCATCTTGAAGCGGTCACGAGACATGGCTGCACGTATAAGAGGCAGAGCAGCAACATTCCACATTTCCTCCAGATTCTCTTTGTTGTCTCTGTGCACACCAGCAGCAATCAGTATGCCCAAAAATGCATGGAGTTCAGTTTCAGTAAATTGCTTGAATGTTTTTTGTGGTGGCCATTCAGAAGAATCAGGAAAACGTTGTACCAGTTCATTGTTGTAAGCATCATAAACTCTCTTGGCCTTTCGATTCGTTTCTCGGAATATGATGTCACACATCTCGGGAGTCATGATTGACTTGAATAGCTCTTTTGCTGTATACAGGTTGCTGATTGCTGCAGGGCCACCTCTTTGTCGTAGGATACTAGGAGATTTTGTTTGTGCATTTGGCAGTGGATCACTACACCATTGAGTTTTATCCTTAGCAGTCCAAATGTCGCCTGCACTTTGAGGCACAGACTCATCCTCAACACTTTCGTCTGAGTCGTATTCTTTTTCCTGCTCTATGACCATTTCTTATTCAATGTCTGAATCTTCTTCAGTAACATCCACTTGTGGTACATAGTTTATCATCATCAGATGCAACATATGGTTCTTCCTCATGCTCAGAATCAGATTCTTCAAGCATTCGCATTATTTCATCAGACGTAAATCTGTAAATATGAAAAAATGAAAAATAAATAATTTTCCGAAATACTACACAATACTACATTATTGGCTTTTCACAAAATGATACTAACCTGCAAACACGTTTTCTTGGATTATGGCGGAAACTAGATCCAGCATCACTATCACTCATGATGACTTGGTAGATGAATTTTGGCTTCGTAATTTAGTTCAGTAACACGTGGCAAGTAGAATGAAACTCGATTCTAAAGTGCAGATAAAAAAGTAAATCATTTCTAGTGATAATTATTTATAAATGTCATTTATATATTATGTAAACCGTATACGGTTTCATAATTTTCATTCCATCTTCGACTGTTTTTTCGACCAATAGGAAAATTGTAACAGAGCCACTATCTTTATTTTGTGCTGAATATAAGTAAAACATCGTAAAACAATATGTAGATACTAATTATTATCCATTTTTCATATAAAAATCATACCTATAGTGATAAGTTTCATACAAAATATATGTAAGCCAAGTCCAGGCTCAAAGACAATTTCTGACTGTTCTATCCCCACATAAGGCGAATGAAGGTATAACTGGCTGTTAGATGCTGTGAGACTTTCCTACCTTCCTATCAAAGAAATTGAAGACTTCACAAGCCTAGAAATGTGTGTGCTCACAGCAATGAGATGAACAGCAAAATGGCTACTGAGAGGAGGGAGGCAGGAAGAGAAGTAGAAGCCACTCCCAGTTTGAATCAACTTAATTGACAGCAACATAAGTGAGCAGTAACAACACTGGCCAATAGATATCAGCATAACATTTGTAGCTGAATGAACTTTAGTTTCTGAAACCAAGTAAAGGAGAAAGTCTTCCCACAGTGGAGGTATATATGATGGTACAATTGTACCTCTGCAGCCTGTTAACGTGGTAAAATTATGCAGCCTGACTAAGGTTAAACCAATGCAGTTGGAGCTCGCTTTGTTTTTGAAAACAGAGATTAGGGAATATGCAATAAATGATTCAGATGGAAATACCACGTCAAGCTAACCAGAAATAAAACTTGTTAGCGGATCTCACAATCTCATGAGATTATATTATTTCCTTTATTTCTGATTTCCTAATACACTTTGTATATGCAAACTCACTCTTACCAATCTTTGAAAAAGATCAGAAACTAAAGAGAAGTAGTGTATACATTGGTATATACAGCACAGGCAACAGAAAGCTAAAAAAATGTAGACAATTTGACAGCTAGCTCCCTGAAGTTAGGCAGTGGGGAGCTAGCTCTAAATCAACATGATATCAGAAGTGACACCACTTAGACGGAGCAGAGAGGAAGAGAAGGAACTGCTCTGTCGACTTACATTAAAACAAGGGATATCCCATGCAGCACTCCGTATCCCGTGCAGACTTGGTACAGCCCCTCCACTAGGTTGTACAAATTTTACATACTCCAAGAACCCAAGGCACCGGGTATCTTCCTTCCACAAAAATATTTTTACTGACACCAGTGTACACAGAGGAAAGTTACCAACGTTTAGGCCAACCAGGGCCTTTGCGTGGCCAAAACGCTGCTCTGTTGACTTGAAGTCTGTTACGCTCACGCCCGGACTGTTTGGCGTGAGCGTGGTTAGTGGTCCCACTGGTCCACAAACCGAGGAGTGCCTGGAGGGGCCTGACTAGGGGCCTTGTCAGATCCGACCACGGACGCACGGCGGCTTAATCGACTCCGTGGTCGGATGAGGGAAGTGGGAGGTGGCCCAGGTGCTACTCCAGGTCAGACCCCAGTCACACAGCTGTTGACCCACACCCGGGAATGCAGATACTGGCAGGCAAGGCTGGTATGCAGACAGGAGGGTACTGGCAGGTAGGTAAACAGGCTGGATAGGGACCAGTACAGACTGGCATACAGGAACAGAGCCACAGGTGCAGAGGGGAAGGGGAGCACGGCAGAGCCGCAGGTGTGGAGGGGAAGCGAAGCAGAGCAAAGCCGCAGGTGCGGCGGGGAAGCGGAGCAGGGCAGAGCCGCAGGTACGGAGAGGAAGAGGAGCAGGGCAGAGCCGCAGGTGCGGGGGGAAGCAGAGCAGGGCAGAGCAGAGCAGAGCCGCAGGTGCGGAGGGGAAGCGGAGCAGGGCAGAGCAGAGAAGCAGGTGCGGAGGGGAAGCGGAGCAGGGAAGAGTTGCAGGTGCGGATGGGAAGCGGAGCAGAGCCGCAGGTGCGGTGGGGAAGGAGAGCAGAGCAGAGCCGCAGGTGCGGAGGGGAAGGAGAGCAGAGCAGAGCCGCAGGTGCGGAGGGGAAGCGGAGCAGGGCAGAGAGGAGCAGAGCTGCAGGTGCGGACAGGAAGCGAAGCAGAGCAGAGCCGCAGGAGCGAGCGGACAGACAGGACCGGGCTCTGGCAACTCACAGTTGCACAGAACACACTGTAAGAAAGTGTTGCTCAGGCCCCTCCCACTGGGTGGAGGAGGTTTAAGTATCCAGTGATTCACAGCAATAGCCTGGGGACGCATTAGGACTGCACACACTGTAACTTTAAGCATCAGGAAGTTCTAGCGCCACCGTCCTAAGCCAGCAGACAAGAGACAAGCACACAGAAAGTAGAGGAGCATAGTGCGCAGCCTGGACTGGTAGGTAAGTTGGCGGTCTTGCATGGTGGGAGATGGTAAGCCATGCCAGCACGCCGCCAGGGATGTTACAACGTCATAGAAATAATCTGAGCCAGGAGAGATTATCGCAGGCCAGAACAGGCAGGTAGTTAGCAACTACCAGCCTGTAAGTTCTTAGTCCAATCGTTTTTGACGCAGGGAAAACGAGCAGCACGAAAACCGTGATAAAACCTCATCGTGGGAAAGTAGCCTAAAACACAGACGAAAACGCAGCGTCTTACAGTTCCAGCAAAGTGGATGGGATTTCTAGACATCTGATGTCCACTGTGCTTCTTATTTACACTGTGTAAACTCACCTGCGGTGTGTTTCTCAAATCCGCAACATGTCAATTTCTCTTGCGGGTAAGCCGAGTTTTCTGTGGCAATTTTAACATGATCTAACATAAAACAGAACGATAATAGACAACACCAAATAAATGTATCACGTATATTACTGAATATTCACTATATGGTCAACAAATGCTACTCAAAGAAAGAATGAATAAACACTAGACAAAATGAATATAAAATTAAATTTTTATTAATATCCAAAGATAAAACTTATGAGAAAAAGGGAAAGGAGAAAAGAGAGGAGATTACTCGGGACATACAATTTCCCAGAAAAAGATATGGGGTTGTTAGTACATAATATTGATAATGGTTTACCCTGGGTATGTACAATAATTAAATATCACAACATCCGTATAGCAGCAAAAAAATATATATAATGTATGAATAAATATAACAAATAAATCCAAGTGGATAATATATAATAAATAAACTTACTATACTAAATACATTGTACATTAGATCAGATATATAACATACAAACCAGGGAAGGATAAATACCATAAAGTAAGCACCCAAAAACCTCCAACGCCATTTCGCCGTGTGGCTTTTTCAAGGAGCATGGGAAAGATGGTAGCAGAGGGTATTATATATGTCCTCTGCATATACAGGTGCTTCTCACAAAATAGAATATCATCAAAATGTTAATTTATTTCAGTTCTTCAATACAAAAGTGAAACTCATATTATATAGAGTCATTACAAACAGAGTGATCTATTTCAATTGTTTATTTCTGTTAATGTTGATGATTATGGCTTACAGCCAACGAAAACACAAAAGTCATTATCTCAGTAAATTAGAATAATTAACACCTGCAAAAGCTTCCTACGCATTTAAAAAGGTCCATTAGTCTGTTTCAGTAGGCTCCACAGTCATATGGAAGAGTGCTGACTTGACAGATGTCCAGAAGAAAGTCATTGACACACTCCACAAGGAGGGTAAGCCACAAAAGGTCATTGCTAAAGAAGCTGGCTGTTCATAGAGTGGTGTATCCCAGCATATTAATGGACAGTTGAGTGGAAGGAAAAATTGTGGTAGAAAAAGGTGCACAAGCAATCGGGATAACAGCAGCCTTGAAAGGATTGTTAAGAAAAGGCCATTCAAAAATTTGGGGGAGATTCACAAGGAGTGGACTGCTGCTGGAGTCATTGCTTCAAGAGCTACCACATACAGACATATCCAGGACATGGGTTACAAGTGTCACATTCCTTGTGTCCAGCCACTCTTGAATAATAGACAACACCAGAAGCGTCTTACCTGGGCCAAGGAGAAAAAGACCTGGACTGTTGCTCAGTGGTCCAAGGTGTTGTTTACAGATGGAAGTAAATTTTGCATTTCAGTTGGAAATCAAGGTCCCAGAGTCTGGAGGAAGAGTGGAGAGGCACACAATCCAAGCTGCTTGAGGTCTAGTGTGAAGTTTCCACAATCAGTGATGGTTTGGAGAGCCATGTCATCTGCTGGTGTAGGTGTTAGAACCTTGCTCTTAGGTTTTTTCTATTGCTGGTCACATGACCTTGTTGGCCTATTTAGTCCTGCTCCGCCCTTCTGGCTTTGCTGGACTTCATTGTATTACTACTCTTTAGCTAGCCTGTGCTCAGTATCTAACTCTGTTAGTTTGCTTGGTCTTCGGACCTCTGTGTTCTATATATTTTGTTTGTTCGTCTGTCTGCTACTATTTCTGTTAGGAGGTGTCCATTTTGCTCCCAGTCCCTAGTATTTGTAGGGATTCCTTCCCCTCATCTATAGGTCTCCGTACAGACTAGCTGAGGACTTTAGCAGGTCTGATCGCTGGATCAGGTTCCCTGTTACATCGTAGGGATCAAGCTGAGTTCTACCGTAGGGACAGATCTCCTCTCTTTCTTTAGCTCTGGTAGCAGAACATAACAGTAAGTCCAGCCTGCAAATTCTCTAAGGAAAGATTTTTCTGTTCCATCATGGTGTCGGTTCTGGATTTGGCTAAACGCCTGCAGGGACTCTCTCTGGAGGTGGCCGAGCTCCATCAGCACGTGAGTAACTGTCCTGGAGCACATTTCTTGGAGCCTAAGGTACGTTTGCCTGATTTATTTTTTGGTGAACACCAAGAATTTTTTTCATTTAAAAATGCTTGCTTATTGTATTTTCGTTTGAGACCCAGGTCCTCTGGGGATGAATCCCAGCGCATAGGGTTCATAATGTCACTTTTGCGCAAAGAGCCTCAGGAGTGGGCCTTTTCTTTGCAACCTAGTGATACATGCTTTAGATCAGTGGATAGTTTTTTTTCTGCTTTGGGGCTATGATATGATGATCCTGACCGTGTCTCATCTGCTGAGACTGAGTTGAGACGTTTGAGACAGGGATCAAGTAATGTGGAAAAATATTGTACTCATTTCCGTCGGTGGTCTACTCAAATAGGGTGGAACGATTCTGCTCTGAAGAGAGTCTGTTTCTTGCTGGGCTTAGTGAAAGGGTTAAAAAACTGCTCATTGCTTATCCCACACCTGAAGATTTGCAACAGGCTATGCAATTAGCTATACGGGTGGATAGGAGACTGCGTGCAAGGGTTAATGAGAGTAAATCCTCTGCTATGTCAGTTTCTGGTCATGAGAATGTGTGTACTGACAGTGGAGAGCCGATGGAGATTGGAGCGATGGCACCTCGCTCTCAAGAAAAGGACCGCAGATTTTCTGAAGGTTTGTGTTTCTATTGCGGAAATTCTGGTAATTTCATTAAAAGCTGTGTGCTTCGTATGAAGAAAGAAAAAAAATGGTCAGTCATGCCCGTATTGCCTGTTTAAATTCCAAGGGTGTATTTTTAGCTGCTTCCACTATTGCTCAGGAAAAATTAATGGAATTTCGGGTGTTTGTCGATTGTGGGTCTACTCTGAATGTAATTGATGGGGAATTCTTGGAAAAACTCAATTTAAAACCCGAACCTTTGTCATCCCCCATTGCTGTGGTTTCTGTGGATGGCTCCCCTTTGAAGAATGTTACTCTCAAGGTCTGTGAATTTCCTCTCACTATTAATGGTGTTCACCATGAGAAATTGGATTTGGTAGTTTTGAATAACTTGCCTTCTCCGGTGGTGTTGGGATTGCCCTGGTTAAAATTGCACAATCCTGTACTGGATTGGTCTACCAATGAAATTAAATCCTGGAGCCATAAATGTTATGACAAGTGTTGTAACGGGCGTATTGCAGCTGTGGATAGGGGGGAATTGCCTGGGCCTATTCAGGATTTTTGGAGAGTTTTTTCTGAGAAGGAATCGCAGGTTTTGCGTCCCCATAGAGACAATGATTGTACTATTGAATTTGTCCCTGGAGCGACTCTTCCTAAAAGTCGTTTATTTAACCTTACTATTCCTGAGAGAAATGCTTTGGAGGAATACATACAGACAAGTTTGGCCGCCGGTCACATTAGGCCTTCTAAGTCTCCTGTAGCGGTTGGATTTTTTTTTGTAAAAAAAAAAGACGGCGATTTACGTCCTTGTCTGGATTTTCGTGAGATTAACAAAATTACTGTACGCAATCCTTACCCACTGCCATTGATTCCTGATCTGTTTAACCAGTTAGTGGGGGCCAAGTGGTTCTCTAAAATTGACCTTCGGGGGGCATACAATCTGTTGCGCATTAAGGAGGGTGACGAAAGGAAGACTGCTTTTAACACTCCTGTGGGTCATTTTGAGAATCTGGTTATGCCTTTTGGTCTCACCAATGCTCCTGCATTTTTTCAGAATCTTATTAATGACATCCTTAGACCTTTGATCGGCAAAAATGTGGTTGTGTATTTGGATGACATTTTGATTTATTCGCCGGATCTGGAGTCTCATTGGCGGAGCGTACGTGAGGTATTACAGTTATTAATGGACAATTCGCTTTTTGCTAAGCTGGAGAAATGTGAGTTCGCTGTACAGAGAATTAGTTTTTTGGGTTACATTATCTCCAGCGAAGGTTTTGAGATGGACCCGGTGAAAGTTCAAGCTGTGCAGGAATGGCCTAGGCCTATTGGTTTGAAATCGATACAGAGGTTTTTGGGTTTCGCCAATTATTATAGAAAATTCATTAAAAATTTTTCTATTATTGTCAAACCTCTGACCGATCTCACCAGGAAAGGTGCTGATGCGGTTAAGTGGACTACTGAGGCCATTGAAGCCTTTGTGTATCTCAAGGAGAGGTTCAGCTCTGCTCCCATCCTTATACAGCCTGATGTGACTAAACCATGTTTGGTTTAGGTTGATGCTTCCTCTGTGGGGGTTGGCGCAGTATTGTCTCAGGGTAACGGGGATGGAATACATCCCTGTGCCTTTTTTTCAAAAAATTTTTCGGAGACTGAACTGAATTACGATATTGGTAATCGGGAATTATTGGCTATTAAACTCGCATTTGAACACTGGCGCCACCTCTTGGAAGGTGCTGAATTTCCCGTTCAGGTTTTTACAGATCATAAAAATCTGATATATCTTGATGCTGCCAAGCGCCTGAATGCCCGTCAGGCTAGGTGGGCACTGTTTTTCTCGCGGTTTAATTTTTCCGTTACTTACATCCCAGGTACTAAGAATGTTAAGGCGGATGCCTTGTCTCGCAGCTTTTCTCCCATAGTCGGTGCTGAGAAAGAGGAGAACATTTTACAAGAAGGTGTTGTGATAGCTGCTTTGGACTCCGTTTTGGAAGATGAGATTCTTAAAGCACAGGAGAATGCCCCATCTAACACTCCCCATGGGAGGTTGTTTGTGCCTGGGACCTTTAGGAGAGATTTGTTTGTTGAGTGTCACGAATCTCGGTTGGCAGGTCATCCCGGAATCTCTGAGACCAAGAGACTGGTGGGTCGCACTTTTTGGTGGCCTGGATGGCAGAAGGAAGTCATTAAGTGGGTGCGTCAATGTACTATATGTGCTAGATCTAAGTCCTCACATACTCCTGCTGCGGGGTTACTTTGCCCTCTGGAGGTTCCCAGTGCTCCTTGGACACATTTGGCTATGGACTTTATAACTGACCTTCCCCCCTCTGAGGGTTTTACTGTCATCTGGGTGATCGTGGACCGTTTTAGCAAGATGTGTCACTTGGTTCCCTTCGTCAAACTGCCCTGCGCTAAGACTCTCGCTAAGGCCTTTGTCAAGGAAATTGTCAGACTTCATGGCGTTCCTACTGACATTGTTTCTGATAGGGGACCTCAGTTCATGGCTCGTTTTTGGCGCGCCTTTTGTGACAGGTTGGGAGTTCATTTGTCGTTCTCATCCGGATATCATCCTGAATCTAATGGCCAGACAGAAAGGAAAAACCAGGATGTTGAGCAGTTCTTGCGTTGTTTTGTGGCAGACAATCAAGAGGGGTGGTCTGAGTTTCTGCCACTTGCTGAATTTGCTCTGAACAATCATACATCTTCTTCTGCTGGTTGTTCGCCTTTTTTTTGTTGTTCTGGGAGACATCCGTCGTTTGGGTCGTTCTCCAAGTTGGTATCTGCCGTGCCTGAGGAGGAGAATTTTTCCGGCGATTTGGAGAGAGTTTGGACGGATGTGCGTGGTAATCTTCAGGAGGCTAACAGAAAATCTAAAGACTACTTTGATAGGAAACGACAGGAGGTTTTGTTCGCTGTTGGTGACATGGTTTGGTTGTCCTCTAGGAATCTGCGGTTGAGGATTCCTTCTAAGAAATTGGGTCCCAAGTTTGTAGGGCCCTTTAAGGTGCTTCAGGTTGTCAACCAATCTGCTGTTAGGTTGGAGTTCCCTACCTTCTGGAGAATTAATCCGGTGTTTCATGTCTCTGTTAAAAAAAGCTGTTGTGTCGGATTGTGACGCCTCTGCCTCTGTTCCTCCGGTGGTGGAGGACGGGGAATATGAAATTTCTCGCATCCTTAATTCTAGACGGTATAGAGGTAGTTTGCAGTATCTCGTGGCCTGGAAAGGTTTCGGACCCGAGGATAACTCATGGGTGAGGTCGGATGATGTTTCCGCGTCCAGACTTATCAGAGCGTTTCACAGGAGATTTCCTGATAAGCCTGGTCCTAGGGGATCCGGAGGATCCTCTTAGAAGGGGGGGGTACTGTTAGAACCTTGCTCTTAGGTTTTTTCTATTGCTGGTCACATGACCTTGTTGGCCTATTTAGTCCTGCTCCGCCCTTCTGGCTTTGCTGGACTTCATTGTATTACTACTCTTTAGCTAGCCTGTGCTCTGTATCTAACTCTGTTAGTTTGCTTGGTCTTCGGACCTCTGTGTTCTATATATTTTGTTTGTTCGTCTGTCTGCTACTATTTCTGTTAGGAGGTGTCCATTTTGCTCCCAGTCCCTAGTACTTGTAGGGATTCCTTCCCCTCATCTATAGGTCTCCGTACAGACTAGCTGAGGACTTTAGCAGGTCTGATCGCTGGATCAGGCTCCCTGTTACATCGTAGGGATCAAGCTGAGTTCTATCGTAGGGACAGATCTCCTCTCTTTCCTTAGCTCTGGTAGCAGAACATAACAGTAGGTCCACTGTGTTTTATCAAGACCAAAGTCAGCGCAGCCATCTACCAGGAAATTTTAGAGCACTTCATGCTTCCCTCTGCCGACAAGCTTTTTGGAGATGGAAATTTCATTCTCCAGCACGACTTGGCACCTGTCCACCCTGCTAAAAGTACCAGTACCTGGTTTAAAAACAACAGTATCACTGTGCTTCATTGGTCAGCAAACTCGCCTGACCTTAACCCCATAGAGAATCTATGGGGTATTGTCAAGAGGAAGATGAGAGACACCAGACCCAACAATGCAGACGAGCAGAAGGCAGCTATCAAAGCAACCTGGGCTTCCATAACACCTCAGCAGTGCCACAGGCTGATCGCCTCCATGCCACGCTTAACTGATGCAGTAATTGATGCAAAAGGAGCCCTGACCAAGCATTGAGTGAATTTACTGAACATACATTTCAGTAGGCCTACATTTCGGATTTTAAAAACATTTTTCAAGCTGTTATACAGTATTCTAATTTACTGATAAAACTTTTGTGTTTTCATTGGCTGTAAGCAATAATCATCAACATTAATAGAAATAAACACTTGAAAAATAGATCTATATATGACTATATAATATAGGAGTTTCACTTTTTGTATTAAAGAACTGAAATAAATTAACTTTTGATGATATTCTAATTTTGTGAGAAGCACCTGTATATTTACCCTCTGCTACCATCTTTCCCATACTCCTTGAAAAAGCTACCCGGCGAAGCGATGTATTTAGTATAGTAATTTATGTATTATATATTATCCACTTGGAGATATTTGTTATATTTATTCATATATTATATATATTTTTTGCTGCTATACGGATGTTGTGATATTTAATTAATGTACATACCCAGGGTAAACCATTATAAATTTTATGTATCAACAACCCCATATCTTTTTCTGAGAAATTGTATGTCCCGAGTAATCTCATCTCCTTTCCCTTTTTCTATAAGTTTCATCTTTGGATATTAATAAAAATGTAATTTAATTTTCATTATGTCTAGTGTTTAGTCATTATTTCTTTGAGTAGGATAAAATATGAGTAAATGAAAAAAAATAGATTTTTTTCCTTTATAATTTGACATTTTTATTTAAATTTTAAGCAATTTCTGCAGAGTATGGCAATATGTATAAATACGACTGTTTGGACGCACAGCATAGTTCAAAAGGGAAGGAGCACAAATTTTGCTGGAATGGTTCCCTGCATCCATGTTACATTTGGAGAGCCCCTGAATTATTAGTATAGAGAAAACCACATAGAAGTGAGCCCATTTTGTAAATGATATACCTCAATGCATTTATCAAGGGGTATAGTGACTATTTTGACCCCAAAAGGGTCTTCAATAAATAAATGTACAGCAGATGGCAAAAATATATATATATTTTTCAATTAGGGTTTTTTTTATTTCAATACTGACGGTGTGGCATAAGTGATATAATTTTATTCTGTTGGTGAATACAATTAATGAGATTCCAAAATAATTTTATTCTGTTGGTGAATACAATTAATGAGATTCCAAATTTATATAGCTTTAGGTTTTACTATGTGTACACAATAAAAATGCTTGGAAAAAATATGTATTTTTGTGTCGCCAACTCTGAAAGACGTAACCTTTTTATTTTTCTGTTGACAGTATGAGAGCTAATTTTTTGACGGATGATTATTAGGCTTTAACCCCTTCCCGATATAGCGATTTTCCATTTATTATTTACAGTGTTCATTTTACAGTAAGAATGACCTGGAAATATGATTCTCCAGCTCAGTACGACTATGGCAATACATAACACATACCGTAGTTTTTTTAACCAAGTGATGAAAAAAAAAATGTATATATATAATAAAATAAATAAATAATATTTTTTCGCTTTTATTACCATTTATTACATTTTTGAGTAATAGGGCTGTGTGAAGGCTGTTTTTTGCTCCCTGAGATGATTTTTTTATTGATATAATTTAGGGTAGCTACAATGCTTTGATCACCTCTTATTGCATTTTCTGTCCCTGTTGCGGCTGCCAAAAAACCCACAATTCTGGTGATTTGATCTTTTTTCTCATTATGCCATCTGCTGATGGGGTAAGTTCATTTCATATTATGGACATGGAGATCTCTCATGTATATATAGTTTTTTTTTTATTTCATAATTTGAAAATATTTTTTAACTTTTTACTGTATTTTGTGATACACTTAGGAATTTGAACATGCTATTCTCTGATCACTCGTGCTATATACAGCGATGCACAGAATTGTACGGAATAATTCAGCAATATATAGTATTGTGTAATGCAGCAATAAACAGCAAAAATCACTGTCTCTTATGAACGACACCCACGGGCTGGATTTCACAGAACCATCACGACAGGCACGAGGAGTCTACAAAAGACCCTTGGCTGTCATTGCAGCCCATCGGCCGCCCACGGTCACGTGACATGACCTATAAGTGCCGCTGCAATAGATTGAAAGGGTGCGTATGGTCTGGGTTCGGGTTTTTATTATATCTTTGTTCACACCTGTCACTTCCCACTACCTCCAGTACCAACCACTTGGGTGGTTCCTGTCGGTCTCTGCCAGTGTCTTAATGCATTTGCATGGTGCAGGTAGGGTCAAGACAACATCTTAGAGCAGAGGTAACACAGTTCCTGACTGTTTAACCCCCACCCACCCAGTTGCCACTATACCTATGTAGGGGGTCAGCCTTTACTGGACATTGAATGACACTGTGGCTTTAAGAGACCTTGGTCACCTCTGATTAATTGTCTTAGATTAAGTCGACTCTCCCCTCTGTTGTTTTCGTGTGTGCTGTGGAAGTAAGAACCACCAGGAAGTGAGAGACCTCCTGCGTGTGTCTGAGGTAACTGACATGACGTTTGCTGGTGTCCTGCTAAGGAGAGAGAGAGAGAGGAACGGATATTCTCTGGGGAAAGATAAAGTTCGGACTATTGCAAGATTTGTTGTCAGGACTGTGTCCAAAAGTAAAGAGCTGAATCGCTTCTCTAGAACAGCTTCCCTGAAGATTGGTGACCTGAGGTAACAGATAACACAGTGTGTCAGCCATCTCTCATCACTGAAAGTGAAACCAGACTTGCCTGACCTGCAGGGGAAAGAGATCCGATATACAGGAGAAAGAACTCAAGTGCTACTCATCCGGCTCAGCTATATCAGAACCAAGCAGCAGCTGTCTATCCGTTCCTTATCTGCACAATTCTGAATGAAACACTGGTGTTGAACTGTGTTAGGGTATAGCGCAGTTTTCTTTAGTTAGGATGCTGTAGCAGAGTGTCCCGATTAGTGGAACGCCAGATAGAGAATTAGCCTAGAGTAGTTTGTGAAACTTGATTTGTACTGTGTGTATTGAACTTTCATTGCCATAGCTGGAGCATAGCTTTGTGACACGCTTCAGCCATTTCTTCTTATATTCATGATATTAATATTATCATTGTAAACATTGTTATTTTTAACCTCCGGCATATAATCCCTTTTTACACAATAAAGCCAGCACTTTGTTTCTGCCTCCTCGTCTGCTGTGCCATACTTGAATCCTGCCTTGCGGTGTTCTTTGGACACCGCTACACCTACACAAACCATGCAATGCCGATGCTTGCCATGGCAACTAAAACGCTAAATAGGTCTCTGGGTCGGGATGCAGGTCTCTTTTCATAACCCATTTATTCATGGGCAATTTTCTTAAAATGCCAGAAACACCTTTCATGCTGCAGCCAATTTTTTTTTTTTTTTCATCCCCTTCTTCCAAGAGCCATAACTTTTATACGTCTCTATAGACATAGCCGTATGAGGGCTTGTTTTTTGCGGAACAAATTGGCTTTTTGAATGACACCATTCATTTTATCATGTGATGCACTGGAAAGCAGGAAAAAAATTCCAAGTGCGATGAAATTGCAATTATTATTATTTATTTATATAGCGCCATTGATTCCATGGTGCTGTACATAAGAAGGGGTTACATACCAAATAAAGATATCACTTACAGTAAACAAAGTAACAATGATAGACTGATACAGAGGGAAGAGGACCCTGCCCTTGCGGGCTTACATTCTACAGGAATGGGGAAGGAGACAGTAGGTTGGGGGAATTGCAGTAGCTCCGATGTTGTTGAGGTGGTAGCAAGCAAGGTCTTGGCAGGCTGTAAGCTTGTTTGAAGAGATGGGTTTTCAGGTTCCGTCTGAAGGATCCAAATGTGATGGATAATCGGACGTGTTGAGGCACAGTATTTCCATAGGATGGGGGATATTCGGGAGAAATCTTGGAGGCGATTGGGTGGGGAACGAATAAGTGTGGAGAAGAGAAGGAGGTCTTGGGAGGACCAGAGATTATGTAAGAGAATGTATCAGGAGATTAGTTCAGAGATGTACGGAGGAGAAAGGTTATGGATGGCTTGGTAGATCAGTGTTAGTAGTTTGAACTAGATATGCTGGGCAATTGGGGGCCAAGGAATTTGCAAAGGAGGGTAGCAGAGGAGAAGCGAGGCGAGAGATAAACCAGTTGCGCAGCAGAGTTAAGGATGGACTGGAGGGGTGCGAGAGTCTTAGCAGGTAGGCCACATAGGAGGCTGTTGCAGTAGTCGAGGCGGGAGATAAGGGCATGCACAAGCAGTTTAGTAGATTGAGGGGTTAGGAAAGGACGGATCCTGGAAATATTTTTGAGCTGGAGGCGACAGGAGGTGGTGAGAGCTTGGATGTTTTAAGGAAAGGGCAGAGTCCAGGGTTACTCCGAGGAAGCGGATTGCTGGTACAGGGGAAAGTGTGATGTCATTTATTGTGATAGAAAGATCAGGTGGGGAAGATATGCGAGATGGGGAAAGATGAGTTCAGTTTTGTCCACATTGAGCTTGAGGAAGAGGGAGGAGAAGAAGGAGGATATGGCTGCTAGACATGCTGGGATTCTGGACAGCAGAGAGGCGATATCTGGGCCAGAGAGGTAGATCTGGGTGTCATCAGCGTACAGATGGTACTGGAAGCCATGGGATTTTATGAGCTGTCCCAGGCCAAGGGTATAGATTGAGAAGAGTAGTGGTCCTAGGACAGAGCCTTGAGGGACTCCAACAGAGAGGGGGCGGGGTGAGGAAGTAGTGTGGGAGTGGAAGATGCTAAATGTGCGGTTAAAAAAGGTATTAGGAGATCCAAGATAGGGCAAGTTTTTTGATGCCAAAGGAAGAGAGGATCTGTAGTAGGAGGCAGTGGTCAACTGTGTCGAAAGCAGAGGACAGGTCAAGAAGAAGGAGTACAGAGAATTGTCTGCTAGCTTTGGCTGTAAGTAAGTCATTGTTGATTTTGGTAAGGGCAGTTTCAGTGGAATGGTGGGGGCGGAAGCCAGATTGTCGGTTGTCGAAGAGAGAGTTAGATGAGAAGTGAGAGGAAGGTTCAGCGTGAGCGTGTTGCTCAAGGAATTTGGAGGCAAAAGGGAGCAGCGATACGGGGCGGTAGCTGGACAAGGCGGTTGGGTCGAGGGATGGCTTTTTGAGGATGGGTGTGATTGTGGCATGTTTGAAGGCAGCGGAGATGGTACCAGAAGTTAGTGATAGGTTGTAGAGATGGGCTAGGGATGGGATGAGTGTGGGGGTGAGGCTGGGGAGGAGGTGGGATGGGATGGGGTTCGAGTGCACAAGTGGTGAGGTGTGATTTGGAGAGGAGACCAGTAAGGTCTCTTTCCATGATGTTGAGAAGGGAGGTTATGGGGGGAAGGGCAATGGTCTGGAAAACAAAGGGGTTGTGGTGGTTGGACAGTAAAGACTTGCCTTGTTTGGTCAGTCTTGTTTTTGAAGTGTGTGGCAAACTCCTCAGCAGAGATGAGAAATCCCACAATTGTTTTTTTTATATATACATTGTTCACTATACAGTAAAATTGACTAGGCGATATAATTCTCCAAGTCAGCACTATTAAGTAGATATCAAACATATATAGTTGTATTTATGTGGCAAGAAAAAAAATCTGTACCTTGTAAAAATTTTTACTTGTGTCGCCATTTTCCGAGGCCCGTAATGTTTTACATTTTCGGGATATGGAGATGTGTGCTTCTTTTTTGCACCTGAAGCTCACATTTTTACTGATACCATTCTGGGGTAGATATGGTGTTTTTATCACCTCGTACTGCATTTTGTTGCAATGCTTTGGTGGCAAAAAAAATATGTAATTCTGTTGGTTTGATTTTTTCTCTCACTATGCCGTTTACCGATTCATAGGATTAATTTATTTTAGTTTTTGACAGATTGGCCTTTACGAACGCAGTGATACCAAATATGTGTATTTTTATACATCAGCACTGCTATATGTAGCAAAAATCACGGCCTTATATGAACACTAGCTAAAACACTCGCTTTCACAGGAGAACAGTTATGACATGCACGGAGATCTTCAGCAGGCTCCTGGCTATCATGGCAACCCATCAGCGCCCCACGATCATGCTGATGGATGGGCATGTGGAATTACCTGGCCTCCCATGCTGGAGAACATTATATGCTGCTGTCAGAGATTGACAGCGACATTTATTAGGTTAACAGCTCCGCTCCACCCGTAGCTGTTAGAGGCAGATGATGGCTGAATAATTCTGTATCATATTTTGGAAAGGGGTTAGATATAATCATACAACTTAAAATTGTAACAAGCAGAAAGTTATGATCAAACAATAAGAAAGTATTGCAGAGGAGTAATGTACTAACCTGGGCTTAAATGCTTTACTGACCACTGGTGAAACACTGCTAATAGGTGTACCTACATAAAAAAAATTAACATAAGTCAAAAGACATTCGGTTTCAAAAACAGAAAGAAGATAAACTTTCTTTACAGAAATACAAAAAAAAGCTTAAAGGAAACCTGTCAACAGGATTTAGCCCTATAAACTGTAGGCATGGCTTTAATGGCGCTGTAATGCTGATTAATATGATACATGATGTGAAAGGATCCGCTCAGTAGTTGTTTAATACTCACCTTATGAAATTTTCAGAAAATGACGTCTTATGTGTTTTGGGGCGGGACGTGGAAGCAGGGTCATATTCTCCCTCTCCCCCCCCAACCTCCTCTGTTTCGTGTGCAGGTCACTGATTATTCAGTGACCTGTGTCCTTTTTAAAATTCAGCGCCGCTGTCGCTATCATTGCGTGGGCGGTGCATGCGCAGTGGGAGCCTGCGTTCTATGTGTAAGACTTCAATAAAATGGGGCAAGATGCGGCGCATGCACAGATTGAGATCTCAGTTCAGAGACAAAATCTCCCACTGGGCACGCGCCGCCCAAACAATGATGGAGACAGCGGCAATGAATTTTAAAAAAAAGGCAGGTCACTGAACAATCAGTCATCTCCACAAGAAACAGATGAGGATGGTAGGGGGACCGAGAACGAGAAGAAAACCCTTCCCTTTAGATGGACATTTTTGGGTTGAAGATGGATTCAAAATCAACTCCAAAAACCACTGGTAGTTTTTAAAAGACACTTTCTTCAAGTAGTGGTATAGGAAAAAGTCTGAATATTTCAAGAAAACCATGATTTTTATCAAGAACAATGCTCCATCGCAAGCATTAACCCCTTTACCCCCAAAGGTGGTTTGCACGTTAATGACCAGGCCAATTTTTACAATTCTTATCACTGTCACTTTATGAGGTAATAACTCTGGAACGCTTCAACGAATCCCACTGATTCTGAGATTTTTCGCAACATATTGTACTTCATGATAATGGTAAAATGTCTTCGATATGACTTGCGTTTATTTGTGAAAAAATTAGAAATTTGGCAAAAATTTCACAATTTTCAAAATTTGAATTTTCATGCCCTTAACCCCTTCAGGACCCAGCCTATTTTGACCCTAAAGACCTTGGCATTTTTGTAAATTCTGACCAGTGTCCCTTTACGAAGTAAAAACTCTGGAACACTTCAACGGATCCTAGCGATTCTGAGATTGTTTTTTCGTGACATATTGGGCTTCATGTTAGTATTAAATTTAGGTCGATAATATTTGCGTTTATTTGTGAAAAAATCAAAAATATGGAAAAAATTAGAAAATTTTGAATTTTTTTTCTACTAAACCAGAGAGTGATGTGACATAAAATAGTTAATAAATAACATTTCCCACATGTCTACTTTACATCAGCACAATTTTGGAAAAAAAAAAAAAAGTTGGTAGGAAGTTTGAAGGGTTCAAAGTTCATCAGCAATTTATCTTTTTTCCAGCAAAATTTACAAAACCATTTTTTTAGTGACCACATCACATTTGAAGTCCCTTTGAGGGGTCTTTATGACAGAAAACACCCAAAAGTGACACCATTCCAAAAACTGCACCCCTCAAGCTACTCAAAACTACATTCAAGAAGATTATTAACCCTTCAGGTGCATCACAGGAACTAAAGCCACATGGAAGAAAAAAATGAACATTTTTATTTTTCTAACAAAAATTTTCTTTTAGCCTAAATTTTTTAATTTTCACATGGGTAACAGGATAAAATGCATCCTAAAATTTGTTGGTCAATTTCTCCTTAGTACACTGATACCTCATATGTGGTCATAAACCACTGTTTGGGCACACGGCAGGGCTCAGAAGGGAAGGAGCGCCATTTTACTTTTTGAATGGAAAATTAGCTCCAAAAGTCAAATTGCGCTCCTTCTCTTCTGAGCCCTGCCATGTGCCCAAACAGTGGTTTATGACCACATATGAGGAATCAGTGTACTCAGGAGAAATTGACCAATACATTTTAGGATGCATTTTAACCTGTTACCCATGTGAAAATTAAAAAATTTAGGCTAAAAGAAAATTTTTGTGAAAAAAAAAGTACTTTTTTGTTTTCACAGATCATTTTGTGAAGCACCTGGGGGTTCCAAGTGCTCACTATGCATCTAGATAGGTGCCTTGGGGGGTCTAGTTTCCAAAATGGGGTCACTTGTGGGGGAGCTCCACTGTTTAGGCACATTAGGGGCTCTCCAAACGCAACATGGTGTCCGCTAACAATTTGAGCCGATTTTCCATTCAATTTGTTAGCGGACACCATGTCGCGTTTGGAGAGCCGCTGTGTGGCCAAACATTGGAGCTCACCTACAAGTGACCCCATTTTGGAAACTAGACCCCCCAAGGCACCTATCTAGATGCATAGTGAGCACTTGGAACCCCCAGGTCCTTCACAAATTAATCCGTAAAAATAAAAAAGTGTTTTTTTTTCCACTTTTTCATTTTTATGAATCAATTTGTGAAGCACCTGGGGGTTTCAAGTGCTCACTATGCATCTAGATAGGTGCCTTGGGGGGTCTAGTTTCCAAAATGGGGTCACTTGTTGGGGAGCTCCAATGTTTGGGCACACAGGGACTCTCCAAACGCAACATGGTTCCAATTTGTTAGTGGACACCATTGTGTAGTGTATGTCAGGTTGGTGTGCGGTGTGGTATATTGTAGTGTATACACCACACACACACACACACTACAACACACACACCAACCTGACATAGCCTCCTAAGCTGAGTACGCCCTAGACTGGGATGAGTGGGACGGGCGGGACATTTTGTGTGCTGTGTGCGTGTGTAAAAAAAAAAAAAAAAAAATCGAAACTTTATTATAGTGTGAGTGTACGTGTGTGTGTGTGTGTGTGTGTGCTTGGTGTAACCTTCAGCAGTCACGTGTGGGGGCTGTCAGGCGTAGGGGGCTGTCAGGCGTAGGGGGCCGTCAGGCGTAGGGGGGGGCTGAAGAGATGGAGGAGCCAGCAGCTGCAGCAAGGGGGGTGATCACTGGGGCAGGAGCCGGCAGCAGCAAGGGGGGTGATCACTGGGGCAGGAGCCGGCAGCAGCAAGGGGGGTGATCACTGGGGAAGGAGCCGGCAGCAGCAAGGGGGGTAGGAGGCCGGCAGCATCAGGGGGGTGATTACTGGGGCAGAAAGGGGAGCAGGAGCCAGCAGCAGGGGGGTGATCACTGGGTTTGCGGGGGGGGGATGATCACTGGGATGGGGGGGTGCACACTGGGGATGGGGAGTGAACACTGGAGACAGGTGGGGGTGAACATTGGGGACAGGGGGGGGTGAACACTGGGGACAGGGGGGGGGTGAACACTGGGGACAGGGGGGGGTGAACACTGGGGACAGGGGGGGGTGAACACTGGGGACAGGGGGGGGTGAACACTGGGGACAGGGGTGATTATTGGGAGGTGGGGGGTGATATCACTGGGACTGGGGGATGGTGGGTTTGATCACAGGAGCAGGGCATTTACACTGAGCCTGCTGCTGCTGTAATCACAGTCCACCGGCTGTCAGAAGGAGAGCAGCAGTCGGTGGATGAAGACGTGGGAGAGGGAGCGGAGGTCGGGGTGCAGGTATGAAAGTGGAGGGGGGGTCGGGGGTGGAGGGGGGGGCAGGGTGGAGTGGAGGGGGGGTCGGGGGGGAGCGGGGGCAATACTACCTGATGCAGATCAGCGGCGGCAGCAGGCGATCAGTGGCGGCAGAAGCGATCCACGGGGGGGCAGCTGCAGAGGGTCCATGGGGGGGCAGCAGCAGAGGGTCCACAGGGGGCAGCAGCAGAGGGTCCACAACGGCCGGCACCCGATCCATGGACGGGCAGTTGCGGCCATCATTAAAAACTCCCTCCACATCTGATTGGGGCTAGTATCCATGTGACGCTAGCCCCCCAATCAGATCTGGGGGGAGGGGGGGGGACAGAGGTGACACTCCCCCCAGCCAATGGCTGATGCTGTAAGCATCAGGCCATGCCCAGATTTAAATATTACACCAATTTTCATTGGTGAAATATTTAATTCATACCGATTGGCAGTTTCATTAAAAGTGAAAATGAAACAGCCAATCGGAGGGGTCCCAGGCACGGGGGGGTTAATCCACCCCCCGGGGGGTCGACTTCAGGATGTCCACTTGCAGTAGCAACTGTGACACCTGAGCGACCCCGCTCGCAGGCGCTGCAGGGGCTCTTTCCCTCCATGTCACAGATGCCGTGACATGGGTCGGGAACGAACTGTTTTCCATGTCACAAACGGAGTGACACGGGTCGGGAAGGGGTTAAATCAGAGATATTTATTAACTGTTTTGTGTGACATAACATTTCCCACATGTCCACTTTACATCAGCACAATTTTGGAACCAAAATTTTTTTTTGTTAGGGAGCTATAAGGGTTAAAAGTTGACCAGCGATTTCTCATTTTTCCCAAAAAATATACAGAACCATTTTTTTTAGGGACCACATCACATTTGAAGTGACTTTGAGGCATCTATATGACAGAAAATACCCAAAAGTGACACCACTCTAAAAACTGCACCCCTCAAGGAACTCAAAACTAGTGTTGAGCCACCCCCGTAGTGTTCGAGTTCGGTTCGGTTCGTCGAACACCCGTGTGTTCGCCGAACTGTTCGTCGAACTGTTCGTCGAACACCTTCGAACACCGTTAAAACCAATGGCAGGCAAACAAAAACACATAGAAACACATAGAAAACACCTTCAAAGGTGTCCAAAAGCTGACAAACTGCTCAGAAGACATAACTAACACATGGAAAAGTGACAAGTACATATAGTCATGCGAAAAGAAAAGAGGTGGAGGAGTAAAAGGAGGGGGAGACACAGATATAGGCATGTCATGCCCTTCTAAAATCCAAAAAGTGAGAAGCCGAGACGGCCAGTCCGCTCCTGCCCGTGCCACCTCCGTGTCGCCGGGTTTGTGCCAGAGCCGCGGTGAACCCTGATGGCCAGCCCCCCTCTCCCAATACTGGTGCCTGTCCGCTGGTGGGTCGAGCAAGCCCCCCTGTGGTGGAGGGAGCTCTAAGCTTTTTAATTTAAATTGTCTAATTTGAATGAATACACTTTAAATCCATTTACAAGGATCTATTGGAGGGCAAGTCTCATGCCAGCAGCCGCGTAATTCCAGCTCCAGTAGCGTCCACTAAAGCTGCTGCAGTTAAAAAGCTTTTATAAGGATCGAGCTCGGCTGTCCACCGCAAGGCATCCTACTGCCAGTCCCAGCCCCTATGCCTTGGGGTGCCTCCTGATGCTCTTCACTGAGTATCCCATGGTCCCGAAGCATTTCCTTTGAAAAAATTAAGTGTCTAAACTACAGGTGGTGTAGCTTGCTTAACAGCCAGGATAATCCGCTGACTAGCAGACACTGCTACTAGGCACAAAGTATTTCCTGGGCTAGATGCAGTTAAAAATTTGTAATTAGATACTCTCGTTGGATGCTGAGAAAGCATTCCATAGAGTCTCCTGGCACGCCATATATGATTCTCTTAAAAAGCTTGGGGTAGGGGTCTAGGGGACCCTTTTATAGCCAAAATCACGGCCCTGTATCACAATACGTCACCTAGGCTGAAGATAAATGGAATTGTAGCACCCTGAGGGCTCGGTTGCTACAGAGGTATTGCACCTCACCCAGAGGTGTGCTATCTCACTCTCAGGTAAGGATGGAGTGTGGATCAGGACCCGACACCTGCATGCATTACACCACATTGCCGTGGGGCAGGGCGACCAATATGCCTTTGAGATGGGCACGGCAGTCCCTGTCCCTGGCTGGAGTGGGGGGAGGGAACACTGAGGAAGGGGAACCCTGTAGTGCAGGAGCAGGGAGGAAGCAGTTCCTGGGTGCATTGAGAAGGGAGTATAAAAGGTGGGCACCATCTTAGTTCAGTGCAGAGAAGTCTGAGCAGAAGTGGCAGGGAGCAGGGGCTCTGCATGAGCTCTGCTCGGGAGGCGGGCCTAGTAACAGAGGCCCAGGCCTGGAAGAGGGAGAAGGAAGGAAGAGGAGCGGAGAAGGCTCCAGGAACGAGGAATGAAGGGATCCCAGGGGTGCGGACGGGCGAGTCGCCACCGCACGCCCGAATCCACCTGCGTGGAGGGGTCAGGCCAAAGGGGGAGACCGGTCCCCGAAACTAGTGGAGGCAGGAAACGACCCTCAGCTAGAAACCGGAGGCTGTGACATTTTATGTGGCGCAGCCCCTCGCTACACCCGCTAGGAAGGCACCACATAGGGTCAGGGAAACTGGCGCCAAGTTTACCAAGAGGAGGCCCGAGGCAGCCGGACAGAAGGGTTGGTAAGAAAGGCCAGACAAAGGACACACAAAGGGGGTCCTGTGAAGCGCTCCAAAGTTATCTGGGAGTTGTCTGAGCCCCTCACCTGGTGAGCACAGTACGACGTGGGCAGCCGTTACCTGCAGACGTGGTCTGGATAATAAGAACTGTGAGTAAAGGCCCTGGACTGCATCACTGACTCCGTGTCGTTACTGCTGCTGCCCTGCACCATCACCCCCATCCTCCGCATACACTGCCCTGAGGCTATACTCCTCCCGTGGGGAGTTATGCTACGCTCTGCTGCACCCACAACACCAGCCTCAGCGGTCTGCCCTGCAGCGGCGGTTCACTCTGACCGCAATCCACGGGTGGCGTAGTCGGACATTTAAACATCAAAACCACATAAATAGTTCCGCCACTGGTTTGACCACCCTGAGCCACGGAACCGGGTCGCCGCCACGAAGACTACAACCACCAGCATCCACCAAAAAGGGTCCGGCTCCGGGTGTCCCAAGGCCCAGGGGGTGCATCAGAACATTTTCATCACCTTTCACAATCACCAATGGGACAAGGCAGGGATGTCCTCTGTCCCCTCTCTTATACATCCTAGTGACGGAGCACCTGCTCTCATCAATTCGCCATAATCCCAATATTAGGTGGATTGAGGTGGGAGGCACCGAGTACAAGTGCTCTCTATTTGCTGATGATGTCCTAGTATATATCAATCAATCACATATATCCATCCATGCTGTTATGGCTGAAATAGATCACTTTGTTACATGGTCAAATTTTAAAATCAATGCAGCAAAGTCTGAGGCCCTTGATGTCTCCCTCCCCAAATCCATATAGGATTCCATCCAGTCCAACTTTCCCTTTGCCTGGCCCTCACAGGGTATCAAATACTTAGGAATTCCTATTCATAGAGACCTCTCCCATCTATGTTATCTTAATTTTGGGCCCTTTATTGAACAACTCCATACAGACCACGGTTGGCAAGTTAGAACTGTAAGATTCACTACGTGAACCACTGGTGTTTTGTGGAAAAGCACATGTACACTGCGTTCCAAATTATTATGCAAAAAGTGTTTAGGAGTGATAAGGGAAGAATTTGTTTGTTTGTCAGTTAAACTCATTGATGGTGATGTGTGTCAGGGCTCTTTATATCACTGTAAGCAATTGCAGACACCTGTGCTAATTAGTTTGGCAGGTGTGTCCAATGAAAGGCAAGACTACTTAAGAAGGTTGTCTCACATTATTAAGCAGCCTACATTTTCTGCCAAAATGGGAAAGAAAAAGGATGTGTCGGCTGCTGAGAAGCAACAAATTGTGGAGTGTTTAGGTCAAGGCATGACTACAATCAAGGATGTTACCGATAGGATACCAAAGCTCATCAGTTCCAAGGATGTCCACCCATTTCTTCTGATACATGTTGGCACCAATGACACGGCAAAGAAGGACCTAATGACAATCTGCAAGGACTTTGAAGCATTGGGGAAGAAAGTAAAAGAACTGGATGCGCAGGTAGTTTTTTCTTCTATCCTTCCAGTAGACGGGCATGGCGTCAGGAGATGGAACAGGATCCTTGATGTGAACAACTGGCTGAGACGATGGTGCAGACAACAAGGATTTGGATTCCTGGACCACGGTGTGAATTACCTCTATGACGGACTCCTTGCCAGAGACGGACTACACCTCAACAAACCCGGGAAACACACATTCGCCAGGAGACTCGCAACACTCATCAGGAGGGCGTTAAACTAGAAGAAGAGGGGATGGGAAGAAAAATGCCGGACACGAACATGCAACCAGAGAACATACTAATGAAAGATATGAAGTGCGACAAAGAAGGTCCAAGACAAGATACTTGGAAGGGAGGTAAGAAAATTTCTAATACAATCCACAGGGAGAAGATTGGAACAAAACAAAATCGTGTAAACTGCATTCTAGCAAATGCCAGGAGCCTGACAAACAAGATGGATGAACTGGAAGCAGAAATATCTACAGGTAACTATGACATAGTGGGAATAACCGAGACATGGTTAGATGAAAGCTATGACTGGGCAGTTAACTTACATGGTTACAGTCTGTTTAGAAGGGATCGAAGAAGTCGGAAAGGGGGTGGAGTCTGTCTATATGTAAAGACGTGTCTAAAGCCTACAATACGGGAGGATGTATGGGAGGGAAATGAGGAGGTCGAGTCCTTATGGGTGGAGATACATGGGGCAAAAAACAATAATAAAATTATCATAGGAGTCTGTTATAAACCACCAAATATAGCAGAAGCCACGGAAAGTCTATTAATGAGACAAATAGACGAAGTAGCAAAAAATAACGAGGTGATTATTATGGGGGACTTCAACTACCCCGACATAGACTGGGAAACTGAAAGCTGTAGATCTCAGAAAGGAAACAGGTTTCTGTCAATTATCAAAGACAATTATTTGTCACAACTTGTGCAGGAACCAACTAGAGGGACGGCCCTTTTAGACTTAATATTAACTAACAGGCCAGACAGAATAACTGAGGTGCAGGTCGGGGGGCAACTGGGAAATAGTGACCACAACATTATACAATTCCACATGTGCTTCAGTAGGGTGCCCAGCAAGGGAGTCACAAAAACACTGAACTTCAGGAGGGCAAAGTTTGATCAGCTAAGAGATGCCCTTCACCTTATAGACTGGGATAGTATCTTTAGTAATAGGAGCACGGATAGAAAATGGGAAATTTTCAAAACAGTCCTACATAGTCACTGTAGAAGGTACATACCTTATGGGAATAAAAGGGCTAGGAATAGGAGGAAGCCAATGTGGCTAAATAAGGAAGTCAAGAGGGCAATGAAAAACAAAAAAAGGGCTTTTGGTAAACTTAAACATGAAGGCAGCGAGGAAGCGCTAATATCTTATAGGGAAAAAATCAAAATCTGTAAGAAACAAATAAGAATAGCAAAAGAGGAGACAGAGAGACTAATTGCCAAGGAAAGTAAAAAGAATCCCAAACTGTTCTTTAACTATATAAACAGTAAAAGGATTAAAACAGATGGAGCTGGCCCATTGAAAAATAACCTGGGTAAAATCATAGAGGGCGATGAGGGTAAAGCAAACCTACTCAATAGCTTCTTCTCCACTGTTTTCACAAAAGAAAACAATTTATCGGAGGAAATGCAGAGTGATAAAGTAAACCCTCCGCTAAATATCACCCACCTAACCCAGGAGGAAGTTCAGAAACGCCTAAATAATATCAAAATAGACAAGTCACCAGGCCCAGATGGCATACACCCCCGGGTACTAAAAGAATTAAGTAATGTGATAGACAGACCGCTGTATCTTATATTCAAGCACTCTTTATGGACAGGGACTGTCCCACTAGACTGGCGCCAAGCAAATGTGGTACCAATATTCAAAAAGGGGTCTAAAAGTGACCCTGGGAACTATAGACCAGTCAGCTTAACGTCTGTTGTGGGTAAATTGTTTGAAGGATTTCTTAGAGATGCTATTGTAGAATATCTTAATGATAATAACTGTCTAACTCCATATCAACATGGATTCATGAGGGATCGCTCCTGCCAAACAAACCTGATCGCCTTCTACGAGGAGGTGAGCTCACAGCTGGACCGGGGAGAGTCAGTGGATGTTGTATACATTGACTTCTCCAAAGCGTTTGATACCGTGCCACACAAAAGGTTGGTTTATAAAATGAGAATGCTTGGTCTGGGGGATAATGTGTGCAAGTGGGTAAATAGCTGGCTGAGTGATAGAAAGCAGAGGGTGGTTATCAATGGAGTAAGCTCAGGGTGTGTCAGGGTTACTAGCGGGGTGCCTCAAGGGTCTGTCTTGGGCCCTATATTATTTAATATATTTATTAATGATCTAGTGGAAGGGTTGCATAGTAAAATAGCAATATTTGCAGATGATACTAAACTTTGTAAAGTAGTTAATACAGATGAGGATAGGGCACAGCTACAGGAGGATTTAGATAAATTGGGGAGTTGGGCCAAAAAATGGCAAATGGGGTTCAATGACGATAAATGTAAGGTCATGCACATGGGAAAGAAAAACAGCAGTCACCCATACATATTAAATGGGAAACCGTTGGGGAAATCTGACATGGAGAAGGACCTGGGCGTCTTGGTTAATAGCAAATTAAATTGGAGTGCCCAGTGTCAGGCAGCTGCAGCGAAGGCAAATAGAGTCATGGCATGCATCAGAAGAGGAATAGGGGCATATGATGAGAACATTGTTCTTCCTCTGTATAAAGCGCTGGTAAGGCCGCACTTAGAATATTGTGCACAGTTCTGGGCTCCGGTGCTCAGGAAAGACATATTGGAGCTAGAGGGGGTACAAAGGAGGGAGACTAAGGTAATAAAGGGAATGGAGGGCCTAGAATACCCAGAGAGGTTGTCAAAATTAGGCCT
Source organism: Phyllobates terribilis (assembly GCF_046119375.1). Lineage (NCBI taxonomy): Eukaryota > Metazoa > Chordata > Amphibia > Anura > Dendrobatidae > Phyllobates > Phyllobates terribilis. Next base: position 420,081,216 of record NW_027362763.1, on the reverse strand, counting down.
ATTTACGTTGGAAATGAGAAGGCTTAGGGGAGACCTCATAAACATGTATAAATACATCAGGGGGCAGTACAGAGATCTCTCCCATGACCTGTTTATACCAAGGATGGTGACAAAGACGAGGGGGCACACTATGCGTCTGGAGGAAAGGAGGTTCCTGCACCAGCATAGAAGGGGATTTTTTACGGTCAGAGCCGTGAGACTCTGGAACTCTCTGGGAGAGGAAGTGGTGATGTCCAACTCACTTAATGAGTTCAAGAGAGGCCTGGACGCCTTTCTTGAGAACAATAAAATTACATCTTATGCTTAGTTAATTAATCCAGGGATTTAATCTGACTGCCAGATTGGTGTCGGGAAGTGAATTTTTCCTCAATGATGTAAATTGGCCTATACCGCATGGTTTTTGTTGCCTTCCCCTGGATCAACGCTGCGGAATAGCTGCAGTGCACAAGAAATAGGCTGAACTGGATGGACGCTTGTCTTTTTTCGGCCTTATAAACTAAACTAAACTATGTATTACTATGTACTATGTATTACAATCAACATTGTGCGATGATCAGGATGAAGTGCCTTGGCAATCAAGAAGTATGTAGCTGATTCACAGTACACACGTGTGCGTGCTGATAAGGGCAAATTGAGGACTCTTTCCTACAGGCAATTACATCAGGTTGAAAGAGCAGCGGCAAAAAAGCCTCGTCATAGCAGCAGACAAGTTTTTGAAGCTGCTTGTGCCTCCAACGTCCCCCGAAGAACAACATGCAGGGTCCTTCAGAGGTTTGCAGCTGTGCATACGCCATCCTGTCGACCTCCTCTATCCACTTCACACAAGCAGAAACGGCTCCAGTGGGCCAAACATTACATGAAGACTGATTTCAAAACTGTTTTGTTCACGGATGAGTGCCGTGCAGCGCTCGATGGTCCAGATGGATGGAGTGGAGGATGGCTGGTTGATGGACACCCCACGCAAACACGGCTACAGCGCCAACAAGGAGGAGGTGGAGTAATGTTTTGGGCTGGAATCATGGGGAGAGAGATTGTCGGCCCCTTTAGGATCCCTGAAGGCGCTAAAGATGAACTCCATAATGTATGTGGATTTTCTCAAACAGCACTTCCTGCCATGGTTCAAGAAGAAGAACCGTGTATTTCACAGCAAGATCATTTTTCTGCATGATAATGCACCATCTCATGCTGCACATAAAACATCTGCATCTCTGGCTGATATGGGCATAAAAGGGGACAAACTTATGGTGTGACCCCCATGCTCCCCTGACCTGTACCCCATTCAGAACCTTTGGAGCATCATTAAAAGGAGTGTCTATGATGGCGGGAGGCAGTTCACATCTAAGCAACAGCTCTGGGAGGGTATTCTGTCCTCATGCAAAACAATTGAAGCAGAAACCATCCAAAACCTGACAAATTCAATGGACGAGAGAGTTCAGAAGCTCCTTTCGAACAAGGGGTCCTATGTGAAAATGTAACATCACCTAGAATAAAGTTTTGAGTTGAAAACTGTTTGATTTCAGTTTCTAACAACCTGCTAATGCTTATAATTTCAAAAATGACCATTTTTTTGGTCTTTATTAAAATGAAAAGGTTGATCGAAAAGTTTGGGGGATCTAAGAGTGTGGCAACCCAGTAGTCATGATTACTTCGAATTCTGACAATATGAGGGTCATGCTGCAGGTAGTGCAGCAAGAAGGCACTTATGTGTCTTGCGCATCTCGGAGCCCCAAAATTATTTTCCGGGCTAGATGCAGCTAAAAATTATTATTAATTTTAAATCTGGTGAAGCTTTAGTATAGATGGCCTAATAGGATCAGTGCTGCACACTGCTACAAAGCCCAAATTATTTTCCAGCCAAGATACAGATAAACATGATTAGTAATTTGAAAGCTTCACACAGAAGCTTCAGACAGAACGCTGGCTGCAGGGCATGACAAGATCTCCAAGGCGTAAGTGGCTAGCTCCGGCCATTTATCCAGATTGGAAGCCCAAAAAGAGCAAGGGTCCAGTGACACAGTCATGGCTTCAATGTTTACTTGGAGATACTCCTGTACCATCGTCTCTAGGCGTTGACTATGTGTCAGACTTCTTGTCTCCTGTGGCCTTGCAAAGGATGGGCTAAAAAAGTGGTGAAATGATTCCGCAAAATTGATGTTACCAGCAGATACTGTGGTTCTGTTACGGTTTGAGTGCTGAACACTTGACGGTCCCACGGTTGGCAAGTTGGAACTGTGAGATTCACTACGTGCACCACTGGTATTTTGTGGAAAAGCACATATAAGATTCTGCAACAGTCTCTGCTGATACTCCTGCATGCGTGCATCCCTTTCTATGGCAGGAATAATTTCTGCAAATTTACTTTTGTACCGGGGATCTAACAGTGTGGCAACCCAGTAGTCAGGATTATTTCTAATTCTCACAATTCGAGGGTCATGTTGCAGGTAGTGCAGCAAGAAGGCACTCATGTGTGTTGCGCATCCAGGAGCACCAAGTCCCTGTTGTGTTGGTGGCGAGGTAACAATCATGCTTCCTTCCTCTGTCCTCTCCCCCCAACCTCGCACAACAGAAATGTGATCAAGGTCTCCCTCATCTGATGAGTCTTCCATCAGTTCGTCCTCCACTTCTTCCTGGGCTCCTGCACCTTCCTCACTAGTTTGGCTGCTACCATGCGCCCTGGTAAAACCATCTCCCCCACCCTCACATGCCTGCCGCCTTGGTGCTGCCGACCGTCTGGACCTTGCAGATGTTAGCCCTTCCGCATACAACTCCTCCTCCTCTACTTCCTCCACCTCCTCTTGTGCCACCACCTGACTCCGAATTCTGTTTAACATGTGCTCCAGCATGTAAATCATCGGAATAGTCATGCTGATAATGGCATCGTCAGCACTAAACATCTTCGTCGCCATTTCAAAACTGTGCAGAAGGGTGCATAGGTCCCTGATCTGAGACCACTCCTCCAGCGTGATTTGCCCCACCTCTGGATCTCGTTGGCCCAGGCTATACGTCAGAACGTATTGCACCAGGGCTTGTCGGTGCTGCCACAGTCGCTGCAACATGTGCAGAGTTGAATTCCACCGGGTAGGCACATCGCATTTTAGCCGGTGAAGTGGCAGGCCCAACGACTTCTGTAGAGATGTAAGTCGCTGAGCTGCGGGATGCGAACGGCGGAAGTGAGCACACAGCGACCGTGCCCTCTGCAGAAGGCCATCTAGTCTGGGATAGTGGGCTAAAAATTGCTGGACAACCAGGTTCAACACGTGAGCCATACAAGGCACGTGTGTGACATTGCCCCGGCGAAGGGCCGCACCCAGGTTTGCAGCATTGTCGCACACGGCCTTCCCTGGTTTCAGGTCCAGTGGAGACAACCATTCATGAAATTGGTTCTCCAGAGCTGACCACAACTCCTCAGCTGTGTGACTCACATTTCCCAGACATTTCAATGTAAAAACTGCCTGATGACGTTCAGCCCTACTGCCAGCATAGTAAGGAGGTGTGCAGGATCCCTTCTGCGCAGTTAGAAAGCTTGTGGCATGACCAGACAGGCTTTGGGTGCAGGTGGAAGACCGAGAGGAGGTTGAGGAGGCAGAAGCAGTGGAGGAACTTTGACATAAAGAGGATTGACGCACAACTCGTGGGGACGGCAAGACTTGGACAGCAGCCCCTTGTCCTGTTGTCACCATAGTTACCCAGTGCCCAGTCAGCGACATGTAACGCCCCTGTCCATGCCTACTCGTTCAAGTGTCTGTGGTGAAATGCACCCTGTCACACACAGAGTTTCTCAAAGAAGCGGTGATGTTGTGTGCGACATGCTGGTGGAGCGCAGGCACACCTTTCTTTGAGAAGTAGTGCCGACTGGGCATCTGGTACTGGGGCACTGCGACGGACATAAGGTCTCGAAAATCCTCTGTGTCCACCAGGCGGAAAGGCAGCATTTCTGTAGCCAAGAGCTTGCAGATGGTGAAATTCAACCTCTTAGCTTTCTCATGGCTAGGAGGAAATGGTCTTTTACTTGTCCACATCTGAGGGACAGAGGGCTGGCTATTGTGCTTAGACGGGGTTGATAAGGGTGTCCCCGGCAAACTGCCAGTCTGTGAGGAAGATGCAGGCGGACATGTTAGGTTGCCTTGATCCAAAGGTGGTGCTATCGATGTCGGACAGCGCTCAACACCAGCTGGTGTTACCACCTCCAAAGAAAATGATGACCTGCCAATCACGCTGGCTGTTGCGGGTAAAGAGGTGGCAGGTCTGCGCCCCAAAACAGGTGTGACTGCTGTCCCCCCAGTCACAGAGGATGAAGAGGCCGCGGATGCACAAGATATGGCAGACGGTGGTTGGCCCGGCCGGCTAGGCCGCATTGTAGCACACTGAGCTTCCCACTGCAACTTATGCTTCATGTCCATGTGCCGGTTCATGCATGAAGTACTCAAACTATGTATTTTTTGGCCTCTACTTAGCTTTTGCTGACAAATGTTACAGATAACACGAGTTGGGTCATCTTTATCGATCTGAAAAAATGCCCAGGCTATGCAAGGCTTAGCACCCATGCGACCTGAAGAGCCACCACGACTTGTGGTGAGAGGCAGAGTTGTGTTTGAGGATGCAGTTGTTGACGTGCTTCCAGTACTACGTCTCTGTCCAGGAAGGCGCAACCTGACCTCGTCGTCACTAGCATCTTCCTCCACCTCCTCTGCTGACCTCATCTCTTGGCTGACTGTGGGTTGACAGTAAGTGGGATCTCCAACCTCATCATCATCACCCTGTGCGTTATCACACCCGTCGTCCTCAGAGCCAACCTGTTCCTGCCCTGACAAAAAACTAAAGTTGTCGCTCCAATCAGGTATTTGAGTCTTATCATCGTCTTCCTCATTGTCTCCACCAACAGGAGTTACAGTTTGGGAATGAGGGTCTACATTATGGTCAGAACCTTCTGCGTCTGGTCCTGGATCCGACTCAAAGATTCTGGGCATCAGTGCAGATCATTTCCTCGTCTGGATTCACAGAAGCGCTGGAGTCGACCTCTGATTCCCAGGCTATAGTATGAGTAAACAGCTCTGCAGACTCAACCATCTGTTCTACCTCATACTCAGACGGGCAGCTGGAGATTTGGGAGCTGTGAGGAAGCAAGTGCGATTGGGGTGACACCTTTGAGGACTGGAGTATTTGTGATGTTGAAGTTGATGTGGAGGAGAGCCCACTTAAAGGAGCACTTGATATCCGTTGAAGCACCTGCTGTTTTTGTGCCTCATCTGGAATTTGTAGCGATTGGCGTGGCCGTAAGAAAGGGATCTTATCACATTGTCCGCTAAAAGAAGTAGACATTTTAGTTTGGCTGGAAGATGGTCTTTCTTCTGCAGATGTTACTGTTGCTTTAACACCTACCCCACGGACACAACCTTTTTTCCCCTTCCCAACACACCTATTCCCCTTTCCACCAGCAGCAGGCCTTTTTCCACTCATTTTGGTGGTTAACTAATTCACAACTCTGGAGTTGTTTGCACAAAAAAACAATGGATGGGAACCGAGCAGAGCTGAGTGGCCAAACTGTGGTATTAGGCCAAAACTATTGGCTGGGTTAGATGCAGAAAAAAATTATATTCAGTTTGCAACCTGATGGAGGTCTGTATAGATGGATTAATAGAACAAGTCCCACACACAGCTAGAAGCCCAATATTTTTTCAGAGGTAGATGCAGAAAAAAAATATATTCAGTTTGCAACCTGATGGAGGTCTGTATAGATGGATTAATAGAACAAGTCCCACACACAGCTAGAAGCCCAATATTTTTTCAGAGCTAGATGCAGAAAAAAATATATTCAGTTTGCAACCTGATGGAGGTCTGTATAGATGGATTAATAGAACAAGTCCCACACACAGCTAGAAGCCCAATATTTTTTCAGAGCTAGATGCAGAAAAAAATATATTCAGTTTGCAACCTGATGGAGGTCAGTATAGATGGACTAATACAACAAGTCCCACACACAGCTAGAAGCCCAATATTTTTTCAGAGGTAGATGCAGAAAAAAAATATATTCAGTTTGCAACCTGATGGAGGTCTGTATAGATGGATTAATAGAACAAGTCCCACACACAGCTAGAAGCCCAATATTTTTTCAGAGGTAGATGCAGAAAAAAATATATTCAGTTTGCAACCTGATGGAGGTCTGTATAGATGGATTAATAGAACAAGTCCCACACACAGCTAGAAGCCCAATATTTTTTCAGAGCTAGATGCAGAAAAAAATATATTCAGTTTGCAACCTGATGGAGGTCTGTATAGATGGATTAATAGAACAAGTCCCACACACAGCTAGAAGCCCAATATTTTTTCAGAGGTAGATGCAGAAAAAAATATATTCAGTTTGCAACCTGATGGAGGTCAGTATAGATGGACTAATACAACAAGTCCCACACACAGCTAGAAGCCCAATATTTTTTCAGAGGTAGATGCAGAAAAAAATATATTCAGTTTGCAACCTGATGGAGGTCTGTATAGATGGATTAATAGAACAAGTCCCACACACAGCTAGAAGCCCAATATTTTTTCAGAGGTAGATGCAGAAAAAAATATATTCAGTTTGCAACCTGATGGAGGTCAGTATAGATGGATTAATAGAACAAGTCCCACACACAGCTAGAAGCCCAATATTTTTTCAGAGCTAGATGCAGAAAAAAATTATATTCAATTTGCAACCTGATGGAGGTCAGTATAGATGGACTAATAGAATGATGCTATGCCCAAAAGATTTTACTTCACTAGGTGCAGTAAAAAAATTGGTATTCTATACACAGGTGGTATATCTTGCAACACAGATAGGCTACTCCACTGACTAACACACTCTGCAATAGGCCAAAAAGGATTAGCTTTGCTAGATTCAGGCAAATGCTGTGAAAAAAACTTGCACAGCACTGGCACAGACCTGCCTGGCAAAAACTGATAGGAACTGATGTAACCTAGTCCTGAAAAGGACTCCAATTACAATTAGTCTTTACTCCCACAATCTATCTATTTAAGAGCACAGACCTGCCTGATAAAAGTCGTAGGAAATGCTGTAATCTAGTCCTTAAAAGGACTGCAATCACAACTATTCCCTACTCCCAAGCTATCTGTAGATTTGTGCGAAAATTGGCTTGAAATTAACAAGGTATAGCGCACACAGCAACAGCGGTGCCGTCTAACACGCAGCTGCAGCAGTGAGAAAATGGTGGCGACGGGGAAAATGGCTTGGTCTTTTAGGGCAAGGACATGTGACATACACTGCCAATGACACATGCCCTTGCTTGTGTGAAAAAAAGCACTTCGCTCCGTGTGTGCGCTGCTGATAGGCTGACAGATTGCACCTCCCCACTGTAAATGCGGGAAAGAGAAAAAAAAATGGAGATCTTCATTGTTCCTGCAGAGATCCATCCCCTGCCCCTCCCCCCACCCCGCTGTACACTCAAACTGCGTATTAACATTAATTTTCATCATTACTGAGAAAAAGTCCAGTTATGATTTTGGTGCACGAACAGTTATCGAACATAACCTCGAACAGCCGAATTTTTCTCAAATTGTTCGTGTTCGCCGAACGGCTCGAACACCGCCCAAAACAGCTCGAATTTGAGATTGGCGAACAGTTCGAGTAGAACAACGCTCATCTCTACTCAAAACCACATTCAAGAAGTTTATTAACCCTTCAGGTGCTTCACAGGAACTGAAGCAATGAGGAAGAAAAAAATTAACATTTAACTTTTTTCACAAAATATTAAATTTAGACCAACTTTTTTTATTTTCACAAGGGTAACAGATAAAAATGGACCCTAAAATGTATTGTGCAATTTCTTCTGAGCATGCTGATACCAAATATGTGGCGGAAAACCACTGTTTGGCCATACGGCAGGGTTCGGAAGTGAAGGAGCACCATTTGACTTTTTGAATTCAAAATTTGCTGGAATAATCAGCGAACGCCATGTCGCATTTGGAGAGCCCCTGATGTGCCTAAACAGCGGAAACCCCCAACAAGTGACCCCATCATTTTGGAAACTAGACCCCTCAATGAACTTATCTAGATGTGTGGTGAAACTTTGAACCCCCAAGTGCTTCACAGAAGTTTATAACATAGAGACATGAAAAAAAAAAAAATCAAAACATTTTTCTTTTAGCCCCCAATTTTTTTTTCACAAGGGTAACAGGAGAAAATTGACCTATCATTTTGTTGCGCAATTTCTCCTGAATACGCCAATACCCTACATGTAATTGGCAACTACTTTTGAGGCACAGTGCAAAGGTCAGAAAGGATAGAGCACCATATTATAGTACAGATTTTACTGTTATGGTTTGAGGGTGCCATGACCCACTAGAAGATCCCCTGAGGTGCCATAACAGCAGATTTCCCCATAAATGACCCCATTTTACAAACTACACCTCTCAATGAGTTCATCTAGGGGTTCAGTGATCATATTGACACCAAGCGTGTGTCACAGAATTTTATTCCATTGGGCAGTGAGGAAAAAATAATTACATTTTTACTGCAAAAAAATTGTTTTAGCCCCAGATTTGACATTTTCATACTGGGATAATGGATAAAAATGGCACCAAAATTTGTCCCATAATTTCTGCTGAATGTGGCAATACCTGATATGTGCCTGTACAGTCCTGCTTAGCCACACGGTGACACTCAGGAGGGACGGAGCGCTATTTGCCCGTTCCTCATGCAGTATAAAAGTGACTTTATTCTTCCGGTCGGTGCGATTACAGTGATGCCAGATTCATATCGGGTTTTTATGATTGACAGCTGTCAATCACTAAAAGACGCTTTTTTTTTTTCAAAAGCTAATGTTTGCATCTCCATATTTAGAGAGCTATAATTTTTCGGCCGACAAAGTCATGTGATGGCTTGTTTTTTGCGGGACGAGTTGACGTTTTTATTGGTGCCATTTTCTGGCAAATTACATTTTTTGATCGCTTTCTATTCTGATTTTTGGGAGGCAGAATAAACAAAAACCAACAATTCAGGATTTTTTTTTGTTGTTGTTATTGTTACTTGTGTGGTAAAATTGATAAGGCAGCTTTATTCTTAAGGTCAGTGCGTTTACAGCGGTTCCACATTTATGTAATTTTTTTATGTTTTTGTGCTTTTACATAATAAAACTTTTATAGAAAAAACAATTATCTTTGCATCACTTTATTTTGAGCGCTGTAACTTAATTTTTCGGCTGATGGAGCTGTATCGCAGCTTGATTTTTGCGGGACAAGAGGACGTTTTTAGCGGTACCATTTTTATTTACATCCGTCTTTTAGATCGCGTTTTATTCCACTTTTTTCCAGTGGTATGATGAAAACTCAGTTTCTCGTGTGTTGTTTTTTTTTTACGCTGTTCACTGAAAGGGTTAACTAGTGTGACACGTTCATAGATCGGGTTGTTCTGGACGCGTCGATACCAAATATGGTGTACTTTGTTTATTTTTATTTTTTTTATTAAAAATCTGTATTTATTAGTGTAATATATATATATATATATATATATATATATATATATATATATATATATATATATTTTAAATTTTTACAATTTTTTTTATATTTTTTTTAAACTTTTTTACTTAGTCCCACTATGGGACTTTCACTTTTTTCATAGGTATAATGTACTGCAATGCACTAGCTTTGCAATACATTATACCTCTATTGAAAGCTCCTGAGACTATGATGTGCATTGGTCTCAGGAGCTTTCCGTAGCTTGGTGACCTGGGGGTCGCCGTCCTGAAGGCAGAGGGAGCTCCCAGCCCTCTGCCTGTCTCCTGAATGCTGCAATCGCGCTCGATTGCAGCATTCAGGGGGTTAATAGCCAGGGGCGGCGCTGACACCGCTCCTGGCTGTTTAGTGCCGCAGCTCAGCCACTGGCAGCGCTGAGCTCCGGCACTGATAGAGCAGCAGACGCTGAAATTTCAGCGTCTCCTGCTCCATCATGTTGTGATCGGTCAGTCAGATTGACTGACCGATGGCAGCGATCTGGGTGCAGGGACAGACAGCATGGGTCTCTGCACCCCTTCTCGTGCCGCTCATGTTTACGCTGTGCTAGTTCAAACATATGACGGACACTGCACGGCAATGAGTATTAATTTACTCCTGCTCATGCCGTGCAGTGTCCGTCATTGAGCGTTATGGGGTTAATCTTTGGGTACGATTAGAGTGATTTCAGATTTATATCTTTATGTTTTGCTACTTTAACAAACTAAAAACATTTTTTAAACATTTTTTTTGCTTCATGTTGTTTTGAAAGTTTTAACTTTTTTAATTGTACACCGACATTATTTTTTCCAGGATGACTTGAATGTATTATTGTTACCATTTTCAAATATGCAACATTTTTTGATTTCTTTCTGTTCCCATTTCTGGGAGACAGAATGAACAAATATACAGCAATAAACAAATTGTTTTATGCATTTTTGTACAATGTTCACTGTGCGGTAAAAGTGAAAAGACAACTTTATATATATAGGGAGGAAAATAACTATTTGATACACTGCCAATTTTACACGTTTTCCCACCTACAAAGAATAGAGAGCTCTGTCATTTTTTTCGTAGATACACTTCACCTGTGAGAGACAGAATCTAAAAAAAAAAAATCACATTTGCATGATTTTTAAACAATAAAAATAATTAATAGAAAATGGAAAAAACACAAGATGACTGTCAATCTTCCTCGGTCTGGGGCTCCATGCAAGATCTCACCTTGTGGGGTAAGATAGATCCTGAGAAAGGTCAGGAATCAGCCCAGGACTACACAGGAGGAGCTGATTAATGACCTGAAGAGAGCTGTCTCAAACATTACTGTTAGTAACACAATACGCCATCATGGATTAAAATCCTGCAGGGCACGCAAGGTCTCCCTGCTCACCCTAGCACATGTCCAGGCCCCTTTGAAATACACCAATGACCCTCTGGATGTCATGTGGTCAGATGAGACCAAAATAGAACTTTTTGGTATCAACTCCACTCGCCATGTTTGGAGGAAGAAGGAGGAGTACAACCACATCATACTTTGGGGGGGATTTTCTGCAAAGGGGACAGGATGACTGCACCATATTGAAGGGAGGATGGATGGGGTCATGTATTGCAAGATTTTGGCTAACAACATCCTTCCCTCAGTAAGAGAATTGAAGATGGGTCGGGGCTGAGTCTTCCAGCATGACAATAAACATACAGCCAGGGCAACTAAGGAGCAGCTCCTTAAGAAGTATTTCAAGGTCCTGGAGTGGCCTAGCCAGTCTCCAGACCTGAACCCAATAGAAAATTTTTGGAGGGAGCCCAGCGACAGCCCCGAAACCTGAAAGATCTGCAGAAGATCTGTATGGAGGAGTGGGCCAAAATCCCTGCTGCAGTGTGTACAAACTTGGCCAAGAACTACAGGAAATGTCTGACCTCAGTAATTGCAAACAAAGATTTCAATACCAAATATTAAGTTCTGTTTTTCTTTTGTATCATATACTTATTTCATATAAATAATGCAAATTAATTATGTAAAAATCATACAATGTGATTTTCTAAGATTCTGTCTCTCACAGGTGAAGTGTACCTACGATAGAAATTACAGACTTCTCCATTCTTTGTAGGCGGGAAAACTTGCAAAATCGGCAGTGTATCAAATACTTATTTTCCCCACTGCATGTAAATATATTGATAACAATGTAGACTTCTAACAAATCATTGGTAGCTGCAAGTGTTACAGCAGAAATTGTGTTGAGCTTTGTAGCTCTGCTAATAATTTAGTTTTACTTTTCATCATATCTATTACTCAAGAAGTAGAGCCCGCTCTGCTAGGAACCAGGAAGTAAGGAAACTGCACTGCTCTAAGCTGTCCTTATACGTGACCACCAGCATGTTGACGCTGCATTGGGGGCTCTTCTGTCGCTCTTTCTCAGCAGTTGCCCAATTAGCGGCCTAGGAAGGTCTCTCTGATTTTTTTCTCATGGTGCAGCATGCAACTTTACCTCCGACAGAGAGGATCTTGAAGAGGAGGAAGGTGGTGTAAAGTTATCAACGTAGAGGTGATAACCCTTATCCAACAGTGGGTGCAAGAATTCTTACATAATTTTCCCACTCACCCCCAGAACAGGGGGGCATTCAGGGGATTCAATCTGGGTGTCCTTTCCTTTGTTAACTCTAAATCTGTAGGTGTACTCTCACACAGATTGCACAGTTTAATTCTGTGCCTGGCCCTCTTACTGGATGTTTGTCGGAATTGTAGCCTCCCTCTGAAATGAACCAGAGATTCACCAATACAGATGTCCCTTTGGGGGTTGTGCATCTCAACAAATTTTCTGATGAAGTGGTCAACTACTGGCCGAATTTTATATAGACGATCAAAGTTGGGTTAGTCTCGGGGAGGACACTGCACATTATCACTATAATGCAAACATTTTTGGATTGCTTCAAATCGTGTCCAGTGTTCTGTAGAGTATATCAGCACTCCAGTATTGCCAAAGCTCTGGGGTTTTTTTAAACTATGCCCTGCATTTACAGGGGTCCATCTGGCATATGAGGATGTGGGATTTTTGGGTTAAATATTGATGGGCATACAAATTTGTGAGGGCCACAATAAGAATTATGATTTCCTCGCTGAAAAAGAATGTGAAAAAGTCAATTTCAGTGAAACCTATAATGTCAAATTGGATTCTGAGCTGCCAAAGAAATTTGGAATAACAGGCTTTCAATATTTGGGGGTTGGGATCCATATGGGATCGATTGCTGTAGGGGTTGCCTTGGTCCTAGGGCACCTTGCTGGGGTCCTTCCTCGCTAGATAAGGAGGAAGAGAAACAGAGGAATGTGTTATCTTCCTCACTGCCTGAATCCGTGTAGGAGGCAAGGAAAGAGTATGCCTCCTCTGGTGAACAGTGTCTTGTTGACAAATGGGCCATTTTTATTTTATTCTTCAAAACGCTGGGGATGTGTGTGTAATCGGTGCTTTTACATGTGTATTGTGTGGGGCTTGTGTAAAGGGTACTTTTTATTGTAAAAAGTAGAGAGAAAAAAGTAGAGAAAATAAAGGAGAGTAAAAAGGAAAAATTTAGAATAAACACTTAAAAGAAAAAAAATGTAAAGAAATAACAATAGATGTAAAAAAAAAAAAAAAAAAAGTTTGTATAAAAAAAAATACAGTGACGTTCACTACACTAATGCCCTACCTACAAAGTTACTCGGCGCTAACTATCCTTTTTTTTTTTTGCAAAAGAAAAACAGACGACACTAAAACTACGATGTACACTCCCTTAATGCACCAGCTAAGATGTTACCAGGAGACAACAGTTCTTTTTTTTTTTTGCAAAAGAAAAATGCTACCTTCCTACCTATAGAGCTACTCTGTACTAACTACTATCTTTCAGTTTCTAAAAGAAAATTGGACGTCACTTACACTGCGAAGGATGCTACACTAATGCACTACCTCTCTACCAATAAAGCTACTCTGTACTATTATTTTCTTTCCTAAAAGAAAATCGGATGTCACTAACACTGCAACGTCCTCTACGCTAATGCACTACCTCCCTACCTATAAAGCTACTCTGTACTAGCTACTATTTTTTTTTTCTACTGTAGCTATATCTAAAAAAAAGAAAAAGTCCCTTGGCACAGACTCTAAGCAATAGCAATACTGATCAGAGTGCTGCGGCCAAGGGAAGAGCACAAATGCTCAGCGCCGCGCACATGAAAGAGACGGAAAACAGTGCGCCAAAAATACAATTGGGAGTGGGGGTGGGGACTGGAACAGGGATTGGGGAACTGCTGCTGCGATCACAGATAGGTAACACAGCAGCTAACACAGCACAAGAGACAGATGGCAGGAAGCAGGAGATCACAGGAGGATCGCACTGGTCACCAATGAATTTCTTTCACTCAGGTACACAAAGGGGTAATACAACCGCTATGCAAGCTAATTCTCAGGCTAAGATGGTGTGCAGAGTGGTGATTGCTATTTTAGATTAACCCCTTTGCCGCTGATTGGTCAGTAGCTACTGTTCAGCCAAACAGCACCAAAGGGGTTAATCAGCCGAGGTGACGTCGCGATCACCCATGCATTGTGACTGCTGTGATTGGTGTCGTTTCAGACAGCACCTATCATAGCATGTCACATTGTTTTTTTTTTCAACTGCATTATGACACCACTGTGGCTGGCTTGTCAGAATTGATTAGCCAATCACAGCGATCGCCGATGTGGTACAGCGCGATGCAGTGCAGTGAACGGAAATAGTGGCACCATCTATGTACTTTGCGGTAACTCCGCTCCCACTGTGCAGTACATATATGGCGCATGTCAGGAAGGGGTTAATGACCAGGCCAATTTTTTTAATTCTGACCAGTGTCACTTTATGTGGTAATACCTCTGCAATGCTTCAACATATCCCAGTGATTTTGAGACAGTTTTTTCATGACACATTGTACTTTATGGCAGTGGTACATTTAAGTAGACATGTTTTGCGTTTATGTCTGAAAATACACGAATTTTGGAGAAAATTTTGAAAAAGTCGCAATTTACGAACTTTCAGTTTGGATATCCTTGTTTTTTCGTGACAAATTGAACTTTATGAGGGTTGTAAATTTAGGTTGACATGTTCTGTGTCTATTTTTAAAAATATCAGAAATATGACAAAAATTTAACCCCTTCATCCCGATCCTGTTTTCGCCTTTGTGACCTGGCCAATTTTTACAATTCTGACCTGTGTCACTTTATGTGGCAATAACTATGGAACGTTTCAACCTATCCCAGTAATTCTGAGACTGTTTTTTCGTGACATACTGTTCTTCATGATAGTAGTAAAATTTGTTCGATATGACTTGTGTTTATTTATGAAAATATTGGAAATTTGGCAATTTTCAATCTTTTAATTTTTGTGCCCTTAAACCAGAAAGTTATGTCACACAAAATAGTTAATAAATAACATTTCCCACATGTCTACTTTACATCAGCACAATTTTTGAAACAAATTTTTTTTTGTTAGGCAGTTATAAGGGTTAAAAGTTGATCAGCAATTTCTAATTTTTCCAACAACATTTACAAAACAGATTTTTTTAGGGACCACATCACATTTGAAGTGATTTTGAGGGGTCTATATGACAGAAAATACCCAAAAGTGACACCATTCTAAAAACTGCACCCCTCAAACTGCTCAAAACCACATCCAAGAAGTTTATTAACCCTTCAAGTGCTTCACAGTAACTAAAGTAATGTGGAAGGAAAAAAAATGAAAGTTTTACTTTTCCCCACAAAAATATTACATTAGCCCCAACTTTTTTATTTTCACAGGTTTAACAGGAGAAAAGGCACCACAACATTGTGCAATTTCTCCTGAGTATACCCATACACCATATGTGGTGGAAAACTACTGCTTGGGCTCACGTCAGGGGCGAACGTGAGGACTTGGAAGAGAAGGAGCACCATTTGACTTTCAGAATGCAAAATTGGCTGGAATCGAGAGCGGATGCCATGCCGTGTTTGGAGTGCCCGTGATGTGCCTAAACAGTGGAAAACCCCCACAAGTGATCCCATTTTGCAAACTAGACCCCGCAAGGAATTTATCTAGATGTGTGGTGAGCACTGTGAACCCCCAGGGGCTTCACCGAATTTTATAATGTTGAGCCATGAAAATTTAAAAAAAAACATTTTTCCCACAAGTTATTTTAGCCCCAATTTTTTTATTTTCACAGCAAGAAAAAATAAACCATACAATTTGTTGTGCAATTTCTACTATGTACGCCGATACCCCATATGTGGTGGAAGACTACTGTTTGGGTGCACGGCAGGGCTCGGAAGGGAAGGAGCGCTATTTTGGCAGGAATAGGTTGCAGACACCATGACACATTTGAAGAACCACTAACATGCCAAAACAGCAGAAACCCACACAAGTGAATCCATTTTGGAAACTACACCTCTCAAGGAATTAATTTAGGGGAGTAGTGAGCATTTTTAACCCTCAGGCGACTCGCAGACTTGTATAATATTGGGCTGAGTAAATGAAATATTACCATTTTTTCAATTAAAATGTTGCTTTGATCCCAAGTTTGTAGTTTTCAAAAGTGGTAATAGGAGAAAAAGAACAGTACAATTTGTTATGCAATTTCTCCCATAAGTGGTCGAAAACACAGGCACAGGGAAGAAGCACCATATTATTGTGCAGATTTTGCTGTTACGGTTTGAGGGTGCCATGACCCACTGGGAGAGCCCATGAGGTGCCAAAACAGCAGAACCCCCCATAAGTGATCCCATTTTACAAACTGCATCACACAATAAATTCATCTAGGGGTGCAGTGATCATATTGACAGCCACGGATGTGTCATTTTTACCCCCCAAATTTGAAATTTTCACAAAGATGCGTCACACAATTTCTGATGTATGTGGCAATACCTCATATGTGTATGTCCAGTACTCCTTAGCCACACGGCGAGACTCAGGAGGGACAGAGTGCTATTTGACTCTTGAAGAACAAATTATTGTACAATAATTTGTGGAATCCATAAACAATGCCTCTAAGTGCCAGAAGAGGAGAATCCTCCCTCAAGTGACATCATTTTGGAAATTACACCCCTCTGGGAATTTATCTACAGGTGTAGTGACAATTTTGACTCCATGGGTGTTTTCCAGAAAAAAGCAGCAGTGGATGTTGCGGAGTGAATATTGTAAATGTTCCGTTATAGAAACCATACACTGTGCCCAGCTCATGCTTCTGGAGAAATGCACCTGAAAATTAGGCAGGCTCTCATCACTACAGAAATGCCAAACATGTGGACACTAAATGTGGTTTAGGCACACTGTGGGGGAATTTGGATTTAGGATAGCAGAATTCGTTGGATTTCTTTTTGGGGGCGAGGAGCCCTAGTGCTTTTCCAGAGCCTTTGTGCTACCAGGAACGTGTAAGCTCCCTATATTTCCGTTAACAGATGACAGACCTGAGTGGGGACTTGCTTTTTTTGTGGATTCAGTTTTGTTGGGAACATTTCACATAACATTTTGGATTACATTTATCCGGCACTCTATGCTGAGCACTTACATTGGGGTTTCCATCTAAATCTCTGAGTCACGTGATTCAGATGAAACCCCCAAGTGATCGTGTTACGCTCACGCCCGGACTGTTTGGCGTGAGCGCGGATAGTGGTCCCACTGGACCATGAACCGAGGAGTGCCTGGAGGGGCGTGACTAGGGGCCTCGCCAGATCCGACCATGTACATATGGCGGCTTAATCGACTCCGTGGTCCGAGGAGGGACGTGTGAGGAGGCCCAGGTGCTACTCCAGGTCAGACTCCAGTCACAGCTGTTGACCCACACCGGGGAATGCAGGAACGGGCAGGTTTGGCTGGTATGCAGACAGGCGGGTACAGGCAGGCACGGCTGGTATGCAGACTGGCGGGTACTGGCAGGCACGGCTGGTATACAGACAGGCCGGTCCTGGCAGGTAGGAAAACAGGCTGGATAGGGACCAGTATAGACTGGGATACAGGAACAGAGCCGCAGGTGCGGAGGGCAAGCGGAGCAGAGCCGCAGGTGTGGAGGACAAGCGGAGCAGAGCAGAGCTGCAGATGCGGAGGACAAGCAGAGCAGAGTGGAGCAGAGCTACAGGTGAAGACGACAAGCAGAACAGAGCAGAGCAGAGCCGCAGGTGCAGAGGACAAGCGGAGCAGAGCCGCAGGTGCGGAGTACAAGAGGAGCAGAGCGGAGCCACAGGTGCGGAGGACAAGCGGAGCAGAGCTGCAGGTGCGGAGGGCAAGCGGAGCAGAGCAGAGCAGAGCCGCAGATGCGGAGGACAAGCGGAGCGGAACAGAGTCGCAGGTGCAGAGCAGAGCCACAGGTGCGGGCAGACAGGACAGGGCTCTATTCACATGGAACAGACTGGAAAACACAGGAAGATAGCTAGAACACAGGAGGTAGATACGGAGGCGGGGAAATGGGACAAGCAGAACCAGATACACACAAGTTACTTGCAATGAAGTAGCGAGTGGACACAAAACTCACAAACAGAAGTACAGAGACAACGAGTAGGAGTTAAGTACTGGTTCAGACACTGCAGGAAAAGGGAAGGCTCGGACATAAAGAAACAGGTAACGGGCTAGGACACAGTTAAGACACGAACTGACACTGGAACAAGATACAGGAACGAGCCTGGGCATACAGCCCCCAGGGTGGCGGAAACAGACAAGAAGTCACAGATACAGGTAACGGGCCGGGGTTCTCAGCCCCCAGGGTGGCGGAAACAGACAAGATACAGGACAGGACCTGGCAACTCAGTTGCACAGAACACACTGAAAGCGTTGCTCAGGCACCTCCCACTGGGTGTGGAAGGTTTAAGTATCCAGTGACTCACAGCAATAGGCTGGGAAAGCATTAGGACTGTGCCCACTGTAACTTTAAGAATCAGGAAGTACCAGCGCCGCCGCCCTAAGCCAGCAGACAGGAGACATGTGCACAGCAAGTAAAGGAGTATAGTGCACAGCCTGGACTGATAGGTAAGTTGGCGGTCTTGCATGGTGGGAGATGGTAAGCCATGCCAGCACGCCGCCAGGGATGTTACAGATCCATTATAATGAGGCAGCAGAGTTACTCTGCACTTCATCTGGCCTCTGTTCAGCCATGTTGTCCATTTCAGAATTACACAAAAAAATGGTGGAGCATGTTTTTATGCACGCCTAAAAAGACAGACACCGCCGGATCACAGGTCAGACAGAGACCATAGTGCCTCCATCTGACTCATGATAGGGAATCTTCTGCCTGGGGCTCCGTCTGAATCATGTATTTCAGCGATTAACACAGAAACCCCTGTATCAGCGCTCAGCGTAGAGCGCAGGATAAATGTGAGCCAAGTGTCACAGGTGTATCAAGTGTGACAGACAGTTGCTCTGGATCCGGCTGTAGAAGAACACTGCACTTGGCATTGCAGATGCCTTCTTGATCCTCTCATCTCTGTAGTGTAGTAATATCCTTCTTCCTTTAGGACCCAGCAGCGACCTCCACCTTATGCTGCTAATTTACACACCCTTGCTTGGTAGTTAAAAACTCTCAGTGTATCCAGAGAGTCGCCCGTGATAGTTTTATGTTTCTCTGTCCATGCCTGGAGTACTAGTAGTTGGCTAGTTTCTTCTTGGACTTCCCTTGGAGGACAGTTGGTGTTATCTCTCTGGTGTCTTCTCAAGCTAAGTGTATCCCATTTGTTTGTTTACCTGGTTGTCTTTAGTTACAGTGTGGACTGACTTGTGTTCACCCGTCCCCTCCCTACCTAGGGCCTAGCTCAAGGGACATTCAATGATTAGGTTTCCTGCTCGGTGATAGGTGTGGAACCTACATAGGGACGACAGGGTAGTCAGGGCGATATTAGATCTGCCTAGGGGTCTCCACTACCCCTTTCCCTAGTTTTTGGGCTCCCTTCCCACTCTTCCAATCATTGTACACTTGTTCCTTCCCTCACCTTGCGTGATATTATCACCGGCCGTGCATAAAAAAAAAACCTGGCGTGTTTTTTTCGTGTGTTTTTTCCCCCTCTCCCTTGGCTCATGGATCCAATGCTGGCAAAATAGCTGCACAGGCTGTCACTGGAGGTGACTGACCTTCGCTCTGAGGTTCAGCAGCAACGGCAGCAGCTGCTGACTCCTAATGTTGGGGACTCTGCTGGTAGGCCGGGCCAGCCTGCACCCAAAATTTCCCTCCCGGGCAGGTTTTTAGGAGGTAGGGACAAGATTTTTGTATTCAAAGAAGCTTGCAAATTATATTTTAAACTTCGCCCTTACTCCTCTGGAGATGAGGAGCAGTGAGTGGGGATTGTGATCTCACTGTTGCAAGGAGATCCTCAATCCTGGGCTCTCTTTGCCACAGGGTTCTGTTTTTCTCCAGTCAGTAGAGGGTTTTCTTGGGGCTCTAGCCCTCATCTATGATGATCCTGACCGAATCTCCATGGCTGAGTCCAGGTTGCATCGCCTTCAGCAGGGGAATCGGTCAGTGGAGACGTATAGCTCTGAATTCCATAGATGGGCAACCGATACCAAGTGGAATGACCCGGCTCTTAAAAAACAATTTTTTCAGGGCCTTACTGAAAGGTTGAAAGATGCCTTAGCAGTGTATGAAACCCAGGAGTCCTTGGACGCAGCCATGTCATTAGCTATATGTGTTGATAGACACCTATGGGATAGGTGGGCGAGACCACCTTCTCCGGAGCCCTCATTTCGGGATAATGCCCCTTTGCCGGGGGGGTAGGATGGTGGTCTGGGGTTGAACAAATACTTGTAGAGTTGGATGAACCCATGCAGTTAAGGGGTGCCTCTGCGTCATATGTTTCCCCTGAGATCCGCAAAAAAAGGGTGTGTGGGTTTTTTTTGTGGAAAAAGGGACATTTTATTGGGGCCTGCCCTCGATTCCTAAGCAAAAAGAAACTATTAACCCTTGGCAGTCTGGAGTTGGATAATCAGTGGGTGTGTTTGTCGTCAAACGGGAATTCTCAGTTTGTCCTGATGGCAGAGGTGGTATTAGAGAGCAGGATGGAGAAAAATTCTGTGTTTGTAGACAGTGGAGCTGGAGTCAGCAAGGTTGATGCTGAGTTTGTGAGAACTCATGGGCTTGCTTGCTGTACTTTAGCTAAGCCCATTCCTATATATGACATTGACTCAGCGCCACTTGCACAGAAAGCTCTGACTCAGATTGTACATAATGTGAAACTGAGGGTGGGTCTTTTCATTATGAGATAATTCCTTGCTATGTCCTGGAGGGCCTGCCCGCTCAGATTGTACTGGGTCTACCCCGGTTGGTGAAACATAAACCGATAGTGGTTGGCAATCCAGAGAGATTGTTGAATAGGGAGATTACTGCCATGAGAACTGCTTAAACATTTCCCTTTCTGCACTCTCTACAGAGACCTTACCTGCGATTTTGTCTGGTTTTGAGGATGTTTTTTATGAGAAGGGGTGTCAGGATTTGCTTCCTCATCGTGCATATGACTGTCCTATTAACCTGACCCCCAGAGCTTAACTACTAAAGTCCAGAATGTATAATCTTTCTGGCCCTGAGAGATAAGCCATGAAGGATTTCATTGCGGAGAGTCTGCAGAAGGGACATATCATACCCTCATCTTCACCCGTGACTGTAGGGTTCTTCTTTGTGAAGAAGAAAGATGGTGGTCTCGGTGCCTGTTTAGATTTCCGGGAATTTAATCAAATTACCTTCCGTGATCCATACCCTCTTCCTCTGATTCCAGATTTGTTCAGCCAGGTTGTGGGAGCTAAGGTGTTCTCCCAGTTGGATTTAAGGGGAGCCTACAATCTAGTTAGAATCAGAGAAGGGGATGAATGGAAAACGCGTTCAATACCCCTGAGGGGCATTTCGAGAGTCTGGTTATGCCTTTTCGTCTGACCAATGCTCCTGTGGTGTTCCAACATTTCATAAATTATATTTTCCATCACTTGGTGGGCAAGTTTGTGTTAGTCTATCTGGATGATATTTTGGTTTACTCACTTGATTCTCCAGATATTAAGGGATAGCAAACTATATGCCAAACTAGAGAAATTTGTTTTTACCATCCAGTAGGTGCAGTCTTTGGGGTACCTGTTGTCCTCTTCAGGTATTTGGATGGATTCGGAAAAGATTCGTGCTGTCCTTGATTGGGACCGTCCCGAGAATCTGAAGGCTTTACAGAGTTTTCTTGGCTTTACTATTTTTTACTGGAAATTCATCCAAATTTATTCGGTAATTGTGAAAGCCCTCACTGACATGACAAGGAAGGGGTCTGATTTTGATGTAGTGATCAAAGCCATAATCTTTGGAAGTCAGGAAGGAGCGGGCCCCAGTACTTTCGGAACTGAAGGTGCCCGTATTATAACCAGGGCAAAATTTCCTCGTTGAGGTCTCTCAAACATCAAAGAAAGGAAGGTCGCAAAAAAGGTGCCGAGTCTGTTACAGAAGGGGGATATAAAAGGACACTATTTGGCAATGCGACACCTGCCCTGACAAACCTGGCTTGCGTATAAAAGAATGCTTCAAAATGTACCACACATTCATGGACTAGTAAATTAATTTCTGACTTGCACAACTCACACATGCCAACCTGATGCACTCTCCAGGTAAAGCCTGATTTCACCTATGCTTTGGGTAGGCTAGGAGTGCTATTATTGTTTTATAGATTTGAAGAACATTCAATGCTTTCACAGTAACTGAATGTACAAGACAACTATTAACGCATTAACAATGGCAAAACAAGTGTGCTCTCTTGGAGCATCTGTTTTACATAACTGTTAACGAGAGTTCATTTCAAGATGCATTCACATAAGGCGCTTACAAATAATTGTTTGATTTTTGAAGAAGATAGTTCACACATAAAAAATGTGAACACTCTCGGATGAATGCGCAGAAGTTAATTGTTTTACCTGTGAGAAACAGAAGTAACCATAAATGGAAAAATATCTCTATTGTGTAAAGACTACCACTAGCAACCACAGAGAAAATTTCTTTTTTTTCTCTTCTGCTATTCTAGACATGCCAACCATTCTTCTTAAAAGAGGACATGTTGTGTCCTAAAAAAAGAGTTGGTGACCTTGACAAAATTCCTGGGTTGCCCTGAATCTGCAGCTGCTTTCTGCTTTAAATTTTGTCCCTCCATTGCGGAGAACTGCTCTTTTTTCCATTTTATCACCAAGTTTGCTTGTGGTCCAAGAGGGGGTTTCACAAAAATATTCTCTTGGGGCGTGCAGTCCTCCCCCCTAAATAACGTTGCCTAATCACCACTCGGCAGCATTTGAAACCAGTCAAACAGAGTAATCTCTAGAGATCACAGTGTTCTTGTAAGACCAAACTACAAGAACACTATCCTGAGAGCACGTGACAGTCAAGTCACATAAATAACTCTGCTGAAACACCCTCTCAGACCATAAGTATACTTTGTGTACACTTTGTGTACAATGCGTTTTATGGTCCGAACATAGCTTACGATGGTGGTAGTGCGGGATTGTAGGAAGCAGGGCCCTTCGTTCCCTCCCTCAGGAACCCGGTGGTGGCAGTAGCAGAAGTGAGATGCTGCGGGGCCGGTGTCTGGCTGTCGACGGTGAGGCAAAGCGGCGTGCACTGCTTTTCCGGTGGCCCTGCAGTCTTGATGAAGCCGTGATCTACAGGAAAATGGCCACCCGGGCTGCCGCATGCACAGACTGGGATCTTGGCGGCCATTTTTCTGTAGATCACGGCTTCAGGAAGGTGGCCACGGCAACCGGAAAAGCAGCGCACACCTCACCGCCGACAGCCAGACACCGGCCCCGTAGCATCTCACATTTTCTACTACTGCCGCCGCCGGGTTCCCAAGGGAGGGAACGGAGGGCCGTGCTTCCTACGATCCCGCTCTACCACCACCACAACTCCCCGGTAAGCTAAGTTCGGATTATAAAACGCATCCCCCATTTTCCTCCCCAAAAAAAATGCGTCTTATGGTCCGAAAAATACGGTAAATCTGGTATCGTTGGAATCGCACCAACCCGAAGAATAAAGCCGTCTAATCCCTTATACCGCACAGTGAACCATGCAAAAATAATAACAAGAACTATTCTTGTGCTGCTGTCAATATGTTCATTCTAAGTCCCAAAAATCAGAACAAAGTTCGGCTCACATTTATCCGGTGCTCTCCACTGAGCACTTACATGAGGGTTTCTGTGTAAATCCCCAAAACTGAGATTCAGGCAAAACCGCAGACGGAAACACTCACTTATAAGTCCCTTTGGACTTCATCTGGTCTCTGTTTTGGCAGTGTCCCATCATTTTAGATGGGACAGATTTTTGGAAGACTATTTCCGATGACTACCTCTTGAAGCTCATCAAGAGAATGCCAAGAGTGTGCAAAGCAGTCATCAAAGCAAAAGGTGGCTACTTTGAAGAACCTAGAATATAAGACATATTTTCAGTTGTTTCACACTTTTCTGTTAAGTATATAATTTCACATGTGTTAATTCATAGTTTTGATGCCTTCAGTGTGAATGTACATCGTTACATAGTTTATAAGGCCGAAAAAAGACAAGCGTCCATCCAGTTCAGCCTATTTCTTGTGCACTGCAGCTATTCCGCAGCGTTGATCCAGGGGAAGGCAACAAAAAAACATGCAGTATAGGCCAATTTACATCATTGAGGAAAAATTCACTTCCCGACACCAATCTGGCAGTCAGATTAAATCCCTGGATTAATTAACTAAGCATAAGATTCAAAGTCATGAAAATACAGAAAAATCTTTAAATGAGAAGGTGTGTCCAAACTTTTGGTCTGTACTGTATCTAATAAATGTTATATTTTAACAATCTTGCTTAAAATAGCACAACCCTTACCCTAACACAACCCTAACCCTAACACAACCCTAACCCTAGCACAACCCTAACCCTAGCACAACCCTAACCCTAGCACAACCCTAACCCTAGCACAACCCTAACCCTAGCAAAACCCTAACCCTAGCAAAACCCTAACACTAGCAAAACCCTAACACTAGCAAAACCCTAACCCTAATGTTTATTTTTTCTCGTGCGGTATAAGTGATTAGACGGCTTTATTCTTCGGGTCGGTGCGATTACAGCAATACCAGATTGATATCGGGTTTTTATGATTGACAGCTGTCACACACTAAAAAAAACATTTTTTTTTGCAAAGACTAGTTTTTGCATCTCCATATTTTAAGAGCTATAATTTTTCCATATTTCAGCCGACAAAGTCATGTGACTGCTTGTTTCTTGCGGGACAAGATGACGTTTTCAGCGGTACCATTTTTATTTACATTTGTCTTTTTCATCGCGTTTTATTTCAATTTTTGTTTGGCAGTATGATAAAGCATCGGTTTTTGCTTTGTTTTTTTTTTTTATTTTACTGTGTTCACAAAAGGGGTTAATTAGTGGGACAGTGTTGTAGGTAAGGTCGTTCTGGAAGCAGCGATACCACGTGTACAGTTAGGTCCATATATATTTGGACAGAGACAACATTTTTCTAATTTTGGTTCTAGACATTACCACAATGAATGTTAAACAAAACAATTCAGATGCAGTTGAAGTTCAGACTTTCAGCTTTCATTTGAGGGTATCCACATTAAAATTGGATGAAGGGTTTAGGAGTTTCAGCTCCTTAACATGTGCCACCCTGTTTTTAAAGGGACCAAAAGTAATTGGACAATTGACTCCAAGGCTATTTCATGGACAGGTGTGGGCAATCCCTTCGTTATGTCATTCTCAATTAAGCAGATAAAAGGCCTGGAGTTGATTTGAGGTGTGGTGCTTGCATTTGGAAGGTTTTGCTGTGAAGTAAACATGCGGTCAAAGGAGCTCTCCATGCAGGCGAAACAAGCCATCCTTAAGCTGCAAAAACAGAAAAAAAACATCCAAAAAATTGCTACAATATTAGGAGTGGCAAAATCTACAGTTTGGTACATCCTAAGAAAGAAAGCACTGGTGAACACATCAATGCAAAAAGACCTGGGCGCCCACGGAAGACAACAGTGGTGGATGATCGCAGAATAATCTCCATGTTGAAGAGAAACCCCTTCACAACAGCCAACCTAGTGAACAACACTCTCCAGGAGGTAGGAGTATCAATATCCAAATCTACCATAAAGAGAAGACTGCATGAAAGTAAATATGGAGGGTTCACTGCACGGTGCAAGCTACTCATAAGCATCAAGAATAAAAAGGCTAGACTGGACTTTGCTAAAAAACATCTAAAAAAGCCAGCACAGTTCTGGAAGAATATTCTTTGGAGAGATGAAACCAAGATCAACCTCTACCAGAATGATGGAAAGAGAAAAGTATGGCGAAGGTGTGGTACAGCTCATGATCCAAAGCATACCACATCATCTGTAAAACACGGCGGAGGCAGTGTGATGGCTTGGGCATGCATGGCTGCAAGTGGCACTGGGTCACTAGTGTTTATTGATGATGTGACACAGGACAGAAGCAGCCGAATTAATTCTGATGTATTCAGAGTCATACTGTGTGCTCAGATCCAGCCAAATGCAGCCAAACTGATTGGTCGTCGTTTCATACTACAGATGGACAATGACCCAAAACATAAAGCCAAAGCAACCCAGGAGTTTATTAAAGCAAAGAAGTGGAATATTCTTGAATGGCCAAGTCAGTCACCTGATCTCAACCCAATTGAGCATGCATTTCACTTGTTAAAGACTAAACTTCAAACAGAAAAGCCCACAAACAAACAGCAACTGAAAACCACCGCAGTGAAGGCCTGGCAGAGCATCAAAAAGGAGGAAACACAGCGTCTGGTGATGTCCATGAGTTCAAGACTTCAGGCAGTCATTGCCAACAAAGGGTTTTCAACCAAGTACTAGAAATGAACATTTTATTTACAATTATTTAATCTGTCCAATTACTTTTGGTCCCTTTAAAAACAGAGTGGCACATGTTAAGGAGCTGAAACTCTTAAACCCTTCATCCAATTTTAATGTGGATACCCTCAAATGAAAGCTGAAAGTCTGAATTTCAACTGCATCTGAATTGTTTTGTTTAAAATTCATTGTGGTAATGTCTAGAGCCAAAATTAGAAAAATGTTGTCTCTGTCCAAATATATATGGACCTAACTGTACTTTTATTGTTGTTTTTTTCCATAATAATATTTATTTATGGGTACAGTATATTTTTATTTTTTTGGATTATTTTTTAAACTTTTTTTTTATATTTTTACAATTTTTTTTTCACTTTGATACTTTTTGAACTTTTAGAATTTGCCGCACTATGGGACTTTCACTTTTTGCAGTCTGATCGGCTGTATAGCATAGGGATGCAGAAGCTTCCCTGTGCTATACAGCCTGTCAGCACTGCATAGGGAGAAGTTAATTTGATCGCGCACTGCGCATGATCAAAGTAACCTCTTGCTGTCTGGTGACTCCGATGTTGCCATGGTGACATCGGGTCACCATGACAACCACCGGGACTCGGCAGAGACACTGCAGGACGCTGGAGAAGAGGTACCGTATTTTTAGGACTATGAGACGCACTTTTTTGCTCCAAAATTTTAGAGGAAAGTAGGGGGTGCGTCTTATAGTCCGATTATATATATTATATATATATATATATTATATATATATACACACTGTGGCTGTGCATGGTGATGGGTGTGGGGGGAGCTGTAGCGACAGAGAAGCGGGGCACCGGAGGCAGTAGCCCGCTGCTGCATCCTACACTGTGCCCAATGCTAAAGAAAATGAATATTCGATCGCAGCATTTTGGGGGTTAATGTGCAGGGAGCGGTGCGGGAACTCTCCTTGCACATAGTACCGGGTGTCAGCTGTGACAATCAGCAGACACCCGGCGGCGATCGCCCCGTATTGCTTGTGTGCAGGCGCAATCACACTATGCATAATAGTATGTCCCTGGCCCAATGGGCCCAGGGCATAGGGATGTACTATTACCACATATGTCAGAAAGGGGTTAATAATAGATCTAATATTTTCCTGGGATTCATCCGATAATGTTCTGTCAATACACTGCTGATATAACCTCTCATCTTATGCAGTTAACAGTTTACTTTTGCACAGGGCATATTACTTTTTTTTAAGCTTACGCTTTCTTGGGCCTGTCCCAGAATGTATTTAAAAGAAATAACAGTATTAGACTGGCAAACAAATGCTTCTCTCTAAGTGTCCATCGCCCACTTGATGGCCAAACTTTTTTTCTCCACTATGGAGTAGTTCTTCTTACACGTGGACACCTTCCGACTGAGGTGCATTACAGGATGTTCCTCTCTGTTAATATTTTGGGACAAGACTTCTCCAAGCCCGACATCCGATGCATCCGTCTGGACCACAAACTCTTTGGGAAAGTTGGGCGCCACCAAGACTGGCTGTTTACAGAGGGCCAGTTTTAGTTCCTGGAAGACCGCCTCAGCTTCCGGGGACCACTTGGCCATAGCCGACTTCGTCCCTTTCAGAAGATCCGTCAGCGGGGCTGCTATCAGGGCAAAGTTAGGGACAAATCTTCGATAGTAGCACATGATGCCTAGAAATGTCCTGACCTGCTTCTTCGAGGGGGACTGTGTCCCGTTCTGAATTGCCTCCACATTATCTGTGGTTACATTTCACCTCTACCAACCACGTAGCCCAGATACTTGGCTTCCTTCATCCCCCATAGCACCTTTTTTGGGTTGATGGTAAAGCCTTAGGGCATCAAGTATGCTAGGAACTTTGCCAAGATGACTTCCCCAGTCCTAGCTGAATATGACAATGTTATCTAGGTAAGCTACTGCATACTTTTTGTGGGGTGCTAAGATCCAGTCCCTGGCTCTCTGGAAAGTGCCCTGGGCTCCCTGCAACCCAAACAGCATCCTGATTTACTGATAACATCCATCTGTCGTCGAGAAGGCCATCTTCTCCTTGACCACTTTGGACAGGGGAATTTGCCTGTATCCTTTGGCGAGGTCCAGGGTGGTGATATACCGAGCTGGTCCTGGCCTTTCAATAAGCTCATCTACCCTAGGCATTGCGTAGGTGTCGAACTTTGAGACCTCATTCAGCTTCCTATAGTCATTGCAAAACCGCCATTCTCCATTTGGTTTCAGCACTAAGACTATGGGACTGAACCATTCACTCTTGGACTCTTTAATGACTCCCAGGTTAAGCATCCACATCACCTCATTCAACATCACCTCTCGACAGCCTTCGGGAATACGATACGGCTTCAAGTTTACCCGGACACGAGACTCCGTAAGAACCTCATGCTCTATGATCTGAGTACAGCCCGGTAGTTATGAGAACAGGTCTCTGTACCAATGTAGAAACTGTCTGCACTGTTGCTTTTGGGCACGTGACAGCGACTCTGCCACCTTGACCTCTTTCACGTCGGCTTCAGACTCAGCCATTAAACATGGAGCTTCCTCGGTCTCCCTATCTTGCCATGGCTTAACCCCTTTAAAGCCCAAAGCGTACTAATATGTATCTGCGCCCTGGGCTTTAACCCCTTAATAACATTTGACGTACTAATACGCGTCTGTGCCCTGGGACTTAAGAGCCAGACCCGTATTAGTACGTCATGGCGATCGCGCGCGCACACAGGCTGTGCGGGCGCGATCGCCGCCGGGTGTCAGCTGATTGTCACAGCTGACACCCGGTACTATGTGCAGGGAGCGGTCCTGCACCGCTCCCAGCACATTAACCCCCGCTATGCTGCGATCGAAGTCGATCGAAATCGATCGCGGCATTGCGGGGGCAAGGGGAGGTGATCGGCGATACTCACCTCCTCTTCCGGCTTCCAGCACAGACTGCAGCGGCTTCCCGGGTATTGCCATGACGACCCGATGTCGTCATGACAACATCCGGGTCACCAGAGAGCAGGAAGATTGCTTGGACATGCGCAGTGCATCTCCAAGCAATCTTAACACTGTGCACTTCTGACAGCCTGCATGGCATAGGGATGGTGCTCCATTCCTATGCCATGCAGGCGATCAGAAAAAAAAAAGTGAAAGTCCCAGAGTGGGACAAAGTAATAAGGTGTACAAACTGTCTGAAAGTGGAAAAAAAAAAAAAAAAAAATGTGCAAAAATATTATAAAAAAATTAAAAAAATAATACACCAAAAATAAAAATATAATGTACCCATCAATAAATATTATTATAAAAAAAATAAAAAAAAAACAATAAAAGTTCACATATTTGGTATCGCCGCGTCCGGAACAGCCTGACCTATAAAACTGTCCCACTAGTTAACCCCTTCAGTGAACACGGTAAAAAAAAAAAAAAACGCAGCAAAAAACAATGCTTTATCACCATACCGCCAAACAAAAAGTGGAATAACACGCGATCAAAAAGACGCATATAAATAAAAATGATACCGCTGAAAACGTCATCTCGTCCCACAAAAAACAAGCCGCCATACAGCTCCATCAGCCGAAAAATAAAAAAGTTTCAGCTCTCAGAATAAAGCGATGCTAAAAAATATTTTTTTCTATAAAATAGCTTTTATTGTGTATAAGCGCCAAAACATAGAAAAATTATACAAATGTGGTACCGCTGTAAATGTACTGACCCGAAGAATAAAGCTACCTCATCAATTTTACCACACGCGGAACAGAATAAAAAAAAAAAAAAAAAAACAATTCCTGAATTGTTGGTTTTTGTTTATTCTGCCTCCCAAAAATCGGAATAGAAAGCGATCAAAAAATGTCACGTGCCTGAAAATGGCACCAATAACAACGTCAAGTCATCCCGCAAAAAACGAGCCGTCACATGACTGTCTGCCAAAATCTGGAAAAATTATAGCTCTCAAAATATGGCGATGCAAAAACTAGATTTTACAAAAAATGCGTCTTTTAGTGTGTGACAGCTGTCAGTCATAAAAACCCCATATGATTCTGGCATTGCTGTAATCACACCGACCCGAAGAATAAAGTCGTCTAATCACTTATACCGCACAAGGAACGGCGTCAAAAATAAACTCTTGGGTTAGGATTGGGCTAGGGTTAGGGCTGGGTTTGGGGCTAGGGTTGTGCTGGGGCTAGGGTTGTGCTGGGGCTAGGGTTGTGCTAGGGATAGGGTTGTGCTAGGGATAGGGTTGTGCTAGGGATAGGGTTGTGCTAGGGATAGGGTTGTGCTAGGGATAGGGCTGGGGTTGGGATTTTTTTCAAAAGTAAGAAAAAAAGATGACGATATGGTGACTAGTGTTGAGAGCAAGTGCTCGCTACTTGAGTTTGCATCGGGTGCTCTGGTATGCATTGAGTATCGTGGGTATTTGAGTGACATGCTCGAGTCTCTGCCCCATATGCTTCGCGGCCAAAAAACTTTACGGGGATTGCCTGCCATGCACGAGCGATCCCCGCATGTTTTTTTTTGGGTGACTAATAACCGTGAAACATGCGGAGCAGGGACTCGAGCATGTCACTCAAGCACACGCTGTACATGGTGCATACCTGAGTACCCGATGCAAACTCAAGTAGCGAGCACTTGCGCTCAAGAATAATGACAACTTATTCAATATGATGACCTAATGTAAACAAATTCTGTGCCGTACCTCTGGGTTCAAAATGTTCACTATACACCTTAATAAAATCCTTGAGGGGTATAGTTTCCAAAATGGGGACACTTGTGAGGGAGCTCCACTGTTTAGGCACATCAATGGCTCTCCAAACGTGACATGGTGTCCGCTAACAAATTGAATGGAAAATCGGCTCAAATTGTTAGCGGACGCCATGTTGCGTTTGGAGAGCCCTGTGTGCCCAAACATTGGAGCTCCCCCACAAGTGACCCCATTTTGGAAACTAGACCCCCAAGGCACCTATCTAGATGCATAGTAAGCACTTGGAACCCCCAGGTGCTTCACAAATTGATTCGTAAAAATGAAAAAGTGAAAAAAAAATCACTTTTTCATTTTTACGAATCAATTTGTGAAGCACCTGGGGTTCCAAGTGCTCACTATGCATCTAGAAAGGTGCCTTGGGGGGTCTAGTTTCCAAAATGGGGTCACTTGTGGGGGAGCTCCAATGTTTGGGCACACAGGGACTCTCTAAATGCAACATGGTATCCGCTAACAAATTGAATGGAAAATCGGCTCAAATTGTTAGCGGACACCACATTGCGTTTGGAGAGCCCCTCTGTGCCCAAACTTTGGAGCTCCCCCACAAGTGACCCCATTTTGGAAACTAGACCCCCCAAGGCACCTATCTAGATGCATAGTAAGCACTTGGAACCCCCAGGTGCTTCACAAATTGATTCGTAAAAATAAAAAAGTGAAAAAAAAAACACTTTTTCATTTTTATGAATCAATTTGTGAAGCACCTGGGGTTCCAAGTGCTCACTATGCATCTAGAAAGGTGCCTTGGGGGGTCTAGTTTCCAAAATGGGGTCACTTGTGGGGGAGCTCCAATGTTTGGGCACATAGGGACTCTCCAAATGCAACATGATATCCGCTAACAAATTGTCGGCTCAAATTGTTAGCGGATATCATGTTGCATTTGGAGAGTCCCTGTGTCCCAAACATTGGAGCTCCCCCACAAGTGACCCCATTTTGGAAACTAGACCCCCCAAGGCACCTATCTAGATGCATAGTGAGCACTTGGAACCCCAGGTGCTTCACAAATTGATTCATAAAAATGAAAAAGTGTTTTTTTTTTCACTTTTTCATTATTACGAATCAATTTGTGAAGCACCTGGGGGTTCCAAGTGCTCACTATGCATCTAGAAAGGTGCCTTGGGGGGTCTAGTTTCCAAAATGGGATCACTTGTGGGGGAGCTCCAAAGTTTGGGCACAGAGGGGCTCTCCAAACGCAATGTGGTGTCCGCTAACAATTTGAGCCGATTTTCCATTCAATTTGTTAGCGGATACCATGTTGCATTTAGAGAGTCCCTGTGTGCCCAAACATTGGAGCTCCCGCACAAGTGACCCCATTTTGGAAACTAGACCCCCCAAGGCACCTATCTAGATGCATAGTGAGCACTTGGAACCCCTAGGTGCTTCACAAATTGATTCGTAAAAATGAAAAAGTGTTTTTTTTTTCACTTTTTCATTTTTACGAATCAATTTGTGAAGCACCTGGGGGTTCCAAGTGCTCACTATGCATCTAGAAAGGTGCCTTGGGGGGTCTAGTTTCCAAAATGGGGTCACTTGTGGGGGAGCTCCAAAGTTTGGGCACACAGGGGCTCTCCAAACAGAACATGGTGTCCGCTAATTATTCAAGCAAATTTTACAATCAAAAAGTCAAATGGCGCTCCTTCCCTTCCGAGCCCTGCCGTGCGCCCAAACAGTGTTTCTTCCCCAAATATTGGGTATCTGCGTGCCCAGGGGAAATTGCACAACAAATTTTGGGGTCCATTTTTTCTTGTTACCCCTGTGAAAATAAAAAAAATTGGGTCTAAAGTAACATTTTTGTGAAAAAAGTTAAATGTTCATTTTTTTCTCCCACATTCAAAAAATTCCTGTGAAGCACCTGAAGGGTTAATAAAGTTCTTGAATGTGGTTTTGAGCACCTTGAGGGGTGCAGTTTTTAGAATGGTGTCACTTTTGGGTATTTTCTGTCATAAAGACCTCTCAAAGTGACTTCAAATGTGATGTGGTCCCTAAAAAAATGGTTTTATAAATTTTGTTGGAAAAATGAGAAATCGCTGGTCAACTTTTAACCCTTATAGCTCCCTAACAAAAAAAAATTTTGGTTCCAAAATTGTGCTAATGTAAAGTAGACATGTGGGAAATGTTATTTATTAACTGTTTTGTGTGACATATCGCTCTGATTTCAGGGCTTAAAAATTCAAATTTTGAAAATCGCAAAATTTTCAAAATTTTAGCCAAATTTCCGTTTTTTTC
The DNA here is from genome assembly GCF_046119375.1 of Phyllobates terribilis. Lineage (NCBI taxonomy): Eukaryota > Metazoa > Chordata > Amphibia > Anura > Dendrobatidae > Phyllobates > Phyllobates terribilis. The sequence goes on along the minus strand of NW_027362763.1, from coordinate 420,047,967 downwards.
ACAAATAAACGCAAGTGATATCGAAGAAATTTTTCCACAATCATGAAGTACAATATGTCACGAAAAAACAATCTCAGAATCAGGAGGATCCGTTGAAGCGTTCCAGAGTAATTACCTCATAAAGTGACAGTGGTCAGAATTGTAAAAATTGGCCCGGTCATTAACGTGCAAACCACCCGCGGGGCTTAAGGGGTTAAAGAGAAGGATACGTATTAGTACGTCTTTGTGATCGCGCCCGCACACAGGCTGTGTGGGCGTGATCGCCGTCGGGTGTCAGCTGAATGTCACAGCTGACACCCGGTGCTACAGGGAGCGGTACTGCACAGCTCCTGGCACATTAACCCCCCAATGCTGCGATCGAAGTCAATCAAAGCATTGCGGGGGTAAGGGGAGGTGAGCGGGATACTCACCTCTCCTGCCAGCCTCCAGCGCTGTCTGCCGCGGCTTCCTGGATGTTGCCATGACGACCCGATGTCGTCATGACGACCCGATGTCGTCATGACAACATCCGGGTCACCAGACAGCAGGAAGATATTTCGGTCATGCACAGTGCATGACTAAAGTTTCTTCTGCATCTGCAGCACTGACAGCCTGTATAGCACAGGGATGGTGCTCCATCCCTATGCTATACAGGCGATCAGAATATAAAAAGTGAAAGTCCCATAGTGGGACAAAGAATAAAAGTTAAAAAAAAGTGTCAGAAAGTGAAAAAAAAAATATATAATAATTGTAAAAATAGACAAAATAAAAAAAAAATAATGCACCAAAAATAAAAATATATTGTACCCATCAATAAATATTATGAAAAAAAAACAATAAAAGTACACATATTTGGTATCGCCGCGTCCGGAACGACCTGACCTATAAAACTGTCCCACTAGTTAGCCCCTTCAGTGAACACGGTAAAAAATAAAAATAAAAAACGAAGCAAAAAACAATGCTTTATAATCATACCGCCAAACAAAAAATGGAATAACACGCAATCAAAAAGACGAATAAAAATAAAAATGGTACCGCTGAAAACGTCATCTTGTCCCGCAAAAAACAAGCTGCCATACAGCTCCATAATTTTTTCTATAAAACAGCTTTTATTGTGTAAAAGTGCCAAAACATAGAAAAACTATATAAATGTGGTACCGCTGTAAATGTACTGACCCGAAGAATAAAGCTAAATTATCAATTTTACCACACGTGGAACAGCATAAAAATTTTTTTTAAAAAAACAATTCCTGAATTGTTGGTTTTTGCTTACTCTGCCTCTCCAAAAGCGTAATAGAAAGCGATCAAAAAATGTCACGCGCCTGAAAATGGCACCAATAAAAACAAGCACTCACATGACTCTGTCTGCCAAAATATGGAAAAATTATAGCTCTCAAAATATGGCGATGCAAAAACTAGATTTTACAAAAAAAGCGTCTTTTAGTGTGTGACAGCTGTCAATCATAAAAACCCGATATGATTCTGGTATCACTGTAATCGCACCGACCCTAACAAGAAAGTCGTCTAATCACTTATACTGCACTAGGAACGGCGTAAAAAATAAACTTTCGGGTTAGGGTTGTGCTAGTGTTAGGGTTTGGGTTGGGCTAGTGTTGTGTGGGGGTTAGGGTTGGGCTAGGGATTTTTTTCAAAAGTAAAAAAAAAAAGACGACGATATGGCGACTAGTGTTGAGTGCAAGTGCTCGCTACTTGAGTTTGCATCAGGTGCTCAGGTATGCACTGAGAATCGCGGGTGCTCGAGTGACATGCTCAAGTCTCCGCCCCATATGTTTCGCAGCCAAAAAAACCTCGCGGGGATTGCCTGCCATGCACGAGCGATCCCCACATGTTTTTTTTTGGGTGTCTAATAACCGTGAAACATGCGGGGCGGGGACTCGAGCTTGTCACTCGAGCACCCGCGGTACATGGTGCATACCTGAGTAACCGATGCAAACTCAAGTAGCAAGCACTTGCGCTCAAGACTAATGACCACTTATTCAATATGATGACCTAATGTTCTCAAATTCTGTGTCGTACCTCTGGGTTCAAAATGTTCACTACACCCCTTGATAAAATCCTTGAGGAGTGTAGTTTCCAAAATGGGGTCACTTGTGGGGGGTTTCCACTATTTAGGCACATCAGGGGATCTCTAAACGCGACATGGAATCCACTCTCAATTCCAGCCAATTTTGCGTTCAAAAAGTCACACAGTGCTCCTTCCCTTCTGAACTCTGCCATGCGCCCAAACACTGTATTTTCCCCACATATGGGGTATTGGCGTACTCAGGAGAAATTGCAAACAAGTTTTTGGGGTCCATTTTCTCCTCTTACCCTTGTGAAAATAAAAAATTGGGGCTAAAACATAATTTTTGAGGAAAAAGTTTGATATTTTTATTTTCACGGCTCCATGTTATAAACTTCTGTAAAGCACTTGGAGGTTCAAGGTGCTCACCACACATCTAGATAAGTTCCCTGAGGGGTCTAGTTTCCAAAATGGTGTCACTTGTGGGGGGTTTCCACTGTTTATGCACATCAGGGGCTCTCCAAATGCTACATAGTGTCCGCTAATTATTCAAGCAAATTTTATATTCCCTTCCGAACTCTGCCGTGCGCCCAAACAATGGTTTTCCCCCACATATGGGATATCTGCGTGCTCAGGGGAAATTGCACAACAAATTTTGGGGTCCATTTTTTCCTGTTACCCCTGCGAAAATGAAAAAAAATTGGGTCTAAAGTAACATTTTTAAGAAAAAAATTAAATGATTTTTTTCTTCCACATTCCAAAAATTCCTGTGAAGCACCTGAAGGGTTAATAAAGTTCTTGAATGTGGTTTTGAGCAGACTGAGGGGTGCAGTTTTTAGAACAGTGTCACTTTTGGGCATTTTCTGTCATAAAGACCCCTCAAAGTGACTTCAAATGTGATGTGGTCCCTAAAAAAATGGTTTTGTAACTTTTGTTGGAAAAATGAGAAATCGCTGGTCAACTTTTATAGCTCCCTAATAAAAAAAAAATGGGCTCCAAAATTGTGCTGATGTAAAGTAGACATGTGGGAAATTTTATTTATTAACTATTTTGTGTGACATATTTCTTTGATTTAAGGGCATAAAAAGTTCAATTTTTTTCACAAATAAACACAAGTGATATTGAAGAAATTTTACCACAATCATGAAGTACAGTATGTAACGAAAAATTCTCAGAATCAGGGGGATCGTTGAAGTGTTCCAGAGTAATTACCTCATAAAGTGACAGTGGTCAGAATTGTAAAAATTGGCCTGGTCATTAACGTGCAAACCACCTTCGGTTGTAAAGTGGTTAATCAAGTTGACGTGGTATACCTGGTAGGGCTTCCTTCTCCCTGGTTGGTGGACTTTATAGTTGACATCGCCAATCTTATCAACTATTTCATAGGGGTCCTGCCACTTGGCCAGGAATTTTCTCTCCACTGTAGATACCAGCACCAGTAACCGATCCCCAGGGTTGAAGTGTCTCACTTTCGCAGATCTACAGGGTGGGCCATTTATATGGATACACCTAAATTAAATGGGAATGGTTGGTGAGATCAACTTCCTGTTTGTGGCACACTAGTATATGGGAGGGGGAAAATTTTTCCAGATGGGTGGTGACCATGGCGGACATTTTGAAGTCGGCCATTTTGGATCCTACTTTATTTTTTTCCATGGGAAGAGGGTCATGTGACACATCAAACTTATTGAGAATTTCATAAGAAAAACAATGGTGTGCTTTGGTTTTAACGTAACTTTAGTCTTTCATGAGTTTTTTTACAAGTTTATGACCACTTATAAAATGTGTTCAAAGTGCTGCCCATTGTGTTGGATTGTCAATGCAACCCTCTTCTCCCACTCGACACACTGATAGCAACACCGCAGAAGAAATGCGGCACAGGCTTCCAGTATGCGTTGTTTCAGATGCCGCACAACTGCGGGCAGTTTATTAAGTGTCCATAAACCAGTCAGGAACACAAAATATAACAGCCTCTTCCAGGTTCAAAAAGGTATAACTGAACAAAGCTGCTCTAATTCACAACAATTTTGATCAACTCCTTTATTATTGTATTTATATATCTGTATTGTAAGGTTACTAATGGACACATAGTTGATGGGAGGTATGTATCACAGAGTATTGCTCTTGTGCATGTAAGCACTAAGAGGACTGTTTGGTGCACCTGGGACCGGGTTACGGGTAGTTTGAGAGATGGGCAGGTCTTGCTACCTACATACCTCACCTCTGGGTATGGTTAAGGAATAAAATGGAGGCCGTTTGGCACATAGTCTGTGTGTGTGGCGGGAGAAGGCTTCCTGTGTGTTGTGGTCCCCTGACTGAGCCAGTGGACTGGATGCTACCCAGCCTGTGTGCCCACAGAACTGGCTAACCAGAGACTTTGCCTTAAAGACTCTTTACTTTGTTTTTGCCTGAACTTAAGGCCGTTTATATTCCTTTTTCTTTTGCCGGGTTTATGACGTAATAAACAGACATAGGCCATTTTGGATCGTACTTTATTTTTTTCAATGGGAAGAGGGTCATGTGACACAACAAACTTATTGAGAATTTCATAAGAAAAACAATAGTGTGCTTGGTTTTAATGTAACTTTATTCTTTCATTAGTTATTTACAAGTTTATGACCATGATAAAATGTGTTCAAAGTGCTGCCCATTGTGTTGGATTGTCAATGCAACCCTCTTCTCCTACTCTTGACACACTGATCGCAACACCGCAGAAGAAATGCTAGCACAAGCTTCCAGTATCCGTTGTTTCAGATGCTGCACATCTCGTATCTTCACAGCATAGACATTGTCTTCAGATGACCCCAAAGATAAAAGTATAAGGAGGTCAAAAAAAATTTATCTAATTGATACAATGTGATTTTCTTGATTTTTTGGGGGGGATATTCTATCTCTCAATGTTAAAATTAACCTACCCTTAAAATTATAGACTGTTCATGTCTTTGTCAGTGGGCAAACTTACAAAAACAGAAAGGGATCAAATACTTATTTCCCCCACTGTACAAATACTACATATATACACCTCCGATTCCAAAGTGTGGAATATAAAGTGGGTACAGAAAGCATTCAGACCCCTTTAAACTTTTCACTTTTTGTTTCATTGCAGCCATTTGGTAAATTCTAAAAAGTTATTTTTTTTCTCATTTAAGTACACTCTGCACCCCATCTTGGCTGAAAAAAAAAAAAACAGAAATGTCAACATTTTTGCAAATTTATTAAAAAAGAAAAACTGAAATATCACATGGTCGTAAGTATTCAGACCTTTTGCGCAGACACTCATATTTAAGTCACATGCTGTCCATTTCCTTGTGATCCTCCTCGAGATGGTTGTACTCCTTCATTGGAGTCCAGCTGTGTTTAATTAAACTGATAGGACTTGATTTGGAAAGGCACACACCTGTCTATATAACAGCTCACAGTGCATGTTGTGGCGCCCAGCTGCGCTTGGTACCACAGATCCTAGAAGAATGCATTGATGGAATCCTCCACAAGAGGCCCCCATAAACATTCACACATCTTCACCTTCCACCCCAGACCAGCAGAGGGAGCCCGTTAGGGATATAAATAGGGAAGGTGGAGCTAGGCAGTTCAGTTTAGCTAGAACAGAGTTCCTGCTCACAGCCAGAGAGGGACAGAGTTCTTAGTTCGGTTCCTGCAGAAGTCTGTCGGCAGAGGTAGGCCAAGCTAGACTCAAGCAGCTCAAGTAAGTGAGCACAAGGTGTGCCAACGCCTGTAAGAGCGGTGAAGAGCGGCAAGCTGCCGTTCGTGTGAGCAGCCTAGTGAGGGCCCGAGCGTGGCCAAAGGCGAGTGGAAAGTGAGTAGCAGTGAGGGCAGAGGAGCTTACCCAGCTCACCCCGAAACATATACCGGACACCGGGTCCGAGCTTACCAGGATCTCTATGACCCAGTAAGGCATAACCGGAATCCCTGGAGAACTACAGGTCCCAGGTTCACCAGAGAGCTGATACGTAACAGAGCCAGGAGACACATAGGCCCCGTAAGCTGGGAGCGTGCACTCCAAGAGAAGGCCCTACCACAACCTCAGCCGGTGCAGGACAGAGATAAAGTTAGGCCTAGCTTCAGGCAGGTCAGAAACTTACTACGCAGAGGCAAGAAACAGGAGGCCCTACACCCGCTCATTGGGGAGGATCCTGATATGCACCCTTCACCCTACAGTGCTCCGGGGTTTGTGCCTGAACTACCACCAGTAAAAGGTACTGAAGTGACTACCGTGTCCGTCCCCGTTCATGCTCTGACCCGGCTGGGTCTCGCCTGTCCTGCATCACCCTCTCTGTACGCTGCCCTGAGGCCTAGCTCCACCTGTGGGGAGCTATACCATCGAGCTGTCTTATCACCGGCCTCAGTGGACTGCCGCAGCGCTGGTGATTTTCACCAGAAACCACAGGTGGCATCACGAACTTTCATAAAATTAACAAACAATCCCCTTTTTTAAAGTTGACCCCAGGGTACGGCCCGGGAGCCGACCACCGCGACATCCTCAAGGCCAGGCAAAGGCCCGGGTACCGAGTCGTCCCCATCCCCCTGGGCGAGTCACATGTCAGACCAAAAGAGAATCATGAGCTCAAAGGAACTGCCCAAGGAGCTCAGAGACAGAATTGTGGCAAGGCACAGATCTGGCCAAGGTTACAAATTAATTTCTGCATTATTCAAGGTTCCTAAGAGCACAGTGGCCTCCATAATCCTTAAATGGAAGAAGTTTGGGACCCCAGAAGTCTTCCCAGACCTGGACGTCCAGCCAAACTGAGCAATCGTGGGAGAAGAGCCTTGGTGAGAGAGGTAAAGAAGAACCCCAAGATCACTGTGACTGAGCTCCAGAGATGCAGTAGAGAGATGAGAGAAAGTTCCACAAAGTCAACTATCACTGCAGCCCTCCACCAGTCAGGCATTTATGGCAGAGTGGCCCGATGGAAGCCTCTCCTCAGTGCAAGACATATGAAAGCCCACATAGAGTTTGCTCAAAAACACATGAAGGACTCCCAGACTATGAGACATAAAATTCTCTGGTCTGATGAGACAAAGATATACCTTTTTGGTGATTATTCTAAGCGGTATGTGTGGAGAAAGCCAGGCACTGCTCATCACCTGCCCAATACAATCCCAACAGTGAAACATGGTGGTGGCAGCATCATGCTATGGGGGCGTTTTTCAGCTGCAGGGACAGGACGACTGGTTGCAACTGAAGGAAACATGAATACGGCCAAGTACAGAGATATCCTGGATGAAAATCTCTTCCAGAGTGCTCTGGACCTCAGACTTGGCCGAAGGTTCACCTTCCAACAAGACAATGACCCTAAGCACACAACTAAAATAACAAAGGAGTGGCTTCAGAACAACTCTGTGACCATTCTTGACTGGCCCAGTCAGAGCCCTGACCTAAACCCAATTGAGCATCTCTGGAGAGAGACCTGAAAATGGCAGTCCACCAACGTTCACCATTCAACCTGACGGAACCGGAGAGGATCAGCAAGGAAGAATGGCAGAGGATCCCCAAATCCAGGTGTTAAAAAAGACTCATGGCTGTACTAGCTCAAAAGGGTGCTTCTACTCAATACTAAGCAAAGGGTCTCAATACTTATGATCATGTGATATTTCAGTTTTTCTTTTTTAATAAATTTGCAAAAATTTCTACATTTCTGTTTCTTCAAGATGGGGTGCAGAGTGTACTTTGATGAGAAAAAAAATGAACTTTTTAGAATTTACCAAATGGCTGCAATGAAACAAAGAGTGAAAAATTTAAAGGGGTCTGAATACTTTCCGTACTCACCAGATGTATATATACGTATATACCTCCAATATGGTCATTGCGAATTCCACAATAGCCCAAGAAAGATTATTAGCTGCCACCACCAGTCATGTTTTATACAGGCTGACTCCAGGCCTGGTAGGTGACGTATGGCTTTGAGGTGCGGTTTACAGAATAAAAGGAACAGAACTAATAAATTTTATATTTAAGACAGTACGATAGGCAGTGTTTATGAATTAAAAGCAAAGCCACAGTAAGAAAAATTAGAATTCCCCCAGAAAATTAAAAAATTAACAAACACAGTAGAAAAATGGCAGCAGTATTTATCTGCTCAGGTCTCAGAACTAATGCAGCAAACCCATTCAATAAAGACGGCGACAACACAGGTGCAAAATACTAAGGAGACAACCACTCACAACCTATCAGTTCATGGAGGGGGTGATTGCTTAATATTAAAATTGTACACAAGAGGCTTGTATAGGGTGCTGATCACACACAGGTATATTCACATGTCCAGAAATCAGTTAGAATGTAACCAGCAGCAATTCGTTGGCAAAAAAGTTGTGCACAACTTTTTTGTCTGTCTTTCACCCCTTCACGATATGCGCCGTATATGTAGGGCACATGGTGTGTCTCCACCTTTCCCAGCCCGCATCTTTCCAAGCACATGAAAAACAACAAACCTATACACGGCGATATTGATCAAAAAATAAAAAGTTATGGCTCTGGGAAGAAGAGGAGCAAAAATGGAAAAGGGCAGCAGCGTGAAGGGGTTAAAACTCCCACAATCCCACTGAAATTGGCAAGTTCGAATGAATTACCGCTAACTTCAGTTAAAAGGGTTTTCTGGGATTTTTCAAAAAGTAGGCAAAAAGTAGGCAAAGAGTGTAAAACAATCGTTCTCATGATTGATGGTCGGTGGCTGTTTATACAGGTTAATAGGCTTCAGATACACAGTGAACAATCTGTAATAGACTGCTCACCACGAATAGGCTGCCATTTTTCTCAGCAACTCATCAGGACCTGTTTACACAAGCAATAGACTGCCAAGAACAATGAGTTTTTGTGCAGCACAAAAAAACATTTCACCTGACAAACAAGCGCTTTGCTGATTCATCAGGTGATCAGCAACCTGTTTAGACTGCATGATTGTGAAACTAACGTTCCTAGGTAAATGCACCTCTGTTGTAAAATAAAGAAATAAACATAAATTACCTCTTTTATGCCTTCGAACTGGCTGTCTCCAACATTACCAGATTGAAAGATGTCCCATCCATCATTCACATGATTGCTGCATCAAAACACTGGCCTCAGTCGTGACATTCCCATGTAAGGCATGGGAATAATTTCTTTATAGCATTACTTGCTTGCTCTTTTGGAAAATCCCAGAAAACCCATTTTTATAACACGATATACGAGGGAGTCATATTGGCAGTGTGCTCCAAAATGGTGCGGACTTTTTTTTTTTTTAAACATATACTTTTCCATTTAAATTGCAATTTATATTTACATTCAAACTTTAAATTACACAGTTCTACAGCCAAATTGGTTCAGAGACGAAAACAGTTGAAATTAAGGAGAATCTGTCACCCCCAGGGAGATATCAGACCTCTACTATGGGCATACAGGTTATAGAAAAGTAAATCTATACATACCTGTATGGCCCATAGTAGAGGTCTGATTGCAGAGAAATCTGTTTTTATTATAAACTCTGTTTTCTACAGGCTTGGCATCCAAAATATATAAATATATAAATATTAATATTGAGCAGAGTTGATTTCAGCCTATTGGTTCGGCCCTCCACAACAATCACGGTCTCTCATGTGGCCCCTCTGGAAAATTAATTGCCCATCCCTGTTGTACAGAAATTTCTGTAACGGTTCATATTTCGCAATAGTGTTTACACAGGTCTTAGTTTTTTGCTTTGTTGCCAAAGTTTCTCTAAATAAATATTAGTAAATTGGCATAACAAAATATAAACGTGAATGCGTACCTCTGTCTGAAGCCTTGATAGACTGCGCATGCGTGACGCGCAGTCTGGCTCCAGACAGAAGCAGGCATCCAGCCGTTACAAGAAAGAGGAGGCGTATGGCGCCGGAGATCGCGGTATGGGTAGGCACTGAACGCATACCGTGATCTCCGGCGCCATACTCGCATACTTACCTGACGGGGAGGAGCATTGCCGCGGCGCCTCTCTTCGCAGGCGACCGGGGCAGGAGTGAGGCGTCGGATCGGCGCGTGCTCATAGTGCTATCAGGCTCCATTTTACTGAAGACACATTTACAGTGTGTCTTCAGCAAAGTGGCGCCGGACAGCGCGGTGCTCCGGCGCCGCATTCCTCCCCCCGGCTTCCGGCAGAACAGGACGCAGCAGCGCTGGAGCACAGAGAAGAAAGGTGAGTATAAGTGTTTATTTTTTTTTGTATGTGTGTACAGTGTGAAAGGGATGAGGGGGCCACATATACCAGGATTGTGGGGTGAGGGGTACCACGCATACCAGGATTGTGGGGTGAGGGGTACCACGCATACCAGGATTGGGGGGTGAGGGGTACCACGCATACCAGGATTGGGGGGTGAGGGGTACCACGCATACAAGGATTGAGGGGTGAAGGGTACCACGCATACAAGGATTGGGGGGTGAGGGGTACCACGCATACCAGGATTGGGGGTGTGGGGACCAAACATATCGATTGGGGATGAGGGGTGCCACGCATACCGGGATTGGGGGGGTGAGGTGTGCCACGCATACCGGGATTGGGGGTGAGGGGTGCCACGCATACCGGGATTGGGGGTGAGGGGTGCCACGCATACCGGGATTGGGGATGAGGGGTGCCACGCATACCGGGATTGGGGGTGAGGGGTGCCACGTATACCAGGATTGGGGGTGAGGGGTACCACGCATACCAGGATTGGAGGGTGAGGGGTACCACGCATACCAGGATTGGGGGGTGAGGGGTACCAAGCATACCAGGATTGGGGGGTGAGGGGTGCCACGGAGACCGGGATTGGGGGGTGAGGGGTACCAAGCATACCAGGATTGGGGGGTGAGGGGTACCACGCATACCGGGATTGGGGGGTGAGGGGTACCAAGCATACCGGGATTGGGGGGTGAGGGGTGCCACGGAGACCGGGATTGGGGACGAGGGGTGCCACGGAGACCGGGATTGGGGACGAGGGGTGCCACGGAGACCGGGATTGGGGACGAGGGGTGCCACGCAGACCGGGATTGGGGACGAGGGGTGCCACGGAGACCGGGATTGGGGACGAGGGGTGCCACGGAGACCGGGATTGGGGACGAGGGGTGCCACGGAGACCGGGATTGGGGACGAGGGGTGCCACGCAGACCGGGATTGGGGACGAGGGGTGCCACGCAGACCGGGATTGGGGACGAGGGGTGCCACGCAGACCGGGATTGGGGACGAGGGGTGCCACGCAGACCGGGATTGGGGACGAGGGGTGCCACGCAGACCGGGATTGGGGACGAGGGGTGCCACGCAGACCGGGATTGGGGACGAGGGGTGCCACGCAGACCGGGATTGGGGACGAGGGGTGCCACGCAGACCGGGATTGGGGACGAGGGGTGCCACGCCCACGCAGACCGGGATTGGGGACGAGGGGTGCCACGCAGACCGGGATTGGGGACGAGGGGTGCCACGCAGACCGGGATTGGGGACGAGGGGTGCCACGCAGACCGGGATTGGGGACGAGGGGTGCCACGCAGACCGGGATTGGGGACGAGGGGTGCCACGCAGACCGGGATTGGGGACGAGGGGTGCCACGCAGACCGGGATTGGGGACGAGGGGTGCCACGCAGACCGGGATTGGGGACGAGGGGTGCCACGCAGACCGGGATTGGGGACGAGGGGTGCCACGCAGACCGGGATTGGGGACGAGGGGTGCCACGCAGACCGGGATTGGGGACGAGGGGTGCCACGCAGACCGGGATTGGGGACGAGGGGTGCCACGCAGACCGGGATTGGGGACGAGGGGTGCCACGCAGACCGGGATTGGGGACGAGGGGTGCCACGCAGACCGGGATTGGGGACGAGGGGTGCCACGCAGACCGGGATTGGGGACTAGGGGTGCCACGCAGACCGGGATTGGGGACTAGGGGTGCCGCGCAGACCGGGATTGGGGACTAGGGGTGCCACGCAGACCGGGATTGGGGACGAGGGGTGCCACGCATACCAGGATTGGGGGTGAGGGGTACCACGCATACCAGGATCAGGGATACCATACATAGCAGGACAGGGATGAGGGATGGGGTACCACGCATACCAGGATTGGGGATGAAGGGTGCCACGCATACCAGGATTGGGGGGTGAGGGGTACCACGCATACAAGGATTGAGGGGTGAAGGGTACCACGCATACCAGGATTGGGGGGTGAGGGGTACCACGCATACCAGGATTGTGGGGTGAGGGGTGCCACGCAGACCGGGATTGGGACTAGGGGTGCCAAGCATACCAGGATTGGGGGTGAGGGGTGCCACGCATATCAGGATTGGGGATGAGGGGTGCCACGCATACCGGGATTGGGGATGAGGGGTGCCATGCATACAGGGATTGGGGATATGGGGTGCCGTGCATACCGGGATTGGGGGTGAGGGGTACCATGCATACCAGGATGAGAGATACCATACATACCTGGACAGGGATGAGGGATGGGGTACCACGCATATCAGGATTGGGGATGAGGGGTGCCACGCATATCAGGATTGGGGATGAGGGTGCCACGCATACCGGGATTGGGGATGAGGGGTGCCACGTATACCGGGATTGGGGGTGAGGGGTGCCACGTATACCGGGATTGGGGGTGAGGGGTGCCACGTATACCGGGATTGGGGGTGAGGGGTACCACACATACCAGGATTGGGGGGTGAGGGGTACCACGCATACCAGGATTGGGGGGTGAGGGGTACCACGCATACCAGGATTGGGGGGTGAGGGGTACCACGCATACCAGGATTGGGGGTGTGGGGACCACGCATATCGATTGGGGGTGAGGGGTGCCACGCATACCAGAATTGGGGACGAGGGGTGCCACGCATACCAGAATTGGGGACGAGGGGTGCCACGCATACCAAAATTGGGGACGAGGGGTGCCAGGCATACCAGAATTGGGGACGAGGGGTGCCACGTAGACCGGGATTGGGGACGAGGGGTGCCACGGAGACCAGGATTGGGGACGAGGGGTGCCACGCAGACCGGGATTGGGGACGAGGGGTGCCACGCAGACCGGGATTGGGGACGAGGGGTGCCACGCAGACCGGGATTGGGGACGAGGGGTGCCAAGCATACCAGGATTGGGGGTGAGGGGTGCCACGCATATCAGGATTGGGGATGAGGGGTGCCACGCATACCGGGATTGGGGATGAGGGGTGCCACGCATACCAGAATTGGGGACGAGGGGTGCCACGCATACCAAAATTGGGGACGAGGGGTGCCACGCATACCAGAATTGGGGACGAGGCGTGCCAAGCATACCGGGATTGGGGACGAGGGGTGCCACGTAGACCGGGATTGGGGACAAGGGGTGCCAGGCAGACCGGGATTGGGGACAAGGGGTGCCACGCAGACCGGGATTGGGGACTAGGGGTGCCACGCAGACCGGGATTGGGGACTAGGGGTGCCACGCAGACCGGGATTGGGGACTAGGGGTGCCACGCAGACCGGGATTGGGGACTAGGGGTGCCACGCAGACCGGGATTGGGGACTAGGGGTGCCACGCAGACCGGGATTGGGGACTAGGGGTGCCACGCAGACCGGGATTGGGGACTAGGGGTGCCACGCAGACCGGGATTGGGGACTAGGGGTGCCAAGCATACCAGGATTGGGGACTAGGGGTGCCAAGCATACCAGGATTGGGGGGTGAGGGGTACCACACATACCAGGATTGTGGGGTGAGGGGTGCCACGCAGACCGGGATTGGGGACTAGGGGTGCCAAGCATACCAGGATTGGGGGTGAGGGGTGCCACGCATATCAGGATTGGGGATGAGGGGTGCCACGCATACCGGGATTGGGGATGAGGGGTGCCATGCATACAGGGATTGGGGATATGGGGTGCCGTGCATACCGGGATTGGGGGTGAGGGGTACCATGCATACCAGGATGAGAGATACCATACATACCTGGACAGGGATGAGGGATGGGGTACCACGCATATCAGGATTGGGGATGAGGGGTGCCATGCATACCAGGATTGGGAATGAGGGGTGCCACGCATATCAGGATTGGGGATGAGGGGTGCCACGCATACCGGGATTGGGGATGAGGGGTGCCATTCATACAGGGATTGGGGATATGGGGTGCCATGCATACCGGAATTGGGGGTGAGGGGTACCATGCATACCGGTATTGGGGATGAGGGATGGGGTGCCATGCATACCAGGATGAGGGATATGATACATACCAGGATAGGGATGAGGGATGGGGTACCATGCATACCAGGATAGGGATGAGGGCTGCCACAGATTGGGGGTGAGGGGTGCCATGCATACCAGGATAGGGGGTGAGGGGTGCCATGTATACCAGGATAGAATGGTGGAGACAGGATGGGGGCAGCACAAATACAAGGAGGGGGGCAGCACATACCAGCATGGGAGACCATATACCAATAAAGCCACCCGGGCGTAGAACGGGTTCAATAGCTAGTAACAAAATATTCTGCATCTACATATTTGCAAAACTAATAATGTTTCAAAGTACTGAAACTTTTACGTATTAATCATATGTAGCAGTAAAAGGAAAAATCTTTGATATCATAGAAATAAGAGCCAACTAAAAATTTTCATTGTCAGATTTGAATTCAGGAGGTCAAAATCATTAAGAAATGGCTCATTTCATAACTAAACCTGCCCACTTCTGAAAATATGTAGAACAGTATTATCAGCTTTTCTCAGGTTTTGCCAGTCCAGATTTGATAGCTCAATACATTACCTTACATTATGCAAGGAACAGAGTTAAAAGCTAAATGTAAGCAAAAGCTTTTAGTGGGTTATATCAAGAAGAACTTTCAGGAGTAACAATAGAACAATAGGCCATTAAAAAAAGTATAAAAAGACAAAATATTGCTGAAGCAATATTACATTTATAAAGATGCATTTACGGTCAGCCCTATTTGCCCCCCTATCATCTCTAATGCACCCATTCACCTTTCAGGCTGAGATGTCTCTGTGGCAAACAAGACAACATATGCCAGGGCCGAGATTACAATGCTCAGTATTGCCGAATTCACAGAAGCAGGAGAGCGCCCCCTGGCTAATGTACATGGCTGCAGCAGTCTCCGCTATTTTTCTTTTATGAAGGCACTCTGGTTGGTGGACTAGTAGCTCTACAGGATGGACAAATAACTCTACAGGACTGGCCATTAGAAGCACAGCTCCTGGCCAAGTGTATTATCAATGGGATTCAAACACAGTGGGTGTCAAATTTAGATTGGTGGAAAAATGCAAAAAAATATTTTTTTTAGAAATCTGATGTGCTACAGTACATATTCACATGTCAGTACACATGGTGAAAATCGATTCACAGGACCCAGTCCAGCGACCAGGGCTGCGATCAGGCCAGTGTAGCCAAGTCCTGCTCTATGTGGACACATGGACATAGGCATACCACTTTACTGACATACATCCCTAAAAAGCCCCTGCACATACTGCACAGGAGGGAAAAGACCCTTCTTACAGGATTAGCAAGGAGGCCAACCACTGACAATATGGAAGGTTGAAAGGACAATGGCAGATTGACAGCACGCAGGGGAGGATGAACACTGCATCATGGTAAGCAGCAATCTGCTGTAATCCCTCAGATACATGTAGTCACACGATTGTCTACAACTAATAATATACAATTCCTACACTAAACATTTTTTGCATTTGGCAATTGTGCAATTTAATAGGTAATTATTATTTTTAACCACTTCACTCCCCAGCCTGTTTTCACCTTCCTGATTGGGCCAAATTTTACAATTCTGACCAGTGTCACTTTATGAGGAAATAACTCTGGAATGCTTCAACGGATCCCAGTGATTCTGAGGCTGTTTTTTCATGACACATTATACTTCTAATTGGTGGTAAATTTAGGTTGATCGGAATTGCGTTTATTTATTAAAATATTTAAAATTTAATGAAAATTTAGAAAAATGCACAATTTTTGAACTTTAAACTTTTATGCCCTTAAAACATGTAGTCTTCCCCATAAAAATTATTAATAAGTAAAACTATCCACATGTCTGCTTTTCATATTTTTTAAGCTTTTTTTTTTTAAATTAGAAATGTAGAAAGATTAAAAGTTTAACAACAATTTCTCAGTTTCCCAACAAAATTTACAAAACCTATTTTATTATGGACCACTTCACATTTGAAGTGACTTTTGGGGGCCTATATATCATAAAAATGCCCCATAGTGACAACATTTTAAAAAAAGCATCCTTCAATGTACTGAAAATCACATTTAAGAAGTTTGTAAACTCTTCAAGTGCTTCACAGGAATTAAAAAAGGGGGAAAAAAAATAAATTAAAAATTAGTTATAAATATGTTGCTTTAGCCGCAAATATATAATTCTCACAAGAGTAATAGGAGAAAAAGAAGCATACAATTTGTTGTGCAATTTTTTCTCATGAGCATGATGACGCCCCTTATGTGGGGTGAAAACTTCTGTTTGGGCACACGGAGGAGCTCAGAAGGGAAGGAGCACTATTTGAATTTTGGAGAGCAATTTTGGCTGGAATAAATTGCAGACACCATGCTGCATTTTTAGAGCCCCAGAGGTACCAGAACAGTAGAAACGATTCAAAACTGACACCATTTTAAAAACTACACCCCTTCAAGGAATTTAACAAAGTGTGTGGTGACCATCTTGAACCCACAGGCGTTCCACAGAATTTTATAATATTTGGATGTGAAAATGAAAAATCACAAATTATATTTTTTCCCCCAAAAATGTGGCTTTAGCCCTAATTTTTTAAATTTCACAAGAGTAACTGGAGAAAATGGACTATACAATTTGTTGTGCAATTTCTCCTGAGCACGTCGATACCTCTGTTATAGAAGGGTTAATGTTTTTCCTCCTTGCTATATATTTCTCAACATACTCTGGATTCCTGAACTTTCTCTATCTTATACTTTGTTTAAAGTTACCCCGGCTCATAGTCTCCGCTCAAGGATGTTATGCTTCTTATCTACATATGTAACATTTTGCTAACACCTGCTAAAATCATGTTATGGAACAGGATGAATAAAGTCATTATGACCTGGACAAAGGGAGGGCTACGCGGGCTGCATTGAGTTGCATTGCTTGTAAATGATATAAAAATTATTACTCTTTGTATGAATAAACAGAAACTGCTCATGACCTGTGTGGCAGTCATTTCTCGGAGCGCTCGTAATATTGGAGGGCCTAATCTCTTGTTTCGGCCTCACTGGTGATCCGGCATATCTGACTATTGGGTCAGAATCAAAACAGCTACAACAGTTTTTGGCACCCTAACATGAGGCCGTGGTAGCCAGCCTATTCGGAAACCGTATTTGGGAGTCTCCGGAGAGATTGAAACTTCAAACTCCAACTGCAGCATGGTAAGAAGCCTTTATTCTTCCACTTTATTTTTGTGCTTTCAATCTCTTTGAATTCTTGCAATATCTCTGAATGAAGGCTGCTGCAAAAACCACGGTTCCAAGAACAGACATCACCAGTGAGTTTTTCATGTATGAAGAGTTGAATAATAGAGTGATGAGATTATAAGTATTATAAGTATCACCTGTATTATTTATCTGTCTGCTAACTTGTTACGCCGGTTGTGTAGTGCAGAGAGCTGCAGAGTTGGGGCAGTCTCTGTGTGATTCTATTGCTGTGGTTTTCTTGGATTGGTAGTACATTGTTTAAGGCTGTATAGGCTGTGTTTATGTTTATGTTAGTGGCTTCGGGTGTTGCCGATGCATCGGTGAACACTACAGTCCTTATAAGTGTGTACTTATTGCTAGGCTCAATAGGCAGGCTGTGAGATTTGAGGTTTGTGTGAATTTTTGTATAAATGTTGTGAGAACCTCTGAATGACATGAGTGATGAGTTACTGAGTATAATGGACAAACAAATAAGTCCCTGATTGAGATAAGAGGTTTCATTAGGCGTGATCCCCTGTAATGTGACAAGGGATATTCAACTCGCTTTGAGTTGAAACAGGCGGAGTGATTGAGATAAGGGACTCTACATGAAAGATAGAAAAAAAAAAATCGCATGAAGTAGATCCCTGAATGAGCACGCATGAAAGAATCGGTATTGGTCATTTTTGTGATTCTGTTATTCTGTGTACAATATGTCAGGCTGAGTCCTACATGAGTTTTATGTGGAATTCTTGGAGTTTACGGTGTTATGTTGAACAAATAATAAGCCTATCTCATAAATGGTATGACATTTGGAATGGTTCCTGAATATTATGTATGATCAATCTGTTCAATTTTTCCTAGGGAGTCATTAATCTGTCCCTATAGTGAACAACCTTGGTTTTATTACCCTAACTATGAGAATAAAGGTTTTGAAGACTGTATATTAATTATTCCTTTTTAACAAAAATAATAAGATTGTTAAGACACTGTCATATTGCTGTATTTCTTAAAAATACTGTTCTTACCTCATCTCCGTGAATGTTGTGTGTTGCTGGGAGGGGCTACTCGGCTCCTGTGCATGAGAGAGCGAGGGCAAATCTCCTTCAGACATGCAGCTACGGATTTTTTTTTTTTTTTTAAAGAGACAGTACTGTACCGCCCGCTGAGAGAATGATTGTAAGTAGAAATTGAATGCTGAAAGTAAATACTCTGCCTATTTTAGGAAGATTTGAAAGTGATTATTTGGTCATCAATGTGTGATTGTACCTGCTTCCAGTTGTGTGCTGTGAGGCTTCTGTGCAGCTGGTTGAGGATCAGCAGAGGTGGGTAGCCAGCTGCACGGCTAATCTAGTAGGGGGGAGGCTGAGCCTTCCTACTTTAGTCAGCAGGTTTTGTGGGTGAGAGACTGCATGAGCCTTCCCACGGTCCATGGAGCTGGTCTGGTAGGAGGGAAGCCTATCACATCTTGGCCTTCCTATTACAGGCAGCTGGTCTAACGGGTGAGAGAGCTATCAGAGCCTTCCCGTTACACCCTGTAGGTCTGCTGGGAGAGCTACAAGAGCCTTCCCGCTACAACTTGCCAGCTCAATCTGACTTGCTAGAGTGTGGCCTGTTGACAAGGTCCAGGCACACAGAGGGCATTTGCAGAAAGATAGCTGTGTGAAGAAAAAGTTGAAGTCATGGGCAACTAGTTCTGGGTGCAGTAAGGGCCCCCCAATAGGATCCGAAACAGATTTACAGACAGAAAAAGACAGACACGGAGAGGAAGCAGTGAAGAGTGTGGAACTAACACTGGAAAAGGCAGACATGCCAGAGTGTGGATGTTTGGATGTACAAAAGAGGCACAGTTTCAGGGACAGGAATAAATGGTGTCAGGTGGCTGAAGAAACACATCAGTATGGCTGTAAAAAAGACTGCAGTGGGGTGTAAGGTGTATTCTGAATGTTTTGATAGGCAAAAATCTATGACTATGACTGCTACAGCTCCACTGTTGTGTGACCAGAGACCCAGACAAGACGGATGGACTTGTAAACATTGTGGTCACCACCCGACATAAGCGAGTTACACTGAATCCCGTTCAGACAAAATCACATGTAGTGACAGAAGATGCTGACACAGGAGTGGGGGCTTTGACTTTTGGGGAGAAAGCCGACAGTAACCCTGAGAAGGAGGAAGGTGTAGAACCCCATGTGACCTCCACCCAACATTCTGTCACCTCCACCACCAGACAACAACCCACATCAGGACCGAGAAGGGTGACTAGAGTAAAACCGACAGAGAAGTATTATCCCTGGAGCCCCTCTCAACAGTTAGTTATGCTGAAACAGTTGCCTGACCCTAAGAATCGCCCTTTCCCATTTTACAGACAAATACAGAGAATACAACAGACACTATAAGTGCACTTGGGCAGACCTAGAGAGTTTAGTGACTGCAAAGGCAGGTAACGTACTAGGACACATAATTGACACTCATACACTCATACAGACGTGACGAGAGATCAATCATGGAGAATGAGTGATCAATCTGTAAGGTCTGGGGAGATGTACTGGGAAGCACTGAGAGAATGGGCTGCACTGAAATAATCAGAGCAGTCTGTACTCCTGACTGACGTGACAAAGCAAAAAGGAGAAAGTATAGAGAAATACTTTGGACAGTTACAGCTGAAGTGCGCAGACATGGGTACTGATGTTAAAATACTGATAAGTGCATTCATTGATGATATGAACAAAGGCTTACGTAAGGAAGTACAGACAGCCAGACCTGAATGGAGAAATATGGACCCAAAATATCTCTTACAAGTTGCTAGAGTAGTTGAACAGGCAAGGACCAAGCGACAAGTCATGTAGAGTACAGACCAAAAGTTTGGACACACCTTCTCATTTAAAGATTTTTCTGTATTTTCATGACTATGAAAATTGTACATTCACACTGAAGGCATCAAAACTATGAATTAACACATGTGGAATTATATACTTAACAAAAAAGTGTGAAACAACTGAAAATATGTCTTATATTCTAGGTTCTTCAGAGTAGCCACCTTTTGCTTTGATGACTGCTTTGCACACTCTTGGCATTCTCTTGATGAGCTTCAAGAGGTAGTCACCGGAAATGGTTTTCACTTCACAGGTGTGCCCTGTCAGGTTTAATAAGTGGGATTTCTTGCCTTATAAATGGGGTTGGGACCATCAGTTGTGTTGTGCAGAAGTCTGGTGGATACACAGCTGATAGTCCTACTGAATAGACTGTTAGAATTTGTATTATGGCAAGAAAAAAGCAGCTAAGTAAAGAAAAACGAGTGGCCATCATTACTTTAATAAATGAAGCTCAGTCAGTGCGAAAAATTGGGAAAACTTTGAAAGTGTCCCCAAGTGCAGTTGCAAAAACCATCAAGCGCTACAAAGAAACTGGCTCACATGAGGACCTCCCCAGGAAAGGAAGACCAAGAGTCACCTCTGCTTCTGAGGATAAGTTTATCCGAGTCACCAGCCTCAGAAATCGCAGGTTAACAGCAGCTCAGATCAGGTCAGACCAGGTCAATGCCACACAGAGTTCTAGCAGCAGACACATCTCTACAACAACTGTTAAGAGGAGACTTTGTGCAGCAGGCCTTCATGGTAAAATAGCTGCTAGGAAACCACTGCTAAGGACAGGCAACAAGCAGAAGAGACTTGTTTGGGCTAAAGAACACAAGGAATGGACATTAGACCAGTGGAAATCTGTGCTTTGGTCTGATGAGTCCAAATTTGAGATCTTTGGTTCCAACCACCGTGTCTTTGTGCGACGCAGAAAAGTGAACGGATGGACTCTACATACCTGGTTCCCACCGTGAAGCATGGAGGAGGTGTGATGGTGTGGGGGTGCTTTGCTGGTGACACTATTGGGGATTTATTCAAAATTGAAGGCATACTGAACCAGCATGGCTACCACAGCATCTTGCAGCGGCATGCTATTCCATCCGGTTTGCGTTTAGTTGGACCATCATTTATTTTTCAACAGGACAATGACCCCAAACACACCTCCAGGCTGTGTAAGGGCTATTTGACTAAAAAAGAGAGTGATGGGGTGCTACGCCACATGACCTGGCCCCAATCGAGATGGTTTGGGGTGAGCTGGACCGCAGAGTGAAGGCAAAAGGGCCAACAAGTGCTAAGCATCTCTGGGAACTCCTTCAAGATTGTTGGAAGACCATTTCCGGTGACTACCTCTTGAAGCTCATCAAGAGAATGCCAAGAGTGTGCAAAGCAGTCATCAAAGCAAAAGGTGGCTACTTTGAAGAACCTAGAATATAAGACATATTTTCAGTTGTTTCACACTTTTTTGTTAAGTATATAATTTCACATGTGTTAATTCATAGTTTTGATGCCTTCAGTGTGGACGTACAATTTTCATAGGCATGAAAATACAGAAAAATCTTTAAATGAGAAGGTGTGTCCAAACTTTTGGTCTGTACGGTATGTTAAAGCACAAGGGAAACAGTGGAGACACAGCAGGGGACCAAATGACCTGACAAGGGTGCAGTGCTGGAATTGTGAGGAAGACGGACATTACACCAAACATTGTAAAAACTCAAGGAGGGAGACAGAGCAGACATACGGACCTTCCACCTCCTCTGCCTTCAGCCTAGGAGCCACTCCTCCCTGTTTAAAAATCAATGGCTCTGACCAGGGATATATAGAATATGTATCCCATGCAAAAAAAACGGAAAAAAAACGTTTCCCTGATACTTACAGAATAGAACATGATTTGAGAGCAGTTAATGATGTTACAGAGAGTGTGACTTCGACTGTTTCTAACACACACATTACTGGCACAGATCCCAGTGACCTCTAAATGTTTCACAGTAATTGACAAATGCATTTTTTTCTCTGTGTCGGTTACTGCACTGACTACTGAACAAAACAGATGTTGACAACTTTTCTCTGTGCCCCTTCACCCTGTCAGTACCTTTTCGCCTTCACACATGAAAGGAAGCAGTACTGCTGGACAGTCCTCCGACAAGGAGGAATGAACCCCCCTACCATTTATTCAACAGCAATGGCAGGGATCCTGGAGCAGTGGCAACCACCTCCTCCACAGATCGTACCATTACAGTACGTGGATGACCCTTTGCTCTGCAGCCCAGACCAGATGTCCTGCAAGGAAGCCACCGTTTCCTTGCTATGCTTCTAAGCAGAAAAAGGTTGCAAAGTCTCACGTGACTAATTACAATTCTGCAAACACAAAGTGACATTATTAGGCCACTGTATTGCTGAAGGTTCAAGGCACCTGACTAATGAGAGAAAAAAGGCAGTTCAAAATCTCTCTTTACCCAGGTCGCATCGACAGTTGTGTACCCTTTTAGGCTTGGTGTCCTATGGTAGGCCTTGGATAAGGTCTGCTTCTCCAAATGATGCAACCACTCTATGACTGTCTATCATCAGATCCCTTTGATCTCACTTGGGAAGTTATTGATTCATTTCATTTTCTCAAACTGCTCATTGTGTCAGCCCCGGCCTTAGGCATCCCAAACTACGATAAGATGATCAGCCATTTTCTTGTTTTGCACAGAACAAGGAGGTCATGCAACAGCAGTACTGACACAACAGCATGGTGACGGACAAAGACCAAAAGCTTACTACTCAGCACATTAGACCCAGTGATCAGAGGATCTCCCATGTGTGTCCGTGCTGTACGTGCTGCTGCACTGCTGCTAGGAAAGGCATGCGAGATCACATTGACTTTTCCTTTGACAATTTACGCCCCACATGACATCCATGCACATACTAGTGCAGGTTCAGCCAAAACCAATGTCTATGGACAGACATCTCAGACTTGAATGTGCTCTTCTGATTCCTGAGTATGTCATCCTCTCTATGGGGTTAAGGTCAGGCGAGTTTGCTGACCAAACAAGCACAGTGATACTGTTGTTTTTAAAGCAGATGTTGGTACTTTTTGCAGTGTGGACAGGTGCCAAGTCCTGCTGGAGAATGAAATTTCCATCTTCAAAAAGCTTGTCGGCAGAGGGAAGCAGGGCGTGCTCTAAAATTTCCTGGTAGACGGCTGCGCTGACTTTGGTCTTGATAAAACACAGTGGACCTACACCAGCAGATGACATGGCTCCCCAAACCATCACTGATTGTGGAAACTTCACACTAGACCTCAAGCAGCTTGGATTGTGTGCCTCTCCACTCTTCCTCCAGACTCTGGGATCTTGATTGCCAAATGAAAATTGGAACTCTGGGACCTTGTGGAGTGTGTCAATGACTGTCTTCCGGACAAGTCAAGCAGTCAGCAGTCTTTCCCATGATTGAGGAGCCTATTGAAACAGACTAAGGGACCTTTTTAAACATCAACAATCAAATAAACAGTTGAAGTACAGGTGCTTTTCACAAAATTAGAATATCATCAAAAAGTTAATTTTTTTCAGTTCTTCAATACAAAAAGTGAAACTCATATTATATAGAGTCATTACAAACAGAGTGATCTATTTCAAGTGTTTATTTCTGTTAATGTTGATGATTATGGCTTACAGCCAATGAAAACACAAAAGTCATTATCTCAGTAAATTAGAATACTTTATAACAACAGCTTGAAAAATGTTTTTAAAATGCGAAATGATGGCCTACTGAAATGTATGTTCAGTAAATTCACTCAATAATTGGTCGGGGCTCCTTTTGCATCAATTACTGCATCAATGCGGCGTGGCATGGAGGCGATCAGCCTGTGGCACTGCTGAAGTGTTATGGAAGCCCAGGTTGCTTTGATAGCAGCCATCAGCTCGTCTGCATTGTTGGGTCTGGGGTCTCTCATCTTCCTCTTGACAATACCCCATAGATTCTCCATGGGGTTAAGGTCAGGCAAGTTTGCTGGCCAATCAAGCACAGTGACTCTGTTGCTTTTAAACCAGATATTGGTACTTTTGGCAGTGTGGACAGGTGCCAAGTCCTGCTGGAGAATTAAATTCCCATCTCCAAAAAGCTTGTCGGCAGAAGGAAGCATGACTTGCTCTAAAATTTCCTGGTAGACAGCTGCGATGACTTTGGTCTTGATAAAACACAGTGGACCTACACCAGCAGACATGTCTCCCCAAACCATCACTGATTATGGAAACTTCATAGTAGACCTCAAGCAGCTTGGATTGTGTGCCTCTCCACTCTTCTTCCAGACTCTTGGACCTTGATTTCCAAATGAAATGCAAAATTTACTTTCATCTGAAAACTACACCACTTGGACCAATGAGCATCAGTCCAGGTCTTTTTCTCCTTGGCCCAGTTAAGATGCCTCTGGCGTTGTCTACTGGTCATGAGTGGCTTGACACAAGGAATGCGACACTTGTATCCCATGTCCTGGATAAGTCTGTGTGTAGTGGCTCTTGAAGCAATGACTCCAGCAGCAGTCCACTCCTTGTGAATCTCCCTCAAATTTTTGAATGGCCTTTTCTTAACAATCCTTTCATGGTTGCGGTTATCCCAGTTGCTTGTGCACCTATTTCTACCACACTTTTTCCTTCCACTTATCTTTCCATTAATATGCTTGGATACAGCATTCTGTGAACAGCCAGCTTCTTCAGCAATGACCTTTTGTGGCTTGCGCTCCGTGTGGAGTGTGTCAATGACTGCCTTCTGGACAACTGTCAAGTCAGCAGTCTTCCCCATGATTGTGGAGCCTACTGAAACAGACTAAGGGATCTTTTTAAACGTGTAGGAAAACCTTTGCAGGGGTTTTTTGTTAATTATTCAAATTTACTGAGATAATGACTTTTGTGTTTTCATTGGCTGTAAGCCATAATCATCATCATTAACACAAATAAACACTTGAAATAGATCACTCTGTTTGTAATGACTATATACAGTGGTGGCCAAAAGTATTGGCACCCCTCAAATTCTGTCAGATAATACTCAGTTTCTTCCTGAAAATGATTGCAATCACAAATTCTTTGGTATTATCATCTTCATTTAATGGCTTGCAAGGAAAAAACACAAAAGAGAATGAAGCAAAAATCAAATCATTGATCATTTCACACAAAACTCCAAAAATGGGCCAGACAAAAGTATTGGCACCCTCAGCCTAATACTTGGTTGCACAACCTTTAGCCAAAATAGCTGCAAACAACCGCTTCCGGTAACCATCAATGAGTTTCTTACAATGCTCTGCTGGAATTGTAGACCATTCTTCTTTGGCAAACTGCTCCATGTGACTGATATTTGAAGGGTGCCTTCTCTAAACTGCCATTTTGAGATCTCTCCACAGGTGTTCTATGGGATTCAGGTCTGGACTCATTGCTGGCCACCTCAGAAGTCTCCAGTGCTTTCTCTCAAACCATTTTATAGTGCTTTTGAAAGTGTGTTTTGGGTCATTGTCCAGCTGGAAGACCCATGACCTCTGAGGGAGACCCAGCTTTCTCACACTGGG
Source organism: Phyllobates terribilis (assembly GCF_046119375.1). NCBI lineage: Eukaryota > Metazoa > Chordata > Amphibia > Anura > Dendrobatidae > Phyllobates > Phyllobates terribilis. The sequence goes on along the minus strand of NW_027362763.1, from coordinate 420,022,210 downwards.
CCCTACATTATGCTGCAAAATTTGTTGGTAGTCTTCAGACTTCATAATGCCAGGCACACGGTCAAGCAGTCCAGTGCCAGAGGCAGCAAAGCAACCCCAAAACATCAGGGAACCTCCGCCATGTTTGACTGTAGGGACCGTGTTCTTTTCTTTGAATGCCTCTTTTTTTTCCTGTACACTCTATGTTGATGCTTTTTGCCAAAAAGCTCTACTTTTGTCTCATCTGACCAGAGAACATTCTTGCAAAACGTTTTAGGCTTTCTCAGGTAAGTTTTGGCAAACTACAGCCTGGCTTTTTTATGTCTCGGGGTAAGAAGTGGGGTCTTCCTGGGTATCCTACCATACAGTCCCTTTTCATTCAGACGCCGACGGATAGTACGGGTTGACACTGTTGTACCCTCGGACTGCAGGGCAGCTTGAACTTGTTTGGATGTTAGTCGAGGTTCTTTATCCATCATCCGCACAATCTTGCATTGAAATCTCTCGTCAATTTTTCTTTTCCGTCCACATCTAGGGAGGTTAGCCACAGTGCCATGGGCTTTAAACTTCTTGATGACACTGCGCACGGAAGACACAGGAACATTCAGGTCTTTGGAGATGGACTTGTAGCCTTGAGATTGCTCATGCTTCCTCACAATTTGGTTTCTCAAGTCCTCAGACAGTTCTTTGGTCTTCTTTCTTTTCTCCATGCTCAATGTGGTACACACAAGGACACAGGACAGAGGTTGAGTCAACTTTAATCCATGTTAACTGGCTGCAAGTGTGATTTAGTTATTGCCAACACCTGTTAGGTGCCACAGGTAAGTTACAGGTGCTGTTAATTACACGAATTAGAGAAGCATCACATGATTTTTCAAACAGTGCCAATACTTTTGTCCACCCCTTTTTTAGGTTTGGTGTGGAATTATATCCAATTTGGCTTTAGGACAATTCTTTTTGTGTTTTTTCATTGAAGACAAATTAAATGAAGATAATAATACCAAAGAATTTGTGATTGCAATCATTTTCAGGAAAAAACTGAGTATTATCTGACAGAATTGCAGGGGTGCCAATACTTTTGGCCACCACTGTATAATATATGAGTTTCACTTTTTGTATTGAAGAACTGAAATAAATTAACTTTTTGATGATATTCTAATGTAGTGAGAAGCACCTGTATATACATCATCAGTCGTGAAGGGTTAAAGGAGTCTTGCAACATGACTAGTTAAGTTAGCGAACCCAAGCAGCCATCTACAGAAAGCTGTTTAAGCATACTTGCCATTCATGTGTATAGCAGGGTGTGGCTGATTGATAGGTGTCAGGCTTGACTAATATCCCAAAACTGCATTAGGAGTTATCCATTCAACTAGCCAAATCCTGCTCTACAATAATGAAGAGCATGTACACCATAATGCACCTACATCATTTGGCTGAGCTTTCTTCACATCTGTAAAAGGCAACTGTTAATTAGAACTGAATTCTTCCTCTAAATTTGCAAACCTGGAACCATGAGACTTATGTCTGCTAGTGCAGTGTCTTATATCAAGTGGTCGCTTTGCCTGTGCGCAGACAGGCTCACACAATATGATCAAAATATTTGCCAAGAACCTCAAATTATAAATATAGTCTATATAGCATTAATGCAATTAAATGACGATTTTTGGTACTCAATGTAAAACCTCTTTCTCGTGGTCTTCATTTGGAGACACAGAAACCATGGGTGTCTGCTGCCACCTGGAGGCTGACTGTAACAAAATATTTTAACAAAAAAATTTGGCTTCTCCCCTGCAAAATATACTTTACCTGCTAACACCAGATCTCCTCATTTATAGAGAAATCCAGAGAAGCAAAAAAACTAAAGCATGAAGAAACGAAAGAAAAAGTGACCATCCTGAGGGAAAAAAACAACTTGGGCAACCAAGGGTGGGTGCTGTGTCTCTAAATGAAAACTACGAGACAGACATTTTACGGTGAGTACCAAAAGTCTTCATTTTTGGTCGCTTCATTGGGTGACACAGGAGCCATAGAATGTCCTAAAGCTGTCCATCGGGTGGCAATTACCGAATACAGCAAGCAATGACTGCCTTAGAGGCAGCCAGGTCTTTGCACGAGCCTTTTGGAATCAAATAAGGAATCTGAACAACCAAAATGGAGCGGTGGCTGACAAGTAATACCGCACACCACTAACAACTTCCAGGTTGTGCAAAGCGCTCTCAATAGCATGACATGGCTAAGGGAAGGAGAAAGGAAAGAATGTCCTTGTTAGGCTGTGTGCCCATGATGCGGAATTAATGCGTTTCCGCGACGGCATTTCCGCCGCGGAAAAGCATTAAAATCGCTTGTTAACATGTCTGCCATGTTTCCCAATGATAATCCACATGTGCTGTGCACATGCTGCAGAAATTTCCGCTGCAGATTATCATTGCGGAAAAATCCGCAGCACAACCATTTATTGTGCGATTTTGCGGCGAAATCACCGCCATTGACTTGCATTGAACCGCATAACTTCCGCATGTATACATGCGGATGTTATGTGGTTCAATGCGCGGATGGTACCAGGGTCTGGAAAAGAGGAGACTCTCCTTCAACCCGGGTACCATGGTACTTGCAACTTAAAAAAGAATTATAAAGTAAAAAATAAAAAAAAATATTCATATACACCTCTCCGGCGGCCCCCGGTCTGCTCCAGGCGGCGTCCACGGCGGGCCGCCGAGGAGAGAGGACGCCGCCTGGAACAGACCAGGGGCCGCCGGAGAGGTGTGTATGAATTTTTTTTTTTTTTTTTTAAACTATAGGTGCAGAATTTTAAGCAGAAATCTCGGTCACACAATATAAATACATGCCAGTTGCATGGATTTATATTGTGTGACCAACTTCTCAAGCCCGTTTCCAAGTGATGCTCAAAATCGCTTGGAAAAGAGCTTGAAAAAATGCATGCATAAACGCATGTAAAAACGCTTAAAAAACGCTTCTCCCTGGCAGAAAAACGCATGTAAAATCGGCATGCGTTTTTTCTGCCAGGGAGAGGAAAAAACGCTCAGGAAATTTCTGCTTAAAATGTGCATCGTGGGCACATACCCTTAAGGTGGAAAGATGAGACCAAAGCAGAGAAAAGACGGAACACACCTACTGTATCCTCACCCATCCATTGTAGAATGTGAGCCCTCGCAGGCATTGTCCTCTCTCCTCCTGTACCAGTTGCTGACTCGTTTTGTTAAGATTATTTTAAGTGTTTTTTGCTATGTATACCCCCTTTTTCACATGTAAAGTGCCATGGAATAAATGGCGCTATAATAATAAAAAATAATAATAATAACCAGCTGCAAAACCACCTTGTCTAAGTGCAGTATGAAGTAAGGAGTGAGACAGGAGAGGCAGCCAGGTACGAATCCCACCTGCTGGAGGAAATAGCTAAAAGAAGAGTCAACTTACAGGAGAGACAGAACGGCAAAATGTCTCTTATTGGCTCAAAGGGTAGGGGCTGATGCATCTCAATAATGAGCCAAGAATAAAGAAGTGGCTGATTAGGCAGCCTAACATATGCTACTTCCTTGAGAAAAGTCTTGAACTATGGCTTAGGAGCCAGAACTATCTGAAATAGAATAGCCAGAGAGGACACCTGACACTTTAGGGAGCTAAGCGCCAGTCTCAACACCAGACCAGACTACAAAAAAGAAATCAGCACTGGCAAGGAGAAGGACACTGGACCAATGAAAGTAGTGCGATAGTAGATACACAATGAGGAAGGCATAATTGCCTAATCATAGTCATAGAAAATCTGCGACTCAATGGTCCACTCCGGCTATTTGAATCACTGAGATCAACTGTACTCTGTCTTCTGCTATGGCTGATCGTCTCTGATGGTTGATATATGCCACCACAGTGGCATTGTTGGACTGAATCTGGATGGGTAAACCTGAGAGCAGGTGATGCCAAATGAGAAAGTGACAAGCGGATGGCTCTGAGTTGCAGTACATTGATAAGGAGAATCTTCTCCAGTCTCTTCCATGAGCCTTGAACAGAGAACAGAGAAATGATGAAAGACCGCTCCTCATTCAAAGAGACTGGCATCTGTCATCAGAACCTGCCACTGAGTAGGGAGGAAGGAGCGACCCTGATATAACAGGTACAACGTTAACCACCATCCAAGAGACTGATGGTGAGATGGTAGGCGAACGAGTACAGGCTGAACAGTGCAAGCTGTACTCTCAATCACTTCCTGGCGTGAAACAGAGTGCACATTCACACTCTGTTATCCCTCCTAATGATCATCTGAGATCTAAAACACAAAAAGAGTGAAGGTTAGGAGCTAACCTTATATCCCAAGGCTAAGACCAGTCCGAGGATCAGACCAATGTCTGTCTCAAACTACACTAAGCTAAATTGAACCTCTTGGCAGCGGCAAGTGTGCAATGAACATCCTATTTACCATGTTTGATTAAACTTTAGCTTCTGCATAAGAGGTAGCTATTAGAACAATAAAGGTGTGATTTTTTTTTAAAAGGGGTATATCCCATAAAGGGCTATGCTCCAAATTCATTAAGACTGGTGTTTCGCATGCCAGTATTAATGAAGGGACTGCTGGAGTAAGATCCGCCTAATTATATTTAAGAGCCACAGGCCACATAATGGATTAAGCACAGCTTACAATTGGCGTGCGACAGTTAGGGACTGGAGTACATTTCTGGCATAATTTATTCCACTAACATTTTCCAACTTCAAGTATCGCTAAAATTTGTGACATTTCAAAGTGTTTGAAGCCAAAATTCTTGATGAAACGGCCTCTAAGTGTTTAGTTTATACTGTCAGTTTGGGCTGACAGACTGCCTTTAAGCTATTTTGCAGCAGGGTGTAATATGTAAAGCTAACGTAACAGCCACATACAGGGTTGGGAAGTGATTGGAGTTAAAAGTGTTTTTTGTCAGCCACTTACAGTGTCAGACACTAGTATTCTGGTACAACATGTCTGACAGAGTACGGTAATAGAAAATGAGGACTGATACTGTTAGGTGCCGGTCATCCAGTGTCTGCACCCATAGTGACCGCACCCACTAGTTGAGTTAGTTCGGCCCAGGAGTATGCATATCACATATCTGACTGCCGTTCCTGGGGCAGAGAACTGCGAATACCCGCACCACACAGTGCATGCGCTGGGAGGATTCACAAGTCTGCAGTCACACAGAATGACAGTAGACTTTTTCATTTTAGACCGCCGGACAATCCCTTTAATTTGTTGAAATTGAATTTTGAGGATATAGATTATTACATTAACCACAGAATAAAATCATATAGTTTTTAATTTTGTAAGTAGATTGTATAGCTCAGCTCTTACCTTTCAGTAATGAAGCATGTTTCACAGCCATCCTCCCGATTAGACATTCTTTCAGCATTGACTCATAGTTAACCCAACGATGAACCTAAGAATAAAAATAATTATACATAATGAAGCATAAAATGAAAAACACAAGGCCGTAACCGGGTTGCAGTTGCACCCAGGCTCTGAAGTCTTAGGGTGCCCAAAAGGTCCTTTGGCTAATATAAGACCAATGCTATTAAAGACCTGTGATAGTAGATAGTGTTGGAGATTCTGCATTGGGTTCAATACTTACGCCACTGAACAGATACACTATATATTAATTTTGTTACAGAAAATGAACATGATCAGTGGGTAGTGCAGCTGATCAGTGGAGGAGAAAATAGAAGAATATAGTCTAATGTCTCAATATATTCAGTTATTTTGAAAGCATACGTTTCAAAGAGCTATTTTTCCTGCTTTCTATCTTATAAAGGAATTTTTAGAAACTGCTCTAGAAGAGCAGCTAGATTGTTGGAATTAATGGGTATGATCACATTTACAACCATAAGGCTATGTGCACACGATGCAGAAATGAAGCAGAAAATTTCTGCATCATTTCTGCATCTCCCTGGCAGAAAAAACGCATGCAGATTGTGCATGCGTTTTTCCTGCAGAATACATGCGGATCCACATGCAGATTCACATGCTTTTCCGCATGCAGATTGACAAGCGCTTTCCAGGCGATTTTAGCATCACCTGGAAAGTGCTTGACAACTAGGTCACACTGTATAAATCCATGCAAACAGCATGGATTTATATAGTGTGACCCGAGAGAGTGTATATACTTACCTCCGATGGCCCGCGCTGTCCTGCTCACTCCGTTCTCCCGGCAACTTTGAATTGAAACACCTGCCGACGTCAGCGTCACGTGACCCGTCACATGACTCTGACGTCACCGCAGGTCCTACAACTCACTGCAAGTGCCGGGAAGCAAGCAGGAGCGGTGCGCGGGCCGACAGATGGTAAGTATATATATATTTTTTATTTTATTCTTGTTTTACAGCTTTTTTAATGGTACCTGGGTGTGGATGAGACTCTCCTCTCCTCCACACTCGGGTACCATCCGCATATTAGAACGCGCCAATAGCGCAAGTACAGATGCAGTCTTGCGGAATTGGCGCGTTCTAATGCAAGTCAATGGCGGCGAAAACGCCGCGTTTCCGCAAAATTAAATGACATGCTGCGGATTTTTGAGCGCAGCGTTTCCGCTGCGGAAAAATCCGCATCATGGGCACAGCACATGCGGATTTCAATTGGGGAACATTGCTTCCCTTCTACCATGCGTTTTTCATGCGTTTCCGCGGCGTTTCCGCAACTGCAAAAACGCCGCGGAAACGCATGAAATACGCATCGTGTGAACTCAGCCTTACAAACAAAGAAAAAAACAAGTTTTCAAATACTTTTAAATAAAAAATCTCCTTCCATTTGGGGTTTGCAGCTCCTATGTAGATCAATATATCTCCACTTCAAAAAGAAAAAATACAAACGCCACTGTATTTTGCACCCAAGAAGGTGTCCATGTCCATTAATGAATGGTGCTCTTGATTCTTTGCTGGCTCCAAATTAAAAAGTCTGAAATTTAGAATATCCAGCACTCCATTAAATAACCTTCTTTATTAAAACAAGTTATAATAAGCAAATGTCATTTCAAACGTTATCGCCTTTAGTCATAGACAAACAGATATATGCCTCCATGGTTACAGACTACAAACAACCCTAAGTAGCCAGATTCTGCAGCTATATTTAATTCCATCAGTCCTCTATTTTCTGCTTACACACACATGGCAAGTTAGCAGAACATAGGGGGCACATTGAATGCACCCAGACCAGAATAATTGTATTGCTATATACAGTTAGGTCCATAGATATTTGGACAGAGACAACATTTTTCTAATTTTGGTTCTAGACATTACCACAATGAATTTTAAGCAAAACAATTCAGATGCAGTTGAAGTTCAGACTTTCAGCTTTCATTTGAGGGTATCCACATTAAAAGTGGATGAAGGGTTTAGGAGTTTCAGCTCCTTAACATGTGCCACCCTGTTTTTAAAGGGACCAAAAGTAATTGGACAATTGACTCCAAGGCTATTTCATGGACAGGTGTGGGCAATCCCTTCGTTATGTCATTCTCAATTAAGCAGATAAAAGGCCTGGAGTTGATTTGAGGTGTGGTGCTTGCATTTGGAAGGTTTTCCTGTGAAGTAAACATGTGGTCAAAGGAGCTCTCCATGCAGGTGAAACAAGCCATCCTTAAGGTGCAAAAAACAGAAAAAAAAACAATCCGAGAAATTGCTACAATATTAGGAGTGGCAAAATCTACAGTTTGGTGCATCCTGAGAAAGAAAGAAAGCACTGGTGAACTCATCAATGCAAAAAGACCTGGGCGCCCACGGAAGACAACAGTGGTGGATGATCACAGAATAATCTCCATGGTGAAGAGAAACCCCTTCACAACAGTCAACCAAGTGAACAACACTCTCCAGGAGGTAGGCGTATCAATATCCAAATCTACCATAAAGAGAAGACTGCATGAAAGTAAATACAGAGGGTTCACTGCACAGTGCAAGCAACTCATACGCATCAAGAATAAAAAGGCTAGACTGGACTTTGCTAAAAAAACATCTAAAAAAGCCAGCACAGTTCTGGAAGAACATTCTTTGGAAAGATGAAACCAAGATCAACCTCTACCAGAATGATGGAAAGAGAAAAGTATGGCGAAGGCGTTGTACAGCTCATGATCCAAAGCATACCACATCATCTGTAAAACACGGCGGAGGCAGAGTGATGGCTTGGGCATGCATGGCTGCCAGTGGCACTGGGTCACTAGTGTTTATCGATGATGTGACACAGGACAGAAGCAGCCGAATGAATTCTGATGTATTCAGAGCCATACTGTGTGCTCAGATCCAGCCAAATGCAGCCAAACTGATTGGTCGTCGTTTCAAACTACAGATGGACAATGACCCAAAACATAAAGCCAAAGCAACCCAGGAGTTTATTAAAGCAAAGAAGTGGAATATTCTTGAATGGCCAAGTCAGTCACTTGATCTCAACCCAATTGAGCATGCATTTCACTTGTTAAAGACTAAACTTCAGACAGAAAAGGCCCACAAACAAACAGCAACTGAAAACCACCGCAGTGAAGGCCTGGCAGAGCATCAAAAAGGAGGAAACACAGCATCTGGTGATGTCCATGAGTTCAAGACTTCAGGCAGTCATTGCCAACAAAGAGTTTTAAACCAAGTACTAGAAATGAACATTTTATTTACAATTATTTAATCTGTCCAATTACTTTTGGTCCCTTTAAAAACAGGGTGGCACATGTTAAGGAGCTGAAACTCTTAAACCCTTCATCCAATTTTAATGTGGATACCCTCAAATGAAAGCTGAAAGTCTGAACTTCAACTGCATCTGAATTGTTTTGTTTAAAATTCATTGTGGTAATGTCTAGAACCAAAATTAGAAAAATGTTGTCTCTGTCCAAATATATATGGACCTAACTGTATACATTAAATGGAAATATAGTTGGGAGTACAGAACAGGAGAATGACTTGGGAATTCTGGTTACAAGTAAGACAAGCAGTACTCAATGTCAGGCAGCAGCTGTAAAAGCAAACACGATTTTAGGGCATATAAAAAGAGATAAAATCTTGTGATTCCAATGTATTATTACTCCTCTATACAAATCATTGGTAAGGCCACATCTTGAATACGGAATCCAGTTTTGGGCTCCACATTTAAAAAGGACATCGGGAAGTTAGAGTCAGTTCAAAGGCGGGAAACTAGATCATTACAAGGGATGGAAGGCCTCCCATATGGTGAGCGGTTGGAAAAGTTGAATTTGTTTAGCTTAGAAAAAAAGAGGTCTCAGAGATCTAATTTATATGTATAAATACTGTACATATGTGGTCAATACAAAAAACTAGCACATGACTTCCAAAAATCTAACAAAGTACCAGGGGGCATTCACTATTTGTGGAAGAAAGGCGATTCCAGCAGTTAAATAGGAAAGGATTCTTTACAGTTAGAGCAGTAAATCCTGTGAAATGTCCTACTGCAAAATTTAGTAATGGCAAATACTATATCATTTGAGAAAGGTTGAAATTATCAACCGGTGTCTTTTTTCAACCTATATAACTATATAGCAATGTAACTATGAATACAAAGCAAAAGTCCCCATACACATTAGAGAAAATTGTACTAAACCGTGTAATTTGTCTGTACCAGTCAAATATCCTATACTTAACCCCCTTACGACGTGGTACGTAATAGTACGCACCATTTCATAACCCCAGGTTCAGCGCGGGCTCCGGCACTGAGGCTACACTAAACCAAGCACATGTCAACTGATTTGTACAGCTGACATGTGCCCGTAACAGCCGTGGGTGGAATTGCGATCTACCCACAGCTGTTAACTAATTAAATGCTGCTGTCAATCTCTGACAGCGGCATTTAACAGCGCCGTGCCGGAAGCGCGTCACTTACCCAGCCCATCAGTAACCCCGTCACATGATTGCGGATCACCGATGGGTTGGCATGACAACCCAGGGTCTGCTGGAGACCCCTGTGGTTGTCATGTCCAGATTGCTATAAGCGCCACCCAGTGGTCGGCGCAGGGGGGGGGGGACACAGACAGCTTGGGGGCCCTGTGCAAGACATGTGTTTGGGCACCCCTCCTTTTATGGCGACCAAGCTGATCAGGAACCGGGGCAGTCAGCTGACTTTGGTGTCCCCACCATTGTACGTGACGTCCCTGCCCCCAGTCATGGGCACGCCAAGTTCAGCTACTGGCCGCAAATTGGAGTGCAGTGCAGGGAGCGGGCAGATCCCCTGCGCTGCAATATATTTCAGCAGAATGTGTGTCTGAGGATGCTCATCTAGCTGAAATATTTGCTGGTGTCAGCGGGCCCCACTCCACCTTGATGCAGGTGCACTGGCAATTTTTGTTATAGCATAGAAGATATCTTTAAAATATACCTTTTATTAATACTTAATTAAAATATAAATTTTCCAAAACCAATACAAAGGTGGGTGGGCTAACAACTGCTAACCCCCCACCAACTCCAATACCATCAGAGTATGACACAGTATATAGTCTTAAAGACCTCAAATTATCTGGGTCCACTAAATATTAAGCAACATAAAACATACATCCATTACCTCTCACCATTAGAACAATTAAAAATTACAAGGTGCTAAAGTGCATAATACCCCAACATTCAAAGAAGAAGAAAGACATGTATAGATTTCACCCGTTTATGCCTGAAGGGGAGTCCAACGTCAAGGGGTACAAATATGTAGAAATCGACAGGATATATTCCTTACTACCCTGTGTGGTTCTGCCCTCCACTTTCATCCCTCCTGACGAGTTTCTTTCTCCGTGAACTACTTAGTGACCAGACCAAATTTTTGAAAACTGATCAGTGTCAATTTATATGGTAACTAGCTGTACTAGCCGGCTTCACCCGGGTTAATAACTGCTGTTAGCAAAATAGAATGTGTTAACAAAAATGTATTCTCCACACAAAAACTACAAAACAAATAGAAAGTTCATTGGCTCTTGAGGAAGAAGTTCTTGTTCTCTTGTCTGCAAGCCTCGCTTCCCTCTCCTCAGAAAGTTCATTGGCCCTTGAGGAAGCAGCTCCTGTTTTCATGTCTGCAAGCCTCGCTTCCCTCTCCTCAGAAAGTTCATTGGTCCTTGAGGAAGCAGCTCTTATTTTCATGTCTGCAAGCCTCGCTTCCCTCTCCTCAGAAAGTTCATTGGCTCTTGAGGAAGCAGCTCTTGTTCTCTTGTCTGCAAGCCTCGCTTCCCTGTCCTCAGAAAGTTCATTGGCTCTTGAGGAAGCAGCTCTTGTTTTCATGTCTGCAAGCCTCGCTTCCCTCTCCTCAGAAAGTTCATTGGCCCTTGAGGAAGCAGCTCTTTTTTTTCTTGTCTGCAAGCCTCGCTTCTCTCTGCTCAGAAAGTTCATTGGCTCTTGAGGAAGCAGCTGCTGTTCTCATGTGTGTCAGCCTTGTTTCTCGGTCTTCTCATTTCTCATTGGCCCGTAATGCAGCTTTTCTTTTCGCATCAGCTGACATTCGTGCCATGAAATTCCTTTTCTTATGAGGCATTATTGTGGTAAAAATAGTCTGTAACTGGCAGTTTCTATATCCTCTCACATAGAAGTAATGTGACTGACATCAGCCTTTCCACCAACACACCCTAACTGACATCTTATTACCTTACACAAGCTTTGTTATACTGAGAATGTCCTTTGTTGCCTATATTAACCAATCACAGCTCAGATTAATTAACTGTAGCAAAATAGAAGCTGAGCTGTGATTGGTTGCTATTGGCAGCCTGATAAATCTTTGTGAGATGAGTTTTGTGTGTGCTGAGGGTGGTATATGTGTTCAAGCATGTGGTAGTGTGTGGCGCATTTTGTGTGTGTGTGTTCAGATCCCTGTGTGTGGTGAGTATGAGTATCCCATGTCGGGGCCCCACCTTAGCAACTGTACGGTATATACTCTTTGGCGTCATCGCTCTCATTCTTTAATTCTCCCTTGTTCACATGTGGCAGCTGTCAATTTGCTTCCAACACTTTTCCTTTCACTTTTTCCCCATTATGTAGATAGGGGCAAAATTGTTTGGTGAATTGGAATGCGTGGGGTTAAAATTTTGCCTCACAACATAGCCTATGACGCTCTCGGGGTCCAGACGTGTGACTGTGCAAAATTTTGTAGCTGTAGCTGCGACGGTGCAGATGCCAATCCCGGACATACACACATACATACATACATACATACACACACAGCTTTATATATTAGATAACTCTGGAAGAATTCAACAGATCCCAGTGATTCTGAAACAGTTTTTTTCAGGACACATTGTACTTTATGTTAGTGGTAAATTTAGGTCCATATTTTTTGCGTTTATTTGTGAAATATTTGGAATTTGAGAAAATTTTGAAAATTTTGCAATTTTCAAACTTTCAATCTTTATATCCTTAAACCAGTTAGTCATGCTGTACAAAACAATTAGGCATGTGCACGTGCGGATATTAAGCGATTCAATGTGCGGATGGTACCCGGGTCTGGAGAAGAGGAGACTCTCATCCAGACTCTGGTACCATAGAACCTGTTAAAAAAAAGAATTTAAAATAAAAAATAAAGATTATACTTACCTTCTGATGGCCCCCGGTCTTTTCTCCGCTGCGTCCGGTCTCTTGCACGGCTCGCAATGGTCTAAAAGGACCTTCCATGACGTCATTTAGTCATGTGACAGGTCACGTGACCGCTGACGTCGGCAGTCGCGTGACCTGTCACATGACTAAATGACGTCATGAAAGGTCCTTTCAGACCACCGCGAGCCGTACAAGAGACCGGACGCAGCGGAGAAAAGACCGAGGGCCATCAGAAGGTAAGTATAATGATGGGTTTTTTTTGTTTTTTTTAAACATTTTTATTCTTTTTTTTAACTATTAACTTGGTCACACTTTATAAATCCATGCCGGTTGCATGGCTTTATATAGTGTGACCAAGTTGTCAAGCACTTTTCCAAGTGATGCTAAAATTGCTTGGAAAAGCGCTTGATAACTCGCCTGCAGAAATGCATGCAAAAACGCTTGACAAACGCTTCTACCTGGCAGGAAAAACACATGTAATATCCGCATGCGTTTTTCCTGCCAGGGAGATGCGGAAAAAATCTGCAGCATTTCTGCATCGTGGGCACTTAGCCTTAAGAAATAACATTTCCCATACGTTTACTTTACATCTGCACCATTTTTCAAACATCATTTTATTTTGTTAGGAAGTTAAAAGGGTTAAAAGTTCAGCAGCAATTTCTAATAGTTTCAAGAAATTCTCAAAAAAGGTTTCTTTAGTGACCTATTCAGATTTAAATGGACTTTAAGCGGCCTATACACTGTGTGCCGAATTATTAGGCAAATGAGTATTTTGATCACATGATACTTTTTATACATGTTGTCCTACTCCAAGCTGCATAGGCTTGAGAGCCAACTACCAATTAAGTAAATCTGGTGATGTGCATCTCTGTAATGAGGAGGGGTGTTGTCTAATGACATCAACACCCTATATAAGGTGTGCTTAATTATTAGGCAACTTTCTTTCCTTTGGCAAAATGGGTCAGAAGAGAGATTTGACGGGCTCTGAAAAGTCCAAAATTGTGAGATGTCTTGCAGAGGGATGCAGCAGTCTTGAAATTTCCAAACTTTTGAAGCGTGATCACCGAACAATCAAGCGTTTCATGGCAAATAGCCAACAGGGTCGCAAGAAGCGTGTTGGCCAAAAAAGGCGCAAAATAACTGCCCATGAATTGAGGAAAATCATGCGTGAAGCTGCCAAGATGCCATTCGCCACCAGTTTTGCCACATTTCAGAGCTGCAACGTTACTGGAGTATCAAAAACCACAAGATGTGCAATACTCAGGGACATGGCCAAAGTAAGGAAGGCTGAAAAACGACCACCTTTGAACAAGAAATATAAGATAAAACGTCAAGAATGGGCCAAGAAATATCTTAAGACTGATTTTTCAAAGGTTTTATGGACTGATGAAATGAGAGTGACTCTTGATGGGCCAGATGGATTGGCCAGACGCTGGATCAGTTAAGGGCAGAGAGCTCCACTCCGACTCAGACGCCAGTAAGGTGGAAGTGGGGTACTGGTATGGGCTGGTATCATCAAAGATGAACTTGTGGGACCTTTTTGGGTTGAGGATGGAGTGAAGCTCAACTCCCAGACCTACTGCCAGTTTCTGGAAGACAACTTCTTCAAGCAGTGGTACAGGAAGAAGTTGGTATCGTTCAAGAAAAACATGATTTTCATGCAGGACAATGCTCCATCACATGCATCCAACTACTCCACAGCGTGGCTGGCCAGTAAAGGTCTAAAAGAAGAAAAAATAATGGCATGGCCCCCTTGTTCACCTGATCTGAACCCCATAGAGAACCTGTGGTCCATCATAAAATGTGAGATCTACAGGGAGGGAAAACAGTACACCTCTCGGAACAGTGTCTAGGAGGCTGTGGTGGCTGGTGCACGCAATGTTGATCGAAAACAGATCAAGCAACTGACAGAATCTATGGATGGAAGGCTGTTGAGTGTCATCATAAAGAAAGGTGGCTATATTCATCACTCATTTTTTGGGTTTTTGGTTTTGCATGTCAGAAATGTTTATTTCTAAATTTTGTGCACTGATATTGGTTTACCTGGTGAAAATAAACAAGTGAGATGGGATTATATTTGGTTTTTATTAAGTTGCCTAATAATTCGGCACAGTAATAGTTACCTGCACAAACAGATATCCTCCTAAGATAGCCAAATCTAAAAAAAAAAACACTCCAACTTCCAAAAATATTAAGCTTGAATATTTATGAGTCTTGGGTTGATTGAGAACATAGTTGTTGATCAATAATAAAAATAATCTTGTAAAATACAACTTGCCTAATAATTCTGCACACTTTGTATATTGGAAATTCCCTAAAAGTGATAACATTTTAAAAACCGCATCCCTCATGTACTTCAAAACTGCTGTCAGGAATTTTTTTTAACCCTTCAGGTGCTACACAGAAATGAATGCAAAGTGGAATGAAATAAAAAAAAAATTACATTTTACCTCTAAAATGTTGCTTTCGCTCCAATTTTTTTACTTTTACAAGGGATAGCACAACAAAATGGAACCCTAACATGTGGCCAAAAAACCTCTCTTTGGACAAGCGGAAGGGCTTGGAAGGGAAGGAGCACCATTTGAATTTTGGAACACAAATTTGGCTGAAATACACTGGTGTGAAAAAAGTGTTCGCCCCCTTCCTGATTTCTTATTCTTTTGCATGTTTGTCACATTTAAATGTTTTAGATCACAAGACAAATTTAAATAGTAGATAAAGATAACACAAGTAAACACGAAATGCAGTTTTTAAATGAAGGTCTTTATTATTAAGGGAAAAATAAATCCAAACCTACAGGGCCCTGTGTGAAAAAGTGATAGGATAGGGTATCAATGTGAAAGTAGTGAACAGCTCCTTTAAACGGCATAAAGCAATATAGAGTTCATCAAAATAAACACGGCCCTTCTGGCATAATAGCAAAACAAAAGAAAATGTCCAGCATAGTCCTTGTACCTGCCGGGGTCCGGCCACTCAGGGTTAGCAAAACACACAGTTCAGATAAGCACAAAATAACACAAGCTCCTCTCTCTGGAGCTGGCCTCCAGATACTGAACAACACCTGAGATAAAAGGCTGGCTATTTATAGCCCAGACAACACCCTAGAGTGGAGATATGGTGAATGACTTCCCACCTGCACTATGGTCATTCACAGAAAAAAAAGCTCAAAATGTCAGTTTAACCCTCTCAGCACATAACATTATGGAGAAGACTTCCCAGTTTCACATCACTGAAGCCAATAGCCTCAATGAAACATATCTCCTGTACATCACTCTGTCAGTGACTTTGTCAGACCACATACAGGTGATTCCTTTATGCCAACAGTGGTCAATTATCTGCTATCACACATGTTAGTATTTTCTAATTCTGTCTTAAATTATTTATTTATTATTATAGCGCCATTTATTCCATGGCGCTTTATATGTGATAGGGATATACAGTGATGATAGTGATAGTGATGAGCGAGCGTGCTTGTCACTACTCGGTACTCGCCCGAGCATCTCACTGCTCGAGATGCTCCTCGAGTATTTCCGGGATGCTCGGGTGGGAGCTCGGGTCCCCTCCCCGCATGTTTGGCGTTCTTTAGAGAGCCAATTAACATGCAGGGTCTGCCTGCCACTCATTGTAATGCTGTAGCTATCTTGGTTGTGGCATTACAGAGATTGGCTGGCCGCATAGCGTCATCGATGGGGTCTATATCAGATCTGGAAATCCTATGCTCATCACACTGTACCCCAGAAATTGTGCCACAACAAGCACACATATCATGTTGCCCTAGAGCAGTATCAAAAGGTTTTTGGTTGGATAGCAGATAATGCTTCCAGTCACTTTGCCACAACCACCACCACCCTGTCTTCCACACAGTGAAGTCTCAGTAGCTGTGAGTCTGGACCACATATGCCTCACCCTGATCCTCCCTTCCTCCCACCATGCCGAGCACCCGGAGACAACTGATCCCACACTTGGACACTCCGAAGAGCTGTTCACTTTTCCATTTATAGATTCGGGCCTCTTGCCTAGCCAGCTTCAAGCGGGGCAAAAGGAGATCGCATGTAGCATTGCCCAAATATTTGAGTAGCCCCGGTCACAGGAAGGGCAACAGTGGGAAAGTGCAATTACTGTCATAAGAGGAGGATGACGATGATGAGACACAATTGCCAGAAAGTCAGGAGGAGGATCAGGGTGCGGAAGTGGAAGACGAGGTGGTGGACGATGAAGTCAGTGGCCCAACCTGGCAAGATGACATGCATAGCGAGTAGGGAGGTGTAGCACCACAACAGGCGGGAACAAGCAGTGGGGTGGCCACAGACACAAGGCGGGCAACTGTTACACGGAACATCAACACTACGGAAGTTGCCACTCCAACTGTTAGGTCTTCCAGAGTCTGGCTCTTTTTCAAACACTGTCCAGATAACCCCAAAAAGGCCACTTGCAACATCTGCCAAGCCAGCATCAGCAGGGACAGAAAAACTACCAGCCTGACCACCATCAGCATGCTCAGGCACACGACAGCAAAGTACCCGACTAGGTGGGTCGAACGCCAGGGTCAAGAAACAGTGTCTGTGAGTGCTACCACAGCCTGTTCTGCTGTTGTGCGTGCACACCAATCCCCCAGTCCATGGCGCAGGCGAACATGCCTCCCACCCTGCACCTGTCGTTGCACACTTGCAACCTCCACCATCATTGTCAACGTCCTTGTCCTAGCGCAGCGTTCAGTTGTACCTACCCCAGTCATTTGAACGCAAGTGCAAATACGCAGCCAACCACCCACAGGCCACACTACTAAACTTCCACATTTTAAGAATGCTTGCACTTGAAATGTTGCCTTTTAGGCTCATGGAGACGGAATCTTTCAGCAACCTCATGCCCGCGGCCATCCCTTGGTACTTGGTCCCCAGAAGCCACCATTTCTCCCGGTGTGCCGTTCCCACATTAAACACACGCGTATCCCAGGACATTAGCCATGCACTCAACAACGCAGTTACTAGGAAGTTCCACCTAACCACGGACACATAGACAAGTGCTTGTGGGCAGGGACGGTAAATCTTGCTGATGGCACACTGAGTTAATATAGTGGAAGCCGGGACCCAGTCGGAACACGTCCTCCCGACGCCGAGGATTACGGGCCCTGGGTCAATCAGGGTTGCCCCCATAATCTAAAGTTCCTGCACCACCTCCTCCTCTTCAGCCTCCATCTCCGAAATGACCACATGAGTCGGAAGCTGGGAGCACTGCAGCACTGCCTCGGCCAAGCGGCAACAGGCTGTGCTGAAGCTAATATTCTTAGGTGACAAACCGCACACCGCTGTAGAGTTGTTGACAGCTCTAAAAGAACAGGCAGATCTGTGGCTGTCACCGCTGAACCTACAGACAGGCATGGTCGTGTGTGACAATGGCCGGAACCTGGTGGCAGCTCTGAAGCAAGGTGAGCTCACACACGTACCATGCCTGGCCCATGTGCTCAACTTAGTGGTTCAAAGGTTTCTCAAAATCTACTCGGATATGCCTGATCTGCTTGTCAAAGTACGCCGCCTGTAAGACCATTTTAGAAAGTCAGCTACAGCTTCCGCCGCCCTTGCCGTGCTTCAGCAGAGTGTGCAATGTCCCCACGCGTTGGAATTCAACCTTGCAGATGTTGGGAAGGATTTGTGAGCAGCACAGGGCAGTTGTTGAGTACCAACTTCAAAACGCCCGTCGGTATTCAGGTCTCATAAGAGCTCAGGAGTGGGCATGGATGTCAGACATCTGTGCCATCCTCCAAAACTTTGAGGACTCCACCAAGATGGTGAGCAGCGATGACGGCCTAAATTAGCGCCACCATCTCGCTTCTCTGTGTACTGAAACGCTCACTGCTCACGATTAAAGAGAAGGTATTGCAGGCAGAGCATGATGAGATGGAGCAAGGAACCATACAGGGTGATTCCACACAGTCCAGCCTCATCTCATCCCAACGCAGATTGGGTGACATTGAGGAAGAGGAGGAGGGGAAATAAGAACAGAAGCTAGTTTCCTGCGCTATATACGGTACTACCGACACAACCGTCATACCGTCTGTTCAGCGTGGATGGCCTGAGGAGAGGGCGAACAAGGAGGAGGATGAGAACATGGTCAGTCGTCCTCTTGGTGAGGACATGGACATCTTGCCTGTTAGCAGTCTGGAACACATGGCTGAGTTTATGTTACGCTGCCTTTCCCGTGACCCTCGCGTTGTCCAAATTTTGGGTGACAGTCATTACTGGTTGGTAACACTTCTAGACCCATGCTACAAGGAGAAATTTCTATCTCCCGTTCCCGCGGCGGAGAGGTTTACTAAAATGTTGCAGCACTAGAAGGCTCTTGCTTCGGAATTATTAAAAAAATTCCCATCTGAAAATGCTGGCGACAGAGCTCACAGTTTGTTGGACAACCAAGGAGTACAGGTGAGAGACACAAATAGGATCCAGCAGAGGCAGGGGAACACTGTTAAAGGTCTGGGACAGTTTTCTCAGACCCTCCCATCGCACAGGCCCTGATGCGCCGGGTACTCTGACAAGGAGGGATAATTTTCAAAGATGTTAAAGGAGTACCTTGCCGACCGTACCAATGTCCTCCGTGATTCCTCAGTGCCTTATAATTATTGGGTATCCAAGCTGGACACGTGGCATGAACTGGCTCTCTATGCTTTGGAGGTCCAGGCCTGCCCTTCAGCTAGCGTTTTGTCAGAGCAGGTTTTTTACTTCGGTCGGGGGGGCATTATAACTGATATGCACATCCTCCTGTCAACTGAAAATGCTGACAGGCTGACTCTTATAAAAATGAACAAGGGCTTGAGTGGGCCAGACTTCTCAACACCACCGGTCGATAGCAGCAGAACTCAAATAAATACAGTGGCTTTTTTTGGGAGGTCTATTCCAATGCACCTCTTCACACCCAGACATGGGTATATGCTTCCTGATTTTGTCTATTTTCTGTTGTCCTCCTCCTTGTCATCCTCCACAACCATATCACCAGTGTGACTGTGATGCAAAACCCACATCATTTTTTTAAGGGTGTTTATGATGCCCGTAAGAATTTTTTTTTTAGAGGCCTACCTCTAACATTCTGTTTGATAAACAGTATGTTCATGTATACCCCCCCCAGGGGTAAATGTTTTTCAGCCCATGCACTTAGTGTATGGGTATTACCAGTATAGGAGAGCCACTCCTTAACAATGGTAACAATTTTTTGAATGAGGATCTCCTCGACGTCTCTTCAAAGGGGTATTGGGATGTGTCCAAATTTTAGGCAGCCCTTGCATTCACTGAATATGCAATACCAGTATAGGAGACCCGCTCCTTTATAATGAGAACATTTTTTTTTACTGAGGCCCTCCTCTATGTCTCTACAAAGGGGTAGTGGGGTTTTTCCTAAATTTAGGCAGCCGTTGCAGTCACAGCATATGCAATAAGTGTATAGCAGAACCACTCCTTTATAATGGGAACATTTTGTTACGGAGGCCCTCCTCTATATCTCTTCAAAGGGGTATTGGAGTGCGTCTAAATTTTTGGCAGCCCTGCCATTCACTGCATACGCAATAACAGTATAGGAGACCCAATCCTATATAATGGGAACATTTTGTTTTCGGAAGCCCTCCTCTACGTCTTTTCAAAGGGGTATTGGAGTGCGTCTTAATTTTTGGCAGCCCCTTAAGTCACTGCATATGCTATAACAGTATAGGAGACCCGCTCCTTAATAATGGGAACAACAAAGCTTAGCCAGCTGATGGCCCTCTAACAATAGTGAGGGCCGGCTGCTGGCCCTTTAACAATAGTTAGGGCCGCCTGTTGAAGGAGTCCCTCCTTCATAAATGAAACAGGATGTGTCTGATCATGCCTCACACACGACATGGGCAGATAAGGTAGTAAAATGTTAAAATGACATTTACTGGTAAATGTATTTTTCATCTTTGAAAGCAATGCAAAAGTGCAAAAACGCATCAAAAACACTATGTGTGAACATAGCCCAAGGTGTGGAGGAGCATTTTTGTTTTTGGTTATTTATTTTGCCTTATATACAAGTCATTAGCTTGGAAAGGATGTTCCTTAACATTTTTCCCAGGAAAATTCATTTTGGTTTAGTTTTTGTATGTTTTATTGTGAGACTGTAAAAATGGCATAATACTCTGTCAACATTGTTCACAGCTGTGACCTAGGAGTCAGAGATGCTTCCAGGGGTCTTCCCCATGCTGTTCCCATGTCTTTTGAGCACTGTTCCCATCGATCAGGGCAACTTTTAGGCCCCCTGCAAACCTCCGGGGGGATGCCGCAGTTTCCCATAGACTTGCATTGAGCTTGTTGCTCGGGTCGAGCATCTGAGAATTCCAATTTGCTCGACCCGAGCATTTTAGTGCTCGCTCATCACTAGTCGCAATCATAACTATGTGTATGTGTTCTGACTGCAGTGGCAAACAGCCAGTTTATGTCTTTTTTTATGTGTAATGCTACATTGTAATGGGTGTTTTACATTAAGGTGTTATCATATATGCACTTAGGAACAGTGGAGATCTTGTCTATTTTGGCTTGATCCTGGTTATTATAGCCTAATGGTGCTTTTTAAATGATTTTAATTGTTTGTTTTTTGGTTTGTCTATGCTCTCAATAAAGATTTATGATTGGTTGGTGATCTCTACTTTCGCAAACTTCTTTTATTTTTATTTTTTTGGTATTTATTGTCTATTGGTATGCAACAGGTTGATCCCTAGATCACACTAGGAGTTGTGTCCTCTATTACAAAATTCTTGGTATTTTTTTTATTTTATGTGCAGTTTAACACGCGGTAATAGTGATAAGACCAATTTGTTCGTCGGGTCAGTACGATTACAGGGTTACCAGATTTACATAGTTTTTTTTTATGCTTTGATGCTTTTACAGACTAAAAACAATATTTTACAAAAATGAATTTGTTTTTGCATCGTCATATTCAGAGAGCTGTAACTTTATTATTTTGCAGAATGAGCCATATCAGGGCTTGATTTTTGTCGGACGGTTTGGTATTTTCATATCTACAATTTTTTGGTTGTTTTACATATGGCTTTTTGATTGCTTTTTATTCACTTTTTTTGTGAGTCAGTACGATAAAAAAGTGACATTTTTACACCCCTGTTACACCCTACAGGGTGAACTAAACATCCTAAAGAAAGGTGACTGCCTAGTCTAATACATAGATATCCCTAGTATACAAATAATTATAAAAAATAAACAGGGACAAATAGGGACAGCCGCCGGTGAGCGCGGGCGCCAAAAAACGTTATTAGGGTGCCAACCTCCGCGTTAGGCAGGATCATATTAGAGGCGTATTAGGGCTATTTAAGTCTTTGCTATATCTCAGAGCAATAATCCTCCTCAGGGAGATGTGCCATTAATAAATCTCTGGCAATTATAGAATTATTCTGTTTTTTATATACATGAGTATAGGTGTGTTTTAAATAATATAAAATAAAAGCATTGTTTTAGAGGGTATATATGTTTACTTTTCTGATGGGTTAGCATGACAACCCGGGGTCTGCAGGAGACCCCTGTCGTTGTCATAGGCGATCTGCTAGGAGCGCTGCCCAGCAGTAGGCGTTCAAAGAAGATGAGCATTTTTACTTCACATAGCAGGGTTGAAGCCCTGCTATGTGTAGCACAGGCGATCAGATGATCGCAGCTTCTAGTGGCCCCTGGAGACTATTGAAGCATGTAAAAAGTAGAAGAAGAAAAAAAAAGTTTTTAAAAAAAATTAAAAAATAAATTTCAAATCCCCTTTTTGCCCCATTCAAAAAAAAAAAAAATCAAAAAGTACACCGTTTTTTTTTTTTACCACTTAAATAAAAAAATAACCTATACATGTTTGATTTATGTGAACTCGTAATGACCTGGACAGTCATAATGGCAGGTTAGCTTTAGCATTTAGTGAACAAGGTAAAAAAAAATAAAAAATTGTGGAATTGCAATTTTTTTTTGCAATTTCACCGCACTCTGAATTTTTTCCCCATTTTCCACTACACTATATGGTAAAATCAATGGTGTCGTTCAAAAACTCATCCCACAAAAAACAAGCCCTCAAATGGCCATATTAACAAAAAATAAAAAAAAGTTATGGCTCTGTAAAAAAGGGAAGCAAAAAACAAAAGGGCAAAAACGGAAAATAGAGTTAAATGTGTGTATATGTGCATGTAATATTGTGTGAGTGTGCTAATATACTCACCTATGGCCGCTTTCTCCAGTGTCCAAAGACTTTCTGCTTCTTTTCACAGTGATGTCACCTCAATTGCGACTAACCAGCTCACTCTAAGCTCTATGTGTGAGCCAGAAATCTTTTACAATGAAAGTCTATGGGGCCTCATTCTGTTGCTTTCTCCATAGGCTTACACTGTAAAAGTTAATTCCGGGAGGGACACGCAGAGCACAGTGTGACCCGGAGAGTCTGCAGAAGGGTGACGTCACTGACAAGAGAAGAAGAATAGCACTGGACATCAGAGAGAACAGCAATGAGTATGCTAAAGAAGCACTCCCAACAAATTTTTTATGCTATTAACCCCTTAAGGACCGGAGCATTTCCGTTTTTGCGTTTTCGTTTTTTGCTCCCCTTGTTCCCAGAGCCATAGCGTTTTTATGTTTTGGTCAATATGGCCATGTGAGCTTATTTTTTGCGGGACGAGTTGTACTTTTCAATGCCATTACTAGTTTTACCATATCGTGTACGGGAAAACAGGAAAAAAAAATTCCAAGCGCCGTGAAATTGCAAAAAAAGTGCAATGCCACAGATGTTTTTTTTTTTACCACGTTCACTGAATGCTAAAACTGACCTGTCACCATTATTCTCCAGGTCATTACGAGCTCGTAGACACCAAACATGTACAGGTTCTTTTTTATTTAAGTGGTGAAAAAAAATTCCAATGTTTGGTAAAAAAATAAAAAAAAATGGTACCATTTTCCGAGACCCGTAGAGTCTCCACTTTTCGGGATCTGGGGCTGGGTGAGGGCTTATTTTTTGCGCACCGAGCTGAAGTTTTTATTGATGCCATTTTGGGGTAGATCCGATGTTTTGATCGCCCGTTATTGCATTTTATTGCAATTTTGCAGCGACCAAAAAACGTAATTCTGGCATTTAGAAATTTTTTCTCGTTACGCCGTTTACCGATCCGAATAATTCTTTTTTTACATTGATAGATTGGGCGATTCTGAATGCGGTGATACCAAATATGTGTATGTGGGGTTTTTTTTTTACTATTTTATTTTGAATGGGGCGAAAGGGGGGTGATTTAAACTTTTATATTTTATTTTTTTAAATATTTTTTGAAACATTTTTTTTTCACTTTTTGCTTGCTTCTATAGTCTCCATAGGAGACTAGAAGCAGCACTCATTTGATTGGCTCTGCTGTATACAGGGGACGAGCAGATGCCCTGCATGCAGCAGAAATGGTCCTGCACTATGAGCGCCGACCACTAGGTGGCGCTCATAGCGACCAGCTCATGACAACCACTGGTGTCTGCTGCAGACCCAGGGTTGTCATGACCACCCATCGGCGACCCGCGATCATGTGACCGGGTCGCCGATGGGCGAGGCTTAGGACGCGCTTACCGGAAGCGCGAGTTAAATGCCGCTGTCTGAGATTGACAGCGGCATTTAACATGTTAACAGTCACGGGTGGATCGCAATTCCACCCGCGGCTGTTGCGGGCACATGTCAGCAGTAAGAATCAGCTGACATGTGCTCGGTTCAGTGCGGGCTCAGCGCCAGAGCCCTCACTGAACCGGGGGTGATGGCACAAGGCGTACTAATACGCCCTATGTTGTAAAGGGGTTAATACAATGCAGTCAACATATTATAGTCCTGCTAATCGCTATTGGCACCCATGAAGTTTAAGTACATAATGTGGAATATCTCCTGAAAAAAATGAATCAAGTGAAACAGTTTTTTTGTATAGAGCACTCGTGTTAAATACAAAAGAGCAAATGATAAACAATAATTTAAAACCAAAAACAATGTGAGAGAAAAATAGAAAAACCTAAAGCTTGCTGTGACACTGGTAATGGCACCATTTACATTTAGTATGGAAACACATTTTGACTCACCTTAATTGTCGGGGTCCATGTGACATGAATTAGCCAATGAATGATGATTTCAGTGTTTTAAAAAGGCACATGATAGGCCTTGTTACTTTGTCACAAAGGTGAAGACAAAGAATCTGTCTGAGGACATCACAACTGCTATTATTAGCAAAGACAAGACTTCCAAATGGTATAAGGCCATCTCCAAAGACCTTGGTATCCCAGTTTCAACAGTGCGCAATGTTATTAAGAAGTTTGCCAAGCATGGAACCATCAAGAACCTCCCTGGACGTGGGGGAAAGAGGAAAATTGACAAGAGATGTCATCGAAGGTTGATGCAAATGGTGGAAAAAACACCAAGTCAAACATCCAAAGACCGGAAGACCAACGTGGAACAGACTGGGGTCATGGTTTCAACAAGTACCATAAGTTGTGAAGAATATTGGAGATATAATTCCATGTCAATCAATTTATCCCACTTGGCAGAGGATTATAAAGCCCCCTTCAGTGTGCAGTTGTAACAGGACACCTATCAGCTGCAAGAGGGAGGGGATCAAGAAAGTGTGAGTGACAAATATCCCACCTCTAGTCAGCTCTCTCAGGAAAAGGGCCTGTTGCCATGTGCTCCAAGCCATGTGGGTTTCCTATACTTAGATAGATAGGAATTCCATATCGAGTTATGAAAATACTATATGTCTTAGCCATATATCGAATAGATTTTTGAAATCCTGAGGACATGGTGAATGTCCGCCTGGGTCTAGACCCAGTCTAGCACATTAGGATAAAGAGATACACAGCACAGCCATTCAGAAATCCATAGAGCCACGGTGTTTAGTCTCCACGCATTGCAGGGGCCCGTCTGGATCCGATGACACCAGAATCGGCTCCCTAGGACCGTCCATTAAGGAGTTATGACCTGTCAGGGAGATATTAAGAAAATATGAACCATTTCTCCCAAACCCCTCTTCACCCCTCCCTTATCCACCATTTGTCACAAGAGGAGAGATGACAGCCCAGCATCTGGCTCTCTGCAAATTATCACCTACAGCAGAAGTGACTTGTAAAGCGATAACCTAATTAAAAAGCGAGGGTCTTTCTTCCTGGCAGCGACAGTGGATGATTAGACACCGGCTTTGAAGTTTAGCTGTTGAAGCTTGCTTCCCAGGACGACAAAGGGAATTTAATAGAAGGTCCAGGACGCCCAGCACCGATACGAAATATGGAACAGCTCAAGTTCTATAATTCTGATAATAATGGGACCCATATTTTTAGTGGCAGGGTCAGCCAAGAGACAAGATGCATATTTTTTCGTAGCCGTAAGCCCCTCCCTGGGGAGCTGTAGCGCAAGAGCACCAGAATAACGGATCGCAGCTACGCCATGTGTGGTCTCTAAATGAAGGTAAAATCATAATAGAAAATATGGTATCACTTCTGGGCTTCTGGGATCAACCGGCGGTAAGTTATCACAAAAACCAGATACAGTGGGTACGGAAAGTATTCAGACCCCTTTAAATTTTTCACTCTTTTTAGAATTTACCAAATGGCTGCAATGAAACAAAGTTCTTTTTTTTCTCATTAAAGTACACTCTGCACCCCATCTTGACTGAAAAAAAAAACAGAAATGTAGAATTTTTTGCAAACTTATTAAAAAAGAAAAACTGAATTATCACATGGTCATAAGTATTCAGACCCTTTGCTCAGACACTCATATTTAAGTCACATTCTGTCCATTTCCTTGTGATCCTCCTTGAGATGGTTCTACTCCTTCATTGGAGTCCAGCTGTGTTTAATTAAAAGGATAGGACTTGATTTGGAAAGGCACACATCTGTCTATATAAGACCTCACAGCTCATAGTGCATGTCAGACCAAATGAGAATCATGAGCTCAAAGGAACTGCCCAAGGAGCTCAAAGACAGAATTGTGGCAAGGCACAGATCTGGCCAAGGTTACAAAAGAATTTATGCATTATTCAAGGTTCCTAAGAGCACAGTGGCCTCCATAATCCTTAAATGGAAGAAGTTTGGGACCCCAGAAGTCTTCCCAGACCTGGCCGTCGAGCCAAACTGAGCAATTGTGGGAGAAGAGCCTTGGTGAGAGAGGTAAAGAAGAACCCCAAGATCACTGTGGCTGAGCTCAAGAGATGCAGTAGGGAGATGGGAGAAAGTTCCACAAAGTCAACTATCACTACAGCCCTCCACCAGTCAGGCCTTTATGGCAGAGTGGCCCGACAGTAGCCTCTTCTCAGTGCAAGACATATGAAAGCCTGCATAGAGTTTGCTCAAAAACACATGAAGAACTCCCAGACTATGAGAAATAAGATTCTCTGGTCTGATGAGACGAAGATAGAACGTTTTGGTGATAATTCTAAGTGGTATGTGTGGAGAAAACCAGGAACTGCTCATCACCTGCCCCATACAATCCCAACAGTGAAACATGGTGGTGGCAGCATCATGCTATGGGGGCATTTTTCAGCTGCAGGGACAGGACGACTGGTTCCAATTGAAGGAAACATGAATGCGGCCAAGTACAGAGATATCCTGGATGAAAACCTCTTCCAGAGTGCTCTGGACCTCAGACTTGGCCGAAGGTTCACCTTCCAACAAAACAATGACCCTAAGCACACAGCTAAAATAACAAATGAGTGGCTTCAGAACAACTCTGTGACCATTCTTGACTGGCCCAGCCACAGCCCTGACCTAAACCCAATTGAGCATCTCTGGAGAGACCTGAAAATGGCTGTCCACCAAAGTTCACCATCCAACGAGATGGAACTGGAGAGGATCTGCAAGGAAGAATGGAAGAGGATCCCCAAATCCAGGTGTGAAAAACTTGTTGCATCATTCCCAAGAAGATTCATTGCTGTACTAGCTCAAAGGGGTGCTTCTACCCAATACTGAGCAAAGGGTCTGAATACTTATGACCATGTGATATTTCAGTTTTTCTTTTTTAATAAATCTGCAAAAATTTCTAAATTTCTGTTTGTTTTTTTTTCAGTCAAGATGAGGTGCAGAGTGTACTTTAATGAAAAAAAAAATTGAAGTTTTTAGAATTTACCAAATGGCTGCAATGAAACAGAGTGAAAAATTTAAAGAGGACTGAATACTTTCCGTACCCACTGTATCTTAAATAAAAGGTGAAGGCTAGAGTCCAGCCCCGTGAGGTCAGCACAGGGGGTGTGTGGGCAGATCTCCCCCTAGGCATAAAACAGTCCACAGAGGATAGATGAGCATTCATTGCCAGGGAGGTATAGATACTATAAGCAACGGATCGCGTTCAATAATGGTCAAATCAAATCGGGGAGCCAGCTATACTGATTGGTCTCTGCGAACTCTATAGTAAGTTTCTTCTGTAATCCTATTTATTTTATGTAACTGTCTATTCTGTACTGTAAATGTCCATTTGTAAAGTCTTTGTATATTTTTCCTAAACACTGCTTCCCTTTTGGATTAAATATAAAATGTAATAGCTCTGTTTCTTTTGCTCTGTAATAGTTCCCTCCCCCGAAGCCATATACGCTACCGGTAGTGGCAGAGAATAATAAGAAATTGGCTATCGTGAAGCTGGCAGTAACCGTACGGGGCGTGTACACATATTCCACACATTGGAATCCAGAGGAGTGCGCCATAGCTACCGGCAAGTGAGCAGAAAGTGTAAGTAGTGAGTAGTCTGGATCATGAGCTCGCGAATCCCTGCTCAATCCTGTGAATAATTGACAGAGTGACGGCAGAGGTGAGATAATGTGTCATCTCCCCGATGTCATCTCTGTGGAACCCTGACATGACCCATCTTAGTTTCTGGAGTTTCTAGCTGCTAGAAGCCAGGGGTGTAGATTTGGGTACAGCCCAGTGTGCAGAAGGGGGGGGGGGGGTGAACCAGAGGGGTTAAAAAGCTCCTGCAGCTCTTAGCCTATTGCTTTTTCTCGGGGAGGTCGCAACGACACATCGTGGGGGAGGAGTCACGCAACAGAGGGAACCACAAGCCTCCCATGTGGCAGCCATTCTCCTCAAGTCAGTCCTTTTATCTGACTGGTAACTTACTCTTACGCTGTGTGCCCACGATGCATTTTTTAAGCGTTTCTGCAGCGGCAATTTCGCTGCAGAAAAGCTTAAAAAACACTTAGTAGAAGCGCTTGGCCTGCCATGTTCCCTAATGATAATCCGCATGTGCTGTGCACATGCTGCCGAAATTTCCGCTGCGGGTTATCATTGCAGAAAAAAACGCAGCATTACCAATTATTTTACGGAAGCGCTGCGTTTTCGCCGACAATGACTTGCATTGGAACGCTTGGATTCCGCATCACTGGATCTGTACATGCGGAATCCAAGCGTTTCAATGTGCGGATGGTACCCGGATCTGGAGGAGAGGAGACTCTCCTCCGGACCCGGGTACCATAGAACCTGTAAAAAAAAGAATAAAATAAAAAATACATATTATACTTACCTTCTGATGGCCCGCAGTGTACTTGTCTTCGCTTGCCGGCAGATCGCGGTGAAATGAAGGACCTGCGCTGACGTCATTTAGTCATGTGACGGGTCACGAGACCGCTGATGTCGGCAGGTCCTTCAGTGTACCGCGAGCTGCCGGCAAGCCGAGACGCATCGAATCAAGACTCCGGGGGCCATTGGAAGGTAAGTATAGATTTATTTTTTGATTTTTTAACATTCTTTACGGTCACACTATATAAATACATGCCGTTTGCATGGATTTACATAGTGTGACCAAGTTGTCAAGCACTTTGCAAGTGATGCTAAAATCGCTTGCAAAGCGCTTGACAACCCGCATGCAGAAATGCATGTGAAGAACGCTTCACATCCGCTTGTCCCTGGCAGGAAAAACGCATTTACAATCCGCATGCATTTTTTCTGCCAGGGAGATGCAGAAATGCTCAGGAAAAAATCCGGAGCATTTCTGCATCGTGGGCACATAGCCTTAACCCCTTTACTCCCGAGGGTGGTTTGCACGTTAATGACCAGGCCAATTTTTACAATTCTGACCACTGTCACTTTATGAGGTAATTACTCAGGAACGCTTCAACGGATCCCCCTGATTCTGAGACTGTTTTTTCGTGACATATTGTACTTCATGATTGTGGTAAAATTTCTTTGATATCACTTGCGTTTGTGAAAAATACGGAAATTTGGCGAAAATTTTGAAAATTTTGCAATTTTCTAAATTTGAATTTTTATGCCCTTAAATCAGAGAGATATGTCACACAAAATAGTTAATAAATAACATTTCCCACATGTTTACTTTACATCAGCACAATTTTGGAACCAACATTTTTTTGTTAGGGAGCTATAAGGGTTAAAAGTTGACCAGCGATTTCTCATTTTTCCAACAAAATTTACAAAACCATTTTTTTTAGGGACCACATCACATTTGAAGTCACTTTGAGAGGTCTTTATGACAGAAAACCCAAAAGCGACACCATTCTAAAAACTGCACCCCACAAGGTGCTCAAAACCACATTCAAGAACTTTATTAACCCTTCAGGTGCTTCACAGGAATTTTTGGAATGTGGAAGAAAAAAATGAACATTTAACTTTTTTCACAAAAATGTTACTTTAGACCCAATTTTTTTTATTTTCGCAGGGGTAACAAGAAAAAATGGACCCAAAAATTTTGGAAACTAGACCTCCCAGGGAACTTATCTAGATGGGTGGTGAGCATTTTGAACCCCCAAGTGCTTCACAAATTAATCCGTAAAAATGAAAAAGTTTTTTTTTTTCCACTTTTTCATTTTTACGAATCAATTTGCGAAGCACTTGGGGGTTCCAAGTGCTCACTATGCATCTAGATAGGTGCCTTGACGGGTCTAGTTTCCAAAATGGGGTCACTTGTGTGGGAGCTCCAATGTTTAGGCATACAGGGGCTCTCCAAACGCGACATGGTGTCAGCTAACAAATTGAATGGAAAATCGGCTCAAATTGTTAGAGGACACCATGTTGCGTTTGGAGAGCCCCTGTGTGCCTAAACATTGGAGCTCCCCCACAAGTGACCCCATTTTGGAAACTAGACACCCCAAGGCACCTATCTAGATGCATAGTGAGCACTTGGAACCCCCAGGTGCTTCACAAATTGAATCGTAAAAATGAAAAAGTGGAAAAAAAAACACACGTACAGGTGATAACCTTTATCCAGCAGTGGGTGCACCAAGTCCCACACAATTTTCCCACTCACTCCCAGAACAGGGGAGCATTCAGGGGGTTCAATCCGGGAGTCCTTCCCTTCATAAACTCTAAACTTGTGAGTGTACCCTGAGGTACTCTCACAAAGTATATACAGCTTGATCCCGTACCTGGACCTTTTACTGGGCAGGTACTGCCGGGATCCAAGCCGCCCCTTAAAAGAAATTAAAGACTCATCCACGCAGATGTCCTTTTGGGGCACGTACACTTCCGCAAACTTGTTGTTGAAGTGCTCGATGACCGGCCGAACTTTGAAAAGACGATCAAAGTTCGGGTCATCGCGTGCAGGATACCTTGTATTATCTTGGTAATGCAAGAACTTGCGGATGGCCTCAAAACGTGTCCGGGTCATGACCATTCGGAACACTGGAGTGTTATACAAAACATCAACACTCCAGTATTGCCTACCTCTGTTTTTTTTCAGGATCCCCATATGAAGGACCAGGCCCCAAAACTTCATCATTTCTTCTGCGTCTACAGGAGACCAGTTAGAAAATGATGAAGAGGGGTTTTGTTCCAAAAATTGATGAGAATACAAATTAGTTTGGCCCACCATGAGGTTTATAAAATCCTCAGAGAAAAAGACTTTGAAAAAGGCTATTTCTGTGAGGCCGGTGGTGTCAAACTTTATTCCTGATTCCGCCACGAAATCAGGAATCAGTGGCTCTAAATTTTAAGGGGGGCGAGGTCCATATGGGGTCAGTAGTGGGGGGCGCTGGAACATCTTCTCTCCTGCGACGACTGCGGGGCGGTCCAGCAGCACCTGAGGAGGAAGAGGAGGACGATGAGGCGTCGGAAAAGTAAAGAAATGTGGGATCCTCGCCCTCGCTGTCAGTCTCAGTGAATAGCGAGTTTGGGATGAGCCGGACATTTTTTTTTTTCTCGTGTATGTGGTGTGTGTGTGTCAGTACTTTATTTAGAGTGTATGTGTGTGTGTGTGTGTGTGTGTGTGTGTGTGTGTGTCAGTGTGCATGGTGTGAACTTTTTTTTTCTGAAAAAAAAAGAGAAAAAAAAGGAACTACCGTAGGTGGTGCAAACAGCGAGCACGAGTGCGGATCGGCGAACTATGTCACCAATCAACTCTCGGCAGCTGCTGGGTGTGTGTGCGGATGTGGTGCAAAGGTGGGGGGGGGGGAGAGAATTGACAGGGACAAGAAAAAGTCCTGAAAAGCAGCGAGCATGGACGTTGATCAGTGACGTAGACACCGCTCAGCGCTCGGCCGCGGCAGAACGCACGAAAGAAAAAAAAACTGGGGGGGGGGGGTGGATGAGGGGAGAACAGAGATGGACTTACCAAAGTCTTCTCTGTTCTTCTTTCAGCAGGATCAGCAGCAGGTTCTGGAAGAGGCTCTGGAGCAGGATCCGCAGCAGCAGGATAAAGAGCAGGAGACCCAGGACCCTGGAGACAGCAGCAGGACGCCGAAGCTTGAGACCCAGCAACCTGGAGACAGCAGCAGGACGCCGGAGCAGGAGATCCAGGACCCTGGAGACTGCAGCAGGATGCCGGAGCAGCAGCAGCGACTGGAGCAGGTAGGAGAAAGGTCTTGTAGTGTAACAGAAGATTCTGTGGCACTACAAGGCCCAGCACAGCGCAGATCAGACGTGACCGCTCTGTAGAAATCCTCACCAAGTGTGAGGATCTGCAGGGCAGTCACAGGGGGGTGACAGGCAGGTCACAGGCCAGTCACCTCCCGGTCAGGTACTCTGATTGGTGCGATCGATGATGACATCGATCGCACCAATCAGAGATGGCTTGGGCCTGGGCACGCACCACAGGGGGTCACAGGGAGGTGACAGGCAGGTCACAAGCCGGTCACCGCCCTGTGACCGCCCTGTCACCTGTGTTCAGGTACTCTGATTGGAGCGATCGATGTCATCATCGATCGCTCCAATCAGAGCTGGCTGAGGCTTCTATGACATCACAGGGGTCATGGGGAGGTGACAGGCAGGTCACAAGCCGGTCACCGCCCCGTGACCGCCCTGTTACCGCTGTGATCGGTGTGATCGATTTGATCGGTGATCGCACCGATCCTAGCAGTTTGGGGAGAGGGCTGGGGTTACTAGGCAACAGCCTAGGATCGGTGCTTTTAGGAGCACCGATCCTAGGCTGCACATCACTGTTTCCGGCAATCTGATTGCCGGAAACAGTGAGAAATGCTGTGATTGGATGTTCAGAATTGAACAGCCAATCACAGTGATCGTGGGTGTGAAGGGGCGGCGACACCCCCGAGATGCCGGCGCCATCTACCCTAAGGTAAGATGGCACCGGAATTTTAATGCTATCACCGCGACTTCGGTCGCGGTGCCGCATTAAAGATAGGGTGTATTAATACGTATCTGGTCCATAAGGCCCAGGGCACAGATATGTACTAATATGCCCTATGTTGTAAAGGGGTTAATATCAGCATACTTTCGTACCACTACTATTGTGTTTTCATCTCTGACCATTATGTATGTATAACCCTTATGTATATAGTGTATAGTCTAGTATTCCCTTAAGAAGATTAAATATATTATTTAACCTTGGGCTGTTCTTTTATCTCGATCCACAAATCCGTTGTTCGGTTCAACTCACATGCTACCGGGGCTGGTTTCTGGCCCGATCTAATTCCCTTTACGGACCGGGGCTTATGTCTAATAGGAACTGGTAGCAGCTCTACCGGGCTGATAAGGTTCTGTTTCACTGGGGTCAGTGCGAAGGGCCTCTCAGTCTATCAGGGGTGTGAGCGAGTGTAGTGCCACATCAATGACTGAGTGGGCCACCTCTTCACATTCCTGGTACCTTTCTGAACCCGTGAGGACAGGGGATGTCTTTGCAGAACTTTACCAATCTGACTTTACGTGTCCCCTAGGGGGTGTGGATCGCCACGTTGGTGCAAATTATGGATCCGTATCATGTTATCCATCTGACGTAATAGCGACGTCAGGCAGGAAGCGTGGTGGGGATCCTTCACATGTGGTGGCAGCAGTGGGACTTTGCGTGATCTCTCTGGTGCCATTCTTCACATGTGGTGGCAGCGGTGGGATTCTGCGTGATCTCTCTGCTGCCATTCTTCACAAAAGTTATGCAGGTCCAAAGTAGTTCACAAATGGCATCCTGCAAGACATTAAAAGAGAGAAAGAAAGAAAAACATGAGACAGTCCCTCGTTCACCAATTTATTAGAAGGTAAAGTTAGTTCCAGCTCTGACGTAGTCCATCGTTTCCCACAGCGTTCCTCGATTAGTGTAATCGGGTCTCGTGTGAGCCAGGAGTGGCTACTGCTCAAAGCCTAAGAAGCCTCGTTCTGGGGTTTAGTAGGCTTTGATCCACGAATGCCGTGGGAACAGCAGGACTAGCTCCCATCGGAGTTGGGAACTTTTCTAATAAATTGGTTACGAGGTGACAAGAAGAGTGACTGTCTCTTATTTTTCTTTCCGTATTTCTCTTTTTATGTCTTGCAGGTTGAACTATCTTTATACTTAATAGGTTAGTAATAGGGGTGTGTCTGAGAGACACCTCTCCATTATTAACACCAGGGCTTGATACCAGCTGACATCAACCCCATAAACAATTACCCTGATTGCCACCGCACCAGGGCGATTGAGAAGAGGCTATGCAAATCTAATGTGATGCGCCACTTCGGGAGTGGCTGCGGACTGGTATTTTTAGGCTGGGAAAAGCCCAATAACCAGGGACCTTCCCAGCCTTATATTACCAGCTCTCAGCTGTCTGATTTACCTTGGCTGGTTATCAAAAATAGGGGGGACCCCACGTCATTTTTGAAATTATTTATTAGGTTAAACAAGGCTAAAAAAACGGTAAATAGTCTTACCGGTAATTGTATTTCCAGGAGTCCATCCTGACAGCACCATGGAAGACGTCCTTCTTATCCTTACAGGAACAGGAAACACAGAGAGGTTAAAAGCCCTCCCCTCCCTCCACCCCCCAGTGTTATTTCTAAGTACCACACCAGGATGGTTGCAACAAACAAAAACATTTTATTATAATTTTATATAACAATGTTACTTCACACTGTATAAAACATGAAAGGGAGGGAACTACCTGTGCTGTCAGGATGGACTCCTGGAAATACAATTACTGGTAAGACTAATTACTGTTTTCCAGGATGTCCCCCTGACAGCAACATGGAGAATACCAAAGTATTGATTTTAAGGTGGGACCACCGCATGGAGAACTTTCCTACCAAAAGCCATTCTCTGACTGGCTACAACATCTAGCTTGTAATGTCTAGAAAATGTACTTAGGTTAGACCAAGTTGCGGCCGTACATATCTGCTCCACCGAGGCCCCCCCACTCTCTGCCCAAGAAGTGGCCATTGATCGAGTCGAATGAGCCCTCAACTCAACAGGAGGGGTCTTTCCTTCTGCCGAACGGGCTAGACCTATTGTAGACTTAATCCACCTGGCAACTGTCTTTTTTGACGCTTTTTAACCTCTATTTCTACCCCCAAACTGGACAAACAGGTTGTAATCCTTTCTCCAACCCTCAGTGGCCTTTAAATAAGTGATGACTGCTTGCCTAACGTCCAGGGAATGGAAGAAGACTTCCTTTTGAGTTTTAGGATTTTGACAAAAGGATGGAAGTACCACTTCCTGATTTAAATTATGGGTAGAAGCGACCTTGGGTAGAAAGAATGGATCGAATCTAAGAACTATTCTATCTTCATAAATATGCAAGTACGGGTCCTTTGTGGATAAGGCCTGTATCTCCCCCACCCTTTTAGCAGTTGTAATTGCTACCAGGAAAGCTGTCAAAGGTGAGTCTGCCTATGGTCAAGTCTTTGGACGGCTCATATGAATGTTTACAAAGAGCATTAAGTACAAGATTGAGGTCCCAAGGAGGAACAGATCTTTTAACCCATGGTCTCAATCTCTGAACTGCCTGGGAAAACCTAGCTATCCAAGGATTCGCTGCCAATTGCGTATCAAAGAATACGCTCAGGGCAGAGACCTGGACTCTTAGAGTACTCTGTTTTAAACCCTTGTTAAACCCGACCTGTAAAAAATCCAAAATCCTAGGGATATTTGGGTTAGAAACATCGATAGCTGAGTTTCCACATTCTGAGCAGAATTTTTTCCAAATCTTACTATATATGGCCGAGGTCACCAGTTTTCGACTTGCCTCTAGGGTTGTTATCACCTGATTAGAAAGTCCTCTGGACTTCAAGATCTGCCTCTCAGCATCCATGCCGTAAGATGCAATCTGTCTACTTCTTAGTAGAACACAGGACACTGATGAAGAAGGTTCTTTCTAAAAGGAAGCTGCACAGGGTCTTCCAGTGCCATCTTGGTCAATAGAGGAAACCAGCTCCTCCTCGCTTGATCTTCCTGCACTTTCCTTAGTACCCTCGATATCAGAGCTAACGGAGGAAATGCATACAACAGGCCCTAGTTACATTGATGGGATAGGGCGTCTATTCCTTCCGGATTGTCTAGCAGATTTAGGGAGTAGAATCTCCTGACCTTGGCATTTTCTCTGCTTGCAAAGAGGTCCATTTCTGGAGTACCCCAATGACGGGTAAGATTTAGGAAAACCTGCATATTCATTTCCCTCTCTGTGGGACATATCCTCCATCTGCTCAGGAAGTCTGCTATCTGATTCTGAGCCCCTGTTAAGTGGACAGCTGTTATAGATAAGGCAGTATTTTCTATCCAAAGAAACATCTTTGTAGAAAGGCTCTGCAGTAAAAGGTGTCTTGCGCCTCCCTGATGCCGCAGAAAAGACACCGCTGTTGTGTAGTCTGACAAGACTTTTATATATCTGTTCAGAAACAATGGTCGGTTGTGGCGGAGAACCTCCCACACGGCTCGTAATTCCCGATAATTTGAGGACCTTACCCGAATTTCTGGGGACTAGGTTCCCTGAAAGAACTTTCTCTCTACGTGGGCACCCCACCCTGACTGACTGGCGTCGGAGGTAATTACTATGGCTGGGGAGGGGATACAAGCTACTCCCACCTGGAGATTTTCTGGAACCGTCCACCATACTAAGGACCTTCTTACCGCTCTGGAGAGGGGCATTACTTTGTCCAAGGATATCTGACGCCTGTCCTAGGCTGACAGAACAGCTTTTGGTAGATGTCGGGCATGAAACTGGCTCCATCTGACACATGGAATGCAGGCCGTCATCAGTCCCAGGATCCTCATTGCACTTCTGATGGAGCAATGATTCCTTGGAAACTGAACAATCTCCCTTCTCAGTGACCTCAGCTTTTCTACGGGTAGAACTGAGGTTCTTAGGAAAGAATCCAGAGTGACTCCCAGAAAGTTTTTCCTTTCCCCGCGATCTAGGTCTGATTTGTCCCAATTTATCAACCAACCCAATTCTTGGGAGGGTGGAAATGGATACCCTTACATGGTCTAGATGCTCCCGAAGAGACCCCCCCACCAGAAGGAAATCGTCGAGGTAAGGAACTATGATGATTTCCAAACATCTTAAATGGGCTACTACTTCTGTTATCAGCTTTGTAAACACCCGTGAAGCTGAGGCCAGATCAAAGGGGAGACATCTGAACTGAAAATGGTGGATCTGATTTCCCACTTTTATTGCAAATCTCAAATATTTCTCAATGGGATGGATGAGGACATGGTAGTATGCTTTTTGGAGATCCAAGGTACACATCATGGCCCCTCTGTCTATCGGGGGAATGGTAGACCGAACTGACGCCATCTTGAACAGTTTGCATTTTACCCAGTGCTTTAACGGTTTTAGGTTTATAATTATTCGCATTTCCCCTGAGGGTTTCCTGATGGAAAAGAGTCTTGAGTAGTGTCCCTGGAACCTCTCTACCCGGGGGACCGGACTTATGGCCCCTATTTTTAAGAGTTTCTGTACCTCCAACCACATGGGTGAAGTACCAGCCACTGGCTGGGGATTGGTGAGAATAAATCTCTCCGGGGGTAACTGGGCAAATTCGATTCTGTATCCTGAAGATACGGTTTTTAGAATCCAAGGATTCTTTGATATTTTTTGCCAGCCTCTGAAGAACGACATTAGACGTCCCCCTACACGTATGGCGTCATTGCTTTCTCGAGCCGGATGCTGAACTAAAGGGGGGCCCTCTGCTCTTGTTCCCTTTGGGGTAACTCCATCTGCCGGACTTTCCTATACCATTATACTCTGGCTTACGCGAGGGGCGGGATTTCTGAAAGGGCTGATACCTATGAGGTTTATCCTCGGGAAACCCTTTGTTTTTATCAGACGCTTTTTCCAAGACGTCGTCTAATACTGGCCCAAACACCCTATCCCCCGAAAAAGGAATGGAGCATAATTTATTTTTTGACTGGTTATCCCCAGACCAGGTTTTCAACCAGATAGCCCGTCTAGTTGCATTAAAGTGTTGTTTCTGGCCGCAAATCTAACTGACTCCGCCGAAGCGTCGGCCATGAAACCTGTAGACATTTTAAGGAGGGGAAGGGACCTAAGAATAGCTTCCCTAGGAGATTTTGATGTTAACTGCTCCTCCAGATCTTCTACCCACAAACACAATGATCTAGCTACAGAGGTGGCAGCAATATTAGTCTTTATCATAGCCGCCGACGTCTCCCAGGCCCTTTTCAGAAGGCCATCAGCCTTCCTGTCCATTGGATCCTTCAGGCTGGACGAGTCCTCAAAGGGGATTGAGGTTTTCTTGACCACCTTTGCAATGGGAACGTCGATCCTGGGAATCTCTTCGCAGGGCTTAATGTCCTCTGGCTCAAAGGGTAGGCGTAATCTAAAGTCTCATGGACTTACCAGTCTTTTTTCTGCATCCTCCCATTCTTCCAGGATCATGGAATGGATGTGGTTATTTACAGGGAAGACCCTGTGTCTCTGGGATCTTAAACCCCCGAACATCTCATCCAGCACTGTATGCGATGTCTGGGTGTCTTCCACCGGCATAGTGTCTCTGACCGCTTTTAGCAGTTCGTCTGTGTCTGCCGCTGAGAAGAGATATCTCTTTCCCTCCTCAGGTGGATCTGAAGCTATATCTTCATCCTCCTCAGAAGTAAAGGGCTGTAACTCTTTCTCTGAGGAAAGCTCCATCTCCCACCTCGGTCTTTTTGCCCGGGGTCCCGGCTGAGACATCTGGGGGGAAACTAGACCCGAAATGGAGGCCCGAACCTCATCTCTGATGATGGACCTCATATCCGAAAGGATGGTTGGTTGTTCATCCTTCACAATTTTAGCAGTGCAGCCTTCGCATAACTGTTTAAGCCATGCTTCAGGCAACCAGCAATTACATATGGGGCATCTCTTCATTTTTCCCCCCGACTTTTTATCCTTCTTTACTGTCGTTGGTGGGTTAGAGGAGCTTTTATCCTAAAATAGGGGGACAGCACTGTGGTATTTAGGAGGCAAACCATTTGACTAATTCTGGTGGGTTACCCGCTCCCCCTCAGGTTGTCCTACCCCCACTCACATGTACCATTGGTGGTTCAGATGGGGTCTCTGGCTTTCCCAAATCCTCCATCATGCAGTGTCCAGCACAGCAGGGAAGCCAGACACAGGCAAGCGTTTTTATACTTACCTGTCTGATGCCTTCCCTGCCTTTTGCGTTCCATCGTGGAATGCACGCCGACTGCAGCTTTAAGGTTTCAAATTTCGCGCCCTGCCTCGCGCGCACTCCCGTGACGTCATCGGAAGTGCGCGCACACATGGCCGGAACCAGATGCAGAGGCAGGCGCGGGAGCAGAGAGCCCTCGCCGGAGGGAAGAGGCTCCTGGGTCAGGAGCAGCGCTGCACTGACCGAGCTGAGTAACCCCCGTCCGGGAGGTGTCAGCTGCAGGCTGCTTCACAGGAACAAGGAGAAGATTGAGCCGCCCGATCCCCTGAGCCCGCATACAGGTATGCTCTTCTGCCCACCACACCTCTCTGTTCCTATCCTCACAGAGACAGGAAAAACACTGAGGGGTGGAGGGAGGGGAGGGCTTTTAACCTCTCTGTGTTTCCTGTCCCTGTAAGGATAAGAAGGACATTCCCCATGGTGCTGTAAGGGGGACGTCCTGGAAACACCCTTTAGTACCACAAGAAATGCACTAAAGGATGCAAGTGTATATATAAGGGGGGTGGGATATTACTTTACTGAACTCTTTGCTTTGGGCAACTTCTTGTTTGCTCTTCTGCCTGTACATATATTTGCTTAGATGCATTTTTTGAGTGCGTTTACGCTACATAAACGCATTTACAACGCATGTGCATTTCTTGAATTGCGGATTTTCCGTATCTAATGCAAGTTTATGAGGAAATTCCGCACAGAAGACTTTGCAAGATAAATTGACATACTTTGGCTTGGAAACATGCACTGCAGATCACTTTGCACAGAGTAAAAATAAGCACAGTGGGCATGGGATTTCTATTAATCTCATCCACTGTGCTTGTATTGTACAATGCAGCGTACTGGATGCAGCGTAAACACACTGCTTCCAGAAAGCTAGTAATACTGATCGTGGGCACGCAGCCTCGTAAGTTTAGCAGCAATTTCTAATTTTTTCAAGAAATTGACAAAATCTGTTTCTTTAGGGACCTATTCAAATTTAAATTGACTTTGAGGGGCCTATATAATGGAAACTCCCCAAAAGTAATACCATTTTAAAAACTGCACCTCTCAAATACTGCAAAACTGCTGTTAGGAAATTTGCTAACCCTTCAGGTGCTACACAGTAATTAATGCAAAGTAGAATGAAAAAAAAAAGGATATATTTAAATTTTCCCTCTAAAATGTTGCATTAAATATTTCAGTTTTACAAAGACTAGCACGAGAAAACAGACATATTTGGTTGAAATAGATTACGTGTACCATTTCGCATTTGCAGGGCCCCTAAGGTGCCTAAGCAGCAGAAGCACCCCCCCCCCCCAACTGACCCCATTTTGGAAACTACACCCCTCAAGGATTTTATCAGGGGCTATACTGAGCATTTTGAATCCACACGAACTACACCGAATTTGATAACATTAGGTCTTCATAATTTTGCAAGAGGTAACACGATAAAGTGGGCCACACAGTGTTACCCACTTTCTTCTAAGCACGGCAGTACCCCACATGTAATCAAAAAGATCTGTTTGGATAAATGTCAGTATTGTGACTCTATAACCAAGCTGCAAGTGGAGGGGGCTTGAGACCCTATTTCTATGCTGCCTCTATCAACCGTGACTCACACAGAGTGATCTCCTCAGGTAGCTTGAACTTGACTGCAGAAGGCATGTATGAAGATTCCAGAAGAAGGTTTATTTTCCAGCTGAATTCTTGTAATTATGCACACATACAATAGGTAAAAACTTTTCAGAAACAGGGCTGCAAACACATGAGCTTTTAAGATGGCTGATAGACAGTGAATGCGAAAAAGAATGAGGAAGAAGGGAGAGGTTACTGACATCAGAGCTACACAGGGAGAGAAGAAGGACAAACTTCTAAAGAGAGCAAACCAACAAAACAGAACAATATGACAACACAATGATAATACAATACTATATGTATGATTCCCAAATCATGGGACATGACAGTCAGAGCTTGGAAACTAACAAGCAAAATTTGGTATTTAAAGTGTAAATTTGACTGTAATAGATTAAAGACACCATGTCTCATTTTCAAAGTCCCTGAGGTACCAAAACAGGAGAAACCCCTGACAAGTGACTGCATTTTGGAAACTAGACACATCAAGGAATTAATCTAGGTGTGTGTTGAGCATTTTTAACCCATAAGTGCTTCACAGAACTTTTTAAAATGTGCATGTGAAAAAGAAAATAATATGTTTTTTCTGCTAAAACGTTTTAGCACCAAATTTGTAATTTTCACAATGGATGACAGGAGAAAAAAGACCGCATATGTGGTAAAAAACTGCTGTTTGGGCACATGTCAGGGATCGGAATGGAAAGAGCACTATTTGAATTTTGGAGCGTAAATTTGTCTGAAATAGATTGTGAATGTCATGTTGCATTTGCCGAGCCCCTGACATGCCAAAAAAACAGAAACCCCACACAATTGACCCCATTGTGGAAACTAGACCCCTCAAGAAATTCATCTAGGTGAGTACTTAAGCATTTTTTTAACCTACAGGTGATTCACGAAACCTTTCGACATTTAGATCAGAAAAGAAAAAATATACGTTTTCCACTAAAATATTGTTTTAGCACCAGATTTATAATTTACAGGGGTAATAGGAGAAAATGAACCCCATAATTTGTCATGCAATTTCTCCTGAACACAGTGATTCCCCATATGTGGTCAAAAATTAATGTTTCGGCATATAGCAAAACTCAGAAAGCAAACGGCACTATTTAATTTTTGAAACGCAAATTTGGACACTGTTGCATTTGCAGAGCTCCTGATGTGCCAAAAAAGCAGAAACACCTGCAAGTGACTCCATTTAGCAAACTAAACCCCATATAGAATTCATCTATTGGTGTGGTGAGCACCACAAACTACATCACAGAATTTTAGAACATTGGAGGGTAAAAAATCAAAACTTTTTAAAATTTTAGTTTAGTCTCAAAGTTTTAACTCACACATAGGTAATAGGAGAAAATGGGCAGGTCAATTTGTTATGTAATTTTTATCGAATGTGGCAATACCCCATATGTGGTTGCACACTACTATTTGAGCACAAGGCAGGGATCGGATGGGAAGGAGCACTACATGCCTTTTAGAAAGCAGATTCCATTTGAATAGATTGTGGTCTCCATTAGCCGAGCCCCTGAGGTGCCAGATGAGCAGAAACCCCCACAAGTGAACCCATACTGCAGGAATTAAGTAACATCATAGATAGACCATTATTTTTAATCTTCAAAGATTACATAATAACAGGGTATGTACCACAGGACTGGCGTATAGCAAATGTGGTGCCAATATTCAAAAAGGGGACAAAAAACGAACTTGGAAATTATAGGCCAGTAAGCTTAACCTCTACTGTGGGTAAAATCCTGGAGGGTTTCCTAAGAGATGCTATACTAGAGTATCTGAAGAAGAATAACCTCATGACCCAATATCAACATGGGTTTACGAGGGACCATTCCTGTCAAACTAATCTGATCAGATTTTATGAGGATGCAAGTTCAGGACTGGACCAAGGAAATGCAGTGGATGTTGTGTATATGGACTTTTCAAAAGCTTTTGATACGGTTCCACACAAAAGGTTGATACATAAAATGAGAACAATGGGGATAGGGCAAAATATATGTATGTGGGTTAAGAACTGGCTCAGTGATAGGAAACAAAGGGTGGTTATTAATGGAGAACACTCAGACTGAGTCACAGTTAACAGTGGGGTACCACAGGGGTCAGTATTGGGCCCACTTCTTTTTAAAATATTTATTAATGACCTTGTAGGGGGCATACAGAGTAGTATTTCAATATTTGCAGATGACACTAAACTCTAATCAATACAGAGGAGGACAGTTTTATATTACAGGAAGATCTATGTAAACTGGAAGCTTGGGCTGATAAATGGCAAATGAGCTTTAATGGGGATAAATGTAAGGTAATGCACTTGGGCAGAGGAAATAAAATGTATAATTATATGCTTAATTGTAAAACACTGGGCAAAACTCTAACTGAAAAAGATCTGGGTGTATTGGTGGACGACAAGCTCACGTTTAGTGGCCAGTGTCAGGCAGCTGCTGCAAAGGCAAATAAAATAATAGGATGCATTAAAAGAGGCATAGATGCTCATGAGGAGAACATAATTTTACATCTATACAAGTCACTAGTGTGACCACACTTAGAATACTGTATACAATTCTGGTCTCCGGTGTATAAGAAAGACATAGCTGAACTAGAGCGGGTGCAGAGAAGAGCGACCAAGGTTATTAGAAGACTGGGGGGTCTGCAATACCAAGACAGGTTATTACTAGTGTTGAGCGAGTATGTTCTATTAACCCTTTCACCGAGTATGCTCGGGCCGAGCTCCGAGTATTTACAGCTGCTCGGTGATATGGTTAAATCGCATGATTTGCAACTGTTTGACAGTTATATTACATGTGAGGAATGTGTAAGAAATAGACATT
This sequence comes from Phyllobates terribilis, assembly GCF_046119375.1. Classification (NCBI taxonomy): domain Eukaryota; kingdom Metazoa; phylum Chordata; class Amphibia; order Anura; family Dendrobatidae; genus Phyllobates; species Phyllobates terribilis. The sequence goes on along the minus strand of NW_027362763.1, from coordinate 419,978,487 downwards.
CCTCACATGTAATAAAGCTGTCAAACAGTTGCAAATCATGCATACGGGAGCGATTTAACCTCATCACCGAGCAGATGTAAATACTCGGAGCTCGGCCCGAGCATATTCGGACAGAACATACTCGCTCAACCCTAGTTATTACACTTGGGGTTAATTACTTTGGAAAAACGAAGGCTTAAAGGCGATCTTATTACTATGTACAAGTATATGAGGGGACATTACACAGACCTTTCTACTGATCTTTTTAATCTGAGGCCTGAGATGGGGACAAGGGGGCACCTTCGACATCTGGAGGAAAGAAGGTTTAATCATAATCACAGACGCGGATTCTTTATTGTAAGAGCAGTGATACTATGGAACTCTCTGCCGCATGATGTTGTAATGAGTGATTCACTACAAAAATGTAAGAAGGGCCTGGATGCCTTTCTTGAAAAGTATAATATTACAGGTTATATATACTACATTCCTTGATAGGGCGTTGATCCAGGGAACTAGTCTGATTGTCGTATGGAGTCAGGAAGGAATTTTTTTCCCCCAATGTGGAGCTTAGAGTTTGCCACATGGTTTTTTTTTGCCTTCCTCTGGATCAACATGTTAGGCTATGGGTTGAACTAGATGGACTTAGTAACATAGTCTTCCTTCAACCTTAAAAACTATGTTACATAATGGAAAGCTCACGACTTAAGGAATTCATCAAGGGGTCTAGTGAGTATTTTGAACCCACAGATGTCTCACAGAATTTTATAACATTGGGAAATGGAATTAACATTTTAGTGGTAAAAATATGATTTTTCTATTAGCTGCAAATTTGATAGTTACACAACGGTTAATCGGTGACACTACACCCCACAATTTATTGTGCAATTTCTCCCAAACAAGGAGATGCCCTATATGTCGTCAGAAACTACACGTCAAGGCTGAGACGGAAGGAGCGCTATTCGGCTTTTGGAGTAGATTTCGAAGTTTGCGGGTGACATTTGTGGAGCCCCTAAGGTGCCAGAGCAGCAGAAAACCCCTAAAAGTAACCCCATTATAGAAATTGCACCTCTCAATGAATTCCTCTACGGCCACAATGACTATTTTGAAAGGATAAAGTAATGCTTTTTTCTGGAATGGAATTGTAAATATGTCAGTTTAGTGACCATACGTTGTGCCCAGCTTGTGCTTCTGGAGACACGCACCCAGTAAATTGTTAATTGGGCTATCACCACTACAATAATACCAAACATGTGGCTGCTCACTGCGGCACAGTGGGGCTCAGAAAGAAGGGGGGGGCATTAGGATTTGGGAACACAGATTTCACTGGATTTTATTTGAGGGGGTGGGAGCCATATCCACTTTTTTTATAGCTTTTTATTCAGATTTTTCAGACGTAGAATGAACAAACATCAGCAATTCAGTTATTGCTTTTATATATTTTTTTTGTGCAGTTCACCATGCAATAAAAGTGATAACTACGATTTGTTCGTCGGGTCGGTACGATTACAGTGATTCCAGATTTATAACTTTTTTATGTTTTGCTAATTTTACAAAAATTAATTTGTTTTTTCATCGCTATATTCTGAGAGCTGTAACTTTTTTATTTTTTTAACCATATTAGGGCTTGTTTTTTAGGGATGATTTAGCGGTTTCATTTATACAATTTTTTTTTTACATTGACTTTTTGATCGCTTTTTATGACATTTTTGTGTGACAGGATGATGAAAAAGCTACATTTTTGGCATGTTTATATTTTTTTTATGGTGTTCGCCATATGTAATGTAACAGTTTTATAGTTCGGGTTGTACCGAGGACGGCGATTGCAATTATGTGTACTTTTTTTGTTTATTTTAGTTTTAACACAAAGGCTGCGTTTTTAGTGGCGAAACAGGTTTTCGTGATTTGTGTGCACTTTTTTTTTTGGAGTGTTTTTCTTGTGTTTTTACATATTTTGTTTAACTTTTTTTACTTTTTCACTTAGTTCCATTGTGGGAAAATATTTTTTCTTTTAATCGTTGGTTTCATGCATTACAGTATTCGTGTACTGGAGGTGCCTGAGACCTGTCAGTTTTTCACTGACTCAGCCTATTAGACCTTCTTTATAGCTGGGTCTAAGAGGCCACTGGTACCTTGAGGTCACTAGATGACCTCATGGTGCTATGGCAACTATTGGCACCCGACATTATGATTGCAGGGGCCGTTAGTATTAAAGGGGATGTATTAACACTTTTTAACGACTTAGATGTTGCTGTCGCGATTGACAGCGACATTTAAAGGAGTTAATCAGTTCTGATCGATTGCAAAACATATAAAGCGGTCATGTTTGGAATTTTTGCCCACTAGGGGGTGCTATTTACGTATATCTCACCGTTGTTTTTAAAAGGCGCTGGGGAAGAAGTCTCTTGACAGCAGTTTTAATGCGTATTGGCGGTTGTTAAGGGGTTAAAGGAAGGTCTGCCAGCACAGAATTACTGTTCAAACCAAGTACAGTCGCTCACGGCACCATGGCATTATCAAACATTTCAGTGCAGCTTCCCCACTACTTGTTTCCCTTCTATCTCCAATCAACTCTTCTCTGACAAATATCTCTGGCCTTATGGAGGCAGAGATGAAAAACAAGCAGGTGAGAAGGTGCACTGAAGGGTGAATGGAGTGCCTGTGTTTGGCTTGTCAGTCATTCTGCGCTGACAGATTTCCATTAAGTAGTTTACAATATCAATCAGCTGTTCGGTCTCAGTATTTCTGCTATTTTTGACAGTACAAATGGCACAGTAGCACAAAATTTAAATTGCCTTGCAATTCTAACCTTTAAAATAAATGCAAGTTTTACAGCAACTTATCTGCAGACAAGAGATATTTTTTCAACTAATTTATCAACAATATGATATTAATCTAAGTAGCTAAAATTTTGCTCCTATACCTGATCGAAAAGCTGAGTGCCATCTATTCCAGCTGCCTTCATGAGTTCCTCTTCTCCGCCAGGATGGTATTCCATGTAAGGAGTGATATTATATACCAATCCTAAAAAATATAGCATACACGGTTTAAAAGGCATTCATATTTCCATCAAAGTTCACTACTTAATGACTAAATTTAAACAGGATCTATACGAGAACGTAGGAGCAATATTTTAAATTATTGAGACTGTAACATTTCACATTTATAAATTGCCCATACACTATTAAAAAATTAGCACTATATAGACATTGCTTATGAAAAAGTGACTGGAACAAAGAGGTTTCTTTGTTCTTTTGTTAAAAAGGTAAAATAATCTACTTTACAGAACATTTTATAAGATTTGTGACATAAAATGCTGTTATACAATTGCTTCCTTTAGTTGCAGAAAAATCTTGATAATAATAGTAAAGGGCTATTCCAGTCTACAAATATCATCTATCCCCAGCATAGGTGATCATTTTAAGTTTGGAGTGAAGGTCACTGCTGAGAACTCCATCAACTGTGGCCAGGAAAAGATGAATGGAGCAAATGTGCCCTTGCCAACCCATTCATTGTCTGTAGGAATGACTATGATGATTGCCAAGCAAAGTTCTCCACTATCTTTGTGAGTGCCATGGGCTTTGAAAGGCATGACAGGGTGTGACTGGCAACTCCATACAACCTCTCCTGCTGCCATTACCACCTATTATATTGCATCAGAATTTTGGTAATCTGGAATACCCTTTTAGAACTACAGTACTTGAGGAATCAGTGTTTTGTTAAAAGTAGGAGTAGTCTATTTACTGGAGCCATGCTCGATTTGAAACATCTTATGTGATCAGTTTGTAACAAAGAACATTAACTTACTTAACCCTTTCATTCCGAAGCCTGTTTTCACCTTCCTGGCCAGGCCAATTTTTTGAATTCTGACCACTATCACTTTATGAAGCAATAACTCTGGAACGCAGATCCCGGTCATTCTGAGATTGTTTTATTTGTGACATATTGTATTTTAGGATAGTGGTAACATTTATTTGACAGGACTTATGTTTATTTGTATGAAAATCGGAAATTTGGCAAAAATTTAGAAAATGTTACAATTTTTAATTTTTTAATATTTATGCCCTTAAATCAGAGAGTTATGTCACACAAAATAGTTAATAAATAACATTTCCCACATGCCTACTTTACATCAGCACAATTTTGGAAACAAAATATTTTTTTGTTAGGAAGTTATAAGGGTTAAAAGTTGACCAGCGATTTCGTATTTTTACAACCAAATTTATAAAACCATTTTTTGGGGGACCACGTCACATTTGAAGTGAGGGGCCTTTATGACAGAAAATACCCAAAAGTGACACCATTTTAAAAACTGCACCCCTCAAGGTGCTCAAAACCACATTCAAGAAGTTTATTAACCATTCAGGTGCTTCACAGGAATTAATGAAATGTAGAAAGAAAAAATAAACATTTGACTTTTTTTCACCAAAATTTTACTTTAGGCCCAATTTTTTTTTTACTTTCACAAGGGTAAAAAGAACCCCAACATTTGTTTTGCAATTTCTCCTGAGTACACAGATACCCCATATGTGGGGGAAAACTATTGTTTAGGCTCACGGCAGGGCTTAGAAGGGAAAGAGCGCCATTTTAATTTTTGAATGTAAAATTTGCTGGAATAATTTGTGGAGGTCATGTCGCATTTGAAGAGCCTCTGATGTGCCTAAACAGTGGAAACCTCCCCATGAGTGACACCATTTTGGAAATAAGACCCCTCAGGGAACTTATCTAGATGTGTGGTGAGCACCTTAAGCCCCCAGGTGCTTCACAGAAGTTTATAACGTGAGCTGTGAAAAACCAAAAATAAAAAAAATCTAATTTTTCCTGCAATTCACAGCATTTTATACCATTGGGCAGTGAAGAAAAAATAATTACCGTACATTTTTACCACCAAAATTTTGTTTTAGCCCCAGATTTTACATTTTCACACTGGGAAATGGGTAAAACATGGCACCAAAATTTGCCCCACAATTTCTGCTGAATTTAGAAATTCTCCAGATGTGGCTGTGCAGTACTGGGAGGGATGGAGCGCTTTTTGCCTCCTGGAGCGCAGATTTTCTTTGAATAGTTTGCGAACTCCATATACAGAGCCCCTACGTGCTAGAAGAGCAGAATCCCCCTCAAGTGACCCCATTTTGTAAATTATACCCCTTTGTGAATTTATCTACAGGTGTAGTGGCGATTTTGACTCCATGGGTGTTTTCCAGAAATAAGCAGCAGCGGATTTTGCCAAGTGAAGATTGCAAACTGCCATTGTAGAGATCAAAACGTTGTAGTGACCAGTACGTTGTAGTGATTAGTACGTTATGCCCAGCTCGTGCTTCTGAAGACATGCACCTGTAAATCAGGCGAAACATGTAAATGCTAACTGCGGTTTAGGCACACTGTGGAGCTCAGAAGGGAGGGGGACATTTGGATTTGGAAGAAAAGAATTTGCTGGATTTCTTTTGGCGGGCGAGGAGCTATTTTGTGCTACTAGTAATGTGGAAGCCCCCTATATTTCCGTTAACAGATGACGGGCCTGAGTGGGGACTTGCTTTTTTGTGAATGGAGTTGAAGCTTTTATTGAGAACATTTTACATAACATTTATCCTGCGTTCTATGCTAAGCACTTATATCGGGGTTTCCATCGAAATCTCCGAGGGACGTAATTCAGATGAAACCCCAGACAGATCCAGACATTATAATGAGGCAGTTACTCCGTCTGGCCTCTGTTCAGAAGTGCACAACACTGTGCCCGACAGGACTTTTATGTACACCTAATAAAAAGAGCAACACCACCGGATCATAGGCCAGACAGCGTCCACAGTGCCTCCATCTGCCTCATTATAGGGAATCTTCCGCCGGGGCTTCTGTCTGAATCACGTATTTCAGAGATTTACACGGAAACCCCGGTATAAGCTCTCAGGGCAGAGCGCAGGATAAATCTGAGCTGAGCCTTAGTGCGATCTTTGGGAGGCAGAATGAACAAATCAACAGAAGGTGAAGATTTTGTTGTATTTATTTTTACACCGTTCCTAATGCGGTATAAGTGATTAGGCGACTTTATTCTTCGGGCCGGTGCGATTACAGTGATACCTGATTCATATAGAGTTTTTATGTTTGGCAGCTGTCACACACTAAAAGACGCTTTTTATTGTAAAAACAAGTTTTGCATCGCCATATTTTGATAGCTATAATTTTTCCATATTTCTGCCGACAGTCATGTGACAGCTTATTTTTTGTGGGACGAGTTGACGTTTTTATTTGTACCATTTTCGGACAAATTACATCTTTTGATCACTTTCTATTCTGTTTTTTTGGGAGGCAGAATGAACAAAAACCAGCAATTCAGGAATTTTTGGGGATTTTTTTTATGCCGTCCCGCATGTGGTAAAATTCATAAAGCAGCTTTATTCTTCAGATTACAGCAATACCACATTTATATATTTTCTTATGTTTTGGCGCTTTTACACAAAAACTATTTTAGAAAAAAATTATTATTTTTGCATCAATTCTGAGAGCTGTAACTTTTTTATTTTTCCTCTGATGGAGCTGTATGGTGGCTTGTTTTTTGCAGGACAAGATGACGTTTCCAGAAGTACCATTTTTATTTACATTCGCCTTTTTGATCGCGTTCTATTGCACTTTTTGTTCAGCAATATGATGATAAAGCATAGTTTTTTTGCCTTGTTTTTCATTTATTTTTTTTACCGTGTTCACTGGAGGGGTTAACTAGTGGGACAGTTTTATAGGTCGGGTCGTACTGGACGCAGCAATACCAAATGGGTGTACTTTTTTTTTGTTTACACAGATAAATGTATTTATTGGATCAGTATTTTTATTATTTTCTTTATTTTAGGATTTAAATTTTTTAAATATTTTTATAATTTTTATTAACTTTATTTTACTGTTTTATATTGTCCAGGATGGTACATCAACTTTCCATTGACTGATCTGACACTCTGCAATGCATTTGCACTACAAAGCATCGGATCAGAGTCTGACAGGCAGGCAGGAAGCATCTCAGCTCCTGCTCTGAGTAGGCGCGGACAGGCCACCTTCCTGCAGAACCCTGAAGGACCCCGCTGATGGTCAGCATAGAGACCATCGCGTTGTACTGATGGAAGCAGAGAAGGAGCCCACTCCCTCTGAGATGCCCTGCAATGTCGCCGTCACTATTGACAGTGGCATCACAGGAGTTAAACGCCCGTGATCAGTGCTAGCACAGATCGTGGACGTGGCTGCGGGGTGTTAGCCCTCACATAGAGCTGACACCCGCATGTGATAGCAACGGCGTACATATATGGTGCTTTGTGGGAATGCAGCTCCTGCAGAGCCGTATATGTACGGCGCATGTTGGGAAGGGGTTAATCACTGATATAGGCAAAAACTGAATTTTGCGCCAGTGAAGCGTTTTTTTTTAATTGCAGTGCTGGAGTAGCACTACTAATGTAAGGCCCCTACATTTAGTCTTATAGTTACCATTTGCAGTCTTCTGCTGTTAACCGAGCCGCTCTGGTCGGTCTCTAGCAGCTTGCGACCTGCTGGATTGATCCAGTGTTTACTGGAGCAAGAAGGAGGTCACTTTTCAATGCAAGTCTATAAGAGATTCGTTCTGGCTCTCCTAGTCTTTGCCTTGACTTGAGAGCTTGTGACCGTTACACCTCTGACTTCCGGCCAGTCAGAAGTTGGTTGCAGTCTCAAGATGGCAGTGCAGGACTAAAGCGGCATCGGGAAGAGCTGAAGACGGCAGGTGGTGAGTATAATATTAGGCACAGGGACCTTATTTAGCATTTCTACAGCATTGACATAAAATTTAAAAAAAACAGCTGGAATGGTGTTTTAAAGTGGAAAAATGCAAAAATAGAATACATTTTTTTTTGGTGTCATGTTTTATGCATTAGTACACTTATAGAGGGTCCCCTCCCATAGCGCAGCACACTCTAGGAATGACGTGCTAGAACAGGGAGAAAAAAAAAAGATTCAACAATGCGTGTCTAAAAGATTGGCTGCAAAATATGCATGGAATACATTTTTTCAAGCAGAGGAAAAAAAAACACTGTGTGTGTGAATGTAGGCTTAACAAGAAACTCTGAATCAGTTTGCATAAAGAACAAAATCTATAATGATGTGGGTTCAGCAAGCAGGTTAGTGCACCATTAGTCATATTTGACTCCATCTCGATGACTGCTTCAGCTGAAATTTGCCATGACCAAATCAAGAAGCACGGTGGCTCAGTGGTTAGCACTGCAGCTTTGCAGCTCTGGAGTCCAGGGTTCAAATACCACAAAGGACAAGATCTGCAAGGAGTTTGTATGTTCTCCCTGTGTTTACGTGGGTTTCCTACCAAACTGCAAAGACATACTGATAGGTAATCTAGATTGTGAGCTCCAATGTCCCAATTGGGGACAATGATGAGGTCTATAAAGTGCTGTGGAATTAATGACGCTATATAAGTGAGTAAAATAAATAAACTGCCTATGAGAAACGGGCCATAAGACAAATCAGTATCGACAAACAAGTGTCAGTGTGCCATTGGAAAATCCGATAGCACACGACCGATTTATAGTCTAGAATGAGCCCATAGTCCTAGTTCCCACGATGAGTATTTATTGCATTTTGATGTTGCAGAGTTTCTGCACTATTTCTGCATCCATTAGCTAATATTAGGTTACTTGTGTCTTTTTATTAAGTTTTAGATTGTGTCTTTTTATACACATGTTTTTAGCGTGTTTTTTCTGCTGCTGTTTTTGTCTCTATTTGACACGTCATGTTTCAAAGGGAATCTGTCACCATGGAAAAAGCTATTTACCTGGCCGCCTTACTGCAAGTGTGGCTATGGGGAGAAAATTTAACTTATTTCCTCCTGGGAGTCAACAGGTTTCAGTCATTGGTGTGGTGTGCAGAGCGATTACAGTCAATCACAGCACTGCTCCCTATACTGTGCGCAGGGGCTATAAGTACCCTGTGGCACTGTGACTGACAGGTCGATTATTTGTAAACCTCCTGTTACTTATACATACTTTGATAGAACTTTATTGATAAAGACATGCTGATTACATTCATGTTAGTGTGTTTCAACAAAAATCACTAAAAATACAAAAGCTTTTTTTTTTACCTGCAGACTTTCCTCATCTCAGACACTGATCTGCATGAGACTCTGCCTCCAGAGCCTATTTTATATAAAGAGGGAGTTACCAGTGGGATGTATAATGGCCGCTCTCTGCTCACCTGACATCACTGGAGAGCTGTGTGTGATTTTAAGGGTTCACTCACATTTCCGTATATAAAGTAGCTGAGATTCTCAGCAAAAAAAGTTGGAGAGTGTCAGGGGAGTGTCATGCATTTATTTCCACACCTAGCATCCGTATGACATCCGTATGCAATGCATTTTTAACATCAGCTTTTACATACAGTAATTCTGTCATTTCAATCTAGTTTTCAAACTAATTAAACAATATTATATACAGCTATAGATAGACAGACAGATAGATAGCTAGTAAGAAATATGTTAGTGAGATATATAATTAGTGCAGTGCATGTGTACATGTATTTAGCTAATAAAGAAATAAAAGAAAAAAAATTATGTGGGGTCCCCCTTATTTTTAATACCCAGCTGAGGGAAAGCAGACAGTTGGGGGCTGGTGCTATTATTCTGGGTAGGGGTCAATATCCATGAAGCTTCCCAGCCTAATAATAACAGCTCACAGCTGTCTGCGTAGCCTTTACTGGTTATTAAAAAGGGGGGACCACAACAAAAAAATATGATGTGGGGTCCCTCCTATTTTTAATAACCAGCAAAGGCTAAGCAGACAGCTGCGGGCTGATATTAATAGGCAGGAAAGGGGCCATGTATATAGTCCCCTTCCCAGACTAATAACACCAGCCCTCGGCCAAATCAGCCAATTCTGGCGCTTACCCTCGACTCCTCCCGATTCCCCTGGTGCGTTGGCAATCAATGTAATGATTTTGGGGTTGATGTCAGCTGTGTAATGTCCTCGGACATTAAGCCCAGGGGTTAGTAATGGAGAGGCATCTACAAGACACACCCATTACTAACTCTTTAGTTAATAGCAATAAACACATACAGAGAAAAGTTCTTAAATTATAAAAAGCACTCCCCGACTCTTTTACCCATTTATTACCTTTAAAAAAATTAAATAATCCAAAAGGGGTCTGTCGTAAATCCATGCCACATCCCACGACAATCCCGACTTTGCTACATCTGGATGCAGTGCTGAGCGGTGACATCAGTTATGTGACTGCTCAGCGTGGCCACCGGAACACAATGACAGTAGCATGCGAATTTGTCTGCTGCGACAAGCACTGATGTCCGTAAGCTTATCGCAGTTCATAGCCGATGAACTGCGGTAACCTTACTGACGTCACAGCTCACAGCGTAAAAAAAATTTCCTTGTGAAAGGTAATACATGGGTAAAAGAAGGTTAAGGGAGTGCTTTTTACAATTAAAGGACTTTTCTCTGTGTGTGTTTAATGCTTTTGACTACGAGGTTAGTAATGGGGGTGTCTTATAGACGCCTCTTCATTACTAACCCCTGGGCTTGAGGTCAGCGGACATTACACAGCTGACATCAACCCCAAAACCAGTAAACCCAATTGCCAACGCAACAGGGCAATCGGGAAGAGCTGAAGCTAAGTACCAGAATTGGTGCATCTAATGGATGCACCATTTCTGGGGCGGCTGAGGGCTGGTGTTATTAATCTGGGAGGGGGCCAATATCCATGGCCCCTTTCCAGCATATTAATATTAGCCAGCAGCTGTCTGTTTAGGATTTGCTGGTTATTAAAAATGGAGAGACCCCACAATTTTTTGGGGGGCAGGGGACCCCTTTTTAAAGACAAGTAACGGCTACGCAGACAGCTGTGAGCTGTTATTAATAGGCTGGGAAGATCCATGGATATTGGCCCCTTCCCAGTATAATGACACCAGCCCTCAGATGTCTGCTTTCCCTAAGCTGGGTATTAAAAATAATATTTTTTTCATTTAATTTTGTATTTATTAGCTAAATATATGGACAGTAAACTACACGCACTGCACTAATTATATATCTCACTGACCTCTTTCTACCTATCTATGATGACGGTTCACGCTGTGAATTTACTGTACTCGGCTGATGAAATATCGGGTTTCCTATGAATCGGACAGCACACGCATGGCGCTGTGCAATTTTTGTCTCGTACCCATTGACTTGCATTGGTGAGTCTCGGATGTTTTACACGCCCATACGCAACATGTTGCGATTTTTTTCCTCACCCCAATTCCAGGTGGGAAAAAAAAACTCGCAGATGAACTGCCTGATTTAATAACATTGGTGAGAGTGCAGTGCGATTTTTTTCTCACATTGCACTCGTAGATGTGAGCAAACCCTAACTGACACATCTACAGGTTCCTCTAATTGCTTCAGCATCCATCTCACAGGCAGCCAGGGTTGCAATACAGCAGAGCTGTGAAAGCTGCAGCTGCTAATGTGTTTGTTATTAGAAGTAATGTTAGGAAGTAAGGGTATAAAGTTAATGATTGTGACAAATACATTAGGATGTCCACCTCTCATTAGCGTTTGTCAAATTAAAAGGGCCTCATACTGTTCTGGACTACAATAGGGAAAGAGTTTGGTGATTACACATACCCTTGAGAAATATAGAACTGCACTTTTTTGGCATGTAAGTCCCAACTTTGCTTTTGAGAAATGGCAGGAAAAGGAATTATAATGCTAGATAACCTGTCTTTAAGTTTTCAGATGTACTGACTGTATAATATGGTTTGCATGATAAGGAACATTTATCTTATTAATAATGCTTTGTAGCTGTACATAAGAGTAACACATTAGAGAAAAAAAACATTAAAAGTTTGGTAATCAATTTATAAAGGAAGATTTTTTTTTATTTTTTTTTGACAAAGGAAAGACTGGAATGAAAGGAAATCTTGCTTTTACATATAATAAATTAGTAATAAACACAGTAAGGTTAAGTGCACACGGAGCGTTTTTGATGCGTTTTCGCTGCTTTTTTTTATCTTGGCAATCGGTCTGCCAGCTAATGCAATGGCAATCCTGATGTGCTGTGCACACGATGCGGAAATTTCTGCTCAGGATTGGCATTGCGCTTAAAAACGCAGCATGTCCTTTCTATGTAGCGTTTCTAATATTTATACCTGCGGATTTGCTGCAGTTCAATTAAAGTCAACTGGCGGGAAACGCTGCATAAACGCACATAGGGTGGTACCCGGGTCAACTGGGGAACACTACTACTCCCATCATCCAACCGCCGCTACCGCTGATAACAGTGAGGACCTGAGGTCACGTGAGCTGAGAGCTCCGGGACTTCACTTTACAGCACCGGTGCTGTGTGGGAATATTCTCAAGAATGTTCCCATGTACCACTGATGCTAAGGTCACCGGGGCTGATCAGCTGATCTTCACCTAATGAACCCAAGTGACCTCACTCCTGCAGCAGAGCCACGAGATGGGAGTCCTGACATGGGAGTCGAGGCAGGCCCCTAAAAATACTTTCCACGTGTTTGGTTCTAAATTGGACTTCTTCCAACTGATGAACCAACCTAGATCCTTTAAAGTGAGGATAGTCTCGGTGAGATGCTGATTGAGATGAGTCACTGAGTTCACCACCATTAGAAGATTGTCCACATAAGGGACAAGAATTATCCCTTTCTTTCTTAAAAAAGCCACAACCTCAGTCATTACTTTTGTAAAAATACAAGGTGCAGAGCACAGGCAGAATGGTAGGCAGGGGAATTGGAAGTGGTGAATTATTCCCTGATACTCCAGAGCAAACCATACACTAAGTGTATGGGCTGACAAACATTTACCGCTGGGCGTATACATGAACATACTATAAAAAAAAAAAATTTTACGGGCATCATAAACACTCTTTAAAAAAATTATGTGGGTGTTGCATCACGTACCACGGTCACCCTGGTAATATGGCGGTGGAGGATGAGAATGAGGAGAAGGAGGACGACAAGAGCAAATAGACAAAATCAGGAAGCGTATACCCATGTCTGGGTGTGAAAAGGTGCATGGGAATACACTTCCCAAAAAAAGACACTGGATTTGAGTTTATGTTACGCTGCTATCATTCGGTGGTGTTGAGAAGTCTGGCCCAATCAGCCCTTGTTCATTTTTATAAGAGTCAGCCTGTCAGAATTTTCAGTTGACTGGCAGATGCGCTTATCAGTTATAATTCCACCAGCGGCACTAAAAACCCGCTCTGATAAAACGCTAGCGGCAGGACAGGCCAGGACCTCCAAGGCGTAGAGAGCCAGTTCATTCCACGTATCCAGCTTGGATACCCAATAATTATAAGGCACAGAGGAATCACGGAGGACGTTGGTACGGTCGGCAAGGTACTCCCTCAGCATCTTCCCAAACTTTGTGTTATGCACACGCCCGGACTGACTGGCGTGTGCGTATTTAGTGATCCCACTGGACCATGAACCGGAGAGCGTCTGGAGGGGCGTAACTAAGTATCTGCTCGATCCGACCAAGGTCGCACTACGGCATACGACGCCAGTGCACCAGGGAGGAACCGAGCAGAGGGACCAGGTGCTACTCCAGGTCAGACCCCGGACACGGCTGTTGACCCACACCGGGAAATACAGGAACAGGCAGGCTCGGCTGGCACACCGACTGGGGGCACAGGCAGGCACAATTGGTATGCAGGCAGGCGGGTATGCAGGCAGGCACGGCTAGAGTGCAGACAGGGAGGCACAAGCAGGTTGGAGCACAGACGGGATAAGGTCCAATACAGATCGGGACTCAGGAACAGAACCGCGGATGCGGTAGACAAACAGAGCAGAGCGAGGCCGCCTGGAGCGGTGAGCAAGAGCAAAGCGGGGCGAGACAGCCTGGAGCGGTGAGCAAGAGCAAAGCGGGGCGAGACAGCCTGGAGCGGTGAGAGCAAGAGCAAAGCGGGGCGAGACAGCCTGGAGCGGTGAGCAAGAGCAAAGCGGGGCGAGACCGCCAGAGCGGTGAGCAAGAGCAAAGCGGGGCGAGACCGCCAGAGCGGTGAGCAAGAGCAAAGCGGGGCGAGACCGCCAGAGCGGTGAGCAAAGCAGAGCAGAGCGGAAACCGCAGGAGCGGTGAGCAAGGCAGAGCAGAGCGGAAACCGCAGGAGCGGTGAGCAAGGCAGAGCGGAAACCGCAGGAGCGGTGAGCAAGGCAGAGCGGAAACCGCAGGAGCGGTGAGCAAGGCAGAGCAGAGCGGAAACCGCAGGAGCGGTGAGCAAGGCAGAGCAGAGCGGAAACCGCAGGAGCGGTGAGCAAGGCAGAGCAGAGCGGAAACCGCAGGAGCGGTGAGCAAGGCAGAGCAGAGCGGAAACCGCAGGAGCCGTGAGCAAGGCAGAGCAGAGCGGAAACCGCAGGAGCCGTGAGCAAGGCAGAGCAGAGCGGAAACCGCAGGAGCCGTGAGCAAGGCAGAGCAGAGCGGAAACCGCAGGAGCCGTGAGCAAGGCAGAGCAGAGCGGAAACCGCAGGAGCCGTGAGCAAGGCAGAGCAGAGCGGAAACCGCAGGAGCCGTGAGCAAGGCAGAGCAGAGCGGAAACCGCAGGAGCCGTGAGCAAGGCAGAGCAGAGCGGAAACCGCAGGAGCCGTGAGCAAGGCAGAGCAGAGCGGAAACCGCAGGAGCCGTGAGCAAGGCAGAGCAGAGCGGAAACCACAGGAGCCGTGAGCAAGGCAGAGCAGAGCGGAAACCGCAGGAGCCGTGAGCAAGGCAGAGCAGAGCGAAAACCGCAGGAGCCGTGAGCAAGGCAGAGCAGAGCGGAAACCGCAGGAGCCGTGAGCAAGGCAGAGCAGAGCGGAAACCGCAGGAGCCGTGAGCAAGGCAGAGCAGAGCGGAAACCGCAGGAGCGGTGAGCAAGGCAGAGCAGGGCGGAAACCGCAGGAGCGGTGAGCAAGGCAGAGCAGAGCGGAAACCGCAGGAGCGGTGAGCAAGGCAGAGCACAGCGGAAACCGCAGGAGCGGTGAGCAAGGCAGAGCAGAGCGGAAACCGCAGGAGCGGTGAGCAAGGCAGAGCAGAGCGGAAACCGCAGGAGCGGTGAGCAAGGCAGAGTAGAGCGGAAACCGCAGGAGCGGTGAGCAAGGCAGAGCGGAAACCGCAGGAGCGGTGAGCAAGGCAGAGCAGAGCGGAAACCGCAGGAGCGGTGAGCAAGGCAGAGCGGAAACCGCAGGAGCGGTGAGCAAGGCAGAGCAGAGCGGAAACCGCAGGAGCGGTGAGCAAGGCAGAGCAGAGCGGAAACCGCAGGAGCGGTGAGCAAGGCAGAGCAGAGCGGAAACCGCAGGAGCGGTGAGCAAGGCAGAGCAGAGCGGAAACCGCAGGAGCGGTGAGCAAGGCAGAGCAGAGCGGAAACCGCAGGAGCGGTGAGCAAGGCAGAGCAGAGCGGAAACCGCAGGAGCGGTGAGCAAGGCAGAGCAGAGCGGAAACCGCAGGAGCGGTGAGCAAGGCAGAGCAGAGCGGAAACCGCAGGAGCGGTGAGCAAGGCAGAGCAGAGCGGAAACCGCAGGAGCGGTGAGCAAGGCAGAGCAGAGCGGAAACCGCAGGAGCGGTGAGCAAGGCAGAGCAGAGCGGAAAACGCAGGAGCGGTAAGCAAGGCAGAGTAGAGCGGAAACCGCAGGAGCGGGGAGCAAGGCAGAGCAGAGCGGAAACCGCAGGAGCGGGGAGCAAGGCAGAGCAGAGCGGAAACCGCAGGAGCGGGGAGCAAGGCAGAGCAGGCAAAAACCGCGGGAGCGGCGAGCAAAGCAGAGCAGGCAAGAACCGCTGGAGCGGTGAGCAAGGCAGAGCAGGCAAGAACCGACGGAGCGGTGAGCAAGGCAGAGCAGGAAAGAACCGCCGGAGAGGTAAGCAAGGCAGAGCAGGCAAGAACCGCCAGAGCGGCGAACAAGGCAGAGAGGGCAGAAACCGCCGAAGCGGTGAACAAGGCAGAGCGGGCAGAAACCGCCGAAGCGGTGAACAAGGCAGAGCGGGCAGAAACCGCCGGAGCGGCAAGCAAGGCAGAGCAGAGGGGACAGGGCTCTGTTCACACGGAACAGACTGGAAGGGAAAGGCAGAACCAGATACACACAAGATACTTGCAATGAAGTAGCGAGTGGACTCTAAACTCACAAACGGAAGTACAGCGACAACGAGTAGGAGTTAGGAGCAGGTTCAGACTCTGCAGAAAAAGGGAAGGTACGGACATAGAGAAAAACAGGAAACAGGTTAGGAGACAGTTCAGACAGGAACTGTTACTGCAACAAATACAGGAACGAGCCAAGGTAAAGCCAAGTGCTGGTTCAGACAATGCAGGAGAAAAAGAAGGTATGGACAGAGAAAAACAGGAAGCAGGTAAGGAGACAGTTCAGACATGAACTGTTACTGCAGCGAGATAAAGGAGCGAGTCTGGGTATGCGGCCCCCAGAGGGCGGGACGAACAGGCTAGGAGCGTGTTCAGACAGGCCTGGAAATACAGCCTCCAGGAAGGCAGACAGGCAGGCAAGAAAACACAGAATAGGACCTGGCACATTCAGAGTGAAAGAGCACACTGAATGAACACGATGCTCAGGCACCAGCTTCCAGGTGAAGCTTGTTTAAATATCCAGTGACGGACAGCAATAGGCTGAGGACGCATTAGGGGTGTGCCCACAGCAGCTACAAGAAGCAGGAAGAGATCGGGCGCCGCCCTTAAGCAGCCAGAACAGAGGCACGCAGACAGCATGGAAGGAAGCCAGGCTAGCAGACTGGACTGGTGATCAAGTTTGCGATCTTGCATAGTGGGGGAAGGAGCACTATGCAAGAACGCCACCAGGTATGTTACAGTACCCCCCCCTTTACGCCCCCTCTTCTTCAAGCCTGCAAGGGTGTTCTGCAGAGAATTTGGAGGCCAATCCTTCTCTTCAAGAAGACTACCTCTTCTGTCCACCAGAGGAAACAAACCTGGTCTCATTATCTTAGTAGCTAGGATGCTTCCTCCCATCAAGCCATCCTTAGCAACAGAAGAAATGGGTGAAGCACCGGGAACAGCACACAGGAAAGTCTCTGTCCATTTATTATCAGATAACATCCCGGTGGATTCTGGAGACAACTGGAGGTCCACCGCCTGGTTAGAGGGGTGTGGAGACTCGGGGGTCATTACTGCTTCGAAGTACATTTTGCCAAGCTTACTAGATGAAGTAGGCGCAGTACCAGGTACAGGGTGTAAGAAAGTCTCTGTCCATTTGTTAGCAGGTAGCACCCCAGTGGCTTCAGGAGACAACTGGAGGTCCTCCGCCTGGTTAGAGGGGTGCAGAGACTCGGGGGTAACCACTGCTTCGGGGAACACTTGGTCCAGCTCACAGGATGAAGTGGGCGAGGTATCAGGTACAGGATGTAGGAAAGTCTCACTGCAATTGTTACCAGGTAGCACCCCGGGGAATACAGGAGACAACAGGAGGTCCTCCGCCTGGTTGGAGGGGTGCAGAGACTCGGAGGTAACCACTGTTTCGGAGTACACTTTGTCAAGCTCACTGGATGAAGTGGGCGAGGTATCCGGTATAGGGTGTAGAAAAGTCTCTCTCCATTCGTTAACAGGTAGCACCCCGGAGGATTCAGGAGGCAACTGGAGATCCTCCGCCAGGTTAGAGGGGTGCAGAGACTTGGGAGTATCCTCCGCCTCGATGGACGTATCGCCAGATTCATTAAAGATGGAGAGCCCCTGCTTAGGGACCATCTTCAGTCTGGTTTCTGGGTGGGCAGCAGTCTCTTCGGGCAGGAGAACTGGTGCGCTACCCACACACATCACCCATCGGGGCTGCTCCGGGACACTGGGAAGGGCAGCTTCAGCAGAGTCCCCAGGATTAGGGTCGTCGAAGACCATTAGAAAGGCCACCAGGAAGGCCTGCAGTTCAAGGACGATAGGATCCCATGCTTCCCATAGGGGGGTGACCCATTTCAAGGCATCACCCGCTAGGTAGGATAACATAAATGCCACTTTAGACCACTCGGTAGGAAAATAGAGAGGGTAGAACTTGAAATGCAGCATGCATTGCTCCACAAAAGCACGGCTTTGTTTAGGATCCCCATAATACCGTGGCGGATCCGCAGGAACGGGTGCAGAAAGCTCCATTCGGACTGGTGCGTAATCCGCCTGGGCCATAGCTAGAGAAAAAAATGTTTTTTATTTATTTATTTTTAACCCCTTCAGGACCCAGCCTATTTTAACCCTAAAGATCTTGGCATTTTTGTCAATTCTGACCAGTGCCCCTTTACAAAGTAAAAACTCTGGAACACTTTTTTTCGGGACATATTGGGCTTCATGTTAGTATTAAATTTAGGTCGATAATATTTACGTTTATTTGTGAAAAAATCAAAAATATGGGAAAAATTTTGAAAATTTCGCAATTTTCAAATTATGAATTTATTCTGCTAAACTAGAGAGTGATGTGACACAAAATAGTTAATAAATAACATTTCCCACATGTCTACTTTACATCAGCACAATTTTGGAAAAAAAAAAAATTTAGGTAGGAAGTTAGAAGGGTTCAAAGTTCATCAGCAAATTTTCTTTTTTCCAGCAAAATTTGCAAAACCATTTTTTTTAGTGACCACATCACATTTGAAGTCCCTTTGAGGGGTGTACATGACAGAAAACACCCAAAAGTGACACCATTCCAAAAACTGCACCCCTCAAGCTACTCAAAACTACATTCATGAAGATTATTAACCCTTCAGGTGCATCACAGGAACTAAAGCAACATGGAAGAAAAAAAATGAACATTTTAATTTTTCTAACAAAAATTTTTTTCTAGCCTAAATTTTTTAATTTTCACATGAGTAACAGGGTAAAATGCATCCTAAAATGTGGGCGCACGACAGGGCTCAGAAGGGAAGGAGCGCCATTTCACTTTTTGATTGGAAAATTAGCTCCAAAAGTCAAATTGCGCTCCTTCCCTTCTGAGCCCTGCCATGCGCCCAAACAGTGGTTTATGACCACATATGAGGTATCGGTGTACTCAGGAGAAATTGCCCAACAAATTTTAGGATGCATTTTATCCTGTTACCCATGTGAAAATGAAAAAATTTAGGCTAAAGGAAAATTTTTGTCAAAAAAAAAGTACTTTTTCGTTTTCACAGATCAATTTGTGAAGCACCTAGGGGATTAAAGTGCTGACTATGCATCTAGATAAGTTCCCTGGGGGGTTTGGCTCAAATTGTTAGCGGACACCATGTTGCGTTTGGAGAGCTCCTGTGTGCCTAAACATTGGAGCTCCCCCATAAGTGACACCATTTTGGAAACTAGACCCCCCAAGGCACCTATCTAGATGCATAGTGAGCACTTGGAACCCCCAAGTTCTTCACAAATTGATTTGTAAAAATGAAAAAGTGGAAAAAAAAATACTTTCATTTTTACGGATTAATTTGTGAAGCACCTGGGGGTTTCAAGTGCTCACTATGCATCTAGATAGGTGCCTTGGGGGGTCTAGTTTCCAAAATGGGGTCATTTGTGGGGGAGCTCCAATGTATAGGCACACAGGGGCTCTCCAAACACGACATGGTGTCCGCTAACAAATGGGAACCATGTTGCGTTTGGAGAGCCCCTGTGTGCCTAAACATTGGAACTCCCCCACAAGTGACCCCATTTTGGAAACTAGACCCCCAGGGAACTTATCTAGATGTAGTGTATGTGAGTTTGGTGTGCGGTGTGGTGTATACACCACACACAAACAACCTCACATACACTACAACACACACACCAACCTGACATAGGTTGGTGTGTGTGTTGTAGTGTACGTGAGGTTGTTGTGTGTGTGTGTGTGATGTTTTGTATGTCATGCTAGTGTGGGTGAGTTCTGTAGGGAAGGTCAGGATGTGTTTAGTCCGGGGACATGTGATGAATTTTGAAGCATTCATTCAAACAGTCCCGGTTTATTAGGACACGTTTCACATTGGAAACGGGTGACCTTGTTAATCCCCCTTTTATGGCAGACCCGGCACCTTTTTCTTACCGTGACTTCACCAGGAAAATGTTGCCCTGGTACCATACGGGAGACTCGAGTTCCAGGGGTGCTGGGGCCCGCTTCTTCTTCACTTCTAAAAATCAGGGCCTTTATCACCGCCTCCTGGAAGTTGAGGAAGGTGTTGCTGGTCTGGTCTGCACATCGTGACAGCACGAATGCGTTATACAGTGCCATTTCAACGATGTGCATGGCCAGTTTTTTATACCAGACTTTCGCCTTCCTCATCGCACTGTAGGGCTGGAGGACTTGATCAGAAAGATCAACTCCCCCCATGTGCTTGTTGTACCCCGGGGCACAGTCCGGTTTGCGGACCGGTGCTGGGGTACCTCTAACGTTGGTGGCCGTGGTGCCGGGACCATGGATTGTGGTCAAGAAAAAGACGTCCCTTTTGTCTTTGTACTTCACCACAACCATGTTGCCGCTACATTGAGCTCGGCTTTCACCCTTTGGGAGAAGCTGCTCAATTAGCGTCAAAGGGAGACCCCTCTGGGTTCTGCGCACAGTACCGCAAGCGGCGGTAGCTCTGGCAGAGAGGGACTGAAATAGGGGAATGCTTGTATAAAAGTTATCAACGTATAGATGGTAACCTTTATCAAGCAGTGGGGGGATCAAATCCCACACTATTTTCCCACTTACCTTCAGAGCAGGTGGACATTCTGGGGGCTGAATCCTCAAATCCTTTCCTTCGTAAAACTCTAAAGCTGTGAGTGTACCCTGAGGAACTCTCGCACAGCTTATAGAGCTTTATTCCATACCTGGCCCTCTTACTGGGCAGGTATTGTCGGAATTGAAGCCTCCCTTTGAAGTGGATGAGGGATTCATCCACAGAAATTTCCCTTTGGGGAACGTACACTTCAGCAAACTTGTTGCTGAAGTGTTCTATGACCGGACGAATTTTGAACAGTCTGTCAAAATTCGGGTCATCGCGGGGAAGGCTGTCCGCGTTATCCCTGAAATGTAAAAATTTGTGAATGACCTCAAATCTTTTGCGGGTCATCACCATTCCGAACACTGGAGTTTGATATAAAATATCGGTACTCCAGTATTGATGGATTTCTGGTTTCTTCATAATCCCCATGTGAAGTACCAGTCCCCAATATTTCAACATTTCTACTGAGTCAACGGGACTCCAAGTAGAAAACATTGAATTTGGGTTTGCAGACAAAAATTGTTGGGCGTAAATGTTAGTCTGCTCCACCATGAGACTGACAATGGCCTCAGAGAAATAGACTTTGAAAAAGTCTATTTCCCTGAGGTTTGCTGTCTCAAACTGGATTCCTGATTGGGGAAGGAAATCAAGAATCCGTGGAGCGTAATTTTCAGGGACGGGGGTCCACACGGGGGCACTGGTGCTAGGTTGGGCGTGACTAGCACCAGGTTGAGGGTTACTTACAGATGGCTGTGGGTCTTCTTCCACGGCCTCCGGATGATGCCTTGACCTCTGACGTCGTCTTGGTGCGGGCTCGGTGTCACTGGAGGAGGAAGAATGGGAGGAATAGAGGAACATGGGGTCCTCTCCCTCACTATCAGCTTCGGAGGCAATAAAGGAATATGCCTCCTCAGCTGAGTACGCCCTAGAGCGGGACGGGCGGGACATTTTGTGTGCTGTGTGTAAAAAAAAAAATCTAAACTTTATTATAGTGTGAGTGTACGTGTGCATGTGTGAGTGCTTGGTGTAAATCACGTGTGGGGGCGGTCAGGAGTACGGGGCGCAGGAGGGGGCGCGCTCAGGCGTACGGGGCGCAGGAGGGGGAGCGCTCAGGCGCACGGGGCGCAGGAGGGGGCTGAGGAGATGGAAGAGCCAGCAGCAGCAGGGGGGGGGGGGTGATCACTGGGGCAGAAGGGGGCAGAAAGGGGGGCAGAAGCCGGCAGCAGCAAGGGGGGTAGGAGCCGGCAGGCAGTAGCTGGCAGCAGCAGGTGGGGTGATCACTGGTGGGGTGAGATCACTAGGACTGGGGGATGGTAGTGTGATCACTGGGACTGGGGGATGGTTGTGTGATCACAGGCGCAGGAGATTTACACTGAGCCTGCTGCTGCCTGTGATCACAGTCCAACGGCTGTCAGAAGGAGAGCAGCAGCCGGTGGATGAAGACGTGGAAGATGGAGGAAGCGGAGGTCGGGGTACAGGTGAGAAATTGGGACTGGGGTGGAAGGGGGGGCTGGAAATCTGATAAGGGGGGGGGGATACTACCAGCGGCAGATCAGCAGCGGTGGCAGCGGCGGGTGCAGAGGATTGGTGGCGGCGATGGAGGTGGCAGACGATTGGCGGCGGCGGGGCAGATGATCTGTGGCAGCAGCGGATCGGCATGACCAAACTCCTCGGGCTCCACGGAAGGGATGGATCTGGAAAGTTTGGTCAGCCATAGTAAATACACCGCTTGACATCTGATTGGAGCTAGTGTCCATGTGACGCTAGCCACCCAATCAGATCTGGGTGTGGGGGGGGGGGGGGACACAGAAGTGACACTCCCCCCCAGCCAATGGCTGATGCTATATGCATCAAGCCATGCCCAGAAAGTAAATATTTCACCAATTTCCATTGGTGAAATATTTCATTCATTCATTCCGATTGGCAGTTTCACTAAAGTGAAAGTGAAACTGCCAATCGGAGGGGTTTTAGGCACGGGGGGGTTAATCCACCCCCTGTGGGGTCAACTACAGGTTGTCTAGTTGCAGTAGCAACTGTGACACCTGAGTGACGCCGCTCGTACGCGCTGCAGGGGCGCGATCCCTCCATGTCACAGACGCTGTGACACGGGTCGGGAACGAACTGATTTCCATGTCACAGACGCTGTGACACAGGTCAGGAAGGGGTTAATGCACGTATTCGCTGGACACGGATTCAAAATGTCTCAGAGAGCGAAGGGCCGTGGGGCTCAACGGGAACCATGGCCTGAGCATACTGTTATGCACACGCCCGGACTGACTGGCGTGTGCGTGTTTAGTGATCCCACTGGACCATGAACCGGAGAGTGCCTGGAGGGGCGTAACTAAGTATCTGCCCGATCCGACCAAGGTCGCACGATGGCATACGACGCAAGTGCACCAGGGAGGAACCGAGCAGAGGGACCAGGTGCTACTCCAGGTCAGACCCCGGACACGGATGTTGACCCACACCGGGAAATACAGGAACAGGCAGGCTCGGCTGGCACACCGACTGGGGGCACAGGCAGGCACGACTGATATGCAGGCAGGCGGGTATGCAGGCAAGCACGGCTAGAGTGCAGACAGGGAGGCACAAGCAGGTTGGAGCACAGACGGGATAAGGTCCAATACAGATTGGGACTCAGGAACAGAACCGGGGATGCGGTAGACAAACAGAGCAGAGCGAGGCCGCCTGGAGCGGTGAGCAAGAGCAGAGCGGGACGAGACCGCCTGGAGCGGTGAGCAAGAGCAGAGCGGGACGAGACCGCCTGGAGCGGTGAGCAAGAGCAGAGCGGGACGAGACCGCCTGGAGCGGTGAGCAAGAGCAGAGCGGGACGAGACCGCCTGGAGCGGTGAGCAAGAGCAAAGCGGGGCGAGACCGCCGAGACAGTGAGCAAAAGCAAAGCGGGGCGAGACCGCCGGAGCGGTGAGCAAAGGCAGAGCAGAGCGGAAACCGCAGGAGCGGTGAACAAGGCAGAGCAGAGCGGAAACCGCAGGAGCGGTGAACAAGGCAGAGCAGAGCGGAAACCGCAGGAGCGGTGAACAAGGCAGAGCAGAGCGGAAACCGCCGGAGCGGCGAGCAAGGCAGAGCAGAGGGGACAGGGCTCTGTTCACACGGAACAGACTGGAAGGGAACGGCAGAACCAGATACACACAAGATACTTGCAATGAAGTAGCGAGTGGACTCTAAACTCACAAATGGAAGTACAGCGACAACGAGTAGGAGTTAGGAGCAGGTTCAGACTCTGCAGAAAAAGGGAAGGTACGGACATAGAGAAAAACAGGAAACAGGTTAGGTGACAGTTCAGACAGGAACTGTTACTGCAACAAATACAGGAACGAGCCAAGGTAAAGCCAAGTGCTGGTTCAGACAATGCAGGAGAAAGGGAAGGTACGGACAGAGAAAAACAGGAAGCAGGTAAGGAGACAGTTCAGACACGAACTGTTACTGCAGCGAGATACAGGAGCGAGTCTGGGTATGCGGCCCCCAGAGGGCGGGACGAACAGGCTAGGAGCATGTTCAGACAGGCCTGGAAATACAGCCTCCAGGAAGGCAGACAGGCAGGCAAGAAAACACAGAATAGGACCTGGCACATTCAGAGTGAAAGAGCACACTGAATGAACACGATGCTCAGGCACCAGCTTCCAGGTGAAGCTGGTTTAAATATCCAGTGACGGACAGCAATAGGCTGAGGACGCATTAGGGGTGTGCCCACAGCAGCTACAAGAAGCAGGAGGAGATCGGGCGCCGCCCTTAAGCAGCCAGAACAGAGGCAAGCAGACAGCATGGAAGGAAGCCAGGCTAGCAGACTGGACTGGTGATCAAGTTTGCGATCTTGCATAGTGGGGGAAGGAGCACTATGCAAGAACGCCACCAGGTATGTTACACTTTGCACTACTTGTTAGAGCAATCGGAGCGTCTGAGAAAATTTTCCCAGAACTTTGACAATGTTCCCCGGCCTCTGCTGGATTGGGGTGGTGTCTCTCTCGCCTGTACTCCTTTGTTGTCGAACGAACTGTGACCTCTGCCGCTAGCATTTTCAGGTAGGAACTTTTTTTTAATAGTTCCGCACCAAGGGCCTTCTGGTACTGCCCCATTTTTGTAGACCTGTTTGCCTCAGGAATAAGAGATAGAAAGTTCTCCTTGTAGCGTGGGTCTAGAAGTGTCACCAACCAGTAATGACTGTCACCCAAAATTTTGAGAACGCGAGGGTCATGGGAAAGGCAGCGTAACATAACAGTCTGGCAAGTATGGCTGAGTTTAACAGGCAAGATTTCCGTGTCCTCACCAAGAGGAAAACTGACCATGCTCCCCTCCTCCTCTCTGTCCTCAGGCCATCCACGCTGAACAGACAGTATGACAGTCGTGCAGGTAGTACAGTCTATAGTGCATGAAACTAGCTCCTGTTCTTCCTCCTCCTCCTCTTCCTCATTGTCACCCAATCCACGTTGGGATGAGATGAGGCTAGGCTGTGTGTAATCACCCTGTATGGTTCCTTGCTCCATCTCATCGTGCACCGCCTGCAATGAATCCTCTTTGATTGTGAGCAGAGAGCATTTCAGAAGACAGAGAAGCGGGATGGTGATGCTCATTATGCCGTCATCGCCGCTCACCATCTTGGTGGAGTCCTCAAAGTTTTGGTGGATGGTACATATGTCTGACATCCATGTCCACTCCTGAGGTCTTATGTGTGGAGTATGAACTGAATACCGACGGCCTTGTTGATGCTGGTACTCAACAACTGCCCTCTTCTGCTCAGAAATCCTTCCCAACATCTGCAGTGTAGAGTTCCAACGCGTGGGGACATCACACACCAGTCTGTGAGCCGGAAGCTGCAAACGCTGCTGAAACACGGCAAGGGCACACAGACGGCATACTTTAACAAGCAGATCCGGCATTGATGGATTTGAGAAACCGCTGAACCACGAGGTTAAGCACATGGGCCAGGCATGGTACGTGTGTGAGCTCGCCTCGCCTCAGAGCCGCCATCAGGTTCCGGCCATTGTCACACACGACCATGCCTGGCTGTAGGTTCAGCAGTGTGAGCCACAGATCTGCCTGCTTTTTCAGAGCTGTCCACAACTCTTCAGCATTGTGCGGTTTGTCACCTAAGCATATTAGCTTCATCACAGCCTGTTGCCGCTTGGCCGAGACAGTGCTGCAGTGCTTCCAGCTTGTGAGTGATGTGGTCATTTCGGAGATGGAAGCTGAAGAGGAGAAGCTCCTGTCACATGGAATTACAAGGGTTAAAAAGATCATAGAACTGCACTGGGCATGTTTTTAGTGTATGAGTGCAGGGACAGTATGAAATATTTTTATCTCCTCTGAGTACCCCTTTAAACACTAGCAAGTGGTAGAGTTGCACAAGAATCCAGAAAATCCAGCACAGAGAAAATGGCTTCTGAGAACGTCAATAAACTCAGGACAGACAGGGAGTCCTTTTCCCCTGTTCAAACCTGTACTATCTGCAGCTGCACGCAGGTCAAGAACACTTCTGAAGAAGGAAGTGGTCCCTGTACTGTTGGACCACTGTTTAATATGGATTAGGAGAAGCACCGGGTCCTTCTTTACACTGGGCTCCACAGGAGAGGCATTAATGGAGTCACTTCACTCAGCTTTTCCTGAGGATACCTGATGTCAATTCACCAAAGCACCCTGGACTTCACCCTCACCACTCTTCTCCACGACTCACTCACCAGGTGGCAGGAGCAGCTGCTCCACAATTGACTGAACAGAATCCTCACAGCTCAGCAGCCAGGGTCAGGAGCAGGGTAGACCTCAGCACAAAAACACTGATCTGTGAGTAAGTACCACTCCAAAACTGCTGCAGGGCATTCCTGAAGTGAAGCTCTACTGATTCCTCAGTTCCAGTGAGATATTACAGTCAGGTTGGCAGGATTATCTCAGGATGGAGGGTCAGGGAGATCAGGAGAGCAGATAGATGCTTCCCTCTTAGGCAGCCATCATCTCACCCTTCCATGTGAGAGATTTCTCACTCATTACATTTAATTGATTTGGGTTTCTTACTTACCATGCAATAATTTTTTTATATCGCTTTATTCTGAGAGCTATAACTTTCATTTTTCGGCTGATGGAGCTGTATGGCGGCTTGTTTTTTGAGGGACAAGATGATGTTTTCAGCGGTACCATTTTTATTTACATTCGTCTTTTTGGTCGCGTTATATTCCATTTTTTGTTTGGCGGTATGATGATACAGCATCGTTTTTTATTTTTTTACAGTGTTCACTAAAGGGGTTAACTAGTGGGACAGTTTTATAGGTCAGGTCGTTCCAGGTGCAGGGATGCTAAATATGTGTACTTTTATTGGTTTATTTTTTTTTTCATAATAAGTTTTATTTATGGGTATAAATACAGTATATTTTTATTTTTGAGGGATTTTTTTTTTTTTTTTTCACTTTCTGATACTTTTTTTTTTACTTGTGCACCATGTCCCACTATGGGACTTTCCCTTTTTGCAGCCTGATCGCTTCTATAGCATAGAGATGCAGCAGCAGCATCTCTATGCTATATACAGCCAGTCAGCGCTGCATGCAGAAGTTACTTTGGTCGCGCACTGCGCATGGCCAAAGTAACTTCTTGCCTCCTGGTGACCCAGATGTCGTCATGACGACATCGGGTCACCATGACAACATCCGGAACCCGGCACAGACTGTGCGGGACACCGGAGAGGAGGTAAGTATCGGCGCTTACCTCCCGGAATGCTGCGATTGACTTCGATCACAGCATTTCAGGGATTAATGTGCCAGCAGTGGTGCTTGACCGCTTCTGGCACATAGCACCGGGTGTAAGCTGTGACAATCAGCTGACACCCAGCGGCGATCGCCCCGCACCGCTTGTGTGCGGGCGCGATCAAAGCACGAGTGCTAGTACGTAGCTGGTCCATAAGGCCCAGGGCGCAGCTACGTACTATTACTGACCTCGTCGTAATTGGATTAAAGGTGTCAAACAGTCGCAAATCATGAGCACTAAGTGGCGAAAACATAACACCGAGCACCGCTGAAGATACTCAGAAAACACTCAAGCATGATCGTGAATCTCAAGTAACGAGCATGCTCGCTCATCTCTAAGGCTCACCCCCCCCCTCCACCCATACTTGATGGCTGATTTATTCATCCATTAAGTGACTAACAGACATGGTGATCCACCCGCGGCTGCTAACCAGTTAAATGCCGCTGTCAGTCACTAACAGCGGCATTTAACCCACGCAGACAGGAAGCAAGTCATTGATCCCACCCATCAGCGAGCCAGGCGTGTGATTGCAGGGCACCGATGGGTTGTCATGACAGCCGGAGTTCTGCTGAAGTCCCCCTTGACGGTCATCATCACGATTCTCCTGTGAAAGGAGAACGTGATTACTGCACAATCACAGCTACAAGTCTGCTAAGGGGGCTATTAAATACAGTAAACAGTTTTCAATAATATAAAAAAAAAAAAGCAAATCATCCCCCTTTTGCCTAATTAAAATTTTTTTTTTTAAAAATACACAGATTTGGTATCGCCGCATTCAGACATGTCCGATCTATCAAAATATAAAATAAATTAATCCGATCATTTAATGGCGCAACGAAAAAAAAAATAAAAACGGCAGAATTACATTTTTTTGGTCGCCATAACAAAATGCAATAAATTCAAAACATCGTATCTACCCCAAAATTATATCAGTAAAAACATCAGCCAAGTGTGACAGAGTCACTGGTATGATATAGGAGGGGAGGTATGTGTCAAACAGGTTGCTAGCCTGTGTGAACTGAAACCAATGAACTTTCTGGCAGCATGTTATATGCTGGTGGGTTAACTCGCTTAAAGGGCGTGGTTTTAGGGGAATGACAGTGATGGGAGAGACATCATTCCCCATACCTCCACCTCAGGGTGTGGCTGAGGATCGTTTAAATGTTCAGCCCTGTTTTTTTTTCTCTGTGTTGGGTTTGGAGAAGCAAGGTCTCCAGACTGGACAGCCATAGCTCAGGAGGGAGCTGAAGGCTGGACATAACCTGTGTGTGCGATCCGCACACACATATATGGACTCTGCTACAGTTTATCTTTTGTTTTGTGGTTTAGCCAAGTAAGGCTGTATTTATTTTGCTGGGGTGCAGAGCTTTATGCTGTTAATAAAGCCTGCAAAGAAAACTCGGGTTCCTGAGTCTACTTCCGGAAGTGGCCGAGCGAGTCGTCCTACCACATAAGGGTGCAAAAAAATAAGCCCTCTCACGGCCCCAGATCCTGAAAAATAAGGACGTTATGGGTCTCGGAAAATAGCGACCAAAGTGACATTTTGTTTGAGAAATTTCAGAATTTTTTTTCACCATTTAAAAAAAAAAACTACATGTTTGACATCTACGTACTTGTACTGACCTGGAGAATCATATTGCCAGGTCAGTTTTACCATACAGTGAATGTGTTAAATAAAAAAATATTCTGGAATTGCATTTTTTTTTTTGCAATTTCATCGCACTTGGAATTTTGTTCCAGTTTTACAGTACACTATCGGGCAGAATGAATGATGTTTTTCGAAAGTACAACTCGTCTCGCAAAAAAACATGCCCTCATACGGCTATATGGCTTGAAAAGCACACACATAATAGGAATACATACGGAGAATTACATCCAGCATACACAGCTCCACAATATATACTATGTGTGGACTACACCAATATGTGGACTATATTGTAGTATGTACTGTGGAGCTGTGTATATAGTTATTTAGTGTTGCGCTGTGCCTGTGTATATAATTTGTAGTTGGGAATCCACACCATATACAGAGCTCCACACTATATACTGTGTTATAGAACACAGTATGGAGCTGTGTGTATACTATATAGTGTAGAGATGTGGCTGTGTATATACAATATAGTGTAGAGATGTGCCTTTGTATAGAGTGTAGAGTTCACACTATATGCTATACATACAGCACCATATTACACATAGCTACACTGCATATAGACACAGCTCTTTACTATATGCTATATACCCAGGTCCACACTATATAATTAATTCTGCTGTTTACATCACATAGGATACCCCGAGGCCGCTATGTGATATATAGACAGCGGCCCAGGCGTATCCCATGTGATATATAGACAGCGGCCCTGGAGTATCCCATGTGATATATAGACAGCGGCCCTGGCGTATCCTATGTGATATATAGACAGCGGCCCTGGCGTATCCCATGTGATATATAGACAGCGGCCCTGGCGTATCCCGAGGCCGCTGTCTATATATCACATAGGATACGCCGAGGCCGCCGTCTATATATCACATAGGATACGCCGAGGCCGCCGTCTATATATCACATAGGATACGCCGAGGCCGCTGTCTATATATCACATAGGATACGCCGAGGCCGCTGTCTATATATCACATAGGATACGCTGAGGCCGCTGTCTATACATTACTTGGCTCCATCTTGTCAACTCACCCATATCTTGGAGATGGAACAGTGCTGCATGCAGCCCTACCTGTAGGAGAGGCTTCAAGTAACAGAGCTGGAGCGCAGAGGGTGGTAACTCTGCTACCCAAGTACGTCCTCCTAACGCTGCCTGGCACTTAGTCTGGCAGGGTGTACGCCACTGCAGTGTACTGAACACTGTGTGTGTGCACGCTCGCACACTGTTGCTATGAAGAAAAATTAAAAGGTCAGCGGCCATAGAACAAGGGCCAGCGGCCCACAATGTAGGTGAGTGCTGCTGCGCAGTGGGAATATGCCCGGTGGGGCAGATGGCCAATCCAGACCTGGGGCTATTACTGTTCGGGGGCCACCTTTTTCTATCACTGTGTTGGGTATAAGACGTGGCATTATTTCTTTGTGGGGTAAATGGGAGCACTTTTACTGTGTGGTTCACTATAACCATGTGGGGTAAAGTACAGGCACTGATCATTCATTGTCTTACACAATAACTCTGTGGGAGTGGAACAGTCAGTGGGAGGCCAGATTCCATTTTAGCCATTTATTATTGTTTGTTGCATGTCATTGGGTAATTACTTGTGTATCTATGTTGTTATTAAAAAAGTTTTATTTGCCTTTAAAAAAAAAAGGATTTTGGTTGCGTAATTTCTTTGTGTGACAAGTTTGAGCAGCAATATCATGCCTATATTATTGGTATTATTTTTGCTGTTTAATGACATCTCAGGACAAAAGAATTTCAGCATGTAGATATAAGCACCTTAGCATTTTAAGCAGTCTTTGTAGGTTCAATGCAAGACAATGCAGACCATTAAGGGGTTGTCTCAAGCTCATAAATAAGGTAAAATTACAAAGTGCTAGTAAAAACAAGCAACTTTGCAATTTAACCCTTACTAAATTCTTTGTGTTCTAAAGAATAGAACAATTTTTAATTTTATAGTGTAGAATTTGTTGCCTAGGTTACAGATCACCCTGCAGTGCCAGCCTGGCCAGGAGCCTAGGCAAGGAGTGTGCAGCAAGAGCAGGCTCTAGGCTTTACAGCCTACTCTGAAGCTGAGCAGTTTGCTCGATCTGACCAGTCTCAGTCCCCTTGTGCTTCTCCCATGTTGCAGAAGCAAAGCTGGGTCTGCCATCAGTCTGAGAGAGAGCGCAGTTCTGTTCAGGGTCAGACCTTGCTCCTGCCTGAGGTCAATCTTCAAGAGGAGCAGAAAGCTGGGAGGCAGAGAAGATGTGCGCTTCTGAAGAAAACAATTGAGAAAACCTCCTTAACACTCATTCAACTTTGTTTCTGCCCATTTGAGTGCCATTTAAAAAACATAAATGGATTAGCCTAACTTTCTTAGGGTACTGAACTGGTGCCCAATACAAAAGAGTATGTTCTAAAGATACGAAGACCCACCCAAACCGAGGTATACAC
This sequence comes from Phyllobates terribilis, assembly GCF_046119375.1. Lineage (NCBI taxonomy): Eukaryota > Metazoa > Chordata > Amphibia > Anura > Dendrobatidae > Phyllobates > Phyllobates terribilis. The sequence goes on along the minus strand of NW_027362763.1, from coordinate 419,947,046 downwards.
ACCTCACCGTTCACTTTTTCTAGACAGTAATCCCCATCCAAATACTGTAGCTCAAAATGACAGTAACTTACCCCTAATACATGTCCAGCAGTCTGTCTTCTTATTGTGTTTTGCAAGTTCCTCTTCCGTCACTTCTATTAGGCGCCCCTTTAAGCCTGTTAAATCTTTGCCGCTACTCTTAAGTTTGATCCAGTCCATAAGACTCCTTCCAGGTTTCAATGGGATCTGGGAAAGAGTAGTTTTAGATTTGATTTAAATCAATATCAAGACTAAACCTGATGATGCAAAATCTGCTGCCATCAACAGCATTAAAACAGCAAACAATAGAAAATTTGCTTACCATGCGCATAGGAAACCTATTTCATTATAAAAAGCAATTCAAGAAAGAACTATTGCTATTACTGGAAGCTATAGTATGTGGTTTCAGATTCAGGATTGGTTATGTTCCATTTTATGGATAGGGACAAAGTAAAAAATAAAGCAGCAAAAATGGATAAAATCTTCAATCCTTTATTTCATGTTTTATAATTAAATTAAAAGTACAGGGCGGTATGTACAAGAAGGTTCAGACACGGTTTTGGCATTGCTGCCCTTGATCACTGAGCTTGGGGTGAAACCATGTGACGCGAAATTTAAAACACCTACTAACCAATCACGCATGGAAACGCATAGAATGCGCATCTACATATGCAGTGATGCGTGATCCATGCGTTCCAATACAAGTCAATGGCGGCGAAAATGCAGCGCTTCCGCAAAATAATTGGTAGTGCTGCGTTCTTTTCCGCAATGATAATCCGCAGCGGAAATTTCCGCAGCATGTGCACAGCACATGCGGATTATCATTGGGGACCATGGCAGGCCTTCTAACATGCGGTTTTTAAGCGTTTCTGCAGCGTTTATGCCGCTGCATAAACGCTTAAAAAACTCATTGTGGGCACACAGTCTAAGTGTTTATTTTTTTGTATGTGTGTACAGCGTGAAAGTGATCAGGGGGCCACACATACCAGGATTGGAGGGTGAGGGGACCATGCATACCAGGATTGGGGGGTGAGGAGACCAGGCATACCAGGATTGGGGGGCGAGGGGGACCACGCATACCAGGATTGGGGGGCGAGGGGTACCACACATACCAGGATTGGGGGGTACCACGCATACCAGGATTGGGGGGTGAGGGGTACCATGCATACCAGGATGAGGGGTACCATGCATACCAGGATTGGGGGGTGAGGGGGACCATGCATACCAGGATTGGGGGGTGAGGGGTGCCATGCATACCAGGATAGGAATGCGGGGCACCATGCATACCAGGATGAGAGGTACCATGCATACCAGGATAAGGATGAGGGGTGCCATGCATACCGGGATTGGGGGGTGAGGGGACCATGCATACCAGGGTTGGGGGGTGAGGGGACCATGCATAACAGGGTTGGGGGGTGAGGGGACCATGCATAACAGGGTTGGGGGGTGAGGGGACCATGCATAACAGGGTTGGGGGGGTGAGGGGTACCACGCATACCAGGATTGGGGGGGGGTGAGGGGACCATGCATACCAGGATGAGGGGTACCATGCATACCAGGATTGGAGGGTCAGGGGGACCATGCATACCAGGATTGGGGAGGTGAGGGGACCATGCATACCAGGAGGGGGGGTGAGGGGTACCATGCATACCAGGATAGGAATGCGGGGCATCATGCATACCGGGATTGGGGGTGAGGGGTGCCACGCATACCAGGATTAGGGGATGAGGGGTGCCATGCATACCAGGATTGGGGGTGAGGGGTACCATGCATACCAGGATAGGATGGTGGAGACAGGATGGGGGCAGCACAAATACCAGGAGGGGGGCAGCACATACCAGCATGGGAGACCATATACCAATAAAAATGCTACCCGGGCGTAGAAAGGGTTCAATAGCTAGTATATAATATAATCATAGATGCGTCCCTCTGTCCGAAGCCATTTGCAGTGTGTCTTCAGCAAAATGGCGCCGGACAGTGCGGTATGGGCACGCGTGTACTCCGGCGCCACACTCCTCCCTCAGCCTCCGGCAGACCGGGACGCAGGGCTGGAGCACAGGGAAGAATGGCGAGTATAAGTGTTTATTTTTTTTGTGCGTGTGTGCAGCGTGATAGGTATGAGGGGTACCATGCCTACCAGGATAGGGATGAGGGGGTGCCATACATATCAGAATAGGGATGAGGGGGTACCATACATACCAGGATAGGGATGAGGGGGTACCATACATACCAGGATACGGATGAGGGGTACCATACATACCAGGATACGGATGAGGGGGTACCATACATACCAGGATACGGATGAGGGGGTACCATGCATACTAGGATATGGATGAGGGGTGCCATGCATACCAGGATAGGGATGAGGGGTGCCATACATACCAGGATTGGGGATGAGGGGTGCCATGCATAATAGGATTAGGTTGAAGGGTGCCATGCATACCAGGATAGGGATGAGGGGTGCCATGCATACCAGGATAGGGATGAGGGTACCATACATACCAGAATTGGGGATGAGGGGTACCATGCATACCAGGATAGGGATGAGTGGTGCCATTCATACCAGGATAGGATAGGGGAACACTATTGGGTAGCACAAATACCAGAATGGGGGGCCACAAATACCAGGATGGGGGCGCAGGATGGGAACAGCACATAACAGGAAGGGGGACCATATACCAATAAAAATGCTCGCCACCCGGGGGTACAACGGGTTCAATAGCTAATGTATGTATGTATGTATGTATGTATGTATGCATGCATGCATGTATGTATGTATACACACATACATACACTGCTCAAAAAAATAAAGGGAACACTCAAATAACACATCCTAGATCTGAATGAATGAAATATTCTCATTGAAAACTTTGTTCTGTACAAAGTTGAATGTGCTGACAACAAAATCACACAAAAATCAATGGAAATCAAATTTATTAACCAATGGAGGCCTAGATTTGGAGTCACCCCCAAAATTAAAGTGGAAAAACACACTACAGGCTGATCCAACTTTGATGTAATATCCTTAAAACAAGTCAAAATGAGGCTCAGTATTGTGTGTGGCCTCCACGTGCCTGTATGACCTCCCTACAACGCCTGCGCATGCTCTTGATGAGGTTGCAGATGGTCTCCTGTGGGATCTCCTCCCAGACCTGTACTAAAGCATCCGCCAACTCCTGGACAGTCGTTGGTGCAACGTGACGTTGGTGGATGGAGCGAGACATAATGTCCCAGATGTGCTCAATCGGATTCAGGATTGGGGAATGGGCGGGCCAGTCCATAGCTTCAATGCCTTCATCTTGCAGGAACTGCTGACACACTCCAGCCACATGAGGTCTGGCATTGTCCTGCATTAGGAGGAACCCAGGGCCAACCGCACCAGCATATGGTCTCACAAGGGGTCTGAGGATCTCATCTTGGTACCTTATGGCAGTCAGGCTACCTCTGGCGAACACATGGAGGGCTGTGCGGCCCCCCAAAAAAATGTCACCCCACACCATTACTGACCCACTGCCAAACCGGTCATGCTGAAGGATGTTGCAAGCAGCAGATCGCTCTCCACGGCATCTCCAGACTCTGTCACATGTGCTCAGTGTAAACCTGCTTTCATCTGTGAAGAGCACTGGGCGCCAGTGGCGACTTTGCCAATCCTGGTGTTCTGTGGCAAATGCCAAGCGTCCTGCATGGTGTTGGGCTGTGAGCACAACCCCCATCTGAGGACGTCGGGCCCTCATACCACCCTCATGGAGTCGGTTTCTAACCGTTTGTGCAGACACATGCACATTTGTGGCCTGCTGGAGGTCATTTTGCAGGGCTCTGGCAGTGCTCCTGTTCCTCCTTGCACAAAGGCGGAGGTAGCGGTCCTGCTTCTGGGTTATTGCCCTCCTACGGCCCCCCTCCACGTCTCCTGGTCTACTGGCCTGTCTCCTGGTAGTGCCTCCAGCCTCTGGACACTACGCTGACAGACACAGCAAACCTTCTTGCCACAGCTCGCATTGATGTGCCATCCTGGATAAGCTGCACTACCTGAGCAACTTCTGTAGGTTGTAGGGTCCGTCTCATGCTACCACGAGTGTGAAAGCACAACCAACATTCAAAAGTGACCAAATCATCAGCCAGAAAGCATTGGTACTCAGATGTGGTCTGTGGTCCCCACCTGCAGAACCACTCCTTTATTGAGGGTGTCTTGATAATTGCCAATAATTTCCATCTATTGCATTTGCACAACAGCATGTGAAATTGATTGTCAATCAGTGTTGCTTCCTAAGTGGACAGTTTGATTTCACAGAAGTTTCATTTACTTGGAGTTATATTCTGTTGATTAAGTGTTCCCTTTATTTTTTTGAGCAGTGTATATTTGCGGATTTTCTGCGGTTGTTTGCTGCGCATTTGATTAGTCAATGGGTCAAATACGCTGATAACAGAAGTAAAACGCTCTATTAAAATAAGACACCAATTCTCACCTGTCCGGCGTACCCCAGTGTCCTCCCGATGTCGTGATCACCCGCTCGCTCCTGGCAGTACTTCTCACAAATGTTCCCACATAGCACTGATGCAGTATGAGGTCACCGGGGCAGATCAGCTGGCCTTCAGCTGATGCCCTCATGTGATCTCAGCATGCAACAGAGCAACAGGAGTAATTACAGTGCTGTCTTCTACAGCAGTCACATCAGTGATTGCTAATGTCCCTACTGTAGAAGTGACCCGGATCACCGAGGGACAATCTGGATTATGTCATGACAACGGACAGATGAGGGATATGGTTGTTTGTTTTGTTTTTTTTACAGATCGAGGGCTTCGGGGAATGGCAGAATAATAAAAAAAATCATTTAAACCGATGTGTCATTTTATTTCAATAAAATACTTTATTCTGGCCGTGTCTTTATTGAAAAAGTGTCGTATACCTTTACTACGGGGTTAGTAATGGGGGCGTCTTATAGACGCCTCTCCATTACCAACCTGGGCTTCATGTCAGCCGCCAATACAAGGCTGACATGAACCCCAACCCCATTACACCACTTGCCACCGCTGCACGGCAGTGGGAAGAGTGGAGGCTAAGCGCCAGATTTGGCTCATCTTACGCATGCGCCATTTCTGGGACTGCTGAGGGGTGATATTATTAGCCACTCAGGGGGCCAGGATCCATGGCCCCTTCCCTGGTTATTAATATCAGCCCGCAGCTGTCTGTTTAGCCTTTTCTGGTTAGATTTTATAGGGGGACCCCATGGCAATTTTTTTCTGGGATCCCCCTGTATTCTAGCCAGTAAAGGCTAAACAAACAGCTGTGGGCTGTTATTAATAGCCAGGGAACATTTTTGGCTAATGGCCCCTTCTCGGGCTACTAATATCAGCTCCCAGCAGTCAGCTTTCCCTCACCTGGTTATGAAAATGACAAGGGAGCCCATACAATTTTTTTTTTAAATTTTAGGCTATATGCCCACGATTTGGACGTAGCAGCGTTTTGGACGCAGCATATTTTTGCTGGTCAAATTTCTGTTGCGGACACTAGCGACTCCGCAAGAGAATTTGACATTCTGCGGTCCTGAAAGACGAGCTGTTTGTCAGTGTCCGTGGGTGATCCACAGCCTCAGATGCACACATAGTGGACATGGGATTTCTAGAAATACCATCCACTATGCTGTAACATCTGGCCGCTGCGGATTTGACTCTGCATAAACACACAACTTTAAACCTGCAGCGGGCTCCTGATCATGACCACGTACCCAAACTCACCCGCAGCATGTCGATTTCTGTAGCGGACACCCTAGTCTCCGCTGCAGATTTTGACCAACTGAAGTGTCATTATATGCGGTGGATCCGCGTGTACTGACAACAAAAGTGCTGCATTAGAACACAACGTTTTAGACGCAGCAAAAATATGCTGCGTCCAAAGCTCTGCTGTTTGCTGATCATGGGGACGTAGAGGCTAACGAAACAGCTGTGAGCTGTTATTAATAGCCAGGGAACATGTTTGCCTTAATGGCCATATACTAGGCTAAAAATAGCAGCTCTCAACTGCCCCGGAAATGACATGAATGGGAATGCTTATGAGATTGGGTATATGGGATTAGCTGACACCTAGCCCTTTTGTGTGGTGATGGAAAGGTGTCAATCAGACCCTTTCATTACCAAACCTAATTAAAGAGTTAAATAAACACACACACACACACACAGTAAACACTATTTGAAATACAACAGACACATTCATTAAACATTTAAATTAACCAATATACTCACCCCAGGTCTGACTGTAATCCAAAGGTTAAAGCAATGTCCCACGTTTCTTTATTCAAATAACTTTACTTAGCTCCAAAAAGTATTCATTGATGTACAAAAACGCATTAAAAAATGCATCAAAATCGCGGCAAAACGTACGTTTTTTTCAACACCGTTTTTCCTGCCAAGAGATGCAGAAATGCTGCAGAAATTTCTGCAATCAAATCCTGAACGTGTGCACATAGCCTTAGTGATGTGGAGAATCATGTTGGCAGAAAATTTTTACCGAAACCCAAAAAACAATGGTGCAACGGAGTTCCTTTTCCTCATTTCACCTCCCTTTGAATTTCTTACCATTTTTCCACTGTAAGGTAAAGTCAATGAGGTCTTTCAAAACTACAACTCATCTCACAAAAAAACATACAACTGTGTGGACAGAAAATTGGCTGTATACGTTTGGGGTTGATGAATACACTGGTGACCTTAGGTGCGCATGGTTTTTCTAGTGACAGAGTCACTGGAAGTTATTCCTCTGAATAAATGTATGTTGATGATGACAATGTGGAGCTCCACATCAAGGTACCTAAACTGCACTCCACAGAGGAAAAACAGAAGACGTACCACTTGTTTACATGCATTTCACATCCATGTAGGGCAGTTTTCCTAAGTTATTCTATGTGTTCTCGCTTATAAACAAACCAAACTACCAGCAAAAATGTGTGAAAACAGTAATACAGTAAATCCGGCTGTTGAGCAATCACCACACATTACAATACAGAAAGAGGACGTTACAAGATCTGAGGCAACACAAAGGACAAATTAAGAAAGAGCAAAGAGCAAGGAGCACCAAATATTACAGCTAGAATGAAGAACGCTTACCCAGCTGCCAAATAAGAAATACCAGGTTATTTATGGTAATGTTGAAAACTCCATGTACCTTCTTATAAAAAAAAAAAAATTATATAAATTCAAAAATGTAAGGGTAGGTTTTCTCCTGCAAAACAAATTTGCATGCATTACATGCGGATGTGTGGCATATTGTCATGTCGACTTGCTGCAGGTTTCGTCTAAAGGAGCATTTACACTGCAAGACAATTGTGAACAAGCGTTGTTAAGAATGCACGTTTCATGCATTCTTATTGGCAGTAAACAGGCTGCCAATAATTATAACCTGTTGAACGAGCAAAACGCTGATTCATCAGGTAAAATGATCTTTTATGCAGCTGAGAGATCATCATTCTTGGCTGTGCATTGTCCTGTGTAATCAGGTCTCGCACTGCCGACAACCATGGCAGCCTATGGGCACGGAGTGATCTAGTATTGATAGCTCAGGGAGGATCATTTATTTTGGTCCGCCTGTTCATTCTATCAACCGCCGATCAGTAAAATGTACCGATCGTCTGCCATGTCTGAGTACATGAACCCTTATGCATTCCATAAATTAACATGCTGAGGATGATCCACAGAACAGGTCAGTTTTCACACAAGAGTTTTACGCACTGGATAAGATTTGGTACAATCTCACCCACTTTGCTGCTACTATAAAACATAGCAAATTTGCCGTCAGCAAATCCAGCAACATAGCAGTCACATGGGAATACAACCTTGTGGTCTATTCACAGTGTTTGCGATGACTTTGGGAAATACCCCAGAAGTACATCTCCGATACTGCACAGCATGCTTTTCTCCTGGGATGACTGTGCACACATCATTGGTAAAATGGGTTTTCCCCTTTCAAAGCTTATTGAACCCTACCCCTCTCAAAAAAAGCCAATGACTGAGCACAGCAGCCCTGCCGATGTAGACGGCACAGCCATTGAGTGAAGTGATTGGCTCTAGGACTGTTAGTTCATGTTCACATGATGCGTTCCCGAAGCGTTTTTTTTCTTCCAAAAACTCAGTAAAATCTCCATGTTTTTACCATGTTTTGGAAACTCACGACATATGTTCATCTTGAAAACGTGTGAACATGGCCTCAATGTGACGACACCACTGCAGCTGATTAACAAAGACTGGAGCAGTGGTGAGAGGCAGCGCTGAACCCAGGGAGGGGGCATAAATGCTCGATTTGTTTTTAGTATTTTTGCCTCTTCTAGACTTTAGAGCAAAAATCTGCAGCTTTTTTTTTAAACCATTTTAAGGGTATGTGCCCACGTAGCAAATTTCAAGCGGATATGTTGCGGAATTTCCGCAGCGTAAACGCTTGTTAAATGCTATGTAATCCGCCCCCCATGGTCCCCAAGGGGATTCCACAGGTTCAATGCCCATGCTGCAGATTTTTCCGCAGCGTTTTTGCTGCGGGGAAGAATCCGCAGCATGTTCATTAATTTTGCGTTTCCGCAAGAGGAATTGCCTTTGCAGTGCAATAAAACCACAAGGCAATTCCGCATGTGGAAAAAGCACGAAAAACGCACGATAAACGCGTGCGGAATTCCACATGCGTTTATCCGGGAAAGGACATGCAGAAATGAATCAGAAAATTTCTGCTTCATTTCCGCATGTCCTCTCCCGGATAAACACATGCGGAATTCCGCACGCGTTTATCGCGCGATTTCCACATGCGGAATTGCCTTGCGGTTTTTATTGCACTGCAAAGACAATTCTGCTTGCGGAAACGCAAAATTAATGAACATGCTGCGGATTTTTCCCCGCAGCAAAAACAAATCCGCAGCATGGGCATTGAACCTGCGGAATCCCCTTGGGGACCATGGGGGCGGATAACATAGCATTTAACAAGTGTTTACGCTGCGGAAATTGGGCAGCATATCCGCTTGAAATTCGCTACGTGGACACATAGCCTGAAGGTCCCAGAGGTCAGAACCTCAGATACCATCAAGTGATGGCATATCCTAGTAACACACCATCACTTACTACAATAAGAATACTCATTTACATGATTCTAGAAGGTTTAAAAAAATAATTTTTGCCATTTGTCAGATTAATGTATCAATTTCACTGTCCAATGACATGTAAATTACAGGAAATTTAAGGGAACTATGATCATTAATTTAGTTTCATTATCCCCATTCTACATACCTATAGGTTTTTGTGTTTATTTATTTACAATGTTGAAGATACATAATTATTTTAGAAATTTCCTGCGCTACATAGGATTTACACATGCAAACTTTTATACTTTTTTTTTATAAATTGCAAAAGAGAAAAAGTTTAAAAGGAGTATGTCACCCCTAAAATGCAAATTGAATTACTAATACAGTTAAAATAATCCCTATAAAATTATACCTGCAACGTAGATTTCAGTGGCTTAGAAAAATAATTTTATCTATTAAGCAAACTAAGGTGCTTTGGTGTAGCCCTGGCGACTCTGTGCACCGTTATACCCCTTTAATTTGCATTCCTGGCACTTCTCCCTTATCCCCAAAGCCAGTGCTGCCAGAACGCAATCCGAGGCCCTGTGCGTGTTCACTTAACACTGGAGTATCCAAGCACCGCAGATCTTCTCCAGCCTCTCCTTCTCTCTGTAGCCGCTCAACAAGGCAGCCGCAGACAGGAGTCAGGGATGAGACTGCTCCCACATCCACAGTGTGCGTGTCCCGCTAGGTGCCCTGCAGTGTCAGTGTGCATAAGCAGGGCTGCGGATTGAGTTCAGGTAGCTCTGGGCAAACAAGCATTGTCAATCATGAGAAGATAAAGTGCTCAGAATGCAAATTGAGGGTTTGCAACAATGCACTCAGCCCTTGGCCATGCCAAAGGTTCACCCAAGCACTCTCATTTGCAGATGAAATAAAACCCTTATCAGCCACTATAAGGCTATGTTTACACTTTGTGTTTTTGCTGCGTTTTTTTCCTGCAAAACCTGCTCTCTTGGCAGTAAAGAAGCAGCTTTAAAAAAGCAGGTTTTGCTCAGTTTTTGCTGCGTTTTTATTGTCTCTTGTGCATGCTGATAAAGTTTAGTGCCCCCCCCCCCAAAAAAAAAGATGATGCAACTTCCTTATGGTTTTGGCACCAAAACCTGACATCTGCATTTTCCACTTACTGTATATTCTCGAGTATAAGCCGACTTTTTCAGCACATTTTTTAGGCTGAAACAGCCCCACCTCGGCTTATACTCGGGTATATACATTCTGGTGGTGGATAATTTTGGGGGTTGCGGTGGAGGAGCGGGATACACGCTGGCTGCTGCAGCTACCACGTGTACCCTGCTAAAGGAAAATGAATATTCACCTTTCTCCACGCCCATGGGAGTGGAGAGGAGTAAATATTCATTTCTTTAATAGCATGCGCACAGTGTCAGCAGCAGCTGCAGCTCCCGCTGTGGTTCAGTAATCCTCTGTGCCCGCTACTAAAGGGAATGATTATTCACTGTTCTCCACGCCCATGGCGTAGAGAAGGGTGAATATGCATTCTCTTTAGTAGCGGGCACGGAGGATCTGTGTCACCCTGGCCTGGATGCCACAAATATAATAAAGCTGTGTCTGAGAGCAAGGGGGAGGTTCTCTAGTCAGGGGAACATTAGCATGCAATACCTCCTGTCTCAGGCCAGTAGGGGGAGCAGGCTGCCCCTATAAAAGCTGGAACTGGGGGCAGGGTTAGGGAGAACTGGACGACCTGTCTCAGGACTGAGAGGTGTCCCAGAGCAGAGAGAAACAGTTGTGTTGCAGCCTAAGAGGACGTGTGGCAGTAGGAGAGCCACAAGCCAGGGACAAGAGGTGAAGTAGGCCTGTCCTGGCAGACAAAGAACCAAATTTACCAGACTTTGGTGTCTGAGGCTGTGAGAATTCCACGTCCTGCAGCAGATAACCAGTCCGCAGGGGACTGTATGTTCCTTGGCCTAAGAATCCCAGAGGCTTAGCCACAGCAGAAGGGACCAGCAAAGCCGTACCAGGCCGAGAGTAGAAAGGGACCCATGTTGCAAACCATAAGGGCGAGAGGACACGGTGAGCTCGGGAACGTGGGCTGTTACCCTATAAGGAGGAAATAGCCAGAAGGAGTGCAGAGAGCACGGTAGGCCTATACCCTCACCCTGACCAGGGCCAACTTCCCATTTGCTCTCAGACATCCAGGTCCCCTCCTAGCCGGGACTGTTTGTGGGTCAGTTCACCTGTTCTAGTAAAGACCCTGGACTGCAACCTGTTGTCTGTGTGCTCCTTGCTCCTCCAGCACTAACGGTACTGGGACGCCCTACACCATCACCCCCATCTTCCATTACACTGTCCTGGGGCCGCACTCTTCCCGTGGGGAGTCACACTACCCTAGCTGCATACATCATCAGCCCTAGCGGTCTGCCTGGCAGCGGCACTGACCTAAATCCACGGGTGGCGTAGTCGGACATTATCAACAGTGCATAGCAGACTACCATTGGTCTGACCACCCTAAGCCACGGAACCGGGTTGCCACTACTACTCCATCGTTTCCCTATTGCCCGGATCAGAGTGCCCCACAGCCCAGGGGGCGAGTCAGATCGCTGAGCCCTCCCGCTGCGGCGCTGCCGACACTGTGCGCACGCTATTAAAGAACAGGGATATTCACTCCTCTCCACTCCCAAAGTCCTGGTGTGGAGAGGAGTGAATATCCCCGCAGCTCACCTCGGCGTCTGAGGGCACATGGCAGTGACATCATGCGCTGCTCAGATGCTGAGATCAGTTGCTGGCAGAACAGTATCAGCGCTGGAGTAGAGGGAAGGTGAGTAGAAGTGTTTATTTTTTTAAATGTGTGCAGTGATGGTGGGCCACGCACGCCAGGATTGGGGAGGAGCGGCGCCACGCACGCCAGGATTGGGGAGGAGCGGCGCCACGCACGCCAGGATTGGGGAGGAGCGGCGCCACGCACGCCAGGATTGGGGAGGAGCGGTGCCACGCACGCCAGGATTGGGGAAGACAGGACCATGCATACCAGGATTGGGATGAGGGGGCAATACTTACCAGTAGCTGCTGCATTTCTCACCCTAGGCTTATACTCGAGTCAATAAGTTTTCCCAGTTTTTTGTGGTAAAATTAGGTGCCTTGGCTTATACTCGAGTATATACAGTACTTATTGCTTTCTAGGGGTGAAAAAATGCTGCAAGAAGTGACATGCAGTTTGCAAAAATGCAGCAGTTTTCCAAATCGAAAAAAACAATGTGTGTGCATGACATTTCTGAAATCTCATAGCTTTTGCTGGGACTGAAAAACGCAGCTTAACATTTGCATTAAAAAAAAAAAAAAACACGCAGCAAAAAAACGCAACGTGTGAACATAGCCTAATACTGAAATCTACGCTGCAGTTATGACTTTTTAGGGGCTTAGTCCCCTAAATAGTGTAAGTAGCTTAATTTGCATTATGGGGGTGACAGACTCCCATTATGTTTTGGACTTATTTAGCTCCAAACACTGCTCTACAATTGCAAACTGTGTCATTCCAGAAATATGGCAGTGGCAATGAATGAGATTTATTGGCTAAAAAACTGTGACGAGGCTAGCAAACTAGCATATAAAGAATAAAAGGCCTGATTCAGTTTCCTAAGTATAGAATTAATATTTTTAAAAATATGAATTCAAAGGCAGAGTCTCATATTAAAAATGGATGAACCTCATGCATGCTGCATTTTTTTCAGGCAGACACTCAGTCTGCATGTAAAACCCATTCACATACATTGGTGCATATGCTGTCCAAGTGTAACCTGTTTTGCAAATAGATCTCACTCTGACCCTAGTAGGGACGTGTCATCCACACGAAGTAAAAAGGAGGACGGCATCGAAAGAAGGGAGGCGCTGGACCAAGGACAGCGACACCCATCAGACTCGACCTTCCCGCAGGCGAGTATAATAAAAGGTGTTTTTCTTTTGTTGCAGGCTGGATTGGGGGCATATATACACCACAGCATTATAGAATGCTGTATATGTGGGATGAAAGGTGGTGGCCGTATCTCATACGGGACAAACCTAGTAAAAGGTTCCCTTTAAATTGTTAACTTTGCCCCCACAACTGTACATGAAAAACAGAGGACTAAATAAAGCCTAAATCTCCTGCAATCTAGCAGGGGCAGCTCAGGTCTACAGCTGTCAAACACAGCCGAGAATGCTGAGGAGACAGAAGTATTTTTTACCGCTTCTGCCTTTTCTTTTGCCAGCTACATAGCACTCAATGAGAGCAATCATTGACAATGCAGATGGTGATCCTGTGTCGCTGGATGTCTGCCTGGCATAGAAGCGCTAATAAGTCCAGATCAGCTCTGTCAGTGATCTATGTCACTGCATTTCCCTCATCGATGCCTCAGTTGTAATGGAAAAAATGAACAATAAAAGAAAACTATGTTTTCCAGAGATCATTTATGACTTCATACAGGGAACCTGTCACCAGTTTTTTCATGTCTGAACTAAGACTAGAACCTTAATCAGCGCACGTGCTGCATTCCATAAAGGGATATATAACGCCCTGACTCCCCCTGTATAGCCCCCAAAACCTTTTGACATTCTGCCTCGCTCTATGCAAATCCTGCCGGTCCAGACCAATAAGGCATCCTTGCTGAAGAGTCTATCCCATCTCCCGCTCTGATTGCGCAAGATTTCGCCCTGCTATGTGGATGACGCAGAAGGCCCCGTAGTCCTGAACAGGTCATTTACATATAAAAAAAATGTGGATTTTTCTTAAATAAAATATTGGATTGAAGATATCAAGGTATCATTTTATACAGCTTTCTTTGACCTACATGCCCCTACAGATGGCTTAGGAGAGTTGATCCTAATGACAGATTCCCGTCTTATTAAATAATGTTTAAATAATCTAAAAAAAAAAAAAAAGGCAAAAAAAATCTGATTTTATTACATACAAAAATGGACATATTACACATCCACATGGCCACAATAACCTGGAGAATTCATATGCAATGTGTAATTTGTTGTAAAACATAACCAGTAAAAAAATATTACCCCACTCCCTGCCCACCCACAAAAGAAGGTAAATATACTAAATATATATGCATTGCATATATTATGCGGTAATGTATCTGTAACCAAAACAGCACTAAAAATAATACAATTTGTCCTGCATAAAACAAAGTGTCTTACAACATCAGTGAAAAAGGAAATACAAGTTACCGCTACTGAAATGCAGGGAAGCAACAGGGAAAAATTGTCTGGTTGATAAAGGGAGCCTCACAGCGGATACCTGCCACCCAATGCACTGGCTGCATGATTCTAGACAGGTACGAGTCACTCCGAAACGCTGCAGTGTTTCAGAGAAAAACATAGTGTAATAGACTTCTCCCCACCTGCTGTCCAGGAGTGACAGTTCTCTTCCCATATAAAAAGTCGCTGGGGACCTGCCTTTCCAAATAGTCTCCCGTGCAGCTCGGTCCCCGGCAGCTATTGAACAGTTTTTCTCTGAAACCTTGCAGCATTTCAGAGTCAAACATACCTCGCTGAGATAATACAGCCAATGTCTAATACATGATGGCCATGGTCAAGTTCCCGTTAAGGGGTTTAAGAGAACAAAACGGCAGTAATGTAAAAACACAGCGCAGAGCATATAGCAGTACGGGGAGAACACGTAGGGAAGAACATAGCGCGACATAGACAGAGCACACCGGCAGCCCAGGTAGCGGCACAGGCGGTGCACAGGGCAGGCCAGGTAGCGGCACAGGCGGTGCACAGGGCAGGCCAGGTAGCGGCACAGGCGGTGCACAGGGCAGGCCAGGTAGCGGCACAGGCGGTGCACAGGGCAGGCCAGGTAGCGGCACAGGCGGTGCACAGGGCAGGCCAGGTAGCGGCACAGGCGGTGCACAGGGCAGGCCAGGTAGCGGCACAGGCGGTGCACAGGGCAGGCCAGGTAGCGGCACAGGCGGTGCACAGGGCAGGCCAGGTAGCGGCACAGGCGGTGCACAGGGCAGGCCAGGTAGCGGCACAGGCGGTGCACAGGGCAGGCCAGGTAGCGGCACAGGCGGTGCACAGGGGCAGACATAGCGGCACAGCTGGTACACAGGGGCAGACATAGCGGCACAGCTGGTACACAGGGGCAGACATAGCGGCACAGCTGGTACACAGGGGCAGACATAGCAGCACAGGCGGTACACAGGGGCAGACATAGCAGCACAGGCGGTACACAGGGGCAGACATAGCAGCACAGGCGGTACACAGGGGCAGACATAGCAGCACAGGCGGTACACAGGGGCAGACATAGCAGCACAGCTGGTACACAGGGGCAGACATAGCAGCACAGCTGGTACACAGGGGCAGACATAGCAGCACAGCTGGTACACAGGGGCAGACATAGCAGCACAGCTGGTACACAGGGGCAGACATAGCAGCACAGCTGGTACACAGGGGCAGACATAGCAGCACAGCTGGTACACAGGGGCAGACATAGCAGCACAGCTGGTACACAGGGGCAGACATAGCAGCACAGCTGGTACACAGGGGCAGACATAGCAGCACAGCTGGTACACAGGGGCAGACATAGCAGCACAGCTGGTACACAGGGGCAGACATAGCAGCACAGCTGGTACACAGGGGCAGACATAGCAGCACAGCTGGTACACAGGGGCAGACATAGCAGCACAGCTGGTACACAGGGGCAGACATAGCAGCACAGCTGGTACACAGGGGCAGACATAGCAGCACAGCTGGTACACAGGGGCAGACATAGCAGCACAGCTGGTACACAGGGGCAGACATAGCAGCACAGCTGGTATACAGGGGCAGACATAGCAGCACAGCTGGTATACAGGGGCAGACATAGCAGCACAGCTGGTATACAGGGGCAGACATAGCAGCACAGCTGGTATACAGGGGCAGACATAGCAGCACAGCTGGTATACAGGGGCAGACATAGCAGCACAGCTGGTATACAGGGGCAGACATAGCAGCACAGCTGGTATACAGGGGCAGACATAGCAGCACAGCTGGTATACAGGGGCAGACATAGCAGCACAGCTGGTATACAGGGGCAGACATAGCAGCACAGCTGGTATACAGGGGCAGACATAGCAGTACAGCTGGTATACAGGAGCAGACATAGCAGCACAGCTGGTATACAGGAGCAGACATAGCAGCACAGCTGGTATACAGGGCAGACATAGCAGCACAGCTGGTATACAGGGGCAGACATAGCAGCATAGGTGGTATACAGGGCAGACATAGCAGCACAGCTGGTATACAGGGCAGACATAGCAGCACAGCTGGTATACAGGGGCAGACATAGCAGCACAGCTGGTATACAGGGGCAGACATAGCAGCACAGCTGGTATACAGGGCAGACATAGCAGCACAGCTGGTATACAGGGCAGACATAGCAGCACAGCTGGTATACAGGGGCAGACATAGCAGCATAGGTGGTATACAGGGCAGACATAGCAGCACAGCTGGTATACAGGGCAGACATAGCAGCACAGCTGGTATACAGGGGCAGACATAGCAGCACAGCTGGTATACAGGGGCAGACATAGCAGCACAGCTGGTATACAGGGGCAGACATAGCAGCACAGCTGGTATACAGGGGCAGACATAGCAGCACAGCTGGTATACAGGGGCAGACATAGCAGCATAGGTGGTATACAGGGCAGACATAGCAGCACAGGCAGTATAAAGGGCAGACCATATAGCGGTACACAGGGCAGACATAGCAGCATAGGTGGTATACAGGGCAGACATAGGAGCACAGCTGGTATACAGGGCAGACATAGCAGCACAGGCAGTATAAAGGGCAGACCATATAGCGGTACACAGGGCAGACATAGCAGCATAGGTGGTATACAGGGCAGACATAGGAGCATACAGGAGACGTAATGAGAACACAGGGAGAAGTACCCACTGACAGTGTACAGGAGGAATGCCCGCCCCCCAGTCATACCTTGCTCCTCCCTCCTGCGGACACTCTTTGCTGGGAATTGGGGACCGGGAATGAAGGAGAGGGGACGTTCAGCATTGTGCTATACTGGGTGCCGGCAGAGGACACTATGTACAGTGCAGTATATATTAGTATACCTCTCGGACACTACGTCACTACACACAGTACACAACTACATGTGCGCACAGCTCAGAGCTGTATGTACAATGCAGACCAGCCCGCTCCACAGCTGCCACCCCAAGTGCAACCCCACCTAACACAGGACGACCAGTGAGCGTGCAGGACCTGCCGTGACGTCATCACCATATGATCAGTCACGTGATGACAGGCAGGAAGTGTTAGCAGGAAAATGGAGTTCTTATAAGGCTGTTGCATGGTGTGTGATGTATATAGAGGAGACATGTATGATGTGTGATGTATGTAAAGGAGACATGTGTGATGTATATACAGGAGACATGTATGATGTGTGATGTATGTACAGGAGACATGTGTGATGTATATACAGGAGACATGTATGATGTGTGATGTATATACAGGAGACATGTGTGATGTATATAGAGGAGACATGTATGATGTGTGATGTATATAGAGGAGACATGTATGATGTGTGATGTATGTACAGGAGACATGTATGATGTATATAGAGGAGACATGTATGATGTGTGATGTATATACAGGAGACATGTATGATGTGAGATGTATATACAGGAGACATGTGTGATGTATGTACAGGAGACATGTATGATGTATATACAGGAGACATGTGTGATGTATATACAGGAGACATGTATGATGTGTGATGTAAGTACAGGAGACATGTATGATGTGTGATGTATATAGAGGAGACATGTATGATGTGTGATGTATATACAGGAGACATGTGTGATGTATATACAGGAGACAAGTGTGATGTATATACAGGAGACGTGTGATGTATATACAGGAGACGTGATGTATGTACAGGAGACATGTGTGATGTATATAGAGGAGACATGTGTGATGTATATAGAGGAGACATGTATGATGTGTGATGTATGTACAGGAGACATGTATGATGTGGGATGTATATACAGGAGACGTGTGATGTATATACAGGAGACATGGGTGATGTATATACAGGAGACATGGGTGATGTATATACAGGAGACATGTGTGATGTGTATACAGGAGACATGTGTGATGTACAGTACAGACCAAAAGTTTGGACACACCTTCTCATTTACCGATTTTTCTGTATTTTCATGACTATGAAAATTGTACATTCACACTGAAGGCATCAAAACTATGAATTAACACATGTGGAATTATCTACTTAACAAAAAAGTGTGAAACAACTGAAAATATGTCTTATATTCTAGGTTCTTCAAAGTAGCCACCTTTTGCTTTGATGACTTCTTTGCACACTCTTGGCATTCTCTTGATAAACTTCAAGAGGTAGTCACCGGAAATGGTCTTCCAACAATCTTGAAGGAGTTCCCAGAGATGCTTAGCACTTGTTGGCCCTTTTGCCTTTACTCTGCGGTCCAGCAAACCCCAAACCAACTCGACTGGGTCAGGTCTAGTGACTGTGGAGGCCAGGTCAACTGGCGTAGCACCCCATCACTCTCCTTCTTGGTCAAATAGCCCTTACACAGCCTGGAGGTGTGTTTGGGGTCATTGTCCTGTTGAAAAATAAATGATGGTCCAACTAAACGCAAACCGGATAGAATAGCATGCCGCTGCAAGATGCTGTGGTAGCCATGCTGGTTCAGTATGCCTTCAATTTTGAAAAAATCCCCAACAGTGTCACCCGCAAAGCACCATCACACCTCCTCCTCCATGCTTCTTGGTGGGAACCAGGCATGTAGAGTCCATTCGTTCACCTTTTAGCACAAAGACACGATGGTTGGAACCAAAGATCTCAAATTTGGACTCATCAGACCAAAGCACAGATTTCCACTGGTCTAATGACCATTCCTTGTGTTCTTTAGCCCAAACAAGTCTCTTCTGCTTGTTTCCTGTCCTTAGCAGTGGTTTCCTAGCAGCTATTTTACCATGAAGGCCTGCTGCACAAAGTCTCCTCTTAACAGTTGTTGTAGAGATGTGTCTGCTGCTAGAACTCTGTGTGGCATTGACCTGGTCTCTAATCTGAGCTGCTGTTAACCTGCGATTTCTGAGGCTGGTAACTCGGATAAACTTATCCTCAGAAGCAGAGGTGACTCTTGGTCTTCCTTTCCTGGGGCAGTCCTCATGTGAGCCAGTTTCTTTGTAGCGCTTGATGGTTTTTGCTACTGCACTTGAGGACACATTCAAAGTTTGCTCAATTTTTCGGACTGACTGACCTCCATTTCTTAAAGTAATGATGGCCACTCGTTTTTCTTTACTTAGCTGCTTTTTTTTGCCATAATACAAATTTTAACAGTCTATTTAGTAGGACTATCAGCTGTGTATCCACCTGACTTATGCACAACACAACTGATGGTCCCAACCCCATTTATAAGGCAAGAAATCCCACTTATTAAACCTGACAGGGCACACCTGTGAAGTGAAAACCATTTCCAGTGACTACCTCTTGAAGCTCATCAAGAGAATGCCAAGAGTGTGCCAAGCAGTCATCAAAGCAAAAGGTGGCTACTTTGAAGAACCTAGAATATAAGACATATTTTCAGTTGTTTCACACTTTTTTGTTAAGTATATAATTCCCCATGTGTTAATTCATAGTTTTGATGCCTTCAGTGTGAATGTACAATTTTCATAGTAATGAAAATACAGAAAAATCTTTAAATGAGAAGGTGTGTCCAAACTTTTGGTCTATACTGTATATACAGGAGAGTTGTGATGTATATACAGGAGACCGGTATGATGTGGGATGTATATACAGGAGACATGTATGATATGGGATGTATATACAGGAGACATGTATGATGTATATACAGGAGACAGGTAATGATGTGGGATGTATATACAGGAGAATTGTGATGTATATACTGGAGAGTTGTAATGTATATGCAGGAGACCGGTATGATGTGGGATGTATATATAGGAGACATGTATGATGTATATACAGGAGACTAGTATGATGGGGGATGTATATACAGTAGATATGTACAATGTGGGATGTATATACAGGAGACATGTATGATGTGTGATGTATATGCAGGAGATGTGGGATGTATATACAGGAGACATCTATGATGTGGGATGTATATACAGGAGACATCTATGATGTGGGATGTATATACAGGAGACAGGTATGATGGGGGATGTATATACAGGAGACATGTATGATGTATATACAGGAGACTAGTATGATGGGGGATGTATATACAGTAGATATGTACGAAGTGGGATGTATATACAGGAGACATGTATGATGTGTGATGTATATGCAGGAGATGTGGGATGTATATACAGGAGACATCTATGATGTGAGATGTATATACAGGAGACATCTATGATGTGGGATGTATATACAGGAGACAGGTATGATCGGGGATGTATATAAAGGAGATATGTACGATGTGGGATGTATATACAGGAGACATGTACGATGTGTGATGTATATACAGGAGATGTGGGATGTATATACAGGAGACATGTATGATGTGGGATGTATATACAGGAGACATGTATGATGTCGGATGTATATACAGCAGACATATACGATGTGGGATGTATGTACAGGAGATGTGTGATGTATATACAGGAGATATGTGTAATATCGGCGTCTCTGCCCCCTGCCAGGCAGGGACGCCGTTCCCCTTACCGCCGCGGTCCTGCTCCGGCATCTTCCGGCCTCCCTGCAGCTGCTGCTGGATCACGCAGCTTCCCTGGCTCTGTGCTTAGAGCGCGCGCGCTCCCTCCTTCTTAAAGGGGCCACGCGCGCAGTCCTAAAAAGTCCCTGGCCAATCACCGGAGGGCTTTCCCTATAAGATGCACCTCCTCCAATATGGAGGTGCCCGTGCAAGGTTGTTGCTTTGTGAGTCTTACTTTGCTTCAGCCCCCAGTTCCTCTGCAAATCAGTCCTGTTCGCCAGTCTGATCTTCTGCTCAGTCCATTAGCCTGACTTCTCTTCTGCCCGACAGGCTGTCTACAGTCCAGTCCGCCAGTCTGTCTATGGGCTCTGCCCGCCTGCTTACCTGGAAGCACCTGCCTGTTACCTGCCGTGTCTGCCAGCCTGCTTACCTGGAAGCACCTGCATGTTACCTGCCCACTTACCTGGAAGCACCAGCCAGCTACCTGTTGTGCCGCCAGCTTGCCTACCCGGAACACTCACCTGACTATCTGCCTAATCAGCCTGCTTGTCTACCCGGACCACTCTTCAGCCTGCCAGCCGAAGCTCATCCGCTGTACTGGTCAGTTCCTGCCTTCTGACCCGTGGGAGTCACCTGCTCTCATACAAGGTTGGTCCCAGAGTGGCACCTGGTCCCTCTGCTCGGTTCCTCCCTGTTTCACGGAGTCGACTGAGCCTCTGTGCCACCTTGGTTGGACCGAGTTGATACTTAGCCACGCCCCTCTGGCCCCTCCTTCCACCGCAGCACAGAGGTTCCACCACCCGGATCCGTAACAGTTTGCATGGGCCATGGAACCTGGTGGCCCCCAGGCTCCTTCGCTTGCTGACCTGTACCAGGAGGTTTCTCGTCAGAGATCCCAACAGGAAACCATCCTGACCTACCTGCGGTCTGTCAACTCCCAGCTGGACACGCTGTCCGTCCCACTTGTGTCCGCCTCGAGCCGAGCAGCACCCGCTCCCGCGGCGCCTCAGCCTACTGGTGCCATGGCATCCAGCTCTGGACCCCAGCTCTCTGCACCTCCTCGTTTTGGGGGTGACCCCGTCTTATGTCGGGGTTTTCTGAACCAGTGCACGCTGCACTTTGAACTCCTGGCACATCAGTTTCCCTCCGACCGGGCCAAGGTGGCATTCATCATGTCTCACCTCACCGGGGAAGCATTGGCATGGCTAAACCCTTTATGGGAGAGAGAGGATCCCCTGGCGTCCGATCTTCCGGCTTTCCTCACTGCCTTTCGGAAGGTCTTCGATGAGCCCGGACGGAGGACTTCTACTGCCTCCTCATTGCTCCGTCTCCGCCAAGGGAGTCTCACCGTGGGCCAGCGTGCCATACAGTTCCGTACCCTCGCATCTGAGCTTACCTGGAACAATGAAACCCTGGTGTCCACCTTCTGGGAGGGTCTTTCCGGACGGATCAAAGACGAGCTAGCTGGCCGGGGCATTCCTACCACCCTGGATGACCTGGTGTCACTACCCGGATTGACATCCGTTTCTTGGAACGAGTTAAGGAGACTACCCGGGAGAGAAGATTTCCTCGTCTCGCTCCTGTTTTCCAGAAACCTGCCTCCCAACCAGCAACTCCCCGGGCACGCTCGCCCGAACCCATGCAGATCGACCAGACCAAGATGGTCAAGTCTCGCCAAGAAACACGCCCAGCCGAGGGGAGCTGTTTCTACTGTGGTAGTAGGGAGCATCTGATCCGTTCCTGTCTGGTGAAGCCGGGAAACTCCAGTGTCTAGGACCGCTCGGAGAGGTCATCCTAGACAAGAGTAAATCCTCTCTGTCCTTGACTCTATCCGTTTCTATTTCCTGTGGAGAGACCCGCTTCTTTGAAACCGCCCACCGAGATTCCAGAGCCGCTGGGAATCTCATTTCTCAGTCCCTTGTGGAGAAGTATCAGATTCCCACCAAACGTCTGGCTGAACCATTGGCAGTCACTTCCGTGGATGGAAGACTCCTTCCGGTGACCATCTTGCTCGTCACAGAGCCTGTAACCCTTCAGGTGGGAATGCTGCACTCGGAGAGGATCTCCTTCCATGTGCTATCCGGACTCTCTCACTCCCTTTTGCTAGGTCTACCCTGGCTACAGAAACATGAACCCATTCTGAATTGGCGATCCGGTGAGGTGCTCCGTTGGGTGCAGGATTGCTATGAGACCTGCCTGGTTCCGGTTCGCCCGGCTCGACCTCCGCCTACTCCGGCTAATCTACCCGGTCTGCCGGCACCCTACTGGTCCTATGCGAACGTCTTCGACAAGAAGGAAGCCGAGACGCTGCCACCTCATAGGCCGTATGATTGCCCCATCGACCTGATACCTGGCGCTTCACCTCCCCGCGGGCATATCTACCCCTTGTCGCTGGCTGAAACCCGGGCCATGTCTGAGTACATCGAGGAGAATCTTGCTAGGGGATTCATTCAGACATCTACTTCCCCGGCTGGAGCAGGATTCTTCTTTGTTAAAAAGAAAGACGGCTCGCTACGGCCATGTATCGATTATAGGGGGCTTAACCAAATTACCATCAAAAATAAGTACCCCCTGCCTCTCATCTCGGAGCTGTTTAAAAGGCGCGAGGGTCTTCACCAAGCTCGATCTACGTGGGGCGTACAATTTGGTCCAGATCTGCCAGGGAGACGAGTGGAAGACGGCATTCAACACCCGGGACGGTCACTGAATACCGCGTGATGCCCTTTGGTCTCTATAATGCCCCAACCATCTTCCAGGAGCTAGTTAATGACATTTTCCATGACCTCTTGTATTCTTGCGTAGTGGTGTACCTGGACGATATCCTGGTCTTCTCTCCGAATCTGCCCTCACACCGGAGAAATGTTCATCAGGTTCTGCTTAGGCTCCGGCAAAATCGTCTCTACGCTAAATTTGAAAAATGTCTCTTCGAGCAGACTTCCCTTCCGTTACTTGGATATATTATCTCCGAGACTGGTCTTCGGATGGATCCCGAGAAGGTTTCTGCCGTCGCAAAATGGCCCCGACCGGAGGGGTTGAAGGTGATTCAGCGATTCCTGGGCTTCGCAAATTATTACCACCTCTAAATTCCTCATTTCTCCTCCCGGACCGCTCCAGTCTCCGCGCTCACCCGTAAGGGAGCAAATCCCAAGGAATGGACTTCCGAAGCGGAGGAGGCCTTCGTCTCCCTAAAACAAGCTTTCTCCTCCGCCCCTGTGCTGCACCGCCCGGATTGCAACAAGCAGTTCTTCCTGAAGGTTGATGCTTCCTCCTCCGGAGCCGGAGTGGTGCTCACACAGAAATCCCCGTCCGGGAGAATGGTAACCTGCGGCTTTTTCTCCAAGCTCTTCTCCTCGTCTGAGCGCAACTACTCCATAGGAGATCGTGAGCTGCTTGCCATCAAATTGGCGCTGGAGGAGTGGCGCTACCTGCTGGAAGGGGCTCTGCACCCGGTGATCATCTACACAGATCACAAAAACCTGGCCTATCAACAAAACGTCAGAGACTCAATCCACGTCAGGCCCGGTGGTCTCTGTTCTTTACCCGATTCTGCTTTTCTCTACATTACCGCCCTGCTGACAAGAACGTTAAAGCCGACGCTCTGTCCCGCTCATTCCTGTCCTCCGACCAAGAGGAGGAGCATCTGCATATCATTGACTCCTCCAGAGTAATGACCGTGGCCCCGTTTGACCTGTCTCGTCTTCCACCCGGTAAGACTTTTGTAGTGGTTCCGGATCATAAGAAGGTTCTTCGCTGAGGTCATTCATTCAAACTAGCCGGCCATTCTGGCCAGAGGAAGACCTTCCTGCTCATCGCCCGGCATTACTGGTGGCCTTCGCTACCCTAGGATGTTGCGGATTTCATCTCGGCTTGTTCCTCCTGTGCCCGTAACAAAGTTCCTAGGCATCCGTCTCCTGCCTCTACCCGTACCTTCCACCCCATAGCAACACATTGCTATGGACTTTATTACGGATCTCCCTGTTTCTGCTGGTTATACCGTCATTTGTTTGGTTGCTGACCGCTTTTCTAAAATGGCCCACTTCATCCCTCTGCCTGGTCTCTCGTTTGCATCTGTGCTGGCTAAGGACTTCATCCTTCACATCTTTCGTCTCCACGGCCTACCCCTCCACATTGTGTCTGATCGCGGGGTCCAGTTCACTTCACGCCTCTGGACAGCTGCGTGTAAGCTGTTGGATGTCACCCTGGATTTCTCCTCTGCTTAGCATCCTCAGTCCAATGGTCAAGTGGAATGTATCAATCAGGTCCTTACCAGCTTTCTCCGGCATTTCGTCAATGCTCACCATAATGATTGGGTTGAGCTCCTACTTTGGACCGAGTTCTCCTATAACAACCATGAGAGTGAGTCTTCTTCCAAATCCCCGTTCTTTGTGGTCTACGGTCAACACCCCCGGATCCCGTTTCCCGTCTCCGCTTCAGTGGACAATCCTGCAGCGGAGTCTCTGGTCAGCGAATTTTCTACTATTTGGGAAAACACTAGATCCGCACTTCTTCAGTCCTCTGAGCGGATGAAGAGACATGCCGATAAGAGACGTCTGGATCCACCTCTTTTTCGTCCGGGAGACAAGTTCTGGCTCTCCTCCAAACATGTTCGGCTCAAAATTCCATCGTATAAGTTGGGTCCGCGGTTCATCGGTCCTTTTGAGGTTCTCAAGCAAATCAATCCCGTGGCTTACAAGATAAAACTCCTGGCCACCTTACGAATTCCCAACTCCTTCCATGTATCTCTCCTCAAACCAGTTGTTCTTAATTCTTTTTCTGACGATCCAGGTACCACTCCAGCTCCAGTTTCCGCTGAAGACGTCTATGAGGTAGAGAACACTTTGGCCACCAAAAGTGTAAGAGGAAAAACCTTTTTTCTGGTGGATTGGAAGGGGTTTGGTCCGGAGGAGAGGTCTTGGGAACCCAGGGAGAACATCCATGCCCCTCTTCTTCTTAAAAAAATTCTTGCCTGAAAAAGAGGGGGCATAAAGAGGGGGTACTGTAGTATCGGCGTCTCTGCCCCCTGCCAGGCAGGGATGCCGTCCCCCTTACTGCCGCTGTCCTGCTCCGGCGTCTTCTGGCTTCCCTGCAGCTGCTGCTGGTGCACACAGCTTCCCTGGCTCTGTGCTTAGGGCGCGCGCGCTCCCTCCCTCCTAAAGAGGCCGCGCGCCATTCTAAAAAGTCCCCGGCCAATCACCAGAGGGCTTTCCCTATAAGAGGCACCTCCTCCAATATGGAGGTGCCCGTGCAAGGTTGTTGCTTTGTGATTCTTACTTTGCTTCAGCCCCCAGGTTCTCTGCAAGTCAGTCCTGTTCGCCAGTCTGATCTGCTCAGTCCGCTAGCCTGACTTCTCTCCTGCCCGACAGTCTGTCTACAGTCCAGTCCGCCAGTCTGTCTATGGGCTCTGCCCGCCTACTTACCTGGAAGCACCTGCCTGTTACCTGCCAGCCCGCTTACCTGGAAGCACCTGCCTGTTACCTGCCGTGCCTGCCTGCCCGCTTACCTGGAAGCACCAGCCAGCTTCCTGTTGTGCCGCCGGCCTGCCTACCCGGAACACTCGCCTGACTATCTGCCTAATCATCCTGCTTGTCTACCCGGACCACCCGTCAGCAAGCTCATCCGCTGTACCGGTCAGTTCCTGCCTTCTGACCCGTGGGAGTCACCTGCTCTCATACAAGGTCAGTCCCACAGTGGCACCTGGTCCCTCTGCTCGGTTCCTTCCTGGTTCACGGAGTCGACTGAGCAGCCGTGCGACCTTGGTTGGACCGAGTTGATACTTAGTCACGCCCCTCTGGCCCCTCCTTGCACTGCAGCACAGAGGTTCCACCACCCGGATCCGTAACAATATGTATGATGTGGGATGTATATACAGGAGACATGTACAGTACAGACCAAAAGTTAGGACACACATTCTCATTAAAAGATTTTTCTGTATTTTCATGACTATGAAAATTGTACATTCACACTGAAGGCATCAAAACTACGAATTAACACATGTGGAATTATACACTTAACAAAAAAGTGTGAAACAACTGAAAATATGTCTTATATCTTGGCATTCTCTTGATGAGCTTCAAGAGGTAGTCACCAGAAATGGTCTTCCAGCAATCTTGATGCAGTTCCCACAGATGCTTAGCACTTGTTGGCCCTTTTGCCTTCACTCTGCGGTCCAGCTCACCCCAAACCATCTCGATTGGGTTCAGGTCTGGTGACTGTGGAGGCCAGGTCATCTGGCATAGCACCCCATCACTCTCATTCTTAGTCAAATAGCCCTTACACAGCCTTGAGGTGTGTTTGGGGTCATTGTCCTGTTGAAAATTAAATGATGGTCCAACTGAACGCAAACCAGATGGAATAGCATGCCGCTGCAAGATGCTGTGCTAGCCATGCTGGTTCAGTATGCCTTCAATTTTGAATAAATCCCCAACAGTGTCACCGGCAAAGCACCCCGACACCATCACACCTCCTCCTTCATGCTTTACGGTGGGAACCAGGCATGTACAGTCCATCCGTTCACCTTTTCTGCATCGCACAAAGGCTCGTTGGTTGGAACCAAAGATCTCAAATTTGGACTCATCAGACCAAAGCACAGATTTCCACTGGTCTAATGTCCATTCCTTGTGTTCTTTAGGCCAAACAAGTCTCTTCTGCTTGTTGCCTGTCCTTAGCAGTGGTTTCCTAGCAGCTATTTTACCATCAAGGCCTGCTTTTGGTCTGTACTGTATGATGTGGGATGTATATACAGGAGACATTTATGAGGTGTGATGTACAGTACAGACCAAAAGTTTGGACACACCTCATTTAAAGATTTTTCTGTATTTTCATGACTTTGAAAATTGTACATTCACACTGAAGGCATCAAAACTATGAATTAACACATGTGGAATTATATACTTAACAAAAAAGTGTGAAACAACTGAAAATATGTCTTATATTCTAGGTTCTTCAAAGTAGCCACCTTTTGCTTTGATGACTGCTTTGCACACTCTTGGCATTCTCTTGATGAGCTTCAAGAGGTAGTCACCGGAAATGGTTTTCACTTCACAGGTGTTCCCTGTCAGGTTTAATAAGGGGGATTTCTTACCTTATAAATGGGGTTGGGACCATCAGTTGTGTTGTGCATAAGTCAGGTGGATACACAGCTGATAGTCCTACTGAATAGACTGTTAGAATTTGTATTATGGAAAAAAAAAAGCAGCTAAGTAAAGAAAAACGAGTGGCCATCATTACTTTAAGAAATGAAGGTCAGTCAGGGCGAAAAATTGGGCAAACTTTGAAAGTGTCCCCAAGTGCAGTTGCAAAAACCATCAAACTCTACAAAGAAACTGGCTCACATGAGGACCGCCCCAGGAAAGGAAGACCAAGAGTCACCTCTGCTTCTAAGGATAAGTTGATCCGAGTCACCAGCCTCAGAAATCACAGATTAACAGCAGCTCAGATTAGAGACCAGGTCAATGCCACACAGAGTTCTAGCAGCAGACACATCTCTACAACAACTGTTAAGAGGAGACTTTGTGCAGCAGGCCTTCATGGTAAAATAGCTGCTAGGAAACCACTGCTAAGGACAGGCAACAAGCAGAAGAGACTTGTTTGGGCTAAAGAACACAAGGAATGGACATCAGACCAGTGGAAATCTGGGCTTTGGTCTGATGAGTCCAAATTTGAGATCTTTGGTTCCAACCACCGTGTCTTTGTGTGACGCAGAAAAGGTGAACGGATGGACTGTACATGCCTGGTTCCCACCGTGAAGCATGGAGGAGGAGGTGTGATGCTGTGAGTGAGCTTTGTTGGTGACACTGTTTGGGATTTATTCAAATGTGAAGGCATACTGAACCAGCATGGCTACCACAGCATCTTGCAGCGGCATGCTATTCCATCCGGTTTGCGTTTAGCTGGACCATCATTTATTTTTCAACAGGACAATGACCCCAAACACACCTCCAGGCTGTGTAAGGGCTATTTGACCAAGAAGGAGAGTGATGGGGTGCTACGCCAGATGACCTGGCCTCCACAGTCACCAGACCTGAACCCAATCGCGATGGTTTGGGGTGAGCTGGACAGAGTGAAGGCAAAAGGGCCAACAAGTGCTAAGCATCTCTGGGAACTCCTTCAAGATTGTTGGAAGACCATTTCCGGTGACTACCTCTTGAAGCTCATCAAGAGAATGCCAAGAGTGTGCAAAGCAGTCATCAAAGCAAAAGGTGGCTACTTTGAAGAACCTAGAATATTAGACATATTTTCAGTTGTTTCACACTTTTTTTGTTAAGTATATAATTCCACATGTGTTAATTCATAGTTTTGATGCCTTCAGTGTGAATGTACAATTTTATAGTCATGAAAATACAGAAAAATCTTTAAATGAGGTGTGTCCAAACTTTTGGTCTGTACTGTACATGGCCCAGCATGTCCTTTCATGTACATGCTGTAGCGTCTCCTGTGAAGTATATGCCCCAGCATCTCCTGTGAAGTATATTCCCTAGCATCTACTGTGCTGTACAGTGGTGGCCAAAAGTATTGGCACCCCTGCAATTCTGTCAGATAATACTCAGTTTCTTCCTGAAAATGATTGCAATCACAAATTCTTTGGTATTATTATCTTCATTTAATTTGCTTGCAAGGAAAAAACACAAAAGAGAATGAAGCAAAAATCAAATCATTGATCATTTCACACAAAACTCCAAAAATGGGCCAGACAAAAGTATTGGCACCCTCAGCCTAATACTTGGTTGCACAACCTTTAGCCAAAATAACTGCGAACAACCGCTTCCGGTAACCATCAATGAGTTTCTTACAATGCTCTGCTGGAATTGTAGACCATTCTTCTTTGGCAAACTGCTCCAGGTCCCTGATATTTGAAGGGTGCCTTCTCCAAACTGCCATTTTGAGGTGTTCTGTGGGATTCAGGTCTGGACTCATTGCTGGCCACCTTAGAAGTCTCCAGTGCTTTCTCTCAAACCATTTTATAGTGCTTTTGGAAGTGTGTTTTGGGTCATTGTCCTGCTGGAAGACCCATGACCTCTGAGGGAGACCCAGCTTTCTCACACTGTGCCCTACATTATGCTGCAAAATTTGTTGGTAGTCTTCAAACTTCATAATGCCATGCACACGGTCAAGCAGTCCAGTGCCAGAGGCAGCAAAGCAGCCCCAAAACATCAGGGAACCTCCGCCATGTTTGACTGTAGGGACCGTGTTCTTTTCTTTGAATGCCTCTTTTTTTTTTCCTGTACACTCTATGTTGATGCTTTTTCCCAAAAAGCTCTACTTTTGTCTCATCTGACCAGAGAACATTCTTCCAAAACATTTTAGGCTTTCTCAGGTAAGTTTTGGCAAACTCCAGCCTGGCTTTTTTATGTCTCGGGGTAAGAAGTGGGGTCTTCCTGGGTATCCTACCACACAGTCCCTTTTCATTCAGACGCCGACAGATAGTACGGGTTGACACTGTTGTACCCTCGGACTGCAGGGCAGCTTGAACTTGTTTGGATGTTAGTCGAGGTTCTTTATCCACCATCCGCACAATCTTGCGTTTAAATCTCTCGTCAATTTTTCTTTTCCGTCCACATCTAGGGATGTTAGCCACAGTGCCATGGGCTTTAAACTTCTTGATGACACTGCGCACGGAAGACACAGGAACATTCAGGTCTTTGGAGATGGACTTGTAGCCTTGAGATTGCTCATGCTTCCTCACAATTTGGTTTCTCAAGTCCTCAGACAGTTCTTTGGTCTTCTTTCTTTTCTCCATGCTCAATGTGGTACACACAAGGACACAGGACAGAGGTTGAGTCAACTTTAATCCATGTTAACTGGCTGCAAGTGTGATTTAGTTATTGCCAACACCTGTTAGGTGCCACAGGTAAGTTACAGGTGCTGTTAATTACACAAATTAGGGAAGCATCACATGATTTTTCAAACAGTGCCAATACCTTTGTCCACCCCCTTTTTTAGGTTTGGTGTGGAATTATATCCAATTTGACTTTAGGACAATTCTTTTTGTGTTTTTTCATTGAAGACAAATTAAATGAAGATAATAATACCAAAGAATTTGTGATTGCAATCATTTTCAGGAAGAAACTGAGTATTATCTGACAGAATTGCAGGGGTGCCAATACTTTTGGTCACCACTGTATATGCCTCAGCCCCTCCTGTGATGTATATGCCCTAGCCCCTCCTGTGATGTATATGCCCCAGTATCTCCTGTGATGTATATGCTCCTGCCCCAGCATCTTCTGTGATGCATATGCCCCAGCATCTTCTGTGATGCATATGTCCCAGCCCAGTGTCTCCTTTGATGCATATGCCCTAGCAGCACCTGTGATGTATGTGCTCCAGCATCTCATGTGATGCATATGCCCCAGCATCTTCTGTGATGTATATGCCCCAGCATCTCCTGTGATGCATATGCCCCAGCCTTAGAATCTCCTGTGATGTATATGCCCCAGCGTCTTCTGTGATTTATATGCATCAGCCCCAGTGTCTCCTGTGATGTACATGCTCCAGTTTTTCCTGTGATGTATATGCCTCAGCCCCAGTGTCTTATATGATGTATATGCATTAGCATCTCCTGTGATGTATATGCCCCAGTGTCTTCTGTGATTTATATGCACCTGCTCCAGCGTCTCCTATGTATATTCTCCAGCATCTCCTGTGATGTATATGCTCCCGCCCCAGCATCTCCTATGTGATGTACAGTGGGTATGGAAAGTATTCAGACCCCTTTAAATTTTTTACTCTTTGTTTCATTGCAGCCATTTGGTAAATTCTAAAAAGTTCATTTTTTTCTCATTAAAGTACACTTTGCACCACATCTTGACTGAAAAAAACAGAAATGTAGAAATTTTTGCAAATTTATTAAAAAAGAAAAACTGAAATATCACATGGTCATAAGTATTCAGACCCTTTGCTCAGACACTCATATTTAAGTCACATGCTGTCCATTTCCTTGTGATCCTCCTTGAGATGGTTCTACTCCTTCATTGGAGTCTACCTGTGTTTAATTAAACTGATAGGATTTGATTTGGAAAGGCACACACCTGTCTATATAAGACCTCACAGCTCATAGTGCATGTCAGACCAAATGAGAATCATGAGCTCAAAGGAACTGCCCAAGGAGCGCAGACACAGAAATGTGGCAAGGCACAGATCTGGAAAATGTTACAGAAGAATTTCTGCATTACTCAAGGTTCCTAAGAGCACAGTGGCCTCCATAATACTTAAATGGAAGAAGTTTGGGACCACCAGAAGTCTTCCTATACCTGGCCATCCAGCCAAACTGAGCAATCTTGGGAGAAGAGCCTTGGTGAGAGAGGTAAAGAAGAACCCCAAGATCACTCGCTGAGCTCCAGAGATGCAGTAGGGAGATGGGAGAAAGTTCCACAAAGTCAACTATCACTGCAGCCCTCCACCAGTTGGGCCCTTATGGTAGAGTGGCCCAACGGAAGCCTCTCCTCAGTGCAAGACATATGAAAGCAAGCATAGAGTTTGCTCAAAAACACATGAAGGACTCCCAGACTATGAGAAATAAGATTCTCTGGTCTGATGAGACGAAGATAGAACTTTTTGTTGATAATTCTAAGCGGTATGTGTGGAGAAAACCAGGCACTGCTCATCACCTGCCCAATACAATCCCAACAGAGAAACAAGGTGATGGCAGCATCATGCTATGGGGGTGTTTTTCAGCTGCAGGGACAGGACGACTGGTTGCAATTGAAGGAAACATGAATGCGGCCAAGTACAGAGATATCCTGGATGAAAACCTCTTCCAGAGTGCTCTGGACCACAGACTTGGCCGAAGGTTCACCTTCCAACAAGACAATGACCCTAAGCACACAGCTAAAATAACAAGATGGGGTGCAGAGTGCACTTTAATGAGAAAAAAAAATGAACTTTTTATAATTTACCAAATGGCTACATCGAAACAAAGAGTGAAAAATTTAAAGGGGTCTGAATACTTTCCGTACCCACTGTATATGCTTCAACCCCAGGGTCTCCTATGTGATGTACATACTGCTGTCTCGGTGTCTCCTATGTGATGTATATACAGCAGTCTCAGTGTCTCCTATGTGATGTATGTACAGCAGTCTCAGTGTCTCCTTTGTGATGCATGTAGAGCAGTCTCTGTCTCTCATATGATGTATACAGTAGTCTCGGTTTCTCCTTTGTGATGTATATATAGCAGTTTTAGTGTATCCTATGTGATTTATATAAAGCAGACCTCCCACTGCTTGAATTCTATAAATGTAACATGAGCAGTGATGAATTTCCCACTGTGAGGAGACATGCAGTGTAACATGGATCTGTATTCAGAACTTACTGTTGCAAGTTCTTTTCAAAATTCATCACAAAGAGTCGACTGCGCTCCAGACCGATGCAAATATGGAAAGCCAACTGTGAGTAGTATCGTAAATACCACTTAACATCACATGTCACACCAAAGAGAAGCAGTTACCGCCATCACATAAGTGGTGAGTTAATTAAATGTTTGACCAAATATAGTCCCTGGCAGAAAAAAGATTCCCAACCCCTCTGCTAAGGCATAGTATTGAGACACAGTTGGCAATAGGAATAATTACTGCACGATCAGATATAAAATTTAGAGGTATATGTGCTCTTTAATCAATTTTGTACATAACAAAAAGGAATCTTGTACTCTATTTTAACTTGATTAGATTGTCAAGTCATATTAAAACCCCTCAAACATAGACTAGACTACATGAACTGTGAGGGATTATATGTATCTGTCGCTCACTTCTCAGTTCTCACTTCTGGAGTTCTCAGTTCTGGACACAAATTTTAGGATAATTGGTTTCTTCGGCTGCATGAAACTTTGAGTGCTGAACTCCATTGGGACCTGTTAAATGCAATAATATACTGTGAGATATCAGCACAAAACAGCTCTGATAAATGACTATATTGGGTATTCTAGTTGTAACATAAGATTTTTCATCAATTTCTCACTGAACACAAGAACAAATTCCAAAACTGATAAAACTGAGTTTCAATGACCATTTTTTAAACCCATAAAATGAAAGTAAGGTTAATAATGTAACTTTGATTACAAAATCTTCAATTTTACTCAAATTAGTTGATGGAAAAATGAATACACATATCAAAAACTACATCTAGTATTTTGAATGATCTCCATGATTTTTAAGGACAGCACCAAGTCTTCAAGGCATGGAATGAACAATTTGGCGACATATTACAACATCTATTTATTTCCATTTTTTACGAACAACCTCTTTTAGAGTCTGGATGCTGGATGGAGAGTGATGCTTAACTTGTCTCATCGGAATTCCCTACAGGTGTTCAATTGGGTTCAGACCAGGAGACATACTTTTCCACTGAATCACTTTCACCCTGTTCTCCTTCAGAAATGGAACAGTGTCCTTATATGTGTGATTTGGATCATTTTCATGTTGGATAAGTGCACGTCTTTCAAAGGGCATGGAGTGATGGCAGAATCTTCTCTTTCAATAAAGAACAGTACATCTGTGAATTCATACCATCAATGACATGTAGCTCTCTGACACCAGGAGCATTCATGCAGTCCCACATAAGGCACTGCCACTACCATGTTTCACTGTAGGCACCATACATTTTTCTTTGTACTCCTCACTTTTGTGACGCCATACAAATCTTGAAGCCATCAGTACCAGAAAAATGTATCTTGGTCTCATTTATCACTCTGGAGTGATAAAGTCATACAGTTTTCAGATTTTGCAGCATGGACAATTTGTAGGTGCCTCGGCTTTAGGAGAGACTTCCTTCATGGACGACACCCATGCATGCCATTCCTCTGAAGTGTATTCCATATTGTGTCATGGAAAGGATTCATCCCAGTTTGGCTTTCAACTTTAGCTAACTGCAGTAAACTTGCACGTTGATTTTCTTTAACCCTTCTCATCAGAAGACACTCCTGTTTAGGTGTGAAATTCATGGCCTAGAAATCTCTATGAAATGGCTATCTGTGTTACATTTTTGTATCACTTTTGCTACAGTATTCTGACTGAAAAGTAAAGCTTTGCTGATTTTTTTGTAGCCTTCACCTTTCTTGTACAAATAAATAATTTTCTTTCTCAGGTTTTGTGACATTTCTCTTCCATGTGGTGCCATTGCTGACAGCATGAAATGAGAAGTAGTTTTCTTTAAGTAACATACTTTTATAGTCAACTGTCTGCTGGACACCAGTGAATAATGAGACTTACCTGTGGTTGAAATCTTGTTAACTAAAATTTTGTCGTCTAAACTTTAGTTTTGCTCCTTGCACTTCTATTAAGGTGTACTCATTTTTGTAATATGGTCTTGACTGAGTTTAAGAAAATAACTTTTATGGGTATGCAAAACAACAAATTTTGTTTGCACTCAATCGCCCATAATTGAGGGAGTATTTTGCAGTATGATATCAGGGGCAAACATACCATTGATGCAATCTGTACAGCCGCACCAATGCCCAAGACATAGGGGGCCTGCTTCTACCGTCAAAGCAGGTGGAATTGTGCATTATGATGAGCTATTGGGCTGCAAAGAGAACAAATATTGTTCTTGAACATGGGCCCTCTTCTGTCTGTGTCCACAGTAGTACTATGCCAAAATAAAAACATACTGCAGCATTTCTAAGCATCATCATTGTGTCAAATTATGCTTATTGGGACTGTCTGTACTCCATACATGAAAAGCTAGCAACCTGAAGTTATTTCAAGTAAAAAAACTTTCATATTCAAGCTGATGGAAGGTTGGTAACAATGCAGCAAGGGGGATATAGAGGGAGATATGAAAGGTGATTGTAATAGCTGGTACAGGGTTTCTTTACTGTTCTACCAAGATAAGTATAGCTGTTCAATAATTATATTATCCATGTATGTCGTGTGCCAAGTGTGACTCACTTCAACAAGACAGCTGCCAAAATCAAATGCCAGTGCAGGAGTGAAGGAAGAATCAGAGTAAATATGTATTTAGGCAAGCGCACCTCATTATCGGCTTGTGTAAATGTGCCAGTGATCACCTAATCAACGAGGAAACACTTGTTCATATGGTGATTAGATTGTTTTTGCTGGCAAAAATATCATTATTATTGGAGGATGTGCTGCCTATAACATACTATCTTGTTAGCGATTACTCTGTCTCTATCATTGGTCTATGTAAACATGATGGTAAATGACTTGTATAAAATCAATCAGAGTTCGACTAACGGCTTCACATCAGCATGTGGAAATTCAGCATAAATATAGTGACCCAGAAGAAGCACTGATAGACCATTAATGTGTAGTAGCTGAATGAGCTGCTCACCAGAGCTGTCACTCATTGAGGAGCACCCGCCCCCAATCAACCAGGAAGTATGGAGAGACTTCATAGCGCTGAGCTGCTGAAGAGACAGTTCCCTTTAATAGCCTCAAGTCGAGTGATATCCATCAGCACACAAAAAACTGCCCATGGATAACATGTATAATTATCTTGCATAAAGGGCTTGCCTAACCAAGGAAACCGCTTTTCAAAATACGGTTATTCCTGGCATGCATATACAACCAGCTATGGAAAATTATTACTACTTGCCAGCCATTCAGATGAATAGATGTAATCCAATGACAGTTTGAGTCCAACATCAAGGAAGTTGCTCTGCTCTTATAGGCGGGCCCGAGTGGGCGACTTTATTGTATGAAGTCCAGATGCCATAACAAGGCATATGAACAGAGGTTGTCTTATTGACACAATACCTTTATTAGCAAGACTAGCTTTAGATGATGACCTATTTTAGTGTTAACCAATTTTACAAACTAAAGTCTTTTTTCCCCAATCGTACTTTCTCCTCCATATTTTCCACACAAGCCTCTACAAATACTGCATCAATACGCAATGTATAGACCCCCATTTCCAAAATATCAATATACAGTGGCTTGCGAAGGTATTCACCCCCTTGACTTTTTACCTATTTTGTTATATTAAAACCTGTGTTTAAATATTTTTGTAATCCGATTTGTGTGTGATGCATCAGTACTAAATAGTCTAAGTTGGTGAAGTGAGAAAAATCTAGGCATAAATTAAATTTATGGGATAAAATAACAAAAAATTGGCATTTACATATGTATTCACCCCTTTTGCTATAAAGCCCCTAAAAAATTCTAGTGAAAGCCATTACCTTCATAAGTCACGTGCTTAGTGAAAGGAAGTCCACGTGTGTGCAATCTAAGTGTCACGTGGTCTGTCAGTATATGCACACCTTTTCTGAAAGGCCACAGATGTTGCAACACCATTAAGCAATAGGCACCACTAACCAAACAACACCATGAAGACGAAGGAGATCTCCAACAAGTCAGGGACAATGTTGTTGAGAAATACAAGTTAGGGTTGGGTTATAAAAAAATATCCCAGTCTCTGATGATCTGCCAGAGCAACATCAAATCCATTATCTCCAAATGGAAAGAACATGGTGCCACAACAACCTGCCCAAAACTCTCAACCCGGGCAACGAGGGCATTAATCAGAGAGACTGCACAAAGACCAAAGAAGCTGCAAAGTTCCCAAGCAGAGACTGGAATATCTGTCCATACAGCTACAATTTATTTATTTATTTTACTCATTTATATAGCACCATTAATTCCACAGCACTTTACAGACATTATCATCACTTTTTCTGGGGCTCATAATCTAGATTTCAGTATGTCTTTGGAGTGTGGGAGGAAACCCACGCAAACAAGGGAAGAACATACAAACTCCTTGCAGATGTTGTCCTTGGTGGGGTTTGAACCCAGGACCCCAGTGCTGCAAAGCTGCAGTGCTAACCACTGAGCCACCATGCCACCTAATATGCCAAGCACTCCATAGAGGTGGTGTTTATGGAAGAGTGGGCAGAAAAAAATCCTTAACTTACACACAAAAAATGTTAGGCTAATTTTGAGTTTGCCAAAAGACATGTGGGGGACTCAAATGTATGTAGGAAGGTGCTGTGGTCAGATGAGACCAAAATTGATCTTCTTGACACCAAGGTAAACGCTATGTCTGGACCCAAACCAACACAGTTCATCACCCCAAGATCACCATTCCAACAGTGAAACAATGTGGTGGCAGCATCGTGATGTGAGGATATTATTTTGGCAGCAGGGATAGGGAAAAATGGTCCAAGTCAAGGGGGAGATGAATGGTGCGAAATACAGGGATATTCTTGAGGAAATTCTATTTCAGTCTGTCAGTGATTTGAGACTAGGATGGAGGTTCACCTTCCAAGGCAATGACTCAAAGCATGCTGCTAAAGCAACACCTGAGTGGTTTAAGGGGAAATGTGTAAATGTTTTTTAGTGGCCTAGTCAAAGCCCAGACGTTAATCCAATCGAGAATCTGTGGTCAGACTTGAAGATTGCTGTTCACCAGAGGAAACCATCTAACTTGAAGGAGCTGGAGCAGTTTTGCATTGAGGAATGGGTAAAAATCCCAGTGGCAAGATGTGGAAAACTCACACAGACTTAACCAAAGTGACTTGCAGCTGTAATTGCCACAAAAGAGATTCTACTGAATGTAGGGGGTAAATAGTTATGCACACTGAAGTTTTCAGTTATTTTATCCTATTTGTTGATTGCTTCACAATAAAAAAGAAACCAAATATTCACAGTTGTAGGCATGTTCTCTACATGAACAGATGCAAACCCTCAAAAAAAAAAAAAAAAACTGTGAAATTCATTCTAGGTTGTGATGTAGCAAATCATGAAAAATGCCAAGGGGGTGAGTACTTTCGCAAGCCATTGTACCACATAGTACAAAGATGCACCCTAGGTATATCCGCTTCATACTTGTTTAAGTCAATAAAAGAAAATCAATAGAAGAAAATTGTTGACCTTCTACTGAGTAGTCAACTCACCAATGTGTCTTTACATGGTCGACAGGTGAAATGCTGGAGGATGGCTGTGATGGCTACCTTCATACTCAACAGAGCAAATCTCATCCCTATGCAGTTTCTTGGTCCATCACCAAAGGGCAGGTAGGTGTATGGGGTTTGGTTTTCTCTATTTTCTTTACTGAATCTGGAGAAACAATGAATGTAGAAGGAATAAGTGATGTCAGAGCCTAGTCTTGGAATATTATTTGAGTAGCAAAATAAAAGTAACTTTCATTAACAAGATGCATTAAATTTAAAAGTACACATATGTGGTATCACTGCGTCTGGAACGACCTAAACTATAAAATTGTCCCACTAGTTAACCCCTTTAGTGAACACGGTAAAAAAATAAAAAACAAAGCAAAAAATGGTGCTTGACCATCATACTGCCGAACAAAAAGTGTAATAAAATGCGATCAAAAAGACGAATGTAAATAAAAATGGTACCGCTGAAAAGGTTATCTTGTCCCGCAAAAAACAAGCTATGATACAGTTCCAGCAGCTGAAAAATAAAAAAGTTACAGCTCTGAGAATAAAGCGATGCAAAAAAATTTTTTTTTTCTATAAAATAGTTTTTATTGTGTAAAACTGGCAAAAGATAAAAAAATATAAATGTGGTATCACTGTAAAAGTATTGACCCAAAGAATAAAGCTGCCTTATCAATTTTACAACAAGCAGAACGGCATTAAAAACAAAAACAATTCCTTACTTGTCGGTTTTTGTTTATTCTGCCTCCCAAAAATCGGAATAGAAAGCGATCAAAAAAATCACGTGCCCGAAAATGGTACCAATAAAAACGTCAACTAGTCCCGCAAAAAACAAGCCCTTACATGACTCTGTCAGCCAAAATATGGAAAAATGATAGCTCTCAAAATATTGTGATGCAAAAACTAGTTTTTGCAAAAAAAACAAACGTTTTTTAGTGTGTGACAGCAGCCAAACATTAAAAAACCCGATATAAATCTGGTATAACTGTTATCGCACCAACCCAAAGAATAAAGTCGTGTATTCATACCGCACGAGGAACGGCGTAAAAAATAAATAAAACCAATTCTTCACCTGCTGCTGATTTGTTCATTCTGCCTCCCAAAGATCGTAGTATGGCTCGGCTCACATTTATCCTGCGGTCTGCGCTGAGCGCTTACACCGGGATTTCCGTGTAAATCTCTGAAATACGTGATTCAGACAGAACCCCCAGCGGAAGATTCCCTATAAGGAGGCAGATGGAGGCACAGTGGACGCCGTCTGGCCTGTGATCCCACGTTGTCCGTCTTTTTATTTGGCATGCATAAAAGTGTCGTCGGCCACAGTCTTGTGAACCTCTGAAAAAAGGACACTGCTAAACAGAGACCAGATGGAGTCCAGATTAACTCTGCTGCCTCATTATAGTGAGTGGATCCCTCGGGGTTTCATCTGAATTATGTCACTCGGAGATTTAAATGGAAACCCCAATATCAGTATAAATGGAAACCCCAATATCAGTACTCAGCGTAGTGTACAGGATAAATGGGAATATTTTGCATAACATTTTGGATCACAATAAAAGCTTCGACTCAATCCACAAGAAGAAATTCAGCAAATTCTGTGCTCCCAAATACAAATGCCCACCTCCCTTTTGAGCCCCATACTGTGCCTAAACCAGTTAGCATCCACATGTTTGGCATTTCTGTAGTGATGAGAGCCCGCCTAATTTACGGTTGCATGTCTCCAGAAGCACAAGCTGGGTATAACGTACTGGTCACTACAATGGCAGTTTGCAATTTTCGATCAGCAACATCCACTGCTGCTTGTTTCTGGAAAACACCCATGTAGTTAAAATCCTCACCACACCTTTAGATAAATTCCCAAAAAGGTATCATTTCCAAAATGGGGTCACTTGTGGGATATTCTGCTCTTCTAGCACTTAGGGTCTCTGTATATTGAGTCTGCATACTATTCTAAGAAAATCTGTGCTCCTGGAGGCAAATAGCACTCCGTCCCTCCCGAGTCTCACCGTGTGGCTAAACAGTACTGTACAGCCACTTATGGGGTATTTCTACATTCATCAAATTTTGTGTCACATTTCGGTGCCATTTTTACCCATTTCCCAGTGTGAAAATGTAAAATCTGGGGCTAAAATAAAACTTTGGTGGTAAAAATGTAATTATTCTTTCTTCACCACCCAATTCTGAAAAGTTCTGTGAGGCACATGTGGTGTCAACATGCTCACAACACCCCTAGATGAATTCATTGAGAGGTTTAGTTTGTAAAATGGGGTCTCTTATGGGGGATTCTGCTGTTTTAGCACCTTAGGGGCTCTGCCAATGTGACATGACACCTTCAAACCAGCCTAGCAAAATATGATCTACAATATGGCGCCTCTTCCCTTCTGAGCTTTGCACTGTGCTTCAAAAGTAGTTTTTGACCACATATGGGGTATCAGCGTACGCTATCCTTGTGAAAATGAAAATATTGGGGGCTAAAACAACATTTTATTGGAAAAGTATATTTGTTTCATTTTTACAGATCCATGTTGTAAAATTCTGTGAAGCACCTGTGGGTTCAAGGTGCTCACCACACATCTAAATAAATTCCTTGAGGGGTCTAGTTTAAAAAAAACCTGGTTCACATGTGGGGGGTTTCCACTGTTTAGGCACATCAGGGGCTTTCCAAATGCGATTTGACACCCGCAGACCATTCCATCAAAGTCAGTGTTCCAAAATGTCACACCTTCCTTTCTGAGCCCTGCCGTGCTCCCAAACAATAGTTGTCCCCCACATATGGGATATCTGCGTGCTCAGGAGAAATTGCACAACAAATTTTGGGGTCCATTTTCTCCAGTTACCCCTTTGAAAATAAAAAATTTGTGGCTAAAAAACATTTTTGCGGGAAAAATTAGATTTTTTTATTTTCACGGATCCATGTTATAAACTTCTGTGAAGCACTTGGGGGTTCAAGGTGCTCACCACACATCTAGATAAGTTCCCTGAGGGATTTAGTTTCCAAAATGGTGTCACTTGTGGTGGGTTTTCACTGCTCAGGCACATCAGGGGTTTCTCAAACGCAACATAGCGTCCGCTAATTATTCAAGCAAATTTTCCATTCAAAAAGTCAAATGGCACTCCTTCCCTTCTGAACCATACTGTGCACCCAAACAGTGTTTTTCCCCCACATATGGGGTATCGGCGTGCTCAGGAGAAATTGCACAACAAATTTTGGGGTCCATTTTTTCCTGTTATCCCTGCAAAAAAAAATTGAGTCTAAACTAAAATTTTTGTGAAAAAAAGTTCATTGTTTTCTTCCACATTACAAAAATTCCTGTGAAGCACCTGAAGGGTTAATAATAAACTTTTTGAATGTGGTTTTGACAGGGTCGGCATCAGCACCCGGTGTACCCGGGCAAGTGCCGGGGCCCTGGACCGCTGCTGCTTGATTGACGTGGCCGTCATTACTACCAGACACAGCCGCACAGCACACTGCACGCAGCCGTGTCTGGGGAAGTGCCAGCAATCAAGCAGCAGCGCCGGAGAGAGGTCCTGCAGAGATCCTGGGGGAGCGGCGCCCAGGCTCCAACTGCGAGTGGGCCCCCCTGATGGTCCAGGGCCATGGCTCTGAAGGCCAGAGACACTCCGGTGGCCCTGCACACAGGCCGGGGGCAGGTAAGGTGAGACTTGTTGCCAGCTTCCTCAATCCCCATATTAAATATATTTATAATGTGCCTGTGTGTGTGTGCATGCATGACTGTGTATATATATTTGTCTGTTTTATATGTGTTTTTAAGAATTTATGTTCAAATATGTATGTATGTCTGTATGTGCAAGTATCTGTGTATATGTTTGTGTATGTGCATGTCTGCGTAATGTATGTGTGCATATCTGTGTACCATGTGTGTGTGCGTGCATGTCTGCATGTGCGTGCATGTCTGCGTACTGTGTGCATGTGTGCTTGCATGTCTGCGTACCGTGCATGTGTGTGTGCATGTCTGCATACTGTGTGTGCGCGTGTATGTCTGCGTACTCTGTGTGTGCACCGTGGGTGTGTGTGCATGTCTGCATACTGTGTTTGTGTGCATGTCTGCGTACTGTGTGTGCGCGTGCATGTCTGTGTACTGTGTGTGCGCATGCATGTCTGCATACTGTGTGTGCGTGCATGACTGTGTATACAGTACAGACCAAAAGTTTGAAAATACAGAAAAATGTTTAAATGAGAAGGTGTGTCCAAACTTTTGGTCTGTCCTGTTTATATTTGTCTGTTTTATATGTGTTTTTAAGAATTTATGTTCAAATATGTACAGTACAGACCAAAAGTTTGGACACACCTTCTCATTTAAACATTTTTCTGTATTTTCATAACTATGAAAATTGTACATTCACACTGAAGGCATCAAAACT
This sequence comes from Phyllobates terribilis, assembly GCF_046119375.1. Taxonomy (NCBI): domain Eukaryota; kingdom Metazoa; phylum Chordata; class Amphibia; order Anura; family Dendrobatidae; genus Phyllobates; species Phyllobates terribilis. Next base: position 419,904,068 of record NW_027362763.1, on the reverse strand, counting down.
ATGAATTAACACATGTGGAATTATATACTTAACAAAAAAGTGTGAAACAACTGAAAATATGTCTTATATTCTAGGTTCTTCAAAGTAGCCACCTTTTGCTTTGATGACTGCTTTGCACACTCTTGGCATTCTCTTGATGAGCTTCAAGAGGTAGTCACTAGTGTTGAGCGAGCACTAAAATGCTCGGGTGCTCGAAGCTTTGGCCGAGCTCGCCGTGATACTCGGGTGCTCGACCCGAGCAACGAGCCCAATGTTAGTCTATGGGAGACTCGAGCATTTTTGCGGTGGCACCCCCGGCAGTCTTTTAAAAGCCTAACAAGTGCCCAAAAGGATAGTGACAGTGCTCAAATGACAGGGGGACAGCATGGGGATCGCCCCAGGAAGCATTTCTGACCCCCAGGTCACTGCTGTCGACAACGTCGTCAGAGGTATTAAGCCACTTTTACGGGCTCACAATAAAACGTTCAAAAATGAAAGTGAAACTTTTTTCCTGTGAAATATGTTAAGGAACATCCTTTCCAGGGAAAAGACTTGTGTATAAGTTAAAATAAATTACCAAAAACAAAAAATACTCCTCCACACCTTCGGCTATGTTCACAAGTAGCATTTTTTATGCGTTTTTGCACTTTTGTATTGCTTTCAACTATGACAAATGCATTCTCCGGGAAATGTCATTTTAACATTTTACAACCTTATCTGGCCATGTGCTGTGTGACACATGCATAAAGTGCTGAAAAGACATGGGAACAGCATGGGGAAGACCCCTGGAAGCATCTCTGACTCCCAGGTCACTGTCTAAAAGTGTGCCCATCATAAGTGATCCTTGCCGCATCAGAAGATGCAGACTTGCAACTATCCCCGTGCAAGTTCTAGTCCCAGGGCAGTGTTCAATTGTACCTCCCCCATTCCTTGCAATGCAAGCGCAAGTATGCAGCCTGCCATCCACCCACCCCCAGGCTGCAATACCATACTGCTTGCTTGAACTTGAAATTGGGCCTTTTAGGCATGTGGAGGCGGAATCTGGCCACCAAGTCATGGCTGTGTTGGCGGCCTGGAATCCATACTCAGTCCCCAGCTGCCCGGCGGCCGGGTGTCCATACTCGGTCCCCAGCCGCCCCGCGGCCGGGTTTCCACACACGGCCCCCAGCCGCCTGGGGGCAGCCGGGTGTCCATAAACGGTCCCCAGCCGCCCCTATTTCTCCTTGGAACATCCCCCCACACACTTTTCTTAGCCCAGCCTGCTTTAGGCAGCATTGGACGAGCCCACCAGAGAACCAGACTCCTCCGGTGGGCCCTGACTTCTCCATCGGTGGAGTTGAGAGTGCCAAGGTGAGGAGCATGATGACGATGACAGAAGTTAGCATGTGCTATGTTTTCTTTTAATGCAAGTGTAAGTGTGCAGCCTGCCACCCACCCACCCCCAGACTGCAATTCCATACTGCTAGCTTGCACTTGAAATGGGGCCTTTTAGTTTGGAGGAGGCCGAAGCTGGCCACTACCTCATGGCTGCTTCGGCAGCGAGGTATCCATACTCAGTCCCCAGCCGCCCCTATTTGTCCTGGTGTGCCTTATACATAAGATTAAGCGCGTATACCAAAACATTACCTGTGCCCTCCCCAGTGCATTTAGTGGGAAGGAGAGCCTATTCCGCTGTAGTGTGTGCATGCCAAACCCCTGTTCATGGTACATGCGAAGATGCCTCCCACCTTGCACCTGTCGTTGCAGACTTGCAACTATCCCCATTCAAGTCCTTGTCCCAGGGCAGTGTTCAATTGTACCTCTCCCATTCCTTGCAATGCAAGTGCAAGTATGCAGCCTGCCACCCACCCACCCCCCAGGCTGCAATACCATACTGCTTGCTTGCTTGCACTTTAAATTGGGCCTTTTAGGCATGTGGAAGCGGAATCTGGCCACCACGCCATGGCTGTGTTGGCGGCCTGGTATCCATACTCAGTCCCCTGCCGCCTGGTGGCCGGATGTCCCCGCTTGCTCCCCAGCCTACAGGGGTTGGCCGGGTGGCCATACTCGGTCCCCAGCCACCCCTATTTGTCCCGGTAACCTTTCCCACACTTTTCTTAGCCTGGCCTGCTTTAGGGCAGCATTGGCCGAGCCCACCGGACTGTCAGACTCCTCCGGTGGGCCCTGGCTTCTCCATCAGGGGAGTTGAGAGTGCCAAGGTGAGGAGCATGATGAGGATGATAGAAGTTAGCATCTGCTTTGTTTTGTTGTAATGCAAGCGCATGTATGTAGTAGCGGCTAGGCCTGAGGTGGTCAGCGTTTTGGCGCATATCCTACCTCCTCCGAGGATTGCTGGATGTTTTCCTGCTACTATCCAAGTTCTATGACTCCCGTTAAAACAAAGCTTCAGGTGATAAATGATGGATGAGGTAGTGGCAAAGGAGAAAGAGCAGGAGGAACAGGGACCATTCACATCAATATCAGGCCAGTCAACCAGATATGTCTTGTAGGATATGTTTCTGTAACAAAAGGAGCAGTTCGGCTACACAGTTATAGGGCATACAGTGAGTGCAATGCCCACCAAAAATTTCGAGGCACTCCAATGCCCCTTGGAAATGACATGGAGGTCAGAGGGCGTTAACTAAACCTTTTTTTTCCATTTATAGCAACTGGGTCTCCTGTGCACTGTTAGCCTAAGCAGTGAATGGAAGGCTTTCCAAAAATTAGGAGGAACTGCAATGCCCCTTACAAGAGCCATGTGTGGCACCCCAGGGGTCTGGTCACCACAGCAATAGAGATATTACGTCGGAGAGCAAGTGGGAGGTTTCCTGGTCAGGATCCCTTAAACATGCAACATCCTCCTTCCCCAGTCCTGGGAGGGGAGAATTCTGCCCTTATAAACTGGATCTGGGGCGGGGTTGAGTGAGTCAGAGAACAGTCAGAGTCAGAGTCAGAGCAAGGGAAAGTAACAGCAAGGAGCTCTGTAGGAGCTAGGAGCTAAAGACCAGGGGCTGGAAGCTGAGCAGAGCTCGCCCTGGCAGAAGACAATAGGAACCGGACACAGGAGTCCAAGGCTGTGAGGACTTATATATCCAGCAGCAGAAACCAGCCAGCAGGGGATTTCAGGTCCTCTGGCCATAGAAGCCTGGAGGCTCAGTCACAAGCAAGGGACCAGCACCGCCGTCGTGGAGCGGAGGCTAACAGAAGGCCCCAAGTCACCAGCCATACGGGTGAGCACTACACGGTACACTCAGGGATGTGGGCTACATCTACCCGCTTACAGCAAGGTAGCAAGGAAGAGTGCAGACAGACGGGGAGGCCTACAACTCCACCTGGCCAGGGGAACTCCTGCTTGCTCACAGACTGACCAGGCCTCTTATGCTAGCCAGTACTCCCGGGAGGGTCTACCTTATAATCATCAGTAAAGACCCTGAACTGCACTGCAAAGACTCTGAGTCGTTCCTGCTGCACTCGTGCACCATCACCCCCATCATCCACACTCACTGCCCTGAGGCTATACTCCTCCCGTGGGGAGTTATCCCATTCTCTGCTGCGCACACAACACCAGCCTCAGCGGTCTGCCTCGCAGCGGTGGTACTCCCTGACCGCAATCCACGGGTGGCGCAGTCGGACAATTAACCTCAAAACCTAAGAAAGATTGCCACTGGTTTGACCAGCCTGAGCCACGGGACAGGGTCACCGCCACGGAGACTTCAGACCCCAGAGACCTGGCACCGGGTATCCCACACACGTGTACACACGGCCCAGGGGGCGCGTCACATGCAGTACAGCATATTACAAACATAAGTCCCATTATTGGGGAGTGGGTGTCCCATAGTATTTGCTTATGCCTTGCAAGCAAAAGCTGCCAAAAATTAGGACGGAGCAACTTGCAATGCCCCTTACAAGAGCCATGCAGTACAGCATATTACAAACATAAGTCCCATTATTGGGGAGTGGGTGTCCCATAGTATTTGCTTATGCTTTCCAAGCAAAAGCTGCCAAAAATTAGGACGGAGCAACTTGCAATGCCCCTTACAAGAGCCACGCAGTACAGCTTATTATAAACAGAAGTCCCATTATTGGGGAGTGGGTCTCCCATAGTATTTGCTTATGCCTTGCAAGCAAAAGCTGCCAAAAATTAGGACGGAGCAACTTGCAATGCCCCTTACAAGAGCCATGCAGTACAGCATATTACAAACATAAGTCCCATTATTGGGGAGTGGGTCTCCCATAGTATTTGCTTATGCTTTCCAAGCAAAAGCTGCCAAAAATTAGGACGGAGCAACTTGCAATGCCCCTTACAAGAGCCATGCAGTACAGCATATTACAAACATAAGTTCCATTATGGGGGAGTGGGTGTCCCATAGTCTTTGCTTATGCCTTGCAAGCAAAAGCTGCCAAAAATTAGGACGGAGCAACTTGCAATGCCCCTTACAAGAGCCATACAGTACAGCATATTACAAACATAAGTCCCATTATTGGTGAGTGGGTCTCCCATAGTATTTGCTTATGCTTTCCAAGCAAAAGTTGCCAAAAATTAGGACGGAGCAACTTGCAATGCCCCTTACAAGAGCCATGCAGTACAGCATATTACAAACATAAGTCCCATTATTGGGGAGTGGGTCTCCCATAGTATTTGCTTATGCTTTCCAAGCAAAAGCTGCCAAAAATTAGGACGGAGCAACTTGCAATGCCCCTTACAAGAGCCATGCAGTACAGCATATTACAAACATAAGTCCCATTATTGGGGAGTGGGTGTCCCATGGAATTTGCTTATGCTTTCCAAGCAAAAGCTGTCAAAAATTAGGACGGAGCAACTTGCAATGCCCCTTACAAGAGCCATGCAGTACAGCATATTACAAACATAAGTCCCATTATTGGGGAGTGGGTGTCCCATAGTATTTGCTTATGCCTTGCAAGCAAAAGCTGCCAAAAATAAGGACGGAGGAACTTGCAATGCTGGCTGTAGCGCCGGCGTCCCTGCCCTCTGCTAGGCAGGGACGCTGTTCCCCTCACCGCTCTGCTCCGTGCCCGGCGTCCCTCTCCCGCTCTGCTGGCAGCGCGCGCTCCTTCCTGGCCACTGTGCTTAGGGCGCGCGCGCACGCTCTCCCTCCCTCTTAAAGGGGCCGCGCGCGCCGTCCTAAGGAGTCCCCGGCCAATGGCCGGAGGACTTCACCATATATAAGGCACCTCCTCCAAAATGGAGGTGCCCGAGCAATGTTGTTTGCACCAGTGTCTCACCTGTGCTTCAGCCCTCAGGTCCCGTTGCCAGATACCTGCCAGTTACCTGCCAGATTCCTGCCTGATTACTTGTTACCTGCCTGCTAGTCTGAGGTCCGACGGTCTGCCTTACCATTCCTGTCAGTCTGTCTAAGGACCAGCCTGCCCGCTCACCTGGGAGCGCACATCAGCTACCTGCCTGCTTGCCTGAGGTCCGACGGTCTGCCTTCCAAACTCCTGTCAGTCTGTCTATGGACCAGCTTGCCCGCTCACCTGGGAGCGCACATCTGCTACCTGCCTGCTAGCCAACCTGGAGGCTCCGCCGTCACGTGCTGTGACCACCTGCCTGTCCAGTGACTCCTGCCCGCTCACCTGGGAGCGCTCATCTGCTACCTGTCTGCTAGCCTACCTGGAGGCTCCGCCGTCACGTGCTGTGACCACCCGCCTGTCCAGAGACTTCTGTCCGCTCACCTGGGAGCGCTCATCTGCCGCCTGTCTGTTGGTCTTCCTGGAGGCTCCGCCGTCACATGCTGTGACCACCCGTTCATCCAGAGACTCTCGCCTGCTCACCTGGGAGCTCACGTCTATCTTCAGCCGCCACAGGTCGTACCAACCCTTTACCTAGAGACTGCCCCGGTCACTTGCCGTGACCACCAGCCCGTGCCCGGCGTCCCTCTCCCGCTCTGCTGGCAGCGCGCGCTCCTTCCTGGCCACTGTGCTTAGGGCGCGCGCGCTCTCCCTCCCTCTTAAAGGGGCCGCGCGCGTCGTCCTAAGGAGTCCCCGGCCAATGGCCGGAGGACTTCACCATATATAAGGCACCTCCTCCAAAATGGAGGTGCCCGAGCAATGTTGTTTGCACCAGTGTCTCACCTGTGCTTCAGCCCTCAGGTCCCGTTGCCAGATACCTGCCAGTTACCTGCCAGATTCCTGCCTGATTACTTGTTACCTGCCTGCTAGTCTGAGGTCCGACGGTCTGCCTTACCATTCCTGTCAGTCTGTCTAAGGACCAGCCTGCCCGCTCACCTGGGAGCGCACATCAGCTACCTGCCTGCTTGCCTGAGGTCCGACGGTCTGCCTTCCAAACTCCTGTCAGTCTGTCTATGGACCAGCTTGCCCGCTCACCTGGGAGCGCACATCTGCTACCTGCCTGCTAGCCAACCTGGAGGCTCCGCCGTCACGTGCTGTGACCACCTGCCTGTCCAGTGACTCCTGCCCGCTCACCTGGGAGCGCTCATCTGCTACCTGTCTGCTAGCCTACCTGGAGGCTCCGCCGTCACGTGCTGTGACCACCCGCCTGTCCAGAGACTTCTGTCCGCTCACCTGGGAGCGCTCATCTGCCGCCTGTCTGTTGGTCTTCCTGGAGGCTCCGCCGTCACATGCTGTGACCACCCGTTCATCCAGAGACTCTCGCCTGCTCACCTGGGAGCTCACGTCTATCTTCAGCCGCCACAGGTCGTACCAACCCTTTACCTAGAGACTGCCCCGGTCACTTGCCGTGACCACCAGCCCGTTCATCCAGAGACTGCCTCGGTCACTTGCCGTGACCTCCAGCCCGTTCACTCAGAGACTGTCCCGTTCACCTGCCGTGACCACCAGCCCGTTCATCCAGAGACTGCCTCGGTCACTTGCCGTGACCTCCAGCCCGTTCACTCAGAGACTGTCCCGTTCTCCTGCTGTGACTTCCAGCCCGTCTTTCCTGGTCGCCACCCGCTCCCTTACAAGGACCGCCCCCTTGTATAGTAGCTCAGAGGTTCCGCCTCCCAGACCCGTTACAGTTTGCTCGGGCCATGGAACCCGGTGGCACCCAAGCTCCCTCGCTCTCGGACTTGTGTCATGAACTGTCCCGTCAAAGGTCCCAACAGGAGTCCATCCTGGGTCACCTGCGGAATGTCAATACTCGCCTGGACACTCTGACTGCTCCACCAGCAACCTCCGCCAGTGCCATGACTCGCAACCCGGCAGCCCCGCTGCCCACCAATACCATGGTATCTTACCCCGGACCCCGGCTTTCTGCACCTCCTCGCTTCGGAGGCGACTCCGCCCAGGCTCGGGGCTTCATAAATCAGTGCACCCTGCACTTTGAACTATTATCTCACCAGTTTAACTCCGACCGGGCCAAAATTGCATTCATCATGTCCCATCTCACCGGGGAGGCCCTGGCCTGGCTAAATCCTCTATGGGAGAGAGGAGACCCCCTGGTATCCAACTTGCCTGCTTTTCTCACGGCTTTCCGGAAAGTCTTCGACGAACCCGGACGGAAGACCTCATCCGCATCATCTCTGCTACGCCTCCGTCAGGAAAGTCTCACCGTGGGCCAATATGCCATACGGTTCCGTACCCTTGCCTCGGAGCTGGCCTGGGATAACGACGCTCTGGTATCCGTCTTCTGGGAGGGTCTGTCCGGCCGTATTAAAGATGAGCTTGCCGGCCGGGACATTCCTACCACTCTCAATGACTTAATAACTCTTGCCACCCGGATTGACCTACGGTTCCAGGAGCGTGCCAGAGAGGTCACCCGTGAGAGGAGATTACCACGTCTAGCTCCTACTTTTCAGAAACCCGTCACTCCTTCTGTCTCTTACCAGGTACACTCTCCTGAGCCTATGCAGGTCGACCAGACCAAGATGGTCAAGACCCGTCAGGACTTACGCCGTGCCGAGGGGACCTGCTTCTACTGCGGCAGTAAGGAGCACCGGATCCGTGCCTGCCCGGAGAGGTCGGGAAACGCCTGTGTCTAGGTTCGCTCAGAGAGGTCCACCTAGACAAGAATAAATCCTCTCCATCCCTGCTGTTGTCAGTTTCAATCGTCTACGGGGAGAACCGTTATTTCGAACTAGCCCAACTTGACTCTGGAGCAGCCGGGAATCTTATTTCACAGTCCCTGGTAGAGAAATACCGCATCCCCACCAAACCTCTGGCTGTACCCTTGTCCGTTGCTGCCGTGGATGGGGGGCTCTTACCACGCCCCATCCAACTCATCACCGAATCCATTACTCTGCAGGTGGGAATGCTGCATTCTGAAAGTATCTCCTTCCATGTTCTGCCTGGACTCTCTCACGCCCTTTTGCTAGGTCTACCTTGGCTCCAGAGACATGCACCCGTTCTTGACTGGCAGACCGGAGAGGTCCTTCGCTGGGGACAGGGCTGCCATAAGACCTGTCTGGTTCCCGTTCATCCCGTCCGTCCTTCTCCTACCCCAGCTAATCTACCTGGACTTCTGATCCCGTATTGGTCTTATGCTGATGTCTTTAATAAAAAGGAAGCAGAGACACTACCCCCTCATAGACCATACGACTGCCCTATCGACCTGTTACCTGGTACTTCTCCTCCCCGTGGGCGTATTTATCCATTATCCGCTGCTGAGACCCGCTCGATGTCCGAATATATTGAGGAGAATCTGGCCAGGGGATTCATCCGGAAATCTACCTCCCCGGCGGGAGCAGGCTTCTTTTTCGTCAAAAAGAAGGACGGCTCCCTCCGTCCCTGTATAGACTATAGAGGCCTTAACCAGATCACGGTGAAGAATAAGTACCCCCTTCCGCTCATTCCGGAGCTATTTGGTCGTCTGAGGGGGGCTAGAATCTTCACCAAACTGGACCTCCGTGGGGCGTACAACCTGGTTCGTATCCGTCAGGGGGATGAATGGAAGACGGCATTCAACACCCGGGACGGCCACTATGAATATCTGGTAATGCCCTTTGGCCTCTGTAACGCTCCTGCCATCTTTCAAGAGTTGGTCAATGACATCTTCCGGGACCTTCTCTACTCCTGCGTAGTGGTGTACCTGGACGACATCTTGGTCTTCTCTCCGGATCTCCAGACTCACCGGAGGGACGTTCGTCAGGTCCTGCTTAGGCTCAGGCAGAACCATCTCTACGCTAAATTTGAGAAGTGCCTCTTTGAGCAGACCTCGCTTCCGTTTCTGGGCTACATTATCTCTCAGACCGGCCTACAAATGGATCCTGAGAAACTGCCTGCCATCGAGAAATGGCCCCGACCGGAGGGGTTGAAGGCTATTCAGCGATTCCTGGGCTTCGCCAACTACTACCGCCTCTTCATACCACACTTCTCTTCCCGGACGGCCCCAATTTCCGCGCTCACCCGTAAAGGTACTAATCCCAAAGAGTGGCCACCCGAAGCAGAGGAGGCCTTTCTTTCCCTAAAACAGGCCTTCTCTTCCGCCCCGGTGCTGCATCGCCCAGATGGCAACAAGCAGTTCTTCCTGGAAGTTGACGCCTCCTCCTCTGGAGCCGGAGCGGTACTTACTCAAAGATCATCTTCCGGGAGGATGGTAACTTGTGGCTTCTTCTCAAAACTCTTCTCCTCCTCAGAGCGCAATTATTCCATAGGAGACCGAGAGTTATTGGCCATCAAACTGGCATTGGAGGAGTGGCGTTACCTGCTCGAGGGGGCTCTTCACCCGGTAATAATTTACACTGACCACAAGAACTTGGCTTACCTCCAGCATGCCCAGAGACTTAACCCGCGCCAAGCCCGGTGGTCCTTGTTTTTTGCTCGCTTTGATTTTGTTCTTCATTTTCGCCCAGCTGACAAAAACGTCAAAGCAGACGCCTTGTCCCGATCCTTTCTAGTGTCCGATCTCGAGGATGAACCTAAACATATCATCGATCCCGCCAGAGTAATGCAGGTGGCTCCCGTGAGTCTAAATCGTCTCCCTCCCGGTAAGACGTTTGTTTCAGTACCTGATCGGGAGAAGATCCTACACTGGGGCCATTCGTCTAAACTAGCTGGCCACGCCGGTCAGAAAAAGACCCTCCAGCTTATTGCCCGGCACTACTGGTGGCCTACCCTGCACAAGGACGTAATAGACTTCGTTTCTGCCTGTGTGTCCTGCGCCCGCAACAACGTCCCGAGACACCTGCCAGCCGGTCGCCTCCTTCCGCTTCCTGTGCCTGCTGCCCCCTGGCAGCATATTGCTATGGACTTCATAACTGATCTCCCAGTCTCTGCCGGTTGTACGGTCATTTGGGTGGTCGCTGACCGCTTTTCCAAGATGGCTCACTTTATTCCTCTGCCAGGCCTCCCGTCTGCACCCGACCTGGCTAAAGACTTTATCCGTCACATCTTCCGTCTTCATGGCCTGCCCCTCCACATCGTGTCGGATCGTGGGGTACAGTTCACCTCACGTTTCTGGAGAGCCACCTGTAAACTGCTAGACGTCACCCTGGACTTCTCTTCCGCTTACCACCCACAGTCCAATGGTCAAGTGGAGCGGATCAATCAGAACCTGACCAGTTACCTCCGGCACTTCGTTAATGCCCATCATTCTGACTGGGTGGATCTCCTACCATGGGCCGAGTTCTCTTATAATAACCACCAGAGCGAATCCTCCTCCAAATCCCCGTTTTTTGTAGTCTTCGGTCAACATCCTCGGATTCCTTTTCCTGTCTCCACCTCTGTGGACAACCCGGCTGCGGAATCTCTCGTTAGCAAATTTTCCTCCATTTGGGAGAGTACCCGATCCGCACTCCTTCAGTCGTCCGAACGGATGAAAAGACACGCTGACAAAAAACGCCTGGATCCTCCACAATTTCGTCCTGGAGATAAAGTCTGGCTCTCATCTAAATATGTCCGACTCAAGATACCTTCTTACAAGTTAGGGCCTCGGTTCATCGGCCCTCTGGAGGTCATCAGCCAGATCAACCCGGTGGCCTATAAATTGAAACTCCCGGCCAACTTACGGATCCCTAACTCTTTCCATGTATCTCTCCTCAAACCTGTGGTACTTAACTCTTTTTCCAAGTCTACAGGTACGCCTCCTGCTCCGGTTTCTGCTGAGGACGAGTTTGAGGTAGAGAACATTCTTGCCACCAAAAGGGTAAGAGGAAAGACCTTTTTTCTAGTAGATTGGAAGGGGTTTGGTCCTGAGGAGAGAACGTGGGAGCCCCGGGAGAACATCCATGCCCCTCTCATCTTAGCTAAATTTCTGTCTGGCCTAATAAAGGGGGGGCCTAAAGGGGGGGGGACTGTAGCCCCGGCGTCCCTGCCCTCTGCTAGGCAGGGACGCTGTTCCCCTCACCGCTCTGCTCCGTGCCCGGCGTCCCTCTCCCGCTCTGCTGGCAGCGCGCGCTCCTTCCCGGCCACTGTGCTTAGGGCGCGCGCTCTCCCTCCCTCTTAAAGGGGCCGCGCGCGCCATCCTAAGGAGTCCCCGGCCAATGTCTGGAGGACTTCACCATATATAAGGCACCTCCTCCAAAATGGAGGTGCCCGAGCAATGTTGTTTGCACCAGTGTCTCACCTGTGCTTCAGCCCTCAGGTCCCGTTGCCAGATACCTGCCATATTCCTGCTTGATTACTTGTTACCTGCCTGCTAGTCTGAGGTCCGACGGTCTGCCTTACCATTCCTGTCAGTCTGTCTAAGGACCAGCCTGCCCGCTCACCTGGGAGCGCACATCAGCTACCTGCCTGCTTGCCTGAGGTCCGACGGTCTGCCTTCCAAACTCCTGTCAGTCTGTCTATGGACCAGCTTGCCCGCTCACCTGGGAGCGCACATCTGCTACCTGCCTGCTAGCCAACCTGGAGGCTCCGCCGTCACGTGCTGTGACCACCTGCCTGTCCAGTGACTCCTGCCCGCTCACCTGGGAGCGCTCATCTGCTACCTGTCTGCTAGCCTACCTGGAGGCTCCGCCGTCACGTGCTGTGACCACCCGCCTGTCCAGAGACTTCTGTCCGCTCACCTGGGAGCGCTCATCTGCCGCCTGTCTGTTGGTCTTCCTGGAGGCTCCGCCGTCACATGCTGTGACCACCCGTTCATCCAGAGACTCTCGCCTGCTCACCTGGGAGCTCACGTCTATCTTCAGCCGCCACAGGTCATACCAACCCTTTACCTAGAGACTGCCCCGGTCACTTGCCGTGACCACCAGCCCGTTCATCCAGAGACTGCCTCGGTCACTTGCCGTGACCTCCAGCCCGTTCACTCAGAGACTGTCCCGTTCACCTGCCGTGACCACCAGCCCGTTCATCCAGAGACTGCCTCGGTCACTTGCCGTGACCTCCAGCCCGTTCACTCAGAGACTGTCCCGTTCTCCTGCTGTGACTTCCAGCCCGTCTTTCCTGGTCGCCACCCGCTCCCTTACAAGGACCGCCCCCTTGTATAGTAGCTCAGAGGTTCCGCCTCCCAGACCCGTTACACTGGCACCCTGGTGGTATAGTGGTGGTGGAGGCTGAGGATAAGGAGAAGAAGATAAAACAGCCGAAACGAGGAAGCATATACCCATGTGTGGGTGTGAAGCGGTGCATGTGCATACACCTCCCGAAATAACACATTGGATTTGACTTTAGGTTACTCTGCTGTCATTTGGTGGTGATGAGAAGTCTGGCCCAATCCAGCCCTTGTTCATTTTGATAAGGGTCAGCTTGTCAGCATTGTCAGTTGACAGGCGAGTGCGCTTATCAGTTATAATTCTCCCAGCGGCACTAAAAACACGCTCCGATAACAAGCTAGCGGCATGGCAGGCCAGGACCTCCAAGGAGTACAGAGCGAGTTCATTCCAAGTGTCCAGCTTGGATACCCAATAATTAAAAGGCACAGAGGAATCACGGAGGACGCTGGTACGGTCGGCAAGGTACTCCCTCACCATCTTTTGAAACTTTCCACTCCTTGTGAGAGTACCCCGCGCCTCAGGGCCTGTAAGCTGGGCGGGTGTCAGAAAACTGTCCCAGAACGTTGACAGTGTTCCCCTGCCTCTGCTGGATTGGAGTTGCATCTCTCTCGCCTGTATGCCTTGGTTGGGCAACGAACTGTGACCTCTGCCGCTAGCGTGTTCAGATGGGAATTTTTTTAAGAGTTCTGCAGCAAGGGCCTTCTGGTACTGCCCCATTTTTGTAGACCTCTCCACCTCAGGAATAAGAGAGTGAAAGTTCTCCTTGTAGCGGGGGTCTACAAGTGTCACCAACCAGTAATGACTGTCACCCAACATTTTGACAACGCGAGGGTCACGGTTAAGGCAGCGTAACATAAAGTCAGCCATGCGTGCCAGACTGGTAACGGGCAAGATTTCCGTGTCCTCACCAAGATGACGACTGACCATGCTCTCCTCCTCCTCCTCCTCCTCTTTCTCCTCCCCCCTGTCCTCAGGCCACCCACGCTGAACCGACGGTATGACACTTGTACAGGTACTACCGTCTAAAACGCATGATACCAGCTCCTGTTCTTCCTCCTCCTCCTCCTCCTCCTCTCCCTCATTGTCCCCCAATGCACGTTGGGATGAGATGAGGCTGGGCTGTGTGTAATCGCCCGCTACGGCTTCTTGATCCATCTCATCATACTCTGGCTGCAATGCCTCCTCTTTAATTCTCTGCAGAGAGCGTTGCAAAAGACAGACAAGTGGGATGCTGACACTAATGATGGCGTCATCGCCACTCACCCTCTTGGTGGCCTCCTCAAAGTTTGTCAGGATGGTACATATGTCAGACATCCAGGTCCACTCCTGAGGTCTTATGTGTGGAGTCTGACCTGAATATCGACGGCCTTGTTGCAGCTGGTACTCGACAACTGCTCTCTTCAGCTCACAAATTCATTGCAACATGTGGAGGGTAGAGTTCCAACGTGTGGGGACATCACACACCAGTCGGTGTGCCGGAAGCTGCAAACGCTGCTGCAACACAGCAAGGGCGGCGGAAGCTGTAGCCGACTTGCGAAAATGAGCTGACAGGCGGCGTACTTTCACGAGCAGATCTGGCAACTCAGGGTACGATTTAAGAAACCGCTGAACCACGAGGTTAAGCAAATGAGCCAGGCATGGTACGTGTGTGATCTCACCTCGCCTCAGAGCCACCACCAGGTTACGGCCATTGTCACACACGACCATGCCGGGATGTAGGTTTAGCGGTCTCAGCCACAGATCTGCCTGCTCTTTCACAGCTGTCCACAACTCACAAGCAGTGTGAGGTTTATCACCTAAGCTTATGAGTTTCAGCACAGCCTGTTGCCGCTTGGCGGAGGCAGTACTGCAATGCTTCCAGTTTGTAACTGATGTGGTGATATCTGAGATGGAGGCTGAACATGAGGAGGAGGAGGAGGAGGAGGATGCGCAGGAGCTGTACACTGTGGGGGCAACTCTGACTGACATAGGGCCCGCAATCCTCGGTGTGGGGAGGATGTGTTCCGTCCCAAGGTCCGACTGGGTCCCGGCTTCCACTATGTTTACCCAGTGTGCCGTCAGAGAGATGTACCGTCCCTGGCCACAAGCACTTGTCCACGTGTCTGTTGTCAGGTGGACTCTCCCAGTAACTGCGTTGTTGAGGGCACGGCAGATGCTTTGGGACACGTGCTTGTGTAGTGCGGGGGTGGCACACCGGGCAAAATAGTGTCGGCTGGGGACCGAGTACCGAGGGACGGCCACCGCCATAAGATTGCGGAAGGATTCCGCTCCACCAGCCTAAAAGGCAGCATTTCCAACGCAAGCAGTCGTGAAATGTGTGAATTTAGGACTGTGGCCTGTGGGGCGTTAGCTGCGAATTTCCGCTTTCGTTCAAAGGTCTGGGATATGGACAATTGAACGCTGCGGTGGGACGTGGACGTGGACGTTGATGCTATTTCTTGAGAAACTGCCATAACAAGTGAAGACTGAGAGGAGGGGGCATCTTTACATGCAGTATGGACAGGGGATTGCCCTGCACACACAACAGGGGGTTCTATTGCACGCACAACAGTGGAAGAAGCAGTGGTGACACCCGCTGACACTGGTCGTGGACCCTGGGTTTCGCCCCACAAAGTCGGGTGCTTTGCTGCCATGTGCCTGATCATGCTGGTGGTGGTCAGGCTGGTAGTTTTGTCACCCCTGCTGATGCTGGCATGGCAGGTGGAACATATGGCCTTTTTGGGGTTATCAGCAGAGTCTTTAAAAAAATTCCAGACTCTGGAAGACCTACCGCTTGTACTGGCAACGTCCCTCGTGTTGGTGTTACGGGGAACGGTTGCCTACCTTCTGTCTGCGGCCACCACACTGCTTCTTCCTGCCTGTTGGGGTACTCAGCCTCCCTCCCTCTGTGTGCTGCTGGCCTCACTCTGCATGTCCTCCTTCCACGTTGGGTCAGTTACTAGATCATCCACCACCTCCTCCTCTTCCACTTGCGCACCACGATCCTCCTCCTCACTTCCTGGCAATTGTGTCTCGTCATCGTCCACCTCTTGTGACAGATTGCCAACGTCGACTTCCTGTGGCCGTGGCTGTTCAAATATTTGGGCATCGCAACATGGGATCTCCTCTTCCACCACTTCAAGCGTATCAGGCGAGGGGCCCAAATATGGAAATGGACCAGTGAACAGCTCTTCAGAGTGTCCAAGTGTGGGATCACTTGCTGTCTGACGACACTCGGCATGGTGGGAGGAAGGAGCATCAGGGTGAGGAGGAGTATGTGGTCGAGACTCACGGCTACTAAGAGTTGACCATGTGGAAGACAGACCGGAGGTGGTGGTGCCCAGGTAACTGGAAGTATTATCTGCTATCCAATTAATAACCTGTTCACACTGATCAGTTCTCAATACTGGTGTTGTTCTGTGCTTCCCTAGTAATTCGGTCAAGAAGTGGGAACGAGAAGATGTGTCTGTTGGTTGTGGCACATTTTCACCTTGGCCACAGCCCCGTCCTCTGCACGAACCATCACCAGAACGTCCACTTCCACGTCCCTTGCCACGCGCCTTGCCCATTGTAAATGAAGTAAAATAGCTTACACTTGCACTATCAATGGAAAAAGGGTAATAAAGAGTAGATTAGAACCGTGGAAGAGGAAAACCACAGTTATTGTTTACTGGGGTATGCCACACTTTTTTAAATAGAGATATTTGCGGCTGAACAGTGAGCGACACACTCACACTGCTTTTTTTTTAGATACCAAAGGCCCAAAACTGGATAGTACAGCGATTTGACCCGTGGAACTGCGAAACCACACTGGGATGTCGGGCCTACACAAGACTATTTTCAACAGATATATTTTTGTGTCACAACAGTCAGGAGACACTACTGTTTTTCTTTACGGAAAAAACTACCAAAAGCTGAATAATAGAGATTTTTTACCGTGGGATGGCAAAACCACAGTTATTGTTTACTGGGGTATACCACACTTTTTTAAATAGAGATATTTGCGGCTGAACAGTGAGCGACACACTCAAACTGCTTTTTTTTTAGATACCAAAGGCCCAAAACTGGATAGTACAGCGATTTGACCCGTGGAACTGCGAAACCACACTGGGATGTCGGGCCTACACAAGACTATTTTCAACAGATACATTTTTGTGTCACAACAGTCAGGAGACACTACTGTTTTTCTTTACGGAAAAAACTACCAAAAGCTGAATAATAGAGATTTTTTACCGTGGGATGGCAAAACCACAGTTATTGTTTACTGGGGTATACCACACTTTTTTAAATAGAGATATTTGCGGCTGAACAGTGAACGACACACTCAAACTGCTTTTTTTTTAGATACCAAAGGCCCAAAACTGGATAGTACAGCAATTTGACCCGTGGAACTGCGAAACCACACTGGGATGTCGGGCCTACACAAGACTATTTTCAACAGATATATTTTTGTGTCACAACAGTCAGGAGACACTACTGTATTTCTTTACGGAAAAAACTACCAAAAGCTGAATAATAGAGATTTTTTACCGTGGGATGGCAAAACCACAGTTATTGTTTACTGGGGTATACCACACTTTTTTAAATAGAGATATTTTCGGCTGAACAGTGAGCGACACACTCAAACTGCTTTTCTTTTAGATACCAAAGGCCCAAAACTGGATAGTACAGCAATTTGACCCGTGGAACTGCGAAACCACACTGGGATGTCGGGCCTACACAAGACTATTTTCAACAGATATATTTTTGTGTCACAACAGTCAGGAGACACTACTGTTTTTCTTTACGGAAAAAACTACCAAAAGCTGAATAATAGAGATTTTTTACCGTGGGATGGCAAAACCACAGTTATTGTTTACTGGGGTATACCACACTTTTTTAAATAGAGATATTTGCGGCTGAACAGTGAGCGACACACTCAAACTGCTTTTTTTTTTAGATACCAAAGGCCCAAAACTGGATAGTACAGCGATTTGACCCGTGGAACTGCGAAACCACACTGGGATGTCGGGCCTACACAAGACTATTTTCAACAGATATATTTTTGTGTCACAACAGTCAGGAGACACTACTGTATTTCTTTACGGAAAAAACTACCAAAAGCTGAATAATAGAGATTTTTTACCGTGGGATGGCAAAACCACAGTTATTGTTTACTGGGGTATACCACACTTTTTTAAATAGAGATATTTGCGGCTGAATAGTGAGCGACACACTCAAACTGTTTTTTTTTTAGATACAAATGGCCCAAAATGGATAAGACAGAGGTTTGAACAGTGGAAGTGCAAAACAACACTTCTGTTCCTCTAGCCTACACCAGACTATTTTCAACAGTTATATTTGTGTCTGAAAAATCATAGACACGCTTTTTTTTGGGGGGGGGGGCACACCAAAAGGTTAATAAGACGGGTATTTTTACAGTGTGAAGGAGGGAAAAAAAAGGAGGATTTAGATGAAAAAAAAAGGATTTTTCCTGGCCCCCGACACCTGGTGCTAAGTCCAGCAATTTCAGCAACAGGAGCACACAGGACTGTAATGCAGCGTTTGCTGGTATAACCACTGTGTCTCCTATACAGCCTGCCTGCCTGGTATCTGGGATGGATATTAGTCCTGAAAAGGACTGTTTGTTTGTTCTGGCAGCCTTTACAGACCCTACACTAACTATTTCGCAGTTTATATCTCTCCCTAAATCAGCAGCGCTGTCCCTACACTGTCTAATCCGGAGCGACTGTGTCCAAGATGGCGGCGCCCGGTTTTAAATACTCGAGGTGACGCTGTGCGGCCAGCCAATCACTGTAATGCCCACAACCAACATGGCTGCAGCATTACAGTGACTGGCTGGCAATCCCTGCATGTTCATTGGCTCTGTAAAGAGCGCCAAATAATGCAGGGCGGAGACCCGAGCTCCCGCCCGAGTAACCCGGAAATGGTCGGTGCTCGCCGAACATCCCAAGTAGCGTGATGCTCGGGCGAGTACCGAGCAGTGTCGAGCATGTTCGCTCAACACTAGTAGTCACCGGAAATGGTTTTCACTTCACAGGTGTGCCCTGTCAGGTTTAATAAGTGGGATTTCTTGCCTTATAAATGGGGTTGGGACCATCAGCTGTGTTGTGCAGAAGTCTGGTGGATACACAGCTGATAGTTCTACGGAATAGACTGTTAGAATTTGTATTATGGCAAGAAAAAAGCAGCTAAGTAAAGAAAAATGAGTGGCCATCATTACTTTAAGAAATGAAGGTCAGTCAGTGCGAAAAATTGGGAAAACTTTGAAAGTGTCCCCAAGTGCAGTTGTAAAAACCATCAAGCGCTACAAAGAAACTGGCTCACATGAGGAATCCCCAGGAAAGGAAGACCAAGAGTCACCTCTGCTTCTGAGGATAAGTTTATCCGAGTCACCAGCTTCAGAAATCGCAGGTTAACAGCAGCTCAGATTAGAGACCAGGTCAATGCCACACAGAGTTCTAGCAGCAGACACATCTCTACAACAACTGTTAAGAGGAGACTTTGTGCAGCAGGCCTTCATGGTAAAATATCTGCTAGGAAACCATTGCTAAGGACAGGCAACAAGCAGAAGAGACTTGTTTGGGCTAAAGAACACAAGGAATGGACATTAGACCAGTGGAAATCTGTGCTTTGGTCTGATGAGTCCAAATTTGAGATCCTTGGTTCCAACCACCGTGTGTTTGTGCGACGCAGAAAAGGTGAACGGATGGACTCTATATGCCTGGTTCCCACCGTGAAGCATGGAGGAGGAGGTGTGATGGTGTGGGGGTGCTTTGCTGGTGACACTGTTGGGGATTTATTCAAAATTGAAGGCATACTGAACCAGCATGGCTACCACAGCATCTTGCAGCGGCATGCTATTCCATCCGGTTTGCATTTAGTTGGACCATCATTTATTTTTCAACAGGACAATGACCACAAACACACCTCCAGGCTGTGTAAGGGCTATTTGACCAAGAACGAGAGTGATGGGGTGCTACGCCAGATGACCTGGCCTCCACAGTCACCAGACCTGAACCCAATCGAGATGGTTTGGCGTGAGCTGGAACGCAGAGTGAAGGCAAAAGGGCCAACAAGTGCTAAGCATCTCTGGGAACTCCTTCAAGATTGTTGGAAGACCATTTCCAATGACTACCTCTTGAAGCTCATCAAGAGAATGCAAGAGTGTGCAAAGCAGTCATCAAAGCAAAAGGTGGCTACTTTGAAGAACCTAGAATATAAGACATATTTTCAGTTGTTTCACACTTTTTTGTTAAGTATATAATTCCACATGTGTTAATTCATAGTTCTAATGCCTTCAGTGTGAATGTACAATTTTCATAGTCATGAAAATACAGAAAAATCTTTAAATGAGAAGGTGTGTCCAAACTTTTGGTCTGTACTGTATGTGTGCATATCTGCGTACCATGTGTGCGCGCGCACGCATGTCTGCATGTGCGTGTATGTCTGCGTACTGTGTGCATGTGTGCTTGCATGTCTGCGTACCGTGCATGTGTGTGTACTGTGTGTGCTTGTCTGCGTACTGTGTGTGTGTGCATGTCTGCGTACTGTGTGTGTGTGCATGTGTGCGTACTGTGTGTGGGTGTGCATGTCTACGTACTGTGTGTGCGTGCATGTCTTCGTACCGTGTGCATGTCTGCATATGTGAAGAATGAGGGGGCAGGCTGGGCCCTGTGTTGTATATCTATATTTCTCCTCTGTATCTGTGCATCATGAATCATGGTATGCATTAAAGGGGCCCACTGAGACTCTTTCGCCTGTGGTCCACAAAAACCTGGAGCTGGCCCTGGGTTTTGAGCACATTGAGAGGTGCAGTTTTTAGAATGGTGCCACTTTTGGGTATTTTCTGTCATAAAGGCCCCTCAAAGTCACTTCAAATGTGATGTGGTCCCTAAAAAATGGTTTTGTAAATTTTGTTGGAAAAATGAGAAATCGCTGGTCAACTTTTAACCCTTATAACTTCCTAACAAAAAGAATTTTGGTTCCAAAATTGTGCTGATGTAACGTAGACATATGGGAAATGTTATTTATTAACTATTTTGTGTGACATATCTCTCTGATTTAAGGGCATGAAAATTCAAAGTTTGAAAATTGCAAAATTTAAAATTTTTTGCCAAATTTCTGACTTTTTCACAAAGTAACACCAGTTCCACTATCATGAAGTAAAATATGTAAAAAAAAACAGTCTCAGAATCAGTGGTATCTGTTAAAGAAGCGTTCCAGAGTAATTACTTCATAAAGTGACAGTGGTCAGAATTGTAAAAATTGGCCCGGTCATTAACGTGCAAAAAGCCTTAGGGGGTAAAGGGGTTAACAGGAATTATTGTAACCAAACTAACCAATTTGTAACATCACAAAGTAATATTCTGTTTAAAGAGTAAAAAGCAATCAACATGATAAATAGACAATAACTGACAAAACGGAAAGTGTAGCATCCAGCGCTGTGCTTGATCCCATGCATACACCGCCTGTCTTACATGGACGCCATACAGATTACAAGCCCAAAGAGCACAGCCTTTCTGTGTTTCCAGCTATTCTCTCAGTGCTTCTATAGGTTCTCTCCTGTACATGGGCGTACCCAGGATCAAAACTAGGGGGTGGCAAGCCATGGTCACAGATACCGAAGAGAAATATATATATAGTACAATGCAAAGTTTTCACTTCTTACATTACATGAGTGATATCTATTGTAAATTCCACAATAGCTCAGAAACCGGCGAATCGCTCCACACAGAATACTGGCCGCCATAAAATGCCCCATACAGGATACTGGTCCCCATATAACGCTCCATACAGGATACTGGCCCCCATATAACGCTCCATACAGAATACTGGCCCCATATAACGCTCCATACAGAATACTGGCCCCCATATAATGCTCCATACAGTATACTGGCCCCCATCTATCGCTCCATACAGAATACTGGCCCCCATATAACGCTCCAGGCAGGATACTGGCCCCCATATAACGCTCCATGCAGGATACTGGCCCCCATATAACGCTCCATACAGAATACTGGTCCCCATATACCGCTCCATACAGAATACTGGCCCCAATATAACACTCCATGCAGGCTGTTCCCCACACATAATGCCTCATGCAGGCTGCCCCCCCCCCACATAATGCCCCACGCAGGCTGTTCCCCCCACATAATGCCCCATGCAGGCTGTTCCCCCCCATATAATGCCCCATGTAGGATGTCATCCCACCTTATAATGCCCCATGCAGGATGACACCCCCCCTTCCTTATAATGCCCCATGCAGGATGTCACCCCCCCTCCCTTATAATTCCCCATGCAGGATGTCACCCCCCTCCCTTATAATGCCCCATGCAGGATGTCACACCCCCCCTTTTAATGCCCCATGCAGGATGTCACCCCCCCTTATAATGCCCCATGCAGGATGTCACCCCCCTTATAATGCCCCATGCAGGATGTCACCCCCCCTTATAATGCCCCATGCAGGATGTCACCCCCCCTCCCCTTATAATGCCCCATGCAGGATGTCACACACCCCCCTTATAATGCCCCATGCAGGATGTCACCCCCCCCTTTTATTGCCCCATGCAGAATGTCACACACTCCCCTTATAATTCCCTATGCAGGATGTCACCCCCCTTATAATGCCCCATGCAGGATGTCACCCCCCCCCTTATAATGCCCCATGCAGGATGTCACCCCCCCCCTTATAATGCCCCATGCAGGATGTCACACACACCCCCCCCTTATAATGCCCCATGCAGGATGTCACACACACCCCCCCCTTATAATGCCCCATGCAGGATGTCACACCCCCCCTTATAATGCCCCATGCAGGATGTCACACACCCCCCTTATAATGCCCCATGCAGGATGTCACCCCCCCCTTATAATGCCCCATGCAGGATGTCACCCCCCCTTATAATGCCCCATGCAGGATGTCACACCCCCCCCCTTATAATGCCCCATGCAGGATGTCACACACACCCCCCCTTATAATGCCCCATGCAGGATGTCACACACCCCCACCTCACCCCCCTCCCTTATATTGCCACAGGCCTCCATATAATAAGAAAAAAAATGAAATACTCACCTCACATCTCACCTGCTGCTGCTGCTCCGGACTCCAGCGTCGCCGGCCTCATCCCGCTCTGCGCTGCCTGTGAATGCTCAGGAGAGAGCGCGGTGTAAAGTCGTCACCGCGTCCTCTGACCTGAGACGTCACAGTGCAGCAGCCGCGGAGGATGCAGGAGCTTCTGCGGAGGCACGAGGAGAGGTAAGTATTGTGCCGGGGCCCTGAGCAATCGGGGGGGAGCGGTCGCTGACGGTGAGGGGCCCCCCCGCCTGCTCAGGGCCCCTGCATTTGCCCGGGTGCGCCGGGTGCTGACTCCGGCCCTGGTGTGTGGCTTGCGTGCCTGCTTCTAGGGGGGGCAGCTGCCCCCCCCCGCCCCACGGTGGGTACGCCCATGCTCCTGTATGTATATCATGTGATGGAGCATGCCACAGTGTTTGAAATCCAACAAGTAGAGCCCAATGCACTTGAATGGGAACACCATTAATAAGTGTGTTGATGAACACTAATAGGTTTTCATAAAATGTTTTTGCTATTGACATGTATCTTAGTTTTTAGCTTGTTATTGTATTAGCTCTGATAATTTATTTTGTTTACCCCCTTGAGGGTTTGGATGTCCTATATTTCTACGACCATAGATTAAAAAAAAAACAATATGTAATTGTAAACTGATCATACTATTACTGCTCAATCTAAAAAATATATATGTTACCTGAGCAGACATAGCAGAACACCCCATCATGTCTTAATAATTGGAGAGTAATTTACAGATAGACCATGTTTAGCTTCAAAGTTTACATTGTGTTAGAGGACACTGTCGGGTGTATTCTACAGACAGTGGCTACAGTCTGGATGACTGCCTTAGCATCCGTCCATCATAGGGGTGCAGTGCAATAAAAATTAATACTGCACAAAATACATTTTCAGACACCTTCAGTAAAGGAAAGCCCAGTCTTCTGCACTTTGCTCTATAGGTAAATAATTGATATGTAGATGCATACCGGCCGGACGAAGGACTAAAGAACACACTTTTTGCCTCAGTCTTGTACATGAGTGCCTATTGGAACATTAAAGTACATGCTTAAAGCATTTCCCTCTTTGTAAATCCTATCAACTCTGGTCAAGAATTGAAGCTCCTGAACATAGGGTCATCCTCAGAGGTTGCTAGCAGACTAAATGAAAAGAAGTTCTCTATACTGAACAACCCCTTTCAGTTACCTCTCAGGACGGAATTCTTCGGGTTCAGGCCACAATTCGGGGTCATTGTGCAACACATACGTTGGAATCATGCAGATTACACCTTTTGGGATAGTGACACCATTAATCTCAACATTTTGCTTCGAAACCCTCTCTAGTCTTCCTGCTGGAGGATACATACGAAGAGTCTCCTGAATCACCATATCTAGGTATTCCATCTGCTTCAGTATGTCATATGTAGGGCTAGCCTGAGGATAGACAAGATAAATAATAAATTACTTTTTCCAAGATAACCCAGTACAGGTAAACTTTTGGACTTGTGATATGAGAAAAGAGTATCATTTTGGCTCCTGATTGGCTGTTATAACGCAAAAGAGAAAAAGTATGAAATAGTGTAGGAGGGAATGCTTTTTCATGCCGCGGAGTCCAAAAAAAAGAACATACTGTATATGGTAAAAGAAAACATTTTTTTAACAGGGAAATGTATGGGTGATAGTTGCCACTGTATGACGTGTCACAGGCAGTCATTTACGGGTATTTGAGCTTTTCATTTATTCCAAACAAATAACAGCACAGCTTCATTGGGTGCCAAACTCATCCAAGGGTATTGGCTCAATAAACTATCTTCCTTTGACAAAAATCCAAAGCCTGAGTCAGCATATGCAATTAGGTGACATAAAGTGTAAGGATCCTGAGTTTTAGATCTCTATGGAGCCTTTAATTAGAAATAGTTGAAATTTAGTTGTTATGGTGAATAAAGGATCCTTACTATTTTCAATCATCTTATTACAAGTCCTGCTTCATTTTTTGGATTTTTGAGCTTTTCAATAGATTTTCATGAAACAAGATTTTGAGTAACGTTTGCCACTGTTAGGCATTAGTGATGAGTGAGCATGCTCGAATGTTATGTTTGAGTCACTCCGTGTGCATGATTTGCAACTGTTTGACAGCCTTAATACTTGTGAGGAATGCCTATTTGTTAGGCATTCCTCACATGTATTAAAGCTGTCAAACAGTCGCAAATCATGCACACACAGTGACTCAAACATAACATTTGAGCACGCCGCAAATACTCGGTGATCACCCGAGCATGTTCGCCGAAAGGGTTAACAGAACATGCTCGCTCATCACTATTAGGGATCTGTCACAGCCTCCATGTGAGGCCATGGCCCCACTATCAGTATTCGGTCAGTATTTTTTCTCAGGAGTGGGAGCCAAAACCAGGAGTGGGTGACAAATGCAGAATTGGTGACTTGTTTCTATTATACCTTTTCTCTGATTGTTCCTCACTTGGTTTTGGCTTCCACTCCTGAGAAAAAATACTGACCGAATACTGACCCAATACTGATAGTGGGGGCCGTGGCCTAACATATAGTTCAGGAGCTTTTCTTAGCATCTACAAGAAACAAAGGCTGGAAACACAGTGAGAATTCACCCAGATGATAAAAGTTTAATAGATAAAGTGTTCACACTATTGTATTACCACCTTATCGGGAAGATATGAGTCCACCTCCTCTTGTAGTTTCTTTTGAACATCAGGGTGAGTTGCCAGGTTATGAAATACATAAGTTAGTGTCAAACTTGTGGTCTCGAATCCAGCCAATAAGAAAATAAGAGACTGCGCCATAATCTCCATATCTGTCAGAGCTGTAAAAGAAAGCACATCAGGTTTCTCAGCATGTGTCCGACAGAAAAGAGAGAAAATAACATGTCACAGCAAATGTGAGCAATTACAAAGCCACTTTAGTTTGCCTGTGGTGGTAAATGGCTACTCAATGGCAGAGTGGAGTGAACAGTTGTTAAAGGGGTTGTCTGACCTTACGCTACTAGTCTGCAGTCACTGTATTTGTCTGCAGACTTGTGAATCCTCACATTGTGTGCACTGTGAGGATTCTCCGATGCTGGCGCTGGTAGCGGGAGGTCGAGTGACCGCAAGCATGTGATTTGCATGCTTCCAGCCACATTTTGACAAGGCATGTTGGGCCTCACTCAATACACTTGTATTGCGCAAGGCCGCGCACGTCTAGTCGGCACGTGACCGCATGTATGCAAATCGCATACTTGCAGTCACGTGCCCGCTGCTACCGACACCGATTAATCCTCACAGCGCATAGAGCGCGCTCTGAGAGTATTCACAATACTGCAGTCACACAGTGGCTGCAGACTTGTAGCCATAGACCAGACAACTCCTTTAAGCATCTATAGGTAAACAGTGCATCAAATAATCTGCATCAAGACAGATCACAGCATCTCAATGTACAGTGCAATGCCAGACGTTAAGGTGGCCATACAGATTACATAGAAGTAGGTTTATGCTTAAACCGCCATTGAAAGAACAATTGTCTTTTTCACAACTATCAATGCAGCATGTCTATATTGATCATTATAGTAATTCAAACTTGTCATCTATGTCATATGACAAAGGACAAAAGATTTTTGTGGGTAGGTCCTTTCTAAAAAGAAAGTTCCTGTATGAAAGATCTTTGGTCCAGCTATCAGTTGAACACATCAAGTATGGCTGATTTTGTTTCCGATTATGGCGGTCTGTCATTGATCAATTAACACTTTCTATGGGTGAATCCATCTATTTTCATCAGCTTAGTCTGATGTGTATCAGCACATTTATAACCAATGAATACAGGCGAAAACATGTCCTATCACATTATTACACAGGTTCTTATAATAATAAACTGGCCACTGTGTATAGACATCTGTGAAGAAACAGCAGCAGGGAGACCCCGCAGAATCTTGCTGTTGCCACCACTTGTGATGTATCCACACCCCGCCTCCCGCCTGACGTCACAATTACGTCACACGAAGCAAGTGGTACGGACCTGCCCTCTGCACCTTTGTGATGTTCCGCAACCACTCGAGGATGCGTAAGGTCAGATTGGTACAGTTATGCACAGACACCCCCTGTCCACACAGGTACAGAAGGCACCAGGGAGTGAGAAGAGGTGGCCCACCCAGTCACTCACGTGGCACCACACTCGCCCACAACCCTGACAGGCTGAGAGGCCCCTCTCACTGACCCCAGTGAAACAGAACCCTGTCAGCCTGGTAAAGCTGCAACCAGTTTCTATTTGATATACCGGACTTATATTGGGCTAGAAACCAGCCCCGGTATCATGTTCGTTGGACCGAACAATAAACGTGAGGTTCGTGGATCGGGATAAAAGAACAGCCCAAGGTTAAATTATATATTAAATCGCCATAAGGGCGCACTAGACATTACACTATATTCATAAGGGTTATACATACACAATGGTCAGAGTTGCAAGCACAATAGCATGGGTACAAAAGGTATAAAGCAGTTATTACGAGTCAATTATCGGTTAGATGGATGATCTGGCTTTCGGGGGAAGGACTGCCTCATGGGAGGTTTGTGGGCCTTCTTTGTTGTAGCAGGACTTTCCCCATACGACTTGATGTCACGACCCCCCAGGAAAAAGACAATGGACCTGGGGCGGCAGGATCTTTTAACCTCTCTGGGTCACTCCCATTACGGCCCCTGGGCTGGACCTAAGTCTCCACCCCTGTTTTCTCCCAGCTAACAGACTCCCAAAACTAACATGGGCAATACCTCCTTACTGGACGAGCTGGTTCTGGTGTCATCGGATCCAGCCGGGCCCCTGCTACGAGTGGAGACCAAAAACAGTGGCCCTAGGGGCTTCTGAAAGGCTGTGCCGCATATCTCCCTATCCTTGCTTGCTGGGCGGTGAAGAAAGGAATGGTGAGATTCTCCATTATTTTAGGTTTCCAAAAATGTATTTTGTGTATCACTCGGACGTATCGTCTTCCCATAACTCGCTGTTGAATCATAGTAGTTCACACACAGGAGCACATGGCATTGGGGAAGGAACGGCCTGCAGCAGCTTCACAGCTGCTGCTGGTAGGGGCTTTTGTCACTTACTGTGTTTCTCAGCCCCCTCCCCTCTGACTGAGCTGCAGTGGTTTCAGATTTGCATATGTACAGCTCTGTATAACCCACCTGGCAGTGCATAGTGATTGACAGGGGATTATCTTGAATATTCTTCACAACATCATTTATACATTTTAATTCCTTGCATTTTGATTAGTCCAGCTTTCTATTTCTGATCACATATGGAATAAATTCTCCTACTGTAGACATTTAAGAGACTGAAAACTATTAAATTTCATATACCTTTTTGCTCCTTATTTAACCCATTTGCATCTTCCACTCTAGAATCCAACATAAGCTGCAGGAAATCCACACGGCCCTAAGAATACATATAATTTCAGAATTGTTATCTAATTTCCTTATTTTAAAGATTTCTTTATTCAGTATTCTATTCAGATAAGTTACCCTTTGTTATTTTTAAACCTCTTTGCTTTGGGGAAAAATCAATTACCAAAGATAATACTTAGAAACAGAAGATACAATATTTCTTGATTTTGGAGCACAGAACAGTAAATCAGCAATGTGTCCGCACTGAACATCCTCTTTTTCACATGTCCCACCAATGGCAAACTGATTTTTTTCTCACAGAGGCAACAATTCTTCCCTTCATTGTTATGTTATGAAATAAAGCAGAAGACTCAACCCATGGGCAGGGACACACGGCCGTATAACTCCTGCGATGATCGCATAGCACTGAATGGACTGGCAAGCACTTCTGACCTGAGCATGACAGCATGATGGATTTCTATGCAGCTGTCAAGGTCAGGTCAGAAGAGGTGTCGACCAGTACGAGATTTACCATGCGATCCTCAGACAAGAAATATGGCAGTATGTCCCTGCCCTAAGGATCATGATAAGGAGATAACAAGTACCATAATCTCTTGCCCTTGGTGTTTATGGATAAGAGGGTTTGAAGCAATACCATTAAGAGAGGACCCCATTTATACGTTTATAATAGAGAACATTTTTCTCTGTGTACATTCTTTATCTCTGTTCCAGATAATAGAGTAAGTACCAATTATATATAGTTATTTTGAAAAGTTATGAATCTATCATATGTTTTGACAGCAAGAAAAAAGCGGCATATGTGTGAGCAACAATAATCTCCAATACACAATAAGATTTGGAGGGTACTTACTGAGTGATCTCCTTTCATCCGCTTCTCTTTAAAACTAGTAACAGCATTCATATAAAAATTCAAGAAGTCTTTTGGAAAGAAGTTCATTTTTAGTCCCTCAAGAATAGGACGGAGGAATGGGAAAAGAACTGAAAATAAAATGAAATGCACAAATGTTATGTCACATAGCGACAAGGGACTGTGAGCACCTACCAGATCCCTCGAACTAGGGGCATCCTAAGCTATCCATGTTCCCCGGATTACCCCGGATAGAGGCAATGCACGGGTCTCCTACCTTGGTATGCTCCTATCTTAACCCATATCTGTTCCCTCCTCCACCCAGGGAGGTGTGAGGCTTAAGTGTATTGGAAAACACTAACCAGACAGACAGGGGATTAATAGAAAGGGATAAAAGAAAACTACACTCATACAAATACACTCACAAAACAACAGAGTGGGAAACAGGGGAGGAATAGGAATCACAAGCCAAATGGGAGAGGATGAGGATAAACATGCAAACCAACTCCACTCAACAATTTCCTGAAAAACTCTCCAACCACCTACTCCAAACACTAAACTTCTCCTTCAACTACAAACCAGGGAGCAGAACCCCCTATCACTGGCAACTTCCAAGTGCCAGTGGCAGGCATATATACCAGAGGGGAGTGGCCAACAAAGAAAGAACAGCTAAGAGAATTCAGGATGGAGAGCTCCAGGAGATCAACTGAACCGATTAACCCTTGCAATGACAGAGCAAGGAAAACCTGCACTGTTTAATAGGATGGTGAAGCAGTTCTAATCAGTGCAGGAGTTTGTGTAACTAGACGCCACGATCTTCTGGCACCTCTCTGACGATGTATCACCGTCACAGTACCCCCTTCCTAAGAGGGACCTCCGAAACCTCAGAACCTGGTTTATCTGAATGTGAAGCGTGAAAAGACCGGACCAACCTGATTGCATGAAAATCAGACTCTGGTAAACACATTCTCTCCTCAGGACCATAAATAACCCTTCCAATGTACCAAATATGCAAGAGCCCAGTGTACAAAGCGAGAATCGATAATTTTCGCTATCTGAAATTCCAGATTCCCATCAACAATGACAGGGGAAGGTGATGGTGGAGATGGTTCAGAGAAAGCAATATATTTTTTGAGAAGTGATCGGTGAAACACATTATGAATCTTGAAAGTGGGTGGTAAAGCAAGACAAAAAGCTACTGGATTAACGATGGCAACTGTAACATACTTGGCGGCATCCTTGCATAGTGGTCCATCTCCCACTGTGCAAGAGCGCGCACTTGATCTCCAATCCAGAATGTCTCTCTGGCTTCCCTCCATGCTGTCTGTTTGCTTCTGTGTGCTGCTGCTTAAGGGCGGCGCCCGATCACTTCCTGCTTTTTGTACCTGCTGCAGGCACACCCCTTGTGCGTCCTCAGCCTATTGCTGTCTGTCACCTGGTATTTAAACCAGCTGCTCCAATTAACCCATGCCTGAGCATTGTGTTTCATTCAGTGTGTGCTTTCACTCTGAAGGTGCCAGGTCCCGTTCTGTGTTCTCTTGTCTGCCTATCCTGGAGGCTGTATTTCCAGGCCTGTCTGAACACGCTCCTAGCCTGTTCCTCCCGCCTTCTAGGGGCCGATTACCTAGACCCGCTCCTGTATCTTGTCTATCCTGTCTGAACACGCTCCTTGCCTGTTCGTCCCGCCTCTCTGGGGGCCGTATTCCCAGACCCGCTCCTGTATTCCGCTGCAGTGTCGGTCTCCTCCGTACACTCAGTTCCAGTCTGAACTCTCTCCTATCTTTTACCTGTTTTTTCTCTATGTCCGTTCCTTTCCTTTTTCTGCAGAGTCTGAACTCGTACCTAACTCCTGCTTGTTGTCTCTGTACTCCCATTTGTGAGTTTGTGGTCCACTCGCTACTTCACTGCAAGCACCCTGTGGGTATCTGGCTCTGCCTTTCCCTTCCTGTCTGTTCCGTGTGAACAGAGCCCTGTCCCCCCTGCTCTGCCTTGCTCACCGCTCAGGTGGCCTCGTCCTGCTCTGCCCTTGCTCACCGCTCCAGGCGGCCTCGTCCTGCTCTGCCCTTGCTCACCGCTCCAGGCGGTCTCGTCCTGCTCTGCCCTTGCTCACCGCTCCAGGCAGTCTCATCCTGCTCTGCCCTTGCTCACCGCTCCAGGCGGTCTCGTCCTGCTCAGCTCTTGCTCACCGCTCCAGGCGGTCTCGTCCTGCTCTGCTCTTGCTCACCGCTCCAGGCGGTCTCGTCCTGCTCTGCTCTTGCTCACCGCTCCAGGCGGTCTCGTCCTGCTCTGCTCTTGCTCACCGCTCCAGGCGGTCTCGTCCTGCTCTGCTCTTGCTCACCGCTCCAGGCGGTCTCGTCCTGCTCTGCTCTTGCTCACCGCTCCAGGCGGTCTCGTCCTGCTCTGCTCTTGCTCACCGCTCCAGGCGGTCTCGTCCTGCTCTGCTCTTGCTCACCGCTCCAGGCGGTCTCGT
This sequence comes from Phyllobates terribilis, assembly GCF_046119375.1. Classification (NCBI taxonomy): domain Eukaryota; kingdom Metazoa; phylum Chordata; class Amphibia; order Anura; family Dendrobatidae; genus Phyllobates; species Phyllobates terribilis. The sequence goes on along the minus strand of NW_027362763.1, from coordinate 419,873,006 downwards.
CCTGCTTTGCTCTTGCTCACCGCTCCAGGCGGTCTCGTCCTGCTCTGCTCTTGCTCACCGCTCCAGGCGGTCTCGTCCTGCTCTGCTCTTGCTCACCGCTCCAGGCGGTCTCGTCCTGCTCTGCTCTTGCTCACCGCTCCGGGCGGTCTCGTCCTGCCCTGCTCTTGCTCACCGCTCCGGGCGGCCTCGTCCTGCCCTGCTCTTGCTCACCGCTCCGGGCGGCCTCGTCCTGCCCTGCTCTTGCTCACCGCTCCGGGCGGTCTCGTCCTGCCCTGCTCTCGCTCACCTCTCCGGGCGGCCTCACTCTGCTGTGTTTGTCCGCCACATCTGTGGTTCTGTTCCAGAGTCCCAGTGTGTACTGGGTCCTATCCCACCTGTGTTCCTACCTGCTAGTGCCTTCCTGTCTGCACTCTAGCCGTGCTTGCCTGTACCCCCCTGCCTGCATACCCGCCTGCCTGCATACCAGTCGTGCCTGCCTATTCCCACCAGTCTGTGTGCCAGCCTAACCAGTCTGTTCCTGTATTCCCCTGTGTGGGTCAACAGCCGTGTCCGGGGTCTGTCCTGGAGTAGCACCTGGTCCCTCTGCTCGGTTCCTCCTTGGTGCACTGGCGTCGTATGCCGTCGTGCGACCCTGGTCGGATTGGGTGAATACCTAGTTACGCCCCTCCAGGCATTCACTCTCCGGCACGGTCCAGTGGAATCACACGCACACGCCGCTCAGCCCGGGCGTGTGCATTACAGCAACTATCTTATAGGGGCCCATGAACCTGGGTCCCAGTCTCCAAGAAGGAACCTTCAACTTAATTTACTTCAAGGGCAACCACACCAAATCACCAACACACAGGTCCGGACCCACCAATCATTTCCGATCAGCCATACTCTTATATTTGGACCCCATCCTCCTCAAATTATGAAGAACACCTTGCCACACTGATGTAATAGAATAAGAAAACCATTCCTCCTCAGGTACTCCTGAAGAACTATTCTTATTGAAGGAGCAGAATTGAGGATGAAAACCATATGCCCTGAAGAATGGGTACTTGCCACGTATGCACACGGATGCCATTTACTTGGAGATGAACTCTACAACAATACAGACCCAACCCCCATCTACGATGTGTCCACTTCTACAACGAATGTCTGAGTGATGTCAGGCTGTATAAGAATCGGCGCAGAAGCAAACCATCTCTTTAAAGTAGCAAATGCCTCAATGGCTGCAGTGGACCATTTAGAAAAGTCTGTCCCTTCCCTGATCATATCCGTCAGTGGTTTGGCCACTACCGAAAAGTTCTTATGGTAATAATTGGCAAACCCTAAAAACCTTTGTAAAGCTTTTAAGTCTTCAAAAAAATCCAATATCGCACAGACCTTCACCAGACCCATACGAAATCTGGTGGACAATAAGAAATAGCCCAGAAAAGGGATCTCCTGAATCAAAAACATAAATTTCTCTGTTTTGACATATAATTTCTTGTCCCTGAGTATTTGTAAGACCAGCCTAACATGTACCTGATGTTATTCAAGGTCTGGCGGCGAATAAATCAATATGTGATCTAGATAGACTACCACAAATCAACCCCAGATGGCAAAAAATGTCATTTACAAAGTGCTGAAAAATGGCAGGGGCATTAGTCAGCCCAAATGGCATAACAAGGTTTTAGTGGAGTCCTTCAGATGTATTAAAAGTAGTCTTCCACTCATCCCCCACCTTTATACAGATGAGGTCCAGTTTGGAAAACCACTTAGAACTGATGATCTAATTAAAGAGGTCCGCAATGAGAGGGAGAAGATATGGATCCTGAACCGTGAACCAATTTAGTTTACGGAAATCTAAACAGGGGCCCAACCCCCCATCTTTCTGTGTTATAGTCCTTCATGGCCTGCCATATCAGACCTGACACATTATACAACCTGCTCTTATGAAATTTGGCCCCAGAAATTAAATTAACGGTGCAATCATATGGATGATGATGAGGAAGTTCTTGACACCCCTGTTCCGAGAACACATCCTCAAAATCAGACAGGTATTCCGTCAGAGACGGGGTATCAACCCTGTATAAATGGGTGCCCAAGCAGTGTCTTTGACAGTACTTACTCCACCTTACTACCTCCCAAGTCTGCCAGTTCACCATGGGATTGTGCAACGTCAGCCTGGGTAGTCCAAGAACCACAGGGAAGGGCAAGCCCTCTAGCATATAATGATCAATTGATTCAGAGTGCATGGCCCCTACCTGCAGACATATCACTCGAGCGACCTGATTAAAATACCCTAGGCTCAAGGGTGCAGAATCAATAGCGATTATAGGTATAGGTCTAGACAATTTATGAGGATTGAGACCCTGATTCTGGACGAACTGGGGCATCAATCAGATTAACCCCCCCCCACTGACCAAAAAGGCTGAAATAACCACCTTACTTACGCTAAAATGGATCTTGGTAAAAAGAATTGTGACCTAACCACAGAGGAAATATGTACACCCAGGTTTCTAATTTTGTCGCAACCCGGGCTCCTTAGTTGTGGTTACGTATTGATGGACAGGTACCAACAAAATGACCCTTCTTACCACAGAAAAAACACACTCCCTCTTTGCACCGAACTGCAGGAGGACTGGTAAGACGAGTCATCCCCTCAACTGCATGGGTTCCATGGTAGACTCAGCCCTAGCTTACATTGACCCCTGACACCCGGGGGTCATTCCACCTAGTATCTGTAGACTACCTACGGAACTCGGAGAAATACTCCTCTGCTGGCCGGTATCCCTGCTGAATCCGACATAAGTCAAACTCAGCCACAGAGACACGATTGGTGAAGTCATAGATGAGGCCCAGAGCCTGAAAAAATTCCTTGACCGTCTGAAGCGACTGGGAATCAGATGGGAGAGAAAATGCCCAGGCTTGAGGGTCATCCTGGAGAAGAGAGATTATGATCCCCACCTAAGAAAATAATTTTGGAGAGTCCCAAAAATAATTACAATCCTCAATTTATTGCGAAATAATTTAAAAGATCATACAGGTTGGGAATACATCTTAACGCGTTTCTGGCAAAACGCCCTTATTCACTTATACCATCTCAGTGAATAAGGGCTTTTTGTCAGAAACGCATTGAGATGTATTCCCTACCTGTATGATCACCTACCCAATCTCTCAAACTAAGGGCACCATAGGCTATCCCTGTCCCCCAGGATTACCCCGGATGGTGGCGATGCCAGGGTCTTGTACCTTGCTATGCTCCTATCTTAACCCTTATCTGTTCTCTTCCCCATCCAGGGAGGTGTGAGGCTTAAGTGTATTGGAAAACACTAACCAGACAGACAGGGGGTTAACAGATAAGGATAAAAGAAAACTACAATCATACAAATACACTCACAAAACAACTGCTTAGAAGATCCCATGGCTGTTGTTTTTTGGCACAAAGTTAGAGGAGGCTGGGTTTTTATAAAGATGGGAAATTTGCATCACCTGGCCTTTCTTAACAATGATAATGAACAAACCATAACCCTAACAGGCTAATTAAAGGGAATCTGTCACCCCCTGGGATTTATGTGACCTACTAATATGGGCTGTGAGTCAGTTACGGGGATCGTATACGAGGGACAGAATATATCCCCCAGAATGTGTACAGAGACCTATTAAACCCACTGGAGTGCACTGCAGTCACAGACACACCTGCGGCTGCAATGCAGGAATGAAGGTGAGCATTGACCTGGTCAGGCTATCTGGCTAAGGCAGATTAAGTAAAACCCGGCAGGGCCTTCATTTCTTGGAGGAGGCTACAGGAAGGCAGTGGGGCGGCCTCCTCCCTCCAACCCGGGTTTTCCAGTGGCTCTTGCCACGGGTCCTTTAAAAACCCAGCATTAAGGATTAGTGTTGTTCTGTGTTGGAACCTGCTAGGAGCATAGCAGGAAAGCTCGGCGGGCTTGTGAGTAGCTGAACCCACGCCTGGGAAGGCTCTGCATCTGACAGGCTGTGAGCGGTCCGGCGCGGCCGTTGCCCCCGGCAACCGTTGTTATGGACTTGTGTTAACCCGGCTGCAAACCGGAGGACTTTCTGTTTACCAGTGAGTTTTTCTGAATAAAAGCTGCTTATGTTGGACTTGCTTGGGTCACTGCCTCAGTTACTGCACGGTGTGAACACCGCCACCTTACAGCTTGGTAGAGAATGCGGGCATTGTGACTGAGGCATACCCCACCGGCAGCTACATGACCACAATCCGGCCTGCCACCTTTCAACCCCACCCCATGGACAAAATGGAGGAGCTGTTAAAGCAGTTGGTACTCACCCAGCAGTAGCAGCTGCAGTCTCAGTGGCAACAGAAGGAGCAGCACCAGAGTCTCCAGCGGCAACAGCAAGAGCAGCACCAGAGTCTCCAGTGGCATCAGTAGGAGCGGGAACAGCAGCATAATCAGCAGCAGCTACTGTACCAGCAGCAGCAAAAAACAAATGAACAGTTTGATGCCCTGTGGGAAACAGCCACAATGCTGATCCCGGAACGTCGAGAGGCCAGGGACAAGGTTCGCTCAGCGTTGAGGAAGATGGGACCGAAGGACGACGTGGAAGCCTTCCTGACCATCTATGAACGCACGGTAGAGCGGAATAACCTACCAGCCGGCCAGTGGGCAGAAGTGATGGCTCCGTTTTTTGTCGGGGATGCCCAGAAGGCCTACTTCAACCTCAGTCGGGAGGACGCCCAGGACTACCAGAGGCTCAAAGGTGAGATCCTTGCCCGGCTGGTTGTCAATACATACGTGAGGGCTCAGCGCATATTTTCATGGGCCTTTGTGGAGACCCAACCCATCCAGTCTCAGGCTTATGACCTTTTGCAGCTGGTCAAGAGGTGGCTCCAGCCTGAGTCTTTGACTCCAGCCCAGATGGTGGAGAGGGTGGTGGTCGACCGGTTGGTGAGGACTCTGCCGGCCGCTATCCAACCCTGGGTGGGGCAAGGGGACTCCGGCACTCTCGATCAGGTGGTCAGCCTGATCGAGCTCTACTCTGCCACTCAGGACTTTATCCGGGACTCTGCCCCCTCGTGGTTCTCACGCCGATCCCTGCTAACCCAGGAACCGGGAGACGGGTCGTGTCCCTCGGCTAAGGACAGTCAGCACCATACCCGGGCTTAAGGGGTACCCCGGAGTGAGAGTGGAAGGAGACCGGTTCCCTCCCAAACGGTCATAAGAACTAACAGTACCCCCACCATTAGGTGCTGGCGGTGTCAGGGGCCGGGACATGTGGTTGTTAACTGCCCCCTGACTACGGAGCCCATGGACTGCGGGTATAACCGCCTGGTCTCAATGTACGCCCAGACCGTCTGCACTGGGAGTGCCGACCCCTCAGACAGTGAACCCCAACTGTGCCAGATACTGGTTAATGGGTACCCCACGGAGGCCCTCCTAGACTCGGGGAGCCTAGTGACTTTGGTACATGGGTCGCTGGTGGCAGGAGACAACCCCAGTGGACGGACAGTCTGGGTTGTGTGTATCCATGGGGACCTCCGACAGTACCCAACCGCGGAGGTAGCTTTGTCCACGCCATGTGGCGACATAAAACATGTGGTGGGGGTGGTAAAAACTCTTCCCTATGGGAAATTTGTTACAGGCGCTGTACCCGACGAACCCGAATCAGGGGTACCTGCTGTAGGGGTGTCCAACCTTGGGACAGAGTGTGACCCCAATAGGTCTCCCCTAGAGGAGCTGGCAGGAGAGGTCGAGGAGGCCTAAATCGATCCCCGAGCTGGAAGTGTCCCGGGACACGTTTGGGACAGCTCAGCTACAGGATCCCACCCTGACTCGGGCGTGGGAAAAGGTGTTAGAGGTAAATGACGTAGCTCAACAGCCTGGTGCAGATACTGTATTTCCACGCATGGTAGTCAACGGTGAGTTGCTCTATAGGGTAGACAAAATCAGGGACGAGGTCATGGAACAGTTAGTGGTACCTCAGTCGTACTGACGGGCGGTACTGGAGAAGGCACACAAACACCTGCTGGGTGGACACTTAGGAGTTAAAAAGATGCAAGAACATATCTTGCAGCGTTTCTTTTGGCCTGGGATTTACACGCAGGTCCAAAAGTAAAGTACTGCGAATCCTGCACCGAATGTCAACTGACAACTTTCCGTAGTCCATTGGTACCTCTGCCAGTGATAAAGGGATCTTTTGAATGGCTTGCAATGGACTTGGTAGGGCCCATTGTAAAATCCACCCGTGGCCACCAACATATACTTGTGGTCGTCGACTATGCCACCCGGTACCCGGAGGCTGTACCGCTACGCCACACCTCGGCGAAACTGATTGCACGGAAGCTGTTTGCCATGTTCTGTTGCCTTGGGCTACCTAAGGAGATCCTGACAGATCAAGAGACCCCTTTTATGTCCAATGTGACGACCGAACTGTGCAAACTGCTAAAAATAAAACAATTGCGCACCTCGGTGTACCACCCTCAAACTGACGGGTAGAACAAAAAATAAAAATAAATAAAATACAATAAAACCCTCAAGTCCATGTTAAAAAAGTTGGTTTCTAAGGGATTGGGACATGTTGCTACCCTATTTGATGTTCGCAGTCCGTGAGGTACCCCAGGCTTCCACAGGGTTCTCGCCCTTTGAGTAATTTTACGGCAGACACCCTAGGGGTCTGTTGGACGTAGCCAAAGAGACGTGAGAACAAGAGCCGACGTTTCTGTGCTGCCTGGGCATCTAACAGATGTTCTTTCACGATGGGCATGACCGCCGCAATCCGGTCCTGCATACTGGCCACGTGTTCAATTATAGGAGTATAATTGAACACGTGGCTAGTATGCAGGACTGGATTGCGGCGGTCATGCCCATCATGAAAGAACATCTGTTAGATGCCTAGGCAGCACAGAAGAGTACATATAATAAAAGAGCCATGGTCAGGTCTTTTAACAAGGGCGATCGGGTGTTAGTACTGGTACCCACAGCCAAGAGTAAGCTCATGGCCAAGTGGCAAGGGCCATATGAGGCTCGAGAAAAGGTGGGGGAGGTAAATTACCATGTGTATCAGCCCGGAAGGAGGAAACCGGAGCAGCTTTATCATGTAAACCTGCTAAAACCTTGGAAAGATCGAGAGTGTTTAGTTACAGACGTCACTTTGGGCATGCCGTCAGAGAGTTCTCTACCTTCAGCCAGGGATGCGTCCGGGGGAGAGGTCAGGATAAGTGATGCTCTCAGTAAACAGCAGCGACGGGAGGCTCGCTCGCTTGTGCAGCAGAATACCGACGTGTTCTCAGAGATACCAGGTAGGACTATGGTTCTCCAACATGACATTGTCACCGAACCTGGGATAAGGGTACGAATAAGACCATACCGGGTACCCGAAGCCCGGAGGCAAGCCATCATGGCTGAGGTAAAACAAATGCTCCAGTTAGGCGTCATCGAGGAATCACTGAGTGAGTGGGCTAGCCCCATTGTACTGATCCCGAAACCAGACGGATCGTTACGCTTCTGCAACGATTTCCGGAAATTAAATGAAGTGTCGAAATTTGACCTTTATCCAATGCCCAGGGTGGATGAGCTGATTGAAAGACTGGGGCTGGCCCAGTACTTTACCACGCTGGATCTCACCAAGGGTCACTGGCAGGCAGGGGTGGATTAGCAAGGGCACCGGACAGTTTAGAAGGCGCGGGCCCCCCCCCACACACACACACACATCTGATGTATCACATGTCACATGATCCCCTGTGATAGATCATGTGATAGTTCACGTGAAATTAATTTGGCACAATATTAATTATAATAATTTTTTTTAGGCTGTGTGCCCACTATGCGTTTTTTAAGCAATTATGCTGCAGAAACGCTTAAAAATCGCTTGGTAGAAGGTCTGCCATGTTCCCCAATGATAATCTGCATGTGCTGTGCACATGCTGCGGAAATTTCCACTGCGGATTATCATTGCGGAAAAATCCACAGCATTACCAATTATGTTGCGGAAGCTCGGCGTTTTTGCAGCCATTGACTTGCATTGGAACGCATGTAATCCGCATCACTGGATCTGTACATGCAGAATCCATGCGTTTCAATGTGCGGATGGTACCCGGGTTTGGAGAAGAGGAGACTCTCCTCCAGACCCAGGTACCATACACTGTGTTCCAAATTATTATGCAAAAAGTGTTTAGGAGTGATAAGGTAAGAATTTTTTTGTTTGTCAGTTAAACTCATTGATGGTGATGTGTGTCAGGGCTCTTTATATCACTGTAAGCAATTGCAGACACCTGTGCTAATTAGTTTGGCAGGTGTGTCCAATGAAAGGCAAGACTACATAAGAAGGCTGTCCCACATTATTAAGCAGCCTACATTTTCTGCCAAAATGGGAAATAAAAAGGATGTGTCGGCTGCTGAGAAGCAACAAATTGTGGAGTGTTTAGGTCAAGGCATGACTACAATCAACATTGCCAAGACACTTCATCGTGATCATCGCACAATCAAGAAGTATGTAGCTGATTCACAGTACACACGTGTGCGTGCTGATAAGGGAAAATTGAGGACTCTTACCTACAGGCAATTACGTCAGGTTAAAAGAGCAGCGGCAAAAAAGCCTTGTCATAGGAGCAGACAAGTTTTTGAAGCTGCTGGTGCCTCCAACGTCCCCTGAACAACAAGATGCAGGGTCCTTCAGAGGTTTGCAGCTGTGCGTAAGCCATCCTGTCGACCTCCTCTATCCACTGCACACAAGCAGAAACGGCTCCAGTGGGCCAAATAATACATGAAGACTGACTTCAAAACTGTTTTGTTCACCGATGAGTGCCGTGCAATGCTCGATGGTCCAGATGGATGGCGTGGAGGATGTCTGGTTGATGGACACCCCATGCAAACACGGCTACGGCGCCAACAAGGAGGAGGTGGAGTAATGTTTTGGGCTGGAATCATGGGGAGAGAGATTGTCGGCCCCTTTAGGATCCCTGAAGGGGTAAAGATGAACTCCATAATGTATGTTGAGTTTCTCAAACAGCACTTCCTGCCATGGTTCAAGAAGAAGAACTGTGCATTCCGCAGCAAGATCATTTTCATGCATGATAATGCACCGTCTCATGCTGCACATAACACATCTGCATCTCTGGCTGCTATGGGCATAAAAGGGGACAAACTTATGGTGTGCCCCCATGCTCCCCTGACCTCAACCCCATTGTGAACCTCTGGAGCATCATCAAAAGGAGTGTCTATGATGGCGGGAGGCAGTTCACATCTAAGCAACAGCTCTGGGAGGGTATTCTGTCCTCATGCAAAACAATTGAAGCAGAAACCATCCAAAACCTGACAAATTCAATGGACGAGAGAGTTCAGAAGCTCCTTTCGAACAAGGGGTCCTATGTGCAAATGTAACATCACCTAGAATAAAGTTTTGAGTTGAAAACTGTTTGATTTCAGTTTGTAATAACCATTTTTTTGTTCTTTATTAAAATGAAAAGGTTGAAAAGTCTGCTGTGCATAATAATTTGGAACATGCATTTTGAGTGCAGTTTGAGTGTTTTATTTTTTAAAAAATATACTGTTATCATAGGCAGTTTGTACAAAAACCTTTCAATTGTACTCTAATAGTTATTTGACTGGAAAATTACAATGACTGCAATTCATATAGGTAATTTGGGAAAATCAGAGAAAATATTATTTGCATAATAATTTGGAACAAAATGTAGTAGCTGTAAAAAAAAGAATAAAATAAAAAATAAATATCATACTTACCTTCTGATAGCCCGCGGTGTCTTTATCCGATGCGTCCTGGCTTGCCGGCAGCTCACGATGGTCTGAAAAGGACCTGCCGTGAAGTCATTTAGTCATGTGACGGGTCACGCGACTGCTGACGTTGGCAGGCCATCAGAAGATAATTATATATTTATTTTTTACCATTCTTTTACGGTCACACTATATAAATCCATGCTGGTTGCATGGATTTATATAGTGTGACCAAGTTGTCAAGCACTTTCCAAGTGATGCTAAAATCGCTTGGACAAGCGCTTTATAACCCGCATGCAGAAATGCATGTGAAGAACGCTTCACATCTGCTTGTCCCTGGCAGGAAAAACGCATTTACAATCCGCATGCGTTTTTTCTGACAGGGAGATGCAGAAACGCTCAAAAAAAATGCGGAGCATTTCTGCATCGTGGGCACATAGCCTTACATTAATTGTATGACTCAATATTTAGCACACGTAGCCATCTATACACGGCGGGAGGCCGCACGGCGCCATCTATACACAGCGGGAGGCCGCATGGCGCCATCTATACACAGCAGGAGGCCGCACGTAGCCATCTATACACAGCAGGAGGCCGCACGTAGCCATCTATACACAGCAGGAGGCCGCACGTAGCCATCTATACACAGCAGGAGGCCGCACGTAGCCATCTATACACAGTAGGAGGCCGCACGTAGCCATGTATATAGAGCAGGAGGCCGCACGTAGCCATATACACAGCGGGAGTCCGCACGTAGCCATCTATACACAGCAGGAGGCCGCACAGCGCCATCTATACACAGCGGGAAGCTGCACGTAGCCATGTACACAGCGGGAGGCCGCACGTAGCCATCTATACACAGCAGGAGGCCGCACGGCGCCATCTATACACAGCGGGAGGCCACACGGCGCCATCTATACACAGCGGGAGGCCGCACGCAGCCATCTATACACAGCAGGAGGCCGCACGGCGCCATCTATACACAGCAGGAGGCCGCACGGCGCCCCCCCCCAGAGACAGTGGGAGGCCGCACGCAGTCACGCACACACAAACATATACATACATATACAGTACAGACCAAAAGTTTGGACACACCTTCTCATTTAAAGATTTTTTTGCATTTTCATGACTATGAAAATTCTACATTCACACACGTAGCCATCAATACACAGCAGGGGGCCGCACGTGGCCATCTATACACAGCGGTAGGCCGCACGTAGCCATCTACACACAGCAGGAGGCCGCTCGTAGCCATCTATACACAGCAGGAGGCCGCACGTAGCCATCTATACACAGCAGGAGGCCGCACGTAGCCATCTATACACAGCAGGAGGCCGCACGTAGCCATCTATACACAGCAGGAGGCCGCACGGCGCCATCTATACACAGCAGGAGGCCGCACGGCGCCCCCCCCCAGAGACAGTGGGAGGCCGCACGCAGTCACGCACACACAAACATATACAGACATATACAGTACAGACCAAAAGTTTGGACACACCTTCTCATTTAAAGATTTTTTTGCATTTTCATGACTATGAAAATTCTACATTCACACACGTAGCCATCAATACACAGCAGGGGGCCGCACATGGCCATCTATACACAGCGGTAGGCCGCACGTAGCCATCTACACACAGCAGGAGGCCGCTCGTAGCCATCTATACACAGCAGGAGGCCGCACGTAGCCATCTATACACAGCAGGAGGCCGCACGTAGCCTTCTATACACAGCAGGAGGCCGCACGTAGCCATCTATACACAGTAGGAGGCCACACGTAGCCATCTATACACAGCAGGAGGCCGCACATAGCCATCTATATACAGCAGGAGGCCGCACGTAGCCATATACACAGTGGGAGGCCGCACGTAGCCATCTGTACACAGCAGGAGGCCGCACGGCACCATCTATACACAGCGGGAGGCCACACGGCGCCATCTATACACAGTGGGAGGCCGCACGAAGCCATCTATACACAGCAGGAGGCCGCACGGCGTCATCTATACACAGCGGGAGGCCACACGGCGCCCCCTGCAGAGACAGCGGGAGGCCACACGCAGTCACTCACACACAAACATATACAGACATATACAGTACAGACCAAAGGTTTGGACACACCTTCTCATTTAAAGATTTTTTTGTATTTTCATGACTATGAAAATTCTACATTCACAATGAAGGCATCAAAACTATGAATTAACACATGTGGAATTATATACTTAAGAAAAAAGTGTGAAACAACTGAAAATATGTCTTGGCATTCTCTTGATGAGCTTCAAGAGATAGTCACCGGAAATGGTTTTCACTTCACAGGTATGCCCTGTCAGGTTTAATAAGTGGGATTTCTTGCCTTATAAATGGGTTTGGGACCATCAGTTGTGTTGTGCAGAAGTCAGGTGGATACACAGCTGATAGTCCTACTGAATAGACTGTTAGAATTTGTATTATGGCAAGAAAAAAGCAGCTAAGTAAAGAAAAACGAGTGGCCATCATTACTTTAAGAAATGAAGGTCTGTTAGTCCGAAAAATTGGGAAAACTTTGAAAGTGTCCCCAAGTGCATTTGCAAAAACAATCAAGTGCTACAAAGAAACTGGCTCACATGAAGAAAGGAAGACCAAGAGTCACCTCTGCTTCTGATGATAAGTTTATCCGAGTCACCAGCCTCAGAAATCACAGGTTAACTGCAGCTCAGATTAGAGACCAGGACAATGCCACACAGAGTTCTAGCAGCAGACACATCTCTACAACAACTGTTAAGAGGAGACTTTATGCAGCAGGCCTTCATGGTAAAATAGCTGCTAGGAAACCACTGCTAAGGACAGTCAACAAGCAGAAGAGACAAGTTTGGGCTAAAGAACACAAGGAATGGACATTAGACCAGTGGAAATCTGTGCTTTGGTCTGATGAGCCCAAATTTGAGATCTTTGGTTCCAACCACCGTGTTTTTGTGCGACGCAGAAAAGGTGAATGGATGGACTCTACATGCCTGGTTCCCACCGTGAAGCATGGAAGAGGAGGTGTGATGGTTTGTGGGTGCTTTGCTGGTGACACTGATGGGGATTTATTCAAAATTGAAGGCATACTGAACCAGCATGGCTACCACAGCATCTTGCAGGGGCATGCTATTCCATCCGGTTTGGACCATCATTTATTTTTCAACAGGACAATGACCCCAAACACACCTCCAGGCTGTGTAAGGGCCATTTGACCAAGAAGGAGAGTGATGGGGTGCTACGCCAGCTGAACTGGCCTCCACAGTCACCAGACCTGAACCCAATCGAGATGGTTTGGGGTGAGCTGGACCGCAGAGTGAAGGCAAAAGGTCCAACAAGTGCTAAGCATCTCTGGGAACTCCTTCAAGATTGTTGGAAGACCATTTCCGGTGACTACCTCTTGAAGCTCATAAAGAGAATGCCAAGAGTGTGCAGAGCAGTCATCAAAGCAAAAGGTGGCTACTTTGGAGAACCTAGAAAATAAGACATATTTTCAGTTGTTTCACACGTTTTTGTTAAGTATATAATTCCACATGTGTTAATTCATAGTTTTAATGCCTTCAGTGTGAATGTACAATTTTCATAGTCATGAAAATACAGAAAAATCTTTAAATGAGAAGTCGTGTCCAAACTTTTGGTCTGTACTGTACATACACACATAAACACATTTGAAACACAAAAATACATATAAACAGACATCACACAATGATATCTGCCTGCACACACACACACTCACTCAATCACACATACACACACTCACTCTCACACATACACACTCTCACACACACTCTCACTCTCGGCTCCAGTCCTCCTGCTCCTCTCCGGTGCAGCACTGCAGGCCGGGCGCGCACTGCGTGACGTCACAGCTAGGAGACACGGCCGCGCACAGGGCCGTGTCTCCTAGCAGTGACGCGACCGGGCCAGCACAGGGAAGTTAACAGCTGCAGTGCTGGCCCGGCCGGAGAAGAAGCAGCGGCCGTGCGCCGCTGCTGGGGGAGCGATCTGGGGGCCCCCCCGCCACTGTCTGCCAGTATGTGCCGCGGTGCCGCAAATAGAATGAGGGCAATCTGGCCATAGACACCCCGGAGCCCCGGGCCCCCTGGAGGCCCGAGGCCCCGGGCGGTAGCCCAGATTGCCCTCATTATAATCCGCCTATGCTGGCAGGTACCTTTCGCAAAATCGGCGAAGGAAAATACCGCCTCCATAACTCCGGAGGGTCTATACCACTATGTGGTCTTACCTTTTGGGTTACATGGGGCCCCGATGACATTCCAGAGGCTGATGGACATAGTGCTCAAGCCCCATCAGAAGTACGCGTCCGCGTATCTAGATGATATCATCATCTTTAGCACCGACTGGCATACGCACCTATCCCAGTTACAAGAGGTGCTGGATTCCCTCAGAGCCGCGGGGTTAACGGCAAACCCCAAAAAATGTGCGATAGGGCTAGAGGAAGCCCGTTATTTGCGGTATGTGATTGGCCGAGGAATTATCAAGCCCCAAATCAATAAAGTTGAGGCCATAAAAATCTGGCCTAAACCGTCAAGTACAAAGCAGGTGAGGGCGTTCCTTGGCATCCTTGGGTATTCCCGCCAGTTGATACCTAATTTTGCTGGGAGAACAGCGGCTCTGACCGATCTCTTGAAAGGGAAAAAATTGGTAATGGTTCGGTGGAACCCTGAGGCAGAAGAAGCGTTTCAGTCCATGAAATTGGCCCTGTGTGGACAGCCGGTCCTCATCAGCCCCATCTTAAAGGAAACCTTCCTTGTACAGACAGATGCCTCGGAGGTAGGTCTAGGGGCGGTATTGTCACAAGAAGTGAATGGTGAAGAGCACCCGGTCACCTACTTGAGTAGAAAACTTATCCCAGCAGAGAAAAACTATAGTGTGGTAAAGAAGGAGTATTTGGCTATTAAGTGAGCCTTGGAATCGCTACGTTATTATTTACTCGGGCTTCAGTTCCGCTTGGTGACGGACCACTCACCCTTGGTGAGGAACGCCAAGGAGAGGAATGCTCGAGTCACCAGGTGGTTTCTGTCACTGCAAAATTTCAGTTTCTCTGTAGAACATCGCCCTGGGAAGTCACAGGCAAACGCGGATGCCCTGTCCCGGGCACCCTGTATGGTGACAAATGTTCAACCCCACAAGTTTGAACAGAGGAAGGGGGGAAATTTTTGTGTGGCAGTGACGGGATCGTATACGAGGGACGCTAAATATCCCCCAGAATGTGTACAGAGACCTATTAAACCCATTGGAGTGTATTGCAGTCACAGACACAGCTGCGGCTGCCATGCAGGAATGAAGATGAGCATTGACCTGGTCAGGCAATCTGGCTAAGGCAGATTAAGTTAAATCCGGCAGGGCCTTCATTTCTTGGAGGAGGCTACAGGAAGGCAGTGGGGCAGCCTCCTCCCTCCAACCCGGGTTTTCCAGTGGCTCTTGCCACAGGTCCTTTAAAAACCCTGCATTAAGGATTAGTGTTGTTCTGTGTTGGAACCTGCTAGGAGCATAGCAGGAAAGCTCGGCGGGCTTGTGTTAACCTGGCTGCGAACCGGAGGACTTTGTTTACCTGTGAGTTGTGAACACTGCCGGGTTACAGGGCATACAGGTGATAGAAATGTAAATCTATTCCTACTTATATGACTCATATTAGTGGCCTTGTTTTGTTACATTTTATGTTTTATCTTTATGGTTATGATCCATTCAGCACCCCGGGCCCGTTAGGAATCCCCGCCTCCTGTGTTAATTATAATGGCTTTCCCCTCCCCTGCATGTCACAGTGCCCTGTGACGTGCAGTTTCAGCGGCCAAATCCCACTTCTTCCTCCCATCTATGGGCATTGTATTGCAGGAATCTTGTGCGCAGGCGCTGGCGAGTCACTGTGGCTTCCGCTCCAGTGACCTCCGGCATGCGCAACACTAAGGTTCTCTCCCCACTTCCTCACTGTATGTCATCGCTAGGAACCATGTGTATATATATATATACACATGTGTATACATATACATATGTATGCATATGTACACATGGTTCCTAACGATGACAGTGAAATAACCAACGAGCACTACGCTATACAATTAAAAATCCCTTTTTAATAAGCAGTAAATTGCAAAGTAGCTTGTTTTCACAAGCATTTTTCAATTTAAAACTTATATAGTGGATGTATAAAATCTACATTACGCTGTTAAAATTCCAGCTTTTTTAATGTAAAAAAATCATTCCAATAAGAATAATTTCCACCTGTAATGTCACCCACAATCTGTATAAATCCATTGAGAAATTAACTGAAATCATCTTGAGAGGAGGAGGGAATAAAAATAACAAAACTAAAATAATATGGTTGTATAAGTGTGAACACCCTCTTATAATTGGGGAAGTGGTTGTCACGGATGTGTCAGATGTGACAGACAGTAGCTCTGCATCTGGCTGCAGAAGTTCACTGCGTTTGGCATTGCAGACGTCTTCTTAAATCCTTTTCACTTTTGGACCTAGTGGCAACCTCCCTCCTGCTCTGATTGACACATCCTGGTCTGGGTGTTTATAAACTCTCAGTCTGCTGCAGGGAGTCGTCGGTGATATTCACATTTTCCCTTGTGAAGGCTTGGAGCTATAGCAGTTGGCTTGCTTCCTTTATGGTGCCCTTGGAGGAGGTTTGGTGTCTTCTCAAGCTAAGTTTTCCCCATTTGTTTGTCTCCCTTGTTGTCTTTAGTTTAGTGGGGCTTGACCAGTGCTCACCCCCCTCGCTATCAAGGGCCTAGCTCTAGGGCTATACAGAGCTTAGGTTTCCTGCTCGGCGATTGGTGTGGAACCAATATAGGGACAGTAGGGTAGGCAGGATGTTATTAGATTAGCCTAGGGGTCTCTACTCCCTCTTTCCTTCCCCTCATCTTTTCTTGTTGCACTTAGTCTTTCCCACACTGTGTGTGACAGTGGTTGTGTTCAGAATTAGCCAGTCACATTTGAGCTCATGTTAAATAGTAGTCAATACACAGCTGCCATCATTTAAAATGATTCTGATTAACCCCATATAAAGTTTAGCTGATCCAGTAAAGTTTTCCTGACATTTGCTTGATTGCATTTTACAGCAAAAGCCATGTCCTATAATCAGCTTACAACACAGCAAAAGGATCTCATTATTGAAAGGTGGCAAGGCAGAAAACTTTTCTTAGGCTGCGTGCCCACTATGCGTTTTTCAAGCGTTTTTGGCTGCGGAATTTCCGCAGCGAAAACGCTTAAAAAACCCTTGGTAATACGTGCCCCATGGTCCCCAATGATAATCCGCATGTGCTGTCCATTAATTTTGCGGACACGCAGCGTAATTGCCGCCATTGACTTGTATTGAATCGCTTAATATCCGCATGACTACATGTGCACATGCGGATATTAAGTGATTCAATGCTCGGATGGTACCCGGGTTTGGAGAAGAGGAGACTCTCCTCCAGACCCAGGTACCATAGTACCTGTAAAAAAAAGAATTTAAAATAAAAAATAAAGATTATACTTACCTTCCGATTGCCCCCGGTCTCCTCAGCGATGCGTCCGGTCTTTTGTACAGCACGCGATGGTCTAAAAGGACCTTCCATGACGTCATTTAGTCATGTGACAGGTCCCGCGACCGCTGACGTAGGCGGTCGCGTGACCTGTCACATGACTAAATGACGTCATGTAAGGTCCGTTTAGACCACCGCGAGCCGTACAAGAGACCGGACGCAGTGGAGAAAAGACCGGGGGCCATTGGAAGGTAAGTATAATCTTTATTTTTTATTTTTTACCATTTTTATTCTTTTCTTTAACTATTAACTTGGTCACACTATATAAATCCATGCCGGTTGCATGGATTTATATAGTGTGACCAAGTTGTCAAGCACTTTTCCAAGTGATGCTAAAATCACTTGGAAAAGCGCTTGATAACCCACATGCAGAAATGCATGCAAAAACGCTTGACAAACGCTTCTACCTGGCAGAAAAAACGCATGTAAAATCCGCATGCGTTTTACCTGCCAGGGAGAAGCGGAAAAAATATGCAGCATTTCTGCATCGTGGGCACATAGCCTTACAAAGAAAAACATCCAAGCCCGGCTATATTTTGCCAAAACCTACATCAAGTCTGCCAAAAGCATGTGGGAAATGTTTCGCTAAACTCTTCTTTGGGAGGTGGGAGGGGTTTCACCTCCCTCCCCACCAGGGGCCCGGCGCGGGTCTAGTCCTATGGAAACGTTTTATTGATGATGTATTTTTTATATGGCGTGGTGGTGGTCCTGCACTGGATACTTTTTTAATGGAAATTAATAAAAATGATTTTAATTTGAATTTTACGTCAGCCACCAGTACATCGTCAGTTAATTTTCTAGATATCACAGTTTTTATAGAAAATGGGCAGTTAATTACAAAAAGTTATAGAAAGCCTACTGATAGTAACAGTTATATTGACATAACGAGTTGCCATTTACCTGCGTAGCTCAGAAATATTCCTAACGGCCAATTTATGCGGACAAGGAGGAACTGTACTAATTATGAAGATTACCAGAATGAATCTGAAAAGATGATAGACCAATTCACCCAAAAAGGCTGTAATCATACAGACCTCGAGAATCTAAGAGAACAGGTAGGGACAATTCCTAGAAATCAGCTGCTTACTAAACAAAAAATAAGTGATTTAAAAAAAGAGCAATAATGATGTTTTTAAAATCCCAATAATCACGCAGTATAATCACGAATGTGGTAAATTAAAAAGAATTGTCCAAAAGTATTGCCCGTTATTAATGGAGGACAAAATTATTGGAGAGTACGTTCCTCCTACACCCAGTTTTGTATATAGGAGGACAAAAAATCCGGCAAGTAAGATGGCCCCTACAGTGGTGTATAAAGAAAATGGGGTAATAAAAGAAAAATGGACAAAAGGATTTTTTCCTTGCAAAGTGTGTACTATGTGCAAAGCAACTTAGGCGAAAGAATCAGTACTATCTTTTTCTAATGATGAAGAAACAATCAGTATTTACACACACATATCTTGTCAATCAAGAGGAATAATTTATTGTATACAATGTCCTTGTAATAAGCACTATATAGGGAGAACAAAAAGACAATTAAAGGTGAGATTAAAAGAACATGAAAACAATATTATAAAACAATATACAGGTCATCTGCTTTTGTTACATTACAAAATGGCCCATAAAGGTAAATTAATAGGCACTAAATTCTGGAGAATTGAACAAATTAAAACACATTATAGAGGTGGTGATTATGTCAAACTAATGTCCAAAGCAGAAAACAGATGGATATTTAGGATAAACTCACTGAAACCACATGGCCTCAACAGTGAGATCGGGCTTTTTTCTTTTAATTAAAAAAGTAAAAAATAAAAAAATAAAAAATTTTTTTTTTCCTTTTGGAGCTTTCTTTTTTGCTAATTTATGGGATGATTATCCACCTATATATACAAGGGAGCCCCCTGTGTCTGCAAATTCCTGACGAAGGAGGCCGTGACCTCGGAAACGCATTGGATAAGCGCTGGACTGTTTTTCCCTCAGTGGAATCCCCCAGCTGTTGTGACGTCACACAGATACTAAGCGCTCACATCCTTGATTATCAGCGGTCCTGCAAGTGTGACCGGCCGGCACACCTATCAGGCCGCCTGCAGTTCTTCTCACCCATGATCTTCATCCCTGTATCCACCTAATGCAACGGCTGCATGTACCTGAAAGCCCGAGTCTCTGAGAGTCTCTGCAGCCCTCTATCTCCGGCGTTAACACGCCGTCTGAGCCCATTTTCTACAATACTCACGGCTTGTTCTACAGACTTCGGCACTTGTCCATCACCTCTAGTTGCAGTTGTGACTTCTTCAAAGGACCCCTGGAAGCTGCACACGTATATCTGGAGTGCTTCATTTGGACTACCATTTTCTCTAAGACAGGTATTTTATGAGTGGTTTGCAGCGCATCTCTTTTCTTTTAATCATTTCATGTGGGAAATGTGTTATGGTCTGATGAGACCAAAGTTGAACTTTTTGGCCAATTTTCCAAAGGTATGTTTGGTGCAAAGTCAACACTGTGCTTTACCAAAAGAACGCTGTCACGATTCCTCCACTCAGTGTGGTGAGTGGCAGCTCAGCCATCCAATCTGGGACAGGGGCTTGATGAGCTGTCAATATTGTGATAAACAGCTCAGTAGTCCAATCTGAGGATTGGGCAGGCTGAACTGTCAGTGTGTTGAGTGACAGTCCAGTCACCCAATTAGGGCCGGGGTGCTCTAGGTTTTATACAGGTGTTCCCTGTTCGGACTGATTCCCGGGCTATTTAGCTGTCTTTCTGCCTCTAATATCTGCCAGTTGTAACTCTGCTCAAGTGGTGTGTGCATCTGCCCTGTGCTTTAAATTCTAGTATTTTGATCTTTGTTGCCCGACCTTGGATTTGCCTTTGACCATCCGTTTGCCTATTCCCTTTGTCTTCATCCACTACCTTCTTGGAATTCAGACCCGGGACCGTGACCTGACTATGTCTTTGTCTCACTCCTCTGTTTATGATGAACCCTACTGGCTTTCGACTTCAGACTCCTTGACTTTCCCATCTCACGACTAGTGTCACAAACACCATATCCACAGTGGAGGCAGCATTATGCTCTGGTGCTGTTTTTTGGCAGTTGGCACTGGGACTTTAGTCAATGTGGAGGGAATTATGAACAGTTCCAAATATCAGTCAATTTTGCAACAAAACCTTCAGGTCTCTGATAAAAAGCTGAATATTAAGAGTAATTTTACCATTCAGCACGTCAACAACCCTAAGTATACCTCCAAATCAACAAAAGAATGGCTTTGCCAAAAGAAGATGGAAGGTTTGAAGTGGCCTAGACCTGAATTCAATTGAAAATCTGTAAGATGACCTGAAGAGGGCGCAGTACACAGGAGATGCCCTTACAAAATTACAGATTTGGAGCGCTACTGCAAGGAAGAGTGGGCAAAGATTTCCAACTCTAGATGTGCCATGCTGACTGCTACCCAGAAAGTCTATTGCTGTCATAAATTCAAAGAGTACTTCAACAATGTATTAGTTTAAGGCCATGTTCACACGTTCGTGTTTTGTCAGTAATTTACATCAGTATTTGTAAGCTAAAACCAGGAGTGGGCAAAAAATGCAGAAATGGTGCACGTGTTACTATTATACTTTTTCTTTGATTGCTCCACTTCTGATTTTGGCTTACAAATAGAGATGTAAAATACTGACCTAATAGTGAACGTGTGAATATGGCCTAAGGGTTTGCATATTTATGCAACTACAGAATTTAGTTTTTTTATTTTTCTTTTTCCACCCAAAAATATTTCAGTTTAGTTTTTAATTGACTCGTACAGATTAAACAGTAGATGAGGAATCTGTTATCAGTTTTTTGCCACCTTATCTGATAGCAGCATAGTGTAGTAGCAGACAGGGCCGCCATCAAGGCATTACTGCCTTTACTGCTGCATGGGGCCCCGTGAACAGCAGTGCAGAGGGGGAGGGCCCGGGCCCAGTCGGGCCCCCCTCTTGTGCTTCTGCTCATGGGGCCTCATGCTGTAACAAAGAACCGAGTGCCGAGGCGTGAGCCTCCTTGGCGCTGGGTTCCTTACCGGAGCTGCACAGCAGCTCCCTCATAGTTCTCCTGACCTCTAGTCATGTGACGGCGCGTACGCGCTGTTACCTGACCAGAACTCAGGACAATCCAACTCGCATACCTCTCCTCGTCGCAGCAGGGATTCTGCCTGCAGGGATCGTATGAGGGGTAAGTATGATAACTTTATTTTTTTAAATAGAATCAAATGGGAGCTGCACATGGGGAATTGGGAGTGGGGGATGAGCTGCACATGGGGAATTGGGAGTGGGGGATGAGCTGCACATGGGGAATTGGGAGTGGGGGGGGTGAGCTGCACATCGGAAATTGGGAGTGGGGGGGGATGAGCTTCACATGGGGAATTGGGAGTTGGGGGGACAAGCTGCACATGGGGAATTGGGAGTGGGGGGGTGAGCTGCACATGGGGAATTGGGAGTGGGGGGGAATGAGCTGCACATGAGTAATTGGGAGTGGGGGGGATGAGCTGCACATGGGGAATTGGGAGTGGGGGAAGGATGAGCTGCACATGGGGAATTGGGAGTGAGGGTGAGCTGCAAATGGGGAACTGGTAGTGGGGGGATGAGAGCATGGGGAATTGGGAGTGGGGTAGGATGAGCGCATGGGGATTTGGGAGTGGAGGGTGGGGTGAGCGCATGGAGGAGTGGGAGTGGAGGGTGGGGAGAGCAAATGGTGAATTGGGAGATGGGAGTGGGGAGAGCACATGATGAATTGGGAGTGGGGGTGGGGAGAGCAAATGGCGAATAGAGGGGTGGGGGAGAGTAAATGATGATAAATAGAGGGTGGGGTGGGGAGAGCATGGACATGACATAATGAATTGGGGCAGAGGGTGCATGTAAATATAATGAATCAGGGGAGAAGGAGGTACAGAGTAGGGGGCGTTGAGGATGCAGGAGTGTGACTGGTAATAAATTGGGGGAAAGAGTAAAGGTTCTAATTAATTTATATATTTATTAGGTGGGAAAGTGGCTATTTACAGTTAGTGGGGGTGCAGTAGAGGATTACAATTTATATTTGGAATGGTGGGTTGCATAATGACTAATTATATATTAATGGTGGGTGCACGTCTGTATTCAGCTGTGTAAGGTAGAAGTTGGGGAATGTGCTCTAGATAACTGTGTGTTATTTTATGCAGAGAAGACTCCTGGCTGTAAGAAGTGATGGCGGTCTGTGTTGGATGAAGGAGAAAAGCGAAGATGAAGGAATTCACCTAGAGACGTCACCGGTGAGTCAGTGTGTTATCTGTACACTGACATTATACACTATATACTATGTACAGAGCTCCTGTGTATAATGTCACTGGTGATCACTGTATTACCTGTACACTGACACTATATACAGAGCTTCTGTGTATAATGTCACTGGTGATCACTATATTACCTGTACATTTACATTATACACTGTAGACCCTGTACAGAGCTCCTGTGTATAATGGCACTTATGGTGATATTAGCATTGTGACTCTGTTGGATTGATCTGAATGAGCAGAGGATCCATCAAAACCAGTAACTTTGAACCTGGATAATTAAAGATATATACCATCGGAGTTTCCAGATTGACTGCTGGGGTCATATCCTTTACTGCCTAGCCCACGACCCAGTGGACACAACTATCCTGAGCTATATCCGAATATTGCAGGCCTCCAGGAAGTGTTTAACCCTTTTCGTTTTAGGTTGATTGTTCGCTTGCCTTGTATACGGCTACAGGATGGACTGGTGCCTTTCTTCATCCAGATTGAATGGATGGATTAATGTTTACTTGTTTGAATGTGTTTGTGGGGTTTTTGTTTCTATAACTTGTTGTCTGGTTCTGCAAATACTAGCGGTCAAGCCGAATAAGTGGAAATACTGTATAAAGGGTTATAAAATGGAGGAGAAAGGCGAGATGCCTTACAAGTCACCTGTATTTTTCAATCCCTATATAACTAGATATAATGGCTGATAAAGTAAAATTCCTTTCATGGAATGTCAGAGGTCTGCGGGACTCCTTAAAGAGAGCGGCGGTCATGGAGGATATCCGGGATCGACTGCCTGCAGTGGTGTGTCTGCAGGAAATGCACTTAGGGAAAAATTGTGTTGTGGGCATGAAATATTCGTGGATAGGCCACAGCTTCCACTCTACCTTCTCCACATATTCTAGGGTTTTAGCATCCTAGTACATAGGACTACCCCTTTTGAATTAATTGATTCCAAGATAGATGGAGAGGGCAGATTTGTGGGCATCCACTGTAAAATATTCACAAAAGAAATTCTACTTGTGGCAGTCTATGTTCCTCCTCCATATAACAACATTACTTTGAAAAATATTGCTTCACTAATGAATAAGATACCGGAAGTTCCAGTCCTTTGCATGGGAGATTTCAATAATGTTGTTCATCCATATTGGGATAGATATAAATCAGACACTGCTACAAAAACTGCCCCCATAACTAAGTTTGGAGAAATACTATCAGAACTATCATTAGTGGATATATGGAGTCTCAAATATCCTAACACTGGACAATTTTCTTGCTATTCTAAGACACATAAAACATTATCGCGTATTGATATGGTATTGGGCACAGAACATATTTCCCCCTTGGTAAGAACAGTGGAATATTTGCCCAGAGCGCTATCAGATCATTCACCCTTGCTGACTACTCTTTGTTTTTTTCCCAGGCCGCTGGATTCTCTGACTATGTGGGCCATGAATCCCTTCTGGCCTCAAATGATAGATTACACTGATCACATCTACCTTAGAACATTATTTTAAGGAAAACGACAAACCAGTGTCGCAAAACACATTATGGGATGCCATGAAAGCGTGCTTACGAGGAGTCTTAATACAGGCCATTAACAGATCCAAAACTAAGACAAAACAGTTCGGGGAGTTTTTACGGGATAGAGTTAGATCTACAGAAGAGAAATTTGTATTAACCGGTGTAAAAGAGGACCGGATGGAGTGGGGAAAGGGACAAGAAGCGTACACCACACATATCAAGGAAAAAGCATGTTTGCCCAGACATACTTCTTTGAGGAGGGGGAGAAGGCGGGATACTTATTGGCTGTGATAGCAAGAGCCCAGATGGGGAGTTTTTTTATTGGTGCTTTGAAGGACAGAGAAGGAGTGTTAGTAAACCAGACTGACCAGATCTCAAACACTCTGCTAGAATTTTATAAAGATTTATATACATCCAAACTGCAGTGAACAGATCTTATCCTACTTGAGGGAAATCAAACTACCGACATTCAGCGGTAAAGATCAAGAATTATTAAATAGACCACTACAGCTGGAGGAGTTACAAATGGCAGTAGCCTCTATGGCTATCTTCACCGTGTAGAAATTATAAATATATCTACAAGATAGAAAATAATATTAATTCACAAACGTATCCAATTGGAGTAATACTATAATACAACTTTTAATGGCTATAGATTAAAACTTCATCAAACACTATTATAACATTAAAAATCAGTAACTAAAATTCTTATCACTGTAGATTAGAATCACTATGGGGTGTTGTTAATAACTGTCAGATTTCCATGAATATTTTGGCACTTCAGAATATTTTATCCAATAGATTCTAACTGTAGAATCAACACTACTGTCTATCAGTTCTGACACTGACCCCTTAATTAGTCAGGCAAAAAATCTTGTTATTACTCAGTATTAATGGTCTCTAAATACTCAGTAATTTATTGTCCTGATCACTGTTTGAGTGTGGTATAGTGACCACTAGATGGTTATATAGGGCTTTACTAGTGATAAGTTTAAACATCCAGGGTGTTAGAATCCACTAAATAGCAACTAGATTAGACACCTGTGCATATTAGCAACTGAAGGGATAAGCCCTAGCACAGCCATCTGATATAGGAGTATCTAATATTTGTCTTGATCATATGGGGATCTGTGGTGTATACTATGGGCACTATATAACCATCTAGTGGTCACTATACCACACTCAAACAGTGATCAGGACAATAAATTACTGAGTATTTAGATACAATTAATACTGAGGAATAACAAGATTTTTTTGCCTGACTAATTTTTGCCTGACTGATAGACAGTAGTGTTGATTCTACAGTTAGAATCTATCGGATAAAATATTCTGATGTGCCAAAATATGTATGGCAATCTGACTGTTATTAACAACACCCCATAGTGACTCTACTCTACAGTGATAAAAATTTTAGTCACTGATTTTTAATGTTATAATAGTGTTTGATGAAGTTTTAATCTATCACCATTGAAAGTTGTATTTTAGTATTACTCCAATTGGATAAGTCTGTGAATTAACCTCTATGGCTAATAACAAATCGCTAGGACTAGATGGGCTTCCCACAGAAATATATAAGAAATTTGGAAATATTCTACTTCTTCACTTACTGGCTACTTTCGAGGAGATGGCGAGGTGGGGACATGCTACAGCATTATTTCTTATCAGATAAACTCTATGAGGTATTGGAGGTGCATACGTTTGGGACACTTGGAGGCAAAATACTGACTAAGTTGTTATTTCACAAACTTTGGGGGACGGTGAAAAAATTACAAGGAATAGAAGGTGTTTCGCAGTTTACTTCATTATGGAACACTCCATGGCTTCCAAATCTATACCAACTGGTGGGATTTGGCTCCTAGAGCACCAAAGGTTTAGACAGACTTAATCAAGTGCGGATAGGTGATGTGATTAAGGAATTCTCACAGCTGCAAAACAAGTATGCGTTACCTCAGTCTGAATTCTATAAATATTTACAATTTAGGCACGCATATCGGGTGGAAGGCATTGTTCTGGAAGGAGGGGTATCCCGAAACTCTATAATACAGAGAATAGATAATCTACACAGTTCTCGTGGACTGATCTCATTACTTTATAACATTCTCTTAGACATTACATTGACAAACCAGCCAATGCGATCAAAAGAAAAATGGGAGAGTGTAATGGGACCCATAGAGGAAAATCACTGGTCAGATACACTGGAAAGAGTTCCACAGCTGTCTTTAAGTGAATCCCATTGACTGTCACATATACATGTGATACACCAGGTATACAGGACTCATCAATTCTTATTTAACTTAGGATTTCGTTCAAGTACCCACTGTTCTAGATGCAAAACCAACATAGCAGATATGCTTCATATGATGTGGAACTGTCCTAACTTGGTGTCCTTTTGGAAGAGTGTTGTAGCAATGATTAACAGGGTTTATTCAATTGACGTAGAGCTTTCACCATTAATATCTATACTGGGATATGTTGAGGATCTGACTATTGATGAGTATGGCAAAATTGCGAGGGCACGTATGTTATATATGGCAAGAAAATTGATAGCCCAAAAATGGATAGCAGATCAGGAGCCTATGATATCAGAATTTATTGATAAAGTTAACTGGCTAGTAAATTTGGAAAAAAGCATATACCTAAAAAGAGATGCTATCTCTAAATTTGACAAGATATGGGGTCTATGGATTGATGGATCTGGTTGACATCTAGGGAACTGAGGAGATTTCGCCTCGGCTTGCTTTGAGTTACGTTTATATGATGCCTCAAATTAAACTTCTTTGAAAATTAATAAAAAAGTTATTAGTACTTCCACAAGTTATATGTAATTGGATTGACTATTGTTTCTATGTTCAAATATTTGTTCATCTAATTATGCTGGTTTTGCAGAGCCAAGATGAAGAAATAACTCATGTTTAATGCTTCTTAAGGTTGAGGGGTGGAGAACTGTGTTTCTCCAATATTTGGTCTGGTTGTTGTTGTTGTTTTTTTATTTTTACCTTTGTGAAAATCTTTATAAAAATTAATAAAAAACATTCGACTTAAAAAAAAAATATTAGAATTGTGTTGTTTTTTTTTATTAATGATCAGTATTGTAGTATTCGGTCACTATGTGGTCGTAATATGTGGTCTGGTCACAGTGTGGCGGTTTTTGTCCCTTGTATGTGGTATTATTCAGTCACTTTGTGGTGGTAATATGTGGTTTGGTCATGGTGTGGTGGTATTTGATCCTTGTATGTGGTATTATTGGTCATTTTAAAAAATGTATATGACACATTCCCTTAAAGAAAAATATACATAAAAAGAGTATTGGATATTTTAAGAAATGTTTAATAGGTTAGAGTAGAGTAGGGCCCGGCCAGAAGAGTCTACCTTATCATGGTGGCGGCTTTAAAAATCTTTTGGCCAAAACAAAACCTGATGGCTATGTGTGTGATCTGGTGTTCACTAGGAACTGGTAATGTGTGATTGGTGAGGACGTGGTGCAGAAGTAGAGTTTTTCCAACAGTGGGTGGTTGGACTGTAGAAGGTTCGAGGGATGGAGGCGGAACTGGGGTGAAGCCTGGGCAGAGTCTCAAGGGGGCCCGAAAATTTTGCCAGTATGGGGCCCTGAAATTCCTGGTGGCAGCCTTGGTAGCAGAGACCCCGATTCCAGATTTAGGAATTGCTAAAAAGCATCTGACCAATAAAAACCAAAATACTCCTGCCTTGGGAGGGGGAAGTGTTTATTTAAAGGGGGACTCCCACTATAGATATATATATGGCATATCTATAGGCTATGGAATGATTGGTGAAGGCTGCACCAATTGTATCCCAACTAATTAGTAAAACAGCAATACTGCGACTCCTGTACCACAAGGTTTTTGCATCCATGTGACCTTTGAAACAGAGAAAAATGGCTGAACATGCATACTATACTTATGGATTATGGAGTATAAGTCAAATAGAAATAAATATTTACTGTCTTGCAATTTGTTCCAAAAGTGTAGCTAAAAATGAAGAGCTCAGGAGAAAGCCTTACCTACAAATATGAGAAGTGGACTAAATAATCCAAATTTCAGCAGTTTCTTGGTCTGGGTTACAAAAGGGTCGTTAGGTTTGTTCAGCGAGTCGATGTTCACGCTGAATGAGCTGCTAGCGACAACATCCATACTGTATGCACCTAACACACTAACACAGAACACATAGCAATCAATTACATTATTATATAAACAAATACCAAGAATTACACAATAGTATCAGAAAAGAGAAAGAAATGTGTAGATGACCAAAAAATACTAATTCAGCACTAGTTACGTTTTTTTCACCCCGTTTATTTATGCAGATGGGTAGGTGGCTATGGGTGGCAATACAGTTAGGACAGTATATATTCAAAGGTGTACTTAATACAGAAGAATGGTTGAAATTTTATCATGCTGATGTCTGTATGTAGTGATCTCTTGACACAGCCACTCCATTTTGTAGAATTGTGCAGACACAGAGAGATAAAGCCTTCCTTTCCAAGGATAAGCATGACTTGACATCTCATTGATAGCAAATGTTTTTTTTTATTGGGGAAATAAAGCGTACTCATAGACAACATTGAACTTGTGGATAATTCCCAATGCATTCTCCATAGAAGCGACTCTTGCACTAAAGTTTATGAAGAATTTGGCAGTTAGGAATTGATTATTGGGTGTTTGCGGCTACCCATTCTCTTGACAGGTGAGACTTTAACTGTCAGTATAATAAATTCTGGTGCAGGCATTTGTATAAAAAATGGTCCTGTCACATCCACAAAATACACACTAGTTCCGTGTGCAGTTTTGTGTGCTCGTCCATACATGCATACACTACAGTATTGCATACTATCGCTTATTGCATAGATTATTCTGGCCAACAAAACAGACCAGAATAGTGCACACTGCAATTTTTTGGTCCACATAAAAAAAATGTCCATCACATAGGCTACAACTAGCTCACACGCTGTCTGTGTGTGGTCTGTCTTGCAGACAAATAGAACACGGACTCAATAAACACGCATCTGTTTAAGTGCTAACATTGATATTCTGAATTATGTAATCTTAATATTCCTCCCCAAGCAATGAAAAAAATGTTGAGGTTTTTTATTCATCTTTCTCCTAAATGTTGAAAAATCTTATACTAATATTTTACGCTTACCATTTACGCGATATTAGCAGAAACCCAGAGGTGAAATTAGTTGTAAAATCTGCAGTGGATTCCTATTGGATTTGCATCCAAATCTGCTGTGTGTGCACCTACACTAATGGAGAAAGATTTTCCCTTCCTATGACGTCACACACAAGAGTTAATGGACAGTCATTGATAAAACATTTAGACAATGTGAAAGTGAACACAGAACCACAGAACCTAAAAGGGTGAGGAACATAACCGAGTGTTCTGTCGTCTCTTATAAAATATTGCCTCAATACCATCCCCTCTTAAGAACTATAACTGCTATACTGTCTGCCCTTATGAACTATAACCATCATACTGTCCTCTCTTAAGAGCTATGTATGTCCATCATACTTTCTCCCTCTATAAGCTATAACTGCCAGACTGTCCAAACCTATTGATTATAACCGTCCCCCTTATGAACTATAATGATAAGTCAAAGAGATCAAATTTGGGAATTAAATTTGATAAGAATGTTCAATTCCTTGACAACAGGACTCAATCTAACACCTGGATTTATGACTCACTACATGGATTCAATTCACACCTCCACAAGACGGTCTGCAGATAATTAAACATTCCCAGAGACTTGCCATTTGCAACTTAAAAACCCTACATTTGATCCCTTTGACTTATCATTAGGAGGCATCACCCCTTACACCTCATGAACAAATGTCTTGCTGTAACATCTCTTAAATGTTGTGCCTTTTGTCTTATGAATTCATTTGTAATATTGCCTGAAGACGTAGCCTCTGTGCTTTGAAAGCTTGCATATATATTTTTTTCTTATTAGCCAATAAAGGTATCACACCGAGAATACTTTTGTCATTTTTACAAAATATTTACATTGGTTTTTACAGAAATAAAGTTTTGGCAGCGGATTAATGTCCGTACTGTCCAGCTGTTCAACCGTGAATATATGTTTATTCAAGAACAAAGATAACACAGCTTACAACGGGTATTTCTTAAGGCCCCGTCACACTTAGCGACGCTGCAACGATCCCGACAACGATACGACCTGTCAGGGATCGTTGCTGCGCCGCTATGTGGTCGCTGGTGAGCTGTCAAACAGGCAGGCTCACCAGCGATCAGGGGAGCAGCGACATCGTGGAAAGAATCTTTCCACGATGTCCTGCTCCTGGTTACCAGCCTGCTGAAGCAGGAGCAGGCTGGTAACCATGATAAACAGCAGGTTACTAGGGGCACATGCGCTCCTAGTAACCCGCTGTTTATCATGGTTATGAGCCTGCTACGGTGAGCGGGAGGTTACCGCTCACCGTAGCAGAGTGGTAACCATGATAAACAGCGGGTTACTAAGTGCGCGTGTGCCCCTAGTAACCTGCTGTTAAGCATGGTTACCAGCCTGATCGCTGGTCCCGCTGGTCACACGCAGCGATGTCTGCTGACCAGCGGGAGGGCAAAGACCAAAAAATGGTCCAGGACATTCTGCAGCGATCAGCGACCTCACAGCAGGGGCCTGATCGCTGCAAAGTGTCACACATAGCGACATCGCTGGTGAGGTCGCTGTTGCGTTACCAAAACCTTGACTCAGCAACGATTTCGCTAGCGATCTCGCTATGTGAGACGGGGGCTTTACAGCTTAGGATCTTAACATCTTGTCTGTCAGCTTGCAAAGTGAAAGTGAAAATGTGCTCCAGCTACACACACACTGAACAGGAACTTACTGTTTTTGCTTTTTTTTTTAACAGTGCTTTACTGGCAGTATAATGCTATTGTTGGAGACAGAAACTCATACACTATTAAAGAGCAGTAAATAGTAGTTGATGGAATATATACAATAATATGCATTATTCCTACATAAATTTCGGCTCCAACATACATATTCCAAAAACAGACTCACTCTTTCATGGCACATGACTCATCCTTGTCCACATAAACCTGGATATTCCGCACAAGTGTATTTGAATAGTGGTTCATGATCTGAAACATCTAAAAATAAGAGATGTCAGTTTGGATCTACAACCTATTCACCTTACTCAAATCCCTTATGAAAACATTAGAGCTGGAATTCAACAGAATAAAACTGTATGTATCTGTAACAAATTGGAGGTTTTTGAGCGTAACATGGTCCCATAGAAGTCTATAATTGTGATATTATGATTTTATACAACAGAATATACAAATTGAATGGAACTGTAAAAATGACGTCTGCATTAGACCTTAACCATGGTGTACATGTATGGAGCAGGTTCAGATTGAGCTGACTTGATACCCTCCAGATGACAGCTGTAATAGACAGCCAGCAATTGCCTCTAACAGCAGTGATCGTAGGTAGCTTTGATCACTGCTGTTTAGTTAAATGCAGCTGTAAAAACACTTACTGTGGCATTTAAATATTGCACTCACCAGCTCCTATTGCCCCCCACAACATGATTGCGGGACACTAATGGGTTGATATGGCAGCTGGGGGCCTGCTGAAGGTCCACTTCGCTGCCATCTTGTTACTTTCCTTAAGCTCAGCTAGTCGCTGAGCTCAAGGGAGACCACAATTTACACTATGTACTGCAGTACTGTGGAACTGCATTATATCCTAAAGTGATCAAACAATCGTAAGCTCAAGTTTCTTAGGGAAACTAAAAAATAAAAAAAATAAAATGCTAAAATTTTAAAAAAATATTAACAACAATAAAAATATAAAAGTTTAAATCACCACCCAGTTTAAATCACTCACTTGCAAAAAGCAAGCTCCCATTGATGGGAAAAAAAGTTATGGGTCTCAAAAATGGTGAGATATACAAACATTTTTTCCACCAATAAAATATTTAAAAATTTATACAAGTTTGGTATCGCCATAAACCAATTTCCACAATCATATTGTCAGATAATTTTATTGCCCAATAAACGCTGTGAAAACATAACCTGGAAAAATAATGTTGGAATTGTAGTTTTTTCACAATTTCACTCCCAATTGAATTTGTTCCTGTTTTTCAATACATGATATTTTAAAATGAATGGTGGAAATGAAAACAATAACTTATCCTGCAAAAATTAAGTTCTTATACAGTTATATCAACGGAAAATAAAAAAGTTATGACTCTTGGAGAGAAGGCTGGAACAAATAAAACTACAAAAACAAAAAATCATCTAGTTTAGAAAGGGATAATGTGTAAATGAAAAAGAAAATTGTGCTACATAAATTTGTGACTACCTCTTTGAGTCTCCCACTGGTAAATGTGGGTGACAGAACTGTGCGAATCCTCTTCCATTGCTCATCCTCAGCAACTGTTATTGCAGATTTCAAGGGACCATTGAGACCAAAATTCTAGAATAAAAACACAGGAGCATGTAAGGTATTTTTCACACATTGTGTATATGTGGCATATTAATTAGAAAGCAAGGTCGATAAATGTTTTTTTTTTTTAACTCTTCCACAGTCTAAGGCCACGGCCCCATTATCAGTATTTTGTCAGTATTTTTTCTCAGGAGTGGGAGCCAAAACCAGGAATGGGTGATAAATAAAGAATTGGTGACTTGTTTCTATTATACCTTTTCTCTGATTGTTCCTCACCTGGCTTTGACTCCCATTCCTAAGAAAAAATACTGAACGAATACTGACCAAATACTGATAGTGGGGCCGTGGCCTAAGACTAGGGCTACACAGTGATTTTTGCTCCAACACAAGTCATGCGGCCAAAAATTGCTCTATGCTTCTGTTACATCACATCATAATGCGACTTTTCGAAACCTTAAACTCCCTCCTGAAACCTAAAGCACAGGCCCCCACCACCAACCTCAGCAGTGAGGATCTGGCCACTTATTTCTTGGAAAAAATCAACCACATCCATCAGGACATCTCAGCCCAATCTCCTCAGTGCCTGGATCCCCTTCCCTACTGCACTTCAAGCTCACTAGCCATCTTTGAGCCTGTCACAGAAGAAGAGGTTACCCAGCTCCTCGCTTCTTCTCGGCCTACAACCTGCAACAGTGACCCCATTCCTTCACATCTCCTGCAGTCCCTCTCACCGGTGGTCACCACTCACCTGACTAAAATATTTAACCTCTCTCTTTCGTCAGGTATCTTTCCCTCCTCATTTAAACACGCCATCATAACCCCTTTACTTAAAAAGCCATCCCTGGACCAGAACTGCACTGCTAACTATAGACCTGTCTCTAACCTTCCCTTCATCTCTAAACTCCTGGAACGCTTGGTCCACTCCCGTCTAATCCGCTATCTCTCAGATAACTCTCTCCTCGACCCTCTACAATCTGGTTTCCGCTCCTTACACTCCACTGAAACTGCCCTCACTAAAGTCTCTAACGATCTACTAACAGCCAAATCCAAAGGTCACTGCTCCCTGCTGATTCTCCTGGATCTCTCTGAAGCATTTGACACTGTGGATCACCAGCTCCTCCTCACTATGCTCCGCTCTATAGGCCTCAAGGAAACCGTTCTCTCCTGGTTCTCCTCCTACCTCTCTGACCGCTCCTTCACTGTATCTTTTGCCGGCTCCTCTTCCCCTCCTCATTCCCTTACTATCGGGGTTCCTCAGGGCTCAGTCCTAGGCCCCCTCCTCTTCTCTCTATACACTGCCCCTATTGGACAAACAATCAGCAGATTTGGGTTCCAGTATCATCTCTATGCTGACGACACCCAACTATACACTTCTTCCCCTGACATCACCCCTACCCTAATACAAAACACCAAGGATTGTTTATCTGCTGTGTCTAGCATCATGTCCTCCCTCTATCTCAAATTGAATCTCTCCAAAACTGAACTTCTTGTGTTTCCCCCCTCTAGTAACCTTACTCTACCTAATATCGAAATTACCTTGGAGGGGTCAACCATAACTCCCAAGCAGCACGCCCGCTGCCTTGGGGTCATATTCGACACTAACCTTTCCTTTACTCCCTATATCCGTTCACTCACTCGCTCTTGTCACCTGCATCTTAAAAACATCTCCAGAATCCGACCTTTTCTCACTTTGGAAACTGCTAAAACTCTTACTGTCGCTCTTATTCACTCTCGTCTGGACTACTGCAACTCTCTTCTGATCGGTCTCCCTCTTACCAAAATTTCCCCTCTCCAATCTGTCCTGAATGCGGCAGCCAGGGTCGTATTTATGTCCAGCCGCTTCACCGATGCCTCCACCTTGTGCCAGTCATTACACTGGTTACCCATTCACTACAGGGTCCAATATAAACTCATTGCTCTCACCCACAAAGCTCTCTACAGTTCTGCACCACCTTATATCTCCTCTCTCATCTCAGTCTATCGTCCTACACGTGCCCTCCGTTCCACAAATGACCTAAGGCTAACATCCCCCATAATCCGAACCTCACACCTCCGTCTCCAAGACTTCTCTCGTGCTGCACCAGTTCTCTGGAATGCTCTACCCCAGACGATCCGATTGATGCCTAGCCCCGATGTCTTCAAGCGCGCTTTAAAAACCCATCTCTTTAAACAAGCCTACCACCTCAACTACTCAGTAAACTAACTTTCCCCTGTTCCCTCCTAAATACTATTCAGAATCTGCACTCTACTGTTCATCTGTTTCTACACCCTCCATGCACTCGATAACTGCACTCGGTAATTGAGTATTGCACTTTAACATACAGGCTGATGACCGGATCATACAGCTTTATATGATAATCCCGACTTATTATAATTGCCAGACCTGAAATAACAAGCACTTTCCACCTATTGTGTCCCCCCATTTCCATGTAGATTGTAAGCTTGCGAGCAGGGACCTCACTCCTGATGTAACTGTTAAACTGTCTCACCTTGTATTGAATTTATTGTTTGTACATGTCCCCGCTTAATTGTAAAGTGCTGCGGAATATGTTGGCGCTATATAAATAAAAATTATTATTATTATTATTATAATGCAGGTGAATCTTGTTGTGACCCCTAGCAGACTTCAAGGAAGCCTATAATCCAAAAAGTAATTCTAATATAGATAAGAGCACACAGAAAAAGCCTAAAATATCATGTAACTGTTACTCCAACTTGAATCAGAAATCAGATAAATGTACAGTACAGACCAAAAGTTTGGATACACCTTCTCATTTAAAGATTTTTCGGTATTTTCATGACTATAAAAATTGTACATTCACACTGAAGGCATCAAAACTATGAATTAACACATGTGGAATTATATACTTAACAAAAAAGTGTGAAACAACTGAAAATATGTCTTATATTCTAGGTTCTTCAAGGTAGCCACCTTTTGCTTTGATGACTGCTTAGCGCACACTTGGCATTCTCTTGATGAGCTTCAAGAGATAGTCATCGGAAATGGTCTTCCAACAATCTTGAAGGAGTTCCCAGAGATGCTTAGCACTTGTTGGCCCTTTTGCCTTCACTCTGCGGTCCAGCTCACCCCAAACCATCTCGATTGGGTTCAGGTCTGGTGAATGTGGAGGCCAGGTCATCTGGCATAGCACCCCATCACTCTCCTTCTTGGTCAAATAGCCCTTACACAGCCTGGAGGTGTGTTTGGGGTCATTGTCCTGTTGAAAAATAAATGATGGTCCAACTAAACGCAAACCGGATGGAATAGCATGCCGCTGCAAGATGCTGTGGTACCCATGCTGGTTCAGTATGCCTTCAATTTTGAATAAATCCCCAACAGTGTCACCAGTAAAGCACCCCCACACCATCACACTTCCTCTTCCATGCTTCACGGTGGGAACCAGGCATGTAGAGTCCATCCGTTCACCTTTTCTGCGTCGCCCAAAGACACTGTGGTTGGAACCAAAGATCTCAAATTTGGACTCATCAGACCAAAGCAGATTTCCACTTGTCTAATGTCCATTCCTTGTGTTCTTTAGCCCAAACAAGTCTCTTCTGCTTGTTGCCTGTCCTTAGCAGTGGTTTCCTAGAAGCTATTTTACCATGAAGGCCTGCTGCACAAAGTTTCTTAACAGTTGTTAAAGAGATGTGTCTGCTGCTAGAACTCTGTGTGGCATTGACCTGGTCTCTAATCTGAGCTGCTGTTAACCTGTGATTTCTGAGGCTGGTGACTCAGATAAACTTAGCCTCAGAAGCAGAGGTGACTCTTGGTCTTCCTTTCCTGGGGCGGTCCTCATGTGAGCCAGATTCTTTGAAGCGCTTGATTGTTTTTGCAACTTCACTTGGGGACACTTTCAAAGTTTTCCCAATTTTTCGCACTGGCTGACCTTCATTTCTTAAAGTAATGATGACCACTCGTTTTTCTTTACTTAGAATTTGTATTATGGCAAGAAAAAAGCAGCTAACAGTCTATTCAGTAGGATTATCAGCTGTGTTTCCACCAGACTTATGCACAACACAACTGATGGTCCCAACCCTATTTATAAGGCAAGAAATCCCACTTGTTAAACCTGACAGGGCACACCTGTGAAGTGTAAACCATTTCCGGTGACTACCTCTTGAAGCTCATCAAGAGAATGCCAAGAGTATGCAAAGCAGTCATCAAAGCAAAAGGTGACTACTTTGAAGAACCTAGAATATAAGACATATTTTCAGTTGTTTCACACTTTTTTGTTAAGTATATAATTCCACATGTGTTAATTCATAGTTTTGATGCCTTCAGTGTGAATGTACAATTTTCATAGTCATGAAAATGCAGAAAAATCTTTAAATGAGAAGGTGTGTCCAAACTTTTGGTCTGTACTGTATATATACCATATATTTTTAATTAAGATACACATCTACACAATAAAAATAAAATTATATAGTAAAAACAATGAAAACAAGGGGAGGCCAATGAGAGACACAAAATAATGAAGATTAGAAAACAATTAGTGTTGAGCGAACATGTTCGACACTGCTCGGTACTCGCCCGAGCATCACGCTACTCAGGATGTTCGGCGAGCACCGAGCATTTCCGGGTTACTCGGGCGGGAGCTCGGGTCTCCGCCCTGCATGTTTGGCGCTCTTTACAAAGCCAATGAACATGCAGGGATTGCCAGCCAGTCACTGTAATGCTGCAGCCATGTTGGTTGTGGGCATTACAGTGATTGGCTGGCCGCACAGCGTCACCTTGAGTATTTAAAACCGGGCGCCGCCATCTTGGACACAGTCGCTCCGGATTAGACAGTGTAGGGACAGCGCTGCTGATTTAGGGAGAGATATAAACTGCGAAATATTTAGTGTAGGGTCTGTAAAGGCTGCCAGAACAAACAAACAGTCCTTTTCAGGACTAATATCCATCCCAGATACCAGGCAGGCAGGCTGTATAGGAGACACAGTGGTTATACCAGCAAACGCTGCATTACAGTCCCGTGTGCTCCTGTTGCTGAAATTGCTGGACTTAGCACCAGGTGTCGGGGGCCAGGAAAAATCTTTTTTTTTTCATCTAAATCCTCATTTTTTTTCCTCCTTCACACTGTACAAAGACCCGTCTTATTAACCTTTTGGTGTGTCCCCCCCCCAAAAAAAAAGCGTGTCTCTGATTTTTCAGACACAAATATAACTGTTGAAAATAGTCTGGTGTAGGCTAGAGAAACAGAAGTGTTGTTTTGCACTTCCACGGTTCAAACCTCTGTATTATCCATTTTGGGCCTTTGTATCTAAAAAAAAAAACATTTTTAGTGTGTCGCTCACTGTTCAGCCGCAAATATCTCTATTTAAAAAAGTGTGGTATACCCCAGTAAACAAACTGTGGTTTTGCCATCCCACGGTAAAAAATCTCTATTATTCAGCTTTTGGTAGTTTTTTCCGTAAAGAACAACAGTAGTGTCTCCTGACTGTTGTGACACAAAAATATATCTGTTGAAAATAGTCTTGTGTAGGCCCGACATCCCAGTGTGGTTTCGCAGTTCCACGGGTCAAATCGCTGTACTATCCAGTTTTGGGCCTTTGGTATCTAAAAAAAAAGCAGTTTGAGTGTGTCGCTCACTGTTCAGCCACAAATATCTCTATTTAAAAAAGTGTGGTATACCCCAGTAAACAATAACTGTGGTTTTGCCATCCCACGGTAAAAAATCTCTATTATTCAGCTTTTGGTAGTTTTTTCCGTAAAGAAAAACAGTAGTGTCTCCTGACTGTTGTGACACAAAAATATATCTGTTGAAAAAGGTCTTGTGTAGGCACGACATCCCAGTGTGGTTTCACAGTTCCACGGGTCAAATCGCTGTACTATCCAGTTTTGGGCCTTTGGTATCTAAAAAAAAAGCAGTTTGAGTGTGTCGCTCACTATTCAGTCGCAAATATCTCTATTTAAAAAAGTGTGGTATACCCCAGTAAACAATAACTGTGGTTTTGCCATCCCACGGTAAAAAATCTCTATTATTCAGCTTTTGGTAGTTTTTTCCGTAAAGAAAAACAGTAGTGTCTCCTGACTGTTGTGACACAAAAATATATCTGTTGAAAATAGTCTTGTGTAGGCCCGACATCCCAGTGTGGTTTCGCAGTTCCACAGGTCAAATCGCTGTACTATCCAGTTTTGGGCCTTTGGTATCTAAAAAAAAAGCAGTTTGAGTGTGTCGCTCACTGTTCAGCCGCAAATATCTATATTTAAAAAAGTGTGGTATATCCCAGTAAACAATAACTGTGGTTTTCCTATTCCACGGTTCTAATCTACTCTTTATTACCCTTTTTCCATTGATAGTGCAAGTGTAAGCTATTTTACTTAATTTAAAATGGGCAAGGCGCGTGGCAAGGGACGTGGAAGTGGACGTTCTGGTGATGGTTCGTGCAGAGGACGGGGCCGTGGCCAAGGTGAAAATGTGCCACAACCAACAGCCACATCTTCTCGCTCCCACTTCTTGACCGAATTACTAGGGAAGCACAGAACAACACCAGTATTGAGAACTGATCAGTGTGAACAGGTTATTAATTGGATAGCAGATAATACTTCCAGTTACCTGGGCACCACCACCTCCGGTCTGTCTTCCACACGGTCAACTTCTAGTAGCCGTGAGTCTCGACCGCATACTCCTCCTCACCCTGATGCTCCTTCCTCCCACCATGCCGAGTGTCGTCAGAAAGCAAGTGATCCCACACTTGGACACTCCTAAGAGCTGTTCACTGGTCCATTTCCATATTTGGGCCCCTCGCCTGATACGCTTGAAGTGGTGGAAGAGGAGATCCCATGTTGTGATGCCCAAATATTTGAACAGCCACGGCCACAGGAAGTCGACTTTGGCAAACTGTCACAAGAGGTGGACGATGACGAGACACAATTGCCAGGAAGTGAAAAGGAGGATCGTGGTGCGCAAGTGGAAGAGGAGGAGGTGGTGGATGATCTAGTAACTGACCCAACGTGGAAGGAGGACATGCAGAGTGAGGCCAGCAGCACACAGGGGGAGGGAGGCAGAGTACCCCAACAGGCAGGAAGAAGCAGTGTGGTGGCCGCAGACAGAAGGCAGGCAACCGTTCCCCGTAACACCAACACGAGGGACGTTGCCAGTACAAGCGGTAGATCTTCCAGAGTCTAGAATTTTTTTAAAGACTCTGCTGATAACCCCAAAAAGGCCATATGTTCCACCTGCCATGCCAGCATCAGCAGGGGTGACAAAACTACCAGCCTGACCACCACCAGCATGATCAGGCACATGGCAGCAAAGCACCCGACTTTGTGGGGCGAAACCCAGGGTCCACGACCAGTGTCAGCGGGTGTCACCACTGCTTCTTCCACTGTTGTGCGTGCAATAGAACCCCCTGTTGTGTGTGCAAGGCAATCCCCTGTCCATACTGCATGTAAAGATGCCCCCACCTCTCAGTCTTCACTTGTTATGGCAGTTTCTCAAGAAACAGCATCAACGTCCACGTCCACGTCCCACCGCAGAGTTCAATTGTCCATATCCCAGACCATTGAATGAAAGCGCAAATTCACAGCTAATGCCCCACAGGCCACAGTCCTAAATTCGCACATTTCACGACTGCTTGCGTTGGAAATGCTGCCTTTTAGGCTGGTGGAGACGGAATCCTTCCGCAATCTTATGGCGGTGGCCGTCCCTCGGTGCTCGGTCCCCAGCCGACTCTATTTAGCCCGGTGTGCCATCCCCGCACTACACAAGCACGTGTCCCAAAGCATCTGCCGTGCCCTCAACAACGCAGTTACTGGGAGAGTCCACCAGACAACGGACACGTGGACAAGTGCTTGTGGCCAGGGACGGTACATCTCTCTGACGGCACACTGGGTAAACATAGTGGAAGCCGGGACCCAGTCGGACCTTGGGACGGAACACATCCTCCCCACACCGAGGATTGCGGGCCCTATGTCAGTCAGAGTTGCCCCCACAGTGTACAGCTCCTGTGCATCCTCCTCCTCCTCCTCCTCATGTTCAGCCTCCATCTCAGATATCACCACATCAGTTACAAGCTGGAAGCATTGCAGTACTGCCTCCGCCAAGCGGCAACAGGCTGTGCTGAAACTCATAAGCTTAGGTGATAAACCTCACACTGCTTGTGAGTTGTGGACAGCTGTGAAAGAGCAGGCAGATCTGTGGCTGAGACCGCTGAACCTACATCCCGGCATGGTCGTGTGTGACAATGGCCATAACCTGGTGGCGGCTCTGAGGCGAGGTGAGATCACACACGTACCATGCCTGGCTCATGTGCTTAACCTCGTGGTTCAGCGGTTTCTTAAATCGTACCCCGAGTTGCCAGATCTGCTCGTGAGAGTACGCCGCCTGTCAGCTCATTTTCGCAAGTCGGCTACAGCTTCCGCCGCCCTTGCTGTATTGCAGCAGCGTTTGCAGCTTCCGGCACACCGACTGGTGTGTGATGTCCCCACACGTTGGAACTCTACCCTCCACATGTTGAAAAGGATTTGTGAGCAGAAGAGAGCAGTTGTGGAGTACCAGCTGCAACAAGGCCGTCGATATTCAGGTCAGACTCCACACATAAGACCTCAGGAGTGGACCTGGATGTCTGACATATGTACCATCCTGACAAACTTTGAGGAGGCCACCACGATGGTGAGTGGCGATGACGCCATCATTAATGTCAGCATCCCACTTGTCTGTCTTTTGCAACGCTCTCTGCAGAGAATTAAAGAGGAGGCATTGCAGCCAGAGTATGATGAGATGGATCAAGAAGCCGTAGCGGGCGATTACACACAGCCCAGCCTCATCTCATCCCAACGTGCATTGGGGGACAATGAGGGAGAGGAGGAGGAGGAGGAAGAACAGGAGCTGCTATCATGCGTTGTAGACGGTAGTACCTGTACAAGTGTCATACCGTCGGTTTAGCGTGGGTGGCCTGAGGACAGGGGGGAGGAGGAAGAGGAGGAGGAGAGCATGGTCAGTCGTCATCTTGGTGAGGACACGGAAATCTTGCCCGTTACCAGTCTGGCACGCATGGCTGACTTTATGTTACGCTGCCTTAACCGTGACCCTCGCGTTGTCAAAATGTTGGGTGACAGTCATTACTGGTTGGTGACACTTGTAGACCCCCGCTACAAGGAGAACTTTCACTCTCTTATTCCTGAGGTGGAGAGGTCTACAAAAATGGGGCAGTACCAGAAGGCCCTTGCTGCAGAACTCTTAAAAAAATTCCCATCTGAACACGCTAGCGGCAGAGGTCACAGTTCGTTGCCCAACCAAGGCGTACAGGCGAGAGAGATGCAACTCCAATCCAGCAGAGGCAGGGGAACACTGTCAACGTTCTGGGACAGTTTTCTGACACCCGCCCAGCTTACAGGCCCTGAGGCGTGGGGTACTCTCACAAGGAGTGGAAAGTTTCAAAAGATGGTGAGGGAGTACCTTGCCAACCGTACCAGCGTCCTCCATGATTCCTCTGTGCCTTTTAATTATTGGGTATCCAAGTTGGACACTTGGAATGAACTCGCTCTGTACGCCTTGGAGGTCCAGGCCTGCCCTGCCGCTAGCGTGTTATCGGAGCGTGTTTTTAGTGCCACTGGAGGAATTATAACTGATAAGCGCACTCGCCTGTCAACTGACAATGCTGACAAGCTGACCCTTATCAAAATGAACAAGGGCTGGATTGGGCCAGACGTCTCATCACCACCAAATGACAGCAGAGTAACATAAAGTCAAATCCACTGTGTTATTTCGGGAGGTGTATTCACATGCACCGCTTCACACCCACACATGGGTATACACTTCCTCGTTTCGGCTGTTTTATCTTCTTCTCCTTATCCTCAGCCTCCACCACCCCTATACCACCAGGGTACCAGCATTGCAAGTTCCTCCGTCCTTATTTTTGGCAGCTTTTGCTTGCAAGGCATAAGCAAATACTATGGGACACCCACTCCCCAATAATGGGACTTATGTTTGTAATATGCTGTACTGCATGGCTCTTGTAAGGGGCATTGCAAGTTGCTCCGTCCTAATTTTTGGCAGCTTTTGCTTGGAAAGCATAAGCAAATACTATGGGACACCCACTCCCCAATAATGGGACTTATGTTTGTAATATGCTGTACTGCATGGCTCTTGAAAGGGGCATTGCAAGTTGCTCCGTCCTAATTTTTGGCAGCTTTTGCTTGGAAAGCATAAGCAAATACTATGGGACACCCACTCCCCAATAATGGGACTTATGTTTGTAATATGCTGTACTGCATGGCTCTTGAAAGGGGCATTGCAAGTTGCTCCGTCCTAATTTTTGGCAGCTTTTGCTTAGAAAGCATAAGCAAATACTATGGGACACCCACTCCCCAATAATGGGACTTATGTTTGTAATATGCTGTACTGCATGGCTCTTGTAAGGGGCATTGCAAGTTGCTCCGTCCTAATTTTTGGCAGCTTTTGCTTGGAAAGCATAAGCAAATACCATGGGACATCCACTCCCCAATAATGGGACTTATGTTTGTAATATGCTGTACTGCATGGCTCTTGTAAGGGGCATTGCAAGTTGCTCCGTCCTAATTTTTGGCACCTTTTGCTTGGAAAGCATAAGCAAATACTATGGGAGACCCACTCCCCAATAATGGGACTTATGTTTGTAATATGCTGTACTGCATGGCTCTTGTAAGGGGTATTGCAAGTTGCACCGTCCTAATTTTTGGCAGCTTTTGCTTGGAAAGCATAAGCAACTACTGTGGGACACCCACTCCCCAATAATGGGACTCATGTTTGTAATATGCTGTACTGCATGGCTCTTGTAAGGGGCATTGCAAGTTGCTCCGTCCTAATTTTTGGCAGCTTTTGCTTTCAAGGCATAAGCAAATACTATGGGACACCCACTCCCCAATAATGGGACTTATGTTTGTAATATGCTGTACTGCATGGCTCTTGTAAGGGGCATTGCAAGTTGCTCCTTCCTAATTTTTATTTGCTTTTGCTTGGAAAGCATAAGCAAATACTAAGGTTTTGAGGTTAATTGTCCGACTGCGCCACCCGTGGATTGCGGTCAGGGAGTACCACCGCTGCGCTGCGAGGCAGACCGCTGAGGCTGGTGTTGTGTGTGCAGCAGAGAATGGGATAACTCCCCATGGGAGGAGTATTGTTATGTTCTGCTACCAGAGCTAAGGAAAGAGAGGAGATCTGTCCCTACGATAGAACTCAGCTTGATCCCTACGATGTAACAGGGAGCCTGATCCTGCGATCAGACCTGCTAAAGTCCTCAGCTAGTCTGTACGGAGACCTATAGATGTGGGGAAGGAATCCCTA
Source organism: Phyllobates terribilis (assembly GCF_046119375.1). Lineage (NCBI taxonomy): Eukaryota > Metazoa > Chordata > Amphibia > Anura > Dendrobatidae > Phyllobates > Phyllobates terribilis. Next base: position 419,829,290 of record NW_027362763.1, on the reverse strand, counting down.
CAAGCACTAGGGACTGGGAGCAAAATGGACACCTCCTAACAGAAATAGTAGCAGACAGACGAACAAACAAAATATATAGAACACAGAGGTCCGAAGACCAAGCAAACTAACAGAGTTAGATACTGAGCACAGGCTAGCTAAAGAGTAGTAATACAATGAAGTCCAGCAAAGCCAGAAGGGCGGAGCAGGACTAAATAGGCCAACAAGGTCATGTGACCAGCAATAGAAAAAACCTAAGAGCAAGGTTCTAACAGTACCCCCCCTTCTAAGAGGATCCTCCGGATCCCCTAGGACCAGGCTTATCAGGAAATCTCCTGTGAAATGCTCTGATAAGTCTGGACGCGGAAACATCATCCAACCTCACCCATGAGTTATCCTCGGGTCCGAAACCTTTCCAGGCCACGAGATACTGCAAACTACCTCTATACCGTCTAGAATTAAGGATGCGAGAAATTTCATATTCCCCGTCCTCCACCACCAGAGGAACAGAGGCAGAGGCGTCACAATCCGACATAACAGCTTTTTTCAACAGAGAGACATGAAACACCGGATTAATTCTCCAGGAGGTAGGAACCTCCAACCTAACAGCAGATTGGTTGACAACCTGAAGCACCTTAAAGGGCCCTACAAACTTGGGACCCAATTTCTTAGAAGGAATCCTCAACCGCAGATTCCTAGAGGACAACCAAACCATGTCACCAACAGCGAACAAAACCTCCTGTTGTTTCCTATCAAAGTAGTCTTTAGATTTTCTGTTAGCCTCCTGAAGATTACCACGCACATCCGTCCAAACTCTCTCCAAATCGCCGGAAAAATTCTTCTCCTCAGGCACGGCAGATACCAACTTGGAGAACGACCCAAACGACAGATGTCTCCCAGAACAACAAAAAAAAGGCGAACAACCAGCAGAAGAAGATGTATGATTGTTCAGAGCAAATTCAGCAAGTGGCAGAAACTCAGACCACCCCTCTTGATTGTCTGCCACAAAACAACGCAAGAACTGCTCAACATCCTGGTTTTTCCTTTCTGTCTGGCCATTAGATTCAGGATGATATCCGGATGAGAACGACAAATGAACTCCCAACCTGTCACAAAAGGCACGCCAAAAACGAGCCACGAACTGAGGTCCCCTATCAGAAACAATGTCAGTAGGAACGCCATGAAGTCTGACAATTTCCTTGACAAAGGCCTTAGCGAGAGTCTTAGCGCAGGGCAGTTTGACGAAGGGAACCAAGTGACACATCTTGCTAAAACGGTCCACGACCACCCAGATGACAGTAAAACCCTCAGAGGGGGGAAGGTCAGTTATAAAGTCCATAGCCAAATGTGTCCAAGGAGCACTGGGAACCTCCAGAGGGCAAAGTAACCCCGCAGCAGGAGTATGTGAGGACTTAGATCTAGCACATATAGTACATTGACGCACCCACTTAATGACTTCCTTCTGCCATCCAGGCCACCAAAAACTGCGACCCACCAGTCTCTTGGTCTCAGAGATTCCGGGATGACCTGCCAACCGAGATTCGTGACACTCAACAAACAAATCTCTCCTAAAGGTCCCAGGCACAAACAACCTCCCATGGGGAGTGTTAGATGGGGCATTCTCCTGTGCTTTAAGAATCTCATCTTCCAAAACGGAGTCCAAAGCAGCTATCACAACACCTTCTTGTAAAATGTTCTCCTCTTTCTCAGCACCGACTATGGGAGAAAAACTGCGAGACAAGGCATCCGCCTTAACATTCTTAGTACCTGGGATGTAAGTAACGGAAAAATTAAACCGCGAGAAAAACAGTGCCCACCTAGCCTGACGGGCATTCAGGCGCTTGGCAGCATCAAGATATATCAGATTTTTATGATCCGTAAAAACCTGAACGGGAAATTCAGCACCTTCCAAGAGGTGGCGCCAGTGTTCAAATGCGAGTTTAATAGCCAATAATTCCCGATTACCAATATCGTAATTCAGTTCAGTCTCCGAAAAATTTTTTGAAAAAAAGGCACAGGGATGTACTCCATCCCCGTTATCCTGAGACAATACTGCGCCAACCCCCACAGAGGAAGCATCAACCTCAACCAAAAACGGCTTAGTCACATCAGGCTGCATAAGGATGGGAGCAGAGGTGAACCTCTCCTTGAGATACACAAAAGCTTCAATGGCCTCAGCAGTCCACTGAACCGCATCAGCACCTTTCCTGGTGAGATCGGTCAGAGGTTTGACAATAATAGAAAAATTTTTAATGAATTTTCTATAATAATTGGCGAAACCCAAAAACCTCTGTATCGATTTCAAACCAATAGGCCTAGGCCATTCCTGCACAGCTTGAACTTTCACCGGGTCCATCTCAAAACCTTCGCTGGAGATAGTGTAGCCCAAAAAACGAATTCTCTGTACAGCGAACTCACATTTTTCCAGCTTAGCAAAAAGCGAATTGTCAATTAATAACTGTAATACTTCACGTACGCTCCGCCAATGAGATTCCAGATCCGGCGAATAAATCAAAATGTCATCCAAATACACAACCACATTTTTGCCGATCAAAGGTCTAAGGATGTCATTAATAAGATTCTGAAAAAATGCAGGAGCATTAGTAAGACCAAAAGGCATAACCAAATTCTCAAAATGACCCACAGGAGTGTTAAAAGCAGTCTTCCATTCGTCACCCTCCTTCATGCGCAACAGATTGTATGCCCCCCGAAGGTCAATTTTAGAGAACCACTTGGCCCCCACTAACTGGTTAAACAGATCGGGAATCAATGGCAGTGGGTAAGGATTGTGTACAGTAATTTTGTTAATCTCACGAAAATCCAGACAAGGACGTAAACCGCCGTCCTTTTTTTTTACAAAAAAAAAATCCAACCGCCACAGGAGACTTAGAGGGCCTAATGTGACCGGCGGCCAAACTTGTCTGTATGTATTCCTCCAAAGCCTTTCTCTCAGGAATAGTAAGGTTAAATAAACGACTTTTAGGAAGAGTCGCTCCAGGGACAAATTCAATAGTACAATCATAGTCTCTATGGGGAGGCAAAACCTGCGATTCCTTCTCAGAAAAAACTCTCCAAAAATCCTGAATAGGAACAGGAAATTCCCCCCTATCCACAGCTGCAATACGCCCGTTACAACACTTGTCATAACATTTATGGCTCCAGGATTTAATTTCATTGGTAGACCAATCCAGTACAGGATTGTGCAATTTTAACCAGGGCAATCCCAACACCACAGGAGAAGGCAAGTTATTCAAAACTACCAAATCCAATTTCTCATGGTGAACACCATTAATAGTGAGAGGAAATTCACAGACCTTGAGAGTAACATTCTTCAAAGGGGAGCCATCCACAGAAACCACAGCAATGGGGGATGACAAAGGTTCGGGTTTTAAATTGAGTTTTTCCAAGAATCCCCCATCAATTACATTCAGAGTAGACCCACAATCGACAAACACCCGAAATTCCATTAATTTATCCTGAGCAATAGTGGAAGCAGCTAAAAATACACCCTTGGAATTTAAACAGGCAATACGGGCATGACTGACCATTTTTTTTTCTTTCTTCATACGAAGCACACAGCTTTTAATGAAATGACCAGAATTTCCGCAATAGAAACACAAACCTTCAGAAAATCTGCGGTCCTTTTCTTGAGAGCGAGGTGCCATCGCTCCAATCTCCATCGGCTCTCCACTGTCAGTACACACATTCTCATGACCAGAAACTGACATAGCAGAGGATTTGCTCTCATTAACCCTTGCACGCAGTCTCCTATCCACCCGTATAGCTAATTGCATAGCCTGTTGCAAATCTTCAGGTGTGGGATAAGCAATTAGCAGGTCTTTAACCCTTTCACTAAGCCCAGCAAGAAACAGACTCTTCAGAGCAGAATCGTTCCACCCTATTTGAGTAGACCACCGACGGAAATGAGTACAATATTTTTCCACATTACCTGATCCCTGCCTCAAACGTCTCAACTCAGTCTCAGCAGATGAGACACGGTCAGGATCATCATATAATAGCCCCAAAGCAGAAAAAAAACTATCCACTGATCTAAAGCATGTATCACTAGGTTGCAAAGAAAAGGCCCACTCCTGAGGCTCTTTGCGCAAAAGTGACATTATGAACCCTATGCGCTGGGATTCATCCCCAGAGGACCTGGGTCTCAAACGAAAATACAATAAGCAAGCATTTTTAAATGAAAAAAATTCTTGGTGTTCACCAAAAAATAAATCAGGCAAACGTACCTTAGGCTCCAAGAAATGTGCTCCAGGACAGTTACTCACGTGCTGATGGAGCTCGGCCACCTCCAGAGAGAGTTCCTGCAGGCGTTTAGCCAAATCCAGAACCGACACCATGATGGAACAGAAAAATCTTTCCTTAGAGAATTTGCAGGCTGGACTTATTGTTATGTTCTGCTACCAGAGCTAAGGAAAGAGAGGAGATCTGTCCCTACGATAGAACTCAGCTTGATCCCTACGATGTAACAGGGAACCTGATCCTGCGATCAGACCTGCTAAAGTCCTCAGCTAGTCTGTACGGAGACCTATAGATGTGGGGAAGGAATCCCTACAAGCACTAGGGACTGGGAGCAAAATGGACACCTCCTAACAGAAATAGTAGCAAACAGACGAACAAACAAAATATATAGAACACAGAGGTCCGAAGACCAAGCAAACTAACAGAGTTAGATACTGAGCACAGGCTAGCTAAAGAGTAGTAATACAATGAAGTCCAGCAAAGCCAGAAGGGCGGAGCAGGACTAAATAGGCCAACAAGGTCATGTGACCAGCAATAGAAAAAAACTAAGAGCAAGGTTCTAACAAGTATAGCCTCAGGGCAGTGAGTGTGGATGATGGGGGTGATGGTGCACGAGCGCAGCAGGAACGACTCAGAGTCTTTGCAGTGCAGTTCAGGGTCTTTACTGATGATTATAAGGTAGACCCTCCCGGGAGTACTAGCTAGCATAAGACGCCTGGTCAGTCTGTGAGCAAGCAGGAGTTCCCCTGGCCAGGTGGAGTTGTAGGCCTCCCCGTCTGTCTGCACTCTTCCTGGCTACCTTGCTGTAAGCGGGTAGAAGTAGCCCACGTCCCTGAGTGTACCGTTTAGTGCTCACCCGTATGGCTGGTGACTTGGGGCCTTCTGTTAGCCTCCGCTCCACGACGGCGGTGCTGGTCCCTTGCTTGAGACTGAGCCTCCGGGCTTCTATGGCCAGAGGACCTGAAATCCCCTGCTGGCTGGTTTCTGCTGCTGGATATATAAGTCCTCACAGCCTCGGACTCCTGTGTCCGGTTCCTATTGTCTTCTGCCAGGGCGAGCTCTGCTCAGCTTCCAGCCCCTGGTCTTTAGCTCCTAGCTCCTACAGAGCTCCTTGCTGTTACTTTCCCTTGCTCTCACTCTGACCCTGACTGTTCTCTGCTCTCTGAGTCACTCAACCCCACCCCAGATCCAGTTTATAAGAGCAGAATTCTCCCCTCCCAGGACTGGGGCAGGAGGATGTTGCATGTTTAAGGGATCCTGACCAGGAAACCTCCCACTTGCTCTCCGACGTAATATCTCTATTACTGTGGTGACCAGACCCCTGGGGTGCCACACATGGCTCTTGTAAGGGGCATTGCAGTTCCTCATAATTTTTGGAAAGCCTTCCATTCACTGCTTAGGCCAACAGTGCACAGGAGACCCAGTTGCTATAAATGGAAAAAAAGGTTTAGTTAACGCCCTCTGACCTCCATGTCATTTCCAAGGGGCATTGGAGTGCCTCAAAATTTTTGGTAGGCATTGCACTCACTGTATGCCCTATAACTGTGTAGCTGAACCGCTCCTTTTGTTACAGAAACATATCCTACAAGACATATCTGGTTGACTGGCCTGTTATTGATGTGAATGGTCCCTGTTCCTCCTGCTCTTTCTCCTTTGCCACTACCTCATCCATCATTTACCACCTGAAGCTTTGTTTTAACGGGAGTCATAGAACTTGGATAGTAGCAGGAAAACATCCAGCAATCCTCGCAGGAGGTAGGATATGCACCAAAACGCTGACCACCTCAGGCCTAGCCGCTTCTACATACATGCACTTGTATTACAACAAAACAAAGCAGATGCTAACTTCTATCATCCTCATCATGCTCCTCACCTTGGCACTCTCAACTCCCCTGATGGAGAAGCCAGGGCCCACCGGAGCAGTCTGATAGTCCGGTGGGCTCGGCCAATGCTGCCCTAAAGCAGGCTAGGCTAAGAAAAGTGTGGGAAAGGTTACTGGGATAAATAGGGGTGGTTGGGGACCGAGTATGGACACCCGGCCACCCCCTGGAGGCTGGGGAGCAAGCGGGGACACCTGGCCACCAGGCGGCTGGGGACTGAGTATGGATACCAGGCCGCCGACACAGCCATGGCGTGGTGGCCAGATTCCGCCTCCACATGCCTAAAAGGCCCAATTTAAAGTGCAAGCAAGCAAGCAGTATGGTATTGCAGCCTGGGGGTGGGTGGGTGGCAGGCTGCATACTTGCGCTTGCATTGCAAGGAATGGGAGAGGTACAATTGAACACTGCCCTGGGACAAGGACTTGAATGGGGATAGTTGCAAGTCTGCAACAACAGGTGCAAGGTGGGAGGCATCTTCGCATGTACCATGAACAGGGGTTTGGCATGCACACACTACAGCGGAATAGGCTCTCCTTCCCACTAAATGCACTGGGGAGGGCACAGGTAATGTTTTGGTATACGCGCTTAATCTTATGTATAAGGCACACCAGGACAAATAGGGGCGGCTGGGGACTGAGTATGGATACCTCGCTGCCGAAGCAGCCATGAGGTAGTGGCCAGCTTCGGCCTCCTCCAAACTAAAAGGCCCCATTTCAAGTGCAAGCTAGCAGTATGGAATTGCAGTCTGGGGGTGGGTGGGTGGCAGGCTGCACACTTACACTTGCATTAAAAGAAAACATAGCACATGCTAACTTCTGTCATCATCATCATGCTCCTCACCTTGGCACTCTCAACTCCACCGATGGAGAAGTCAGGGCCCACCGGAGGAGTCTGGTTCTCTGGTGGGCTCGTCCAATGCTGCCTAAAGCAGGCCGGGCTAAGAAAAGTGTGTGGGGGGATGTTCCAAGGAGAAATAGGGGCGGCTGGGGACCGTTTATGGACACCCGGCTGCCCCCAGGCGGCTGGGGACCGTGTGTGGACACCCGGCCGCGGGGCGGCTGGGGACCGAGTATGGACACCCGGCTGCCGGGCAGCTGGGGACTGAGTATGGATTCCAGGCCGCCAACACAGCCATGACGTGGTGGCCAGATTCCGCCTCCACATGCCTAAAAGGCCCAATTTCAAGTTCAAGCAAGCAAGCATATGGTATTGCAGCCTGGGGGTGGGTGGGTGACAGGTTGCATACTTGTGCTTGCATTGCAAGGAATGGGGGAGGTACAATTGAACACTGCCTTGGGACTAGAACTTGCATGGGGATAGTTGCAAGTCTGCATCTTCTGATGCGGCAAGGATCACTTATGATGGGCACACTTTTAGACAGTGACCTGGGAGTCAGAGATGCTTCCAGGGGTCTTCCCCATGCTGTTCCCATGTCTTTTCAGCACTTTATGCATGTGTCACACAGCACATGGCCAGATAAGGTTGTAAAATGTTAAAATGACATTTCCCGGTGAATGCATTTGTCATAGTTGAAAGCAATACAAAAGTGCAAAAACGCATAAAAAATGCTACTTGTGAACATAGCCGAAGGTGTGGAGGAGTATTTTTGTTTTTGGTCATTTATTTTAACTTATACACAAGTCTTTTCCCTGGAAAGGATGTTCCTTAACATATTTCACAGGAAAAAAGATTCACTTTCGTTTTTGAACGTTTTATTGTGAGCCCGTAAAAGTGGCTTAATACCTCTGACCACGTTGTTGACAGCAGTGACCTGGGGGTCAGAAATGCTTCCTGGGGCGATCCCCATGCTGTCCCCATGTCATTTGAGCACTATCACTATCGTTTTGGGCACTTGTTAGGCTTTTGAAAGACTGCCGGGGGTGCCACCGCAAAAATGCTCGAGTCTCCCATAGACTAACATTGGGCTCGTTGCTCGGGTTGAGCACCGAGTATCATGGCGAGCTCGGCCCGAGCTTCGAGCACCCGAGCATTTCAGTGCTTGCTCAACACTAAAAACAATACGAAGTGTAGCTACCAGATGGCAGAATACTACTAAGGAGTGATGATAACACGTATGTATAGGCACATACTGTATTTATATTGTAGGGATTCAGCTCTGGGGTAGGCATTAGGCAGCGTTTACACAGGCAAAGTCTTTAGTCCAACAAGGCAAGGTTTATTAGCTCCATAAACCCTGGAAGGACTTTAACACAGAACAGCCGTGCTCCTGCACAAAGCTAAATACAGCAGGAAAGTACAGTACATTTGACAAGTCAATACTCCGGCAGGTATATGTCCAATACTCCGGCAGGTATATGTCCACCCACACACAGGTCAGTAGGAGATCTCTCCAGTTCCCACACTCGGTAAGACTGTCCACCATTAAACTGCCCTTTTTCATTCTAGGACCAAAGACTGTTCAGCTCCTCAGCTGGCTCCCTAGTCACTCCATTCAGAGAGAAAGCCTCACTTGTCTCTCTCCCAATTACAGCTCACATCTTGGCTGGTCACTCACCAGCCTTCACATACTCCACTCTGTTACATCCATTTCCTGGTTCTTAGTAAAACTCTGCAGGAGCATTTAATCCAACCCTGCAAAGCTGGGTTCATCCCTCTATTACCTGGCTTTGCTACAATATGCAGAAAGTTAATTACAATGCAATTCTGCAAGTTAGATATGTAGAGATTTGGTGCAATGTAATGCACAAAATGAAAACAAATAGTGAAGAGTTAAAGAATAAGATAAATTATAATCAAACATACCCAAAAGTAATAATAGAATGTTTCATGACATCGGCCCCTAAATTAAGTAGGGTCAAAACGTGCATCGGGGTTTGAGGTGGAGGCCGATGTGGTGACACATTCTATTATTAATGCATCCTTATCTCTTCACTGTTTATTTTTAATTTTGTGCATTATATTGCACCAAATTTCTATATATCTAAGGACTCGCTCACAATGGCGAGTAGCATCCGATGATTCTCATGTGAGAGAATCGCATGTTATATGCAAATGACCCGAGTCATGCGAGTGTGAGCCAAGTGTCACAGTGTTTATTGTGATCCGATTCTCTCGCATGATAGAATTGGATCACAGGTGCGGAGAAGATAGAGAACTTCATTTCTCCACCTTCTTCATTCTGTGAGTTGGCGTATATTGGACTGCACTCGGATGATTAGAACATAATCTACTTGAATGAGTATGTTGGTGCATAGTGATATATCATAATGATAAATATTATATTCAAAATTCAGGACTGTAGAACGTGGCTTCACACCATACTAGCAATAATCTTATAAGAAAGAAGTGAGGACAACCACAGAAGAATATGGATCAATATTATCAAATTTTATTAGAAATAATTAATAATAATCCAGTGTTTATTTCTGTTAATGTTGATGATTATGGCTTACAGCCAATGAAAACACAAAAGTCATTATCTCAGTAAATTAAAATAATTAACAAAAAACACCGGCAAAGGCTTCCTAAGCTTTTAAAAAGGTCCCTTAGTCTGTTTCAGTAGGCTCCACAATCATCATGGGGAAGACTGCTGACTTGACAGATGTCCAAACGACAGTCATTGACACACTCCACAAGGTCCCAGAGTTCCAATTTTCATTTGGAAATCAAGGTCCCAGAGTCTGGAAGAAGAGTGGAAAGGCACACAATCCAGGCTGCTTGAGGTCTAGTGTGAAGTCTCCACAATCAGTGATGGCTTGGGGAGCCATGTCATCTGCTGGTGTAGGTCCACTGTGTTTTATCAAGACCAAAGTTAGAGCAGTCGTCCACCAGGAAATGTTAGAGCACTTCATGCTTCCCTCTGCCGACAAGCTTTATGGAGGTGGAAATTTCATTCTCCAGCAGGACTTGGCACCTGTCCACACTGCCAAAAGTGCCAATACCTGGTTTACAAACAACAGTATCACTGTGCTTGATTGGCCAGCAAACTCATCTGACCTTAACTCCATAGAGAATCTATGGGGTATTGTCAAGAGGAAGATGAGAGACACCACACCAAACAATGCAGACGAGCTGAAGGCAGCTATCAAAGCAACCTGGTCTTCCATAACACCTCAGCAGTGCCACAGGCTGATCACTTCCATGCCCTTGTGGAGTGTGTCAATGACTGCCTTCTGGACATCTGTCAAGTCAGCAGTCTTCCCCATGATTGTGGAGCATTTTGAAACAGACTAAGGGACTTTTTTTTAAAAGCTTAGGAAGCCTTTGCAGGTGTTTTTTGTTAAGTATTCTAATTTACTGAGCTAATGACTTTTGTGTTTTCATTGGCTGTAAACCGTAATCATCAACATTAACAGAAATAAACACTTGAAATAGATCACTCTGTTTGTAATGACTCTATATAATATATGAGTTTCACTTTTTGTATTGAAGAACTGAAATAAATTAACTTTTTGATGATATTGTAATTTAGTGAGATGCACCTATATATATATATATAATGGCTAAATAGTATAGGATAATTCATTGAGTAAAGAGCCTATGTGGCAAATAATCTCCCAGCTGGGGTATGAAATGAACAATCATCACCAGAAAACAGAAACAGAAAATCATGAAAACACAGTACCGCAAAGTATATAATAGTTACAAGAGCATACAGAGTGATGCCAGCATCCCCTGTGCGCATTTCGGCGCCAGAGCCTTGGTAGTATTCTGCCATCTGGTGGCTACCCTTTGCATTGTTTTCTTATCGTCATTATTTTCATATACTTTCATATACATATGTACAATACACCTTTTCCTTGATCAGCACCAGATTTTTCCCTCTGTTTTGGGAGTTTTCAAGGCATTTTTGCAATGGTAAAGTATCATATAGCAGAAGTAGTAATTTTCATCATGAACTCTGCTGAAATCTTACCCGTCTGTTAGTGAAGTTAGTGTAGCACTCTTTCACCAAAATGTTTTTAATAATAACTGGATCTAGAATTGCAATCACTGCTTGTCTGCCATCATACAGTCTGCAAAACAAATAGGATAAAACAAACAAACAAGAATAGACTACAGTTCCTTTAATTACATATTCACACAGTCACTTAAAGGGATGTCTATGTGCATGTGTAACACAACACCCAAACTGTTTGTATGGTCTTGTTATTCTCTGAAAAATAATATCATCTATACCTTTAATTATGTAATCTGTTGCACCCTGTCTGAAATAATTCAATCAATATACAAACAAGTAGAGATGAGCGGATCTTTTGAAATTTGAATTTGCCAAATTTTGCCCCAAAATTTGATTTGACTGCATAAAAAATTGTGAAAATCTCAATACTGGAAAGCTTGTAATTGCTCGGAAAATACAAGTGTGTGTGTGTGGGGGGTGGGGAGGGGGGTAGAGAATACCGCTGACCATGAGAGCTTACACTCTATAGGAGAAAGAGAGGATCCTACTTACCTTAAAAGCTTACACTTTACAGGAGAGCGCGAGAGGGAGAGAGAGAGAACCCTACTGATCATAAGATCTTACGCTTTTAAGGGGAAAGAGAGAGAGGACTCCAATGACCGTAAATGCTTACACTCTGCAGAAGAGAGAAAGAAAGAACCCTGCTGATCATAAGAGCTTACACTCTATAGGAGAGAGAGAGAACCCAGCTGACTATAAGAGCTTACACTCTAGAGAAGAGTGAGAGGACCCTACTGACCAAAAGAGATTACACTCTACAGGAGAGAGAGGACCCTGCTGACCATAACATCTTGCACTGTAAAAGTGGGAGATGAACCAGCTGACCATAAGCGCTTACACACTACAGGAGAGAGAGATTTACCCAGTGACTCTGGAGATGGAAAACTCCTCTGCCATACAAATTGCGCTCTTCTGTGAGCCGTTGATCTATGATGGCCAAGGTACTGACCACCACTGTACAAGGTATGATGATTACCATTGTAAAATGTCATGGGTGCAGGGTAATATGGGGAAGCCGCATGGCCACACAAAAAGATATTAGCTCCCTCTGATGCTTCAGCAGATTGGAAAATGTTGCTGGACACGATTTTTTGATAATTCATTATCAAAATTCTCAATTTTGAGGTAAAATCTGTATTCAGTGAAGACAGACTTTCTCATTACTGAGAGAGGAGAAAGTTGCTACTGATGAGATTCTATGTAGACTGGAGGAGGGAGGAGCTAAAGACAGAGCTCCACTCTCCCCCTCCTATCTACATAGACTTGTATCAGTAGCAGCTGCCATCTCCTATCTCAGTCATGGGAAAATCTGTCTTCACTGAATACAGATTTTACCTCAGAATTGAGAATTTTGATAATGACGGACCAATTTTGGCAGAGAAAGAAGCAAATTTTTTTGATAAGATATATTACAAAGCTTCTTATTTTAATGTGCACTATTGATTTATGAAGTAAAAATTAAAATGACGGTTACGCTTTAACCCCTTAATAACATCTGACGTACTAATACGCGTCTGTGCCCTGGGACTTAAGAGCCAGACCCGTATTAGTACGTCATCGCGATCGCGCGCGCACACAGGCTGTGCGGGCGCGATCGCCGCCGGGTGTCAGCTGATTGTCACAGCTGACACCCGGTACTATGTGCAGGGAGCGGTCACGCACCGCTCCCAGCACATTAACCCCCGCGATGCTGCGATCGAAGTCGATCGCGGCATTGCGGGGGCAAGGGGAGGTGATCGGCGATACTCACCTCCTCTTCCGGCTTCCAGCGCAGTCTGCAAAGGCTTCCCGGGTGTTGCCATGACGACCCGATGTCGTCATGACAACATCCGGGTCACCAAAGAGCAGGAAGATTGCTTGGACATGCGCAGTGCATCTCCAAGCAATCTTCACACTGTGCACTTCTGACAGCCTTCATGGCATAGGGATGGTGCTCCATTCCTGTGCCATGCAGGCGATCAGAAAAAAAAAAGTGAAAGTCCCAGAGTGGGACAAAGTAATAAAGTGTATAAACTGTGTGAAAGTGGAAAAAAAAAAAAAAATGTGCAAAAATATTATAAAAAAATAAAAAAAATAATACACCAAAAATAAAAATATAATGTACCCATCAATAAATATTATTATAAAAAAAATAAAAAAAAACAATAAAAGTACACATATTTGGTATCGCCGCGTCCGGAACAACCTGACCTATAAAACTGTCCCACTAGTTAACCCCTTCAGTGAACACGGTAAAAAAAAAAAAAAAAAAACCAAGCAAAAAACAATGCTTTATCACCATACCGCCAAACAAAAAGTGGAATAACACGCGATCAAAAAGACGCATATAAATAAAAATGATACCGCTGAAAACGTCATCTCGTCCCGCAAAAAACAAGCCGCCATATAGCTCCATCAGCCGAAAAATAAAAAAGTTATAGCTCTCAGAATAAAGCGATACTAAAAAATATTTTTTTCTATAAAATAGCTTTTATTGTGTATAAGCGCCAAAACATAGAAAAATGATACAAATGTGGTACCGCTGTAAACGTACTGACCCGAAGAGTAAAGCTGCCTCATCAATTTTACCACACGCGGAACAGAATAAAAAAAAAAAAAAAAAAAAAACAATTCCTGAATTGTTGGTTTTTGTTTATTCTGCCTCCCAAAAATCGGAATAGAAAGCGATCAAAAAATGTCACGTGCCTGAAAATGGCACCAATAACAACGTCAAGTCATCCCGCAAAAAACGAGCCATCACATGACTGTCTGCCAAAATCTGGAAAAATTATAGCTCTCAAAATATGGCGATGCAAAAACTAGATTTTACAAAAAATGCGTCTTTTAGTGTGTGACAGCTGTCAGTCATAAAAACCCCATATGATTCTGGCATTGCTGTAATCACACCGACCCGAAGAATAAAGTCGTCTAATCACTTATACCGCACAAGGAACGGCGTCAAAAATAAACTCTTGAGTTAGGATTGGGCTAGGGTTAGGGCTGGGTTTGGGGCTAGGGTTGTGCTGGGGCTAGGGTTGTGCTGGGGCTAGGGTTGTGCTGGGGCTAGGGTTGTGCTAGGGTTAGGGCTGGGGTTGGGATTTTTTTCAAAAGTAAGAAAAAAAGATGACGATATGGCGACTAGTGTTGAGAGCAAGTGCTCGCTACTTGAGTTTGCATCGGGTGCTCTGGTATGCATTTAGTATCGTGGGTATTTGAGTGACATGCTCGAGTCTCTGCCCCATATGCTTCGCGGCCAAAAAACTTTACGGGGATTGCCTGCCATGCACGAGCGATCCCCGCATGTTTTTTTTTGGGTGTATAATAACCGTGAAACATGCGGAGCAGGGACTCGAGCATGTCACTCGAGCACACGCTGTACATGGTGCATACCTGAGTACCCGATGCAAACTCAAGTAGCGAGCACTTGCGCTCAAGAATAATGACAACTTATTCAATATGATGACCTAATGTAAACAAATAATGTGCCGTACCTCTGGGTTCAAAATGTTCACTATACACCTTAATAAAATCTTTGAGGGGTATAGTTTCCAAAATGGGGACACTTGTGGGGGAGCTCCACTGTTTAGGCACATCACGGGCTCTCCAAACGCGACATGGTGTCCGCTAACAAATTGTATGGAAAATCGGCTCAAATTGTTAGCGGACGCCATGTTGCGTTTGGAGAGCCCCTGTGTGCCCAAACATTGGAGCTCCCCCACAAGTGACCCCATTTTGGAAACTAGACCCCCCAAGGCACCTATCTAGATGTATAGTGAGCACTTGGAACCCCCAGGTGCTTCACAAATTGATTCGTAAAAATGAAAAAGTGAAAAAAAAAACACTTTTTCATTTTTATGAATCAATTTGTGAAGCACCTGGGGTTCCAAGTGCTCACTATGAATCTAGATAGGTGCCTTGGGGGGTCTAGTTTCCAAAATGGGGTCACTTGTGGGGGAGCTCCAATGTTTGGGCACACAGGGACTCTCCAAATGCAACATGATATCCGCTAACAAATTGTCGGCTCAAATTGTTAGCGGATACCATGTTGCATTTGGAGAGTCCCTATGTGCCCAAACATTGGAGCTCCTCCACAAGTGACCCTATTTTGGAAACTAGACCCCCCAAGGCACCTATCTAGATGCATAGTGAGCACTTGGAACCCCTAGGTGCTTCACAAATTAATTCGTAAAAATGAAAAAGTGTTTTTTTTTTCACTTTTTCATTATTACGAATCAATTTGTGAAGCACCTGGGGGTTCCAAGTGCTCACTATGCATCTAGAAAGGTGCCTTGGGGGGTCTAGTTTCCAAAATGGGGTCACTTGTGGGGGAGCTCCAAAGTTTGGGCACAGAGGGGCTCTCCAAACGCAATGTGGCGTCCGCTAACAATTTGAGCCGATTTTCCATTCAATTTGTTAGCGGATACCATGTTGCATTTAGAGAGTCCCTGTGTGCCCAAACATTGGAGCTCCCCCACAAGTGACCCCATTTTGGAAACTAGACCCCCCAAGGCACCTATCTAGATGCATAGTGAGCACTTGGAACCCCTAGGTGCTTCACAAATTGATTCGTAAAAATGAAAAAGTGAAAAAAAAAAACCACTTTTTCATTTTTATGAATCAATTTGTGAAGCACCTGGGGTTCCAAGTGCTCACTATGAATCTAGATAGGTGCCTTGGGGGGTCTAGTTTCCAAAATGGGGTCACTTGTGGGGGAGCTCCAAAGTTTGGGCACAGAGGGGCTCTCCAAACGCAATGTGGTGTCCGCTAACAATTTGAGCCGATTTTCCATTCAATTTGTTAGCGGATACCATGTTGCATTTAGAGAGACCCTGTGTGCCCAAACATTGGAGCTCTCCCACAAGTGACCCCATTTTGGAAACTAGACCCCCCAAGGCACCTATCTAGATGCATAGTGAGCAGTTGGAACCCCCAGGTGCTTCACAAATTGATTCATAAAAATGAAAAAGTGTTTTTTTTTTCACTTTTTCATTGTTACGAATCAATTTGTGAAGCACCTGGGGGTTCCAAGTGCTCACTATGCATCTAGATAGGTGCCTTGGGGGGTCTAGTTTCCAAAATGGGGTCACTTGTGGGGGAGCTCCAATGTTTGGGCACACAGCAGCTCTCCAAACGCAACATGGTGTCGCTAACAATTTGAGCCAATTTTGCGTTAAATTTGTTAGCGGACACCATGTTGCATTTAGAGAGCCGCTGTGTGCCCAAATATTAGAGCTCCCCCACAAGTGACCCCATTTTGGAAACTAGACCACCCAAGGCACCTATCTAGATGCATAGTGAGCACTTGGAACCCTCAGGTGCTTCACAAATTGATTCATACAAATGAAAAAGTGTTTTTTTTTTCACTTTTTCATTGTTACGAATCAATTTGTGAAGCACCTGGGGGTTCCAAGTGCTCACTATGCATCTAGATAGGTGCCTTGGGGGGTCTAGTTTCCAAAATGGGGTCACTTGTGGGGGAGCTCCAATGTTTGGGCACACAGGGACTCTCTAAATGCAACATGGTGTCCTCTAACAAATTTAACGGAAAATCGGCTCAAATTGTTAGCGACACCATGTTGCGTTTGGAGAGCCGCTGTGTGCCCAAACATTGGAGCTCCCCCACAAGTGACCCCATTTTGGAAACTAGACCCCCCAAGGCACCTATCTAGATGCATTGTGAGCACTTGGAACCCTCAGGTGCTTCACAAATTGATTCATAAAAATGAAAAAGTGTTTTTTTTTTCACTTTTTCATTGTTACGAATCAATTTGTGAAGCACCTGGGGGTTCCAAGTGCTCACTATGCATCTAGAAAGGTGCCTTGGGGGGTCTAGTTTCCAAAATGGGGTCACTTGTGGGGGAGCTCCAAAGTTTGGGCACACATGGGCTCTCCAAACACAACATGGCGTCCGCTAATTATTCAAGCAAATTTTACAATCAAAAAGTCAAATGGCGCTCCTTCCCTTCCGAGCCCTGCCGTGCGCCCAAACAGTATTTTTTCCCCAAATATTGGGTATCTGCGTGCCCAGGGGAAATTGCACAACAAATTTTGGGGTCCATTTTTTCTTGTTACCCCTGTGAAAATAAAAAAAATTGGGTCTAAAGTAACATTTTTGTGAAAAAAGTTAAATGTTCATTTTTTTCTTCCACATTCAAAAAATTCCTGTGAAGCACCTGAAGGGTTAATAAAGTTCTTGAATGTGGTTTTGAGCACCTTGAGGGGTGCAGTTTTTAGAATGGTGTCACTTTTGGGTATTTTCTGTCATAAAGACCTCTCAAAGTGACTTCAAATGTGATGTGGACCCTAAAAAAATGGTTTTGTAAATTTTGTTGGAAAAATGAGAAATCGCTGGTCAACTTTTAACCCTTATAGCTCCCTAACAAAAAAAAATTTTGGTTCCAAAATTGTGGTGATGTAAAGTAGACATGTGGGAAATGTTATTTATTAACTCTTTTGTGTGACATATCGCTCTGATTTCAGGGCTTAAAAATTCAAATTTTGAAAATTGCAAAATTTTCAAAATTTTCGCCAAATTTCCGTTTTTTTCACAAATAAACGCAAGTGATATCGAAGAAATTTTTCCACAATCATGAAGTACAATATGTCACGAAAAAACTATCTCAGAATCAGGGGGATCCGTTGAAGCGTTCCAGAGTAATTACCTCATAAAGTGACAGTGGTCAGAATTGTAAAAATTGGCCCGGTCATTAACGTGCAAACCACCCGCGGGGCTTAAGGGGTTAAACCTCTTGACCACATTCACCGTACATGAACGGTGCCGCGGGAGGAGCATTCCCGCAAACAGCCGTACGTGTACGGCACAATGATCTCGTCGGCTTGCTGGCAGAGCCCACGCTATCATCAGCAGGCGTCAGCTATATATCATAGCGGACACCCTGTAGAAAAATCCACGATCGGTGCTAGCGCTGATCGCGGGTGTTCAACCTCTCTCATGCCGCTGTCAATAGTGACAGCGACATTGACCAGCTTATAAAGGGAGCTCCCTCTCTGCTCTGATAGGCACAAAAAAATTGCGATCACATTGTGCTGATGGTCTCCATGGTGACCCCGGGCCAAAAGATGGCCACACGGTCACCCAGATCTGGTGGCCTGTAAGTTCCTACTGAGAGCAGAAGCTAACATGCCTCCCACTTATGTGCTATGGACTAATCTAGCGATGCAAAAACAACACTGTTTTCTGAAAAATAGTTTTTATTGTGTAAAAGCAGCAAAACATAAAAACAAGACATAAATGTGGGATCGCTGTAATCGTACTGAGCCGAAGAATAAAGTTGTTTTATCACTTTTATGACATGGTGAAAGGCATACAAAAAAAAATTCCTGAATTGCTGGAGTTTGTTAATTCTGCCTCCCAAAAATCAGAATAGAAAGCGATCAAAAAATGTCATGTGCCCGAAAATGGTACCAATAAAAACATCAACTTGTCCTGCAAAAAACAAGCCCTCACATGACTATGTAAGTGTGGCACCACAGGGGTCTGGTTTCCACAGTAACAGCAATGTTATGTCTGAGAGCAGGTGGGAGGTCTCTTGGTCAGGAATCCTATGCATGCCACACCTCCTGCCCAGTCCTGGGAGGGGAAGAACTTCCCCTGTATAAACCTGGGGCTGAGGCAGGGTTAGAGAGTTGAGAGGGAGAGTTCAGCCAGGAGGGCTGACAGGGAGCTGTGGCTCCGGCTGGGCCCAGCTCCTGGGCCATGCCAGAAGTAGAGAAGAGAAGCAGCATAGGAAGAAACAACAGGAGCTCTGTGGGAGCAGTGTTACAAAGAGTCAGGGGCTGGCAGCTGCAGAGCTCGCCCTGACTGAGAAGATTTCTTACCGGACCCGGAGTCCGAGGCTGTGGGGACTAACTCCTACCCAGCAGCAGAATCCGTCAGGCAGGGGATTTCAGGTCCTCTGGCCAAGAAACCCGAAGGCACGGTCACACGCATGGGACCAGCACCGCCGTCGTGGAGCGGAAGCTACTAGAAGGCCCCGAGTCACCGGCCATACGGGTGAGCACCACACGGTACACTCAGGGACGTGGGCTACTTATACTCGCTTCTAGCAAGGTAGCCAGAAGAGTATCGTTAGTTTGGGAGGCCTACAACTCCGCCTGGCCAGGGGAGATCCCATCTGCTCAAGGACTGACCAGGCCCCAACCGCTAGCCAGTACTCCGGGAGGGTCTATCTTTGTCACCAGTAAAGACCCTGAACTACACCGCATCGTCTCTGAGTGGTTCCTGCTACCCCCATCATCCACGTCGGCTGCCCTGAGGCCATACCCCTCCCGTTGGGGGTTATACCATCCACGCTGCACCATCCTTCCACCGGCCTCAGCGGTCTGCCCTGCAGCGGCAGCTCCATAGCTGCATTCAACGGGTGGCGTAGTCGTCCATCATCTACCGCTGATACAGCGCCACTTAGTCTGACTCCCTGGGCACGGACCGGATCACCGCCACGAGACTACAACCCTCAAGAGATCCGGCTCCGGGTAAGCTCCCGCGTGCGCAACGCAGCGCGACACAGGCCCAGGGGCGCGTCAACTTTTGGCGTAGTCGGCAGGATTTCGTGCCCGCAACCACCGGGTACTGCGTGCCTGAAAAAGACTGTTCAAACTTACCTGTGGTGAAGATTCCCGCCATCCGGCGCCATCTTCCGCTTCCTTCCCGCCATCGGTGGAGTTTTCCCGCCATCCGGCGCCATCTTCGGCCTTCTTCCCGCCATACGTGGAGTTTTCCCGCCATTGGACGCCATCTTGAGGACGCCGCGCGGGAAGAAGAGGGGCGTGGACTCCGAAAGCGCGCGAGAACTGAAGCCCCGCCTCACGTCCGGACGTTGCGTAAGGTCCTGGAAGGAGCCCAGCAGACGCCAACGTCACAGGAGCGCGACGGAAGGTCCTCAACCCTGACGATCCACTGCGGAGCCGCGGCCTACGGAAGAGGATCATCGCAAGGTAGGCCACGGTCCACTAGGGGTGAGAAGGATGTCAGATACGGAGGAGAGCTTCACCGCTTCAACCCCCGCCAGCGCCACCGCTGTTGCGGTCATGCCTTTCACCATGCCCTATATCCCGGGGGCAGCCTGGCTACCCCAGTACTCAGGGGAGTCACATACCCTGCATGACTTTAGAGAAAAGCTGGATAGCCTCTTCCAGGTGTACCCCCTCACAGAGGAGCAAAAAGTGAGCATCCTGGTGGCCCAATTAACCGGAGCAGCCCAAAGGGAGGTAAAGTCCTGGCCACCTGGGAGGAGGACTGTCGCAGAGATACTAACCCAGCTAACCGAGGAGGAGCTGCAGTACTACCAATACGAGGAAAGCCAAGAGGACCCGGACGGGTCTGAGGACTACCCTCAGGAGGGAGCACAAAGAGGACATAGCTACTGAAGGGAAGTAGCGTGAATAAAGAGCTGTAAATAGTTACCCGTAAGGGTACAAGGACTGCTGCTAATTAAAATATGGTCCCCGTTGGGATTAGTGAATTGTTCCCCATGTGCCCCTATCTTAAACCAGGCTGAGGACTGTGAGCAGCCATTCCTTATCCCCACTGGCCGAGGACTGAGAGCGGCCATATCCTGTAAATAATTATGTGTTTCTAGTAATTTATGGGAGTCTTTGGTGGATTTGCCGGGAATCCTTTGTACATAGTTGGAGCGTAACCCAGGACAGACTAAAGACTGTTAAGGACTCGGGGCAGGACAGACCCCTACCTGGTTACGTCTCCCTGTTTTGGTGAAATGGACACCTTGCTTTTCTTCAAAAACTGCACCCGGTTGCGGACACGCCGTGACCATCTTTATATGTTTTTCTTATTGTACTATTATTGTTTATACCTTGTTATGTTTAAAAATATGTTTAGTCCCGGAGTACTAAATTTCACTAGGGGGGAATGTGGCACCCCAGGGGTCTGGTTTCCACAGTAACAGCAATGTTATGTCTGAGAGCAGGTGGGAGGTCTCTTGGTCAGGAATCCTATGCATGCCACACCTCCTGCCCAGTCCTGGGAGGGGAAGAACTTCCCCTGTATAAACCTGGGGCTGAGGCAGGGTTAGAGAGTTGAGAGGGAGAGTTCAGCCAGGAGGGCTGACAGGGAGCTGTGGCTCCGGCTGGGCCCAGCTCCTGGGCCATGCCAGAAGTAGAGAAGAGAAGCAGCATAGGAAGAAACAACAGGAGCTCTGTGGGAGCAGTGTTACAAAGAGTCAGGGGCTGGCAGCTGCAGAGCTCGCCCTGACTGAGAAGATTTCTTACCGGACCCGGAGTCCGAGGCTGTGGGGACTAACGCCTACCCAGCAGCAGAATCCGTCAGGCAGGGGATTTCAGGTCCTCTGGCCAAGAAACCCGAAGGCACGGTCACACGCATGGGACCAGCACCGCCGTCGTGGAGCGGAAGCTACTAGAAGGCCCCGAGTCACCGGCCATACGGGTGAGCACCACACGGTACACTCAGGGACGTGGGCTACTTATACTCGCTTCTAGCAAGGTAGCCAGAAGAGTATCGTTAGTTTGGGAGGCCTACAACTCCGCCTGGCCAGGGGAGATCCCATCTGCTCAAGGACTGACCAGGCCCCAACCGCTAGCCAGTACTCCAGGAGGGTCTATCTTTGTCACCAGTAAAGACCCTGAACTACACCGCATCGTCTCTGAGTGGTTCCTGCTACCCCCATCATCCACGTCGGCTGCCCTGAGGCCATACCCCTCCCGTTGGGGGTTATACCATCCACGCTGCACCATCCTTCCACCGGCCTCAGCGGTCTGCCCTGCAGCGGCAGCTCCATAGCTGCATTCAACGGGTGGCGTAGTCGTCCATCATCTACCGCTGATACAGCGCCACTTAGTCTGACTCCCTGGGCACGGACCGGATCACCGCCACGAGACTACAACCCTCAAGAGATCCGGCTCCGGGTAAGCTCCCGCGTGCGCAACGCAGCGCGACACAGGCCCAGGGGCGCGTCATAAGCAGAGATATAAAAAAATTATAGCTCTCAAAAAACAATATAATTCAGATATCACTGTAATCACACCGAAATGAAAAATAAAGCCACCTTATCACTTATACCGCAAGAGGAACGGTATAAAAAATAAATAAAACCAATTCTTGATCTGCTGTTGATTTGTTCATTCTAAGGCAAAGCAAAAAAAGTGGTACTATAAAATATAACTTTTATTTCTATGCATTAAAATACACGAAGGTAAGTATAAAAGAGAAATGAAACCACCTGCTCCTATTAACACGTGTGGAGATAAAATAGTTTAATCCAGGTCCTCATGACCTTCCATATAGTAAAAGGTATATACACAATAGTGAAATTCCACACAGAGAGTAACTAGGTATATATTACCCCAATACTACAATATACTCATATATCCATATTGGATCAAATACAGATCCAGTGAACTGCTTGATGAATAACCGTAGTAAAAATAGGAGCAAGGTAGGTAAAAATGATTAGATATTCCACCATACCCTTGAAACAGAAACTAGACCAGAATATATCCAGGTATCACTACTATAAAAAAAGGACCTATTGGGAAAAAACACTCACACATTTTACGGATTAAGAGAAATTTTTCAAGTAGTGAAGTAAAGGCATATATGGCTAAATGCTAAGAAGTCTGTCATTCAAAACAGAAAAGAGTGAGTGCCTCAAGAAGTGCATAGGACTATAACTGGATACATAAATTAGAACAGTCTTACCGAGTCCTGTTACACGCTATGGCTAATTCTGTACCAGTATGGTATATACTCACAATCCCACAAACTGGTATCAAGCAGAAGGAGATAGAGGTGCGATGCTCCCTACGCGTTTCCTATCATCTAGATTTCTCAGGGGAGACTTTCATGACTGGGAGTGTTCCAACACATCAGGATGACCAGTTCATATCCTCCTAGGTGGTCATAACCACTGACCATGGATGTCATCTAGTGGTCACAATTGTGTATGTACCTTTTACTCTATGGAAGGTCATGAAGACCTGGATTAAACTATCTTGTCTCAACACGTGTTAATAGGAGCAGGTGGTTTCATTTCTCTTTATCTGCAGGTGTTATGCACTTGTTCCATTCATTAGAATGGGACAATAACAAAGAACTTGGTGATTAGCGATGAGCGAGCGTACTCGCAAGTACTCGGTACTCGCCCAAGCATCTCAGTACTCGAGATGCTCGTAGCTCGACGAGTACTTGCGAGATGCTCGGGCGGATGCTCGGGTCCCCTCCCTGCATGTTTGGTGCTCTTTAGAGGGCCAATCAACATGCAGTGATTGCCTGCCACTCACTGTAATGCCGCAGCCATGTTGGTTGTGGCATTACAGTGATTGGCTGGCCGCACAGTGTCATCAGGTCTATATCAGACCTGGCGCCGCTGTGCTCGTCAGTCTACTCCGCAATCAGGCAGTGTAGGGAGAGGTGCTGCTGAGCTAGGGAGAGATTTGGTTGTGTATTAGGTAGTGTAAGGAGAAAACAAGTACATTACACATATCCATCTCAACAAACAGTCCTTCTGAGGACTAATCCATCTGCAAAGATATCAGGCAGGCAGTGTATATAGGTAGGCAGGCAGTGTATATAGGTAGGCAGGCAGTGTATATAGCAGACTGCAGTGCATATAGCACAAGAGGCTCCATTCCAGTTCTGCCTTCTGCTGCTGTTAGATATTTCTAGACAAAGGCCCAGGTCTAAGGAGCCAGGAATAATTTTTTTTGGATCTTAATCCTCATTATTTGCTTAAAAAGCAATCCAGAGAACACAGTTTTTATGTGCCATTTGCTTGTTGGCACTGCAGAATACAGCCAGGTCCTTTCCATATTACAGCGCTAAAAATCCAGCTATTTAAAACTGTGGTTTGTCTGTCATATGGATCACATATAATTGCGCTGAAAATACTGCCATTTTTGGCCTCCATTCAAAATTTTTTTCAGTGTGTCAGCAAAGTTTTTGACACCGGTTTGCTGTTCAAAATAGTTACCTACAGGCCAGGTATTTAAAACTGTGGTTTCTCCATCACACGGATTACATATAACTTCGCTCCAAATTCAGCCATTTGTAGTGAGCGTGGAAGATATTGTCCTCCATTTAAAATGGGCAAGGCACGTGGCAAGGGACGGGGAACTGGATGTGATGGTGATGGTGCATGCAGAGGCCGAGGCTGTGGGCAAGCTGAAATTGTGCCACAACAAACACCCACATCTTCTCGCCCGACCTTCCTGTCCCAATTACTAGGGGACCGCAGCACACCATTATTGAACCCAGAGCAGAAGGTTGTTGGTTGGATAGCGGATAATGCATCCAGTCACTTTGCCAACACCACCACCACCCTGTCTTCCACACGGTCAAGTCTCAGAAGCTGTGAGTCTGAACTGCATATTCCTCACCCTAATCCTCCTTCCTCCCACCATGCCGAGTGCCCGGAGACAACTGATCCCACATTTGGACACTCTGAAGAGCTGTTCACTTTTCCATTTATAGATTTGGGGCTCTCGCCCGGTCCACTTGAAGCGGGGCAAGAGGAGATCGCATGTAGCGATGCCCAAATATTTGAGCAGCCCCGGTCACACGAAGGCGACGGTGGGAAAGTGTCACAAGAGGTGGACGATGATGAGACACAATTGCCAGAAAGTCAGGAGGAGGACCAGGGTGTGGAAGTGGAAGATGAGGTGGTGGATGATATAGTAACTGACTCAACCTGGCAGGAGGACATGCAGAGCGAGGACAGCAGCACACAGGGGGAGGGAGGCAGAGCACCCCAAAAGGCAGGAAGAAGCAGTGTGGTGGCCGCAGAAAGAAGGCAGGCAACCATTCCCCATAACACCAACACGAAGGAAGTTGCCAGTACAACTGTTAGGTCTTCACGAATCTGGTTGTTTTTTAAAGACGATAACCCCAAAAAGGCCATTTGCACCACCAGCCAGGCCAACATCAGCAGGGGTGGCAAAACTAGCAGCATGACCACCACCAGCATGATCAGGCACATGGCAGCAAAGCACCCTACTTTGTGGGCCGAACCCTAGGGTCCAGGAACAGTGTCTGCGGGTGGCAACATTGCTTCTTCCACTGTTGTGCATGCAGGTCAATTCCCTGTACATGGTGCATGCGATGATGCCTCCTGCCCCTGTCGTTGCACACTCTCAAGTAGCAGCATCAAGAAGCACGTCCACATCCTTGTCCCAGCGCAGCGTTCAGTTGTCCATACCCCAGTCCTTGGAACGCAAGCGCAAATACACAGCCAACACCCCACAGGCCACACTACTAAATTATCAGATTTCACGCCTGCTTGCGCTAGAAATGTTGCCTTTTAGGCTTGTGGAGATGGAAGCATTCCGCAACCTGATGGCGGTGTCCGTTCCTCGGTACTCCGTCCCCAGCCTCCACTATTTCTCCCGGTGTGCTGTCCCCGCATTACACAAGCACGTGTCCCAAAACATTAGGCGTGCCCTCAACAACGCAGTTACCGGGAAAGTCCACCTAACCAAGGACACGTGAACAAGTGCTTGTGGGCAGGGACGGTACATCTCGCTGACAGCACACTGGGTTAACATAGTGGAAGCCGGGACCCAGTCGGACCTTGGGACGGAACATGTCCTCCCGACACCAAGGATTGCGGGCCCTAGGTCAATCAGGGTTGCCCCCACAGTTTACAGCTCCTGCACATCATCCTCCTCAGCCTCCTCCTTCTCTTCAGCCTCCATCTACGAAATGACCACAAGCTTGTGATCAGTCACAAGCTGGAAGCACTGCAGCACTGCCTCGGCCAAGTGGCAACAGGCTGTGCTGAAGCTAATATGCTTAGGTGACAAACCGCACAATACTGAAGAGTTGTGGATAGCTCTGAAAGAGCAGGCAGATCTGTGGCTCACATCGCTGAACCTACAGCCAGGCATGGTCGTGTGTGACAATGGCTGGAACCTGCTGGCGGCTCTGAGGCGAGGCGAGCTTACACACGTACCATGCCTGGCCCATGTGCTTAACCTCGTGCTTCAGCGGTTTCTCAAATCCTACCCAGATCTGGCGGATCTGCTTGTTAAAGTACGCCGCCTGTGTGCCCATTTTAGAAAGTCACCTACAGCTTCCGCCGCCCTTGACATGTTTCAGCAGCGTTTGCAGCTTTCGGCTCACAGACTGGTGTGTGATGTCCCCACACGTTGGAACTCTAAACTACAAATGTTGGGAAGGATTTGTGAGCAGAAGAGGGCAGTTGTTGAGTACCAGCATCAACAAGGCTGTCGGTATTCAGTTCAGACTCCACACATAAGACCTCAGGAGTGGACATGGATGTCAGACATATGTACCATCCTCCAAAACTTTGAGGACTCCACCAAGATGGTGAGCGGCGATGACGCCATAATTAGCATCACCATCCCGCTTCTCTGTCTTCTGAAATGCTCTCTGCTCACAATCAATCATTGCAGGCGGAGCACGATGAGATAGAGCAAGGAGCCATACAGGGTGATTACACACAGCCCTGCCTCATCTCATCCCAACATGGATTGGGTGACAATGAGGAAGAGGAGGAGGAGGAAGAACAGGAGCTAGTTTCATGCGCTATAGACGGTACTACGGCACAACTGTCATACCGTCTGTTCAGCGTGGATGGCCAGAGGACAGAGAGGAGGAGGAGAGCATGGTCAGTCATTCTCTTGGTGAGGACACGGAAGTCTTGCCTGTTAGCATTCTGGCACGCATGGCTGAGTTTATGTTACGCTGCCTTTCCCATGACCCTCGCTTTCTCAAAATTTTGGGTGACAGTCATTACTGGTTGGTGACACTTCTTGACCCTCGCTACAAGGAGAACTTTATATCTCTTATTCCTGAGGCGGACAGGTCTACACAAATGGGGCAGTACCAGAAGGCCCTTGTTGCGGATCTATTAAAAAAATTCCCATCTGAAAACGCTGGTGGCAGAGGTCACAGTTCGTTGGACAACCAAGGAGTACAGACGAGAGAGACACAACTTCAATCTAGCAGAGGTAGGGGAACAGTCAAAGTTCTGGGAGAATTTTCTCAGCCCCTCCCATCGCACAAGCCCTGAGGCGCGGGGTACTCTCACAAGGAGTGTAAAGTTTGGGAAGATGCTGAGGGAGTACCTTGCCGACCGTACCAACGTCCTCCGGGATTCCTCAGTGCCTTATAATTATTGGGTATTCAAGCTGGATACGTGGAATGAACTGGCTCTCTATGCCTTGGAGGTCCTGGCCTGCCCTGCCACCAGCGTTTTATCAGAGCGGGTTTTTGGTGCCACTGATGGAATTATAACTGATAAGCGCATCCGCCTGTCAACTGAAAATTCTGACAGGCTGACTCTTATAAAAATGAACAAGGGCTACATTGGGCCAGACTTCTCAACACCACCGAATGATAGCAGTGTAACATAAACTCAAATCCAGTGTCTTTTTTTGAGAGGTGTATTCCCATGCACCTCTTCACACCCACACATGGGTATACGCTTCCTGATTTTGGCTATTTGCTCTTGTCCTCCTCCTTCTCCTCATCCTCATCCTCCACCATCATATCACCAGGGTGACCGTGGTCCGTGATGTAACACCCACATAATTTTTTTAAAGGATGTTTATGATGCCCATAAAATTTTTTTTTTACATAGTATGTTCATGTATACCCCCCAGGGTTAAATGTTTGTCAGCCCATACACTTAGTGCATGGGCATTACAAGTATAGGAGACACGCTGCTTTCTAATGGGAACATTTTTTATGAGGCCCTCTAAGACTCTTCCAAGGGACATTGGAGTGCCTCCAAATTTTTGGCAACCCTTGCATTCACTACATAGGCAAACACAATGGGAGACCTACTTCCTAATAATGGGAACATTGTTTTCAGGAGGCCCTCCTCTAAGTCTCTTCAAAGGGGTATTCGGGTGCATCCAAATTTTCAAAGTGGTATTGGGGTGCGTCCAAATTTTGGGCATACCTGCCACTCACTGCATATGCAATAACAGTATAGGAGACCCACTCTTTAGTAATGGGAACATTAAAACATAGCCAGCTGATGGCTCTCTAAGAATAGTGAAGGCCGACTGCTGGCCCTTTAAGAATAGTAAAGGCTGCCTGATGGCCCTATAAAAATAGGCTTTGAGACTTTCAGAGTCCCTCCTTCATAAATGAAACACGATGTGTCTGATGATATCTCACACAACACATGGCCAGATAAGGTTGTAAAATGTTAAAATTACATTTCCTGGTGAATTCATTTGTCAAGGTTGAAAGCAATGCAAAAGTGCAAAAACGCATGAAAAAACGCTACGTGTGAACATAGCCCACGGTGTGGAGGAACATTTTTATTTTTGTATATTTATTTTGCTTTATATACAAGTCATTACCCTGGAAAGGATGTTCCTTAACATATTTCCCAGGAAAATCCATTTTGGTTTCGTTTTTGTATGTTTTATTGTGAGTCCGTAAAAGTGGTGTAATACCTCTGACAACGTTGTTGACAGCAGTGATCTGGGAGTCAGAAATGCTTTCAGGGGTCTTCCCCATGCTGTTCCCATGTCATTTGAGCACTGTTCCCATCGATTTGGGCAATTTTTAGGCCCTCAGCAGACCGCCTGGGGGGAGCCGCCTGAAAAATGCTCAAGTTTCCCATAGACTTACATTGGGCTCGTTGCTCAGGTCGAGCACCCGAGTATTCCAATGTGCTTGACCCGAGCATCGAACACCCGAGCATTTTAGTGCTCGCTCATCACTATTGGTGATCACATTAGTTTCTGGCAGATGTCAGTACAGTTGATATCACCTGCCTGCTTATTTCTCAATATGCTAGGGCTGCAGATATTGTGTACTTTGGCACGATACCTGCTGATCACGTATGTATCCTGACAGATATCAGTAGACTTGATGTTACCTGCTGTGTGAGCCCACTGAGCACTCTACCAGGCTGCTAGCCGGGGCAGCTTTGCTTCTGCAGCATGGGAGAAGAGCAAAGGGGCTGCTAGCACAAGTTCCTTACCTAGGTAACTATCAACTCTGAGACAGTAGGGTGGCCGGTAATCCAGGCAACGAGCTGTATACTATAAAATTAAAAATCCCTCTGTTTTTAGGAACTTAAAATTTTTTATTTTTTAATAAGAATCAATTTTAAAAGGTTGCTTGTTTTCACAAGTACTTTGCTATTGTATCCATTTAAGATCTCGAAACAACTTCTATATTTAAAGTAACTATACAAAACAATAGAAATGCATGCCTGCAAAAATATAATAAGTATAAGGCTGTGTGCCCACGATGCGTTTTTCAAGCGTTTCCGCAGCGGCAAAAGCGCTGCAGAAACGCTTAAAAAACGCATGGTAGAAGGCCTGTCATGTTCCCCAATGATAATCCGCATGTGCTGTGCACATGCTGTGGAAATTTCCGCTGTGGATTATTATTGCGGAAAAAAACGCAGCACAACCATTAATTTTGCGGAAGCGCCGCGTTTGCATGGATTTATATAGTGTGAAGTTGACAAGCACTTTCCAAGTGATGCTAAAATCGCTTGGAAAGCGCTTGACAACCCGCATGCGGAAATGCATGTGAAGAACGCTTCACATCCGCATGTCCCTGGCAGGAAAACGCATGTACAAGCCGCATGTACAATCCGCATGTACAATCCGCATGCGTTTTTTTCTGCCAGGGGAGATGCAGAAACGCTCAGGAAAAATCCGCAGCATTTCTGCATCGTGGGCACATAGCCTCGAAGTTCATATAGATAAATACATAAAATAAGAAAAATGCATTCAGCAAAAAAATATGCAGGAACTGAATTAATTGCAAGTGGCAGCAAGTTATGTCAAAACAGATATCCCATGATCATTTCTGTATTGACATGATGAGGAGAAGCTGCAATCAGCAGAGATATGTGGGGGCCGCTATGTAACATGGCATACTATTCATTTTCTTCTCCTCTTATGCAGCATTAGTTCACAGCTGTCAATGGTTTGGATGGGTTTTAAGATGCTTTTGTATTTTATTTAATTTCATCTTGCTGATATAATAATTATCATGGGATATAACCTGTAATCACTGGCACTATATTCAGCACTTGTATTAACTACCTATATGTATTTAATTATGTGTTTTTCTAATGGATTCATAGAGATTGTTGTGACACCCCAGGGGTCTGGTTGCCACAGTGATAGAGATGTTATGTCTGAGAGCAGGTGGGAGGTCCTTTGGTCAGGGATCCTGTGCATGCCACACCTCCTGCCCAGTCTTGGGAGGGGAAGAACTTCCCCTATATAAACCCGGGGCTGAAGCAGGGTTAGGAGTCAAGGAGAGTAGAGACAAGAGACAGTCATAGGAAGAAACAGCTGGAGCTCAGTGGGAGCAATACTACTACGAGTCAGGGGCTGGCAGCTGCAGAGCTCGCCCTGACTGAGAAGCTTTCTTACCGGACCCAGCGTCCGAGGCTGTGGGGACTAACTCTTACCCAGCAGCAGAAGCCGACCGGCAGGGGATTTCAGGTCCTCAGGCCCAGAAACCCGAAGGCACGGTCACACGTGTGGGACCAGCACCGCCATCGTGGAGCGGAAGCCAATAGAAGGCCCCGAGTCACCGGCCATACGGGTGAGCACCACACGGTACACTCAGGGACGTGGGCTACTTATATCCGCTTCTAGCAAGGTAGCCAGAAGAGTACAGTCAGTTTGGGAGGCCTACAACTCCGCCTGGCCAGGGGAGATCCCATCTGCTCAAGGACTGACCAGGCACCGTTCGCTAGCAAGTACTCCGGGAGGGTCTATCGTTGTTACCAGTAAAGACCCTGAATTACACCGCACCATCTCTGAGTGGTTCCTGCTACCCCCATCTTCCACGTCGGCTGCCCTGAGGCCATACCCCTCCCGTTGGGGGTTATACTATCACGCTGCACAATTCTACACCGGCCTCAGCGGTCTGCCCTGCAGCGGCAGCTCCATAGCTGCAAATCAACGGGTGGCGTAGTCGACACTCAAATAACATCTATCAAGACTGCCACACACTGAGTCTGACCCCCTGGGCACGGACCGGGTCCCCGCCACTCGGAGACTACAACCCTCATCTGATCCGGTTCCGGGTAAGCCCCCGTGCGCGAGACGCTACGCGACACAGCAGGCCCAGGGGCGCGTCAACTTTGGCGTAGTCGGCAGGATCTCGTGCCCGCAACCACCGAGTACTGCGTGCCTGAAAAAGAGACTTTTCAAACTTACCAGTGGTGAAGATTCCCGCCATCTGTGAAGATTCCCGCCATCCGTGGAGTTTTCCCGCCATCCGGCGCCATCTTCTGCCTTCTTCCCGCCATCCGAGGAGTTTTCCCGCCATCCGGCGCCATCTTCTGCCTTCTTCCCGCCATCCGAGGAGTTTTCCCGCCATCCGGCGCCATCTTGGAGACGCCGCGCGGGAAGAAGAGGGGCGTGGACTCCGAAAGCGCGCGAGAACTGAAGCCCCGCCTCACGTCCGGACGTTGCGTAAGGTCCTGGAAGGAGCCCAGCAGACGCCGACGTCACAGGAGCGCGACGCCAGGTCCTCTACCCCGACGATTGACTGCGGAGCCGCGGCCTACGGAAGAGGATCTCCGGAAGGTAGGCCACGGTCCACTAGGGGGGAGGAGGACACCAGGAACGGACAGCAAGATGGCGGACCGGCAGCAGACTAAGCTGCCCAGCATCGGCAGTGCCCCAGTCGTCGCCGGCCCCGACCAGCGCCGGGAGAAGACGCGTGACGCAGGAGCGGTCGCGGGAGCAGGTAAGAGGAGTCTCCCTGTCCCGGACGCTGCCAGCGTCAGCCTGCTCCCGGGCCCCCTGGTGGAGCCGCCGATTCCGGGCGCTGCAGACACCGACCTGCTCCAGCCCCCGCAACAAGCCCTGCGGCCAAGCCCTCCAGCCCTGGGCACTACCACCACCAGCCCGCGCCCAGGCCCAAAGTTGCACCCTCTGACCCCGGGCGTCATCAACGGCGACCCTCTCCACGCCTGGTCGCAAGGCCTGAACTCCCCAGGTGCAAAAGGACTGTACGCCCTCCACGTTAACCAAGGAGGAGCTGCAGTACTACCAATACGAGGAAAGCCAAGAGGACCCGGACGGGTCTGAAGCCTACACACAAGAAGGAGCAGGAGGACGCCGTCGTTGAGTACGGTAGAGAAGAGACTGTATATAGTTGCCCGTAGGGGTACCAAAAAAACTGTTGCTGCTTAAAATATGTTCCCCGTTGGGACAAAAGAGTGAACTGTTCCCGTGTGTCCCCTATCCTTAACCAGGCTGAGGACTGTGAGCAGCCAATCCTTATCCCCACTGGCCGAGGA
The DNA here is from genome assembly GCF_046119375.1 of Phyllobates terribilis. Classification (NCBI taxonomy): domain Eukaryota; kingdom Metazoa; phylum Chordata; class Amphibia; order Anura; family Dendrobatidae; genus Phyllobates; species Phyllobates terribilis. The sequence goes on along the minus strand of NW_027362763.1, from coordinate 419,797,014 downwards.
CTGAGAGCGGCCATATCTTGTAAATATTATGTGTTTCCAGTTATTTATAGGAGTCCTTGGTGGATTTACCGGGAATCCTTTGTACAGTTAGTGGAGCGTAACCCAGGATGGACTAAAAGACTGTTAAGGACTCGGGGTAGGACAGACCCCTACCTGGTTACGTCTCCCTGTTTTGGTGAAATGGACACCTTGCTTTCTTCAAAGACTGCACCCGGTTACGGACATGCCGTGACCAGCTTTATGCGTTTCCTTATTGTAATGTTATTGTTTATACTTTGTTATGTTACAAAAATATGTTTAGTCCCGGAGTACTAAATTTCACTAGGGGGGAATGTGACACCCCAGGGGTCTGGTTGCCACAGTGATAGAGATGTTATGTCTGAGAGCAGGTGGGAGGTCCTTTGGTCAGGGATCCTGTGCATGCCACACCTCCTGCCCAGTCTTGGGAGGGGAAGAACTTCCCCTATATAAACCCGGGGCTGAAGCAGGGTTAGGAGTTGTAGCGCTGGCGTCCCTGCCCTCTGCTAGGCAGGGACGCTGCTCCCCTCACCGCTCTGCTCCGTGCCCGGCGTCCTCTCCCCGCTCTGCTGTCAGCGCGCGCTCCTTCCCGGCGTCCTCCTCCCGCTCTGCTCTCAGCGCGCGCTCCTTCCCGGCCCCTGTGCTTAGGGCGCGCGCGCGCGCGCTCCCCTCCTCTTAAAGGGGCCGCGCGCGCCGTCCTAAGGAGTCCCCGGCCAATGGCCGGAGGACTTCATCATATATAAGGCACCTCCTCCAAAATGGAGGTGCCCGAGCAATGTTGTTTGCACCTGTGTCTCACCTGTGCTTCAGCCCTCAGGTCCCGTTGCCAGTTACCTGCCAGTTTCCTGCTAGTTACCTGCCAGTTACCTGCCTGATTCCTGCCTGAATACTTGTTACTTGTCTGCCAGTCTGAGGTCCGACGGTCTGCCTTACTACTCCTGTCAGTCTGTCTAAAGGACCAGCCTGCCCGCTCACCTGGGAGCGCATATCAGCTACCTGCCTGCTTGCCTGAGGTCCGACGGTCTGCCTTACTACTCCGGTCAGTCTGTCTATGGACCAGCTTGCCCGCTCACCTGGGAGCGCTTCTCCGTTATCTGCCTGCTTGCCAGCCCGGAGGCTCCGTTGTCACGTGCTGTGACCACCAGCTATCTCAGAGACTCTTGCCCGCTCACCTGGGAGCGCATCTCCGTTACCTGCCTGCTTGCCAGCCCGGAGGTCCCGTAGTCACGTGCGGTGACCACCAGCTATTCCAGAGACTCTTGCCCGCTCACCTGGGAGCGCTTCTCCGTTACCTACCTGCCTGCCAGCCCGGAGGTTCCGCCGTCACGTGCCGTGACCACCTGCTATTCCAGAGACTCTCGCTTGCTCACCTGGGAGCACACATCTTCCATCTGCCTGCTAGCCTACCCGGAGGCTCTGCCATCACAGGTCGTACCTACCCCTTACCCAGAGACTGCCCTGATCACTTGCCGTAACTCCCTGTCCGTTCACCCAGAGACTGCCACCCGCTCCCTTACAAGGGCCGCCCCCTTGTATAGTAGCTCAGAGGTTCCGCCTCCCGGACCCGTTACAGTTTGCTCGGGCCATGGAACCCGGTGGCACCCAAGCTCCCTCGCTCACGGACCTGTGTCATGAACTGTCCCGTCAAAGGTCCCAACAGGAGTCCATCCTGGGTCACCTGCGGAATGTCAATACTCGCCTGGACACTCTGACTGCACCACCTGCAGCCACTGCCAGTACCATGACTCGCAACCCGGCAGCTCCGCTACCCACTAATACCATGGTAACCTTTCCCGGTCCCCGGCTGTCTGCACCTCCTCGCTTCGGAGGCGACTCCGTCCAGGCTCGGGGCTTCATAAATCAGTGCACCCTGCACTTTGAACTTTTGTCCCATCAGTTTAATTCCGACCGGGCCAAAATTGCCTTTATCATGTCCCATCTCACCGGGGAGGCCCTGGCCTGGCTAAATCCTCTATGGGAGAGAGGAGACCCCCTGGTGTCCAACTTGCCTGCTTTTCTCTCGGCTTTCCGGAAAGTCTTCGACGAACCCGGACGGAAGACCTCATCCGCATCCTCTCTGCTACGCCTCCGTCAGGAGGGTCTCACCGTGGGCCAATATGCCATACGGTTCCGCACCCTTGCCTCGGAGCTGGCCTGGGATAACGACGCTCTGGTATCCGTCTTCTGGGAGGGTCTGTCCGGTCGTATTAAAGATGAACTTGCTGGTCGGGACATTCCTACCTCTCTCGATGATCTAATAACCCTTGCCACCCGGATTGACCTACGGTTCCAGGAGCGTGCCAAAGAGGTCACCCGTGAGAGAAGGATTCCACGTTTAGCTCCTACTTTCCAGAAACCCGTCATTCCCTCCATCTCTCCCCAGGTACACTCTCCTGAGCCTATGCAGGTCGACCAGACCAAGATGGTCAAAACCCGTCAGGACTCACGCCGTGCCGAGGGGAGCTGCTTCTACTGTGGCAGTAAGGAGCACCGGATCCGTGCCTGCCCGGAGAGGTCGGGAAACGCCTGTGTCTAGGTTCGCTCAGAGAGGTCCACCTAGACAAGAATAAATCCTCTCCATCCCTGCTGTTGTCAGTTTCGATCATCTACGGGGAGAACCGTTATTTCGAACTAGCCCAACTTGACTCTGGAGCAGCCGGGAACCTTATTTCACAGTCCCTGGTTGAGAAATACCGCATCCCCATCAAACCTCTGGCTGTACCCTTGTCTGTCGCTGCCGTGGATGGGGGCTCTTACCTCGCCCCATTCAACTCATCACCGAATCCATTACCCTGCAGGTGGGAATGCTGCATTCTGAAAGTATCTCCTTTCATGTTCTGCCTGGACTTTCTCACGCCCTCTTGCTAGGTCTGCCCTGGCTCCAGAGACATGCACCCGTGCTAGACTGGCAAACCGGAGAGGTCCTTCGCTGGGGACAAGACTGTCATAAAACCTGCCTGGTTCCCGTCCATCCCGTCCGTCCCTCTCCTACCCCAGCTAATCTACCTGGACTTCCGATTCCTTATTGGTCTTATGCAGATGTCTTTAATAAAAAGGAGGCAGAGACATTACCACCACATAGACCATACGACTGTCCCATCGATCTGCTACCCGGTACTACTCCTCCCCGTGGGCGTATCTATCCTTTATCCGCTGCTGAGACCCGGTCAATGTCCGAATATATTGAGGAGAATCTGGCCAGAGGATTCATCCGGAAATCTACCTCCCCGGCGGGAGCAGGCTTCTTTTTCGTCAAAAAGAAGGACGGCTCTCTCCGTCCCTGTATAGACTATAGAGGCCTAAACCTGATCACGGTGAAGAATAAGTACCCCCTTCCGCTCATTCCAGAATTATTTGATCGCCTGAGGGGGGCTAGGATCTTCACCAAACTGGACCTTCGTGGGGCGTACAACCTGGTTCGTATTCGTCAGGGGGATGAATGGAAGACGGCATTCAACACCCGGGACGGCCACTATGAATACCTGGTAATGCCCTTTGGTCTCTGTAACGCTCCTGCCGTCTTTCAAGAGTTGGTCAATGACATCTTCCGGGACCTTCTCTACTCCTGCGTAGTGGTGTACCTGGACGACATCTTGGTCTTCTCTCCGGATCTCCAGACTCACCGGAGGGACGTTCGTCAGGTCCTGCTCAGGCTAAGGCAGAACCATCTCTACGCTAAATTTGAGAAGTGCCTCTTTGAGCAGACCTCGCTTCCGTTTCTGGGCTACATTATCTCTCAGACCGGCCTACAAATGGATCCTGAGAAACTGTCTGCCATCGAGAAATGGCCCCGACCGGAGGGGTTGAAGGCCATTCAGCGATTCCTGGGCTTCGCCAACTACTACCGCCTCTTCATACCACACTTCTCTTCCCGGACGGCCCCAATTTCTGCGCTCACCCGTAAAGGTACTAATCCCAAAGAGTGGCCACCCGAAGCAGAGGAGGCCTTTCTTTCCCTTAAACAGGCCTTCTCTTCCGCCCCGGTGCTGCATCGCCCAGATGGCAACAAGCAGTTCTTCCTGGAAGTTGACGCCTCCTCCTCTGGAGCCGGAGCGGTACTTACTCAAAAATCATCTTCCGGGAGGATGGTAACTTGTGGCTTCTTCTCTAAACTCTTCTCCTCCTCTGAGCGCAACTATTCCATAGGAGACCGAGAGTTATTGGCCATCAAACTGGCATTGGAGGAGTGGCGTTACCTGCTCGAGGGGGCTCTTCACCCGGTAATAATTTACACTGACCACAAGAACTTGGCTTACCTCCAGCATGCCCAGAGACTTAACCCGCGCCAAGCCCGGTGGTCCTTGTTTTTTGCTCGTTTTGATTTTGTCCTTCATTTTCGCCCGGCTGACAAAAACGTCAAGGCGGACGCCTTGTCTCGGTCCTTTCTGGTGTCTGATCTCGAGGAGGATCCGAGACATATCATCGATCCCGCCAGAGTAATGCAGGTGGCTCCCGTGAGTCTAAATCGTCTTCCTCCTGGTAAGACGTTCGTACCAGTACCTGATCGGGAGAAGATCCTACACTGGGGTCATTCGTCTAAACTAGCTGGCCACGCCAGTCAGAAAAAGACCCTCCAGCTTATTACCCGGCACTACTGGTGGCCTAACCTGCACAAGGATGTAATAGACTTTGTTTCTGCCTGTGTGTCCTGCGCCCGCAACAAAGTTCCGAGACACCTGCCGGCCGGCCGCCTCCTACCTCTGCCAGTACCTGCTGCCCCCTGGCAGCATATAGCGATGGACTTCATTACTGATCTACCCGTCTCTGCCGGTTGTACGGTCATTTGGGTGGTCGCTGACCGCTTCTCCAAGATGGCTCACTTCATTCCACTGCCAGGTCTTCCGTCTGCACCCGAGCTGGCTAAAGACTTTATCCGCCACATCTTCCGTCTTCATGGCCTGCCCCGTCACATCGTGTCGGATCGTGGGGTACAGTTCACTTCCCGTTTCTGGAGAGCCACTTGTAAATTGCTGGACGTCACCCTGGACTTCTCCTCCGCTTACCACCCACAGTCTAATGGTCAAGTGGAGCGGATCAATCAGAACCTGACCAGTTACCTTCGGCACTTCGTTAATGCCCACCATTCTGACTGGGTGGATCTCCTGCCATGGGCCGAATTCTCGTACAACAATCACGAGAGCGAGTCTTCCTCCAAATCCCCGTTTTCTGTAGTCTACGGTCAGCATCCTCGGATCCCGTTTCCCGTCTCCACCTCGGCGGACAATCCGGCTGCGGAATCTCTTGTTAACAAATTTTCCTCCATATGGGAGAGTACCCGGTCCGCACTCCTTCTGTCATCCGAGCGTATGAAAAGACACGCTGACAAAAAACGTCTGGACCCTCCTCAATTCCGCCCTGGGGATAAAGTCTGGCTCTCGTCCAAATATGTCCGGCTCAAGATCCCTTCCTATAAGTTAGGGCCTCGGTTCATCGGCCCACTGGAGGTCATCAGTCAGATCAACCCGGTGGCCTATAAATTGAAACTCCCGGCCAACTTACGGATCCCTAACTCCTTCCATGTGTCTCTCCTCAAACCTGTGGTGCTTAACTCTTTTTCCAAGTCTACAGGTACGCCTCCTGCTCCGGTTTCTGCTGAGGACGAGTTTGAGGTAGAGAACATTCTTGCCACCAAAAGGGTAAGAGGAAAGACCTTTTTTCTGGTAGATTGGAAGGGGTTTGGTCCTGAGGAGAGAACGTGGGAGCCCCAGGAGAACATCCATGCCCCTCTCATCCTAGCTAAATTTCTGTCTGGCCTAAAAAAGGGGGGGCCTAAAGGGGGGGGTACTGTAGCGCTGGCGTCCCTGCCCTCTGCTAGGCAGGGACGCTGCTCCCCTCACCGCTCTGCTCCGTGCCCGGCGTCCTCTCCCCGCTCTGCTGTCAGCGCGCGCTCCTTCCCGGCGTCCTCCTCCCGCTCTGCTCTCAGCGCGCGCTCCTTCCCGGCCCCTGTGCTTAGGGCGCGCGCGCGCGCGCTCCCCTCCTCTTAAAGGGGCCGCGCGCGCCGTCCTAAGGAGTCCCCGGCCAATGGCCGGAGGACTTCATCATATATAAGGCACCTCCTCCAAAATGGAGGTGCCCGAGCAATGTTGTTTGCACCTGTGTCTCACCTGTGCTTCAGCCCTCAGGTCCCGTTGCCAGTTACCTGCCAGTTTCCTGCCAGTTTCCTGCTAGTTACCTGCCAGTTACCTGCCTGATTCCTGCCTGAATACTTGTTACCTGTCTGCCAGTCTGAGGTCCGACGGTCTGCCTTACTACTCCTGTCAGTCTGTCTAAAGGACCAGCCTGCCCGCTCACCTGGGAGCGCATATCAGCTACCTGCCTGCTTGCCTGAGGTCCGACGGTCTGCCTTACTACTCCGGTCAGTCTGTCTATGGACCAGCTTGCCCGCTCACCTGGGAGCGCTTCTCCGTTATCTGCCTGCTTGCCAGCCCGGAGGCTCCGTTGTCACGTGCTGTGACCACCAGCTATCTCAGAGACTCTTGCCCGCTCACCTGGGAGCGCATCTCCGTTACCTGCCTGCTTGCCAGCCCGGAGGTCCCGTTGTCACGTGCGGTGACCACCAGCTATTCCAGAGACTCTTGCCCGCTCACCTGGGAGCGCTTCTCCGTTACCTACCTGCCTGCCAGCCCGGAGGTTCCGCCGTCACGTGCCGTGACCACCTGCTATTCCAGAGACTCTCGCTTGCTCACCTGGGAGCACACATCTTCCATCTGCCTGCTAGCCTACCCGGAGGCTCTGCCATCACAGGTCGTACCTACCCCTTACCCAGAGACTGCCCTGATCACTTGCCGTAACTCCCTGTCCGTTCACCCAGAGACTGCCACCCGCTCCCTTACAAGGGCCGCCCCCTTGTATAGTAGCTCAGAGGTTCCGCCTCCCGGACCCGTTACAGGAGTCAAGGAGAGTAGAGACAAGAGACAGTCATAGGAAGAAACAGCTGGAGCTCAGTGGGAGCAATACTACTACGAGTCAGGGGCTGGCAGCTGCAGAGCTCGCCCTGACTGAGAAGCTTTCTTACCGGACCCGGCGTCCGAGGCTGTGGGGACTAACTCTTACCCAGCAGCAGAAGCCGACCGGCAGGGGATTTCAGGTCCTCAGGCCCAGAAACCCGAAGGCACGGTCACACGTGTGGGACCAGCACCGCCATCGTGGAGCGGAAGCCAATAGAAGGCCCCGAGTCACCGGCCATACGGGTGAGCACCACACGGTACACTCAGGGACGTGGGCTACTTATATCCGCTTCTAGCAAGGTAGCCAGAAGAGTACAGTCAGTTTGGGAGGCCTACAACTCCGCCTGGCCAGGGGAGATCCCATCTGACCAGGCCCCGTTCGCTAGCAAGTACTCCGGGAGGGTCTATCGTTGTTACCAGTAAAGACCCTGAATTACACCGCACCGTCTCTGAGTGGTTCCTGCTACCCCCATCTTCCACGTCGGCTGCCCTGAGGCCATACCCCTCCCATTGGGGGTTATACTATCACGCTGCACAATTCTACACCGGCCTCAGCGGTCTGCCCTGCAGCGGCAGCTCCATAGCTGCAAATCAACGGGTGGCGTAGTCGACACTCAAATAACATCTATCAAGACTGCCACACACTGAGTCTGACCCCCTGGGCACAGACCGGGTCCCCGCCACTCGGAGACTACAACCCTCATCTGATCCGGTTCCGGGTAAGTCCCCGTGCGCGAGACGCTACGCGACACAGCAGGCCCAGGGGCGCGTCATTGTATTATATTCTGATTATAATATGCATTAGTGCATACTTTTTCCATGTGTATGTTTCATACATTCGCCATAGTGTCTTAGGTTTTGGACACATTGCACCCTTTATCCATTGTCTATTTATTCTTAGGCCTCATGCACAGGGCAAAGCCAAGAGTAGAGAGCCTGTACAGAGACATGTGCAGTCCTTACAGTTTGGTACTACAGAGCCATAGACACTACAGCCCCGATTCAGCAAAGCAGTTACACCAGAAAACTGGTGTAAAACACTTTGAAAAGTCACAAAAACTTTACATTTGGCGTTTTCACAACGTATTTTGGTAGCTTTGCCAAAATAGGTGGAGCTGGGGAGGGGCCGGGGTGGATGGGGCATTGCTACACCTGCCTGTCAAATTCACGAAAAGTAGCGGTGTCTCTTATGCCAGAAATGTTATTCCAGTGAGAAGAAGCCAAATTCATTAAGTGGTGTACGCCACTTATTGAATATGGTGCATCTTATTTCTGCTCTTCCCTTATTAAACTAAATGCCAATCTTAGTGAATTGAGGCTGTCCTTCTACATGGTGCCTCTCTATGGCACTGGATTAGGTCTCATTAAGATGTCCATTTTTTCTCATACATGAAAGAAATGAACAGATTTTCCACAGACTCTTGGATCAATTTTTCAGGAGTGTTAGGTCAGCGTGTCATTTTTTTACCATCAGTCATTTTCTCGTATGCCAAAAAAGATAAATAAATTGCAAAGCTTCTCCTATCCTTTATAATGACATCCATGTGATTTTCATAGAACCACAGACTTAGGCCATGGCCACACTATCAGTATTTTGTCAGTATTTTTTCTCAGGAGTGGAAGCCAAAACCAGTAGTGGGTGATAAATGCAGAATTGGTGACTTGTTTCTATTATACCTTTTCCTCTGATTGTTCCTCACCTGGTTTTGGCTCCCACTCCTGAGAAAAAATACTGACCGAATACTGAAAGTGGGGCCGTGGCCTTAAATGGGTGATTTGATCTATGATTCATGAATCAAAAATGGACATTTCTATGTATTTTTTTTGTGGACACTTGGTCTGCAAAAAAAAAAACTAGACAGCAACAAGTGCATCATAGACTATAATGGGTATACCTGAAAAATGGACATCTGAATGAGGCCTTATGGAGATATTTTCCCTACAGGTATGTGCACGTTATGTTCACACAGGTACACTCAGGAACCCACCTGAAAAAGCTCTAAAGTAACGAAAAAAAAAATGAACATATGCAGAAAGATCTGCTGTGCATGTGTTCAGTCTTTTTGAGCTTCTCTTAACATATTTAAGCTTCCAAAGCTGCGGCTAAGAGAAGTGAACTGATCATCCTTCTGGTGGCCTTAACTTTAAAGCTGCTCACTATTTATAAGTACAGTTAAAAAGAAAAAGACAGCGGCTCTGCTATAGCAAAAAGCATCAGAAAAGACCGCAAAAAAGACTCTTCAGGATAATCACCGGCATTTTTCTGAAGCGTCTTACACTTTCAGTTTGTACGCCAGTATCTAAAAGACGGTGTGTGCACATACTCTAATAGCAATACCTCCATGACTTGCCATTAAAACAGTAAAGTAGGCTCTAATAGACTGCTAATGGTATTAAATTATGGCTCAATACAACTAAAAGGTTGAATAAAACCTCAATAATAGGTCTCATTCAGACGTCAGTGATTTTTTATCGTACGAAAAAAAAAACGGTCCGTGTTTCATCAGGGTTACTAATCAAGAGTTTCATCTGAGTTTGGTCCGTGTTACAGTTTTTACCATCAGAGAGTCATCAGTTTTCCTCAGATGAAAAAATGAACTGATGGAGATGTCTCAAGCTTCTCATAGCAAACCGTCCATGAAAAATAGACTGCACACAAATGGCATCCAAGTGCTGTGCGACTTTTTTTATGGACCCGTGAAATTGCATTAGCGTGTTTCATCTAAGACACTGTGACAGAGTCACTGGTATAATATATGAGGGGAGGTATGTGTCACGCAGGTTGCTAGCCTGTGTGAACTAAAGCCAATAACTTTCTGCCAGCATATTATATGCTGGGGGTTAACTCTTTTAAAGGGTGTGGTTTTATGGGAATGACATAGAGATGGGAGGGAAGTCATTCCCCTACCTCCTCTCAGGTCGTGGCTGAGCAGGGTTAAATGCTCAGTCAGCTTTGTTTCTCTGGAGTGTGTGGTCTGGAGAGTGAAGTCTCCAGGCTGTGTTTGGGCAGAGAGCAACACCGGAGGACTGGTGTTGCTAAAGACTTCACTGTGCTACCTGTAGCGGGCAGAGCCTTGCTTAATATTGAATACTTATACCTTATCTTTTCGTTTCTCCAGTTAACCCCCGAGAGGGTCTGTTTATTTTTATGGGACACTGCTGGAGTTTATGCCACTGAATAAACCAGCAGGAAGTTAACCCAAACCGTGTGTCTTGTGTCTGCCGCAGGAGAGCCAAGCAAGTCGCTTTACCACAACACGTAAGGCTGTCTATACACATTAGATGTCTGTTGGCCGAACAATGCTTTGGTCGATCATTCGGCCAACAGCCATCTCCGCTGACTCTCATACACAGTAGCATTCGTTCAGCTGGGCGCTCTTGAATTCTCTATGAGAAAGCCGCCAAATGACACACCGACCAGCGGCTTATCTCAGGGAGAAAAATACAATCGGCAATCCAAAATCAGACAACTGGCGCCCCTATACTTGTTAGACCGTCGGCCGAGTCTGTCGATATCTGCAGGTTCAGCTGACATTAGTCTGTGTATGTGAGCCTTTAGTCTCTGTGCTTTTGTGCAGAACCACTCGATCTGCAAAAAATACACAAAAAGTGTGAACAGCTCCATAGACTATATTAGGGACGAGTTTTTTATTGGTTTAAAACATGGATCGAACTTGAAAGAAAAAAATGGACGTCTGAATGAGCCCTTACTATGTGTTTGAGCCTTGAACCCTTATATAGACAGCCAAAAATTATCAAAAGAAAATATTTACTTTGTGCATTTAAACTTACCCCCACAATTTTCCATATTTCTTGAAGCATTCCATATCAAATTGGGCTACACCCTAAAAAATAAATCACTTGCCTGTTACATTAGATAAAAAAAACACACAAAAACATCATGTTATCAAGACCTAAGGGTATGGGCACACGTAAAGTGTTTGCAGAAAGGATTTGGCAGGAAAAACGCTGCATAAAATAGATGTGTTTTGCCTTGTTTTTGAGACATTTTTGTTGCAGACTTTTCCCACGCATTAGTATGGGTTAAATCTGCAGCAAAAACGCTGAAAGAATTGACATGCTGCAGGTTTAAATCTGCTGCAAGTCCGCAAGGAATAAATAAGCAACGTGTGCATGAGCCTTCAGGATCTAATTCATTTTGCTGGCATCAATAAGCTCTTCAGATTTTGTGACAAATCTGTGCAGGAAAAAAGTGTCAAAACCGCAACGCGCGCAAACAGCTCAAGGGCCTGTGCACACGTTGCAGATTTGTCACGTTTTTTTGTGTTTTTTTTTCCAAAGAACTGAATTCTTGCAGCATTTTTGGTGCAGATTACAGGCTACATTCCCAAAATTAGCTTTTGTTGAGTTTTTAATGTTGCAGATTTTCTGCACCATTTCTGCATCCATTTCTTCATCCCCCAATTCAGTGGGGACCAAAAACACATGTAAAAACGCATGAAAAATTTAGCAAAAATGCAGCAAAAATCCACCTATTTTACAGTTTTTCCTGCCAAGAGGTGCAGAAATGGTGCAGAAATTCCTGCACCAAATTCTTAAAGTGTGCACATACCCTTAAACAGCATTTTCTATATTCCACAATAATATAATCTCCTTACTTTTCTGTAACTCAAAAATGTTCCAATAAATGGTAGTGGACTTGGTCCAGGAATTCCCAATTTCTTGAATATGCCATAAGGATATATTCCATAACTGAAGAGAAAAACAGAACATTGGAATGTATAGATACATTTGTATTCAATGCAAGAAAATTGGTTGACATTTCATTAACATATTTATTTTTTGTTTTTCTTATTTACTTTGTCTCATGCTTAAGAGTGTATTACAGCTCCTATGAGTGGTAGTACTCCTATGGAGCCCTACTGCAACTCTACATGCCTCTAATTTCATATGGAGGCATTTGTAGGTTTTTCTAAACAAAAAAAATGACATCCCTCATTTGATGTCATATTAGATGGTAAATCTCCTCTACAACTAAAGAGCATCACAGTCCAGCATAGCATCTAGGAAGTCTAAGACCCTGTAGTGCATAGCTGCAGCGACTCTATATCCACTGTGCACACCATGGCCGGGACAAGGTATTTTAGGGCCCTAAGCAGATGAGGATTTCGGTGCCCCTCCATCCAATGCCCTCCCTCCTGCAAACATTATTCAAAAGGTTCTTATTAACAAAAATGGAAACACATTTTAAAAACAACTTTAATAAAAAATAAATAATTTAACATTATGATTATAACTAATCATAAATGCATTGAAACACAGGCAGCAAAGGACACAGGAAGTTGCCCAAAGAGTTCAACACTTAAGGCTCCCTCATACTGGCATTTAAATCGGACGAGTGCAATGCGAGAAAATATCGCATTGCACTCTGACCAATGTTAGTAAATGAGTCAGTGCTCATCTACAAATTTTTTCTCAGCTCGGATCAGACTGAGGAAAAAAAATCGCAGCATGCTGCGATTGTCTGAGAGAATTGGATCACACTCGCCAATGCAAGTCAATGGATGAAAGAAAAAAATCACACAGCACACGGACCATGCATGTGCTATCCAATTTTTAAGCATACATCTCAAAGGAAACCTGACATTTCATCAGCCAAGTACAGTAAATTCAGAGCCTGAACCGCTAGAATAGAATAGAATAGATAGTATAGATATATAGATAGCATAGATAGACAGAAATATGTCAGTGAGATATATAATTAGTGGAGTGTTTGTATAGTTTACTGTACAAATATTTATGTAATAAATAAATGAAAAAAATGGCATGGGGTCCCCCTTATTTTTAATAACCAGCTACTGGAACGCAGACAGCTGTGAGCTGGTCTTATTAGTCTGGGAAGGGGCCAATAACCATGGAGCTTCCCAGCCTATTAATATCAGCTCATAGCTGTCTGCTTAGCCTTTACTGGTTATTAAAAAGGGAGACCTGAAAAAAAATTATTAATGACCAGCAAAGGATAAGCAGACAGCTGCTGCTGGTATTTGACCTCGGACCGTTACCTGACTATACCTTTGTCTCTTCCCTCTGTTTATGATGTTACCCTCCTGGCTTTTGACCTTGGACTCCTTGACTATCCTGACTTGCGGCTCTTCCGTGAGAAGTGACTCAGCGTCACATGCGGACTGATATTAATAGGCTAGGAAGGTCCATGGATATTGTCCCCTTCCCAGCCTAATAAAACCTGTCCTCCGCCACCCCAGAAATGGCGCATCCATTAGATGCACCAATTCTGGTGCTCAGCCTCGGCTCTTCCCAATTGGCCTGGTGCATTGGCAATCGGGGTAATGGTTTTGGGGTTGATGCAAGCTGGGTAATGTCCGCTAACATCAAGCCCAGGGGTTAGTAATGGAAAGGCATCTATCAAACACCCCCATTACAAAACCCATTTTCAAAAGAAACAAACACACATCTAATCCCAATGCACTATAGCAATCGGGAAGAAGCCGAGGATAAGTGCCAGAATTGGCGCATCTAATGGATGCGCCATTTCAAGGGCGACTGAGGGCTTAGGTTGTGAAGGGGCCAATAATATCCATGGACCTTCCCAGCCTATTAATATCAGCCTGCAGCTGTCTGCTTAGCCTTTGCTGCTTATTAAAAATAGGCGGGATCCAACATAATTTTTTTTAGGGTCCCACATTTTTAATAACCAGTAAAGGCTAAGCAGACAGCTGTGAGCTTCTATTAATAGGCTGGGAAGTTCCATGTTTATCGGCCTCTTCCCAGACTAATAAGACCAGCAGCTGTCTGCTTTCCCTTAGCTCGTTATTAAACAAAGGGAGGATCCCACACAATTTTTTAAAATGAATTTTTTAATATTTTAAATAAGGCTAAACACCCTTTGTGCCACATGAAAGGCAAGAAAGGATGCTAATTCATTATATGTAGGGGGCTTGTGACATTAAATATCTACAGGACATCTATCCTATTTATTCTGTCTACCTATATCTGTATATAAGATTGCTTTATTAGTTTGTAAACTAGCTTTAAATTACATATAGAAAAATAGTATATAAAAGCTGATGTTAAAAATGCATTGCATACGAATTGCATATGCATGTCATACGGATGTCATACGGATACTAGTTGATAAAAATCTCATTGTACTCACATGACACTCGTCTTACTTTTTTGAATAAACATCGGACCGATTTTTTATACGCTAGTGTGACTCTAGCCAAACACATATACAGACACAAAAACAAAAATAAAGATATAGCTAGATAGATAATAGAAATATATTAGATAGGATAGATACATATCATGTAGATATATAATTTCCCAAGCCCCCTACATACAATAAACTTGCGCCTTTTAGTGCCTTTAATGTGGACTTTATTCTACAGCTTTTTATACTTGTTTAACCTAATAAAAAAAAACGACCTGAGGTGCTCCCTATTTTTGATGACTAGCCAAAGTAAAGCAGACAGCTGCGGGCTTATATTATCAGGCATGGAAGGTCCTTGATTACTGGTCCCTTCCCAGTCTAAAATTACCAGCCAGCAGCCACCCCAGAAGTGGCGCATCACATTAGATGTGCCAATTCTGACTCTTCGTCTTGTCTCTTCCCAATTGCCCTGGTGCGGTGTCAACCTGGGTAATGGTTTTTAGGGTTGATGTCAGATGTGAATTGTCATCTGGCATCAAGCCCAGGGGTGAATAGTGGAGATGCGTCTATCAGGCACCCCCATTATTAATCCAGTAAGTATAAAGATGAAAAAATACACACAAAAATAGTTTATTTGAAAAAAAAAAAAACTACTCCCCCACACTTCACCTGGTTCATCAATTTATAAAAAAAACAAAACATACAGGTCCGACGTAGTCCAGGAAATCTGACATAGTCCACAAATGGAAACCTTAAAGACATAAAAAGACAGAAATAAAGAAATAAAAACAAGAGAAAGTCAGTCTTCCACCAATTTATAAAGAAAGCTAGTTCCCAGCTCCGATGTAGTTCACCAGTTCCACAATGTTCCTCGATTACCTAGGTCAAAGGCTATGAACACTCAGAACGAGGCTCCAGAGGCTTTGAACAGCAGCCTTTTCCGGCTCACACGAGACTCGGTGACTGATGAGCGGTGACGTCAGGAATCCGCACAGAAGACTTCAGCGTACCCGCAAAGAGTAATTGACATGCTGCGTCTTGGAAAAACGCACTGTAGATGAGTTTACACAGCGTAAAAAAGAAGCCCCTTGGGCATCAGATTTCTATTAATCTCATCATCTTTGCTTGTACAGTAAAATGCAGTTTTGGATGCAGCAAAAATGCGCTGCTTCCAGAACGCTAGTAACACTGATCGTGGGTAGGCACCCTTAGGGTGCTTTCACATTGTGTCTAGGGACACGTTCGCTTGTTCCATCGGGGTATACGTCGGAAGCCCCTGCAGAATGGGATCCAGACGTATGCGCCGCCGGAGCTATAGACTGTAATGATGCAGACAGAGCAAACGTGAGCTCTGTTGTGGATCATTTTTGGGAGTGTTCAGTCACCTACAGGAGGCAGACATGAAATTGCAACATGAAGGTTGAAAAACTATTTTTTATTGTTGTATTACTTTGAACCACTAATTCAAAAATCCATAACTTTGCTACATTTCCATTTATTTCTGAAGATATTGTAAGGTCTATGAAAAAAATGAAGAGGTGACAATAATGGTGAGCAGCACTGTATGTGGAATTTTTTGGTCGCTATATGTTGGTAATATGTGGTCTGGTCACAGTGTGGCGGTATTTCTCTATTGTACAGTATGTGGTATTATTCTGTCACTATGTGGTGGTAATATGTAGTCCAGTCATGGTTTGGCGGTATTTCTCCCTTGTATGTGGAATTATTTGGTCGCTATATGCTGGTAACATCTGGTCTGGTCATGGTGTGGCGGCATTTCTCCCTTGTAT
Source organism: Phyllobates terribilis (assembly GCF_046119375.1). Classification (NCBI taxonomy): domain Eukaryota; kingdom Metazoa; phylum Chordata; class Amphibia; order Anura; family Dendrobatidae; genus Phyllobates; species Phyllobates terribilis. Next base: position 419,781,127 of record NW_027362763.1, on the reverse strand, counting down.
GTGGAATTATTTGGTCGCTATATGCTGGTAACATCTGGTCTGGTCACGGTGTGGTGGTATTTCTCCCTTGTACAGTATGTGGTATTATTCGATCACTATGTGGAGGTAATATGTGGTCTTATCACGGTGTGGCAGTAGTTCTCCCTTGTAAGTGGAATTACTTGGTCGCTTTATGCTGGTAATATGCGGTTTGGTCACAGTGTGGCAGTATTTCTCCCATGTATGTGGTACTATTGGTCTTGGTATAGTGGATTGTGTTGTGTATGGCGATCAATTGTTCTCTCTGATATTAATTAGGAGAAGATTCTTTATTTTCATAAGAGATTAAATATTTGGAAGAAGATGCACTTACAGGGGTTCTCTGGTGAAAACAAGTAATCACCTCTCCACGGGATAAGTGATAACTCATTGATTAGTGGGGGTCTGACTGCTGGGACCCGCACCGATTGGCAGAATGTGGAGCTTTTATCCCCATTAGTATGGAGCGACATGTTTGATTTGACCACTGATCCATTCATTCTCTCAGTGGCTGTGAGTGATGCGCTTGTTTTTTTCTGGAAGCCACAAAGAGAATGAATGGCGCTGCGGTCAGACAGACATCCCACTTGTCGCTGCATCTTAAAATGGGGATAAAGGTGTCTTGTTAGGGATTAAACTTCCCAATTCTTCCGATCCATGCTATTTCCAATGGTCGGACCCAAACAATCATTAAGTTATCACCTATCCTGTGGAACCCATGGATAGGTGTGTTTTAACCAAAGAACCTGTTTAATGCAAACTACCATAATCGTACATCCCAGTTATAGTGTGTGCACAGTAGATGTGCAGGAGCCGCCTGTGTTTTACAGTCGATGCTTCACTATAACAGGGATAACGGCTAATGGGTATTTGTATATAGCTGTAGGGTGGGCCCCTAGGATCAATTCCTCCTGTGGGCTCCAGACACCCCAGTCCGACACTGGATATAAATATGGCATAAGCAGTGGCGTACCGCCAATGGCGGCAGACCACGCCACTGCTATGGGGCCCGTGGCCGGAGGGGGCCCGTGAGCGCCCCAAGCAGCGTGGGAACGAGGAGGATAGGTGAGTAGGAAGTTGCGGCGGCAGAGGAGCGGGTTGCGCAGTGGAGGAGCGGAGCACATGCAGTAGCCGGCTGCTGCAACCACCAGGTGTCCCCGCTGCTAAAGGGACATGAATATTCCCTCTTCTCCACTCCCATGGGCGTGGAGAAGACGGAATATTCATTCTCTTTAGTAGCGGGCACGGAGGAGCGTTGAGCCGCGGCTCCTGCTTTCAGTGCAGAGGAGTGAATGTGTAGGCAGCCGCTCACCTCGGCTTCTGAGAGCGCGCGCTGCTCAGATGCCGACATGAGCTGCAGCAGACAGGACGCAGCGCTGGAGGAGAGGTGAGGAAGGAAGGTGAGTATAAGTGTTTATTGTTTTATGTGTGCAGTGATTGGGGGGTTGAGGAGGCCACACATACCAGGAATGGGGGATTGAGGACGCCACACATACCAGGGATTAGAGGATTGAGGAGGCCACACATACCAGGAATGGGGGATTGAGGAGGCCACACATACCAGGAATGGGGGATTGAGGAGGCCACACATACCAGGAATGGGGGATTGAGGAGGCCACACATACCAGGAATGGGGTATTGAGGAGGCCACACATACCAGGAATGGGGTATTGAGGAGGCCACACATACCAGGAATGGGGGATTGAGGAGGCCACACATACCAGGAATGGGGGATTGAGGAGGCCACACATACCAGGAATGGGGGATTGAGGAGGCCACACATACCAGGAATGGGGGATTGAGGAGGCCACACATACCAGGAATGGGGGATTGAGGAGGCCACACATACCAGGATTGGGGGATTGTGGGGGCCACACATACCAGGGATTGTGGGGGCCACACATACCAGGAATTGTGAGATTGAGGGGGCCACACATACCAGGATGGGGAAATTTACTAGTACCTGTGCATTTCCCACCCTAGGCTTATACTCAAGTCAATAGGTTTTCCCATTTTTATGTGGTAAAATTAGGGGCCTCGGCTTATATTCGGGTCGGCTTATTTAAAATATACGGTATTTTAAAATCAGTGACTACGTGGTGCCCATAATATTGCAGGACTATGGCGTGCATTATACTATATGGGGGCTGCATTTTACCCTATGGGGTGTGTAATATGCTGTATTGAGGACTATGGGGAGTGCATTATATTCTACGGAGGACCATGGGAAGTTCATTATACTATATGGAGGATTATGGGGGGCGCATTATACTATATGGAGGTTTATGGGGGGCGCATTATACTATATGGAGGTTTATGGGGGGAGCATTATACTATATGGAGGATTATGGGGGGAGCATTATACTATATGGAAGATTATTGGTGGTGCATTATACTATATGGAAGGCTATGTGGGGCCATTATAATATTTTGAGGGCTATGTGGGGGGCCATTATACTGTATGAAAGCAATTATACAGTGTGAATGTTTGTGTGGGGTCATTATACTGTTTGGAGGGCTGTGTGGGGGCCATTATACTGTTTGGAGGGCTGTGTGGGGCCATGAGAGTGTATGGAGGGCTCTGTGGGGTTCACAGTTGGGGTATTATACTGTGCTAGGGTCACCATACTTTGCCGTGGGAGTTGAAGTGGGGTACAATAGGGTCATTATACTGTGCATGTGGAGGAATGCACCATAGGGGTATTATACTGTTTGGGGGGCACTTTTGTTGGCATCATACTTTATGGAGGCAATGAAGGAGGAATCTACGACTTCAGAAGGAGGTAAATTACTATGTAAAGGCTGGAAAGTTATGAGATCTGCTCTTCTGTGACACTGACAAATATTTATTTTTTTGTAGGGGGGGGGGGCAATTAGAGATTCTGCTATGGGGCCCCATGACTTCTATGTACGCCCCTGGGCATAAGGGACAGTGAAATAGTAGTTTAGCTGATAGTTATCTATCCCGATTCCACGGTTTCTACAGAGCAGAACTTAGACATTTGCCTCTGTATCTTCAGGAGAAACAAAGTGATCGCTTTGGTTATATCCATTCTGTTGGATCTTTACTTTTTCAGACTGTCAGACTGCAGCCAGTCCGTATAGATATTTGATAGATCTATAGAAAGATATCTTATATCGTCAGGTCTAAATATCAAAGAACAGGGAAGATAAGTTAATGGATAGATTATAGCAGAAAATTGTATTAAACATTTTGCAGTAATAGTAAAGGTAAATGTACAATAGACAATCAGGTGTATTTTTTACTCACAGTATAAACAACAGTAACAGGATAGCCAGCAGTATCCAGGTGCCAGGGGAGAGACTTGGCATAAAGCTCATGATTCTTCCTGATTTGTTACTTCCAGGCCCAGTACTTCTCACTACAATATGTAGCTTCAGTTTACTCCTCTTTGTTGCTTTTCTTCTTCTTCCGTCTCTTGGAGAACAGTCACATGATTTGAAGGACTGGCCAGATATGTCACTGATATGGGATTGCAGAGGAGGGGAATGAGTAATATATTCACTATAGGCTGCAGAGAACAGAATACAATATACTCTGCACAGATGTTATTTTTTTCCAGAATGAAAATAAACTAGAAAATAATGAAAGGGGTTCCCTGGGATTCTTTATTCCCCTGGAGAATAGATTTGTCACGCACTATGTTAGAATAACGTCTGTCTCAAACTGAGCCAGATCTGATGCACATGTTTTGTTTCGCATTTATTAAAGGCATTTTATTTTTTGCGCATCACTCGACACATATAAAATGTCTACACAATCGGGTATGTGGACAAGTGAGTTTGTAAATTACACCAAATTTACTAAAGGGGTACTCCAGTTAAATGGTTTAAAAAGTGGTTGCAAAGTAAGCCAAGTAATATTTGGCGTAAATGTACAGTACAGACCAAAAGTTTGGACACGCCTTCTCATTTAAAGATTTTTCTGTATTTTCATGACTATGAAAATTGTACATTCACACTGAAGGCATCAAAACTATGAATTAACACATGTGGAATTATATACTTAACAAAAAAGTGTGAAACAACTGAAAATATGTCTTATATTCTAGGTTCTTCAAAGTAGCCACCTTTTGCTTTGATGACAGCTTTGCACACTCTTGGCATTCTCTTGATGAGCTTAAAGAGGTAGTCACTGGAAATGGTCTTCCAACAATCTTGAAGGAGTTCCCAGAGATGCTTAGCACTTGTTAGCCCTTTTGCCTTCACTCTGCGGTCCAGCTCACCCCAAACCATCTTGATTGGGTTCAGGTCTGGTGACTGTGGAGGCCAGGTCATCTGCCATAGCACCCCATTACTCTCATTCTTGGTCAAATAGCCATAACACAGCCTGGAGGTGTGTTTGGGGTCATTGTGCTGTTGAAAAAGAAATGATGGTCCAACTAAACGCAAACCGGATGGAATAGCATGCCGCTGCAAGATGCTGTGGTAGCCATGCTGGTTCAGTATGCCTTCAATTTTGAATAAATCCCCAACAGTGTCACCCGCAAAGCACCCCCCACACCATCACACCTCCTCCTCCATGCTTCACGGTGGGAACCAGGCATGTAGAGTCCATCCGTTGTTCACTTTTTCTGCGTCACACAAAGACACGGTGGTTGGAACCAAAGATCTCAAATTTGGACTCATCAGACCAAAGCACGGATTTCTACTGGTCTAATGTCCATTCCTTGTGTTATTTAGCCCAAACAAGTCTCTTCTGCTTGTTGCCTGTCCTTAGCAGTGGTTTCATAGCAGCTATTTTACCATTAAGGCCTGCTGCACAAAGTCTCCTCTTAACAGTTGTTGAAGAGATGTGTCTGCTGCTAGAACTCTGTGTGGCATTGACCTGGTCTCTAATCTGAGCTGCTGTTAACCTACGATTTCTGAGGCTGGTGACTCGGATAAACTTATCCTCAGAAGCAGAGGTGACTCTTGGTCTTCCTTTCCTGGGGCGATCCTCATGTGAGCCAGTTTCTTTGTAGCGCTTGATTATTTTTGCAACTGCACTTGGGGACACTTTCAAAGTTTGCCAAATTTTTCGGACTGACTGACCTTCATTTCTTAAAGTAATGATGGCCACTCGTTTTTCTCTACTTAGCTGCTTTTTTCTAGCCCTAATACAAATTCTAACAGTCTATTCAGTAGGACTATCAGCTGTGTATCCACCTGACTTCTGCACAACCCAACTGATGGACCTAACCCCATTTATAAGGCAAGAAATCCCACTTATTAAACCTGATGTCCAGCAGGAGAGAGGGAAAAGAAAGCAGAGAGCGCACCAATCTAAATGTAGGTGTTAGTTGCACTCACCTTTATTAGGCCTTGGTCACTTGCTTATAGGTCCCTTTTGAACCACAGAACATCCAGTAGTGATCTTCCTTTTTAAGCGGTATGCTGCAGATCCCTGGTGGCTATTGTTTAACTCGGGCAGAGTTATGATAGGAAAAATATCCGAAAAAGATTTCCTCCAGGCTATTTGCGCTCCCGAATAACTTGTAAGTACCAGCTATAGTATTATCCTATATGGATCTTTATTATTTCTCCAAAAACATATACATACAATGCGTTTCGACAAATAAAATGTCTTCCTCAGGTATTTTGTTATAAGTGCTACTTAGTCCTGACCAGCTTCTATAAGAATCATAGAATGGTAGAGTTGGAAGGGACCTCCTGGGTCATCTGGTCCAACCCCCTGCTCAAAGCAGGATTCACTAGATCATCTCAGACAGATGTCTGTCCAGCCTCTGTTTGAAGACGTCCATTGAAGGGGAACTCACCACCTCTCGTGGCAGCCTGTTCCACTCATTAATCACCCTAACTGTCAAAAAGTTTTTTCTAATATCTAATCTGTGTCTCCTCCCATTTAGTTTCATCCCATTGCTTCTAGTCTTTCCTTGTGCAAATGAGAATAAAGATGATCCTTCTACAATGTGACAGCCCTTGACATATTTGTAGACAGCTATTAAGTCTCCTCTCAGTCTTCTTTTTTGCAAGCTAAACATTCCCAAATCCTGCAACCGTTCCTCATAGGACATGGTTTGCAGACCAGTCACCATTCTGGTCGCTCTTCTCTGAACTTGCTCCAGTTTGTCTATGTCTTTTTTAAAATGTGGTGCCCAAAACTGTACACAGTATTCCAGATGAGGTCTGACCAAAGAGGAGTAAAGACCGATAATGACTTCACGTGATCTAGACTGTATGCTTCTGTTAATACATCCCAGAATTGTATTTGCCTTTTTTGCTGCTGCATCACCCTGTTGACTCATGTTCAGTCTATGATCTATTAGTATACCTAAGTCTTTTTCACATGTACTGTTGCTTAGCTCTATTCCTCCCATTCTGTATATGCTTTTTTCATTTTTATTGCCCAGATGTAGTACTTTGCATTTTTCCCTGTTAAAAACCATTCTGTTGGTTGCTGCCCACTGCTCCAGTTTATTTAGGTCTTTTTGAATCCTCTCTCTCTCTTCTCTAGTATTAGCTATCCCTCCTAGCTTTGTGTCATCAGCAAATTTAATCAGCTTACCCTCAATTCCTTCATCTAAATCATTGATAAAGATGTTGAACAATACAGGTCCCAGGACAGAGCCCTGTGGTACCCCACTTGAGACATTCATCCAGCTGGATGTGAAGCCATTTACAACCACCCTTTGAGTCCGATCACTAAGCCAGTTATGAATCCACCTAACAGTTGCCTGGTCCATTGCATACTTGGTCATTTTTTCAATAAGGATGGTGTGAGATACTTTGTCAAATGCTTTGCTGAAGTCAAGATATACTATATCTACAGCATTTCCCTGATCCACCCAGTCAGTGATTCTGTCATAGAAGGAAATTAAGTTAGTCTGACATGACTTGTTAGTTACAAACCCATGCTGACTCTGGTTAATCACTTCATTCTTATCCATGTACTTACATACATGTTGTTTAATAATTTGTTCAAAGATCTTTCCTGGTATAGAAGTCAGACTCACCGGCCTATAGTTCCCTGGGTCCACCTTCTTCCCCTTTTTGAAGATAGGAACAACATTTGCTCTTCTCCAGTCTTCTGGGACTTCTCCTGTTCTCCAAGAATTTTCAAAGATTATGGAGAGTGGTTCTAAAATTTCTTCTACGATCTCCTTCAGTACTCTGGGGTGTAATTCATCTGGACCTGGAGACTTGAACTCATTTATGTTAGCTAAATATTCCCTCACAATCTTTCGGTTTACAGATAACTTGGATTCCTCTATTCCTTTAAAAGGACAGTGAAGATCAGTTGATGTTACATTTTCTTTCTGAGAGAAAACAGATGCAAAATAGGAATTAAAAAGTTCGGCCTTCTCAACATCCTCTCTTACCATTTCTCCATTTTCATCCTGTAAAAATCCTATAGCATCTTTGACTTTTCTTTTACTTTTGACATACCCCCAAAATCCTTTTTTATTGCTTTTGACATCTCTTGCAAGCCTTAATTCATTGTCAGCTTTAGCTAACCTGATACGTGCCCTGCAGGATCTGCAGACTGCATTATAATCTTCTTTAGATATGCCTCCTTCTTTCCATTTAATAAACATTTCTTTCTTTCTTTTTAGCATGTGTTTAAGTTCTGTGTTCATCCATCCTGGTTTCCTTAAATGCTTCCCATTCTTCCTACTTTTCGGGATTGTTAACGATTGTGCTTTGAGAATCTCATTTTTAAAAATTTCCCATCCTTCCTGGACATTTTTGTCCTTAAGGACATCCAGCCATTGGATCCCTCCTATTCTCTTTCTGAGTCTCTTAAAATCTGCCTTTCTAAAATCTAACCTTGAAGTTTGAGTCTTCACATGTCTTCCTCCTCTAGTTATCCAAAATTCTATAATAGCATGATCGCTGTCTCCTAGGGTCCCAGCCACCTTTACCTCCTCAACCATTTCCTCCCTGTTTATAAGGATTAGATCCAAAGTAGCAGATCCCCTTGTTTTCTCCCCTACCTTTTGGAAGATAAAGTTGTCAGCAAGAGAGGATAAGAATTTGCTTGACCTGTTAGTTTTACTTGAGAGAGATTCCCGACAAATGTCTGGATAGTTGAAATCTCCCATGACCACTACGTCATATTTTTTGGAGAACTTGGTCATTTGATACATAAAGAGTTCATCCATATCTTCAGCTTGCCCAGGTGGCCTGTAGTAAATGCCTACAATGGTGTCCTTTCCGTTGTTCTCTCCTTGTATTCTTACCCAAACAGTTTCCACAGAACTCCCAGTCTCTGAAGCTTCAATCTCTGTGCAGATATACGCTTTTCTAACATACAATGCAACACCTCCTCCTCGTTTATCAAGTCTGTTTCTTGCAAATAAGTTGTATCCTTTTAGCCTTTTATTCCAATCATGTGTATCGTCCCACCAAGTTTCAGTGATTCCAATGACATCATATTCCTTTTCCTGCATTAGTAGTTCCAATTCTCCTTGTTTGTTGCCCATGCTTTGTGCATTTGTATAAAAACATTTTAGTTTGTGATTGGTTTCTCTTCCTCCCATATTTTTATTATTTAAATTGTTTTGTCTTTGTTCTTCTTTTCCACTTCCAGTAGCAGAGATCTCAATAGTATTTGTCAGCTGTATGGCTTTTTCTGGCCTTTTGCTTCCCTTCCCACATTGTTCTAGTTTAAAGCTCTTCTGATGAGTGTAGCAAGGCGACTTCCAAATACATGTTTTCCAGTCTTCGTAAGGTGCACCCCATCTCTAGCAAGTAGTCCATCGTATAGGTAATTCATTCCGTGATCCAGAAATCCAAATCCTTGTTGACGGCACCATCGACGTAGCCAGTTGTTCACCTGTAGAATCTTATTCCACCTCATTGTTCCATGGCCATCCACTGGGAGGATGGATGAGAAGACCACCTGCGCTCCCAATTCTTTCACTTTCTTGCCTAAGTCTTCAAAGTCACTGCAGATGGTTTCCAGGTCCTTTCTTGCGGTGTCATTTGTCCCCACATGTATTAGCAGGAATGGGTAGTGATCTGTAGGTCTGAAGAGTCTAGATATCCTGTCAGACACATCTTTAATTTTTGCTCCTGGAAGACAGCACATTTCTCTTGAGGTTATGTCTGGTCTGCAGATAGCGGCCTCTGTTCCTCTTAACAGGGAATCCCCCATAACCACCACTCTCCGTTTTTTCTTCACAACATTCTTCTTTCTCCATCCAGGAGGATTCTGAGGGCTTACAAGGTTATTCATTGCTGGCAAAGTCTTATTTTGCTGTATTTCTTCATGGTTCTCCTGCGTGAGAGCCTGGTACTGGTTCCTGAGCAGTATGGGTGCTGACTGCCTCTCGATCCTCCTGCTTCTGTGGGTCACATGCTTCCATTCCTCTGTTTCGTCAGGTGCAGTTCGAATTTCTTCTCTTTCTGAATCATGAAGAGATAATTCTGCTCTGTCTAAGAACTCTTCACCTTCCTTAATGATTTTCAAGGTAGTTAACCTCTCTTCTAGATTTCGCAACTTTTCCTCCAACAGGGACACAAGCTTGCATTTCTGGCATGTGAAGTTTGGCTTTTCCACTGGCAAGTCTGTGAACATGTAGCAGGATATGCAGCTCACCAAATGGCTCCTGGACTCTTCCATGTTCTTATTGTTAATGTTCTGAAAACAGTGAAAAAAGCTTAAAAAAAAAGCTTCAAAATGCGCGCGCCGGTAGACGTGCGGTTTACCGATGTCCTCTTTTCAGCTCCAACAGCCAAAATCCAGTGTTCTTTGAGCTCACGGAGACTCTTCACTTACCCCAAAATGCAGTGGGAATATGCAAATTATCTCCTCAGGACTCCTCAGGACTCCTCCCCTGGTATAGTGTTACTATAATGGTCAGGGTGTGGACCACATATGGTTAATTTTGACACACCCATTCTAAAAAGGCACTACAAGTCAGTAGTTGATAAAAAGGAAAAAATCCCTATATAAATAAATATAAATACATACAGAAAAAATAAAATGTGATATATAACTGCTTACATGATTGTTGTATGTTACAAAGCTTTTTTAAAAACACTGTTAAAAACATTTATAAAAAATATATATAATACATACATATATAGGAAGACTAATAAAAATTATAACATATGTAAAACCATTAATAACAGTATCCAGAGGTATATTAATTCCTCCTATATCCCCTCAATAATATCATTCAGCTCATCTGGGTGTAAAGTGCCCATTTTAAATATCCAAAAGGATTCTTTACGATTTAATCTCTCAGTGCGGATTGGACAATTCTCAGGGATTTGTTCCACTGGTGTGACTTTTATGTTGAACTTTTTATTGCGTTTCAAGCACAAATGTCTAGATAGGCTGTGTTATATAAAGCCGTTTTTCGCATTATGCCTGTGTCCATTCATACGTGTTCTTAAAGTCTGCATGGTACGTCCCACGTACTGAACGCCACAGGCACATGTAATGACCTACACCACAAACTGGCTGTCACAAGACAGCTTGTGTAATTGGGAAACTTTCACCCGTATTGTTGCAAAGGATTGTGTCCGCATTGTGGTCAATAATTTCACAACAGTAGCATTTTTTCGAATGACATCATGTTACACCGATTTTTTTATAAATGTTCTTTCTATCTATGTTCCCATTTATTTGGATGATTTTCTGACCTCCCTGTGGTGCTGATTTTAAATTACTGGGATCAATAATGCCTCTCATGGTTTGTCCCCTGCGAAAGGTGATATTCGGTCTATGTGGTAGGATTTTTTTCAGATATGTATCCCTTTTGAGTAGATACCAATATTTATTCAATATCTTTCTGATGTCATTATTATTCCGATTAAAGGCTGTTATAAAATTATACTGCCATCTATTGTTTCTTTAATTTACTTCCTCACAGTTTTTACCATTTTTATCCTTAAATTTTATCAAACATTCGTCCTGAGTTTTCTGTAAATTTGCTGCATAAGCACTCATGGTCAATTTTTTTGGATATTTTTTATCATCAAACCTGTTGATTAGAATTTTGGACTGTTTAATATAGTCATCTGTAATCGTGTTATTTTTTCTGATTCTGTGAAACTGACTGAAGGGAATATTAGATTTCCATTTTTTATAGTGCGCACTGTAATAATGTAAAAAACCATTTGTATCCGTTTTTTTAAAAAAGGTTTTACTGACGATCCGTTTGGCTTTGTGTGATAATTCCAGGTCTAAAAAGTCAATTTTTTCCTTAATAGTTTTAGCGGTGAATGTAATCCCCCATTGGTTTCTATTCATCTCGCTGATAAACTGCTCCGCTTTATCCTCACTCCCCCTCCATATAATCATTAAATCATCAATAAAACGACAGTATAGCACTATATTATCAGTATAACGTTGTTGGTTTATTGGCGATGAGGACTCGAATAGCCCCATAAACAAATTTGCGAAACTTGGGGCTACCCGCGTCCCCATCGCTGTACCGAGTTGCTGTATATAGCGTTGGTCTTGGAAAATGAATACATTATGTTCCAATATAAACTTAAGACCTTTCAGAAGGAATTCCCTCTGAGGGTCTGGCATATCTAAAATGCCATTCAGATAGTGCTCCACCGCTTTTATTCCCAGATCGTGTTGGATATTCGAATACAAGGCGTTTACATCCATAGTGATGAAAAGAAAGTCATCCTCCCATATGATGTTTTTACATTCACTTAGTAACTGATTTGAATCCATTAGATATGAGGGTAAGGTTTTAACTATATCCTGCAGAAACAAGTCAATGTAATGGGACAGCTGACTTGTAAGGGAACCGATGCCGGCCCGGTGGGTTATTTAGACATTTGTGTACCTTTGGAAGGTGATAAAATATAGCTGTATTAGGATTCTTATTTATCAGAAATCTTCTTTCTTTTTTGTTTATAATATTTTTTCCAAATGCTTCATTAATTAAATCATGGTATTCCTCCAAAAACTTTTTAGAGGGATCCTTGCTCAATTTTTTTATAATATTTTTCATCAGCAAGTATTCTATGAGCTTCTATCAGGTATATCTCCCTATCTTGAAGTACAATCCCCCCTCCCTTGTCTGCTTCCCTTATTACTATCTTAGTATTTTCCTTTAGATTTTTCATAGCCCTCCTTTCTTCCCTAGGGATGTTTTGCTTATAACCATGTGTTTTTGTGTTATTATAATTTTTCTTTTTGGATTTTTCATTCACATTTTTATTTTTTATACCAGCAGTTTTTTCATTAATATTGCGAAATTCTTCATTTACCAACGAGAAAAATGTCTCCAAATTACTGCCCCGGTGGTGAACCGGGTTGAATTTGGACTGTGGGCATACTTCTTTATGTAAAAAACTATCCAAATTTTCACCAGGTTTTTCCATTATATGTTCAGCTTTATCATTTTCTGAACATTCCTGTATAGAAAAATGACGTGCTATTGTAAGCATACGGATATACTTATTTAAATCTATAAAAAGGTCAAATGCTTTTGCTTCTTGTGTTCGACAAAAACCTAGACCTTCAGAAAGAATAGTTAATTCCGATTTAGTCAAACAGTGTTCAGAAAGATTAAAAATCTGGATTGTATTTTTCTTGTTATTATTTTCTTCTGCTATAGCTTCTTTTCCTTTTCTACAGTCTGCACTTTTTTTCTTTTTTCTCCCTCCTCTGGACCCCCTGGGCCTCCTTTTCTTTTTAGCGAATTTGTGGAGGTTTGGGGGAAATATTTCAAAATCGTGTTTATTCCCCCTTCTTGCACAGACATTGGTACTGCTGACCATTATAGTAACACTTCTTATAAAAGCTGGTCAGAACTAAGTAGCACTTATAGCAAAATACCTGAGGAAGACATTTTATTTGTCGAAACGCATTGTATGTATGTTTTTGGAGAAATAATAAAGATCCATATAAGATAATACTATAGCTTGTACTTACAAGTTATTCGGGAGCTCAAATAGCCTGGAGGAAATCTTTTTCGGACTTATTAAACCTGACAGGGCACACCTGTGAAGTGAAAACCATTTCCGGTGACTACCTCTTGATGCTCATCAAGAGAATGCCAAGAGTGTGCAAAGCAGTCATCAAAGCAAAAGGTGGCTACTTTGAAGAACCTAGAATATAAGACATATTTTCAGTTGTTTCACACTTTTTTGTTAAGTATATAATTCCCCATGTGTTAATTCATAGTTTTGATGCCTTCAGTGTGAATGTACAATTTTCATAGTCATGAAAATACAGAGAAATCTTTAAATGAGAAGGTGTGTCCAAACTTTTGGTCTGTACTGTACGTATAAACCATTCTGTGCATTATCTGCAAAGGGAATATGAACATTGTGAAAACATAATGCGGTAGCTACTGGCTCTGCTACATCTTAAAGGTACATACACATACAACTTTGGGGCATTACATATCCCCCCCCTTTAAAAATATGCATGTCCTCATGCATCTGGAACAACCTATAAGGAGAGACATACATAAAATGCAAACAGTAAAATATTATGAGTCCATGAGTCTCTGAATAAATGCTGTAACCTGCAGCATTATGGGTTTGAACTTGACCACAATTGGTAACAGTTTCTTTGAGGCCAGTTAGTGGCGCTATTTCAGTTTTAGGGAAAGCACTTATTTGGTTCTTAGGCTGGTTACATGGGCTACTGCAAGCGGGAACTTGGCTGGAATCTGCTTCTAGTCCCAGGACTCTAATGGCCATCTCCTTGAAGTTTAAGAAAGAGCTGTCTTGGTTCTGCAGGGACAGTATTCTCAGCGGAGTTTTGACAGACTCTGTACTTGCCCCCTGTACAAACTGGTTTCTTAGGGCGTGATCTGCATTCATCACTTCATGAGGGTCCACCTGACTTATAGCATGCAGTGGTTCTTGCAAGCTAAGAGCAAAGTCTCTGAGTGACTCATCAAGCTGCTGTTTTCTGCCAAAGAACCGCATTTTTAATTCTGGGACAGTTCTGGTATCAAAGTGGCACTCAGTCTCTCAAAGGTTAGTTCCACAGTTCTTTTCTCAGTATGGGGCCAGGATTTTACCTCCCTTAGAGCTGCTCCACTCAGTTGCACAATTAATATTTCCACCTTCTGTTCTGTGGACACTGGATAAAGTCTAAACATAGCTTGCATCTTTTCTCTGAAGTCTCTTAATTCATGGGCATCCCCTTTATAGCTTGGGAGCCATGGTGCTCCAAAATAATAAGGCATAGTTAGAGGCATTGTGTGGGCCATGCTGGAAGCTCCACTATTGCTGGACAGATCACACTCTTTATCCACAGACATTTTGTACAGTCTATTATAGTCAGCTGCCGGTACAGTTTGCTTACCCTCTTCCAGGGATGCTGTGCCTTTAATTCCAGCTATGCATATGATCTGATTCTATATTACTGCAGGGATCAGTGTTGCTACTCTGTAATCCTGTGTATGAGGCTGAACTTCCTCTTATTGGGTGTGCTGTGCTGCAGTTGGGTGAAGTATGATGAAGAAGGCTGAACTTCACTCTGGTGCTGTGCTTGTCCTCACGGTGGCCATTAGCACATGTACAGTTCATTAAACTCTACAGTCACAATGGCTGGGGTTTCTTGTGCACCTTTTATTTAGTAGGATTCTGTTCGTGGACGCCAAAATTCGTGTAATGCCAGTGATGCACTACTCTGCCATAGATCACACACAGGTGGTGTGCTAGTATTACCACTTCACTAAGGCAGGAATAAAAGTAAAAGAAAATGTAGTTTGTGACGCCAGGGTGCACTGTATTAACTTCTGTTTCCTGGTGTGATGTTATGTTGTGCACCCGGTAGTCCAAAAAAAAGAGAGGCCCATAGGCTATTGATAAACTTTACTTCTTGCAAACAAATACAGGTAAATCCAGACATGATTCAGCAGAGATTCTATTGCAATGCAGCAAGCACTGCTGCTTTCCAGTATGATAATGCAGATACGTAAATTGTGCGGTGATTCCTGAGTCCTAGCTTCTGCTTATCTGTATAGTCCTTATCACACAACTAATTGCAGCTGCTACTGGGGTCTCTCATACACCAGATATCTGGGCTTCCATACCTGTTCTTCAGATTATCACAGGCAAGACCAGACACCACACAATGTCTCCTCCTCTCTCCTTCTCCCTGAGCACTCTGAGTTAAAGAAGTTGTCCGGTACTTTTTTTAAATTGCCCAATGTATTCAGCATGTGGGCATAAGTATATTTGTAAATACCTTGTGTTGCTGATAATGCCTGTGAGCGGCGCTTACAGGCATCACGTGACCCCGCGCTCACAGGCATCACGTGACACCACGCTGACGTCACGACAAGTGAGGCATGACTCGTGTCACACCCAGCATCCACCGCGCGCTTTCCCAATGAACGGGGAGAGGGCGAACGTGGAAGAGGGACCCTCGGCTGCAGCCTGGACTTGTCGTGACGTCAGCGGGGTACGTGATGCCTGTGAGCGGCCAGTGATAGCGCCGCTCACAGGCATTATCTGCAACACAAGGTATTTACAGAGATACTTATGCCCACATGCTGAATACATTGGACAACTTAAAAAAAGTATTGGGCAACCCCTTTAAGCTCAAGACCTTGGTCAAGTGGTATAACTATGTGACCTTATTGCCATATATGGAAAGCAGGCTAATTCATTAGCTCTTAGTAATCTGATAGCAGAACACAATAAGTACATCACTTTATGCATATATGAACCATTCTGTACATTATCTGCAAAGGAAATATGAACATTGTGCAAAAATAATGCGGTAGCTGCTGGCTCTGCTACATCTTAAATATACATACACATACAACTTTGGGGCATTACATGTGTACTTACACATACAACTTTGGGGCATTACATGTGTACTGTATATAGGGAGCTATGAGCGGCCTCCTACTGTATCTAGGGAGGCTACCTGGGGCCTTATACTGGATATAGGGAGATACGTGCGGCCTCATACTGAATATAGAGAGTTACGTTCAGCCTCATTCTGGATATAGGGAGCTACGTGCGGCCTCATGCTGAATATAGGGAGCTATGTGCGGGGCCTCATGCTGGATATAGGGAGCTACGTGCGGCCTCATGTTGGATCTAGGGAGCTGCTTGTTGCCTCATGCTGGGTCAGGGAGCTACATGCGGCCTCATACTGGATTTAGGGAGCTACATGCAGCCTCATGCTGGATCTAGGGAGCTATACGGGGGCTCATACTGTATTTAGGGAACTACGTTCGGCCTCATACTGGATCTAGGGAGCTACGTGCGGCCTCATTGGATCTAGGGAGCTATATGGGGGCTGATACTGTATATAGGGAGCTATATGGGGTCTTATAATGTATATAGGGAGTTATGTGGGGGCTCATACTTTATATACACTGTGTTCCAAATTCTTATGCAAAAAGTGTTTAGGAGTGATAAGGTAAGAATTTTTTTGTTTGTCAGTTAAACTCATTGATGGTGATGTGTGTCAGGGCTCTTTATATCACTGTAAGCAATTGCAGACACCTGTGCTAATTAGTTTGGCAGGTGTGTCCAATGAAAGGCAAGACTACTTAAGAAGGCTGTCCCACATTATTCAGCAGCCTACATTTTCTGCCAAAATGGGAAAGAAAAAGGATGTGTCGGCTGCTGAGAAGCAACAAATTGTGGAGTGTTTAGGTCAAGGCATGACTACAATCAACATTGCCAAGACACTTCATCCTGATCATCGCATAATCAAGAAGTATGTAGCTGATTCACAGTACACACGTGTGCGTGCTGATAAGGGCAAATTAAGGACTCTTTCCTACAGGCAATTACGTCAGGTTAAAAGAGCAGCGGCAAAAAAGCCTTGTCATAGCAGCAGACAAGTTTTTGAAGCTGCTGGTGCCTCCAACGTCCCCCGAACAACAAGATGCAGGGTCCTTCAGAGGTTTGCAGCTGTGCGTAAGCCATCCTGAAGACCTCCTCTATCCACTGCACACAAGCAGAAACGGCTCCAGTGGGCCAAACAATACATGAAGACTGACTTCAAAACTGTTTTGTTCACCGATGAGTGCCGTGCAACACTCGATGGTCCAGATGGATGGAGTGGAGGATGGCTGGTTGATGGACACCCCATGCAAACACGGCTATGGCGCCAACAAGGAGGAGGTGGAGTAATGTTTTGGGCTGGAATCATGGGGAGAGAGATTGTCGGCCCCTTTAGGATCCCTGAAGGGGTAAAGATGAACTCCATAATGTATGTTGAGTTTCTCAAACAGCACTTCCTCCCATGGTTCAAGAAGAAGAACCGTGCATTCCGCAGCAAGATCATTTTCATGCATGATAATGCACCGTCTCATGCTGCACATCTAACACATCTGCATCTCTGGCTTCTATGGGCATAAAATGGGAAAAACTTATGGTGTGGCCCCCATGCTCCCCTGACCTCAACCCCATTGAGAACCTCTGGAGCATCATCAAAAGGAGTGTCTATGATGGCGGGAGGCAGTTCACATCTAAGCAACAGCTCTGGGAGGGTATTCTGTCCTCATGCAAAACAATTGAAGCAGAAACCATCCAAAACCTGACAAATTCAATGGACGAGAGAGTTCAGAAGCTCCTTTCGAACAAGGGGTCCTATGTGCAAATGTAACATCACCTAGAATAAAGTTTTGAGTTGAAAACTGTTTGATTTCAGTTTGTAATAACCTGCTAATGCTTATAATTTCAAAAATGACCATTTTTTTGTTCTTTATTCAAATGAAAAGGTTGAAAACTCTGCTGGGCATAATAATTGGGAACATGCATTTTGAGTGCAGTTTGAGTTTTTTATTTTTTTAAAAATATACTGTTATCATAGGCAGTTTGTACAAAAACCTTTCAATTGTTCTCTAATAGTTATTTGACTGGAAAATTACAATGACTGCAATTCATATAGGTAATTTGGGAAAATCTTAGAAAATATTTTTGCATAATAATTTGAAACACAGTGTAGGGAGCTATCTGGGGCTTATGCTGTATATAGGGAGCTATATGGGGACTCATACTGTATATAGGGGGATTATGTGGGGGCTCATACTGTATGTGGAGGGCTATGTTGATGGCTCATACTGTATATAAGGGGATGTCAGCATACTTAATTGTGCTCAATATTAAGTCATAAAATTAGTGTAAAAAAATAATTATAATTAATATGTTAATATTAGTATTGAGCAGAATTAATTTCAGCCTATTGTTTCCACAACAGTCACGATCTCTCTGTGCCCCCTCGGGAAAATTAATCTCCCATCCCTGCTCTATTTTATATAGCGCTATGTTATGCTTAGTGCTGTACATAAGAGTAAAATTTGCCTGATGCGCTATGCGCGCCACTAGCTTTGTCTTTTTCCATCTACAGATGTCACAAGAGCCCCTGTGTGTTATTTCACGTGACCTATCACATGATTTATCAAAGGGGATCATGTGACATGTCGCATGATACATTGGGTACCTGTGGGGGGGGCCCACACCTTCTAAATTGCCCGGGGCCCTGGCTACTCTTAATCCACCTCTGACTGTAACGCAGTGGTCCCCAACCTTTTTTACATTGAAGGCCACATTTTGCTCTGAAAAACAATCACGAGCCACAATCTGTGCGAAGAAATTATCAAAGCCATATTTTGAAAAATAATAGATAACTAAAGTAGCTATGGCCATTGTAAAACTTGGGCCTATCATGTCCGCAAATTTAGAAATTGACTGGGTCTGTATGCAGCTCCCTGTGCCTGTCCACTAGTGCTATCTATATGCACTAGTCTGCCTTTAAATCGGACCAGACTACAGCACGCAGCGATTTTTTTTTTTTTTTACAGCACATAAGCTCACACCTGGCAGTACACAGGCCGAAAATAAGTTAATTTGAGCATATCTTAAAGCACCACTCCAGCTTTTGTACCACTGGAAAGGTGCTTTAAATGTAATTTCCATGCACCCTGTCTGATACTCACCTGCTGCCGCCTTCATCCTTTTCCAGCGTCGCTCCAGTCGGTCTCCAGAGAAAAGTGACCTTCCTGCAGCTCCAGTGTTTCATGGAGCTGTGCTGAGGTCACTTTTCAATACAAGTCTATGAGAGCCTTATTCTGGCCTCGTTCTGGCCTCATTCTGGCTCTCATAGACTTGTAGTGAGAGCTTGTGATGTACCTTCTGAGTTCTGGCTAGTCAGAAGCTGAGCTCACAAGATGGTGCCGTGGGACTAGAGTGGCACTGAAAAACGGTGAAGATGCCGAAGGGTGAGTATATGATCGGGGGCAGGGGACTTACATTTAAAGCACCACTCCAGCGCGGGAAAAAAATGCTGTGGTGGTGGATTAAGACTGAATTAAGAAATCTGCATATCAGGGTTCCAGCACGGACCATGATTTTTCGGGCAGACCGCTGGACTCCTGGTGTGTACTCAACAGCCAGGAGTCTCATATATGAGACTGTTAAGTTGGGGATAGGAGACCCACAGTAAGGCCATGGCCCCACTACCGGTATTTGGTTAGTATTTTTTCTCAGGAGTGGGAGCTAAAACCAGGAGTGGGTGATAAATGCAGAATTGGTGACTTGTTTCTATTATACCTTTTCTCTGATTGTTCCTCACCTGGTTTTGGCTCCCACTCCTCAGAAAATATACTGACCAAATACTGATAGTGGGGCCGTGGCCTAAATTCTTAAATCGCAGTTTCAGACCGTGATGTATGAATGTCTGAATGAGGCCTTAGATCAATTGTGATAAATCTGCTGTATAATAAGATTGTCTAGTCTAAAGGGACAATGAACAATTATCATGAATGGGCATTCCTAGAAACTCTCTTTACACAATAATCTTGCAATGTAACCGGGTTGACAATCAACTCATGAACAAGCAAAATGCTTGTCTGGTGAAAACATTTTTAAGCAGGCTTAAAAATCATTGTTCTATTAGCGAATAATCCTGTGTAACCAGGACTTGTGCTGTCAAGAACAACGGCAGTCTAAGGGCCCCGTCACACTAAGCGATGCAGCAGCGATCCCGACAACGATACGACCTGTCAGGGATCGTTGCTGCATCGCTAATACATCGCTGGTGAGCTGTCAAACAGGCAGGCTCACCAGCGATCAGGGGAGCAGCGATATCGTGGAAAGAATCGTTCCACGATGTCCTGCTCCCGTTACCAGCCTGCTGCAAGCAGGAGCAGGCTGGTAACTATGGTAAACATCGGGTTACTAAGTGCGCGTGTGCCCCTAGTAACCCGCTGTTTACCATGGATACCACTCTGCTACGGTGTGCGGGAGCCTCCGCGCACCGTAGCAGAGTGGTATCCATGGTAAACAGCGGGTTACTAAGTGCGCGCGTGCCCCTAGTAACCCGATGTTTACCATAGTTACCAGCCAGATCGTTGGTCCCGCTGGTCACACACAGCGATGTGTGCTGGCCAGCGGGAGGCCAACGACCAAAAAATGGTCCAGGACACTTTGCAACGATCAGCGACCTCACAGCAGGGGCCTGATCGTTGCAAAGTGTCACACACAGCGACATCGCTGGTGAGGTCGCTGGTGAGTCACCAAAACCGTGACTCAGCAGCGATATCGCTAGCGATATCGCTATGTGAGACGGGGGCTTAAGGGATCTGTTACAGATTGTCCAGTGCATGTCATTTAGGCTGCGTGCCCACTATGCGTTTTTCAAGCGGAATTTCCGCAGCGAAAACGCTTAAAAAACACTTGGTAATACGTGCCCCATGGTCCCTAATGATAATCTACATGTGCTGTGCACATGCTGCGGAAATTCCCGCTGCGGATTATCATTGCGGAAAAATATGCAGCATGTCCATTAATTTTGCAGACACGCAGCGTAATTGCCGCCATTGACTTGCATTGAAACGTATAATATCCGTGTCAGCACATTTGCACACACGGATATTATGCAATTCTATGTGCGGATGGTACCCGGGTTTGGAGAAGAGGAGACTCTCCTCCAGACTCAGGTACCATAGAACCTGTTAAAAAAAGAATTTAAAATAAAAAATAAAGATTATACTTACCTTCCGATGGCCCCCGGTTGTTTTCTCTGCTACGTTCAGTCTGTTGTACGGCTCGTGATGGTCTAAAAGGACCTGCAGTGACGTAATTTAGTCATGTGACAGGTCATGCGACCGCTGACATTGGCGGTCACGTGACCTGTCACATGACTCAATGACGTCATGGCAGGTCCTTTCACACCACCGCGACCCATACAACAGACCAGATGGAGCGAAGAAAATACCGGGGGACATCGGAAGGTAAGTATAATCTTTATTTTTTATTTTTTAACATTCTTATTCTTTTTTTTAACTATTACTTGGTCACACTATATAAATCCATGCCGGATGCATGGATTTATATAGTGTGACCAAGTTGTCAAGCACTTTTTCAAGTGATGCTAAAATCGCTTGGAAAAGTGCTTGATAACCCGCATGCAGAAATGCATGCAAAAACGCTTCACTTCCACTTGTCCCATGCATTTTTCCTGCCAGGGAGAAGCGGAAAAAATATGCAGCATTTCTGCATCGTGGGCACTTAGCCTTAGCGCGGTCTGCCTGTGTATATAAGCTTTTAAACAATTGGTAAATATTTAATACAGTCATCTGGTGTGAACATATCCTAAGTTTACATTGTGTAACTATTACACAGGATTGATTAATCCGCCCCAATGTTTGCCATTCGTGGCCTAAATGCCACCATAAACATTAGGCTGTCAGCCAAACCTACAGATAATGACCATTTCCGTCAACATTCAAATGTTTATGGGGGTCTCAACTCTTCCAAAACAGATGATGTCAGGGAAAATAAGGGTCTAGCTGTCTGATTTTGGACTGATGATTGACACATAAGTCATATTGCATGACTCGTTAAAGGGTTGATTGTGACGTATAGGATTGCTGCTTCCAATAGGTGGCGCTATAGAGTACAAGTCCTCTTTTTCTCTGAAGAGGCAATTTGCATATTAAATTTCCCAGAGGAGCATTGCATGGCGAATAAGCCTCCTTACCTTGACGTGCCAGAGCTGGTGTGTCACTCTCCATAAGGAGAAACGTTACCCCTTAGACCTCAGTCCAGAGCCTCTCACCTAGCCAAATCAGTTCTCATACTTTGCACTGATGAGGGCCAACAGCCCGAAACACCGTGTCTGCAAATTGAGATTCTGATTTGGCTTTTATCCTAAGTCATATTGCACGACTCGTTAAAGGGTTGATTGTGACTTGTAGTATTGCTGCTTCCAATAGGTGGCGCTATAGAGTACAAGTCCTCTTTTTCTCTGAAGAGGCAATTTGCATATTAAATTTCCTAGAGGAGCATTGCATGGCGAATAAGTCTCCTTACCTTGACGTGCCAGAGCTGGTGTGTCACTCTCCATAAGGAGAAACGTTACCCCTTAGACCTCAGATTTCCTCTATGACTTTACAATTCTTTTACAAGTCATAAATAACATAGAAGCCTTCAGAAGTGCTTCAGAGGACAATGAATTTGCACTGTAATTTGTTGCCCTGTGCAATCAGAAAACCTTATGTTTATCGCTGCTCAGTGACATAAATAAACACGGGTTTATCAAAGTTTAAAAAAGTAATGTTCAAAGTCCAGTGGCATTACATCAGTCCTTTGTAGTCACTGCATAGTAACAGTAGTAATACACATGTTCTATACAGTGGGTACAGAAAGTATTCAGACCCCTTTAAATTTTTCACTCTTTGTTTGAGTGCAGCCATTTGGTAAGTTCTAAAAAGTTCATTTTTTTTCTCATTAGAGTACACTCTGCACCCCATCTTGACTGAAAAAAAACAGAAATGTAGAAATTTTTGCAAATTTATTAAAAAAGAAAAACTGAAATATCACATGGTCATAAGTATTCAGACCCTTTCCTCAGACACTCATATTTAAGTCACATTCTGTCCATTTCCTTGTGATCCTCCTTGAGATGCTTCTACTCCTTCATTGGAGTCCAGCTGCGTTTAATTAGACTGATAAGACTTGATTTGGAAAGGCACACACCTGTCTATATAAGACATCACAGCTCACAGTGCATGTCAGACCAAATGAGAATCATCAGCTCAAAGGATCTGCCCAAGGAGCTCAGAGACAGAATTGTGGCAAGGCACAGATCTGGACAAGGTTACAAAAGAATTTCTGCATTACTCAAGGTTCCTAAGAGCACAGTGGCCTCCATAATCCTTAAATGGAAGAAGTTTGGGGCCACCAGAAGTCTTCCTAGACCTGGCCGTCCAGCCAAATTGAGCAATTGTGGGGGAAGAGCCTTGATGAGAGAGAAGAATCCCAAGATTACTGTGGCTGAGCTCCAGAGATGCAGTAGAGAAATGGGAGAACGTTCCACAAAGTCAACTATCACTGCAGCTCTCCACCAGTCGGGCCTTTATAGTAGAGTGGCCTGACGGAAGCCTCTCTTCTCAGTGCAACACATATGAAAGCCTGCATAGAGTTTGCTCAAAAACACATGAAGGACTCCCAGACTATGAGAAATAAGATTCTCTGGTCTGATGAGACGAATATAGAACTTTTTGGTGATAATTCTAAGCGGTATGTGTGGAGAAAACCAGGCACTGCTCATCACCTGCCCAATACAATCCCAACAGTGAAACATGGTGGTGGCAGCATCATGCTATGGGGGTGTTTTTCAGCTGCTGGGACAGGATGACTGATTACAATTGAAGGAAACATGAATGCGGCCAAGTACAGAGATGTCCTGGATGAAAACCTCTTCCAGAGTGCTCTGGACCTCAGACTTGGCCGAAGGTTCACCTTCCAACAAGACAATGACCCTAAGCACACAGCTAAAATAACAAAGAAGTGGCTTCAGAACAACTCTGTGACCATTCTTGACTGGCCCAGCCAGAGCCCTGACCTAAACCCAATTGAGCATCTCTGGAGAGACCTGAAAATGGCTGTCCACCAACGTTCACAATCCAACCTGACGGAACTGGAGAGGATCTGCAAGGAAGAATGGCAGAGGATCCCCAAATCCAGGTGTGAAAAACTTGTTGCGTCATTCCCAAGAAGACTCATGGCTGTACTAGCTCAAAGGGTGCTTCTACTCAAAACTGAGCAAAGGTTCTGAATACTTATGACCATGTGATATTTCAGTTTTTCTTTTTTAATAAATTTTCAAAAATTTCTACATTTCCGTTTTTTTTCAGTCAAGATGGGGTGCAGAGTGTACTTTAATGAGAAAAAAATGAACTTTTTAGAACTTACCAAATGGCTGCAATGAAACAAAGAGTGAAAAATTTAAAGGGGTCTGAATACTTTCCGTATCCACTGTAAGTAATGGAGGTTAATGGTTGAACAACCATTGAGCGGTCAGCTTGGAAACACTTGTTAGGCCACGTTCACACGTTCAGTTTTTTACCTCAGTATTTGTAAGCCAAAACCAGGAGTGGAACAATCAGAGGAAAAGTATGATAGAAACACGTCACCACTTCTGTATTTTTCACCCTCTCCTGATTTTGGCTTACATATACTGAGATTAAATACTGACAAAATGCTGAATGTGTGAACGTGGCCTTAAGCCGATGCAGCCAAACACATTATAGTCCATGTTGATCATTACAGTAATTCAAACAAGTCATACATGATCAGTGAGAACGAGCAAGGGATGAACTCTCCGTGAATATTCTGGGAATGTTCAGGGAATTACAGAAATGTTCTTTAATACAAACATTTTTTGTAGACTTGAGACAACCATCATTTTGTGGGACCCTCTAATCACATTTATAATTATATACAAAAAAAGAGACAGTATTCCATACGAGTTTAAAATGCACTTATAGCTACTATGGATTGCTGTCTCCTTTTTTCAGTATGAATTAATACTGGTTTGAGGTTTGAAACCTGGATTCTTGCACCCATAATTTTCTTGGACTTGTTCTGCTTTGTCTTTTTTTTGTTTCTATCTATCTATGTATCTATCTATCTATCATCTATCCTATTGTTCAGAAAATTAAGTGAACACTTAAAGAGTAACTGTCGTTTTAATTTTTATTTCATAAATCAATAGAAAACATGAAAATAAGCATCTTTGTAATATATCTCATCAGAGAAATCTGCTTTCTCTGCCAAAATTGATCAATCATTATCAAAATTTACAATTCTGAGGTAAAATCTGTATTCAGTGAAGACAGACTTTCCCATTACTGAGATAGGAGATGGCAGTTGCTATGGATACAAGTCTATGTAGATAGGAGTGGAGGGTGGAGCTCTGTCTCTAGCTCCTCTCCCTCTCATTTACATAGAATTGTATCCATCGCAACTGCCATCTCCTATCTCAGTAATGGGAAAGTCTGTCTTCACTGAATACAGATTTTACCTCAGAATTTAGATTTTTGATAATGACTGATCAATTTTGGCAGAAGATATATTACATGTTATGATCTGCAACATGTACTAAGGAAAGATAGGGGAAAGCAGTCCCTACAGTAAGACTAAGTTGAATCCCTACAATGTAGCGGGCTGCCTGTTCCTAGTGAACAGACCCGCCTTCGTCCTCGGCTAGTCTGAACGAAGACTATAGAATTAAGGGAGGGATCCCTAAAAGAACTAAGGACTGCAACAAAAATGGGACACCTCCTAAACAGAGAAGTTGTTGCAGAACACAAAAAGACAAACTGACAAAAATGTACTAGAGGTCCCAGAGGACCAAGCGAACAAGAAAGAGAAAGGCACCGGAGCACCAGGCTAGAGAAACAGTCAAACACTGAAGTCCAGCACAGCCATAAGGGCGGAGCTGTAATATAAAGGCAGATGGTCACGTGACTGCAAAACACAAGATGGAAAAAACAAACTGGAGGGTTCTAACAGTACCCCTTCTTTTATGAGGATTCTCCGGATCCTCCAGGCCCAGGCCTATCCGGAAACCTCCTGTGGAAAGCTTTAACAAGCCTAGGAGCAGAGACATCATCTGTCCTTACCCAGGAGTTGTCTTCGGGAGCGAAACCCTTCCAGAAGACAAGATACTGTAATCTCCCTCTATGCCATCTAGAATTCAAGATACGAGAAATTACATATTCGCCATCTTCCACCACAGGAGGAACTGTGACAGTGGCGTCCCTATCAGATACG
The DNA here is from genome assembly GCF_046119375.1 of Phyllobates terribilis. Taxonomy (NCBI): domain Eukaryota; kingdom Metazoa; phylum Chordata; class Amphibia; order Anura; family Dendrobatidae; genus Phyllobates; species Phyllobates terribilis. The sequence goes on along the minus strand of NW_027362763.1, from coordinate 419,755,117 downwards.
TCAGCCTTTTTCAACAAGGATAAGTAGATAAATTAGCGTGCACAATGTCATTAGGCGAGGTGCAGATGCCATGGACTGGTGAGCCCAAGACAATGTACTAGCGTTAATTCATCGCACTCTCTTAGTTGTGATATAGTGTAATTTATTGATACAGCATAAATCAGATTAATCAGACCAGTGATGGGTGGCGACAATATATTGGGACCTTTAGGCCTAAATTGGCCTTATTCAATCCAGTCGCTACTGCAAAGAGAGGATAATTGTATGAGTACAACATGAAAATGATAAACAATTAATCATGAAATTACATAGGAAAATAACACATTAAACAATAATTAAGCAAATCATACAAAATCCTAGAAAAAAATTCCAAGTTTGTTAGGTGGACGTATAGAGCACCAGGAACTGGAAAAGTTTTCTACTGACCATATGCCCCTCCTCTATCTATAACCACCCCTTTAATCATATCTAAAAATCTTTGGTACCTCCATCCATTATACCCCTGTAACTACACGCCATCCCACTCTTTTCTCTATGGCCCGACCACCCCTGCAAGCATCCTGCATAAGCGCCCATCTGATAGCGCTATTACACACACTGCATAGGCATCGCAGTACACATTGTCTGGTTGGTCTCCATGACAACCCATGAAGCTGGAGCATTGGCCGCACCCCTTACGATTTGGCGTCCACTCAGACTGCACAGTGCCCTCTGACCATTTGCCCCCCTCTACTAGTTACCATCTCTCCAAGTCATACTTTGGTACCTCTACTCAGTATACCCCTGTGCTGACACGCCATCCCACCCTTTACTTCATGGTCCGGCCTTCCCTGCTAGCATCCTGCATAAGAGCCCATCTATTATTTATTTATTTTTTTTACTAAGCTGAAGTCCTGGCCCCGCCCCTTCCGGTTCAATCACACTGCAGGCTTTAAGAAGGGCGCCCCTCACAGTCCCTGAGCACGGCCTCCCATAAGCAAGGCGCAGCCCGCGCCGCTACTCACCATTACCAGCTCAGCCCTGCCATCGGCCAGTCACTGACTTCTACTAGTAAGTACACCTTTTTGAAGGATTTACTATACTTCATCTGCACAGTGCAATTTGAGTGACACCTAATGCCACCATCCCCTTCCTCTCTAGAACTACTGAAACCAGCATTACCTGTATCACTAAGAGGTACCCTCCTTCCATTACCTAACCTACAGCAGCAGATCCAGCTACTATTATACCATAACACCTATACTCTTTCAGTCTATCCCTACAGAGATCTCACTCCTGGTCTTAAGAATAGCCTAAATCCTCGACCCCTACATCAGCCAGCAGCAAGTAAGGTTTTCTGGTGTATCTCTATGTACTCTGTACCATGATTACTTTATATTTTCTTACCTTCAACTTGTACGAGTTTGTTTCTCCCCTTTCTCCTCCCCTTTTCCAGTTCCTGGTGCTCTATACGTCCACCTAACAAACTTGGATTTTTTTCTATGATTTTGTATGATTTGCTTACTTATTGTTTAATGTGTTATTTTCCTATGTAATTTCACAATTAATTGTTTATCATTTTCACATTGTACTCATACAATTATCCTCTCTTTGCAGTAGCGACTGGATTGAATAAGGCCAATTTAGGCCGAAACGTCCCAATATATTGTCGCCACCCATCACTGGTCTGATTAATCTGATTTATGCTGTATCAATAAATTACACTTTATCACAACTAAGAGAGTGCGATGAATTAACGCTAGTACATTGTCTTGGGCTCACCAGTCCATTGCATCTGCACCTCGCATAATGACAGAGTGCACGCCAATTTATCTACTTATCTAATGAATGCTTAGGCGTTTGTACCAGTCTACCAAATGTCCTCTAATACCTTTGAGTATGATAATGCAACCAGTAATAGTATACTATCACTAGTTACTACATCTAATGATTTCCTCAGACTTTCTTCTGAAGAGATCCGTACAAGAGACTATGAGAAAGAGAGACGTAAACTAGTCTCTTATGACCTACACCTCACCACTCTCGCAGAATATCACAGACAAGGAAAAATCCCCAGGGGTCTACGGAGTCATCTACGGAGCCCCACTCTCTTTTCCGATAATACCGAGTATTGCCAAACATTCAAGAAAATCCTGAATAAGTGCTCACTCGACATAATTATCTTAACTGTTGAGTATTTACAGAGAGCTATTAAGGACACAGAAAGAAGCATTGCAGCAATAGAAACACAACTGGCAGCAAACCTATCCTCAGTCGATTTCAACAACCTCAAAGCCAAAACAGACAGGATTATTTTGGAGCATCAAAAGACACTACCGGAGCGCAAGAGGCAGAAATTTCAACGTGATAATGACGACTACGCCAACGATCGGGTATATCGATGGCACACCTCCTCAACCAACTACTCTCATCGACAGCATCTACAACGCAATCAAGGCTCCTTCAGCTCCGGAAGCAATTCTTCAACTGGTCCAAAAGGACAAAGTTTTTTATGGAAAGGCAGACGAGGAGGTCACCAACGCGTAAACCCACCAGAAGATCTCGACGGACAACAAATGACCACCCGGTCCCAGGTAAGATGACCAACCTGTTGAGGAACATTTCAAGCTACACCCTTACTCCAACCGAACTACAGGTTCTGCAGAAAGGCCTTTCCTTCAGTCCCACACCCAACTGGGACGCTTTCCAGCTGGAGAAGGACCTCCAATGGTTTTACCGTTTGATACGCCTTAAGACTCACTTTGGAATTTCTGTCGAGACATCCGTGCACAGAGTTCCCCCAACCGAGGGTAATTCTGTACCGGAACTCTCCATCACTTCTCTAGGATTGCGTAATGTTAGTTCATTCTCACCACCACACACTAATCATGCAGCCAAAACCACAATATCCCTCATTGACAAAGATATTAAGGGCCTGCTACATGAACAACGACTAGGGTTCTATCGCACACATCAAAACCTCACTAAAGATGAAAAACAAGCTCTAAGGATCCTCCAATCCAACAAACAAATTGTGATTAAGCCAGCTGACAAGGGAGGGGCCACGGTCATCATGGATCTGGCACACTACACTAATGAAATCAATCGCCAATTATCTGATGTAGATACGTACACTAGAATCTCACACGATCCCACCAATACCATCCATTCGAAGATTCAGGATGTACTCAGGAGATACCACTCCCTTAATATTATTGACTCAAAAACGGTCACATTTTTGACCAATCCACATCCTGTAATTCCAGTTTTCTACACATTACCTAAAATCCATAGATCAACTACTAACCCACCGGGCCGTCCCATTGTGGCTTCCACCGATTCCATCCTCTCGCCCCTAGCTAGATACCTTGAAAAAATTCTCACGCCATTGGTCCAGAAAACCAAAGCCTTTTTACTTGACACTAACCAGTTCCTGGACATCATTAGGAACGTTCCGGACACTTCCCCTGACTATACTGGTTACAATGGATGTGAACAGTCTGTACACCTAGATTTCACACACCAGAGGCCTAGAAGCAACCGCACATTTACTCTCCCAGTCCTACCTCTCGCCAACTTCAATCCAATTTTGTTTGTAGCTACTCTCCTTAGTACTACATGAAACTACTTTATGTTTGGGGACGATTTCTTTGTACAGAAGCGTGGTACCGTGATGGGATCAAATGTTGCGCCGGCCTATGCAAATGCATATATGAATAAATTTGAGGAGGATTACATCTACCCTAATGAATTATTTAAACAACATTGCAGTATATACCACTGCTATATAGACGACATCTTCTGCATTTGACAGGGACCCATAGACTCATTGATTACCTTTTTTAATACACTCAACTCCATCTGGCCTGAACTCCAGTTCACACTAAACTATGACCTGACTCAGATCTCCTTCCTGGACACCATTGTCCTGAAAGACTTGGATGGTCACTTAACAACAGATCTATACACAAAACCCACAGACTGTAACAGTCTTTTGCACTATTCTAGCAGCCATCCTAGGGCTACCAAGAACAGCCTGCCCCGCTCCCAGTTCCATCGTGTCACACGTATCGTTAGCAACCCGGACCTCCTCCCCGAACGCCTACAGACCATGTCACAAAAATTTCAAGACAGACATTACCCTACCAAACTTCTCGAGGAGGAATGATCAAGAGCACTACAACCTAGGCAACAGCGACTTCCCTCACACAACACGGAACGCATCCCATTCGTACACACCTACCATCCACTTATGTCAAAAATACATTCCTCCATTAAGAAACATTGGCCCTTACTCTCCAGAGCCTACCCAGATATACCGGCTTTCTCCAACCCAGCCCTCATGTGCACTAGAAGAGCCCCCAACATCAGGGACAAGATCATCAAGGCTGACATAGGCAGTTCCCAGACCACCGCCTCACAACGCCTTCTCAGCGCAAGAAGGCATGGTACTTTCCCCTGCCTGAGCTGTGCAGCTTGTTCAAATATCACGAAGTCTGATACTGTCACGCACCACAGGACGGGTAAAAGATACCCTATTAAAGGGTTTTTCACATGCGATTCAAACTTTGTCGTATATGTAATCAAATGCCCATGCGGCTTGCTTTATGTAGGAGAAACCACGCAACATATAAGAGCTCGCATCGCTAGCCACAAGTCCACGATTCGCTGCGGAAAAAACTGGCTCCTCATACCAGACCATTACTCTAAGCATAAACATACCGTAGCGCAATTACGATATCACGTCATTGAACAGGTCCCTAGACCAAGGAGGGGGGGTAATTGTATCTGGTTACTCAAGGATCGTGAGGCTTACTGGATTTATACCTTACAGACACTCGCTCCTAAAGGTCTGAATAGGGAAATAGATTGGACCTATTAATGTTTAATCATATGAATCTCTCCTTTTCAGACACACTAATCCGTGTCCTCACCCGGGGTAAGTAGGCGAGATTACCCCGTCCCTTTACTAACATTAACCCTTTTCTAACACTAACCCTCTCCTTACTAACGTGCCACTCTACTGTGTCTACTGACTCTATGCCCCTCCTCTATCTATAACCACCCCTTTAATCATACCTAAACCATAACTACACGCCATCCCACTCTTTTCTCTATGGCCCAACCACCCCTGCAAGCATCCTGCGTAAGTGCCCATCTGATAGCGCTATTACACACACTGCACAGGCACCGCAGTACACATTGTCTGGTTGGTCTCCATGACAACCCACGAAGCTGAAGCATTGGCCCCGCCCCTTCCGATTTGGCGTCCACTCAGACTGCACAGTGCCCTCTGATCATTTGCCCCCCTCTACTAGTTACCATCTATCCAAGCCATGCTTTGGTACCTCCACTCAGTATACCCCTGTGCTGACACGCGATCCCACCCTTTACTTCATACCATAACACCTATATTCTTTCAGTCTCTCCCTACAGAGATCTCACTCCTGGTCTTAAGAATAGCCTAAATCCTCGACCCCTACATCAGCCAGCAGCAAGTAAGGTTTTCTGGTGTATCTCTATGTACTCTGTACCATGACTACTTTATATTTTCTTACCTTCATCTTGTACAAGTTTGTTTCTCCCCTTTCTCCTCCCCTTTTCCAGTTCCTGGTGCTCTATACGTCCACCTAACAAACTTGGATTTTTTTTCTATGATTTTGTATGATTTGCTTACTTATTGTTTAATGTGTTATTTTCCTATGTAATTTCACGATTAATTGTTTATCATTTTCACGTTGTACTCATACAATTATCCTCTCTTTGCAGTAGCGACTGGATTGAATAAGGCCAATTTAGGCTGAAACGTCCCAATATATTGTCGCCACCCATCACTGGTCTGATTAATCTGATTTATGCTGTATCAATAAATTACACTTTATCACAACTAAGAGAGTGTGATGAATTAATGCTAGTACTTTTTCAACAAGGAAACATGAAACACAGGATTAATCTTCCAGGAAGTAGGGACATCCAACCTAACAGCAGACGGGTTAACAATCTGAAGCACTTTAAATGGATCCACAAACTTAGGACCCAGTTTTTTATAGGGAATCCTCAACCGCAGGTTCTTTGAGGACAACCAAACCATGTCACCCACAGTAAACAAAACCTCCTTACGTTTCCTGTCAAAATACTTCTTGGACTTCTTGTTAGCCTCTTGAAGGTTGCAACGTACATTAGTCCAAACTCTCTCCAAATCACCAGAAAAATTCTCCTCCTCCGGCACCGCCGACCCCAATTTGGAGAACGAACCAAAAGACGGATGTCTCCCAGTACAACAAAAAAAAGGAGAACACCCAGCAGAGGAGGATGTATGATTGTTAAGAGCAAATTCTGCGAGAGGCAGAAACTAAGACCACGCCTCTTGATTGTCCGCCACAAAACAACGCAAAAACTGTTCAACATCCTGGTTCTTTCTTTCAGTCTGTCCATTAGACTCAGGATGAAAACCAGACGAAAACGACAAATGGACTCCCAACCTGTCACAAAAAGCACGCCAAAAGCGAGCCACAAACTGAGGTCCTCTATCAGAAGCAATATCCGTGGGAACGCCATGGAGCTTGACAATCTCCTTAACAAATGCCTTAGCGAGTGTCTTGGCGCAGGGCAACTTAATGAATGGAACCAAATGACACATCTTACTAAAACGGTCCACAACCACAGTAAAGCCCTCGGACACAGGAAGATCAGTAATAAAATCCATTGTGAGATGCGTCCAAGGCGCACTAGGAACCTCCAGAGGGCAAAGCAACCCCCAGCAGGAGTATGTGAAGCCTTTGACCTAGCACACACAGTACACTGACGCACCTGTAGCGCCCCGAGGACTTGGTCGCTACAGAGGTATTGCACCACAGCCAGAGGTGTGATATCCCACTCCCGGGTAAGGATGGAGTATGGATCAAGGCTCAGTAGGCTGCATACAGCACACATGCCCCATTTCCGAGGGACAGCTCAACGTGCTCCCACTAGAAAGAAGTGCAGGCACGACCGACTATGTCCCTGGCTGGAGTGGGGAGGGGGGTGGAATACCCAGTGCTGTAGGGGCAGATAGGGGTTGGTTCCTGAGCATAGGTAGGAGCCCATTGGTTGCTAGTCACCTGGGCTCATGGTCAGAGGGAGGTATAAAAGGTGGGCACCATCTTAGAACAGTGTTCAGTTCAGTTCATTCAGTCTGTGAGGAGAAGTGGAGAAGACAGGGAGCAGAGGCTCTGTAGGAGCTCTGCTCAGAGGCGGGCCTGAGAAGAGGCCGGGGGCAGAGAGAGAGAGAGAGAGAGAGAGGAGAAGGAACAGTGGAAAGGAAAGGGAACAAGACCAGAACAGAAGTAACAAGTGAAACAGAAATGCTCAGGAACAAGAAGGAAGAGAGAACCCTAAGGACCCAGGAGTCTGCGGGTGACGGGTTGGCAGAACAGGGTACCGGATCCCAAATTGGTGGAAGCTAATCATCTTCAGCCAAGAACCGGAGGTCGTGACCAACCCTTGGTGCAACCCCTCGCTACACCTTGCTAGGAAGGCATACCATATAGGGTCAGGGACGTGGGCACGTAGCCCTCCCAAGAGAAGGCCCGCGGGAGCTGGACATAAGCTTGGTCACTGGTGGGGCACGAGCCAGAGAAAGGACGGAAAGGAGCTTTGAGACATACTCCAGAAAGACCTGGGAGTTGACCGAATCCCTTGCCTGGTGGACGCAGCACGGCTTGGGTGGTCACTGCTTCGTGAGAGTGACCTGGAGAATACAAACTGTGAGTAAAAGACATTGGATTGCAACACGTTGTCTGTGACTTCTTGCTCCTCCGGCACTATTGGTATTGGGACTATCTGCACTATCACCCCCACCATCTACGACACTGCCCTGGGGCTGTACTCTTCCCGTGGGGAGTCACACTACCTAAGCTGCATACACCATCAGCCCCAGCGGTCTGCCTTGCAGCGGCGGTCCGCACTGACCGCATTCCACGGGTGGCGTAGTCGGACATTAAACCACAAAAACCCCACAAAATACCGCCATTCGCCTGACTACCCTGAGCCACGGGACCGGGTTACCGCCACACGGAGACTACAACCCCCAGCATCCTACAAAAAGCCCGGTTCCGGGTGCCCCGCGTCCCAGGGGGCGAGTCAACTTTGGCGTAGTCAGCAGGATTGTAACCAACCCGTCACCAGCGGGTATTGCGTGCCTGAGAAGAAAAAGACTGTATTATCGAGGATTGACTGTATTGAAAATGGCGCCCGCCCCGGCAGAACGGGTGCCATAATGTGCGCGCCAAAAGACAACAGGAGGCCACCTCCCATCGTGGGCCAGGTCCCAGAATGGCGCCAAAGAAGGAGCCCGCCCCGACCAGCCATGAATGCGGCTGTGGAAATGTCCATCAGCGTGGGAGGGCTGCCCCTGAAACTGACTGTCACCGAGTTGCCCCAGGACCACCCCCAATGGGGGCAGGAAGTGAAGAAAACCGTGGGGCAGGGCGCGGTCTGGATCAGTCTAGACAGACCGCACCCGGAAATGGAGGAAGCGCCCAGCAGTACCAACACCTTGGTCCGGAGCCTGCTGCAGGCCGCACTGCGATACAGCCTGGTGGAGATCCTGGCGCAGCTCCCCAGGGACCCGGAGCGTGTGCAGGCTGCGCTGGAGGACTTGGACCGGAGGATGCTCCGGGCGCAGCAGAATGCGCTGGCTGAGTGGAGAAGAGAGATGGCCCGGCAGGCTGGAACCCGCCAGCAGGAGGCGCCACCCGCAACCTGGAGCACGCCTGCCTCCGAGGATGGTGCAGGAGGGACGAAGGCCGGAGACGACGCCGCGGAGGGAGCCGCGAGGACTGAGGCAGGTAATGGGGACGTCACCACCCCGAGCCCAGCAGCTGCAAGCCTGCCCCAGCCTCCCGTCGCAGAGCCCGAAGCCCTACTCACCGCACCCGTTACCGCGCCGCCACTGCTCCCAACTAGGCCTCAAGCGGCAGGAGCCGCGGTCACGCCCCGTTCCGCGCCACGCCCCTCGACCCCGGGCGCGGCAAAATAGGAAGTACCACCGGCCTGGTCGCAAGGCCTGGTGAACCCGGGCGCCGCTGCCCCTCCAGCGCCCTCTTCCTCAACAGTGCCACCCCCAGGCCCGACCGGAAATTCCCCAGCCTGGTCGCAAGGCCGAGTGCCCCCGGGCGCTGCTCCCCGACCGAGGCCCGTGATGCCACCCCTGGGCGCAGACCTCTTTGCGCAACATACCGGCCCGGACGGGCTGCCCTTCGTGTGGCCACCGGAGTACGTCAACCCCCATCTCCGGAGAGAGCAACCCCTGCGTGAGCCTCTGATCCCGGCTCCGGAGCCCGCCAAAATCGCTCCGCCCCCGCTGGAGGACGCTCAATTTGCATGGGATCCCATCGGTGAGAATCTCATGGGGTTCACCCAGGAGACCCGGGCGGACGCAGCCCGGCGTGAGCAGAGCTGCCGTCAACAGCTGGAGGTATTTGAAAGGGAACGGCGGGAGAGGCGGATCCAAGAGGAACAGCTGCAGGCCCGGAGCGCGCAGCAGAAGCGCAGGGCCCGACAAGACGCCCGAGCCGCCCGCGGTCCCCGAGTCACCAGGACCGTAATAAAGTTCCAACTGGAGCATGGCTGGGGCTTCATCAGAGACCAGAGAACCCCCGGCGACGTCTTTGTCACCCGCAGGGACGTCGAGAGCCACCTGCCGGAGGGACACTGCGGACGCGATCTCTACCCGGGTGATGTGGTCACCTTCACCCGGCACAAGGGTGCCAAGGGACCGTACGCCCTCCACGTTCACCGGCTCACGGAGGAGGAGCTGCAGTACCACCAGTACGAGGAAAGCCAAGAGGACCCGGACGGGTCTGAAGACTACCCTCAGGAGGGAGCGCAAGGAGGACGTAGCTATTAAAAGAAAGCAGCGTGAGTAAAGAACTGTACATAGTTACCTGTTAGGGTACAAGGACTGTTTTTCTTTTGAACTGTTCCCGTAAGTAAGTGTGGTCCCCGTTGGGACAGCTAAAAGACTGTTACCCGTTTCCAAGTTACCCCCTTCCTTACCTGGCTGAGGACTGAGAGCAGCCATCCTCTTCCCTACCTGGCCGAGGACTGAGAGCGGCTGTCCCTGTATATAGTTGCGTTTTTTGAGGCGCCCCCTACTGGTTTTATAATGAAACTGCACCTCTACCTCAAGCACCTTTGAGAACAGTGAATACCTGGTTGCCAGTTGCACAGCGGCCAGAAGTCAAGAATGTGTTTTTGAAGAATGTTTTACTTGCAAAAGTTTTATAATGTGTTTTATGGTAAAAGAGTTCCGGAAGTAATAACCAAAAGTGTTTCATCAGAGTGTTTCCTATGAAGGGAATTGTACAAGTGTGTCTGTTTCCTGATGTAAGCAGTTATTGAAAAAGTTTTTGCATACCCTGTGAATTGTTTTTGCTCTGTTCCAGCCCGAGGAAGTGCTGTGCTTTACCAGGGGAGGAATGTAGCGCCCCGAGGACTTGGTCGCTACAGAGGTATTGCACCTCAGCCAGAGGTGTGATATCCCACTCCCGGGTAAGGATGGAGTATGGATCAAGGCTCAGTAAGCTGCATACAGCACACACACACCATTTCCGAGGGACAGCTCAACGGTGCTCCCACTAGAAAGAAGTGCAGGCACGACCGACTATGTCCCTGGCTGGAGTGGGGAGGGGGGTGGAATACCCAGTACTGTAGGGGCAGATAGGGGTTGGTTCCTGAGCATAGGTAGGAGCCCATTGGTTGCTAGTCACCTGGGCTCATGGTCAGAGGGAGGTATAAAAGGTGGGCACCATCTTAGAACAGTGTTCAGTTCAGTTCGTTCAGTCTGTGAGGAGAAGTGCAGAAGACAGGGAGCAGAGGCTCTGTAGGAGCTCTGCTCAGAGGCGGGCCTGAGAAGAGGCCGGGGCCAGAGAGAGAGAGAGAGGAGAAGGAACAGTGGAAAGGAAAGGGAACAAGACCAGAACAGAAGTAACAAGTGAAACAGAAAGGCTCAGGAACAAGAAGGAAGAGAGAACCCTAAGGACCCAGGAGACTGCGGGTGACGGGTTGGCAGAACAGGGTAACGGATCCCAAATTGGTGGAAGCTAATCATCTTCAGCCAAGAACCGGAGGTCGTGACCAGCCCTTGGTGCGACCCCTCGCTACACCTTGCTAGGAAGGCATACCATATAGGGTCAGGGACGTGGGCACGTAGCCCTCCCAAGAGAAGGCCCGCGGGAGCTGGACATAAGCTTGGTCACTGGTGGGGCACGAGCCAGAGAAAGGACGGAAAGGAGCTTTGAGACATACTCCAGAAAGACCTGGGAGTTGACCGAGTCCCCTGCCTGGTGGACGCAGCACGGCTTGGGTGGTCACTGCTTCGCGAGAGTGACCTGGAGAATACAAACTGTGAGTAAAAGACATTGGATTGCAACACGTTGTCTGTGACTTCTTGCTCCTCCGGCACTATTGGTATTGGGACTATCTGCACTATCACCCCCACCATCCACGACACTGCCCTGGGGCTGTACTCTTCCCGTGGGGAGTCACACTACCTAAGCTGCATACACCATCAGCCCCAGCGGTCTGCCTTGCAGCGGCGGTCCACACTGACCGCATTCCACGGGTGGCGTAGTCGGACATTAAACCACAAAAACCCCACAAAATACCTCCATTCGCCTGACCACCCTGAGCCACGGGACCGGGTCACCGCCACACAGAGACTACAGCCCCCAGCATCCTACAAAAAGCCCGGTTCCGGGTACCCTGCGGTCCAGGGGGCGAGTCACACCCACTTGATGACTTCCTTCTGCCATGCAGGCCACCAAAAACTGCGACTGATAAGTCTATTAGTCTCCGAAAATCCTGGATGACCTGCCACCCGTGACTCATGACACTCCACAAACAAATCTCTCCTAAAGGCTCTAGGCACGAACAACCTCCCATGGGGAGTGTTAGATGGAGCATCATCTTGAGCTTTCAGAATCCCATTCTCCAAAACGGAGTCCAATGCCGCTACCACAACTCCTTTCTGTAAAATGCTCTCCTCCTCCTCGGCACCGACAGTAGGAGAGAAGCTGCGAGATAAAGCATCGGCTTTAACATTCCTAGTACCAGGGATATAGGTAACAGAAAAATGAAACCGAGAAAAAAGAAGTGCCCACCTAGCTTGACGGGCATTCAAGTGCTTGGCAGCATCCAGCTAGATCAAATTCTTATGATCTGTGAAAACCTGAATAGGAAATCTACCGCCTTCCAAAAAATGACGCCAATGTTGAAACGCAAGTTTAATAGCCAGCAACTCCCGATTTCCAACATCATAATTCAGCTCGGTTTCCGAATTTTTTTTCGAAAAGAAGGCACAAGGATGTACTCCACCCTTGTTCTCCTGAGACAAAACTGCTCCGACCCCCACCGATGAAGCATCAACCTCAACCAAAAAAGGCTTGGTCTCATCAGGCTGCATAAGGATAGGGGCAGAACTGAACCTCTCTTTGAGATACTCAAACGCTTCAATGGCCTCACTAGTCCACTGGGCTGTATTCGCACCTTTCCTGGTGAGATCGGTTAGAGGTTTAACAATTACAGAAAAATTCTTAATGAATTTCCTGTAATAATTGGCAAAACCCCAAAATCTCTGTATAGATTTCAAACCATTAGGCCTAGGCCATTCCTGCACAGCCTGAACCTTCATATGGTCCATCTCAAAGCCCTCGCTGGAGACAATGTAGCCCAAAAAACAAATTTTCTGCACAGCGAACTCACATTTCTCCAGCTTAGCAAAGAGTAAATTATCACTCAATAACTGCAAAACTTCACATACACTCTGCCAATGGGACTCTAGATCTGGTGAATAAATCAAAATGTCATCCAAATACACAACCACATTCTTACCAATCAAAGGTCTCAGGATGTCATTAATAAGGTTCTGAAAAAATGCAGGTGCATTGGTAAGACTAAAAGGCATCACCATATTCTCAAAATGACCTACCGGAGTGTTAAAAGCAGTTTTCCATTCATCACCCTTCTTCACTCATAACAAATTGTATGCCCGCCGGAGATCAATATGGGAGAACCACTTGGCCCCCACTAACTGGTTAAACAAGTCAGGAATCAACGGCAATGGGTAGGAATTGCGTACGGTAATCTTATTAATTTCACGAAAATCCAGACATGGATGTAAACCGCCGTCCTTTTTTTTTAACAAAGAAAAATCCAACTGCCACAGGCGACTTAGAAGGTCTAATGTGACCAGCAGCCAGGCTAGTCTGTATGTACTCCTCCAAGGCCTTTCTTTCAGGGATAGTCAGATTAAACAAGAGTAGCTCCCGGAACAAACACAATGGCGCAATCATAATCCCTATGAGGAGGTAAAACTTGCGACTCCTCCTCCGAAAAAAACATCCAAAAATCTTGAATAGGTACCGGTAATTCCCCTTTTTCCACAGCCGCAATGCGACCATTACAACATTTATCATAGCACTTCGGACTCCAAGACTTAATCACATTAGTAGACCAGTCCAATAAAGGATTGTGCAGTTTTAACCAAGACAATGCTAGAACAACTGGAGAGGGTAAATTATCTAAAACAACCAAGTCCAAAATTTCTTGGTGAACTCCATTGATAGTGAGGGGAAATGCAGCAGTCTTGTGAGTAATACATTTCAAAGGAGTGTTATCAATTGCAATCACAGAAATAGGTGATGACAAAGGTTTGGATTTCAATTTAAGGTTTTCCAAAAACCCTTAATGTGATTGATAAAGTGTTGAACCACAATCCACAAATACCTGAAATTTAATCAAATCTCCCTGCAAAGTAGTACTCCCAGAAAGAAATACTCCTGCAGAGCGTAAACAAGCTATACGGGCGTAACTGACCTTTTTTTCTCTTTACTTAGACGACGCTCACAATACTTAATCAAATGGTCAACTTTACCACAATAAAGACACAATCCCTCGGTAAACCTCCGGTCTCTTTCCTGAGAGCGGAGTGACATCGCCCCAACCTCCTTCGGTTCTCCGCCGTCAGAGCAGATTTTCTGGGGACTAGGAACTGACATTACAGGAGTCTTTACCTCATTAAGCCTGCACCTAAGACTCCTGTCTACACGAACAGCTAACTGCATGGCATCCTGCAGAGTCTCAGGTGCAGGGAATGCAATTAGCAAATCCTTAACCCTTTCACTTAGACCAGCAAGAAATAAACATCTCAGCGCAGGATCATTCCATTTAACTTCTGAAGCCCATCTCCTGAAGTGTGTGCAATAATTTTCATCATCATCTGACCCCTGATTCAAATGCCTGAGTTCTGCTTCAGCAGATGAGATTCGATCAGGATCGTCATATAATAGCCCCATAGCAGAAAAAAGAGAGAAAAGGCCCACCCCTGTGGTTCATTGCGCAAAAGTGACATAATGAAATCAATGCGCTGTGATTCATTCCCAGAGGACCTTGGTCTCAAACGAAAATATAACAAACAAGCATTTTTAAAGGAAAAAAAATCTTGATGTTTACCATAAAAAACATCAGGCAGTCCTACCTTGGGTTCAACAAAATGCACTCCACAACAGCTACTCACGTGTTGCTGAAGCTTGGCCACCTCCAAAGACAATCCCTGCAGGCGCTGAGCTAAATCCTGGACGGAAACCATACTGATCCCTGAATTTCTTTCCTTTTAGTTTTTTTGGGCTCGACTTACTGCTATGATCTGCAACATGTACTAAGGAAAGATAGGGGAAAGCTGTCCCTACAGTAAGACTAAGCTGAATCCCTACGGTATAGCGGGCTGCCTGTTCCTAGTGAACAGACCCGCCTTCATCCTCGGCTAGTCTGAACGAAGACCTATAGAATTAAGGGAGGGGTCTCTAAAAGAACTAAGGACTGGGACAAAAATGGGACACCTCCTAAACAGAGAAGTTGTTGCAGAACACAAAAAGACAAACTGACAAAAATGTACTAGAGGTCCCAGAGGACCAAGCGAACTAGAAAGAGAAAGGCACCGAAGCACCAGGCTAGAGAAACAGTCAAACACTGAAGTCCAGCACAGCCATAAAGGCGGAGCTGGAATATAAAGGCAGATGGTCATGTGACCGCAAAACACAAGATGGAAAAAACAAACCGGAGGGTTTTAACATTACAAAGTTGTTTATTTTCATGTGTACTATTGATTAATGTAATAAAAATTAAAACGACAGTTACTCTTTAACCGCTTCGCGACGGCCCACTGTAGATAAACGTCGGCGCTTGCTGAGCTCTGTGCGGCGCCGACGTTTAAAAACGGTGGGTGGTCTCGCAGCGCTCAGGACCCCCAGGGTCCTGCAAGCGCTGCGATTCCGGTGTCGAGCGTTAGCTCTGACAGGGAACATCATCGGGACCTGATTGGATCAGGTCCCAGTGATGTTAACCCTTTGCTGTCTTCTATATGCCGCGATCTATAGTGATCACGGCATATAGAAGACAGCAGGAGGAGAGGGGGTCGTCCACTTACCTCTCCGATGGCCCCCTTATACCTTCCAGGACCTGGCGTTGCTATGGCAGCTGGAGGTCACATGACCGCCTCCAGATCTGCCATATATGGTGTCCTGCCTGGCTCAGCCTGCAGCTGAAGCCTGGCAGGACACACTGACTGTGAAACAGTCAGCAAAGATCTCATGTAATGTAATACATGTCTATTACATTACATGAGATCAGTGACAAGAAAAATAAAAATTAATGTCCCATACAGGGACTAAGTAAAAATGTAAAAAAAAAAGTAAAAAAAAATGTTTTTAAACTGTTAAAAAAAAAATCACAAAATAAATAAAAATAAATAAATAAAATATTAAACCAATAAATCCGTATATTTATGCAAAACCAAAAAAAGTACACATATTTGGTATCGCCGCGTCCGAAACAACCTGATCTATAAAACTGTCACACTAATTAACTCCTGTGCACACCGTAATAAAAATAAATAAAAAACGGAGCAAAAAAATATGCTTTTTCATCATATCGCCAAACAAAAAGTGGAAAAAAATGCGATCAAAAAGCAAAATGGAAATAAAAATGGTACCGCTGAAAACGTCATCTTGTTCTGCAAAAAAAAAGCTGCCATACAGCTCCATCAGCCAAAAAATAAAAAAGTTATAGCGCTCAGAATAAAGCAATGCAAAAAAAATATTTTTTCTATAAAATTGTTTTATTGTGTAAAAGCGCCAAAACATAAAAAAAATATACAGTAAGTGTAGTATCGCTGTAAACGTACTGACCCGAAGAATAACGCTGCCTGATCACTTTTACCACACGCAGAACGGCATAAAAAAAACCTCAAAAAACAATTCCTGAATTGTTGGTTTTTGTTAATTTTACCTCCCAAAAAACGGAATAGAAAGCAATCAAAAAATGTCACGTACCCAAAAATGGTACCAATAAAAATGTCAACTCGTCCTGCAAAAAACAAGCTGTCACATGACTCTGTTGGCCGAAATATGGAAAAATTATAGCTCTCAAAATATGGCGATGCAAAAACTAGATTTTGCAAAAAAAAGCGTCTCTTAGTGTGTGACAGCTGTCAGTCATAAAAACCCGATATAAATCTGGTATCTCTGTAATCGCACCGACACGAAGAATAAAGTAATCTCATCACTTATACCGCACGGGTAATGGCGTAAAAAATAAATAAAACCAATTCTTCACCTGCTACTGATTTGTTTATTATGTCTCCCAAAGATCGCAGTAAGGCTCTGCTCACACTTATCCTGCTGAGCACTTACACCAGAGTTTCCGTGTAAATCTGTGGAATACGTGATTCAGACGGAACCCATGACGGAAGATTCCCTGTAATGAGGCAGATATAGGCCACTGTGGATGCCGTCTGGCCTGTGATCCCACGGTGCAAGTTTTTTTAGGCGTGCATAAAAGTGCGGTTGGCCACAGTTTTGTGCACTTCTGAAAAAAAAGACACCGCTAAACAGAGGCCAGATGGAGTCCAGAGTAACTCTGCTGCCTCATTACAGTGAATGGATCCCACAGGGGTTTCATCTGAATTACATCACTTGGAAATTTAGATGGAAACCCCGATGTAAGTGCTCAGCCTAGAGAGCCGGATAAATGTTACGTAAAATGTTCCCAATAAAAGCTTCAACTCAGTCCTCAAAAAAAGCTAGTCCCCACTCAGGTCCGTCATCTGTTAAAAATATAAGTGACTTCCAAGTTACTGGTAGCAGAAAGGCTCTGGAAAAGCGAAATGGCCCTTGCCCCCAAAAGAAATTCAGAAAATGTTGTGCTCCCAAATCCAAGTGCCTATTCTACAATAATTTGTTCTCCAATTGTCAAATAGTGCTCTGTCTCCCCCAGATCTCGCCGTATGGCTGAGCGGTACGATACAGCCACATATGGGGTATTGCCACTTTTAGAAGAAATTGTGTGACACATTTCGGCACCATTTTTACCCATTGCCCTGTGTGAAAATGTAAAATCTGAGGGTAAAACATTTTTTTGTGGTAAAAATATAATTATGCTTTTTTCACTGCCCAATGGTATAAATTAAAAAATTAAAAAATACTCACTACTTCCCAAGATGAATTCCTTGAGAGGTGTAGTTTACAAAATGGGGTCACTTGTGGGGGTTTCTGCTGTTTCGGCATGTCAGCGACAACATAGCGCTCCTTTCTCTTCCGAACCCTGCCGTACACCAAAGCAGTGGTTTTCCCCCACATATGGGGTATCGGCGTACTCAGGAGAAATTGCACAACAAATTTCATGGTGCAATTTATCCTGTTACCCTTATGATAATGCAAAATTAGGGAATGAAAAACATTTTTTGTGGGAAAAATGTGAAAATTTTATTTTTATGGCTCAATATTATAAACTTCTGTGAAGCAGCTGGGAGTGCAAGGTGCTCACCACACATCTAGATAAGTTCCCTAAAGGGTCTAGTTTCCAAAATGGTGGCACTTGTGGGGGGTTTCCACTGTTTAGGCACATTAGGGGCTCCCCAAATGCGACATGGCATCTGCTAATTATTCAAACAAATTTTACAGTCAAAAAGTCTAATGGCGCTCCTTCCCTTCCGAACCCTGCAGTGCGCCCAAACAGTGGTTTACCCTCACATATGGGGTATCAGCGCGCTGAAGAGAAATTGCACAAAAAATTTTGGGGTCCATTTTTTCCTGTTACCCCTGTGAAATTAAAAAAAATTGGGTCTAAAGTAACATTTTTGTGAAAAAAGTTAAATGTTAATTTTTTTCTTCCACATTCCAAAAATTCCTGTGAAGCACCTGAAGGGTTAATAAAGTTCTTGAATGTGGTTTTGAGCACATTGAGGGGTGCAGTTTTTAGAATGGTGTCACTTTGGGGTATTTTCTGTCATAAAGACCCCTCAAAGTGACTTTAAATATGATGTGGTCCCTAAAAAAATATTTTTGTAAATTTTGTTGGAAAAATGAGAAATCACTGCTCAACTTTTAACCCTTATAGCTCCCTAACAAAAAAAATTTTGTTCCAAAATTGTGCTGATGTAAAGTAGACATGTGGGAAATGTTATTTATTAACTATTTTGTGTGACATATCTCTCTGATTTAAGGGCATGAAAATTCAAAGTTTGAAAATTGCAAAATTTTAAAATTTTTTGCCAAATTTCAAATTTTTTCACAAATAAACGCAAGTGATATCGAAGAAATTTTACCACTATCATGAAGTACAATATGTCACGAAAAAACAATCTCAGAATCAGGGGGATCCGTTGAAGCGTTCCAGAGTAATTACTTCATAAAGTGACAGTGGTCAGAATTGAAAAAATTGGCCCGGTCACGAAGGCAAAAACAGGCTCTGGTGCGAAGTGGTTAATCATCACAGTATAACCCCAACTTCAGTGACATCAATCCGCCCAGTTAGGAAGCATATAAGTGTTTGGGAATCAATTTCAGCTGCTTTGGTGCAAATGAAAGTGACATCAGGTGAATTGGAGAGTCAGCAGCATGACAACCCCCAAATAGGATAGAGTTTTGCAGGTGTTGACCAAAGACATTTTTTTTTCTTAATGGATTTGTGCAGATTATAGGTGACAATAAAGGTGGAGAATGTTCTAAAATTATTCTTCTTGGTATGATTTTTATAGATGACAAAAGCCTAGTATTTTAACAGGGGTATGTAGGCATTTTATATCCACTGCATATATACAGTATTTATATATATGTATATACAGTATATATGTTTATATACTGTATATGTACACTCCTCTCCTTTAAAATTGTATTGCCAAGTAAAAGTCATGGAATTATGGAAATCACAGGATCAATAGACATGTTAATAATATACAAATGATGAAAAAATGGACACAAAATTTTCAAAACAGCTTGATTTATTCAATATCGAGTATTAGCACCACACGCAGAAATACATGCACTTACATGCCTTGGCATGCTATGAATGAGGTTATTAATGGCTGTCTTAGGAATATACTAGTTGACTGAAGGCACTTCGGAACGCAAATCATCAAGATCCACTGCTAGAAGCTCCCTTTGCAATTGCTGACCAATGACGTCCCAGATATTCTAAATAAGAGACAAGTCTAGAGATGCTACAGGCCATGGTAGCACATTTAGGCATTGCAGGCTGCTCAAAGTAGCACATGCAACATGTGGCCTGTTGTCATATTGAAAAACAGCTCCTAAGACACTATTGAGCAATGGCCGTACCACTTGTTCCACGACCAAATTTTTATTTATTTTAGATTTTACTCACTTAAATAGCGCTATCAATGCCACAGCGCTTTTACAGCCAAATATATGTAATACCAATCTGTGACTGTACCTGGAGTGGTGACTAAAGGGTTCTGGCTACTGTACAGTATTCCAGCAAACATCATAATCCTGTGAGTAGGATGGATGTGAGGCTTCCTCCTGAAGACCTCTTTTAGCCTTGCCGTTGGGGTCTCCAGTCCAATCTCCGTCAATTATTGTGTCAAAGACAAAAGTGGCACTCATCAATGATGAAGATAGGCCTCCATTCCAGCCTCTTTTGCCGTCTTGCTCTGCACCATGATAGCCTTTGAAAGCAAGTGTTACGGATCCGGGTGGTGGAACCTCTGTGCTGCGGTGCAAGGAGGGACCAGAGGGGCGTGACTAAGTATCTACTCGGCCTGACCAAGGTCGCACGGTGGCTCAGTCAACTCCGTGAACCAGGAAGGGACCGAGCAGAGGGACCAGGTGCCACTCTGGGACCGACCTTGTATGAGAGCAGGTGACTCCCACAGGTCAGAAGGCAGGAACTGACCGGTACAGTGGATGAGCACGGCAGGCAGGCTGACGGGTGGTCCGGGTAGACAGGCAGGCTGATTCGGCTGATAGCCAGATGGGTGTTCCGGGTGGGCAAGCTGGCGGGCACAATAGGTAACAGGCAGGTGCTTCCAGGTGAGCAGGCAAGCGGGCACAGGCTGGTGCTTCCAGGTAAGCAGGCAAGTGGGCATGGCAGGTAACAGGCAGGTGCTTCCAGGTAAGCCCAATGTCATGCAAATGCCTTCTGATGGTTTGCATGACACTGTTTGATGCCTTTGGCTTGGTATGTGACATCTAATTCCACTTACAGTACAGAATGTATTAATTGTGGAACTAATTGTACAGCCATTTTTCCAAAGTGTCCCAGGCCACATGTTGCAACACGACAATGCCAGGCCACATGTTGCTCATGCTACTGTGAGCAGATTAAGTGGCCTAAATGTGCTACCATGGCCTACACTCTACAGCATCTCCAGACTTGTCTCCAGGGTCGGACTGGGGCACCGGGACACCAGAGAATTCTCCAGTGGGCCCGGGTCCTCAGCAGGCCCCCGAGCAGAATGCACGGGGGCCCCTGGTTATCATGGCCGCCGGTGCTCCGCACTGCAAGGGCCCGGATGGTCAGGTGGGCCCATGCAGTGCGGCTTCGGGGGGCCCATGGCCAGATTGCCCTCATCCTGTGCGGTGGGCAGGAAGCGATCCCTCCAGCTCTGCTGCCGACAGGAGGAAAATGACAGCAGATCTGGAGGGATCCATCCTCTGCTTCCTGCCCAGCGCTTCTTCCCTGACGCAGGCTCGCGCTGCTTGATGACGTCAGGGAGAAAGATGCCGGGCAGGAAGCAGAGGACGGTGCTGCAGGGGAGCGCGCTGAGAGGTCAGTATTTTTTTTTTTTGAGAGAGAGCAATGGTGATTGAGCAGGTGGGGGGAGATATGACATGGTGGGGGAAGATATGGCGTGGCATTGGGGGAGGTGGGAGGAGATATGACACGGTGGGGGAAGATATGGCATGGCAATGGGGGAGGTGGGGGGAGATATGACATGGTGGGGGATATATGGCATGGTGATGGAGGAGGTAGGGGGAGATATGCATGGCATGATGATGGAGGAGTTGGGGGGAGATATGTATGGCATGGTGATGGAGGAGGTGGGGGTAGATATGGCAATGATGATGAAGTAGGTGGGGAAAGATATGAGAATGATGACGAAGCAGGTGGGGGAGATATGGCAATGATGATGGAGCAGGTGGGGGGAGATATGGCAATGATGATGGAGCAGGTGGGGGGAGATATGGCAATGATGACGGAGCAGGTGGGGGGAGATATGGTAATGATGACGGAGCAGGTGGGGGGAGATATGGCAATGATGACGGAGCAGGTGGGGGAGATATGGCAATGATGACGGAGCAGGTGAGGGGAGATATGGCAATGGTGATGGAGCAGGTGGGAGGAGATATGGCAATGATGACGGAGCAGGTGGGGGGAAATATGGCAATGATGAAGGTGGTGGGGGGAAATATGGCAATGATGATGGAGGTGGTGGGGGGAGATATGGCAATGATGCAGGAGATATGACAATGATGGAAAAGGTGGGGGATATATGACAATGTTGGAGAAGGTGGGGGGGAGGAATGATGGGGATGGGGAGAGCAATTATGGAGGTGGGGGAGAGAAATGATGGGGAATTATTTGGACGCTATATGCTGTTAATATGTGGTCTGGTCATGGCATGGTGGTATTTCTCCCTTGTATGTAGTATTATTCGGTCACTATGGCTTGGTAATATCTGGTCTGGTCAAGGTGTGGTGGTATTCATCCCTTGTATGTAGTATTATTCGGGCAATATGTAGTGGTAATATTTGGTCTGGTCATGGTGTGGTGGTATTTCTCCCTTGTATGTGGTATTATTCGGTCACTATGTGGTGTTAATATGTGGTCTGGTCATGGTGTGGTGGTATTTCTTCCTTGTATGTAGTATTATTCGGTCACTATGCGGTGGTAATATGTAGTCCAGTCATGGTGTGGCAGTATTTCTCCCTTGTATGTGGTGCTATTGGTGTTGGTATAGTGGATTGTGTTGTGTATGGCGGTCATTTGTTCTCTCTGATATTAATTAGAAGAAAATTCTTTATTTCCATTAGTGATTAAATACTTGGAACAAGATGCACTTACAGGGGTTCTCCGGGGAAAACAAGTAATCACCTCTCCACAGGATAAGTGATACATTATTGATTAGTGGGGGTCTGACTGCTGGGACCCACACTGATTGGTAGAATGTGGAGCTTTTATCCCCATTAGACTGGAGTTCATGTGCGACTTGGCCACTTATCCATTCATTCTCTCAGTGGCTGCTCTTGTTTTTTTTCTGGAAGCCCCAATGAGAGTGAATGGAGCTGCGGTCAGACGTCCCACCTGCCGCTGCATTTTAAAATGGGGATAAGTATCCTGTCAGGGATAAAACATCCCCATTCTTCCGATCAGTGTGGTTTCCAATGTTCGGACCCAAAAGATCAGTAAGTTATCACCTATTCTGTGGAGCCCTTGGATCGGTGATAACTTGTTTTAACCAAAGAACCCCTTTACTGCAAACTACCGTAATTGTACATCCCAGTTATAGCACGTGCACAGTAGATGTGCTGGAGCCGCCTGTGATTTTCAGCAGACGCTCCACTATAACGGGCATATAGGCTATCAGGTATTTGCATATAGCTGTAGGGTGGGCCCTGAGGATCAATTCCTCCTGTGGGCCCCAGACACCCCAGTACGACACTGCGTTGTCTCCCATCAAGCACACCTGGGATGAGAGAGGATCTGCAGTGAAATATCACTTGCTACCATTAGAGATAGGCAAGAGCAATGTGATGCGACTCCACCTCCTCCGTAAATCCAGAGGCATCATTGTAAACTTAGTCGGCATTATGGGTGCCATTATAAGAGGAGAAGAAGGAATCAAAATGGCATACAACAGTATATTTGAATTAAAACAAGTAACCCAGGCATACACAAGAGTCTTTATATTATTTTTATTAAGATTCCACGCTGTGTTATTTCAGAAAAAAAAAAATATTTTGTTGATGGATTGCAGCTTTAAAGTACATGATCATTGTGTCCTTTGTGGCTGGCTGATGTTAGCCATATGTTTTGAGAAATTAAAAAGCAAACCTCTACCTCAGTATCATGTAGTTACTGATGACTGAATAAAGCTATTCACTATTTGTATATAAAATGGAAATATCTCCCAATTACACACATGGTCAAAATTGTTGGTACCCCTCGTTTAATGAAAGAAAAACCCACAAGACTTACAGAAATAACTTGAATCTGATAAAAGTAATAATAAATTAAAAATCTATGAAAATGAACAAATGAAAGTCAGACATTGCTTTTCAACCCTGCTTCCACAGAAAATAAACAAAAAATTAAACTCATGAAATAGGCCTAGACAAAAATGATGGTACCCCTGAAAATAATGTGACAAAAGGGACATGTTAAATCAAGTTGTGTCCACTAATTAGCATCACAGGTGTCTACAATCTTGTAATCAGTCAGTGGGCCTGTATATAGGGCTACAGATACTCACTGTGCTGTTTGATGGCATGGTGTGTACCACACTCAACATAGGCCAGAGGAAGCAAAGGAAGAAAATTGATGACAAATCAAAGAGACGGATAATACGAATACTAACAAAAGATCCCAGGATAACTTCGAAAGAGATTAAAGGTGAACTTCAAACTCAAGGAACATCAGTGTCAGATCGCACCATCTGTCGTTGTTTGATCCAAAGTGGACTTCATGCGAGACGACCAAGGAGAACACCATTGTTGAAAAAAAATCATAAAAAAGCCAGACTGGAATTTGGAAAACTACATGTTGACAAGCCACAAAGCTTCTGGGAGAATGTCCTATGGACAGATGAGACAAAAATGGAAGTTTTTGGCAAGGCACATCAGCTCTATGTTCACAGATGGAAAAATGAAGCATATCAAGAAAAGAACACTGTCCCTACTGTGAAACATGGAGGAGGCTCTGTTATGTTCTGGGGCTGCTTTGCTGCATCTGGCACATGGTGTCTTGAATCTGTGCAGGGTACAATGAAATCTCAAGACTATCAAGGGATTTTAGAGAGAAATGTGCTGCCCAGTGTCAGAAAGCTTGGTCTGAGTCGCAGGTCATGGGTCTTGCAACAGGATAATGACCCAAAACACACAGCTAAAAACACCCAAGAATGGCTAAGAGGAAAACATTGGACTATTCTGAAGTGGCCTTCTATGAGCCCTGACATAAATCCTATTGAGTGTCTTTGGAAAGAGCTGAAAAAAGGCAACCTTCAAACACGAGACAACTGGAGCAGTTTGCTCATGAGGAGTGGGCCAAAATATCTGTCGAGAGATGCAGAAGTCTCATTGATAGTTACAGGAATCGTTTGATTTCAATGATTGCCTCAAAAGGTTGTTCAACAAAATATTAAGTTAAAGGGAACCTGTCACGTGCTAGTAGCTATGTACCTTGCTGTCACCGCATGCTCAGTGAAACTACAGTGGTGACCGCAATATACAAGACTGCGCACCCGCCAGCCACAGGTCACAGCGTGTGCGCACTGAGGCTGGTAATCACACAGCCTCAGTGTGCATGCGCCGGACCAGCGGCCCGACGCGTGCAAATGCGCATGCTTCCCCTCAAACATAGCGCTTTCAGGGAGCAGTATTCAAATGTCATGCACGGCGCCAGCACTGACTGAACGCGGCGACCGCCCATGACTGCATGTGAGAATCACTCCCCTATGACCGAATACGAGCAGGTAGGATAAAGTATATAAAACGATATAACATCATTATACAACCACCGATTTTCATAAAAACAGCTTGTTAGTGATGCACATTGCATCACTAACAAGCCAAAGGGGGCAGTTTACATAGCTACTAGGACGTGACAGGTTCCCTTTAAGAGTACCATCATTTCAGTCCAGGCCTATTTCATAAATTTAATTTTTGAAAAAATTTGCTGGAAGCAGGGTTGAAAAGCAATGTCTGACTTTCATTTGTTCATTTTCATAGATTTTTAATTTATTATTAGTTTTGTCAGATTCAAGTTATTTCTGTGACCACTGTGCGTTTTTCTTTCATTAAACGAGGGGTACCAACAATTTTGACCACGTGTGTATGTGTAAGATAATACACCATCTAAATAGTGTACTCTCTTTCAGTACTATTTTATACATGATAGTGCTGGAACACTAATGCATAATCGGATGTACAATGCAGAGTACACAATATGTGGTCTTCAATCTGTTTTTTAAACAAAATTCGCTTTACTGACTTTTTATTTAAACTTAATTTCATTGTCAAATCACAAAAAATATCTAAATGTACTCTGGACTACATGAGCTATGTGGGATTATATGTATCTGTTTCTCAATCGTCAGCCCTAGTCCGGGACACAAATTTTAGAACAATTGGTTTCTTCGGCTGCATGAAACCTTGAGTGCTGAACTTCATCGGGACCTGTTAAACAGAAAAATGTACAGTGAGATATCAGCACAACACAACTCTGATGATATACTATTGGTATTCTATCTGTAACTGTACTGACTGATATAGAAACAAATATATTGTAATTAATTAAAATATTTATTTACTGGATGTATTGCCAACAAGAAGTCTACTTGCATGGTTGAGGCCACCAGGAGAGGAGCTACTCGGTGCTGGCTCAGTTTGGGGGGTTTTAAGCTGTAGACTATCCTCTATGAATTTCAAATGCATCCAAGAAAGTCCTACTTATGGTACGCTCACAATAACATATTTTCAGTCAGACTTCTGTCTATGGGGAAAATGGATGTCCCACAGGCAGAACATGGAGCAATGATAGTCAATGTGTTCTTTCATATGAATGTGTTCCCACACTGATCAATGGTCTATGTAGAAATTTTTTTTAGCATGTGCTGGTCTTATCTGTTTTTTTGGATGAGGGTCACAAATACATCTTAGTAGATCCACAAAAAAAGTATTCCATATGTAAATTATCAGTATGGCATCTATATTAACGGATCCGTTTGAGATATTAACATAGGAAACCGTTTTTTTAAATATTGATGTATAAAAATGGATACCATACAAATGTCAAAAACGGACGTCTGGATGGCATATGAGTGGCAATGTAGATGAAAAATAGTCCGTTTTTTCTAGGTGACAAACAGGCAATTTCTCATTTGCTCTTGTGAACTTAGCCATAGAGATACTTGTTAAAATCAATGATAAAAAAAAAACAATAAAAGAAAATGTTGGCTTTGTATGGAATAGTCAGCTCACCAATGTGTCTTTACATGGTCGACAGGTGAAGTGCTGGAGGATGGATGTGATGGCTACTTTCATACTTAGCATAGCAAATCTCATCCCTATGCAGTTCCTTGGTCCATCTCCAAAGGGTAGAAAGGTGTATGGTGTATGGTTTTCTCTATTTTCTTTACTGAATCTGGAAAAAACAATGTAAAAATTATAAATATCACTTCTCGATTTACTGTGTAATTGTTGAAAAATCGAGAGGACTTTTACTGGACCAAGCCCGGGATTCCAGTCAGAACCACAACCAATCTTTTTATTAAAACCTGTATAAGCTTACTGGATAATCAATAGTAAATTTATAAAATTCCTACATCTGGAACGCTGCCAGACTTGCTCATGGAATACTTTGCATGGTTCCTAGAAATAAGACCAGGATTCCACATCAATCCAAAATATAAAAAAACTGGCTTTATGGTATAAATGTACCACACCTTATAGTGGCCGCATAGCAGTTGTTCACGCCAACTTCCTATAGTCCATATAGAAAAATGGCACAAGTAGTTTTCTTCATAATTTATCAAAAATATTTCATCAAGTGTATTTACAAATGCTTAATAATTTCATACCAATATGCTAACCACAGTGAACAATATATCCAGGCTGCGAAATGAGCTTCAGCAAGCTTCTGAGATGCAGTCAGATCCTCGGTGTAGGTTGTACATGCGCACACATGTTTTTTTACATGAAATGAACAGGAGGGCAGAGACGCTGACCAACGATGAAGGAAACACACCTGAGGCAAAATTTTGTGGGACCTCCCCCTTTTTTTCAAGCCACTGTTTTTTGCTGCTTATACTTTCGGTCTCATTCAGATATCCATTTTGTTCTTATACGTGAAAAAACAGTCCGTTTTTCATCAGCATAATGGATCTGTTTTTCATTTGTTTTTGGTTCATGTTTCTACACAGAAATACAGACGGGTACTTATCCAATATGCAGTACTACTAAGGCGGTATCTGATTAGCTCCAAATTCCTTATCCAGCTGGTCAGCAACCCTAAACATAGTGCCAATGTCATTAAGAACTATTTTCAGCAAAGAGTCCTGGAAGTGATGATATGGTCTCCACAGAGCAGTGATCTTAACTTCATCAAGTCCATCTGGGATTAAATGAAGGGAAAGAAGGATTTGCACAAGCCCACATCCATAGAAGATCTGTGGTTAGTTCTCCAAGATGTCTGGAACAACCTCTGCCGAGTTCCTTCAAAAACTGTCACGGGTGTGTCAGAAGTGACAGACAGTCTCCCTGAAGTTGGTTGCAGGAGATATCTTCGTTTGGCATTTCAGACACCTTCTTAGATCTGTCTCACACTAGGACCCAGTGGCTACCTCCCTCTGGCTAATTGACACCCAGGCCTGGGTGTTTAAATACTTCCTGTTTGCTATAGGGAGGTGCCGATGATATTCACTTGACCCCTTGTGAAAGCTTGGAGCTGTTGCAGTCTGCTTACTTCCTCTTTGGTACTAAGAGGCCGTGTGTGTAATCTCTCTGAAGTCGGCTAAAGCTAAGTTACTTCCCTCGTGTCTGTCTCCCCTTGCTGTCTTTAGTTGTTAGTGGAGACTGACTAGCGCTCATCCTCCCCTTCCCTAGCCAGGGCCTAGCTATAGGGAGATACAGGGTTTTAGGTTTCTGATCGGCGATTGGTGAGAAACCAATATAGGGGCGGTAGGGAAGACAGGGTGATATCAGATCAGCCTAGGACAGTGATGGCGAACCTTTTAGAGACCGAGTACCCAAACTGCAACCTAAAACCCACTTATTTATTGCAAAGTGCCAACACGGCAATTTAACCTGAATACTGATGTTTTAGTTTAGAGCAAACAACTCATACAGAGAGCGGGGGGCAGCAGAGTAAGCAGGTATAATCAGAGAGTAGGCAAGGGCAACAGAGAGCAGGCATATCAGAGAGCAGACGGGGCAGCACAGTAAGCAGGCATAATCAGAGAGAAGGCAAGGGCAACAGAGAACAGGCATATCAGAGAGCAGACGGGGCAGCAGAGTAAGCAGGCATAATCAGAGAGAAGGCAAGGGCAACAGAGAACAGGCATATCAGAGAGCAGGCAGGGGCAACAGAGAGCAGGCATATCAGAGCAGACAGGGGCAGCAGAGTAATCAGGAATAATCAGAGAGTAGGCCAAGGCAACAGAGAACTGGCATATCAGAGAGCAAATGGGGCAGCAGAGTAAGCAGGCATAATCAGAGAGTAGGCAAGGGCAACAGAGAACAGGCATATCAGAGAGCAAATGGGGCAGCAGAGTAAGCAGGTATAATCAGAGAGTAGGCAAGGGCAACAGAGAACAGGCATATCAGAGCGCAAATGGGGCAGCAGAGTAAGTAGGCATAATCAGAGAGTAGGCAAGGGCAACAGAAAACAGGCATATCAAAGAGCAGGCAGAGGCAACAGAGAGCAAAATTAAACAGAGTGTATCAAATAAAAAAAATAAAAAAATAATCTAGCTATAGATGAGAAAAAAGCAATCACCAGCTTATCCAATAGAAATGACCTGGTGATTAAGAAATCCGACAAAGCAGGCTGCATGGTTCTTATGGATAAGAAACTCTATGAAAAATGTGTTTATGATATCCTGGATGATAATGAGACGTATAAAAGGATACAATTTAATCCTACAGAATCATGCAGAAAAATCTTGAGTAAATTGGTTGAAGACGGAGAAAAAATGGGGGTGTTTACTGAAAAAATTAGTTATAATATTATACCTGATAATCCGATAACACCAATTTTTCATGGGCTCCCTAAAACCCACAAACCAGAATTTCCTACACCTTTATGCCCCATTATATCGAGTATTTCTTCTTTGAATGAAAATTTAAGTCGATGGGTAGATTTTTATCTACAGCCATTAATTTCCAGAACACCGGGTTACTTAAAAGATACGTCATCAGTGATTGATTATATGAAAAATGTAAAATGGTCTGAAAAATCTATTACACATAATCTAGCATTAACTGCTGTGCTCCACCATTTACAGAAATATAGCGGCTATACGGACGAAACGAAGGAAATAATTTTTACGTTCAATGAAGAATATTATTTCCAAATTAAAGGTTGCCCAATGGGCTCATGTTTCTCCTCATCTTTAGCCGTACTTTTTGTGTCATGGTGGGAAGAAAGCACTATTTTCACAGACAAAAATCCTTTTAAAAATGACATTGAACTATATGTTAGATATTTGGACAATGTTTTACTAATATGGATAGGAGAAGTGGAAAAAATCCCATATTTTTTATCCGATATCAATGCTAATGATGTAAATTTAAAATTTACTTATACTGAACCGCAGGATAAAATCACCTTTTTGGATTTGTATCTCATGGGGGATGTAAAACAACAAAAGGTTAGATATCACAACTATAGAAAACCTCTTAGTGGGAACACTACACTTAGAGCAGACAGCTGCCACCCCGCCCATACTGTGAATTCAATCCCATATGGTGAATTAAATAGAATTTATAGAAATAGATCTGATATCACACTATTCAATGAACAAGCAAAGGTAGCAACATCTAGATTAATAGAAAGGGGGTATAAGAAAAAACATATTGATTCAGCATTAAAAAAAGTTCTTGTAAGAAATACTCATTTAACCCCTTTAAAGCCCATGACGTATTAATACGCGTCTGTGCCCTGGGCTTTAAGAGCCTGACCCGTATTAGTACGTCATTGTGATCGCGCGCGCACACAGGCTGTGCGGGCGCGATTGCCGCCGGGTGTCAGCTGATTGTCACAACTGACACCCGGTGCCATGTGCAGGGAGCGGTCCCGCACCGCTCCTGTCACATTAACCCCCGCAATGCTGCGATAGAAGTTGATCGCAGCATTGTGGTGGCTAAGGGGAGGTGATCGCAATACTCACCTCCTCTTCCGGCCTCCAGCGCTGTCTGCCGCGGCTTCCCGGATGTTGCCATGACGACCAGATGTCGTCATGACAACATCCGGGTCACCAGACAGCAGGAAGATTTTTTGGTCATGCGCAGTGCATGACCAAACTATCTTCTCCCTGTGCAGCGCTGACAGCCTGCATAGTACAGTGATGGTACTCCATTCCTGTGCTATGCAGGCAATCAGAGTAAAAAAAAGTGGGACAAAGTATAAAAGTAAAAAAAAATGTCAGAAAGTGAAAATAAAAAAATAAAAAATGTAAAAATATAAAAAAATAAATAAAAAAAATAATTCACCAAAAATAAAAGTATAATGTACCCATCAATAAATATTATTATGAAAAAAAAAACAAAAAAAAACAATAAAAGTACACATATTTGGCATTGCCGCGTCCGGAAAGACCTGACCTATAAAATTGTCCCACTAGTTAACCCCTTCAGTGAACACGGTAAAAAATAAAAATAAAAAACGAAGCAAAAAACAATGCTTTATCGTCATACCGCCAAACAAAAAATGGAATAACACACGATCAAAAAGACGAATATAAATAAAAATGGTACCGCTGAAAACGTCCCACAAAAAACAAGCTGCCATACAGCTCCATCAGCCAAAAAATTAAAAAGTTATAGCTCTCAGAATAAAGCGATGCAAAAAAATAATTTTTTCTACAAAATTGCTTTTATTATGTAAAAGCGCCAAAACATAGAAAAACTATATAAATATGGTACCACTGTAAACGTACTGACCCGAAGAATAAAACTACCTTATCAATTTTACCACATACGGAGCAGAATAAAAAAATTTAAAAAAAACAATTCCTGAATTTTTGTTTTTTGTTTATTCCGCCTCCCAAAAATCGGAATAGAAAGCGATCAAAAAATGTCACGTGCCTGAAAATGGCGCCAATAAAAACGTCAACTCATCCTGCAAAAAACAAGCCATCACATCACTCTGTCGGCCAAAATATGGAAAAATTATAGCTCTCAAAATATGGCGATGCAAAAACTAGATTTTACAAAAAAATGCGTCTTTTAATGTGTGACAGCTGTCAATCATAAAAACCCGATATGATTCTGGTATCGCTGTAATCGCACCGACCCGAAGAATAAAGTCGTCTAATCAGTTATACCGCACGAGGAACGGCGTAAAAAATAAACTCTAGGGTTAGGGTTGTGCTAGGGTTAGGGTTGGGGTTGGGGTTAGGGTTGTGCTAGGGTTGGGGTTGGGGTTAGGGTTGTGCTAGGGTTAGGCTTGTGCTAGGGTTAGGGTTGGGGTTAGAGTTGGGGCTAGGGTTAGGCTAGGGTCAGGGTTGGGCTAGGGTTAGGGTTGGGGTTAGGGTTGGGGTTAGGGTTGGGGTTAGGGTTGGGCTAGGGTTGGGCTAGGGTTGGACCTGGGGTTGGGCCTGGGGTTGGGCTAGGGTTAGGGTTGGGGTTGGGCTAGGGTTAGGGTTGGGCTAGGGTTGGGGTTAGGGTTGGGCTAGGGTTAGGGTTGGGGTTGTATTAGGGTTGGGGTTGGTATTTTTTTCAAAAGTAAAAAACAAAAAATAAGATGACGATATGGCAACTAGTGTTGAGCGCAAGTGCTCGCTACTTGAGTTTACATCGGGTGCTCGGGTATGCACTGAGTATCGCGGGTGCTCAAGTGACATGCTCGAGTTCTTTTGGCTGCGAAGCATATGGGGCGGAGCCATATGCTTCGCAGCCAAAAAAACCTCGCGGGGATTGCCTGCCATTCACGAGCGATCCCCGCATCTTTTTTTTTGGGTGTCTAATAACCGTGAAACATGCGGGCGGGGACTCGAGTATGTCACTCGAGCACCCTTGATACATGGTGAATACCTGAGTACCCGATGCAAACTCAAGTAGCGAGCACTTGCGCTCAAGACTAATGACAGCTTATTCAATATGATGACCTAATGTTATCAAATTCTGTGTCGTACCTCTGGGTTCAAAATGTTCACTATACCCCTTGATAAAATCCTTGAGGGGTGTAGTTTCCAAAATGAGGTCACTTGTGGGGGGTTTCTACTATTTAGGCACATCAGGGGCTCTCCAAACGCGACATGGCGTCCGCTCTCGATTCCAGACGATTTTGCGTTCAAAAAGTCACACAGTGCTCCTTCCCTTCTGAACTCTGCCGTGCGCCCAAACACTGTATTTTCCCCACATATGGGGTATTGGCGTACTCAGGAGAAATTGCACAACAGTTTTTGGGTTCCATTTTCTCCTCTTACCCTTGTGAAAATAAAAAAATTGGGGCTAAAATATAATTTTTGTGGAAAAAGTTTGATTTTTTTATTTTCACGGCTCCATGTTATAAACTTCTGTAAAGGACTTGGGGGTTCAGGGTGCTCACCACACATCTAGATAAGTTCCTTGAGGGGTCTAGTTTCCAAAATGGTGTCACTTCTGGGGGGTTTCCACTGTTTAGGCACATCAGGGGCACATCCGCTAATTATTCAAGCAAATTTTACATTCAAAAAGTCAAATGGTGCTCCTTCCCTTCCGAACCCTGCCGTATGCCCAAGCAGTGGTTTTCCCCCACATATGGGCTATCTGCTTACTCAGAAGAAATTGCACAACAAATTGCATGGTGCAATTTCTCCTGTTACCCTTATGAAAATGCAAAACTGGGGGCTGAAAAACATTTTTGTGGGAAAAATGTGAAAATTAAATTTTTACGGCTCAATGTTATAAACTTCTGTGAAGCACCTGGGGGTTCAAGGTGCTCACCACACATCTAGATAAGTTCCCTGAGGGGTCTGTAATATCCCTGGCAGCGTGCTTGCATGGTGCACCACCTCCCACCATGCAAGACCGCAATCTTACCTGTCAGTCCATGCTGCACTCTTTGCTCCAGTACCTGCTCGGTCCATGTCTCTTGTCTGATTGCTTAGGGAATCGGCGCGGCTTTCTGCTTGTTTCTTATAGCTACTGTGTGCACAGTCCTAATGCGTCCCCAGCCTATTGCTGTGAGTCACTGGATACTTAAACCCCCTCCTCCCAGTAGGAGGTGCCTGAGCAACACTTTCTCTCAGTTTGTCCTTAGCAACTGAATTGCCAGGTCCTGTCCTGTATCTAGTCTGTTCTGCCACCCTGGGGGCTGTATACCTAGGCCTGTTATCTGTCTGTTCTGCCACCCTGGGGGCTGTATACCCAGGCCTGTTACCTGTCTCTTTCCGCCACCCTGGGGGCTGAGTTCCCAGGCTCGTTTCTGTATCTTGTTTCTGTTTCAGTTCCTGTCTGAACAGTGTCCTAGCCCGTTTCTTGTTTGTTTCCATGTTTGTACCTTCCCTTTTCCTGCAGTGTCTGAACCTGCACCTAACTCCAACTCGTTGTCTCTGTACTTCTGTTTGTGAGTTTTGTGTCCACTCGCTACTTCATTGTAAGTATCTTGTGTGTATCGGCTCTGCTTGTCTACCGCATCTGCGGTTTTGCGCTGCTCTGCTTGTCTACCGCACCTGCGGTTCCGCTCTGCTCTGCTTGTTCACCGCTCCGGCGGTTCCGCTCTGCTCCGCTTACCTTGTGTTTATCTGGTTCTGCTCGTTCTGTTTCCCTGCCTCCGTATTTACCTCCTGTGTTCTAGCTATCTTCCTGTATCTTCCAGTCTGTTCCATGTGAACAGAGCCCTGTCCTGTCTGCCTTCACCTTCTGCTCTGTTCTGCTCTGCTTGCTCACCGCTCCGGCGGTTCCGCTCTGCTCCGCTTATTTACCGCACCTGCGGTTCCGCTCTGCTCTGCTTGTTCACCGCTCCGGCGGTTCCGCTCTGCTCCGCTTATTTACCGCACCTGCGGTTCCGCTCTGCTCTGCTTGTTCACCGCTCCGGCGGTTCCGCTCTGCTCTGCTTGTTTACCGCACCTGCGGTTCCGCTCTGCTCTGCTTGTTTACCGCACCTGCGGTTCCGCTCTGCTCTGCTTGTTTACCGCACCTGCGGTTCCGCTCTGCTTGTTTACCGCACCTGCGGTTCCGCTCTGCTCCGCTTGTTTACCGCTCCGGCGGTTCCGCTCTGCTCCGCTTGTTTACCGCACCTGCGGTTCCGCTCTGCTCTGCTTGTTTACCGCCCCTGCGGTTCCGCTCTGCTTGTTCACCGCTCCGGCGGTTCCGCACTGCTCCGCTTGTTCACCGCACCTGCGGTTTTGCTCCGCTCTGCTTGTTCACAGCACCTGCGGTTCCGCTCCGCTCTGCTTGTTCACCACACCTGCGGTTTTGCTCCGCTCTGCTTGTTCACCGCACCTGCGGTTTTGCTCCGCTCTGCTTGTTCACCGCACCTGCGGTTTTTCTCCGCTCTGCTTGTTCACCGCACCTGCGGTTTTGCTCCACTCTGCTTGTTCACCGCACCTGCGGTTTTGCTGTTAGTCCACCGCACCTGCGGCTCTGTTCCTGTATCCCAGTCTGTACTGGTCCCTATCCAGCCTGCGTTCATACCTGCCAGTATCTGCCTGTCTGCATTTCAGCCATGCCTGTCAGCACCCGCCTGCCTTCATACCAGCCGTGCCTGCTAGTACCCACCTGCCTTCATACCAGCCGTGCCTGCCAGTGTCCACCTGTCTGCATACCAGCTAACCTGCCTGTTCCTGCATTCCCCGGTGTGGGTCAACAGCTGTGACCGGGGTCTGACCTGGAGTAGCACCTGGTCCCTCTGCTCGGTTCCTCCCTGGTTCACGGAGTCGACTGAGCCGCCATGTGACCTTGGTCGGATCGGGTTGATACTTAGTTACGCCCCTCCAGGCACTCCTCGATTCATGGTACAGTGGGATCACTAATCACGCTCACGCCAGTCAGTCCAGACGCGAGCGTAACAGGGTCTAGTTTCCAAAATGGTGTCACTTCTGGGGGGTTTCCACTGTTTAGGCACATCAGGGGCTCCCCAGATGCAACATGGCATCCGCTAATTATTCAAGCAAATTTTACATTCAAAAAGTCAAATGGCGCTCCTTCCCTTCCGAACCCTGCCGTGCGCCCAAACAGTGGTTTTCCCCCACATATGGGGTATCTGCTTACTCAGGAGAAATTGCACAACAAACTGCATGGTGCAATTTCTCCAGTTACCCTTATGAAAATGCAAAATTGGGGGCTGAAAAACATTTTTGTGGGAAAAATGTGAAAATTTTATTTTTACGGCTCAATGTTATAAACTTCTGTGAAGCACCTTGGGGTTCAAGGTGCTCACCACACATCTAGATAAGTTCCCTGAGGGGTCTAGTTTCCAAAATGGTGTCACTTGTGGGGGGTTTCCACTGTTTAGGCACATCAGGGGCTCTCCAAACGCAACATGGCGTCCGCTAATTATTCAAGCAAATTTTACATTCAAAAAGTCAAACGGCGCTCCTTCCCTTCCGAACCCTGCCGTGTGCCCAAACAGTGTTTTTTCCCCACATATGGGGTATCTCCGTGCCCAGGGGAAATTGCAAAACAAATTTTGGGGTCCATTTTTTCCTGTTACCCCTGCGAAAATAAAAAAAATTGGGTCTAAAGTAACATTTTTGTGAAAAAAGTTAAATGTTCATTTTTTCCTCCACATTCCAAAAATTCCTGTGAAGCACCTGAAGGGTTAATAAAGTTCTTGAATGTGGTTTTGAGCACCTTGAGGGGTGCAGTTTTTAGAATGGTGTCACTTTTGGGTATTTTCTGTCATAAAGACCCGTCAAAGTGACTTCAAATATGATGTGGTCCCTAAAAAAATGGTTTTGTAAATTTTGTTGGAAAAATGAGAAATCGCTGGTCAACTTTTAACCCTTATAGCTCACTAATAAAAAAAAATTTTGTTCCAAAATTGTGCTGATGTAAAGTAGACATGTGGGAAACGTTATTTATTAACTATTTTGTGTGACATATCTCTCTGATTTAAGGGCATAAAAATTCAAATTTTGAAAATTGCTAAATTTTCGCCAAGTTTCCATTTTTTTCACAAATAAACGCAAGTGATATTGAAGAAATTTTACCACAATCATGAAGTACAATATGTCACGAAGAAACAGTCTCAGAATCAGGGGGATCCGTTGAAGCGTTCCAGAGTAATTACCTCATAAAGTGACAGTGGTCTGACTTGTAAAAATTGGCCTGGTCATTAATGTGCAAACCACCCTTGGGGGTAAAGAGGTTAAAAAACAGAGATGATGGTATTAATAACAACAAGAAACCAATAACAATAAAATTGAATAATATGGACAAAAAAAAACATCTTCAGTACCCCATATAGTTGCCAATTTCAGGAAATAAAAATTATTATAAACTGATATGTCCCTGTATTATTCCAAGATCGGGACTTAAATAAAATCCTGAAAAATGGATTAGTATGTGTGCCGAGAAAAGGGAGATCAATAGGTGCTACTCTTTCCCCAAGTCTATACATGCCACAAAAAAGTGATAAAAAAACCTGGCTAAGTTGTAAAGGTTTTTGTAAATGTGCATGTTCCAAATGTACGATGTGCCAGTATACATTGCAAACTCAAAAATTTGATGCAGCCAAAGATATTAACCGGTTCCCGACCGCCCACTGTAGATAAACGTCGGCGCTTGCCGGGCTCTGTGCAGTGCCGACGTTTAAAAGCGGTGGGTGGTCTCGCAGTGCTCAGGACCCCCAGGGTCCTGCAAGCACTGCGATTCCGGTGCAGAGCGTTAGCTCTGACAGGGTACATCATCGGGACCTGATTAGATCAGGTCCCAGTGATGTTAACCCTTTGCTGTCTTCTATATGCTGTGATCTATAGTGATCGCGGCATATAGGAGACAGCAGGAAGAGAGGGGGTCGTCTTACTTACCTCCGAAGACCTCCGTTTCGTTTGAGGACCTGGGGTTGCTATGGCAGCTGGAGGTCACATGACCGCCTCCAGCTCTGCCATATATGGTGTCCTTCCTGTCTGACTTCAGCCTGTATGTAGCTGAAGTCAGACAGGAGACTCTGACTGAAACAGTCAGTGAAGATCTCATATAATGTAATATATGTGTATTACATTACATGAGATCAGTGATCAGAAAAATAAAAATTAATGTCCCATACAGGGACTAAGTAAAAATGTAAAAAAAAGTAAAAAAAAAGTTTTTAAACTATTAAAAAAAAAAATCACAAAATAAATAAAAATAAATAAATAAAATATTAAACCAATAAATCCGTAAATTATTACAAAACCAAAAAAAGTACAAATATTTGGTATCGCCGCGTCCGAAACAACCCGAGCTATAAAACTGTCACACTAATTAACTCCTTCTGTGCACACCGTAATAAAAATAAATAAAAAACGGAGCAAAAAAATATGCTTTTTCATCATATCGCCAAACAAAAAGTGGAAAAAAATGCGATCAAAAAGCAGAATAGAAATAAAAATGGTACCACTGAAAACGTCATCTTGTTCCGCAAAAAAAAGCCGCCATACAGCTCCATCAGCCAAAAAATAAAAAAGTTATAGCGCTCAGAATAAAGCAATGCAAAAAAAATATTTTTTTTTCTATAAAATTGTTTTATTGTGTAAAAGCGCCAAAACATAAAAAAAATACAGTAAGTGTAGTATCGCTGTAAACGTACTGACCCGAAGAATAACGCTGCCTGATCACTTTTACCACACGCAGAACGGCATAAAAAAAAACTCAAAAAACAATTCCTGAAGTGTTTGTTTTTGTTAACTTTACCTCCCAAAAAACGGAATAGAAAGCGATCAAAAAATGTCACGTGCCCAAAAATGGTTCCAATAAAAATTTCAACTCGTCCCGCAAAAAACAAGCTGTCACATGACTCTATCGGCCGAAATATGGAAAAATTATAGCTCTCAAAATATGGTGATGCAAAAACTAGATTTTGCAAAAAAAGCGTATTTTAGTGTGTGACAGCTGTCAGTCATAAAAACCCGATATAAATCTGGTATCTCTGTAATCGCACCGACCCGAAGAATAAAGTAATCTAATCAGTTATATCACACTAGGAACGGCATAAAAAATAAATAAAACAAATATTATTCACCTGCTACTGATTTGTTTATTATGTCTCCCAAGGATCCCAGTAAGGCTCTGCTCACATTTATCCTGTGCTCTGCGCTGAGCACTTACACCAGAGTTTCCGTGTAAATCTCTGAAATACGTGATTCAGTCAGAACCCATGATGGAAGATTCCCTGTAATGAGGCAGATATAGGCCACTGTGGATGCCGTCTAGCCTGGGATCCCACGGTGTCATTTGTTTTAGGCGTGCATAAAAGTGCGGTTGGCCACAGTTTTGTGCACTTCTGAAAAAAAGGACACCACTAAACAGAGGCCAGACGGAGTCCAGAGTAACTCTGCTGCCTCATTACAGTGAATGGATCCTGCAGGGGTTTCATCTGAATTACATCACTTGGAAAATTAGATGGAAACCCCGATGTAAGTGCTCAGCCTAGAGCGCCGGATAAATGTTACGTAAAATGTTCCCAATAAAAGCTTCAACTCAGTCCTCAAAAAAAGCTAGTCCCCACTCAGGTCCATCATCTGTTAAAAATATAAGGGACTTCCAAGTTACTGGTAGCAGAAAGGCTCTGGAAAAGCAAAATGGTCCTTGCCCCCCAAAAGAAATTCAGAAAATTTTGTGCTCCCAAATCCAAATGCCTATTCTACAATAATTTGTTCTCCAATTGTCAAATATCGCTCCTTCCCCCTCAAATCTCACCGTATGGCTAAGTGGTACGATACAGCCACATATGGGGTATTGACACTTTTAGAAGAAATTGTGTGACACATTTCGGCACCATTTTTACCCATTGCCCTGTGTGAAAATGTAAAATCTGAGGGTAAAACATTTTTTTGTGGTAAAAATATAATTATGCTTTTTTCACTGCCCAATGGTATAAATTTAAAAATTTAAAAATGCTCACTACTTCCCTAGATGAATTCCTTGAGAGGTGTAGTTTACAAAATGGGGTCACTTGTGGGGGTTTCTGCTGTTTTGGCATGTCAGCGACTCTTCAAATGTGACATGGTGTCTGCTGCCTATCCTAGCCAACATAGCGCTTCTTTCTCTTCCGAACCCTGCCGTACACCAAAGCAGTGGTTTTCCCCCACATATGGGGTATCGGCGTACTCAGGAGAAATTGTACAACAAATTTCATGGTGCAATTTATCCTGTTACCCTTATGATAATGCAAAATTAGGGAATGAAAAACATTTTTTTATGGGAAAAATGTGAAAATTTTATTTTTACGGCTCAATATTATAAACTTCTGTG
This sequence comes from Phyllobates terribilis, assembly GCF_046119375.1. Taxonomy (NCBI): domain Eukaryota; kingdom Metazoa; phylum Chordata; class Amphibia; order Anura; family Dendrobatidae; genus Phyllobates; species Phyllobates terribilis. Next base: position 419,715,482 of record NW_027362763.1, on the reverse strand, counting down.
AAGCAGCTGGGGGTGCAAGGTGCTCACCACACATCTAGATAAGTTCCCTAAGGGGTATAGTTTCCAAAATGGTGGCACTTGTGGGGGGTTTCCACTGTTTAGGCACATTAGGGGCTCCCCAAATGTGACATGGCGTCCGCTAATTATTCAAACAAATTTTACATTCAAAAAGTCAAATGGCGCTCCTTCCCTTTCAAACCCTGCCATGTGCCCAAACAGTAATTTGCCTTCACATATGGGGTATCAGCGTGTTCAGGAGAAATTGCATAACAAATTTTCATGGTGCAATTTATCCTATTACCCTTATGATAATGCAAAATTAAGGGATGAAAAACGGTTTTGTGGGAAAAATGTGAAAATTTTATTTTTACAGCTCAATATTATAAACTTCTGTGAAGCACCTTGGGGTTCAAGGTGCTCACCACACATCTAGATAAGTTCCCTAAGGGGTCTAGTTTCCAAAATGGTGTCACTTGTGGGGGGTTTCCACTGTTTAGGCACATCAGGAGCTCTCCAAACGCAACATGGCGTCCGCTAATTATTCAGACAAATTTTACATTCAAAAAGTCTAATGGCGCTCCTTCCCTTCCGAACCCTGCCGTGCGCCCAAACAGTGGTTATCCCTCACATATGGGGTATCAGCACGCTCAAGAGAAATTGCACAAAAAAATTTGGGGTCCATTTTTTCATGTTACCCCTGTGAAAATAAAAAAATTGGGTCTAAAGTAACATTTTTGTGAAAAAAGTTAAATGTTTTTTTTCTTCCACATTCCAAAAATTCCTGTGAAGCACCTGAAGGGTTAATAAAGTTCTTGAATGTGGTTTTGAGCACCTTGAGGGGTGCAGTTTTTAGAATGGTGTCACTTTTGGGTATTTTCTGTCATAAAGACCCCTCAAAGTGACTTCAAATATGATGTGGTCCCTAAAAAAATGTTTTTGTAAATTTTGTTGGAAAAATGAGAAATCGCTGGTCAACTTTTAACCCTTATAGCTCCCTAACAAAAAAAAATTTGGGTTCCAAAATTGTGCTGATGTAAAGTAGACATGTGGGAAATGTTATTTATTAACTATTTTGTGTGACATATCGCTCTGATTTAAGGGCATGAAAATTCAAAGTTTGAAAATTGCAAAATTTTCAAAATTTTCGCCAAATTTCCGATTTTTTCACAAATAAACGCAAGTGATATCGAAGAAATTTTACCACTATCATGAAGTACAATATGTCACGAAAGAACAGTCTCAGAATCAGGGGAATACGTTGAAGCGTTCCAGGGTAATTACTTCATAAACTGGCAGTGGTCAGAATTGAAAAAATTGGCCTGGTCACGAAGGCAAAAACAGGCTCTGGCGCGAAGTGGTTAAAAGATTTATTAATTGCAATACAAATTATGTTGTGTATTGCATATTTTGCAAAGAATGTAAAATAAAATACATTGGCTGCACAATACGTAAATTAAAGAAAAGGATGGCAGAACATGTTACCAACATCAAAAATAAAAACGCATCCTATTCAGGAGCATGCAAGCATTTTGTAGAGAGACATAAAGGGGAATTAAACAATTTTCATTGTATGGGCTAGAAAAAGTGGATATTCCTATTAGAGGAGGGGATTGGAGGAAAAACTCCTCCTAAGAGAATTATTTTGGATCATTAAACTTGATACAAAATACCCCAACGGTATGAACCATAGGAATGATAATCTTTACCTATATTAAATTTTAGGGATTTGAATGCAGGTTTTTTTTCTCTCCTGGTTTTCCTTGTGATTTAGCCTTGTGATTATGCTAATTATTCTCTAATGTGATTGATTGTTAACATATGTGTTTATTGATCAACGGTTGGTTACCATTTGTTTTTATACCATGTATCATAAGGAATCTGTATCTCAGTGACTAAGGGCTTTTTGCCAGAAACGCGTTGAGATGTATCCCCAACCTGTATGATCTTTTAAATTATTTTGTAATAAATTGAGGATTTTAATTATTTTTGGGACTCACCAAAATTATTTTCTATAGAGAGCAGGCATATCAGAGAGCAAGCAGGGGCAACAAAGAGCAGACATATCAGAGAGCAGGCAAGGGCAACAGAGAACAGGCATATCAGAGAGCAGGCAGGGCCAACAGAGAACAGGTATATCAGAGAGTGGGCAGGGGCAACAGAGAGCAGGCATATCAGAGAGCAGGCAGGGGCAACAGAGACCAGGCAGGGGAAACAGAGAGCAGGCATATTAGAGTACAGGCAGGGGCAACAGAGAGCAGACATATCAGAGAGCAGACAGGGGCAACAGAGAGCAGGCAGGGGCAACAGAGAGCAGGCAGGGGCAAGAAAGAGCAGGCAGGGGCAAAAGAGAACAGGCATATCAGAGAGCAGGCAGGGGCAACAGAGCATGCACATCAGAGAGCAGGCAGGGGAAACAGCGAGCAGGCATACTAGAGTACAGGCAGGGGCAACAGAAATCAGACATATCAGAGAGCAGACAGGGGCAACAGAGAGCAGGCAGGGGCAACAAAGAGCAGGCAGGTGCAACAGAGAACAGGCATATCAGAGAGCAGGCAGGGGCAACAGAGCATGCACATCAGAGAGCAGGCAGGAGCAACAGAGACCAGGCACATCAGGGACGACACAGAGCAGGCGGGGGCGACAGAGAGCAGGGGAGGCGACACAGAGCAGGGGAGGCAACACAGAGCAGGCGGGGCATTATAGAAGGTGGGGGCGGCAGACAGCAGGGGAGGCGACACAGAGCAGGCGGGGTCATTAGAGAAGGTGGGGGCGACAGAGAGCAGGCGGGGGCATTAGAGAAGGTGGGGGCGACAAAGAGAAGGTGGCAACTAAGTGCAGCCACAGACAGGAGCAGGGCACCAGACTGCAGATATAAAGAGCAGTAAAGTGCAGGCAGCTGGCAGAGGAGAGACAGTGGTAAATTGCAGAATCAAGAAAGAGCAGAGATAGCAGAAAAGCAAAGTAGACAGTGTCGAGAGGAAATAGAGATAAAGAAGAGCAGAGGGTTAACAGGCAGAACCCAGTGCCAGGCAGGGAGAGGGGCAGTAGTGCGATCCCCAGTGCAGAGCAGGTCAGGTTACTGACAGGCAGTGGCTTCCGTGTGCGCTGCAGGATGTATCTCCCCGGGCACCTGCTGCTCTTCCTGTCTGCAGTGGCCACCAGCCCCATCCTCCTTGGAGGTTATGTTCCACTGCCTGCAGTGCACTCAGGAGCACCTGGCCGCCCGCCTGTGTGGAGGTGGTGCTGGCTCCGGCTCCATGTGCGTCTGGCTGGTGGGGAAATCGTGCACTCGTGCAGGGTGTACGCTGCACTGCGGAACTGTGCTACTACCCTAACCCGGGCGCTGGTGCTGAGCCAATGGCGCGCGTGCCCACAGGGACGGCTCTGCGTGCCCCCTGTGGCACGCGTGCCATAAGTTCGTCACCACTGGCCTAGGAGGTCTCCACCCCCTCTTTCCTTAGTGTCTGGGCTCCCTTCTCCTCATCCCTTCGTGTTGCACTTTATCTTTCCTGCACGGTGCGTGACAAAAACTGTGTGCAAGTGTACCTAGAAAAATTGATGCTTTGATACTGTTTTGAAGGCAAAGGGTCGCCACACCAAGTATTGATTTGATTTAGATTTCTCTTTTGCTCTTGCATTTTGTTAATTGATAAAAATAAATAAAAATAAACTATTAACTTTTCTATTCTTTAAAGCATTCTTACTTTGCAGGATTTTTTCCACACCTGCCTAAAGCACATTGCCGTACATCACTTTATGGCACCATGATTGAATATAGACTATGTGTAAATAGTTTAAAGACAACAAGGTATTTCAAAGTATGGGTAGGTGGCGTACATTACCTCTCAGGATGAAATTCTTCAGGTTCAGGCCAGAATTCAGGTACATAGTGCAGCACATATGCTGGAATCATACAGACTGCACCTTTTGGGATAGTGACACCATTAATCTCAACGGTTTGCTTTGAAACCCTTTCTAGTCTTCCTGCTGGAGGATACATACGAAGAGTCTCCTGAATCACCATATCAAGGTATTCCATCTGCATCAATATGTCATATGTAGAGCTAGCCTGAGGACAGATTAATTAGGTGTATGTTATGAAGATAACACAAGCCATAATATCCCTAATATTACAATACACTGTAAAGTTTGAGCTTATCTTGTGCATTTTCTTTATAACGCTATATTTCAAATCTGGAATATCCTATTAAATTAAAATATTTAATCTCTCGCTTTCTTCAGGTATCTTTCCCTTCTCACTTAAACATGCCATCATAACCCCTTTACTTAAAAAGCCATCCCTGGACCAGAACTGCCCTGCTAACTACAGACCTGTCTCTAATCTTCCTTTCATCTCTAATCTCCTGGAACGCTTGGTCCACTCCCGTCTAATCCGCTATCTCTCAGATAACTCTCTCCTCGACCCTCTACAATTTGGTTTCCGCTCCTTACACTCCACTGAAACTGCCCTCACTAAAGTCTCTAATGATCTACTAACAGCTAAATCCAAAGGTCACTGCTCCCTCCTGATTCTCCTGGATCTCTCTGCAGCATTTGACACTGTGGATCACCAGCTCCTCCTCACTATGCTCCGCTCTATAGGCCTCAAGGACACCGTTCTCTCCTGGTTCTCCTCCTACCTCTCTGACCGCTCCTTCACAGTATCTTTTGCCGGCTCCTCTTCCTCTCCTCGTCCCCTTACTATCGGGGTCCCACAGGGCTCAGTCCTAGGCCCCCTCCTCTTCTCTCTATACACTGCCCCTATTGGACAAACAATCAGCAGATTTTGGTTCCAGTATCATCTCTATGCTGACGACACCCAACTATACATTTCTTCCCCTGACATCACCCCTACCCTAATACAAAATACCAAGGATTGTCTGTCCGCTGTCTCTAACATCATGTCCTCCCTCTATCTTAAACTGAATCTCTCTTAAACTGAACTTGTGTTTCTCCCCTCTACTAACCCAACTCTACCTAACATCGAAATTACCTTGGATGGTTCAACCATAACTCCCAAGCAGCACGCCCGCTGCCTTGGGGTCATATTCGACACTAACCTTTCCTTCACTCCCCATATCCGATCACTCACTTGCTCTTGTCACCTGCATCTTAAAAACATCTCCAGAATCCGACCTTTTCTTACCTTTGAAACTGCTAAAACTCTTACTGTCGCTCTTATTCACTCTCGTCTGGACTATTGCAACTCTCTTCTGATCGGTCTCCCTCTTACCAAACTTTCTCCTCTCCAATCCGTCCTGAATGCGGCAGCAAGGGTCGTTTTTCTGTCCAGCTGCTTCACTGATGCCTCCATCTTGTGCCAGTCATTACACTGGTTGCCCATCCTCTACAGGGTCCAATATAATCTCATCGCTCTCGCCCACAAAGCTCTCCACAGATCTGCACCGCCTTATATCTCCTCTCATCTCTGTCTATCGCCCTCCGTTCTACAAATGACCTAAGACTAACATCCCCCATAATCCGAACCTCGCACCTCCGTCTCCAAGACTTCTCTCGTGCTGCGCCAGTTCTCTGGAATGCACTACCCCAGGCGATCCGCCTGATGCCTAGCCCCCACGTCTTCAAGCGCGCTTTAAAAACCCATCTCTTTAAACAAGCCTACCACCTTTAGCTACTCAGTAAATAAACTTTCCCCTGTTCCCTCCTTCTAAATATTATTCAGAATCTGTTCCCTACTCTTCATCTGTCTCTACACCCTGCATGCACAAGATAACTGCACTCAGTACTTGAGTATTGCACTTAAACAGACTGGCTGATGACCGGATCATGCAGCTTTATGTGAAAATCCCTATTTATTATAATTGCCAGACCTGAAATAACAAGCACTTTTCACCTATTGTGTCCCCCCATTTCCTTGTAGAATGTAAGCTTGCGAGCAGGGACCTCACTCCTAATGTAACTGTTTAAAATGTCTTAACTTGTATTGAACTTATTGTCTGTATATGTCCCCGCTTATTTGTAAAGTGCTGCGGATTATGTTGGCGCTATATAAATAAAAATTATTATTATTATTATTATTATAAATCTAATCCGAAGCAACAGTCTTAATATAATTACTGTATCTGAAAGCAAAACAAGTTGATGAGTTATCAGGCAGCACATTGTAGTTATTCTCATTAATGTTGATTTGTATTAAAGAAGCTCTTCCATTTAGTTTTGTTCTTTACTAAATCTGTGCATCTGCATAGTGTGTGTGTTATGGGGGATGTCCAGGTTTATCATGAAAGTCTGCAGTCACTCTATATGACTGCAAAGTTTTGTGATAAATCTGGATAACCCCTTTAATATACTCACCTACCTCTGCCTTCTTCGGGATCAAGTGCCGTTCTGTTCCTCTTCTCAGTGACATCACCGCACTACAGACTATCCGGCTCACACTATGTGTGACAAGCAGAAGTAGTGCTGTTGCTTAAAAAGCATCCAGCAACTGTTACAAATAACACAAGCACAGGAGACAGGGAGTGTTGTGCTTCAGAAGTATCCAGCAACTGTTACAAATAACACAAGCACAGGAGACAGGAAGTGTTGTGCTTCAGAAGCATCCAGCAACTAGAGGGGTTAACACAGTCACAGGAGACAGGGAGTGTTTTAGCTGAGCCCCAGGGGGATTGTGGGGAACTTGTTATTGTAGTCTGGCTGAAGCCAAAGAGAAAGGTGGTGTGTTATCTGGATCTGACAGAAGGCAACTGAACAGGATTCAGATCAGGAGAGAAACTAAACACAGGTCAGATAAACTCCCTGAACTAACAGTGCAGAGTATTATCGGGCAGGAAGATAAGGACTAGAAGGAATTGTGTCACAGGGATCATCTCCCTTATCAAACCCTCCCCCCCCTCCATCTCCATGCAGGATAAAGAATTCTGTGTACTATTGTGTCCTTGTGAGGGAAAAGCCTGTGGTTGTGTATGCATAGAAGTGTGCTGCTAAGAGATCAAATTTATGTTGAATTATGCTACTGAAGAGACTGTAATTCTGTGCCTTGTGAAGAAACTACTGTATTGTTACTGGAGCCAGTTGCTCAAGAAACTCAGACTGTACTGTAATGAAGACTGTTGCTGTAATATCCCTGAATTGCACTGGCCGTGCTTCAGATTAAATTCCACTGTTAAACTGTTGAAAAAGACTCTTGTCAGATGTGTCTGGTCAGCAATTGAATCTATAGGGTGCCTGAGAGAAGCTGCAGCCTATGGTCACCCTGAGTAACGGTTCCCCCAGGATTCCAAAGAATTCAGGAAACCCATCTCGCCCTATCTGAACCTAGAGGCGTGCATGTAACATATGCTCTATGTGTAAGCCGGAAGTCTCTTTTACAATGTAAGTCTATGGAGCCTCGTTCTGATGTTCCATAGAATTATATTGTAAAAGCCACTTCCAAGTCACGCAGAGCGCAGTGTGACCCAGAGAGTCTGCAGAGCGGTGACATCACTGAGAAGAGAAGAACGACGCTGGACACCACGCAGTAGGTGGGTATATTAATACACTCAAACATACACAGATTTAGTAATAAAAAAAAAAAACTTCATGGGAGGGCTTCTTTAAAATATATTCACTTTTCAGAAGATGCAAAGTTCTAACTGGATTCAGAAAAGATATGTGATTTTTCTTGAATGCAAAAAAACTGACTGATTTCCACAAGTATTTAGAGGTTCCTCAGTTATTTTTTTGCTTAGAAGAACTTTTCTCCAGATTCTCCTAATAAATAAATATGAAAATTGTACACAGATGGCATCCGATTGCTGTCCGATTTTTTTTTCATGGGCTCATAGTCTTCCATTAGTTTGTGGACGACTTGGTCCATGAAATAAATACTGACCTGTGAACAGGACACATATGCTATGATGGCTAAGAGTTCTATCTGTGAAAAAACATGGATAGAACTAGTATTTTCACCTTATCAGGAAGATATGAGTTCACCTCCTCCTGTAGTTTCTTCTGAACATCAGGGTGAGTGGCGAGATTATAAAACAGGTAAGTTAATGTCATACTTGTGGTCTCAAATCCAGCCAATATAAAAATAACAGACTGCGCCAGAATCTCTGAATCCGTTAGAGCTGTGAAGAAAAGCACACTGGCGTTTTTAATATGCATTTGACTGTTTAAATGTCATTAAATGACAAACATGTCACATCCGCAGAGTGTTCAGTTTATTATAAGTAGCATTCAGTTACTCCCAGCGTGGTTAACATTATAGTAATGAACAATGTGGTCTTAGTAAATTCGAACATGGAACAATGCGGTCTTAGTAAATTCGAACATGGGATAGCAGTGGCCGTGCAAATGTAAGAGGGTGACCAGGACCTGGTCATGCACCTTGTCTTTGTGTGTGCACATAACGCTATATCCTGTTTGAAATGTGAACATGTGTTATGATCAATTGTCTGATGTGTCAGTTATAGGGTCAGTACAGGTTAGTGCAGATAGGGTATTAGAATAGTAGAAGAGTAAGGCTAAGGGGGCCACTATAGCTCAAAGCAGATGTAGTTGTAAGTTAGGAAAAAGTTAAGGGGATTAGGAGTTGCTCAGGATGGGAGGAGCAGGTTCAGTGAAGGACTGAGACTTTTCCTGGTTGTAGGCAGTTCTAGAGGGTGTGAGAGAGAGGGGGGCACCGTTGACACGATCTGTCCAGCAGCAAAGGACCCGTATTCAGATATTCTGAACCAGACATTTCCTAACGTTCGGGACCTACGGTCCACAGAAAAGTGTGTGTCCAAAAGCCTTCACTGAAGGGGAAGTCGGACGGGAAATAGACAGTACGGGATTCTTAAAACTGCGAGGGTCTCATAGGCCAAGAAGGTCCGCTATGGAAGGGACAGCTCAGGACAAACGGACAGTGAACATCAATACGTGCGGTGTATCAGACGGTAACCCTGGAAAAGTATGTGATCAATGCTACATGCTGTCTGAAGTTGATTTCAAGTGTTTCAGTAAAGTTCTTTTTTATAAAATGGAATGGAAGTCCCTAAATGTGTGTGCGGCGGTTCCTGAGGTGGAAGGACCGAAAACAAGAGAGATCTGCAATCGACACGTGAGTGTTCTGCACCACACGCACAACACAGGAGAATTGGGACATTTCTCTTTGTCAGGGGACCAGGGTATGGGAACACATCAGCTCCTCGCCACAACTACTACCCTGAGGTTCCTACAAAATTGGCGTAGTCGGCAGGATGCGAGTACCTCGCATGAAGAGAGCGAGGTGGAGAGGACCCGCAGCGCAGATGAGGCGCCTGAGGATGGAAAAATGAAACGGAGAGAGTTGGGGAGCGCACGAGTCAAGATGGCGGAAGATGGCGCGGAGACTGGCGATGGTTCTGCCCATCGTGGGCGTCCTGAGCACAAAACGGCGGGGAGAGCGGTATGGCATGGACGCCGGGCCAGACTCAGACTGCGGCCCCCTGAGTGGTATCCGCCCACGATGGGCGCGGCGAAGAAAGAAGAAATTCCGCCTACCATTGAAGATCCCAGAAATGGAGTGGGAAGAATTGTTGATGGGGGTTCCACCCATGAACGGGCGGAGCCAAGGAGGAGGACCCCTTGTGCTGAGTAGTACGGCGCCATTGCGAGAAGAGACGGTGAAACAGCGACAGCCTGGGAACATGTCTCATCGTGGTGGCTTCGGGAGAATGGAGTGGAGCCGGCGCAGGGAGCGCCAGGGGAAGGTGGAGCGCCCCGGCGGCCCCTGGGGAGTCTTTGATCTCCATGATTACCCCATAGAGAGCGGCTTACCATTTGTACCAGGCTGGTATCCCTTTCACGATCCGCTCGGGGATACCGTCTCTCTGGCGCAGGCCCTAAAGGGGCTCGTGATCACAAGCTCAGGACAAAAAAAACAAGTAGCGGTACAGGATGAGGCGGCTAGAGGAACAACGGCAGCGGTGGAGCCAGCAGATGACGGTGAGCCACTTCCGGTGTCCGTGGCGGTGGTGAGTCTCAACGCGGGCCATGTCTCCAGCCCCCAACCCCCTGCTTACCAAGATGTGGTTAGAACTCCCGGGGAAGAAGAGGCCCGGTCGATCGCCGGGGTGATCGCTGAAATGAAGAGGCGGGAGCGCCTCATACGTGAAGAGCTGCGGAGGCCGGGGGGGGGGGGGAGCAATCTCCGGCCGGATGACTTGCGGCCTAGTGCAGCACTTCGACTTGTCCCGCGGCTATGGTTTCTTACAAGAAGCAGGGACCAGCGAGAAGGTCTATGAGAATAATGGATCTATCGACACTCACGGTCCCTTGCTAGTGGGTAGCCAAGTCAAGTTCATCAAGGAATATGGGCCCCGAGGCCCGTACGCGGTGGCCTTCACTGTCCTGCCCGAGATGGTGGAGCAGGCGATGAACCAGCCTGTGCGGCCGACTGTGGTGGCCGCAGTACAGTTGGCTGTGGGCCAGAGTGAAAGCATAAACCCCAGAGTAGGATCTCCTGCACTGGAGTCATTGGGAGCGACGGCCGGTTCTGAAGGGAGCGTGGGGTCAGAGTCACCGAGCCTGTCAGCATCGGAAACAAGGAGCCGGAACAACAGCAGAGGATCAGTCTCCAGTGATTCATCCTCTGGGACCACCATCATCTATATCCAAGGCCAGGGAGTGGCCCATTACGGCGGTCCCAGGGGAATCCCAGAGTGAGCAGCTACTGTAGAAGTATCTGGTTGTGCTCGTTGCACGGTAAAAGCAAAAGGAACTGTTCTGCGTTCCTAGGGGCAGGAGCCCCTGTTCAGACCGGTGATGACCGGAGGTGGCCAAGGATGTGGTCACTAATAGAGACTGTTCTGTGTCTCTTAGAGGGCAAGCAGCCCTGATAGCACCAGGAAGAGATGGTGCTGGCTGGACGGCCAGAAGATAACTTTATTTTTGTGTGTCCACCCCCCCTCCAAGTTCTGTTGCGCACGTTTGCGCATTCCCCTGCTGGATTACGGGACTGAACCCTAATAGGGTTAATTGAAGGACTGTGTGCAACTGCTCCATGGACTGTGCCCTAGTATAGGAGCTATTGAGTACATGGTCCTTAAAGGGACCATACTCAGTAAAAGGAGGGAGGGGGAGAAACTGTCAGGACGACCCGAGGATCGTGCCGGGTCACTGCTCCAGGACTGTCGGAGCAGGATTTGTTGGCCAGCGGGCCTGTGATGGACATTTTTTTTGGGGGGGGGGTCCCAGGAGCAAGGGGACCGGGGTCAGACCGACCCATATCCAAAGGAACTTGAACTTTATATTCCAGGGTCCCAACCGAGTGGGACCGAGGTCGAAGTTGATGAAAACGTGTTAAAATATTGTGTATTTTATATAAAAGTGTGGTTGAAATTTTAAAATGTGCATTGGTGTCTTTACAGGTGCTCTCATGGTCGGGACGACCATGTTTTAGGAGGGAGGCATATAAGAGGGTGACCAGGACCTGGTCATGCACCTTGTCTTTGTGTGTGCACATAACGCTATATCCTGTTTGAAATGTGAACATGTGTTATGATCAATTGTCTGATGTGTCAGTTATAGGGTCAGTACAGGTTAGTGCAGGTAGGGTATTAGAATAGTAGAAGAGTAAGGCTAAGGGGGGCACTATAGCTCAAAGCAGATGTAGTTGTAAGTTAGGAAAGAGTTAAGGGGATTAGGAGTTGCTCAGGGTGGGAAGAGCAGGTTCAGTGAAGGACTGAGACTTTTCCTGGTTGTAGGCAGTTCTAAAGGGAGTGAGAGAGATGTGAGGAGAGAACAGTTGGTGGTCCAGGGGGGCACCGTTGACATGATCTGTCCAGCAGCAAAGGACCCGTATTCAGATATTCTGAACCAGACATTTCCTAACGTTCGGGACCTACGGTCCACAGGATCCACAGAGAAGTGTGTGTCCAAAAGCCTTCACTGAAGGGGAAGTCGGACGGGAAATAGACAGTACGGGATTCTTAAAACTGCGAGGGTCTCATAGGCCAAGAAGGTCCGCTATGGAAGGGACAGCTCAGGACAAACGGACAGTGAACATCAATACGTGCGGTGTATCAGACGGTAACCCTGGAAAAGTATGTGATCAATGCTACATGCTGTATGAAGTTGATTTCAAGTGTTCCAGTAAAGTTCGTTTTTATAAAATGGAATGGAAGTCCCTAAATGTGTGTGCGGCGGTTCCTGGGGTGGAAGGACCGAAGACAGCAGAGATCTGCAATCGACACGTGAGTGTTCTGCACCACACGCACAACACAGGAGAATTGGGACATTTCTCTTTGTCAGGGGACCAGGGTATGGGAACACATCAGCTCCTCGCCACAACTACTACCCTGAGGTTCCTACACAAACCACTGGTGTGAGCCTAGGCACAATTTGTGTGTCGGTATATGGCTATTACATCCTAGAGATGAACGGAAAGTTGTTAGACGTGTGTAGATGAGCAATGCTGTAAATAATAGATGGCCTGAAGCATGGACCAGGTCAGATATTGGCCTCTCGCTGTAAACTACATGGACCATGTCAGATATTGGTCTCTCGATGTAAAGTACATGGACCAGGTCAGATATTGGCCTCTTACTGTAAAGTACATGGACCAGGTAAGATATTGGCATCGTGTTGTAAACTACATGGACCAGATCAGATATTGACCTCTCACTGTAAAATACATGGATCAGGTCAGATATTGGCGTTTTGCTGTAAAGTACATGCACCAGGTCAGATATTGGCCTCTAGCTGTAAAGTATATGGACCAGGTTAGATATTGACCTTTCCCTGTAAGGTACATGGACCACGTCAGATATTAGCCTCTTGCTGTGAAGTCCATGGACCAGATCAGATATTGGCCTCTCACTGTAAACTACATGGACCAGATCAGATATTGGCCTCTCACTGTAAAGTACAATATCAATCATTGCTGGTGTCCCATCACCATAACAAACGTTCCTCTCGGTCTATGCACATCATTTATAAATGTTAATAGTTGCTTTTATATTATCCCTGCTTTCAATCTCTGCTCATCTAAGGCCTGGTTCACATGAGCGTATTTCACGGTTCTTATATGGGCTGCGATGCTCGGTCTAGCATTGGGTTTACCGACTTAAACTTACAGCTTCGTTGATACATATGATGTTGTAAGCTTGGGTCCAGAGACCCGTGGTCAGGCTGGGCATTGCTGTCTGAATAAAGACTGGGAAAAATGTTTGTGTGAAACTGGCCTAAGCCGTGAAATTTGATATACCTTTTTGCTCCTTATTTAAGCCTCTGGCATCCTCTACTCTAGAATCCAACATAAGCTGCAGGAAATCCACACGACTCTGTTAGTTACAAGAGGAAAACAAGGATGACTAAGGAATTTCAAGCATGTTTCTGTTTCAAAGATACCTTAAAGCTCTTTATGTAAAATAAAGTACATATAGGATGTAATTCCCGCTGTATGCTGTACATATGCGTCATCTATGTACCTATGGCAAAAATGGAAGCTGGCACGTTTAGGTGGGCTGCGCTGCGGGAATGAAGAGCCTTGGGATTCCACAATGGTTTTTATTAATACCAACGCACTTCTGCGTCGGACCGACACCTTTCTCAAGGTATAAAAACCAAGTGAGCAGTGATTTATTAAGCGGTGTGTGCCTCTCAATTTATCAGGCGCCTTGCACTCTGCCCTGTCCCCTCATCAAGACCGGCATGAAACATGCCAGTCTTGATGAAATGGGGTCATAGAATTCATAAGGAAAACTGGACACGCAGACGCCATTTCATCAAAACTTTTACGCTAGAAATCAGGCATTAAAATCTTTGATAAGTTGCAAAATTTTTGCCAAATTGGAGTAAAATTTTTTTTTACTTTTGTTCATCCCAGTGTTGCACACCGTTGGCAAAATGGACAGAGCAGCTGTGGGACGGGGCATGACACCGCAGCTCATCTAATTCATGATGAGTTGTGGTTTTCCTTATGTCAGAAATCTTACTCCTGTCAATGTGCCTCATAAAGGATCAGGAGCATCTATCTACACCATACCCCCTGATCCAGACCAGTGAGAAAATTGCCAGTCTTGATGAATATGGGCCAAAGATTCACAACTGTATACAGAATACTGTTATGGGGTATAAATAAGGAACATTTCACAGGTCAAATGGGAAAATGATTTACATCAGTCACTAAGTCTACACCAAAGGGTATAGGGATAATATTGGTAGGTGCCATATGTCCTAAAAGTTTATATCCTAATGCTAAGGGTTCGCTCACTCTTGCATATAAATAATTATTATAATCGGCCATAATCTCATCCAAAAGAATGGGACAATTTTTTTTCACTTGTCATCCGTATACAATTCGTTTTTTTACTCAGCAGCAATTAATCTTTTACTGGACCATTTACAGTTTCCTATGCTACAGAACTGTAATGCATCCATAAAAATCGGATGGCTTGCGATTTTTTTCTCGCACTGTCAGATTCCAGAATGAAATCACAGCATGCTGCTGTTTTTTTTCTCATGCCAAATATAACACAGAAAAAATAGGCAGATCTGCACTGCCTCATTGTATAACATTGGTCCGAGTGCAATCTGAGTTTTTATCGGATTGCACTCGTCCGATTTATACTCTAGTGTGAGCGAGTCCTACTAGTAGAGATGTCCCAAATTTCATTTATATTGGCACAAGGTTTTTCTACATCTCAATAAGATCTTTGATAGCAATTTCCAACCTTCCTAATTTCTATTGATTTTTGAAATTTTTATTTGCAGCAAGAAAAATGAATTGCGAAATATTAGATCTCAAAAAAGTCTCCTACAGAGAACAATTGGGAAGCTTTGGTCTCAAAACAGGTATGGTTAGACTGTCAAACAACTAAGATAAAAGGGAATTTTTCTCAGTTATGGAAAATGTGGCAAAAATGGATTAATAACACCAAGCTACATAGTTTTGGTATTGTCTCTATCTTTCATTAGAGAAAAAAGAGAATAAGTTACATTTTAAAATGATTGATGAGGTTTTTTTCCTTTCCACTCAAAAGGATGAGGTTGTTTGGTGTGTAGATAAAGTGGGCAGTATTTTTATAAGGTTGTTAATGTATGTTTTTAATTTTTCAAGTAAAAAAAATAACCCTAACCCTAACCTAGAAAATACCATATGTCAGCTATTCGATATATAAATAATAATTCACCACGCAGTTAAAATTAAAGAATACTTACCGAGTGATCTCCTTTCATTCGCTTCTCCTTAAAACTAGTAACAGCATTCATATAGAAATTCAGGATGTCTTTCGGAAAGAAGTTCACATTTAGCCCATCAAGAATAGGACGGAGGAATGGAAATAGCACTGAATGTAAGATAACAAGTTCTCAATGTGATATAATAGCAAGGAGGTAAATTTCAAATATTGCATAAAATCATTTAAATCAAAAAGTAAAATGGTGACGAAGGCAGTTGAGCCGAAACGCGCGTTAGGGTGAGCGCCAGCAAGGAACGTTATCTGCTCTCGGTGTAAGTAACCATGTGATTTTTACTGTGACTCCCCAGGCTGTTTCTCCCTTTTGCCCATTAGGACGATTCCTGCCTATGCACCTTATGGGGTCCATCATTTGATATGCTTGGCTGTATTGACTACCATTTATAAACTTATATAGTCTAATGACCGGAACTCTGAATATAGATACCTTGTAGTCTTTATTTGTTCATTAAGCATTTGCACTTTATGTATCATCCTTGGATCAATTCCAGACTACTTACTGGCAGCCTGGATGCTATTATCCAATGTGGATTTTGCACTGCTATGTTCCTTGCTCGTGCCCCTGTTTGTTCTTTTGTCATTTTTATTTTCCATTTGTTCCCTGTAACTGTGAATTTCCCCATTTTTCCTGTCTATGATTATGAAGTAATAAAAGTTTATCAATCTTATATATTTTTGTGGATCTTGATTTGAAGTTTTGTCTCTCTGGTTTTCCTCATTCACATGGCACATATTTTTCACAGGTACAACACATACAGTACCCATTTTAATCCATGGTAATATTTACATGTCTGTGTTTTTACAAGAGCCGTGTGTCCGTACAAAGCTCACAGAGACATGTCCACTTTTTTCATCCATGAAGAACACTGACGACACACTGATGGTAAAACTGGACACACGGGCCACACACTGATGCCAAATAATGATTGATGATAGTACCATTTTTTCACGGACGTGTAAATGAGGCCTAAAATAGTATTTACTTCTATACCTGCAGGTAAATGCCGTTTATTTGGTAACTAGTTCCTTTTAATAGAATGCAGTTGTCTGTAGGTGACGTGAAAACTATTAATATTATTTAAAGGGGCAAATTCTGTCAGTATTTGTGTAGTTTACACAATGTGTTAGCGCTGTATAAACATTACTATTAAATAATTTTGCTAAACACAATTACATCATACAGTCCGCACACTATAAAAAATAATTTTGTTTTTCTGTTCCATTATCTAAACAGAAAATGGAACCCCTGCTAGAAACATATTATATATTGTCTTGCACTTTGTTCCAGAAAGTGTGGCTTTAAAATGAAAAGCTCAGAAAAAAAGCTTACCCACAAGTATGAGAATCGGACTGAATAATCCAAGTTTCAGCAGTTTTTTTGTTTTGGTAACAAAAGGGTCATTAGGGTTGTTCAGCGAGTCAATGTTCACACTGAATGAACTACTGGTGACAACATCCATACTGTAGGCACCTAACACACTAACACAGAACACATAGCAATCAATTACATTATGCACAAAATGGTGAAATAATGTGCAAATTACTGAAAAAAAATGTTTATTCAGCCTTCCATGTTGCACTCTTTGTCCAGTAGCAATAGCTGGGTTTATACATGTTGATCGTTGCCATTAAATGACTTCTGACTGACTACATACTTGGTAATTGGCAGACACTTATTAACCTGTCTATAAAGGCCAGCCACAATTCTATGCATTAATATTTTCACTCTGTGCGTGTAGATCTCATTTTATCAGCTGCACATATGTTTACACAGGATGACATGTTGCAGATAGTTATAGGTTAAACCACCCAACAAACAAGAGTTTTGCTCACCCATCAGGCGTTTGCCCATCTATTTAGATGGCTCCTAGGAATGCTCATTCCTGAATTATCTATCCATTTATATGCAGTATTTGCGTGGTTGACTGGTGTATGCTTTCAATGGTTTACACTGCTGGTGTCTGTGTGCAGTGATCCCCCAACACACCAACAACAATTCCAAGAAAGTATACAGAAATAAAGGATATGCATGGGTATCCAGTGGATAAGCCATAAATTCCTAAAATTTGAATACCCCTTTGACTGTCTGCCTTGTACAATAACATCTTTATTACATTAATTGCAGTGTCAGCAATATTCATGCTAAGCAGTTGATTTAAAAGTACATACAGAAATGTAAAACTTCAAAATAATAAGTACATGTGTACAGCACATATATATATATATATATATATATATATTTATTTTTATTCATTTTACTCATTTATATAGCACCATTAATTCCACATCGCTTTACAGACATTATCGGCACTGTCCCCTTTGGGGCTTACAATCTTGACTCCCTATAATTATGTCTTTGGAGTGAGGGAGGAAACCAGAGAACCCGAGGAAACCCAAGTAAACACGGGGAGAACATACAAACTCCTTGCAGATGTTGTCCTTGGTGGGATTTGAACCCAAGACCCCAGCGCTGCAAGGCTAACCACTGAGCCACCGTGCTGCTCATATCTATATACAGTATATATACATATATATATATATATGATTGGAAGCAGCACACCAATGTAAATCAGTGAAGAGAGTAGACTTTATTCACACAGATACAAGTGCTTCTCACTAAATTAGAATATCATCAAAAAGTTAATTTATTTCAGTTCTTCAATCTAAAAAGTTAAACTCATATATTATATAGATTCATTACAAACAGAGTGATCTATTTCAAGTGCTTATTTCTGTTAATGTTGATGATTATGGCTTACAGCCAATGAAAACACAAAAGTCATTATCTCAGTAAATTAGAATAATTAGCAAAAAACACCTGCAAGCTTTTTGGAGATGGAAATTTCATTCTCCAGCAGGACTTGGCACTTGTCCACACTGCCAAAAGTATCTGACGCGCCCCCAGGGCCATGGGGTACTCGGTGCCGGGCCGATAGATGCCGGGGGAGGGATCTGTCACAGTGGCGGCGGCCCGGTCTGTGGCCCAGGGCGGTCAACAAAAAGGGGAGAAATATTTATATGGGATTTGTAGTTCTTAGGAAGTGTTCGTGACGTCACCTGTGGTTTCTGGTAATAGGTACCAGCGCTGCTTCAGACCTCTGGGGCGGTTGATAGGGCAGCTGGGTTGGAACGGCTCCCCACAGGTGGAGCGGGCCCCAGGGCAGTGTAGGATGACTGGTGGTGATGCTGGGGCTTGTAGTGCAAAAGAGAGATGGCGCAGCTGAAATAACTGACGGAGGCAGTGGAGTGCAGTCATCCGAGTTTACTCACACTTCTGTTTAAGTTCCTCAGGTACACTGTACGGGTGTCAGCCTCCGGCGTCGCACTGCATCTACCAGACAGGGGGTTCAGCACTTTTTCAAGTATATCAGGAGCGCTTGACGGGACCCCATTTTTGTATATTCCTTTCTAGACCGACTTCCCGCGCTGGGTCTTCTCCCTCCTGCCCTGCGCTTCCCCACACAAAGTCCCGATCGGGTGCTCTGAAGTCCCTCTGGGCAACCTGAAGCTCTCGGACCTACTTGATGCCCTTCACGGCGACTAGGATGAGGCTGTGGCAACTGCACCATGGAAGTGCAGAAGCCTCCGGTTTTTCCATCCGAGACCTGGAGTAACACGGCTGGTCCAGGGACCGATTCCCTTCTTGCGGCCTGATCCCTCTGACACTCGGCAGATTCGGGCATACGGGTGCCGTCCTGCACTCACAATACCCCCTGGGATCCCTTATGTTACCGGAGCCTTTCTCCTCTGCTCTCCTCCTGGGCCTCTCTTACTAGGCCCCACTTCTGGAGCTGAGCTCCTAAAGAGACTCTGCTCCCCTCCTCTCCTCACTTCTCACTGACTGACTGTCCTCAACTCTTCCTGCTACCCTAAGATGGCTTCCCTTCATATATACCTCCTATAAAAGTGCTCCCCTGTGCTGCGTCCTCCACCCGCACCCACTACCGGTTCCCCCTCTCTTTGCCCCCCCCCTCCAGCCAGGGACAGGGCAGCAGAAGAAGTACATAATGCCCTTCCAGCCGGCCTGGAGTAGTGTAGTGTTGAATGCGGGTGTTGGGGTCCCTGGCAGCACTCCCTCCTTACCTGAGAAAAGGAGACGCCACACCTCTGGGTGAGGTGCAGTACCTCTGTGGCGACTGAACCCTCAGGGGCGCCACACACCCCCCTAGTAAAACAGAGCACGTCCGCAGGCTGGAACTGAGCAAAACACGGTATTTTAGACATACAAAATTTTTAGATGCATCACTTAGAAGATTATAAAACTTTTTCTTCCCTTTATGGGAGGCACATTTCTTAAACGTTACAGGTTAACATTATCAAAAACAATATAAAACTTTTCACTTGCATATACATATTTTCTCATGTAAAACATTTTCAATATTTTTCAAGCAAATTGTAGTGAGATCCCAAACAGGGTGTCCATCTCACGGGTAAAGGTGCAAACCGAGCAGCATGAGGGACCCGTGCGAAAACCCTCAACGTAGGCCCTGGGCGTTGCTGCAGGGCTTAGGTGATCCAGGTGCTGGACCACGTCTTCGGCCACGCCAAACGGGTTTTTGTTCTGAGGTTGCTTGGTTGCAAATATAAAACCAATAGGGGGCACTTTAAAAAGTGCAACTATTTACAGGGGAAAATTTTTGGCTGCTCACAGTCCTCAGCCTACAAGTCTGTATACCCTCAGGGGTAACCAAATGCACACATAATCTCCAGTTCACACAAAAACTAATTTTTTGTTTGTGCCCTTACGGGTAACTATTTTACAGTTTGTCCACTCACTTTTGCTTAGTGATGGTATTCCCGCCGGGGGTATTCCTGATTTTTGCTGGCTGACCCAGCCGGGTCATCAGCCATGAACTGCAGGGGCATGTCCTCTTCCTCCTCGACCACGCGGTATACCTGGAGGGCATACCACCCGCGTTCCCCGTGGTGCCTAGTATAGGTGACACGGTCACCGGCGTACAAATTCCGGTCGGGGTGGCCCTGTTCTAGATGGGGCTCAACATCCCGCCGGTTAACGAATATGTCTCTGCTGAAGTGGGGATCGCAGATGAAGCCCCACCCAGCCCCCAAGTCAAATTTGACGACCAGTCCCTCCCACGGGGACTAGGGAGGACAGATTCCGCTTGCTGGACTTGGGCTTTTGCGGCCTTGTTCCGGGCCTCCAACCGCTCGCAGCGCGCCCGCCGGGTGCGCCGCTCCTTTTCCAGTTGTAGGAGCTCCCGTCTGCAGAACTCCTCTCTCGCCAGCGCTTGAGCTTGGGTCTCCGGTGGGAACCCCATCAGGTCCTCCCCCTGGTTGTCCCACCTAAACTCTTCTCCTCCTGGGCAGGCAACCGGGGGCGCTGGTGTCAGTGTCAGTGGGGGTCGTTGCTGGTCCTTCACTTTAGCGGACCAGTCATAGGTGGTGTGCCCTACACTCACGCGGGTGTAGCGGCTGGCGGTTCCGGGAGCGTGTTGAGCAGCATGCCCGCGGGGTTGGCGCCCGGGATCAGAGGTTCCGGGAGGGAGCCGAGCAGCCGGTCCACGGAGTCGGCGCCCGGAGTGGGAGGTGCCTGGCTCAGGAGTTGCCCTAAGGCGTACGCGGCCGGGGACGGCGGGCCCTGCAGGAGGCCCAGGAGCAGGTCGGCGCTTTCAGCGCCCGGGACAGGGGAACTTGTCCTACCTGCTCCTGTGCTGCACACAGCCTCCTGGTGCTCATCTGGCTCCGCCTGGGCTGGGGTGCCGCTGATGGTACATGACTCTGGCTGTCGCCGGGCTGCTATCTTCGCCAGCAGCTCCTTCTTCCACCTGGCGACCGCTGCTCGCTGGGCCCATTCCACCTGCTGGCTCAGCTCCTGGATTTCGTTCTGGAGGATTCAGCATCCTCCGGGAATAGCTTGACGTTTGTTCCCTCCAGGGTGAGGGGGGTCGCCAGCTCTTGCAGGCCAGAGGCGGAGGTTTGGTCCTGATCTCCTTCCATTCTGGCTGCCGGGTGCGGTCTGTCTAGACTGGTAAAGACCACACCCTGTCTCCATTTCTTCTCTCCTCCTTCCCTCCCTTTTCGGGGGCGGTTCCATGGCAGCCTGCTGTCGGTCACTCCCAGGGACGTCCTCCCCGCCTTGACAGACACATCTATGCGGACGGTCACAGTTGCAAGGGGCGGGTTGTGCTTTTGGCGCCATTCTGGGACCCAGCCCACGATGGGAGGTTCCATATTGTTGTCTTTGATCATGCACATAATGGCGCCAGTTCTTCTGGGGCGGGCGCCACATTCAATGTGGAAAAACAGTTCTTTAGGCGCACAATACCCGCTGATAACGGGCTGATCACATATCCTGTTCGTGACGCCAGAGATGACGCGCCCCCAGGGCCGTGGGGTACTTGGTGCCGGGCCGATAGATGCCGGGGGAGGGATCTGTCACAGTGGCGGCGGCCCGGTCTGTGGCCCAGGGCGGTCAACAAAAAGGGGGGAAATATTTATATGGGATTTGTAGTTCTTAGGAAGTGTTCGTGACGCCACCTGTGGTTTCTGGTAATAGGTACCAGCGCTGGTTCAGACCTCTGGGGCGGTTGATAGGGCAGCTGGGTTGGAACAGCTCCCCACAGGTGGAGCGGGCCCCAGGGCAGTGTAGGATGACTGGTGGTGATGCTGGGGCTTGTAGTGCAAGAGAGAGATGGCGCAGCTGAAATAACTGACAGAGGCAGTGGAGTGCAGTCATCCGAGTTTACTCACACTTCTGTTTAAGTTCCTCAGGTACACTGTACGGGTGTCAGCCTCCCGCGTCGCACTGCATCTACCAGACAGGGGGCTCAGCACTTTCTCAAGTATATCAGGAGCGCTTGACGGGACCCCGCTTTTGTATATTCCTTTCTAGACCGACTTCCCGCGCTGGGTCTTCTCCCTCCTGCCCTGCGCTTCCCCACACGAAGTCCCGATCGGGTGCTCTGAAGTCCCTCTGGGCAACCTGAAGCTGCCGGACCTATTTGATGCCCTTCACGGCGACTAGGATGAGGCTGTGGCAACTGCACCATGGAAGTGCAGAAGCCTCCGGTTTTTCCAGCCGAGACCTGGAGTAACACGGCTGGTCCAGGGACCGGTTCCCTTCTTGCGGCCTGATCCCTCTGACACTCGGCAGATTCGGGCATACGGGTGCCGTCCTGCACTCACCGCACCCCCTGGGATCCCTTATGTTACCGGAGCCTTTCTCCTCTGCTCCCCTCCTGGGCCTCTCTTACTAGGCCCCACTTCTGGAGCAGAGCTCCTAAAGAGACTCTGCTCCCCTCCTCTCCTCACTTCTCACTGACTGACTGTCCTCAAGTCTTCCTGCTACCCTAAGATGGCTTCCCTTTATATATACCTCCTATAAAAGTGCTCCCCTGTGCTGCATCCTCCACCCGCACCCACTACCGGTTCCCCCACTCTTTGGTTCCCCCCACTATAGCCAGGGACAGGGCAGCAGAAGAAGTGCATAATGCCCTTCCAGCCGGCCTGGAGTAGTGTAGTGTTGAATGCGGGTGTTGGGGTCCCGGGCAGAACTCCCTCCTTACCTGAGAAAAGGAGACACCACACCTCTGGGTCAGGTGCAGTACCTCTGTGGCGACTGAACCCTCAGGGGCGCCACATACCAATACCTGGTTTAAAAACAACAGTATCACAGTGCTTGATTGACCAGCAAACTCACCTGACCTTAACCCCATAGAGAATCTGTGGGGTATTGTCAAGAGTGTTACGGGCCTGTGCAAACTGTTACGGGTCCGGGTGGTGGAACCTCTGTGCTTCGGTGCATGGAGGGGCCAGAGGGGCATCACTAGGTGCCTACATGGTCTGACCAAGGTCGCACAGCGGCTTAGTCGACTCCGTGAACCAGGGAGGGACCGGGCAGGTGAACCAGGTGCTACTCTGGGACAGACCTTGTATGAGAGCAGGTGACTCCCACGAGTCAGATGACAGGAGCTGACCGGTACAGCGGGTAAGCACGGCAGGAAGGCAGACGGGTGGTCTAGGTAGTCCGGGTAGGCAACCGGGCACAACAGGTAACAGGCAGGAGCCTCCAGGGAGGCAAGCTGGCAGGCACGACAGGTAACTGGCAGGAGCCTCCAGGTAGGCAGGATGGCAGGCACGACTGGTTATGGGTAAGTGCTCCGGATAGGCAGGCTGCAAAGCCCATAGACAGACTGACAGGTTGGACCGTAGGCAGACTGTCGGGCTGGATTGTAGTCAGGCTGGCGGAGACAGGTAACAGGTAAAGGCTCCGGGTAGGCAGGCTGGCAAGCCCATAGACA
The DNA here is from genome assembly GCF_046119375.1 of Phyllobates terribilis. Lineage (NCBI taxonomy): Eukaryota > Metazoa > Chordata > Amphibia > Anura > Dendrobatidae > Phyllobates > Phyllobates terribilis. Next base: position 419,692,054 of record NW_027362763.1, on the reverse strand, counting down.
TACTGGTGGGCTGGACTGGTAGTCAAACTGGCGGACTGGACTGGAAGTCAGACTGGCGGCAGGACCGACTGGCAGCGGGATCTGAGGGCTGAAGCAACAGTTAGCACACAGAGCAAAAACCTTGCACAGGCACCTCCATTTTGGAAGAGGTGCCTTATATAGGGGAAGTCCCCTTTAAGAGGGAGGGAGCGCGCGTGCCCTAAGCACAGTGCCCGGGAAGCTGCGTGCACCCGCAGCAGCAGGTAGGAAGGAAGACGCCAGACCAGGACCGCGGCGGTGAGGGGAACGGCGTCTCTGCCTGACAGGGGCAGAGACGCCGATGCTACAAAGAGGACGATGAGAGACACCAGACCCAACAATGCAGACGAGCTGAAGGCTGCTATCAAAGCAACCTCGGCTTCCATAACACCTCAGCAGTGCCACAGGCTAATCGCCTCCATGCCATGCCGCATTGATGCCGTAATTGATGCAAAAGGAGCCCCGACCAAGTATCGAATGCATTTACTGAACATACATTTCAGTAGGCCAACATTTCGGATTTTAAAAACATTTTTCAAGCTGTTATTATAAAGTATTCTAATTTACTGAGATAATGACATTTGTGTTTTCATTGGCTGTAAGCCATAATCATCAACATTAACAGAAATAAACACTTGAAATAGATCACACTGTTTGTAATGACTCTATATAATATATGAGTTTCACTTTTTGTATTGAAGACCTGAAATAAATTAACTTTTTGATGATATTCTAATTTAGTGAGAAGCACTTGTACCTACAATGTTTCAGCTCTTCATGCTTGCTTGAGAAAAGCTTGAGATGAGGAGCTGAAATGTAGCATGTACTGTATCTGTGTGAATAAGTCCACTTCTTCACTGACTTCCATTAGAGTGTTGCTTCCAGTCTATTTTTTCTACATTTGGAGGCTTCTTGGCTGAATGCTTGCGGAAGTATTGCACCCACAACATTAGGACTGTGTTGCTATTTATATATATATATATATATATATATATATATATATATATATATATATATATATATACTAGCTATTGAGCCCGTTCTACGCCCGGGTGGAGAGCATTTTTATTGGTATATGGTCTCCCATTCTGGTATTTGTGCAGCCCCCATCCTGGTATTTGTGCTCCCCAATCCTTTTCCCCCATCCTGTTATGTGCTGCCCTCATCCCTATCCTGGTATGCATGGCACCCCTCACCCCCAATCTTGGTACACATGGCACCCCTCACCCTCAATCCTGGTACGCATGGCACCCCTCACCCTTAATCCTGGTACACATGGCACCCTTCACCCTCAATCCTGGTACGCATGGCACCCCTCACCCTCAATCCTGGTATGCATGGCACGCCTCATCCCTATCCTGGTATGCATGGCACCCCTCACCTCCAATCCTGGTATGCATGGCACGCGTCACCCCCAATCCTGGTATGCATGGCACCTCTCACCACTAATCCTGGTACGCATGGCACCCCTCACCCTCAATCCTGGTATGCATGGCACCCCTCACCCCCAATCCTGGAATGCATGGCACCCCTCACCCCCAATCCTGGTATGCATGGCACGCCTCATCCCTATCCTGGTATGCATGGCACCCCTCACCTCCAATCCTGGTATGCATGGCACCCCTCACCTCCAATCCTGGTATGCATGGCACCCCTCATCCCCAATCCTGGCATGCATGGCGCCCCTCATCCTGGTATGCATGACTCCCTCATCCCTCATCCTGGTATGCATGGCTCCCTCATCCCTCATCCTGGTATGCATGGTACCCCTCATCCCTATCTTGGTATGCATGGTAACCCTCATCCCTATCCTGGTATGCATGGTACCCCTCATCCCCCAATCCTGGTATGCTTGGCACCCCTCATCCCTCATCCCTATCCTGGTATGCATGGCACCCCTCACCCTTAATCCTGGTACGTATGGCACCCTTCACCCTCAATCCTGGTACGCATGGCACCCCTCACCCTCAATCCTGGTATGCATGGCATGCCTCATCCCTATCCTGGTATGCATGGCACCCCTCACCTCCAATCCTGGTATGCATGGCACGCGTCACCCCCAATCCTGGTATGCATGGCACCTCTCACCACTAATCCTGGTACGCATGGCACCCCTCACCCTCAATCCTGGTATGCATGGCACCCCTCACCCCCAATCCTGGAATGCATAGTCCTACTGAATAGGTGGCCATCATTACTTTAAGAAATGAAGGTCAGTCAGTCCGAAAAATTGGGCAAACTTTGAAAGTGTCCCCAAGTGCAGTTGCAAAAACCATCAAGCGCTAGAAAGAAACTGCCTCACATGAGGACTGCCCCAGGAAAGGAAGACCAAGAGTCACCTCTGCTTCTGAGGATAAGTTTATCTGAGTCACCAGCCTCAGAAATCGCAGGTTAACAGCAGCTCAGATTAGAGACCAGGTCAATGCCACACAGAGTTCTAGCAGCAGACACATCTCTTCAACAACTGTTAAGAGGAGACTTTGTGCAGCAGGCCTTCATGGTAAAACAGCTGCTAGGAAACCACTGATAAGGACAGGCACAAGAGACTTGTTTGGGCTAAATAACACAAGGAATGGACATTAGACCAGTGGAAATCTGTGCTTTGGTCTGATGAGTCCAAATTTGAGATCTTTGGTTCCAACCACCGTGTCTTTGTGTCTTGCAGAAAAGGTGAACGGATGGACTCTACATGCCTGGTTCCCACCGTGAAGCATGGAGGAGGAGGTGTGATGGTGTGGGGGTGCTTTGCTGGTGACACTGTTGGGGATTTATTCAAAATTGAAGGCATACTGAACCAGCATGGCTACCACACCATCTTGCAGCGGCATGCAATTCCATCCGGTTTCGTTTAGTTGGACCATCATTTATTTTTCAACAGGACAATGACCCCAAACACACCTCCAGGCTGTGTAAGGGCTATTTGACCAAGGAGGAGAGTGATGGGGTGCTACGCCAGATGACCTGGCCTCCACAGTCACCAGACCTAAACCCAATCGAGATGGTTTGGGGTGAGCTGGACCGCAGAGTGAAGGCAAAAGGGCCAACAAGTGCTAAGCATCTCTGGGAACTCCATCAAGATTGTTGGAAGACCATTTCCGGTGACTACCTCTTGAAGTTCATCAAGAGAATGCCAAGAGTGTGCAAAGCAGTCATCAAAGCAAAAGGTGGCCACTTTGAAGAACCTAGAATATAAGACATATTTTCAGTTGTTTCACACTTTTGTGTTAAGTATTAGTGTTGAGCAAGCATGCTCGACACTGCTCGTTACTTGCCCGAGCATCATGCTACTCGGGATGTTCGGCGAGCACCGAGCATTTCCGGGTTACTCGTGTGGGAGCTCGGGTCTCCGCCCTGCACGTTTGGCACTCTTTACAGAGCCAATGAACATGCAGGGATTGCCAGCCAGTCACTGTAATGCCGCAGCCATGTTGTTTGTGGGCATTACAGTGATTGGCTGGCCGCACAGCGTCACCTCGAGTATTTAAAACTGGGCGCCGCCATCTTGGACACAGTCGCTCCGGATCAGCCAGTGTAGGGTCAGTGCTGCTGAGTTAGGGAGAGATATATAGTGCGAAATAGGTAGTGTAGGGTTTCTAAAGGCTGCCAAATCAAACAAACAGTCCTTCTCAGGACTAATATCCATCCCAGATATCAGGCAGGCAGGCTGTATAGGAGACAAAGTGGTTATACCAGCAAACGCTGCATTACAGTCCTGTGTGCTCCTGTTGGTCAAATTGCTAGACTTATCACCCCGGTCTCAGGGGCCAGGAAAAATTTTTTTTTTTTTCATCTAAATCCTGTATTTTTTTTTCCCTCAGTCAGACTGTCCAAATACGCGTCTTATTAACCTTTTGGCATTCCCCCCCCCCCCCCCCAAAAAAAAATTGAGTGTGTCTGTGACTGTTCAGACACCAATATACAGTGCCTACAAGTAGTATTCAACCCCCTGCAGATTTAGCTGGTTTGATAAGATGCAAATAAGTTAGAGTCTTCAAACTGCAAACGAGAGTAGGTTTTATGAACAGAAGCATAAATCTTACAAAGCAAAAAGTTATGTTGCTCAGTTGAATTTTATTAAATTTTAAACATAAAAGTGTGGGTCAATTATTATACAACCCCTATGTTTAATATTTTGTGGAATAACCCTTGTTTGCAATTACAGCTAATAATCGTCTTTTATAAGACCTGATCAGGCCGGCACAGGTCTGTGGAGTTATCTTGGCCCACTCCTCCATGCAGACCTTCTCCAAGTTATCTAGGTTCTTTGGGTGTCTCATGTGGACTTTATTCTTGAGCTCCTTCCACAAGTTTTCAATTGGGTTAAGGTCAGGAGACTGACTAGGCCACTCCAACACCTTGACTTTTTCCCTATTGAACCAGGCCTTGGTTTTCTTGGCTGTGTGCTTTGGGTCATTGTCTTGTTGGAAGATGAAATTACGACCCATCTTAAGATCCTTGATGGAGGAGCGGAGGTTCTTGGCCAAAATCTCCAGGTAGGCCGTGCTATCCATCTTCCCATGGATGCGGACCAGATGGCCAGGCCCCTTGGCAGAGAAACAGCCCCACAGCATGATGCTGCCACCACCATGCTTTACTGTAGGGATGGTATTCTTGGGGTCGTATGCAGTGCCATCCAGTCTCCAAACGTCACGTGTGTGGTTGGCACCAAAGATCTCGATCTTGGTCTCATCAGACCATAGAACCTTGAACCAGTCTATCTCAGAGTCCTCCAAGTGATCATGAGCAAACTGTAGACGAGCCTTGACATGACGCTTTGAAAGTAAAGGTACCTTACGGGCTCGTCTGGAAAGGAGACCATTGCGGTGGAGTACGTTACTTATGGTATTGACTGAAACCAATGTCCCCACTGCCATGAGATCTTCCCGGAGCTCCTTCCTTGTTGTCCTTGGGTTAGCCTTGACTCTTCGGACAAGCCTGGCCTCGGCACGGGAGGACACTTTCAAAGGCTGTCCTGGCCGTGGAAGGCTAACAGTAGTTCCATAAGCCTTCCACTTACGGATGATGCTCCCAACAGTGGAGACAGATAGGCCCAACTCCTTGGAAAGGGTTTTGTACCCCTTGCCAGCCTTGTGACCCTCCACGATCTTGTCTCTGATGGCCTTGGAATGCTCCTTTGTCTTTCCCATGTTGACCATGTCTGAGTGCTGTTCACAAGTTTGGGGAGGGTCTTAAATAGTCAGAAAAGGCTGGCAAAAGAGATCTTTAATCCACACATGTGAAGCTCATTATTCTTGGTGCCTGAACTACTTCTTAATACTTTTGGGGGACCAAACAGAATTCTTGTGGTTTGAGGGGTTGAATAATAAATGACACTCTGAATTAACTTTTTACGTTTTAAAAAAAAAAAAAATTTGCTGCAGTGCATTTCCCACTTCCATGCTGATCTACAGTACAAAAGTCACAATGCCAAGTTAATTCCGCATGTGTCAACCAGCTAAATCTGCAGGGGGTTGAATACTACTTGTAGGCACTGTATCTGTTTAAAAGAGTCTGGTGTAGGCCAGAAAAATAGAACTGTGGTTTTGCAGTTCCACGGGTCAAATCTCTGTATTATTCTGTTTTTGGCATTTTTTGCCATAAAAAAACTGTAATAGTGTCTCCCTGACAGGTCAGACACCAATATATCTGTTTAAAAGAGTCTGGTATACGCCACAAAACTATAACTGTGGTTTTGCAATTCCACCGGTCAAATCTCTGTATTATCCTGCTTTTGGCATTTTTTGCCATAAAAAAAAACTATAATAGTGTCTCCCTGACTTGTCAGACACCAATATATCTGTTTAAAGAGTCTGGTGTACGCCACATAACTATAACTGTGGTTTTGCAGTTCCACGGGTCAAATCTCTGTATTATCCTGCTTTTGGCATTTTTTGCCGTAAAAAAAAAACTGTAATAGTGTCTCCCTGACTGGTCAGACACCAATATATCTGTTTAAAAGAGTCTGGTGTACGCCACATAACTATAACTGTGGTTTTGCAGTTCCATGGGTCAAATCTCTGTATTATCCTGCTTTTTGCATTTTTTGCCGTAAAAAAAAACAGTAATAGTGTCTCCCTGTCTGTTCAGTCACAAATATATCTGTTTAAAAGATTCTGGTGTAGGCCAGACAAATAGAACTGTGGTTTTCCTCTTCCACGGTTCTAATCTCTTTTTTCTTACCCTTTTTCCATTGATAGTGCGAGTGTAAGCTATTTTAATTCATTTACAAAGGGCAAGGCGTGTGGCAAGGGACGTGGAACTGGACGTTCTGGTGATGGTGCGTGTAGATGACGGGGCCGTGGCCAATGTGAAAATGTGCCACAACCAACAGCCACATCTCCTCGCTCCGACTTCTTGACCGAATTACTAGGGAAGCACACTACAACACCAGTATTGCGAACTGATCAGTGTGAACAGGTTATTAATTGGATAGCAGATAATACTTCCAGTTACCTGGGCACCACCACCTCCGGTCTGTCTTCCACACGGTCAAGTTTTAGTAGCCGTGAGTCTCGACCGCATACTCCTCCTCACCCTGATGCTCCTTCCTCCCACCATGCCGAGTGTCGTCAGACAGCAACTGATCCCACACTTGGACACTCTGAAGAGCTGTTCACTGGTCCATTTCCATATTTGTGCACCTCGCCTGCTCCGCTTGAAGTGGTGGAAGAAGAGATCCCATGTAGCGATGCCCAAATATTTCAACAGCCACGGCCACAGGAAGTCGACGCTGGCAATTTGTCACAAGAGGTGGACGATGACGAGACACAATTGCCACGAAGTGAGGAGGAGGATCGTGGTGCCCAAGTGGAAGAGGAGGAGGTGGTGGATGATCTAGTAACTGACCCAACGTGGCAGGAGGACACGCAGAGCAAGGCCAGCAGCACACAGGGGGAGGGAGGCAGAGTACCCCAACAGGCAGGAAGAAGCAGTGTGGTGGGCAACAGAAGGCGGGCAACAGTTCCCCGTAACACCAACACGAGGGACGTTGCTAGTACAACCGGTAGGTCTTCCAGAGTCTGGAATTTTTTTAAAGACTCTGCTGATAACCCCAAAAAGGCCATTTGTACCACCTGCCATGCCAGCATCAGCAGGGGTGACAAAACTACCAGCCTGACCACCACCAGCATGATCAGGCACATGGCAGCAAAGCACCCGACTTTGTGGGGCGAACCCCGGGGTCCACGACCAGTGTCAGCGGGTGTCACCACTGCTTCTTCCGCTGTAGTGCGTGTGATAGAACCCCCTGTTGTGCGTGCAAGGCAATCCCCTGTCCATACTGCATGCAAAGATGCCCCCTCCTCTCAGTCTTCACTTGTTATGGCAGTTTCTCAAGAAACAGCATCAACGTCCACGTCCACGTCCCACCGCAGCGTTCAATTGTCCATATCCCAGAGCTTTGAACGAAAGCGCAAATTCGCAGCCAACGCCCCACAGGCCACAGTCCTAAATTCGCACATTTCACGACTGATAGCGTTGGAAATGCTGCCTTTTAGGCTGGTGGAGACGGAATCCCTCCGCAACCTTATGGCGGTGGCCGTCCCTCGGTACTCGGTCCCCAGCTGACACTATTTTGCTCGGTGTGCCATCCCCGCACTACACAAGCACGTGTCCCAAAACATCTGCCATGCCCTCAACAACGCAGTTACTGGGAGAGTCCACCTGACAACAGACACGTGGACAAGTGCTTGTGGCCAGGGACGGTACATCTCCCTGACGGCACACTGGGTAAACATAGTGGAAGCCGGGACCCAGTCGGACCTTGGGACGGAACACATCCTCCCCTCACCGAGGATTGCGGGCCCTATGTCAGTCAGAGTTGCCCCCACAGTGTACAGCTCCTGCGCATCATCCTCCTCCTCATGTTCAGCCTCCATCTCAGATATCACCACATCAGTTACAAGCTGGAAGCACTTCAGTACTGCCTCAGCCAAGCGGCAACAGGCCGTGCTGAAACTCATAAGCTTAGGTGATAAACCTCACACTGCTTGTGAGTTGTTGACAGCTGTGAAAGAGCAGGCAGATCTGTGGCTGAGACCGCTGAACCTACATCCAGGCATGGTCGTGTGTGACTATGGCCGTAACCTGGTGGCAGCTCTGAGGCGAGGCGAGATCACACACGTACCATGCCTGGCTCATGTGCTTAACCTCGTGGTTCAGCGGTTTCTTAAATCGTTCCCCGAGTTGCCAGATCTGCTCGTCAAAGTACGCCGCCTGTCAGCTCAATTTCGCAAGTCGGCTACAGCTTCTGCCGCCCTTGCTGTGTTGCAGCAGCATTTGCAACTTCCGGCACACCGACTGGTGTGTGATGTCCCCACACGTTGGAACTCTACCCTCCACATGTTGCAAAGGATTTGTGAGCAGAAGAGAGTAATTGTGGAGAACCAGCTGCAACAAGGCCATCAATATTCAGGTCAGACTCCACACATAAGACCTCAGGAGTGGACCTGGATGTCTGACATATGTATTATCCTGACAAACTTTGAGGAGTCCACCAAGATGGTGAGTGGCGATGACGCCATCATTAGCATCAGCATCCCACTTGTCTGTCTTTTGCAACGCTCTCTGCAGAGAATTAAAGAGGAGGCATTGCAGCCAGAGTATGATGAGATGGATCAAGAAGCTGTAGCGGGCGATTACACACATCCCAGCCTCATCTCATCCCAACGTGCATTGGGGGACAATGAGGGAGAGGAGGAGGAGGAGGAAGAACAGGAGCTGGTATCAAGAGCTGTAGACGGTAGTACCTGTACAACTGTCATACCGTTGGTTCAGCGTGGGTGGCCTGAGGATAGGGGGGAGGAGGAGGAGGAGGAGAGCATGGTCAGTCGTCATCTTGGTGAGGACACGGAAGTCTTGCCCATTACCAGTCTGGCAGGCATGTCTGACTTTATGTTACGCTGCCTTAACCGTGACCCTCGCGTTGTCAAAATGTTGGGTGACAGTCATTACTGGTTGGTGACACTTTTAGACCCCCGCTACAAGGAGAACTTTCACTCTCTTATTCCTGAGGAGGAGAGGTCTACAAAAATGGGGCAGTACCAGAAGGCCCTTGCTGTAGAACTGTTAAAAAAATTCCCATCTGAACACGCTAGTGGCAGAGGTCACAGTTCATTGCCCAACCAAGGCGTACAAGCGAGAGAGACACAACTCCAAACCAGCAGAGGCAGGGGAACACTGTCAACGTTCTGGGACAGTTTTCTGAGACCCGCCCAGCTTACAGGCCCTGAGGCGCGGGGTACTCTCACAAGGAGTGGAAAGTTTCAAAAGATGGTGAGGGAGTACCTTGCCGACTGTACCAGCGTCCTCCGTGATTCCTCTGTGCCTTTTAATTTTTGGGTATCCAAGCTGGACACTTGGAATGAACTCGCTCTGTACGCCTTGGAGGTCCTGGCCTGCCCTGCCGCTAGCGTGATATCGGAGCGTGTTTTTAGTGCCGCTGGGGGAATTATAACAGATAAGCGCACTCGCCTGTCAACTGACAATGCTGACAAGCTGACCCTTATCAAAATGAACAAGGGCTGGATTGGGCCAGACTTCTCATCACCACCAAATGACAGAAGAGCAACATAAAGTCAAATCCACTGTATTATTTCGGGAGGTGTATTCCCATGCACCGCTTCACACCCACACATGGGTATACGATTCCTCATTTCGGCTGTATTTTGCTCTTCTCCTTATCCTCAGCCTCCACCACCACTATACCACCAGGGTTACCTTGGTCCGTGTTGCCAGCATTGCAAGTTCCTCCGTCCTAATTTTTGGCAGCTTTTGCTTGGAAGGCATAGGCAAAGACTATGGGAGACCCACTCCCCAATAATGGGAATAATGTTTTTAAGATGCTGTACTGCATGGCTCTTGTTTGCCAGCATTGCAAGTTCCTCCGTCCTAATTTTTGGCAGCTTTTGCTTGACAGGCATAGGCAAAGACTATGGGAGACCCACTCCCCAATAATGGGAATAATGTTTTTAAGATGCTGTACTGCATGGCTCTTCCAAGGGGCATTTAAACCATCTTGTTAAGCTACTGCAACCTCCACGTCTCTTCCAAGGGGCTAAAAACCGTCTTGTTAAGCTACTGCAACCTCCACGTCTCTTACAAGGGGCATTAAAACCGTCTTGTTAAGCTACTGCAACTTCCACGTCTCTTCCAAGGGGCATTAAAACCGTCTTATTAAGCTACTGCAACCTCCACGTCTCTTCCAAGGGGCTAAAAACCGTCTTGTTAAGCTACTGCAACCTCCACGTCTCTTACAAGGGGCATTAAAACCGTCTTGTTAAGCTACTGCAACTTCCACGTCTCTTCCAAGGGGCATTAAAACCGTCTTGTTAAGCTACTGCAACCTCCACGTTTCTTCCAAGGGGCATTAAAACCATCTTGTTAAGCTACTGCAACCTCCACGTCTCTTCCAAGGGGCATTAATACTGTCTTGTTAAGCTACTGCGACCTCCACCACTTTTCCCAGGGGCATTGATATTGTCTTTTTATTCCACTGCGACCTCCACGTCTCTTCCAAGGGGCATTAAAACCATCTTGTTAAGCTACTGCAACCTCCAAGTCTCTTCCAAGGGGCATTAAAAACGTCTTGTTAAGCTACTGCGACCTCCACCACTTTTCCCAGGGGCATTGATATTGTCTTTTTATTCCACTGCGACCTCCACGTCTCTTCCAAGGGGCATTGATATTGTCTTTTTATTCCACTGCGACCTCCACCATTCTTCCAACGGGCATTGCATTTCCTCCTAATTTTAGTCAGCTTTTGCTTTTCAATGCATAGGCGAACACTAAGGGAGACCCACTCCCCAATAAAGGATAGAAGGTTTTTAGTATGCTGTAATCCACGTCTGTTTCAAGGGGCATTGCAGTTCCTCATAATTTTTGGAAAGCCTTCCATTCACTGCTTAGGCCAACAGTGCACAGGAGACCCAGTTGCTGTAAATGGAAAAAACGGTTTAGTTAAGGCCCTCTGACCTCCAAGTCACTTCCAAGGGGCATTGGAGTGCCTCGAAATTTTTGGTAGGCATTGGACTCACTGTATGCCCTATAACTGTGTAGCCGAACCGCTCCTTTTGGTACAGAAATATATCCTACAAGACATGTGTGGTTGACTGGCCTGATATTGATGTGAATGGTCCCTGTTCCTCCTGCTCTTTCTCCTTTGCCACCACCTCATCCATCATTCAACACCTGAAGCTTTGTTTAAACGGGAGTCATAGAACTGGGATAGTAGCAGGAAAACATCCAGCAATCCTCGGAGGATGTAGGATATGTGCCATAATGCTGACCACCAAGAAAACAAAGCAGACGCTAACTTCTATCATCATCATCATGCTCCTCACCTTGGCACTCTCAACTCCCCTGATGGAGAAGCCAGGGCCCACCGGAGGAGTCTGGTTCTCTGGTGGGCTTATCCAATGCTGCCCTAAAGCAGGCCAGGCTAAGAAAAGTGTGGGGGAAGTTCAGCGGAGAAATGGGGGCGGCTGGGTACCGTGTGTGGACACCCCGCCGCGGGGCGGCTGGGGACCGAGTATGGACACCCGGCCGCCCCCTGGCGGCTGGGGACCGAGTGTGGACACCCGGCCGCCGGGCGGCTGGGGACTGAGTATGGATACCTCGCTACCGAAGCAGCCATGAGGTAGTGGCCAGCTTCGGCCTCCTTCAAACTAAAAGGCCCAATTTCAAGTGCAAGCTAGCAGTATGGTATTGCAGCCTGGGGGTGGGTGGGTGGCAGGTTGCACACTTACGCTTGCATTCCAAGAAAACAAAGCAGATGCTAACATCTATCATCATCATCATGCTCCTCACCTTGGCACTCTCAACTCCCATGATGGAGAAGCCAGGGCCCACCGGAGGAGTCTGGTTCTCAGGTGGGCTCGTCCAATGCTGCCCTAAAGCAGGCCAAGCTAAGAAAAGTGTGGGGGAAGTTCAGCGGAGAAATAGGGGCGGCTGGGGACCATTTATGGACACTCGGCCGCCCCCAGGCGGCTGGGGATCGTGTGTGGACACCCGGCCGCGGGGCGTCTGGGGACCGAGTATGGACACCCGGCCGCCCCCTGGCGGCTGGGGACCGAGCGTGGACACCCAGCCGTCAGGCGGCTGGGGACTGAGTATGGATACCTCGCTGCCGAAGCAGCCATGAGGTAGTGGCCAGCTTCGGCCTACTCCAAACTAAAAGGCCCCATTTCAACTGCAAGCTAGCAGTATGGTATTGCAGCCTAGGGGTGGGTGGGTGGCAGGTTGCACACTTACGCTTGCATTCCAAGAAAACAAAGCAGATGCTAACTTCTATCATCATCATCATGCTCTTCACCTTGGCACTCTCAACTCCCCTGATGGAGAAGCCAGGGCCCACCGGAGGAGTCTGGTTCTCTGGTGGGCTCGTCCAATGCTGCCCTAAAGCAGGCCAGGCTAAGAAAAGTGTGGGGGAAGTTCAGCGGAGAAATAGGGGTGGCTGGGGACCGTTTATGGACACCTGGCCGCCCCCAGGCGGCTGGGGACCGAGCGCGGACACCCGGCCGCCGAGTGGCTGGGGACTGAGTATGGATACCAGGCCGCCGACTCAGCCATGACATGGTGGCCGGCGTCTGCCTCCACATGCCTAAAAGGCCCAATTTCAAGTGCAAGCAAGCTAGCAGTACGGTATTGCAGCCTGGGGGTGGGTGGGTGGTAGGCTGCATACTTGCGCTTGCATTGCAAGGAATGGGGGAGGTACAATTGAACATTGCTCTGGGAGAAGGACTTGCACGGGGATAGTTTCAAGTCTGCATCTTCTGATGCGGCAAGGATCACTTCTGATGGGCACACTTTTAGGCAGTGACCTGGGTGTCAGAGATGCTTCCAGAGGTCTTCCCCATGCTGTTCCAATGTCTTTTCAGCACTGTATGCATGTGTCACACAGCACATGGCAAGATAAGATTGTAAAATGTTAAAATGACATTTCCCGGTGAATGCATTTGTCACGGTTGAAAGCAATACAAAAGTGCAAAAACGCATAAAAAATGCTACTTGTGAACATAGTCCAAGGTGTGGAGGAGTATTTTTGTGTTTAGTTATTTATTTTACCTTATACACAAGTCTTTACCCTGGAAGGGAAGTTCGTTAACATATTTCACAGGAAAGCACTTTCAGTTTCGTTTTTGAATGTTTTCTTGTGAGCCCGTAAAAGTGGCTTAATACCTCTGACCACGTTGTTGACAGCAGTGACCTGGGGGTCAGAAATGCTTCCTGGGGCAATGCCCATGCTGTCCCCATGTCTTTTGAGCACTGTCACTATCGTTTTGGGCACTTTTTAGGCTTTCTACAGACTGACGGGGGTGCCGCCGCAAAAATGCTCGGGTCTCCCATAGACTAACATTGGGCTCGTTGCTCGGGTCAAGCACCCGACTATCACAGTGAGCTCAGCCCGAGCTTCGAGCACCCGAGCATTTTAGTGCTCGCTCAACACTATTAAGTATATAATTCCACATGTGTTAATTCATAGTTTTGATGCCTTCAGTGTGAATGTACAATTTTCAAGTCATGAAAATACAGAAAAATCTTTAAATGAGAAGGTGTGTCCAAACTTTTGGTCTGTACTGTATATATATATATAGATATATATATATATATATATATAGATATATATATATGTGTGTGTGTAAGGCATAAAAACTATGAATTAACACATGTGGAATTATATACTTAACAAAAAAGTGTGAAACAACTGAAAATATGTCTTATATTCTAGGTTCTTCAAAGTAGCCACCTTTGCTTTGATGACTGCTTTGCACACTCTTGGCATTCTCTTGATGAGCTTCAAGAGGTAGCCACTGGAAATGGTTTTCACTTCACAGGTGTGCCCTGTCAGGTTTAATAAGTGGCATTTCTTGCCTTATAAATGGGGTTGGGACCATCAGTTGTGTTGTGCAGAAGTCTGGTGGATACACAGCTGATAGTCCTACTGAATAGACTGTTAGCTGCATTTTTCTTGGAATAATACAAATTCTAAGTAAAGAAAAAGGAGTGGCCATCATTACTTTAAGGCATTTTTATTACTTACTGCAAAGTCAAAAGTTTACATACACTAAGATTATTATGCCTTTAAACAATTCTCGACTGCCCATATGATGATGTCATGCCTTTGGAAGTTTCTGTTTGTCAATATCTGAGTTAATAAGAGACACACCTGTGGATGTATTTTAATGCAAACCTGAAACACACTGCTTCTTTGTGTAGCATCATGGGAAAGTCTAAAGAAATCAGCCAAGAAATCAGGAAGCGAATTGTGGACTTGCACAAGTCTGGCTAATCCTTGGGTACAATTTCAAGATACCTGAAGGTGCCTCGGTCATCTGTGCAAACAATTATACGCAAGTGCAAATAAGATGGGAATGTCCAGCCATCATACTACTCAGGAAGGAGACGGGTTCTGTGTCCCAGAGATGAACGTGCTTTGGTCCGACATGTGTATATCAACCCAAGGACAAAAGCAAAAGACCTTGTGAAGATGATGGTGGAAGCTGGTAAGATTGTGTCAATAACCACAGTGAAACGAGTACTGTATCAACATGGGCTGAAAGTCCACTCTGCCAGGAATAAGCCATAGCTCCAAAAGAAACATAAAAAAGCCAGATTAATGTTTGCAAATGCACACAGGAACAAATACCTTCATTTTTGGAGACATGTCCTGTGGTCTGATGAAACTAAAATTTAACTTTTTGGGCATAATGACCATCGTTATGTTTGGAGAAAAAAGGGAGAAGCTTGGAAGCCTAAGGACACCATCCCAACTGTGAAACACGGGGGTGGCAGCATCATGTTGTGGGGTTGTTTTGCAGCAGGAGGGACTGGTGCACTTCACTAAATAGATAGCATCATGAGAAAAGAAGATTATGTGGCAATACTGAAGCAACATCTCAAGACATCGGACAGGAAGTTAAAGCCTGGGCGGAAATGGGTCTTCCAAATGGACAATGACCCGAAGCATACTGCCAAAATGGTAACAAAGTGGCTTAAGGATAACAAAGTCAATGTTTAGGAGTGTCCATCACAAAGCCCTGATCTCAATCCTATTGAAAATTTATGGGCAAAGCTGAAAAGGCAGGTGCGAGCAAGGCGACCTACAAACCTGGATCAGTTACACCAGTTTTGTCAGGAGGAATGGGCCCAATTTCCGACCAACTATTGTGAGAAGCTTGTGGAAGGATATCCCAAATGTTTGACCCAAGTCATTCAGTTTAAGGGCAATGGTACAAAATACTAATGAAATGTATGTAAACTTTTGACTTTGCAGTAAGTAATAAAAATGCCTTAAAACATTCTCTCCCCCTCATTATTCTGCCATTTGGCAAATTAAAAATGATGGTAATCCTAATGGACCTAAAATGGGAAAAGTCTATTCTGATTTCATGTCAGATATTGAGAAAAACATGCATATGTGTATTTTTATATAGTGTATGTAAACTTCTGGTTTCAACTGTATATATATATATATATATATATATATATATATATATATATATATATATATATATACACTGCTCAAAAAAATAAAGGGAACACTTAAACAACAGAATATAACTCCAAGTAAATCAAACTTCTGTGAAATCAAACTGTCCACTTAGGAAGCAACACTGATTGACATTCAATTTCACATGCTGTTGTGCAAATGGAATAGACAATAGATGGAAATTATTGGCAATTATCAAGACCCACTCAATAAAGGAGTGGTTCTGCAGGTGGGGACCACAGACCACATCTCAGTACCAATGCTTTCTGGCTGATGTTTTGGTCACTTTTGAATGTTGGTTGTGCTTTCACACTCGTGGTAGCATGAGACAGACTCTACAACCCACAGAAGTTGCTCAGGTAGTGCAGCTCATCCAGGATGGCACATCAATGCGAGCTGTGGCAAGAAGGTTTGCTGTGTCTGTCAGCGTAGTGTCCAGGGGCTGGAGGCGCTACTAGGAGACAGGCCAGTACACCAGGAGACGTAGAAGGGGCCGTAGGAGGGCAAACCCCAGCAGCAGGACCGCTACCTCCGCCTTTGTGCAAGGAGGAACAGGAGGAGCACTGCCAGAGCCCTGCAAAATGACCTCCAGCAGGCCACAAATGTGCATGTGTCTGCACAAATGGTTAGAAACCAACTCCATGAGGGTGGTATGAGGGCCCAACGTCCACAGATGGGGGTTGTGCTCACAGCCCAACATCATGCAGGACGCTGGGCATTTGCCACAACACACCAGTGTTGGCAATGTCGCCACTGGTGCCCTGTGCTCTTCACAGATGAAAGCAGGTTCACACTGAGCACATGTTACAGACATGACAGAGTCTGGAGATGCCGTGGAGAGCGATCTGCTGCCTGCAACATCCTTCAGCATGACCGGTTTGGCAGTGGGTCCGTAATGGTGTGGGGTGGCATTTCTTTGGAGGGCCGCACAACCCTCCATGTGCTCGCCAGAGGTAGCCTGACTGCCTTTAGGTCCCGAGATGAGATCCTCAGACCCCTTGTGAGACCATATGCTGGTGCGGTTGGCCCTGGGTTCCTCCTAATGCAGGACAATGCCAGACCTCATGTGGCTGGAGTGGGTCAGCAGTTCCTGCAAGATGAAGGCATTGAAGCTATGGACTGGCCCGCCTGTACCCCAGACCAGCTATTTTACCATGAATGCCTGCTGCACAAAGTCTCCTCTTAAAGTTGTTGACGAGATGTGTCTGCTGCTAGAACTCTGTGTGGCATTGACCTGATCTCTAATCTGAGCTGCTGTTAACCTGCGATTTCTGAGGCTGGTGACTCGGATAAACTTATCCTCAGAAGCAGAGTTGACTCTTGGTCTTCCTTTCCTGGGGCGGTCCTCATGTGAGCCAGTTTCTTTGTAGCGCTTGATGGTTTTTGCATCTGCACTTGGGGACACTTTCAAAGATTTCCCAATTTTTCGGACTCACTGACCTTCATTTCTTAAAGTAATGATGGCCACTCCTTTTTCTTTACTTAGCTGCTTTTTTCTTGCCATAATACAAATTCTAACAGTCTATTCAGTAGGAATATCAGCTGTGTATCCACCAGACTTCTGCACAACACAACTGATGGTCCCAACCCCATTTATAAGGCAAGAAATCCCACTTATTAAACCTGATAGGGCACACCTGTGAAGTGAAAACCATTTCCGGTGACTACCTCTTGAAGCTCATCAAGAGAATGCCAAGAGTGTGCAAAGCAGTCATCGAAGCAAAAGGTGGCTACTTTGAAGAACCTAGAATATAAGACATATTTTCAGCTGTTTCACACTTTTTTGTTAAGTATATAATTCCACATGTGTTAATTCATAGTTTTGATGCCTTCAGTGTGAATGTACAATTTTCATAGTTATGAAAATACAGAAAAATCTTTAAATGAGGTGTGTCCAAACTTTTGGTCTGTACTGTATATATATATACACTCACACACATAGACAGTGCTAATAGTTTATTTTTGTCTAGGGCAGCACAGTGGTCAGTGGTTATCACTGTTGCTTTGCAGTGCTGGGGTCCTGCGTTCAATCCCACCAAGGACAACAGCCGCAAGGAGTTTGCATGGGTTTCTGCTCATGATTGCATGGGTTTCCTCCGGGTTCTCCAGTTTTCTGATAGGAGATATAGATTGTAAGCCCCAATGGGGACAGTGATGATGATAATGTCTGTAAAGCACTGTGGAATTAATGGCGCTATATAAGTGAGTAAAATAAATAAATAAAAATAAATTAAAAATAAATCTATCAATTAACAACATGTATATACATTAACAAAAATTGAATTTAAATCCAGTAAATATTTAGTCTGACCACACTTTGCTTTCAAAACAGTATCAATAATTCTAGGTACACTTACACAACACACAGTATATGAAAGAACTTGGCAGAAAGGTTTTTACTAACATCTTGGAGAACTAACCACAGATCTTCTGTGGATGTAAGGTTGTGTAAATCCTTCAGTCTCTTCATGTAATCCCAGACAGACTCGACGATTTTGAGATCAAGGTTCTGTGGGGAAAATATCACTTCCAGGAATTGACTGTTACAGAAGACAGTTTGTATACCAAATGGCTAGAGAGTGGTACGATAATGATTGTCTGCAAGCAACATTGAAGCATGGTGGAGGTTGATTTCAAGTCTGGGGCTGCATTTCAGCAAATGGAGTTGAGAATTTGGTCAAGAAATAATGGTATCTTTACAGCTGAGAAATGCAGGAAGATACATACACTATCCTCAGGAAGGTGTCTGGCTTTAAATTTATTCTGAAGCAGAACAAGGGGTCCTGGAGGTGATGATGTGGCCCCCACAGCGCCATAATTTCAACACCATTGAGTCAATCTGGGATGATTACATGAAGAGACAGAAGGACGCACTGGAAGTTTGGAGCCCCCTTCCACATTTGTGATCATTTTAAGGTATTGTGCTATTTACAACGTTTGCCATTATGTAGAACTTTTGTTACTTCTCGACTCTAGTCACTCATGCCTGGATGATGTCTGATACCAATTCCACCGGCTATAATGGAAGGGGTATTAATAAACTCACAGTACAGCGTACCACTGTGAAGATACCTGTCGATATATATAGGTTTTTGTATTAGCTCCTTGTCCGTGCGCTCCATGCACAATTGAACTGCACATATGCACTTTTCCGTTTTCTCAACCTGCAATTGAATTTTGTTAATAAAATTATTATAAATCTTTTGAAACATATCTTGGACTTTTGATCGTTCTTTCTCTCTTGGTTCATATCCTTGTCTATGACGATCTGTCCATTATAGTCCTGACATTGGGTAGCATCTAATGATAATTTATAATAATTTCTTAGTCATATACTATTATATTGATCATGCTACTATCTTTTTCTAAGAGAAATTTTTATAAAGAGACAGAAGGATGTGGATAAGCCTGCATCCAATGAAGACCTGTGGTTAGTTTTCCACGATATTTAGAACAACTTCTCTGCCAAGTTCCTGCAAGAACCATGTGCAAGTATGTAGAAGAATAGATGATTTAATGCTGTTTTGAAGAAATATCACACCAAATATTGATTTGAGTTAGATTTTTCTTTTGTTCATTCACTTTGCATTTTGTTAATTGATAAAAATAAACTATTAGCACTTTATATTTAATGCATTTAAGGGATTGTTCACCATTTTAATATTGGTAGTCTATCCAAAAGTCATCAGTAGGTCATCAATATCAGACTGGTGGGCATCCAAAGACCAGCTGTTATCACTATTGGTGGTGGCTGTATGTAAACAGTACTGTACTGTACATAGTAGAACGCTGTTTAGAGGCTGTTGCTAAGAACTACAGCTCTTATTCAGCTGAATACCCCTTTAAGTGTAAGTAAAAAATAAATAATTTTTAAAAACGTTTAAAAACAGACTCACTCTTTTATGGCACATGACTCATCCTTGTCCACATAACCCTGGATATTTCGTACAAGTGTATTTGAATAGTGGTTCATGATCTGAAACATCTGAATATAAGATTTTTTATGCAGCATATTTTCCAATGACATTTCATGAAGCTTTTATAAAAGCATAATAATAAAGCTAGTAAAGAGTAGAATAATGGAGTGCTTGAGGTTTAGTATATGCTCTTTAAGCCTTGCCCTGCATTTACACTGAAAGATTATCATGAGTGAATGTTCTTAAGCTGCAGCCATACAACAGTGACCGGGCAGCGGTAAAGACACAGTGCTGGTCCCGGGGAGGGTAATTAAAGTACAGTTTGTTTTTTAAAAAAGTATCTAAGCCAATTAGCAAAGGGGACAACATCTATTTAATAGCTTAATAATTGCTGCAAAATTTACAGTAAATGGAAAAAGTACTTGTTTGTGCAAGCACTATCTGACTTAATCTATGAAGATGGGAATAACCATTGAAAGGGAAGCTGTCAGCTGATTCATGCTGCCCAAGCCACATGTTCATAAATCAAAGCCAGGCTGCAAGATTTCAACAAGATATATTTTTCTCTGAAACGTTGAAGTTCAAAGAGCTTCACCCAGCGCTGCTCCAGATGATTAACAGGTCTCTCATAGCGTTTTAGAGAAAAAACTCCCTGGCTGTAATTGTGCAGTTGTGCTCTGATTCATGTAGCTTGTGGTATGGGCAGTATGAATCGGCTGAAAGCTTCCCTTTAATTTGGAAATGAAAAAGTAGGCCATTCAGAAAAATTGCTGGTTACCTCTTTGAGTTTCCCACTGGTGAAAGTAGGTGAGAGAACTGTGCGAATCCTCTTCCATTGTTCATCTGCAGCAATTGTTATTGCAGAGTCCATGGGGCCTTTGGGTCCCAAATTCTATAATAAATAATCAGAGTACAATTTTTAGCCTTGTTCATAGTGAATATTTGGTGCATTATTTGGAAAGCCAAAACCAGGCATAAATCTAAAAAATGGAGGGGAGACATATAAAACTTTAATATTTCTTAAACAATCAAATTAATGGCTTAATGTTAAATTACAGACAACAGATGGGATTTTTTTTCCTACAGAGTGAAGGCCACTACTCCACCCCCAAATTAGTACTTGTCTGATCCATGCCAATTCATGCTAATTCTTTGTATTGCAGATTTGTTGCGGATTTCATTCTATGTATCAAAATCTGCTGCTTTTCAGCAACATAATGAGCATACTATGAATTTGAAAACTTGAAGCACTCTTCTATTTCTGTGTGAAATGTCTCCGCTGAATGTTTTTTTAAAAAACCTTTAATACATGTATTGTACTGTAAGGGAATTTGCCACAAATCTGAAAAAAATCTGCATTTATTGATGGCCTAATAATGATAAAGCAAAAGAATAACTGATACAGTTTAAAGGCACACTAAGCTTTTTTTGTGCATAAATCTAAAAAATATTGCTATAGTTATTGGTATCTATTAGTGCTAATTTCCCAACATACTATAGCTACTGCTACAATTAAAATACCATTAGTAAATTATGACATATTAACAATAATTATGTCAGGAAGGTTGTTACTTAGTTTGTAGATCATGATGATGTACCCTTTAAATATAATATATAGTGGTAGAGTGATCCCTCTCTCAGAGATGGCAGAAGGGGTGCAGGCATACACAGATGTCAGTTCAGCTATTTTACTAGCAGGGAGGCAACTAGCTTGATAGTTACCGAGTCTCACAGTAGGCACACCTTGGCTCGTAGAGAACTAGAAATCTGACAGATACAAAAGGTAGACTGATACTTGCCCCTCTCTCCATCACCAGCATGTGCTGGCTAAGGATTTATGACATGTTCCTATAAGCTTCTATAGAAAACATGAAAAATAGCAAGGAAACGTGCATATTTAAAATGAAAAATAATTTAAAAAAAGACAACAAAAACGCTTGTAAAAAAGGCATGAAAAATGCATGAAATCAGTGCCATTTTTTTATTTTAAATGTCTCTGCTGTATACTTACCCGTCTGTTAGTGAAGTTAGTGTAGCACTCTTTCACCAAAACTGTTTTAATAATAGCTGGATCTAGAACTGCAATCACTGGTTGCCTACCATCGTACAGTCTGCAAAACATCAAAACAGGTTAGAACTAATAAACAGATATACATTATAGTAATGTATATTATGGGGCCAGAAAATGACATTATTTTTTAAATCTGAATTTATTAAGGTTGTTATTGTCTTATTTTACTTTTGGCTTTAAGATCTAAAATAATTGTGTTAGACAAATATAGAGATAGATTTTCTGCAGTTTTTAATAGGAAGTATAAAAGTAATACTAAAATATGAAATATTAAATGTTTATACACATGGCATGTGTAAGCCAATTTTACAGCAGTGTGCAAGAGTAAATACTTTTTGTTTTGGAAGTAATTTTTATGTTAGTTTAAAATATCATATGCAAAAACATATCAAATCTTTACTGTAACTGAAGGAACAGTTAGAACTCAAGCCCAGGGTGGAGCTGTCAGTATGGAGTCCCTACAGCTCAGTTTAGAGTGCTTTTCTACAGTACTATATTATGAAGATATTTTCCCCTTGAAGTAATGCCTCTAACGCAGCAAGTATTTGGAGGCACAGTAAGCCCTTATAGACTGCTAAAGGTATTATATTATGGATGAATGCAACTCATAGATTATAGAGAACCATGAATAGCAAACAAAAATATTTTGCATTTAAACTTACCCCCACAATTTTCCATATTTCTTGAAGCATTCCATATCAAATTGGACCACGCCCTAAAAAAAGAATGTATCACAATTTTCTGTTCGGCTTCATTTACAAAATAGTGGCTTATTAATGTGCTTTATTTTAAATGAAATGCTTCTAGCAAATAATTCTAGCACTGTTTTATATTGAAAAAATGTAAAAATACACATGCAATTGTGACAGTGGAGGGTGTAGACCCACTGTGCCACTTGCTGGGCTTACCATGGAGGGGTGTGACTAAGTGCCTACCTGGCCTTCACTAGAGCTTCTGATGGTGAGAATAGGCTTGGGCTACTGGATAGCCACCAGGTGTCACTCCAGGGCAATGCCCGGACCTGCAGCAGCTGACATACAGGTCAAGGCAGGTATATGCAGTTCAGAGGGCACAGTCAAATAGTCCAAGGTTGGGGTAGCCAGGTTCAGCATACAAAACTGAGGTGACGAGCGGAGAGAGATTGAACGGGTGGACAAGCTGGGTCAGTAACAGGATACAAAACAGGAACACACCTTCTATGGAAGCTATAACAGACTACTGATTTGAACCAAAGCTGAGGCAAGGAGTGGAGGGAGGAGCTGCCTAATATAACCCCTGCTGGCAGCGGATAGGCCAGGGAAGCTAATCTTTGCAGGACATGTGGCGTCTCTTTGGGTCCAGTTGCCACAGAGGTACTGCATCTCGCCCAGAGGTGTGGTACCCCACTCTCAGCTGGATCAGTTATGCCCTGCAGCCACGCCCAGGGCCTACGTTGCGGGTTTTTTGTGGACGGGTCCCCCCACTTTGCACCTTCAACAGTGAGATGGACACTCGGTTATGTAGCCTTCTAAAATGCTAAAAAAAAAAATTAAAAAAATGTTTTATATGTGTGAAGAAAAATGCTATTTAAAGAAGTTTTATATAGTAACCTGAAACGTTTAAGAAAAAGTGCCTCCCATAAAGGAAAGAAAAAGTTATGATTGTTCTTCTCTGTGAATGCATTCTAAAGATTATTGTATGTCTAAAATACCTGTGTTTTTACTCTGTTCCAGCCCGCGGACGTGCTGTGTTTAACGGGGGGGGGGGGGGGGTGGATGTGGTGCCCCTGCGGGTGCAGTTGCCACAGAGGTACTGCATCTCACCCAGAAGTGTGGTACCTCACTCTCAGGTAAGGACGGAGTACTACCCGGGACCCACACGCCCACATCCAATACACTCCACTTCAGTAGGGAAGGGTGAGATTGCTCCTAAGGGAGAGCACAGTCTCTGGTCCCTAGCTGGAGGGTGGAACTAGGTAGAGGAGGTGGGTGGAGGAAGTAGATCAGGGGAGCACAGACAGAAAGAGTATAAGAAGGAGGGGAACCATCAAGAAGTGTCGAGTCCTGCTCAGGAGAGCAGTGTAGAAGGGTCCAGGCTCCTGGCTCCAGTGCTTGGAGCAGGAGTTGAGTGGAGAGAGAGGAGTCGGGCCTAGTCAGAGAGGCCCAGGAGGAGAGTGAGAGAGGAAGGGAGAAGAGGGAAAGGCTCCAGAGACAGAGGGGATCCCAGGGGCACGGTGAGTGCAGGAAGCCACCCGTGCACCCGAATTCACACGGACGTGGAGGGATCAGGCCGCAGAAGGGGACCGGCCCCAACACTAGTGGAGAACAACCAGGCTCAGCTAGCCTACCAGAGGCTGCAGCATCTTCAAGGTGTTGCAGCCAAACCCCACAATTATATCGCTGAAAAGGTGGCCACATAGGGTCCAGGGGATTTCAAGTCGCCGGACAAGACCCGAGGCCACTGGCTTGGGACACTAATTGTGAGGCGCAGGGCAGGAGGGTGAGAGCCAGCGCAGTGAGACGACCGGGAAAGGTACATAGAACGGGGTCCCGTTTAAGTGCTCCTGAGGTACCTGAGAGATTGCTGGATCCCCACCCTGGAGGACACAAGAAGACGTGGGCGGTCATTCCCGGCTGCAGCGGTGACTTGGAATTGCTTTGAACTGTGAGTAAAACCTGAAGACTGCACCCCACTGTGTCTTTGACTCATTATCTGCGCCATCACCTGCATAACACCGCACCAACAACATCTACCTCATAAAATCACCATCTACTGCCCTGGAGCTAACCTCTGCCTGTGGAGAGCTGAACCAACTCTGCTGTGTCACCATCAGCTCCAGAGGATCTGCACCGCAGCGGCGGCCCTATATAGCCGCATACCACAGATGGCGTCACGAACATTATCTCTAAAAACTTTATTCCCCTTTTACCTTTTCCTTTAATTGACCGCCCTGGGTCACGGACCGGGTCACTGCCACCGTGACATCCCCCAGTATCGACTGGCCCGGCTACCGAGTACCCCACGGCCCAGGGGGCACGTCAGACACAGCAGGGTTAAATTTCTGTAGAGACTGGCCACGTCTCCCTATAGTCAGATGGTGAGGGCAGAAAACTTCAGCAGTGCTGGTGAGTACTGCAAGAGGCAAACTCAAAGAGATGGCCTGACATGAGGGGAAGCAGAGCAGTGACCGCAGTGAGTAGGACGGCGTTGAGAGAGCATGCGAGTTACCAACGTTAAAGCAATCTTGGCAACAATACTCTGTAAAAGGCATTTTACTTAGTGTCTTTTATTTTGTGTACATTAAAAGTTTTCTCCAGGTTTAGGACAAAAGTCTGCAGTCATTATACAAAATCCTCATAGAGTGCAGTGCGCACGCTCTCATGATTCCCCAGTATAGTTGTTGTGAGGGGGCACACCTGCAGTCAGGTGCCGACTAGTATCATCTGGCTTCCCTCAACTGTCTTCTATTAAAAGAAACCAAACGTGTTTACTCGGCACATAACTGCAAGTATGCAAATCACATAATGTAGGAATCATGAAAGTGTGCACAGCGCACACTGTCATGATTTGGCAGTCTGCAGTCATATAGGATTACTTCAGATTTTTGTCCAAAGCCTCAACAACGTTTTTAAAGATAAGATTATAGATAAAAAAATACAGCAAGCTTGATCAGCAGGAATCATCATGGTATTTTAAAAAGCCATTCAAAAATGATCCCTTTTTTGAAAGGAGTTTAAGATATAAAAGGGTTATCTGGATTTTTTTTTTTTTAAATGTGGCTAAAAACTTACTGGCAGGCGGTTGACTTTTCTGCCCTGTGACAATCTCCTCTAGTTCAAATCGGTCACAGACCGCTTCTGCCAGAATTCTATTGTTCCTGTGACGTCACATAGACAGAGCACTTCCTTTTCTTCTTTGCTGCTCTGTCAACAGGTCATCACTGCCGATATCCTGCTAACTGACAACCAGCTTCCCGCTGCCTAACTATTAGAAGCCAGCTGTCAATCAGCATAATGTTGCCAGTAACGCCCCGTTGACAGAGCATACCGAAAGAGAAAGACCTGCTCTATTAATGTGGGGTCAAAGGAAGCAAGAGAATTGCCACCTGAGCCTGGAGGGATCGTCGCAGGGCAGAACAAGCAGGTAGTTATCAACTACCTGCCGTTAAGTTCTTAGTCCCATAAAACTCAAAAGTACTGATAACTCCTTTCAAGGGTAGTATTCCCAGCAGCTGTACAGTGCAGATATAGAACACAATAGACAGACAGACAAGAGATGTGTGGCAGTCTATCGGGAAGGAGATATGAGGTAGACACAGAGTCAGTTTTATTTTTAATCTTTTAGCAATATAGGTGGCTTGCTTCTGCAGGGAAAATTAAAAAAAGGGTAATTGAAATGCAGCAACAGCAGCACTTTGACCACTTTAAGCAATTAATGCTAGTTCTCCTAAAACACGCTATCTACATTTTTTTTTTCATTTTAGACTGTTTCTCCCCATTTCTATGACTAAACTCTGAGATTTTACGTCTTCTCACTATCCAGATCCACCACAAAATGGCAGTTTCTGCATTCCCTGCTTCTGCTTTTATACAGACAAAGATAGTCCATGTGATGTGATAGCTGCAAAGAATTATGGAGAAACCTGCCCAGCCAAGCCCAAGGTCATGTGAGTCTTTGCTTGCCAATGTGGTCTATTGCAATTTCTAAACATTGCATAAGCTTTTGCATGGCTTGATAGAAATATAGAAATATGAACAGATTGGGAAAAAAAATAATTCCTACTAATCACTTTATATTTATACCAGGTTCACACAGTGGAGTTTTGATATAATGTGCATACTTTTCTGTATTCCAGAAATGTTCCAATAAATGGCAATGGATTGGGTCCAGGAACTCCTAACTTCTTGAGTACACCATAAGGAAATATTCCATAACTGAGAAGAAAAGGGAACATTGGAATTTAAAAACACATTTTCATTATATGATAAAAAACACTCCGTTTACTGTCATTTCTGTTTCCTGTTTACGACTCCTACAATAGTCTACTAATTTTCAATAGGTGTTATGTACAAGGCTGCACTCATACAATGATCAGGGCCTACAGTACCTTTGTATGCCTTTGATTTCTATTTGGGGTATTCAGATTTTTTTTCTGTATAACTCAGATAGAAAAATAATGTAGCATGACTTTTTGGATGTCTGTTAGACAGTTGTGCACTCTAGAAGAAAAGGAAGTTCCAGAACTTATCTTCAAAAGTAAAAAAAAATCTGCATCCTTTATTTCATGAGATTAAAACCCAAATGCTAAAAAGCAATATGTAACATCCCTGGCGGCGTGCTGGCATGGCTTACCACCTCCCACCATGCAAGACCGCTGTAGTGCCGGCGTCCCTGCCCTCTGCTAGGCAGGGACGCTGTTCCCCTCACCGCTCTGCTCCGTGCCCGGCGTCCCTCTTCCGCTCTGCTGGCAGCGCGCGCTCCTTCCCGGCGATTGTGCTTAGGGCGCGCGCGCCCTCCCTCCCTCTTAAAGGGGCCGCGCGCGCCGTCCTAAGGAGTCCCCGGCCAATGGCCGGAGGACTTTACCATATATAAGGCACCTCCTCCAAAATGGAGGTGCCCGAGCAATGTTGTTGCACCGTTCTACTCTGCTTCAGCCCTCAGGTCCCTTGCCAGTTACCTGCCAGTTACCTGCCAGATTCCTGCCAGCTTGCTGTCCTAATCCTGCCTGATTTCCTGTTACCTGCCTGCCTGCCTGAGGTCCGACGGTCTGCCTTACAACTCCGGTCAGTCTGTCTAAGGACCAACTTGCCCGCTCACCTGGGAGCGCACATCAGCTACCTGCCTGCTTGCCTGAGGTCCGACGGTCTGCCTTACAACTCCGGTCAGTCTGTCTATGGACCAGCTTGCCCGCTCACCTGGGAGCGCTTCTCCGCTACCTGCCTGCTTGCCTGCCCGGAGGCTCCGCTGTCACGTGCTGTGACCACCAGCTATTCCAGACTCTTGCCCGCTCACCTGGGAGCGCTTCTCCGCTACCTGCCTGCTTGCCAGCCCGGAGGCTCCGCTGTCACGTGCTGTGACCACCAGCTATTCCAGACTCTTGCCCGCTCACCTGGGAGCGCTTCTCCGCTACCTGCCTGCTTGCCTACCTGGAGGCTCCGCCGTCACGTGCTGTGACCACCTGCTATTCCAGAGACTCTCGCTTGCTCACCTGGGAGCACACATCCTCCATCTGCCTTGCTAGCCTACCTGGAGGTTCAGCCATCACAGGTCGTACCTACCCTTTACCTAGAGACTGCCCCGGTCACTTGCCGTGACCTCCAGCCCGTTCTTCCAGAGACTGCCCCGGTCACTTGCCGTGACCTCCAGCCCGTTCTTCCAGAGTCTGCCCTGATCACTTGCCGTGACCTCCTGCCCGTACACCCAGAGACTGTCCCGGTCACCTGCTGTGACTGCCTGCCTGGTCGCCACCCGCTCCCTTACAAGGACCGCTCCTTTGTATAGTAGCCCAGAGGTTCCGCCTCCCAGACCCGTTACAGTTTGCTCGGGCCATGGAACCCGGTGGCACCCAAGCTCCCTCGCTCTCGGACCTGTGTCATGAACTGTCCCGTCAGAGGTCCCAACAGGAGTCCATCCTGGGTCACCTGCGGAATGTCAATACTCGCCTGGACACTCTGACTGCTCCACCAACAACCTCCGCCAGTGCCATGTCTCGCAATCCGGCAGCTCCGCTGTCCACTAACACCATGATATCCTACCCCGGACCTCGGCTTTCTGCACCTCCTCGCTTCGGAGGCGACTCAGCCCAGGCTCGGGGCTTCATAAATCAGTGCACCCTGCACTTTGAACTATTGTCCCACCAGTTTAACTCCGACCGAGCCAAAATTGCATTCATCATGTCCCATCTCACCGGGGAGGCCCTGGCCTGGCTAAATCCTCTATGGGAGAGAGGAGACCCCCTGGTGTCCAACTTGCCTGCTTTTCTCACGGCTTTCCGGAAAGTCTTCGACGACCCCGGACGGAAGACCTCATCCGCATCATCGTTGCTACGCCTCCGTCAGGAAAGTCTCACCGTGGGCCAATATGCCATACGGTTCCGTACCCTTGCCTCGGAGCTGGCCTGGGATAACGACGCTCTGGTTTCCGTCTTCTGGGAGGGTCTGTCCGGCCGTATTAAAGATGAACTTGCCGGTCGGGACATTCCTACCACTCTCGATGACTTAATAACTCTTGCCACCCGGATTGACCTACGGTTCCAGGAGCGTGCCAGAGAGGTCACCCGTGAGAGGAGGTTACCACGTCTAGCTCCTACTTTTCAGAAACCCGTCACTCCTTCTGTCTCTAACCAGGTACACCCTCCTGAGCCTATGCAGGTCGACCAGACCAAGATGGTCAAGACCCGTCAGGACTTACGCCGTGCCGAGGGGACCTGCTTCTACTGTGGCAGTAAGGAGCACCGGATCCGTGCCTGCCCGGAAAGGTCGGGAAACGCCTGTGTCTAGGTTCGCTCAGAGAGGTCCACCTAGACAAGAATAAATCCTCTCCATCCCTGCTGTTGTCAGTTTCAATCGTCTACGGGGAGAACCGTTATTTCGAACTAGCCCAACTGGACTCTGGAGCAGCCGGGAATCTTATTTCACAGTCCCTGGTAGAGAAATACCGCATCCCCACCAAACCTCTGGCTGTACCCTTGTCTGTTGCTGCCGTGGATGGGGGGCTCTTACCACGCCCCATCCAACTCATCACCGAATCCATTACTCTGCAGGTGGGAATGCTGCATTCTGAAAGTATCTCCTTCCATGTTCTGCCTGGACTCTCTCACGCCCTCTTGCTAGGCCTACCTTGGCTCCAGAAACATGCACCCGTTCTTGACTGGCAGACCGGAGAAGTCCTTCGCTGGGGACAGGGCTGCCATAAGACCTGTCTGGTTCCCGTTCATCCCGTCCGTCCTTCTCCTACCCCAGCTAATCTACCTGGACTTCCGATTCCTTATTGGTCTTATGCTGATGTCTTTAATAAAAAGGAGGCAGAGACACTACCCCCTCATAGACCATACGACTGCCCTATCGACCTGTTACCTGGTACTTCTCCTCCCCGTGGGCGTATTTATCCATTATCCGCTGCTGAGACCCGGTCGATGTCCGAATATATTGAGGAGAATCTGGCCAGGGGATTCATCCGGAAATCTACCTCCCCGGCGGGAGCAGGCTTCTTTTTCGTCAAAAAGAAGGACGGCTCTCTCCGTCCCTGTATAGACTATAGAGGCCTTAACCAGATCACGGTGAAGAATAAGTACCCCCTTCCGCTCATTCCGGAGTTATTTGATCGTCTGAGGGGGGCTAGAATCTTCACCAAACTGGACCTCCGTGGGGCGTACAACCTGGTTCGTATCCGTCAGGGGGATGAATGGAAGACGGCATTCAACACCCGGGACGGCCACTATGAATATCTGGTAATGCCCTTTGGCCTCTGTAACGCTCCTGCCGTCTTTCAAGAGTTGGTCAATGACATCTTCCGGGACCTTCTCTACTCCTGCGTAGTGGTGTACCTGGACGACATCTTGGTCTTCTCTCCGGATCTCCAGACTCACCGGAGGGATGTTCGTCAGGTCCTGCTCAGGCTCAGGCAGAACCATCTCTACGCTAAATATGAGAAGTGCCTCTTTGAGCAGACCTCGCTTCCGTTTCTGGGCTACATTATCTCTCAGACCGGCCTACAAATGGATCCTGAGAAACTGTCTGCCATCGAGAAATGGCCCCGACCAGAGGGGTTGAAGGCTATTCAACGGTTCCTGGGCTTCGCCAACTATTACCGCCTCTTCATCCCGCACTTCTCTTCCCGGACTGCCCCAATTTCCGCGCTCACCCGTAAGGGTACTAATCCCAAAGAGTGGCCGCCCGAAGCAGAGGAGGCCTTTCTTTCCCTAAAACAGGCCTTCTCTTCCGCCCCGGTGCTGCATCGCCCGGACGGCAACAAGCAGTTCTTCCTGGAAGTTGACGCCTCCTCCTCTGGAGCCGGAGCGGTACTTACTCAAAAATCATCTTCCGGGAGAATGGTAACTTGTGGCTTCTTCTCCAAACTCTTCTCCTCTTCTGAGCGCAACTATTCCATAGGAGACCGAGAGTTATTGGCCATCAAGCTGGCGTTGGAGGAGTGGCGTTACCTACTCGAGGGGGCTCTTCATCCGGTAATAATTTACACTGACCACAAGAACTTGGCTTACCTCCAGCATGCCCAGAGACTTAACCGGCGCCAAGCCCGGTGGTCCTTGTTTTTTGCTCGCTTTGATTTTGTTCTTCATTTTCGCCCGGCTGACAAAAACGTCAAAGCAGACGCCTTGTCCCGATCCTTTCTGGTGTCCGATCTCGAGGAAGAACCTAAACATATCATCGATCCCGCCAGAGTAATGCAGGTGGCTCCCGTGAGTCTAAATCGTCTCCCTCCCGGTAAGACGTTTGTTTCAGTACCTGATCGGGAGAAAATACACTGGGGCCATTCGTCTAAACTAGCTGGCCACGCCGGTCAGAAAAAGACCCTCCAGCTTATTGCCCGGCACTATTGGTGGCCTACCCTGCACAAGGACATAATAGACTTTGTTTCTGCCTGTGTGTCCTGCGCCCGCAACAAAGTCCCGAGACATCTGCCAGCCGGACGCCTCCTTCCGCTTCTTGTACCTGCTGCCCCCTGGCAGCATATAGCAATGGACTTTATAACTGATCTCCCCGTCTCTGCCGGTTGTACGGTCATTTGGGTGGTCGCTGACCGCTTTTCCAAGATGGCTCACTTTATTCCCCTGCCAGGCCTTCCGTCTGCACCCGAGCTGGCTAAAGACTTTATCCGCCACATCTTCCGTCTTCATGGCCTGCCCCTCCACATCGTGTCGGATCGTGGGGTACAGTTCACCTCACGTTTCTGGAGAGCCACTTGTAAACTACTAGACGTCACCCTGGACTTCTCTTCCGCTTACCACCCACAGTCCAATGGTCAAGTGGAGCGGATCAATCAGAACCTGACCAGTTACCTCCGGCACTTCGTTAATGCCCACCATTCTGACTGGGTGGATCTCCTACCATGGGCCGAGTTCTCTTATAATAATCACGAGAGCGAATCCTCCTCCAAATCCCCGTTTTTTGTAGTCTTTGGTCAGCATCCTCGGATTCCTTTTCCTGTCTCCACCTCTGTGGACAACCCGGCTGCGGAATCTCTCGTTAGCAAATTTTCCTCCATATGGGAGAGTACCCGGTCCGCACTCCTTCTGTCATCCGAGCGTATGAAAAGACACGCTGACAAAAAACGCCTGGATCCTCCACAATTTCGTCCAGGAGATAAAGTCTGGCTCTCATCTAAATATGTTCGACTCAAGATACCTTCTTACAAGTTAGGACCTCGGTTCATCGGTCCTCTGGAGGTCATCAGTCAGATCAACCCGGTGGCCTATAAATTGAAACTCCCGGCCAACTTACGGATCCCTAACTCCTTCCATGTATCTCTCCTCAAACCTGTGGTGCTTAACTCTTTTTCCAAGTCTACAGGTACGCCTCCTGCTCCGGTTTCTGCTGAGGACGAGTTTGAGGTAGAGAACATTCTTGCCACCAAAAGGGTAAGAGGAAAGACCTTTTTTCTGGTAGATTGGAAGGGGTTTGGTCCTGAGGAGAGAACGTGGGAGCCCCGGGAGAACATCCATGCCCCTCTCATCCTAGCTAAATTTCTATCTGGCCTAAAAAAGGGGGGGCCTAAAGGGGGGGGTACTGTAGTGCCGGCGTCCCTGCCCTCTGCTAGGCAGGGACGCTGTTCCCCTCACCGCTCTGCTCCGTGCCCGGCGTCCCTCTCCCGCTCTGCTGGCAGCGCGCGCTCCTTCCCGGCCACTGTGCTTAGGGCGCGCGCGCGCGCCCTCCCTCCCTCTTAAAGGGGCCGCGCGCGCCGTCCTAAGGAGTCCCCGGCCAATGGCCGGAGGACTTTACCATATATAAGGCACCTCCTCCAAAATGGAGGTGCCCGAGCAATGTTGTTGCACCGTTCTACTCTGCTTCAGCCCTCAGGTCCCTTGCCAGTTACCTGCCAGTTACCTGCCAGATTCCTGCCAGCTTGCTGTCCTAATCCTGCCTGATTTCCTGTTACCTGCCTGCCTGCCTGAGGTCCGACGGTCTGCCTTACAACTCCGGTCAGTCTGTCTAAGGACCAACTTGCCCGCTCACCTGGGAGCGCACATCAGCTACCTGCCTGCTTGCCTGAGGTCCGACGGTCTGCCTTACAACTCCGGTCAGTCTGTCTATGGACCAGCTTGCCCGCTCACCTGGGAGCGCTTCTCCGCTACCTGCCTGCTTGCCTGCCCGGAGGCTCCGCTGTCACGTGCTGTGACCACCAGCTATTCCAGACTCTTGCCCGCTCACCTGGGAGCGCTTCTCCGCTACCTGCCTGCTTGCCAGCCCGGAGGCTCCGCTGTCACGTGCTGTGACCACCAGCTATTCCAGACTCTTGCCCGCTCACCTGGGAGCGCTTCTCCGCTACCTGCCTGCTTGCCTACCTGGAGGCTCCGCCGTCACGTGCTGTGACCACCTGCTATTCCAGAGACTCTCGCTTGCTCACCTGGGAGCACACATCCTCCATCTGCCTTGCTAGCCTACCTGGAGGTTCAGCCATCACAGGTCGTACCTACCCTTTACCTAGAGACTGCCCCGGTCACTTGCCGTGACCTCCAGCCCGTTCTTCCAGAGACTGCCCCGGTCACTTGCCGTGACCTCCAGCCCGTTCTTCCAGAGTCTGCCCTGATCACTTGCCGTGACCTCCTGCCCGTACACCCAGAGACTGTCCCGGTCACCTGCTGTGACTGCCTGCCTGGTCGCCACCCGCTCCCTTACAAGGACCGCTCCCTTGTATAGTAGCCCAGAGGTTCCGCCTCCCAGACCCGTTACAACCGCCATCTTACCTACCAGTCCAGGCTGCACACTTTGCTTCAGTACCTGCTGTGTGCATGTCTCTTGTCTGATTGCTTAGGGCGGCGGCGCGGTTACTGCCTGATTCTTATAGTTACTGTGTGCGCACTCCTAATGTGTCCCCAGCCTATTGCTGTGAGTCACTGGATACTTAAACCCTCTCCACCCAGTGGGAGGTGCCTGAGCAACACTTTCTTTCAGTGTGTTCTGTGCAACTGAGTTGCCAGGTCCTGTCCTGTATTTTGTCTGTTTCTGCCACGCTGGGGGCTGAGTACCCAGGCCTGTTACCAGTATCTGTGACTTCTAGTCTATTCCTGCCACCCTGGGGGCTGAGTACCCAGGCCCGTTACCTGTATCTGTGACTTCTAGTCTATTCCTGGCACCCTGGGGGCTGAGTACCCAGGCCCGTTACCTGTATCTGTGACTTCTAGTCTGCTTCGGCCACCCTGGGGGCTGAGTACCCAGGCTTGTCCCTGTATCTTGTTCCTGGTTCAGTTCCTGTCTGAACAGTGTCCTAGCCCGTTACTTGTTTGTTTCTATGTTCGTATCTTCCCTTTTCCTGCAGTGTCTGTACCTGCACCTAACTCCAACTAGTTGTCTCTGTACTTCTGTTTGTGAGTTTAGTGTCCACTCGCTACTTCATTGTAAGTATCTTGTGTGTATCTGCTCTGCTTGTCTACCGCATCTGCGGTTTTGCGCTGCTCTGCTTGTCTACCGCACCTGCGGGTTTTGCCCTGCTCTGCTTGTCTACCGCACCTGCGGTTTTGCTCTGCTTTGCTAGTCTACCGCACCTGCGGGTTTTGCTCTGCTTTGCTTGTCTACCGCACCTGCAGGTTTTGCCCTGCTCTGCTTGTCTACCGCACCTGCGGTTTTGCTCTGCTTTGCTTGTCTACCGCACCTGCGGGTTTTGCTCTGCTCTTCTTGTCTACCGCACCTGCGGGTTTTCCTCTGCTCTGCTTGTCTACCGAACCTGCGGGTTTTGCTCTGCTCTGCTTGTCTACCTCACCTGCGGGTTTTGCTCTACTCTGCTTGTCTACCGCACCTGCGGGTTTTGCTCTGCTCTGCTTGTCTACCGCACCTGCGGGTTTTGCTCTGCTCTGCTTGTCTACCGCACCTGCTGGTTTTTCTCTGCTCTGCTTGTCTACCGCACCTGCGGGTTTTGCTCTGCTCTGCTTGTCTACCGCACCTGCGGGTTTTGCCCTGCTCTGCTTGTCTACCGCACCTGCCGTTTTGCTCTGCTTTGCTTGTCTACCGCACCAGCGGGTTTTGCTCTGCTTTGCTTGTCTACCGCACCTGCGGGTTTTGCTCTGCTCTGCTTGTCTACCGCACCTGCAGGTTTTGCTCTGCTCTGCTTGTCTACCGCACCTGCGGGTTTTGCTCTGCTCTTCTTGTCTACCGCACGTGCGGGTTTTCCTCTGCTCTGCTTGTCTACCAAACCTGCGGGTTTTGCTCTGCTCTGCTTGTCTACCGCACCTGCGGGTTTTGTTCTGCCCTGCTTGTCTACCGCACCTGCGGGTTTTGCTCTGCTTGTCTACCGCACCTGTGGGTTTTGCTCTGCTCTGCTTGTCTACCGCACCTGCGGGTTTTGCTCTGCTCTGCTTGTCTACCGCACCTGCGGGTTTTGCTCTGCTCTGCTTGTCTACCGCACCTGCGGGTTTTTCTCTGTTCTGCTTGTCTTCCGCACCTGCGGGTTTTTCTCTGCTCTGCTTGTCTACTGCACCTGCAGGTTTTGCTCTGCTCTGCTTGTCTACCGTACCTGCTGGTTTTGCTCTGCTTTGCTTGTCTACCGCACCTGCGGGTTTTGCTCTGCTTTGCTTGTCTACCGTACCTGCGGGTTTTGCTCTGCTCTGCTTGTCTACCGCACCTGCGGGTTTTGCTCTGTTTTGTTGTCTACCGCACCTGCGGGTTTTGCTCTGCTCTGCTTGTCTACCGCACCTGCGGGTTTTGCTCTGCTCTGCTTGTCTACCGCACCTGCGGGTTTTGCTCTGCTCTGCTTGTCTACCGCACCTGCTGGTTTTTCTCTGCTCTGCTTGTCTACCGCACCTGCGGTTTTGTGCTGCTCTGCTTGTCTACCGCACCTGCGGGTTTTGCCCTGCTCTGCTTGTCTACTGCACCTGCCGTTTTGCTCTGCTTTGCTTGTCTACCGCACCAGCGGGTTTTGCTCTGCTTTGCTTGTCTACCGCACCTGCGGGTTTTGCTCTGCTCTGCTTGTCTACCGCACCTGCGGGTTTTGCTCTGCTTTGCTTGTCTACCGTACCTGCGGGTTTTGCTCTGCTCTGCTTGTCTACCGCACCTGCGGGTTTTGCTCTGTTTTGTTGTCTACCGCACCTGCGGGTTTTGCTCTGCTCTGCTTGTCTACCGCACCTGCGGGTTTTGCTCTGCTCTGCTTGTCTACCGCACCTGCGGGTTTTGCTCTGCTCTGCTTGTCTACCGCACCTGCTGGTTTTTCTCTGCTCTGCTTGTCTACCGCACCTGCGGTTTTGTGCTGCTCTGCTTGTCTACCGCACCTGCGGGTTTTGCCCTGCTCTGCTTGTCTACCGCACCTGCGGTTTTGTGCTGCTTTGCTTGTCTACCGCACCTGCGGGTTTTGCTCTGCTTTGCTTGTCTACCGTACCTGCGGGTTTTGCTCTGCTCTGCTTGTCTACCGCACCTGCGGGTTTTGCTCTGTTTTGTTGTCTACCGCACCTGCGGGTTTTGCTCTGCTCTGCTTGTCTACCGCACCTGCGGGTTTTGCTCTGCTCTGCTTGTCTACCGCACCTGCGGGTTTTGCTCTGCTCTGCTTGTCCACCACACCTGCGGTTTTGCTCTGCTCTGCTTGCCCACCGCACCTGCGGCTCTGTTCCTGTATCCCAGTCTGTACTGGTCCCTATCCTGCCTGCGTTCCTACCTGCCAGTACCCACCTGTGTGCATACCAGCCATGCCTGCCAGTATCCACATGTCTGCATACCAGCCGTGCCTGCCAGTACCCACCTGTTTGCATACCAGCCTTGCCTGCCAGTACCCATGTGTCTGTATGCCAGCCTAACCTGCCTGTTCCTGCATTCCCCGGTGTGGGTCAAAAGTTGTGACCGGGGTCTGAACAGGAGTGGCACCTGGTCCCTCTGCTCGGTTCCTCCCTGGTTCACGGAGTCTACAGAGCCGCCGTGTGACCTTGGTTGGACCGAGTTGATACTTAGTCACGCCCCTCCAGGCACTCCTCGGTTCATGGTCCAGATCACTAACCACGCTCACACCAGTCAGTCCCGGCCTGTGCGTAACAGTTTGCTCAGGCCAAGGTCCCCGTTGAGCCCCACGGCCCTTCGCTCTCGGAGACATTTGAATCCTTGTCTGGCGAATACGTGCACCAAGGAAAAAATTTTTCTCAAACTGAGGTCCAGGCGATTTACGCACCAGCCCAAATGGAGCTATCAGCACTCGTTCCTGCGGATCCACCACGGTACTATGGGGATCCAAAACAAAGCCGTGCGTTTGTGGAGCAATGCATGCTGCATTTCAAATTCTATGCTCACTATTTTCCCACTGATCGGGTTAAAGTAGCATTTCTGATGTCCTACTTAGCGGGTGATGCCTTGAATTGGATCACCCCCCTATGGGAAGCATGGGATCCTATCGTCTATGACCTGCAGGCCTTCCTGGTGGCCTTTCTAATGGTCTTCGATGACCCTAACCCTGAGGCTTCTGCTAAAGCTTCCCTTCCCAATATCCTGGAGCAGTCCCGATGGGTGATGCGTGTAGATAGCCCACCAGCTCTCCAGCCTGAAGAGACTGCTGCCCACACAGAATCCACACAGTATGACAATGCTCCACAGAATACTTCTCTTCCTAACCTCAAGAGGCAGTCCAGATGTGCAAGGCGTAGAGGTAAATCGTCATGCCAGGTTCTGTCCTCCCAAAGACCTCCTGTTCCCCAGCCTGTAGAGGCAGCTATCTGCACAGAATCCATGAGGACGTGCTGCGGATTTTTCCGCAATGATAATCATTGAGGACCATTGCAGACCTTCTACCAAGCGTTTTTTAAGCATTTCTGTGGTGGAATTGCCGTTGCAGAAACGCTTAAAAAACGCATAGTGCGCACGCAGCATAAGAATCACTGGGATGAGTTGCATTGCTTCAGAGTTATAATCTCACAAAGTGATACTGGACAGAATTGAAAAAAATTGGCCTGCCCAGGAAGGTGAAAACAGGCTGTGGAGGTGAAAGGATTAACATCAGTTCTTTCTTTTGCTCTGGTTAGATTATATTTTATAACCCTTATTTGACAGCCATTTATCTATCCTTTGACATTCGTGAAAATATACATCTAAGTCAATGCAATTACACCGTACTCTTATGTATTACCCAACAAGTAGGTTCTTAACCCCTTACCGACTTATGACGTATTGGCACACTGGATCTCCTTGCTCAGGAACTAAGCTCACATCTTTGTGGGCAGAGAATGGCTGTGTTATTGAGCCATCATCTGCCTCTAACAGCTGCAAGTGGAGCACCTGTTAACCAGTTAAATGCCGCTGTCAATTTGTGACAGCGGCATTTACAATGCGAGACCCATGGGGTGAGCGTTGTTCTAACCACCCATCTACACTCCCATGATGTGGGGTGCCGACAGGTTGAAATGACAGTCAAGCGTCTGCTGAAGACGCCGTGCCTGTCATGATAGTACTTCTACAAAACAAGCAAATAAAGTTGCACTCTATATTGCTAAAGCATGTTGTAATGCACGCACCCGGACTGACTGGCGTGTGCGTGTATATGTAGTGATTCCACTGGACCGTACCGGAGAGTGAATGCCTGGAGGGGCGTAACTAAATATCCACCCGATCCGACCAAGGTCGCATGACGGCATACGACGCCAGTGCACCAAGGAGGAACCGAGCAGAGGGACCAGGTGCTACTCCAGGTCAGACCCCGGACACGGCTGTTGACCCACACCGGGTAATACAGGAACAGGCAGATTAGGCTGGCACACAGACTGGTGGGTATAGGCAGACACGGCTAGTATGCAGACGGGTGGATGCTGGCAAGCACGACTGGTATGCAGGCAGGGAGGTACTGGCAGGTACGACAGGTTGGAGCACAGAGTGGATAGGACCCAGTACAGACTGGGACTCAGGAACAGAACCGCAGATGCAGTGGACAAACACAGCAGAGAGAGGCCGCCCGGAGTGGCGAGCAAGAGCAGAGCAAGACAAGGCCGCCCGGAGCAGTGAGCAAAGGGTCAGAGCAGAGCGAGACTGCCGGAGCAGTGAGCAAATGGTCAGAGCAGAGCGAGACTGCCGGAGCAGTGAGCAAAGGGTCAGCAGAGCGAGACTGCCGGAGCAGTAAGCAAAGGGTCAGAGCAGAGCGAGACTGCCGGAGCAGTGAGCAAAGGGTCAGAGCAGAGCGAGACTGCCGGAGCAGTGAGCAAAGGGTCAGGGCAGAGCGAGACTGCCGGAGCGGTGAGCAAAGGGTCAGAGCAGAGCGGAAACCGCAGGAGCGGTGAGCAAAGGGTCAGAGCAGAGCAGAAACCGCAGGAGCGGTGAGCAAAGGGTCAGAGCAGAGCGGAAACCGCAGGAGCGGTGAGCAAGGCAGAGCAGAGCGGAAACCGCAGGAGCCGTGAGCAAGGCAGAGCAGAGCGGAAACTGCAGGAGCGGTGAGCAAGGCAGAGCAGAGCGGAAACCGCAGGAGCGGTGAGCAAGGCAGAGCAGAGCGGAAACCGCAGGAGCGGTGAGCAAGGCAGAGCAGAGCGGAAACCGCAGGAGCGGTGAGCAAGGCAGAGCAGAGCGGAAACCGCAGGAGCGGTGAGCAAGGCAGAGCAGGCTAGAACCGCCGGAGCGGTGAGCAAGGCAGAGCAGGCAAGAACTGCCGGAGCGGTGAGCAAGGCAGAGCAGGCAAGAACCGCCGGAGCGGTGAGCAAGGCAGAGCAGGCAAGAACCGCCGGAGCGGTGAGCAAGGCAGAGCAGGCAAGAACCGCCGGAGCGGTGAGCAAGGCAGAGCAGAGGGGGCAGGGCTCTGTTCACACGGAACAGACAGGAAGGGAAAGGCAGAACCAGATACACACAAGATACTTGCAATGAAGTAGCGAGTGGACTCTAAACTCACAAACGGAAGTACAGCGACAACGAGTAGGAGTTAGGAGCAGGTTCAGACTCTGCAGAAAAAGGGAAGGTACAGACATAGAGAAAAACAGGAAACAGGTTAGGAGACAGTTCAGACAGGAACTGTTACTGCAACTAAATACGGGAACGAGCCAAGGTAAAGCCAAGTGCTGGTTCAGACAATGCAGGAGAAAGGGAAGGTACGGACATAGAGAGAAACAGGAAGCAGGTTAGGAGACAGTTCAGACAGGAACGGTACTGCAACAAATACAGGAGAGAGTCTGGGTATGCGGCCCCCAGAGGGAGGGACGAACAGGCTAGGAGCGTGTTAAGACAGGCCTGGAAATACAGCCTCCAGGAAGGCAGACAGACAGCTGGCTAGAGTGCACAGACAGGACACAGTTCAGGCATGGGAACTGATACCGCAAGGCAGGAAACATAGACAGGACTTGGCACATCAGTGACAAGAAGCCAACTGACAGAACAAGATGCTCAGGCATGGATTCCAAGGAGGAGCTGGTTTAAATACCAGGTGACAGACAGCAATAGACTGAGGACGCATTAGGGGTGTGTCTGCAGCAGCTACAAGAAACAGGAAGTTCAGCGGGCGTCGCCCTAAGCAGCCAGAGCAGAGCAAAGCAGACAGTATGGAAAGAAGCCAGAGTGGCAGTCTGGACTGGAAATTAAGTGCGTGCTTTTGCACTGTGGGAGATGGACCACTATGCAAGGACGCCGCCAGGTATGTTACACATGTATACATTAAATTTGAATAGCATTACTGCCCTAGTTAATAAGAAAAAATGTAGATGCTTAGCACATAATTTGGCCAATTCATGCATGCCCAGCAGCCAACGACAAGGCGATCTCCGGTTTACTGGGAACCTATCTAATGTGAATCCTCTCCTAGGCTAAAACCGCTACAGGCTGTAGGATCCAGTGCTTGGTCAGAGAGCCAATATACAAATAACAAAAGACTGACTGGCACTTCCAAATCAAAAAACTGGTGTGTACAGGTGCAAACTAAGAGTAGCCTCTCTATACATAACAACCAAATAAAGATACACTCTTGTAGTGCTAAAGCATGTAAACATGAAGTATATGAAATTTGAATAGCATTACTGCTCTAGATAAGAAGAAAAAATGGAGATGCTTATCACATAATTTGGCCAATTCATGCATGCCCAGCAGCCAACGACAAGACAATCTCCTGTTTGCTGGGAACCTGTCTAATGTGAATCCTTCCCAGGCTGAAGCCTGCATTGATGGGTAAGTAGGGTCCTGCTGCAATTAAAGCCGCCAC
The DNA here is from genome assembly GCF_046119375.1 of Phyllobates terribilis. Lineage (NCBI taxonomy): Eukaryota > Metazoa > Chordata > Amphibia > Anura > Dendrobatidae > Phyllobates > Phyllobates terribilis. Next base: position 419,651,277 of record NW_027362763.1, on the reverse strand, counting down.
AGGCTGGAGGGTGGAGGGCTCGGTCAGAGAGCCAATATACAAATAACAAAAAACTGACTGGCACTTCCAAATCAGAAAACTGGTGTGTACAGGTGCGAACTAAGAGTAACCATCTCACTTCTACAAAAGCCAGCCCATGGCTGGGGTTCACAGTAGACCGTGATTTTTGTTATATATGGTATTGCTGTATGTAGTGTATGTGATAGAACAATTTTACCACTTTCTAGTACATCACATGCTAAAAGATATCCTTCAAAAGTACAACTCATGCTGCAAAAAGCAAGCCTTCTTATGGTTATGTTGATGAAAAATATAAAAGTTATGACTCTTAGAAGAAGGGGAGAAAAAAATGAAAGTGAAAAAATGGAAAATCGTCTTGTCAGGGAGGGGTTTATCATATGATTGGGATGGTTACTCTATTGTTTTTCTGCATGTACATTATTTTGCTTTAGAATTGGCTGTATTTCTGATGAGGATATCTAAAAATGGAATAGTAGTTTCTTCCAACTGAAAAGAAAAATACAAATTTATGTTGTTGTTGATGTAGTTGACAAATTCCAGTGTGGGCGTCACATTGCCCTTGCAAATCTGGAGACAATCATCCATGTAGGTTCCATGCCAGAGGATGTCAGACACAAAAGTATTTTGATCAGTACAAATGAATTTTTCTTCCCACCAGTCAACAAAAATGTTGGAGAGAGAATGTGAGAGGCAGGCACCCATGGGGCAGCATTGTAACTGAAAGTAATAAGATCCATTAAACAGAAAGTAATTATGGCATAACAAAAACTAAGCAACTATCAAAATAACCCCTTGCAGTTCTTCTGAATAATTAGTATATTTGTGCAATTATTGGTTCAAAGCATGCAGTCCTTTGTGATGTGGTATTGAAGTGTATAACTCATTAATGTAACCATTTGTGGACTGGATTCCACATCATTTCATGCGTTAATTTTAGAACTTTCTTCGTTTTGTTAATATATGCGGGTGCTCTGACTACCAGTGGTTGGAGAGGAGTTTCCAACCATTCAAACAGTTGATCCAAAAGGGATCCAATGCTGGAAATGATGAGGGGTGGAGAAAATTGATTCTTATGGGTATCATATCGGTACTATGTGAAATATTGGGCATTGCAGGTGGGCACATTTATTTAACCAACTATCTACTTACTCTTTCAGATATTCAATTATTGGAAGGTAAGCTGTAAACATTTTCCTTATTATTTACATCCTCTCCTAGAAGCATAGCGTGCTCCCATGGCCAAATGAGGGGTAGGTAGGGTAGGCACCCGCCTAGGGCACTATCTCTTGCCTACTTTAGGGGGGGAGCTCATCACCTTTCCACAGTCATTCAGCACACTGTTGGCCGAGACGCAGGTACAAAGGTGACAAGTGTCAGAGAGTCACTGACATCACTTATCGCCTGCGCCCCTGGCCGTCACTCACTGCCTGAACTACATGAACTAAATTGTATGTATACAGTTGATGTGAGTTGAGCCTGGGACAGGAGCAGAGGAGCGCTAATAGCTACGCAGGCTACTTCTGGCAGGCTACTGTGCACTGTCCAGCACACACTGCTATTCAAGACAGAAGAGGAGACGGTGGCCGCGGTGTACAGGGAGCCTGGAAAAGGTGAGTATAAGCTTTTCTTTTTTTATTCTTATAGTATTTGGCCACTAAATGGGGGCTATGGAGAAAATCAAATGAGGGGCTGTGGGGGACAAGAAAACAGTAAATAATTAGCTGTGGGGGACATCCATAGGCGGATTATAATGAGGGCAATCCGGGCTACCGCCCGGGGTCTCGGGTCTCCAGGGAGCCCGGGGCTCCGGGGTGTCTATGGCCGGATTGCCCTCATTATATATGCGGCCCCGCGGCACATACCGGCAGACAGTGGCGGGGGGGCCCCCGGACCGCTCCCCCATCAGCGGTGCACGGCCGCTGCTTCTTCTTCGGCCGGGCCAGCGGCGCCCGGCCTGCACTGCTACTTACCACCGGAGAGGAGCAGGAGCCAGGAGGACTGGAGCCGAGCCGGGGGATGGTGAGTGTGTGTGTGTCTGTGTTTGTGTGTGGGTATGTGTATGTATGTATGTGTGTGCAGGCAGATATCATTGTGTGATGTCTGTTTATATGTATTTTTGTGTTTCAAATGTGTTTATGCGTGTATGTATATGTCTGTATATGTTTGTGTGTGTGCGTGACTGCGTGCGGCCTCCTGCTGAGTATAGATGGCGCCGTGCGGCCTCCTGCTGTCTCTGGGGGGGCGCCGTGCGGCCTCCCGCTGTGTGTAGATAGCACCGTGCGGCTCCCTGCTTTGTATAGATGGCACCGTGCGGCCTCCCGCTGTGGATAGATGGCTCCATGCGGCCTCCCGCTGTGTATAGATGGCTCCGTGCGGCCTCCCGCTGTGTATAGATGGCTACGTGCGGCCTCCTGCTGTGTATAGATGGCTACGTGCGGCCTCCTGCTGTGTATAGATGGCGCCGTGCGGCCTCCCGCTGTGAATAGATGGCTACGTGCGGCCTCCCGCTGTGTATAGATGGCTACGTGCGACCTCCCGCTGTGTATAGATGGCTACGTGCGGCCTCCTGCTGTGCATAGATGGCGCCGGGCGGCCTCCCGCTGTGTATAGAAGGCTCCGTGCGGCCTCCTGCCGTGTATAGATGGCTACGAGCGCCCTCCTGCCGTGTATAAATGGCTACGTGTGCTTAATATTGAGTCATACAATTAATGTAACGCTATGTGCCCACGATGCAGAAATGCTTCGGATTTTTTTGAGCGTTTCTGCATCTCCCTGGCAGAAAAAACGCATGCGGATTGTACATGCGGATTGTACATGCGGATTGTACATGCGTTTTTCCTGCCAGGGACATGCGGATGTGAAGCGTTCTTCACATGCATTTCCGCATGCGGGTTGACAAGTGCTTTCCAAGCGATTTTAGCATCACTTGGAAAGTGCTTGACAACTTGGTCACACCATATAAATCCATGCAACCGGCATGTATTTATATAGTGTGACCGTAAAAGAATGGTAAAAAATAAATCTATACTTACCTTCTGATGGCCTGCTGACGTCAGCGGTCGCATGACCCGTCACATGACCAAATGAAGTCACGGCAGGTCCTTTTCAGACCATCGCGAGCTGCCGGCAAGCCAGGACACATCGGATAAAGACACCGTGGGCCATCAGAAGGTAAGTATAATATTTATTTTTTATTTTATTCTTTTTTTACAGGTTCTATGGTACCAGGGTCCAGAGGAGAGTCTCCTCTTCTCCAAACCCGGGTACCATCCGCACATTGAAACGCATGGATTCTGCATGTACAGATGCAGTGATGCGGATTCCATGTGTTCCAATGCAAGTCAATGGCGGCGAAAGCGCCGCGCTTCTGCAAAATAATTGTTAGTGCTGCGGATTTTTCCGCAATGATAATCCGCAGCGGAAATTTCCGCAGCATGTGCACAGCACATGCGGATTATCATTGGGAAACATGGCAGACCTTCTACCAAGCGTTTTTTAAGCGTTTCTGCAGCGGAATTGCCGCTGCGGAAACGCTTAAAAAACGCGTAGTGGGCACACAGCCTAAAAAAAATTATTATAATTAATATTGTGCCAAATTAATTTCACGTGAACTATCACATGATCTATCACAGGGGATCATGTGACATGTCACGTGATACATCAGGTGTGTGTGTGGGGGGGGGGGGGGCGCGCCTTCTAAACTGCCCGAGGCCCTTGCTACTCTTAATCCACCCCTGGGGACATCACTTGAGGCCCTGAAGAGGACACCATATGAGGGCTCTGGGGGAAGGACACCAAATAAGAGGCTGTGGGGGACAACAAATGAGGGGCTGTGGGGGACTACAAATGATTAACTGTAGGAGACATCACATGGGGGTTAGTGGTGACCATACTACACTGTGTTCAGAATTATTAGGCAACTGAGTATTTTGATCACATGATACTTTTTATACATGTTGTCCTACTCCAAGCTGCATAGGCTTGAGAGCCAACTACCAATTAACTAAATCTGGTGATGTGCATCTCTGTAATGAGGAGGGGTGTTGACTAATGACATCAACACCCTATATAAGGTGTGCTTAATTATTAGGCAATTTCCTTTCCTTTGGCAAAATGGGTCAGAAGAGAGTTTTGACGGGCTCTGAAAAGTCCAAAATTGTGAGATGTCTTGCAGAGGGATGCAGCAGTCTTGAAATTTCCAAACTTTTGAAGCGTGATCACCGAACAATCAAGCGTTTCATGGAAAATAGCCAACAAGGTCGCAAGAAGCGTGTTGGCCAAAAAAAGGCACAAAATAACTGCCCATGAATTGAGGAAAATCAAGCGTGAAGCAGCCAAGATGCCATTCGCCACCAGTTTTGCCATATTTCAGAGCTCCAACGTTACTGGAGTATCAAAAAGCACAAGGTGTGCAATACTCAGGAACATGGCCAAGGTAAGGAAGGCTGAAAAACAAACACCTTTGAACAAGAAACATAAGATAAAACTTCAAGAATGGTTCAAGAAATATCTTAAGACTGATTTCTCAAAGGTTTTATGGACTGATGAAATGAGAGTGACTCGTGATGGGCCAGAGGCTGGATCAGTAAAGGGCAGAGAGCTCCACTCCAACTCAGAAGCCAGCAAGGTGGAGGTGGGGTACTGGTATGAGCTGGTATCATCAAAGATGAACTTGTGGGACCTTTTCGGGTTGAGGATGAAGTGAAGCTCAACTCCCAGACCTACTGCCAGTTTCTGGAAGACAACTTCTTCAAGCAGTGATACAGGAAGAAGTCAGTATCGTTCAAGAAAAACATGATTTTCATGCAGGACAATGCGCCATCACATGCATCCAACTACTCCACAACGTGGCTGGCCAGTAAAGGTCTAAAAGAAGAAAAAATAATGACATGGACCCCTTGATCACCTGATCTGAACCCCATAGAGAACCTATGGTCCATCATAAAATGTGAGATCTACAGGGAGGGAAAACAGTACACCTCTCGGAACATTGTTTGGGAGGCTGTGGTGGCAGCTGCACGCAATGTTGATCGAAAACAGATCAAGCAACTGACAGAATCTATGGATGGAAGGCTGTTGAGTGTCATCATAAAGAAAGGTGGCTATATTGATCACTAATTTAATTTGGTTTTTGTTTTTGCATGTCAGAAATGTTTATTTCTAAATTTTGTGCACTGATATTAGTTTACCTGGTGAAAATAATCAAGTGAGATGGGATTATATTTGTTTTTTATTAAGTTGCCTAATAATTCGGGACAGTGATAGTTACCTGCACAAACAGATATCCTCCTAAGATAGCCAAATCTAAAAAAAACCACTCCAACTTCCAAAAATATTAAGCTTGGATATTTATGAGTCTTTTGGGTTGATTGAGAACATAGTTGTTTATCAATAATAAAAATAATCCTCTAAAATACAACTGGCCTAATAATTCAGAACACAATGTATATAATGGAGGGCTGTTGTAGATATCATACTGTATGGGTTGCTGTGGTGACCATCATACTGTGTAGGGGGACAGTGTGAGGAGGGGGTACAATTTGGAGAGAGCAGCATGGTGGGCCGTATGAGGACATAGTGTGAAGAAAGGGTACAAAACGGATATGGAGAAAAGGCAGTGTGAAATGAGAACAAAATATGGAGAGAGGTTAGCATGGTGGGGGGACAGTGTGGAGAAGGAGATATCAAGAATGTAAGGGAAAACTAAAGAGGGGACAGCCATGGTGTAAGCCGTGGTTCATAAGGGCAGATAGTATAGCGGTCATAGCTCATAATGGCAGAGAGTGTAGTGATTATAGCTCATTAAGGCAGTCAGTGTGGTGGTTATAGTTCATTAAGGCAGACAATGTGGAGGCCAAATACCATAGTTGGCTTATTTAGGCCATAATATGGACAGATATTTTTATGCAGATGGCATTTTAATGACACTTATTTTTAAGGGGCCTGTGCTGGGATATGATGCAGAAGACCAGAGAAGAGAGAAGTCTGCAGAGAATAGTTGTGGCTGTGAAAAGTCATCATTGCATCAAGACAAGAAGGAAATGAAAGAAAGAGATATGGTACCTATAAGATGGTACCTATAAGGTACCTGGATGTAAATGTTTATTTGTGATACTGACTACATCTCATCAATAATGTGGTTCCTGTATGGTCCACAGTCTGATGATGGCTTGTAACAACAACTCCAAGCATGTCCTTATTATTGTTAAGGACATACTATTATTGGTTCATGTGATACAATTGTAAATGGGGCTGACTTGACATGAAAACTGATTGCTGTACTAAGCTGTACTAAGCTTAGTTCTTGTATTCAAGTACTTATGGTGATGTATTCATCTACTGAAGGTGGTACTGGTGATGTACTCATGTACTGTTGGTGGTTCTGGTGATTAATTTTTGTACTGATGGTTGTTCTGGTGATGTATTCATGTACTGATGGCAGTTCTGGTGACGTATTCATGTACTGATGGTGGTTCTTGTGATGCATTCATGAACTGATGATGGCTTTTGTGACATATTCATGCACGTATGGTGGTTCTGTAATGTGTTCATGTATTTATGGTAGTTCTGGTGGTATATTTATGTACTGATGGTGGGTCTGGTTATGTATTCATATACTGAAGGTGGATCTCGTGATGCATTAATGTACTGATGGTGGTTTTGGTGACATATTTATGTACCGATAGTCCTTCCAGTGATTCACTCATACACTTATGGAGGTTCTGGTGCCATATTTATGTGCTGATGGTGGTTCTGGTGACATATTTATTCACTGATGATCGTTCTGGTGCAACATTCATGTGTTATTGATGACTCTAGTGTTATATTTATGTACTGATGATGATTTTGGCTTTGTATTCATGTACTGATGATGGATAATCACCAAAATCATCATCACTACATGAATACATCAGCAGAGTCATTAGAAGTACATGAATACAGAACAAGAACAACCAGCACTACATGGTTATGTCACCAGAACTGGAATACATCACCAGAACCACCATTAGAACATGAACCACCATCAGTTTTGTGTAAGCTGCATTTGTCGCATGGCGGACGCAAAAAACATCATATGTATCCCTTTATATATAATGAGCTCTGTTTCATTTCCATTAAAGTATCCACCAAATGCTGGACACCTTAATTGAAACCAAAAGGCTGCCATTATAGTTAAGTTGTATTCGTTTCAAACACTATCTTTGGGTCTGACATTTAAAATATAGGACGTCAGGGATGAATATCGCTATTTGTCACTTGTACTTGTGACGCAATGAGGGGTGTGGTACTGGATGGGACATATATTCCTTCTAGGAAGTGGCTCTCATACTGGTAAACAGCAGGGAAGGAGGTCAAGCCCTGGCCTGGACCTTACCTATTATTCTGGGTTTTTTGGGCAATGCCCAGATTGCTCAGCTGAAGCACTTAGGACAGCATAAATAGACAGCCATAACTCCTCAGTGGGTGTGTGTTTTTGGTTGGGAGAAAGCTGAGAGATGTTTTGTGGCAACATCAGACCTGAACGGACCGGTACGTCCGGGCCCCAATCTACATTGTTTAACAAGCTAGGCTTCTACTTTGTTTTCCCATCTGATTTAAGACTGTGTTTTTTTCTGCTGTCAGTGTGAATAAAACACTGAGCTTGGACTCAACCTCCTGGATGTGCCTTTTTACTGTGTCCTTGCCATTGCCAACCAGAGCGAATCCGCACAATTGGTGGCTTGAAGCAGGCACACATAGTGAGGCCGGTGCTGAAACTGCACATTTTTTTGCTTTTAGCTGGCTGCCAGTGTATGTCCTGGGTAAAAGGATTGTTACAAACCCAGAAGGAGATTTCTGCAGAGATGGATGCGGTGGTGAAAGCGCTCATGGAAGCCACCCTGCAGCACCAAATATTTAACCAACAACAACAGGAAACCAACCAGCTGCTGGTACAGCACATAATGGTGCTACAGACAGCAGGAGCTCGCAGGTGGTCCACGATGCCCGGAAAGCGGTCTGTGCGGCAGTTCCCAAGATGGAATCACCAGATGAAATCGAGACCTACCTGAACATGTTTGAGAGAGAGGCCAACAGGGAGGGTCTACCCTGAGATCAATGAACGGAAGTCTTTGCTCTGTTTCTGACATCAGGATCCCAGAAGGCATATTAAGTCTTACCGGTTGAGCAAGCGGTGGACTATGCAATCATCAAAGGTGAGATCCTGGCACGACTTGGCGTAAATGTGTTGATTCGGCCCCAGCGAGTGTATCAGTGGGAGTTTAATAAATCCAAATCAGCGAGATCCCAGTGTTATGATTTACTGCACCTGATACAAAAGTGGTTGCAGTGTCTCCCACTGCCATGGTGGACCGCTTAGTGGCTGATATATTCTGGAGGGGCTTACCCCACGCCCTCCAGCACTTGGTTGGACTGCCGTCCCCTATTAATGCGTTCCAGATGGTGGACCTTATAGAGCGGTATGGGGCTACCGAGGAACTCAGGTGAGGGTCTCAGGGAGGCTGGTGGGAAGGTCCCGTAAGTCCCCACCCGAGACCCATTGGGCAGAAGTAGGGCCGCTTAGGATGTATCCAGAGGGGATCGGGTCCTAATAGTCTGCTGGAATTGCCAGAAGCCCGGCCATGTAAGGGCCGACTGCCCCCACCTTGCTGAACCCATGGACACAAACTTTGGGCACCAAAAGTCCCTGCATGCTAAAAGGGTCTCTCTGACTGGCACCATGGAAGCCCCCAGTGATAAACATTTATGTCAAGTTGAATTAGAGGGCATCCCGGCTGTGGCCCTAAAAGACTCAGGGAGCCTCGTGAACCTGGAATGGGCTACCACGTCACATTGTTCAGAAGTAGTGCAAGAATCTTGTGGCCCCGAGGAAGAAGTGCTGGCTGTACTGGTGACCTCCACTTCGGTGGAGAAGGGTGAGAAGTGATGGCCGGGGAAATAGAGGACTTGCTACCAGGACCCGAATTGTCAGACTTAAGTGTCTCTGGTGACAATTTTGCTAAGGCGCAACTGCGAGACCCTACTTTTGTCCCGGGCCAGGGAAAATATTGTAATTGTTGATGGGGAACCCCAATAACCTAGGGCAGATATAATCTTTCCTCACTTTGAAGTTAGCCAAGACTTGCTGCACCGAGTCGACCTAGTATGGGGTGAACCCATAGAACAATTGGTGGTGCCGCAGGTTTATCGCAAGCCGGAGATAGACCTTGCCCACCAACATGAAGTTGGCGGACACCTGGGCGCTAAGAAAACCTTGGATCGAATATATATATATATTTTTTTTTTTTCAGATTTTTTAAAACATTTTTTTTCACAATTCATGTATTCTTCTTAGGAGACTTGAACCCGCTTGTGCTATACATTGCAATACCATAGTATTGCTTTATGTATTGTAGAGGTTCACTCTCTCGGGTAGCCACTAGGAATACGAAGCCACAGGGAATAGCGCTTATTTCCACTGGTTGTTCAGAACCGAAAACAAAACCATAAACACAAAATCCCTAGACTTGTCAAGGCACCAACTAAACAATATAGACCGTGGCTATTCAGACATGGCTGAGCCAGCCACAGCTTGATCACACAAAACAGCTATTGTTCATAGCAACTAGTGAAACTTACAATTTGGTGCACAAGGTCTAGTGCAGTCTCTTTTCAGAGAGATTATGGCTTGTCTCCCTCCAGCTCCAACACAACCCACTCTGCACAGCTTCCCTCAGCTAACTGACAACAGTGAACATATGACCTAAGTCTAGTCATAGCTACCAGGTTCACTTATTCAGGCCCTAGAGTGCTAGGATTTAAACCCTAGCCTACCTGGCTTATCTACAATAACAAAAATCATGGCCTTCTATGTCCACCTGCCAGAAACTAGCGTTCACAGGAGAACCGTCATGACAGACACGGGGGTCTCCCGCAGACCCCCAGTCATCATGGCAACTCATCAGCATCCTGCCATCATGTCACTGGGGTGATGCTGCTGTCTGAGATTGACAGCAGCATTTAACAGGTTAATGGCCATGGGTAGAACTCCAGTCTACGAGCGGTTATTGGAGGCAGATGATGGCTGAATATCACAGCCATCATCTGCTGAGAAAGATGCAGGCTTAGCTCCTGAGCCTGCATCATAGTCAGAGAACTGTATGGCATGTTGGCAAGGTGTTAGTGAAGGTTATACAAAGGCAAACTGGTGGTGAATGTGATTCCCTCATAACTATGTCAAGCTTTGTTTACACATGCACAATCAAATCCTTTGATTATGATATACACACAGGAAAACTGTCAGTCAAACAGTGTTTTAGTTAGTAGTTATCTATGCTAATTCCACTATAAAGCTATGGTCACATAAGCGATGATTCACTCTTCCAGGAGAATTGGATCGATTATGGCAATGAAATTCGGCTCAAACTTTGATCAAAGTTGGAGACGAGTATCAGTATCAGTATTCTCTTGCATGAGAGAATCATATCACGGGTGCATAGAAGAAGAACTTGGGTGCATAGAACACGGTATCACGGGTGCATAGAAGATGGTTTACCGTGACAGAGAGGGGCCAGAAGACAGCAGCGTCTGATTTCCTGTACTCCTGGACTGATTAGGAGTACCTCACCATCATATTAAACTGTGCAGGCTTCTTCTAACGGTGCAGGGGTTAAACCGTTCAGTTGAGAGCTTCTAGAGCTTTCCAGCGATGATGGTCTCAGCTGTTCATTGTTGGTCACTCCCCTCTCCTATATATACTCACCTCTGGCTATCAGGGATGCCAGTGTTAGTTTCAAGCTGTCTGGCTCTGGAGCTGGAGGAGTTGGTTGTATGAGGAGGCGTTGTCACGCAAGGTGTGGGAAAGACTTAGTGCAACACAAAGGGAAGAGGGAAAGGGAGCCCAGAAAGGGAAGTGGAGACCTTCTAGGTTGATCTAGCGTCACCCTGTCTCCTGTATTGGCTCTTCACCAATCGCCACACGCGTGTCTCGCCCTGTCTTTCCCTGGCGTATGGCTAAGGCTAGGGAAGGGAGGAAATGAGCACTAGTTGATCTCCACTAAACACTATAGACGACAGGGGTGGACAAACAGGGGGAAATTGCTTAAATTGACGAACTCCAGACAAATGCGCACACGTCCTCAAGCTCCAGAGAGGACGAAGTACTGCTCTTGCTAAAGCTTTCACAGGTAGTCATGAATATCGCCAGCACCTCCCTCTGAAACACAGCAGGTATTTATACACCCAGGCAAGGTGTTAATTAGCCAGAGGGAGGTAGCCCCTGGGTCCTAGAGACAGCCTCTAAGAAGATATCTGTAATGCCAAACGTAGAGATCTCCTGCAACCAACTGCAAGGCGACTGTCATCTCTGACACACCCGTGACAGTACCCCCTCCTGTACGAGTGGCCTCCGGACACTCAGGACCGGGTTTCTCAGGATAAGAGGTGTGGAATGAGTGAACCAACCTGGGAGCGTTCACCTATGACGCTGAAACCCACATCCTCTCCTCTGGACCATAGCCTTTCCAGTGCACCAAGTATTGTAGAGAATGACGTTGGAGATGAGAATGTACAATCCTCGAAATCTGAAAGGATTACCATCAACCATTACTGGGGGCGGTGGCAGAGGTGAGGGCTCAAGAGGTTCCACATACTTTTTGAGTAAGGACCTGTGGAACAAGTTGTAAACCTTAAGGGGCTGGGGAAGTTCAAGACGAAACGATGCTGGGTTAATGATGGCGGTTATTTTATAGGGACCAATAAACCTAGGTCCCATCTTCCAAGAAGGAACTTTCAATCTTATATTCCTGGTAGACAACCACACAAAGTCATTCACATTCAGGTCCAGACCTGGCAAGTGTTTTCTGTCAGCCATACGTTTATACCTGTCTTCCATGATCTTTAAATTACTCAGAACACCCTGCCATAACGAGGAGAGTGACGATGCAAACTGTTCCTCCTCAGGAACTCCTGAAGCTCCTCCCCCACTAAAGGTACCAAACTGTGGGTGCTAACCGTATGCACCGAAGAACGGTGACCTGCCAGTGGATTCTTGATGATGATTATTAATGGCAAATTCTGCTAGCGGTAAGAAGGATGCCCAATCCTCCTGATTTTCGGAGACGAAACACCTGAGGTAGTTCTCCAAACTCTGACACGCTCGGTCTGTCCATTCGACTGAGGGTGGAAGGCAGAGGAAAAGGACAGCTGCACCCCCAGTCGAGAACAGAATGCCTTCCAGAACTTGGAAACAAATTGGGTCCCCCCATCTGACACCACATCGGAGGGAACCCCGTGAAGCTTCACAATCTCATTTATGAACATCTGAGCAAGTGTCTTGACATTTGGAAGTGCAGGTAATGTGACGAAGTAAACCATTTTACTGAACCTCTCTACTACCACCAAAACCACCGTTTTGTCTGTCGGTAGGTCAGTAATAAAATCCATGGACAAGTGTGTCCATGGCCTACAAGGGATAGGTAGCGAAAGAAGAGTACCAGATGGACGGGTATGCGAAACCTTAGAATGCGCGCAAATACTACAAGCAGCTATGTGTTCAATCACATCCTGATGCAACCCCGGCCACCAAAAACGACGAGAGAGGAGGTCTGCGGTTGCCTTACCACCTGGATGCCCAGCAAGCACAGAGTTATGATGCTCCTTAATTACTTTGCGGCACAGATTAGATTGTACAAATAACCTTCCTGAACGGCAGGAGGCAGGGGCATCCTCCTGAGCCTCCAACACCTCACACTACAGTTCAGGATACAGTGCCGAAATGACTACCCCTTTCTGATATTTCGGGGAAGGGTTCTCATGGTCACCACCACCAGGGAAGCTCCGGGACAAAGCATCAGCCTTGACATTTTTGACCCCTGGACGAAAAACGACAACAAAATTGAACCTAGTAAAAAACAGGGACTATCTGGCTTGCCTAGGGTTGAGTCGTTTAGCTGACTGAAGATATGACAGGTTCTTAAGGTCAGTAATAACAGTAATAGGATGGACAGCCCCCTCCAACCAATGTTGCCATTCCTCGAACGCTATTTTGATCACCAAAAGTTCCCTATTACCCACGTTATAATTTCTCTCAGCCGATGACAATTTTTTAGGAAAGAAGGCGCATGGACGCCATTTACCAGGGGACGGACCCTGAGACAACACAGCCCCAACCCCGATATCCAACGCATCAACCTCCACAATAAAGGGTGGGGAAACATTGGGTTGACTGAGTATAGGTGCAGTGGCAAAATGATTCTTTAAGGAAGAAAAAGCCTGGAGGGAAGCATCCGACCATTTGGAAAAATCAGACTCCTTCTTAGTCATGTCAGTAAGGGGTTTTACAATAACAGAGTAATTTTGGATGAATTTTTGGTAAAAATTAGTAAAGCCCAGAAACCGTTGTAGAGCCTTCAGCTTCTCGGGACGTTCCCAATCAATGACTGCAAGGATCTTCTCCGGATCTATCCGAAACACCGAAGATGACAAAAAGTACCCCAAAAACTGGAGCTCCTGAACAGCGAAAACACATTTTTCCAGTTTGGCATAAAGTTTGTTATCCCTTAATATCTGGAGCACCTGCTTAACATGCCCCTGATGAGTCTCAAAATCAGGTGAGTAGACCAAAATATCGTCCTGATAGACCACCACAAACCTCCCCACCAAATGATGGAAAATATCATTTATGAAATGCTGGAATACCTCAGGTGCATTGGTCAAACCAAAAGGCATAACCAGTCTCTTGATATGTCCTTCCGGGGTATTGAATGCTGTTTTCCATTCGTCCCCTTCTCTGATTCTAACCAGATTGTAGGCTCCCCTTAAGTCTATGTGCCCACGATGCAGAAATGAAGCAGAAAATTTCTGCAGCATTTCTGCATCTCCCTGGCAGAAAAAACGCATGCAGATTGTGCATGCGTTTTTTCCTGCAGAATACATGCGGATCCACATGCGGATTCACATGCGTTTCCTCATGCAGATTGACAAGCGCTTTCCAGGCGATAGCATCACTTGGAAAGTGCTTGACAACTAGGTCACACTGTATAAATCCATGCAAACAGCATGGATTTATACAGTGTGAACCGTAAAAATTAAAACAAATAAAGCTATACTCACCCCCGAGGCCCCGACGTGGCTGCAGCGCTGCTTCCTGGCTGGTTCCCGGCTGCCGGCAAATCGCGAGACAGAGCGGTGAAGGGCCTGCGGTCACATGACTGTGACGTCACCGCAGGTCCTCAAGCGATGCTGGCATTCAGAGAGAAGCCTTCGGAAAGGTGAGTATAAACTTTATTTGTTATTTTATTCTTTTTTTACAGGTACAATGGTACCCAGGTCTGGATGAGAGTCTCCTCTCCTCCAGAACTGGGTACCATCCGCACATAGAGACGCATAGAAGCCGCTTGTAAAAATGTACAGTCGCGGTTTCTGTGCGTCTCAATGCAAGTCAATGGCGGGAGTTCCGCTGCGCTTCCGCAAAATTAAATGACATGCTGCGGATTTTTGTACGCAGCATAAACGCTGCGGAAAAATCCGCAGCATGTGCATAGAACATGCGGAATCCCCTTGGGGACCATGGGGTGCGGATTACCTAGCGTTTCACAAGCGTTTCCGCTGCGGAAATTCCGCAGCATAAACGCTTGAAAAACGCTACGTGGGCACACAGCCTGAATCCAACTTGGAGAATACCTCAGCTCCTACAACCTGGCTGAACAAATCAGAAATCAGAGGAAGAGGGTATGGCTCATGGATGGTAATTTGATTTAATTCCCGGAAATCTAAACAGGGACGTAGACCACCATCTTTTTTCATCACAAAAAAGAACCCTGCCACCACGGGTGAAAATGAGGGTCTGATATGTCCCTTCTCCAGACTTGCCACAATTATCATTTTGTTTAGGAATTGCAGGACAGGTCCCAACAAAATGTCCCTTTTTCCCACAAAAAAACCACGCCTTTTTTCCTGCGAATCTCCAGGGAGATGTATGATGTAGAGACACCCCCTAAGTGCATGGGTTCCTCCACCTCCCCCAGTACTGGCTCAACCCCAGACCGCTCCCTCGGCAGAGGTACACAACCCCGACAAGAAGGCCCCGGAGAAGGTGGTCTCACCCGTCTATCCCGAAGGCGTCTATCAAGACGTATGGCCAACGACATGGCAGCCTCCAAGGACTGAGGGAGTTTCATATACTGCCAAGGCATCTTTCAACCTTTCAGTAAGCCTCTCACAAAATTGACTTCTAAGGGCTGAGTCATTCCATTTGGAATCCGTTGCCCATCTACGGAATTACGAACTGTACGTCTCCACTGACCGATTTCCCTGCTGAAGGCGACGTAGCCTAGATTCAGCCAAGGCGACTCAGTAAGGGTCATCATAGAATAGGGCCAGAGCACCGAAAAACTGCTCCACAGACTGGAGACAAACCGAGTCCTGCGGTAAAGAAAATGCCCACGACTGAGGATCTCCCTGCAGTAGAGAGATCACAATACCAACCCGTTGCTCCTCATTTCCGGAGGAGTAAGGATGATGTTTAAAATACAGTTTTCAGGCCTCCTTGAAAACAAAAAACTTGTCCCTACCTCCTGAAAACCTTTCCGGGAGGGCAACCTTGTGTTCAGGCTGGGTAGGCCTACTTGCAGAGATCCCCACATTAGCGACCAGTAGACACTGATGTTGCTGCTGAACCTCACACTGGAGGTCATTCACCTACAGGGACAGACAGCGGAAATGCTCTGCAAGCTCTGCAACAGTCCCCATACCAA
Organism: Phyllobates terribilis; assembly: GCF_046119375.1. Lineage (NCBI taxonomy): Eukaryota > Metazoa > Chordata > Amphibia > Anura > Dendrobatidae > Phyllobates > Phyllobates terribilis. Next base: position 419,635,522 of record NW_027362763.1, on the reverse strand, counting down.
GGAAGAAAGGAAAAAAAAAATCCACGCACAAAAACACACAGAGGGATAAAAAACCAAAATGTCATTTTTTATTTTTTTTCCCTTTTCAAAATGTGCTCGGCCGGCGATAATGTCACGCAAGGTGTGGGAAAGACTTAGTGCAACACAAAGGGAAGAGGGAAAGGGAGCCCAGACTTTAGGGAAAGGGGGGAAGTGGAGACCTCCTAGGTTGATCTAGTGTTACCCTGTCTCCCCTAACGTCCCTGTATTGGCTCTTCACCAATCGCCGCACACGTGCCTCGTCCTGTCTTTCCCTGGCATATGGCTAAGGCTAGGGAAGGGAGGAAGTGAGCACTAGTCAATCTCCACTAAACACTATAAACAACAGGAGTGGACAAACAGGGGGAAATTGCTTAGCTTTAGATGAACTCCAGATAAATGCGCATACGTCCTCAAGCTCCAGAGAGGACGAAGTTGTGCTCTTGCTAAAGCTTTCACAGGTAGTAATAAATATCGCCGGCACCTCCCTCTGAAATATAGCAGGTATTTATACACCCAGGCAGGGTGTTAATTAGCCAGAGGGAGGTAGCCCCTGGGTCCTAGAGACAGCCTCTAAGAAGATGTCTGTAATGCCAAATGTAGACATCTCATTGAAGTGTTTATCTAAAGACTGTTGTTTGGTTATTCGGTTGTGTGCAAATCCTCATCCTCTCCTATTTGTTTTTTCCTTTCTTCACTCCCCGATGTTCCGTTGTTAGTGAGTGCATATTTGTGTGATTGGCATTTTCTTTTGTCTCTGCACGTATTCCCTTGTTATTCTAGTTTGTGTACTCACATACACTACTACTTCCCACTTCCCTGGGTAGGGGAGGAAACAGATTAAGGGCGGATTCAGGAGCTCAGCAAGGTACGTGATCCTGGCATCTTCACTCTTAGAAGTAATCCGGAGAGCAGGGATAGCTAGGGCGACCCTAGTGCTAGGGACAAGGAAAGAGCCCAGGATATCCAAGAAGAGTCGTGACACATTGTCTGTGTCTGTGGAAATTGGACTGCACTTGGATAACATCCGAGCGCAGTACGATGTTTTACGCGCACCCATAGACTTGAATGGGTGTGCGTAAACCGATTTGCGGAGCCATTCACAGCATGCTGCGACTTTTTTTTTCATGCCGAGTTGGTCTTAGTGATATCTGATAACAAATCAAATGGCTCTTGTCCAAGTTATATGAGTGAGCTCTTAAAGCATAGACTAGGCATCTCACTCTACTTCTCTCTGGGGAAAACAAGCAGAAGACATCTTAGTTTCTTCAGATTGCAGTCCTAATAGGCAGATAAACTAAATTACGGTAATTGGTAGATAATGCCAGTAAGCCCACTTCAGTATATTGTTTTCTCATATCTTTATGGGTTCCTTCAATTCTAACTTTTGCATGCATTTTATTATAACTTTGAAGCCATAATTATGAGTAGAATACGAAAATCAGAAAAAAACGTTAGCACTCACCCTGTGGCTTAAATTGGTCCTTTATTGTATAGCCGGACACAAAAATACAAAGCGATGGTGGTTTAACGCTGCGAAGGCTTCATCCTGGCTCTGTATCCTCTATCTGGTTATACAATTAGGACCATTTTAAGCTACATGGGTGCGTGCCATAGTTTTTTCTGATTATTTTTATTTTGGAATTGACTTTAACCTGTTGAGCAAAAGTGGTGAATAATATAGGGCTGACTCAGAATTTAAACAGCATTTAAACATCTGAAGGTATATCATCACTAAACTCCTGTATGCCAATAGTCTGCTATAGTAGTAGTGCCAATCCATTTTATCTTTTTTATGACAATTATGAGTAGGATAAAGCAAAATATCTTCTATATACTGGCTCTTCCTGACTTTACCTTCAAAAACTGCATCAAAACATCATCTGTGTAAGTACAATAAGGCTGCATTCAGACATCCAAGAGAAACAGACCATTTTTTTTCTCAGGTCTCATCATAGTTGCTTCAGTTTTTTTATATGGCTACCCATAGATTTTAATGGTTGAGTCTGATCCACCAAATGGATCAGAATAGGACATGCTCTGAGTCTCATGGACAGCAGACAAGGATCTCCTTTTAAAACTGATGTGTTTATTAAACAATGAATCTCTATGGGTCGGTGCGCTGTCCGAGAAAAAAACGAACAGGACTAGGATATGTCACATGGATGTGTGAATGTAGCCCATATTCACACTGATTCATAGAGCTTCATTATAGACTTTTCTTTTTTTACATGCCACATTTTATCTTGTAACTATTGAACTAAACACATTTGGGAGTCTCTGTATTAAACAATTTAATTACAGTAAAAAATATATTTGTACTTTGTTAGCCAGAAAATAGAAAAAAATGAGAGTCCTCCAGTGATTGAAACCTTTTAATGGCTACCTAAAAAAGGGATGACAAATACCAAGTTTTCCCAGACTATTATAGTGCTCTTCCCTGATGAAAAAACACAAGTAGTCAGAAAAACTTATTTGTCATCAGCTTTTCAGTTAACCATTAAAAAGAATCAACCACTGAGTACGCTCAATTTTTCTATATTATATTGAATTGAATTTAAAAAAAACCTATAGTATAAGTAAATGTACAATAGACAATCAGGTGTATTTTTACTCACAGTATAAACAACAGTAACAGGATAGCCAGCAGTATCCAGGTGCCAGGGGAGAGACTTGGCATAAAGCTCATGATTCTTCCTGATTTGTTACTTCCAGGCCCAGTACTTCTCACTACAATATGTAGCTTCAGTTTACTCCTCTTTGTTGCTTTTCTTCTTCTTCCGTCTCTTGGAGAACAGTCACATGATTTGTAGGCCTGGCCAGATATGTCACTGATGTAAAGTTGTCAAGGAGGTGAATGAGCAATAATGTTTTCGCTCTAGCCTGCTGGTAATACAATATAATCTGCACATGTATAGGATTTCTTCCATAATGAAAATAAAGTACAGTAGAAAATTCTGAACAAAGTTCCCTGGCAGCACATAAACAAATTCCGCCCCCTGATGTCATAACATCATTTATTCCCATAATAATTACTATGTGGAAATCTGTCTATCCTAACAAAAGATTTGGTCTTCACAGGTGATTTAAATAAAAAAAAAATATTTAGCAAAAAAGTTATAATTAAAAAGGGATAGATAAAGATATTAGGAAAAATAAATATGTACGCAGAAACCAAACTGATAGTGGTCTGGCTTGGCCCCCAAAGAGTGTAGTATTTAAGTAAAAATTCTGGCAAACAGTAGAAATATAATATATTGTATATTATGAAGAGTCAGTTTTGTATGAACAATTTTCAGGATTTCAAGAATCGTTTTATGCCCAAAAGTTCAACTTACTGTTCTTATGATAATCATTTGTACTTCAGTTACGGACTAGAAGTCTGTGTGCTAAATCAGTGTTTTTCAAAACATTCTGCAAAGTTGAACAGAGAAATGTGCAATGTAGTATGTTATATAATAATAAGAACATAATTATAAATTAAAGGGATTGTCCACGATTTTTTTATGGGTGGCTATCTCTAGGATATGCCATCCTTATCTGATTGGTGGGGGTGATACACCCAAAACCCCCGCCGATCAGTTGTTACTGGCGCCAGCCAGGACACAACAACTTTGTTATTTCTATAGTGGCTGCAGACGTGTACTGCAGACTCACCCCCTATTCTGCAGTACCCATCCGCGGGCATTCTAGTTTTTTCGGAGCTGTTGAGTTCTGTTAGCTGTCGCCAGTAAGAGCTGATCAGCAGGGATGCAAGGTCTCGCAACCCCACTGATCAGATATTTATGGCCTGTTCCAAGAATCAGGGCTGCCATCAGGGCATTACTGCCCTTACTGCTGTATGGGGTCCGGTGACCATAAGCAAAAAGGGGGGCCCCGCCAGCCCAGGCCCCAAGCCCGGGGCCCCCCTCTCTTTGCTTCTGCTTACCGGGCCCTTAGGGACAGCAGCTCGGTGCATGATGCACCCGGTGGATGGAAATGAACGCTGTACCTTTAATCTGCTGGGTGCATCATGGTCCTGGTCATGTGACATGCTGCGCGCTGATCTTCAATCCAGAGCAGCAGCGTGCCACATGAGTTGCGGGGACGGCGGAGGCAGGTTGTAAGAGTGAGTGAGTGTGAGAGTGTGTGTGTGTTGCGCTGCGCTGTGCGAGGAAGGGAGGTCCGCTGGAGGGGGGGATGCTGCTGAGGGAGGAGAGGCTCGCTGGAGGAAGTGAGGCCCGCTGGAGGAGGGGATGCTGATGAGGGAGGGGAGGCCCACTGGAGGAGGGGAGGCCCACTGGTGGGGGATGCTGCTGAGGGAGGGAGGCTTGCTGGAGGAAGTGAGGCCCGCTGGAGGAGGGGATTCTGATGAGGATGGGGAGGCCCGCTGGAGGAGGGGATACTGATGAGGGAAGGAAGGCCCTCTGCAGGAGGGGAGGCCCGCTGGAGGGGAGGTCTGCTGGAGGAGGGGGTGCTGATGAAGGTATGCTGGTGAGGGAGGGGAGGCTGCTAGAGGATGGGAGGCAGCTGAGGGAGGGGAGGCTGCTGAGGGAGGGGAGGCTGGTGAGGGAGAGGAGGCTGCTGAGGGGATGCTGATGAGGTTGGGGAGGCTGCTGAGGGAGTAGATGCTGCTGAGGCAGTTGAGGCTGCTGAGAGAGAGGAGGCTGCTGAGGGGATTTTGTTTCAAGAGGGTGTCAACCTCCGCAGACAGGTAGAGAAGAGTAGTTGCTAAATGGGGTAGTCCCCCTCCCCCCATTATTCTTGACTACCTGATAATTTTTTTACATTATCACTTTGAGTTATGTTTTGAGGTGTATTTATATTAATATTCTAGAATTTGTAGGTTTTTAATGAATACCAATAAAGATATTTTTAGTAGTGTATATGAATATATATGCAATAATATACCCTGTTTACTAGTGATGAGCGAGCACTAAAATGCTCGGGTGCTCGAAGCTCGGGTTGAACACATTGGAATACTCGGGTGCTTGACCCGAGCAACGAGCCCAATGTAAGTCTATGGGAAACTCGAGCATTTTTCTGGCGGTCCCCCCTCGCCGGTCTGCAGAAGGTCAAAAATTGCCCAAATCGATGGGAACAGTGCTCAATTAAACGTCAGGCAGGCAGAATATATAGGCAGACAGGCAGGCAGGGTATATAGGAGGGTGCATGAAAAACATAGCAGGACACTTGGAACACACCAGTGCCCTCCAATTTTCATGCACCCATCTCTTTAAAAAAGCTGGCCGGCAATTCAGCAGCGGCATACATCGGTACCCGACAATTTAGAACAGAAAGAATAGAGCATCACACATAGATTAGATAGATAGAAACATGTCAGTCACATATATAATAAGTACAGTGACAGTGTTGGTTACTGTACTTGTCATTTAGTGTTAAAATAAAGGATTTATTTAAAAAAAAAAATTGGCGTGGGGTTCCCCGTAATTTTAGTCTCTAGCGGAGGTTAACCAGACAGCTGGGGCAGATGTTTGAAGCCTGGGAAGGGGGTAATACCCACGGAGCTTCCCAAGCTACTAATATCAGCCCCCAGCTGAATACCTAGCCTTTACTAGCTATTAAAATGGGGGACCCCAAAAAAAATGATGTGAGGTCCCCCCTATTTTAATAGCTAGCAAAAGCTAGGCAGACAGCTAGCTATTGTGTCTTTATTTCAATTAAAGGACTTTATTCTGGGTGTTTGTGTTTTTTTATTTAACTTTCACTATGGGGTTAGCAATGGGGGTGTCTTATAGACGCCTCTCCATTACTAACCTGGGCTTGATGTCGGCTGGCATTATAAGCTGACATCAACCCCAACCCTATTACCCCACTGCCACCGCTACAGGGCAATGGGAAGAGTGAGGCTAAGTGCCAGAATTGGCGCATCCTATGGATGCGCCATTTCTGGGGCGGCTGGTGTTTCTAGTCTGGGAGAGGGCCAATATTCATGGCACCCTTCCTGGGCTATTAATATCAGCCCCCAGCTGTCTGCCTAGCCTTTGCTAGCTATTAAAATAGGGGGGACCCCACTTCATTTTTTTTTTGGGTCCGCCATTTTAATAACTAGTAAAGGCTAGGTATTCAGCTGGGGGCTGATATTAGTAGCCTGGGAAGCTTCGTGGGTATTACCCCCTTGCCAGGCTTCAAACATCTGCCCCAGCCGTCTGCTTAACCTCCGCTGGAGACTAAAATTACGGGGAACCGCACGCCAATTTTTTTTTTAATAAATCCTTTAATTTAACACTAGTGTTGAGCGAGCACTAAAATGCTAGGGTGCGCGAAGCTCGGGCTGAGCTCACCGTGATACTCGGGTGCTCGACCCAAGCAACGAGCCCAATGTCTATGGGAGACCCGAGCATTTTTACGGCGGCACCCCCGGCAGTCTGTAGAAAGCCTAAAAAGTGCCCAAAACGATAGTGACAGTGCTCAAATGACATGGGGAGAGAATGGGGATCGCCCCAGGAAGCATTTCTGACCCCCAGGTCACTGCTGTCAACAACGTGGTCAGAGATATTAAGCCACATTTACGGGCTCACAATAAAACGTTCAAAAACTAAACTGAAACTGTTTTCCTGTGAAATATGTTAAGGAACATCCTTCCAGGGTAAAGACTTGTGTATAAGGTAAAATAAATAACCAAAAACAAAAATACTCCTCCACACCTTGGGTTATGTTCACAAGTAGCATTTTTTATGCGTTTTTGCACTTTTGTGTTGCTTTCAACCGTGACAAATGCATTCACCGGGAAATGTCATTTTAATATTTTACAACCTTATCTGGCCATGTGCTGTGTGACACATGCATACGGTGCTGAAAAGACATGGGAACAGCATGGGGAAGACCCCTGGAAGCATCTCTGACACCAAGGTCATTGCCTAAAAGTGTGCCCATCAGAATTGATCCTTGCCGCATCAGAAGATGCAGACTTGCAACTATCCCCGTGCAAGTCCTTGTCCCAGGGCAGTGTTCAATTGTACCTCCCCCATTCCTTGCAATGCAAGCACAAATATGCAGCCAACCACCCACCCGCAGGCTGCAATACTATACTGCTAGCTTGCACTTGAAATGGGGCCTTTTAGTTTGGAGGAGGCCGAAGCTGGCCACTACCTCATGGCTGCGTCGGCGGCGAGTTCTCCATACTCAGTCCCCAGCCGCCACTATTTGTACCAGGAACCTTCCCCACACTTTTCTTAGCCTGGCCTGCTTTAGGGCAGCATTGGACGAGCCCACCAAACAACCAGAGACTCCTCTGGTGGGCCCTGGCTTCTCCATCAGGGGAGTTGAGAGTGCCAAGGTGAGAAGCATGATGATGATGATAGAAGTTAGCATCTGCTTTGTTTTCTTGGAATGCAAGCGTAAGTGTGCAGCCTGCCACCCACCCACCCCCAGGCTGCAATACCATACTGCTAGCTTGCTTGCACTTGAAATGAGGCCTTTAGGCTTGTGGAGGCAGAGGCCGGCCACCAAGTCATGGCTGCGTCGGCGGCCTGGTATCCATACTCAGCCCCCAGGCGCCCGGCGGCCGGGTGTCCACACTCGGTCCACAGCCGTCAGGGGGCGGCCGGGTGTCCATACTCGGTCCCCAGCCGCCCCTATTTGTCCCGGTGCGCCTTATACACAAGCGTGCATAACAGAACATTACCTGTGCCCTCCCCAGTGCATTCAGTGGGAAGGACAGCCTATTCTGCTGTAGTGTGTGCACACCAACCCTCTGTTCATGGCACATGCGAAGATGCCTCTCGCCCTGCACCTGTCGTTGCAGACTTGCAACTATACCCATTCAAGTCCTTGTCCCAGGGCAGTGTTCAATTGTACCTTCCCCATTCCTTGCAATGCAAGCGCAAATATGCAGCCTGCCACACACCCACCCCCATGCTGCAATACCATACTGCTTGCTTGCACTTGAAATTGGGCCTTTAAGGCATGTGGAGGCGGAATCTGGTCACCACGTCATGGCTGCGTCGGCGGCCTGTTATCCATACTCAGTCCCCAACCGCCCGGCGGCCGGGTGTCCACGCTTGGTCCCCAGCCGCCAGGGGGCGGCCGGGTGCCCATACTCGGACCCCAGCCGCCCGGCGGCCGGGTGTCCACACTCGGTCCCCAGCCACCAGGGGGCGGCCGGGTGTCCATACTCGGTCCCCAGCCGCCCCTATTTGTCCCGGTTCGCCTTATACACAAGCGCGCATACCAAAACATTACCTGTGCCCTCCCCAGTGCATTTAGTGGAAAGGATAGCCTAACCACAAACACGTGGACAAGTGAATGTGGCCAGGGATGGTCCATCTCACTGACACCTTCACACTGGGTTAATATTGTGGAAGCCGGGACACAGTTGGACACTGGGATGCAACACGTCCTCCAGACATAGAGGATTGCGGGTCCTGGGTCAATCAGGCTTCAACACAAAGTTCAGAAGGTAGACAGCAGCAGTGGTCAGCCACCAACATAACGAGTAAATTATTCATGATCATGAGGCCATCCATCTCCTTAGCTTTCCGTTCCTTGGAATGCAAGCGCATGTGTTTAGTAGCGGCTATGCCTGAGGTGGTCAGCGTTTTGGCGCATATCCTACCTCCTCCGAGGATTGCTGGATGTTTTCCTGCTACTATCCGAGTTCTACGACTCCCGTTAAAACAAAGCTTCAGGTGATGAATGATGGATGAGGTGGTGGCAAAGGAGAAAGAGCAGGAGGAACAGGGACCATTCACATCAATATCAGGCCAGTCAACCACACATGTCTTGTAGGATATGTTTCTGTACCAAAAGGAGCGGTTCGGCTACACAGTTATATGGCATACAGTGAGTGAAATGCCTACCAAAAATTTCGAGGCACTCCAATGCCCCTTGGAAGTGACATGGAGGTCAGAGGGCCTTAACTAAACCTTTTTTTTCATTTATAGCAACTGGGTCTCCTGTACACTGTTGGCCTAAGCAGTGAATGGAAGGCTTTCCAAAAATTATGAGGAACTGCAATGCCCCTTGAAACAGACATGGATTACAGCGTACTAAAAACCTTCTACCCATTATTGGGGAGTGGGTCTCCCTTAGTGTTCGCCTATGCATTGAAAAGCAAAAGCTGACTAAAATTAGGAGAAAATGCAATGCCCGTTGGAAGAGTCATGGAGGTTAGAGTTAATTAAAAACAACACTTAAATGCCCCTTGGAAGACCTGTGGAGTTCAGAGAGGTTTAACAAGACGGTTTTAATGCCCCTTGGAAGAGACGTGGAGGTCACAGTAGCTTAACAAGACGGTTTTAATGCCCCTTGGAAGAGACGTGGAGTTCAGAGTGGTTTAACAAGACGGTTTTAATGCCCCTTGGAAGAGACGTGGAGTTCAGAGTGGTTTAACAAGACAGTTTTAATGCCCCTTGGAAGAGACGTGGAGTTCAGAGTGGTTTAAAAAGATGGTTTTAATGCCCCTTGGAAGAGACGTGGAGGTCAGAGTAGCTTAAAAAGACGATTTTAATGCCCCCTGGAAGAGACGTGGAATTCAGAGTGGTTTAACAAGACCGTTGTAATGCCCCTTGGAAGAGACGTGGAGGTCACAGTAGCTTAACAAGACGGTTTTAATGCCCCTTGGAAGAGACGTGGAGTTCAGAGTGGTTTAACATGACGGTTTTAATGCCCCTTGGAAGAGACGTGGAGTTCAGAGTGGTTTAACAAGACGGTTTTAATGCCTCTTGGAAGAGACGTGGAGGTCACAGTAGCTTAACAAGATGATTTTAATGCCCCTTGGAAGAGACGTGGAGTTCAGAGTGGTTTAACAAGATGGTTTTAATGCCCCTTGGAAGAGATGTGGAGGTCACAGCAGCTTAAGAAGACGGTTTTAATGCGCCTTGGAAGAGACGTGGAGATCAGAGTGGCTTAACAAGATGGTTTTAATGCCCCTTGGAAGAGACGTGGAGGTCACAGTAGCTTAACAAAATGGTTTTAATGCCCCTTGGAAGAGACGTGGAGTTCAGAGTGGTTTAACAAGACAGTTTTAATGCCCCTTGGAAGAGACGTGGAGGTCACAGTAGCTTAACAAGACGGTTTTTATGCCCCTTGGAAGAGACGTGGAGTTCAAGGTGGTTTAACAAGACGGTTTTAATGCCCCTTGGAAGAGACGTGGAGGTCACAGTAGCTTAACAAGACGGTTTTAATGCCCCTTGCAAGAGAAGTGGAGATCAGAGTGGTTTAACAAAACGGTTTTAATGCCCCTTGGAAGAGACGTGGAGATCACAGTAGCTTAACAAGACGGTTTTAATGCCCCTTGGAAGAGACGTTCAGTTCAGAGTGGTTTAACAAGATGGTTTTAATGCCCCTTGGAAGAGACGTGGAGATCACAATAGCTTAACAAGACGGTTTTAATGCCTCTTGGAAGAAACGTGAAGTTCAGAGTGGTTTAACAAGGCGGTTTTAATGCTCCTTGGAAGAGGTGTGGAGGTCACAGTAGCATACCAAGACTGTTTTAATACCCCTTGGAAGAGACGTGGAGTTCAGAGTAGTTTAACAAGACGGTTTTAATGCCCCTTGGAAGAGACGTGGATTTCAGAGTGGTTTAACAAGACAGTTTTAATGCCCCTTGGAAGAGACGTGGAGGTCACAGTAGCTTAACAAGACAGTTTTAATGTCCCTTGGAAGAGACGTGGAGTTCAGCGTGGTTTAACAAGACGGTTTTAATGCCTTAATGCCCCTTGGAAGAGACATGTAGGTCACAGTAGCTTAACAAAACGGTTTTATTGCCCCTTGGAAGAGACGTGGAGTTCAGAGTGGTTTAACAAGACGGTTTTAATGCCCCTTGGAAGAGACGTGGAGGTCAGAGTGGTTTAACAACACGGTTTTAATGCCACTTGGAAGAGACGTGGTGTTCAGAGTGGTTTAAACAGACGGTTTTAATGCCCCTTGGAAGAGACGTGGAGGTCACAGTAGCTTAACAAGACGGTTTTAATGCCCCTTGGAAGAGACATGGAGATCAGAGTGGTTTAACAAGACGGTTTTAATGCCCCTTGGAAAAACCGAGGAGGTCACAGTAAATTAACAAGACGGGTTTAATGCCCCTTGGAAGAGACGTGGAGTTCAGAGTGGTTTATCAAGATGGTTTTAATGCCCCTTGGAAGAGATGTGGAGTTCAGAGTAGTTTAACAAGACGGTTTTAATGCCCCTTGGAAGAGACGTGGAGTTCAGAGTGGTTTAACAAGGCGGTTTTAATGCCCATGGAGGAGACGTGGTGGTCACAGTAGCTTAACAAGACGGTTTTAATGCCCCTTGGAAGAAAGGTGGAGTTCAGAGTGGTTTAACAAGACGATTTTAATGCCCCTTGGAAGTGACGTGGAGTTCAGAGTGGTTTAACAAGACGGTTTTAATTGCCCTTGGAAGAGACGTGGAGGTCACAGTAGCTTAACAATACGATTTCAATGCCCCTTGGAAGAGACGTGGAGTGCAGAGTGATTTAACAAGACGGTTTTAATGCCCCTTGGAAGAGACGTGGAGGTCACAGTAGCTTAACAAGACGGTTTTAATGCCCCTTGGAAGAGACGTGGAGTTTAGAGTGGTTTAACAAGACGGTTTTAATGCCCCTTGGAAGAGACGTGGAGTTCAGAGTGGTTTAACAAGACGGTTTTAATGCCCCTTGGAAGAGACGTGGAGGTCACAGTAGCTTAACAAGACGGTTTTAATACCCCTTGGAAGACACGTGGAGTTCAGAGTAGTTTAACAAGACGGTTTTAATGCCCCTTGGAAGAGACGTGGAGTTCAGAGTGGTTTAACAAGACGGTTTTAATGCCCCTTGGAAGAACCGTGGAGGTCGCGGTAGCTTAACAAGACGGGTTTAATGCCCCTTGGAAGAGACGTGGAGTTCAGAGTGGTTTAATAAGACGGTTTTAATGCCCCTTGGAAGAGACGTGGAGGTCACAGTAGTTTAACAAGACGGTTTTAATACCCCTTGGAAGAGACGTGGAGTTCAGAGTAGTTTAACAAGACGGTTTTAATGCCCCTTGGAAGAGAAGTGGAGTTCAGAGTGGTTTAACAAGACGGTTTTAATGCCCCTTGGAAGAACCGTGGAGGTCGCGGTAGCTTAACAAGACGGGTTTAATGCCCCTTGGAAGAGACGTAGAGTTCAGAGTGGTTTAATAAGACGGTTTTAATGCCCCTTGGAAGAGACATGGAGGTCATAGTAGCTTAACAAGATGGTTTTAATGCCACTTGGAAGAGACGTGGAGTTCAGAGTGGTTTAACAAGAAGGTTTTAATGCCCCTTGGAAGAGACGTGGAGTTCAGAGTGGTTTATCAAGACGATTTTAATGCCCCTTGGAAGAGACGTGGAGGTCACAGTAGCTTAACAAGACGGTTTTAATGCCCCTTGGAAGAGACGTGGAGTTCAGAGTGGTTTAACAAGACGGTTTCAATGCCCCTTGGAAGAGACGTGGAGGTCACAGTAGCTTAACAAGACAGTTTTAATGCCCCTTGGAAGAGACGTGAAGTTCAGAGTGGTTTAACAAGACGGTATTAATGCCCCTTGGAAGAGACGTGGAGTTCAGAGTGGTTTAACAAGACGGTTTTAATGCCCCTTGGAAGAGACGTGGAGGTGAGAGTGGTTTAAGAAGAAGGTTTTAATGCACCTTGGAGGAGACGTGGAGGTCACAGTAGCTTAACAAGACGGTTTTAATGCCCCTTGGAAGAGACGTGGAGTTCAGAGTGGTCTAACAAGACTGTTTTAATGCCCCGCGGAAGAGACGTGGAGGTCACAGTAGCTTAACAAGACAGTTTTCATGCCCCTTGGAAGAGACGTTGAGTTCAGAGTGGTTTAACAAGACGGTTTTAATGTCCCTTGGAAGAGACGTGGAGGTCACCGTAGCTTAACAAGACGGTTTTAATGCCCGTTGGAAGAGACGTGGAGGTCAGAGTCGTTTAACAAGACGGTTTTAATACCACTTGGAAGAGACGTGGAGTTCAGAGTGGTTTAACAAGACGGTTTTAATGCCCCTTGGAAGAGACGTGGAGGTCACAGTAGCTTAACAAGACGGTTTTAATGCCCCTTGGAAGAGACGTGGAGTTTAGAGTGGTTTAACAAGACGGTTTTAATGCCCCTTGGAAGAGACGTGGAGTTCAGAGTGGTTTAACAAGACGGTCTTAATGCCACTTGGAAGAACCGTGGAGGTCGCGGTAGCTTAACAAGACGGGTTTAATGCCCCTTGGAAGAGACGTGGAGTTCAGAGTGGTTTAATAAGATGGTTTTAATGCCCCTTGGAAGAGACGTGGAGGTCACAGTAGCTTAACAAGACGGTTTTAATACCCCTTGGAAGAGACGTGGAGTTCAGAGTAGTTTAACAAGACGGTTTTAATGCCCCTTGGAAGAACCGTGGAGGTCGCGGGAGCTTAACAAGACGGGTTTAATGCCCCTTGGAAGAGACGTAGAGTTCAGAGTGGTTTAATAAGACGGTTTTAAAGCCCCTTGGAAGAGACTTGGAGGTCATAGTAGCTTAAGAAGATGGTTTTAATGCCACTTGGAAGAGACGTGGAGTTCAGAGTGGTTTAACAAGAAGGTTTTAATGCCCCTTGGAAGAGACGTGGAGGTCACAGTAGCTTAACAAGATGATTTTAATGCCCCTTGGAAGAGACGTGGAGTTCAGAGTGGTTTAACAAGATGGTTTTAATGCCCCTTGGAAGAGATGTGGAGGTCACAGCAGCTTAAGAAGACGGTTTTAATGCGCCTTGGAAGAGACGTGGAGATCAGAGTGGCTTAACAAGATGGTTTTAATGCCCCTTGGAAGAGACGTGGAGGTCACAGTAGCTTAACAAAATGGTTTTAATGCCCCTTGGAAGAGACGTGGAGTTCAGAGTGGTTTAACAAGACGGTTTTAATGCCCCTTGGAAGAGACGTGGAGGTCACAGTAGCTTAACAAGACGGTTTTTATGCCCCTTGGAAGAGACGTGGAGTTCAGGGTGGTTTAACAAGACGGTTTTAATGCCCCTTGGAAGAGACGTGGAGGTCACAGTAGCTTAACAAGACGGTTTTCATGCCCCTTGCAAGAGAAGTGGAGATCAGAGTGGTTTAACAAAACGGTTTTAATGCCCCTTGGAAGAGACGTGGAGATCACAGTAGCTTAACAAGACGGTTTTAATGCCCCTTGGAAGAGACGTTCAGTTCAGAGTGGTTTAACAAGATGGTTTTAATGCCCCTTGGAAGAGACGTGGAGATCACAATAGCTTAACAAGACGGTTTTAATGCCTCTTGGAAGAAACGTGAAGTTCAGAGTGGTTTAACAAGGCGGTTTTAATGCTCCTTGGAAGAGGTGTGGAGGTCACAGTAGCATACCAAGACTGTTTTAATACCCCTTGGAAGAGACGTGGAGTTCAGAGTAGTTTAACAAGACGGTTTTAATGCCCCTTGGAAGAGACGTGGATTTCAGAGTGGTTTAACAAGACAGTTTTAATGCCCCTTGGAAGAGACGTGGAGGTCACAGTAGCTTAACAAGACAGTTTTAATGTCCCTTGGAAGAGACGTGGAGTTCAGAGTGGTTTAACAAGACGGTTTTAATGTCTTAATGCCCCTTGGAAGAGACATGTAGGTCACAGTAGCTTAACAAAACGGTTTTATTGCCCCTTGGAAGAGACGTGGAGTTCAGAGTGGTTTAACAAGGCGGTTTTAATGCCCCTTGGAAGAGACGTGGAGGTCAGAGTGGTTTAACAACACGGTTTTAATGCCACTTGGAAGAGACGTGGTGTTCAGAGTGGTTTAAACAGACGGTTTTAATGCCCCTTGGAAGAGACGTGGAGGTCACAGTAGCTTAACAAGACGGTTTTAATGCCCCTTGGAAGAGACATGGAGATCAGAGTGGTTTAACAAGACGGTTTTAATGCCCCTTGGAAAAACCGAGGAGGTCACAGTAAATTAACAAGACGGGTTTAATGCCCCTTGGAAGAGACGTGGAGTTCAGAGTGGTTTATCAAGATGGTTTTAATGCCCCTTGGAAGAGACGTGGAGGTCACAGTAGCTTAACAAGAAGGTTTTAATGCCACTTGGAAGAGACGTGGAGTTCAGAGTGGTTTAACAAGGCGGTTTTAATGCCCATGGAGGAGACGTGGTGGTCACAGTAGCTTAACAAGACGGTTTTAATGCCCCTTGGAAGAAAGGTGGAGTTCAGAGTGGTTTAACAAGACGATTTTAATGCCCCTTGGAAGTGACGTGGAGTTCAGAGTGGTTTAACAAGACGGTTTTAATTGCCCTTGGAAGAGACGTGGAGGTCACAGTAGCTTAACAATACGATTTCAATGCCCCTTGGAAGAGACGTGGAGTTCAGAGTGATTTAACAAGACGGTTTTAATGCCCCTTGGAAGAGACGTGGAGGTCACAGTAGCTTAACAAGACGGTTTTAATGCCCCTTGGAAGAGACGTGGAGTTTAGAGTGGTTTAACAAGACGGTTTTAATGCCCCTTGGAAGAGACGTGGAGTTCAGAGTGGTTTAACAAGACGGTTTTAATGCCCCTTGGAAGAGACGTGGAGGTCACAGTAGCTTAACAAGACGGTTTTAATACCCCTTGGAAGAGATGTGGAATTCAGAGTAGTTTAACAAGACGGTTTTAATGCCCCTTGGAAGAGACGTGGAGCTCAGAGTGGTTTAACAAGGCGGTTTTAATGCCCATGGAGGAGACGTGGTGGTCACAGTAGCTTAACAAGACGGTTTTAATGCCCCTTGGAAGAAAGGTGGAGTTCAGAGTGGTTTAACAAGACGATTTTAATGCCCCTTGGAAGTGACGTGGAGTTCAGAGTGGTTTAACAAGACGGTTTTAATTGCCCTTGGAAGAGACGTGGAGGTCACAGTAGCTTAACAATACGATTTCAATGCCCCTTGGAAGAGACGTGGAGTGCAGAGTGATTTAACAAGACGGTTTTAATGCCCCTTGGAAGAGACGTGGAGGTCACAGTAGCTTAACAAGACGGTTTTAATGCCCCTTGGAAGAGACGTGGAGTTTAGAGTGGTTTAACAAGACGGTTTTAATGCCCCTTGGAAGAGACGTGGAGTTCAGAGTGGTTTAACAAGACGGTTTTAATGCCCCTTGGAAGAGACGTGGAGGTCACAGTAGCTTAACAAGACGGTTTTAATACCCCTTGGAAGACATGTGGAGTTCAGAGTAGTTTAACAAGACGGTTTTAATGCCCCTTGGAAGAGACGTGGAGTTCAGAGTGGTTTAACAAGACGGTTTTAATGCCCCTTGGAAGAACCGTGGAGGTCGCGGTAGCTTAACAAGACGGGTTTAATGCCCCTTGGAAGAGACGTGGAGTTCAGAGTGGTTTAATAAGACGGTTTTAATGCCCCTTGGAAGAGACGTGGAGGCCACAGTAGTTTAACAAGACGGTTTTAATACCCCTTGGAAGAGACGTGGAGTTCAGAGTAGTTTAACAAGACGGTTTTAATGCCCCTTGGAAGAGAAGTGGAGTTCAGAGTGGTTTAACAAGACGGTTTTAATGCCCCTTGGAAGAACCGTGGAGGTCGCGGTAGCTTAACAAGACGGGTTTAATGCCCCTTGGAAGAGACGTAGAGTTCAGAGTGGTTTAATAAGACGGTTTTAATGCCCCTTGGAAGAGACATGGAGGTCATAGTAGCTTAACAAGATGGTTTTAATGCCACTTGGAAGAGACGTGGAGTTCAGAGTGGTTTAACAAGAAGGTTTTAATGCCCCTTGGAAGAGACGTGGAGTTCAGAGTGGTTTATCAAGACGATTTTAATGCCCCTTGGAAGAGACGTGGAGGTCACAGTAGCTTAACAAGACGGTTTTAATGCCCCTTGGAAGAGACGTGGAGTTCAGAGTGGTTTAACAAGACGGTTTCAATGCCCCTTGGAAGAGACGTGGAGGTCACAGTAGCTTAACAAGACAGTTTTAATGCCCCTTGGAAGAGACGTGAAGTTCAGAGTGGTTTAACAAGACGGTATTAATGCCCCTTGGAAGAGACGTGGAGTTCAGAGTGGTTTAACAAGACGGTTTTAATGCCCCTTGGAAGAGACGTGGAGGTGAGAGTGGTTTAAGAAGAAGGTTTTAATGCACCTTGGAGGAGACGTGGAGGTCACAGTAGCTTAACAAGACGGTTTTAATGCCCGTTGGAAGAGACGTGGAGTTCAGAGTGGTTTAACAAGACGGTTTTAATGCCCCTTGGAAGAGACGTGGAGGTCACAGTAGCTTAACAAGACGGTTTTAATGCCCCTTGGAAGAGACGTGGAGTTTAGAGTGGTTTAACAAGACGGTTTTAATGCCCCTTGGAAGAGACGTGGAGTTCAGAGTGGTTTAACAAGACGGTTTTAATGCCCCTTGGAAGAACCGTGGAGGTCGCGGTAGCTTAACAAGACGGGTTTAATGCCCCTTGGAAGAGACGTGGAGTTCAGAGTGGTTTAATAAGACGGTTTTAATGCCCCTTGGAAGAGACGTGGAGGTCACAGTAGCTTAACAAGACGGTTTTAATACCCCTTGGAAGAGACGTGGAGTTCAGAGTAGTTTAACAAGACGGTTTTAATGCCCCTTGGAAGAACCGTGGAGGTCGCGGTAGCTTAACAAGACGGGTTTAATGCCCCTTGGAAGAGACGTAGAGTTCAGAGTGGTTTAATAAGACGGTTTTAAAGCCCCTTGGAAGAGACTTGGAGGTCATAGTAGCTTAAGAAGATGGTTTTAATGCCACTTGGAAGAGACGTGGAGTTCAGAGTGGCTTAACAAGAAGGTTTTAATGCCCCTTGGAAGAGACGTGGAGTTCAGAGTGGTTTATCAAGACGGTTTTAATGCCCCTTGGAAGAGACGTGGAGGTCACAGTAGCTTAACAAGACGGGTTTAATGCCCCTTGGAAGAGACATGGAGTTCGGAGTGATTTAACAAGACTGTTTTAATGCCCCTTGGAAGAGACATGGCGGTCTCAGTAGCTTAGCAAGACGGTTTTAATGCCCCTTGGAAGAGACGTTGAGTTCAAAGTGGTTTAACAAGATGGTTTTAATGCCCCTTGGAAGAGACATGGAGGTCACAGTAGCTTAACAAGACGATTTTAATGCCCCTTACAAGAGCCATGCAGTACAGCATATTAAAAACATTATTCCCATTATTGGGGAGTGGGTCTCCCATAGTCTTTGCCTATGCCTTCCAAGCAAAAGCTGCCAAAAATTAGGATGGAGGAACTTGCAATGCTGGCAACACGGACCACGGTCACCCTGGTGGTATAGTGGTGGTGGAGGCTGAGGATAAGGAGAAGAGCAAAAAACAGCCAAAATGAGGAAGCGTATACCCATGTGTGGGTGTGAAGCGGTGCATGGGAATACACCTCCCGAAATAACACAGTGGATTTGACTTTATGTTACTCTGCTGACATTTGGTGGTGATGAGAAGTCTGGCCCAATCCAGCCCTTGTTCATTTTGATAAGAGTCAGCTTGTCAGCATTGTCAGTTGACAGGCAAGTGCGCTTATCAGTTTTAATTCCCCCAGCGGCACTAAAAACACGCTCCGATAACACGCTAGCGGCAGGGCATGCCAGGACCTCCAAGGCATACAGAACGAGTTCATTCCAAATGTCCAGCTTGGATACCCAATAATTAAAAGGCACAGAGGAATCACGGAGGACGCTGGTACGGTCGGCAAGGTACTCCCTCACCATCTTTTGAATCTTTCCACTTGTGAGAGTACCCCGCGCCTTCAGGGCCTGTAAGCTGGGCGGGTCTCAGAAAACTGTCCCAGAACGTTGACAGTGTTCCCCTGCCTCTGCTTGATTGGAGTTGCGTCTCTCTCGCCTGTACGCCTTGGTTGGGCAAGAACTGTGACCTCTGCCGCTAGCATGTTCAGATGGGAATTTTTTTAACAGTTCTGCAGCAAGGGCGTTCTGGTACTGCCCCATTTTTGTAGACCTCTCCACCTCAGGAATAAGAGAGTTCTCCTTGTAGCGGGGGTCTAAAAGTGTCACCAACCAGTAATGACTGTCACCCAACATTTTGAACACGAGGGTCACGGTTAAGGCAGAGTAACATAAAGTCAGCCATGCGTGCCAGACTGGTAACGGGCAAGGCTTCTGTGTCCTCACCAAGATGACGACTGACCATGCCCTCCTCCTCCTCCCCCTCCCCCCTGTACTCAGGCCACCCACGCTGAACTGACGGTATGACAGTTGTACAGGTACTACCGTCTACAGCGCATGATACCAGCTCCTGTTCTTCCTCCTCCTCCTCCTCCTCTCCCTCATTGTCCCCCAATGCACGTTGGGATGAGATGAGGCTGGGCTGTGTGTAATCGCCCGCCACGGCTTCTTGATCAATCTCATCATACTCTGGCTGCAATGCCTCCTCTTTAATTCTCTGTAGAGAGCGTTGCAAAAGACAGACAAGTGGGATGCTGACGCTAATGATGGCGTCATCGCCACTCACCATCTTGGTGGACTCCTCAAAGTTTGTCAGGATAGTACATATGTCAGACATCCAGGTCCACTCCTGAGGTCTTATGTGTGGAGTCTGAATTGAATACCAATGGCCTTGTTGATGCTGGTGCTCCACAATTGCTCTCTTCTGCTCACAAATCCTTTGCAACATGTGGAGGGTAGAGTTCCAACGTGTGGGGACATCACACACCAGTCAGTGTACCAAAAGCTGCAAACGTTGCTGCAACACAGCAAGGGCGGCGAAAGCTGTAGCCGACTTCTGAAAATGAGCTGACAGGCGGCGTACTTTGACGAGCAGATCTGGCAACTCAGGGTACAATTTAAGAAACTGCTGAACCACGAGGTTAAGCACATGAGCCAGGCATGGTACGTGTGTGATCTCGCCTTGCCTCAGAGCCGCCACCAGGTTACAGCCATTGTCACACACGACCATGCCTGGATGTAGGTTCAGCGGTCTCAGCCACAGATCTGCCGGCTCTTTCACAGCTGTCCACAACTCACAAGCAGTGTGAGGTTTATCACCTAAGCTTATGAGTTTCAGCACAGCCTCTTGCCGCTTGGTTGAGGCAGTACTGCAGTGCTTCCAGCTTGTATCTGATGTGGTGATATCTGAGATGGAGGCTGAAAATGAGGAAGAGGAGGAGGATGATGCGCAGGAGTTGTACACTGTGGGGGCAACTCTGACTGACATAGGGCCCGCAATCCTCTGTGTGGGGAGGATGTGTTCCGTCCCAAGGTCCGACTCGGTCCCGGCTTCAACTATGTTTACCCAGTGTGCCATCAGGGAGATGTACCGTCCCTGGCCACAAGCACTTCTCCACGTGTCCATTGTCAGGTGGACTCTCCCAGTAACTGCGTTGTTGAGGGCACGGCAGATGTTTTGAGACACGTGCTTGTGTAGTGCGGGGATGGCACAACGGGCAAAATAGTGTCGGCTGGGGACCGAGTACCGAGGGACGGCCCCCGCCATAAGGTTGCGGAAGGATTCTGTCTCCACCAGCCTAAAAGGCAGCATTTCCAACGCAAGCAGTCGTGAAATGTGCCAATTTAGGACTGTGGCCTGTGGGCATTGGCAGCGAATTTGCGCTTTCGTTCAAAGGTCTGGGATATGGACAATTGAACGCTGCAGTGGGACGTGGACGTTGATGCTGTTTCTTGAGAAACTGCCATAACAAGTGAAGACTGAGAGGAGGGGGCATCTTTGCATGCAGTATGGACAGGGGATTGCCTTGCACGCACAACAGGGTGTTCTCTTACATGCACAACAGTGGAAGAAGCAGTGGTGACACCCGCTGACACTGGTCGTGGACCCTGGGGTTCGCCCCACAAAGTCGGGTGCTTTGCTGACATGTGCCTGATCATGCTGGTGGTGGTCAGGTTGGTAGTTTTGTCACCGCTGCTGATGCTGGCCTGGCAGGTGGTACAAATGGCCTTTTTGGGGTTATCAGCAGAGTCTTTAAAAAAATTCCAGACTCTGGAAGACCTACCGGTGGTATTGGCAGTGTCCCTCGTGTTGGTGTTACGGGGAACAGTTGCCCGCCTTCTGACTGAGGCCACCACACTGCTTCTTCCTGCCTGTTGGGGTACTCTGCCTCCCTCCCCCTGTGTGCTGCTTTTCTCACTCTGCGTGTCCTCCTGCCACGTTGGGTCAGTTACTAGATCATCCACCACCTCCTCCTCTTCCACTTCGGCACCACGGTCCTCCTCCTCACTTCGTGGCAATTGTGTCTCGTCCACCTCTTGTGACAAATTGCCAGCGTCGCCATCCTGTGGCCGTGGCTGTTCAAATATTTGGCCATTCCTACATGGGATCTCCTCTTCCACCACTTCAAGCGGAGCAGAGGAGGGGCCCAAATATAGAAATGGACCAGTGAACAGCTCTTCAGATTGTCCAACTGTGGGATCAGTTGCTGTCTGACTACACTCGGCATGGTGGGAGGAAGGAGCATCAGGGTGAGGAGGAGTATGCAGTCGAGACTCACGGCTACTAAGACTTGACCGTGTGGAAGACAGACCGGAGGTGGTGGTGCCCAGGTGAGTGGAAGTATTATCTGCTATCCAATTAATAATCTGTTCACACTGATCAGTTCGCAATAGTGGTGCTGTTGTGTGCTTCCCTAGTAATTCGGTCAAGAACTGGGAGCGAGAAGATGTGGCTGTTGGTTGTGGCACATTTTCACCTTGGCCAAGGCCCCATCCTCTGCACGCACCATCAGCAGTACGTCCAGTTCCATGTCCCTTGCCACGCGCCTTGCCCATTGTAAATGAAGTAAAATAGCTTACACTGGCACTATCAATGGCAAAAAGGTAATAGAAAGGAGATTTGAACCGTGGAAGAGGAAAACCACAGTTCTTGTTATCTGGCCTACACCAGAATCTTTTAAACAGATATATTTGTGTCTGAACAGTCAGCGAGATACTCAAAATGTTTTTTTTTATGCAAAAAGGTGGATTACACCCAGATTTGAACCGTGGAAAAGGAAAACCACAGTTCTAGTTATCTGGCCTACACCAGAATCTTTTAAACAGATATATCTGTGTCTGAACAATCAGCGAGACACTCAAAATGTTTTTTTTTAATGGAAAAAAGGCAAAAAAGTGGATAATACAGATATTTGAACCGTGGAACTGCAAAACCACAGTTCTAGTTATCTGGCCTACACCAGAATCTTTTAAACAGATATATTTCTGTCTGGACAGTCAGCGAGACACTCAAAATGTTTTTTTTATGAAAAAAAGGCAAAAAAGTGGATAATACAGAGATTTGAACCGTGGAACTGCAAAACCACAGTTCTAGTTATCTGGCCTACACCTGACTCTTTAAACAGATATATTTGTGTCTGAACAGTCAGCGAGACGCTCAAAATGTTTTCTTTTTTATGCAAAAAGGTGGATTACACCCAGATTTGAACCGTGGAAGAGGAAAACCACAGTTCTAGTTATCTGGCCTACACCAGAATCTTTTAAACAGATATATTTGTGTCTGAACAGTCAGCGAGACACTCAAAATGTTTTTTTTATGGAAAAAAGGCAAAAAAGTGGATAATACAGAGATTTGAACCGTGGAACTGCAAAACCACAGTTCTAGTTATCTGGCCTACACCTGACTCTTTAAACAGATATTTTTGTGTCTGAACAGTCAGCGAGACGCTCAAAATGTTTTTTTTTTTATGCAAAAAGGTGGATTACACCCACATTTGAACCGTGGAAGAGGAAAACCACAGTTCTAGTTACCTGGCCTACACCAGAATCTTTTAAACAGATATATTTGTGTCTGAACAGTCAGCGAGACACTCAAAATGTTTTTTTTATGGAAAAAAGGCAAAAAAGTGGATAATACAGAGATTTGAACAGTGGAACTGCAAAACCACAGTTCTAGTTATCTGGCCTACACCTGACTCTTTAAACAGATATATTTGTGTCTGAACAGTCAGCGAGACACTCCAAATGTTTTTTTTTTTTGCAAAAAGGTGGATTACACCCAGATTTGAACCGTGGAAAAGGAAAACCACAGTTCTAGTTATCTGGCTTACACCAGAATCTTTTAAACAGATATATTTGTGTCTGAACAGTCAGCGAGACACTCAAATTTTTTTTTTTTTATGGAAAAAGGGCAAAAAAGTGGATAATACAGAGATTTGAACCGTGGAACTGCAAAACCACAGTTCTAGTTATCTGGCCTACACCAGAATCTTTTAAACAGATATCTTTGTGTCTGAACAGTCAGCGAGACACTCAAAATGTTTTTTTTAAGGAAAAAAAGGCAAAAAAGTGGATAATACAGAGATTTGAACAGTGGAACTGCAAAACCACAGTTCTAGTTATCTGGCCTCCACCAGACTCTTTTAAACAGATATATTTGTGTCTGAACAGTTAGCGAGACACTCAAAATGTTTTTTTTTTTGCAAAAAGGTGGATTACACCCAGATTTGAACCGTGGAAAAGGAAAACCACAGTTCTAGTTATCTGGCCTACACCAGAATCTTTTAAACAGATATATTTGTGTCTGAACAGTCAGCGAGACCCTCAAAATGTTTTTTTTTTATGGAAAAAAAGGCAAAAAAGTGGATAATACAGAGATTTGAACCGTGGAACTGCAAAACCACAGTTCTGGTTAACTGGTCTACACCAGAATCTGTTAAACAGATAAATTTGTGTCTGAACAGTCAGCGAGACACTCAAAATGTTTTTTTATGGAAAAAAAGCAAAACGGTGGATAATACAGAGATTTGAACCGTGGAACTGCACAACCACAGTTCTAGTTATCTGGCCTAAACCAGACTCTTTTAAACAGATATATTTGTGCCTGAACAGTCAGCGAGACACTCAAAATGTTTTTTTTTTATGCAAAAAGGTGGATTACACCCAGATTTGAACCGTGGAAGAGGAAAACCACAGTTCTAGTTATCTGGCCTACACCAGAATCTTTTAAACAGATATATTTGTGTCTGAACAGTCAGCGAGACACTCAAAATGTTTTTTTTTTATGGAAAAAAGGCAAAAAAGTGGATAATACAGAGATTTGAACCGTGGAACTGCAAAACCACAGTTCTAGTTATCTGGCCTACACCAGACTCTTTTAAACAGATATATTTGTGTCTGAACACTCACAGACATACTCAATTTATTTTTTTTGGGGGGGGGGGATACCAAAAGGTTAATAAGACGGGTATTTGTACAGTCTGACTGAGGAAAAAAAAAGAGGATTTAGATGAAAACAAAAGGATTTTTCCTGGCCCCTGGGACCTGGGGCTAAGTCTAGCAATTTGAAAAGCAGCACACAGGACTGTAATGCAGTGTTTGTTGGTATAACCACTGCGTCTCCTATACAGCCTGCCTGCCTGATATCTGGGATGGATATTAGTCCTGAGAAAGACTGTTTGTGTGATTTTGCAGGCTTTAGAGACCCTACACTACCTATTTCACTGTATAAATCTCTCCCTAGTTCAGCAGCACTCTCCCTACACCATCTGATCCGGAGCGACTGTGTCCAAGATGGCGGCGCCCAGTTTTAAATACTCGAGGTGACGCTGTGCGGCCAGCCAATCACTGTAATGCCCACAACCAACATGGCTGCGGGATTACAGTGACTGACTGGCAATCCCTGCATGTTCTTTGGCTCTGTAAAGAGCGCCAAACATGCAGGGCGGAGACCTGAGCTCCCACCCAAGTAACCTGGAAATGCTCGGTGCTCGCCGAACATCCCGAGTAGTGAGATGCTCAGGCGAGTACCGAGCAGTGTCGAGCATGATCGCTCAACACTAGTGATGATGAGAAGTGTGGCCCAATCCAGCCCTTGTTCATTTTGATAAAGGTCAGCTTGTCAGCATTGTCAGTTGACAGGCGAGTGCGCTTATCAGTTATAATTCCCCCAGTGGCACTAAAAACACGCTCCGATAACACGCTAGCAGCAGGGCAGGCCAGGACCTCCAAGGCGTACAGAGCGAGTTCATTCCAAGTGTCCAGCTTGGATACCCAATAATTAAAAGGCACAGAGGAATCACGGAGGACGCTGGTACAGTCGGCAAGGTACTCCCTCACCATCTTTTGAAACTTTCCACTCCTAGTGAGAGTACCCCGCGCCTCAAGGCCTGTAAGCTGGGCGCGTCTTAGAAAACTGTCCCAGAACGTTGACAGTGTTCCCCTGCCTCTGCTGCATTGGAGTTGCGTCTCTCTCGCCTGTACGCCTTGGTTGGGCAACGAACTGTGACCTCTGCCGCTAGCGTGTTCAGATGGGAATTTTTTTAACAGTTCTGCAGCAAGGGCCTTCTGGTACTGCCACATTTTTGTAGACCTTTCCACCTCAGGAATAAGAGAGTGAAAGCTCTCCTTGTAGTGGGGATCTAAAAGTGTCACCAACAAGTAATGACTGTCACCCAACATTTTGACAACGCGAGGGTCATGGTTAAAGCAGCGTAACATAAAGTCAGCCATGCGTGGCAGGCTGGTAACGGGCAAGACTTCCGTGTCCTCACCAAGATGACGACAGACCATGCTCTCCTCCTCCTCCCTGTCCTCAGGCCACCCACGCTGAACCGACGGTATGACAGTTGTATAGGTACTACCGTCTACAGCGCATGATACCAGCTCCTGTTCTTCCTCCTCCTCCTCCTCTCCCTCATTGTCCCCCAATGCACGTTGGGATGAGATGAGGCTGGGCTGTGTGTAATCGCCCGCCACGGCTTCTTGATCCATCTCATCATACTCTGGCTGCAATGCCTCCTCTTTAATTCTCTGCAGAGAGCGTTGCAAAAGACAGACAAGTGGGATGCTGACGCTAATGATGGCGTCATCGCCACTCACCATCTTGGTGGACTCCTCAAAGTTTGTCAGGATGGTTCATATGTCAGACATCCAGGTCCACTCCTGAGTAGAGATGAGCGGTGTTCGACTCGAACTGTTCGCCAATCTCAAATTCGAGCTGTTTTGGGCGGTGTTCGAGCCGTTCAACGAACACGAACGATTTGAAAAAAATCCGGCTGTTCGAGGTTATGTTCCATAACTGTTATTGCACCAAAATCGTAACTGGATTTTTTCACAGTAATGCTGTTAATCAATGTTAATACACAGTTTGAGTGTACAGTGGGCGGGGGGAGGGGCAGGGGATGGGTCTCTGCAGAAATAATGAAGATCTCCATTTTTTTTTTCTTTCCCGCATTTACAGTGGGAGGTGCAGTCTGTCAGCCTATCAGCAGCGCACACACGCAGCAAAGTGCTTTTTTTCACACAAGCAAGGGCATGTGTCATTGGCTGTGTATGTCAAATGTCCTCGCCCTATAAGACCCAGCCATTTTCCCCGTCGCCACCATTTTCTCACTGCTGCAGCTGAGTGTTAGACGGCACTGCTGCTGCTGTTAGCGCTATATTGTGTAACTGTGAATTGCAAGCGAATTTTCTCTTAAATAGACAGAAAGGTTTAGGGAGTAGGGACTAGTTTGTAATTGCAGCCCTTTTGAGGGCTAGGTTACAGCAGTTCCTAGCACTTTTTGCCAGGCAGGTCTGTGCCAGTGCTGTGCAAGTGTTTTTCACAGCATTTGGCTAAATCTAGCTAAGCAAATCCTTTTGGGCCTCTTGCAGTGTGTGTTAGTCAGTGGAGTAACCTATCTGTGTTGCAAGCTACACCACCTGTGTATGTAATACAAATTTTTTACTGCTCCTAGCCAAGTAAAACCTTTTGGGCATAGTAGCAGTGTGTGTTACTCATTGTATTAGGCCATCTATACCAAGCTCCACCAGTTTTGAAATTAATAATAATTTTTAGCTGCATCTAGCCCGGAAAATAATTTTGGGCATAGTAGCAGTGTGTGGTACTCATTGTATTAGGCCATCTATACCAAGCTCCACCAGCTTTGAAATTAATAATAATTTTTAGCTGCATCTAGCCCGGAAAATATTTTTTCTTCCCAATAGTGGTAACAAAAATATACGCTTCATAACAAAAAACACCAGCCTAGCGCACTGCATTAATAAAATGGCATCATCGTCTCTCCCAGTGCTAGGCCTACTAAGCCGGCTAGCATTCCTGTGCCTAAAACACAATGTATGTGTCCGCGCTAGCCACGATGCTGATGGGTCTAACGCTGCTGCTAATACTTTATCACAATTCAATTGGCAGATTTTCACAGAGCTCCTCCCCAACGCCCACCCATTGGGCAACAGTTGCCCACCCTCCCTATGGGATCTAGTGGCAAATAATTGATGCCATTAATCAGAGCGTCAGTTGCCCCGTCGACGTGGCAAGCATACGGTAAGGCATGGGAAGAGTGGACACGACTAGTAGCAGGCAGACGGGTTGACCAATGTGAACAGGCCAGATTACAAGTCACCATAGAATTTCTCCGCCAACTAATGATGAGGGGCATATCAAGGGCGTCAGCGCAGCGGTGTCTGACCGGAGTAGCATTTCACTTCCAGCTACTGAATTGGGGAGATGTGACAAAGAGATTCATCATCAGACAATCCATAAAAGGGTGGAAAAGGGGTCAGCCAAGTCAGGAGTGTAGACGTCCCGTCCCGTGTCACTAAAACTGATTTCTCACATCATATCCCTAACACCATTAACATGACACTCACAATTTGAAGCAACACTACTGTACTGCATTTGCGATCGCCTTCTTCGGGGCGCTATGCATAAGCGAATTAGTCCCTCAATCCAAAATTACCACCAGTGGAGGCTTATTACACCAGGACATAGTCATAGCCAATAATGCAATACGTCTACGCATACGCAAATCGAAAACGGTTCCAGCGGGCAGGGGCACTTGGGTACTTCTACAATCCACAAACGGTACACTGAGTCGGGTAACAATAGTAAAAACATATATAAGCATCAGATCACAAAGTAATTTCTTCCTATCACACATTGATGGAACGCCATTATCAAGATACCAGTTCCAAGCTATATTTAATAAATGCCTAACATCGGCAG
Source organism: Phyllobates terribilis (assembly GCF_046119375.1). Lineage (NCBI taxonomy): Eukaryota > Metazoa > Chordata > Amphibia > Anura > Dendrobatidae > Phyllobates > Phyllobates terribilis. Next base: position 419,607,713 of record NW_027362763.1, on the reverse strand, counting down.
GGAACCACCCCAAAGATTACGGGACACACTCATTCCGCATAGGCGCAGTCACGGAAGCAGCAAGAGCAGGACTGTCAGAAACGGAAGTTCAGAGGATAGGGAGATGGCGATCCACGTGTTTGGCGAGATACATAAGACCGGACTTGCTATCCTAACGTGGTTTGTTTCTTTTACAGGTGACGCTAAGCCAACAGTGTGGGTAATAGGCCACTTGTATATATATTGGGCAGAAAAAAGGGCGAAAGTCCACCCAGGTGGGAGGAAATTAGAGTTTCATAACACATATTTTAACTGGAGAGGTATTAGAGGCCTGCAATGGCCACAGGTACTAATGGAGGTAATCAAGGTAGGGAGAGAGGCAAGAGGTCCGGTCATCTTAGTTATACAGGCCGGGGGAAAGACCTAGGTCATCACAAGAGCGCATAACTAATGACAATAATGAAACTAGACACTGAGCGCTTCAGAGAATTTTTCACAAAACCAACTATTGTATGGTCAGTGATTGTGCCGATAGCGGTATGGCAAGGTGCACGAGACATCACGGCCATCGAACGGACAAGGCGGGTAATAAATATTCGGATGGCAAAATTTAGAAGAGACAGAGGCGGTGTAGTGATACGACACCGACAACTGGAAGGAGATAAAGCAGGACTCATACGGCCCGACGGTGTTCACTTAATGGATATTGGACTGGACATATTCTTGTCAGTACTCCAGGACGGAGTGGAACAAGCGTTAAGAGTGATGGATGGGGGTCAGAGTCCTGCATACGAGTACACAGGATCCTCCGTGGCCTGGAAATAGAAAGGACATGTTGGAGAGTTACACTTGTTGGCCAACTTGCCGGTGTGGAGACACATGGCATGCTGCAACAAGCTGAATTATTTTAAAAATAAAATGCCTTTCTAATGGAATGAGTATAAAGAGTTAATAAAGCTGTGACCGATCCTCACCCATCCAGTTGTAAGAGTTACATTATTGTATTGTCAAGGAAAGGGGGGCAGTAGGGGGGCTGAGCATCTGGGTTTGGTTGGGGGTCCCCACAGTCTGCCTAGGCTAGATGCAGTTAAAAATTCTTATTAGATACACAGGCGGTGTAGCTTGCTTCAGAGCTGGGCTACTACGCTGACTAGCAGACACTGAAGCTTTGGAGCAGACCTATGAGTAAACAGCTCTTCAGACTCAACCATCTGTGTTACCCCAAGCCATAGTGTATGTAGTTTCTTACGGTTAAAAGAGGGGGGAGCGACCCAACCCACCTGGAATTGATGATGCCAACGTCACGTAAAACACAGCAAGGGGACTCCAAAAAGAGTCTCCATTTTTTCCAAAAATTGTGGCACAGACACCACTTAAGTGGCATCAATTGCCCCAGAGTTGCTTAAAACGGTTGGTGAGGTGATTTTACCAAATCCTCAAGCTTTTAGTTTCCCCAGGATGACACAGGGGTAGAAAAGTCCTTGCGAATCCATGATTTGTTCATCTTTATGAACGTGAGTCTGTCTACATTCTCAGTGGACAGCCGCGTGCGCTTATCTGTCAGCACACCACCAGCAGCGCTGAACACACTTTCAGAGAGAACGCTGGCTGCAGGGCATGACAAGATCTCCAAGGCGTGAGTGGCGAGCTCCGGACATTTTTCCAGATTAGAAGCCCAAAATCAGCAAGGGTCCAGTGACACAGTCATGGCTTCGATGTTCACTTGGAGATATTCCTGTACCATCCTCTCTAGGCGTTGACTATGTGTCAGACTTCTTGTCTCTTGTGGCCTTGCAAAGGATGGTCTAAAAAAGTGGTGAAACGATTCCACAAAATTGCTGTTACCAGCAGATACTGTGTTACTGTTACGGTTTGAGTGATGAAGACCAAGTCGACAGTCCCACGGTTTGCAAGTTAGAACTGTGAGATTCACTACATGCACCATTGGTGTTTTGTGGAAAAGCACATGTAAGATTCTGCAACAGCCTCTGCTGATACTCCTGCATGCGTGAATGCCTTTCTATGGCAGGAATTATTTCGGCAAATTTACTTTTGTACCGGGGATCTAAGAGTGTGGCAACCCAGTAGTCGGGATTACTTCGAATTCTGACAATCCGAGGGTCATGTTGCAGGTAGTGCAGCAAGAAGGCACTCATGTGTCTTGCGCATCCAGGAGGATCAAGTCCTTGTTGTGTTGGTAGCGAGGTAAGAATCATGCTTCCTTCCTCTGCCCTCTCCCCCCAACCTCGCACAACAGAAATGTGATCAAGGTCTCCCTCATCTGATAAGTCTTCCATGCCCATCACCAGTTCGTCCTCCACTTCTTCCTCGGCTCCTGCACCTTCCTCAACAGTTTGGCTGCTACCATGTGCCCTGGTTAATCCCTCTCCCCCACCCTCCCATGCCTGCCGCCTTGGTGCTGCCGACCGTCTGGACCTTGGAGATGTTATCCCTTCTGCATACGACTCCTCCTCTACTTCCTCCACCTCCTCTTGTCCCTCCACCTGACTCTGAATTCTGTTTAACGTGTGCTCCAGCATGTAAATCACTGGAATAGTCATGCTGATAATGGCATCGTCAGCACTAAACATCTTCGTCGCCATTTCAAAACTGTGCAGCAGGGTGCATAGGTGCCTGATCTGAGACCACTCCTGCCCCACCTCTGGATCTCATTGGCCCAGGGTATACGTCAGAACGTATTGCACCAGGGCTTGTCGGTGCTGCCACAGTCACTGCAACATGTGCAGAGTTGAATTCCACCATGTGGGCACATCGCATTTCCGCCGGTGAACTGGCAGACCCAACGACTTCTGTAGAGATGTAAGTCGTTGAGCTGCGGGATGCGAACGGCGGAAGTGAGCACACAGCGACTGTGCCCTCTGCAGAAAGCCATCTAGTCCGGGATAGTGGGCTAAAAATTGCTGGACAACCAGGTTCAACACGTGAGCCATACAAGGCACGTGTGTGACCTTGCCCCGGCGAAGGGCCGCACCCAGGTTTGCAGCATTGTCGCACACGGCCTTCCCTGGTTGCAGGTCCAGTGGAGACAACCATTCATGAAACTGGGTCTCCAGAGCTGACCACAACTCCTCAGCTGTGTGACTCACATTTCCCAGACATTTCAAATTAAACACCGCCTGATGCCGTTGAGCCCTGCTGCCAGCATAGTAAGGAGGTGTGCAAGATTCCTTCTGCGCAGTTAGAAAGCGGGTGGCATTACCAGACAAGCTTTGGGTGCAGGTGGAGGACCGAAAGGAGGTTGAGGAGGCAGAAGCAGTGGAGGAACTTCTAGATAAAGAGGATTGACGCACAACTCGTGGGGACAGCAAGACTTGGACAGCAGCCCCTTGTCCTGTTGTCACCATAGTTACCCAGTCAGCGACATGTAACTCCCCTGTCCATGCCTACTCGTCCAAGTGTCTGTGGTGAAATGCACCCTGTCACACACAGAGTTTCTCAAAGAAGCGGTGATGTTGTGTGCGACATGCTGGTGTAGCGCAGGCACACCTTTCTTTGAGAAGTAGTGCCGACTGGGCATCTGGTACTGGGGCACTGCGACGGACATAAGGTCTCGAAAATCCTCTGTGTCCACCAGGCGGAAAGGCAGCATTTCTGTAGCCAACAGCTTGCAGATGGTGAAATTCAACCTCTTAGCTTTGTCATGGCTAGGAGGAAATGGTCTTTTACTTGTCCACATCTGAGGGACCGAGGGATGGCTGTTGTGCTTAGACGGGGTTGAGTAGGGTGTCCCCGGCAAACTGCCGGTCTGTGAGGAAGATGCAGGCGGAAAAGTTAGGTTGCCTTGATCCAAAGGTGGTGCTCTCGATGTCGGAGAGCGCTCAACACCAGCTGGTGTTTCCACTTCCAAATGAAATGATGACCTGCCAATCACACTGGCTGTTGCGGGTAAAGAGGTGACAGGTCTGCGTACAAAAACATGTGTGACTGCTGTCCCCCCAGTCACAGAGGATGAAGAGGCCGCGGATGCACAAGATGGGGCAGACGGTGGTTGGCCCGGCCCGCTAGGCTGCATTGTAGCACAGTGAGCTTCCCACTGCAACCTATGCTTCATATCCATGTGACGGTTCATGCATGAAGTACTCAAACTATGGATTTTTTGGCCTCTACTTAGCTTTTGGCGACAAATATTACAGATAACACGAGTTGGGTCATTCTTATCGATCTGAAAAAATGCCCAGGCTATGCAAGGCTTAGAGCCCATGCGACCTGAAGAGGCACCACGACTTGTGGTCAGAGGCAGAGTTGTGGTTGAGGATGCAGTTGTTGACGTGCTTCCAGTACTCCGTCTCTGTCCAGGAAGGCGCAACCTAACCTCGTCGTCAATAGCTTCCTCCTCCACCTCCTCTGCTGACCTCATCGACTGGCTGACTGTGGGTTGACAGTAAGTGGGATCATCAACCTCGTCATCATCACCCTGTGTGTTCTCACACCCGTCGTCCTCAGAGCCAACCTCTTCCTGTCCTGACCGAAATGTCAAGTTGTCGCTCCAATCAGGTATTTAAGTCTCATCATCGTCTTCATCATTGTCTCCATCAACAGGAGTTACAGTTTGGGAACGAGGGTCTACATTATGCTCAGAACCTTCTTCATCTGGTCCTGGATCCGACTCATAAAGATTCTGGGCATCAGTGCAGATCATTTCCTCGTCTGGATTAACAGAAGCTCTGGAGCAGACCTCCGTTTCCCAGGCTATAGTATGAATAAACAGCTGTGCAGACTCAACCATCTGTGTTACCCCATACTCAGATGGGCAGCTGGAGACTTGGGAGCTGTGAGGAATCAAGTGCGATTGAGGTGACACCTCTGAGGACTGGAGTATTTGTGATGTTGAAGTTGAGGTGGAGGAGAGCCCATTTGAAGGAGCACTTGATATCCGTTGAAGCACCTGCTGTTTTTGTGCCTCATCTGGAATTTGTAGCGATGGGCGTGTCCGTAAGAAAGGGATCGTATCACATTGTCCACGAAAAAAAGTAGACATCTTAGTTTGGCTGGAAGATGGTCTTTCTTCTGCAGATGTTAATGACGCGCCCCCTGGGCCTGTGTTGTGCAGGGGAACCCGGAACCGGACCTGTTGTAGAATGCTGGGGGTTGTAGTCTCCGTGTGGCGGTGACCCGGTCCATGCCCAGGGTGGTCAAACCAGTGGCAGTCTTAATGTATAGCAAATGTCCGACTACGCCACCCGTGGATTGCGGTCAGTGGGGACCGCCGCCGCGCTGCAGACCGCTGAGGCTGATGTTGTTTGCGCAGCTGAGTATGGGATAACTCCCCACGGGAGAAGTATTGCCTCAGGGCAGCTAATGTGAGAGATGATGGGAGTGATGGTGTGAGCGTCCCAGTGCTAATGGTGCTGGTGCGGCGAGGAACCACAGAGACGTGCGGTTGCAGTTTTCAATGCTTTACTCACAGTTGTTGTTCATGTCAATGCTGCAGGCGATGACTGCCCGAGCCATGCTGCGTCCACCAGGCAAGGGACTCGGTCAACTCCCAGGTAATTCCAGAGTGTGGTTCAGAGCTCCCTTCTCTACCTTTCTCTGGCCGTCCCCACCTATGACCTACCTTTGTCCAGCTTCCTCGGGCCTTCTGTTGGCGAAACCTCTCCCGGTTTACCTGACCCTATACAGTATGCCTTTCTGGTGGATGTAGTGAGGGGTCGCACCAAGATGTGGTAACAACCTCCAGTCTTTGGCTGAGGAATCTGTTGCCTCCACCAATTTGGGTTCCGGTACCCTGTTCTGCCAACCCTTCACCCTGTATCTCCTCTGGGCATATGGGGTTCCTTCGGTCCTCGTGTCTCTGGGCCTTTCTCTGTGTTCCTTGCTTCCTTTCTCCTCTGTTCCAGTTCCTTTCTTACTTTCCTTTCCGTTCCTTCTCCTCTCTCTTTCTGCTGTTTCTGGCCTCCACTCCAGGCCTGCCTCTGGAGCTGGGCCCAGACTGAGCCACAGCTCCCTGTCAGCCCTCTCTGGCTGAACTCTTGTCTTCTTCTCCTCCTCTCTGAACTGGCTGGACTGAACTGGACTCCTCAGATGGTGCCCACCTTTTATACCTCCCTCTCTGTGTATGAGCCCAGGTGACTTGCAACCAATGGGCTCCTACCTATGCCCAAAGACCCACCCCTATCTGCTCCTACACCACTGGGTGTACTTTCCCCTCCCTACTCCAGTCAGGGACAGATGCTGTCGTGCCTGCACTTCTATCTTGTGGGAGCACCGTTGAGCTGTCCCTCGGAAATGGGGTGTGTGTGGTGCATTCAGCCTACCGAGTCCTGGTCCACACTCCATCCTTACCCGGGAGTGGAATACCACACCTCTGGTTTGAGGTGCAATACCCCTGTAGCAGCCGAGCCCTCGGGGTGCTACATTCCCCCCTGGTAAATCACAGCACGTCCTCGGGCTGGAAAAGAATAAAACTATTTAAAACATACAAATTTTAAAGTGCACTCACATATAAGATATTAACCAAAAACTCATCCCTTTATGGGAGGTACTCTTTTCTTTTTAACATTACTGGTACTCCTTTCCATAAAACATCTTGCTAATGCCACTGGAACTCTTTTAGCATATAAAACATCACATAAAACATTTGCAGTATTATTCTAGCAGCATATAAAACTTTCCAATATAAGACATTTTCAAATAAAACATTTTCTTCAAAAACACATTCTGGAGCTCTGGCCGCTGTGCAACTTGTGACCAGGTAAAGGTGCAACAGTCTATTTAATTCTGAGGTAGACGTTGCAGTTCTTTTATAAAACCAGTAGGGGGCGCTTTAAGAAGCGCAACTATTTACAAGGGATTGGCCGCTCTCAGTCCTCGGCCAGTGGGGGATAGGGGAATGGCTGCTCACAGTCCTCAGCCTGGTTAGGGATTGAGGGGGTTAACTTGCACACGGGTAACAGTCCTTTAACTATTCCACACTAGTCCCAACGGGGACCACACTTCAATCAGCAGCAATTCTCATAACAGTTCTTGTAACAGTTCTGGTACCCTGACGGGTAACTATATACAGTTCCACTTTACCGTTTACTGGTAACGGTGTCCTCCTGATGCTCCTTGCTCTTCCGGGTAATCTTCTCGTCCGTCCGGACCCTCAGTGTACTCCGTGTCTGGGCGGTACTGCAGTTCCTCCTCCGTGAGTCGGTGAACGTGGAGGGCGTACAGTCCCTTTGCGCTCTTGTGCCGGGTGTAGGTGACCACGTCACCGGGGTACAGGTCACGGCCGTGATGTCCCTCTGGCAGGTGGCTTTCAACGTCCCTTCTAGTGACGAAGACGTCGGTGTCAGCCTCCGGGTCTCTGATGAAGCCCCAGCCATGCTCTAGCTGGAACTTGACTACGGTCCCGGTGGCTCTGGGACCGCGGATGGCGTGGGTGTCTTGTCGGGCCCTCCTCTTCTGTTCCGCGCTCCTGGCCTGGAGTCGCTCCTCCCTGATGCGCCTCTGCCGCCGCTCTCTTTCATAGGTGGCCAGCTGCTGACGGCAGCAATCCAGGCGCTGCGCTGCTTCTGCCCGGGTCTCCTGGGTGAACCCCATGAGACTCTCGCCGGTGGGGTCCCATGCAAACTGGGCATCCTCCAGCGGGGGTGGAGCGATGTTGGCGGGCTCCGGGGCCGGGATCAGAGGCTCGCTCAGGGGTTGTTCTCCCCGGAGACGTGGGTTGTCAAACTCTGGTGGCCACTCAAAGGGCAGCCCGTCCGGGCTGGTATGTTGGGCGTACAGGTCCGCACCCAGGGGCGGCACCGCGGGCTTCGGACGTGTGGCAGCGCCCGGGGGCACTCGGCCTTGCGACAAGGCCGGTGGTCGCTTGTTGGTCGCGCCCGGGGGTGGCACCGCCAAGGTAGGGGGCGCTGGTGAGGCAGCGGCGCCCGGGTGTGCTGGGCATTGCGTCCTGGCCTGTGACGTCTCCCGCGTTACGGCGCCCGGGTTCAGAGGGCACAGCGCGGGGCGGGGCGTGATGACGGTTCTCGCTGCCTGAGGCCTAGCTGGCGGCGGTGGAGGCGTGGTGTCAGGTACGGTCCCCGGGGCTTTGGGTCCCGCAACGGAGGGTGAGGGCAGGCTGGTGTTCCCAGGGCTTGGGGTGGTGGCGTCCCCATTACCTGCCTCGGTCTCCATGGCCTCCTCCGTGGCGTCGTCTGCAGCTGCCGGTCCCGGCGGGGTCCTCCGCTGGCTGCCTTCGTGCTGCCGGGTCATCTCCTCCTTCCACTCGGCAAACACATCCCGCTGCGCTCGGACCATTCTTCTGTTTAGGTCTTCCAGCGCTGCGCGCGCACTGCCCGGGGCTCTAGGCAGCTGGGCCAGCAACTCTGTCAGGCTGCAGGGTGGCTCAGCTTGCAGCAGGCTGCGGGCCAGGGTGCTGGTGGAGTTCTCTGCTCCTTCCATCTCCGGATGCAGCAGGTCCAGACTGATCAAGGCTGCACCCAGCCCCTCAGTTTTCTTTCCTATCTGCCCCCATGGGGGTTGGTCTTGGGGGCATCTGCTGACAATTACCCTCAGGGGCAGCCCCCCCACGTTGATGGACATCTCCACTGCTGCACTCATGGCTGGTGGAGGCGGGCTCCTTCTTTGGCGCCATTCTGGGACCTGGCCCACGATGGGAGGTGGCTTCCTGCTGTCCTTTGGTGCGCACATAATGGCGTCCGCTCTGCCAGGGCGGGAAAAACGGATGAAGACGGCGGGAAACGGTCCAAGATGGCGTCCGATGGCGGGAATCGGCTCCGGATGGCGGGAAACGACTCCGGACGGCGGGAAACTTCTGGAAATGGCGGGAGACTTCTTTTTAAGGTACATGTGCAGTTTTCTCCAGGCACGCAATACCCGCTTGTGGCGGGTTGGTAATGATCCTGCCGACTACGCCAAAGTTGACGTGCCCCCTGGGCCTGTGTTGTGCAGGGGAACCCGGAACCGGACCTGTTGTAGAATGCTGGGGGTTGTAGTCTCCGTGTGGCGGTGACCCGGTCCGTGCCCAGGGTGGTCAAACCAGTGGCAGTCTTAATGTATAGCAAATGTCCGACTACGCCACCCGTGGATTGTGGTCAGTGGGGACCGCCGCCGCGCTGCAGACCGCTGAGGCTGATGTTGTTTGCGCAGCTGAGTATGGGATAACTCCCCACGGGAGAAGTATTGCCTCAGGGCAGCTAATGTGAGAGATGATGGGAGTGATGGTGTGAGCGTCCCAGTGCTAATGGTGCTGGTGCGGCGAGGAACCACAGAGACGTGCGGTTGCAGTTTTCAATGCTTTACTCACAGTTGTTGTTCATGTCAATGCTGCAGGCGATGACTGCCCGAGCCGTGCTGCGTCCACCAGGCAAGGGACTCGGTCAACTCCCAGGTAATTCCAGAGTGTGGTTCAGAGCTCCCTTCTCTACCTTTCTCTGGCCGTCCCCACCAGTGACCCACCTTTGTCCAGCTTCCTCGGGCCTTCTGTTGGCGAAACCTCTCCCGGTTTCCCTGACCCTATACAGTATGCCTTTCTGGTGGATGTAGTGAGGGGTCGCACCAAGATGTGGTAACAACCTCCGGTCTTTGGCTGAGGAATCTGTTGCCTCCACCAATTTGGGTTCCGGTACCCTGTTCTGCCAACCCTTCACCCTGTATCTCCTCTGGGCATATGGGGTTCCTTCGGTCCTCGTGTCTCTGGGCCTTTCTCTGTGTTCCTTGCTTCCTTTCTCCTCTGTTCCAGTTCCTTTCTTACTTTCCTTTCCGTTCCTTCTCCTCTCTCTTTCTGCTGTTTCTGGCCTCCACTCCAGGCCTGCCTCTGGAGCTGGGCCCAGACTGAGCCACAGCTCCCTGTCAGCCCTCTCTGGCTGAACTCCTGTCTTCTTCTCCTCCTCTCTGAACTAGCTGGACTGAACTGGACTCCTCAGATGGTGCCCACCTTTTATACCTCCCTCTCTGTGTATGAGCCCAGGTGACTTGCAACCAATGGGCTCCTACCTATGCCCAAAGACCCACCCCTATCTGCTCCTACACAACTGGGTGTACTTTCCCCTCCCCACTCCAGTCAGGGACAGATGCTGTCGTGCCTGCACTTCTATCTTGTGGGAGCACCGTTGAGCTGTCCCTCGGAAATGAGGTGTGTGTGGTGCATGCAGCCTACCGAGTCCTGGTCCACACTCCATCCTTACCCGGGAGTGGAATACCACACCTCTGGTTTGAGGTGCAATACCCCTGTAGCAGCCGAGCCCTCGGGGTGCTACATTAACCCCCCCCACCGCGGGGGGGCTCGACCCACCAGCGGACAGGCACCAGTATTGGGAGAGGGGGGCTAGCCGTCAGGGTCCACCGCGGCTCAGGCACAAACCCGGCGACACGGAGGTCGCACGGGCAGGAACGGACTGGCCGTGTCGGCTTCGCACTCCAGCGTAGTCCCTCTGCCCGCTCGCGCCCGTAACCTCAAAGGGATGCGCAAGCGGCTTTTCTTCCCAGGGCTGTTCCCCGCCCAGCAGGAATGTGGGGGAGCTCAGGTCGGCCTTCCACTGTACTCCCTTACCTCCCTCGCCCTCTTTCCTTCTTCCGTTCTCCATCTAACCCCTCGGCTCTGTGGTGTCTGCTCTCCCTCCAGCTCTCTCCTTCTCACAGGTGGACTACCGCGTGTAATCACACTGTGGCGAATCTTTTGGGCCCAGGCATAAGAAGTTGTCGAGGTAATGGATAATATGTGCCCCCTTAGAAACGTCCATTACAACCCATTCAAGGAAGCAACTAAACGCCTCAAATAGTGAGCAAGATCTGGACCACCCCATGGGCAAATAGCGATCTATATAGTATGCTCCTTCCCAGAAGCAGCCCAATAGGTGGACACTATTCTGAGGCACAGGTAGTAAGTAACCAGAACGCTGCATCAATGTCTGTTTTGGCCATTAGGGTGACCCTTCCCAACTTCTTGATCCGCCTGATTGCCTTGTCAAAGGATGTACAGTATATACTACTGTACTTGGTTCCGCGTCGATGTTGTCGTTTACTGACCTGCCCCTTGGATATGACAAATGGTGGATTAGTCCGAATGTATTGGGTTCCGTTTTTGGCACAACTCACAACGGGGATACCACTACGTCTTGTAAGGAAAGTGTTCTGAATGGAACCGCCATTCTACCTAAAGATATTTCTTTTTCTAATTTTCTTGTCACGACGTCTGGGTGTTGGTAGGCTGATTTTAGATTTTTACTCCAGCCTTTCTTGATTTTAGAAGGGCATGACATGCCTATATTTGTGTCTCCCCCTCCTTTTACTCCTCCACCTCTTTTCTTTTCGCATGACTATATGTACTTGTCACTTTTCCATGTGTTAGTTGTGTCTTATGAGCAGTTTGTCAGCTTTTGGACACCTTTGAAGGTGTTTTCTATGTGTTTCTATGTGTTTTTGTTTGCCTGCCATTGGTTTTAACGGTGTTCGACGAACAGTTCGACGAACAGTTCGGCGAACATACTGGTGTTCAACGAACCGAACCCGAACACTACGGGGGTGGCTCAACACTACTCCTGAGGTCTTATGTGTGGAGTCTGAACTGAATACCGATGGCCTTGTTGATGTTGGTACTCCACAACTGCTCTTTTCTGCTCACAAATCCTTTGCAACATGTGGAAGGTAGAGTTCCAACGTGTGGGGACATCACACAACCAGTCGGTGTGCCAGAAGCTGCAAACGCTGCTGCAACACAGCAAGGGCGGCGAAAGCTGTAGCCGACTTCCAAAAATGAGCTGACAGGCGGCGTACTTTGACGAGCAGATCTGGCAACTTGGGGTACGATTTCAGAAACTACTGAATCACGAGGTTAAGCACATAAGCCAGGTATGGTTCGTGTGTGATCTCGCCTCGCCTCAGAGCCGCCACCAGGTTACGGCCATTGTCACACACGACCATGCCTGGATGTAGGTTCAGCGGTCTCAGCCACAGATCTGCCTGCTCTTTCACAGCTGTCCACAACTCACAAGCAGTGTGAGGTTTATCACCTAAGCTCATGAGTTTCAGCACAGCCTGTTGCCGCTTGGCTGAGGCAGTACTGCAGTGCTTCCAGCTTGCAACTGATGTGGTGATATCTGAGATGGAGGCTGAACATGAGGAGGAGGATGATGCGCAGGAGTTGTACACTGTGGGGGCAACTCTGACTGACATAGGGCCCACAATCCTCGGTGTGGGGAGGATGTGTTCCGTCCCAAGGTCCGACTGGGTCCCGGCTTCCACTATGTTTACCCAGTGTGCCGTCAGGGAGATGTACCGTCCCTGGCCACAAGCACTTGTCCACGTGTCTGTTGTCAGGTGGACTCTCCCAGTAACTGCGTTGTTGAGGGCACGGCAGATGATTTGGGACACGTGCTTATGTAGTGCGGGGATGGCACACCGGGCAAAATAGTGTCGGCTGGGGACCGAGTACCGAGGGACGTCCACCGCCATAAGGTTGCAGAAGGATTCCGTCTCCACCAGCCTAAAAGGCAGCATTTCCAACGCAAGCAGTCGTGAAATGTGCGATTTTAGGACTGTGGCCTGTGGGGCGTTGGCTGCGAATTTGCGCTTTCGTTCAAAGGTCTGGGATATGGACAATTGAACGCTGCGGTGGGAAGTGGACGTTGATGCTGTTTCTTGAGAAACTGCCATAACAAGTGAAGACTGAGAGGAGGGGGCATCTTTGCATGCAGTATGGACAGGGGATTGCCTTGCACGCACAACAGGGGGTTCTCTTACATGCACAACAGCAGAAGAAGCAGTGGTGACACCCGCTGACACTGGTCGTGGACCCTGGGGTTCGCCCCACAAAGTCGGGTGCTTTGCTGACATGTGCCTGATCATGCTGGTGGTGGTCAGGTTGGTAGTTTTGTCACCCCTGCTGATGCTGGCCTGGCAGGTGGTACAAATGGCCTTTTTGGGGTTATCAGCAGAGTCTTTAAAAAAATTCCAGACTCTGGAAGACCTACCCGATGTACTGGCAACGTCCCTCGTGTTTGTGTTACGGGGAACGGTTGCCCGCCTTCTGTCTGCGGCCACCACACTGCTTCTTCCTGCCTGTTGGGGTACTCTGCCTCCCTCCCCCTGTGTTCTGCTGGCCTCGCTCTGCGTGTCCTCCTGCCACGTTGGGTCAGTTACTAGATCATCCATCACCTCCTCCTCTTCCACTTCCGCACCACGGTCCTCCTCCTCACTTTGTGGCAATTGTGTCTCGTCATCGTCTACCTCCTGTGACAAATCGCCAGCGTCTCCTTCCTGTGGCCGTGGCTGTTCAAATATTTGGCTATCGCTACATGGGATCTCCTCTTCCACTTCAAGCGGAGCAGATGAGGGGCCCAAATATAGAAATGGACCAGTGACCAACTCTTCAGAGTGTCCAACTGTGGGATCAGGTGCTGTCTGACGACATTCGGCATGGTGGGAGGAAGGAGCATCAGGGTGAGGAGGAGTATGCAGTCGAGACTCACGGCTACTAAGACTTGACCGTGTGGAAGACAGACCGGAGGTGGTGGTGCCCAGGTGACTGGAAGTATTATCTGCTATCCAATTAATAACCTGTTCACACTGATCAGTTGGCAATAGTGGTGTTGTTGTGTGCTTCCCTAGTAATTTGGTCAAGAACTGGAAGCGAGAAGATGTGGCTGTTGGTTGTGGCACATTTTCACCTTGGCCACGGCCCCGTCCTCTGCACGCACCATCACCAGAACATCCAGTTACACATCCCTTGCCACGTGCCTTGCCCATTGTAAATGAAGTAAAATATCTTACACTCGCACTATCAATGGCAAAAAGGTAATAGAAAGGAGATTAGAACTGTGGAAGAGGAAAACCACAGTTATATTTCTCTGGCCCACACCAGAATATTTTAAACAGATATATTTGTGTCTGAATAGTCAGCGAGGCACTCAAACTGTTTTTTTTTTATGTAAAAAAGGCAAAAAGGTGGATTACACCCAGATTTGAACCGTGGAAGAGGAAAACCACAGTTCTAGTTCTTTGGCCTACACCAGAATCTTTTAAACAGATATATTTGTGTCTGAACAGTCAGCGAGACACTCAAATAATTTCTTTTATGTAAAAAAAGGCAAAAAGGTGGATTACACCCAGATTTGAACCGTGGAAGAGGAAAACCACAGTTCTAGTTCTCTGGCCTACACCAGAATCTTTTAAACAGATATATTTGTGTCTAAACAGTCAGCGAGACACTCAAACTGTTTTTTTTATGGAAAAAAGGCAAAGAGGTGGATTATACCCAGATTTGAACCGTGGAAGAGGAAAACCACATTTCTATTTCTCTGGCCTACACCAGAATCTTTTAAACAGATATATTTGTGTCTGAACAGGCAGCGAGACACTCAAACTGTTTTTTTTTATGTAAAAAAGGCAAAAAGGTGGATAACACCCAGATTTGAACCGTGGAAGAGGAAAACCACAGTTCTATTTCTCTGGCCCACACCAGAATCTTTTAAACAGATATATTTGTGTCTGAACAGTCAGTGAGACACTCAGACTGTTTTTTTTTTATGCAAAAAAGGCAAAAAGGTGGATTACACCTAGATTTGAACCGTGGAAGAGGAAAACCACAGTACTAGTTCTCTGGCCTACCCCAGAATCGTTTAAACAGATATATTTGTGTCTGAACAGAAGCGAGACACTCAAACTGTTTTTTTTTATGGAAAAAAGGCAAAAAGGTGGATTACACCCAGATTTGAACCGTGGAAGAGGAAAACCACAGTTCTAGTTCTCTGGCCTACACCAGAATCTTTTAAACAGATATATTTGTGTCTGAACAGTCAGCGAGACACTCAAACTGTTTTTTTTTTTATGGAAAAAAGGCAAAAAAGTGGATAATACAGAGATTTGAACCATGGAACTGCAAAACCACAGTTCTAGCTATCTGGCCAAAACCAGACTCTTTTATACAGATATATTTGTGTCTGAACACTCACAGACACACTCAATTTTTTTTTTTGGAGGGGGGGGGGAATAAAAAAAGGTTAATAAGACGGAAATTTGTACAGTCTGACTGAGGAAAAAAAAAAAAGGAGGATTTATCCTAGCCCCTGAGTGCTGCTGGGGCTAAATCTAGCAATTTGAGCTGCAGCAGCACACAGGACTGTAATGCAGTATTGGTGTAACCACTGCGTCTCCTATACAGCCTGCCTGCCTGATATCTGGGATGGATATTAGTCCTCAGAAGGACTGTTTGTTTGATTTAGAGGCTTTAGAGACCCTACACTACCTATTTTGCTGTATAAATCTCTCCCTAACTCAGCAGCACTCTCCCTACACTGTCTGATCCAGAGCGACTGTGTCCAAGATGGCGGCGCCCGGTTTTAAATACTCGATGTGACGCTGTGTGGCCAGGAAATCACTGTAATGCCCACAACCAACATGGCTGTGGCATTACAGTGATTGGCTGGCAATCCCTGCATGTTCTTTGGCTCTGTAAAGAGCGCCAAACATGCAGGGTGGAGACCCGAGCTCCCGCCCGAGTAACCCGAAAATCCTCGGTGCTCGCCAAACATCCCGAGTGGTGAGATGCTCGGGCGAGTACCGAGCAGTGTCGAGCATGCTCGCTCAACACTACTGTTTACATTTATTAATTCGGTGATCGCAGGCTGCGGAGGCGGCGGTGGGGCGGTGGTGGGCAAGCTGTGGCGACCATAAGATTCTTCTTGACTGGGCGGCGGGTGCTGCGGTGCCACTGGCTATGTGAGTGGCTAACTTAAGTTCATGTATTAATTTGTCCACCATTTCAGTACGTGATTGTATGATGCAATCATTCCCTCCCCTCCCACCTTCAAACCCACAACCAAAACTTAGAAGCTACTGGATGACCCTGAGCGATGCTGCAAGATCAAATGCCGATTTACAACATCAGATGGCAGCGCTCAGGATTTTCTAGGAGCTCATACATTCTGGTTGGGGAGGAAATGATTGGTGGAATCTGAAATCAGAAATACAGATTATAAAGAAAAATGGCCCAATCTGGTTACAATTAGTTTAAAACAATGTATGTGACACAGTCCCTTAAAGAAAAATAAATAACATATACCTAAAAAAAGAGTATTGGATATTTTTAAGAAATGTTTAATATGTTAGAGTAGAGTAGGGTCCGGCAAGAAGAGTTTCCTTGTCCTGGTGGTGGTTTAAAAATTTTTTGGGCCAAAATAAAAGCTGCTGGCTATATGTGTGATCTGGTCTTCGATGGGAACTGTTAATGTGTGATTGGTGAGGACGTGGTGCAGAAGTGGAGTTTTTCCAAGAGTGGGCGGTGGGACTGTGGAAGGTTTAAGGGGTGGAGGCGGAGCTGGGGTGGAGACTGGGCGGAGTCTGAAGGGAGCCCGGAAATTTTGACAGTATGGGGCTCAAGAATTCCTAGTGGCAGCCCTGCCAAAAATAGGCCATCAATAAAAAAGTAGTGGCCAGCCTCTTTAAGAGAAGGAATATTAGCAACTTATAGATTATAATAGCTATACACCGCGTGCAGAATTATTAGGCAAATTAGTATTTTGATCACATGATACTTTTTATACATGTTGTCCTACTCCAAGCTGCATAGGCTGGAGAGCCAACTGCCAATTAAGTAAATCTGGTGATGTGCATCTCAGTAATGAGGAGGGGTGTTGACTAATGACATCCACACCCTATATAAGGTGTGCTTAATTATTAGGCAACTTCCTTTCCTTTGGCAAAATGGATCAGAAGAGAGATTTGACGGGCTCTGAAAAGTCCAAAATTGTGAGATGTCTTGCAGAGGGATGCAGCAGTCTTGAAATTTCCAAACTTTTGAAGCGTGATCACCGAACAATCAAGCGTTTCATGGCGAATAGCCAATAGGTTCGCAATAAGCATGTTGGCCAAAAAAGGCGCAAAATAACTGTCCATGAATTGAGGAAAATCAAGCGTGAAGCTGCCAAGATGCCATTCGCCACCAGTTTTGCCATATTTCAGTGCAACGTTACTGCAGTATCAAAAAGCACAAGGTGTACGATACTCAGGGACATGGCCAAGGTAAGGAAGGCTGAAAAACGACCACCTTTGAACAAGAAACATAAGATAAAATGTCTAGAATGGGTCAAGAAATATCTTAAGACTGATTTTTCAAAGGTTTTATGGACTGATGAAATGAGAGTGACTCTTGATGGGCCAGATGGATGGGCCAGAGGCTGGATCAGTAAAGGGCAGAGAGCTCCACTCCGACTCAGATGCCAGCAAGGTGGAGGTGGGGTACTGGTATGGGCTGGTATCATCAAAGATGAACTTGTGGGACCTTTTCGGGTTGAGGATGGAGTGAAGCTCAACTTCCAGATCTACTGCCAGTTTCTGGAAGACAACTTCTTCAAGCAGTGGTACAGGAAGAAGTCGGTATCGTTCAAGAAAAACATGATTTTCATGCAGGACAATGCGCCATCACATGCATCTAACTACTCCACAGCGTGGCTGGCCAGTAAAGGTCTAAAGAAGAAAAAATAATGACATGGCCCCCTTGTTCACCTGATCTGAACCCCATAGAGAACCTATGGTCCATCATAAAATGTGAGATCTACAGGGAGGGAAAACAGTACACCTCTCGGAACAGTGTCTGGGAGGCTGTGGTGGCTGCTGCACGCAATGTTGATTGAAAACAGATCAAGCAACTGACAGAATCTATGGATGGAAGGCTCTTGAGTGTCATCATAAAGAAAGGTGGCTATATTGATCACTAATTTTTTTGTTTTTTGTTTTTGCATGTCAGAAATGATTATTTCTAAATTTTGTGCACTGATATTGGTTTACCTGGTGAAATGGGATTATATTTAGTTTTTATTAAATTGCCTAATAATTCTACACAGTAATAATTACCTGCACAAACAGATATCCTCCTAAGATAGCCAAATTTAAAAAAAAAACACTCCAACTTCCAAAAATATTAAGCTTGGATATTTATGAGTCTTTTCGGTTTATTGAGAACATAGTTGTTGATCAATAATAAAAATAATCCTCTAAAATACAACTTGCCTAATAATTCTGCACACAGTGTAGATCTGTGCTTCTTCAGTCCGGGTAGGCACTTAGTTACGCCCTTCTGGTCCCTCCTTGCATCACAGCACAGAGGTTCCACCACCCAGATCCGTAACATACCCAAGGATGAGCCAGACTTGTGCAAGTCCACAATTCTCTTCCTGATATCTTGGCTGATTTCTTTAGACTTTCCCATGATGATACACAAAGAAGCAGTGTGTTTCAGGTGTGCATTAAAATACATCCACAGGTGTGTCTCTAATTAACTCAGCTGTTGCCAAAAAAACATCAGACGCTTCCAAACACATGACATCATCATATGGGCAGTCCAGAATTGATTAAAGGCATAGTAATCTTAGTGTATGTAAACTTTTGACTTTGCAGTAAGTAATACAAATGCCTTAAAACATTCTCTCTCTCTCTCATTATTCTGGCTTTTGGCAAATATTAAAAATGATGGTATTCCTAATAGACCTAAAACGGGAAAGGTTTATTCTGATTTTATGTGAGATATTGAGAAAACAATGCATATGTGTCTTTTTATATAGTGTATGTAAATTTCTGGTTTCAACTGTACCTCAAAATAAAAATTACATACCCCCAATTCAGTATGCAATATCCTCTTTACACCTCTACCCTCTATTAATTATAATGTAATATCGTCTCACCCATCCCCATTCATTATAACATACTGTGCTGTCACCCATCCCCATCCCAATTCATTATAACATACTATTCTCTCATCCATCCCCCATCCCAATTCATTATAACTGTACTCTCAACCATCCCAATTCATTCTAACATACTGTTGTCTCACTCATCCCCATCCCAATTTATTATATTATATTGTGCTCTCACCTATCTTCATCTCAATTCATTATAACATACTGTGCTCACAACCATCCCAATTCATTATATTATATTGTGCTCTCACCCATCCCCATCCATTCTAACATACTGTTCTCTCACCCATCCGCATCCCAATTAATTTTAATATATTGTAATCTAAACCATCCCCATCTCAATTCATTATAACATATTGTGCTCTCAACCATCACAATTCATTATAACATACTGTGCTGTCACCCATCCCCATCCCAATTCATTATAACATACTGTGCGTTCACCCATCTCCCAAATCATTCACTTTAGATAAAAAAAAAGAATACCTCACCTTTCCTGGCGATCCCCTGCAGCTCTGCTTCCTTCCTCTTCTTGCCGGTTCGTACACGGTTAATGACGCAGCCCTGCGTTGAGTCATAGAGAAGGCAATGGGCTGCTGCTACGCTCTGTCTCTCTATTGTTGGCTGCGGAGCAACAGGAATCCTACCTGTCGGTGATAAGTATTGCCGATGGTGGCGCAACAAATATTTTAATGAGGGCAATCAGGCCATGGGACCCCCCAGAACCTTGGGCCCTGGGCGGTAACCCAGATTGCCATCATTATAATCCGCCTATGCATCTAGTACTGTGTCAAGAGTGTCAAAAATCATTAGGAACAATGAGGCAGCTAACTAGGTCAAATTCTTAAATTTCTCTGCACATTTCTCCTGAGTTTCTTATTGCATAGCTTCTGGTGTGCACACAATGTGACACCTTCATTTTCAGCGTAAATATCATATCAATAAATTACTTGCCACTGTATCACTGAGAAGAAATGCTGTCTGTGTGCTTAAGGGACCTTTTTGTACAGGCAGCTGTTCTATTTGTAAGTTTACCTTGCCATCCAAGCTGACCCCAAACACATGGATCCCACCAGTGCCTATTTCAGCTGGATGTGCTTCCAAGGACGCATATTCAGCTGAAATGTATTGCAGCACAGAAAGCCTCTGGCTCCCTGCTATGCAAGACAGGCCACTGGCCAATCAGAATCTGGCAGCTGACATCTACGAACCTGTGACAGGCGGCACATGGCAGTGATGTCATGTGCCATGGCGGGCACACTGACATCAGCCTGCAGGCTGCTGCACCAGCTATTAAAGAGGACGTCGTGCGTCAAGGGGGTGGAGGAAGATAAAAAGAATTGTTTATTTTTTAAATGTGTTGAAGAAAAACAGGGAACATTATTAGTAGAATACTCCCAGGATGGGGACGATTTACCATGAAGGAGCCCATGATGGAGATTTTACCAAAAAGGAGCCCAGTATGGGGGCATTATACCATGAAGGGGCTCAGGATGGGGAACCTTTTACCATGAAGAAGCCTGGGATTAGGGACATTTTATCAAAAAGGAGCCCAGGATGGGGGACATATTGTCAGAGTTTGATTAGAGTGTGATTTGCATAATTGGACCTATTTCCTCAGATGGAGAGAAAACGGTTGTCTGCACCTAACCTGAATGTAATCAGAAATTTCCAGCTAAGTATATTGGTGTTCCTGGGCTTTGTGGTGCCACCTACTGTAGCTATATTGTGTATATTTCTACTGACCAGTCTATATTTGGGCTAGTCTGCAAGTGTTATTAATATCTCATTCTGTGGCCTGTAGGGAAACAACATGACTTTTTTAAAGGGAATCTGTCACTCCCCTGGCACTTATCTGACCTCTAATATGTGCATACAGGTGATAGAAATGTAAATCTATACCTACCTGTACACCTCATATTAGAGGTCTTGTTGCTGTGAAATCTGTAAAATGTCTTTTTATTCAATCAAATTTATGATGTTTGCAGGCCCAGGGCCCTGAAGAAATCCCCGCCTCCTGTGGTAATTATAATGTTTCCCCCCTCCCCTGCAGATTTGGCAGCGGCAACAGCACACCATAGGGCACTGTGACATGCAGGGGAGGGAGGAAACATTATAATTACCACAGGAGGCAGAGATTTCTTCACGGCCCCGGGCCTGCAAGGATCAGAAACTTGATTGAATAAAAAGACATTTCACAGCAATAAGACCTCTAATATGAGGCATACAGGTAGGTAAAGATTTACATTTCTATCACCTATATGCCCATATTAGAGGTCATGTAAGTCCCAGGGGGTGACAGATTCCATTTAAACTCGTATCAGTCTATTATGAGTTCCAGTTATTGTATTTAGTTTATCCCAATAGTCTTAGGCATCCTTTGGGTTGAGCCCTTATTCTAACACCTGACTTTTTTTTCTTTTTTTTTTATCGAAAGCCTGAATTCGTGTACTAAACCCGAGTGGGCTCAAAAAAGAGACAAGTACCACAAAAAAAGTACACTAAGATGTTGGTCAACATGAAACCCTCTCCAAAAGGAGAAGGGTCCCCCAAACCATTCCCCATCCCTCTGAGTCAGAAGGCCACAGCGAGGAACAGGGACAAATAGCCACCTCCAGCCGAAGCCAGAGGCGACACAATCTTACCCCCAGCACCTGCCCAAGTTCTCAGCCAAGCAAGGCACTGGGAGCCAAAGACTGTGCTCCCCTCCCGGAAGAAGGAAGCCAACAATGCTCTCCTCCCAAAAGAGGAGAGCCAGGGGTTTCAGGGGGGAGCGGAACCTGATGGCCACACACCACCCCCCTAGACCTGCCAAGAGAGGAACCCGTTAGGGAACCGCATCCCGACAAAATCCTCGTAGGACGTGGACACACGTGAAAAAGTGGACTCACAGTGACAAGAAGAATTAATAAATAGTGAAGGTTTCACAGTATAATACTGCCCGGACCTTCAACCAGTTATTTAAAAATTCCCCATCCTAAGGCCAGAAGGTCCGGAATAAGGGTGCGTGCGAAGAAAGAAATATTGAAGTGCAAGTGCAAATGTGCCATAAACTCAAGTGGGGTTCCCAGTCCCAGTGAGTTAAGGCACCCCAGGGTCACCACTCCTGGGGCGCTTCACACTTCGGGCTTTCGATCTTCCCCGGCCCAGTGGCGTCGATCCTGGGGGGTCATGCTTTCCGCCAGATGACAATATAAGCCACCTGGCTTATATTAACAAACTAACAAACGCCCAAACCCCAGTGTGCATTGTATCAATCTACTAGGGCGGCGCGTGCCATGCCGCCTTTTCGAAAGATACTACACTTGATCTTAGCCAAAAGGCCGAGAAGCGATGACCTAAAGGTATATGACCCAAGCTATTCTTTTGAGTTTGCATGTCTCATTATTTTGTCCCTGTTCTTGTCACTCAATTTATTGACTTGGTGAGTCTGACCACTTTTGACTTTGTTCCTCTTACCAGCACTGACTTCGTGAACACCTGAGGGCCCTGCTGTAATGCCAGATGACTGTACATGGGTTAATGGGCAAATATAACCTAACTAGATGGTGGCCCGATTCGAACGCATCGGGTATTCTAGAATAGGTATGCGGCCGACGGGGTGCAATTAGCAGAGCGGCGTTTAAATTTGGCGCCCAAATCGCTGATTGGTCGCGTTCGGCAACCGCGACCAATCAGCAAAGCGGTGTTTAAATTTGGCACCAAAATCGCTGATTAGTCGCGACCAATCAGCAGAGCGGTGTTTAAATTTGGCGCCAAGACTGCTGATTGGTCGCGGCCGCCGACCGCGACCAATCAGCAGAGCGATACAGAGCGGGGTTTAAATTTGGCACCAAAATCGCTGATTGGTCGACGGCCGTGACCAATCAGCAGAGCGGTGTTTAAATTTGGCGCCAATACTGCTGATTGGTCGCGGCCGCCGACTGCGACCAATCAGCAGAGCGATGCAGAGCGGGGTTTAAATTTGGCCCCAAAGTCGCTGATTAGTCGCTTCTGACGGTCGCGACCAATCAGCGATTTTGGCGCAAAATTTAAACAACGCTGTGTTGATTGGTCGCGGCCGTCAGACGCGACTAATCAGCGACTTTGGAGCCAAATTTAAACCCCGCTCTGCATCGCTCTGCTGATTGGTCGCGGTCGCCGGTCTCGACCAATCAGCAGAGCGTTGTTTAAATTTGGCGCCAATCTCGCTGATTGGACGCGGGCGGCGGCTGCGACCAATCAGCGAACCGTGTTAGTGAGGAATGGAGAGCGTGTTTAAATTTGGCACCAAAATCGCTGATTAGTCGCGATCGCGACCAATCAGCAAAGAGGTGTTTAAATTTGGCGACAATACTGCTGATTGGTGACGGCCGGCAACCGCGACCAATCAGCAGAGCGATGCAGAGCGAGGTTTAAATTTGGCGCCAGAATCGCTGATTGGTCGCCGGCTGCGACCAATCAGCAGAGCGGTGTTTAAATTTTGCGCCAATACTGCTGATTGATCTCGGCCTGCGACCGCGATCAATCAGCAGAGCGTTGTTTAAATTTGGCGCCAATCTCACTGATTGGACGCGTCTGGTGTCCGCGACCAATCAGCAGAGCGTTGTTTAAATTTGGCGCCAAGCTCGCTGATTGGTCGCAGCTGGCGTCCGCGACCAATTAGCACAGCAGTGCTTAAATGTGGCGGCAAGATCGGTGATTGGTCGCGGCCGCTATTTAAATGTGGCGCCCAAATAGGTGATTGGTCGCGGGCAGTGACCAATCACCGATTTGGGCGCCAAATTTAAATATTGGCCGCGACCAATCACCGATCTTGGCTCTACATTTAATCACCGCTGTGCTGATTGGTCGCGGCCGATATTTAAATTTGGCGCCCAAAGCGGTGATTGGTTGCGGGCAGCGCCAGCGACCAATCAGCGATTTTTAACACAAATGTCGGGACCTTTGTAACACCAAGCGGATACTGTGGGGACATCAGCGGCTAGGGTGTGAAGGGAGGACCGGGGGACGGCGCTGCGGGTCGGGACACTTCTGCTCCGAGAGCCCGCTCATGTCCCGGGTTCTCGGAGCGGAAGTATCCGTACAGGCAGCGCTGCTGACATCCATGCGGCTAGGGTGTGAAGGGAGGACCGGGGAGCGGCGCTGACATCCAATTGCTCGCGGCCGCTATTTAAATCTGCTGCACAAATCGGTGATTGGTCGCTGTCTTGGCCCGCGACCAATCACTGATCTTGGCGCCAAAGTTAAACACTATTGTGCTGATAGGTCGCGGACGCTGACCGCGACCAATCACCGATTTGGGCGCCAAATTTAAATATCGGCCGCGACCAATCAGCACAGCGGTGTTTAAATGTAGAGCCAAGATCGGTGATTGGTCGCGGCCAATATTTAAATTTGGCGCCCAAATCGGTGATTGGTCGCGGGCAGCGCCCGCGACCAATCAGCGATTTTTAACACAAATGTCGGGACCTTTGTAACACCATGCGGATACTGTGGGGACATCAGCGGCTAGGGAGTGAAGGGAGGACCGGGGAGCGGCGCTGCGGGTCGGGATACTTCTGCTGCGAGCGCCCGCTCATGTCCCGGGTTCTCGGAGCGGAAGTATCCACACAGGCAGCGCCGCTGACATCCATGCGGCTAGGGTGTGAAGGGAGGACCGGGGAGCGGCGCTGCGGGTCGGGATACTTCTGCTGCAAGCGCCCGCTCCTGTCCCTGGTTCTCGCAGCAGAAGTATCCGCACAGGCAGCGGCGCTCCCCGGTCCTCCCTTCCGCATGGAGGTCAGCGACGCCGGCGGTCCTTCCGCTGCTACCGGCCGGGAGATGAGCGCCTCGCGCCGCTCATCTCCCGGCTGCATCTCCGTCCCGCAGATGGGTCCGGCGGTCGGGTTCCTTCTGCTGGTACCGGCCGGGAGATGAGCGCCTCGCGCCGGTCATCTCCCGGCTGCTTCGCCGCTCAGTTCCGTCCCGCAGATGAGCCGCTAACGGCCGCCATCTTTTTTCAGAAATCCCGCAGCGCTGATTGGCTGCTGCCGGACCAATGAGCGACGCGGGATTTCCTGGACAGACAGACACACAGACAGACAGAAAGACAGACAGACGGGATAAGACGATTATATATATAGATTAGAATGCATTCTCTAAGGGTATTATAATGGCCAAATACGAATATATAAATAAAATATTAAAAACATTGCAAATCGCTGCTGTGTCCCAGCTAGAGTTCCAGCTCTGTGGTAACAAGGTGTGGAAATTTGCTCTCCTCCAACAGGAAATAAAGTCTTTTTCTGCCACCTGTAATTTAGACCCATGTCTGACCTATAAAACACCCTTGTAACATCGCCTTGTGCATAATCTCTACATTGTGCTATCAAAAATAGCTCCTGTGCTGTGATTTTAGTGAGTAAATTATGTGTCATCACTGTAATTTATCTCTATACTGTGGTATCACCTGATATGACAGACAAGTCTAATACATGTTATTATTTCTCATCTGAGCAGAGACATGTCGCAACACCATATAGACCAGCATATCGACCACCATACCATACCATACCATAGATACAGCATAATATCATTCTCTGAATGATCAAAGACCAACAACTATTTACCCCAAATTATTTCAAGATATAAAATGTTCTGTAAATTTGTGAACATCACAATCAAGAATAAAGCATTTAATAACTTTTTCAGTTTATTACCACTAATGTTATAATTAGTATGGCGGCTCTCTATACATTACATCCGTCAAGCTGAATAGTTGCGATATTCATGTCATGTCTTTCGAAAACAGTGTTAATAATAGAGTATTCAACTCTTAACCCTAGACTTTGAAGTAACACTTTGTGAAAATGGAACAGCACACTTTCAAGAAGAATCTGCAAAACCAATTGACCTTCGGCGTAACCCTAACATAGGTGTAAAGTTAAGAACACTTAGCAGAACAGTGCTTCTCACCCATATAGAATCAAGTACATAGATGTAAACTGAGACTATCAGCAAATAGATGTAAACACCGACATGCCAACAGATGGGCATGACACCAAAGGTTAAAATGGTCATTTGTCACTTGTAACTTTGTGAGTGTTAGGTAATCAGATTGCACAGCTCCTGTTGTTATTGAAAAACATAGCTACATACTGAAGGGATCATTTCGGAAAAATGTATGATTCTTAACCATATTACTAAATCATTTGTAGAGATTGATGACAAATTTGTGATCAAATAGTGGATGTACATTCCAATACTGGGAGGTAAGTGATGTAACCATTATACTTAATATGGACTATCAAGAATGATCTGTTAGGCCAAATTCACAAAGAATGCAGGGTTTTTTTAAGCCTAATTTGGATCATAAGTGTTGGATAGGTGTAAAGGAGGAACTTCTTTTGTCTCACCTATACTATAGCAAGCTAAAGTTCTGCTTTAAACCAGTTGTGGGCAATAACATTGCTATTATCTCATTTAGCCACGTGACTTATGTACCTTGTGAAATTGGTGACCGTTTAGTGTAGATAGTAATACCTAGTCATGCAACAACAATTTATAATAGGGTTTGAATTATATACGTGCTTCCAGTTTTCCGCTTGTACAGTGTTTTTCATAAATCTTGTCTATAATAAAGGCTATGACTCAACAAATTATCTGATGTATTTATGATATTACCACATTTTATTATTTATACAGGAAGTATTAAAGAGAACCTTCACCAGTTTTAGCATGTTAAACTGCCTTCATCATGGAATAGTGGCTACAGAGCTGAATACTTTTTTTTAAATTTATTTCACATCTCCATTGCGGAGATATTTGTTCGTAAAGTCTATGTTCTAATTTATGCTAAGACCAAAGGATCATTAGCAAAGATTCTTCGCTGGGGGCGTTTACTTTTTCCCTTGCATGACGTTAAAAAAAAAAAAAGAACAGGTAGAAGGTAAGAACAGGCTTTCTTTTGTGAGGCATGTAATGACACACAGCCCTGATCTCATCACTGACCCCACTGCTAGCATCTAGTGTGTAAAGTAGAACAGAACTATATGCCACTGCAAACACCTCTTTAAGCTTTCATCTCACAGCAGTCAGTGTGGGGGAGGGGGAGGGAGTAGAGCAGAGTAGACACATACAGTAACTCTTAACCTACCCCCCTAAATTTGTAGTCACTGTAGATGTTGGCATTAAGTTCAGTGAGGAGAGCAAAGCTGTGTGTCATTAGGGGTCTCACATAGAGAAAGCTGGGTCTGACATTCTCTGAGGGGGTATTCTTTTTTCCCTGCATGACGCCATCTGCTTATGATTGGTCAACGCCATGCAAGGGAAAAACTAAATGCCCCCAGAAAATAATTTGTGTTAATGCCCCCTTGGTCTTAGCGAAAATTATAATCTAACTTTGCAAGCAAATATCACTGTAACAGAGATGAGAAGTTAAAAAAATAAAAATATGTTTTATTCAGCTCTGCAGCCACCATTCCATGATGTGGCCAGCTCAACATACTAAAACCTGTGAAAGATCCTGTTTAAGGCTGTGTGCCCACGATGCGTTTTTAAAGCGTTTCCGCAGCGGCAAAAACGCTGCGGAAACGCTTAAAAAACGCATGGTAGAAGGCCAGCCATGGTCCCCAATGATAATCCGCATGTGCTGTGCACATGCTGCGGAAATTTCCAATTATTTTGCGGAAGTGCTGCGTTTTCATCGCCATTGACTTGCATTAGATCGCATGGATTACGCATCACTGTATATGTAGATGCGCATTCCATGCGTTCTAATGTGCGGATGGTACCCGGGTCTAGAGGAGAGGAGACTCTCCTCCGGACCTGGGTACCATAGAAAACTGTAAAAAAATAAAATAAAATAAAAAATATATATATACTTACCTTCTGGCGGCCCGCGATGCGCTCCTCCTCACATGCCGGCAGTTCGTGATGGACTGAAGGACCTGCGCTGACGTCATAGTCATGTGACGGGTCCTTCAGTGTACCGCTGCCGGCAAGGGAGAACGGAGGGAAGCAGGACACCGGGGGTCATCAGAGGGTAAGTATATTTTTATTTTTTTATTTTTTGACATTCTCACGGGTCACACTATATAAATCCATGCCGTTTGCGTGGATTTATATAGTGTGACCAAGTTGACAAGCACTTTCTAAGTGATGCTAAAATCGCTTGGAAAGCGCTTGTCAACCCGCATGCGGAAATGCATGTGAAGAACGCTTCACATCCGCATGTCCCTGGCAGGAAAACGCATGTACAATCCGCATGCGTTTTTTTCTGCCAGGGAGATGCAGAAACGCTCAGGAAAAAATCCTGAGCATTTCTGCATCGTGGGCACATAGCCTAAGTCAGAAATTAATACTTGAAAATTAACATAGGATATTTACTTTATATTTTATTGCTTATACGAATACATTCATATAAATTTGATACAAATAAATACATATATACATATATTGTTACATAATATAAAATTTTACATAAAATGCTAAGATAATATATATTTAGATAATAAATGCTGTGGTTGTCTAGTTTAATGGGAACCTGTCATGTGAAAAATGTTATTAGCCTGCAAATATGGGGTTAATCTGCAGGTTAAAAGGGTTCTGACCATGCCCGGCGCCCGCACTTAGAGCCCTGCTGCCGGGAGGAAATTAACTTTATTACTACCAGCACCGTTCGGTGCTTAATCATGGGGGTGGAACCAGCATGGGTTTAGTCATCACTCTGTGTATAGAGAGTGGCAGCTGTAACCACACCCCACGGCATTAGGGCCGGCTGTCAATCAGTATTGGGGCCGTGGTTACAGCCGCCGCTTTCTATACACATAGCAGTGACTGAACCTGCACTGGCGCCACCCCCGTGACTTCAGCAGGCGCCAGGCTGTCATGATGACCAATCAATGTCCAGTGATCTCATGTTAGAAGGTCGATAGGAGCAGATGCACGTGAGCTTTGCACAAGATCCATTTAAACACTGCTGTCAGAGATTTACAGTAACATTTAAATGGTTAACAGCAGCAGTCGGAGCTGATCTCTGGCCATGACTGTTACACATAGAGGCCAGTTATGTAATTTATATAGCCGGCATCTACTCAGTTTGGGTAAAGCTCAGCTTTTGAACCCTCTCCACACGCTCTCATCCAGATAATAACATATCTATACATCATATTGCATAAAGGGCTTAAAGAGGTTGTCCACTACTATATAAAATGCAACAATGTATTTAAACGGTGGAGATAAGGATTTTTGTAACTACCTTGTGTGGTCTTTATGGCCTGTGAGCGACGCTATTGCTGACCGCTCACAGGCATCATGTGGTCCCCGGCTGCAGCCGGCTCTGGCATCCACTGATGTCAGGTCAAGTTCCAGCTGCAGCCGGGGCGTGACTCAGTGACGTGCTCCCTGCGGATTGATGGACTGTGGGAGGGGTTTCCCTGCGCATCACAGCCCAACATCCACCATGCGCTTTCCCAATGAATGCAGGAGAGGAAAAGCGCGCAGTGGATGCTGGGCTGTGACGCGTGGGGAAATCTCCACCATTTCAATACATTGGGGCATTTTATATACAACCCCTGGCAAAAATTATGGAATCACCGGGCTCGGAGAATGTTCATTCAGTTGTTTAATGTTGTTGAAAAAAAGCAGATCACAGACATGGCACAAAACTAAAGTCATTTCAAATGGCAACTTTAGGGCTTTAAGAAACACTAGAAGAAATCAAGATTAAAAATGTGGTACTCAGTAAGGGTAATTTTTTTCAGACCAAGCAGAGGGAAAAAATTACGGAATCACTCAATTCTGAGGAAAAAATTATGGAATCACCCTGTAAATTTTCATTTCCAAAACTAACACCTGCATCAAATTAGATCTGCTCGTTAGTCTGCATCTAAAAAGGAGTGATCACACCTTGGAGAGCTGTTGCACAAAGTGGACTGACATGAATCATGGCTCCAACATGAGAGATGTCAATTGAAACAAGAAGAGGATTATCAAACTCTTAAAAGAAGGTAAATAATCACGCAATGTTGCAAAAGATGTTGGTTGTTCACAGTCAGCTGTGTCTAAAATCTGGACCAAATACAAACAACAAGGGAAGGTTGTTAAAGGCAAACATACTGGTAGACCAAGGAAGACATCAAAGCATCAAGACCGGAAACTTAAAGCAATATGTCTCCAAAACAGGAAATGCACAACAAAACAAATGAGGAACGAATGAGAGGAAACTGGAGTCAATGTCTGTGACTGAACTGAAAGATACTGCCTAAAGGAAATGGGATTTACATACAGAAAAGCTAAACATAAGCCATCATTAACACCTAAACGGAAAAAAAGAAGGTTACAATGGGCTAAGGAAAAGCAATCGTGGACTGTGGATGACTGGATGAAAGTCATATTCAGTGATGAATCGCGAATCTGCATTGGGCAAGGTGATGATGCTGGAACTTTTGTTTGGTGCCGTTCCAATGAGATTTATAAAGATGACTGCATGAAGAGAACATGTAAATTTCCACAGTCATTGATGATATGGGGCTGCATGTCAGGTAAAGGCACTGGGGAGATGGCTGTCATTACATCTTCAATAAATGCCC
Organism: Phyllobates terribilis; assembly: GCF_046119375.1. Taxonomy (NCBI): domain Eukaryota; kingdom Metazoa; phylum Chordata; class Amphibia; order Anura; family Dendrobatidae; genus Phyllobates; species Phyllobates terribilis. The sequence continues at coordinate 419,577,538 of NW_027362763.1, read as the reverse complement.
AAGTTTACATTGATATTTTGGACAGTTTTCTTATCCCATCAATTGAATGGATGTTTGGGGATGATGACATCATTTTTCAAGATGATAATGCATCCTGCCATAGAGCAAAAGCTGTGAAACATTCCTTGAAAGAAGACACATAAGGTCAATGTCATGGCCTGCAAATAGTCCGGATCTCAATCCAATTGAAAATCTTTGGTGGAAGTTGAAGAAAATGGTCCATGACAAGGCTCCAACCTGCAAAGCTGATCTGGCAACAGCAATCAGAGAAAGTTGGAGCCAGATTGATGAAGAGTACTGTTTGTCACTCATTAAGTCCATGCCTCAGAGACTGCAAGCTTTTATTAAAGCCAGAGGTGGTGCAAAAAAAAAACTAGTGATGTATTGGAGTGTTCTTTTGTGTGTTTGTTTTTCATGATTACATAATTTTTTCCTCAGAATTGAGTGATTCCGTAATTTTTTCCCTCTGCTTGGTCTGAAAAAAATTACCCTTACTGAGTACCACATTTTTAATCTTGATTTCTTTTAGTGTTTCTTAAAGCCCTAAAGTTGCCATTTGAAATGACTTTAGTTTTGTGCCATGTCTGTGATCTGCTTTTTTTCAACAACATTAAACAACTGAATGAGCATCCTTCGAGCCCGGTGATTCCATAATTTTTGCCAGGGGTTGTAGCAGTGGACAACCTCTTTAATGTTATGATTTTACCTGACAAAATGTCTTGTGTGTTTAAAGAGCAACTATCACCAGATTTCACAATACAAATTGCACACATTATTGAGTAACTATTTTACAACTAATGAGACTTGTATACGTGCTTTGAAAATCCATATCATAATTGTGGTATAATCCTGATATTAATATAACCATTTACTCATAAAATGCTAATTTTAATATTAGTATAGAAAACTTTCAAAAATGATTGCACAACCATTTTTGACATAGGTTTATATAGCTGTGTGACCCTTCAAAAGATAAGCCAATGAATCCCTTTAGAATGACAAAGCACAGCACTAGCAGCGATAAATCATGTTTTGAAGTTCTATATAAATGAGTCTGGAAGAACATTGTGCATGATGATGCACTTACAGCTCCTCATCCTCACACTGTATTCCCTGTCTAGTGTCATCCTCCTCTGGTTGATGGGAAGGTTGTTGGCTCTGATACAGTGCTGCATTCCTCTTAGTCATCTAGAGGAGGGTGGTGTTAGGCAGGTACAGCGGGAGACTGAGGAGCTGTAAGTGCAGCATCACACACCAATGCACTTCGACACTTCTGTACAGAACTTCAATACATGATTTCTCGCTACTGGAGCATTTCGGGGTCATAAAGAGATTGAACGATTTAACCTTTAAAAGGGCTATGCAGTTATTTAAATGGTTAGGGGGAGGTAAAAGTTTCTAAAAATTTCCCTTTAAGGTAAATCCACCAACTTCAGTAGGCCTAAAATATCTATGTAACCTTGTATACAGTCTGTACTATGAAATACAGTGACAGGTATTTTGTGTGTGTGTGTTACCAACTGCTCCTCTTTGTAATTGCTGTCCATTCCAGACAAGAGGTGAGGATCTGGAACTTTCTAGGTTAATGAAATATGTTTTCTTTTAAACTTGATAAACCCTAAAAGAAACAGTAATTATGTGGTATATAGAGTTATCACTCTGATTCAAATCCAGAATCGTGCTCCTCTTCACTGTGTTCTTCATCATTGTCTGTGTCTGATTCAGAATCATAAAGAGATAAAGTGGCCTGGACTGGAAAATTTCGTAATAAGTCATCTGCTTCCACATACATGAGATCTAGTGGTTTAGATCTGGGCCAAAATAATCTACAAGATAAGGAAGAATGTAAAAACAGTAACATGATAAAGCAGTATGAAGGTCAGCATTAACAAAACATTGCGACTGATATGGTACTATCACATCACAAGTAAATAATTAATCAACGGATTTTCTCTTCAATAACATATGCTTGATGAGTGGGTCCAATGAATAATAAGGGTCCCGTCCCCCTATTTGCTAAGACTGGAGCTATGAGTTGAGTAGCCATACATGTGAGGGGAGTCTCTATTATAGTCTTAGGGAGGTATAGGACTGAGCATTTGTATATACAGTTTATTTATGACTCAGCAAGTAATTTTACATAATTTGATGATTCAACAAAAGTTATGTAATGTGACTATAGTTAGTAGTTATGCAAATAGCCTCTTCAGAGAGGCAGAGGACTGGAACTCTAATGACACCTATTGGTGGGTAGCACTTGGAGATGAGCGGATCTGACAACTTTCAAATTTGTTTGTTTGCATGGACTTTAGCTGGAAATTTGATCACAAGGTTTTCTTCACAAATTTAATGTCTCTTATTATGTTCTGTGGTCTCTCCAGACTCGGGAGCATAATAAACGTAAGATGTAAAAAAATACTTATACTCGCCTCACCGCTCACCTATCCGGATGCTCCCGCTGCTCTCTGTCCCCAGTCTAGTCTTTGACACCTCTGTCACGTCGCATCTCTGGCCTGGTGAACACCGGGCCGGAGATGCAGAGCAACGGAGAACCAAAGCGCAGACAGGGAGCAACCGGAGAGGTGAGAAGTGAGGCGAGTATGTTTTTGAACATCTTTTTTGCCGGCCCTCTATTGTTCAACAAGATGGCTAGAGTAGCTGGCCTCCATTTTGCTAATTAGTCTGGAGTGAGTTAGAAAAAATTTGTATTCTCCTCAATTCTGATTTTTGTAAAATTTGATTAGAATTCAATTACACTCTAATAAATTCATCCATCTCTAGCAGCAATCCTAAAAGTCAATTCACTTTAAAGAGACTTGCCACATGACTTAGGATACAAAGCCAAACCAGAAACTCCATTTGTAGGCATGTGATTTGGAATGCTAGACCAAGTAGGAGATCAATTTTGGCTGGGTGAGAGGCCTCTGACACAGGTCTGAGGGTCCATTTACACATACCATCAGGCCGCACGATATAAACTTTTACTGATTGGAGGTTGTTTGAATGTTTGTTTACACATGCAGTCCACAGTAAATATTGCGTGCAGCGCGATCTATATTAGATTGCTCATGCACATGGGCTGCCATTGCTCTCCACAATGCAAGTCCTGTTTACAGAGGACGATGCACCAATGAAAATGATGATCTTTTATTCTGCACAAAAGATAATTTCACCCCATGAATGAGCGTTTTACTTGTTCATAGGCAACTTGTTAATCGAGTGTTTTTAACAGTGTTCGTTCATGATTAGCTTGCAGTGTAAATAAATGCCCCTTGAGAGGTAAAGTTTTTCCTTGTGGAGAGCACCAAGTCTGCGTAAACTTATAGGCCATGCAATGCTCCTCTGGGAATTTAAATTTGCAAATAGCCTCTTCGGAGAGGAAGAGGACTGAAACTCTAGTGCTACCTCCAATAGCTGTCACTAGAGTTCCAGTCCCCTTCCTCTCTCAAAAGTCCATTTGCATATCTAGTAACTACAGTCACATTGGATAACTTCTGTTGAGTCATTTAAATTCCCATGGTAGCATTGCATCACCTCTTAGGGTATGTTCAAACGGGGCATTTTTGCAGGGTTTTTTTTTCCATGAAAAACACCTGCTATGGTAGGAAAAATGTTGCGTACATAACATCATGCTTTTAGTTGTGTTTTCATTGCGTTTTTTAGGCATTCATTTGAATGGATGAAAAAAGCTGTAAAAGCCTTGAAAGAATTGACATGCTGCGGATTTGAAAAACGCATTGATGGTTTAAAAATGCAAGGAAAAAAACTCAGAATGTGGATAAAATTTTGGAAATTACATTCATTATGTTTGTGTTTCAAAATATTTTTATTGAAAAAGTTTTTAAAGTAGCCGGGGGATGGGAAGGAGTAGGGTACATAAATAAAAAAAGAAAAAGGAGGGAAGGGGAGGGAGAGGGGGGGGGGGAGGAAAAACAAACAATCTACATATTGTAGACAAAAAAGGTTTAGAAATCACTGTATTGTACAATATAGTATAATTTCAAATACAAACAGAAAATAGATAAGTACTCTATTAATGAGTCTAGACATAAAATCTATGAAGACATAAACTTTAGGTTTATTAAAGAAATACATTAAATGTGTCTAAAAAAATAAAAATAAAAAGAAGATTCATAAAAAATGTAGATTTTATTTGAGCTAAAGGAAGTTCTGTATTACCATTAAAAAGAACAAAGGAGAGAGTCAAACAATTGGTTCACTTGATAATATATGGAACGTCAATTGGCCTTATGTAAGAGAAGCGGTAAGTATTTAGAGATCCACGGGGTCCAATGATCTAGGTATTTAGAGAAAGAGTTGCTTCTAATTGCTATATTGTGTTCATACACGCTATGTTGGGTAATTCGGTCTATAAGTACATCTATACCGGGTGGATCAGGTTTGGTCCATCTCGTAGCAATAATGAGTCTAGCAGTCACTATAATATGCGAAATTATAAATCGTAACTGCTTTGGGAAGTCTTCTATTCCAATTGACAAGAGGGCTAATTGTGGAGTAATGAATATGGTCATTCCTGTGATATCTGATATTAAGAGTTTAGTATCCATCCAAAATTTAAGCAGTCTAGGACATCCCCAGAACATGTGGGTTAATGTGCCTTGATTATTGCATTTCCTCCAGCAATAAGGCGAATTGGTGGGGTTAATGCGATGAAGTTTTATTGGAGTCCAGTACCACCGTGAAAGAACCTTGAAGTAAGACTCATGCATTGTCGCTGAACATTCATTAAGTTTGGACTGTGTTATTTGAGCATGAAAAATTCAAGGAAAAAACGCTGCAAATATTCATCATGCAAACAAGCCCTATGTTTCCCTATGCCGAATTGACATTCTACACAAGGAGAAACTTTACCCTGTATACCCCTGTAATTACTAGAGACACATGCATCCACGATATGTATATACAATTACCAGATATTCTATAAGTACAGGAAGACTTCTGTTAATAAAGAATACACCAAGTCCCAGTCCCAGACCACATGTAAAATGTGAGTCTGTTCTCAACATCTGTTTTCTTTTTACTACTGGGTATCAGCTTATACATTACCCATCCATAGTAACACATCTTACCTCACAGGGTGACTGTAGTCTACAGGCTTCTGTCCAGCTTGAGAATTTTCACACAGATCTTTGGCATATGGCTAGGTTAAAGAAGAGGACATGTTATCATCAGTGCAATCTGTTTTTTACATCAGAGCACCTTTCGTTCACTTCTTAGCCTGGCGTGAGAAAGGCCAAGTTATGAATTACTGACGGGTGAACCATGAAATCATTTCATATATTGACTCATGTGAAAAACAAATCAATAACGCAGAAGGACATAAAGGTTAGCAGGATCAGTGATGGGCACAATGACTAGATGGCTATAAATACATAGCCATAGCTTGAAAGAGTTGCTCAGTTTACTTCTAGAACTCATCCCCTACCTACCCCATGACCCAGAAAGAACAGCTACTCTGTACAAGAGGCTCCGCTTCTGGTGGACTTGATCTGTCTTTGTACTGCGTGGAGGGCCATTAATATGACCATCATGTAATAATACATTCAGCTCCACAGAGATCCACAAATAATATGTGTTAATCTGCAGAAAGTTTTATATTCAGATATCTCAAGAGGTGGTCCAGCATACAATATGGTTTGATGCATGGAGAAAAGCTTATCTCAGAACTAGCATAATAGTTCATTGCTTCACCAGAAGTATTTCTACTTACCAAGCTTTGTGGCAGACATTTTTTGGAGTTACTTTGAGTCCATGGTCTCCAAAATAAAATGCGGGGTCTGCAATTTACAAGTGCATTTATTACTTAATATATGAAACTTTTGTGATATAGACACGTACAGCCTATATCAAGAAGAAGCATAACTCATTTCTCAATGGACTTTAATATTTCAACATTTATATTATTCTATTTATATATAGTTATACTTATACATATATATATTTTAACTTCTTATTTAACATAAGTCGAGGTCAAACGAAGTTTTGAGAAATAGCCATGCTGCTTTATCTACAAGCACATGTATCATTGTATATAATATTAATGATAAATTATCAATGTACTAATCTACAATAAAAGGAACAGGACCTGATGGAATCTGCTTTACCAGATATCCTGAATTACTGGACTGTTATATAAAAGTAGACAAAATTTACTCATAAATGAACAGTTAGACAGTGAAGGCAACAAAATAAAAAATGTTGCTTCAAAATATGCTAGATCATCAGAATTCTGAATTCTTGTATGCTGGATTCTGATAATATCATACCATATAATTACTATATTATTGAGGTTTATGTAAACAATATGGTCCAGGTCATTGATCTAACCAGTCAAGTAATATAATCAAGTGTATAGTCCCAGTTCCAGGTAAACATAATAGACATATTGTCAGATAACAAAAATAAATAAAAGATTAATAGATAGATATATTTGCACATTGAGACTAGTAATAAAGTAGTATACCATACTGTCTACACCCAGGTTTTGTATAAAGATTACCTGTACTCTGTCCTCCTGTGTGGCCCCTTAGTTGCACATATATATCCAGCCGGGTAAGGTCTTCTCCAGAGACATTTGCAGCTCAGACAGCCTATATTAAGTGATGATAGCCTGCAGTCTTCAGTCCCAGAGACCTCTCTCAAGAAGGTCTGCTCCATCTCCATAGTGCACCTCAAAATGTTCTCAGGTCTCCCGCACAGCCTTTTATAGCCTGGGCCTGGCCTAACACTGCCAATATTTACCTTAGAAATGAAGCAATGGCCAGTGCTGACCGGGGGTGGGGGGAGAGGTGGCAGCCCCCATCACCACCTCATGTATAGACTCGTGCAGGAGTCCAAATGGTGAGGGGACAGATGTGACAAGGGCATGTTAGTGACACCTCCGCAGGTCCACGGACAGGACAGCTATGATGAGATCCACAGCACACTTATCACTTGTCCACCCTGTGACCCCACTGTATACAGGACTGACAGGTGACTGAGGGCGCATTCAGCTCTGCTCTGGGCTCTTCTGTATCAAGTATCCTTGTCATAATGATCCAACCCTCTATTCTGTACCTATCCATCTCCTAGACATACTACCTATCATCAGATTTATAGCTGATGATCAGATATCTACAGATCTATCTACAGATCTATCTACCTATCGCTGTCATCTATAATCTATCTATCTATAGATCTATGTACCGTATGAATTTTTCATATCTATGTCTTTATCTTTCATATTTATAATATATAATCTATTTATATATATCTCATATCTATCTATCTATCTATCTAAACATGTAAAAAGCAGGCAGCATGCCAATATTTACCAAAAGTGGACTTTATTTAGCCCATGTGTCATGGCGACGTTTCGATTGTAGTGAACCTTTTTCAAGCAGTGAATTGGGTGTACAAGAAAGTATTATTATTTATTATTATAGCGTCATTTTTTCCCTGGCGCTTTACATGTGAAAAAGGGGTATAATACAAGAACAATTACAATAATCTTGAACATAATGTGACGGCGACTGGTACAGGAGGAGCGAGGACCCTGCCCGCGAGGGCTCACAATCTACAAGGGATGGGTGAGGATACAGTAGGTGAGGGTAGAGCTGGTCGTGCAGCGGTATGGTAGAGCGGTGGTTACTGCAGGTTGTAGGCTTGTCGGAAGAGGTGGGTCTTCAGGTTCCCTTTGAAGGTTTCCACGGTTGACGAGAGTCTGATGTGTTGGAGTAGAGAGTTCCAGAGTAGGGGGGAAGCACGGGAGAAATCTTGTATACGGTTGTGGGAGGAGGAGATAAGAGGGGAGTAGAGAAGGAGATCTTGTGAGGATCGGAGGTTGCGTGCGGGTATGCAACGGGAGACTAGGTCACAGATGTATGGAGGAGACAGGTTGTGGATGGCTTTGTATGTCATGGGGAGGCAGTGGAGAGATTGACAGACAGGAGAGGCCGGGGAATAGCGGGGGGACAGGTGGATTAGTCGGGTAGCAGAGTTTAGGATAGATTGGAGGGGTGCGAGAGTGTTAGAGGGGAGGCCACAGAGCAGGAGGTTGCAGTAGTCAAGGCGGGAGATGATGAGGGCGTGCACTAGTGTTTTTGCAGATTCATGGTTGAGGAATGTGCGGATCCGGGAGATATTTTTGAGTTGGAGTCGGCAGGAAGTGGAAAGGGCTTGGATATGTGGTTTGAAGGAGAGTTCAGAGTCCAGGGTTACCCCAAGGCAGCGAGCTTGAGGGACTGGGGAGAGTGGGCAGCCATTGACGGTGATAGATTGGTCAGTTGGGGGGGTTGAATGAGATGGCGGAAAGATGATGAATTCTGTTTTGTCCATGTTAAGTTTTAGAAATCTGGCAGAGAAGAAGGATGAAATAGCAGACAGACATTGTGGGATTTTGGTTAGTAAGGAGGTGATATCGGGTCCAGAGAGGTAGATCTGTGTGTCATCAGCATAGAGGTGATAATGAAAGCCATGAAATTCTATGAGCTTTCCCAGGCCTAAGGTGTAGATGGAGAAGAGCAGCAGTCCTAGAACTGAACCTTGGGGGACAACGACAGATAGGGGGCGAGATGAGGAGGTGGTGTGTGAGTGGGAGACACTGAATGTCCTGTCTGTTAGGTATGAGGAGATCCAGGATAGGGCCAAGTCTGTGATGCCGAGAGATGAGAGAGTCTGTAGTAATATGGAATGGTCCACTGTGTCAAAGGCAGATGACAGGTCTAGGAGGAGGAGGACAGAGTAGTGTCGCTAAGATTTGGCGGTTAGTAGGTCGTTGGTGACTTTAGTCAGTGCAGTTTCAGTAGAATGGTGCGGTCGGAAACCAGATTGTAGGCGGTCGAAGAGGGAGCAGGAGGAGAGGTGGGTGGACAGCTCAGAGTGGACATGTTGCTCCAGTAGTTTTGAGGCATAGGAGAGAAGTGATATGGGGTGATAGCCAGACACAGAGGATGGGTCAAGGGAGGGCTTTTTGAGGATGGGTGTGATTGAGGCATGTTTGAAGCATGAGGGGAAGACACCAGTTGTTAGTGACAGGTTGAAGAGGTGGGCTAGGGTTGGGATGAAGATAGTGGTAAGGTTTGGGATGAGGTGGGACGGGATTGGGTCAAGTTTACAGGTGGTGAGGTGTGATTTGGAGAGTAAAGAGGAAAGTTGATCTTCAGAAATGGTGGAGAAGGTGGTTTTGGAGGAAGAGGGTTGAGTAGGTGTGGGGAGGGGCTGTGGGGGCTTTAGGCAAAAGCTTTGTCTGATGGTATCAATCTTCTGCTTGAAGAATGAGGCAAAGTCTTCGGCTGAAATAAGAGGAGAGGGAGGAGGCACTGGGGGACGGAGGAGAGAATTGAAGGTGTTGAATAGTTGTTTGGGGTTGTTAGACAGGGAGGATATGAGAGATGCAAAGTATGTTTGTTTTTCTGCAATGAGTGTGGACTTGAAGGTAGTGAGGGACTGTTTGAATGCAATGAAGTGCTCATTGGTGTGGGACCTTTTCCATCTACACTCAGCAACCCTGGAGGCCCGTCGCAGTTATTTAGTTAGGCTGCTGTGCCAGGGTTGTCTGTTGATTGTGCGAGCCTTGGTATGTGTGATGGGGGCGACCGAATCAAGAGCTGCAGCGGTTGTGGTGTTGTATAAAGTGGCAGCAACATCTGCATGATGTAAGGAACTAATGTCTGTAAGAGGGAAGAGGGATTCAGAGAGTGAGTGTAGGTCAAGGTGTTTGAGATTTCTGCGAGGGTATGCAAGTTTGTGGAGTGGGGATTGTTGCCCTGGAGAGGAGAGAGAAGAGAATGTGAGTAGGTTGTGGTCAGAAAGAGGGAGAGGTGAGTTAGAGAGGTTAGATAGGGAACAGAGGCGGGTGAAGATGAGGTCCAGTGTGTGGCCGTCTTTGTGGGTGGGTGTGGAAGACCACTGAGTAAGACCAAAGGAGGAAGTGAGGGATAGAAGCTTAGAGGCAGCTGAGAGGGAAGTGTCAATGGGGATGTTAAAGTCGCCCATGAGGATAGTGGGGATGTCAACGGAGAGGAAATGAAGTAGCCAAGTGGTGAAGTGGTCAAAGAAAGTGGTGGTTGATCCTGGGGGGCATATATATAGGAGCATTAAAACAAGGTATAATTTACAAATTATCCATAAAAACAGCATTAACACGTCATACATGATAATTTGTGCAATATGCATATGATCAATTCATCATTAGAAAGTGCAAGTGTCATAAAGTGCTAGGAATAAGTGAAAGTATATCATAATAATAAAAATATTTAATTGTCATATTAATTCATGTGTGTCATATGTTCAAAAATGATTCACCCATGAGCGTATTGTTATTATTTCCATTACTACCAGTTTACACGCCGTTCTCGGCGTCCATGTAATGTCCATGCGCGTCAATGCCAGTCAGCCAATAGGCCACAATAAGGTCAAAGTGTGCCCGTACGTGCGCAAATGCAAACCATGATTTGTGGACACCATTTTAGTTGTGGTACGATACCAGAATATTATTGCGCCACGATGCCAGAATATTATTGCGCCTGCGCACTACTAAGTTTTTAATTGCGGGCACCGTTATAGGTATGGGTAATTTCACTTGAGGTACAGTACAGACCAAAAGTTTGGACACATCTTCTCATTTAAAGATTTTTCTGAATTTTCTTGACTATGAAAATTGTACATTCACACTGAAGGCATCAAAACTATGAATTAACAGATGTGGAATTATATACTTAACAAAAAAAGTGTGAAACAACTGAAAATATGTCTTATATTCTAGGTTCTTCAAAGTAGCCACCTTTTGCTTTGATGACTGCTTTGCACACTCTTGGCATTCTCTTGATGAGCTTCAAGAGGTAATCACCGGAAATGGTCTTCCAACAATCTTGAAGGAGTTCCCAGAGATGCTTAGCACGTGTTGGCCCTTTTGCCTTCACTCTGCGGTCCAGCTCACCCCAAACCATCTCGATTGGGTTCAGGTCTGGTGACTGTAGAGGCCAGGTCATCTGGCGTAGCACCCCATCACTCTCCCTCTTGGTCAAATAGCCCTTACACAGCCTGGAGGTGTGTTTGGGGTCATTGTCCTGTTGAAAAATAAATGATGGTCCAACTAAACGCAAGCCGGATGGAATAGCATGCCGCTGCAAGATGCTGGTTCAGTATGCCTTCAATTTTGAATAAATCCCCAACAGTGTCACCAGCAAAGCACCCCCACACCATCACACCTCCTCCTCCATGCTTCATGGTGGGAACCAGGCATGTAGAGTCCATCCGTTCACCTTTTCTGCGTCGCACAAAGACACGGTGGTTGGCACCAAAGATCTCAAATTTGGACTCATCAGACCAAAGCACAGATTTCCACTGGTCTAATGTCCATTTCTTGTGTTCTTTAGCCCAAACAAGTCTCTTCTGCTTGTTGCCTGTCCTTAGCAGTGGTTTCCTAGCAGCTATTTTACCATGAAGGCCTCCTACACAAAGTCTCCTTTTAATAGTTTTTGAAGAGATGTGTCTGCTGCTAGAACTCTGTGTGGCATTGACCTGGTCTCTAATCTGAGCTGCTGTTAACCTGCGATTTCTGAGGCTGGTGACTCGGATAAACTTATCCTCAGAAGCAGAGGTGACTCTTGGTCTTGCTTTCCTGGGGCGGTCCTCATGTGAGCTAGTTTCTTTGTAGCGATTGATGGTTTTTGCAACTGCACTTGGGGACACTTTCAAAGTTTTCCCAATTTTTCGGACTGACTGACCTTCATTTCTTAAAGTAATGATGACCACTCGTTTTTCTTTACTTAGCTGCTTTTTTCTTGCCATAATACAAATTTTAACAGGCTATTCAGTAGGACTATCAGCTGTGTATCCACCAGAGTTCTGCACAACACAACTGATGGTCCCAACCCCATTTATAAGGCAAGAAATCCCACTTATTAAACCTGACAGGGCACACCTGTGAATTGAAAACCATTTCCGGTGACTACCTCTTGAAGCTCATCAAGAGAATACCAAGAGTGTGCAAAGCAGTCATCAAAGCAAAAGGTGGCTACTTTGAAGAACCTAGAATAAAAGACATATTTTCAGTCATTTCACACTTTTTTGTTAAGTATATAATTCCACATGTGTTAATTCATAGTTTTGATGCTTTCAGTGTGAATGTACTATTTTCATAGTCATGAAAATACAGAAAAATCTTTAAATGAGAAGGTGTGTCCAACCTTTTGGTCTGTACTGTATATGTGGGCAAATCCTATAGAAGCAACAGCTTCAAAACATGATGGCATTATATTAAAAACTTAAAATCACTTTATATCTTCGCAATATCATATGTTTAATGGACTATTTGACCCATATGAAGTCTCCATTATAGATTTAACATAAGCCCAATCTTCCGGCTCAAATCTCTTATAGGGTTTTGGGATGGTCAAATTATTCACTTATCACTAGTGTTGAGCGATACCTTCCGATATCAGGAAATATCGTATCGGATTGGATCGGGCCGATACCCAAAAAGTATCGGATATCGCCGATTCCGATACCGGAAACCAATGCAAGTCAATGGGACACAAATATCGGAATGAAAATAAACCCTTTCTTTCCTTGTAGGTTAATTCTACATGAAGTAAAACAACTAAGAATAATGTAGAATGACATGAAAAGCCGGCAATTCAGCAGCGGCATTCACCGGTACCCGACAATTTACAACAGAAAGAATAGAGCTTCACACATAGATTAGATAGATAGAAACATGTCAGTCACATATATATGAAGTACAGTGACAGTGTTGCTTACTGTACTTGTCATTTAGTGTAAAGGATTTATTTAAAAAAATATTAGTGTTTTCGTGCACCGTCTCTTTAAAAAAGCCGGCCGGCAATTCAGCATCTGTACCCGACAATTTATAACAGACAGAATAGAGCTTCACACATAGATTAGATAGATAGAAACATGTCAGTCACATATATAAGAAGTACAGTGACAGTGTTGCTTACAGAACTTGTCATTTAGTGTAAAGGATTTATTTAAAAAAATAATAGTGTTTTCATGCACCGTCTCTTTAAGAAAGCCGGCCGGCAATTCAGCATCTGTACCCGACAATTTAGAATAGAAGGAATAGAGAATCACACATAGATTAGATAGATAGAAACATGTCAGTCACATATATATGAAGTACAGTGACAGTGTTGATTACTGTACTTGTCATTTAGTGTTAAAATAAAGGATTTATTTAAAAAAAAATTGACGTGGGGTTCCCCTTAATTTTAGGCTCTAGCGGAGGTTAAGCAGACAGCTGGGGCAAATGTTTGAAGCCTGGGAAGGGGGTAATACCCACGGAGCTTCCCAGGCTACTAATATCAGCCCCCAGCTGAATACCTAGCCTTTACTAGCTATTAAAATGGGGGACCCCCCCAAAAAAATGACGTGGGGTCCCCCCTAATTTAATAGCTAGCACAGGCTAGGCAGACAGCTGGGGGCTGATATTAATAGCCCAGGAAGGGTGCCATGAATATTGGCCCCCTCCCAGGCTAGAAACACCAGCCGTCAGCCGCCCCAGAAATGGCGCATCCATAGGATGCGCCAATTCTGGCACTTAGCCTCGCTCTTCCACGCTGCCCTGGTGCGGTGGCAGGGGGTAATAGGGTTGGGGTTGATGTCAGCTTATAATGCCAGCTGACATCAAGCCCAGGTTAGTAATGGAGAGGCGTCTATAAGACACCCCCATTACTAACCCCATAGTCAAAGTTAAAAGAAAACACAAACACCCAGAGTAAAGTCCTTTAATTGAAATAAAGACACAATTCTTTATTGTTCTAAATTAAACCATACTTACCATCACGCCCATTCCAGCTGAAGCCAACGATCTCCTGCAATAAAAGAAAAATAATAAAGCAACCTCATCCTTACCTTTCGATGGTTCCCAGGACAGCTCCAGCTCTGCTACATCGAGATGACAGGCTGGACCGCAGCAGAAAGCTGCCATCCAGCCTGTCATCCCGCAGACACTGAGAAGCGCAGGCATGCTTGCGCTCCTCAGTGTCTCTCTGTGACGTCATCCAGATGAGCCGAGTTCATGTCCAATGAACTCAGCTCACCTCATGCACGTCACTGACAGCGTAGGAAAATTCTCCTGCACTCAGCGCTTCAGCGTGAGAATTCTCCCACGCTGTCAGTGACATACATGAGGTGAGGTCATGTCCAATGAACTCAGCTCACCTCATGCACGTCACTGACAGCGTGGGAAAATTCTCACGCTGAAGTGCTGAGTGCAGGAGAATTTTCCCACGCTGTCAGTGACGTACATGAAGTGAGCGGAGTTCATTGGACATGACCTCGGCTCATCTGGATGCCGTCACAGCCAGACACTGAGGAGTGGAAGTATGCCTGCGCTTCTCAGTGTCTGCGGGATGACAGGATGGATGGCAGCGTTCTGCTGCGGTCCAGCCTGTCATCTCGATGTAGCAGAGCTGAAGCTGTCGTGGGAGCCATGGAAAGGTAAGGATGATGTTGCTTTATTATTTTACTTTTATTGCAGGAGATCGTTGGCTTCAGCTGGAATGGGCGTGGTGGTAAGTATGGTTTAATTTAGAACAATAAAGAATTGTGTGTTTATTTCAATTAAAGGACTTTTTTCTGGGTGTTGTGTTTTTTTAAATACTTTACTAGAAATTCATGGTGGTCATGTCTAATATTGGCGTGACCCCATGAATTTTGGGCTTAGGGCCAGCTGATAATGCCAAGCTGGCCTTAACCCCTTTATTACCCAGTGAGCCACCGCACCAGGGCCCTGGATGAGTTGGGTACAGCGCCAGAAGATGGCGCTTCTATGAACGCGCCATTTTCTGGGGCGGCTGCGGACTGCAATTTGCAGCGGGGGTGGCCCAGAAAGCTTGGGTCTCCCTGCGCTGCGGATTCCAGCCCCCAGCTGCCTAGTTGTATCTGGCTGGGCACAAAAATAGGGCGAAGCCCCACGCATTTTTTTTTAAAATTATTTCATGAAATTCATGGAATAATTAAGAAAAAAAGGGCTTCCCTATATTGTTGTGTCCAACCAGGTACAAATAGGCAGCTGGTGGTTGGGGGCAGCCCATTCCTGCCTGCTGTACCTGGCTGGACACAAATATAGTGCGAAGCCCCACGTCAATTTTTTTTTAATTATTTCATGAAATAATTTTTTTAAAAAAGGGCTTCCCTATATTGTTGTGTCCGGCCAGGTACAAATAGGCAGCTGGTGGTTGGGGGCAGCCTGTTCCTGCCTGCTGTACCTGGCTGGACACAAATATAGGGCGAAGCCCCACGTCAATTTTTTTTAAAATAAGTCCTTTATTTTAACACTAAATGACATTTGAGGAGTTAATAAAGATGCAGTCCCTAAATTATTATTTATTTTTTAATTAATTTTTCCCAAAACTTTTGACGTGGGCTTCGCCATATTTTTGTATGCCAGCCAGGTACAGCATCCAGCTTCTATGAACGCGCCATTTTCCGGGGTGGCTGCGCACTGCAATTTTCAGCGGGGGGAGGGGGGGGGCAGAAAGCTTGGGCCTCCCTGCGCTGCAGATTCCATCCCCCAGCTGCCTAGTTGTACCTGGCTGGACACAAAAATAGGGAGAAGCTTCACGTATTTTTTTTTTTTAATTATTTCATGAAATTCATGAAATAATTAAGAAAAAAAGGGCTTCCCTATATTGTTGTGTCCAACCAGGTACAAATAGGCAGCTGGTGGTTGGGGGCAGCCCGTTCCTGCCTGCTGTACCTGGCTGGACACAAATATAGTGTGAAGCCCCACGTCAATTTTTTTTAAATCATTTCAGGAAATTCATGAAATAATTTAAAAAAATTGATGTGGGGCTTCGCCCTATATTTGTGTCCAGTCAGGTACAGCAGGCAGGAACGGGCTGCCCCCAACCACCAGCAGCCTATTTGTACCTAGCCGGACACAACAATATAGGGAAGCCCTTTTTTTCTGAATTATTCCATGAATTTCATGAATTTAAAAAAAAAAAAACGTGGCGCTTCGCCCTATTTTTGTGTCCAGCCAGGTACAACTAGGCAGCTGGGGGCTGGAATCTGCAGCGCAGGGAGGCCCAAGCTTTCTGGGCCCCACCCGCTGCAAATTGCAGTCCGCAGCCGCCCCGGAAAATGGCGCGTTCATAGAAGCGCCATCTTCTGGCGCTGTACCCAACTCATCCAGGGCCCTGATGCGGTGGCTCACTGGGTAATAAAGGGGTTAAGGCCAGCTTGGCATTATCAGCTGGCCCTAAGCCCGAAATTCATGGGGTCACGCCAATATTAGACATGACCACCATGAATTTCTAGTAAAGTATTTAAAAAAAACACAAACACCCAGAAAAAAGTCCTTTAATTGAAATAAACACACAATTCTTTATTGTTCTAAATTAAACCATACTTACCATCACGCCCATTCCAGCTGAAGCCAACGATCTCCTGCAATAAAAGAAAAATAATAAAGCAACCTCATCCTTACCTTTCCATGGCTCCCACGACGGCTCCAGCTCTGCTACATCGAGATGACAGGCTGGACCGCAGCAGAACGCTGCCATCCAGCCTGTCATCCCGCAGACACTGAGAAGCGCAGGCATACTTCCACTCCTCAGTGTCTGGCTGTGACGGCATCCAGATGAGCCGACAATGAACTCGGCTCACCTCATGTACGTCACTGACAGCGTGGGAAAATTCTCCTGCACTCAGCGCTTCAGCGTGAGAATTTTCCCACGCTGTCAGTGACGTGCATGAGGTGAGGTCATGTCCCATGAACTCGGCGCACCTCATGCACGTCACTGACAGCGTGGGAGAATTCTCACGCTGAAGCGCTGAGTGCAGGAGAATTTTCCCACGCTGTCAGTGACGTGCATGAGGTGAGCTGAGTTCATTGGACATGACCTCGGCTCATCTGGATGACGTCACAGAAAGACACTGAGGAGCGCAAGCATGCCTGCGCTTCTCAGTGTCTGCGGGATGACAGACTGGATGGCGGCGTTCTGCTGCGGTCCAGCCTGTCATCTCGATGTAGCAGAGCTGAAGCTGTCGTGGGAACCATGGAAAGGTAAGGATGAGGTTGCTTTATTATTTTACTTTTATTGCAGGAGATCGTTGGCTTCAGCTGGAATGGGTGTGGCGGTAAGTATGGTTTAATTTAGAACAATAAAGAATTGTGTCTTTATTTCAATTAAAGGACTTTTTTCTGGGTGTTTGTGTTTTTTTTAAATACTTTACTAGAAATTCATGGCGGTCATGTCTAATATTGGCGTGACCCCATGAATTTCGGGCTTAGGGCCAGCTGATAATGCCAAGCTGGCCTTAACCCCTTTATTACCCAGTGAGCCACCGCACCAGGGCCCTGGATGAGTTGGGTACAGCGCCAGAAGATGGCGCTTCTATGAACGCGCCATTTTCCGGGGCGGCTGCGGACTGCAATTTGCAGCGGGTGGGACCCAGAAAGCTTGGGTCTCCCTGCGCTGCAGATTCCAGCCCCCAGCTGCCTAGTTGTACCTGGCTGGACACAAAAATAGGGCGAAGCGCCACACATTTTTTTTTTTAATTATTTCATGAAATTCATGGAATAATTAAGAAAAAAAGGGCTTCCCTATATTGTTGTGTCCGGCTAGGTACAAATAGGCAGCTGGTGGTTGGGGGCAGCCCGTTCCTGCCTGCTGTACCTGGCTGGACACAATTATAGGGCGAAGCCCCACATAATTTTTTTTTAATTATTTCATGAATTTCCTGAAATAATTAAAAAAAAATTGACGTGGGGCTTCACACTATATTTGTGTCCAGCCAGGTACAGCAGGCAGGAACGGGCTGCCCCCAACCACCAGCTGCCTATTTGTACCTAGCCGGACACAACAATATAGGGAAGCCCTTTTTTTCTTAATTATTCCATGAATTTCATGAAATAATTAAAAAAAAAAAAAACGTGGAGCTTCTCCCTATTTTTGTGTCCAGCCAGGTACAACTAGGCAGCTGGGGGATGGAATCTGCAGCGCAGGGAGGCCCAAGCTTTTTGCCCTCCCCCCCCCCCGCTGAAAATTGCAGTCCGCGGCCGCCCCGGAAAATGGCGCGTTCATAGAAGCTGGATGCTGTACCTGGCTGGCATACAAAAATATGGCGAAGCCCACGTCAAAAGTTTTGGGAAAAATTTATTAAAAAATAAATAATAATTTAGGGACTGCATCTTTATTAAGTCCTCAAATGTCATTTAGTGTTAAAATAAAGGATTTATTTAAAAAAAAAATGGCGTGGGATCCCCCATAATTTTAGTCTCTAGCGGAGGTTAAGCAGACGGCTGGGGCAGATGTTTGAAGCCTGGGAAGGGGGTAAAACCCACGGAGCTTCCCAGGCTACTAATATCAGCCCCCAGCTGAATACCTAGCCTTTACTAGCTATTAAAATGGGGGACCCCCCAAAAAAAAATGACGTGGGGTCCCCTCTATTTTAATAGCTAGCAAAGGCTAGGCAGACAGCTGGGGGCTGATATTAATAGCTCAGGAAGGGTGCCATGAATATTGGCCCCCTCCCAGGCTAGAAACACCAGCCGTCAGCCGCCCCAGAAATGGCGCATCCATAGGATGCGCCAATTCTGGCACTTAGCCTCGCTCTTCCACGCTGCCCTGGTGCGGTGGCAGGGGGTAATAGTGGTGGGGTTCATGTCAGCGCCAGCTGCCATGAAGCCCAGGTTAGTAATGATGGCCGTCTATATGACACCCCCATTACTAACCTACAAAGTGTTAAAAAGAAAAAACACACTACACCCAGAAAAAAATAATTTATTTGAAATAAAACACCATTTTATTTAATTCTTAGTTTACTAAAAAAAAAATAGTTACCTGTCCACGTTCCTGCGCTGATCTCCCATGCACAGCTGTCACATCTGGAGATGGTGACAGCTGTGCATGGCTGCTGTAAGCTCACGCTGCCGGGAACACGTCCGCTCCCGGCAGCGGGAGCCACTGACTGAGGTCACCGGAGTGCATTCAGGCAGCGCAGCTCCGGAGACCTCCTTTACGGCAGTGCTGTACCGTGGGAATTTCTCACGATACAGCAGTGCCGTAAAGGAGCTAACCGGAGCAGCGCTGCCTGAACTCCGGTGAACCCTTACGGCCCCGTCATTCTAGCGGCGGCAGCGGTTCAGAGCGGTCACATTCTATGTGGCTGCTCTGAACTGGAGATCTTCGTGGGACACTCGTGGACTACTACGGAGGGGTAAGGATAAGGTTGTGGTTTATTATTTTATATTTTATTACAGGAGATCGATGGCTTCGGGGAATTAGGTGTCTAGGTGAGTATAGGTGTAGTTTTTTATTTTTTACTTTATTTTAGGTGGCGATCGGCGGGGACAGGTAATGTATGAACTAATTTCTTTTAGGTAACCACTGGCCACCAATGACATGTATTTAACATTTATTGGGGACACAGTAGGGCAATTTAAATAGCAGGATCAGGCTGATGGGAACTACTGCTCCCATCGAGCTGATCCTGCTGGCAGGAGTGGACGGGGGACAGACATAGGCCGATGGGAGTAGTAGTGTCACATCGGCCTATGTCTGCCCGCACACACACCCCGCACACACACCCCGCACACACACCCCGCACAGACACCCCGCACAGACACCCCGCACACACACACACACCCCGCACACACACCCCACACACACACCCCCGCACACACACCCCCGCACACACACACCCCGCACACACACACCCCGCACACACACACCCCGCACACACACACCCCGCACACACACACACACACCCGCACACACACACCCCGCACACACACACCCCGCACACACACCCGCACACACACACACCCCGCACACACACACCCCGCACACACACACCCGCACACACACACCCCGCACACACACCCCGCACACACACACCCCGCACACACACCCCACACACACACACACACACACACCCCGCACACACACACCCCGCACACACACCCGCACACACACCCCGCACACACACACACCCCGCACAC
This sequence comes from Phyllobates terribilis, assembly GCF_046119375.1. Classification (NCBI taxonomy): domain Eukaryota; kingdom Metazoa; phylum Chordata; class Amphibia; order Anura; family Dendrobatidae; genus Phyllobates; species Phyllobates terribilis. The sequence continues at coordinate 419,557,560 of NW_027362763.1, read as the reverse complement.
ACTAATCATGACGGGTCCGGGAGGTGAGGCTGACCTGTGCGGCCGTGGGAAAGTTGATGTGAGTTCATGCAGTCAAGCATGAACTCACATGAACCCTCTGAGGGCACCGCGGCTACTTCAAATGAACAGCTGATCGGCATCACCTGATACCTCAGCTGTTCATTTGAAATAACCGGCGGGAAAGCGCAGCACAGAACGGGAAAGCCGGCGGTGAAGTCTTTTCACTGCCGGCTTCCCCGCCCGGGTCCTTCGCTCCTTGGTGCTGTGCTCCCCGCCCGGTCCTAATTTACGATCGGGATGGGAGGTGGCGAGGGGAGCGGAGGATCGGGGTGGGAGGCTGCGGGGAAGCAGTATGGGGCTGCGTGATTGTTTAAAAGCCGGCGGCTTTTTACCGCGCGCCGGCTTTTAAACAATCAGGAGAATTCTCCCACGCTGGGATGGCATTCTGATGACAAGCTGGATCGCGCTGCCATCCAACTTGTCATCCTTCACAGACACTGCAGAGCGCAGGCATTATGGGAACTTCCGATTCCGGTATTCGATATTATAAAAGTATCGGAATTAAGTATCGGAATTCCGATACAGTGAATATCGGCCGATACCCGATATTTCAGTATCGGAATGCTCAACACTACTTATCACCCTTACCCTGACAATCTAAGATGTCCCCTATTATGGAGACAGTTTCAGATGCCAATGGTACATGTGAAGGACAAGAAACCCCATTTCCATTTTTATGCATTTTTGCAAAAAACTAATATTTTGCATGGGAAGCCTTGCATTCAACATGTATATGTTTCTAGTGTGCTGTTTCAATTTTCTACTCTATCTATCTATCTATCTATCTATCTATCTATCTATCTATCTATCTATCTATCTATCTATCTCTATCGTTTTGTCTAAAGTATCAAAAAAAAGGGGGATAAAGCAGCACCAATGAAAAAAGTGTGGGTACAAGCTACAAAATCCAGACCAATGGACTATAAGATACAAACAATAAAAAATGGCAGTAATTCCATTTAAAAAAGTGAGGTACTTATTCCAAATCCATGAACACATTTCAGTCGTGGCAATGAGGGTTATTTTCAACTGAAGGTTTGTCCAATTGAAAACTATTGCGGAGCAGGGATTCACTGGCTCCCCACCCCACACTGTACAGCTTCAGGCCTATGAGAGGCCCCCAGCTGCAGAGCAGTCCAATGTAATGATGTCAGTTGGGGCCTGTGACGTGACATCATGACGCCTGTGACATGAAATTGGCGAGCTTTGAAGCTACAGTCTTTTTATAAGCTAGCGGCTACCTCAAGGAGGTAGAAAAGAACAGAGACGCTTGGTATGGGAATGGGTAAGGTGAGAGATAGGGTTGCTTTTTTTTCAAGGGTAGTGGTGGACTGTGGGTGCAGGCCGCAGCAGAGCAATGGGGGTCACATAAGGGGGCAATATTAATGTATGGGGCCAGAGTTGGGGGATATTGTTACTATATGGGGCCACTTAAGGGGACATTAATAATATATGGGGCAACTTAAGGGGGGCGTAATTAATTTATGGGGCCAAACAGGGGAAATTATTAATGTACGGGGGCCAGAATTAGGGGACATTATTACTATATGGGAGCCACATAAGGGGACATTTTTAATTTATGGGGGCCACATAGGGGGACATAAATATTTTATGGGGGTCACATAGGGGTCATAATTAAGGAACATTATTACTATATGGGGATCCCATAAAGGGACATTATTAATTTATGAGCCCAGAATTGATGGATATTGTTGCTATATGGGGGCCACGTAATGGGACATTATTAATATACTAGATGGTGGCCCGATTCTAACGCATCGGGTATTCTAGAATATGTATGCGGCCGACCGGGCGCGACTAATCAGTGAAACAGTGTTTAAATGAGTTGGACACTACTTTAAATTAACCCCACAATGTATCCCCCCGGGGCCCCTAATGAATTTTGTAATTACGTCATGTTGTCAATACTGCTTGTGACAACATCGCTGACCACGCACAGCCAGCACGTAATTCCCCCGGCTGCAGCCGGCTCTTGCTTCTGCTTACATCACGACTATTTGCGGCTGCAGCCAGGGGTCTCCTGTTCTGCGTACCACGGTGAATGAAACGTGACAGAAGTACGTCACACTGTGACTGACAGAACGTGTTCACTGAACGTGACAGAAGTACATGACACTCTGACTGACCGTGTTTAGTAAACGTGACTGAACTATGTCGCACTGTGACTGACAGAACATGTTCATTAAACGTGACAGAGGCACATCACACACTGTGACTGACAAAACATGTTCAGTACGTCATGGGCAGTTGGTGAGTCACATGACCACATGGGCGGAGTCAGTCCTGCTATCTCCCAACTTGTTCTGAAATCCCGCGTCGCTGATTGGCCGCGGCCGGACCAATCAGCGACGCGGGATTTCCTGGACGGACAGACAGACGGGATAAGCCGATTATATAGTAGATGGGGGCCACATGGAAGATGGTGTTAATGTATGGGGCCACATAGGGGAATTTCACTACTATATTGGAACCATAAAGGGAGTGGGCAGGGGGCACGTCCATATTTTACCCCTAGGGCCTATAAGACTCTAGTTACCCCACAGTATGTCTTTCTATACAGATCTCACTATTATCTATACATGATCTACCTACAGATTGAGCTATTATCTATATATAATGTAGCTATGTATCACTTTATCACTCATATCTATCTCCTTATATACTGATGTATTATCTATTACCTATCTACAGCTTGATCTCCTATCTATGTATTATCTATGTACATATTATTTATGTATAGTATTACTATGTTTCTGCCCAGTGGTTGCTGTGTTACCCACATGGGACTATAGATGGAAATAATATGGCTGTCCAGGAGAACACTCGCCCTCTCTGATAACCTTTCTGTTGTATATAAACATGGAGACGTTCCTATGTAAATAACACTACACAGACGAGCAGAGGTCACATTTGGCACATTGAGGAATGCCAGAACATGGCTGCTCTTATCTATGATGTACTACACGGTTTACGGTTACCCAGGTATGCAGGTATACCCAGGCATGGCCGCCGCTCTGCCCCATGTCAGCCAGTTACTGTGGGGACATCGGGCGGGAAAGTCTGACGTGAGGTGATGAGGGCTCGGGCTCGTGTCTCTCGTTTTGTCACCTCTCCTCGGTGTTTTCACAAGATAAGAGGAGTTATCTACTGATGGGGGAGAAGAATGGTCTCACAAATGGCGCTGGGAGAGATTTGTCAGGTCGGTGTCTCTCCCCTGGGGATGGGACTCAGTTCAGTGCACATGGCCGCCGGTCACTTTCTTGACTGAGCTGCAGACAGTTATGAGTCCTGACTGCAGAGCTCTGCACAACCTGCTGCCTGTATACTCACTATGTATGTCTATACCTCTGTCTAGCAATCACCTATCAATTCATCTCTCTATATATTCATCTATCTAATATCTATCTATCTAGATTATCTATCTATTCATCTATCATTTCATCTCTCTATATATTCATCTATCTATCTAATATCTATCTATCTAGATTATCTATCTATTCATCTATCATTTCATCTCTCTATATATTCATCTATCTATCTAATATCTATATATCTATCTATTATCTATCGGTCGTCTATCTAATATCTATCTATTCATCTATCAGTTCATCTCTCTTCATCTGTCTATCTACTATCTATTATCTATCTAATCTCTATCCATTATCTATCCATATATCTAATATCTATCCATATATCTATCCATCTATCTAATATCTATTATCTATATATCTATATATCCATATATCTATCTAATATCTATTCATCTATCAGTTCATCTCTCTTCATGTGTCTATTATCTATCTATCTATCCATATATCTAATATCTATATATCTATCTATCCATCTATCTAATATCTATTATCTATATATCTATCTATCCATCTAATATCTATTATCTATCTATCTATCCATATATCTATCCATCTATCTAATATCTATTATCTATATATCTATCTATCCATATATCTATCTAATATCTATCTATTCATCTATCTAATATCTATCTATCCATATATCTATCTATTCATCTATCTAATATCTATCTATCCATATATCTATCTAATATCTATCTGTCTATCTATTATCTATCTATCTATCCATATATATGTCTTCTATCTATCTATTATCTATCTATGCATATATCTATCTATCCATCCATATATCGATCTATCTATCCATATATCTATCTATTATCTATCTATCTATTGTATATATCCATATATCTCTTATCTATCTATCCATCTATCTATATATCTATTATCTATCTATCTATCCATATACAGTACAGACCAAAAGTTTGGACACACCTTCTCATTTAAAGATTTTTCTGTATTTTCATGACTTTGAAAATTGTACATTCACACTGAAGGCATCAAAACTATGAATTAACACATGTGGAATTATATACTTAACAGAAAAGTGTGAAACAACTGAAAATATGTCTTATATTCTAGGTTCTTCAAAGTAGCCACCTTTTGCTTTGATGACTGCTTTGCACACTCTTGGCATTCTCTTGATGAGCTTCAAGAGGTAGAATATAAGACATATTTTCAGTTGTTTCACACTTTTTTGTTAAGTATATAATTCCACATGTGTTAATTCATAGTTTTGATGCCTTCAGTGTGAATGTACAATTTTCATAGTCATGAAAATACAGAAAAATCTTTAAATGAGAAGGTGTGTCCAAACTTTTGGTCTGTACTGTATCTATCCATACATCTATCTATCTATCTACCTATCTATCTATTATCTATCTATCCATATATCTATCTATCTATCTATCTATCCATATATCTATCCATCTATCTATCTATCTATCCATATATCTATCTATTATCTATCTATCTATCTCTCTATCTATCTATCTATCCATATATCTATCCATCTATCTATCTATCTATCCATATATCTATCTATCATCTATACACTGACACTATACACTACATACTATACACAAGGCTCCTGCATTTAAAGTCACTGGTGATCCCTGTATTACCTGTACACTTGCACTATACACTGTATATTATGTGCAGAGCTCCTGTGTATAATGGCACTTATGGTAATATTAGTATTGTGTTTTTTTATTAATGATCAGTATTGTAGTAGTCAATCACTATGTAATGGTAATATATGGTCAGGCCATGGTGTGACTGTATTTGTTCCGTGTATGTGGTATTATTTGGTCACTATGCCATGGTAATATGTGATATGGTCATGATGTGACTGTATTTGTCCCTTGTATGTGGTATTATTCGGTCACTATGTGGTGGTAATATGTGGTCTGGTCATGGTGTGGCGGTATTTGTTCCTTGCATGTGACATTATTCAGTCACTATGTGGTGGTAATATGGGGTCTGTTCATGGTGTGGCGGTATTTGTTCCTTGTATGTGACATTATTCAGTTACTATGTGGTGGTAATAGGTGGTCTGGTTATAGTGTGGCGGTATTCCTTGTATGTGGTATTATTCGGTCACTATCTGGTGGTACTATGTGGTCTGGTAATGGTGTGGCAGTATTTGTCCCTTGTATGTGGTATTATTGGTCATTTTTAAAAAATGTATGTGACACATTCCCTTAAAGAAAAATATACTTTAAAAGAGGATTGGGTATTATAAGAAATGTTTAATAGGTTAGAGTAGAGTAGGGCCCTGTCAGAAAAGTCTACCTTGTCCTGGTGACGGCTTAAAAAATCTTTTTGCCAAAACAAAAGCTGCTGGCTATGTATGTGATGTGGTGTTCGATGGAAACAGTTAACGTGTGATTGATGAGGACGTGAAGCAGAAGTGGAGTTTTTCCAAGAGTGGGCGATGAGACTGTGGAAGGTTCAAGGGATGGAGGCGGAGCTGGGATGGAGTCTAGGGGGGCCCGAAAATTTTGCCAGTATGGGGCTCCGAAATTCCTGGTGGCAGCCCTGGCCATGCTAGACCCCTGTCACTGCTTTCTTCATACTTCTATGAATCTCATCCACAGACTGAGCTCCTTAGGAGACCATGATTTTCACTATACACTGCAATTCTGCAATATGTAGTATAAACAATCAAATGACTGCAGGTTCAAACTCTATTAGGGGACTGAAAAATAATGTAAAAAATAAAAAAAGTTTTAAAATTTTTAAAAAATCGAAAATTTCAAATCACCCGCCTATTCCCCCTTTAAAAATAAAGAAAGGTAAAAAAAAGGTTTGTTATTGTCACCTCCATTAACCCCTTAACGACCGCCGATACGCATTAAAATGGCCGCTAAGGGGCCTTATTCCCTCATCACCGTTAAAACGTCGATCGAGGGAATAAAACGGCGATCAAGAATAAGGGTATAGAGCCCCCCGGAGTCCAAAAACCTCCGTGGTCTCAGTTACCGGGTGGAGAGACCCTGGAGAACACTTATCAGGGCTGGATTTTCCGGTCACCGATCACGAAAAAAACAAAAACTATGCCCCTAGTACAGGAGAGAGAAATGATGTCCCCGGGACCCCCTCCCGATACCTCTGTCATCCACCAGACCTCCTGCTCCATCCTCCAGCCGTCCTCGTCATCTTCCTAAAAAAAAAATAATGACGAGCTCATGTGCAGTGCTCCCGCCGAAATCTGACAACAGAGATATTTTTACTATTGGTTAATTTTGATCACTGTGATAGATTCTATCACAGTGATCAAAAGCCAATAATTAGTATGTCACGCCCCCATGTCACCCCCTTAGTCTGATTAATTTTTTTTTTATTGTATAATTTTTACTTCTTTCATTTTTTGCCATTAGAGTTAAGCTTAGGGATAGGGTTGGGCTTAGTTTTTTTTTTTTTCAAAAGTAAGGCTAAGTGCCCACGATTCAGAAATGCTGCATATTTTTTCCGCTTCTCCCTGGCAGGAAAAACGCATGCAGTTTTTACATGCGTTTTTCCCGCTAGATAGAAGCGTTTGTCAAGCGTTTTTGCATGCATTTCTGCATGCGGGTTATCAAGCGCTTTTCCAAGCGATTTTAGCATCACTTGGAAAAGTGCTTGACAACTTGGTCACACTATATAAATCCATGTAACCGGCATGGATTTATAGTAGTGTGACCAAGTTAGTTAAAAAAAAAAGAATAAGAATGGTAAAAAATAAAAAAAAAAGATTGTGCTTACCTTCCGATGTCCTCCCGGTGTTTTCTCTGCTGCGTCCGGTGTCTTGGGCGGCTCGCGGTGTTGTGAAGGACCTGCGGTGATTTCTTTGAGTCATGTGACAGGTTACATGACTCAATGACGTCATGGCTGGTCCTTCACAACACCACGACCCATACAGCAGACCAGACGGAGGGGAAAAAACACCGGGACGACATCGGAAGGTAAGTGTAATCTTTATTTTTATTTTAAATTCTGTTTTTAACAGGTACTATGGTACCCAGGTCTGGATGAGAGTCTCCTCTCCTCCCTCCTCTAGACCTGGGTACCATCCGCACATTGAACAGTGTGATATCCGCATGTGCAGATGCAGTGATGTCACGCAGTCCAATGCAATTCAATGGCGGCGATTACGCTGCGTGTCCGCAAAATTAATGGACATGCTGCGTATTTTTCTGCAATGATAATCCGCAGCGGAAATTTCCGCAGCATATGCACTGCACATGCGGATTATCATTGGGGACCATGGGGCACGTATTACCAAGCGTTTTTTAAGCGTTTCAGCTGCGGAAATTACGTGGCAAAAACGCTTGAAAAACGCATAGTGGGCACTCAGCCTAAAAAAAATGATGACGTATGATGACTAGTGTTGAATGCGAATGCTCGCTACTGGAGTTTGCATCGGGTATGCGCAGAGTATCACATGTGCTTGAATGAGATGCTCGAGTCTCTGTCCCACATTTTTCGCGACTGTTAGACAATCAGAAAAACATTCAGGGATTGCCCACCATACATGGGCAATGTTTTTTTGGGGCTCTCCAAACATGACATAGCTGTCACGGGTGTGTCGCCACGAAGATCGTCACGATTACACAGCCTGACTTCTCGCAGCTGACTTTTTGGTGCTTTGTGTTTTTCGGCAGTGAGGGAGTTAATTCTCTCTCTCTCTGTGCTAGACGAGGTCCAGCCTCGCCCAGCTGCAATCAATGCTGCTGTAGTGAGACTCCTTCAAATGCCTGCTGGTCTGTTAGGGAAGTGTCGGTGAAAGCATTTCATGCAGACTAACAGAGCGGATCGTGGTATTTGGAGTTTCAGAGATAAGTGTATTCGGAGAGTTTTTTCCCTTCCTCGCTTTATCATTTATCTCCTTTCCCGTTGGTGTTCCCTCTGTTGTAGTTGTGTAGTTTTTGTATGCAAGGTGGTTTTGGTTTTTCCCTTGTACTGTCTCGTTCGTCTAAGTACTGTGTGTGGGCATATTATTACTTGTCCCCTTTTGTTGTGATCGGGGTCCTTCTCAGGACTAGATTACTTAGGTGCAGGGATCCTCAGGAGGTAGGGGTTACGCTGGCGGCCTGGACCTCTGTACCTTTAACAGTACCTCCAGGTTGAGGGATTAGTCAGGGCCCCAGCTTAGGGTCAGCTTAGGCCCCCTACCTCCAGTATACAGAGACAGCGTGACATTTTCACCGACCACTTAGTTTTTCTCCAGCTACCATGGATCCAGTAGCCGGTCTAGCTCGGCAGTTGCAGAGTTTGTCCATGGAGCTGGCGGACGTTAGGTCCAAGGTTTTGTATCCTCAGGAGCAAGCCGGACCAGAACCTAAAGTAGCTCTCCCTGACAGGTTCACTGGGGGGCGGGACAAGTTTTTTGTTTTCCAGGAGGCATGCAAGTTGTACTTTCGGCTGCGGCCTCGGTCATCGGGGAGTGAAGAACAAAGGGTGGGAATTGTCATCTCGCTCCTACAAGGGGACCCACAATCTTGGGCGTTCTCTCTTCCCCCGGGCTCCCCGGCTCTCCAGTCAGTGGATAGGTTTTTCGCTGCTCTGGGACTCGTATATGATGACCCAGATCGGATCTCCCTTGCTGAGTCTAAGTTACGTAGGATTCAGCAGGGAGATCGTCCGGCGGAGGAATTCTGTTCGGAGTTCCGTAGGTGGGCCACGGACACCCAGTGGAATGACCCGGCTCTTAGGAGCCAGTTTTGTCAAGGTTTATCCGACAAATTACAGGATGTGTTGGCACAGTATGACTCTCCCGCGTCACTGGAAGCCGCTATGGCCCTTGCTATTCGCGTTGACAGACGGCTTCGGGAGAGGTGCGGGATAACTCTACCCCCTGTGATGACTCCACCTCCTACAAGGTCCCCTCATATGGTGGTTCCCCTGGTCAGTCCAGAGGAGCCTATGCAATTAGGTGGGACATCATTTCGGGGGAGGGGACCGGTGGTGCGCCATAAGACAGGAAGGTGTTTCTTCTGCGGGAGAAAGGGACATTTTATTGGGGGGTGTCCATCCCGTCCCTTGCAGAGTGAAGAGTCGTCGGAAAACTGTTGATCCCAGGTTGTGTGGTGGACGGCAATCTGGGAGTAGGTATTTCGTCCCTAGGTTCGTCTCAGTTTCTCGTACCGGCGGAGGTGGTGGTGGGTACGAGAACTGAGAGGATATCTGTTCTTCTGGATAGTGGGGCCGGGGCTAATCTGGTTGATGCTCTGTTTGCCCGGGTTCAAGGTATGCGATTGAGTGAGTTGGCTAAACCCATCCCCATATTCTCGATCGATGCCAGGCCTCTCGGTCAGGGAAGTTTTTTGCAAGCTGTGCATGACGTAAAACTTCAAGTGGGGGCGATACATAAAGAACTGTTGTCTTGCTACGTGTTGGAGGGTCTTCCCACTCCTATAGTGTTGGGCCTTCCTTGGTTAACTAAGCATAACCCGGTTATTAATTGGCAAACCAGAGAGATAAGCCAATGGAGTAAATTCTGTAATAAAAACTGCATGAACACGGTCATCGGTGCGGTTACTCCTTGGGTCTTACCTCCATTTCTGGCGGACTTTGAGGATGTATTCTCGGAGAAAGGGTGTCAGGAACTACCTCCTCATCGCGAGTATGACTGTTCTGTAAAACTGCTCCCTGAGGCCAAGTTACCTAAAGCTAGGTTGTATAACCTTTCTGGTCCTGAGAGGCAGGCCATGAAGGATTATATTTCAGAAAGTCTGGCTAAGGGGCATATTAGACCTTCATCTTCACCGGTGGCTGCGGGGTTCTTCTTTGTTAAGAAGAAAGATGGAGGCCTACGCCCTTGCCTGGATTTCCGTGAACTTAATCGGATTACGGTCCGAGATCCGTATCCGCTCCCACTTATTCCCGATCTCTTTAATCAGATCGTGGGCGCCAAATGGTTCTCTAAGTTGGATCTCAGGGGGGCGTACAATCTGATTAGGATGAAGGAGGGGGATGAGTGGAAGACGGCGTTTAACACTCCGGAGGGGCATTATGAGAACCTTGTCATGCCATTCGGTCTGACTAATGCCCCGGCGGTGTTCCAACACTTTGTTAATGACATTTTTCGCCGCCTGGTGGGACAGTTTGTTGTCATATATCTGGATGATATCTTAATTTACTCGCCGGATCTGGTGTCTCATCAGGAGCACGTTAGGCAGGTGTTACAGATCTTGCGGGATAATAAACTGTATGCCAAATGGGAAAAGTGTGTGTTCGCCGTACAGGAACTCCAGTTTTTAGGCTTCCTGGTTTCAGCGTCCGGTTTTCGTATGGACCCTGGGAAAGTGCGGGCAGTTCTTGAGTGGGATCGGCCAGAGAATCTTAAGGCACTACAACGTTTCCTGGGGTTTGCTAATTATTACCGGAAGTTCATTCGTAATTTCTCGTCCATGGTTAAGCCTCTCACAGACATGACTAAAAAGGGGACGGATTTTTCTAGGTGGTCTGACAAGGCTTGTCAAGCATTCTCCTCCTTGAAAAAATGTTTTGCCTCGGCACCCATACTCATTCAACCTGATGCGTCACAGCCATTCATTGTAGAGGTAGACGCTTCCGAGGTAGGGGTGGGAGCAGTATTGTCACAAGGTTCGTCCCCTGGTAAGTGGCATCCGTGCGCCTTTTTCTCGAAAAAATTGTCGTCCGCTGAGAGGAATTACGATGTCGGCAATAGGGAACTCTTGGCCATTAAGTTAGCTTTTGAGGAGTGGCACCATTTTTTGGAGGGGGCAGTCCATCCGGTCACCGTTATCACCGATCACAAGAACCTGCTATATCTGGAGTCCGCGAAACGTCTGAATCCCAGACAAGCTAGGTGGTCATTGTTTTTTACCAGGTTTAATTTTGTCGTTACATATCGTCCTGGGTCAAAAAATGTAAAGGCGGATGCCTTATCTCGTAGTTTCCCTGGGGCCGGGAATACGGACGACCCGATTCCTATCCTTCAGGAGGGGGTGGTGGTTTCGGCAGTATGCTCTGAGCTGGAGGAGGAGGTATTGGAGGCTCAGGGGGACGCCCCTGTTGGACCTCCGGGGAGACTGTTTGTTCCAGATCAGTTGCGACAAAAGGTGATCGAGGCACACCATAACTCAGTTTTTGCAGGACACCCGGGGAGTAAAGCAACTGTGGATCTCCTCTCGCGTCGGTTTTGGTGGCCTAACTTACATAAGGAGGTGGTAACTTTTGTCGCGTCCTGTGCGGTTTGTGCGCGCTCTAAGACCTCACATACCCGTCCGTCTGGGGCCCTCTTACCTTTGAAGATCCCGGAGCGTCCTTGGACTCATCTGTCTATGGACTTTATTACGGACCTCCCTCCGTCTTCGGGTAAAACGGTCATACTCGTTGTAGTGGACAGGTTCAGCAAGATGGCACATTTTATCGCTCTTCCTGCTCTCCCTAATGCTAAAACTCTTGCGCAGGTGTTCATTGGGGAGATTGTGAGGCTTCACGGGGTACCCTCCGAGGTGGTGTCTGATCGGGGGTCTCAGTTTGTGTCCAAGTTCTGGAAGGCGTTTTGTGCACGGCGGGGGATGCATTTGTCGTTCTCATCGGCTTTTCATCCTCAGACCAATGGTCAGACGGAACGAATGAACCAGAGCTTGGAGACATATCTCCGGTGTTTTGTGTCAGAGAACCAGGAGGACTGGGCTTCTTTCTTACCTCTGGCAGAGTTTGCTCTTAATAATAGGCGGAGCGAGTCCACTGGTAAGTCCCCGTTTTTTGGGGCATATGGTTTTCACCCCCAGTTTTGTACTTTCAGTAGGGGGGGCTCTTCGGGGGTTCCTGAGGAGGAACGATTTTCCTCATCACTCGCTTCAGTATGGAGAGGGGTGCTGAAGAATCTGAATACTATGGGGAACCGATACAAACGTATGGCTGATAGGAGGAGAGTGTCTGGTCCGGACCTAAGTGTGAACGATCGGGTATGGTTGTCTACCAGGAATATAAAACTTAAGGTTCCCTCCTGGAAACTGGGTCCCAGGTTCATCGGGCCGTACAGAATCAGTTCTATAATTAATCCGGTGGCATTCCGTCTTGACCTCCCCCCTACGTTTAAAATTCACAACGTGTTCCACAGATCGTTGCTTAAGAGGTATGGCGCCGGTGGTACCGTCACCTTTACCTCCCCCTCCAGTGGTGGTCAATGGTAACTTGGAGTTCCAGGTATCGAGGGTCATCGATTCACGCTTTAATCGCCGGTCCCTTCAGTACCTGGTTCATTGGAAAGGGTATGGTCCTGAGGAGAGGATGTGGGTTCCTGCGTCGGATATTAACGCAGACCGATTAGTTCGGGCCTTCCACACGACTCACCCGGATAAACCTGGCCCTGAGGGTCCGGAGGCCCCTCGTAGAAGGGGGGTACTGTCACGGGTGTGTCGCCACGAAGATCGTCACGATTACACAGCCTGACTTCTCGCAGCTGACTTTTTGGTGCTTTGTGTTTTTCGGCAGTGAGGGAGTTAATTCTCTCTCTCTCTGTGCTAGACGAGGTCCAGCCTCGCCCAGCTGCAATCAATGCTGCTGTAGTGAGACTCCTTCAAATGCCTGCTGGTCTGTTAGGGAAGTGTCGGTGAAAGCATTTCATGCAGACTAACAGAGCGGATCGTGGTATTTGGAGTTTCAGAGATAAGTGTATTCGGAGAGTTTTTTCCCTTCCTCGCTTTATCATATATCTCCTTTCCCGTTGGTGTTTCCTCTGTTGTAGTTGTGTAGTTTTTGTATGCAAGGTGGTTTTGGTTTTTCCCTTGTACTGTCTCGTTCGTCTAAGTACTGTGTGTGGGCATATTATTACTTGTCCCCTTTTGTTGTGATCGGGGTCCTTCTCAGGACTAGATTACTTAGGTGCAGGGATCCTCAGGAGGTAGGGGTTACGCTGGCGGCCTGGACCTCTGTACCTTTAACAGTACCTCCAGGTTGAGGGATTAGTCAGGGCCCCAGCTTAGGGTCAGCTTAGGCCCCCTACCTCCAGTATACAGAGACAGCGTGACAATAGCGTCCACTCGAGATTCCAGCTTTTTTTGCATTCAAAAAGTCAAAAGGTGTTCCTGCCCTTCTGAGCCCTGCCGTGCACCCAAACAGTAGTTTTCTCCCACACATGGGGTATTGGCATGCTCAGGAGAAATTGCACAACAAAGTATGGGGTCCATTTTCTCTTGTTACCCTTGTAAAAATGAAAAATTTGGGGCTAAAGTAAATTTCTAATGAAAAAAAGTAATATGTTCATTTTTTTCCTTCCACATTCCATTAATTATTGTGAAGCACCTGAAGGGCTAATAAACTTCTTGAATGTGGTTTTGAGGACTTTGAGGGGTGCAGTTTTTAGAATGGTGTCACTTTTGAGTATTTTCATATAGGCACCCCAAAGTCACTTCAAATGTGATGTGGACCCTAAAAAAATGGTTTTGTGAATTTGGTTGGAAAAATGAGAAATTGCTGATCAACTTTAAACCCTTCTAACTTCCTAACAAAAAAAAATATGTTTAAAAAATTGTGCTGATATAAAGTAGACATGTGAGAAATGTTATTTATTAACTGTTTTGTGTGATATAACTATCTAGTTTAAGGGCATAAAAATGAAATGTTTGAAAATTGCAACATTTTCAAATTTTTGTTGTTACATTTTTGATATTTTCATAACTATACGCAAAATCATATCGACAAAATTTTATCATTAACATGAAGTACAATATGTCTCAAAAATGCAATCTCAGAATCACTGGGATACGTTGAAGCGTTCCAGAGTTATTATCACATAAAGTGACACTCGTCTGATTTAAAAAATTTGACCTGGTCATTGAGGTCAAAATTAGCTTGGTTAAAGCCCAATCTATCAACATGTAGAATCAATTAACTCCTATGGTAAACACCATAAAGATGGGAAAAAAGCAAGAATTACATTTTTTGGTCACTATCCTGCCTAAAAAAAGTCAATAAAAGTGATCAAAACGTATATACCCCAAATTCAATAAAAATGTAATTTCACTATGCAAAAAGCAAGCCGGTTGGCAGTTGTTTGACTGCCCCAGTCGGTAAGTGTAAGTGTGCCTTTAAACTGACCATAGACATTAGATTTCTAATGGCAACTTCTCCCACTCGCTAAGCTAGATTGACAGGTCTTTTCCTTTGTGAGTATAGGAATAAAACTGTCAGTCAAGCAAACCCAAACAGGGAGAAGCTGTCAGAGACTTGTCCTGGTGACAAGTTTCCTCTTTCTCGGCTCCTGTTTAAACTATGTTTTCTCTGAAACACTGCAATTTCTCATAGTAAAACATACAGGGTTGCAGTTAGGCTATGTGCCCACGATGCAGAAATGAAGCAGAAAATTTCTGCAGCATTTCTGCATCTCCCTGGCAGAAAAAACGCATGCAGATTGTGCATGCGTTTTTCCTGCAGAATACATGCGGATCCACATGCGGATTCACATGCGTTTCCGCATGCAGATTGACAAGCGCTTTCCAGGCGATAGTGACTCGCCCCCTGGGCCGTGGGGCACTCGGATCCGGGCAATAGGGAATCGGTGGGAGTAGTAGTGGCAACCCGGTTCCGTGGCTCAGGGTGGTCAGGCCAGTGGTAGTCCGTTATGTGCTGATGTTTATGTCCGACTACGCCACCCGTGGATTGCGGTTATTAGGAACCGCCGCTGCATGCAGACCGCTGGGGCTGATGAGGTGTGCAGCTAGGGTAGTGTGACTCCCCACGGGAAGAGTGCGGCCCCAGGGCAGTATAATGGATGGTGGGAGTGATGGTAGTGAGAGTCCCAGTGCTGATAGTGCTGGAGGAGCAAGGAGCACACAGACAACAGGTTGCAGTCCAGGGTCTTTACTAAAACAGGAAAACTGACCCATAAACAGTCCCAGCTAGGAGGGGACCTGGATGTCTGAGAGCAATTGGGAGATTGGCCCTGGTCAGGGTGAGGGTGTAGGCCTACCGTGCTTTCTGTGCTCCTTCTGACTATCTCCTCCTTATAGGATAACAGCCCACGCTTCCGAGCTCTCCGTGTATTCTCGCCTGTATGGCCTGCGACGTGGGTTCCTTTCTGCTCCCGGCCTGATACGGCTTTGCTGGTCCCTTCGGTTGTGGCAGGGCCTCCAGGCTTCTTAGGCCAAGGAATATACAGTCCCTTGCGGACTGGTTCTCTGCTGGGGGATGTGGAATCCTCCCAGCCTCAGACACCAAAGTCTGGTAAAGTAAGTCTTTTATCTGCCAAGACAGGCTCTCTTCGCCTTTTGTCTCTGGCTTGTGGCTCTCCTCCTGCCACACTTCCTCTTAGGTGCAACACAACTGTCTGTCCCTGCTCCGCTCTGGGACAAGTCTCAGTCCTGAGACAGACCTTCAAGTTCTCTCTAACCCTGCCCCCAGCACCAGCTTTTATAGGGGCAGCCTGCTCCCCCTACTGGCCTGAGACAGGAGGTACTGCATGCTAATGTTCCCCTGACTAGAGAACCTCCCCCTTGCTCTCAGACACAGCTTTAATACATTTTGTGGCATCCAGGCCAGGGTGACACATTTTCCCCTAGTGAAATTTAGTACTCCGGGACTAAACAGTAAACAAAGACAATATGCATAACCATAAAACATTAATAGACAGACGACGCACAAATTGAGTTCTTAAGGTCACAGTGTGGTTTGTGACCGGGTGTCCATATCACCAATACAACGGGGAGCCTTAACCAGGTGGGGGTCTGTCCTACCCCAAGTCCTTTACAGTCTTAGCTCATTCCTGGCTTAGGCTCCGAACGCAGTCCATACAGGGTCCCGGTTATAAAAAGTCCATAACCTGTGAGTCCTTACGGTAGCTGCAAGAAACTGAAACACAGAATTACCAAACATGCATGTAACTTTGCAAACATTTCAACAGTTGGTAACAGGGTTATTTACAATTTTTGCGCGCTCTATATTTTCCAGCGAGCGGGTATCTGCCCCTTTGTGCTCCTGGTTGACCTCCTTAACCCACTGTCTGGTGGTGGACCAACCTGGCTTTCCCCACTAGCGTTAGGGGTACAGCTACCAGCTGGGTGTACAGGTAGGGCAGGCAGCTGTCTGCGGGTCCTTTGGCTTACCGCAGGCATGGCAGGCTCACTGTCAGCAGAGGGTTGACTCTCCTGGGCTGCTGGTACAGGCTCTTCTGCCTCTGGAACCGCTTGCTCCTCTTCACCTTCCGGCTCTGGTGTTGATTGTTGCTGTGCCGGTTGCAGGAAATGCAGGACGGGTACCACTATGGCATCATTTATGCGAGTCCAGGACTGAGGGAACTCTCCGAGAACGGTGCTGATCATTTCTTCCTTGTCCTCTGCGGGTTCAAGGTCACTCTGATCCTCTTCTGCACTATGGAGTCGCTCGGGGCATCTTTTGAGGTGGTCTCTGGAGATGGTGCTAGTGGTTTCTCCTCCGTCCTTGGTGATCACGCACACCTTCGGGTTGTCGTGGTCAGACTGCAGTACGGTGTAGGGTTCCCTTTCCCACTGGTTGTCCAACTTATGTAGCCTTCTCTTCCGCTTCAAGACTTGCTCACCAGGTTCTAGGGGACCAGCAGGGGCGTGTTGGTTGAAGAGTCTTTCTTGCCTTTCTCTCACCTGGGCCAGGCTCCTCTCCACACTCTCCTGTACCTTCTTGTACTGCAGTTGCCTTTCCGTATGCTAGTCCGCATCCGGGGAGGTGTCCTCAGGTATTAGGACTCCCATCTCCAGGTCTACGGGCAGCTTACCTGGTCTAGCTCGCATCAGGTAAGCCGGGGTGCAGTTTGTAGCATTCACCGGAATATTGTTGTATAGGTCTATCAGGTCCGGCAGTTTTTCTGGCCACAGGCTGCGTTCCTCCAGGGGCAACGTCTTCAGGAGATCAATGACTATATTGTTCATCTTCTAACACATCCCGTTGGTTTGGGGGTGGTAAGGCGTTGTACGAATCTTCTTACAGCCATAGAGGTTGCAGAACTCCTGGAAGATTTCAGCCTCGAACGCTGGACCCTGGTCTGTCAGGACCTGTTCCGGATACCTGTGTGGACGGCAGAAGTATTGCTGGAAGGCTCTGGCCGCTGTTTGGGTTGTCAAGTCCTTTACCGGGACCACCACTAGAAAACGGGAATAGTGGTCCACGATTGTCAGGGCATAGATGTATCCTGACCGGCTGGGAGCCAATTTGACATGGTCCAGAGCTACCAGCTCAAGAGGCTGCGTGGTGACGATGCGCCTCAAGGGTGTCTTCTGGCTGGCACGGTCCTTCCTCCTTAGGTGACAAGGGCCACAGTCTCTGCACCATTTTTCTACAGCTCCTCTCATGCCGACCCAAAAGAACCTTCCTCTTAGCAGGAACTCCAGTTTCTTCCAACCGAAGTGCCCCGCTCTGTCATGGTAAGCCCCCAGGACCATAGCTGCATCCCGCCTTGGGACCACGACTTGCCAGGTCAGCTCGTGCGTCCGGTGGTTGACAATCCTTCTGCACAACTTGCCTTCGTAGAGGAACAGCTTGCTCTTCTCTTTCCATAGCTGCTTGACTTCCTCTGGAGCATCCGGATCTATGCGAGCATCTTCCTGGGTCAGCAGATCTTTCACCAGACGGACTGCAGGGTCACTATCTTGGGTCTCGGCCCAGCTGTGGTGAGGTAGGGGATTGATCATCACAGTTGTTAGATCCTCCTCCTTCACGCGGTGGGAGTATTGAGCGGCTCCATACCGGTGAAACGCGGGGAGTTCTACCTCCTCCAGCTCTTCTGGGTCTTCGTCACCTTCAGGTAAGTGAGGCATCCTCGACAGGGCGTCTGCGTTGGCATTGGTTTTGCCGGCCCGGTACTTGATCACGAAGTCATAGTTGGAGAGACGGGCCATCCACCGCTGTTCTAGGGCACCCAGTCTTGCATTGTCCAGGTGTGTCAACGGGTTGTTGTCCGTGTACACGGTGAACTTTGCGGAGGCCAGGTAATGCTTGAAGCGTTCCGTCACGGCCCACACCACCGCCAAGAATTCTAGCTTGAAGGAGCTGTAATTCTCCGGGTTCCTCTCGGTGGGCCTCAGTTTCCGGCTGGCGTACGCGATCACCCGTTCTCTGCCCTGTTGGTTTTGGGACAGTACGGCTCCCAGTCCCACATTACTGGCGTCCGTGTGGAGAATAAAAGGCTGGCCATAATCAGGGTAGGCCAGGATCTCATCCCCCGTGAGGGCCATCTTTAGCTGGCGGAAGGACTCCTCTTCCGGTTTATCCCACTTGAAGGGTGGCTTTTGACTTCGGGACTTAGACTGTCCAATCAGGAGGTCCTGCATAGGAGCTACCATCTTAGTGAACCCGGGGATGAACCTTCGGTAGTAGCCTACCAACCCGAGAAACTGTCTCACCACTTTGATGTTCGAGGGGCTTGGCCAGCTCTTGATTGCCGTGACCTTGTCAGGGTCGGGGGCTACTGCTTCCGCGCTTACCACGTGCCCTAGGTACTGGACCTTTGGTTTCAACAGGTGACACTTCGATGGTTTTACCTTCAGGCCATAGCCTGCCAGGGCTTCGAACACCTCGGCCAGGTGCTTTAGGTGGTCCTCGTAGGTCTTCGAATAGACGATCACGTCGTCCAGGTAAAGGAGGACCGTCTCGAAGTTTCGGTGCCCTAGACAGCATTCCATCAGCCGCTGGAAGGTCCCTGGTGCGTTGCAGAGCCCGAAGGGCATACAGTTGAACTCACTCAGTCCCATCGGGGTGGTGAAGGCGGTCTTCTCCTTGTCAGCCTCTGCCACAGGAACCTGCCAGTACCCGGTAGTAAGGTCCAAAGTAGAAAAGAAGTTAGCTGATTTTAGTGCGGCTAAAGACTCTTCTATTCTAGGCAGCGGATATGCGTCTTTGTGGGTGATACGGTTGATTTGTCTATAGTTCACGCACATTCTCATGGTGCCGTCCTTCTTTTTCACCAGAACCAAGGGGGCTGCCCAGGGGCTACAGCTATCTCTAATGACCCCAGCTTCTTTCATTTCTCTTAGCATACCCTTGGCGTTCTGATAATGTGCAGGGGGTACAGGCCTGTGTCTCTCTTTTATTGGTGGGTGGCTCCCGGTGGGGATGTGGTGTTCTATCCCCTTTACTCTGCCGAAGTCTAGCGGGTGCTTACTAAAGACTCTCTCGTACTCCTGTACCACCCGGTAGACTCCTTGTTTTTGGTGCAGGGGAGTGGAGTCAGCACCCACATGGAGTTTCTGGCACCAGTCCTCCTTTTGTTTCTGGGAGCCATTACCCTCCGCCTGTGGAGATGGAGGCAAGGGTTCCACGGCCCTGATAGCTTTGTGTTCGACGACAAACAGTTTGGCGAGTGTAGCGTACCTGGGTAAGTGTACTTCCCTCTCCCCAATGTTGAGGATGCGGACGGGCACCCTCCCATGACGGACATCAACCACCCCCCGGGCTGTCAAAATGGTGGGCCTGCTGTCTGAGTACACGGGTTCTACCATGGCTTAGTAGTCTCTACCTCTCAACCCGATTGCAGTCCGACACCAGATCATCATTTCACTTTTGGGAGGCATGGAAATGGGGAATGGGTCACTCAGTCTTACGCTACCGATCTCACCACCAGACAGTTCTACCTGCTGCCGTCTCATCAGGGCTTTTATCTCCTTGTTGAGGACTCTCTGTTGGCTGGAACTAGCATTCACCGCCACCTGTTGTAGAATTACAATTACCTCTGAAAGACAATTTTCAATTACGTTAGTACCCACAGTTATTTTAGGGTGACTTTCACGTCGGTCAATGTCCACAATAATTACTCCCTGTGCCTGTAGTTCAACTTTACCAATTTTTAAGGTCATCTCCTTGAATCCCATCTGCGGCACGGGTAAGCCATTACTGGCGATGATGCTCAAGTTACTGTCTGGATACCGTGTGATATCAGCATCAGTCCAATACTGCTTAAAAAGTACATAAGGGATAGTGGTTACTTGTGACCCAGTATCCAGCAAGGCGCTCATGGGGATACCGTCCAGCACCACGGGTAAAACCGGGCGCCCCCCAACGTACTTATCACGCCAATTATAAGGGCCTGGTGATCTTATGCCTGGGGGTTGGCCCTCTGCCCCATGTTGGACCCGTTTAAATTACAGTAACTGGAAATGTGTCCGGGCTGGTTGCATCGACGGCAAATGGGCTGTCCATCCTCTGCGTAGCGGTCTGTGGGCCTCCCTCGGAACGACGGGATCCTCCTCTGTCGACGACACGGGACATCCTCTGGACTTGAAGCCAGCTCGATGGGTCTTGACGGGTCCACTTGCAATGCCTGGACGGTCCTGGTCAACGCCGCGACGCTCCTGGTCAGCTCCTGGACTTGGTGGTGCAGGTCTTTCGACGGGGCTAGGCTCAGGGCCTGTGCATCAGCCCCCACGGGGTCCATAGAGGAGGGCGCCGCCTCCTGGTGGTAGGTGAGAGCAGGGCGCCGGGGGTTTATAGCGCCACTGGTTGCAGATTCACGGAGCACCCTTATGGCCCTGTCCTTAAATTGGGCAAAGGTAAGGTCAGGGTTCTAAAAGAACATGAGGCGCAGTTGGGCCCTGTGGGCGCTAGACAGCAGACCTTCTATGAATTGTTCTGTTAGCAGCTTATCCGTTTCCTGCACACTGCCAGGGTCAGTTTGTTGAATAGCCCTCAAGGCTTCCTGCAGATTTAGGGCATAGTCTCTGATGCTGTCCTGTGCCCGCTGCTTACATCCATAGAACCTCATTTTAATTTCAGCGGAGGTACGTGTGTCAAAGGTACCCCGCAGCCGGGCCAGAATACCCTTCACAGTCCTTTTCTCCTCAGTGGGCCATGATTTTACCTCCCTTTGGGCTGCGCCAGTTAACTGCCCTGTCAATATGCTGACCTTCTGTTCCTCTGTCAGGGGGTAAACCTGGAACAAACTGTACAGCCTTTCCTTAAAGTCGGTTAGGGCATGGGGCTCCCCTGAGTACTTGGGCAGCCAGGCCGCTCCAAGGATGTAGGGCAGGGAAAAGGGCATCACCGCTGCTGCAGCTGCGTTGGTGGTAGTGGGCGCCTCTGTGTCCGACATCTTCCTCCCCCCTAGTTAAGCGTGGCCTACCTTCCGACGATCCTCTTCTGTAGGCCGCGGCTCCGCTGCTGCTGCTATGGACGAGGACCTGGCATCGCGTCCTGATGACGTCAGCGTCGCTCTCCCTCCCTTCCAGGACCTTGCGCAGCGTCGGTGCATGGGGCGGAGCTTCGGATCTCGCGCGGTTTTGACGTCCACGCCCCTCTTCTTCCCGCGCGGCGTCCTGAAGATGGCGTCCGATGGCGGGAAGCAGCTGCGGATGGCGGGAAGACGGCAGAAGACGGCGGGAAACGGTCCAAGATGGCGTCTGATGGCGGGAATCGGCTCCGGATGGCGGGAAACTTCGCCACAGGTAAGTTACAAAAGTCTTTTTCAGGCACGCAGTACCCGGTGGTTGCGGGCACGAAATCCTGCCGACTACGCCAAAGCTGACTCGCCCCCTGGGCCGTGGGGCACTCGGATCCGGGCAATAGGGAATCGGTGGGAGTAGTAGTGGCAACCCGGTTCCGTGGCTCAGGGTGGTCAGGCCAGTGGTAGTCCGTTATGTGCTGATGTTTATGTCCGACTACGCCACCCGTGGATTGCGGTTATTAGGAACCGCCGCTGCATGCAGACCGCTGGGGCTGATGAGGTGTGCAGCTAGGGTAGTGTGACTCCCCACGGGAAGAGTGCGGCCCCAGGGCAGTATAATGGATGGTGGGAGTGATGGTAGTGAGAGTCCCAGTGCTGATAGTGCTGGAGGAGCAAGGAGCACACAGACAACAGGTTGCAGTCCAGGGTCTTTACTAAAACAGGAAAACTGACCCATAAACAGTCCCAGCTAGGAGGGGACCTGGATGTCTGAGAGCAATTGGGAGATTGGCCCTGGTCAGGGTGAGGGTGTAGGCCTACCGTGCTTTCTGTGCTCCTTCTGACTATCTCCTCCTTATAGGATAACAGCCCACGCTTCCGAGCTCTCCGTGTATTCTCACCTGTATGGCCTGCGACGTGGGTTCCTTTCTGCTCCCGGCCTGATACGGCTTTGCTGGTCCCTTCGGTTGTGGCAGGGCCTCCAGGCTTCTTAGGCCAAGGAATATACAGTCCCTTGCGGACTGGTTCTCTGCTGTGGGATGTGGAATCCTCCCAGCCTCAGACACCAAAGTCTGGTAAAGTAAGTCTTTTATCTGCCAAGACTGGCTCTCTTCGCCTCTTGTCTCTGGCTTGTGGCTCTCCTCCTGCCACACTTCCTCTTAGGTGCAACACAACTGTCTGTCCCTGCTCCGCTCTGGGACAAGTCTCAGTCCTGAGACAGGCCTTCAAGTTCTCTCTAACCCTGCCCCCAGCACCAGCTTTTATAGGGGCAGCCTGCTCCCCCTACTGGCCTGAGACAGGAGGTACTGCATGCTAATGTTCCCCTGACTAGAGAACCTCCCCCTTGCTCTCAGACACAGCTTTAATACATTTTGTGGCATCCAGGCCAGGGTGACACAATAGCATCACTTGGAAAGTGCTTGACAACTAGGTCACACTGTATAAATCCATGCAAACAGCATGGATTTATACAGTGTGAACCGTAAAAATTAAAACAAATAAAGCTATACTCACCCCCGAGGCCCTGGTGTGTGCTGCAGCGCTGCTTCCTGGCTGGTTCCCGGCTGCCGGCATATCGCGAGACAGAGAGGTGAAGGGCCTGCGGTCACATGACTGTGACGTCACCGCAGGTCCTCAAGCGATGCTGGCATTCAGAGAGAAGCCTTCGGAAAGGTGAATATAAACTTTATTTGTTATTTTATTCTTTTTTTACAGGTACAATGGTACCCAGGTCTGGATGAGAGTCTTCTCTCCTCCAGAACTGGGTACCATCCGCACATAGAGACGCATAGAAGCAGCTTGTACAAATGTACAGTCGCGGTTTCTATGCATCTCAATGCAAGTCAATGGCGGGAGTTCCGCTGCGCTTCCGCAAAATTAAATGACATGCTGCGGATTTTTGTACGCAGCATAAGCGCTGTGGAAAAATGCGCAGCATGTGCATAGAACATGCGGAATCCCCTTGGGGACCATGGGGTGCGGATTACCTAGCGTTTCACAAGCGTTTACGCTGCGGAAATTCCGCAGCATAAACGCTTGAAAAACGCTACGTGGGCACCCAGCCTAAGGGAGTCTGTCCCAGAATCATGCTGTCCAAACATCACCTTACGCGCATCCTTTACGGTATACAGCATGCAATTATATGATTCCACTTTAGTCTTTTTTATGTGCAGTATCTCCGTTAGGCTGAGTTCACACGATGCGTTTTTCATGCGTTTCCGCGGCGTTTTTGCAGTTGCGTAAACGCCGCGGAAACGCATGAAAAACGCATGGTAGAAGGGCAGCAATGTTCCCCAATGGAAATCCGCATGTGCTGTGCCCATGATGCGGATTTTTCCGCAGCGTAAACGCTGCGGTCAAAAATCCGCAGCATGTCAATTAATTTTGCGGAAACGCTGCTCTTTTGCCGCCATTGACTTGCATTAGACCGCATGGAATCCGCATCACTGTATATGTTGATGCGCTTTTCATGCGGTCTAATGTGCGGATGGTACCCGGGTGTGGAGGAGAGGACTCTCATCCAGACCCAGGTACCATTAAAAAAAAAAAGAATAAAATAAAAAATATATATATTCTCACCTTCTGACGGCCCGCGCTGCGTCCTGCCGGCTTCCCGCGCACTTCGCGGTTGAATGAAGGACCTTCGCTGACGTCAGAGTCATGTGACGGGTCACGTGACGCTGACGTCGGAAGGTCCTACAGTCTTCACTGCCGGCAGCCGGGACCGATGAAGCAGGACACCGGGGGCCATCAGATGGTAACGTATAGATTTATTTTTTGACATCACACACTATATAAATCCATGCCGGTTGCATGGATTTATATAGTGTGAAGTTGACAAGCACTTTCCAAGTGATGCTAAAATCGCTTGGGAAGCGCTTGTCAACCCGCATGCGGAAAAGAAAGTGAAGACCGCTTCATTTCCGCATGTCCCTGGCAAGAAACCGCATGTACAATCCGCATGCGTTTTTTCCTGCCAGAGAGATGCAGAAACGCTCAGGAAAAAATCCTGAGCATTTCTGCATCGTGTGCACATACCCTTAGATACAAGGATTTTTTTTTTCTTTTAGCATTCCATGTTTCTTTTGGATCTGACTACCTTTGGAATTCTTCTCATCTTTGTTTGCCCATTTACTATGGATACAATAGGGTGTGCTACATTACAGACTTGTTGTGATGGTCGTTACCAGTTACCAGTCGTAACAATGCAGTGGCCATAACCAATCTTTAGATTACTGTGATACTCATACATTGGCCCTGCAACAATGACCGACCATTCAGTTTTTCACAATACATATGTGAGTTCCCTTTCTTCTTTACATAATCATTGCAAGCCAATTACATTACATTTATGTCAGGTTGTTGTTTGTTATGATGGGAATCTCCTCCTTGTACAGGCCATTAATAAAGAAGCAAGCCCATTTTATAGCTGGCAAGTAAGTGCTAACTACTCTTCTCTTTGTTTTTCATGTCTGCTCTATGCTAGTTAGCCACCAGCTTGTAATTACTAGGCAAACACTGCTATGTACACACTTTAGAAACTAACAGTGTCTACATGTCAGAAAATAATAGAAAATTTAGTTTCCTGGAGATTTATGGAATAATGTAATGCCATACAGTATGAAAGACAATGTGTACAGTGTTGTTACCATGAGTATAGAATTGTTTGAAACCAGCTGACTGACTTCTCAGTGAACAGGTCTCTTATTTATTGATTTATTTTACTCGCTTAAATATAGCCATTAATTCTACAGCACTTTACTGACATCATCAACATCACTGTCTCCATTCAGCCTAATAATCTAAATTCCCTATCAGTATGTCCAGGGGCTTACACTGACTGCTTGGGGCCCCTGTACAGGAAATGTGTCTGGGCCCCCCACCTTTTATGGCGACAAGGCTACAGATGTATATATGGCCACACACACATATATACCTCTTACATAGCCTCCTTTATTATGTATATTGCCGTCCCTTATTACACAGTGCCCTCTCTTGTTATGTACAGCACCGTCCCTTACGTATCGGATTATTTATAGCCCCCTGTCTTTATTACATAGCGTCCTCTCTTGTTAGATATATCATGTAATGATGGCTGATGGAGCAGGGGAAAGCTTCTTTTCTGATGGAGGAGCTGATGGACTGGTCTTCTGGTCACCAGCTGCTCCATCAGCCGTCATTATATATCTAACAATAGACGACTATGTAATAAAGAAAGGGCGCTGTGACTGACAAAAATATCAAGAATATGCTATGTAATGGACAGCACTGTACATAACAGCAGAGGAAGCTATATAGTAAGAGACGGCACCATATATAACTAGAGAGGATGGTAGGTAATAAGGGAGGGTGTTATACATAATAAAAGGAAACTATATAACTAAGGATGGCGCTATACATAATAAGTGAGTACACTATATACTAAGGGACTGTGCTATATATAATAAGGCTACATTCCTGTATCAGTGTGCAGTGTCGGTGTGCTGTCCGCTTATACAGACGCATTGACATGTCCTATTCTAATCCTCAAAATCGTATCAGAACCGGACATTCTCTGACCCTCACAGATCTCATTCTCAGATCTGTGATTTTCATGGATGTGTGAATGTATCTATAAAACTCTACGAGTCCGTGGACCATCCCATAAAAAAATCTGGCAGCACACAGACATTTCACACAAATGTGAGAATGCAGCCTAAGAGATTTTACAGATAACATTATCACTCCAAGTCACACAGTGCAGCTACAGAATAATATTTACATCTATGTGACATGCATAAGCAGTGCTTTTGCAGAATGTGACATGCAGAAGTAGTGCTGGTGCTTTAAAAGCATCCATAAACTAGAGGGGTTAACACAGTCACAGGAGAAGGGGAGTGTTTTAGCAGAGCCCCAAGGGGATTGTGGGGACGTTGTTTACTGTCTGGCTAGACCCGAAGAGAAAGGTGGTGTGTGTGATCTGTATCTCACAGAAGCACCCCTGCAAGTGAAAAGGTTTCAAGTCAGGAATGAAGCTAAGCACAAGTAAGGTAGAGTTCCTGAACTAGCAGTGCAGAGTATTGTCAGGCATAAAGATAAGGACTGGAAGAAATGGTGTCACAGGGATCATCTCCCTCAGCAAATCCTCCCCCCCTCCTCCATCTTACTGTGCTGTAAAGAATGCTGTGTTCATTAATGTGCCTTTACATTAGAACTGTGCTGTCCTGTACTACTGAAAAGACTGTGAACTGCTGTGCTGCTAAGGAAACTGTACTGTTTGTCACTGGAGCCTGTTGCTCATAAGACTTAACTTGCACTGGCTGTGCATCTTCTTATTAAATGCTACTGTTCTACCGTTTATGAGGACTCTTGTCAAGTGTGTCTGGTCAGCAAGTGAAACAACCTACGTGTCTGTGCCTGAGGGTCAAAACCCCTGTGTGCCCGAGAGAAGCTGCAGCACATGCTCTATGGTCGCCCTGAGTAACGGTTCCCCCAGGATTCCAGAGAATTCATGTAACCTGTCTCGCCCCTATCTGAACCTAGCGGTGTGTGTAACATCTAGGTGTTAGAACCCTCCTGTTAGTTTTTTCTATTTTGCTGGTCACATGACTTTTTGCCTATTTAATCCAGCTCCGCCCTCCTGGCCTTGCTGGACTTCAGTGTTACATTTACTCTTAGGCTAGCCAGGTGCCTTGTACCTTACTCTATAGTTTGCTTGGTCTTTTGACCACTAGTACTTCTGTTTGTTTGTTTGTCTTTGCTCTGCTACAATTTCTGCTAGGAGGTGTCCAACTATATCCCAGTCCTTAGTTCTTGTAGGGACCCCTCCCTTATATCTATAGGTCTGCGTTCAGACTAGCCGAGGACTTAGGCAGGTCTGTTCACAAGGAACAGGTTCCCCGCTGCATCGTAGGGAATCAGCTTAGTCCTATTGTAGGGACAGTTTTCCTATCTTTCCTTAGTGTTTGTAGCAGTTCATAACAGTAAGTCCAGCCAAAAAATAAAACACTCTAAGGAAAGAAATCCTGATTTCAGCATGGTGTCGGTTCAGGAGTTGGCTCAACGCCTGCAGGGACTGTCTTTGGAGGTGGCCGAGCTCCAGCAACACGTGAGTAGCTGTCCTGGAGCGCATTTTGTCGAACCGAAGGTAGGACTGCCAGATTTTTTTAATGGTAAACGGCAAGATTTTTTTTCCTTTAAAAACGCTTGTTTATTATATTTTCGTTTAAGACCCAGATCCTCGGGGAATGAATCACAGCGCATTGGGTTTATAATGTCACTTTTGCCCAAAGAACCACAGGGATGGGCCTTTTCTCTACAACCTAATGATCCGTGTTTTAGATCTGTGGAAGATTTTTTTCTGCTATGGAGTTGTTGTATGATGATCATGATCGAGTCTCATCTGCTGAAACTGAATTAAGACGTTTGAAGCAGGGATCAGGTGATGTGGAAAATTATTGTACATACTTCAGAAGATGGTCGGCTGAAGTGGAATGGAATGACTCAGCATTAAAATGTTTGTTTCTTGATGGTCTAGGTGAAAGGGTTAAGGATCTGCTGATTGCCTTCCCAAAACCTGGAACCTTGCAGGAGGCAATGCAATTAGCCATACGTGTGGACAGGAGACTGCGTGCTAGGAGTAATGAAGAGAAATCTACTGCTATGGCAGCTCCTAGTTTTCAGAGGGTCTGTTCGGAGGGTGGAGAACCGATGGAGATTGGGGCGATGTCACCCCACTCTCAGGAAAAAGACCGCAGGTTTGCTAAAGGATTGTGTTTTTATTGCGGTAAATCTGACCACTTTATTAAGAACTGTGTGCTTCGTTTGAACAAAGAAAAAAAAAAAGGTCAGTTACGCCCGCATAGCTTGTTTAAACTCAAAATGAGTATTTCTTTCTGGAAGCACCTCATTCCAGGAGGAGTTGATTGAATTTCGGATATTTGTGGATTGTGGTTCTACACTCAATGTGATTGATGAGGGTTTTTTGGAAAAATTTTAATTAGAATCCAAACTTTTGTTATCTCCTATTTCTGTGGTTGCTGTTGATGGCTCTCCCTTGAAGGGTATTACTCACAAGGTTTTTGAATTTCCCCTCACCATTAATGGTATCCACCAAGAGAATTTGGATTTGGCGGTATTAAATAATTTGCTTGCTCCAGTGGTTTTGGGGTTACCTTGGTTAAAATTGCACAATCCTGTACTGGACTGGTCTACCAATGAAATTAAGTCTTGGAGTCCTAAGTGTTATGATAGATGTTGCAACGGTCGCATTGCTGCTGTGGAAAGAGGGGAATTACCTGTACCTATTCAGGATTTTTGGAAGGTTTTTTCTGAGGAGGAGTCGCAAGTTTTGCCTCCTCATAGGGACTATGATTGTACTATTGAGTTTGTCCCTGGAGCAACTCTTCCCAAGAGTCGCTTATTTAATCTTACTATCCCTGAGAGAAAGGCCTTGGAGGAATACATACAGACAAGCTTGGCCGCCGGTCACATTAGACCTTCTAAGTCACCTGTGGCTGTTGGATTCTTTTTTGTAAAAAAAAAGGACGGCGGTTTACGTCCATGTCTGGACTTTTGCGAAATTAATAAAATTACAGTACGCAATTTCTACCCACTGCCATTAATTCCTGACTTGTTCAACCAGTTAGTGGGGGCCAAGTGGTTCTCTAAGATTGATCTCCGGGGGGCATACAATTTGTTACGTATGAAGGAAGGTGATGAGTGGAAAACTGCTTTTAACACTCCAGTGGGTCATTTTGAGAATCTGGTTATGCCCTTTGGTCTTACCAACGCACCAGCGTTTTTTCAGAGCCTTATTAATGACATCCTAAGACCGTTGATCGGTAAGAATGTGGTGGTGTATTTGGATGACATTTTGATTTTTGCGCCGGATCTGGAGTCTCATTGGAAGAGCGTACGTGAGGTATTGCAGTTGTTAAGCGACAATTCACTCTTTGCTAAGCTGGAGAAATGTGAGTTCGCTGTGCAGAGAATTAGTTTTTTGGGCTACATTATCTCCAGCGAGGGCTTTGAGATGGACCCGGTGAAGGTTCAGGCGGTTCAGGAATGGCCTAGGCCTATTGGTTTGAAACCAATACAGAGATTTTTGGGTTTCGCCAATTATTACAGAAAATTCATTAAGAATTTTTCTATAATTGTTAAGCCGCTGACCGATCTCACCAGGAAAAGTGCGAATACGGTCCAGTGGACTTCTGAGGCCATTGAAGCTTTTGTGTATCTCAAGGAGAGGTTCAGTTCTGCCCCCATCCTTATGCAGCCTGATGAGACCAAGCCTTTTTTGGTCGAGGTTGATGCTTCTTCGGTGGGGGTCGGTGCTGTTTTGTCTCAGGAAAACAAGGATGGAGTACATCCCTGTGCTTTTTTTTCAAAAAAAATTTCTGAGACCAAACTTAATTACGATGTCGGTAATCGGGAATTGCTGGCGATTAAACTCGCATTTGAACATTGGCGTCATCTCTTGGAAGGTGCTAAATTTCCCATTCAGGTTTTTACTGATCATAAGAATCTGATCTATCTTGATGCTGCCAAGCGCTTGAATGCCCGTCAAGCTAGGTGGGCACTTTTTTTTTCGCGGTTTAATTTTTCTGTTACTTACATTCCAGGTACCAAGAATGTAAAAGCTGATGCTTTATCTCACAGTTTTTCTCCCATGGTTGGTACCGAGGTGGAGGAGAGCATTTTACAGGAAGGTGTTGTGATAGCAGCATTGGACTCCGTTTTGGAAGATGGGATTCTGAAAGCCCAGGAGGATGCCCCATCTAACACTCCCCATGGGAGGTTGTTTGTGCCTAGGAACTTTAGGAGAGATTTGTTTGTGGAGTGTCATGATTCTCGGTTGGCAGGTCATCCAGGAGTTTCGGAGACTAAGAGACTTGTAGGTCGTATTTTTTTCGTGGCCTGGGTGGCAGAAGGAAGTCATTAAGTGGGTGCGTCATTGTACTGTGTGTGCTAGATCTAAGTCTTCACATGCTCCTGCTGCGGGGTTGCTTTGCCCTCTGGAGGTTCCTAGTGCTCCTTGGACGCATCTTGCTATGGATTTTATTACTGACCTTCCTGCCTCTGAGGGTTTCACTGTTATCTGGGTGGTCATGGACCATTTTAGCAAGATGTGTCACTTGGTTCCCTTCATCAAACTGCCCTGCGCCAAGACACTCCCTAAGGCTTTTGTTAAAGAAATTGTCAGGCTCCATGGCATTCCTACCGACATTGTTTCCGATAGGGGACCTCAGTTCGTGGCTCGTTTTTGGCGTGCCTTTTGTGACAGGTTGGGAGTCCATTTGTCATTTTCATCTGGTTATCATCCTGAGTCTAATGGACAGACAGAAAGAAAGAACCAGGATGTTGAACAGTTTTTGCGTTGTTTTGTGGCTGACAATCAAGAGGGGTGGTCTGAGTTTCTGCCACTGGCTGAATTTGCTCTTAACAACCATACATCCTCCTCTGCTGGGTGTTCTCCCTTTTTTTGTTGTACTGGGAGACATCCGTCGTTTGGGTCATTCTCCAAATTGGTATCGGCTGTGCCGGAGGAGGAGAATTTTTCCGGTGATTTGGAGAGCGTTTGGACTGATGTACGTCGTAACCTTCAAGAGGCTAACAAAAAATCCAAGAGGTACTTTGACAGGAAACGTCAAGAGGTTTTGTTTACTGTTGGTGACAAGGTTTGGTTGTCCTCTAGGAATCTGCGGTTGAGGATTCCTTCTAAGAAATTGGGCCCGAAGTTTGTAGGTCCGTTTAAGGTGCTTCAGGTAGTTAACCAATCTGCTGTTAGGTTGGAGGTTCCTACCTCCTGGAAGATTAATCCGGTGTTTCATGTTTCCTTATTGAAAAAAGCTGATGTTTCTGATAAGGACGCCACTGTCTCTGTTCCTCCGGTGGAGGAAGACGGTGAATATGAAATTTCTCGCATTCTTAATTCTAGATGGCATAGAGGGAGATTGCAGTATCTCGTCGCTTGGAAAGGTTTCGGTCCCGAGGATAACTCCTGGGTAAGGGCGGATGATGTCTCTGCTCCTAGACTTGTCGGAGCGTTTCACAGCAGGTTTCCTGATGGGCCTGGGCCTGGAGGATCTGGAGGATCCTCATAGAAGAGGGGGTACTGTTAGAACCCTCCTGTTAGTTTTTTCTATTTTGTTGGTCACATGACTTTTTGCCTATTTAATCCAGCTCTGCCCTCCTGGCCTTGCTGGACTTCAGTGTTACATTTACTCTTAAGCTAGTCAGGTGCCTTGTACTTTACTATTTAGTTTGCTTGGTCTTTTGACCACTAGTACTTCTGTTTGTTTGTTTGTCTTTGCTCTGCTACAATTTCTGCTAGGAGGTGTCCAACTATATCCCAGTCCTTAGTTCTTGTAGGGACCCCTCCCTTATATCTATAGGTCTGCGTTCAGACTAGCCGAGGACTTAGGCTGGTCTGTTCACAAGGAACAGGTTCCCCGCTGCATCGTAGGGAATCAGCTTAGTCCTATTGTAGGGACAGTTTTCCTATCTTTCCTTAGTGTTTGTAGCAGTTCATAACACTAGACACTTACCGCTGACGTCTCATCTGATCAGAGTTGGTTTCTGCTGCTTCTTCTCCATCTGGTTAGACCTTCATGTCCCCATCTCCCAGCCACGACTCGTCTTGTCACGATGATCTCCAGCCTAGAAAATAACAAGGTCACATATATTGTATACATACATGTGACTCCCCCACACTGCGCTCCTGACTACAGATACATACCTCCCCATTAATATACTATTAGCCACTTAGTAATCAAAATATAAAGTGATAAGCAGCACTGTGCCCTCCATTAACTATAATATCCACCGGCCAATAATCTAAATTATTCAGTCTCTGTGACTCTCCCCAATTAACTGTAAGGCTATGTGCACACAGAAAATATACAAGGCTTTATAGTACAAGCAAAGGGAAACCCCCATCATTGCTCTCTCCCAGCACCCCCATCATTGCTCTCTCCCAGCACCCCCATCATTGCTCTGTCCCAGCACCCCCATCATTGCTGTCTCCCAGCACCCCATCAATGCTCTCTCCCAGCACCCCTGTCATTGCTCTCCCCATCCCCACCACTATCCTCATCATTGCTCTCTCCATCCCCATCATCCTCATCATTGATCTCCCCATCATTGCTCTCCCCAGCCCCGTCATTGCTCTCCCCAGCCCCGTCATTGCTCTCTCCAGCCCCATCATTGCTCTCCCCATCCCCATCATTGCTCACCCCATCCTCATCATTGCTCTCCCCAGCCCCATCATTGCTCTCCCCAGCCCATCATTTCTCTCCCCATCCCTATCATTGCTTTCCCCATCCCCATCATTGCTCACCCCAACCTCACCATTGCTTTCCCCAGCCCCATCATTGCTCTCCCCATCCCCATCATTTCTCTCCCCAGCCCCATCAAAAACCAGCACCACGTTTAAATAATCACGGCAAATGCTGTGCCTATGCACCAGAAATATAATAATGGACATTAGGAAGAGAATGGTGAACCGGCACCAGCCATACTGCAATAAATAAATAAATAATTGAATTAAATATGTTGTATGATACAAAAAAGTTTTTATTTATCAAAAGAACAATACACATTTAAAAACCATTAAAAACATAGAAATTCCCCTTGTGGAGAGGCATAGTAATAATCAAACAATTTCAATAAAAGTGTGTATCTAAGAGGTTCTCTTCCAAATGCTTAAGAGGTACAGTTGTGCTCAAAAGTTTACATACCCCGGCAGAATTTTTCCTTTCTTGGCCTTGTTTCAGAGAATAAAAACTTTTTCTCCACTCATGGTTATTGGTTGGGTGAAGCCATTTATTGTCAAACTACTGTGTTTTCACTTTTTAAATCTTAATGACAACCAAAAACATCCAAATGACCCTGATCAAAAGTTCACATACCCCAGTTCTTAATACCGTGTATTGCCACCTCTAACATCAATGAGAGCTTGAAGTCTTTTGTGGTAGTTGTGGATGAGGTTCTTTAATTTCTCAGATGGTAAAGCTGCCCATTCTTCTTGGCAAAAAATCCTCCAGTTCCTGTGAATTCCTGGGCTGTCTCCCCAGAGTGGCTCAATGATACTGAGGTCAGGAAACTGAGATGGCCACTCCAGAACTTTCACTTTTTAAATCTTACAGACCTCTCCATTCTTTATCGGTGGGAAAACTTGCAAAATTAGCAGTATATCAAATACTTATTTTCCCTACTGTATGTTTTTATAAGCTGCCCGATATTTGCCATTTTTTGTAGATCCCAATTATTTTGACTCCAAAGGTAATGTTTTTATTTAAAATATCAATACACTGTAGTTCAGACCTGCTCAAACTTTGAGGCTTCTTCTTGTTAGTTAGGTTGCCACCATGTAATTGATGTGACCTGGTAATGTGACAGGAGTGGCCCAATGCTGATTTCTCTTGCTGCACAGGCCATTTGCTGGGTACAAAAATGCCTATTTTAACAACATGATGCATTTTATCCTTATTTCTTATTTTAATGTTATAGTAGTTTCAGGAGAAAATGTAAATATTAAGCAATATTTGTAATTTTGCCATGGACATCGACCGCTAGTGATACCCAAGAATTAACACAATTTTGGTGATGAGTTCTTCGTAGAAGAATCTTGATTTTGCGCATACAAACTGCACAGCTTTTTTCTCCCAGAATCTCCTTTGTGTGTTGGCATATATTATTCAGAAAATGACCTTAAATGTACAGAGATGGTAAATATCACTGACTTTTATTTGTCTCCATCTCTGGTGACAGTATGACCCTGCATGACCTGTCTGTCACCACCAAATGGGAGAGAGACTCACAAACCAGGGAGGGTGAAGAATTAGACACTTCTTCCACATTCTCAGAGTATGTGAACTGAGACAGCATATCCACTTAGTATAATAAATCCCAAGACACATAGTCAAAGAATTATGGTAAGTGTCTTGGTCTGATAATAAAACTAAGACAACCATTTAAGTACTATTTATGCAAAATATTTAAATAATATACAGTACAGACCAAAAGTTTGGACACATCTTCTCATTTAAAGATTTTTCTGTATTTTCATGACTATGAAAATTGTACATTCACACTGAAGGCATCAAAACTATGAATTAACATATGTGGAATTATATACCTAACAAAAAAGTGTGAAACAACTGAAAATATGTCTTATATTCTAGGTTCTTCAAAGTAGCCACCTTTTGCTTTGATGACTGCTTTGCACACTCTTGGCATTCTCTTGATGAGCTTCAAGAGGTAGTCACCGGAAATGGTCTTCCAACAATCTTGAAGGAGTTCCCAGAGATGCTTAGCACTTGTTGTCCTTTTTGCCTTCACTTTGCGGTCCAGCTCACCCCAAACCATCTCGATTGGGTTCAGGTCTGGTGACTGTGGAGGCCAGGTCATCTGGCGTAGCACCCCATCACTCTCCCTCTTTGTCAAATAGCCCTTACACAGCCTGGAGGTGTGTTTGGGGTCATTGTCCTGTTGAAAAATAAATGATGGTCCAACTAAACGCAAACCGGATGAAATAGCATGAAGCTGCAAGATGCTGTGGTAGCCATGCTGGTTCAGTATGCCTTCAATTTTGAATAGATCCCCAACAGTGTCACCAGCAAAGCACCCCCACACCATCACACCTCCTCCTGCATGCTTCACGGTGGGAACCAGGAATGTGAGTCCATCCGTTCACCTTTTCTGCATCGCACAAAGGTGGTTGGAACCAAAGATTTCAAATTTGGACTCATCAGACCAAAGCACAGATTTCCACTAGTCTAATGTCCATTCCTTGTGTTCTTTAGCCCAAACAAGTCTCTTCTGCTTGTTGCCTGTCCTTAGCAGTGGTTTCCTAGCAACTATTATACCATGAAGGCCTGCTGCACAAAGTCTCCTCTTAACAGTTGTTATAGAGATGTGTCTGCTGCTAGAACTCTGTGTGGCAATGACCTGGTCTCTAATCTAAGCTGCTGTTAACCTGTGATTTTTGAGGCTGGTGACTCGGATAAACTTATCCTCAGAAGTAGGTGGTCCTCATGTGAGCCAGTTTCTTTGTAGTGCTTGATGGTTTTTGCAACTGCACTTGGGGACACTTTCAAAGTTTGCCCAATTTTTCGCACTGACTGAGCTTCATTTCTTAAAGTAATGATGGCCACTCGTTTTTCTTTACTTAGCTGCTTTTTTCTTGCCATAATATAAATTCTAACAGTCTATTCAGTAAGACTATCAGCTGTGTATACACCTGACTTCTGCACAACACAACTGATGGTCCCAACCCCATTTATAAGGCAAGAAATCCCACTTATTAAACCTGACAGGGCACACCTGTGAAATGAAAACCATTTCTGGTGACTACCTCTTGAAGCTCATCAAGAGAATGCCAAGAGTGTGCAAAGCAGTCATCAAAGCAAAAGGTGGCTACTTTGAAGAACCTAGAATATAAGACATATTTTCAGTTGTTTCACACTTTTTTGTTAAGTATATAATTCCACATGTGTTAATTCATAGTTTTGATGCCTTCAGTGTGAATGTACAATTTTCATAGTTATGAAAATAAAGAAAAATCTTTAAATGAGAAGGTGTGTCCAAACTTTTGGTCTGTACTGTATTTGTTTTAGTCCTCATGTAAATAGACTGTTAGTAGCTTATAGTGATGAGCGAGTGTATTCGTTACTCTTCGCTATTCACATAGATAGTATGGTATTCGGGTTTCTCGTTATTCTGCGAGTATTTGTGTACTCGCCTCGCAATATTCGGATGTCCCGCCCTGCAGTTTTGGCGCCTCCTTTGCAGCCACTAAACGTGCTGGGATTCTTAACCAATCACAGTAATGCCGTAGACATCTTGGTTGTGGCATTACTGTGATTGGCTGGCCGCCCAGCGTCATAGGGTCTATTTAAGCCCTGCCGCCGCCATTTTGTGCACATTGCGTCTGGAGCCTGCATTCTATAAGCATAGGGAGAAATCGCTGAGCTGCTAGGGAGAGTGTTTAGGCCTCTTGATCAAACAAAAGCCCTTCTAAGGGCTACCTGCAGTGTGTACTAGTTCTGTGTTTAAAGGAGCCGCTCACTAGCTCCATAATACCACCAAAAAATAGCTCTTTTCAGAGCTGAAGACACACAGAAAAGTCAGAGTACAGGAAGGGAGAGATTGTGTATTAGGTAGGGAGAGGTTAAAGTGTTCTTCCAGTGTCCATCTTAAAACAGCTCTTGTCAGAGGCAAAGCAATGTTTTTCCAGCACACCGAGTAGTAGCATTTTGTGCTGCCTTTTTTTTTTAAAGCACCGGTCTATTTTCCCCCGTTGTTTTAGGGGTCAGAGCCTGGCTTCTGCTTTCCACATTAGTCCACTTAAGAAGGCGGTTAGTGCCCAACGCAAAGCAGTAGTCCAAACATTTCCTACTGCCTGCTACCAAGCACTCACCAGGCCATTTTCCCCGCTGTTTTTGGGGTGACAGCCTGCCTACTGTCTACATTAGTCCACTTAAAAAGGCGTTTAGTGCCCTACGCAAAGCAGTAGTCCAAACATTTTCTTCTGCCTGCTACCAAGCACGCACCAGGCCATTTTACCCACTATTTTGGAAGCCACCATCCCAAGGGCCACCAATCACAAATAGTAGTTAGGCTGGAGTTGGAATACTGTCCTGGTTTGTCACCTGACCTTTGCCACCTGTCCTCCGCATTCCCCTGGACCCTATATACAATTGTGGTAAGCATCTGGTGAACCTGGGTTTGGTTTAAACATTTTTATATGCTCCACTTGGAATATATAGCCTTATTCTATCCAGTATATCTCTGGAAAGTTACAACACTATGTACATTGACTCTATCTTTTTAGCTTGGGTATGATATGCCCTTGCAGGTGGGACTGCGTTTTTCTTCCAGCACATTGCGCTTTCTTGTCAGGCATTATATTTATATTATGGATATATTAATGTAAGTTATTTACAGATTGACTAAATAAAACTTTAAATTTTTATGCCATTTTGTACTTGTTATTTTTCTGTTCTAAATGCTATATCAGTAGGCTATTCTGGCTCACCCTGGATTTACCGGGGTTTCAGCCATTGTTTCTTTAAGAAATGTTGGTTGTTGTTTGTACACGGAGTAGGAATACTGTCCTGGTTTGTTCACTGCACAATATGATAGGGTTTGTAAAAATTAGCCCTATGGGCTGTCATGGTTGACGCAGGAAGCCACCATCCCAAGGGCCTCCAATCACAAAAAGTAGTTAGGCTGGAGTAGGAATACTGTCCTGGTTTGTCCACTGCACAATGTGCATAGGGTTTGTAAAAATTAGCCCTATGGGCTGAGTCATGGTTGACTCACTATTTTGGCTGTGACAGCTAGCTTGGCTTGTGCCATCAACATCTGAAAATCTGTCAACAAAACCCAAAATGGCAAAAAGCCTGTTGTTAAGGGACGTGGACGTGGTGTTGTCAGTGGTGCACGAGAAGGCACTTAGTCTGTGTCAGGTCAGAAGAAGCTTGATGCATCAACTATGTTCCTGGAAAAATTTCCCGGTCTGCAACGTAAACGTGTTTGGAAGCCAGAAGACTGAGAGCAAATTCTGTCTTGGGTAGCAGGCAAGGCCTCTACGAATTTGTCAAGCAGCAACAAATCTACCATGACCACACAGTCTACTGTGGATACACAGAAGGCTGGCCCGTCCAATCCTGAAGCTGGTTCTCCTTCCTCCCGCCATTATCAGTCACAGGAGACATATGACCCCAAGCTTGGCCACTCCGAGGATCTGTTTGGTACGCATTCTTTCGTTGGCTCTGTCCTATCACTGTGCAGCATTGAAGAGGGACAAGAGGAGGTGGCGTGCGTTGATACTCAAGTATTTGAGTACCTACGGCCAGAAGAAAGCCTCTTGGAGGAATGTCATTTACTGTCTCCAGAGGTGGAGGCTGATGATTATGAGACACAGCTGCCATCAGGTCATCCTACAATGTCAACTGAGAAGGAGGATGAGATGGAAGACGAGGTGGTCAATGATGAGTCCACTGATCCGACCTGGACCATTGGCACACATAGCCATGACAAGTCTGGAATGTACAGTGGTCCTACCAAGCTAATATTTGTCATTGGAGGCTATTGTTACACGTTGTGCCACATTGTGACTGAAATAGGGGATACATATTCAATAGAAATGTACTGTCAGTCAACATTTGGATGGTTACAAAGCAGTAATGGTGAGTGTGCAGTGTTTGTTGCACTCACCTTTGTTCTACGCTGAACTGCTGCACTTTATCCTTCCTGTTCTGTACTCCGATCAGGTATGAGTTAAGTGGAGAGTTAGTGTGTGAGGAGGTTACTGTGTGTGAGGATTACTTAACACAACTCCATTATTGGCAAAGTAGTTGAACACTTTTGAACTCATGTTCAACTACTTTGTCAGTAAAGGAATTGCTTTTAAGTAAGTAACCTTGCAAGTGCTTCTTCACGCAGCAGACAGCGCACAGTCACATCCTCACACGCTAACTCTCCATTTATTATTTTGTATCATTAATTGCCTTCAGAGCAATTTTTATTTAAGCTAGACACCATCTTTTATGAAACACTATCTGCTTTGTGAAGGTTTGTCAGTGGAAAGGTCATACAACATTTATATAATAATAATCTTTTTATTTATATAGCGCCAACATATTCCACAGCGCTTTACAATTCAGACACATTATCGCAATGTCCCCATTGGGGCTTACAATCTAGATTCCCTATCAGTATGTCTTTGGAGTGTGGTAGGAAACCAGAGAACCCAGAGGAAACCCACGCAAACACGGGGAGAACATACAAATTCCTTTCAGAGCTGCAAGGCTGCAGTACTAACCACTGAGCCACCGTGCTGCCCTATGCTATTAAACTAATTTATGACTGGAACATACACCAGAAGCACTTACCGTTAGTGTCACTCCTATTTCTTTATAGATTGTAAGAATGTGAGTAGGGATCTCACTCCTCTTGGTATTTGTTAAATTATATGTCACTCTGTAATGTCTTATTTATTATTAGATGTCCCCTCTGAATTGTAAAGTGCAGCATAATATGTTTCCGCTATAGAAATAATAATTATTATTAACCCTAGAACGCATACCTGGGGCCTCGCAGGCCCGCCCTGTTAATTGTTTTCTATTTTCTGCAAGATTACTTTAGTTAGAATTTTGAAACTCTAGGTATTCCTCAGGTATATAGTTGTTTGTCATTTTTGTTTGAGTTCTTCCATGTTATTTGCACACGGGCCTAAAAGGCCCCAGGTATGTGAAAATGTAGATTTTTATGGTCATGCGTTCTAGGGTTAATATTATTATTTATTAATAAACTAGCCTAAAATTGCGGATTTTGATATAGACTTAACTCTGCATTTTCCCAATTTTATAACAGTGGATGAAATTCAATATCAAAATAGGACCTGCTCCAGTTAAGAAAATCTGCAGCATGTCCATAAAGATGCTTTCACATGTCTGTGTTTTGTACAGCCGCTGGTCTCCTGACTCGAGCTCAGCTTCATATATGCCTATCCTGTTTGAACTGCACTCTTGAGCGCTTCCCCACCCCAAGTCTGTGTGCTTGATTGATGTACAGATGAGGGTGGGGGTTGAGCAGCTCTCAAACCTTTGCACAAACTACTGGTAGGTTCAATTTTACAAATGTCTATTGTTTAGATCTATAAGGATATGAGTACAAATCTAGCATAACTCTCTCTAACTTACTTCTTTGTTGCTGATTTTAAATGTCTTTTGGTGAAAGCATCCATGAGAAGAAGTATCACAGAAATAAAACACAATTTTTTATTTTATAAATAATTTTCGGTGGTAATAGTCTGATTTTACTCCAAAGAATAGGTGACAACTTTCAGATTGTTGTGGTTCTTTTCTCCTGAGAACTGTGCCCATAACAGCTCTGGTGAACTGCTCCAGTCCTGGGCACTGCCCTGGAGTGGTACCTGGTGACTACCTGCAGCCAAGCCTAACCTTACCATCAGAGGCTCTAGCAAAAACCAGGTAAACTCTTAGTCACACCCCTCAAGGGTAAGCCCGGCCCGAGGTGCAGTGGGTCCATACCCACCAGCTTTACAGTTTGGATGGGTGGTTTTTATGCTTTTTGAGAAAAAAAATTGAAATGTTAACTTTTTGCCATGTTGCACATTCATTTCTTGAAGGCCGTTTAGAGTCAAAATGGCTACTAAACCCTTTGATAAATACTTTGAGGGGTATGTGGCCATTTTTATTAATGCCCCAAGAGCTCTGTAAATGCAATATGGTGACAGTATAATAATAATTTTTATTTCTATAGCGCCAGCATATTCTGCAGCACTTTACATTTTAGCGGGGGATTGCACAGGCAATAAAAGACGTTACAGAATAACAATAATAACAGAAATTAGCAAATACCAAGAGAAGTGAGTGCCCTGCTCGCAAGCTTTCAATCTATGAGGAAATAGGGGAAACAGGAATGGTGGTGCTAACAATTACTTGTTTTGTATTGTCCAGCTATCAATATAATTACTAAGGTATTCACATAATGCTGAATGAACCAGTCACCAATCAATATGTGCACAAGTATAGACACAGAAGGCTATTAAGTGCATGGGGGTGTGTGAACAGATGATATGAGGGTCCTGATTTGGAAAGAAATTTTGTATGGGAAAAATTGGGATAGTCAAAATTTGAGCTCCATATGACTTTCTTTCAGAGTCATGTTGTGTACCTGATAGTTGTGTATGACGTATTGCTATATTCGGGAGAAATGCCAGAAAATGTGGTGTGTTTTTTCTACTACTACTCCTCAAAATTAAAAAAATTGTGACTAAAACTACATATTGGTGACAAAATATTAACATTTTAATTTATTCATTCCACTTTGTGTTAGTCCATTTGAAACATGTGAATGGTTAACAAACTTACAAAAAAGCATTTTGAATACTATAAGGTGTGCACTTTTTACAATGGTGTGATTTATGGTGGGATTTCTAACATATTGGCTCCTCAAAGTCACTTGAGAAGTCAATCGGCCCCTAAAAGTAGGTGTCTGAAAAGTCCTGAAAATTAGAAACAATACTGCTAAATTTATAAGCTGTCTAATCCCTTAGTGAGAGCCAAATTTGGCCATAATGACCATGCCAAATTTTAGAAATCTGACCAGTGTCACTTTTTATGGTAAAAACTCTGTAACGCTTCAACGTATCCCAGTGGTTCTAAGACTGTTTTTTTTGTGACATCTTGTACTTCATATATATAAGAAGACATTCGACACCAATAATGTAGAAAAAATATTTCTTATGTTGTCAAAAAAATAATTTATTAAGAATAAAAGCGACCATGAAAATGCAATAACCAACCTAACGTTTCGGCTAAACGCCTTTATCAAGGTTATAATAATAATAATCTTTATTTATATAGCGCCAACATATTCCGCAGCGCTTTACAATTCAGAGGTTCATATTCAACAGTCATAAATAACATAGCTAAAGATAATACAATAATTAAAGTAAAAATAATGACTACCCTGCTCATAAGAGCTTGCAATCTACAATGAGGTGGGGGTGACACAAAGTACAGGGGCTTATATACAATGTATCTGTAGTGCTTTTGGGTGCGGTGGAGTTAGGTGGAGACTTATGTTTGGAGAAATAATGAATGGTCTATAAAAATATAAAACAGAATTCGATTAGGGAACGTGGTAGGCCGCCCTAAACAGGTGTGTTTTTAGGGAGCGCCGAAAACTGTGTAAGTTGTGGTTCGTTCTAATTTCTTGGGGTAGAGCGTTCCAAAGAATAGGTGCAGCTCGGAAAAAGTCTTGGAGCCGGGAGTGAGAGGTATGAATTAGTGCGAATGTTAGTCGAAACTCGCTGGCGGAGCATAGAGAATGGGTAGGCCAATAAACAGAAATGAGAGAAGAGATGTAGGGGGGTGCCGCACTGTGGAGAGCTTTGTGGGTGAGAACAAGCAATTTAAATTGGATCCTGTAATTCATGGGCAGCCAGTGCAATGACTGGCATAGAGCGGAAGCGTCTGAGTAACGATTAGCCAGATAGATGACCCTGGCTGCAGCATTAAGGATGGACTGGAAATGGGAAAGTCGAGTGAGGGGGAGGCCAATTAATAGAGAGTTACAGTAGTCAAGGCAGGAGTGGATCAGGGCAACAGTGAGGGTTTTTGTTGTTTCCAAGGTGAGAAAGAGGTGGATTCTAGAGATGTTCTTCAGGTGCAAGCGACAAGAGCGGGCAAGAGATTGTATATGGGAGGTGAAGGAAAGATTGGTGTCAAACACAACGCCCAGACAGCACACCTGCTGGCTCAGCGATATTGTGGTGCCAACACACAACAGGGAGATGTCAGATTTAGGGAGGTGAGTGGATGGCGGGAGCAGAAGAAGTTCAGTTTTGGAAAGGTTGAGTTTCAGATAGAGAGTGGACATGATGTTGGAAACTGCGGCCAGACAGTCACTGGTGTTCTGTAGTACAGTGGGGTTAAGGTCAGGGGATGAGGTGTATAGTTGTGTGTCATCAGCATAAAGATGGTACTGAAATAAAAATTTGCTGATGGTCTGTCTAATTGGCGCTGTGTAGAGAGAGAAGAGAAGAGGGCCAAAGACTGAACCCTGAGGAACCCCAATAGTGAGAGGAAGGGGGGAAGAAGTGGAGCTAGCGAACGATGCACTGAAAGAGCGGTCAGGTAGGAAGAGAACCAGGAGAGAGCAGTGTCCTTTATGCCGATTGAGTGGAGCATAGAGAGTAGGAGGTGGTGGTCAACGGTGTCAAAAGCTGCAGAGAGGTCAAGAAGAATGAGCAGAGAGTAGTCACCTTTACGTTTTGCTGTCAGAAGGTTATTGGTTACTTTGATGAGTGCTGTTTCTGTAGAATGTAGGGGGCGGAAGCCGGACTGTGATGGTTCTAGAAGAGAGTGAATGGAGAGGTAACGGGTAAGGCGGGAGTAGACCAGGCGCTCCAAGAGTTTAGAGATGAAGGGGAGATTGGACACTGGTCTGTAGTTGTTTGTGCAGGAAGGGTCTAGAGAGGGCTTTTTTAATAATGGAGTAATGATGGAGTGTTTGAAGGAGGAGTGGGAGATACCAGAAGAGAGGGAGAGGTTGAAGATTTTAGTTAGGTGAGCAGTAACAACTGAAGAGAGAGACTGGAGTAGATGTGATGGAATGGGGTCAGTGATGCATGTAGTGGGATGAGAAGAAGAGAGGAGCCTGGAGACTTCTTCTTCTGTGACTGGGTCAAATGTGGAGAGGGATCCAGAGGAGATGTGGAGAGGGACAAGAGTCACGGCACTTGGTGGCTGGGAGCTGATTTCCTGATGGATGGTGTCTATTTTCTCTGTGAAGTAGGAGGACAAGTCCTCAGCACAAATGTCCATGATGGGAGCCTACGCTTTAGGACTGAGGAGGGAGTGTCAAAGAGAAAATACAAACAATTCATTTATATAAAGAAAAATGGTCACCAAAATAATTGAACAATACATGTATCATATGTGAAATTAACATACATAATGCTCATGTGAAAAGTCGCCAAATGTGGAATCATTATTTCAAGCAACAGCGGTCATATTCAAGTGAAGGTATGCCTGTAATACATAAAAGTCATCAATACAATGGTACTAGATGGGCTTGGCAGCCATAGAGCCAAAAGGTATCAATCTTTATGGAAATAGGAGTAAAAGTCACTAGGATTGTAAAAGGTATACATATGAAAAAAGAAGTAAAAAGGCAGAGACAAGGTGCATATAAATGTGTATAAACTTTCATGTTTTGGTCCATGTCATTCAAATATCGGAGGGTGAGTCGGTGCTGTATGGCAGATAAAAGTGCGCTCATGTGTAGGTTTGGGACAAATGTCCCACATTAAATACGTCATCAAGTGAGAGGAGTGGGGAGCAGTGACATCGGAGGGCAAGCGTGCGGGCATTGGAACCACGCCGTGACTGGAAGTGACATCAGATATAGGAACGAGGTCTGGTTTGTGTTCCACCTCCGACTGGAAATGACGCGTCCGCGATAGCTGAAAGAGAGGGGTGAGGTTGCGTTCCATTATGCACTTGCGCAATGACAGAAAGAGCGCTGTGGTAAGAGAAATGTGCTGAAGAACCAGAATAATATTTTAGTTCTCAGTTTGAAGGAATTATTAATAAATGTTCTATGGATATCATGTTACTTACTATACCAATACCTACAGAAAGAAATTGTGGATGTTGAACTTCAGATTGCATCAATTCAACAACAAATGAGTAACACCCTTTCCACGGATGATTTCAACTCAATGAAACAAAAGACGTTAAAATCGATTGAAGAATTTCGTCTACACTTACAGGAACGCAAAAGAAATACGTTTCTCCATGAT
This sequence comes from Phyllobates terribilis, assembly GCF_046119375.1. Lineage (NCBI taxonomy): Eukaryota > Metazoa > Chordata > Amphibia > Anura > Dendrobatidae > Phyllobates > Phyllobates terribilis. The sequence goes on along the minus strand of NW_027362763.1, from coordinate 419,512,703 downwards.
ATGAAAGTCTACCAGAAGAATCAAATTTATAATTGGCGAGATCCTAATTTTCATCAAGATCGAAGATTTTATCTTTGAGAATATTCACCAGCCACTTCTAGCTCGGAGAGTGAAGGATCTCGCTCAGGTTTCTGTTTTTTAGGCACCAAACGTGGATGCTTCCAAAGTCAGCGACGAGGAGGGGTGGACGAGGGCATCACAATTACATCCCTCATGCAAACCAGATCTCAGGTATGATAGAACCCATCATTTATAACATTTCTTCTCAGAGTTTGTCTACAGCAGAATTTTCCATCTTGCAAAAAGGTTTATCCTTTTGTCCAACACCACACTTTATCTTGGACCAGGAACAACATAGTTTCTTCAGGACGTTGAGATTAAAAGCACATTTTTTTCATCTAAAGATACAACAGAAGGGCAGAGACATTAATGGCACTCCAGGGGGTTCACAATCTGTACCCCCTTTTTCTTTGAAACAATTGAAATTATCGCTATCCAGTTCATTTAATCATCCACAAACATACAGGTGCATCTCACTGAATTTGAATATCATCAAAAAGTTAATTTATTTCAGTTCTTCAATACAAAAAGTGAAACTCCTATATTATATAGAGTCATTACAAACAATGATCTATTTCAAGTGTTTATTTCTGTTAATGTTGATGATTATGGCTTACAGCCATTGAAAACACAAAAGTCATGATCTCAGTAAATTAGAATACTTTATAACAACAGCTTGAAAAATGATTTTAAAATCCGAAATGTTGGCCTACTGAAATGTATGTTCAGTAAATGCACTCAATACTTGGTCGGGGCTCCTTTTGCATCAATTACTGAATCAATGCGGCGTGTTTTCATTGGCTGTAATCCATAATCATCAACATTAACAGAAATAAACACTTGAAATAGATCACTCTGTTTGTAATGACTCTATATAATAAATGAGTTTCACTTTTTGTGTTGAAGAACTGAAATAAATTAACTTTTTGATGATATTCTAATTTAGTTAGATGCACCTGTATCATCCAGTTAGAGACGTATATTGCCTTAGTTCGAAAAGAGGTTGACATTTTATTGGGAAGCATTAGAAAATGAACGTTCAAGACACAACAGAATTGCACACGGGTAGAAGAAAGAACCTTACTTGATCTAAAAAATATTGTCATAAAGTCAGGGTTCAATTCGAATTATGGACAAATCTAAATATACGGCTGAGATTTTTTCCCAGCTGTCCAATACCAATATCTACTTACCCTTACCCCATGATCCAACTTGGGAGGTATCCAGGGAAATTCAGAGCTTGATCAAACAGTTTAAAGATCAGGGTGTTATAGACAACAAACTGAGTGAATTCTTATTTTATATGCACCCTATTACTCCAGTATTTTACACTCTCCCTAAAATCCACAAAAAAAATAAAAATTCCCCTGGTCAACCAATTGTGGCCTCCACAAACTCATTGCTCTCTCCGTTAGTGATTACTTTGGAAAGAGTCCTGGCTCCCCTAATACAGGACATACCCTCTTTTCTCAAGGACACGACTCATTTTCTTGAATGTCTAAAAGATATTAGATCAGTTCCCCCCAATGTCTACTTGTAACATTAGATGTCAACAATTTATATACTAATATTAACCATGATAAAGGTATAATTGCAGCAGAACACTTCTTAGAAAACACCAATTTTTCCCATCTTCAACAAAATTTTTGCTTGTCACTTCTAACTCTTATTCTGACAAAAAAAATGTTCTATTTAAGGATCAATATTACATAAAAAAAAACGGCACAGCAATGAGCTCAAATGTGATGCCTCCATACGCCAACATATTCATGGCACACTTTGAAACCCTATATATATATATATATAACAATCTGCTCTTCCAAACACACGCGATATCTTGGAAAAGATATATCGACGACGTCTTTCTTATTTGGAAAGGCGATGAACTATCGCTTACCTCCTTTGTCCAGGAAAAAATAAATAACTGCACATCTGAAATTACATTCACAATGCACTAGGACAAATATAAGATTAACTTTCTGGACATGAATGCCATTAAAGACGAGAATGGTTCCCTTTCTACGGACTTATACATTAAGCCAACAGACCGTAATAGTTTACTGCATTATAACAGCAGCCACCCCAAACACATCAAGAAAACCTTACCATATTCCAAATTGTGTCAGAAAGGACGAAAAGTTAGTGAGAAGACCACACGCAATATAAGACTAGATGAAATAAGAACAAAATTTAGGGAGAGAGGCTATCCCAACAACTGACTTCAGTATCCGCGGCCTTCCGTTTGTAACAGTCCACAAAAATTGTCTAGGATTGCATTTGTAAATGCTCATCACCCTTTTATGAATTTATTCCATCAAGTAATTAGGAGACATTGGTCTTTGTTATATCATTCCTATCCTGAAATTCCTGAATTTTCGGAGCCTCCTTTGATCTGTCATAAAAGACCAATGAATCTCAGTAATTAGTTGGTGAGGGCAGACATTGGTTCGCGCACTAAGGTGGATCAACAAACGTTTTTAACAACTCCAAAAAAAGGCACATTCCCTTGTCTCCATTGTCCCCAATGCTCCAACATCACCAAAGGGGAATATTTTACATATCTTAGATCGGGATGGAAATTTTGGATTAATGGTTTCCATACTTGTGTTTCCTCTTTTGTGGTCTATCTGATCAAGTGTCCGTGCTGTCTCGGATATGTTGGGGAGACAACCCAACATATTCAAGACCACATCCCACAACATAAGTCTACTATAAGATGTAAGAAAATGTTACTACCGATTCCTGGCCGGACACAGTGTTTCCCAACTTTGTTTTCAAGTACTGGAATCCATACCAGTACCTCGACGGGGTGGCAATCGAATCTTAAAACTAAAAGAAAGAGAATCCTTCTGGATTTATAAATTGAATACACTGGAACCCAATGGGCTTAATAGGGAGCAGGGGTGGATTAAGAGTAGCCAGGCCCCCGGGCAGTTTAGAAATCGGGCCCTCCCCGGGTACCTGATGTATCGCGTGACATGTCACATGATCCCCTTTGATAAATCATGTGATAGGTCATGTGAGCAACACACAGGTGGTTTGGTGCATATCTGTAGATGGAAAAAAAGCGCAAATTTTTCCCTTGTGTACAGCATGATACATAACATAGCATTATACAAAATAGAGCAGGGGTGGGAGATCAATTTTCCCAAGAGGCCACATGAGAGACCGTGACTGTTGTGGAGGCCGCACCAATAGGCTGAAATTCATTGTGCTCAATATTAATATATTAATTATTATTTGTTTACATTAATTGTATAACTTAATATTGAGCACTATTAAGTATGCTGACATCCCCCTATATACAGTATGAACCCCCCATAGCTGGTCATATACAGTATGAGCCCCCATAGCTGGTTATATACAGTATGAGCCCCCCATAGCTGGTTATATAAAGTATGAGCCTACCTTATAACTAGTTATATACAGTATGAGCCCCCATAGCTGGTTATATACAGTATGAGGCCCCCATAGCTGGTTATATACAGTATGAGCCCCCATAGCTGGTTTTATACAGTATGAGCCCCCATAGCTGGTTATATACAGTATGAATCCCCATAGCTGGTTATATACAATGTGAGCCCCCCATAGCTGGTTATATACAGTTTGAGCCTGCCATAGCTGGTTATATACAGTATGAGCCCCCATAGCTGGTTATATACAGTACGAGCCCCCATAGCTGGTTATATATAGTATGAGCCTACCCTATAGCTGGTTATATACAATATGAGCCCCCATAGCTGGTTATATACAGTATGAGCCTCCCCTATAGCTGGTTATATACAGTATGAGCCCCCATAGCTGGTTATATACAGTATGAGCCCACATAGTTGGTTATATACAGTATGAACCCCCATAGCTGGTTATATACAGTATGAGCCCCCATATCTGGTTATATACAGTGTGAGCCCCCATAGCTGGTTATGTACAGTGTGAGCCCCCCATAGCTGTTTATATACAGTTTGAGCCCGCCATAGCTGGTTATATACAGTTTGAGCCCGCCATAGCTGGTTATATACAGTATGAGCCCCCATAGCTGGTTATATACAGTATGAACCCCCATAGCTGGTTATATACAGTATGAGCCCCCATAGCTGGTTATATACAGTGTGAGCCCTCCATAGCTGTTTATGTACAGTTTGAGCCCACTATAGCTGGTTATATACAATTTGAGCCTGCCATAGCTGGTTATATACAGTATGAGCCCCCATAGTTGGTTATATACAGTATGAGCCCCCATAGCTGGTTATATACAGTATGAGCCACCCATAGCTGGTTATGTACAGTGTGAGCCCCCCATAGCTGGTTATATACAGTATGAGCCCCCATAGCTGGTTATATACAGTACGAGCCCCCATAGCTGGTTATATATAGTATGAGCCTCCCCTATAGCTGGTTATATACAATATGAGCCCCCATAGCTGGTTATATACAGTATGAGCCTCCCCTATAGCTGGTTATATACAGTATGAGCCCCCATAGCTGGTTATATACAGTATGAGCCCACATAGCTGGTTATATACAGTATGAACCCCCATAGCTGGTTATATACAGTATGAGCCCCCATATCTGGTTATATACAGTGTGAGCCCCTCATAGCTGGTTATGTACAGTGTGAGCCCCCCATAGCTGTATATATACAGTTTGAGCCCGCCATAGCTGGTTATATACAGTTTGAGCCCGCCATAGCTGGTTATATACAGTATGAGCCCCCATAGCTGGTTATATACAGTATGAGCCCCCATAGCTGGTTATATACAGTGTGAGCCCCCCATAGCTGTTTATATACAGTTTGAGCCCGCCATAGCTGGTTATATACAGTTTGAGCCCGCCATAGCTGGTTATATACAGTATGAGCCCCCATAGCTGGTTATATACAGTATGAGCCCCCCATAGCTGGTTATATACACTGTGAGCCCCCCATAGCTGGTTATATACAGTGTGAGGCCCCCAGAGCTGGTTATGTACAGTATGAGCCCCCATAGCTGGTTATATACATTGTGAGCCCCCCATAGCTGGTTATCTACAGTATGAGCCCGCCATAGCTGGTTATATACCGTATGAGCCCCCATAGCTGGTTATATACAATGTGAGCCCCCCATAGCTGGTTATATACACTATGAGCCCACCATAGCTGGTTATATACAGTATGAGCCCCCATAGCTGGTTATATACAGTATGAGTCCCCATAGCTGGTTATATACAGTGTGAGCCCCCCATAGCTGGTTATATACAGTATGAGCCCCCATAGATGTTGTATACAGTATGAGCCCCCATAGCTGGTTATATACAGTATGAGCCTCCCCTATAGCGAGTTATATACAGTATGAGCCCCTCATAGCTGGTTATATACAGTATGAGCCCCCATAGCTGGTTATATACAGTATGAGCCCCCCTATAGCTGGTTATATACAGTATGAGCCCCCATAGCTGGTTATATACAGTATGAGCCCCCATAACTGGTTATATAGAGTATGAGCCCCCATAGCTGGTTATATACAGTATGAGCCCCCCTTATAGCTGGTTATATACAGTATGAGCTCCCCATAGCTGATTATATACAGTATGAGCCCGCCATAGCTGGTTATATACAGTATAAACCCGCCATAGCTGGTTATATACAGTACGAGCCCCCATAGCTGGTTATATACAGTATGAGCCCCCATAACTGGTTTTATACAGTATGAGCCTCCCCCATAGCCGGTTATATACAGTATGAGTCCCCATAGCTGGTTATATATAGTATGAGCCCCCATAGCTGGTTATATACAGTATGAGCCCCCATAGCTAGTTATATACAGTATGAGCCCCCATAGCTGGTTATATACAGTATGAGCCTCCATAGCTGGTTATATACAGTATGAGCCCCCCTATAGCTGGTTATATACAGTATGAGCCCCCATTGCTGGTTATATACAGTATGAGCCCCCATAGCTGGATATATATATAATTAAAAAAATAAATACAACACATACTCGCTCCCGTACCCCCGACGCTGTGCTCCAGACGTTACTCGGGGCCACTCCCGCTCTGCCTGACTTCATGAGGTAGGGCGGGCCCAGTATCTGCGCGCGATAGAGACAACATGCGGCCGGCTAGGAGAGGCTGGTTCGTGACGTGAGTGGGCATAACTGTTAAATAGACGCGCCCGGCCGCTCGCGCTGTGTATGCTGGGTCCGCTCTGCCTGACGTCATGCGGCAGGGCGGGCTCAGCATCACTCAAGCCGCCTGTGGCCGCGGGACACATAATGGGGGCAATTCATGGGGCCCCCTGGAGCCTGAGGCCCCAGGCGGTAGCCCAGATTGCCCTCATTATAATCCGCCTATGATAGGGAGTATGAAGTTTTACATTAACGGTTAGCCAGTTTGAGTTTCTCTATTTTTCTTCATTAAGCTCCATAATCTGAATTGAAAGTTTGGACAGACTAGTCCAATTTTGAAATGTTAAATGCTGCAATAATCATAGTTCACTAATGTGATTCATTTGTTCTTTTGGCACCTTAGAGCTATAAAAGGTATTTGTTCCTTTTCTTTTTCTTGCATTAATTTTTTTTACCTCTTTTCTTTTTGCTTTCTCCCTCTTATCCTTTCCTCCTATTTTCCCCCATTCTTTTCTTTATATTTTCTGTTTTCCCTTTTCTTTTTATGCTTACATTGTTATCTCCTACTGCGATCTCCTCTCTGCCCTTATCCCTTAGTTCTTGTTACCTATTGTTTCTTTTATTCACTTATTCCGGTTCTTCAGCACATTTCTCTTACTACAGCACTCTTTCTGTCATTGCACAAGCGCATAATGGAATGCAACCTCACCCCTCTCTTTCAGATATCGCGGATGGCTTCACTTTCGGTCGGCTGTGGAAAGCAAACCAGACCTAGTTCCTATATCTCATGTCACGTCCGGTCACGGCATGGTTCCGATCCCCGCACGCTTTCACTTCGATGTCACTGCTCCCCCCTCCTCTCACCTGACATATTTAATGTGGGACATTTGTCCCAAACCTACACATGAGCACACTTTTCTCACCCTCACCATACTCACCCTCCGATATTTGAACTACATGGACCAAAACATGTAAGTTTATAGACATTTATATGCACCTTGTCTCTGCCTTTTTCCTTTTTTCATATGTCTACTTTTTACAATCCTAGTGACTTTTACTCCTATTTCCATAAAGATTGATACCTTTTGGCTCTATGGCTGCCAACCCCATCTAGTACCATTGTATTGATGACTTCTATGTAATACAGGCATACCATTACATGAATATGACTGCTGTGGCTTAAAATAATGATTCCACATTTGGCGACTTTTCACATGAGCTTTATGTATGTTAATTTCACATATCATACACGTATTGTTCAATTATTTTGGTGACCATATTTCTTTATATAAATTAATTGTTTGTATTTTCTCTTTGACACAGATAACCTTGTTAACCTTGATAAAGGCGTTTAGCTGAAACATTACGTTGGTTATTGCATTTTCATGGTCGTTTTAATTCTTAATAAATTTATTTTTTGGCAACATAAGAAATATTTTTTCTACATTACTGGTGCCGAAGGTCTTCTTATATACTATATAGTAATCAGACTTTTTCCTTCTGAGCACATACTTATTTTGGCCGTGCGAGCCTTTGATGTTCTATTGATCTTGTACTTCATGTTAGTGGTAAATTTAGGTTGATATGATTTGCATATATTTATGAAAATATTGAAAATTTTACAATCAATTGAAAATTTTGCAATTTTCAAAATTTAAATTTTTATGCCCTTAAATCAGATAGTTATACCACACAACATAATTAATATTAACATTTCCCATATATCCACTTTACATCTGCATAATTTTTGAAACATAATTTATTTTTGTTTGGATGTCAGAGGGGTTACGGGATTAGAGGCAATTTCTCATTTTTTCAACAAATTTACAAAACCGCTTTTTTTATTGGCCTATTCAGATTTAAATGGACTTTGAGGGGCCTATATATTGGAAACTCCCCCAAAATGATGACATTTTAAAAACTGCACCCCTTAAATACTTCAAAACTGTTGTTGGGAAATTTTTTAACCCTTCAGGTCCTATACAGGAATAATGCAAAAGTAATCTAAAGTGCATAGTATATATCATAAGTAGAAAAATACATATCTATAGCTCCTCTTCCTGAGCATAGCCCCACCCCCTGACGAAGGTGCGATACCAAAACGCGCGTCGGGGTAGGCGCCACTGTGCTCTGGTATAGTATATAGATATATATGTGTATGCCACAGACAATCCCTGTTATTTATATATGAGCTTTACTGGACAAGCCGTTAGTATGGAATTTAACCCATGATATTCTATCATTCCTATTTGAGTGGCCGGTGAATAGGAGTGGATTACTATATATGACCATATGGTCAAATACATTATGATGCATTGAACATTTTTTCCATTTGCTGATGAGTGATTTACTATGTTGCACCTATTTAGGTTGGTAAAGTCTTGTCCTATTATCTACGATATTGTGGACCTATTACTAGGTTTTTACATTTATATTGCTTAAAGCTATAGATATGTATTTTTCTACTTATGATATATACTATGCACTTTAGATATACAGGATATACTCTTAGGTCTGACTGTATATGCATTTTATGACTAGCTATTACACTGATATACATAATTGGATATGATACTTTCTTGCTTTCTTTTAAATGTACCAGAGATATGTGAGTGCCTCTCTATGCAGTGCCACCTATGGCCAAACCATGATTGAATAAAGGTTTTTTAATGCATCCGTTTACTTTTGGTCTATTTTTGTTCGGTTGCTCTCTTTTTGTGTTTTGGATTGTGTATATGTTCCGAATTGACCAGGTCCAATGCAGATGTGGTTATAAGATAAGTAGTAATGTTTACAATAAACCTACATAATGCATTTCTTGTACTAAGTACATTAATTCAGGAATAATGCAAAGTGGAATGAAAAAGAAATAAATTTAAATTTTATCTCTAAAATGTGCTTCAGCCCCAATTTTTAAGTTTTGCAAAAGGTAATACCAAAAAGTGGAAACTGCACCCCTGAAGTATTTTATCCAGGTATTTAGTGAGCATTTTGAACTCACAGATGCTACACAGAATTTGACAATGTTAGGTCGTCATATTGAAATAGTTAATTTTTTTCACAAAAATCTTGCTTTAGCCCTAAATTTCTCACTTTTGCAAGAGCTAACACCAAAAAATGGACCCCACACTTTGTTACCCACTTGCTTACGAAAGCGGCGATACCCCACATGTAGTCAAAAAGTTCTGTTTGGACAAACGGCAGGGCTCGGTGCAGAAGGGGCCCAGTGTGAATTTTGGAACACAAATTTGGCTCTGTTTGGAATAGATTGTCATATTCGCAGAGCCTGTGTGGTTCAAGAACAACAGAAAGCCCCCATAAATGTATTTTTTGTAAATTATACCCTCTATTTATCTAGGGAAGTTGTGAGTAGTTTGATACCACCATTTTTTATGCAGTTGATGCAACACAAATTTGAAAATTTACAATTTGTATTTTTTCACTGTCACTTTCATGAATCTTTTTTGTTCTTTCTGAGGAACACACCTCAAATTTTATTGCATTAGTTTTTCAGTGTTCAAAATGCATTCAATATGGCACCAATGTGAGCACTGGACACAGGGCTGTGCCTATAATAATAGATGGTGCACCATTTGTTCTTTAGGGTAAAATTGATGGAATTCCAGGACCCATTCAAAGCTTCCAGAGACATTGAGCTACCAAACAAGAAAATTCTTCTAGGAATTATTACTCACAGAGGGAGGCATGCCCCTAAAAACACATTTGATGATTATAAAACTTGATCTTGCTAACAAAACAGTTGTCCTGCAATTGCGTATACTGTAGCAGGAAGAATAAACTGTATTGCAATGAAGGGGAAAATGTGGAGGAATATGCAGCCAACTATGTGGCAAACCAGAGTTTGTTCCAAAGATGAAAGAACACCAGAAGGACTAGAATGACATGTTTATATTTCAAAGAGACTGGTCATTCCATGTCTGTTTAGCCCCATCAATTCCTATATGAGGGACGAATGTGCCAATAGACATGGTACACCATACCAGGCTCCTGCCAGCCATGGTAGGAACCGCAATGTGCACAAAGCAACCAATCCCCTACAGAATTTTAATAATTCCTCCAATAAAATGATACATAAACATAAATATGTAAGTAATATAAATGGAAACAAAAGTTTTTTGTAGCAAGACATTGTCGTAAAAAACAAACTAAGGTAAATGGTCAAAACTGTTTGTAAGTGATCAAGTCCCTGAATTAATTGTCAGATGACCTGACTTTTAAAAAACATTTGTGTGGTCCACATTCTGGAGTATACAGACATAGGCATGTGGACAATAATTTGTCTGAATAATAGTTTGGTATGTGAGTGATGAAGTCCTGGAATTGTGAAATGGGGTAAAATGTGATCTACCAATGAAAATACTCTCTTCATTACTTGCACAGAAGTCTATGGAGAAGGCCTCTGGGACAAATAGTGTGTGAAGGTATGCCTGGTGAACATGCATCCCAAGGGTCAACCAGAGAAAACCACAAAGGTGTACATCATCCTGGACGATCAGAGCAACCGATCACTTGTAAGGTCAGACCTCTTTGATCTGTTCAATTTAACGGGGAAATGCTTACCCCTACACCTTAGGCACCTGTAGTGGTGTTAAAGAGGTCTTTGGGAGAAAAGCAGAAATTAGATACCATCCAATAGGAGGAGATTCCAACTCCAGAAGCTTATTTTCATCACCCTCATCTAACAAGCCAACAAGATAGCAGCCCTTTACAACAGTGCAGATATCCTGATTCTGCTTGGCAGAAACATTCTCTGACTACTAGTGTTGAGCCACCCCCGTAGTGTTCGAGTTCGGTTCATCGAACACCCGTGTGTTCGCCGAACTGTTCGTCGAACTGTTCGTCGAACACCTTCGAACACCGTTAAAACCAATGGCAGGCAAACAAAAACACATAGAAACACATAGAAAACACCTTCAAAGGTGTCCAAAAGCTGACAAACTGCTCAGAAGACACAACTAACACATGGAAAAGTGACAAGTACATATAGTCATGCGAAAAGAAAAGAGGTGGAGGAGTAAAAGGAGGGGGAGACACAGATATAGGCATGTCATGCCCTTCTAAAATCCAAAAAGTGAGAAGCCGACACGTTCAGTCCGCACCTGCCCGTGCCACCTCCGCGTCGCCGGGTTTGTGCCAGAGCCGCGGTGAACCCTGACGGCCAGCCCCCCTCTCCCAATACTGGTGCCTGTCTGCTGGTGGGTCGAGCGAGCCCCCCTGTGGTGGAGGCAGCTCTAAGCTTTTTAATTTAAATTGTCTCTCTAATTTGAATGAATACACTTTAAATCCATTTACAAGGATCTATTGGAGGGCAAGTCTCATGCCAGCAGCCGCGTAATTCCAGCTCCAGTAGCGTCCACTAAAGCTGCTGCAGTTAAAAAGCTTTTATAAGGATCGAGCTCGGCTGTCCACCGCAAGGCATCCTACTGCCAGTCCCAGCCCCTATGCCTTGGGGTGCCTCCTGATGCTCTTCACTGAGTATCCCGTGGTCCCGAAGCATTTCCTTTGAAAAAATTAAGTGTCCAAACTACAGGTGGTGTAGCTTGCTTAACAGCCGGGATAATCCGCTGACTAGCAGACACTGCTACTAGGCACAAAGTATTTCCTGGGCTAGATGCAGTTAAAAATTTGTAATTAGATACTCTTGTTGGATGCTGAGAAAGCATTCCATAGAGTCTCCTGGCACGCCATATATGATTCTCTTAAAAAGCTTGGGGTAGGGGTCTAGGGGACCCTTTTATAGCCAAAATCACGGCCCTGTATCGTAATACGTCACCTAGGCTGAAGATAAATGGAACTGTAGCACCCTGAGGGCTCGGTTGCTACAGAGGTATTGCACCTCACCCAGAGGTGTGATATCTCACTCTCAGGTAAGGATGTAGTGTGGATCAGGACCCGACACCTGCATGCATTACACCACATTGCCGTGGGGCAGGGCGACCAATATGCCCCTGAGATGGGCATGACAGTCCCTGTCCCTGGCTGGAGTGGGGGGAGGGAACACTGAGGAAGGGGAACCCTGTAGTGCAGGAACAGGGAGGAAGCAGTTCCTGGGTGCATTGAGAAGGGAGTATAAAAGGTGGGCACCATCTTAGTTCAGTGCAGAGAAGTCTGAGCAGAAGTGGCAGGGAGCAGGGGCTCTGCATGAGCTCTGCTCCGGAGGCGGGCCTAGTAACAGAGGCCCAGGCCTGGAAGAGGGAGAAGGAAGGAAGAGGAGCGGAGAAGGCTCCAGGAACGAGGAACGAAGGGATCCCAGGGGTGCGGACGGGCGAGTCGCCACCGCACGCCCGAATCCACCTGCGTGGAGGGGTCAGGCCAAAGGGGGAGACCGGTCCCCGAAACTAGTGGAGGCAGGAAACGACCCTCAGCTAGAAACAGGAGGCTGTGACATTTTATGTGGCGCAGCCCCTCGCTACACCCGCTAGGAAGGCACCACATAGGGTCAGGGAAACTGGCGCCAAGTTTACCAAGAGGAGGCCCGAGGCAGCCGGACAGAAGGGTTGGTAAGAAAGGCCAGACAAAGGACACACAAAGGGGGTCCTGTGAAGCGCTCCAAAGTTATCTGGGAGTTGTCTGAGCCCCTCACCTGGTGAGCACAGTACGACGTGGGCAGCCGTTACCTGCAGACGTGGTCTGGATAATAAGAACTGTGAGTAAAGGCCCTGGACTGCATCACTGACTCCGTGTCGTTACTGCTGCTGCCCTGCACCATCACCCCCATCCTCCGCATACACTGCCCTGAGGCTATACTCCTCCCGTGGGGAGTTATGCTACGCTCTGCTGCACCCACAACACCAGCCTCAGCGGTCTGCCCTGGAGCGGCGGTTCACTCTGACCGCAATCCACGGGTGGCGTAGTCGGACATTTAAACATCAAAACCACATAAATAGTTCCGCCACTGGTTTGACCGCCCTGAGCCACGGAACCGGGTCGCCGCCACGGAGACTACAACCACCAGCATCCACCAAAAAGGGTCCGGCTCCGGGTGTCCCAAGGCCCAGGGGGCGCGTCAGAACATTTTCATCACCTTTCACAATCACCAATGGGACAAGGCAGGGATGTTCTCTGTCCCCTCTCTTATACATCCTAGTGACGGAGCACCTGCTCTCATCAATTCGCCATAACCCCAATATTAGGTGGATTGAGGTGGGAGGCACCGAGTACAAGTGCTCTCTATTTGCTGATGATGTCCTAGTATATATCACTCAATCACATATATCCATCCATGCTGTTATGGCTGAAATAGATCACTTTGTTACATGGTCAAATTTTAAAATCAATGCAGCGAAGTCTGAGGCCCTCTATGTCTCCCTCCCCAAATCCATATAGGATTCCATCCAGTCCAACTTTCCCTTTGCCTGGCCCTCACAGGGTATCAAATACTTAGGAATTCCTATTCATAGAGACCTCTCCCATCTATGTTATCTTAATTTTGGGCCCTTTATTGAACAACTCCATACAGACCACGGTTGGCAAGTTAGAACTGTAAGATTCACTACGTGAACCACTGGTGTTTTGTGGAAAAGCACATGTACACTGTGTTCCAAATTATTATGCAAAAAGTGTTTAGGAGTGATAAGGGAAGAATTTGTTTGTTTGTCAGTTAAACTCATTGATGGTGATGTGTGTCAGGGCTCTTTATAGCACTGTAAGCAATTGCAGACACCTGTGCTAATTAGTTTGGCAGGTGTGTCCAATGAAAGGCAAGACTACTTAAGAAGGCTGTCTCACATTATTAAGCAGCCTACATTTTCTGCCAAAATGGGAAAGAAAAAGGATGTGTCGGCTGCTGAGAAGCAACAAATTGTGGAGTGTTTAGGTCAAGGCATGACTACAATCAACATTGTGCGATGATCAGGATGAAGTGTCTTGGCAATCAAGAAGTATGTAGCTGATTCACAGTACACACGTGTGCGTGCTGATAAGGGCAAATTGAGGACTCTTTCCTACAGGCAATTACGTCAGGTTGAAAGAGCAGCGGCAAAAAAGCCTTGTCATAGCAGCAGACAAGTTTTTGAAGCTGCTGGTGCCTCCAACGTCCCCCGAACAACAAGATGCAGGGTCCTTCAGAGGTTTGCAGCTGTGCATACGCCATCCTGTCGACCTCCTCTATCCACTTCACACAAGCAGAAACGGCTCCAGTGGGCCAAACATTACATGAAGACTGATTTCAAAACTGTTTTGTTCATGGATGAGTGCCGTGCAGCGCTCGATGGTCCAGATGGATGGAGTGGAGGATGGCTGGTTGATGGACACCCCACGCAAACACGGCTACAGCGCCAACAAGGAGGAGGTGGAGTAATGTTTTGGGCTGGAATCATGGGGAGAGAGATTGTCGGCCCCTTTAGGATCCCTGAAGGCGCTAAAGATGAACTCCATAATGTATGTGGATTTTCTCAAACAGCACTTCCTGCCATGGTTCAAGAAGAAGAACCGTGTATTTCACAGCAAGATCATTTTTTTGCATGATAATGCACCATCTCATGCTGCACATAAAACATCTGCATCTCTGGCTGATATGGGCATAAAAGGGGACAAACTTATGGTGTGACCCCCATGCTCCCCTGACCTCTACTCCATTCAGAACCTTTGGAGCATCATTAAAAGGAGTGTCTATGATGGCGGGAGGCAGTTCACATCTAAGCAACAGCTCTGGGAGGGTATTCTGTCCTCATGCAAAACAATTGAAGCAGAAACCATCCAAAACCTGACAAATTCAATGGACGAGAGAGTTCAGAAGCTCCTTTCGAACAAGGGGTCCTATGTGAAAATGTAACATCACCTAGAATAAAGTTTTGAGTTGAAAACTGTTTGATTTCAGTTTCTAACAACCTGCTAATGCTTATAATTTCAAAAATGACCATTTTTTTGGTCTTTATTAAAATGAAAAGGTTGATCGAAAAGTTTGGGGGATCTAAGAGTGTGGCAACCCAGTAGTCATGATTACTTCGAATTCTGACAATATGAGGGTCATGCTGCAGGTAGTGCAGCAAGAAGGCACTTATGTGTCTTGCGCATCTCGGAGCCCCAAAATTATTTTCCGGGCTAGATGCAGCTAAAAATTATTATTAATTTTAAATCTGGTGAAGCTTTAGTATAGATGGCCTAATAGGATCAGTGCTGCACACTGCTACAAAGCCCAAATTATTTTCCAGTCAAGATACAGATAAACATGATTAGTAATTTTAAATCTGGTGGAGCTTATTATAGATGGCCTAATAGAATCAGTGCTGCACACTGCTACAAAGCCCAAATTATTTTCCAGCCAAGATACAGATAAACATGATTAGTAATTTGAAAGCTTAAAACGGTTGGTAGGGTGATTTTAACCAATCATCAAGCTTTTACTCTCCCCAGGATGACACAGGGGTAGAAAAGTCATTTCGGATCCATGATTTGTTCATCTTTATGAACGTGAGTCTGTCTACATTATCAGTGGAGAGCCGCGTGCGCTTATCTGTCAGCACACCACCAGCAGCGCTGAACACACGTTCAGACAGAACGCTGGCTGCGGGGCATGACAAGATCTCCAAGGCGTAAGTGGCTAGCTCCAGCCATTTATCCAGATTGGAAGCCCAAAAAGAGCAAGGGTCCAGTGACACAGTCATGGCTTCAATGTTTACTTGGAGATACTCCTGTACCATCGTCTCTAGGCGTTGACTATGTGTCAGACTTCTTGTCTCCTGTGGCCTTGCAAAGGATGGGCTAAAAAAGTGGTGAAATGATTCCGCAAAATTGATGTTACCAGCAGATACTGTGGTTCTGTTACGGTTTGAGTGCTGAACACTTGACGGTCCCACGGTTGGCAAGTTGGAACTGTGAGATTCACTACGTGCACCACTGGTATTTTGTGGAAAAGCACATGTAAGATTCTGCAACAGTCTCTGCTGATACTCCTGCATGCGTGCATCCCTTTCTATGGCAGGAATAATTTCTGCAAATTTACTTTTGTACCGGGGATCTAACAGTGTGGCAACCCAGTAGTCAGGATTATTTCTAATTCTCACAATTCGAGGGTCATGTTGCAGGTAGTGCAGCAAGAAGGCACTCATGTGTGTTGCGCATCCAGGCGCACCAAGTCCCTGTTGTGTTGGTGGCGAGGTAACAATCATGCTTCCTTCCTCTGTCCTCTCCCCCCAACCTCGCACAACAGAAATGTGATCAAGGTCTCCCTCATCTGATGAGTCTTCCATCAGTTCGTCCTCCACTTCTTCCTGGGCTCCTGCACCTTCCTCACTAGTTTGGCTGCTACCATGCGCCCTGGTAAAACCATCTCCCCCACCCTCACATGCCTGCCGCCTTGGTGCTGCCGACCGTCTGGACCTTGCAGATGTTAGCCCTTCCGCATACAACTCCTCCTCCTCTACTTCCTCCACCTCCTCTTGTGCCACCACCTGACTCCGAATTCTGTTTAACATGTGCTCCAGCATGTAAATCACCGGAATAGTCATGCTGATAATGGCATCGTCAGCACTAAACATCTTCGTCGCCATTTCAAAACTGTGCAGAAGGGTGCATAGGTCCCTGATCTGAGACCACTCCTCCAGCGTGATTTGCCCCACCTCTGGATCTCGTTGGCCCAGGCTATACGTCAGAACGTATTGCACCAGGGCTTGTCGGTGCTGCCACAGTCGCTGCAACATGTGCAGAGTTGAATTCCACCGGGTAGGCACATGGCATTTTAGCCGGTGAAGTGGCAGGCCCAACGACTTCTGTAGAGATGTAAGTCGCTGAGCTGCGGGATGCGAACGGCGGAAGTGAGCACACAGCGACCGTGCCCTCTGCAGAAGGCCATCTAGTCTGGGATAGTGGGCTAAAAATTGCTGGACAACCAGGTTCAACACGTGAGCCATACAAGGCACGTGTGTGACATTGCCCCGGCGAAGGGCCGCACCCAGGTTTGCAGCATTGTCGCACACGGCCTTCCCTGGTTTCAGGTCCAGTGGAGACAGCCATTCATGAAATTGGTTCTCCAGAGCTGACCACAACTCCTCAGCTGTGTGACTCACATTTCCCAGACATTTCAATGTAAAAACCGCCTGATGACGTTGAGCCCTACTGCCAGCATAGTAAGGAGGTGTGCAGGATCCCTTCTGCACAGTTAGAAAGCTTGTGGCATGACCAGACAGGCTTTGGGTGCAGGTGGAAGTCCGAGAGGAGGTTGAGGAGGCAGAAGCAGTGGAGGAACTTTGACATAAAGAGGATTGACGCACAACTCGTGGGGACGGCAAGACTTGGACAGCAGCCCCTTGTCCTGCTGTCACCATAGTTACCCAGTGCCCAGTCAGCGACATGTAACGCCCCTGTCCATGCCTACTCGTCCAAGTGTCTGTGGTGAAATGCACCCTGTCACACACAGAGTTTCTCAAAGAAGCGGTGATGTTGTGTGCGACATGCTGGTGGAGCGCAGGCACACCTTTCTTTGAGAAGTAGTGCCGACTGGGCATCTGGTACTGGGGCACTGCGACGGACATAAGGTCTCGAAAATCCTCTGTGTCCACCTGGCGGAAAGGCAGCATTTCTGTAGCCAAGAGCTTGCAGATGGTGAAATTCAACCTCTTAGCTTTCTCATGGCTAGGAGGAAATGGTCTTTTACTTGTCCACATCTGAGGGACCGAGGGCTGGCTATTGTGCTTAGACGGGGTTGATAAGGGTGTCCCCGGCAAACTGCCGGTCTGTGAGGAAGATGCAGGCGGACATGTAAGGTTGCCTTGATCCAAAGGTGGTGCTATCGATGTCGGACAGCGCTCAACACCAGCTGGTGTTACCACCTCCAAAGAAAATGATGACCTGCCAATCACGCTGGCTGTTGCGGGTAAAGAGGTGGCAGGTCTGCGCCCCAAAACAGGTGTGACTGCTGTCCCCCCAGTCACAGAGGATGAAGAGGCCGCGGATGCACAAGATATGGCAGACGGTGGTTGGCCCGGCTGGCTAGGCCGCATTGTAGCACACTGAGCTTCCCACTGCAACTTATGCTTCATGTCCATGTGCCGGTTCATGCATGAAGTACTCAAACTATGTATTTTTTGGCCTCTACTTAGCTTTTGCTGACAAATGTTACAGATAACACGAGTTGGGTCATCTTTATCGATCTGAAAAAATGCCCAGGCTATGCAAGGCTTAGCACCCATGCGACCTGAAGAGCCACCACGACTTGTGGTGAGAGGCAGAGTTGTGTTTGAGGATGCAGTTGTTGACGTGCTTCCAGTACTACGTCTCTGTCCAGGAAGGCGCAACCTGACCTCGTCGTCACTAGCATCTTCCTCCACCTCCTCTGCTGACCTCATCTCTTGGCTGACTGTGGGTTGACAGTAAGTGGGATCTCCAACCTCATCATCATCACCCTGTGCGTTATCACACCCGTCGTCCTCAGAGCCAACCTGTTCCTGCCCTGACAAAAAACTAAAGTTGTCGCTCCAATCAGGTATTTGAGTCTCATCATCGTCTTCCTCATTGTCTCCACCAACAGGAGTTACAGTTTGGGAATGAGGGTCTACATTATGGTCAGAACCTTCTGCGTCTGGTCCTGGATCCGACTCATAAAGATTCTGGGCATCAGTGCAGATCATTTCCTCGTCTGGATTCACAGAAGCGCTGGAGTCGACCTCTGATTCCCAGGCTATAGTACGAGTAAACAGCTCTGCAGACTCAACCATCTGTTCTACCTCATACTCAGACGGGCAGCTGGAGATTTGGGAGCTGTGAGGAAGCAAGTGCGATTGGGGTGACACCTTTGAGGACTGGAGTATTTGTGATGTTGAAGTTGATGTGGAGGAGAGCCCACTTAAAGGAGCACTTGATATCCGTTGAAGCACCTGCTGTTTTTGTGCCTCATCTGGAATTTGTAGCGATTGGCGTGGCCGTAAGAAAGGGATCTTATCACATTGTCCGCTAAAAGAAGTAGACATTTTAGTTTGGCTGGAAGATGGTCTTTCTTCTGCAGATGTTACTGTTGCTTTAACACCTACCCCACGGACACAACCTTTTTTCCCCTTCCCAACACGCCTATTCCCCTTTCCACCAGCAGCAGGCCTTTTTCCACTCATTTTGGTGGTTAACTAATTCACAACTCTGGAGTTGTTTGCACAAAAAAACAATGGATGGGAACCGAGCAGAGCTGAGTGGCCAAACTGTGGTATTAGGCCAAAACTATTGGCTGGGTTAGATGCAGAAAAAAATTATATTCAATTTGCAACCTGATGGAGGTCAGTATAGATGGACTAATAGAACAAGTCCCACACACAGCTAGAAGCCCAAATATTTTTTCAGAGGTAGATGCAGAAACATTTTTTATTCAGTTTGCAACCTGATGGAGGTCTGTATAGATGGATTAATAGAACAAGTCCCACACACAGCTACAAGCCCAATATTTTTTCAGAGGTAGATGCAGAAAAAAAATATATTCAGTTTGCAACCTGATGGAGGTCAGTATAGATGGACTAATAGAGAAAGTCCCACACACTGCTAGAAGGCCAAATATTTTTTCAGAGCTAGATGCAGACAAAAAATTATTTTGAATTTGCAACCTGATGGAGGTCAGTATAGGTGGACTAATAGAACAAGTCCCACACACTGCTAGAAGGCCAAATATTTTTTCAGAGCTAGATGCAGAAAAAAATTATATTCAGTTTGCAACCTGATGGAGGTCAGTATAGATGGAGTAATAGAACAAGTCCCACACACAGCTAGAAGCCCAAATATTTTTTCAGAGGTAGATGCAGATAAAAATTATTTTTAATTTGCAACCTGATGGAGGTCAGTATAGATGGACTAATACAAGTCCCACACACAGCTAGAAGCCCAATATTTTTTCAGAGGTAGATGCAGATAAAAAATATATTCAGTTTGCAACCTGATGGAGGTCAGTATAGATGGAGTAATAGAACAAGTCCCACACACAGCTAGAAGCCCAAATATTTTTTCAGAGGTACTGTAGATGCAGATAAAAATTATTTTTAATTTGCAACCTGATGGAGGTCAGTATAGATGGACTAATAGAGAAAGTCCCACACACTGCTAGAAGGCCAAATATTTTTTCAGAGCTAGATGCAGAAAAAAATTATATTCAGTTTGCAACCTGATGGAGGTCAGTATAGATGGACTAATAGAGAAAGTCCCACACATTGCTAGAAGGCCACATATTTTTTCAGAGGTAGATGCAGAAAAAAATATATTCAGTTTGCAACCTGATGGAGGTCTGTATAGATGGATTAATAGAACAAGTCCCACACACAGCTAGAAGCCCAATATTTTTTCAGAGGTAGATGCAGAAAAAAATATATTCAGTTTGCAACCTGATGGAGGTCAGTATAGATGGACTAATACAACAAGTCCCACACACAGCTAGAAGCCCAATATTTTTTCAGAGGTAGATGCAGAAAAAATTATATTCAGTTTGCAACCTGATGGAGGTCTGTATAGATGGATTAATAGAACAAGTCCCACACACAGCTAGAAGCCCAATATTTTTTCAGAGGTAGATGCAGAAAAAAATATATTCAGTTTGCAACCTGATGGAGGTCAGTATAGATGGACTAATACAACAAGTCCCACACACAGCTAGAAGCCCAATATTTTTTCAGAGGTAGATGCAGAAAATAATATATTCAGTTTGCAACCTGATGGAGGTCTGTATAGATGGATTAATAGAACAAGTCCCACACACAGCTAGAAGCCCAATATTTTTTCAGAGGTAGATGCAGAAAAAAATATATTCAGTTTGCAACCTGATGGAGGTCAGTATAGATGGACTAATACAACAAGTCCCACACACAGCTAGAAGCCCAATATTTTTTCAGAGCTAGATGCAGAAAAAAATTATATTCAATTTGCAACCTGATGGAGGTCAGTATAGATGGACTAATAGAATGATGCTATGCCCAAAAGATTTTACTTCACTAGGTGCAGTAAAAAAATTGGTATTCTATACACAGGTGGTATATCTTGCAACACAGATAGGCTACTCCACTGACTAACACACTCTGCAATAGGCCAAAAAGGATTAGCTTTGCTAGATTCAGCCAAATGCTGTGAAAAAAACTTGCACAGCACTGGCACAGACCTGCCTGGCAAAAACTGATAGGAACTGATGTAACCTAGTCCTGAAAAGGACTCCAATTACAATTAGTCTTTACTCCCACAATCTATCTATTTAAGAGCACAGACCTGCCTGATAAAAGTCGTAGGAAATGCTGTAACCTAGTCCTTAAAAGGACTGCAATCACAACTATTCCCTACTCCCAAGCTATCTGTAGATTTGTGCGAAAATTGGCTTGAAATTAACAAGGTATAGCGCACACAGCAACAGCGGTGCCGTCTAACACGCAGCTGCAGCAGTGAGAAAATGGTGGCGACGGGGAAAATGGCTTGGTCTTATAGGGCAAGGACATGTGACATACACTGCCAATGACACATGCCCTTGCTTGTGTGAAAAAAAGCACTTCGCTCCGTGTGTGCGCTGCTGATAGGCTGACAGATTGCACCTCCCCACTGTAAATGCGGGAAAGAGAAAAAAAAAATGGAGATCTTCATTGTTCCTGCAGAGATCCATCCCCTGCCCCTCCCCCCACCCCGCTGTACACTCAAACTGCGTATTAACATTAATTTTCATCATTACTGAGAAAAAATCCAGTTATGATTTTGGTGCACGAACAGTTATCGAACATAACCTCGAACAGCCGAATTTTTCTCAAATTGTTCGTGTTCGCCGAACGGCTCGAACACCGCCCAAAACAGCTCGAATTTGAGATTGGCGAACAGTTCGAGTAGAACAACGCTCATCTCTACTGACTACACAAGGTATGTCAGCAAATCAATGGACCACATGATGCTCCATTTGCCCAATGCTTTGATCTAGGCTGGGTTATCATAGACAATTGTCTGCATAGATAAGATGAAGAGGCCTACTGTTAGAACCTTGCTGTTAGGTTTTTTTTCCTTTGCTGGTCACATGACCTTGTTGGCCTATTTAATCCTGCTCCGCCCTTCTGGCTTTGCTGGACTTCATTGTATATCTACTTTCTAGCTAGCCTGTGCTCTGTATCTAACTCTGTTAGTTTGCTTGGTCTACGGACCTCTAGGTTCTATCTATTTTGTTTGTTCGTCTGTCTGCTGCTATTTCTGTTAGGAGGTGTCCCATATTCCTCCCAGTCCTTAGTACTTGTAGGGATTCCCTCCCCAAATCTATAGGTCTCCGTACAGACTAGATTAGGACTTTAGCAGGTCTGATCGCAGGATCAGGTTCCCTGTTACATCGTAGGGATTCAGCTGAGTCTTATAGTAGGGACAGATCTCCTCTCTTTCCTTAGCTTTGGTAGCAGAACATAACAGTAAGTCCAGCCTGTAAATTCTCTAAGGAAAGATTTTTTTTTGTTCCATCATGGTGTCGGTTCAGGATTTGGCTAAACACCTGCAGGGACTCTCTCTGGAAGTGGCCGAGCTCCGTCAGCACGTGAGTAACTGTCCTGGAGCATATTTCTTGGAGCCTAAGGTATGTTTGCCGGATTTATTTTTTGGTGAACATCGAGAATTTTTTTCATTTAAAAATGCTTGCTTATTGTATTTTCGTTTGAGACCCAAGTCCTCTGGGGATGAATCCCAGCGCGTAGGGTTCATAATGTCACTTTTGCGCAAAGAGCCTCAGGAGTGGGCCTTTTCTTTGCAACCTAGTGATACATGCTTCAGATCAGTGGATAGTTTTTTTTCTGCTTTAGGACTATTATATGATGATCCTGACCGTGTCGCATCAGCTGAGACTGAGTTGAGACGTTTAAAACAAGGATCAGGTAATATGGAAAAATATTGTACACATTTTCGTCGTTGGTCCACTCAAACAGGGTGGAACGATTCTGCTCTGAAAAGTCTATTTCTTGCTGGGCTCAGTGAAAAGGTTAAAGACCTGCTAATTGCTTATCCTACACCTGAGGATTTGCAACAGGCTATGCAATTAGCTATACGGGTGGACAGAAGACTGCGTGCTAGGGTTAATGAGAGCAAATCCTCTGCTATGTCAGTTTCTGGTTATGATAATGTGTGTACTAACAGTGGTGAACCGATGGAGATTGGATCGGTGGCACCTCGCTCTCAAGAAAAACACCGTCGTTTTTCAGAAGGCTTGTGTTTCTATTGTGGAAAATCTGGTCATTTGATTAAAGGCTGTGAGCTTCGTATGAAGAAAGAAAAAAAAATGGTCAGTCACGCCCGTATTGCCTGTTTAAATTCCAAGGGTATATTTTTAGCTGCTTCCACGATTGCTCAGGAAAAATTAATGGAATTTCGGGTGTTTGTTGATTGCGGGTCTACACTGAATGTTATTGATGGGGGATTCGTGGAAAAACTCAATTTAAAACCTGAACCTTTATCATCCCCCATTGCTGTGGTTTCTGTGGATGGCTCCCCTTTGAAGAATATTACTCTCAAGGTCAGTGAATTTCCTCTCACTATTAATGGTGTTCACCATGAGAAATTGGATTTGGTAGTGTTGAATAACTTGCCTTCTCCAGTAATATTGGGTTTGCCCTGGTTAAAATTTCACAATCCTGTACTGGATTGGTCTACCAGTGAAATTAAATCCTGGAGCCATAAATGTTATGACAAGTGTTGTAACGGGCGTATTGCAGCTTTGGATAGGGGAGAATTGCCTGTTCCTATTCAGGATTTTTGGAGAGTTTTTTCTGAGAAAGAATCGCAGGTTTTGCCTCCCCATAGAGACTATGATTGTTCTATTGAATTTGTCCCTGGAGCGACTCTTCCTAAAAGTCGTTTATTTAACCTTACTATTCCTGAGAGGAAGGCTTTGGAGGAATACATACAGACAAGTTTGGCCGCCGGTCACATTAGGCCCTCTAAGTCTCCTGTGGCGGTTGGATTTTTTTTTGTAAAAAAAAAGGACGGCGGTTTACGTCCTTGTCTGGATTTTCGTGAGATTAACAAAATTACGGTACGCAATCCTTACCCACTGCCATTGATTCCTGATCTGTTTAACCAGTTATTGGGGGCCAAGTGGTTCTCTAAAATTGACCTTAAGGGGGCATACAATCTGTTGCGCATGAAGGAGGGTGATGAATGGAAGACTGCTTTTAACACTCCTGTGGGTCATTTTGAGAATCTGGTTATGCCTTTTGGTCTTACTAATGCTCCTGCATTTTTTCAGAATCTGATTAATGACATCCTTAGACCTTTGATCGGTAAAAATGTGGTTGTGTATTTGGATGACATTTTGATTTATTCGCCAGATCTGGAGTCTCATTGGCGGAGCGTGCGTGAGGTATTACAGTTATTAATGGACAATTCGCTTTTTGCTAAGCTGGAGAAATGTGAGTTCGCTGTACAGAGAATTAGTTTTTTGGGCTACATTATCTCCAGCAAAGGTTTTGAGATGGATCCGGTTAAGGTTCAGGCTGTGCAGGAATGGCCTAGGCCTATTGGTTTGAAATCAATACAGAGGTTTTTGGGTTTCGCCAATTACTATAGAAAATTCATAAAAAATTTTTCTAGTATTGTCAAACCTCTGACTGATCTCACCAGGAAAGGTGCTGATGCGGTTCAGTGGTCTTCTGAGGCCATTGAAGCTTTTGTGTATCTCAAGGAGAGGTTCACCTCTGCTCCCATCCTTATGCAGCCTGATGTTACTAGGCCGTTTTTGGTTGAGGTTGATGCTTCCTCTGTGGGGGTTGGCGCAGTGTTGTCTCAGGATAACGGGGATGGATTACATCCCTGTGCATTTTTTTCAAAAAAATTTTCGGAGACTGAATTGAATTACGATATTGGTAATCGGGAATTATTGGCTATTAAACTCGCATTTGAACACTGGCGCCACTTCTTGGAAGGTGCGGAATTTCCCGTTCAGGTTCTTACGGATCATAAAAATCTGATATATCTTGACGCTGCCAAGCGCCTGAATGCCCGTCAGGCTAGGTGGGCACTGTTTTTCTCGCGGTTTAATTTCTCCGTTACTTACATCCCTGGTACTAAGAATGTTAAGGCGGATGCCTTGTCTCGCAGTTTTTCTCCCATAGTCGGTGCTGAGAAAGAGGAAAACATTTTACAAGAAGGTGTTGTGATAGCTGCTTTAGACTCCGTTTTGGAAGATGAGATTCTTAAAGCTCAGGAGAATGCCCCATCTAACACTCCTCATGGGAGGTTGTTTGTGCCTGGGACCTTTAGGAGAGATTTGTTTGTTGAGTGTCACGAATCTCGGTTGGCAGGTCATCCCGGAATCTCTGAGACCAAGAGACTGGTGGGTCGCAGTTTTTGGTGGCCTGGATGGCAGAAGGAAGTCATTAAGTGGGTGCGTCAATGTACTATATGTGCTAGATCTAAGTCCTCACATACTCCTGCTGCGGGGTTGCTTTGTCCTTTGGAGGTCCCCAGTGCTCCTTGGACACATTTGGCTATGGACTTTATAACTGACCTTCCCCCCTCTGAGGGTTTTACTGTCATCTGGGTGGTCGTGGACCGTTTTAGCAAGATGTGTCACTTGGTTCCCTTCGTCAAACTGCCCTGCGCTAAAACTCTCGCTAAGGCCTTTGTCAAGGAAATTGTCAGACTTCATGGCGTTCCTACTGACATTGTTTCTGATAGGGGTCCTCAGTTCGTGGCTCGTTTTTGGCGTGCCTTTTGTGACAGGTTGGGAATTCATTTGTCGTTTTCGTCCGGATATCATCCTGAATCTAATGGCCAGACAGAAAGGAAAAACCAGGATGTTGAGCAGTTCTTGCGTTGTTTTGTGGCAGACAATCAAGAGGGGTGGTCTGAGTTTCTGCCACTTGCCGAATTTGCTCTGAACAATCATACATCTTCTTCTGCTGGTTGTTCGCCTTTTTTTTGTTGTTCTGGGAGACATCCGTCGTTTGGGTCGTTCTCCAAGTTGGGATCGGCCGTGCCTGAGGAGGAGAATTTTTCCGGTGATTTGGAAAGAGTTTGGACGGATGTGCGTGGTAATCTTCAGGAGGCCAACAGAAAATCTAAAGACTACTTTGATAGGAAACGACAGGAGGTTTTGTTCGCTGTTGGTGACATGGTTTGGTTGTCCTCTAGGAATCTGCGGTTGAGGATTCCTTCTAAGAAATTGGGTCCCAAGTTTGTAGGGCCCTTTAAGGTGCTTCAGGTTGTCAACCAATCTGCTGTTAGGTTGGAGGTTCCTACCTCCTGGAGAATTAATCCGGTCTTTCATGTCTCTCTGTTAAAAAAAGCTGTTGTGTCGGATGGTGACGCCTCTGCCTCTGTTCCTCCGGTGGTGGAGGACGGGGAATATGAAATTTCTCGCATCCTTGACTCTAGACGGTATAGAGGTAGTTTGCAGTATCTTGTGGCCTGGAAAGGTTTCGGACCCGAGGATAACTCTTGGGTGAGGTCAGATGATGTTTCCGCGTCCAGACTTATCAGAGCGTTTCACAGGAGATTTCCTGATAAGCCTGGTCCTAGGGGATCCGGAGGATCCTCTTAGAAGGGGGGGTACTGTTAGAACCTTGCTGTTAGGTTTTTTTTCCTTTGCTGGTCACATGACCTTGTTGGCCTATTTAATCCTGCTCCGCCCTTCTGGCTTTGCTGGACTTCATTGTATATCTACTTTCTAGCTAGCCTGTGCTCTGTATCTAACTCTGTTAGTTTGCTTGGTCTACGGACCTCTAGGTTCTATCTATTTTGTTTGTTCGTCTGTCTGCTGCTATTTCTGTTAGGAGGTGTCCCATATTCCTCCCAGTCCTTAGTACTTGTAGGGATTCCCTCCCCAAATCTATAGGTCTCCGTACAGACTAGATTAGGACTTTAGCAGGTCTGATCGCAGGATCAGGTTCCCTGTTACATCGTAGGGATTCAGCTGAGTCTTATAGTAGGGACAGATCTCCTCTCTTTCCTTAGCTTTGGTAGCAGAACATAACACCTACAAAGATTTCCTCATTTAAGACTCATATATTGCCAAATGGTCACAGTTCTTATTTTAAGCCATTAAAGGATGAAGGAGAAGCTGAGTGACAGTAAGTGGCAGCAAGAAACCCCTGACAACATGAACCACATTCCTGTCCTGTGATGACAACCCCGGGTTAACATTTTTCAATTCTACAAGTGAAGACAACAAGTTGGCACCTGCAAGAGAGGACAAAGAATTCATAAAGTTTATGGAAAAGGAATTCACTCAGAATGATTCCAACAGCTGGGTAGCCCCGTTACCCTTTCGTTCTCCAAGAAAAATGTTGCTGAATATTCTGCACGAAGCAACTGTAAGGCTTTCATCTTTGAAATGCACACTAAAGAATAAACCAGAGATGGAGAAACATTTCATTGACTTCATGCAGAATATCTTTGACAGAGATCATGCAGAGCCGGCCCCACCACTAAAGGAAGGAGAAAAATGCTGGTACCCTCCATTCTTTGGCGTCTATTTACCTCGCAAACCTAGCCAAATCAGAATGGTGTTTGACTGCAGTACACAGTATGAAGACATCTCTCTCAATAGCCTACTTTTCACTGGGCCTAAACAACAGCATGTTGGAGTAATAATTCGTTTAAGACAAGAACGTGTTGCAGTAATGGCCAACATCCAGCAAATGTTTAATTGTTTTATCGTAAGGGAAGACAGTAGAAATTACCTGTGACGCTAGTCAATACTCTCGGACAAGCCGTGAAACTTGGGTAGTTAAGAGGTTCGGGGTCAGATACCAAGAGGGCTCATCATATACAAATGGGTAAGATAAAAGGCATAGTCAGGTCACAGTCCAAAGTCAGAATTTCAAGGTCAGAGTGCGTCAAGACAAAAGGGGTAATATAAACGGGCAGTCAATAGGCGAATCCATGGCCCGACAACAAAAGGTCAGAATGTCAGAATTCAGAGCAAGGCACAGAGGATAAGCCATACAGAGCTGAAGGCTACGCCTGGCTGCCATCTGAGTCAGACAGCTCAGTTAAGTATCTGGGCAATCACCTGGAACAGGGAACACCTGAAGGAAGCTCATCACCTCCCAGTCCCAGATTGGATGTCTGAGCTGTCACTCAAAACAATGACAGCTCAGCACGCCCCTCCACTAGATTGAATGAGCTGTCAGTCACTGCGTCCAAAACACACTGAGTGGTGGAATCGTGACACTACCTCAGGTTCCTATGGCACAAGGACAATGACATCCACAGTGAGGTCATAAATTACCGGATGAAGGTACATGTCTACGGCAACAACCACTTACCTGCTGTGGCAATCTATGGACTGAGACGGACAGCCCAGGAAGGTGAGAGAGAGTATGGATCTGATGCTCATCTATTTGTGGAGAAGAACTTCTGTGTAGACGATGGACTTAAGTGTTGCCCATAAATTAAGAGGCACTTGATCTGCTCTCTACAACAGAGGAAATGCTGTCTACAGCAAACCTCAGGCTTCATAAGATCAACTCCAACAGCCAGGAGGTAACGAAGGCATTCCCATCTGAGGACCATGCAACAAGCTTAAAGGACTTCAATTTTGGTTCTGATGTTTCTCCTATGCGAACGCAGCCTTGGTCTGCTGTAGGACATTAAACAGGACAAGTTCACATTCCAGGTGTTAGTCTGTGAAAAAACCCTCACCAAAGGAGGAGTCTTATCTGTTGTAAACACCATCTAGGATCCTCTTGGGTTTATAGCACCCATTAGCGTTCAAGGCAAGATACCACTGAGAACACAGATTGGGACACTCCACTACTGTTCCATAAACAACAAAGGTGGGTGTCAGGGTTTCACAGAGACGACACTGGGGAGATCACGCAATATCTCACCGTTACCGTCACTCTGTCAAGATTTCCTCAGGGATTCGCGAGCCCACGATCCCGACTACTCACTACGTAGGTATCGGCAAGCGACTAGTGAGCGTATGGTGTCACACCTCCGGATTCCAACACATGGAATATGTGTACACGCCCCATACAGTCACTGCCAACTTCACGATAGCCCAATTATTATTATTCGCTGCCACCACCGGGCGAGTTTGAAATATAATACAGGCCTGGCCGGACGACTGAGTTCTGGTAGCGTATGGCTTCGGGGGAGGGAACGATTACAGGACAAAAGAAACAGAACTATTACATTTTATGTTTAATCCAGAAGGGAGGCAGTGTTATGAAAAATATACAAAGATTTTACAAACGGGGACAATTACAGTACAGAATATACAGTTACACAAAATAAAACAGGATTAAAGAAGACTTACTATAGAGATCGCTGCGACGATTCAGTATGGGTGGAGGGAAGCACTCCACTTCTGGCCGTTATCCAATGGGACCCGTGCTACATATAAATATGTACTTCCAACAAGAGTACTCATCCATCCTCCGTGGTTCTTTTATGCCTAAGGGGAGACCTGCCCACACACCCCCTGTGCTGACTTCACGTGGGCTGGTCTCCAGCCTGCACATTTTTATTAAGATATCTGTTTTTTGGGGATAACTTATCTCTGGTTGATCCCAGAAGCCCAAAAGTGATACCATATTTTCCATTATGATTTTACGTTCATTTAGAGACCACACATGGCGTAGTTGAGATCTGCTATTTTGTTAATTTTGCACCACAACCCCCCGGATGGGCTTACAGCGACAGGAAAATATCCATATTGTTCCTTAGCTGACCCTGTCACTAAAAATATGGGCCCATTATTATCAGAATTATGGAACTTGAGCTGTTCCATATTTCGTATCGGTGGCGGACGTCCTGGGAATCTCTATTAAATTCCCTTTGATGTCCTGGGAATGAAGTTTGTCAGCTAGATGTCGATTTATCGCAAGTCTGTGTCTAATTATCCCCTGCCTCTGCCAGGGAGAAAGACCCTCACATTTTAATTGGGTGGTAGCACCTCTCTTGTGCCAGTTTTTGTTTAAGCTACTTCTAATGTGGGTGATAATTTAATTCTTTAGATTGTCAGCTCTTCTCTGGTGACAAATGGTAGATAAAGAAGGGGTGAAGAGGGGTTTGGGAGAAATGGTTAATATTTTCTTAATATCTCCCTGACAGTGGAAGAAATGGAAGAAGTCTCCGAAGGTCTAAGAACATCTCGAAGTCCCACTTTTTTATTCTTTAAAGTCACTTTCAGCTGCTACCAGGAAGGAGTTTCATATCTTCTCAGGTGTGTCTACAGAGGTTTTAGCTGCAGCAGCCTATCTGAAGACCTCAGAAGCCAACAACATGGTACATTGTGGATTTGTCCTGGGTAAGGCCAAACTAACCCCAAAACCCGCTCACTCTGTACCAAGGCTTGAACTTTGTGCTGCTGTACTTGCAGTGGAGATTGCTGAAGTTATAAAAGATGAAATGGACATTGCTATTGATTCATTTACATTCTACACAAATAGAAGATAGTTACATATACATAGTTGCATAGTTTATAAGGCCAAAAAAAGACAAGCGTCCATCCAGTTCAGCCTATTTCTTGTGCACTGCAGCTATTCCGCAGCGTTGATCCAGGGGAAGGCAAAAAAAAACCATGCGGTATAGGCCAATTTACATCATTGAGGAAAAATTCACTTCCTGACTCCAATCTGGCAGTCAGATTAAATCCCTGGATTAATTAACTATCACTAAGCATAAGATGTAATTTTATTGTTCTCAAGAATGGCGCCCAGGCCTCTCTTGAACTCATTAAGTGAGTTGGACATCACCACTTCCTCTCCCAGAGAGTTCCAGAGTCTCACGGCTCTGACCGTAAAGAATCCCCTTCTATGCTGGTGCAGGAACCTCCTTTCCTCCTGACGCATAGTGTGCCCCCTCGTCTTTGTCACCATCCTTGGTATAAACAGGTCATGGGAGAGATCTCTGTACTGCCCCCTGATGTATTTATACATGTTTATGAGGTCTCCCCTAAGCCTTCTCTTTTCCAACGTAAATAGGCCTAATTTTGACAACCTCTCTGGGTATTCTAGTCCCTCCATTCCCTTTATTACCTTAGTCGCCCTCCTTTGTACCCTCTCTAGCTCCAATATGTCTTTCCTGAGCATCGGAGCCCAGAACTGTGCACAATATTCTAAGTGCGGCCTTACCAGCGCTTTATACAGAGGAAGAACAATGTTCTCATCATATGCCCCTATTCCTCTTCTGATGCATGCCATGACTCTATTTGCCTTCGCAGCTGCTGCCTGACACTGGGCACTCCAATTTAATTTGCTGTTAACCAAGACGCCCAGGTCCTTCTCCATGTCAGATTTCCCCAACGGTTTCCCATTTAATATGTATGGGTGACTTCTGTTTTTCTTTCCCATGTGCATGACCTTACATTTATCGGCATTGAACCCCATTTGCCATTTTTTGGCCCAACTCCCCAATTTATCTAAATCCTCCTGTACTGTGCCCTATCCTCATCTGTATTAACTACTTTACAAAGTTTAGTATCATCTGCAAATATTGCTATTTTACTATGCAACCCTTCCACTAGATCATTAATAAATATATTAAATAATATAGGGCCCAAGACAGACTCTTGAGGCACTCCGCTAGTAACCCTGACACACCCTGAGCTTACTCCATTGATAACCACCCTCTGCTTTCTATCACTCAGCCAGCTATTTACCCACTTGCAGACATTATCCAAGAGTGGTGCTTGGTTACATATACAACCAAACAAAATAATTCTATGTCTATGTCAGCCATAGAGTAGAGTGCATCAGAACCTTTTCTATTCCTGAGCATTGGCACCATATCTCCACTGACCTGAAACCAGCTGACCGAGGGACAAGCCTCACAGCTGCATCTAAGCTCAATGACAACAGGTGACTGTCACCTTCAAGTCTCCTACACAAGGATTCTTGTTCAGTGGAAACCAACACCACTTAAGAGCTGGTGGAATCGGAGTCTGGCAAAGAAATCAGACCAACCATTTCTAGTCACTACACTTCTATGATACCAAAATTGAAGATAAAGTCTCATCGCTTTGAGCGCGTCTCAAGTTTGTCATCCATAGTGCATGCCATTGCTCGTTTTATTCACATTGCTCATTGTTTTACCAACAACAAATCATCTGAGTGTTGAGGCTGGCATATGTGTAAAGGATACCCTACTGTTGCTTACATCAAACATCTGAACAGGTTATCATCAGTTGTGCGCAACAAGAAGAATATCCTCCTGAGTTTGACAGTATCACAAAGGGTACCAGCCTGTCCAAGAACAGCACACTGCTTGAATTAAACCCAGTGGTTGATCATTGCAACAAGAGTGGGTGGTAGTATAGAAAAGTCTGAGTTTTGCGATAAGGAACAGAATCCTATCATCATTCCGGGTCAGGACTACATCGCTACTTTACTAGTCCATCACTATCATGAACGAGTGCAGAACCAAGGAAGACAGCTTACTGAAGGGGCCATCAGGTCAGCTGGCTTATGGATTGTGGGAATGAAGAGGTTTGTCTCCTCAGTGCTCCATAGATGCGTTAAGCATCAAAGGTTAAGATGAAAACTCCAAAATCAACAGATGGCGAATCTCCCAGCAGATTGGCTAAGTACAAACCAGCCATTCACATACGTTGGCATAGACATCTTTGGCCCATGGTCGGTTGTTACAGTAAGTGGTGGGCTGTCATGTTCACCTGTCTTTGCATCCGAGCAGTTCATATTGAGGTAATTGAATCCATGGATTTCTCTTGCGTCATTATTGCCCTCAGAAGATTGTTTTCCATTCCGGGACCTGCCAAACAACTCAGGTCTGACTGCGGCACTACATTTGTGGGAGTCTGCAAGGAACTTCAGCTAGACAACTTCTTGACTGGCAATGGGTGTGTCTGGGTGTTCAACCCCCACCCCCACATTCATCACATATTGGGGGATCCTGGGAAACTATGACTGGTATCCCACGAAGAATCCTTGATTCGATGTTGCTGGACTACAAGCTGCCTTTCACCCATGAAGTTCTGGTCATCTTTCTAGCAGAGGTGTCTGCTATAATAAATGCAAGACCATTGGTGCTAGTATCATCAAACCTTGATGCTTCAATGATTCTTACTGCAGCCACACTTCTTACGCAGAAGGTTGGAGCTTTTGCAATCCCTCCAGGGAATTTTGACCAGAGAGACATTTACAGACCTCAGTAGAATCAGGTTGTCTATTGTCTTTTGGCACCACTGGAAGACTGAATACCTGCATTTGCTTCAAGGCCGTCACAAATGGCAGACTGCAAAACCTAACCTCCAAGAAGGAGACCTTGTCCTCCTAAAAAATAAGGAAGCTCATCACAATGACTGGCCAATAGGTGTTATCACCAAGGTTATGCCTAGCAGCGATGAAAAGACTCGAACAGTGGAAGACAAGGTGACAAGAGGTGGCTCAACATGAGTTTTCTTTCACCCACTCACTGAACTTGTACTACTTCCATACAGTCCCAGCTTTATTAGAACTTTGAACTTTCACCATTGGATTATTAGGTTGGTGGAAGTTTTTGTAAGTTGCGGCTTCCCCAATCAGAAGATGGGTTTCTGATTGAACTTGGATTATCCTATTGTTGTGAACTACGGGCCACTAACCGTAAAATTGGACTTTACAGTTGTTTCCAGTTTTATTGTTGCATGTTAATTCGTTTCTTTTTTATCTTTCAGGTTACAGATCGACGGTGGACATCATCAAAGGGCTTTATATCATGATTGGATCATTGTGAAATCTAAAGAAAAAAAGTATTTTTTTACTTACTGTATCTGCATAACTACAAGAATTCAGCTGGAAAATAGATCTTTTTCTGGAATCTTCATACATACCTCCTGCAGTCGAGTTCAAGCTATCTGATGATATACTATGTATGAGTACTGGTTCATACTGAAGCAGCCTAGAAACGGTGTCTCAAGCGCCCTACACTTGCAGCCTAGTTATGGAGTCAGAATAGCGTTAACCTGATGTAACTTGTTCTCCCATGAGACTTTCCCCTCTTTTAGATTGCCTTTGTTGTGGATTCTGGTTCTGTGCATTCATTCAGGACAGGTCAGCTGGTTACCTCCTTTAGTTTTAAAAAAAACAAAAAACAGAAGAACAAATCTGAGAATGACATAAAACGAATCCACATTAAAGTAAACTATCAGGTCATGTGAGAAATTTATGCTGCTTGACTGAATATAATTGTAGCAGACCCTCAGCTGTATGTAGAACTCGATCTGTACAGATATTTAGCCTTTGGATGCAAATAAGAATGCTAACGCGTAGAAGTCTTGAAAATAGTGAAGAGTGGAAACATGGAGGCGCAGATTCATTAAAGTGTTTACTTTACTTGTAAAAAAAAAAACCATAATAGATCACAATATTTTTGGACAATTCGGAAGTTCTTCAAAAAAGTTTTTGCGTTTTCATGCTATCCTGGTCAGATACAACAATATGGGCAGAGAATGGGTGGGACAAGGCAAGGCTGCTCCCCCCATCAAATTCATTAAAAGCTCCTGACGAGTACATTTTTTGAAGAGGTGCATGCCAGTTTAAAGATGCGTCTAATTCATTAAGTCTAAGGGGTAACGTTTCTCCTTGTGGAAAGTGACAAACCAGGCCTGGTATGTCAGAGTGAGGAGACTTATACAACATGCATGTTCCTCTGGGAAATTAAATATGCAAATTGCCTCTTGATAGAAGAAGAGAACGAGAACTCCAGTGCCAATTATTGGAAGTAGTAAACCTAACTTCCAATAGGTCTCACTAGAACTTTAGTCCTCTTCCTCTCTGAAGAGGTAATTTGCATATTTAATTCATTAAGTGACGTGCAATGAATTAAGCACATTGCAAAATAGTTAATTAAGACTGAATATTTATATTTATTCCATTTATACTGCTGCAAAGAACAAATGCCAAGAGAGCAATTCTATATTCTACTATACGCAGTTTTTAATGAAGTTTATATACAGTGTCCTTTTTTTTAGGAGTATGTAAGTATAAAAAGCTATTAAATTAGGCTTTCTATTGCTGATATATTTTGTTGAATCAGGAATGTAATATTTTAGCTTACTTAAATAATTTAGTATTTGAAAAATATTAAAAGTGTAAACTACTTGAAAGTTTGCAAGCAGAGCCCTGATTCCTTTTGGTATCTATTGTGTTATTCTCTAATGTCTTTAGTGTCTGTACAAGTTCCCTCTAAAATATAAAGTGATGTGGAATATGTTGGCGCTATAGACATAAAAAATATTATTATTATTTACTACTAATTCAGAATTATTGTTAGCAATTCAAGTAATAAGAGATTAAAGTATTAATTCCTGATCCATTTTTTTCATGTGGAATATTATATTTTTTCTCTATACACTGATGTAATAGGCACAAACAGAATATATTGCATTCATGGCCACCTTACTATTTCATCACAATTCTCAGTAAGAAAGCTGCAATTCTAGGTATTGCTATCCAGAATGAATTATAGTAAACAGAGAAAAAGATGATTAGGAATGATGC
Source organism: Phyllobates terribilis (assembly GCF_046119375.1). Taxonomy (NCBI): domain Eukaryota; kingdom Metazoa; phylum Chordata; class Amphibia; order Anura; family Dendrobatidae; genus Phyllobates; species Phyllobates terribilis. Next base: position 419,477,170 of record NW_027362763.1, on the reverse strand, counting down.
ACCAGTGCCTCCATGTGGATGTGAACCAAATATACAATATTTTCTTTATTATGTGAAATTATTATTTTCTTTCATTTTATCACAAAGGGTAAGTGTATATTGGTTTAATTATTTTTCCCTCATATCCTTCCTTTATCCCCAAAAGCAAAGCTTACAGGCCTGCTTTTAATCGTATTGGTGTTTTTTGTGCAAGTTTGAGTAAGACCTCATTCACTTGTCCGATTTTCGCATACGAGTGGTATCTGTGTTTTTCTTTTTCTTTTAAACAATGTGTTTATTGAATTTTGCACAACAATCAGAACATACAATCTATATGGCCAACAGATGCCCAAAACTGTGCCCCAACCTCTGGGCTTACAAAATGACAAATATAAAAATAAAATAAAAGGAAAATACATATACATAAAAGAAAACAAAAGAATGGATTAATTACATTAAATTCTCTATATATTAGATGGTTGTGAGAAATAATTTATATCCGTAAGTGCTGTGAATGTCGCATGGCTCATATTTACACTATTGCAAGATCGGAGGTGCAAGGTAGGGAGAGGGGCCCAGAATCGTCCCGCGCGTCACCCAAACTCAGAACGGCACACAAAATATCCCACTTCCTCAACGTTCCCCATGTATAGACAATGGGCTGCTTAACCAAGGTTCCCATATTTTATCAGTTTTCTTCTTTGCCTTGAGTGTGTGTGCCAGAGCCCTTTCATATTGACAGTTCGTGTTCAGTCTGGTCACTATCTCCCCCACCGTAGGGATGGCCACTCCTTTCCATTTAGCCGCGATAGCTGATCTAACTGCGATCAGAATATGTGACAAAATTCCTCTAATTTCCCAGGGGACATCCATTAATCCTATATGAAGTATTCCCATACTAGGTGTTATCTCTAGGTGAGTCCCCAGTACATCCCATATCAAACTATCCAATGCCCCACCACATGTGGCCCAACGAGCCTTCCCCATTGCATCCTCTCCAACATAAAGATGATGATTTAGACCCGAAGTGTACCATCTGTGCCGGGTAGTAGTACCATCTCATGTGCGTCTTTTTAAGCTGCTCTAGGTTTTTTAAACACGACGAACCATCCAAACCATTCCGCCAGTCCTGAGGGTCCGTCGAAATTCTTAGATTCCATTCCCAACGAGTCATATACGTCAATTTATCGTCTAGATCTGGGTCGTTTAGAGCCCTATAAAGTATAGAAACCCCCTTAGAACCGGTCTTAGAGTGGAGAAAGTAACCCATAGCTCTTTTATCCTTAGGTAGAACAAAAAAGGGGGATGTCTGTGTAGAGTGGAGTAAATGCCTTATTTGCAAATACTGGTAAAACAAGGGCCGTAGGTCCGGGAATCACATAACTAGTTTATCAAAAGGAATTATTATATTGTCCTCCAACAGGTCTGCTAGCGATTGAACTCCAGCTGTCACCCAACGTTGAAGGTTATTATATGGAATATGATATTCTAGAGCTCGTAAAGAGATCTCAGTCCTGGGGAGTAACAGCAGTTTGGATGCCAAATTCCTCCAACAATGCATAGTAGCTTCCGATGTTGATAACACGGCGACCATAGTGCTTCGCTTCACTACTTCTGTCTCCAATATCAATCTGGTAGAATGGTTTCGGGCAAGTAAGGACTCTATTTGCAACCATTTGTGGCCGCTGTCCATGTTCCACCAGTCCCTGATTCCCGTCAAGACCGCCACTCTTTAGTGGGCTATGAGATTGGGCATGCCCATCCCTCCCATGTCATATGGATAATACAGAAGTCTACTAGACACCCTCGGTCTCCTATTGTCCCAAACATAATTATTAGCCAGTCTTTGAAGGGTATTTATGATTTTAGAAGGGATTTTAATTGGGATACACCTAAAATAGTATAAAATTTTTGGAAGGACCTTCATTTTAAAAATATTTATCCTGGCTATCCACGATGCAACAACGTTTTGTAATACCGCCAGCTCCTCCCGCACCTTATTTATCAGTCTAGTAAAATTTACTTCCACCAATTGTTTTGAAAGGGTTAAGGTGATACCCAAATACGTCATTCCTTCCTGCGCCCACTGAAAAGGGTATGCTCCTTCCAGTCTTTGCCTAAGTGACAACGGAACAAGAATCGGCAGGACAACCGTCTTAGCTGCATTCAGTTTATAATACGAGATGTTTGTAAACGTTTTGAGATCGGACATAATGGCAGAGAAGGACCTGTCCAGATCAGTGCACGGGATAACCACATCGTCTGCATATAGACCGATTTTGTGGGAGGACCGCCCCACCGAGATGCCCGAAATCTCTGAGTTATTTCTAATCTTTTCAGCCAAGGGCTCCATACATAAAGCAAATATGACTGGAGATAAGGGGCAGCCCTGCCATGTCCCGTTTGTTATGGGGAAGGATTCAGAGAGGAAACCAGACGTCAAAACCTTAGCGGAAGGAGTGGAGTACAATGCGTTAATCGCAGACAGAATAGGTCCTTTTAGTCCAAATTTAAGCAAAACACTTTTAAGGTATTCCCAGTGCACCCTATCAAACGCTTTCTCAGCATCTAGCGACAGGAGTGCACTGGGGAGGCCGCTCAACTCTGCCACTTTAATCAGATCCAACATCCTCCTCGTACCATCTTTAGCTTCCCTACCAGCTACAAAACCAACTTGATCCGAGAATATCAGGGAAGGAACGACACGATTTAGTCTAACAGCCAAGAGCTTGGTAAAGATCTTTACATCACTATTCAAAAGTGCTATTGGTCTAAAATTACCTGGAGAATCAGGGGTCTTTCCAGGCTTAGACAATGTGACGATCGTAGCCTCCAAATTAGGTACTGCTACCTTTCCCGAGTCTCTCCAGGTATTGTATAACCTGATAAGGTATGGGGTAAGAATTTTTTGGAAACCACGATAGTACTCGTTAGCTATGCCGTCTGGGCCAGGGGTCTTATGACATTTGGATGAATCAATAACATCTTTCCGTTCTACTTCTGTGAAGGGGGCATTCAATAATTGTAACTGTTCCCGGGAAACCTTCGGGAGCTTCAAATCACTCAAATATTGATCAATATCTGACTGTTGTGGCTGTGGGGTGTCAACATCATCTTTTAAGTTATATAAAGATTTATAGTATGCAGCAAAGACTGCAGCTATGTCCTTCGGACTTCTGGCTATCAACCCTTTCGAGTCTCGTAGATGATCTATTCTGGATTTAGCAGCCCTTTTCTTGACCCGCCTGGCCAAAACGGCTCCCGGCCTATCTCCCATGGCGTAGTGACTAAGTTGGAACTTGTGGAGGTTATATTCATATACTGCCAGCAGATCAGAGCTGATATATGGCCTCAGTGGTAGCCGGGGAGGGGGAGGTTTTATTTAATATTTCTAGCTTTTTCAACTCAGTCAGGAGGTCAGTCCTGTGTTGCTCCCTCTTTCTTTTCAATTGTGACGCTTGTTGTAAGAAGACTCCCCGTATCACCGCTTTGTGCGCTGTCCATAAAGTCTCGTCGGAAACTGTGCCATTGTCGTTTAATTCAAAATAAGATGTCAATTCTGCTGTTGCTTTTGTCATTATAGAGTCATTCAATAATAGAGAGTCGCCAGTGTGGTGTTGGGTTGAATTGGTGCGCAAGATGTACATGTAGGTAGATCGGTGCGTGGTCAGACCACGTAATCGTTCCAACCTCCGCAGATATACATCTATTGAGAGCTCTATTGTCTACTAGGAATAAGTCAATCCTACTATATGACCCATGTTGGAGAGAATGAAAAGTATAGTCCCTTTCACTGGCGTGAGAGTATCTCCAAAAATCGTGCAGACCAAATTCATGGACCAACTTGCCCAATTCTCTCCGAGGGCGACCCGATCTAGATGAGCAGTCTAAAGTACCATCCATTGGCATGTTAAAATCCCCGCATACAATAACCTCCCCTTGTTTAAGTGTTGAAATGGTAGAGAGGACTTTTCGCACAAATGGGAGCTGGGCAGTATTTGGGACGTATAGTGCTGAAATTGTATGAGGAGTCCCATTCAATGTACACACCAACACCAAGTATCTACCCATGGGGTCTGTACACATCTGAATGATCTGGAAGGCCACCGAATTTTTTATCATAATACAGATTCCTGCTGTCTTAGTCTCGGCATTTGCAAAGAATATATGGGGGAATTGTGCCTGATGCAATCTACAGTGCCTACAAGTAGTATTCAACCCCCTGCAGATTTAGCTGGTTTGATAAGATGCAAATAAGTTAGAGCCTTCAAACTGCAAACGAGAGTAGGTTTTATGAACAGAAGCATAAATCTTACAAACCAAAAAGTTATGTTGCTCAGTTGAATTTTATTAAATTTTAAACATAAAAGTGTGGGTCAATTATTATTCAACCCCTATGTTTAATATTTTGTGGAATAACCCTTGTTTGCAATTACAGCTAATAATCATCTTTTATAAGACCTGATCAGGCCGGCACAGGTCTGTGGAGTTATCTTGGCCCACTCCTCCATGCAGATCTTCTCCAAGTTATCTAGGTTCTTTGGGTGTCTCATGTGGACTTTATTCTTGAGCTCCTTCCACAAGTTTTCAATTGGGTTAAGGTCAGGAGACTGACTAGGCCACTCCAACACCTTGACTTTTTCCCTCTTGAACCAGGCCTTGGTTTTCTTGGCTGTGTGCTTTGGGTCGTTGTCTTGTTGGAAGATGAAATTACGACCCATCTTAAGATCCTTGATGGAGGAGCGGAGGTTCTTGGCCAAAATCTCCAGGTAGGCCGTGCTATCCATCTTCCCATGGATGCGGACCAGATGGCCAGGCCCCTTGGCAGAGAAACAGCCCCACAGCATGATGCTGCCACCACCATGCTTGACTGTAGGGATGGTATTCTTGGGGTCGTATGCAGTGCCATCCAGTCTCCAAACGTCACGTGTGTGGTTGGCACCAAAGATCTCGATCTTGGTCTCATCAGACCATAGAACCTTGAACCAGTCTGTCTCAGAGTCCTCCAAGTGATCATGAGCAAACTGTAGATGAGCCTTGACATGACGCTTTGAAAGTAAAGGTACCTTACGGGCTCGTCTGGAACGGAGACCATTGCGGTGGAGTACGTTACTTATGGTATTGACTGAAACCAATGTCCCCACTGCCATGAGACCTTCCCGCAGCTCCTTCCTTGTTGTCCTTGGGTTAGCCTTGACTCTTCGGACAAGCCTGCCCTCGGCACGGGAGGACACTTTCAAAGGCTGTCCAGGCCGTGGAAGGCTAACAGTAGTTCCATAAGCCTTCCACTTACGGATGATGCTCCCAACAGAGGAGACAGGTAGGCCCAACTCCTTGGAAAGGGTTTTGTACCCCTGGCCAGCCTTGTGACCCTCCACGATCTTGTCTCTGATGGCCTTGGAATGCTCTTTTGTCTTTACCATGTTGACCATGTCTGAGTGCTGGGGAGGGTCTTAAATAGTCAGAAAAGGCTGGCAAAAGAGATCTTTAATCCACACATGTGAAGCTCATTATTCTTGGTGCCTGAACTACTTCTTAATACTTTAGGGGGACCAAACAGAATTCTTGTGGTTTAAGGGGTTGAATAATAAATGACACTCTGAATTAACTTTTAACGTTTTAAAAAAAAAAAAAAAAAGTTGCTGCAGTACATTTCCCACTTCCAGGCTGATCTACAGTACAAATGTCACAATGCCAAGTTAATTCCGCATGTGTCAACCAGCTAAATCTGCAGGGGGTTGAATACTACTTGTAGGCACTGTATGATTATCAGCTGCCAATAAATGCGTCTCTTGCAGACACACAATGTCTGCCTTCGATTTCCTCACCTCCCTCCACAACATAGAGCGTTTCGCAGGTGAATTTAACCCTTTCACATTCAACGAGAGAAATTGTATACTCATAATTACACATAAAGGAGGAAATTGTTATGAGCCGCATACAAAAATCCAATTTTTCTCCCCCCCCCCCCACACCACCCCTCATGAGCCATTCACTGAAAAAAGCACATATGTCCTTAGAACGATCAGCAGTTACGTCAATAGAGGAAATATACCTCAAGTTAAATTGGAGAAAAAAAAACATAAAAAACAGTAAAAAGAAAGAAAAAACACAGCGGAAAAAAGTCCGCAGAAAAAACCATAGAGAAAACTTCAGTCAAAAAAGTAAATTCTTTAGACATAAATCTGACCACGGGGTCCCGTGAGATTTTCAAATCTCGCTGTCACTCAGCAAGATTTCTCACAGTCCAGAGGATCACCAACCAGACGGCTTCCGCCGAACAACAGAGAACCGTCAGTCAATAAGCCAAAAGGCGCTCAGAGTTCAGCAAAGAACAAAGGGAAAAAAAAGGTCAGCAATCCTCCAACAGCTCCATCTCAGCCAGGATAGCGTCCTCGCCTCTCTTTCAGGTCGATACCCATTCCTGCGCAATTTTCTTGCCTTTAGCAGGTTGTCTAGGAGCATAGGCAATCTTTCAGGATGCCAATTTCTCTTCCGCTTGTTTAGGGGTAAAACAGGCTACCACGCCACTGTCACGGAGTATTAGTAGTTTTACTGGGTTGAATCCCCATCTATACCGTATGCCGGCCTCTCTCAATGCCCTGCACACATGGGCAAATTCTCTTCTCTTTGCCAGGGTAGCCGCAGAAAGATCTGGGAAGATCTGCAGATTTTGAAATTCCTCAGGCAGCCTGGGGGTTTTCCTTAGTTGGTATAGGAACATGTCCTTCGTAGTGAAGAAATGAATACATGCCAAGGTATCTCTAGGCAGGGTAGGGTCTACGTGTCTGGGCTTCGGTGTTCTATGAATCCTGTCCACCAGTAATTCATTAGGGGCAACCTCAGGTAATACAGCCACCAAGAAGAGTCGCATGAACTCAGAGAGATCCTTATCTGGCACTTCTTCAGGGATTCCCCTAAGCCTCACATTGTTACGTCTGGATCTATCTTCTAAGTCATAAATTTTAGCAGTGACCTAAGACATCTCTTCCCTGAGTGCCTAATTTTCATCTACCAAGGCATTGATCGTTCTGGCATATTCTTCCATCTTGTTTTCAATGTGGGAAGTGCGATCCCCAATGGAAGTAATCTCCCCTTTTATCTCCTGCAACATTGCCTGCATATCCTCCCTCATGGAGGAGCAAATTGCAGCCAGAAATTCTTGCATATCTGCCCTTGTCATTGGTGCTGTGGGCTCATTATCCCTGCTGCTGTGTTTCACATTCTCTGCTTCCCCTCCCCCTGAGCCTCTGGAGGAGAGTGTGAAGAAGTTGCAGGGAAAGCAGGTGCCATCTTACTCACTGTTCTTGTTGTTTGTCCCCTCTGGAAGAAAGCCTCCAATCTCGCCGGGGATCCTCTTTTTTGGGACCTTCCCCTGGTCATCATGGGCCCTGGGTGTTCTGCCGCCACCGGGTGTTAGGTAATAGGCTGTAGGACGATGCTGTGTTCTGCTTTGTGCTGGTTTTAATCCTGGCTGGCTGGAGCTATGCAGTTAAGCTGCTGCCACCTTGTCTTGCAGGCCATACCCCGTATCTGTGTTTTTCATGAATAGCACTCATACCTGTGATAGTCTGTGGAGCCATTTGAGTGTCCTGTTAGTCTGTGGAAAATTGCAGAGATATGACTGATTTTGATCCGAGGGTCGGTTCCAAATCCTCAATGTAAATCAATGAGTCCATGACATCCTAGTGTGGTCCGATTTTCATGGACTGTCAGAAAGGAGGAGGAGGAAAAACATTTTGTTTTTTTTCTCTCCACGTATGAGAAAAACTGATGACACTCAAACCACACTATCATCAAAGTCTGTCAAAATAATCGATCTCTTTTTCTCATACTTGAGAAACCTGACTGCTGAATGAGGTCTATGAGGGTATGTTCACACGTTGCTTTTTTGCTGCTTTTTTTAATACAAATTTTAAGCTGCATTTTACAGTACCAGCAAAAGCTATGACTAGTGTTGAGCGAGCACTAAAATGCTCGGGTGCTCGAAGCTCGGGCCGAGCTCACCGTGATACTCGGGTGCTCGACTCGAGCAACGAGTCCAATGTTAGTCTACGGGAGACCCGAGCATTTTTGCGGCGGCACCCCCGGCAGTCTGTAGAAAGCCTAAAAAGTGCCCAAAACGATAGTGACAGTGCTCAAATGACATGGGGACAGCATGGGGATCGCCCCAGGAAGCATTTCTGACCCCCAGGTCACTGCTGTCAACAACGTGGTCAGAGGTATTAAGCCACTTTAACGGGCTCACAATAAAACATTCAAAAACGAAACTGAAACTGCTTTCCTGTAAAATATGTTAAGGAACATCCTTTCCAGGGTAAAGACTTGTGTATAAGGTAAAATAAATAACCAAAAACAAAAATACTCCTCCACACCTTGGGCTATGTTCACAAGTAGCATTTTTTATGCGTTTTTGCACTTTTGTATTGCTTTCAACCGTGACAAATGCATTCACCGGGAAATGTCAATTTAACATTTTACAACCTTATCTGGCCATGTGCTGTGTGACACATGCATACAGTGCTGAAAAGACATGGGAACAGCATGGGGAAGACCCCTGGAAGCATCTCTGACACACAGGTCACTGCCTAAAAGTGTGCCCATCAGAAGTGATCCTTGCCGCATCAGAAGATGCAGACTTGCAACTATCCCCATGCAAGTCCTTGTCCCAGGGCAGTGTTCAATTGTACCTCCCCCATTCCTTGCAATGCAAGCGCAAGTATGCAGCCTAACAACCTACCCACCCCCAGGCTGCAATACCATACTGCTTGCTTGCACTTGAAATTGGGCCTTTTAGGCATGTGGATGCGGAATCTGGCCACCGCGTCATGGCTGCATCGGCGGCCTGGTATCCATACTCAGTCCCCAGCCGCCCGGGTGTCCACGCTTGGTCCCCAGCCGCCAGGGGGCGGCCGGGTGTCCATACTCGGTCCCCAGCCGCCCCGCGGCCGGGTGCCCACACACGGTCCCCAGCTGCCTGGGGGCGGCCGGGTGTCCATAAACGGTCCCCAGCCGCCCCTATTTGAAGGACAGCCTAACCACAAACACGTGGACAAGTTAATGTGGCCAGGGATGGTCCATCTCACTGACACCTTCACACTGGGTTAATATTGTGGAAGCCGGGACACAGTTGGACACTGGGATGCAACACGTCCTCCAGACATAGAGGATTGCAGGTCCTGGGTCAATCAGGCTTCAACACAAAGTTCACAAGGTAGACAGCAGCAGTGGTCGGCCTCCTACACAACGAGTAAATTATTCATGATCATGAGGCCATCCATCTCCTTAGCTTTCTGTTCCTTGGAATGCAAGCGTATGTATGTAGTAGCGGCTAGGCCTGAGGTGGTCAGCGTTTTGACGCATATCCTACCTCCTCCGAGGATTGCTGGATGTTTTCCTGCTACTATCCCAGTTCTATGACTCCCATTAAAACAAAGCTTCAGATGATGAATGATGGATGAGGTGGTGGCAAAGGAGAAAGAGCAGGAGGAACAGGGACACATCAACATCAGGCCTGTCAACCACACATGTCTTGTAGGATATGTTTCTGTACCAAAAGGAGCGGTTCGGCTACACAGTTATAGGGCATACAGTGAGTACAATGCCTACCAAAAATTTTGAGGCACTCCAATGCCCCTTGGAAGTGACATGGAGATCAGAGGGCCTTAACTAAACCATTTTTTTCCATTTATAGCAACTAGGTCTCCTGTACACTGTTGGCCTAAACAATGAATGGAAGGCTTTCCAAAAATTATGAGGAACTGCAGTGCCCCTTGAAACAGACGTGGATTACAGTGTACTAAAAACCTTCTACCCATTATTGGGGAGTGGGTCTCCCTTAGTGTTCGCCTATGCATTGAAAAGCAAAAGCTGACTAAAATTAGGTGGAAATGCAATGCCCGTTGGAAGAGTCGTGGAGGTTAGAGGTAATTAAAAACAACATTTCAATGCCCCTTGGAAGAGCTGTGGAGTTCAGAGTGGTTTAACAAGACGGTTTTAATGCCCCTTGGAAGAGACGTGGAGGTCACAGTAGCTTAACAAGATGGTTTTAATGCCCCTTGGAAGAGACGTGGAGATCACAGTAGCTTAACAAGACGGTTTTAATGCCCCTTGGAAGAGACGTGGAGGTCACAGTGGAATAAAAAGACAATATCAATGCCCCTTGGAAGAGTGGTGGAGGTCGCAGTAGCTTAACAAGATGGTTTTAATGCCCCTTGGAAGAGTGGTGGAGGTCTCAGTAGCTTAACAAGACGGTTTTAATGCCCCTTGGAAGAGACGTGGAGGTCACAGTGGAACAAAAAGACAATATCAATGCCCTTTGGAAGAGTGATGGAGGTCGCAGTAGCTTAACAAGACGGTTTTAATGCCCCTTGGAAGAGTGGTGGAGGTCGCAGTAGCTTAACAAGATGGTTTTAATGCCCCTTGGAAGAGTGGTGGAGGTCGCAGTAGCTTAACAAGACGGTTTTAATGCCTCTTGGAAGAGACGTAGAGGTCACAGTGGAATAAAAAGACAATATCAATGCCCCTTGGAAGAGTGGTCGAAGTCGCAGTAGCTTAACAAGACGGTTTTAATGCCCCTTGGAAGAGAGGTGGAGGTCGCAGTAGCTTAAAAAGACTGTTTTAATGCCCCTTGGAAGAGTGGTAGAGGTCGCAGTAGCTTAACAAGACGGTTTTAATGCCCCTTGGAAGAGACGTGGAGGTCACAGTGGAATAAAAAGACAATATCAATGCTCCTTGGAAGAGTGGTGGAGGTCGCAGTAGCTTAACAAGACTATTTTAATGCCCCTTACAAGAGCCATGCAGTACAGCATATTCAAAACATTATTCCCATTATTGGGGAGTGGGTCTCCCATAGTCTTTGCCTATGCCTTCCTATCAAAAGCTGCCAAAAATTAGGACGGAGGAACTTGCAATGCTGGCAAACAAGAGCCATGCAGTACAGCATGTTCAAAACATTATTCCCATTATTGGGGACTGGGTCTCTCATAGTCTTTGCCTATGCCTTCCAAGCAAAAGCTGCCAAAAATTAGGACGGAGGAACTTGCAATGCTGGCAACATGGACCACGGTCACACTGGTGGTATAGTGGTGGTGGAGGCTGAGGATAAGGAGAAGAGCAAAATACAGCCGAAATGAGGAAGCGTATACCCATGTGTGGGTGTGAAGCGGTGCATGGGAATACACCTCCCGAAATAACACAGTGGATTTGACTTTATGTTACTCTGCTGTCATTTGGTGGTGATGAGAAGTCTGGCCCAATCCAGCCCTTGTTAATTTTGATAAGGGTCAGCTTGTCAGCATTGTCAGTTGACAGGCGAGTGCGCTTATCAGTTATAATTCCCCCAGCGGCACTACAAACACGCTCCAATAACATGCTAGCGGCAGGGCAGGCCAGGACCTTCAAGGCGTACACAACGAGTTCATTCCAAGTGTCCAGCTTGGATACCCAATAATTAAAAGGCACAGAGGAATCACGGAGGACGCTGGTTCAGTCGGCAAGGTACTCCCTCACCATCTTTTGAAACTTTCCACTCCTTGTGAGAGTACCCCGTGCCTCAGGGCCTGTAAGCTGGGCGGGTCTCAGAAAACTGTCCCAGAATGTTGACAGTATTCCCCTGCCTCTGCTGGATTGGAGTTGCGTCTCTCTCGCCTGTACGCCTGTACGCCTTGGTTGGCCAGCGAACTGACCTCAGCCGCTAACGTGTTCAGATGGGAATTTTTTTAACAGTTCTGCAGCAAGGGCCTTCTGGTATTGCCCCATTTTTGTAGACCTCTCCACCTCAGGAATAAGTTCTCCTTGTAGCGGGGGTCTAAAAGTGTCACCAACCAGTAATGACTGTCACCCAACATTTTGACAACGCGAGGGTCACGTTTAAGGCAGCGTAACATAAAATCAGCCATGCGTGCCAGACGTAACGGGCAAGACTTCCGTGTCCTCACCAAGATGACGACTGACCATGCTCTCCTCCTCCTCCTCCTCCCCCCTGTCCTCAGGCGACCCATGCTGAACCGACGGTATGACAGTTGTAAAGGTACTACCGTCTACAGCGCATGACACCAGCTCCTGTTCTTCCTCCTCCTCCTCCTCTCCCTCATTGTCCCCCAATGCACGTTGGGATGAGATGAGGCTGGGCTGTGTGTAATCGCCCGTTATGGCTTCTTAATCCATCTCATCATACTCTGGCTGCAATGCCTCCTCTTTAATTCTCTGCAGAGAGCGTTGCAAAAGACAGACAAGTGAGATGCTGACGCTAATGATGGTGTCATCGCCACTCACCATCTTGGTGGACTCCTCAAAGTTTGTCAGGATGGTACATATGTCAGACATCCAGGTCCACTCCTGAGGTCTTATGTGTGGAGTCTGACCTGAATATCGATGGCCTTGTTGCAGCTGGTACTCCACAACTGCTCTCTTCTGCTCACAAATCCTTTGCTACATGTGGAGGGTAGAGTACCAATGTGTGGGGACATCACACACCAGTTGGTGTGCTGGAAGCTGCAAACGCTGCTGCAACACAGCAAGGGCGGCGGAAGCTGTAGCCGACTTCCGAAAATAAGCTGACAGGCAGCGTACTTTGACGAGCAGATCTGGCAACTCGGGGAACGATTTAAGAAACCGCTGAACCACGAGGTTAAGCACATGAGCCAGGCATGGTACGTGTGTGATCTCGCCTCACCTCAGAGCCGCCACCAGGTTATGGCCATTGTCACACACGACCATGCCTGGATGTAGGTTCATCGGTCTCAGCCACAGATCTGCCTGCTCTTTCACAGCTGTCCACAACTCACAAGCAGTGTGAGGTTTATCACCTAAGCTTATGAGTTTCAGCACAGCCTGTTGCAGCTTGGCTGAGGCAGTACTGCAGTGCTTCCAGCTTGTAACTGATGTGGTGATATCTGAGATGGAGGCTGAACATGAGGAGGAGGAGGATGATGCGCAGGAGCTGTACACTGTGGGGGCAACTCTGACTGACATAGGGCCCGCAATCCTCGGTGAGGGGAGGATGTGTTCCATCCCAAGGTCCGACTGGGTCCCGGCTTCCACTATGTTTACCCAGTGTGCCGTCAGGGAGATGTACTGTCCCTGGCCACAAGCACTTGTCCACGTGTCCGCTGTCAGGTCGACTCTCCCACTAACTGCGTTGTTGACGGCATGGCAGATGTTTTGGGACCCGTGCTTGTGTAGTGCGGGGATGGCACACCAGGCAAAATAGTGTCGGCTGGGGACCGAGTACCGAGGGACGGCCACCGGCATAAGGTTGCGGAAGGATTCCGTCTCCATTAGCCTAAAAGGCAGCATTTCCAACGCAAGCAGTCGTGAAATGTGCGAATTTAGGACTGTGGCCTGTGGGGCGTTGGCTGTGAATTTGCGCTTTCGTTCAAAGGTCTGGGATATGGGCAATTGAACGCTGCGGTGGGACGTGGACGTTGATGCTGTTTCTTGAGAAACTGCCATACCAAGTGAAGACTGAGAGGAGGGGGCACCTTTGCATGCAGTATGGACAGGGGATTGCCTTGCACGCACAACAGGGGGTTCTCTTACACGCACAACAGCGGAAGAAGCAGTGGTGACACCCGCTGACACTGGTCGTGGACCCTGCGGTTCGCCCCAGAAAGTCAGGTGCTTTGCTGACATGTGCCTGATCATGCTGGTGGTGGTCAGGCTGGTAGTTTTGTTACCCCTGCTGATGCTGGCATGGGAGGTGGTACAAATGGCCTTTTTGGGGTTATCAGCAGAGTCTTTAAAAAATTCCAGACTCTGGAAGACCTCCCGGTTGTACTGGCAACGTCCCACGTGTTGGTGTTATGGGGAACTGTTGCCCGCCTTCTGTGTGCGGCCACCACACTGCTTCTTCCTGCCTGTTGGGGTACTCTGCCTCCCTCCCCCTGTGTGCTGCTGGCCTCGCTCTGCGTGTCCTCCTGCCACTTTGGGTCAGTTACTAGATCATCCACCACCTCCTCCTCTTCCACTTGCGCACCACAATCCTCCTCCTCACTTCGTGGCAATTGTGTCTCGTCATCGTCAACCTCTTGTGACAAATTGCCAGTGTCCACTTCCTCTGGCTGTGGCTGTTTAAATATTTGGGCATCGCTACATGGGATCTCCTCTTCCACCACTTCAAGCGGAGCAGGCGAGGGGCCCAAATATGGAAATGGACCAGTGAACAGCTCTTCAGAGTGTCCAACTGTGGGATCAGTTGCTGTCTGACGACACTCGGCATGGTGGGAGGAAGGAGCATCAGGGTGAGGAGGAGTATGCGGTCGAGACTCACGGCTACTAAAACTTGACCATTTGGAAGACAGACCGGAGGTGGTGGTGCCCAGGTAACTGGAAGTATTATCTGCTATCCAATTAATAACCTGTTCACACTGATCAGTTCGCAATACTGGTGTTGTAGTGTGCTTCCCTAGTATTTCGGTCAAGAAGTGGGAGCGAGAAGATGTGGCTGTTGGTTGTGGCACATTTTCACCTTGGCCCGGCCCCGTCCTCTACGCGCACCGTCACCAGAACGTCCAGTTCCATGTCCCTTGCCACGCGCCTTGGCCATTGTAAATGAAGTAAAATAGCTTACACTCGCACTATCAATGGAAAAAGGGTAATAAATAGGAGATTAGAACCATGGAAGAGGAAAACCACAGTTCTATTTCTCTGGCCTACACCAGAATCTTTTAAACAGATATATTTGTGTCTGAACAGTCAGGGAGACACTATTACTGTTTTTTTCATGTAAAAAAGGCCAAAAGCTGGATAATACAGAGATTTGAACCGTGGAACTGCAAAGCCACAGTTATAGTTATGTGGCCTACACCAGAATATTTTAAACAGATATATTGGTGTCTGAACAGTCACAGACACACTAAATTTTTTTTTTTTTTGGGGGGGGGGATACCAAAAGGTTAATAAGACGCGTATTTGTACAGTCTGACTGAGGAAAAAAAAAAATACAGGATTTAGATGAAAAAAAAAGGATTTTTCCTGGCCCCTGAGACCAGGGGATAAGTCTAGCATTTTGACCAGCAGGAGCACACAGGACTGTAATGCACTGTTTGTTGGTATAATCACTGCGTCTCCTATACAGCCTGTCTGCCTGATATCTGGGATGGATATTAGTCCTGAGAAGGACTGTTTGTTTGATTTGGCAGCCTTTAGAGACCCTACACTAACTATTTCGCACTATATATCTCTCCCTAATTCAGCAGCACTCTCCCTACACTGTCTGATCCCGGGCGACTGTGTCCAAGATGGCAGCACCCGGTTTTAAATACTCGAGGTGACGCTGTGCGGCCAGCCAATCACTGTAATGCCCACAAACAACATGGCTGCGGCATTACAGTGACTGGCTGGCAATCCCTGCATGTTCATTGGCTCTGTAAAGAGCCCCAAATGTGCAGGGCGGAGACCCGAGCTCCCGCCCAAGTAACCCGGAAATGCTTGGTGCTCGCCGAACATCCCAATGCTCGGGCGAGTACCGAGCAGTGTCGAGCATGCTCGCTCAACACTAGCTATGACATTTCAGAAATCTCATGCACACACATTGTTTTTTTTCCTGACTGATTTGGAAAACTGCTACGTTTTTGCAAACTGCAGCATGTCACTTCTTTCATTGTTTTTGCAGCGTTTTTTCACCCATAGAAAGCAACGAGTAAGTGCAAAAATGCAGCAAAAAACACAAGTATCAGGTTTTGCTGCATTTTTAGTGCAAAAACCTAAGGAAGTTGCATCATGTTTATTTTTGGGGGCACTTATCTTTATCAAACATACACAAGAGAAAATGAAAACGCAGCAAATACGCAGCAAAAAACGCAGCAAAAATGCAGCAAAACCTGTTTTTTGTAAGCAGCTCTTTACTGCCAAGAGAGCAGGTTTTGCCTGTGGAAAAAAAGCAGAAAAAACGCAACGTGTGAACATAGCCTAAAGGAGAGAGAGTGATTTGCACCAAATTTATTAAATGGCACAAAACTTTTTAATAAATTTGGCACACCTTCACCTGTCTGACAGTCGATTGTAAATTTGATTTTCATCACAAGAAAAGTCCTTTACTCTGAAATATAACCCACTAAAGGGTGGACACTTCAAATCAAATCGAATACAGCAACATACCAGGTCTACATATTTACTCAGTAAAAAGGAAATAAAAGCCTAGATCATGTAAAAATTATTTTTTTATTAAATAATTTCTTTAAAAAAAAACAATTAAAAATCAGAAAAAGTGCTGACAAATGAAGGACACAGATTCTGAATATATCGTAGACAGTCCTGCTCATTGTTATTGGCACCCATGAAGTTTAAGTTCATAATGTGGAATATCTCCTGAAAAATATGAATCAAGTGAAAGTTTTTTTGTATAGAGCACTCGTGTTAAATACAAAAGAGCAAATGATAAATAATAATTTAAAACAAAAAACAATGGGAAGGAAAAATAGAAAAACCTAAAGCTTGCTGTGTCACTGGTATTGGCATCCTTTACATTAATTTAGTATGGAAACACATTTTGACTCGCCTCTGGTAATCACAAAAGAGATTCACCTGTGAATGTCGGTGCCCATGTGACATGAATTAGCCAATGAATGATGACTTCAGTGTTTTAAAAAGCCACATGGTACACCCTGTTCCTTTGTCACAATGTTGAAGACAAAGGCACTGTCTGAGGACATCAGAACTGCTATTATTAGCAAACACAAGTATTCCAGTTTCAACAGTGCGCAATGTTATTAAGAAATTTGCCAAGCATGGAACCGTCAAGAACCTCCCTGGACGTGGGGGAAAGAGGAAAATTGACAAGAGATGTCTTCGAAGCTTGGTGTGAATGTTGGGAAAACACCACGTCAAACATCCAAAAACCTAAAGAACAACCTGGAACATGGTCATGGTTTCAACAAGTACCATACGCCGCACACTAAACCAAGCAGAGCTTTATGAGCGAAGGCCAAGGAAGAAATCATTGAAGAAAAGACATAAAAAGGAACAACTGATCCTTGCAAAAGAGTACCCTGACAAGCCACAATCCTTCTGGGAAAATGTTCTGTGAACAGATGAAACAAAAATAAAGCTTTTTGGCAATGCAAAGCAACAGTTTGTTTACAGACGGCGCAATTAAGCTTATAAGGAAAAGAACACCTTACCAGCAGTTAAGCATGGTGGAGGATCCATAATGCTGTGGGGTTGCTTTGCTGCGTCTGGTACTGGAGACCTTGACTGTATCACAGGAATCATGAAATCAGAGAATTATCAAGAGATTTTGTGAAATGTCCTACCCAGTATAAGAAAACTTAGTTTGAGTTGAAGATCATGGGTCTTGCAGCAAGACAATGACCCAAAGCACACATCCAAAAGTACGCAGGAATGGTTGAAAAAGAAAAAATGGACTGTTTTAAAATGGCTAGCAATGAGTCCTGACCTCAATCCCATTGAAAATCTTTGGGGTGAGCTGAAATCTGCCATTGAGAATAAGAACCCTGCAAACATTCAAGAGCTTAAACAAACTGCAAAGGAAGAGTTGCAGAAAATTCCAGCTGAGAAGTCCAAGAAGCTTATAGATGGCTACAAGAAATGTTTGGAGGCTGTCAGCAATGCCAAAGGGTATGCAACCAAGTATTAATTAGGGATGCCTTTGTAGCACCCCGAGGACTCGGCTGCTACAGGAGTATTGCACCTCGAACCAGAGGTGTGGTATTCCACTCCCGGGTAAGGATGGAGTGTGGAACAGGGCTCAGTTAGCTGCATACACCACACACACCCCATTTCCGGGGGACAGATCAACGGTACTCCCACCAGATAGATGTGCAGGTACGACAGCGTCTGTCCCTGGCTGGAGTGGGGGGGGGGGGGGACATCCCAGTGGTGTAGGAGCAGAGAGGGGAGGGACTCTGGGCATAGGTAGGAGCCCATTGGGTGCTGGTCACCTGGGCTCGGGTGTCAGAAGGGAGTATATAAGGTGGGCACCATCTTAGAGCAGGGTGCAGTCCGGTTAGTTCAGTTCAGAGAGAGTTCAGCCAGAGAGGGCTGACAGGGAGCTGTGGCTCAGTCCGGGCCCAGCTCCAGAGGCAAGCCTGAAGTGGAGACCTGAGACAGAGAGAGAGAAGGAACAGAAATACAAGGAAAGGCCCAGAGACGCAAGCACAGAGGGAACCCTGAGATCCCACAAGATACCGGGTGAAGGGTTGGCAGAGCAGGGTACCGGATCCCAAACTGGTGGAGGCCAATTATCCTCAGCCAGGAACCGGAGGTCGTGGTCAAGTCTTGGCGCGACCCCTCACCATATCCACCAGGAAGGCACGCCATATAGGGTCAGGGAAACCGGAGAGAGGTTTGACCAACAAAAGGCCCGAGGAAGCTGGACAAAGGTGGGTCCCTGGTGGGGACGGCCAGTAGAGAGGAAGAGAAGGGAGCTCTGAACCACGCTCTGAAATTGCCTGGGAGTTGGCCAAGTCCCGCACCTGGTGGACGCAGCACGGCTCGGGTGGTCACTGCTGGCCGAAGTGACCGGAGCAACAACTGTGAGTAAAGCTTTGGAAACTGCACCACCCGTCTCTGTGGTTCCTTGCCGCACCAGCACTATCAGTACTGGGACACTCGCACCATCACTCCCATCAGAATCCACACTAGCTGCCCTGAGGCAATACTCCTCCCGTGGGGAGTCATCCCATACTAAGCTGTACAAACAACATCAGCCTCAGCGGTCTGCAGTGCAGCGGCGGTCCCCACTGACCGCAATCCACGGGTGGCGTAGTCGAACAATATAATATCTGCCACTAAAAACATCGCCACTTAGTTTGACACCCTGGGCACGGACCGGATCGTCGCCACGAGGACTACTACCCCTGTCGGATCTGGCTCCGGGTATTCCCCGCGTGCGCAACGCCACACAACATGGCCCAGGGGGCGCGTCAACTTTGGCGTAGTCGGCAGGATCTCGTGCCCGCAAACACCGGGTACTGCGTGCCTGAAGAAAAGTTCATATATACCTCAAAAAGAAGTCTCCCGCCAATTCCAGAGGGTTCCCGCCATCGGACGCCATCTGGGGTCGTTTCCCGCCGTTTGCCCGCCATCCGCGGAGTTTCCCGCCATCAAGGGACGATTCCCGCCATCTTGGATGGTTCCCCGCCTTGGAAGAGCGGACGCCATTGTGGGCGTGCCAGAGGGTG
This sequence comes from Phyllobates terribilis, assembly GCF_046119375.1. Lineage (NCBI taxonomy): Eukaryota > Metazoa > Chordata > Amphibia > Anura > Dendrobatidae > Phyllobates > Phyllobates terribilis. The sequence continues at coordinate 419,458,046 of NW_027362763.1, read as the reverse complement.
GCGAGAGGCCACCTCCCATCGTGGGCATGGTCCCAGAGTGGCGCCAAAAGAGGAGACCGCCCCCACCAGCCGAGACTACAACAATGGAGATGTCCATCAGAGTGGGGGGGCTGCCCCTGAAGCTGACTGTCACCAAGTTGCCCCGGGGCCACTCCCAATGGGGGCGGATGGAGAACAAAACTGAGGGGCTGGGAGCGGCCTGGATCAATCTGGAGAGACCGCACCCGGAGATGGAGGAAGCATCAAGCAGTGCCGACACCGTGGTCCGGAGCCTGCTGCAGGCCGCCACCCCAGACAGCCTGGTGGAGATCCTGGCACAGCTTCCCAGAGATCGGGAGCGTGCACAGGCTGCGCTGGAGGACTTGGCCCGGAAGATGGCCCGTGCGCAGCAAGAAGCGCTGGCCGAATGGAGAAGGGAGATGGCCCGGCAGGCTGGAGCCCGCCAGCAGGAGGCGCCACCCGCAACGTGGAGAATGTCTGCCCCTGAGGATGGTGCAGGAGGGACGAAGGCCGGAGACGACGCCGCGGAGGGAGCCGCAAGGATGGAAGCAGGTAATGGGGACGTCATTACCCCGAGCCCAGTAGCCGCAAGCCTGCCCCAGCTCCCCGTCGCAGAGCCCGAAGTTGTACTCACCCCGCCCGTTGCCGCACCGCCACTGCTCCCAACTAGGCCTCAAGCGGCAGGAGCCGCGGTCACGCCCCCTTTCGCGCCCCGCCCCTTGACCCTGAGTGCGGAAAAACAGGAAGTGCCACCGGCCTGGTCGCAAGGCCTGGTGAACCCGGGCGCCGCAGCTCCTCCAGCGCCCCCTTCCTCAACGGTGCCATCCCTGGACCCAGATAGGATTCCCCCGGCCTGGTCGCAGGGCCGAGTACCCCCGGGCGCCGCTGCCCCCACAGCGCCCTCTACCTCCACGGTGCCACCACTGGGCGCGGATCTCTTCGCGTAACACACCAGCCCGGACGGGCTGCCCTTCGTGTGGCCACCGGAGTACGTCAACCCCCGACTCCGGAGGGAACGGCCCCTGTGTGAGCCTCTGATCCCGGCTGCGGCGCCCGCCAAAATTGTTCCGCTCCCGTTAGAGGACGCCAAATTTGAATGGGAGCCGACCGGTGAGAACCTCATGGGGTTCACCCAGGAGACCCGGGCGGACGCAGCCCGGCGAGAGGAATGCTGCCGTCAACAGCTGGAGGTCTTTGGAAGAGAACGGCGAGAGAGGCGAATCCGAGAAGAACAGCTGCAGGTCCGGAGCGCGGAGCAGAAGCGCAGGACCCGACAAGATCCCCGAGCCGCCCGCGGTCCCCGAGTCCACGGGACCGTAATAAAGTTCCAGCTGGAGCATGGGTGGGGCTTTATCCGAGACCATCGAACCCCCGGCGATGTCTTTGTCACCCGCAGGGATGTCGAGAGCCACCTGCCGGAGGGACATCGCGGACGTGATCTCTACCCGGGTGATGTGGTCACCTTCACCCGGCACAAGGGTGCCAAGGGACCGTACGCCCTCCACGTACACCGGCTAACTGAGGAGGAGCTGCAGTACGGGGAAAGCCAAGAGGACCCGGACGGGTCTGAAGACTACCCGGAAGAGCAAGGAGGACACCATTATTAAAGAATGGTAAAGTGGAACTGTATATAGTTACCCGTCGGGGTACAAGAACTCTTGCTAATTGAAGTGTGGTCCCCGTTGGGACTAATATGGAACTGTTAAAGAACTGTTACCTGTGTGCCCCTAATCCCTAACCAGGCTGAGGACTGTGAGCAGCCATTCCCCTATTCCCACTGGCCGAGGACTGAGAGCGGCCATACCCTTGTACATAGTTGCGCTCCTTAAAGCGCCCCCTACTGGTTTTATAAGAACTGCTTTTCTATCTTGGAATTATTGACTGTTGCACTTTTACCTGGTCACAAGTTGCACCGTGGCCGGAAGATCAAAAAGATGTTTTGAAAATGTTTATTTGAAAATGTCTGATAATGGAAAGTTTAATGTGCTGCTAAAATAGTAATGCCAAAAGTTTTTATATAGTGTTTTACAAAAGAGTTCCGGTGGCACTAGTAGAATGTTTCATAAAAATGTTTTATACCAGTAACGTTAAGAAGAAAAGAGTACCTCCCATAAAGGGATGAGTTCATAGTTAATGTCTTATATGCGAGTGCACTTTAAAAATATTTGTATGTTTAAAATGTTTTTATTCTATTCCAGCCCGAGGACGTGCTGTGATTTACCAGGGGGGAATGTAGCACCCCGAGGACTCGGCTGCTACAGGAGTATTGCACCTCGAACCAGAGGTGTGGTATTCCACTCCCGGGTAAGGATGGAGTGTGGAACAGGGCTCAGTTAGCTGCATACACCACACACACCCCATTTCCGGGGGACAGATCAACGGTACTCCCACCAGATAGATGTGCAGGTACGACAGCGTCTGTCCCTGGCTGGAGTGGAGGGGGGGAGGAACATCCCAGTGGTGTAGGAGCAGAGAGGGGAGGGACTCTGGGCATAGGTAGGAGCCCATTGGGTGCTGGTCACCTGGGCTCGGGTGTCAGAAGGGAGTATATAAGGTGGGCACCATCTTAGAGCAGGGTGCAGTCCGGTTAGTTCAGTTCAGAGAGAGTTCAGCCAGAGAGGGCTGACAGGGAGCTGTGGCTCAGTCCGGGCCCAGCTCCAGAGGCAAGCCTGAAGTGGAGACCTGAGACAGAGAGAGAGAAGGAACAGAAACACAAGGAAAGGCCCAGAGACGCAAGCACAGAGGGAACCCTGAGATCCCACAAGATACCGGGTGAAGGGTTGGCAGAGCAGGGTACCGGATCCCAAACTGGTGGAGGCCAATTATCCTCAGCCAGGAACCGGAGGTCGTGGTCAAGTCTTGGCGCGACCCCTCACCATATCCACCAGGAAGGCACGCCATATAGGGTCAGGGAAACCGGAGAGAGGTTTGACCAACAAAAGGGCCGAGGAAGCTGGACAAAGGTGGGTCCCTGGTGGGGACGGCCAGTAGAGAGGAAGAGAAGGGAGCTCTGAACCACGCTCTGAAATTGCCTGGGAGTTGGCCAAGTCCCGCACCTGGTGGACGCAGCACGGCTCGGGTGGTCACTGCTGGCCGAAGTGACCGGAGCAACAACTGTGAGTAAAGCTTTGGAAACTGCACCACCCGTCTCTGTGGTTCCTTGCCGCACCAGCACCATCAGTACTGGGACACTCGCACCATCACTCCCATCAGAATCCACACTAGCTGCCCTGAGGCAATACTCCTCCCGTGGGGAGTCATCCCATACTAAGCTGTACAAACAACATCAGCCTCAGCGGTCTGCAGTGCAGCGGCGGTCCCCACTGACCGCAATCCACGGGTGGCGTAGTCGAACAATATAATATCTGCCACTAAAAACATCGCCACTTAGTTTGACACCCTGGGCACGGACCGGATCGTCGCCACGAGGACTACTACCCCTGTCGGATCTGGCTCCGGGTATTCCCCGCGTGCGCAACGCCACACAACATGGCCCAGGGGGCACGTCAACTTTGGCGTAGTCGGCAGGATCTCGTGCCCGCAAACACCGGATACTGCGTGCCTGAAGAAAAGTTCATATATACCTCAAAAAGAAGTCTCCCGCCAATTCCAGAGGGTTCCCGCCATCGGACGCCATCTGGGGTCGTTTCCCGCCGTTTGCCCGCCATCCGCGGAGTTTCCCGCCATCAAGGGACGATTCCCGCCATCTTGGATGGTTCCCCGCCTTGGAAGAGCGGACGCCATTGTGGGCGTGCCAGAGGGTGGCGAGAGGCCACCTCCCATCGTGGGCATGGTCCCAGAGTGGCGCCAAAAGAGGAGACCGCCCCCACCAGCCGAGACTACAACAATGGAGATGTCCATCAGAGTGGGGGGGCTGCCCCTGAAGCTGACTGTCACCAAGTTGCCCCAGGGCCACTCCCAATGGGGGCGGATGGAGAACAAAACTGAGGGGCTGGGAGCGGCCTGGATCAATCTGGAGAGACCGCACCCGGAGATGGAGGAAGCATCAAGCAGTGCCGACACCGTGGTCCGGAGCCTGCTGCAGGCCGCCACCCCAGACAGCCTGGTGGAGATCCTGGCACAGCTTCCCAGAGATCGGGAGCGTGCACAGGCTGCGCTGGAGGACTTGGCCCGGAAGATGGCCCGTGCGCAGCAAGAAGCGCTGGCCGAATGGAGAAGGGAGATGGCCCGGCAGGCTGGAGCCCGCCAGCAGGAGACGCCACCCGCAACGTGGAGAATGTCTGCCCCTGAGGATGGTGCAGGAGGGACGAAGGCCGGAGACGACGCCGCGGAGGGAGCCGCAAGGATGGAAGCAGGTAATGGGGACGTCATTACCCCGAGCCCAGTAGCCGCAAGCCTGCCCCAGCTCCCCGTCGCAGAGCCCGAAGTCGTACTCACCCCGCCCGTTGCCGCACCGCCACTGCTCCCAACTAGGCCTCAAGCGGCAGGAGCCGCGGTCACGCCCCCTTTCGCGCCCCGCCCCTTGACCCTGAGCGCGGAAAAACAGGAAGTGCCACCGGCCTGGTCGCAAAGCCTGGTGAACCCGGGCGCCGCAGCTCCTCCAGCGCCCCCTTCCTCAACGGTGCCATCCCTGGACCCAGATAGGATTCCCCCGGCCTGGTCGCAGGGCCGAGTATCCCCGGGCGCCGCTGCCCCCACAGCGCCCTCTACCTCCACGGTGCCACCCCTGGGCGCGGATCTCTTCGCGTAACACACCAGCCCGGACGGGCTGCCCTTCGTGTGGCCACCGGAGTACGTCAACCCCCGACTCCGGAGGGAACGGCCCCTGTGTGAGCCTCTGATCCCGGCTGCGGCGCCCGCCAAAATTGTTCCGCTCCCGTTAGAGGACGCCCAATTTGAATGGGAGCCGACCGGTGAGAACCTCATGGGGTTCACCCAGTAGACCCGGGCGGACGCAGCCCGGCGAGAGGAATGCTGCCGTCAACAGCTGGAGGTCTTTGGAAGAGAACGGCGAGAGAGGCGAATCCGAGAAGAACAGCTGCAGGTCCGGAGCGCGGAGCAGAAGCGCAGGACCCGACAAGATCCCCGAGCCGCCCGCGGTCCCCGAGTCCACGGGACCGTAATAAAGTTCCAGCTGGAGCATGGCTGGGGCTTTATCCGAGACCATCGAACCCCCGGCGATGTCTTTGTCACCCGCAGGGATGTCGAGAGCCACCTGCCGGAGGGACATCGCGGACGTGATCTCTACCCGGGTGATGTGGTCACCTTCACCCGGCACAAGGGTGCCAAGGGACCGTACGCCCTCCACGTACACCGGCTAACTGAGGAGGAGCTGCAGTACGGGGAAAGCCAAGAGGACCCGGACGGGTCTGAAGACTACCCGGAAGAGCAAGGAGGACACCATTATTAGAGAATGCTAAAGTGGAACTGTATATAGTTACCCGTCGGGGTACAAGAACTCTTGCTAATTGAAGTGTGGTCCCCGTTGGGACTAATATGGAACTGTTAAAGAACTGTTACCTGTGTGCCCCTAATCCCTAACCAGGCTGAGGACTGTGAGCAGCCATTCCCCTATTCCCACTGGCCGAGGACTGAGAGCGGCCATACCCTTGTACATAGTTGCGCTCCTTAAAGCGCCCCCTACTGGTTTTATAAGAACTGCTTTTCTATCTTGGAATTATTGACTGTTGCACTTTTACCTGGTCACAAGTTGCACCGTGGCCGGAAGATCAAAAAGATGTTTTGAAAATGTTTATTTGAAAATGTCTGATAATGGAAAGTTTAATGTGCTGCTAAAATAGTAATGCCAAAAGTTTTTATATAGTGTTTTACAAAAGAGTTCCGGTGGCACTAGTAGAATGTTTCATAAAAATGTTTTATACCAGTAACGTTAAGAAGAAAAGAGTACCTCCCATAAAGGGATGAGTTCATAGTTAATGTCTTATATGCGAGTGCACTTTAAAAATATTTGTATGTTTAAAATGTTTTTATTCTATTCCAGCCCGAGGACGTGCTGTGATTTACCAGGGGGGAATGTAGCACCCCGAGGACTCGGCTGCTACAGGAGTATTGCACCTCGAACCAGAGGTGTGGTATTCCACTCCCGGGTAAGGATGGAGTGTGGAACAGGGCTCAGTTAGCTGCATACACCACACACACCCCATCTGTCCGGGGGACAGATCAACGGTACTCCCACCAGATAGATGTGCAGGTACGACAGCGTCTGTCCCTGGCTGGAGTGGGGGGGGGGGGGAGGAACATCCCAGTGGTGTAGGAGCAGAGAGGGGAGGGACTCTGGGCATAGGTAGGAGCCCATTGGGTGCTGGTCACCTGGGCTCGGGTGTCAGAAGGGAGTATATAAGGTGGGCACCATCTTAGAGCAGGGTGCAGTCCGGTTAGTTCAGTTCAGAGAGAGTTCAGCCAGAGAGGGCTGACAGGGAGCTGTGGCTCAGTCCGGGCCCAGCTCCAGAGGCAAGCCTGAAGTGGAGACCTGAGACAGAGAGAGAGAAGGAACAGAAACACAAGGAAAGGCCCAGAGACGCAAGCACAGAGGGAACCCTGAGATCCCACAAGATACCGGGTGAAGGGTTGGCAGAGCAGGGTACCGGATCCCAAACTGGTGGAGGCCAATTATCCTCAGCCAGGAACCGGAGGTCGTGGTCAAGTCTTGGCGCGACCCCTCACCATATCCACCAGGAAGGCACGCCATATAGGGTCAGGGAAACCGGAGAGAGGTTTGACCAACAAAAGGCCCGAGGAAGCTGGACAAAGGTGGGTCCCTGGTGGGGACGGCCAGTAGAGAGGAAGAGAAGGGAGCTCTGAACCACGCTCTGAAATTGCCTGGGAGTTGGCCAAGTCCCGCACCTGGTGGACGCAGCACGGCTCGGGTGGTCACTGCTGGCCGAAGTGACCGGAGCAACAACTGTGAGTAAAGCTTTGGAAACTGCACCACCCGTCTCTGTGGTTCCTTGCCGCACCAGCACCATCAGTACTGGGACACTCGCACCATCACTCCCATCAGAATCCACACTAGCTGCCCTGAGGCAATACTCCTCCCGTGGGGAGTCATCCCATACTAAGCTGTACAAACAACATCAGCCTCAGCGGTCTGCAGTGCAGCGGCGGTCCCCACTGACCGCAATCCACGGGTGGCGTAGTCGAACAATATAATATCTGCCACTAAAAACATCGCCACTTAGTTTGACACCCTGGGCACGGACCGGATCGTCGCCACGAGGACTACTACCCCTGTCGGATCCGGCTCCGGGTATTCCCCGCGTGCGCAACGCCACACAACATGGCCCAGGGGGCGCGTCACCTTTATTGCTGCACATGCTGTTTTATTGTTTCTTCTTTGAAATTGCAACATGGAAGTTGAAAAAACAATGTTTTATTGTTGTATTACTTTGGACCAATAATTAAAAAATCCTGAGGATATGACTTTGGTACATTTCCATTTATTTCTGAAGATATTGTACAGTCTATGAAAAAAATGAAGGGGGGCCAATAATGGTGAGCAGCACTGTACAGAAATGATGTAAGCATCTGTATTATAGTGATTGCAGGCTTAAACCAAAAAGTTAGAGTCTTAGTTGACACTTTATATTATGGCACAAAGGGAATATTTTGTCTATCAAAAAGTAACAATTCTGGGGTAAAACATATGCTAATGACTCTGATCACAAAAGAGAATGCCTAATACATCCTTCACACCAGGGGTCTCAAACTTGGCTAGGTATATGGACTTTTGATTATTTTTGGAACATTTTTGGCTTGTTTATTTTATTTTTTAAATGGCATTCATCGTCTTGGTTATTGTACAGTTTTATAGCTTGGGTCATTATGGATGTGGTGATAACATCGGTACACTTTTTTTTTACTTCAGTTTATATATAAAACAGCATTTTTAGTGGCAAAATATTTTTTCATGCTTTATTTTTAATTTTTTATTTACATTTTTACAAATTTCATTTCCACCAATAGGCCACATACAGTAATATTGTCTTACAATTAGCACCATATAGTAATTCTGGCAAACATCTTGTAGTAATGTCCCCCATCCTAGTCCCCATCTTGTAGTAACGCTCCATCCTGGTCCCCTTCTTGTAGTAATGCCCCATCCTGGTCCCCTTCTTGTAGTAATGCCCCATCCTGGTCCCCATCTTGTAGTAATGCCCCATCCTGGTCCCCTTCTTGTAGTAATGCCCCATCCTGGTCCCCATCTTGTAGTAATGACCCATCCTGGTCCCCTTCTTACGATCAACAGGGCCACTTGCCTCCCCGCAAAGAGAGGATGTGACAGCATCACCCCCACCAGTGTCACCGAGCATCTCCACTCTGTCCCATGCAAGTATTCAGCTTTCCACCCCCCAAATCCTTGAAAGAAAGAGAAATTATTAACTGGACTGGTGGTAGCAAGCTTCAGTCTCTGTGAGGGCACCATTAAAATTTTTATGTTATTCATTTACTTCCTATTTCACCATCATTGCTATGGTGACAGAACCCCTCTAAATCATTTTCCTATACACATTTGTTTGTCCTGCTCTCACCCCCATTTTGCTTCCTTTTGCAGCTTCATAGCCCTTACCATTTTACAGCCATTTTACAGCACTGAACTTCGGGTCCCCTTTGACTTTAATGGGGTTCGGAGTCCGGGATCAAGTTAGGGTCAAGTTTGAGTCCCAAACCGGACTTTTTAAAGAGTTCGCCCGAACCCGGCAAACCCGAACATCCACCGGTTGGCTCATTACTACCTATGATGAACATAAAGATTCTGTCAAAACGCCAAAAAGGCTGAAAAGGCTGAATAAGAGAAGAGATAATAAAAGTCACTTAAAACCAAATAAACAATGACGCAAAATAGAAACCCTGCCCTGCTCATAATACTTAAAAAAATTGATGCACCGATGGTCTAGATATTAATTTTAATTTTACAAAAATTCTCCAAAGCCAAAATTTTCATTTAGCACTTGTGGAGTTAGTATGCCGAGCCTATAAATCCACCCGCTCTGTAGTTTAGCTAATGTTTTTCGCAAATTGCTGCCTCTAAAGCCCAGTGAGACTGCATCAAGGCCCTTGATTTTTAAGAGATTGACGTTGTTTTTGTGGAATTTTTTAAAATGGCAAGCACAGCAAGCTATCCAGCTATCGTTATAAAGTATTCTAATTTACTGAGATAATGACTTTTGTGTTTTCATTGGCTGTAAGCTATAATCATCAACATTAACAGAAATAAACACTTGAAATACATCACTCTGTTTGTAATGACTCTATATAATATGAGTTTCACTTATTGTATTGAAGAACTGAAATAAATTAACTTTTTGATGATATTCTAATTTAGTGATATGCACCTGTATATATATATATATATATATATATATATATATATATATATATATTGTGGTAAAGCGACTTGCTCGGCTCTCCGGAGGCAGACACAGGACACACGGTTTGGGTAAACTTTCTGCAGGTTTATTGTGCGGCATAAACTCCAGCAGCGTGAAAATGAACAGTCCCTCTTGGGGTTAACGGGAAAACAAAAGATGAAATATAACAGAGTCCTGTAGCCAGCAGGGCCTTTGCCGGCTTGCAGATAGTCCTGTGAAGTTTCAGCAACACCAGTCCTCCGGTGTTACTCTCTGGCGTCAGCCACACACAGCCTGGAGACTTCAATATCCAGACCACACACTCCACCCAGGAAAACAAACTGACTGAACATTTAAACCCTGTTCAGTCACACCCTGAGGGGGAGGCATGAGGAATGACTTCCCTCCCATCTCTACATCATTACCATAAAACTGTACCCTTTAAAAGAGTAAACTTCCAGCAGATAACATGCTGGCAGAAATTCAGTAGGTCTTAGTTCACACAGGAGAGCACCCTGAGTGACACATACCTTCCCCCCTCGCATATAATACCAGTGACTCTGTCACATATTGCCCCCCTCTGCACAGAGCCAGGAGTTTGGGCACCTTCAGCCACCCAACAAGGAATTCTGGATAGGGCATCAGCATTAGCGTGTAATTTCCCGGGTCTATGCTCCACGTGAAAATTAAAGTCTTGGAGACCTAAGAACCACCTAGTCAGCCGGGCATTCTTTCCCTTCTTTTCCCTCAACCATTTCAAAGGGGCATGGTCTGACACCAATTTAAACTTTCGGCCAAGTAGGTAATATCTTAGCGTGTCTATGGCCCATTTTATAGCTAAGTATTCTTTCTCCACAATGGCATAATTTTTCTCACAGGACGAGAGCTTCCGGCTCATATACAGGATGGGATGTTCTTCCCCATTTATCTCCTGCTACAGCATGGCTCCTAGGCCAACTTCTGAGGCATCTGTCTGGAGCACAAATTCTTTAGTAAAGTCTGGTGCAACCAGGACCGGCTGCTTACAGAGTGCCAGCTTTAGCTGTTGAAACGCCATCTCAGTTTCAACCGTCCATTTCGCCATTGTTCTTGTGCCTTTCCGGAGGTCCGTCAGTGGTGCAGCAATCATGGCAAAATTTGGGATAAACCGTCGGTAATATCCCATGATTCCAAGAAATGCTCTCACCTGCTTCTTGGAGAGCGGTTGCGGCCAGTTCTGAATTGCCTCGATCTTATTGACCTGTGGCTTAATTTCGCCTCTCCCGATGACGTAGTCTAAGTACTTGGCCTCCTCCTTCCCAATGGCACATTTTCTTGCATTTATCGTAAATCCTGCCTTCCTTAGAGCATCCAGAATCGCCTGTACCTTTGGTAGATGACTAGCCCAGTCTGGACTAAAGACTACAATATCATCAAGGTAGGCTGCGGCATACTTCTTATGTGGGCCGAGGATACGATCCATGGCCCTCTGGAAAGAGGCTGGTGCCCCCTGCAGTCCGAAATGCATTCAAGTGTACTGGAAGCACCCATCAGGTGTTGAGAACCTGTTTTCTCTTTGGCCCTCTGGGACATGGGGATCTGCCATTAGCCCTTCGTCAAGTCGAAAGTCAAGGGTAGTAATATATCTCGCAGGTCCAAGCCTCTCAATGAGTTCACGACGCGGGGCATCGGGTATACGTCACTCTTGGAAACCTCATTCAGCCTGCGGTAGTAGTTACAAAATCTCCACTCCCCATCGGTCTTTGGCATGAGAACAATGAGACTCGACCATCCGCTCTTCAATTCCTCTATCACGCCGAGGTCCAGCATCCTCTTCACCTCGGCTGAGATTACCTCATGGCGGGCTTCAGGAATCCTATAGGGCTTGAGGTTTACCCTAACATGCGCTTCCGTCAGCACGTCATGCTCGACCACCTTCGTACGCCCAGGCTACTCCGAGAACAGGTCACAGTTCCGTTGCAGCAGCTCTTTACATTGTTGCATTGTTGATAGAGTCTCTACTATCGTGACATCCTCGACTTTGGCTTTCAGCTGGCTCCCAAACAAGGAGTTTCCACAGGTTCCCGGTCCCGCCACGGCTTGAGAAATTTCACATGGTATATTTGGTGAGGCTTTCTTCGGCCAGACTGGTGGACTTTATAACTAACCTCGATGACTTTCTCCACCACCTCGGCCATTTGGCCAGTAACTTGCTCTCGACGGTAGGGATTAGCACCAAAACACGGTCGCCAGGCTGGAACTGCCTCAGCCTCGCCGATTGGTTATAGACCCTTGCCTGAGCTTCATGCGCCTGGAGGAGATGCGTTTCCACGATCGGCATCAATTTAGCTATTCTTTCCTGCATTTGTTCAATGCTCTGGTGTGGCATAACCTCGTTTTCCTTAGCGATGTCCAGGAGCCTTCGCAGATGTCGTCCATACATGAGCTCAAACGGAGAAAAACCGGTAGCGGCTTGTGGAACCTTCCCTCCTGAGAAGAGCAGGAAGGGCAGCAGGTAGTCCCAGTCCCGTCCATCCTTCTCTACTACTTTCTTGAGCATTGCTTTCAGGGTCTTGTTAAAACGTTCTACTAAGCCGTCTGTCTGCGGATGGTAAACGGAGGTTCACAGCTGGATAATCTGGAGTACCTTGCACAGCTCCTTAATTACCTTACTCATGAACGGGGTCCCTTGGTCCGTCAGGATTTCCTTCGGCAAACTGGTCCTGGCAAATATATGGACGAGCTCCCTGGCTATGCATTTACTCGACGAGTTCCTAAGCGATACTGCTTCTGGATACCGGGTCGCATAGTCCATGATCACCAGGATATATTGGTGGCCTTGGGCTGATTTGACTAAGGGACCTACTAAGTCCATAGCAATCCTCTCAAAGGGTACCTCTATCACCGGTAGTGGAACTAATGGACTACGGAAGTGGGAAGAAGGAGCGGATATTTGGCAGGTGGGGCAGGACCTACAATAGTTCTGAATTTCTCAGTAACACCGTGGCCAATAAAACCTTCTCAGTATCCTCTCCTGAGTTTTCTCGACCCCTAGGTGTCCCCCCAGAAAATATGAATGGGCCATATCTAGTACCCTCCGTCTGTATGGCCTCGGCACTAACAGCTGTTCCACTATCTCACCGGCCCTTAGTTTGGCCACCCAATATAGCAACTCCCCCTGCGCTGCAAAGTGGGGGAACTTGATGTCGGCCCCCGGCTCTTGGGCAACCCCATTACATACGGTAACCTGGCCAAACGCCCCCTTTAAGGTCAGGTCTCAAACTTGAGCACTACCAAACTTCTCTCCGGACATATCTAACTCAGGGTCACCGTCTCCTCGGTCACCGTCTCGCCCTCGTCGCCAGCAAGGACACACAGTGGGAACTCTTCCACCTGAGACTTCGTCAGGGGTTCTTCTCCAGGGCCCTGGCTTTTGCCCACGCTACTTAGTTTCCTTCCCCGACAAGTCCCAAAACAAAGAAAAAACAAGGCCCAGTATGATGGGATGTATCAAGTCCTTAACCACCCCGACTTCATGGGACTGGGCACAACAGTCTGTTCCCACTGTCACTGTGGCCACGGGATAGTCCTTGGCGTCCCCATGGATGCACCGAATGCCCACAGTTTTGGAAGGGATCAACTGGTGGGGAAGGGTAGCTCTGATTAAAGTCACCAGACTCCCAGAGTCCAATAGTCCAAGCACCTTTACCCCATTAACGGACACGACACACGCTTGCGGCCCCTCGCTGTGTTGACAGTCCACACTGCAGGCTGGATAAGCATAATAGGAAACCCGTCTGCCTAGGCTGCAGTCCATGGGTTCAGGGGACATATGACACCTGGCGGCTACGTGTCCAGGGTTGTGACACCGCCAACAGACTATATCTTTAGCAACAGTCCTTGTGGCACCTTCAGTGGGAGTGGGACGCCCCCCAATGGTGGCTCTAGACACATTCCCTGGTGAACCCGCCCCCTTTTGGGTATCCCAGTATAGAGAAGTGACTATATCCGACTTCCCGAGGGATTTCTCAACCATCTGGTACCTCTCTACCAGGCCGATGAAGTCATCTGCATTCTGGGGATACTGGATTGAGAAGGGAATGCACAAACCTATTAATCACCACCCGCTCGACCATCTGGGCCGAAGTGGAAGACTCTGGCTGCAACCACTTCTGAACGAGATGCAGTAGGTCAAGCATCTGCGAGCGAGGGTGTTTGTCGCTGGCATACGCCCAGTGGTGGACTCGTTGGTCTCTCACCGCCATATTCACTCCCAGGCGTGCTAAGATCTCTGTCTTTAGCTTGACCTATTCCTTGGCTTCCTGCAGTGCCAAGTCTTAATATGCCTTTTGGGGTTCCCCCGACAAATATGGTGCCAGAACCTCTGCCCACTGTTCTGGTGGAAGTCTCTCCCGATCAGCCACCCTCTCAAAGACTGTCAGAAATGCTTCTACATCATCCCCGGGAGTCATCTTCCGCATGTCCCGTCTTACCGCCTTCCTGACATGGGCGTCATCAGTCGGCCCTGGGGTTGGGGCGGTTGCCCTGCCCTGGATGGGGTCCGTCAGAAGCTGTATCTGCTGTTGCTGCTCTTGCTGGTGCTGGTGCTGCGCCTTTTGTTGCAATTAGATTTGTTGAAGCAACAGTTTGGTCGTCTCCTTGTGCTGCTGCTGGCTTTGCAAGTTCTGCTGTTGCATCTGTTGTTGGCTCTGCACCAGGTGCTTAATGAGCTCCTCCATGTTGCCGGACTTCTTTGGCTGGCTGGCGGCCTTCACTCTGGACATCCACCGGTCTCTGTGGCAGGTACACGTGTTCCTGGAATCTTGCACGAACTCTCACACCAACTATGGTAAAGCGACTTGCTTGGCTCTCCGGAGGCAGACACAGGACACACGGTTTGGGTAAACTTCCTGTGGGTTTATTGTGCGGCTAAACTCCAGCAGCGTCCCATAAAAATAAACAGTCCCTCTCGGGGTTAATGTCCTCTGGTGTTGCTCTCTGGCATCAGCCACACACAGCCTGGAGACCTCGATCTCCAGACCACACACCACCCAGGAAAATTTAACTGACATTTAAACCCTGTTCATTCACACCCTGAGGGGGAGATATGGGGAATGACTTCCCTCCCATCTCTACGTCATTCCCATAAAACCACACACTTTAAAATCTCCCAGCATATCACATGCTGGCAGAAATTCAGTAGGTCTTAGTTCACACAGGAGAGCATCCTGAGTGACACATACAGTACAGACCAAAAGTTTGGACACACCTTCTCATTTAAAGATTTTTCTATATTTTCATGACTGTACATTCACACTGAAGGCATCAAAACTATGAATTAACACATGTGGAATTATATACTTAACAAAAAAGTGTGAAACAGCTGAAAATAGGTCTTATATTCTAGGTTCTTCAAAGTAGCCACCTGTTGCTTTGATGACTGCTTTGCACACTCTTGGCATTCTCTTGATGAGCTTCAAGAGGTAGTCACCGGAAATGGTTTTCACTTCACAGGTGTGCCCTGTCAGGTTTAATAAGTGGGATTTCTTGCCTTATAAATGGGGTTGGGACCATCAGTTGTATTGTGCAGAAGTCAGGTGGATACACAGCTGATAGTCCTACTGAATAGACTGTTAGAATTTGTATTATGGCAAGAAAAAAGCAGCTAAGTAAAGAAAAATGAGTGGCCATCATTACTTTAAGAAATGAAGGTCAGTCAGTCCGAAAAATTGGACAAACTTTGAAAGTGTCCCCAAGTGCAGTTGCAAAAACCATCAAGCGCTACAAAGAAACTGGCTCACATGAGGACCGCCCCAGGAAAGGAAGTTCAAGAGTCACCTCTGCTTCTGAGGATAAGTTTATCCGAGTCACCAGCCTCAGAAATCGCAGGTTAACAGCAGCTCAGATTAGAGACCAGGTCAGTGCCACACAGAGTTCTAGCAGCAGACACATCTCTACAACAACTGTTAAGAGGAGACTTTGTGCAGCAGGCCTTCATGGTAAAATAGCTGCTAGGAAACCACTGCTAAGGACAGGCAACAAGCAGAAGAGACTTGTTTGGGCTAAAGAACACAAGGAATGGCCATTAGACCAGTGGAAATCTGTGCTTTGGTCTGATGAATCCAAATTTGAAATCTTTGGTTCCAACCACCGTGTCTTTGTGCGACGCAGAATAGGTGAACGGATGGACTCTACATGCCTGGTTCCCACCGTGAAGCATGGAGGAGGAGGTGTGATGGTGTGGGGATGCTTTGCTGGTGACACTGTTGGGGATTTTTTCAAAATTGAAGGCATACTGAACCAGCATGGCTACCACAGCATCTTTCAGCGGCATGCTATTCCATCCGGTTTGCGTTTAGTTGGACCATCATTTATTTTTCAACAGGACAATGACCCCAAACACACCCCCAGGCTGTGTAAGGGCTATTTGACCAAGAAGGAGAGTGATGGGGTGCTACGCCAGATGACCTGGCCTCCACAGTCACTAGACCTGAACCCAATCGAGATGGTTTGGGGTGAGCTGGACAAAAGAGTGAAGGCAAAAGGGCCAACAAGTGCTAAGCATCTCTGGGAACTCCTTCAAGATTGTTGGAAGACCATTTCCGGTGACTACCTCTTGAACTCATCAAGAGAATGCCAAGAGTGTGTAAAGCAGTCATCAAAGCAAAAGGTGGCTACTTTGAAGAACCTAGAATATAAGACATATTTTCAGTTGTTTCACACTTTTTTGTTAAGTATATAGTTCCACATGTGTTAATTCATAGTTTTGATGCCTTCAGTGTGAATGTACAATTTTCATAGTCATGAAAATACAGAAAAATCTTTAAATGAGAAGGTGTGTCCAAACTTTTGGTCTGTATTGTACCTCCCCTCTCATATAATACCAGTGACTCTGTCACAATATATATGTAGTTGTATAGATATTCTGCTTTGTTGCTTTGCTGTGTGTCATAATTCATTATACTGTTATTGTTTACTGCTACCTTTAATACCGTGCCTACTTGTATAGATAGATACTTGTGTCAGTCAAATAAATAGTTGTTTGTTAAGTACCACTATCTCCTCATTGACTGTGCTCTTGCATCTGCGTACCTGTTAACATGCTGTGTACATGATATCACCAGTGCACGTCCATTCATAGATATCTCTGTCAATTCAGTTCTTCTCTCAGTACTGCAGTCTCTGCAAGATGGTATCATGTCTGGTCAATTTTACCTGCATAGCCTGGTTAAAGGTCACCTAGATGTAATAGTTGTTCTTCTGATTTTGGAAAACTTTCCATAGAAGACAACCAATTCCTTCATTATTCTACAAAACATTGGACATTCTCGATAATGTGTAGGATTTCATAGATGGAGAGGTGGAATGGAAGCTTGTGTTGCCATATGCCAACCATACTCTGATCTCACTCCTTACCTCATTATAAGGCCACAGACCCACTATCAGTATTTGGTCAGTATTCGGTCAGTATTTTTTCTCAGGAGTGGGAGCCAAAACCAGGTGAGGAACAATCAGAGAAAAGGTATAATAGAAACAACTCACCGCTTCTGTATTTATCACCCACTCCTGGTTTTGGCTCCCACTCCTGAGAAAAAATACTGACCACATGCTGACCAAATACTGATAGTGGGGCCGTGGCCTTAGCATTGATATATCTGAGGTATGAACTTTAGGTTTGAACTGATCAGCCCACTTACATGTGTGTCCCAACAGACTGACTGGGTCTCGCTGCCGGACGTCATTTGTTCCAATTTATTTGAGAATGCCATTTCATTACAGTGAATTCTACTATTGAAAGTTTTCTGGAAAGTGGTGTTATTACAGCTAGAGATAGCAAAACTCTTGCCAACCTGTGGGGACTAACATGATGCAGCACCATTGTGAGAATCATGGAATTTACTGTTTGTATTATGGCAGTTTTGAGGGATAGTGCTGTCTTTAATCTGGTACTGCCTAGGTAAGATACCCTTTATTTGCAGCTAATCCCCATTCCTCACATCTCAGGCTATATCTTATTTATAACTCATCCAGTGACTTATTAAACATACCGCACATGTTAAAGTGTGCATGCTATGTAGTTGTAAAAACTAATCAGAGTAAGTAGCAGAACTATATGTTTACATGGCAGGCATTAATTCAACGCTTGTCAATAAAATCTCTGTTGTCCTCAGGCATATTATTAATTCATTTCTTCCCTAACAATACAACAGCCAGATGAGTGTATTAAGTGATGCAGAACAGCAATAAAATAGTCTGTGGATTGCACGGCCTCAATGTGTGCTGTGCCCCGAACCACCATTCATTTACCAAGGAAAAGTATTAAAAGCAGTAAAGTCTACAGTGAGGAATCTGTCATATCAACCATAACAAGTAGAAGGCAGGCATGTTGTTCATTGATGCCTATACAGCATAAGCTATTAAACAGGGTTACCCACTGCTTTGATATTGATGACCTATCCTTAATATAAGTCATTATTATCAGAGCAGTGGAGGTCCGGCTTCCCTAGCGATCAAATGTGACCAGTTCCAGTAGCATCCAGATGTAAACCTCCTCCTCCAGGGGAGGAGTCCTGAGGAGATAATTTGCATATTCCCACTGCATTTTGGGGTAAGTGAAGAGTCTCCGCGAGCTCAAAGAACACTGGATTTTGGCTGTTGGAGCTGAAAAGAGGACATCGGTAAACCAGGGGAGGAGTCCTGAGGAGATAATTTGCATATTCCCACTGCATTTTGGGGTAAGTGAAGAGTCTCCGCGAGCTCAAAGAACACTGGATTTTGGCTGTTGGAGCTGAAAAGAGGACATCGGTAAACCAGGGGAGGAGTCCTGAGGAGATAATTTGCATATTCCCACTGCATTTTGGGGTAAGTGAAGAGTCTCCGCGAGCTCAAAGAACACTGGATTTTGGCTGTTGGAGCTGAAAAGAGGACATCGGTAAACCAGGGGAGGAGTCCTGAGGAGATAATTTGCATATTCCCACTGCATTTTGGGGTAAGTGAAGAGTCTCCGCGAGCTCAAAGAACACTGGATTTTGGCTGTTGGAGCTGAAAAGAGGACATCGGTAAACCAGGGGAGGAGTCCTGAGGAGATAATTTGCATATTCCCACTGCATTTTGGGGTAAGTGAAGAGTCTCCGCGAGCTCAAAGAACACTGGATTTTGGCTGTTGGAGCTGAAAAGAGGACATCGGTAAACCGCGCGCCGCATTTTGAAGCTTTTTTTTTAAGCTTTTTTCACTGTTTTCAGAACATTAACAATAAGAACATGGAAGAGTCCAGGAGCCATTTGGTGAGTTGCATATCCTGCTACATGTTCACAGACTTGCCAGTGGAAAAGCCAAACTTCACATGCCAGAAATGCAAGCTTGTGTCCCTGTTGGAGGAAAAGTTGCGAAATCTAGAAGAGAGGTTAACTACCTTGAAAATCATTAAGGAAGGTGAAGAGTTCTTAGACAGAGCAGAATTATCTTTTCATGATTCAGAAAGAGAAGAAATTCGAACTGCACCTGACGAAACAGAGGAATGGAAGCATGTGACCCACAGAAGCAGGAGGATCGAGAGGCAGTCAGCACCCATACTGCTCAGGAACCAGTACCAGGCTCTCACGCAGGAGAACCATGAAGAAATACAGCAAAATAAGACTTTGCCAGCAATGAATAACCTTGTAAGCCCTCAGAATCCTCCTGGATGGAGAAAGAAGAATGTTGTGAAGAAAAAACAGAGAGTGGTGGTCATGGGGGATTCCCTGTTAAGAGGAACAGAGGCCGCTATCTGCAGACCAGACATAACCTCAAGAGAAATGTGCTGTCTTCCAGGAGCAAAAATTAAAGATGTGTCTGACAGGATATCAAGACTCTTCAGACCTACAGATCACTACCCATTCCTGCTAATACATGTGGGGACAAATGACACCGCAAGAAAGGACCTGGAAACCATCTGCAGTGACTTTGAAGACTTAGGCAAGAAAGTGAAAGAATTGGGAGCGCAGGTGGTCTTCTCATCCATCCTCCCAGTGGATGGCCATGGAACAATGAGGTGGAATAAGATTCTACAGGTGAACAACTGGCTACGTCGATGGTGCCGTCAACAAGGATTTGGATTTCTGGATCACGGAATGAATTACCTATACGATGGACTACTTGCTAGAGATGGGGTGCACCTTACGAAGACTGGAAAACATGTATTTGGAAGTCGCCTTGCTACACTCATCAGAAGAGCTTTAAACTAGAACAATGTGGGAAGGGAAGCAAAAGGCCAGAAAAAGCTATACAGCTGACAAATACTATTGAGATCTCTGCTACTGGAAGTGGAAAGGAAGAACAAAGACAAAACAATTTAAATAATAAAAATATGGGAGGAAGAGAAACCAATCACAAACTAAAATGTTTTTATACAAATGCACAAAGCATGGGCAACAAACAAGGAGAATTGGAACTACTAATGCAGGAAAAGGAATATGATGTCATTGGAATCACTGAAACTTGGTGGGACGATACACATGATTGGAATAAAAGGCTAAAAGGATACAACTTATTTGCAAGAAACAGACTTGATAAACGAGGAGGAGGTGTCGCATTGTATGTTAAAAAAGCGTATATCTGCACAGAGATTGAAGCAGAGACTGGGAGTTCTGTGGAAACTGTTTGGGTAAGAATACAAGGAGAGAATGTCACGCTGTCTCTGTATACTGGAGGTAGGGGGCCTAAGCTGACCCTAAGCTGGGGCCCTGACTAGTCCCTCAACCTGGAGGTACTGTTAAAGGTACAGAGGTCCAGGCCGCCAGCGTAACCCCTACCTCCTGAGGATCCCTGCACCTAAGTAATCTAGTCCTGAGAAGGACCCCGATCACAACAAAAGGGGACAAGTAATAATATGCCCACACACAGTACTTAGACGAACGAGACAGTACAAGGGAAAAACCAAAACCACCTTGCATACAACAACTACACAACTACAACAGAGGGAACACCAACGGGAAAGGAGATAAATGATAAAGCGAGGAAGGGAAAAAACACTCCAAATACACTTATCTCAGAAACTCCAAACACCACGATCCGCTCTGTTAGTCTGAATGAAATGCTTTCACCGACCCTTCCCAAACAGACCAGCAGGCATTTGAAGGAGTCTCACTACAGCAGTATTGATAGCAGCTGGGCGAGGCTGGACCTCGTCTAGCACAGAGAGAGAGAGAATTAACTCCCTCACATTAACTCCCTCACTGCCGAAAAACACAAAGCACCAACAAGTCAGCTGCGAGAAGTCAGGCTGTGTACTCGTGACGATCTTCGTGGCGACACACCCGTGACAGAGAACAACGGAAAGGACACCATTGTAGGCATTTACTACAGGCCACCTGGGCAAGCTGAAGATATGGATGAACTCTTTATGTATCAAATGACCAAGTTCTCCAAAAAATATGACGTAGTGGTCATGGGAGATTTCAACTATCCAGACATTTGTTGGGAATCTCTCTCAAGTAAAACTAACAGGTCAAGTAAATTCTTATCCTCTCTTGCTGACAACTTTATCTTCCAAAAGGTAGGGGAGAAAACAAGGGGATCTGCTACTTTGGATCTAATCCTTATAAACAGGGAGGAAATGGTTGAGGAGGTAAAGGTGGCTGGGACCCTAGGAGGCAGCGATCATGCTATTATAGAATTTTGGATAACTAGAGGAGGAAGACATGTGAAGACTCAAACTTCAAGGTTAGATTTTAGAAAGGCAGATTTTAAGAGACTCAGAAAGAGAATAGGAGGGATCCAATGGCTGGATGTCCTTAAGGACAAAAATGTCCAGGAAGGATGGGAAATTTTTAAAAATGAGATTCTCAAAGCACAATCGTTAACAATCCCGAAAAGTAGGAAGAATGGGAAGCATTTAAGGAAACCAGGATGGATGAACACAGAACTTAAACACATGCTAAAAAGAAAGAAAGAAATGTTTATAAAATGGAAAGAGGGAGGCATATCTAAAGAAGATTATAATGCAGTCTGCAGATCCTGCAGGGCACGTATCAGGTTAGCTAAAGCTGACAATGAATTAAGGCTTGCAAGAGATGTCAAAAGCAATAAAAAAGGATTTTGGGGGTATGTCAAAAGTAAAAGAAAAGTCAAAGATGCTATAGGATTTTTACAGGATGAAAATGGAGAAATGGTAAGAGAGGATGTTGAGAAGGCCGAACTTTTTAATTCCTATTTTGCATCTGTTTTCTCTCAGAAAGAAAATGTAACATCAACTGATCTTCACTGTCCTTTTAAAGGAATAGAGGAATCCAAGTTATCTGTAAACAGAAAGATTGTGAGGGAATATTTAGCTAACATAAATGAGTTCAAGTCTCCAGGTCCAGATGAATTACACCCCAGAGTACTGAAGGAGATCGTAGAAGAAATTTTAGAGCCACTCTCCATAATCTTTGAAAATTCTTGGAGAACAGGAGAAGTCCCAGAAGACTGGAGAAGAGCAAATGTTGTTCCTATCTTCAAAAAGGGGAAGAAGATGGACCCAGGGAACTATAGGCCGGTGAGTCTGACTTCTATACCAGGAAAGATCTTTGAACAAATTATTAAACAACATGTATGTAAGTACATGGATAAGAATGAAGTGATTAACCAGAGTCAGCATGGGTTTGTAACTAACAAGTCATGTCAGACTAACTTAATTTCCTTCTATGACAGAATCACTGACTGGGTGGATCAGGGAAATGCTGTAGATATAGTATATCTTGACTTCAGCAAAGCATTTGACAAAGTATCTCACACCATCCTTATTGAAAAAATGACCAAGTATGCAATGGACCAGGCAACTGTTAGGTGGATTCATAACTGGCTTAGTGATCGGACTCAAAGGGTGGTTGTAAATGGCTTCACATCCAGCTGGATGAATGTCTCAAGTGGGGTACCACAGGGCTCCGTCCTGGGACCTGTATTGTTCAACATCTTTATCAATGATTTAGATGAAGGAATTGAGGGTAAACTGATTAAATTTGCTGATGACACAAAGCTAGGAGGGATAGCTAATACTAGAGAAGAGAGAGAGAGGATTCAAAAAGACCTAAATAAACTGGAGCAGTAGGCAGCAACCAACAGAATGGTTTTTAACAGGGAAAAATGCAAAGTACTACATCTGGGCAATAAAAATGAAAAAAGCATATACAGAATGGGAGGAATAGAGCTAAGCAACAGTACATGTGAAAAAGACTTAGGTATACTAATAGATCATAGACTGAACATGAGTCAACAGTGTGATGCAGCAGCAAAAAAGGCAAATACAATTCTGGGATGTATTAACAGAAGCATACAGTCTAGATCACGTGAAGTCATTATCGGTCTTTACTCCTCTTTGGTCAGACCTCATCTGGAATACTGTGTACAGTTTTGGGCACCACATTTTAAAAAAGACATAGACAAACTGGAGCAAGTTCAGAGAAGAGCGACCAGAATGGTGACTGGTCTGCAAACCATGTCCTATGAGGAACGGTTGCAGGATTTGGGAATGTTTAGCTTGCAAAAAAGAAGACTGAGAGGAGACTTAATAGCTGTCTACAAATATGTCAAGGGCTGTCACATTGTAGAAGGATCATCTTTATTCTCATTTGCACAAGGAAAGACTAGAAGCAATGGGATGAAACTAAATGGGAGGAGACACAGATTAGATATTAGAAAAAACTTTTTGACAGTTATAGTGATTAATGAGTGGAACAGGCTGCCACGAGAGGTGGTGAGTTCCCCTTCAATGGACGTCTTCAAACAGAGGCTGGACAGACATCTGTCTGAGATGATCTAGTGAATCCTGCTTTGAGCAGGGGGTTGGACCAGATGACCCAGGAGGTCCCTTCCAACTCTACCATTCTATGATTCTATGATTCTATGATAAACAGCTCCATCACTCTGCTTAGTGGCCACTGAGGGATACTACAGCACAGCTCCTATTCAATTGGTTAGTCGTTTAGCCCTTCTTGATTGAGCAAATTTTATTTTTTTGCTTTTGTTTTTTCTAAGCGTCAATGTTTAGTTTTTTTTTACTTTGACACATGAAGGCATGTTTGTGGCAGGATGAGATGTGGTTTTCAATTACACCATTCACTTTACCATAAAATATATTGAAAAAACACGTAACATTTATTTTACTAGCTTATATAGCACCATTAATTCCACAGCGCTTTACAGACATTATTATTGACGCGCCCCCTGGGCCAGTGTTGTTTGGGGGATACCCGGAGCCGGATCAGATGGGGGTTGTAGTCTCCGAGTGGCGGTGACCCGGTCCGTGCCCAGGGTGTCAAGCTCAGTGTGTGGCAGTCCTACAGATGTTGCTGGATGTTCTTTAGTGTCGACTACGCCACCCGTTGATTTGCGGTCAATACGGCCGCCGCTGCAGCAGGGTCCGCTGAGGCTGGTGGTGTGTGTGCAGCTTCTGGTGGTATAACCCCCAACGGGAGGGGTATAGCCTCAGGGGGTCAGTTGTAGAGGGTGGTGGTTGTGGTGGTGCAGTGAGGATGGTATTAAGACTCAGAGTCGGGCTGTGCAGTTCAGGGTGTTTACTTACTGCTGTTGTTCTGGTCACTCCGGCCTTGAGTGACCGCCCGAGCCGTGCTGCGTCCACCAGGTCCTGGACTCAGCCAACCCCCAGGTAATTCTGGAGCGTGATCCTGAGCTCCCTCTCTGACGTTCCTTTTCTCTGGCCTTCCCCACCAGGGATCCACCTATGTCCGGCTCCCTCGGGTCTCTTGGTGGGTACACCTCTTCTGGGTTCCCTGACCCTATGCTTGGTCTGCCTTTCGGGTGGATTTAGTGGGGGGTCGTGGCAGATCCTGCCCACAACCTCCGGTCTCTGGCTGAGGATTAGTGCCCTCCACCAGCTTGGGATCCGGTACCCTTGTGCCAACCCTTCACCCTGTTGCTTGTATTTGGGCTCTTGGGGTTCCCTCTTCTTCCCCTCTGGGTCCTTCTGACTCCTCTCTCTCTCTTCTTTCAGGACTGCTTGACCCTCTACAACAGACTGACTAGTAGCTGTCTGCCTGTCTGACCCTGATCTAAGATGGTTCCCACCTTATATACTCCCTCTATGTGTGAGCTCAGGTGACCAGCACCCAATGAGCTCCTAGCATTACCCAGACTGCTCCCCCTATCTGCTCCTACACTACTGGGATGTTCCACCCCCCTCCCACTCCAGCCAGGGACAGACACTATCGTACCTGCACATATATTGGTGGGAGTACCGTCGATCTGTCCCCCGGAAATGGGATGTATGTAGTGTATGCAGCCTACTGAGCACAGTTCCACACTCCATCCTTACCCGGGAGTGGAATACCACACCTCTGGCTTGAGGTGTAATACCCCTGTAGCAGCCGAATCCTCAGGGTGCTACATTATCACTGTCCCCATTGGAGCTCACAATCTACATTCCCTATCAGTATGTCTTTGAAATGTGGGAGAAAACTGGAGAACCCAGAGGAAACCCACACAAACACTGGGAGAACATACAAACTCCTTGCAGATGTTGTTTTTGGTGGGATTTGAGCCCAAGACCCCAGAACTGCAAAGCTGCAGTGCTAACCACTGAGCCACCATGCTGCCCATATGTTCCAATTGGGGTAAAATGGTGAAAAATACGAAATTCCGCCACTATTTTTTAGGTTTCATTTTTAGAATGTTCATTGTACAGTAAAAATGTCCTGGCAACATGATTCTCCAGGTCAGTATTAGGCCACGTTTGCAGTTTCAGTATTAGGTCAGTATTTTACCTCAGTATTTATAAGCCAAAACCAGGAGAGGAACAATCAAAGGAAAAGTATAATAGAAACACGTCACCACTTCTGTATTTATCACCCACTCCTGGTTTTGGCTTACAAATACTGATGTAAAATGCTGATCAAATACTGAAAGTGTGAACATGGCCTTACATTGATACCAAAGTTTGGGGGGGTAATAAAATTCAGAACTTGGTAAAAAAAAATTGTTTTTTAAGAACTATAAGGCTAAGTGCCCACGATGCAGAAATGCTCTGGGTTTTTCCTGAGCGTTTCTGCATCTCCCTGGCCGAAAAAACGCATGCGGATTGTACATGCGGATTGTACATGCGTTTTTCCTGCCAGGGACATGCGGAAGTGAAGCGTTTTGATCATGCGATTTCGCATGCGGGTTATCAAGCACTTTCCAAGCGATTTTAGCATCACTTGGAAAGTGCTTGACAACTTGGTCACACTATATAAATCCATGCAACCGGCATGGATTTTATATAGTGTGACCAAGTTAGTTTAAAAAAAAAAAGAATAAAAATGGTAAAAAATGTCAAAAAAAACCATATGCTCACCTTCCGATGGCCCCCGGTCTCCTTATCCGATGCGTCCGGTGTTCCCGGTGTCTCGTGGTTGTGTAAAAGGACCTTCCACGATGTCATTTAGTCATGTGACAGGTCACGCGACCGCCGACGTCAGCGGTCGCGTGACCCGTCACATGACTAAATAACGTCATGGCAGGTCCTTTTAGACCATCGAGAGCTGCCGGGGAGCCAGGACGCATCGCTATGGAGACCGGGGGCCATCAGAAG
This sequence comes from Phyllobates terribilis, assembly GCF_046119375.1. Taxonomy (NCBI): domain Eukaryota; kingdom Metazoa; phylum Chordata; class Amphibia; order Anura; family Dendrobatidae; genus Phyllobates; species Phyllobates terribilis. The sequence goes on along the minus strand of NW_027362763.1, from coordinate 419,432,194 downwards.
GTAAGTATAATGTATATTTTTTATTTTAATTCTTTTTTTTTACAGGTACTATGGTACCCGTGTCTGGAGGAGAGTCTCCTCTTCTCCAGGCCCGGGTACCATCCGCACATTGAATCGCTTAATATCCGCATGTGCCCATGTAATCATGCAGATATTAAGCGATTCAATGCAAGTCATTGGCGGCAAAAACACCGCAATTACACAAAATAATTGGTAGTGTTGGGTTTTTTATACAATGATAATCCACAGCGGAAATTTCTGCAGCATATGCACAGCATATGCGGATTATCATTGGGGACCATGGCAGACCTTCTACCAAGTGTTTTTTAAGCGTTTCTGCAGCGGAATTGCAGCTGCGGAAACGCTTAAAAAACGCATAGTGGGAACACAGCCTAAGTTTTTTATTTTTCTGTCAATGGCCCTGTGTAGCAGCTTGTTTTTGTGTGGCATTTTTGTTGATGTTTTTATTGAAAACATTTTGCGGTAAATATGATATTTTCATGGCTTTTTATTGCAGTTTTTTGGAGGAAGTGCGGTGCCTGTAAAAATACAATTCTACCATTTAGATTTTGTTTCTCTTTATGGTGTTTACCATATGGATTAACCCCTTAACGTCCCATGATGGATATATCTGTCATGCATGGGATCGGGTTATGTGGAACAGTTTAGGAGCTGAGTCTGCTTCGCATGTGGCATATGCCAACTAAATTAAAAAGCCAGCATCTGTGTCCAACAGCTGCGGCTGGAGCGATGAAGTTAACCATTTAGATGGTGCTGTACGTCTCTGACAGCAGCATTTAGTAAATGCCTGTTTGGCAGTGCTCGTGCTCACTGGCTTCCACCCGGTTAAATTGGCAACTGGGGGCCTGGGTTGCTGTCATCTTGGCACTCCTGTGAAGCTCAGTTGTACGCTGACCTTCATAGGAGAATATGATTTAGGGCTCATACCCATATGTGAAAATAAAAACGTTCCGATATCTGGACCGAAAAAACGGACAAGTGCCATGCGATTTCCACGCATCCGTCTCTTTAAAACCCGGCAATTCATCAACCGCGTACAGTTACAACACAGCGGTACCCGACAAGTTAGAATAGAAAGAATTGATCTACACACATAGAATAGTTAGAAAGATGTCAGTCACATACATAATTAGTACAGTCACTGATTTGGTTACTGTACTTGTCATTTATTGTAAAATTAAAGAATTTTAAAAAAAATGGCGTGGGGTCCCCCGTAATTTTATACTGTAGCAGAGGTTAAGCAGACAGCTGGGGCAGATGTTTTAAGCCTGGGAAGGGGGTAATACCCATGGGACTTCCCAGGCTACTAATATCAGCCCGCAGCTGAATACTTAGCCTTTACTGGCTATTAAAATGGGGGACCCCCTAAAAAAATGATGTGGGGTCCCCCTATTTTAACAGCTAGCAAAGGCTAGGCAGACAGCTGGGGACTGTTAATTAATAGCCTAGAAAGGGACCACGAATAATGGCCCTCTCCGAGGCTAGAATCAGGAGCCCTCAGCCTCCCCAGAAATGGCGCATCCATAGGATGCGCCAATTCTGGCACTTAGCCTCACTCTGCCCACTGCTGTGTAGCGGCAGCGGGTGGGGTTATAGGGCTGGGGTTGATGTCAGCTTATAATGCCAGCTGACATCAAGCCCAGGTTAGTAATGGAGAGGCGTCTGTAAGACACCCCCATTACTAACCCCATAGTGAAAGGAAAATGTGAAATAAAACACCCACACCCAAAATAAAATATTTTATTTGAAATAAACACACAGACTCCTTTAATATTCTAAATTAAACGCTACTTACCATTACATCCATTCCACATGAATCCATTGTCACCTGTAATAAAAATAAAATAATAAACCAACCTCATCCTTTCCTTCCCGATGTGAAGAACAGAATCCATGTGTCCTGAGACGGGTCCAACTCTGCTACATCTAGATGGCAGGCTGCATAGTAGCTGGACACGACCATCCAGCCTGCCATCCTGCAGAGGCACTGAGGAGTGCATGCTTGCGCTCATCAGTGACTCGCTGTGACTGCATCGAGATGAGCGGAATTCATGTCAAATGAACCCAGTTCACCTCATTGACGTCAGCACGAGAGTGGAAAAATTCTCACCGCACATGCGCTGATGCTATAAAATTATGGGGGACCCCACGCCATTTTTTTTTTCAAATTCTTTAATTTTACAATAAATGACAAGTACAGTAACCAAATCAGACACTGTACTAATTATATATGTGACTGACATCTTTCTATCTAACTACTCTATGTGTAGATCTATTATTTCTATTTTAAATTGTCGGGTACCGCTATGTTTTTACTGTAGGTGGCTGATGAATTGCCGGGTTTTAAATGACGGGTGCGTGAAACTTGGACGGCACTCGCATGGCCCGAGTGCCGTGCGATTTTTTTTCACGCACCCATTGACTTGCATTTGTGAGTCTCGTCTGAGATACGTGGCAAATCACAGCATGTTGTGGTTTTTTTCTTAGTACGATTTGAGCTCAGAAAAAAATCGCAGATGAGATGTCACTATATAACTGCAATAATGTTGAAAAAAGTAAGGGTAAAAGAATTTAAAAAAAAAATGGAATCACCCTCATTTTCTCACCATAAAAATAAAGAGATGTAAAAGATTGAAAAAATAAACGTATATGATATGGCTACATCCGTATAGTTCTGGTTTATCAAAATATAAAATTAATTTTTCTGTACAGTAAACACATCAAAAAGAAATTCAAAAAGCCATAATTCATTTTTTCCAGGCACCATACTTCCTTAAAAACATTCAAAATCTCATATCTACTTCGAAATGGTATAAAACCGTCAGCTCGCAACGCAAAAAATAAGCCTTCAAACAGCTCTATCAATGGAGAAATAAAAATGTTACTGGTCACTGAAAATTACTACATTAGCCAATTTTTTTTATTTATTTTTTAACACATTTTTGAATATTGTACACCACTTTAAAAAATCTATGCATGTTTGATATTGGTGTAATCGTACTGACCTGTAGAATCATTTTTCCTGGTAATTTTTCCCGCGCAATGAGCAACATAAAAAAAGGAACCCATAGACTATGACAGAATTGCATTTTTACCACAATTGCATCGCACTTAAATTTTTTCTCCCATTTTTCAGTACAGATATAAAGAAGTTATGACTCTTGGAAGAAGGGGGAAGAAAAAAGAAAAAAGAAAAAATGAAAAATCCACCTGTCCGGATGATAATGCTGAAGGAAGCGCCCCTCTTTTTTATTACATATTGTACTTCATGTTAGTGGTTAACTTAGGTTCATATGACTTGAAATTATTTGTAAAAATATCAAAATTTGCCAAAAATGTAGAAAAATTAGCAACTTTCAAACTTAATTTTTATGTCCTTAAAACAGATAGTTATAACACACATAGTAGTTAATAAATAACATTCACCACATGTCTACATGACTGTATCAGAGTTTGAATTGAAAATATGCCATTGTAGTGCTCAATAAATTGTTCCCTGTTTGTGCTCCTTAAGACACGTATCTTAAGTGGGCTCACCCTACTACAGTATTGCCAAACATATGGACACTTACTGCAGTTTAAGCACACTGTGGGGTTCAGAAGGAAAGGAGCATTTGTATTTTGGAGTGCAGAATTCACTGGATTTTTTTTGGTAAGAGCCATAACGCTTTCCTAGAGCCTTTGTGCTATCAGCAGTGTGGAAACCTTCTATATTTCCGTTAACAGATGATGGACATGAGTGGGAAGTTGTTTTTTGTGGGTTGAGTTGAAGCTTTTATTTGTACTATTTTGGGGTACATTACATTTTGGATCACTTCTAAGGATTGGTTGACAATTATTCTGTGCTTTACACTGAGCACTAACATCGAGTTTCCATCTAAATCTCTGAAATATGTGATTCAGATGAAAGCCCCAATGGAGACCATCACCATTCAGGAGATGTTATGCGGCACAATGACTTCACTGCAAGACAGGATAGAAGAGGAGACGGTGGGTGCAGTGGATGAGGAGACTGGATATGATGATTAAAAGGTTGATTGTTGTTTTTTTATGCGGGCTGTGTTAACCATCATACTGTATAGAGAGTTGTGGAGGGACCATCATACTATATAGGACATTGTGCGGGAGCTGTGGGGAGACCATCAGATTCTATGGGTCTCCCCACAGATATGGGTGGGGACCATTATACTATACTAGATGGTGGCCCTATTCTAACGCATCGGGTATTCTAGAATATGCATGCGGCCGACCGGGCGCGACTAATCAGCGAAGCAGTGTTTAAATGGGTTGTGCACTACTTTAAATTAACCCCCAATGTATCCCCCCGGAGCCCCTAATGAATTTTGTAATTACGTCATGTTGTCAATACTGCTTGTGACAACATCGCTGACCACGCGGCAAGTGTGAAGGGAGGACCGGGGAGCGAGGCCGCCAGTCGGGGTACTTCTGCTGCGAGCAGCCGGGAGATGACCGGCTAGCACCGGTCATCTCCCGGCTGCGTCGCCGCTGATCTCCCAACGGTGGCCTGCGTGTTTCAAATCCAGCGCCAATTCGCGGCCGGGCTGCGCCAGTCGCTGATTGGTCGTGGCCGGCCGCGACCAATCAGAGAAGCGGTGTTTAAATTTCACGCCAATATCGCTGATTGGTCGCAGCCGGGTGACTGCGACCAATCAGCGAAGCGTGTTTCAAATCCGGCGCCAATTCGCGGCCGGACTGCACTCGTTGCTGATTGGTGGCGGCCGCGACCAATCAGGACAGCGGTGTTTTAAAGTTCGCGCCAATATCTCCCGGTCATCTCCCGGCTGCATCGCCGCTGACCTCCATGCGGCTACCGTCGGGAGATCAGCGGCTAGGGCCGCTGATCTCCCGATGGCAAGTGTGAAGGGGGGAGCGGCGCCGCCTAGGCTGCCGGTCAGGGTACTTCTGCTGCAAGCAGCCGGGAGATGACTGGCTAGCGCCGGTCATCTCATGGCTGCATCGCCGCTGACCTCCGTGCGGCAGATGAGCTGCTAACGGCCGCCATCTTGTTCTGAAATCCCGTGTCGCTGATTGGCTGCGGCCGGACAAATCAGCGACGCAGGATTTCCTGGACGGACAGGCAGACGGGATAAGCCGATTATATAGTAGATAAGTGGCTGTGTAGGGGGACCATCATACAGTGTGCAGGAGTCATGGATGGAGGAAGTCAAATCTTCCATACATAAAATCTCATTAACTTTTGCCATAACTTTTGCCACTCAGAGGGACATGGGGGGGGAGAACATTTATTCCAAAAAAGAGGAATACAGGCTCTAGCTGCCATAACCAGGAATCTTAACAGGGAGCCTTTATAAACAGCCATTGGAGTCTCGCAGTGATGGGGGAGGAAGAGAGATGGATCCATTTCCTCGATGAAACCAGTATCTTTACAAATGACCTCAGACACTCCAGACCAAAAAGGAAGGAGTATGTTACATTCCCAAAAGATATGTAAAAATGAGCCTTCAGTTACACCACTCCTCCAGCATGTAGAATCACAAGAAGGAAAAAGAACATGGATGGGACTCTGTACCATCTGGCGAGTATCTTACATCCAGCCTCCTGAAATCTAAAACTGATAGAGGACTTTTGGGTGAGGGTAAAGATACAAGATATTTGTTCGGAGGTAAAGTTAATATTAAAATCATTCTCCCATTTTAGGATAAATGGAGGAGGAGGTTGGTCCAGGGGAGAATTCAGCATGGAGTAGACTCTAGACAAAGTATGTCTAACTTGGCCCGTACCCAGACAAAACAATTCAAATTATGTTTTAATTTGCAAAAAGTTTGATTTAGGAGGAAGTTTGTCTAGAAAGTGTTTTAGTTGTAAACATCTCCTGTGACCCAGTGGAACCGTCTCTACCAGACCCAAAAGATATTCAAAAGAAGGCCAGTCGTTGCTTCCACTGAAAAACTCTGCTCGGTCTTTTCCTGCATTAATGCATATCTTGAAAATGGGATCAGAGTGACCAGAAACAAAGTCTGGATGGCTTATTATTGGAAATAATGCTGAATATATGGGGATTGCAACATTGCCAGCCACTACATTACTACAATTTAGAGTAGGGCCTATTGTCCAATGTGAATTCAAGTAGTTGGTGTGAAGACACGGGGTCTTTCGTGAGCATAGTACCACTCAGACAAAACAGGGTGAGGGTTAAACAGTGTTGCAATACTTTATTGAACCACCAAATTAAAAATAAACACATAGAACAGTCCCAGCAAATACCCAAAATGGTGCAAAATTACACAAAATTCTGCTGGCTCGTCTGGGAATAGAACAACTGTGACTTTGGGACTTCCAGGGCCAACTACCTCAACCAGTGGCCCCCCGCTTTTGGAGAGCCCCCACAGAGGGGAGGTAGCGACAAGCTTAGGAAGCTGACAGTCCATCGAGGTACAAGGCCAAGAGAACCTAGGGTCTTACCCTGGCCTCTCTGAGATTTTTCATGGGGCCAGATGACCAGCTGGTCCCAATCTGGCTTCTCCGAATGTCTCCATGGGTTCCAGGTGACTTCATCGTTCCAACCTGGTCTCCTCAAATGTATTCTTGGGTTCTCTGGTGGTCAATGGAGCAGATCTGTATCCTTCCAGTCAGCACCGTATACCCTGGCTGATTAAGATAAGAAGCTGTTTCGTCACATTGCTCTCCCATCTTAATTAGCCAGACATGATAGGATCCCAATCATCCTTCTCCACTTATTGGAGACAGTCCATCAACATGTCTTTAAGCACAGACACAAATGTAAGAGGTCTCACCTTCATGAGAACAAAACTTTGCATCATCCAGTTTCCTCAGAACATATTCCATGTCTACCTTGCGAATAAACTCCACACGTAATTGACGACAACTGACTCTTATCCATTGCGTCCACACATGCCATCCTCAGCATCCTGTGGTTCCTGAATTAAATCTGATAAGTGTCGGTGGCCTGGTATTCAATCCGTTGAGGCTGGCACAGCCCCTGTAGTTGTCGTTCTTTGTTGCTGCTGTATATCCTCTCCAGTCCTCCTCCCAAAGCCGGGCTGGTGGGGTTGGACATGGTAGCATCAAAAACCTGCTGTGTATGCCTCACCTAAGAACTGCTGGGTCTGTCTATATGTCTCCCTGCTTGTGGATCCCTTTGGACGGTGTGTGCTAACACCAGTCCCCTTGCAGCTCCCCCAGATCTGCTGGGCTGAGCAGTATCCAACTGCTGCCACCAAAATGTGAAGACACGGGGTCTTCCGTGGGCATAATACCACTCAGACATCACAGGGTGAGGGTTAAACAGTGTGGCAATACTTTATTGAACCACCAAACGAACAATAAACACATAGAACAATACAGCAAATACCCAAGATGGTGCAAAATTACACAGTCTCAACCTTCCACTGGCCCACCTGGAAATAGAACATCTGTGACTTTGGGACATCAACTACCTCAACCAGTAGCCCACCGCTTTTGGCGGGCCCCCACAGAGAGGAGGTAGTGGCGAGCTTAGGAAGCTGACAGTCCATCGAGGTACAAGACCAGGAGACCCGAGGGTCACACCCTAGCCTCTCCGAGAGTTTTCATGGGACCAGTTGACTAGCTGGTCCCAATCTGGCTTCTCCGAATGTCTCCATGGGTTCCAGGTGACCAGAGGGTCCCACCTGGCAACTCCAAACAACATATCCATGGGGCCAGGTGACTTTATTGTCCCAACCTGGTCTCCCCAAATGTATCCATGGGTTCTCTGGTGGTCAATGGAGCAAATCTGTATCCTTCCAGTCAGGGCCGTGTACCTTTAGGCTGGAATCATGCAGAATCCAAATCAGTGTCTCTCTGGATGAAGTCATGCTACCAAGCTGATGTCCTGAACAGTCTGACTGATCTTTGATTCTCTTTCAATTCTCTCTGCTACAGAGGCAAATGTCCCTTAAATAGTTACAATTGTTCTGTCAAGCACACATCCACAGGTCAAGGATTAGAGATGATATTATTCCACAGGGCTCATGTCTCATTGTTTGTGCATTTAATCAATTTACATAGTTGGTACTGCAGAGGGCTCTTGTAAATCAACATCTAGCTGGCTTTAGTATATTAGCATATTAACAAATATTATTGTTTCCAGACGAAGAGAAGTCAACATTCAGGTTTATACACATAATAGTATGTCCTTCTTGATCGGCCAAAGAAGTACAAATACATTCACAAGTCAACACAAACACAATAGTGTATTTCTCTTGGCTTAACAAATCTAGGCATCTGACTGATAAAGATAAGAAGCTGTTTTGTCACAGCTGGAAATAGAGTTAACCGACCACTGGAGGGCACGTAGTGGAAAGGGACAAAACTTTGCTACATGTGAAACCAGGCCTTACTTTGACCATTTCTGAACCAATCATTTAATCGTGCTAAATGATCGGCCAAAGAGTATAACTTAATATTAGAAAGGCCAATACCACCTCTATCATTAGGTCTGCAAAGGATTGAGAGTTTAAGTCTGGGAGCTTTCTTAGCCCAAATGAAAGCATTCTGTAATTATGAAATTGTTTTGAAAAATGCTTCCAGTAATTTAATGGGAAGGACTTGCATAGGTATAGAATTCTCAGTAGATAATTCATCTTAAAAATCTGGCATCTACCAAACCACATAAAGGTGGATTTTGACCACCTGTCGTAATCTCCTCGTATAGAGTTGGTCAGATCCGGGAAGTTACACTGATATAACGATTGGAGGTTAGCAGAAAGACGTATACCCAGATAATTCAAATTTCGATGGGCCCATCTAAAACTAAAGGAGTTTTTGAGGTCTTTTACGAGAGTCTCAGGAAGGTTGATATTCAAAGCTTCTGATTTTGAAAAATTAATCTTAAAATTAGATAACTGCAAGTATATCTGAAATTCTCGCATTAAGTTGGGTAGGGAGATTTTAGGCTTGGTAATAAAAAAGAGAAGGTCATCAGCATAGGCCGAAATTTAAAAAAAAATTTGATGAATTTTAGTACCCTCAATGTCATTATTTGCTCTTACATGTCGGAGGAAAGGTTCAATCGTTGGAATGAAAGCAGCCCTGCCGTGTACCATTGTAGATATTATATTGTAGGAATCTGAAAGAACTGTTTTCAGCGCAACCCTAGCTGAGGGAGACGAGTATAAAGACAAGATCTATTGAAGCATCCTATTTCCTAGGCCCAAGGGTCTTAATGTCTCCTCGAGAATACCCAATTCACCTTATCAAAGGCTTTCTCAGCATCTGTGGATAGGAGCATTAAGGGCGTATTAGATGATTAAGCTTTATATATGAGGTTGATACATTTAGAGGTGTTATCTCATGCTTCACGACCCATCATAAATCCCGCCTGGTCAGGTTGAACAGAATTCGCTAACAAAGGGGATAGTCTGGTGGCAAGTATCTTTGCAAATAGTTTAATGTCAACATTTAAGAGGGAGATAGGTCGGTAACTGGAGCATTGTGAAGGTTCTTTCCCAGGTTTATGAATTACTGAAATATGAGCTCTTAGAAAATCAGAGGATAGGTTCTGGACATGGAGTTAAATTAAGACATTAAGTGTTTTGTCAAATGTTCTCTGAGTTTTTTATAAGAGAGTAAGGGGAAACCATCTGAGCCTGGGGCTTTATTGGTTTTGGAAGTGGAAATCGCATGAGTAATCTCCTGAGCCAATATCAGTTCTTCAAGTGATTTAATTTTGTCAGGTTTAAGTTGAGGGAACCTTGCAGACTTGATGTAGTTCTTAATTCGGGCGCTGAACTCTGAAGAAGTAGTTAGTTTATTTTTACCGTCTATATTGTAGAGAGAAGCATAATATATTTCTGAAAGGCAGAAGCAATTTCTGTTGAAGACCGAAAACAGGAAGCTGGGTGGGTAGAAACTATTTCTGCTACATATGTTTTAGCCCTTTGATGCCGTAGGGCTCTCGACAAAGATTTTCTACATTTGTTGTGAAACTCATAGAAATGACGCTTACATCTGGCAAGAAAACCTATTTCTTTTTTGTTAAGGAGGGCCCGAAGATCTTCACGTACTTTAAGGACTAATTTTTTCAAAACATCTGAGGGGTGTAGTTTATGATGGGTTTCAAGGTCTTTTAGCTGAGAGAGAGCACATGAGATTTCCATCTCTCTCTCCCTCTTTAACCTGGCCCCATGTTTTATGAAAATACTCCTAATCACACATTTATGTGCCTCTCAAATAGTATTTGTGGAGGAGTCAGCAGTGGTGTTTAAAGTACAGTATTCGGATAAGGATTGAAGAATCTCCTGAGAAACCACTTCATCATCTAATAGAGATGTGTTTAATTTCCATTGCCATTGATGAAGGATTGAAGAAGGGAGAGAGACAGATGCCGTAATCAAGGCATGATCAGAAAAAGTTATAGAATCAATATCCACATCTTACAGGCGTGTAAGATCCTGACCTTTCAAGAAAAAATAGTCCAATATAGAATACAAATTATGAACCGAGGAATAGAAAGAGAAATCTGTATCACTCGGGACTAAGACTCACCAGGAGTCAATTAATTGATGATCATTTAACAGTCGTCTGAATGTATGTAAGGCAGAGGAGTAGAGTGCGGATACCCCAGACGAAGTGTCAAGAGTCGGGTCTAATGCCATGTTAAAATCACCCCCCCCCCCAGCACCAATGTGCCCTCAGAGAACTCCGCAAAGTGTTCCGAAAAACCTGTAACGGCAGAAATCTGACCCACATTTGGAAGGTAAAGCGAGGCAAAGGTAAATAAATGAGAAGCAATTTTGCCCTTAACCACCCACCCCATCATTGCAAGACTACTAAAACTCCCATGGCAATTCATGAGAGACCAGAAGGCTAGTCCCACGAGATTTGGAGTATAGCTATGATATATATATATACACACGTGGTCAAAATTGTTGGTACCCCTCGTTTATTAAAAGAAAAACCCACAATGGTCACAGAAATAACTTGAATTTGACAAAAGTAATAATAAATTAAAAATCTATGAAAATGAACAAATGAAAGTCAGTCATTGCTTTTCAACCCTGCTTCCACAGGGCGTAATGTGACGCTTCTTCTCCCATCACTCCCCCTCTACCTCTGACGTAGCGAGCTCAATGACGTCGCCACTCTGTGCCAGCAGTGGACTGGAGCTGCTGAGACACGCTGCAGTGACCAGATCGGCAGGGGAACAAGGAGAGGTAAGTATTGCATTTATTTATTTTTGTATATATCAGCATTATACTATGGAGAGTGCATTGCATTATATAGAGGACTATGGGGGTGCATTATACAATATGGAGGACTATGGGAAGTGCATTATACTATAGGTAGGATATTATGCTGTGCATTATACTATATGGAGGACTATGGGGACTATGGGGAGTGTATTATACTATATGGAGGACTGTGGGGCACATTATACTATGTGGAAGACTATGGGGAGTATATTATACAATATGGAGGACTATTGGGAGTATATTAGACAATATGGAGGACTATGGGGAGTGTATTATTCAATATGGAGGACTATAGGGTATATTATACTAAACAAGCAAAATGCTGCCTATTCATCGAGTGATTGGATTGTTTATGCCGGAACAAAAATTATTGTTCTCAGCAGCCCATCGCCCTGTGAAAAATGCAGATATGCTGCTGACAACATGATACTGTATGGGAACAGATTGATCTATTAGTGATTGTTCTGTGCTCATCATTCTTCCTCAGCTGGTGTAAAGAGGCCGGGAAACAAGCGTCGAACGACTTCAATATTGTCAATCACACTCGTTTAACAGCCTGAATTCAGCATGTAAATACAGCTGAAATGTTTCTGTGTGTGGCGCAAAATGCTAGCATTTGGGGCCCCACTTTAAACTTTTGCCCAGCTATTATTCAAGATATACTTATCAGTGGTGTTATTAACCCCTTTACTACCTTCGGTTTTTCCGTTTTTGCATTTTCGTTTTTTGCTTCCTGTCTTCCCAGAGCCATAACTTTTTTATTTTTTTGTCAATATGGCTATGGTTTTACCATATCGTGTACTGGAAAATGGGAAAAAAAATCTAAGTGCAGTAAAATTGCAAAAAAAAGTGCAATTCCACAATTGTTTTTTTGTTGTTTCTTTTTACCATGTTCACTAAATGCTAATACTGACCTGCCATTATGATTCTCCAGGTCATTACGAGTTCGTAGATACCAAACATGTATAGGTTCTTTTTTATTTAAATGGTTAAAAAAAAATTAAAAGTTTGCAAAACAAAAGTCACCATTTTTCGAGACCCATAGCGGCTCCATTTTTCAGGATCTGGGACCGGGAAAGGACTTATTTTATGTGCGCCGAGCTGACGTTTTTATTGATACCATTTTGGTGTAGATAGAGTGTTTTGATCGCCCGTTATTGCATTTTATTGCAATATTGCAGTGACCAAAAAAAACGTAATTCTGGCGTTTTGATTTTTATTCTCGTTACGCCGTTTACCAATTGGATTCATTCTTTTTATATATTGATAGATCGGGCAATTTTGAACTTGGCAAAACCAAATATGTGTATGTTTGCTTTTTTTATTGTTCTATTTTTTGTGAAAGGGGGGTGATTTGAACTGTTATATTTTTTCATTTTTTTAAATATTTTTATAAACATTTTAATTACTTTTCACTGGCTTCAATACTCTCCATGGGAAACTAGAAGCTGCGATCATCCGATTGCAGGAAACAAGTGAGTAAACAAGTGAATCTCGGCCTCCTCCTTAGAAATTCTCCCATGCGACCAAGCATGCCTGAGTATAGTTTCTTTGTCAGTATAAGGCTGTGTGTGCCCACGATGCGTTTTTTAAGCGTTTCCGCAGCGGCAATTCCGCTGCAGAAGCGCTTAAAAAACGCTTGGTAGAAGGCCTGCCATGTTCCCCAATGATAATCCGCATGTGCTGTGCACATGCTGCGGATTATCATTGCGGAAAAAAACGCAGCACTACCAATTATTTTGCGGAAGCGCTGTGTTTCCGCCTTTGACTTGCATTGGAATGCATGGATTACGCATCACTGCATCTGCAGATGCGGAATCCATGCGTTTCAATGTGCGAATGGTGCCCGGGTCTGGAGGAGAGGAGACTCTCCTCCGGTCCCGGGTACCACAGAACCTGTAAAAAAAAATTCAATAAAATAAAAAATAAATATTATACTTACCTTCTGATGGCCCGCGGTGTGCTGGTCTTCGCTTGCCGGCAGATCGCGGTGGACTGAAGGACCTGCGCTGATGTCATTTAGTCATGTGACGGCGGGTCCTTCAGTGTACCGCGAGCTGCCGGCAAACCGAGACGCATCGAATCAAGACTCCGGGGGCCATCAGAAAGTAAGTATATATATATTTTTTTATTCTTTACCATTCTTTACGGTGACACTATATAAATCCATGCCGTTTGCATGGATTTATATAGTGTGACCAAGTTGTCAAGCACTTTCAAAGTGATGCTTAAAATCGCTTGGAAAAGCGCTTGACAACCCGCATGCGGAAATGCATTTTGAAGAACGCTTCACATCCGCTTGTCCCTGGCAGGAAAAACGCATGTACAATCCACATGTACAATCCGCATGTACAATCCGCATGCATTTTTTCTGCCAGGGAGATGCAGAAACGCTCAGGAAAAAATCCGGAGCATTTCTGTATCGTGGACACATAGCCTAAGGCTACGGCCCCATATTAAAAACAAGTGCACCATTTGTGCATTCTGACCCACTTCTGGTTTTGGCTTACAAATACTGAGGAAAAATACTGACCAAATACAGACCAAATACTGATAGTGGGGCCGTGGCCTAATAATGTAATCTGCACCACACATCTCGAGGGTTAGTAGACTCCAGAAGGCCCTGGCGGAAGACCCGATGTATTCTATCTATTGTGTGCGTAGCACACTCTCTGGGTAATTTGGTTGAAGATTGATGTTACATTTTACAGAAGATTTTCTGAGTAACACTTTCTGGGATCCCTTTAAGACATATTATTTTGTCTCCCTTTGTTCTCCTGGTCGTCTATCAACATTTTGAGAGACTGTATGTGAGATTGAGACCGGGAAACTTCCTTTTCTAGGGCCGAGACCCTCCCTCACATGGAGGTAGAGGCCTCTTCAATAAACACAGTTCTTGTAGATAAGGTAATAAGGTAGATAATCTAGGTCACTTCTAATAGCTGTAAGTGCCAGTTTTTGTGCAGCTTTCACTCTAACAATTAAAGCATCCAGATCTTGCCTAGTTGGTAATTCTTTAATCAGGACATAGAGACTTTGTAACTCCAAAGGTATTAGGGGAAACATTGGTGCCGTCATGGCTGTGCAGCATGTCAGACTTACCCCTCTCCACGCCGAGCTCGGACACCGACGCTGGAGGAACAAAGGCCTTCGAGGCATCAGAGGAACCAGGACTTTGTGCAGAAACGCCAGCTTCACTCCCCTCCTCACCTTTGGTAAGCGGTGCACTGGCCTGTGTTCTTTCCAGCTCTGGAGGGTACAACGCCATTGCTGCACTACGCAGTGAGGCCGCGCCTGACTTGTTTTTCCGAAACAGACGTGCCAGCGATGAGTTACTGGAATTTCCGGCACAGCAGTGGTAGGGGGTTCACATATCTCAGAATCTCTTCCTCCTGGACATCTTGAGAGGGATAATCGAAGGTTAGAGCTAATTTTGTCGTCTGGGCATGCAGGGCTCCAGCAGGATGCTTCTTCACGCCACCACAGCTAAGCCATGCCCCTCATTGTGATAAGTTAACCTTATATTGCAATGATATTATTGCGGAATTATTATTATTACATCTTATATTGCAGTATTATTGGAAATATTGGTAGAAAATCTTAATTTTTTCCAGCCAATGTAAACTTAGTACTAGAGTCTCCAATCTGGGAAAGACAGCATAGACCTGTGTGCTTTCAAATGCCAGGCCTGAATTTTAGTCACAGTTTGTCCTTGGATGGATACATTTTATACAGATGTTACCTACAGCAGTCGCAGTAATCTAAATCCCATCAATATTTGGTGTGACCATCGTGTGCCTTCATCAGTTCTTCTAGGTACTTGTACACTGTTTTTGAATGAACTCGGCAGCAAGGTTGTTCCAAACATCTTAGAGAACTGACCACAGATATCCTGTGGATGTAGGTTTGTGCAAAACCTGTCTTTTCATGTATCATCACTTCCAGGACTCCTTGTTCTTCTTTACGCTGATAATAATTCTTAATGACATTGGCTGTTTGGGGACGTTATCCTGCTGCAGAAAAAAATGTCAGGATACTCTCGACCTGCCATCTATATGTAGTGTGATATAATCACTGTCTTCTTGCCTTCCATGTGTAATGTGGGGTCTGTCGCTCTCTAATTATCCTCCATGTGTAGTGCGGAGTCTGTCACTCTCTAATTATCATCCATGTGTAGTACGGGGTCTGTCACTTTCTACCTATCATCCATGTGTAGTGCTAGACCTGTCACTCTCTTCCTGCCTTCCATGTGTAGTGTGGGGTCGATCTCTCCCTACCTGTTTTGCACGTGTAGTGCAGGGTCTGTCACTCTGCCTAGCCTACATGTGTGATGTGGGGTCTGTCATTCTCTACCTGTCCTCCACCTGTACAGTAGTGTCTGTCTGTAAGGGTTAATCACAGTTTACTGTATTGCTGGAGATTTGTGATGTAATATATGATCTGGCCAGTAGAAGGCAGCGGAGAGGTCAGAGTTGCAGCACAGGAGTATTGCAGCTGGTGACTGTTGCTAGGGGAGTTCAAAGAGAGAGAGAAGTTATGCATCGTTGGAAAAAGGTCTGGATAGAGCAGTGCGACTCTGATCTGTTTTTGGTGACTCCTCGACACGTTGTTCGGCTTGACTTGAGCCGACTCGTTGAGGACAACCAAGTACACAGCATCTTGGGCTAGGCCATGTTAGGAGTTATTTCTAAGGACTTAGAGAAGCCCTTTGTTTGAGAGATCAGCATTCTCTAAGAGATTCAAGTTAGTGTGTCTGATTATCAGCCTAGCAAGGACACTTCAGTCTCAGGACATACTGGTACCATTTACAACTGAATATATATGCGAATATATAAATAACTTTATGGAGGTCTAGTTAGTTAGGAGAAAAGGCCTATTCTGTAAGAGATACTTAAAAAAAAAATGCTCTGAACTGATCTTCACAGCATAGACAATTGCCTTCAGATGACCCCAAAGATAAAAGTCTAAGGGGGTCAGATCGGGAGACCTTGGTGGCCATTCAACTGGCCCACGACGACCAATCCACTTTCCAGGAAACTGTTCATGTAGGAATGCTCGGACCTGACACCCATAATGTGGTGGTGCACCATCTTGTTGGAAAAACTCAGGGAATGTGCCATCTTCAGTGCATAAAGAGGGCAACACATCATCATGTAGCAATTTCAGATATCCAGTGGCATTGAGGTTTCCATTGATGAAGAATGGCCCCACGATCTTTGTACCCCATATACCACACGATACCATCAAGATACGAGATGTGCAGCATCTGAAACAGCGGATCCTGGAGGCCTGTGCTAGCATTTCTTCTGCGGTGTTGCTATCAGTGTGTCAAGAGAGGGAGAAGAGAGTTGCATTGACAATCCAACACAATGGACAGCACTTTGAACACATTTTATAAGTGGTCATAAACTTGTAAAAAACTCATGAAAGAATAAAGTTAAAACCAAGCACACCATTGTTTTTCTTATGAAATTCTCAATAAGTTTGATGTGTCACATGACCCTCTTCCCATTGAAAAAAATAAAGTTGGATCCAAAATGGCCGACTTCAAAATGGCCACAATGGTCACCACCTATCTGGAAAAGTTTTCCCCCTCCCATATACTAATGTGCCAGAAACAGGAAGTTGATATCACCAACCATTCCCATTTAATTTAGGTGTATCCATTAGTGTTGAGCGAGCACTAAAATGCTCGGGTGCTCGAGGCTAGGGCCGAGCTCACTGTGATACTCGGGTGCTCGACCCGAGCAACGAGCCCAATGTTAGTCTATGGGAGACCCGAACATTTTTGCGGCGGCTCCCCCGGCAGTCTGTAGAAAGCCTAAAAAGTGCCCAAAACGATAGTGACAGTGCTCAAATGACATGGGGACAGCATGGGGATCACCCCTGGAAGCATTTCTGACCCCCAGGTCACTGCTGTCAACAACGTGGTCAGAGGTATTAAGCCACTTTTACAGGCTCACAATAAAACGTTCAAAAACGAAAGTGAAAGTGCTTTCCTGTGAAATATGTTAACCCCTTAACGAACATGGGTCTTTCTGTTTTTGTGTTTTCCTTCTTTGCTCCCCTTCTTCCCAGAGCCAGAACTTTTTAAATTTTCATTCAATATGGCCATGTGAGGGCTTATTTTTTGCGGGACGAGTTGTACTTTTAAACACCATCACTGGTTTTACCATATCGGGTGCTGGAAAATGGGAAAAAAATTCCAAGTGCAGTGAAACTGCAAAAAAAATGCAATTCCACAGTTGTTTTTTGGGTCCTTTTTTTACCACGTTCACAGATTGCTAAAACTGACCTGCCATCATTATTTTCCAGGTCATTACGAGTTCATAGACACCAAACATGTATAGGTTCTTTTTTTATTTAAGTGGTGAAAAAAAAATCCAAAGCTTGCTAAAAAAAACAAGAAAAATGACGCCATTTTCCGAGACCCTTAGCTTCTCCATTTTTCAGGATCTGGGGCCAGGTGAGGGCTTATTTTTTGCGTGCCGGGCTGACGTTTTTATTGATACCATTTTGGGGTAGATCCGATGTTTTGATCGCCCGTTATTGCATTTTATTGCAAAGTTGTAGCGACCAAAAAAACTTAATTCTGGCATTTAAAATTTTTTTCTCGTTACGCCGTTTACTGATTGTATTAATTCTTCTTTTATATTGATAGATCGGGCGATTCTGAACGCGGCGATACCAAATATGTGTATGTGTTTTTTTTTTTATATATATATATTTTATTTTGAATGGGGCGAAAGGGGGGTGACTTAAACTTTTATATATTTTTTATTTTTTTTATTTTTTTAAAAACTTTTTTTTTACACTTTCTGCTTGCTTCTATAGTCTCCAGAGGAGACTAGAAGCAGCAGTTGTCTGATTGCTTCTACTGCATACAAGCGATGAGCAGATCGCTTGTATGCAGGAGAAATGCTCACTTGCTATGAGCGCTGACCACTAGGTGGCGCTCATAGCAATTGAGACATGACAACCACAGGCGTCTGCTGCAGACCCTGAGTTGTCATGCCCACCCATTGGTGACCCGCGATCACGTGACGGGGTCACTGATGGGCGGGGCTTAGGACTCCCGGAAGCGCGAGTTAAATGCCACTGTCAGAGATTTAACATGTTAACAGCCGCGGGTGGATTGCGATTCCAATAATCAGCTGACATGTGCTCGCTTCAGTGCAGGCTCACCGCCGGAGCCCCCGCTGAACCGGCCTTCCCGACCTGGTGCGTACTATTACTGACCAGGTCGGAAAGGGGTTAAGGAACATCCTTTCCAGGGTAAAGACTTGTGTATAAGGTAAAATAAATAACCAAAAACAAAAATACTCCTCCACACCTTGGGCTATGTTCACAAGTAGCATTTTTTATGCGTTTTTGCACGTTTGTATTGCTTTCAACCGTGACAAATGCATTCACCGGGAAATGTCATTTTAACATTTTACAACCTTATCTGGCCATGTGCTGTGTGACACATGCATACAGTGCTAAAAAGACATGGGAACAGCATGGGGAAGACCCCTGGAAGCATCTCTGACACCCAGGTCACTGCCTAAAAGTGTGCCCATCAGAAGTGATCCTTGCCGCATCAAAAGATGCAGACTTGCAACTATCCCCATGCAAGTCCTTGTCCCAGGGCAGTGTTCAATTGTACCTCCCCCATAACTTGCAATACAAGCGCAAGTATGCAGCCTGCCACCCACCCACCCCCAGGCTGCAATACCATACTGCTAGCTTGCTTGCACTTGAAATTGGGCCTTTTAGGCATGTGGAGGTGGAATCTGGCCACCACGTCATGGCTGCGTCGGTAGCCTGGTATTCATACTCAGTCCCCAGCCGCCCGGCGGCCGGGTGTCCACGCTTGGTCCCCAGCAAGGGGCGGCCGGGTGTCCATACTCTGTCCCCAGCCGCCCCGCGGCCGGGTGCCCACACACAGTCCCCAGCCGCGTGGGGGTGGCCGGGTGTCCATAAACGGTCCCCAGCCGCCCCTATTTGTCCCGGTGCGCCTTATACAGAAGCGCGCATACCAAAACATTACCTGTGCCCTCCCCAGTGCATTTAGTGGGAAGGACAGCCTAACCACAAACACGTGGACAAGTGAATGTGGCCAGGAATGGTCCATCTCACTGACGCCTTCACACTGGGTTAATATTGTGGAAGCCGGGACACAGTTGGACACTGGGATGCAACAAGTCCTCCAGACATAGAGGATTGCGGGTCCTGGGTCAATCAGGCTTCAACACAAAGTTCAGAAGGTAGACAGCAGCAGTGGTCGGCCTCCTACACAATGAGTAAATTATTCATGATCATGAGGCCATCCACCTCCTTAGCTTTCTGTTCCTTGGAATGCAAGCGCATGTATGTAGTAGCAGCTAGGCCTGAGGTGGTCAGCGTTTTGGCGCATATTCTACCTCCTTCGAGGATTGCTGGATGTTTTCCTGCTACTATCCCAGTTCTATGACTCCCGTTAAAACAAAGCTTCAGGTGATGAATGATGGATGAGGTGGTGGCAAAGGAGAAAGAGCAGGAGGAACAGGGACCATTCACATCATTATCAGGCCAGCCAACCACACATGTCTTGTAGGATATGTTTCTGTACCAAAAGGAGCGGTTCAGCTACACAGTTATAAGGCATACAGTGAATGCAATGCCTACCAAAAATTTCGAGCCACTCCAATGCCCCTTGGAAGTGACATGGAGGTCAGAGGGCCTTAACTAAACCGTTTTTTCCATTTATAGCAACTGGGTCTCCTGTACACTGTTGGCCTAAGCAGGGAATGGAAGGCTTTCCAAAAATTATTAGGCACTGCAATGCCCCTTGAAACAGACATGGATTACAGCGTATTAAAAACCTTCTACCCATTATTGGGGAGTGGGTCTCCCTTAGTGTTCGCCTATGCATTGAAAAGCAAAAGCTGACAAAAATTAGGAGGAAATGCAATGCCCGTTGCAAGAGTCGTGGAGGTTAGAGGTAATTAAAAACAACATGTCAATGCCCCTTGGAAGAGCTGTGGAGTTCAGAGTGGTTTAACAAGATGGTTTTAATGCCCCTTAGAAGAGACGTGGAGTTCAGAGTGGTTTAACAAGACAGTTTTAATGCCCCTTGGAAGAGATGTGGAGGTCACAGTAGCTTAACAAGATGGTTTTAATGCCCCTTGGAAGAGATGTGGAGTTCAGAGTGGTTTAACAAGAGAGTTTTAATGCCCCTTGGAAGAGTGGTGGAGGTCGCAGTGGAATAAAAAGACAATATCAATGCCCCTTGGAAGAGTGGTGGAGGTTACAGTGGAATAAAAAGACAATATCAACGCCCTGTGGAAGAGACGTGGAGGTCACAGTAGCTTAACAAGACGCTTTTAATGCCCCTTGGAAGAGTGGTGGAGGTCGCAGTGGAATAAAAAGACAATATTAACGACCCTTGGAAGAGACGTGGAGGTCACAGTAGCTTAACAAGACGATTTTAATGCCCCTTACAAGAGCCATGCAGTACAGCATATTAAAAACATTATTCCCATTATTGGGGAGTGGGTCTCCCATAGTCTTTGCCTATGCCTTCCAAGCAAAAGCTGCCAAAAATTAGGAAGGGGGAACTTGCAATGTCCCTTACAAGAGCCATGCAGTACAGCATATTAAAAACATTATTCCCATTATTGGGGAGTGGGTCTCCCATAGTCATTGCCTATGCCTTCCAAGCAAAAGCTGCCAAAAATTAGGACAGAGGAACTTGCAATGCTGGCAACATGGACCACGGTCACCCTGGTGGTATAGTGGTCGTGGAGGCTGAGGATAAGGAGAAGAGCAAAAAACAGCCGAAATGAGGAAGCGTATACCCATGTGTGGATGTGAAGCGATGCATGGGAATACACCTCCCGAAATAACACAGTGGATTTGACTTTATGTTACTCTGCTGTCATTTGGTGGTGATGAGAAGTCTGGCCCAATCCAGCCCTTGTTCATTTTGATAAGGGTCAGCTTGTCAGCATTGTCAGTTGACAGGCGAGTGCGCTTATCAGTTATAATTCCCCCAGCGGTACTAAAAACACGCTCCGATAACACGCTAGCGGCAGGTCAGCCAGGACCTCCAAGGCATACAGAGTGAGTTCATTCCAAGTGTCCAGCTTGGATACCCAATAATTAAAAGGCACAGAGGAATCACGGAGGACGCTGGTACTCCCTCACCATCTTTTGAAACTTTCCACTCCTTGTGAGAGTACCCTGCGCCTCAGGGCATGTAAGCTGGGCAGGTCTCAGAAAACTGTCCTAGAACATTGACAGTGTTCCCCTGCCTCTGCTGGATTGGAGTTGCGTCTCTCTCGCCTGTATGCTTTAGTTGGGCAGCGAACTGTGACCTCTGCCGCTACCGTGTTCAGATGGGAATTTTTTTAATAGTTCTGCAGCAAGGGCCTTCTGGTACTGCCCCATTTTTGTAGACTTCTCCAACTCAGGAATAAGAGAGTGAAAGTTCTCCTTGTAGAGGGGGTCTAAAAGTGTCATCAACCAGTAATGACTGTCACCCAACATTTTGACAATGCGAGGGTCACGGTTAAGGCAGCGTAACATAAAGTCAGCCATGGGTGCCAGACTGGTAACGGGCAAGACTTCCGTGTCCTCACCAAGATGACGACTGATAATGTTGAGCGATCACTAAAATGCTTGAGTGCTCGAAGCTCGGGCCGAGCTTACCGTGATACTCGGGTGCTCGACCCGAGCAACGAGCCCAATGTTAGTCTATGAGAGACCCGAGCATTTTTGCGGCAGCACCCCTGGCAGTCTGTAGAAAGCCTAAAAAGTGCCCAAAACGATAGTGACAGTGCTCAAAAGACATGGGGGCAGCATGGGGATCGCCCCTGGAAGCATTTCTGACCCCCAGGTCACTGCTGTCAACAACGTGGTCAGAGGTATTAAGCCACTTTTGCGGGCTCACAATAAAACGTTCAAAAACGAAACTGAAACGGTTTTCCTGTGAAATATGTTAAGGAATTTCCTTTCCAGGGTAAAAACTTGTGTATAAGGTAAAATAAATAACCAAAAACAAAAATACTCCTCCACACCTTGGGCTATGTTCACAAGTAGCATTTTTCATGCGTTTTTGCACTTTTGTATTGCTTTCAACCGTGACAAATGCATTCAACGGGAAATGTCATTTTAACATTTTACAACCTTATCTGGCCATGTGCTGTGTGACACATGCATACAGTGCTGAAAAGACAATGGATCAGCATGGGGAAGACCCCTGGAAGCATCTCTGACACCCAGGTCACTGTCTAAAAGTGTGCCCATCAGAAGTGATCCTTGCCGCATCAGAAGATGTAGACTTGCAACTATCCCCATGCAAGTCCTTGTCCCAGGGCAGTGTTCAATTGTACCTCCCCCATTCCTTGCAATGCAAGCGAAAATATGCAGCCAACCACCCACCCACCCGCAGGCTGCAATACCATACTGCTAGCTTTCACTTGAAATGGGGCCTTTTAGTTTGGAGGAGGCCGAAGCTGGCCACTACCTCATGGCCGCTTCGGCAGCGAGGTATCCATACTCTGTCCCCAGCCGCCCGGCGGCCGGGTGTCCACGCTCGGTCCCCAGCCGCCAGGTGGTGGCCAGGTGTCCATACTCGGTCCCCAGCCACCCTGATTTCTCCTGTCACCTTCCCCCACACTTTTCTTAGCCTGGCCTGCTTTAGGGCAGCATTAGACGAGCCCACCAGAGAACCAGACTCCTCCGGTGGGCCCTGGCTTCTCCATCAGGGGAGTTGAGAGTGCCTAGGTGAGGAGCATGATGATGATGATAGAAGTTAGCATCTGCTTTGTTTTCTTGGAATGCAAGCGCATGTATGTAGTAGCGGCTAGGCCTGAGGTGGTCCGCGTTTTGGCGCATATCCTACCTCCTCCGAGGATTGCTGGATGTTTTCCTGCTACTATCCCAGTTCTATGACTCCCGTTAAAACAAAGCTTCAGGTGATAAATGATGGATGAGGTGGTGGCAAAGGAGAAAGAGCAGGAGGAACAGGGACCATTCACATCAATATCAGGCCAGTCAACCAGATATGTCTTGTAGGATATGTTTCTATAACAAAAGGAGCGGTTCGGCTACACAGTTATAGGGCATACAGTGAGTGCAATGCCTACCAAAAATTTCGAGCCACTCCAATGCCCCTTGGAAATGACATGGAGGTCAGAGGGCGTTAACTAAACCTTTTTTTCGATTTATAGCAACTGGGTCTCCCGTGCACTGTTGGCCTAAGCAGTGAATGGAAGGCTTTCCAAAAATTATGAGGAACTGCAATGCCCCTTACAAGAGCCATGTGTGGCACCCCAGGGGTCTGGTCACCACAGTAATAGAGATATTACGTCGGAGAGCAAGTGGGAGGTTTCCTGGTCAGGATCCCTTAAACATGCAACATACTCCTGCCCCAGTCCTGGCAGGGGAGAATTCTGCCCTTATAAACTGGATCTGGGGCGGGGTTGAGTGAGTCAGAGAACAGTCAGAGTCAGAGTGAGTTCAAGGGAAAGTAACAGCAAGGAGCTCTGTAGGAGCTAGGAGCTAAAGACCAGGGGCTGGAAGCTGAGCAGAGCTCGCCCTGGCAGAAGACAATAGGAACCGGACACAGGAGTCCGAAGCTGTGAGGACTTATATATCCAGCAGCAGAAACCAGCCGGCAGGGGATTTCAGGTCCTCTGGCCATAGAAGCCCGGAGGCTCAGTCACAAGCAAGGGACCAGCACCGCCGTCGTGGAGCGGAGGCTAACAGAAGGCCCCAAGTCACCAGCCATACGGGTGAGCACTACACGGTACACTCAGGGACGTGGGCTACTTCTACCTGCTTACAGCAAGGTAGCCAGGAAGAGTGCAGACAGATGGGGAGGCCTACAACTCCACCTGGCCAGGGGAACTCCTGCTTGCTCACAGACTGACCAGGCCTCTTATGCTAGCCAGTACTCCCGGGAGGGTCTACCTTATAATCATCAGTAAAGACCCTGAACTGCACTGCAAAGACTCTGAGTCGTTCCTGCTGCGCTCGTGCACCATCACCCCCATCATCCACACTCACTGCCCTGAGGCTATACTCCTCCCGAGGGGAGTTATCCCATTCTATGCTGCGCACACAACAACAGCCTCAGCGGTCTGCCTCGCAGCGGTGGTACTCCCTGACCGCAATCCACGGGTGGCGCAGTCGGACAATTAACCTCAAAACCTAAGAAAGACTGCCACTGGTTTGACCAGCCTGAGCCACGGGACCGGGTCACCGCCACGGAGACTACAGACCCCAGAGACCCGGCACCGGGTATCCCACACACGTGTACACACGGCCCAGGGGGCGCGTCACATGCAGTACAGCATATTACAAACATAAGTCCCATTATTGGGGAGTGGGTGTCCCATAGTATTTGCTTATGCCTTGCAAGCAAAAGCTGCCAAAAATTAGGATGGAGCAACTTGCAATGCCCCTTACAAGAGCCATGCAGTACAGCATATTACAAACATAAGTCCCATTATTGGGGAGTGGGTCTCCCATAGTATTTGCTTATGCTTTCCCAGCAAAAGCTGCCAAAAATTAGGACGGAGCAACTTGCAATGCCCCTTACAAGAGCCATGCAGTACAGCATATTACAAACATAAGTCCCATTATTGGGGAGTGGGTGTCCCATAGTATTTGCTTATGCCTTGCAAGCAAAAGCTGCCAAAAATTAGGACGGAGCAACTTGCAATGCCCCTTACAAGAGCCATGCAGTAGAGCATATTACAAACATAAGTCCCATTATTGGGGAGTGGGTCTCCCATAGTATTTGCTTATGCTTTCCCAGCAAAAGCTGCCAAAAATTAGGACGGAGCAACTTGCAATGCCCCTTACAAGAGCCATGCAGTACAGCATATTACAAACATAAGTCCCATTTTTGGGGAGTGGGTCTCCCATAGTATTTGCTTATGCTTTCCCAGCAAAAGCTGCCAAAAATTAGGACGGAGCACCTTGCAATGCCCCTTACAAGAGCCATGCAGTACAGCATATTACAAACATAAGTCCCATTATTGGGGAGTGGGTGTCCCATAGTATTTGCTTATGCCTTGCAAGCAAAAGCTGCCAAAAATTAGGACGGAGCAACTTGCAATGCCCTTACAAGAGCCATGCAGTACAGCATATTACAAACATAAGTCCCATTATTGGGGAGTGGGTTCCCATAGTATTTGCTTATGCCTTGCAAGCAAAAGCTGCCAAAAATTAGGACGGAGCAACTTGCAATGCCCCTTACAAGAGCCATGCAGTACAGCATATTACAAACATAAGTCCCATTTTTGGGGAGTGGGTCTCCCATAGTATTTGCTTATGCTTTCCCAGCAAAAGCTGCCAAAAATTAGGACGGAGCAACTTGCAATGCCCCTTACAAGAGCCATGCAGTACAGCATATTACAAACATAAGTCCCATTATTGGGGAGTGGGTGTCCCATAGTATTTGCTTATGCCTTGCAAGCAAAAGCTGCCAAAAATTAGGACGGAGCAACTTGCAATGCCCCTTACAAGAGCCATGCAGTACAGCATATTACAAACATAAGTCCCATTATTGGGGAGTGAGTGTCCCATGGTATTTGCTTATGCTTTCCCAGCAAAAGCTGCCAAAAATTAGGACAGAGGAACTTGCAATGCTGGCACCCTGGTGGTATAGTGGTGGTGGAGGCTGAGGATAAGGAGAAGAAGATTAAACAGCCGAAACGAGGAAGCGTATACCCATGTGTGGATGTGAAGCGATGCATGGGAATACACCTCCCGAAATAACACAGTGGATTTGACTTTATGTTACTCTGCTGTCATTTGGTGGTGATGAGAAGTCTGGCCCAATCCAGCCCTTGTTCATTTTGATAAGGGTCAGCTTGTCAGCATTGTCAGTTGACAGGCGAGTGCGCTTATCAGTTATAATTCCCCCAGCGGCACTAAAAACACGCTCCGATAACACGCTAGCGGCAGGGCAGGCCAGGACCTCCAAGGCGTACAGAGCGAGTTCATTCCAAGTGTCCAGCTTGGATACCCAATAATTAAAAGGCACAGAGGAATCACGGAGGACGCTGGTACGATCGGCAAGGTACTCCCTCACCATATTTTGAAACTTTCCACTCCTTGTGAGAGTACCCCGCGCCTCAGGGCCTGTAAGCTGGGCGGGTGTCAGAAAACTGTCCCAGAACGTTGACAGTGTTCCCCTGCCTCTGCTGGATTGGAGGTGCGTCTCTCTCACCTGTACGCCTTGGTTGGGTAACGAACTGTGACCTCTGCCGCTAGCGTGTTCAGATGGAAATTTTTTTAAGAGTTCTGCAGCAAGGGCCTTCTGGTATTGCCCATTTTTGTAGACCTCTCCACCTCAGGAATAAGAGAGTGAAAGTTCTCCTTGTAGCGGGGGTCTACAAGTGTCACCAACCAGTAATAACTGTCACCCAACATTTTGACAACGCGAGGGTCATGGTTAAGGCAGCGTAACATAAAGTCAGCCATGCGTGCCAGACTGGTAACGGGCAAGATTTCCGTGTCCTCACCAAGATGACGACTGACCATGCTCTCCTCCTCCGCCTCCTCCTCCTCTTCCTCCTCCCCCCTGTCCTCAGGCCACCCACGCTGAACCGACGGTATGACACTTGTACAGGTACTACCTTCTACAACGCATGATAGCAGCTCCTGTTCTTCCTCCTCCTCCTCCTCTCCCTCATTGTCCCCCAATGCACGTTGGGATGAGATGAGGCTGGGCTGTGTGTAATCGCCCGCTACGGCTTCTTGATCCATCTCATCATACTCTGGCTGCAATGCCTCCTCTTTAATTCTCTGCAGAGAGCGTTGCAAAAGACAGACAAGTGGGATGCTGACACTAATGAGCTGAGCTGTACACTGTGGGGGCAACTCTGACTGACATAGGGCCCGCAATCCTCGGTGTGGGGAGGATGTGTTCCGTCCCAAGGTCCGACTGGGTCCCGGCTTCCACTATGTTTACCCAGTGTGCCGTCAGAGAGATGTACCGTCCCTGGCCACCAGCACTTGTCCACGTGTCCGTTGTCAGGTGGACTCTCCCAGTAACTGCGTTGTTGAGGGCACGGCAGATGCTTTGGGACACGTGCTTGTGTA
This sequence comes from Phyllobates terribilis, assembly GCF_046119375.1. Taxonomy (NCBI): domain Eukaryota; kingdom Metazoa; phylum Chordata; class Amphibia; order Anura; family Dendrobatidae; genus Phyllobates; species Phyllobates terribilis. Next base: position 419,404,874 of record NW_027362763.1, on the reverse strand, counting down.
GTGCGGGGATGGCACACCGGGCAAAATAGTTTCGGCTGGGGACCGAGTACCGAGGGACGGCCACCGCCATAAGATTGCGGAAGGATTCCGTCTCCACCAGCCTAAAAGGCAGCATTTCCAATGCAAGCAGTCGTGAAATGTGCGAATTTAGGACTGTGGCCTGTGGGGCGTTAGCTGCGAATTTCCGCTTTCGTTCAAAGGTCTGGGATATGGACAATTGAACGCTGCGGTGGGACGTGGACGTGGACGTTGATGCTGTTTCTTGAGAAACTGCCATAACAAGTGAAGACTGAGAGGATAGGGCATCTTTACATGCAGTATGGACAGGGGATTGCCTTGCACACACAACAGGGGGTTCTATTGCACGCACAACAGTGGAAGAAGCAGTGGTGACACCCGCTGACACTGGTCGTGGACCCTGGGTTTCGCCCCACAAAGTCGGGTGCTTTGCTGCCATGTGCCTGATCATGCTGGTGGTGGTCAGGCTGGTAGTTTTGTCACCCCTGCTGATGCTGGCATGGCAGGTGGAACATATGGCCTTTTTGGGGTTATCAGCAGAGTCTTTAAAAAAATTCCAGACTCTGGAAGACCTACCGCTTGTACTGGCAACGTCCCTCGTGTTGGTGTTACGGGGAACGGTTGCCTGCCTTCTGTCTGCGGCCACCACACTGCTTCTTCCTGCCTGTTGGGGTACTCTGCCTCCCTCCCCCTGTGTGCTGCTGGCCTCACTCTGCATGTCCTCCTTCCACGTTGAGTCAGTTACTAGATCATCCACCACCTCCTCCTCTTCCACTTGCGCACCACGATCCTCCTCCTCACTTCCTGGCAATTGTGTCTCGTCATCGTCCACCTCTTGTGACAGATTGCCAACGTCGACTTCCTGTGGCCGTGGCTGTTCAAATATTTGGGCATCGCAACATGGGATCTCCTCTTTCACCACTTCAAGCGTATCAGGCGAGGGGCCCAAATATGGAAATGGACCAGTGAACAGCTCTTCAGAGTGTCCAAGTGTGGGATCACTTGCTGTCTGACGACACTCGGCATGGTGGGAGGAAGGAGCATCAGGGTGAGGAGGAGTATGCGGTCGAGACTCACGGCTACTAAAACTTGACCGTGTGGAAGACAGACCGGAGGTGGTGGTGCCCAGGTAACTGGAAGTATTGTCTGCTATCCAATTAATAACCTGTTCACACTGATCAGTTCTCAATACTGGTGTTGTTCTGTGCTTCCCTAGTAATTCGGTCAAGAAGTGGGAGCGAGAAGATGTGGCTGTTGGTTGTGGCACATTTTCACCTTGGCCACGGCCCCGTCCTCTGCACGAACCATCACCAGAACGTCCACTTCCACGTCCCTTGCCACGCGCCTTGCCCATTGTAAATGAAGTAAAATAGCTTACACTTGCACTATCAATGGAAAAAGGGTAATAAAGAGTAGATTAGAACGTGGGAGAGGAAAACCACAGTTATTGTTTACTGGGGTATACCACACTTTTTTAAATAGAGATATTTGCGGCTGAACAGTGAGCGACACACTCAAACTGCTTTTTTTTTAGATACCAAAGGCCCAAAACTGGATAGTACAGCGATTTGACCCGTGGAACTGCGAAACCACACTGGGATGTCGGGCCTACACAAGACTATTTTCAACAGATATATTTTTGTGTCACAACAGTCAGGAGACACTACTGTTTTTCTTTACGGAAAAAACTACCAAAGCCTGAATAATAGAGATTTTTTACCATGGAACAGCAAAACCACAGTTATAATTTACTGGTGTATACCAGGCTTTTTAAGATATATATATATTTGTGGCTGAACAGTGAGCGACACACTCAAACTGTTTTTTTTAGATACAAATGGCCCAAAAGTGGATAATACAGAGGTTTGTACCGTGGAACTGCAAAACCACACTTGTATTTCTCGGGCCTACACCAGACTATTTTCAACAGATATATTTGTGTCTGAAAAATCAGGGAGACACTATTTTTTTCTTTTTTTACAGCAAAAAATGCAAAAAGCAGGATAATAGAGATTTTTTACCGTGGAACAGCAAAAGCACACTTCTGTCTCTCTGGCCTACACCAGACTATTTTCAACAGATATATTTGTGTCTGAAAAATCAGGGAGACACTATTTTTTTTTTTTTTTTTACAGCAAAAAATGCAAAAAGCAGGATAATAGAGATTTTCTACCGTGGAACAGCAAAAGCACACTTCTGTCTCTCTGGCCTACACCAGACTATTTTCAACAGATATATTTGTGTCTGAAAAATCAGGGAGACACTATTATTATTTTTATACAGCAAAAAATGCCAAAAACAGGATAATAGAGATGTTTTACCGTGGAACATCAAAACCACAGTAATAATTTACTGGTGTATACCAGGCTTTTTAAAATATATATATATATTTGCGGCTGAACAGTGAGCGACACACTCAAACTGTTTTTTTTAGATACAAATGGCCCAAAAGTGGATAATACAGAGGTTTGTACCGTGGAACTGCAAAACCACACTTGTATTTCTCGGGCCTACACCAGACTATTTTCAACAGATATATTTGTGTCTGAAAAATCAGGAAGACACTATTTTTTTTTGGGGGGGCGGGCACCAAAAGGTTAATAAGATGGGTATTTGTACATTGTGAACGAGGAAAAAAAAAAGAGGATTTAGATAAAAAAACAGGATTTTTCCTGGCCCCCGGGACCTGGAGCTAAGTCCAGCAATTTCAGCAACAGGAGCAGCACACAGGACTGTAATGCAGCGTTTGCTGGTATAACCACTGCGTCTCCTATACAGCCTGCCTGATATACCTGGGATGGATATTAGTCCTAAGAAGGACTGTTTGTTTGATCTGGCAGCCTTTACAGACCCTACACTAACTATTTTGCAGGATATATCTCTCCCTAAATCAGCAGCGCTGTCCCTACACTGTCTGATCCGGAGCGACTGTGTCCAGGATGGCGGCGCCCGGTTTTAAATACTCGAGGTGACGCTGTGCGGCCAGCCAATCACTGTAATGCCCACAAACAACATGGCTGCGGCATTACAGTGACTGGCTGGCAAACCCTGCATGTTCACTGGCTCTGTAAAGAGCGCCAAACATGCAGGGCGGAGACCCGAGCTCCCGCCCGAGTAACCCGGAAATGCTCGGTGCTCGCCGAACATCCCGAGTAGAGTGATGCTCGGGCGAGTACCGAGCAGTGTCGAGCATGTTCGCTCAACACTAGTATCCATATAAATGGCCCACCCTGTACTATGGCGACAGTGGTGGACGGACAAGTGGCTGTCCGGGGTGCCAATGTACATGATTATCCTGTTGTGCTTCGTGTTGCAGATTTGTACATATATGGAGGAAAGACAGTCCCTTAAGTCCAAGTGGCCCTGATTGCTGAGGAACAGAACAGACTGTGTCTGAGTCTGAAGCGCCAATGACAGAGCCGACTCCAGAGTGGAAAAGCCAGAAGATGCTCAAAATAATATAACTGGACACCAGTCAGTTCTGCTCTGAACAAATTAAACAGATAGAAGGCCTGTTATGGGAGTTTCAATCTGCTTCCTCCAGAAGTGAAGACGATTTTGGATGTACAACACGTATTGAACATAAGATCCCAATGGGAGACACACCTCCAATCTGTGAGCGATATAGTCAAATTCCCCCTGACCTGTTCCAGAAAGTAAAAGCTATGCTATCACAGATGCTGAGTAGTGGAGTAGTGCGGGAGAGTCAGAGTCCATGGGCCGCACCAATAGTGCTCATCGAAAGAAGGACGGAAGCTTGAGATTCTGTGTTAACTATCGCAAGTTAAATAATGTCCCCGTATGAGACGCGTACACTTTGCCTAGAGTGGAAGAGTCCGTGACAGCGCTTCGACAGACTAAGAATAAGGTTCTGGTGGCTGAAAAAGACAATCCCAAGACAGCTTTCATTATAGCAATGGGCCTGTACGAGTTCAATAGAATGTTGTCACGGGTGTGTCAGGTGTAATAGACAGTCGCTCTGGATCTAGCTGTAGAAGGTCCCTGTGCTTGGCATTGCTGACACCATCTTAATCCTTCTTCCTTTAAGGCCCAGCGGCGACCTCCCTCCTGCTGCCTAGGAGGTCTCCACCCCCCCTTTCCCTAGTGTTTGGGTTTCCTCCCCCTCTTCCCTTCGTGTTGCACTCAGTCTTTTCCACACTTTGCGTTACAAATGCCTTTCAGACTCACCAATGCACCTGGGCTGTTTCAGCGGTTAATGGAGCACTGTTTGGGTGAGATGAATTTTGAATCCATCTTGATCTATCTGGATGACTTCATCGTTCATGCACCCACATTTGAGCAACATATACGAAGACTACAGCACAACAAGTGCTGACCTGTCTACAGGCCCACTGTCAAGCAAGGTGTGGGAAAGACTTAGTGCAACACAGAGGGAAAGGGAGCCCAGACTTTAGGGAAAGGGGGGAAGTGGAGACCATCTAGGTTGATCTAGCGTCACCCTGTCTCCTCTAACGTCCTTATATTAGCTCTTCACCAATCACCGCACGCGTGCCTCGCCCAGTCTTTCCCTGGCGTATGCCTAAGGCTAGGGAAGAGAGGAGATGAGCACTAGTCGATCTTCTCTAAACACTATAGACAACAGGGGTGGACAAACAGGGGGAAATTGCTTAGCTTTAGACAAACTGCAGACAAAAGGTGGCTACTTTGAAGAACCTAGAATATAAGACATATTTTCAGTTGTTTCACACTTTTTGTTAAGTATATAATTCCACATGGGTAAATTCATAGTTTTGATGCCTTCAGTGTGAATGTACAATTTTCATAGTCATGAAAATACAGAAAAATCTTTAAATGAGAAGGTGTGTCCAAACTTTTGGTCTGTACTGTATGTCCGAGAACGATTCACTCTGACCAAGGAGCATGCTTTCAAGGAAAAGTCATGGAAAAGCTCAATGAGATCTATGGGATTCGGAGGTCCCGAACAACACCATATCACCCACAGGGAAATGGCACCTGTGAGTGATTTAATTGAACACTGCTGCAGATGCTTCGAATCCTAGATGGAGACAAGAAATTGCGGTGGCCTGATTATTTGCCTGAACTGTTCTGGGCCTACAATAACCAAATACATAGCACTACTGATTACACTCCCTACATGTTATTATTCAGACAGTCGGGAAGAGAAGAGTCTGAACTTAACTTCAGTACTCCAACTGAAGAAAAACACTGCACTCCAGACTCATGGGTGCCGAAGCACCAAATCGGACTGAAAACTATTCACCAGTTGGTAGGAGACAAGCAACAAAATCATTTACCCCAAAACCGTGGTCAAGTCCAAACTGAACAGTTCACACCTGAGGATAAAGTGTAAAGATCAGTACTGGTACGTGTAAAGGCTACCATAGGAAAGTTGGATGTTTGCTGGGAGTCGGTACCCTGCAAGGTGTTGAAGCAGGTAATTCCGAATGGACTAGTGTACAATGTGAAGCGAGAAGACGGATCCGGTCCGGTACACCGACTACATCATAATATGCTTCGCCTCAGTCATTCCATCGATCCCCCGAGACAACCTCGTCCTGAGTCCAGCAGGAACAGCATACCCTGATGCAATTTTATTGCATGAAATAAGTATTTGATCACCTACCAACCAGTAAGAATTCTGGCCCTCACAGACCTGTTATTTTTTTTTAAGAAGCCCTCCTACTCTGCACTCATTACCTGTATTAATTGCACCAGTTTGAACTCGTTACCTGTATAAAAGACAGCTGTCTACATACTCAATCATTGACACTCAAACCTCTCTACCATGGCCAAGAACAAAGAGCTGTCAAAGGACCCCATGGACCAAATTGTAGACCTGCATAAGGCTGGGATGGGCTAAATGACAATAGGCAAGCAGCTTGGTGAGAATTAGACCAAAAAAGGGGAAGACAGAGTCCTCAGATCTAAAGCATATAATCAAAATAATAGAACCCTGGAAGAACAATATTGTGAAATTTAACTAAAGGTTCAGATAAATATCATCATTAAATATAAAAGATCAGGGGGCTCATGTCAGAAAAAAACGCAGGCTCGGTTTAAGACAAAATAAATTTTATTAAGGATGTATATTCATATAAATAGAAAATCCATATAAACTGAGACAGAACAAGTTGCTAAAATATGTTTAAAGCAATAGTGTGCAGTAGGAACCCATGAGGACACAATGGATTCCCAGCCCTCATTCAGGGTTGGCAGAAAATCACCCCCCGCAGCAGAGCATAATGGCTTCAGAAACAGCAAGAATGTAAGATGTTATATAAATGACATGTGCACTGATCCAATAAACACTTTAAAGACTTAACAGAGCATTGCAAAACGTTAAATAAAGATTGCTGTACCTGAAGACTTGCTAGCGTTGTAAGGGGCAGGCTGGGAGTCCAAACAGGCGCCTTGACGCGCGTTTCTCCTCCCGCCTTCGTTGGCACAATTATTAGAAAATGGAATAAACACAAGATGACTGTCAATTTTCCTCGGTCTGGGGCTCCATACAAGACCACACCTTGTGGGGTAAGGATGATTCTGGGAAAGGTCAGGAATCAGCCCAGAACTACACGAGAGGAACTGGTCAATGACCGGTAGAGAGCAGGGACCACAGTCTCAAACATTACCGTTAATAAAAACACATTGCGCAGTCATGGATCCTGCAGAGCACGCAAGGTCCCCCTGCTCACGCCAGCACATGTCCAGACCCGTTTGAAGTTCGCCAATGACCATCTGGATGATCCAGAGGAAGCATGGGAGAAGGTCATTTGGTCAGATGAGACAAAAATAGAACTTTTTGGTATCAACTCCATATTTGAAGGGAGAAGAAGGATGAGTACAACCCCAGGAACACCATCTCAACCGTGAAGCATGGTGGGAGAGACATCACACTTTGGGGGTGCATTTCTGCAAAGAGGATGGCTGCACCATATTGAAGGGAGGATGGATGGAGTCATGTATCACAATATTTTGGCTAACAACCTCCTTCCTTCAGTAAGAGCATTGAAGATGGATCGTAGCTGGGTCTTCCAGCATGAAAATGTCCCAAAACACACAGCCAGGGCAACTAAGGAATGGCTCCATACGAAGCATTTCAAGGTCCTGCAGTGGCCTAGCCAGTCTCCGGACCTGAACCCAATAGAAAATCTTTGGAGGAAGCTGAAACTTAATGTTGCCCAGTGACAACCCCAAAACCTGCAAGATCCGGAGAAGATCTGTATGGAGGAGTGGGCCAAAATCCCTGCTGCAGTGTGTGCAAACTTGATGAAGAACTACAGGAAACATCTGACCTCTGTAATTGCAAATAAAGGTTTCTGTACCAAATGTTAAGTTCTGTTTTTCTATTGCATCAAATACTTATTTCATGCAATAAAATCCAAATTAATTATGTAAAAATCATACAATGTGATTTTCTGGATTTTATTTTTAGATTCTGTCTCTAACAGTTGAAGTGTAACTACGATAAAAATTACAAAGCTCTCCATTCTTTGTAGGTGGGAAAACTTGCAAAATCGGCAGTGTATCAAATACTTATTTTCCCCACTATATATATTTCATATGTTTTAAAAGCATGACAAGCAGCATGGATTATGATGTATCCTTTATATTAGTTGGATGAGGTGGTCATGTCATATAGGTTTCACATAGGTTTCAGCAGTCTACTGCTCATATACATTGAGCTGTATTACAAATATCATTCAGAGGTGACAGTGATATATAAAATGCAACTGGTGCTATATTCACTGTCAATCATTGCTCATATATTAAGTGCATGTTGTGTTGAGGTGAGCCCTTTGTTATGGCCTTGTTTTGTCCTGCCAAAGTTCTAGCCATTACAAGGTTGTAGGTGTGAGAACTAGCAAAGCTGTGGACTATGTGTACACATGGTGGGGTGTAAATGGTCACACCTTGTATAAGTAATACACGTGTATGCTATGAGATATGAGGCTTCATATGCCCCTTTTGCTCCTTTTGCTTCAGCACTCACAGGTTTATATATTTTTTTCAATAGAAGGTCATGTGGACAAACTAATAGTTGTGGCAGAAGAACACATAAGTATGGACCAGAGTCACTGCGGATGACTATAGGGTGCTCTGGCTTGCGCTTAGGCACAGTATGGGCATTATAGGAATTGACAGATTGGGAATTCATTAGATCGCGTGCACATATAAGATGTCAATACTCATTTAGGCCTGAATCATCAAAGTTTTTATACCAGAAAACTGACATAAAACACTTAGAGGACTCAAAATTGTATAAAAATTTTTAGACATTTGCCACTTCCATGCCACTCCCAGTCAACTCTGCAAAAAAGTGTGATGCTTTAGCAGGATTGGGATGTGACCACATCCACTCATCTAAATCATGACATGGCGTAGCTTGTGGAATAAATCTTACTCTAGTCCCTGACTGGAGTAAGATTTCTGGCAAAGCGCATGCAACTTATAAAATTAGCCCAATTCATTAAATGGCATACTTTTCTTAATGAATCAAGTGTCTCTTACTCCATCCCACCCATTCATTAAGAGTGGCGTATACAATGTAAGTCTTAATGAATCAGGGCCTAGTTGTACATTTCAGTCAATGTTTAGATTCTTCACCAAAAATCTGTTATAAATATCTGAACTTTTATCTTTTACAAATACAGTGGCATGTAAAAGTTTGGGCACCCCTGGTCAAAATTACTGCTATTGTGAACAGTTAAGCAAGTTGAAGATGAAATGATCCCTAAAAGGGCTAAAGAGAACACATTTCCTTTGTGTTTTAGGCAAAAAATATATGTTGTCAACTTTTACATTTTAAAAATTACAAAAAGGAAAATGGGCCGATGCAAAAGTTTGGGCACCCTTGGAGATTTGTGTGCTTAGATAACTTTGACCAAGGTTTCAGACCTTAATTAGCCTGTTAGGTTTATGGCTTGCTCACTATCATCGTTAGGAAAGACTAGGTGATGCAAATTTCTCAGCTTTAAAAAACCCAGCCTCCTCTAACCTTGCCCGCCATGGGTTCTTCTAAGCAGCTGCCTAGCACTCTGAAAATGAAAATGGTGGAGGCCCACAAAGCAGGAGAAGGCTATAAGAAGATAGCAAAGTGTTTTCAAGTTGCCATTTCCTCAGTTCAAAATTTAATTAAGAAATGGCAGGTAATTGGAAGAGTGGAGGTCAAGATAAGGTCTGGAAGTTCAAGGAAAATTTCAGCGAGAGCTGCTCATAGAATTGCTAGAGAGGCAAATCAGAACCCATGCTTGACTGCAAAAACCCTTCAGAAAGATGTAGCAGACTCTGGAATTGGGGTACACTGTTCGACTATTCAGAGACACCTGCACAAATATGGCCTTCATGGAAGAGTCATCCTAAGAAAACCTATCCAGCATCCTCACCATAAAATTCAGCTTCAGAAGTATGCAAAAGAACAAGCCTTATGCATTTTGGAAAAAAGTCCTGTGGTCCAGTGAGGTTAAAATAGAACTCTTTGGCCACAATGATCAAAGATATGTGTGGAGAAAAAAGAGCACAGAATTTCAGGAAAAGAACATCTCACCAAACATTTCAAGGGTAGAGGGAAGAATGGATTCAATGAAATTTCAACAAATTCTTGATGCAAACATAAACCATCTGTAAAAAAGATTCAGTTGAAAAGAGGATGGCTTCTACAAATGGATAATGATTCTAACAACACATCAAAATCCACAATAGATGACCTCAAAAGGTGCAAGCTGAAGGATTTACAATGGCCCTCACAGTCTCATGATCTGAACATCAGTGAACATCTGTAGCTAGACCTCAAAGTAGCAGTGCATGCAAGATGACCCAGGAATCTCACAGAACTGGAAGAATTTTCCAAAGAAGAACAGATGAAAATCATTCAAACAAGAATTGAAAGACTCTTGGTTGGCTACAAAAAGTATTTACAAGCTGTGATACCTTCAAAAGGGGGTGCTGCTAGGTACTAACCATGCAGGGTGACAAAAACAGTGTTGTGAGGTTGAAACGTTGACCACTTCGTGCTGGATTAAAGTCCACAATTTTTCCTTGAACTGGAGTGCTGCCTGATTTTTCCATTTACATATTTTGAGTTGGACAACCGCATTACTCAGGAAGTATTGCACCCAAAATCTGCTCAAGTTTGTGCTGCTATCTGTTTTTTGTATTTTTCTCTTTTTATATATATATATATATATATATATATATATATATATATATATATCAGAGCTAGGCAGGCAAGCAGTGTATGTGGCGGACTGCAGTGTATAATACAGTTTAAGGGTGTGGCATCCCCTTTGTTGAGCTGACTGGTATATATGTAGCTTACCACGGGCCTAGGTGGTCTGGAGTTGGGACCCGGTCCTATTTGTCTACCCTTTTATATGCATTACTTCAACTTTGATATACAGTAAGGTTTTTAATATAGGCAGTATAGGTACCGTCCCAATTTAGGGTCACCTTGCCGCTGGTGGGACGGCTTGTATACTTTTTTTGATCAAAAATAGTTCACTAAGTACCCTATATTTATTATGCAACTTTGCTTTACATTTATATATAATGATGGTAGGGTATGAGATATATTTTTGTCTTTTGTAGGTTTTGCTTCTTTTTGCTAGTGTGAACATGCTCCTATTTCTTGCATGTCTACCATCTTAGACCTCAGTTCACATTGCTTGGTTTTTTGTCTTGTTTGCATTCTGTGCAATTTAAGGGTGTGGCATCCCCTTTGTTGAGCTGATTAGTATATATGTAGCTTACCACGGGCCTAGGTGGTCTGGAGTTGGGACCCGGTCCTATTTGTCTACCCTTTTATATGCATTACTTCAACTTTGATATACAGTAAGGTTTTTAATATAGGCAGTATAGGTACCGTCCCAATTTAGGGTCACCTTGCCGCTGGTGGGACGGCTTGTATACTTTTTTTGATCAAAAATAGTTCACTAAGTACCCTATATTTATTATGCAACTTTGCTTTACATTTATATATAATGATGGTAGGATATGAGATATATTTTTGTCTTTTGTAGGTTTTGCTTCTTTTTGCTAGTGTGAACATGCTCCTATTTCTTGCATGTCTACCATCTTAGACCTCAGTTCACATTGCTTGGTTTTTTGTCTTGTTTGCATTCTGTGCAATTTAAGGGTGTGGCATCCCCTTTGTTGAGCTGATTAGTATATATGTAGCTTACCACGGGCCTAGGTGGTCTGGAGTTGGGACCCGGTCCTATTTGTCTACCCTTTTATATGCATTACTTCAACTTTGATATACAGTAAGGTTTTTAATATAGGCAGTATAGGTACCGTCCCAATTTAGGGTCACCTTGCCGCTGGTGGGACGGCTTGTATAGTTTTTTTGATCAAAAATAGTTCACTAAGTACCCTATATTTATTATGCAACTTTGCTTTACATTTATATATAATGATGGTAGGGTATGAGATATATTTTTGTCTTTTGTAGGTTTTGCTTCTTTTTGCTAGTGTGAACATGCTCCTATTTCTTGCATGTCTACCATCTTAGACCTCAGTTCACATTGCTTGGTTTTTTGTCTTGTTTGCATTCTGTGCAATTTAAGGGTGTGGCATCCCCTTTGTTGAGCTGATTAGTATATATGTAGCTTACCACGGGCCTAGGTGGTCTGGAGTTGGGACCCGGTCCTATTTGTCTACCCTTTTATATGCATTACTTCAACTTTGATATACAGTAAGGTTTTTAATATAGGCAGTATAGGTACCGTCCCAATTTAGGGTCACCTTGCCGCTGGTGGGACGGCTTGTATACTTTTTTTGATCAAAAATAGTTCACTAAGTACCCTATATTTATTATGCAACTTTGCTTTACATTTATATATAATGATGGTAGGGTATGAGATATATTTTTGTCTTTTGTAGGTTTTGCTTCTTTTTGCTAGTGTGAACATGCTCCTATTTCTTGCATGTCTACCATCTTAGACCTCAGTTCACATTGCTTGGTTTTTTGTCTTGTTTGCATTCTGTGCAATTTAAGGGTGTGGCATCCCCTTTGTTGAGCTGATTAGTATATATGTAGCTTACCACGGGCCTAGGTGGTCTGGAGTTGGGACCCGGTCCTATTTGTCTACCCTTTTATATGCATTACTTCAACTTTGATATACAGTAAGGTTTTTAATATAGGCAGTATAGGTACCGTCCCAATTTAGGGTCACCTTGCCGCTGGTGGGACGGCTTGTATACTTTTTTTGATCAAAAATAGTTCACTAAGTACCCTATATTTATTATGCAACTTTGCTTTACATTTATATATAATGATGGTAGGGTATGAGATATATTTTTGTCTTTTGTAGGTTTTGCTTCTTTTTGCTAGTGTGAACATGCTCCTATTTCTTGCATGTCTACCATCTTAGACCTCAGTTCACATTGCTTGGTTTAGTGTATAATACAGCACAAAAGGCTCCATTCCAGTTCTGTCTGCTGCTGCTGTTACAGATATTTCTAGAAATAGCCAAAGGTATCGGGCCAGGGATAATTATTTTTTTGATCTTAATCCTGATTATTTGCTTAAAAAGCAATCCAGAGAACACTGTTTTTCTGCTCCATTTGCTTGTTGCCACAGCAGAATGCCGCCAGATTCTTTCCATACTACAGCGATAAAAATCCAGAAATTTGTAGTGAACGTGAAAATTATTGGCCTCCATTTAAGTTTTGTTGCAGTGTGTTGACACGAGGTCGCTGTGAAAAACAGTAACCTACAGGTCAGCTATTTAAAACTGTGGTTTTCCGTCACACGTATCACATATAAGTTTGCTCCAAATTCAAGTATTTCTGTCCTCCATTTAAATTTTGTTGCAGTGTGTCAGGGAAGTTATTGACACCAGGTCGCTGTGAAAAATAGTAACCTACAGGCCAGCTATTTAAAACTGGTTTTCCGTCACACGTATCACATATAAGTTCGCTCCAAATTCAAGTATTTCTGACCTCCATTTAAATTTTGTTGCAGTGTGTCAGTAAAATTATTGACACCAGGTCGCTGTGAAAAATAGTAACCTACAGGCCAGCTATTTAAAACTGTGATTTTCTGTGACACGTATCACATATCACTGCGGTTCAAAACCAGCCATTTGTAGTGAACGTGGAAAATATTGTCCTCCATTTAAAATGGGCAAGGCGCGTGGCAAGGGATGGGGAAGTGGATGTGATGGTGATGGTGCATGTAGAGGCTGAGGCCGTGGGCAAGCTGAAAATGTGGCACAACAAACACTCACATCTTGTCACTCGACCTTCCTGTCCAAATTAATAGGGGACCGCAGAACACCACTATTGAACACAGAGCAGTGTGAAAAGGTTATTCGTTGGATAGCAGATAATGCTTCCAGTCACTTAGCCACCACCACCACCAACCTGTCTTCCACACAGTCAAGTCTCAGTAGTCGTGAGTCTGGGCTGCATATTCCTCACCCTGATCCTCCTTCCCTCCACCATGCCGAGTGCCCGGAGACAACTGATCCCACACTTGGACACTCCGAAGAGCTGTTCACTTTTCCATTTATAGATTCGAGTCTCTCGCCCGGTCCACTTGAAGCGGGGCAAGAGGAGATCGCATGTAGCGATGCTCAAATATTTCAACAGCCACGGTCACACGAAGGCAACTGTGGGAAACTGTCACAAGAGGTGGATGATGATGAGACACAATTTCCAGAAAGTCAAGAGGAGGACCAGGGTGCAGAAGTGTAATACGAGGTGGTGGATGATATAGTAACTGACCCAACCTGGCAGGAGGACACACAGAGCAAGGACAGCAGCACACAGGGGGAGGGAGGCGTAGCACCACAACAGGCAGGAAGAAGCAGTGTGGTGGCAGCAGACATAAGGCGGGAAAGCGTTGCCAGTAGAACTGTTAAATCTTCCCGAGTCTGGTTGTTTTTTAAAGACTCTGCCGATAAGGGCAAAAAGGGCATTTGCAACACGTGACAGGCAAGGATGAGCAGGGGTAGCAAAACTAGCAGCCTGACCACCACCAGCATGATCAGGCACATGGCAGCAAAGCACCCGACTAAGTGGGCCGAATGCCAGAGTCCAGCAACAGTGTCTGCGGGTGACACCACTGCTTCTGCCGCTGTTGTGCATGCATGCCAATCCCCTGTCCATGGCACATGCCAAGATGCCTCCCGCCCTGCACCTGTCGTTGAACACTCTTAAGTAGCACCATCAGCAAGCTAATCCACGTCCTTGTCCCAGCGCAGCGCAGCGTTCAATTGTCCCTACCCCAGTCCTTGGAACGCAAGTGCAAATACGCAGCTAACGCCCCACTAGCCACACTACTAAATTCACACATTTCGTGAATGCTTGCGCTTGAAATGTTGCCTTTTAGGCTCGTGGAGACAGAAGCTTTCCGCAACCTGATGGCGGCGGCATTCCCACGGTACTCGGTCCTCAACCGCCACTATTTCTCCCCGTGTGCAGTCCGCGCATTACACAACCACGTGTCCCACAACATTAGCTGTGCCCTCAACAATGCAGTTACTGGGAAAGTCCACCTAACCACGGACACGTGGACAAGTGCTTGTGGGCAGGGACGATACATCTTGCTGATGGCACACTGGGTTAACATAGTGGAATCTGGGACCCAGTCGGACCTTGGGACGGAACACGTCCTCCCGACACCGAGGATTGCGGGCCCTGGGTCAATCAGGGTTGCCCCCACATTCTAGGAGCTCGTGCACCTCATCCTCCTCCTCCTCTTCAGCTTCCATCCCGATTCTCTGTCTTCTGAAATGCTCTCTGCTCTCAATTAAAGAGGATGCATTGCAGGCGGAGCATGGTGAGATGGAGCAAGGAACCATACAGGGTGATTACACACAGCTCAGCCTCATCTCATCCCAACGTGAATTGGGTGACAATGAGGAAGAGGAGGTGGAGGAAGAACAGGAGCTAGTTTCCTGCGCTATAGATGGTACTACCTGCACAACTGTCATACCGTCTGTTCAGCGTGGATGGCCTGAGGACAGGGAGGAGAAGGAAGAGGATGAGGAGGAGAGCATGGTCAGTCATCCTCTTGGTGAGGACACAGAAGTCTTGCCTCTTTGCAGTCTGGCACACATCGCTGAGTTTATGTTACGCTGCCTTTCCCGTCACCCTCGCGTTGTCAAAATTTTGAGTGACAGTAATTAATGGTTGGTGACGCTTCTAGACCCAAGCTACAGGGAGAAATTTATGTCTCTTATTCCTTTGCAGGACAGGCCTTATAAAATGTGGCAGTATGAGAAGGCCCTTGTTGCGGAATTAGTGAACAAATTCCCATCTGAAAACGCTGGCAGCAGAGGTCACAGTTCGTTGGACAACCAAGAAGTACAGGCGAGAGAGCTACAAATGCAATCCAGCAGAGTCAGGGGAACACTGTCAAAGTTCTGGGACAGTTTTCTCAGACATTTCCATCGCACAGGTCCTGAGGCGGGGGGTACTATCACAAGGAGTGCAACGTTTCGGAAGATGGTGAGGGAGTAGCTTGCCGACCGTACCAACATCCTCCGTGATTCCTCTGTGCCTTATAATTATTCGGTATCCAAGCTGGACACGTGGCATGAACTGGCTCTCTATGCCTTGGAGGTCCTCGGCTGCCCTGCCGCTAGCATTTTGTCAGAGCGGGTTTTTAGTGCCGCCGGTGGAATTATAACCGATAGGCACATCCGCCTGTCAACTGAAAATGCTGACAGGCTGACTCTTATAAAAATGAACAAGGGCTGGATTGGGCCAGACTTCTCAACACCACCATATGATAGCAGCATAACATAAACTCAAATACAGTGTCTTTTTTTGGGGAGGTCTAACTCTATTCCCATGCAACTCTGTCTTCACACCCAGACATGGGTATATGCTTCCTGTTTTTATCTATTTGCTCTTGTCCTCCTCCTCCGCATCCTCATCCTCCACCACCATATGTACCATATCAACATATCTACGTCTCTTGCAAGAGGCATTTTAGTTCCTCCAAATTTTTGGCAGCCGTTGCTTCACTGCATAGGCAAACAGTATGGGAGACACACTTCCTAATAATGGGAGTATTTTTTGCAGGAGGCCCTCCGACCTCTACGTCTCTTGCAAGGGGCATTGGAGTTCCTCCAATTTTTGGCAGCCGTTGCTTCACTGCATAGGCAATCACTATGGGAGACCCACTTCCTAATAATGGGAACATTGCTTTAAAGAGGCTCTCTGACTTCTACGTCTCTTGCAAGGGGCATTGGAGTTCCTCCAAATTTTAGGCAGCCGTTGCTTCACTGCATAGACAAACACTAAGGGAGACCCACTTCCTAATAATGGGAACATTGTTTTTAGGAGGCTCTCTGACCTCTATGTCTCTTGCAAGGGGCATTGGAGTTCCTCCAAATTTTTGGCAGCCGTTGCTTCACTGCATAGGCAAACACTATGGGAGACCCACTTCCTAATAATGGGAACATTGTTTTTAAGAGGCTCTCTGACCTCTACGTCTCTTGCAAGGGGCATTGGAGTTCCTCCAATTTTTGGCAGCCGTTGCTTCACTGCATAGGCAATCACTATGGGAGACCCACTTCCTAATAATGGGAACATTGCTTTAAAGAGGCTCTCTGACTTCTACGTCTCTTGCAAGGGGCATTGGAGTTCCTCCAAATTTTAGGCAGCCGTTGCTTCACTGCATAGACAAACACTAAGGGAGACCCACTTCCTAATAATGGGAACATTGTTTTTAAGAGGCTCTCTGACCTCTATGTCTCATGCAAGGGGCATTGGAGTTCCTCCAAATTTTTGGCCGCCGTTGCTTCACTGCATAGACAAACACTAAGGGAGACCCACTTCCTAATAATGGGAACATTGCTTTTAGGAGGCTCGCTGACCTCTATGTCTCTTGCAAAGGGCATTGGAGTTCCTCCAAATTCTTGGCAGCCGTTGCTTCACTGCATAGGCAAACACTATGGGAGACCCATTTCCTAATAATGGGAACATTGTTTTTAGGAGGCTCTCTGACCTCTACGTCTCTTGCAAGGGGCATTGGAGTTCCTCCAAATGTTAGGCAGCTGTTGCTTCTCTGCACAGCAAACACTATGGGAGTCCCACTTCCTAATTTTTGGCAGCCGTTGCTTCACTGCATAGGCAAACACTATAGGAGACCCACTTCCTAATATTGGGAGCATTGTTTTTAGGAGGCCCTCCTACTTCTACGTCTCTTGCAGGGGGCATTGGAGTCCCTCCAAATTTTTGGCAGCCATTGCAGTCACTGCATACGCAATAACAGTATAGGACACCCACTCGTTAATAATGGGAACAACAAAGCATAGCTGGCTGATGGCTCTCTAACAATAGTGAGTGCCGACTGCTGGCCCTTTAAGAATAGTAAGGGCCACCTGATGGCCCTATAAAAATAGGCTTTGTGACTTTCAGAGTCCCTCCATCGTAAATGAAACAGGATGTGTCTGATGATGTGTTACACACCACATGGCCAGATAAGGATGTAAAATGTTAAAATGACATTTCCTGGTGAATGCATTTGTCTTGGTTCAATGCAATGCAAAAGTGCAAAAATGCATCAAAAACGCTACACGTGAACATAGCGCAAGATGTGGAGGAACATTTTTGTTTTTGTATATTTATTTTGCCTTATATACAAGTCATTACATTACCCTAGTAAGGATGTTCCTTAACATATTTCCCAGGAAAATCCATTTTGGTTTCGTTTTTGTATGTTTTCTGGTGAGTCCGTAAAAGTGGCGTAATACCTCTGAAAACGTTGTTGACAGCAGTGACCTGGGAGTCAGAAATGCTTCCAGGGGTCTTCCCCATGCTGGTCCCATGTCATTTGAGCACTGTTCCCAACGATTTGGGCAATTTTTAGGCCCTCTGCAGACCGCCGGGGGGAGCCGCCGGAAAAATGCTTCAGTTTCTCAAAAAATTACATTGGGCTCGCTACGCGGTCCGAGCACTCGAGCTTTCCAATTTGCTCGACCCAAACAATGAGTACCCGAGCATTTTAGTGCTCGCCCTTCACTAGTCTCCTTCTTTGCCCATTTTTCCCTATAATGCAATAAAAAGTCAGGTTAGGTATTAGGTATATTGCTTTAGATGCTCATATAGTTAAAGTATGGTTTCACATTCGCTTTAAAGGGAATTTGTCAGAGTTTTTTGCTACCCCATCTGAGAGCAGCATGATGAATGGGCAGAGACCCTGATTCCAGTGATGTCACTTACTTTAGTGGGTGATGCAGTTTTTATAAAATCTCTGATTTCTCTGCCGCAGATCTACTGGAATCTCTGAATTCTGAGCTCTGTATAACTACACCCACACTATTGATTGACAGCTTTCTGTGTACACTGTGCATAGGCAGAAAGCTACCAATCAGTGGTATGGGCAGGGTTATACAGAGTTCATGAATATGGAGGTCTACGTAGCAGCAGGTTTATTAGTTCTATAGTACTAAAATCATTGGTTTATTAGCAGGAGATTATCAAAACTACAGCAAGCAGCCCAGTATGTGACACATCGCTGCAATCAGGGTGCTGTCTCTACATTATGCTTATCTCAGGTTAGGTGACAAATCTGCTACCATATGTAGGGGGCCAGCCCTTATTGGACATTGAATGACATTGTGGCTTTAAAGTACTATGCTCTCCTCTGGGTTTTGTTGTTGGACTAGTCGCCTCCCCCTCCTGTAGTTTTTGGTTTCTGCTGAGGGAGATGAACCAGGAAGCAGAGCAACCTTGTGTGCGTCTGAGGGAACAGAGAGGGTCCTGCTGGTTCCCTGATAAGGAGAGGCTATATAAAGAAGCTGTTAATCTATGGAAAGTCAAGAGTACTGACTTTAGCAAGATTTACCAGGATTGTGTCAAAGAGTAGAGGAATTCATCCCTTTTTGGAGAACAGTTTCCCTGAAGACTGGTGACCCGAGGCAACAAACAGCACAAAGTGTCAGCCATTCCTCAACAGTAACAATGTTTGCCTGCTTGCAGAGGAAAGAGATCCAATATACAGGAGAAAGGACTCAAGTGAATTGATTTGGCACAGTTACACCAGGAACAAGCTGCGGCTACCATCTGCATCTGATCTGCGTAATTGTGAGTGACTCACCGGTGTTGAACTGTGTTAAGGTTAAGAGTAGTTTTCTTTAGTTAGGACACTGTAGCAGCGTGGCCCGAATAGTGGAAAGCCAGATAGAGAATTAGCTTAGAGTAGTTTGTGAAAACTTGATGTGTACAGTTTATATTGAGCTTTCATTGCCATAGCTGGAGCATAGCTTTGTGATTCGCTTCAGCTATATCTTCCTATGTTCATGTTATTAATATTATCATTGTAAATACTGTTATTATCATTTCCCAGCATATAATTTCTTTTATACATAATAAAGCCGGAGTTTTGTTTCAGTCTTCTCGTCTGCTGTGCCGTACTTGAATCCTGTCTTGCGGTGCTACAAGTGGCTCTGCGAACAGGGTACGGTTACAGAGATGGAGATGGCCAACAGCAATGTGGCTAATGTGAGTACCGCAGGTAATAGTGGAACCCCTGCAAGGGCCCTTCCTTTGAGGATGTTGCTTAGTGTTCTGCCCAATTTTGATGGCCAGAATATGCCACTGACAGACTGGGTCACCAGATTGCAGAGCGCTGCCAAGATTTATAATGTCAGCCCAGAACTACAAGTTGAAATCGCTCTGGAGGGAAAGGCACGCAGAAATGTTTTCTTGCAAACGGAAACCACACATAGCACCTTAGAAGAGATGGTGAAGTTTCTGGAAGAGATATACGGTGAAACAGCTAGTGCAGGCCATCTCCAGGCAAAATTCTTCTATCGGTTGCAGCGAGAGGGTGAGGGAGTATCCCAATATGCCACATCATTGCAGGAAGTACTTGCAGAGGTATAAAAGAAAGAGGCAAACGAAGTAGGCGGCATGGGATCTGTTGACCGGATATTACGAGAACAATTTATTCTGGGACTCTACAGTACTTCCCTGAGACAGATTCTGCATGAGCGAGTAAGAATGGATTTGGCGTTAAGTTTTCGACAAATATTAGCAGAAGCAGTGACCCAAAGCAAAGAAGACAGCTGTGCCTCCGGAGTGGTGCGTACTCAGGCCATCACAACTGGGGCGGAGGGAATGAAGAGACTTTGTTCAGGGTGGTGCAGGACCTGCAGAGTTCCCTGAATATTATGCGCAGAGTTCCCTGACTATTATGCAAGAAAAAGTGACACAAATGGAAAAGAGGATGGGGGCCAGCTCTACCGCTCAGATAACATACCTGGCCCTAGCAGATCCTTATCAGACCTTCCCTCAGGCCCCTGAACCTAGACCTCTCTACACTGGTCCGTTGAACCCTTACGGTCTCCCGCCAACAATGTCCGTGGGTTGGCTGTGTTACCAAGGTCCTCAATATCATCCACCAGCGGTCCCCTGGCCTGAGCCACTCTACCCGAGGCCCCAACTTCCTTCACTGCGGCCAGCCAGTTGGATGTCAAGGGCACCTCCCTCACGAGGACGAAGAGAGGGACGTCAGGTTGCACAGTGCTGGGGATGTGGAAGTGAAAGACACTTCGCTAGAGAGTGTCAGAGTGTTTTGTAGTGGGGCGTATTGCAGGGGGGATAGAAGAACAAACCACCCAGCACAACTCTGAACATCTGGTTGCAGGCTGTCCCACCCTGTGAGCCAAGTTTGACAGATTCCCA
Organism: Phyllobates terribilis; assembly: GCF_046119375.1. Classification (NCBI taxonomy): domain Eukaryota; kingdom Metazoa; phylum Chordata; class Amphibia; order Anura; family Dendrobatidae; genus Phyllobates; species Phyllobates terribilis. The sequence continues at coordinate 419,384,231 of NW_027362763.1, read as the reverse complement.
GTGGATACCGGATCATAGGTGACGACTATGCCCGAGTCGTACTTCAATCGCTACTTCCAGGCGATGGCCAAGCCAGAGTGGGAGACGTTAATTCGGGTGACGGTGGCTAATCAGCTACCGATCCCAGTCATGGGGGTCGTGTGGATGCACGTGTGGTTATGTGGACAAGATGTGGGAAGGAAAGGCATCCTGTTAGTCCCTGAGCCATTCAAAGAAGATGTACCGGTGATAATGGGTATGAATATCCTGCGGGAGGTAAACCAGATCATGTTCACTAAACTAGGGACTGGCTACTGGAAACAGTCCACCCCGCATAAACCCAATCAGAAAGCGTTTCAACGGCTGATCCGCGTTTGTGGGACTCAGAAGTGCGTCCCAATACACCAGTCTGTGGGAATTATCCGAATGCTGGGAAGGACGTCTCTCGCCCTCCCTCCTGGTCAGGAGACCATTCTCCCATTGCCCATGGGAACTTTCCGCAACCTTGAAGGTATGGAGGTGGCTATTGAACCAGTAGGCCTACGTGAAAGAGACCAGAATGTCCTGGTGGCCCGGACACTGGCAGTGGTCGAAGAAGGGAGGGTACCCATCTGAGTCGTGAATATGGGGCAGAGAGAAGTTTATTTACCCCCGAGAATGGAACTGGCTCTGGTGTACCTACATTGAAGTGAAATGTTCAGGCTGAGAGAAATGACTCTGGCCCCAGTAGATGATGCAGTCTGGACTCTGGCAGTCATGGCCGAAGAGAAGGGGGCACCAACTCCAGAATGGAATGGGCGAGCACTCCTGACTCAGATGGCGGTGGATGTGAAAGCTCTCAATTCGGATCAGATACCAGCAGCGAAAGCAATTCTGTGGGAGAATCAGGCCACATTCGCCCGTCACGCTGACGACTTTGGCTGCATGGATGCCCTCACCCATAAGATACCGATGGGGAACACTCCTCCGATTTGAGAAAGATATCGACAGATACCCCCTAAGCTGTACCAAGAGGTGAAGTCCCTGCTGAAACAGATGTTGGATTCGAGAGTGGTGCAGAGTAGTCCGAGCCCATGGGCGCACCAAAAAGAAGGACGGGACCCTACGTTTCTGCGTGGGCTACAGGCAGTTGACCGCGTGCACCGTGCGAGATTCATACCCCCTGCCCCATATCGAAGAGTCTTTGATGGCCCTGGGAAAAGCAAAGTACTTCTCTACTCTGGATTTGGCTAGCAGGTACTGGCAAGTACTGGTGGCAGAAAAGGACAAGGGAAAGACAGCGTTCATACTCCCTATGGGACTGTTTGAATTTAATAGAATGCCATTCGGATTATCCAATGCGCCGGGGGCGTTCCAGCGGTTGATGGAGAAGTGTTTGGGTGACCAAAACTTTGAAGCTACTCTGATATACCTGGATGACATCATCGTCTACTCTGCTACTTTTCAGGAACATCTGGACAGACTCGGGCAGGTGCTCGGACGATTGCGGACCCATGGCCTGAAGATAAAGCCGAAGAAGTGTCATCTTTTCAAGAAAGAGATTGAGTACCTGGGCCACAAGGTGTCTTAGGATGGAGTCTTGCCTTCCCAAGCTAAAGTCGAGGTGATACAACAAGGCCTTCCTTGGATTGACTGGGTACTACTGGCAGCTCATCAAAGACTATGCGAAAATAGCGGTCCCGCTGCACGAACTGCTGAAAGGGACTGTTGGGGACCAGGAAACCAGGGCATACCCTGGGAACAGAAACAAGAGGAGGCCTTCAAGACACTGAAAGATGCCCTAACATCAGACCCCATCTTAGCCTACGCAGATTTCAACCGGCCGTTCCTCTTATACGTGGATGGCAGTCTTCATGGACTAGGAGCAGTCCTTTCACAGATTCAAGATGGGCATGAAAGAGTCATCGCCTATGCCAGTAGGTCCTTGAGAGATACGGAGCGGAACCCCCACAACTACAGCTCCTTCCTTCTGGAACTCCTTGCCCTAGTAAGGGCCATGACGGAGAAATTCACAGAGTACCTAATGGGAACCAAGATCCAAGTGCGAACGGATAACAACCCATTGCCCATCTGGACACTGCCAAGCTGGGGGCCCTGGAGCAGTGTTGGGTTGCCCGTCTCGCAAAATTTGACTTCTCGATTCGTTACCGCTCTGCCATGGAGAATACCAATGCGGATGGATTGTCAAGAGTAACCTTCAAGACTCCGGGAGGAGAACTTGATGAGCACCTAGAAGAAGAGGTGATCACAGATTTCCGCAAATTCACACCCATCGCAGTAGCAGCACAGTCAAGTGGGGAGGTTCGACCTCTACCCAAGTCACTGGGAAGGACTAACGAAGAATGGTGTCAGATCCAAGATGAGGATGCAGGGTTGCAGCAAGTGAAAAGCTGGGTAGCCCAAGTATAATAGCCTCGCCGGGTGTCATCTTATAGGGCATATAATTATAGTAATTTATAAGCCCTCCCTGTCTCCAAGACTATCAGAGCGGTAGCACATCCCTCTGGCCCACCCTTGTATCCTATTACTGGTACCTCCTTCACTGCCTCTCTGATCTCGCTCCTGAGGACTGCAGTGATGAGGTGAGGGGGCGCCTCACCGGGAAAGTGTAAGTGAAGCAAGCTGCAGACATCCGGGAGGCCCGGGGTATGGAAAAAAGAAAGAGCGGCACTGTGCCCACAAAAACACACCTCTTTCATTCGTCTGGCCCGCCCTTGTATTACCTCCTTCTCTGCCTCTCAGATCTCACTCCTGAGGACTGCAGTGAAGCGGCGCAGGCGCGCATGTGCGAGATCTGAGAGGCAGAGAAGGAGGTAATACAAGGGTCGGCCAGACGAGTGAAAGAGGCGTGTTTTTCTGAGCACAGCACCGCTCTTTCTCTTTTTACCATACCCCGGTCTTCTCGGACGCCTGCAGCTTGCTTCCCTTACACCATCCCAGTGAGGCGCCCCTTCACCTCATCACTGCAGTCCTCAGGAGCGAGATCAGAGAGGCAGAGATGGAGGTACTGGTAATAGGATACAAGGGTGGGCCAGAGGGATGCGCTACCGCTCTGATAGTTTTGGAGACAGGGAGGGCTGGGCAGGCAGGGAGAGCTGACCAATCCAAGCAGGATTTGTATACAGCAACCAGCCAATCGCCGGTAAGGTTCATCACTTGCCGTGATTGGCTGGTTGTTGTATACTGGGCACCACATACAGTACATCACCAGTATCTGTACCTGTTCATACGGTATAGCACCAGTACATACAGTACAGTATACAAATGTCCAACAGTCAAGACCCCATCATGGCTCCACCAGCAAGAAGAAAGAAATATGAAGCCAGTTTCAAACTCAAAGTTGTAAACTTTGCCATGGAACATAATAACGGCACTACTGCAAGACAACATGGAGTAACAGAAAAGATGGTTCGGGACTGAAAAGCAAATGAAAAAGCATTAAAGAGTATGCCAAGGGGTAAGTGTGCATTAAGAAGAGGCACCCCACATTGGCCAGAACTCGAAAAACATGTAGCAGACATGGTGAATGAGCATCGCCAAAACGGTTATGTAGTGACACGAAATAAAATACGTTTGTTTGCACTTCAGTGGGCCAAATCTAACCCAGATCACAGCAACAGATTTAAGGCCACTGTATCTTGGTGTACTAGATTCATGGCAAGGCATAATATGGTACTGAGGCAAAAGACGAAAATTGCCCAAAAATTACCTGCAGATCTTGATAGCAAACAAAATAGTTTCCATCGATACGTAATACAACAGAGCACTAAACATGGCTATCCGTTAAGTAGCATTGGAAATATGGATGAAACGTCAATGAATTTTGATATGGTTGGAAATAAAACTGTCCATCAAAAAGGTGAAAAAACTTTTTTAATTAAAACAACAGGGCATGAGAAGTCCAGTTTTACAGTGGTATTAGGATGCACAGCTGATGGCGCCAAACTGAGACCAATGATTATTTTTAAAAGAAAAACAATGCCGAAACTCGAGTTCCCTGTTGGTTGTTTTGTACATGTGAATGAAAAAGGCTGGATGGATGAAGAAAGGGTGAAGCTATGGCTTGATAATGTATGGAGCAGGCGACCAGGTGGACTTATTCAAAATTGTAGTCTACTTGTGTGGGATATGTTCAGGGCTCATTTAACTCCCAGCACCAAGCAAAGGCTTGCAAGACTAAACACACATGCGGCAGTTATTCCTGCAGGATTGACATCGTTGGTACAGACACTGGATGTGTGCCTAAACAAGCCATTTAAAGATCGCATTTGAGAACAGTGGAATTAATGGATGGTTAGCGGTGAAAAGTCATTCACAAAAGGAGGAAACATGCGTGCTCCACAGTTGGATGTTTTGTGCAAGTTTGTCATAAAAGCCTGAAATAATACTGATGCAGAAACAGTAATCAAGTCTTTCAAGAAGTGTGGCATATCAAATTCATTAGATGGTATGGAGGACGACTACTTGTGGCAAGATGAAGAGGAAGCCGTAGCCAAGACCACACCATCTGATACCGAATTCGATCCATATGATGACTGCCTTACAAATGTATCACAAGATGTCATTGATGTACTTATGATATCAGATGACGAACAGGAGGATTTTGAAGGCTTTTAAAAGGGAAACTGTGACGCCAGCAAAACCAGTAAAAATACTGTAGCTTGCAGTTCTGATGGGTGTTGCTAACTCGCCAGGGACTTGCCCGCCACTTGCTCATCTTCCTCCTATCATCATCAGTTCCAGTTTGGTTGACAGCTAAGAGAACAAACAGCATGGCAGCTCCCATGGGTTTATTGTCTTAGCCTTTAGAGTGAATTAGGAAAAGTTGAATCGACTTGCACTGTTTTATGTTTACATGTTTGAAGACAAACAGCTTTATGTTTATAAGTGACAGTTTTCCTGCTAAGTACCTGCATGTCATAAGCATTTGAATTAAAATTACTATATTGAAATCAAATCTGATTTTTTTTTACATTTTTACCGTATGTGCATTAGAAGAGGGGTGGTCTTATACGGCGAGTATATCCCAAACTCTATATTTTAACTGGAAAAGTTGGGGGTCATCTTATACACCCAGTCGCCTTATACTCCGGAAAATATGGTAATTCCTTTGTACATAATAAAGCAGGAGTTTTGTTTCAGTCTTCTCGTCTGCTGTGCCGTATTTGAATCCAGCCTTGCGGTGTTCTTTGGACACCGCTACACATAATCCCTTTAAATATTATTTCAGGGCTCAATAGCAAAATGTACTGTACTTACTTTCTAATCATAGTAAAAAAAAATCTGTATATTGTACTAGTACTTTGTGTGACAGTATTGTGCTGTGGGAATCTTATGATATTTTCTGTTCTGTCCCTAATATAAAATGCCTTTTTCGATTTAAGATTATGACAAACCCAAATAGAAAAAACATGGATCCCATTATAGTCAATGGGGTCCATGTGCAGCTGTCCGTCTCCATCATAAGACAGACCCCTCTCCTGCAAGAGTTCTATTTTTATGTTCCTATATAGGAGCAGAAAAACAGAACTCCAAACACCAGTGTGTGCGAAACCAGACTAAGACTAAGTGCCCACGATGCTGAAATGCTGCGGAACGTTTCTGCATCTTCCTGGCAGAAAAAACACATGCGGATTTTACATGCGTTTTTTTGAACATGCGATTTCGCATGCGGGTTGTCAAGCGCTTTTCCAAGCGATTTTAGCATCACTTGGAAAGTGCTTGACAACTTGGTCACACTATATAAAACCATGCAACCGGCATGGATTTATATAGTGTGACCAAGTTACAATGCTGCAAATGCAGCATCAATAGTAAAAAAAAATAATAAAAATGTTAAAAAAAAACAAAACAAAAAAAAACAACAACATTATACTCACTTTCAGATGGCCCCTGGTCTCCTCTGCGATGTGTCTGGCATCTTTGGCGGCTCCCGGTGCTCTAAAAAGGACCTTCCATGACGTAATTTAGTCGTGTGATGGTCACGCGACCATCACCTGACCGCTGACATCAGCGGTCGCGTGACCGTCACATGACTGAATGACGTCACGGAAGGTCCTTGCAGACCACCGCCGGAAGCCAAGGAGACAGCATCGCCGCTGAGAGGAGACCGGGGGGGGGGGGCGCTGGAAAGGTGAGTATAAGGTTTTTTTTAATTTTAATTCTTTTTTAACTACAGGTACTATGGTACCAGGGTCTGGAAGAGAGTCTCCTCTTCTCCAGAACCAGCTACCATCCGCGTATTGAACGGCATAATATCCGCATGTGCACGTGTAGTCATGCGGATGTTATGCGGTCCAATGCAAGGCAATGGCGGCTAAAACGCCGCGATTCCGCAAAATTAATGGACGTGCTGCGGATTTTTCCGCAATGATAATCCGCAGCGGAAATTTCCGCAGCATGTGCATAGCACATGCGGATTATCATTGAGGACCATTGCAGACCTTCTACCAAGCGTTTAAGCATTTCCGCGGCGGAATTGCCGCTGCGGAAACGCTTAAAAAAAACGCATAGTGGGCACACAGCCTAAGGGGACTATGATATTTGTCTTTTGACAGGGTTTTTAAAAATGAGACTCTAAAAATTAAGCAATTGCATTACGAATAATCGGATTATTACTCACAGTGCTACAATCTTTTTAATGGAATTTCTTATGCTTCTAAATGAGAATCCATTTACACAGCACGATTATTATAAACAAGAGTTTCACAATAAATTTTCAGTCTAAACAGGCTGACGATCACCCGAACAAACAAGAAAAATACTCATGTTGTGTAAAATGATCTTTTGGCTTACAGAAAAGATCATCGTTTTTGGCAGCACATTGTCCAGTGTAAACAGAACCTGCGCTTCCGAGAACAATGGCAGCCTATGCACAATGAATAATTTATTTCTGATAACCGGCTATTAAACAACCCAATATCGGTGATTATTTGCTGATCAATGGTTGTTGAATGCAGCAAAATCAAGTAATGTGAACACACCTTATAGGGAATCTGTCTCCCCTTGGGACGTATATATAAACTATTAATATGGGCACACAGGTCATAGAAATGTTAAACCGGTCCTACCTGTATGCCTCATATTAGTGTATGCCTCTGTTCGCCCCTAAGCCTGGAAGAAATCATTAGTATAAAGAAATAAAATAACATTTCTCAACAACAAGAGCATTAATATGAGGCATACAGGTAGGAAAAGATTAACATTTCTATCACCTGTATGCCCATATTAATAGGTTATATACGTCCCAGGGGGTTACAGATTACCTTTAATAGTGATTTTAGATAAGGGAGCTGTTATAAAGCAATTCCCTAATATTAAAGATGACCCAATGAAAGCATCACTTTAAAGGAAATGTATCAACAGAAAATGACCTACATTTAACATCAAAATCTAAATAAAGTTTAAGGTAACTGTATTTTGTGAACATTTTCAGTATTTGTTTTCTTTTTTAGATGTAATGATTGTATTAATTTTTTTTTGCCATGGGGAATCTTGTGTTATCAGGTATGTATAGAGATTTTACCTGTCATCCTGTCTGTGATAATAATAATGAGATTTCTGAAAAGTCTTTCTGAAAGAACAGGAACTATGACCCCAATTCATCAAGAAGCGGACGCCTGTTAATGAATTATGCCCCTTGCCACAGACCCTATTCTAGTCCTGGCTGGAGTAAGATTTGTGGAGTAGTGAACACTGTCGCACATCATGAATTAGACGAGCAGCAGTCGCCATGCTCCCGTCCCACACCAGCTCAGTCCACTTTATTGGAGCTAGCTGAAAATGGCATGAGAACACCAAAAGTCGCAAAATGTTATTGCGGTCTTGAGATGTGCCAACATTTTGTGACTTGCGAAAGCTTTTTTACGCCAGAATACGCACGTAAAAAGCTTGGATGAATAGTACCCGATGAGTTTAAAATAGCCCCGGTGGTCAGTGTGAAAACTGCAAGATTTATATATATTTTTTTAATACAGATTGTGATAGGAAAAAAATTGTAAACATTTTAAAAAAATACATTTAAACACAAAAGCCTGGTTGAAACAATAGATCATTTTCTGAGGATATATTGCCTCTAATTGTGGCGCTGCCCCTGTATCTTTAGCTGCCATTAGAGCCCTGTATATACTTGGCACAATATAAATGTATAGAAGAGCAATGCCTGCAATGGAAACAAAATACCTTCTCAGAGGGTTATTTCAAAGCTTTAAAAAAGTAACATTTTATTATAAATTTATAAATAACGTCTTAAACATTTTAGAAAATACATGGAATAAATTAGTACAAATATTTATGTTCAAGGCAGAAAGTGCTTGGATTGAAACAGCTATGACTTTTAGAAAAGTGGATCCCAAACTTTGTCATGGAAAATAACAAAATGATATAGCACTCATCCTCCCGATTAAGAGCTGGATTTCCCCTGCTGCTCTAATCTCAGTGTTTTGGTGTAGACGGCATGAACCGCTGCAGTCAGTGATTAGCTGCAGCATTGATGTAAGATGTGCATATCACAAATCACTGAGTCTGGGGGACTGTGGTGAGGTGACACTGTCTAAGGCTATGTGCCCACGATGCAGAAATGAAGCAGAAAATTTCTGCATCTCCTTGCCTGGAAAAACGTGTGCGGAATTTGACAGGCGTTTTTCGCGCATTTTTGAAGCGTTTTGCACATGCAGAATTGCCTTGCGTTTTCTAATGCATTGTAGAAGGTAATTCCGCATGCGTAAACGCACAAATAATGGACATGCTGTGGAATTTTCTGCACATCAAAAACGCTGCGGAAGATTCGGTAGCATGGGCATTGAAATTGCGGAATTTCATTGGGGACCATGGGGGAAAGATTACCAAGCATTTCCCAAGCGTTTACGCTGCAAAAATACCGCAGCATAAATGCTTGTAAAACGCATCGTGGCCACGGACCCTAATTGTTGTTTTATATGCATGGTAAGATTTGTTTTTCACCTTTCTAAAAGTAGGAAACCCATTTAAATGTAAGAAAGGACAAAGTCTCATTGCATAGATCTAGATGTAGGAATGACCTCAAGGGTCAATCACTAAACCAAAGAGCAGCTTTCACTAGACTGCTCTTCATTTTATCATATTTACATGAGGTGCTAATACCTCCATAAGTTTTTCTGTATCTGCCTTACCTAAATGGCCCAGTAATTAAGGTGGCCAAAAGATTACCGTATATCATTAGTAGATGGACATGTCCCAAAAAAATTCTCTGTTTTGTGGCATCTTATAGAAGCCCTATAAATAAGATGTCCATTAGGTAAAGTTTTAGGGAAGATCACAATGAAGCACATTAAAATCTAGATTAGAGCAATAGTTTTTCGCTTTGCGTCTCTCATATGACACAAACAATTATGAGGTTAAAATAGCGTCATACAAGAAGCATTATGGCTCATTCACCCATCCGATTTTTCACATGAGAAAAACGGACTGATTATTCTGATCAGCGTTTGAGGGTCATCCAATTTTCTCGTACATGGAGAAATTTAAAAAAAAAAAAAAAAAGTGTCTCCATTCTGATTGTCTATGGAAAATTGGACTGCACTTGGATGTCATCCGAGTGCAGTATGATTTTTTTTTTTTACGGACCCATTGACTTATATTGCCTCTTGGACCGACGAAAAAAAGCGGACATGTGCACAGATCAGCAGAATATTATAGGTACGAATGCTATCCGTGAAAGCCACGGATATCACTCGTACACAAAAAAAATAAATAAATCGGACGTGTGAATGAGGCCTTAGATGACAATAGACCTCTCATCTCTCAAACTGTAGTCCATTCATCATAGATCAGTGGGATGTAAGCACGGTTTTTCAATGAGAAACATTTATACAAACAGCAACATCTATTTCACTATTGTCATTGATACAATGTCTTACAAACTTTAGCTCAATAAAAACTGTCCATTTTATGTTGAAAGTTGGAAGAGTGATGACATTTTATGGCAGCCGCAATGTAAATGTTGCAATAGATGAGTCATATTATGAGTGATCCATCTGAAATAGAAATCTACAAGATCTCTAGCTAAGCAGAGTACTGCCTTTGTCATCACATAACTATGTACAATGCGCCCAGTATTAGGAGAGTAAAACAGCACTATGTAAATATCTCTAGGTTGTTGAGGGATGCAATATATGCAGCGGATGGATCATGGACTTAATTCTGATAAGTCTCTTCGTCCTCAGAAGCACTGCTGTCGGATTCCCGATAGAAAGAAATGGTGGCCTGAACTGGAAAGTTCTTTAGCAGTTCTTCTGCCTCTGGATACAAGAAGTCGTAACACTTTGACTTTGGCCAGAAAAGCCTGTAAAAAAAATAAACGTCAGATTACAAAAAATTGGTTTTATATCTCTCTACATATATAGTACTGATGGAGGCAGCTTCGCCCTGGCACATGTTGCCTTTTTGACAGTGTTAGGCCAGGGTCACACGGACGTGGATTCTCTCATGTGAGAGAATAGGGCCGATTATGCTACTTAATTTCTCCATTGTCTCTGTGTGCGTACATCAGGCTGCACTCGGATGACATCCAAGTGCAGCTCGATGTTTCACACGCACCCATAGACTTGTATAAGTGCGCGTGATATGATTATCGGATGCACTTGCAGCATGCTGCGATTGTTTTCTCATGCTGAATCAAAATGGGGGGAAAAAAAAAAAAAACATCGCAGATGTGCACTCATAGTGTAACATTGGGCCGAATGCTATCCGATAAAACATGGGAGAGCACTCGTCCGGGTTATACGCTAGTGTAGGTGAGCCATACTGTTGCCGTCATGTCCGCTGCAGAGAGTACATGATATGCAAAAGTACATGGCATTAAAGGGGGTATCCAATCTATGAAGAAAAGTCTGCAATCACTCTATGTGACAGCAGACTGTTGAATCGTCGTCACAGTATGTATTGCACAGACTGTTGAAATTCACCTGTATTCACCATGTGAGTGGGTGGACACAGGTACACAGGTATATGATATGCACACTTGCAGTCATGTGCCGACCAGACTCTCTTCACGTCTCAATCTTTGTAGGAGAGAAGAGTCTAATCTGCACGTGACCACAAGAACACAAATTGCAACAATGCAGTTATGTAACCCCCAACTGCAATAGCTTGGGTAATATAAAGGAAATGTGTTAGGAAGTGCATCTCACACTGTCACACAGCATAGAGTGACTGCAGACTTTTCTTCTTAAAGGGGTTGTACACTATTCTGACAACCCCTTCTGAGTCGTTATTTTTTCCCCCCAATAAAATAACACTTGTACTCCTCTCCATCGCCGTTCCAGCAGTGTCGGCACGGGCTCTCCCGGGACTTGCATGACTTTATGTCACATGATTGCTGCACCCAATCAGCGCTCGCTTCATTCTCCTCTCCTTTGGACAAATCAAAATATAAAGAGGAAGTGAGAGCTGCGGCTGCTCTCTCACTACCTCCGGATGTGAATTACATTCATAGCAGATTAGAGTGAAGCCTCCACTTATTGGCAGCAGGGATGGCATGACATAATGTCATGTGAGCTCCGGAAGAGCCAGTGCAGACACTGCTGGAATGGCTCCAGCACTGGAAGTGAGGATAAGTGTTATTATTTTACTGGAGGTGAAATATGGGGATTGAGAAAGGGTTACCTGAGCAGTGGACAAACCCTTTAAACTAAACGATTAAAAGTGCTATGAAAACAATCGAAATAGGACTTGCTCATTATGATTCTCGAAATTAGGACATATTTTTAGATAGGATGGATGAATGGATATAAACTACTCTCACCATGAAAATAAATCTATGAATCACAAATGTACTTACTTGACAGGGTGCTGAAAGGCTGGTAGTTTAACTTTGTCATTAATGGGGCCCTGAATTAAACATAATGGCTGTATTATAGATAGGAAACACAGTAGATTAGATCATATTACATAGGAAACAATCAAGACAGCATGTAGAAAAAGTTTCCTTATAAGATTTCATAGGGCTAATTCTATGAAGATGATTACACACTCACACATTTACTTCTATCCCAAGAATAGGTCACCAATATCAAATCGGTGATGGTCCAACACCGAGGGCACCTTAGATCAGCTGTTCTCGCTCTAACGGCAGGCGCATGTATACTGTGTACATCTAGTTGTCACAGGAGCTCCAAATAACTGATCGGTGCGGATTTTGGGTGTAGGATCACCCACTGATATATTTATTACCTGTCTTACAAATAGGTTATCAATGTAAGTCCTGGACAACCCTTTAATACCGTTACTTTCACTAAAAATTCTAAGAGAAACATTAGACTTTAAATTCATAAACTGTCTCAATGTAAAGACTATCATTAGGAAGCAGAAGTTGTATAAGTCAGGAATCATGATAAATTCTATGATCTTATGGTTTCCCATGGTGCAAGAAAACGGCACACATGCAAACACAATGAGCGATTCATTATTGCATTTGCGCCTGTTCTTGGTCGAACTTTTGGTGTTTTGTACCTGTTTTTTTGGTTTGCACCAAATTCATCTTTCCATTTGCGCATTTTTTAGTGTATTTTATGCGTTCTCTTGAGCTTTTTCTTTGTAGTTTGCCACTTGTCGACATATTTTACGTTTTCCGGATATTTCTGCATGATCTATTATTTGCGACTTTTCAAAAAGTCACAAAACGTCCTCCTTTAGTGATTTTGGACCAGATTCATCATTTTCGTTTCACCTCTGTTTTTTTACAGGCTTTTCACAGACAATTACTGCAACAAAGTCATCAAAATGGCGCACGCGAACCATGTATTTTACTGTCTTAAACTGGTTGTGCGACTTTTAAGGCAGAAAAGTGGCACATCTCGCAAGTGACACAAAAAATGCGCCAAAATAACTGACATACATAAAATCGGAGGGGGGGGGGCTAGTTTAGAGCTATGCCAAATTTTTTGACTTTTCAGTAAAAAAAAAATCTAATACATCTGGAAAAGCCACATTGACCAACTAAAAAAGAGAAATAAACCATAAATCACTTTTCGTTTGCGATATTCGCTGACATTTCTTGCCACAAATTTTTCAAAATGGAGCACGTGGTTCATGAATTTGGAACAAAATTAAAAATCCTCTTTATTTTTATCTTTAACAATTTTTCGGAGATTATTTAGCATAAAAAGTCTCAAAGCCATTAAGATGTTGCAAGCTAGTCTCCAAATATGACAAAATATAGTATCCCCCAGAATCCTTAGTCCAGGCATGGAGTGATATGTGGCAAAGAATGTGACGTTTGGAAAAAGTTGGATTTCATGAATCTGTCTAAAGCCATGTTCACACGCAGCGCTTTTTTTCTGCAGCCAAAATCTGTTCTTAGCAGTAAAAATGCTGCGTTAAAAGGAGGTTTTTGCAGTGATTTTTAGCTATGGTTTAGCAGCGTTTTCGCACTAACATTGCCTTTTATGGGTGAAAAAAAGCTGCAAAAACACTGAAAGAATTGACACGCTGCAGATTTCAGAAACTGCGCAGATCTAAGATTCAGTCAGGTAAACCAGAGCAGGAGTGCGGTGAGATTTCTGAAATCTCATAGCTTTAGCCGCTACTGAGAAAGTGCAACTTCTCAATAAAACGCTAGGTGTGAACATAGCCTAAGACATCTGTATAACACAATTCTTGAGAAATAAAAAAGGACTGAAAAGAAAGACAAGTTAAAAAAAAAATGCTGAAAACTTTATAGAGAAAAAGGCAGCACTAATAAACCAAGTAATAAAATCACATGACTCCAGAAAACTGGAGAATCGGCGATGATGAATCGGCCGATGTCTGAGCCTGTGTGGCTGATACATGGTCTGGCATTAGCACACCGCAGACATGGAGGGTGACGTACCTGCCGAGTGCTGTGTCTCCTCACTGGTGGGTTATTCCACGGTCTCCACACTGTCCCACACCTGGCAAACACACAACTGCAGTCAGCATGTGATAGCCGCATCCTTGTCCCACACACAGTGTAGGTGCAGTGTACAGACCTGTCCGCAGAGTGCTCCGTGCTGCCTGCGGCTGCTGAAACCCTCTGCGCTGCTGACTGCTGGGCGTCCATCCCTTCCTCCTATAGCTCTGCCGACAAGTAGTGCTCATGGCCCCTGTCATTATATCCTGACGCCTGTCTGCTGCAGTCTCCTCCCTCCAGGCCCAGAGGAGCAGGTACACATGGCCGGGTGTGAATGTGCACACCCGAAAATGCCGGACACGTGCTGAGGCAGATGGTGCGGGGAGAGCGGCCCCCTGCTGAGCCCATTACTGGCCACAGGCAGCCGGCGGTGCCATACTGGCGACATCATGGCTTCCATCACTTCTAGGACTGTGCGATGTATCCAGCAGGGAAAGTGTCTGCCTATAGCGGTCAGGCTGAATCCAGTATATAGTGTCTGCCTATAGCGGCCAGGCTGAATCCAGTATACAGTGTCTGCCTATAGCGGCCAGGCTGAATCCAGTATATAGTGTCTGCCTATAGCGGCCAGGCTGAATCCAGTATATAGTGTCTGCCTATAGCGGCCAGGCTGAATCCAGTATACAGTGTCTGCCTATAGCGGCCAGGCTGAATCCAGTATACAGTGTCTGCCTATAGCGGCCAGGCTGAATCCAGTATATAGTGTCTGCCTATAGCGGCCAGGCTGAATCCAGTATATAGTGCGGACTATAGCGGCCAGGCTGAATCCAGTATATAGTGTCTGCCTATAGCGGCCAGGCTGAATCCAGTATACAGTGTCTGCCTATAGCGGCCAGGCTGAATCCAGTATACAGTGTCTGCCTATAGCGGCCAGGCTGAATCCAGTATATAGTGTCTGCCTATAGCGGCCAGGCTGAATCCAGTATATAGTGCGGACTATAGCGGCCAGGCTGAACCCAGTATATAGTGCGGACTATAGCGGCCAGGCTGAATCCAGTATATAGTGTCTGCCTATAGCGGCCAGGCTGAATCCAGTATATAGTGCGGACTATAGCGGCCAGGCTGAACCCAGTATATAGTGCGGACTATAGCGGCCAGGCTGAATCCAGTATACAGTGTCTGCCTATAGCGGCCAGGCTGAATCCAGTATACAGTGTCTGCCTATAGCGGTCAGGCTGAATCCAGTATACAGTGTCTGCCTATAGCGGCCAGGCTGAATCCAGTATATAGTGCGGACTATAGCGGCCAGGCTGAATCCAGTATATAGTGCGGACTATAGCGGCCAGGCTGAATCCAGTATACAGTGTCTGCCTATAGCGGCCAGGCTGAATCCAGTATATAGTGTCTGCCTATAGCGGCCAGGCTGAATCCAGTATACAGTGTCTGCCTATAGCCGCCAGGCTGAATCCAGTATATAGTGTCTGCCTATAGCGGCCAGGCTGAATCCAGTATATAGTGTCTGCCTATAGCGGCCAGGCTGAATCCAGTATACAGTGTCTGCCTATAGCGGCCAGGCTGAATCCAGTATATAGTGTCTGCCTATAGCGGCCAGGCTGAATCCAGTATATAGTGTCTGCCTATAGCGGCCAGGCTGAATCCAGTATACAGTGTCTGCCTATAGCGGCCAGGCTGAATACAGTATATAGTGTCTGCCTATAGCCGCCAGGCTGAATCCAGTATACAGTGTCTGCCTATAGCGGCCAGGCTGAATCCAGTATATAGTGTCTGCCTATAGCGGCCAGGCTGAATCCAGTATATAGTGCGGACTATAGCGGCCAGGCTGAATCCAGTATATAGTGTCTGCCTATAGCGGCCAGGCTGAATCCAGTATATAGTGCGGACTATAGCGGCCAGGCTGAATCCAGTATATAGTGTCTGCCTATAGCGGCCAGGCTGAATCCAGTATACAGTGTCTGCCTATAGCGGCCAGGCTGAATCCAGTATACAGTGTCTGCCTATAGCGGCCAGGCTGAATCCAGTATACAGTGTCTGCCTATAGCGGCCAGGCTGAATCCAGTATACAGTGTCTGCCTATAGCGGCCAGGCTGAATCCAGTATATAGTGCGGACTATAGCGGCCAGGCTGAATCCAGTATACAGTGTCTGCCTATAGCGGCCAGGCTGAATCCAGTATATAGTGCGGACTATAGCGGCCAGGCTGAATCCAGTATACAGTGTCTGCCTATAGCGGCCAGGCTGAATCCAGTATATAGTGTCTGCCTATAGCGGCCAGGCTGAATCCAGTATACAGTGTCTGCCTATAGCCGCCAGGCTGAATACAGTATATAGTGTCTGCCTATAGCGGCCAGGCTGAATCCAGTATACAGTGTCTGCCTATAGCCGCCAGGCTGAATACAGTATATAGTGTCTGCCTATAGCGGCCAGGCTGAATCCAGTATACAGTGTCTGCCTATAGCGGCCAGGCTGAATCCAGTATATAGTGTCTGCCTATAGCGGCCAGGCTGAATCCAGTATATAGTGTCTGCCTATAGCAGCCAGGCTGAGTCCAGTATACAGTGTCTGCCTATAGCGGCCAGGCTGAATCCAGTATACAGTGTCTGCCTATAGCGGCCAGGCTGAATACAGTATATAGTGTCTGCCTATAGCGGCCAGGCTGAATCCAGTATATAGTGTCTGCCTATAGCGGCCAGGCTGAATACAGTATATAGTGTCTGCCTATAGCGGCCAGGCTGAATCCAGTATACAGTGTCTGCCTATAGCGGCCAGGCTGAATCCAGTATACAGTGTCTGCCTATAGCGGCCAGGCTGAATCCAGTATATAGCGTGAACTATAGCGGCCAGGCTGAATCCAGTATACAGTGTCTGCCTATAGCGGCCAGGCTGCATCCAGTATACAGTGTCTGCCTATAGCGGCCAGGCTGAATCCAGTATATAGTGCGGACTATAGCGGCCAGGCTGAATCCAGTATATAGTGTCTGCCTATAGCGGCCAGGCTGAATCCAGTATATAGCGCGGACTATAGCGGCCAGGCTGAATCCAGTATATAGCGCGGACTATAGCGGCCTGGCTGAATCCAGTAAATAGTGCGGACTATAGCGGCCAGGCTGAATACAGTATATAGTGTCTGCCTATAGCGGCCAGGCTGAATCCAGTATATAGTGCGGACTATAGCGGCCAGGCTGAACCCAGTATATAGTGCGGACTATAGCGGCCAGGCTGAATCCAGTATATAGTGTCTGCCTATAGCGGCCAGGCTGAATCCAGTGTATAGTGCGGACTATAGCGGCCAGGCTGAATCCAGTATATAGCGCGGACTATAGCGGCCAGGCTGAATCCAGTATATAGCGCGGACTATAACGCTGTTCTCTCATTCTACAGACATCAAGCCTCATAGTAACCCCAACATCAGCGCTATCAACACTCTGGAACAAATACCACCTCAGAAATGCCATTGTCAACACACCTGCACCATCTGCATAGATATGTAGATAGATAGAGAATAGATAATAGATAAAAGGATAGATATGAGATCGATATATGAATAGATAGATATTAAATACATAGATATTAGATAGATCATAGATAGAGAATAGATAGATATGTAGATAGATAGATATGAGATAGATATATGAATAGATAGATATTAGATACATATATATTAGATCATAGATAGAGAATAGATATGTAGATAGAAGGATAGATATGACATAGATACATGGATAGATAGATATTAGATACATAGATATTACATAGATATGAGATAGATAGATATGTAGATTGATAGATATAGCGATAGATATATGGACAGATAGATATTAGATATATAGATATTAGATAGATAGATGATAGATGGATATTTAGATAGATATATGGATAGATATGTAGATAGATGATAGATGCCACCTTCCCCTTTTTTTATTTCTTTCCATTACTCCCTCTCCTTTTCTTCTACTACAGTTCTTTTTCCCCTACCCCCATTTTTTCATTAAAATTGCTTAAAAGTTCAATAAAAATAATTTGACGATAGATGTATGTGTGTATATAAATATGTATATGTATATATATATATATTTTTTATATTTAGAAAAATAGAGCAGCACCTTTAATAAATGAGGGTGAAAAGCCTACCTGGTACATACCAAACCATCCAGATAAAAAAGAAAACCTGGAGGCCACACACCAATAGAGTGTACAAAAGTTGATCATTTATTTATAAGCCCATTGTGGCGACATTATGGTTTCAATATGTTTATAAAACATTCACATATTGCCTCCTCCTTTTTTTTCCCCTTCATATCTATATATATAGCTATATATTAATTATATAGCTATATATACTTATATATATTTAGATATATAAAGTACATACATGTATATACACATATACAGTATATGTATGAGACAATCTAAGCCAGCCATAAGTGTAAAAAATTGTTACCCAAGGAGCGTGCTAAATATTTTAACAATTAAAAACCTAAATAGCAAAGGGATATTTACAAACATATAAGGGGCAAATCATTAAAACTGGCATTGTACATACCAGTCAGTCTTAATGAAGGGTATGGTGGAGTAGGATGTGCTGAATTCATTAGGAGTCCTCTGTGCGCCTCGCCAGACCGGCTACTGCAGTTAGGGACTAGAGTAACATTTTTGGTGTAAGTAATGTCATAACCTTTGAATTCGGCTGCTTGGTGCTGCCAAACCCTCTCCTTCCCTTGCTCCGTCCACTTTGGACTGGCGTGAAAATTCCAAAATTTGCAAAATTTTTGTGCAACTTGACATTGTGCAATTATTTTCAGACTTTTCAAAGTGTTTTACATCATTTTTGGCGTAAACACATTGATTAATTGGCTCCATAGTTCCTAAAATATTATCCCCTTTACGCCACATCAATTTTTTTTTTCTTTTTGCTTTCATTTTTTTAACATGGTCAATGGAAAAATAAGTGTATGTCAAATAAAGGACTTTAATAATCCAAGAGTAGTCTTATATGAAGGCTTGAGGAGCTTCCAGTGGAGGGTACACATGTTAAAACTACACTGCTCAAAAAAATAAAGGGGACACTCAAATAACACATCCTAGATCTGAATGAATGACATATTCTCATTGAATACTTTGTTCTGTACAAAGTTGAATGTGCTGACAACAAAATCACACAAAAATCATCAATGGAAATCAAATTTATTAACCAATGGAGGCCTGGATTTGGAGTCACCCCCAAAATTAAAGTGGAAAAACAAACTACAGGCTGATCCAACTTTGATGTAATGTCCTTAAAACAAGTCAAAATGAGGCTCAGTATTGTGTGTGACCTCCACGTGCCTGTATTACCTCCCTACGATGCCTGGGTATGCTCCTGATGAGGTTGCGAATGGTCTCCTGTGGGATCTCCTCCAAGACCTGGACTAAAGCATCCTCCAACTGCTGGACAGTCTGTGGTGCCACATGACGTTGGTGGATGGAGCGAGACATGATGTCCCAGATGTGCTCAGTCGGATTCAGGTCTGGGGAACGGGTGGGCCAGTCCATAGCTTCAATGCCTTCATCTTGCAGGAACTGCTGACACACTCCAGCCACATGAGGTCTGGCATTGTCCCGCATTAAGAGGAACCCAGGGCCAACTGCACCAGCATATGGGCTCTGAGGATCTCATCTTGGTACCTAATGGCTGTCAGGCTACCTCTGGCGAGCACATGGAGGGCTGTGCGGCCCTCCAAAGAAATGCCATCCCACACCATTACTGACCCACTGCCAAACCGGTCATGCTGAAGGATGTTGCAGGCAGCCGATTGCTCTCCACGGCGTCTCCAGACTCTGTCACGTCTGTCACATGTGCTCAGTGTGAACCTGCTTTCATCTGTGAAGGGTGCCATTGGCGACTTTGCCAATCCTGGTGTTCTGTGGCAAATGCCAAGGGTCCTGCACGGTGTTGGGCTGTGAGCACAACCCCCATCTGTGGATGTCGGGCCCTCATACCACCCTCATGGAGTCAGTTTCTAACCGTTTGTGCAGACACATGCACATTTGTGGCCTGCTGGAGGTCATTTTGCAGGGCTCTGGCAGTGCTCCTCCTGTTCCTCCTTGCACAAAGGCGGAGGTAGTTGTCCACGTCTCCTGGTGTACTGGCCTGTCTCCTGGTAGCGCCTCCAGCCTCTGGACACTACGCTGACAGACACAGCAAACCTTCTGGCCACAGCTCGCATTTATGTGCCATCCTGGATGAGCTGCACTACCTGAGCAACTTCTGTGGGTTGTAGAGTCCGTCTCATGCTACCACGAGTGTGAAAGCACAACCAACATTCAAAAGTGACCAAAACATCAGCCAGAAAGCATTGGTACTGAGATGTAGTCTGTGGTCCCCACCTGCAGAACCACTCCTTTACTGAGGGTGTCTTGATAATTGCCAATAATTTCCATCTATTGTCTATTCCATTTGCACAACAGCATGTGAAATTGATTGTCAATCAGTGTTGCTTCCTAAGGGGACAGTTTGATTTCACAGAAGTTTAATTTACTTGGAGTTATATTCTGTTGTTTAAGTGTTCCCTTTATTTTTTGAGCAGTGTATATTTTACAGAGTTCTTCCTATTATCAGCATATTATCAGGTGACTAGTGGTGAGCAAGCGTGCTCGCCACTGCTCGGTACTCACCCGACCATCTCACTGCTCAACATCCTTGGCGCTCGGCGAGTATTTCTGGGTTGCCCGGGCAAGAGCTCAGGTCCCCACCCCGCATGTTTGGCACTCTTTAGACATCCAATTAACATGCAGGGATTGCCTGCCAAGCACTGTAATGCCGTAGCTATGTTGGTTGTGGCATTACAGTGATTGGCTGGCCACGGGTCTGTATAAGACCTGGTGGCCCTATGCTCGTCACAGTGTACCCCGGAAACAGGCAGAGTAGGGAGAGGTGCTGCTGAGTGAGGGACAGAATTGTCAGTTTAATAGTTAGATATCGGTATTCCACAGCAAGATATATATCCATCTGAACTAACAGTCCTTCTGAGGATTAATCCAGCTGCATATATTATTGGTGCTTAGGCAAGCAGGGTTTGTGGACAGTGTATACAGCACAACCGTTCTGTCTGCTGCTGCTGTTACAGATATCCATATCCTAGATATCAGGGCTATTTTTTGCTCTTAATACTGATAATTTGCTTAAAAAGCAATACAGTACACCATTTTACTGCTTCATTTGCTTGTTAGCAGAATACAGACAGATTTTTTTTATGTTATTTGCATTGCAGTATTTTGGAAGTACAGAAACTTTTCCATCATCAGATGTGATCCCATATTACTGCGGTAATAATACAGACATTTTGTGGAGCGTGCCAAATATTACACTCCATTTAAAGTCAGCCAGCTGTGTTTTGTTGAACCTATTCACACTTGGTCACTGACCAATATTGATAGGCCACTGCCTAAAACCGTGGTCATCAGACATGATCTGATATTACTGTGCTAATAATACAGAATTTTTTGGGAGCATGTCAAATATTATACTCCATTTAGTCTGACAGTTGTGTGTCGTTCCAAACTATTCACACTTGGTCGCTGACAAATACCATACTACAAGGCCAGTGCCTAAAACCGTGGTCATCAGACGTGATCTGATATTACTGCGGTAATAATACAGATTTTGTTTGGGAGCGTACCAGATATTACACTCTATTTAAAGTCTGCTGATGATGATATATTTGCACATTCTTTAGCTGGCCATTCACCTTCATAGCTGTTGACCAAATGGTGTTTTGGAAAGCTATTTCACCTGTCTCCCCATAAACTTGAATGTTCAATGCTGCTGAGTAGTCTTGCGATTTCCATTGGAGGAGAGGTAAAAGCTGCTGCAGGTAAGAAAATGGCAGAAAAAGGCTGTTCATCTGACGTTAATGTATATGTGGTCTTATAGAATTCATACTTATGGAATGTGTTATGCAAAGTCTGCACCAATCTATAATATAACAGGGGATGCATGTCTCTGTCTGAAGCCTTTATAGACTGCGCATGCGTGACGCGCAGTCTGGCTCCAGACAGAAGACAGCATCTAGCCGTTACCGGTAAGAGGAGTGTATGGCGCCGGAGATCGCAGTATGCGTAGACACTGAACGCATACCGTGACCTCCGGCGCCATACTTAGATACTTACCTGACCAGAAGGAGCGTTGCCGCGGCGCCTCTATTCGCCGGAAACCAGGGCAGGAGTGAAGGCGTCGGATCAGCACATGCGCAGAGCTCTATCCGGCGCCATTTTACTGGAGACACATTTACAGTGTGTCTTTAGCAAAATTACGCCGGACAGCGCGGTGCTCCGGCGCTGCACTCCTCCCCCGGCCTCCGGCAGAACAGGACACCGCAGCGCTGGAGCACAGAGAAGAAAGGTGAGTATAAGTGTTTATTTTTTTGTATGTGTGTAAAGGGATGAGGGGGCCACACATACCAGGATTGGGGGGTGAGGGGACCATGCATACCAGGATTGGGGGGTGAGGGGACCATGCATACCAGGATTGGGGTGTGAGGGGACCGTGCATACCAGGATTGGGGGGTGAGGGGTACCATGCATATCAGGATTGGGGGGTGAGGGGACCATGCATACCAGGATTGGTGGGTGAGGGGACCATGCATACCAGTATTGGGGGGTGAGGGGTGCCATGTATACCAGAATAGGGATGAGGGGTACCATACATACCAGGATAGGAATGCGAGGCACCATGCATACCAGGATGAGGGGTGCCATGCATACCAGGATAAGGATGAGGGGTGCCATGCATACCGGGATTGGGAGTGAGGGGTGCCATGCATACCGGGATTGAGGTGAGGGGTGCCATGCATAGCGGGATTGGGGGTGAGGGGTGCCATGCATACCGGGATGGGGGGTGAGGGGTGCCACGCATACCAGGATTGGGGGTGAGGGATGCCACGCATACCAGGATTGGGGATGAGGGGTGCCACGCATTCCAGGATTTGGGATGAGGGGTACCATGCATACCAGGATTGGGGGTGAGGGGTGCCATGCATACCAGGATTGGGAGTGAGGGGTGCCATGTATACCAGGATAGGATGGTGGAGACAGGATGGGGGCAGCGCAAATACCAGGAGGGGGGCAGCACATACCAGCATGGGAGACCATATACCAATAAAAATGCTTGCCACCCGGGTGTAGAACGGGTTCAATAGCTAGTACATTATAAGGTCATATAAATAGTAATAAATACATATGTCTGTAATGCTGTATATAGTACTACTGCACTCCAAAAATAGTTTCATTGGCTTTCCTTGTGATGTTGAATGAACAGACAATGCACAGCGATAGCAGACATTCCAGAACATGATTGTCCTGGTATCAATTACTGACAATTACTTTTAAGTAACAGAATTCCTGCAAAAATACTCTTTGATGAGATCTAATTATTCTTATATAACTTCATTGATGTCATTTACACTTTTTTTGTGGTTTTCCAAATCCTGACATTGACAAGATCATATGTCCCAGATCCAACAATCTGCGAATTGTCTTTGTGAGCTATTGAACTCACTGCTACACATCCTTTTATATTACCTTTTGTAAGGGAGTCCTAAGAATAATCTACTTGGATGTGAATACTCTCTTTTAGTTAGCAAATATTTTCATAAAATGAAAATATAGCAATGAACAGTATAAGTTTACTTTTTTAAAGACAGTTTAATGTCAGTTTTCCATTGTAAGTATTCATTGGAGAGTTCACCTTTAATAATGTCTCAAACCTCTTCATCAGGACCAAACCACAATGATTTTTTTACTTTTCACAATTTTTAATAGGAGACTTAAAGCTGCGATCGTCTGATTGCTTGTTCTATATACATCAATACCACAGCATCACTGCATATATCAGAAATCACTGTCTCCTTTAAAGCCCAGCCACGAGCAGGGTTTCAAAGGAGCGCCATAATGACGAGCATTGGGGTCTTCAGTAGACCCCAGCTGTCATAGCAACCCATGGACAATCCGCGATCACGTCACAGGCGCGCCCATGCCGGCTCATGGTAAATGCTGCTGTTTATAGAGTTTGACAGCGGAATTTAACAGGTTGACAATCATGAGCGACCCGCGATTGCTAGAGGCAGGTCCTGGCTGTAATGGACAGCCATGATCTGCCGGGTATGGGGTCAGCTCACCCTGTGAGACACCATACACCCGCTTCCAACTTGTGCCATACATGTATGGCGGATGTTGTGAAGGGGTTAAAGATGAAAGAATAATGACACGGCCCTTCCTCACCCGACGTAAACCCTATTGAGAACTGGCAGGCCCTTCATAAATGGGAGATTTACAGTGAAGAAAAACAGTACACCACTCTGAACAGTTGGACTGTATATACATATACTGTATGCACTACAGGATATAGAGTTTCTTTTATTGGATAGCAGGAACCTTTTCCATTCTATTTGAGGTTATTAACTATTTAATGCTACTATTAACTGCAGGGTCTTTCCACTGTCCCTTTTCTAGAGGCTCCTTTGTATTTAATGCTCTTTTTGAATTTCTAATGTACTTTAATTACAATAAATTTATATACCTTTTTGGGGATTTTGTATTCACTTTGTTTGTCCTTGGGATCCTCATCATCTTCCTTGGGATATGGTTTTCACCTCTCTGAACAGTGTCTGGGAGGCTGGGGTTGGTGCTGCCCAAAAAGTGGATCGTCAACAAATTAAGAAACTGACAGACTCCATGGATGGAAGGGATATGACTGTTATTGAAAAGAAAGGTGGCTACATTGCTTACTGATATTTTTTTGGAATGTCTGAAATGTATTTTGTACTTTTTAAGTTGTTTGGTTATTATTTTCACTTTTACAGATGAAAATTAACAATTGAGATGGGAAAATTTACATTTTTCATTTAGTTGCCTAATAATTCTGCTCACTAATAGTTGCCCAATAATTATGCACATAGATATTCTCCTAAGAAAGACAAATCCTCATTTTTACTTTCTTAAATATTCAGGTTTCAGGTTTAGTGCTTTAGTAATCTTTTGAATTGACCAACAGCACTGTAGTTGTTAAAGAATAAAATTAATCATCAAAAATACAATTTGCCTAACTGTGCACACAGTGTATGTGACGCGCCCCCTGGGACATATTCCTTTTTGAGGGGAATACCCGGCACCGGATCAGATGGGGGGTTGTAGTCTCCGAGCGGCTGTGACCCGGCCCCGTGCCCAGGGCGTCAAGCTCAGTGATATGTGGCAGCTTTACAGATGTTACTAAAGTTCTTTTGTGTCGACTACGCCACCCGTTGTGATGCGGTCACTGTGGCCGCCGCTGCTGCAGGGTCCGCTGAGGCTGATGGTGGGTGCGCAGCTTGGTGAGATAACCCCCAACGGGAGGGGTATAGCCTCAGAGGGGACAGGCGCAGAGGATGGGGGTTGTGGTGGTGCGATGCAGCCGGCAATGAAGACAGACTCGGGTTGTGCAGTTAAGGGTGTTTACTTACTGCTGATGTTGTACTGGTCACTCCAGCTGCTAGTGACCACCCGAGCCGTGCTGCGTCCACCAGGTCCTGGATCCGGCCAACCCCCAAACAAGTCCAGAGCGTGGCCCTGAGCTCTCCCTCTGTCCTTTCTTCAGCCGTCCCCACCAGTGATTCACCTAGGTCCAGCTCCCTCGGGCCTTCTTTTGGGACACCCTTGGCCCTGGGTTCCCTGACCCTTCATGTGGTGTGCCTTCGGGGTGAATGTGGTGGGTGACCGTGACAGACACTGCCCACGGTCTCCGGTCTCTGGCTGGGGAATGTCTTTACCCCCACCAGCTTGGGTTCCGGTACCCTGATGCTGACTCCTCACCCGGTGTTCTAATTTGGGTTCTTGGGTCCCTTCAGTCTTCCCCCTCTGGGTC
Organism: Phyllobates terribilis; assembly: GCF_046119375.1. Taxonomy (NCBI): domain Eukaryota; kingdom Metazoa; phylum Chordata; class Amphibia; order Anura; family Dendrobatidae; genus Phyllobates; species Phyllobates terribilis. The sequence continues at coordinate 419,358,511 of NW_027362763.1, read as the reverse complement.
TTTCTCTTTCTTTCTCCTCTCTCTCTCTCCAGGGCTGCTGTTTCCTTCTCTCTCCTCTCCAACTGACTTGTTCTCAGCGTCTGACCCTGATCTAAGTTGGTGCCCTCCTTATATATCCCTCTATGTGTGAGCTCAGGTGACCAGCACCCAATGAGCTCCTATCACTACCCAGACTGCTCCCCCTATCTGCCCCTACACTACATGGGATGTACCACCCCCCTCCCACTCCAGCCAGGAACAGGCTCGGTTGTACCTGCACATTTCTAAGTGGGAGTACCGTCGGCCTGCTCCTCTGGAATGGGATGTATGTAGTGCATGCAGTCTATCTGAGCTCAGTTCCACACTCCTTCCTTACCCGGGAGTGGAATATCACACCTCTGGGTTGAGGTGCAATACCCCTGTAGCAGCCGAATCCTCAGGGTGCTACATTCCCCCCTGGTAAATCACAGCACGTCCTCGGGCTGTAAGACATAAAACACCAAAAACATACAAAATTTTCATATGAACATATAAAACATATAAACATTATATATATAACATATCTTATCAGATAAAACTTTCTCGTAGACTTCTCTTGTCTCTGGTTTTTCCTCCGGACACTGTGCACCGTGTGTCCGGGAAAAGTGCGACAGTCTCTTAGAAAATCTGGTTTTCTATAAAACCGGTAGGGGGCGCTTTAGGACGCGCAACTATATACAGGGGAATGTTGGCCGCTCTCAGTCCTCGGCCAGGTAGAGGGAAGGGAATGGCTGCTCACAGTCCTCAGCCTGTAGGATGAAGGGGTTAACGGGTAAACAGTTCACTGGTCCCAACGGGGACTATTTTAGCAGCAACAGTTTCAGTTTCTATATACCCCGATTGGGTAACTTATTTACAGCTCCTGCTCTGCCGCACTCAACGGCGTCTTCCTCCTGCTCTTTCTTGATATGATGTTTCTTCAGATCCGTCCGGGTCCTCTGGCTCCTCCTCCCCGTACCGCAACTCCTCCTCCGTCAAGCGGTGTACGTGGAGGGCGTAAGGTCCTTTGGCACACTTGTGCCGGGTGAAAGTGACCTCGTCTCCGACGTAGAGGTCACGGCCTTTGTGACCTTCCGGCAGGTGGGACTCGACGTCTCTGCGGGTCACAAAAACGTCACCGCGGTTGTTACGGTCCCGAATAAAGCCCCACCCATGCTGCGGGTTGAACTTTATCACTGTCCCGATGGTGCGGGGACAATGCGCTGCACGGGGGTTCCTCCTAGTCCGGCTCTTCTGCTCCGCGCTCTGGATTTGGGCCTGTTGTTCTCTGACCCGCCTCTCCTCCCGTTCTCTCTTAAACTCTGCCAGCTGTTGACGGCAACACTCTGTACGTTCAGCTGCGGCTGCCCGAGTTTCTCCGGTGAACCCCATCAAATCTTCTCCCGTGGGGTCCCACACGAATTGGGCTTCTGCTAGAGGAGGCGAGACCCGAGCCACGGGCTTCGGAGCCGGGATTAGGGGCTCACACAAGGGCCCTAGTCTTTGCTGCCGCTCCAGCTCAGGGTACCCTTCGGGCCAGATGAAGGGCCGCCCGTCCGGCCATGTGAGCTGGCTGAAGAGGTCCTCCCCCAGGTGTGGCACCCTAGGTATTGCGGGCGCGGGCGCGGTGGTGGTGGCGCCCGGGTTGCCCAGGCCTTGCGGCCAGGCCTGGGGCACCTGGAAGGTGAAGGGCACCGTTAGGACGGCGGCGCCCTGGGCTACCTGGCCTTGCGGCCAGGCCGGAGGCTCCGCGGAGGTAGGGGGCGCTGTTGGTGATGCGGCGCCCGGGGGTACTAGGCCTTGCGACCAGGCTGGTGGTAATTCCTGCTTTGTCACGCTCCGGGTCGGGGCGCGTGACGTCACAGGGGTCGCTGCGGCGGCTTCCGGTCGGGGCCTAGTCCATGGCGATGACCTGGCGGCTACGGGCACAGCAGGGGGACTTTCGGGCTCTGCGACGGGGAGCTGGGGCAGGTAAGCGGTGTCACGGCTTGGGGTATAGGCGTCCCCTTTACCTGCCTCCATGCGTTCGGCTCCCTCCTCGGCGCCGTCTCCGGCCTTGGGTCCTCCCGCGCCATCCTCAGAGGCGGTCTGCTTCCTCTTCCAGGGTAGCGTGCTCCGTTGACTGGTCTCTGCTTGCTGGGCCATCTCTCGGCTCCACTCCGCCAGTATCTCGCGCTGTACCCGGGCCATCCTCCTTGCGAGGCCCTCCAGGGCAGTTTGTGCACACTCCCGGTCTCGGGGGAGCTGCGCTAGGATCTCCGCTAGACCTAGCGGGGTTGTGGACTCTAGCAGGCTCCTGACCATCGGGTCGGTGCTGCTCTGCTCGGCTTCCGGCAGGCTCCTGGCCAGCGGGCCGGTGCTGCTCTGCCCTCCTTCCTCGGTCTCTAGCAGACTCCTGGCCAGCGGGCCGGTGCTGTTCTGCTTTCTCTCCATATCCGGGTAAGCTCCTCCGCTACTCCTCGTTAGACCTCTTGCCTCCGGGTGCGCTCGCTCCAGACTCCTCCAAGCGACACCCATCTTTTCTCTTCTCTTTCGTCTCCTCCCACCTCGAGGGCGGTCCCGGGGCCACTCGGTGACTGTCAGCTCCAGGGGAAGTTCTTTCACGCTGACAGACACCTCCAGCATCACAGTCTCTGTTGGTGGGGGCGGTTTCCACTTTTGGCGCCATTTTCTGTCCTGGCCCACGATGGGAGGTGGCCTCTTGCCCTCCTTTGGCACGCCCATAATGGCGTCCGCTGCTCTTCCAAGGCGGGAAATCTGCGGTTTTGGCGGGAAGCGTCGCCCAGTGGCGGGAAACTCTGCAGATGGCGGGAACAAGTTGGAAATGGCGGACAATCGGCGGGAAACGACTGGTGATGGAGTCCGATGGCGTGGACCCTCCGGAACCGGCGGGAGACTTCTTTCTGAGGTAAACTTGCACTTTTCTTCAGGCACGCAGTACCCGGGTGTTGCGGGCACGTAATCCTGCCGACTACGCCAAAGTTGACGCGCCCCCTGGGACATATTCCTTTTTGAGGGGAATACCCGGCACCGGATCAGATGGGGGGTTGTAGTCTCCGAGCGGCTGTGACCCGGCCCCGTGCCCAGGGCGTCAAGCTCAGTGATATGTGGCAGCTTTACAGATGTTACTAAAGTTCTTTTGTGTCGACTACGCCACCCGTTGTGATGCGGTCACTGTGGCCGCCGCTGCTGCAGGGTCCGCTGAGGCTGATGGTGGGTGCGCAGCTTGGTGAGATAACCCCCAACGGGAGGGGTATAGCCTCAGAGGGGACAGGCGCAGAGGATGGGGGTTGTGGTGGTGCGATGCAGCCGGCAATGAAGACAGACTCGGGTTGTGCAGTTAAGGGTGTTTACTTACTGCTGATGTTGTACTGGTCACTCCAGCTGCTAGTGACCACCCGAGCCGTGCTGCGTCCACCAGGTCCTGGATCCGGCCAACCCCCAAACAAGTCCAGAGCGTGGCCCTGAGCTCTCCCTCTGTCCTTTCTTCAGCCGTCCCCACCAGTGATTCACCTAGGTCCAGCTCCCTCGGGCCTTCTTTTGGGACACCCTTGGCCCTGGGTTCCCTGACCCTTCATGTGGTGTGCCTTCGGGGTGAATGTGGTGGGTGACCGTGACAGACACTGCCCACGGTCTCCGGTCTCTGGCTGGGGAATGTCTTTACCCCCACCAGCTTGGGTTCCGGTACCCTGATGCTGACTCCTCACCCGGTGTTCTAATTTGGGTTCTTGGGTCCCTTCAGTCTTCCCCCTCTGGGTCTTTCTCTTTCTTTCTCCTCTCTCTCTCTCCAGGGCTGCTGTTTCCTTCTCTCTCCTCTCCAACTGACTTGTTCTCAGCGTCTGACCCTGATCTAAGTTGGTGCCCTCCTTATATATCCCTCTATGTGTGAGCTCAGGTGACCAGCACCCAATGAGCTCCTATCACTACCCAGACTGCTCCCCCTATCTGCCCCTACACCACATGGGATGTACCACCCCCCTCCCACTCCAGCCAGGAACAGGCTCGGTTGTACCTGCACATTTCTAAGTGGGAGTACCGTCGGCCTGCTCCTCTGGAATGGGATGTATGTAGTGCATGCAGTCTATCTGAGCTCAGTTCCACACTCCTTCCTTACCCGGGAGTGGAATATCACACCTCTGGGTTGAGGTGCAATACCCCTGTAGCAGCCGAATCCTCAGGGTGCTACATATGTATTGAATATACTTGTTATTTACAAATAAACAGTTGGACTAAACAAGTGTTTGTTGCATGATTTTTATTCTTTCTTTCTAAATTAAGCAAAAAATGTATAATTTGCCCATATAGTGATCTACCTCTACATCACTAATATTATCCTCAATGGCCTGCATATTATCTAAGAACTTAACCCTCAGTGGGTAATGAGGGATCCACAAATTAAGTTTAACCTCTTAATGACCGCTGTTATGCCTTTTAACGATGGGCCTGTTTGCAGCTTGCAAAAAGCCATGTAGGGAACACAGCTAACATATGGAAGAAGGTGCTCTGGTCAGATTAGATCAAAGTAGAACTTTTTGGACTAAATGCAAAATGCTGTGTGTGGCGGAAAACTGACACTGCAAATCACCCGAAAAAAACATCCCCACAGTGAAACATGGTGGTGACAGCATCATGCTGTGGGGATGCTTTTCTTCTGTATGGACAAGGATGCTGGTCAGAGTTGATGGAAAGATCGATGGAGCTAAATACAGGCCAATCCTGGAGGAAAACTTGTTAACCCCTTAAGCCCCGCGGGTGGTTTGCACGTTAATGACCGGGCCAATTTTTACAATTCTGACCACTGTCACTTTATGAGGTAATTACTCTGGAACGCTTCAACGGATCCCCCTGATTCTGAGATTGTTTTTTCGTGACATATTGTACTTCATGATTGTGGAAAAATTTCTTCGATATCACTTGCGTTTATTTGTGAAAAAAATGAAAATTTGGCGAAAATTTTGAAAATTTTGCAATTTTCAAAATTTGAATTTTTAAGCCCTGAAATCAGAGCGATATGTCACACAAAAGAGTTAATAAATAACATTTCCCACATGTCTACTTTACATCAGCACAATTTTGGAACCAAAATTTTTTTTTGTTAGGGAGCTATAAGGGTTAAAAGTTGACCAGCGATTTCTCATTTTTCCAACAAAATTTACAAAACCATTTTTTTAGGGACCACATCACATTTGAAGTCACTTTGAGAGGTCTTTATGACAGAAAATACCCAAAAGTGACACCATTCTAAAAACTGCACCCCTCAAGGTGCTCAAAACCACATTCAAGAACTTTATTAACCCTTCAGGTGCTTCACAGGAATTTTTTGAATGTGGAAGAAAAAAATGAACATTTAACTTTTTTCACAAAAATGTTACTTTAGACCCAATTTTTTTTATTTTCACAGGGGTAACAAGAAAAAATGGATCCCAAAATTTGTTGTGCAATTTCCCCTAGGCACGCAGATACCCAATATTTGGGGAAAAAATACTGTTTGGGTGCACGGCAGGGCTCGGAAGGGAAGGAGCGCCATTTGACTTTTTGATTGTAAAATTTGCTTGAATAATTAGCGGACGCCATGTTGTGTTTGGAGAGCCCATGTGTGCCCAAACTTTGGAGCTCCCCCACAAGTGACCCCATTTTGGAAACTAGACCCCCCAAGGCACCTTTCTAGATGCATAGTGAGCACTTGGAACCCCCAGGTGCTTCACAAATTGATTCGTAACAATGAAAAAGTGAAAAAAAAAACACTTTTTCATTTTTATGAATCAATTTGTGAAGCACCTGAGGGTTCCAAGTGCTCACAATGCATCTAGATAGGTGCCTTGGGGGGTCTAGTTTCCAAAATGGGGTCACTTGTGGGGGAGCTCCAATGTTTGGGCACACAGCGGCTCTCCAAACGCAACATGGTGTCGCTAACAATTTGAGCCGATTTTCCGTTAAATTTGTTAGAGGACACCATGTTGCATTTAGAGAGTCCCTGTGTGCCCAAACATTGGAGCTCCCCCACAAGTGACCCCATTTTGGAAACTAGACCCCCCAAGGCACCTATCTAGATGCATAGTGAGCACTTGGAACCCCCAGGTGCTTCACAAATTGATTCGTAACAATGAAAAAGTGAAAAAAAAACACTTTTTCATTTGTATGAATCAATTTGTGAAGCACCTGAGGGTTCCAAGTGCTCACTATGCATCTAGATAGGTGCCTTGGGTGGTCTAGTTTCCAAAATGGGGTCACTTGTGGGGGAGCTCCAATATTTGGGCACACAGCGGCTCTCTAAATGCAACATGGTATCCGCTAACAAATTGAATGGAAAATCGGCTCAAATTGTTAGCGGACGCCACATTGCGTTTGGAGAGCCCCTCTGTGCCCAAACTTTGGAGCTCCCCCACAAGTGACCCCATTTTGGAAACTAGACCCCCCAAGGCACCTTTCTAGATGCATAGTGAGCACTTGGAACCCCCAGGTGCTTCACAAATTGATTCGTAATAATGAAAAAGTGAAAAAAAAAACACTTTTTCATTTTTACGAATTAATTTGTGAAGCACCTAGGGGTTCCAAGTGCTCACTATGCATCTAGATAGGTGCCTTGGGGGGTCTAGTTTCCAAAATGGGGTCACTTGTGGAGGAGCTCCAATGTTTGGGCACACAGGGACTCTCCAAATGCAACATGATATCCGCTAACAATTTGAGCCGACAATTTGTTAGCGGATATCATGTTGCATTTGGAGAGTCCCTGTGTGCCCAAACATTGGAGCTCCCCCACAAGTGACCCCATTTTGGAAACTAGACCCCCCAAGGCACCTATCTAGATTCATAGTGAGCACTTGGAACCCCAGGTGCTTCACAAATTGATTCATAAAAATGAAAAAGTGTTTTTTTTTTCACTTTTTCATTTTTACGAATCAATTTGTGAAGCACCTGGGGGTTCCAAGTGCTCACTATGCATCTAGAAAGGTGCCTTGGGGGGTCTAGTTTCCAAAATGGGGTCACTTGTGGGGGAGCTCCAAAGTTTGGGCACAGAGGGGCTCTCCAAACGCAATGTGGTGTCCGCTAACAATTTGAGCCGATTTTCCATTCAATTTGTTAGCGGATACCATGTTGCATTTAGAGAGTCCCTGTGTGCCCAAACATTGGAGCTCCCCCACAAGTGACCCCATTTTGGAAACCAGACCCCCAAGGCACCTATCTAGATTCATAGTGAGCACTTGGAACCCCAGGTGCTTCACAAATTGATTCATAAAAATGAAAAAGTGTTTTATTTTCACTTTTTCATTTTTACGAATCAATTTGTGAAGCACCTGGGTGTTCTAAGTGCTCACTATGCATCTAGATAGGTGCCTTGGGGGGTCTAGTTTCCAAAATGGGGTCACTTGTGGGGGAGCTCCAATGTTTGGGCACACAGGGGCTCTCCAAACGCAACATGGCGTCCGCTAACAATTTGAGCCGATTTTCCATTCAATTTGTTAGCGGACACCATGTCGCGTTTGGAGAGCCCGTGATGTGCCTAAACAGTGGAGCTCCCCCACAAGTGTCCCCATTTTGGAAACTATACCCCTCAAAGATTTTATTAAGGTGTATAGTGAACATTTTGAACCCAGAGGTACGGCACATTATTTGTTTACATTAGGTCATCATATTGAATAAGTTGTCATTATTCTTGAGCGCAAGTGCTCGCTACTTGAGTTTGCATCGGGTACTCAGGTATGCACCATGTACAGCGTGTGCTCGAGTGACATGCTCGAGTCCCTGCTCCGCATGTTTCACGGTTATTATACACCCAAAAAAAAACATGCGGGGATCGCTCGTGCATGGCAGGCAATCCCCGTAAAGTTTTTTGGCCGTGAAGCATATGGGGCAGAGACTCGAGCATGTCACTCAAATACCCACGATACTAAATGCATACCAGAGCACCCGATGCAAACTCAAGTAGCGAGCACTTGCTCTCAACACTAGTCGCCATATCGTCATCTTTTTTTCTTACTTTTGAAAAAAATCCCAACCCCAGCCCTAACCCTAGCACAACCCTAGCCCCAGCACAACCCTAGCCCCAGCACAACCCTAGCCCCAGCACAACCCTAGCCCCAGCACAACCCTAGCCCCAGCACAACCCTAGCCCCAAACCCAGCCCTAACCCTAGCCCAATCCTAACTCAAGAGTTTATTTTTGACGCCGTTCCTTGTGCGGTATAAGTGATTAGACGACTTTATTCTTCGGGTCGGTGTGATTACAGCAATGCCAGAATCATATGGGGTTTTTATGACTGACAGCTGTCACACACTAAAAGACGCATTTTTTGTAAAATCTAGTTTTTGCATCGCCATATTTTGAGAGCTATAATTTTTCCAGATTTTGGCAGACAGTCATGTGACGGCTCGTTTTTTGCGGGATGACTTGACGTTGTTATTGGTGCCATTTTCAGGCACGTGACATTTTTTGATCGCTTTCTATTCCGATTTTTGGGAGGCAGAATAAACAAAAACCAACAATTCAGGAATTGTTTTTTTTTTTTTTTTTTTGTATTCTGTTCCGCGTGTGGTAAAATTGATGAGGCAGCTTTACTCTTTGGGTCAGTACGTTTACAGCGGTACCACATTTGTATCATTTTTCTATGTTTTGGCGCTTATACACAATAAAAGCTATTTTATAGAAAAAAATATTTTTTAGTATCGCTTTATTCTGAGAGCTATAACTTTTTTATTTTTCGGCTGATGGAGCTATATGGTGGCTTGTTTTTTGCGGGACGAGATGACGTTTTCAGCGGTATCATTTTTATTTATATGCGTCTTTTTGATCGCGTGTTATTCCACTTTTTGTTTGGCGGTATGGTGATAAAGCATTGTTTTTTGCTTGTTTTTTTTTTTTTTTTTTTTACCGTGTTCACTGAAGGGGTTAACTAGTGGGACAGTTTTATAGGTCAGGTTGTTCCGGACGCGGCGATACCAAATATGTGTACTTTTATTGTTTTTTTTAATTTTTTTATAATAATATTTATTGATGGGTACATTATATTTTTATTTTTGGTGTATTATTTTTTTTATTTTTTTATAATATTTTTGCACATTTTTTTTTTTTTTTTTTCCACTTTCACACAGTTTATACACTTTATTACTTTGTCCCACTCTGGGACTTTCACTTTTTTTTTTCTGATCGCCTGCATGGCACAGGAATGGAGCACCATCCCTATGCCATGAAGGCTGTCAGAAGTGCACAGTGTGAAGATTGCTTGGAGATGCACTGCGCATGTCCAAGCAATCTTCCTGCTCTCTGGTGACCCGGATGTTGTCATGACGACATCGGGTCGTCATGGCAACACCCGGGAAGCCTTTGCAGACTGCGCTGGAAGCCGGAAGAGGAGGTGAGTATCGCCGATCACCTCCCCTTGCCCCCGCAATGCCGCGATCGACTTCTATCGACTTCGATCGCAGCATCGCGGGGGTTAATGTGCTGGGAGCGGTGCGTGACCGCTCCCTGCACATAGTACCGGGTGTCAGCTGTGACAATCAGCTGACACCCGGCGGCGATCGCGCCCGCACAGCCTGTGTGCGCGCGCGATCGCGATGACGTACTAATACGGGTCTGGCTCTTAAGTCCCAGGGCACAGACGCGTATTAGTACGTCAGATGTTATTAAGGGGTTAAAGTCCGCAAAAGACTTGAGACTGGGGCATAAGTTCTCATGCCAGCAGGACAGCGACCCTAAACATACTGCCAAAGCTACAATGGAATAGTTTAGATTAAATCATATTCATGCGCTTGAATGGACCAGGCACAGTTCAGACTAAATCAAGAAGAATGGACAAAAATTTCAGCCTCTAGCTGTGCAAAGCTTGTATATGCAGTAGCTAGAGAGCACAAAAACACAAATAGGGGCTTATCCGGTTTAAATTTAAAAGGTTAACAAAGGTTTTGCTAACCTGGTAGAGTTGTTGTCACGCGTGTGTCAGGTTTGACAGTCATACGCGGTCCGGCTGTAGAAAGTCGCTGCGTTTGGCTTTGCAAACATCTTCCTGATCCTTTCATGATCCCTCTCACTTTAGAATGTTCTGATTCTATTCAGGCCTGGAATTCTAGTAGTTGGCTAAAATTTTCTTGGTGTTCCTTCGCGGATTGTTGCCATTTTCTCTCTGGTGTCATCTTGAAGCTAAGTGTATTCCCTTGGGGCTGACTAGTTCTCACTCTACCTAAGGCCTAGTTTTAGGGTCAGCCAGGGCCAGTTTTCCTGCTCGACGATTAGTGCAGAACCTATATAGGGTCCATAGGGGAGTCAGGGTTTGTCGTTTGAGCTGTTTAGGGGTCTCCACTGCCCCTTTCTTTACTTGTAGGGCACCCTTCCCTTTTCTTGTCGTTATGCACTGGGGTTCTTCCCATACTCAGCGTGACATTATCACCAGCCCTTCGGGGGGGGGGGGTTTGTGTGTGTGTGTTTTTTTCCATGTTGTTATGGATCCCGTTTCAGTGCTGGTAGAGCAGCTTTGGAGTTTATCACTGGAGGTAACTGACCTTCAATCAGCTGTTCAGCAGCAACTGCAGCGTCCGCAGATTCCTAATGTTGGGGACTCTGCAGGTAGGCCGGTCCAGCTTGAGCCCAAAATTGCCCTCCCGGACAGGTTTCCAGGAGGTAGAGACAAGTTTTTTGTGTTTAAAGAAGCTTTTAAATTGTACTTTAAGCTTTGACCCTACTCCTCTGGAGATGAGGAGCAGCGAGTGGGGATTGTGATCTCACTGTTTCAAGGAGATCCTCAATCCTGGGCTTTCTCTTTGCCATAGGGCTCTGCTTGCTTCCGATTGGTTGAAGGATTTTTCAGGGCTCTGGCCCTCATCTATGATGATCCTGACCGAATCTCCTTGGCTGAATCCAGGCTGCGTCACCTTCAGCAGGGAGATCGGTCAGTGGAGACTTATAGTTCCGACTCCCGTAGATGGGCAATCGATACCAAGTGGAATGACCCGACTCTTAGATGAAAATTTTGTCAGGGTCTTTCAGAAAAGTTGAAGGATGCCTTGGCAGTTTACGAAACCCATGGGTCCTTGGAGGCTACCATGTCATTAGCTATATTCGTAGATAGACGCCTTCAGGATAGGTGGGTGAGATCACCTTCTCCTGAGCCCCCTTTTCGGGGCAACTCTCCATTGCCGGAGGGAGCGGTCTGGGGGTGAACCTGTACTTATGGATTTGAAGGAACCCATGCAGTTAGGTGGAGCTACTGCGTCGCATATTTCCCCTGAAATCCGCAAGAGAAAGGGGGTATGGCTTTTTTGCGGTAAAAAGGGACGTTTTATTGGGGTCTACCCTTCGGTTCCTAAGCAAAAAGGAACATCTGGAACTCAATTGACCCTTGGTAGTGTGGGGTTGGATAATCAGGGGGTGTGGTGTTCTTCTACATGCAGTTTTTGGTTTGTCCTGACAGCAGAAGTGGTGCTAGAGAGCAGGACTGAGAAACTTTCTGTGTTTTTGGACAGTGGAACTGGAGTCAGCATGGTTGATGCTGAGTTTGTGAGAGGGCTTACTTGCTGTACGTTAACTAAGCCCATCCCTAGTTATGCCATCGACTCAGTGCCACTTTCACAGAGATGTCTGACACAGATTGTACATGATATAAGACTGAGGGTGGGGCCCCTTCTTTATGAAGTAATTCCTTGTTATGTTCTGCTGGGCCTTCCCACTCCGGTTGTACTGGGTCTACCCTGGTTGGTGAAACATAATCCGGTAGTGGATTTGCAATCCAGGGAAATTGTGGAATGGGGAGATTACTGTCATAACTGCTTAAACATCTCCCTTTCTGTGTTCTCTATGTAGACCTTACCTGCATTTTTGTCTGGTTTTGAGGACATATTTTCTGAGAAGGAGTGCCAGGATTTGCCATCTCATCGTACATATGACTGTACTATTAACCTGATTCCCGGAGCTAAACTACCCAAGTCCAGACTGTATAATCTTTCTGGCCCTGAGAGACAAGCCATGAAGGATTTCATTGCTGAGAGTCTGGAGAAGGGGCATATCAGACCCTCATCTTCGCTTGTGGCGGCAGGGTTCTTCTTCATTAAGAAGAAAGATGGAGGTCTCCGTCCCTGTTTAGATTTCCGGGAATTGAATCAAATTACCGTCCGAGATCCTTATCCTCTTCCTCTGATTCCAGATTTATTCAACCAGGTTGTGGGAGCTGAAGTGTTCTCCAAGTTGGATTTAAGGGGAGCCTATAATCTGGTTAGAATCAGAGAGGGGGATGAATGGAAAACGGCTTTCAATACCCCTGAGGGCCATTTCGAGAGTCTGGTGATGACTTTTGGTCTCACCAATGCACCTGCGGTTTTCCAGCATTTCATAAACTATATTTTCCACCATTTAGTGGGCAGGTTTGTGGTGGTCTATTTGGATGATATTTTTCTTTACTCACCTGATTTAGAGACACATCAGGATCATGTTAAACAGGTACTAAAGATTTTAAGAGATAACAAACTATATGCCAAACTAGAGAAATGTGTTTTCGCTGTTCATGAGGTACAATTATTGGAGTACCAGTTGTCATCGTCGGGTTTCCGGATGGATCCGGAGAAGATCCGTGCTGTCCTTGATTGGGACCGTCCCGAGAACCTGAAGGCATTACAGCGCTTTCTGGGCTTTACTAATTTTTACCCGAAATGTATCCAAAATTATTCGGTAATTGTGAAACCCCTCATTGACATGACGAGAAAGGAGTCAGATTTCTCTAAATGATCTAATGCTGCCCAGCAGGCTTTCTCCTCTTTAAAGAGATGTTTTGCCACAGCACCTATACTCAGTCCACCCGATGTTTCTCAACCTTTCATCGTAGAAGTTGATGCGTCGGAGGTGGGGGTTGGGGCTGTGTTGTCTCAGGGTCCGTCCCATGGTAAATGGCGTCCATGCTCTTTCTTTTCCAAAAAGTTGTCTTTGGGCCGAGAGAAATTATAACGTGGGTAATAGGAAGCTTTTGGCGATTAAATTGGCTTTTGAGGAATGGCGACATTGGTTGGAGGGGGCAGTCCATCCTATTACTGTTATCACGGACCATAAGAACCTGTCATATCTTCAGTCTGCTAAACGTCTCAACCCTAGGCAAGCTAGGTGGTCTCTGTTTTTTACTAGGTTCAATTTTGTTGTCACTCTCCATCCAGGGGTTAAAAACATCAAGGCTAATGCTTTATCCCAGAGCTTCCCTGGTGGTAGTGACCATGAGTACCCTGCCCCTATTTTGCAGAAGGGGGTAGTCATTTCGGCCTTGTGCCCTAACCTGGAGGGGGAGGTGTTGGAGGCTCAGGGGGACGCCCCTGTCTCCTGCCCTACGGGAGGTTATTTGTACCATCTAATCTGTGCCGTAAAGTAATTAGGGAACATCACAACTCTGTGCTTGCTGGTCATCCAGGTAGTAAGGCAACTGCGGACCTCCTTTCTCGTCGTTTTTGGTGGCTGGGGTTGCATCAGGATGTGGTTGAACATGTGTCTACTTTTAGTATTTGCGCCCATTCTAAAGTATCATATATAGTAAAAGGAAAGCCAGCTCACCCAGTACTCATAATCCAGCTTGCACGGAACCAGGTGGATCCACACCAGAATATGCTAAAAAAAAAAGGGATAGTTGTACCAGCGTCTGGTAAAATAATTCTTTCTTTATTTTTCGTCCATTAAAAACTTGCAAAAATTACAAAGGTTGCATAGACAGGGTAGGAGAGCAAGACGCATTTCGAACACTCACTTGCGTTCTTTATCACTGCATAGCTACACAATGTAAAGGATTTTCTAAAATACTAAAACTGTGCCAATGAAAACAGTTGGAACAAATCACATGACATAATTACCACATTAAGCAACAGGTGCATGAAAACAGTCAATAGTGATACATGGTTTATCTCTTCAGATTAAAACCCTTTGGGCTTCTTGAATCCAAATAAAATATCCAATACGCTTCTTTTGTCAATAATTTTCGCTTTATATCTCCACCTCTTGCATGTGGAAAAGGTTTTTCAATACCTAAAACTTGCAAAGAAGACATGTCACGATTGTGCTCAATAATAAAATGCTTTGCAATAGCAGAGACATTTCTACTGGTGTTATTTGAATTAAGTATGTCATAATAATGTTCATTAAACCTAGTTTTTAATTTACGTGTAGTACAACCTATATAAAATTTATCGCATATAGTACAATTCATTTTGTATACCACGTTCTCTGAATCACAATTAATATACTGTTTGATTTTATATTCATTTGAATGATCAGAATCATGAAAAACAGAACTGCACAGTGTGTATGAACACATGCGACATTTCAGTGAACCACATTTAAACTGGCCTTTTTGCTGCAACCAAGTGCTTTTTTTTTATGTGTGGATCAGAAAAAAATGTTGGAGAAAGTGAGTCACCTAATGAAGGTGCCTTTTTTTCCACAACATTACAGCCTTTTTTCAAAATGCATGCTAATGTTTCATCTTCAAAAAGTATTGGTAGATGTTTAGTAAACAATTTTTTTATTTCTGAAAATTGTGCACTATATTGCAACGAGATGACAGGTTTACTTTTCAAAAAATCATTTTTTTCTTTTGTTTTAGGACGCAATAGATCAGTCCATTTTTTGTCAGAAATTATTTTTTTACCCCTGTCCAATACCCATTGGGGATAACCCCGTTGTTTTAATCTTTTCCCATAACAAAGGTTGCAAAAAAACGTAAAAGACGGGGCGGGAGGAAACACAAGCGGAACGCACACCATGACTACAAGAAACAAGAAATAATTAATGCAACGTCAAGTATATTGAATTTGTCTTCTCGTGATTTTTCTAATGAACAACTTATTTTGCTGTCAAGAGGCTTTAGTTTTATACCTGAAAAAAATTTTGACCTGTTTGGGACAATCATGGATATTAATCGCTTTATAAGAAATCTTGTAGTTAAAAAACATTTTGCTGGTGAAGAAGATGAGGTTTCTGAACAGGATGAAAATGTCTGTGAAAACTTTTATCGAGGATTGGATTTTTCTGAACAGATTGCTATACTGAATTTGGAAGAACTAAGAGGAAATTCATTTGAAGATGCTTTAAAGTTGGACAACATTAAAATAAAAAATCCTTACTTTTATCCTGTCAACTCAAGGGTTGATTGTATGGAGCGGTTTCAGGAGGTTTTGGAGAGGGAATTGTGTAGTTTAAGCTTAAAAGTTAATAAAAATAACCCCTAAAAACCTGAGTCCAGATTTAGTTAAAGCATTCAATGAATTAAAATCCATGAAAGACATCACAGTAAAAAGGGCTGACAAAGGTGGCAAGATAGTTGTTTTAGACACTAAAACTTATAGGACGCAGATTTTGAAGCTTTTATCTTATGAAAAGACATATTCCCGCTTAAAATTTAATCCAACAAAAAAATTTAGTGAGCAAATCAACATCTTAATAGCGGAGGGTGTAAAATTAGGCATATTAACAAAAAAAATCAGTGAATATTTAATATCATTGAATCCTGTAACACCTACAATGCATGCTCTGCCAAAGATACATAAAGTTATCCTTCCAACCCCAGCGCGACCAATAATCAATGGAATTGGATCATGTAATGAACGTCTCGGTGAGTGGTTAGGTTCGATCTTACAACCTTTGGTACAGCGCGTGCCTGGATATATCAAAGACACCAAGGATATTTTAGATCAGTTGTCAAACAAAAGATGGTCATCAGATTACACCTGGATAGGCTGTGATGTTAATTCTTTATATACTTCTATACCATGTTATGTAGCTATGGAAGCATTGAGATTCCATTTGGAAAAGTACAGTCCGTATCCTGATGTAATGCTAGAATATATATTAGATGTGACCAATTTTTTATTAAATCATAATTATTTTGTTTTTGACAGAATTTTTTATTTACAGATCCAAGGTGTCTCAATGGGTGCTCGTTTCTCACCTTCTTTGGCAAATCTGACTATGTCATATTGGGAATATTGTTTTTTGTATTTAGACAGTAATCCTTATATACCAAATTTGTCCTGGTATGGTAGATTTATTGATGATATGATATTCATCTGGCAAGGAGATGAATCTGCCATTCCAGGATTTGTTACATTTTTGAATGACAATTCATTTAATTTGCGGTTTACTGTTTCTTATAGTTTAAAAGTTTTGGTGTTCTTAGATTTGATTCTTATGGGCATTCCAGATGAAATTGTATCCACTGCTATTCATCGCAAACCATCTGCAGGTAATTCCATCATGCATTTTTCTAGTAGTCAACCACAGCATGTAGCTAAAGCCATTCCAGTAGGTGAGTTCACAAGAATTGTCAGAAATTGCTCTGATCCCATAGTTGCTGAAAATGAAGTAATATTAACCTCAAAAAGATTAAAACAACGGGGTTATCCCCAATGGGTATTGGACAGGGGTAAAAAAAAATTTCTGACAAAAAAACGGACTGATCTATTGCGTCCTAAAACAAAAGTAAAAAATGATTTTTTGAAAAGTAAACCTGTCATCTCGTTGCAATATAGTGCACAATTTTCAGAAATAAAAAAATTGTTTACTAAACATCTACCAATACTTTTTGAAGATGAAACATTAGCATGTTTGAAAAAAGGCTGTAATGTTGTGGCAAAAAAGGCACCTTCATTAGGTGACTCACTTTCTCCAACATTTTTTTCTGATCCACACATTGGATTGCTGCAAAAAGGGCAGTTTAAATATGGTTCACTGAAATGTCGCATGTGTTCATACACACTGTGCAGTTCTGTTTTTCATGATTCTGATAATTCAAATTAATATAAAATCAAACAGTATATTAATTGTGATTAGAGAACGTGGTATACAAAATGAATTGTACTATATGCGATAAATTTTATATAGGTTGTACTACACGTAAATTAAAAACTAGGTTTAATGAACATTATAATGACATACTTAATTCAAATAACACCAGTAGAAATGTCTCTGCTATTGCAAAGCATTTTATTATTGAGCACAATCGTGACATGTCTTCTTTGCAAGTTTTAGGTATTGAAAAACTTTTTCCACATGCAAGAGGTGGAGATATAAAGCGAAAATTATTGACAAAAGAAGCGTATTGGATATTTTATTTGGATTCAAGAAGCCCAAAGGGTTTTAATCTGAAGAGATAAACCATGTATCACTATTGACTGTTTTCATGCACCTATTGCTTAATGTGGTAATTCGAGCGTTCGAAATGCGTCTTGCTCCCCTACCCTGTCTATGCAACCTTTGTAATTTTTGCAAGTTTTTAATGGACGAAAAATAAAGAAAGAATTATTTTACCAGGCGCTGGAACAACTATCCCATTTTTTTTAAAGTATCATATACCCGTCCGTCTTGTTCTCTTCTGCCGCTGCCTATTCCTAGCAGACGATAGACACACTTGTCCATGGATTTTATTACTGGCCTACCGGTATCTATAGGCAAGACTGTGGTTCTAGTGGTTGTAGATAGGTTCAGTAAGATGGTACATTTTATCGCATTGCCAGCATTTCCAAATGCCAAATCTCTTCCTCAGGTATTCATTAATGAGATCGTGAAGCTTCACGGGATTCCTTCTGATGTGGTCTCAGATCGGGGGACCCAGTTCATTTCTAAAATATGGAAAGCTTTCTGTATTTTCCAGAAGTGCAGTTGTCTTTTTCTTCTGCCTTCCATCCTCAGTTGAATGGACATACTGAGTGCATAAATCTGAATTTGAAGACTTACCTCACATGTTTTGTCTCCGAGAACCAGGAGAATTGGGCATCTTACTTACCGTTGGCCAAGTTTGCTGTAAACAATTATCTCCAACAGTCTACTGGCAGGTCACCTTTCTTTGGTGCATATGGTTTTCATCCATAGTTTGGTACCTTTAGTGGTGGAGGGGCTTCGGGAGTTCCTGAGGAGGAGCGTTTTGCTTCGTCGCTCTCTTCTGTGTGGCGGGGGGTTCAGAGTAATTTGAAAAACATGGGAGACAGATACAAACGTATGGCTGACAGGAAACAATAGCCATGTCCGGACCTAAGTGTGAATGATTTTGTGTGGTTGTCTTCCAGGAATATCAAGTTGGAGGTTCCTTCCTGGAATCTGGGACCTAGATTTTTTGGTCAATATAATATAACCGCCGTCATTAACCCAGCAGCGTTTCGTCTGGAGTTGCCTCAGGCTCTTAGTATCCACAATGTGTTTCACAGGTCTCTACTCAAGAAGTATGTGGCACCTCTTGAGTCCTGCCCCTTACCTCCGCCCCCAATCATAGTTGATGGCAATTTAGAGTTCCAAATTTCGAAGATTGTGGATTCTCGTCATCAGCATCATTCCCTTCAGTATTTGGTGCACTGGAGGGTTTATGGTCCAGAGGAAAGGATGTGGGTTTCAGCATCAGAGGTGAATGCCCCTAGGTTGGCTCGTTCATTCAATGCCTCTCATCCAGAGAAAACTCGTCCTGAGTGTCCACTCAGACCACTCGTACTGGGGGTGGGGGGGTGGGGTACTGTCACGGGTGTGTCAGGTTTGAAACACAGTCATACGGGGTCCGGCTGTAGAAGATCAATGCGTTTGGCTTCGCAAACATCTTCCTGATCCTTTAATGATCCCTCTCACTTTAGGATCCAGCAGTGATCCTCACCTTGCTTGGGGATTATACCTTTAGGATCCAGCGGTGATCCTCACCTTCTGCTGCTAATTAGCACACCCTTGTTGTATGCTTAAATACACTCAGTTTCTAAAGGGAGTTGCTGGTGATAGAGTGTTCTGATTCTATTCAGGCCTGGAATTCTAGTATTCGTTCCTTCGTGGATTGTTGTTGTTTTCTCTCCGGTGTCATCTTGAAGCTAAGTGTATTCCCTTGTTTGTTTCCCTTGTGTGTGCTTCAGTTTGCAGTGGACCTGACTAGTGCTCACCCCTCCCCCTCCCTACCCAGGGCCTAGCTTTAGGGTCAGCTAGGGCTAGGTTTCCTGCTCGGCGATAGGTGCAGAACTCATATATCATCCATAGGGGAGTCAGGGCTTGTCATTTGAGCTGTTTAGGGGTCGCCACTCCCCCTTTCCCTATTTATAGGGCACCCTTCCCTTTTCCTGTCATTATACGCTAGGTTCTCCCCATACCCAGCGTGACAGTTGTGTTCACACAACAATATAGAGGCATAGAAATACAGCTGCTGCAGGTCCATGGGTCATCTGACCGATAAAGTGAATAAAAGCAAAAACGTGGATATTCTGCGCTGCTGGTAGATCCAGAATACATCAGAGTATGATTGCTGTTTTTATTGGTTGATGCGATTCTAAGTTTTCATACTTCTTCCACAGGACATAACCACATGTACCTGTACCAGGCACAGGTACATGCGACGACTAATAAAAAACACAATCATACTCTGTTGTATCCTGGATCTACAGGTGCATCTCACTAATTTAGAATGTCATCAAAAAGTTAATTTATTTCAGTTCTTCAATAGAAAAAGTGAAACTCATATATTATATAGAGTCATTACAAACAGAGTGATCTATTTCAAGTGTTTATTTCTGTTAATGTTGATGATTATGGCTTACAGCCAATGAAAACACAAAAGTCATTATCTCAGTAAATTAGAATACTTTATAACACCAGCTTGAAAAATTATTTTAAAATCTGAAATGTTGGCCTACTGAAATGTATGTTCAGTAAATGCTCTCAATACTTGGTTGGGACTCCTTTTGCATCATTTACTGCTTGAGTGCGGCGTGGCATGGAGGCGATCAGCCTGTGGCACTGCTGAGGTGTTATGGAAGCCCAGGTTGCTTTGACAGCAACCTTCAGCTCGTCTGCATTGTTGGGTCTGGTGTCTCATCATCCTCTTGACAAAACCCCATTAAAGTCAGGCGAGTTTGCTGGCCAATCAAGCACAGTGATACTGTTGTTTTTAAACCAGCTATTGGTACTATTGGCAGTGTGGACAGGTGCCAAGTCGTGCTGGAGAATGAAATTTACATCTCCAAAAAGCTTGTCGGCAGAGGGAAGCATGAAGTGCTCTAAAATTTTCTAGTAGACGGTTGCGCTGTTTTTGGTCTTGATAAAACACAGTGGACCTACACCAGCAGATGACATGGCTCCCCAAACCATCACCGATTGTGGAAACTTCACACTAGACCTCAAGCAGCTTGGATTGTGTGCCTCTCCACTCTTCCTCCAGACCCTGGGACCTTGATTTCCAAATGAAATGCAAAATTTACTTTAATCTGAAAATAACACCTTGGACCACTGAGCAACAGCCCAGGTCTTTTTCTCCTTGGCCCAGGTAAGACACTTCTGGCGTTGTCTATTGGTCATGAGTGGCTTGACATAAGGAATGTGACACTTGTAGCCCATGTCCTGGATACGTCTATGTGTGGTGGCTCTTGAAGCAATGACTCCAGCAACAGTCCACTCCTTATGAATCTCCCCCAAATTTTTGAATTCTTAACAATCCTTTCAAGGCTGCGGTTAACCCGGTTGCTTGTGCGCCTTTTTCTACCACACTTTTTCCTTCCACTCAACTTTCTATTAATATGCTTGGATACAGCACTCTGTGAACAGTCAGCTTCTTTAGCAATGACCTTGTGTGGCTTACCCTCCTTGGAGAGTGTGTCAGTGACTGCCTTCTGGACATCTGTCAAATCAGCAGTCTTCCCCATGATTGTGGAGCCTACTGAAACAGACTAAGGGACATTTTTACATGCATCGGAAGCCTTTGCAGGTGTATTTTGTTAATTATTCTAATTTACTGAGATAATGACTTTTGTGTTTTCATTGGCTGTAAGCCATAATCATCAACATTAACAGAAATAAACACTTGAAATAGATCACTCTATTTGTAATAACTCTGTATAATATATGAGTTTCACTTTTTGTATTGAAGAACTGAAATAAATTAACTTTTTGATGATATTCTAATTTAGTGAGATGCACCTGTATACAGTTATATGAAAAAGTTTGGGCACCCCTATTAATCTTAAGCTTAATGTTTTATAAAAATTGGTGTTTTTGCAACAGCTATTTCAGTTTGATATATGTAATAACTGTTGGACACAGTAATGTTTCTGCCTTGAAATGAGGTTTATTGTACTAACAGAAAATGTGCAATCTGCATTCAAACAAAATTTGACAGGTGCATAAGTATGGGCACCTCACCAGAAAAGTGACATTAATATTTAGTAGATCCTCCTTTTGCAAAAATAACAGCCTCTAGTCGCTTCCTGTAGCTTTTAATGATTTCCTGGATCCTAGATGAAGGTATTTTTGACCATTCCTCTTTACAAAACAATTCCAGTTCAGTTAAGTTTGATGGTCGCCGAGCATGGACAGCCCTCTTCAAATGATCCCACAGATGTTCAATGATATTCAGGTCTGGGGACTGGGATGGCCATTCCAGAACATTGTAATTGTTCCTCTGCATGAATGCCTGAGTAGATTTGGAGCGGTGTTTTGGATCATTGTCTTGCTGAAAGATCCATCCCCTGCGTAACTTCAACTTTGTCACTGATTCTTGAACATTATTGTCAAGAATCTGCTGATACTGAGTGGAATCCATGCGTCCCTCAACTTTAACAAGATTCCCGGTGCCGGCATTGGCCACACAGCCCCAAAGCATGATGGAACCTCCACCAAATTTTACTGTGGGTAGCAAGTGTTTTTCTTGGAATGCTGTGTTTTTTTGCCGCCATGCATAACGCCTTTTTGTATGACCAAACAACTCAATCTTGGTTTCATCAGTCCACAGGACCTTCTTCCAAAAAGAAATTGGCTTCTCCAAATGTGCTTTTGCATACCTTAGCCGACTCTGTTTGTAGCGTGCTTGCAGAAACGGCTTCTTTCGCATCACTCTCCCATACAGCTTCTCCTTGTGCAAAGTGCGTTGTATAGTTGACCGATGCACAGTGACACCATCTGCAGCAAGTTGATGCTGCAGCTCTCTGGAAGTGGTCTGAGGATTGTCTTTGACTGATCTCACCATTCTTCTTCTCTGCCTTTCTGATGTTTTTCTTGGCCTGCCACTTCTGGCCTTAACAAGAACTGTCCCTGTGTTCTTCCATTTCCTTACTATGTTCCTCACAGTGGAAACTGACAGGTTAAATCTCTGAGACAGCTTTTTGTATCCTTCCCCTGAACAACTATGCTGAATAATCTTTGTTTTCAGATCATTTGACAGTTGTTTTGAGGAGCCCATGATGCCACTCTTCAGAGGAGATTCTAACAGGAGAACAACTTGCAAGTGGCCACTTGAAGTAGCTTTTCTCATGATTGCATACACCTGGCTATGAAGTTCAAAGCTCAGTGAGGTTACAAAACCAAAAAAAGTGCTTTAGTAAGTCAGTAAAAAGTAGGTAGGAGTATTTAAAACAAGAAAATGATAAGGGTGCCCATACTTATGCACCTGTCAAATTTTGTTTGAATGCAGATTGCACATTTTCTGTTAGTACAATAAACCTCATTTCAAGGCAGAAACATTACTGTGTCCAACAGTTATTACATATATCAAACTGAAATAGCTGTTGCAAAAACACCAATTTTTAAAAAACATTAAGCTTAAGATTAATAGGGGTGCCCAAACTTCATATAACTGTATATCTACCCACCAGCAACATGGAATATCCACGGTTATTCCTTTATTCAAAGCTGGTAGAGACATTCCCCAAAAGACTTGCAGCAGTAATTGCAGCGAAAGGTGGTCCTACAAAGTATTGACTCAGGGGGGCTGAATACAAATACACATCACAATTTTCAGATTTATATTTTCCAAATATTTAGAAAGCCATGTATATTTCCTTTATACTTCACAAATACTTGCTACTTTATGTTGGTATATCACATGAAATCCAGATAAAAAAACGGTAAGTTTGTTGGTGTAACATGGAAAAGTTCACAGGGAATGAATACTTTTTCAAGGGACTGTAAACCCAGTATTGTTGTAAACATACTGACTTGAAGAATAAAATGGTCTTCTCACTTATACCACAGGTATACAGCGTGCACCGTTGTTTATTTGTTAATTCTGCCTCCAAAAAATCAGAATAAGGCTCAGTTCACATTTGCCCTGTACTCTAAACTGAGCATGTACCTGGGGGTTTCCATGTAAATCCACCCAAAAACAACTTAATTCAGAAGAAACCCTCAATGGAACCATTCACTATAATGAGGCAGATGGAGTCATTTTAGACTCTGTTTGGCCTCTGTTACAACGTTGTCCTGTCATTTTAGGCATATTTTTAAAGAACAAAAGTGTGGTCGACCACAGTTTTGTGCATGTCTAAAAAGATGAATACCACCGGAACTGACACCAAAGTGACTATCTGCTTCATGACAGTGAGTGGTTCTGACGAGCCCCCAGAGCCGTGGGGTACTCGGCAGCCGGGCCTATGGATGCTGGTGGGGGGATATCACGGTGGCTGGCCCGGTCCCTGGCCCAGGGCGGTCAACAAAAAGGGGATTGTTATTTGTATGGGGTTTGGGAAGTATTCGTGACGCCACCTGTGGAATGCGGCCAAAGGGAGCCGCCGCTGCGGAGCAGTCCTCTGAAGCTGATGTTACTGCAGCAGGGATGGTATGGCTCTCCACAGGAAGAGCTAGCTCCAGGGCAGTGTAGGGGTTGTTGGGTGCGCTGGGCGTTGTAGTGCAGGGGGAAAGATGGCGCAGTTGAAATAATGGATGGAGGCAGTGTGGTGCAGTCATCCAAGTCTTTATTCACAGTTGTTAAGTTCCTCAGGTTGCACTGTCAGCTTACAGCCTCCCACGTCGCACTGCGTTCACCAGAACAGGGGTTCAGCTCTTCCTCAGGAGATTTAGGAATGCCTGACAGAACCCCGCTTTCTTGTGTTCCTCACTAGACCGTCTTCACGCTGGGTCTTCTCCCTCCTGCCCTGCGCTTCCCCACTCTCAATCCTGCTCGGGTGCTCTGAAGTCCCTCCTGTCTTACTGGAGTTCCCGGACCTGCTTGACCCTCACGGGGATTAGAATGAGGCTTTGGCAACTGGACTATGAAAGCCAGAAGCCTCCGGTTTTTCCAGCCGAAACTTGAAGTTACACGACTGGTCCAGGGGCCGGTCCCCTTCTTGCGGCCTACGATCCTTCTGACACCTGGCAGATTCGGGGCGTACGAGTGCTGTCCCACACTCGCTGTACCCCCTAGGATCCCTTCTATAGATCGGAGCTTACTCCTCCGCTCCCCTCCTGGGCCTCTAAGACTGGGCACTACTTGTGGAGCAGAGCTCCTAAAGAGACTCTGCTCCCTAACTGTCTTCACTCATTCCTCTTACTCCACTGCCACCCTAAGATGGCTTCCCTTTTTATACCTACTTTCAAAGTGCTCCTCTAAACTACTTCATCCACCCACTACTGGTTCCCCCTACCTCTGGGTTCCCCCCACTCCAGCCAGGGACAGGGCTCAGCAGGAAAACACATTGCATCTTGCCCTTCCAGCCGGCCCGGAGCAGTGTAGTGTTGGATGCAGGTGTTGGGGTTCCGGGCAGCACTCCCTCCTTATCTGAGAGAAGGGGATACCACACCTATGGGTGAGGTGCAGTACCTCTGTGGCGACTGAACCCTCAGGGGCGCCACAGTTCCATCAGGTGTTTTGTCTGAATCACAGTTTTTGGGGATTCAGACAGAAACCTCGGCGTAAGTTCTTAGTGTAGTTTAACTGTTAAACTAGGGTTATACTGAAAGCGACCAAAATATGTTCTGTACCCCAAAATTCTACTAATAAAAGCGTAAACTTATCCCACAAAAAAACAAATGCCCACTCAAGTTAATCACCTGTCATTGGAAATATAGGGGTCGTCTCCATGTTACTAGTAGGAAAAAGGCTTTGGAAAAGCGACATCCCCCCTAAAATAAAATCTATTGAAATCTGTGCTCCCAAACCCAAGGACTCCCTCCCTTCTGAGGCCCGCAATATACCTATACACCCACTATGTATTGAAACAAAATCTGTGTTCCAAAAGTCAAATAGCGCTCCATCCCAACCGATCTCTGCCATGTGCTCAAACAGAAATGTACAGCTACATACTGGGTATTGCCACAAATTGCATAACAAATTGTCCTGTTCATTTTCTCCTATAACTAATTGTGTGAATTAAAACTTTGAGGTTAAAGTTACATTAACCTCACAAAAAAAAAACTTTCATTTTTCGTTTTCACAGCCTAATTTTATAAAATTCTGTGATGTAGATAGCGAGTTAAAAATGCTCCTCACCCACCTAGATGAATTCCTTTGTGGGGTTTACTTTCTTCTGTCTTAAATATGTTCTCTTGTGGGTGTTTCTGCTTTTTTGGTATTTCACTGTTAATGCAACATAGCATCCAAATGTACACCTTCAAAATTAGTTTCTGAGTTTTGCCATGTGCCCAAACATTAGTTTTTGACCACATATCACTGCATTCAGGAGAAATTTCATCACAAATTGTGGTGTCCATTTTCTGCTATCATTAACCATTGTGAAAATTACAGATTTGGTGCAAAAAAAATGTATTTAATTTTTCGTTTTCCCATCTAAAGTGGCTTGCGAAAGTATTTACCCCCTTGGCTTTTTATCTATTTTGTTACATTGCAACCTGTGTTTAAATATTTTTGCAATCAGATTTGTGTGTGATGCATCAACACTAAAGTTAGTGAAATGAAGTGAGAAAAATATAGGCACAAAATAAATTTATGGGATCAAATAGCTAAAAATTGACATGTGCATATGTATTCACCCCTTTTGCTTTGAAGCCCCTAAAAATTTCTGATGCAAGCAATTACCTTCATAAGTTACATGCTTAGTGAAAGTAAGTCCACTTGTGTGCAATCTAAGTGTCACATGGTCTGTCAGTATATACACACCTTTTCTGAAAGGCCACAGAGGCTGCAACACCATTAAGCAAGAAGCACCACTAACCAAACTACACCAAGAAGACCAAGGAGATCTCCAAACAAGTCAGGGACAAAGTTGTTGGGAAGTACAAGTCAGGATTGGGTTATAAAAAATATCCCAATCTTTGATGATACCACCGATCACCATCAAATCCATTATCATCAAATGGAAAGAACATGGTACCACAACAAACCTGCCAAGAGAGGGCCACCCACCAAAACTCTCAGCCTGGGAAGGAGGGCATTAATCAGAGAGGCAGCACAGAGACCAAAGGTGATCCTGAAGGAGCTGCAGAGTTCCCAAGCAGAGACTGGAGTATATGTCCATACGACCACAATAAGCCATACACTCCATAGAGGTGGTCTTCATGGAAGAGTGGGCAGTACAAAAGTCTTTACTTACCCACAAAAAGGCTCGTTTTGAGTTTGCCAAAAGACAATGTGGGAGACTCCCCAAATGTATGGAGAAAATGCTGTGGTCAGATGAGACCAAAATTTTTCTTTTTGGCCTCCAAGGTAAACGTTATGTCTGGCGACAAACCAACACAGCTCATCACCCCAAGAACACGATCCCCACAGTGAAACGTGCTGGTGGCAGCATCAAGTTGTGGGGATGTTTTTGGCAGCAGAAATAGGGAAAATGGTCCAAGTCGAGGGGAAGATGTATGGTATAAAATACAAGAATATTCTTGAGCAAAACCTGTTTCAATCTGTCAGTGATTTGAGACTGGAACGGAGGTTCATCTTCCAACAAGACAATAACACAAAGCATACAGCTAAAACAATACTCGAATGGTTTAACCCCTTTCTGATATTGTGCATAATAATACGTCCCTGTGCCCTGGGCCTTATGAATCAGGTACGTATTATTCCACACAGGCGATCGCGCCCGCACACAGGCTGTGTGGGCGTGATCGCCGCCAGGTGTCAGCTGATTCTGACAGCTGACACCTGGCACTCAGTGCCAGAAGCTGTGCCCGCACTGCTCCCGGCACTTTAACCCCCTAAATGCCGCAATCGCAGCATTTAGCGAGCAGAGGGACAGAAGCCCCTCTACTCTTGGAACAGGTCACCAGGTACCTGCAAGTTACTTTGATCATGCACAGTGCATGATCAAAATAACTTGTGTCAGCAGCACTGACAGGTTATAATGTATAGCAGTGATCCTGCACTGCTATACATTATAACTGCGACAAGACTGCAGAAAGTGAAAGTCCCATAGTGGCACTAAGTAAAAAAGTGAAAAAAAGTAAAAAAAAAAAGTTTGTAAAAAAAAATAATATATATATATATATATATATATATATATATATATATATTGTACCCATAAATAAATATTATTCTGAAAAAAAAATTAATAACCAATAAATGTACAAATATTTGGTATCACCGCATCCAGAACGGCCTGACCTATAAAATTGTCCCACTAGTTAACCTCTTTAGTGAGCAATGTTAAAAAATTGGGTCCTGGGCGCTTACACTGGGGTTTCCGTGTATATCTCTGAAATACGTGATTCAGATGGAACCCCCAGCGGAAGATTCCCTGTAATGAGGCAGATGGAGTCACCGTAGACTTTGTCTGGCCTTTGATCCCACAGTGTCCGTCTTTTTATTAGGCGTGCATAAAAGTGCCGTCAGCCACAGTTTTGTGAACCTCTGAAAAAAATAACACCGCTAAAGAGAGGCCAGACGGAGTCCAGAGTATCTCTGCTGCCTCATTATAGTGAATGGATCCCTCGGGATAGTCTTAGGATTGTGTTAGGGTTAGGGTTGTGTTAGGGTTAGGGTTGTGTTAGGGGTAGGGTTGTATTAGGGTTAGGATTAGGGTTTTGTTAGGATTAGGGTTGTGTTGGAGTTAGGGTTGTGTTAGGATTACGGTTACAGTTAGGGTTATGTTAGGATTGGGGTTAGGGTTGGGGTTGGGATTTTTTCAAAAGTAAAGAAAAAAAAATGATAACAATATGGCGACTAGTGTTGAGCGCAAGTGCTCACTACTTGAGTTTGAATCGGGTGCTCGGGTATGCACTGAGTATTGCGGGTGCTCGAGTGACATGCTCGAGTCTCCACCCCATGTGTTTTGCGACTGTTATACAGTAAAAAAAAACACGTGCCTGCCATACACATGTACACGGCTACACATACACGGATTGCCTGCCATACACGAGCAGTCCCCACATGTTTTTTTTGGGTGTCTAACAACCGTGAAACATGCAGGACAGGGACTCGAGCATGTCACTCGAGTACCCGCGATACTTGATGCATACCCGAGTACCTGATGCAAACTCAAGTAGCTAGCACTTGCGCTCAAGACTAATGACAACATATTCAATATGATGACCTAATGTTATCAAATTCTGTGTCATACCTCTAGGTTCAAAATGTTCACTATACCCCTTAATAAAACCTTGAGGGGTGTAGTTTTCAAAATTGGGTCAATTGTAGGGGTTTCCCTTGTTTAGGCACATCAGGGACTCTCCAAACGCGACATGTCGTCCGATCTTGATTCCAGACAATTTTGCGTTCAAAAAGTCACACAGTGCTCTTTCCCTTCTGAACCCTGCCGTGCGTCCAAACAGTGTTTTTTCCCCACATATGGGGTATCGGCGTACAACAATATTGCACAACAATATGTGGGGTCCGTTTTCTTCTCTTACCCTTGTGAAAATAAAAAATTTGGGGCTAAAAGATCATTTTTGTGGAAACAGTTAGATTTTTTTATTTTCACGGCTCGTTATAAACCTCTTTTAAGCACCTGGGGGTTCAATGTGCTCAGCACACATATAGATAGTTTCCAAAATGGTGTCATTTGTGGGGGGTTTCCATTGCTTCGGCACATCATGGGGCTCCTCATTCGCGACTTGGCGTCCGCTAATTATTCAAGCAAATTTTACATTCAAAAAGTAAAATGGCACTCCTTCCCTTCCGAGCCCTGCCGTGCACTCAAACAGTGGTTTTCCCACACATATGGGGTATTAGTGTGGGTCTAAAGTAAACATTTTGTGAAAAAAAGGTAAATGTTTATTGTTTTCTTCCACATTACAAAAATTCCTGTGAAGCACATGAAGGGTTAATAAACTTCTTGAATGTGGCTTTGAGCACCTTGAAGTTTCTGTCATAAAGGCTCCTCAAAGTCACTTCAAAATCACTGATGCAAACCCTCAAAAAAACTGAAATTCCAGGTTGTGAAGTAGCAAAATACGAAAAATGCCAAGGGAGGTGAATACATTCACAAGCCACTGTAAATGTTATAAAGTTCCATGAATCACCTAATGGCCAAAAAAAATCACCACATTAATTCTTGAGGGGTCTGGTTTAAAAAAATGTGTCACTTGTGGGGTGGAGTTTTGCTCTTTTGGCTTGTCAGGGGCTGTGCAAGTGCAACATAATATCCACAATTTGTTCCAGGCAAATTTTCATTCCTAAAATGCCATGTGCCCAAACATTAGTTTTTGACCATACATAGGGTATCACAGCATTCAGGAGAAATTTGTTAACAAGTTATAGGGTCTATTTTTTCTTATTATCCTTTGGGAAAATTACAATCTTGGGGCTAAAGCTACATTTTACTTGTCACATCCAAACGTTCTGTGAATCACCTGTGGGTTCAAAATGCTCAACACACCCCTAGATGAATTTCTTGAGGGTTCTAGTTTCAAAAATTGTGTCTTTTGTGGAGGAAGGTTTGTTGTTATAGCATGTCAGGGTCCCTGTAAATGCATCATAATGTCCACAATCTATTCCTGCCAAATTTGTGCTCCAAGAGTGAAATTGTGCACTTTTCATTCCGAGCCCTGTAATGTGCCCAAACATTAGCTTTTGAAGACATATATTGTGTCATGAACGTTTGGGAAAAGTTGTGGAACAAACTATAGGGTCAATTTCTTCCTGTTACTCCTTGTGAAAATTACAAACTTAGGGATAAAACAATATATCACTGGAAAAAACTTTATTCTTCATTTTCACATCCAAAAGTTCTGTGAAGCACCTATGGGAACAAAATAGTCCCTGGTTTAAATCCTTGAGGGGTCACTTGTGTTTTTTTTTTTTTCAGTTTTGGTATCTCAGGGGCTCTGCAAATGTGACATGGTATCCATAATCTATTCCAGCTAAATTTACGTTTCGAATACCAAATAGGACTCCTTCCCTTTCAAACGCCCTGCCCTGTGCCCAAACAGATTATGACCACATGTGAGATATTGCCACTTTCAGGAGATATTGTGTAATACATTTTAAGGGTCCATATTCCAACATATAGGTCCATCCCTCAAAGTTACTTTAAAACTAAATAGGTCTGTAAAAAATAGGATTTGAAAATTTCCTTGAAAAAAATGAATACATTTTAACCCTTTTAACCAGGGGTGTAACGATTGTGGTTGAGGAGGGTGCGACCGCGACCTTGCTGGAGGGGGTTCTGCCACCGACAGAACGTATTTCAGCTACATGTGTGTAATCAGTCGCACATCCGGGTGACATTCATTTGCGGCGCCAGGTCCCTGCACTGGAATACACGACGCGACCAAACAAAATTCGGCTTCAGAAGAGGATGCCACTCATCGTCGGAATAAAAGAAGGTGAGTAGAATTTGACTTTTTTTGCATTAAAGATTAGCAGTAAAACTGGGGTCATATATACCAGAATGAGGGAAATACAGTATATACCAGAATGGGAAATATATATACCAGGATGGGCCTAATGGGGGTCATATATACCAATATGGGGACATATATGCGAGGAAGGGCCCAGGATGGGGCACACACTGTATATACCAGAATGGGGGACATATATACCAGGATGGGAGACAAAATGAAATATTTCTCCCAGAAAACTATTGCAATTACACATGTTTTGTTATCCACATGTTTATTTTTTTTTGTATTGGAACAACACAAAAACAGAAAAAAAGGCAAATCGGACATAATTTCACAAAAGACCCCCAAAAATGGGTCAGACAAAATAGTTGGCACCCTCAACTTAATATTTGGTTGCACCCCCTTTGGAATAAATAACTGCAATCAATCGCTTCCTATAACCATCAACAAGCTTCTTACACCTCTCAACTGGAATTTTGGACCACTCTTTTTTTGCAAACTGCTCCAGGTCTCTCATATTTGAAGGCTGCCTTCTCCCAACAGCAATTTTAAGATCTCTCCACAGGTGTTCAATGGGATTTAGATCCAGACTCATTGATGGCCACTTCAGAACTCTCCAGAACTTTGTTTACATGTCTGGGTGCTTCTTGAAGTATATTTTGGGTCATTGTCCTACTATATAAATCAGCCAGGAGGAAAACTCTTAAAATATAACTTTTATTAAATCTTTAAAATTATCTTGTACCTCCAATGTCCAATATAACTACTCATACACCCCTATTGTAGTCAAAACATCACAACTAACCCCTCGTATAATAAAATAGAGAGGGCCAACAAAACTGATTCGGTCCTGATGGATGTATATATATAGCAATCCTTGTTAAGGACACAAAGCATAAAATCAGTACACTATGGATAACCTCTTACATCGCATGTTGGAAAGAACCAGCAATATTAATCCCGTCTGGTCCATATATAACTTAAACACAGTGATATAAAAACTTTAACAATATTCTCATTATGTGCCCCCGAAAAAAGATAAATCTTGGTTACCAACAAGACCGAAGGGCTGCTACAAATGTAGCGGCTGTGTAGCTTGCCCTAACGTTAAAATCATGAAGACCTTTGTGAGTAATGTCACTGGGGAATCTTTTGAGACTAGAAACTTTATTAATTGCAGAACAAAGTTTGTAATATACAAGGCAACATGCATCTGCAAAAAAGAATATGTAGGAAAGACTATTCGGGAGATGAGACGACGCGTAGGGGAGCACTTAAATGATATATTAAACAATAAAGAGACGCCAATTGCGAAGCATGTGAATTCGGCACATGGAGGAGATCCAAGAGTAATCTCCTTTATGGGAATTGAATGCATGAAGATTAACAATAGAGGGGGCAACATGTATAAGATCTTGCAACAGAAAGAAGCAAGATGGATTTTCCGCTTAGGTACTATGGCCCCTAGGGGACTAAACGAGCAGCTTAATTATAGTTGCTTTGTATAGGTAGTAATCCCCTTCGAATATCCCCTTCGTAGACGATCATGTTTACGTGAAGGACCCCCTACTAAGACCAGCTAAAAGTCAGATTTTTTCCTAATAAGAATGATAGATGCCTTTCACATTTTAAAAAAATGGCCGAATGTTTACATGCCCTGAATAACAAAGAGGGCGATATATATGTACCTCGGATGTGCGATTTTGGTGTGAACAACCTTTGTAATTAGTCTGTAATAATGTTTTGAAGAAGAGACCCACTTTATAAATACGAATCATGATATCATCATTTAGAAAGAATTGGTTACTATATTAATTTCATACATTGGGATTCAGTGCTGGTGCAGAGATGTAGTATTGGAGATTCTCAATGTTTTTGCAATTATGTGGCGTTGATTGGTTCCCCCCAATACAATAAAGGAGGGCAATCAAGAGTAATAACTACCATAAAAAGATAAACCTGGATGTAAAATGCATTTTATAAAATGGATTTATTATATTCTGTATAAGAATATATTAAATCACTCGTTTAGGCGGAAATTATGTCAATTACACGCATATTAGATGCCCAAAAAAGACTTGAGGTCCAGACCCCCGGAAGTGATGCGATGAGCGCACACCCCGGGCTGACGTGGGAGCTATGCGTTCCAGACGCCCGGAAATAATCAAGGTAACATGTAGACTTGCGGTCCAGACGCCCAGAAGTGACGCGATGAGCGCACATCCAGGGCGCCCGGAAATGACGTAGAAGGCTTGCGTTACAAGCGTCCGGAAATGGCGGAGGTAATATGCGTTCCGAGCGCTGGAAAGAGAGGCAAGCAACGGGTGCTCTGGATGCCATAAGCAATGTAAATAAATGCATGGTGACCTCCATATCTTGACACGTGGGAGGTTTGGGACCCAGGGACGTGGAATATAATAGGAGGAAAAGGGTCACATGGGAGTTTTTTGGTGACAAATAGGATGCCACTGTGATATGAGTATTATATCAAAGCATAAACGGAATTAGATCTCTATTAAAATATATAGTATCATTCAAGAAAAGTGGAGGGTAAGGTTTTGTAAGAAAAAGGTTGTGAATTATGATAAATAAATGATAATGCAAATTAAGCTCCACCCCAGAAATGACATGGGACGCCCAGAAATGGAGGGAAAGAGAATATATTTAAACAGAGAAGATAGGTGTGGAGGACTCCCCTTTTATCTTTGCATATTTGCATTGTTGAAGGTGGTAACAGCACCCTGTACCACAAAAATGGACACTCACCACTGTGAGGTCCATTAGACTACGCTTTTAAACCACATAGCAATTTATAGCACTGAGTCACTTTTTTGCAGTGCTCCCCAAGATACAAGTTACACTCCCCTGATGAATCCTCTTTGAGGAGGAAGAAACGCGTCGGGAGGCATTATTTTGTGGGGTAATAGATACAAGAGAATGGGTGAGATCCACACATATTGTTAAAGTTTTTATATCACTTTGTTTAAGTTATATATGGACCAGACGGGATTAATATTGCTGGTTCTTTCCAACATGCGATGTAAGAGGTTATCCATAGTGTACTGATTTTATGCTTTGTGTCCTTAACAAGGATTGCTATATATATACATCCATCAGGACCGAATCAGTTTTGTTGGCCCTCTCTATTTTATTATACGAGGGGTTAGCTGTGATGTTTTGACTACAATAGGGGTGTATGAGTAGTTATATTGGACATTAGAGATACAAAATAATTTTAAAGATTTAATAAAATTTATATTTTAAGAGTTTTCCTCGTGGCTGATTTATATTGTCAATACTGAGGTCATTTGCTGCCGTAAGTTTAAGCAGGTTGTAGCTAAGTAATTGTTTCATTGTCCTACTAGAAGACCCATGACGTAGGACGCAAACCCAGCTTTCTGACACTGGGCACTAAATTGCGTGCCAAAATCCTTTAGTAATCTTCAGATTTCATGATGCCTTGCACACAGGCAAGACACCCTTTGCCAGAGGCAGTAAAACAACCCCGAAACATGTTTGAACCTCCACCATATTTGACGGTAGGTACTGTTATTTTCTTTGTAGGCCTCATTCCATTTTCGGTAAAAAGTAGAATGATGTGCTTTACCAAAAAGCTCTATCTTGGTCTCATCTGTCCACAAGACACTTTCCCACAAGGATTTTGGTTTACTTGCGCACATTTTGGCATACTGCAGTCTAGCTGTTTTATGTCTCTGTGTCAGTAGTATGGTCCTCCTGGGTCTCCTGCCATAGCGTTTCATTTATTTCAAATGTCGATGGATAGTTCGCACTGACACTGATTCACCGTGAGCCTGCAGGACAGTTTGAATTTCTTTAGTACTTGATTGGGGATACGTTTCCACCATCTGGACTATCCTGAGTTGCAACCTTTCATCAATTTTTCTCTGCCATCCACATCCAGGGAGATTAGCTACAGTTCCATGGGTTGTAAACTTCTTGATTATGTTGCACACTGTGGACAAAGGAACATCAGGATCTCTGGAGATGGACTTGTAACCTTGAGATTGTTGATATTGTTCAACAATTTTGGTTCTCAAGTCCTCAGACAGTTTTCTTCTCTTTGTTCCTCATGCTTAGTGTGGCACACACAGACACACAATGCAAAGATTGAGTCAACTTCTTCCATTTTTATCTGGCTTCAGGTGTGATTTTCATATTGCCCACACCTGTTACTTGCCACAGGTGAGTTTGAACGAGCATCACATGCTTGAAACAAAGTTTTTTACTCACAATTTTGTCATATAACAATTTTAACAATTTTGTCAAGCCCATTTTCTGGAGTTGTCTTTGAAATTATGTCCAATTTCCTTTTTCTCTCATTTTTTTTGTGTTGTTCCAAAGCACACAAAGGAAATAAACATGCGTATAAAAAAACGTGTAATTGCAATAATTTTCTGGGAGAAATTCTTTCAAACAATTTCAAGGTGCCAAAACTTTCGGCCATGGCTGTATATACCAGGATGGGGGACATATATGCCAGGAAGGGACCTAGGATCGGGACATATATACCAGGATGGGGGACATACATATCAAGATGGGAGACATATATACCAGGATGGAGGACATATATACTAGGATGGGAGACATATATACCCAGAAGGGGCCCAGGATGGTGGACATAAATACCAGGAAGGGACTCCGGATGGGGGACATATTTTTCAGGATGAGCCCACAATGGCAGACATATATACCAGGAAGAGGTCCAGGAGACACCCCTTCATTGTTTTCATAGAGTGTACAATTTCTTCAGAAATGAATGGAAATGTACCAAAGTTTGGCATTGATAACAGCCTCCAAACATTTCTTGTTGCCATCTATAAGCTTCTTGCACTTCTCAGCTGGAATTTTCTCCCACTCTTCCTTTGCAGTTTGTTCAAGCTCTTGAATGTTTGCAGGGTTCTTATTCTCAATGGCAGATTTCAGCTCACTCCAAAGATTTTCAATGGAATTGAGGTCCGGACTCATTACTGGGCATTTTAAAATAGTCCATTTTTTCATTTTCAACCATTCCTGTGTACTTTTGGATGTGTGCTTTGGGTCATTGTCATGCTGGAGAACCCATGATCTTTGACTCAAACCAAGTTTTATTACACTGGGTAGGACATTTTGCTCTAAAATCTCTTGATAATTCTCTGATTTCATGATTCCTGACATACGGTGAAGGTTTCCAGTAACAGACGCATCAAAACAATCCTACAGTATCATGGATCCTCCACCATGCTTAACTGTTGGTAATGCGTTCTTTTCCTTATAAGCTTCATTGCACCGTCTGTAAACAAACTGTTGCTTTGCATTGCCAAAAAGCTCTATTTTTGTTTCATCTGTCACAGAACATTTTCCCAGAAGGATTGTGGTTTGTCAAGGTACTGTTTGGCAAAGATCAGTCATTCCTTTTTATGTCTTTTCTTCAGCAATGGTTTCTTCCTTGACCTTCGCCCATAAAGCGTTGCTTGGTTTAGTGTGTGGCATATGGTACTTGTTGAAACCATGACCCCAGACTTTTCCAGGTTGGCCTTCAGGTCTTTGGATGTTTGACGTGGTGTTTTTTTCCACCATTTCCACCAACCTTCAAAGACATCTCTTGTCAATTTTCCTCTTTCCCCCACATCCAGGGAGGTTCTTGATGGTTCCATGTTTGGCAAGCTTCTTAATAACATTGCGCACTGTTGAAACTGGGATACCAAGGTCTCTGGAGATGGCCTTATACCCTTTGTAAGTCTTGTGTTTGCTAATAATAGTATTTCTGATGTCTTCAGACAGCTCCTTTGTCTTCACCATTGTGACAAAGGAACAGGGCCTACCATGTGGCTTATTAAAACATTGAAGTCATCATTCATTGGCTTATTCATGTCACATGGGCACCGACAATTAATCACAGATGAATCTCTTTTGTGATTTACCACAGGCGAGTCAAAATGTATTTCCATACTAAATTAATGTAAAGGGTGCCAATACCTGTATTTAGGTTTTTCTATTTTCACTTCCCATTGTTTTTTGTTTTAAATTATTGTTTATCATTTGCTCTTTTGTATTTAACACGAGGGCTCTATACAAAAAAATTATTCCACTTGATTCATTTTTTTCAGGAGATATTGCACATTATGTACTTAAACTTCATGGGTGCCAAT
Organism: Phyllobates terribilis; assembly: GCF_046119375.1. Taxonomy (NCBI): domain Eukaryota; kingdom Metazoa; phylum Chordata; class Amphibia; order Anura; family Dendrobatidae; genus Phyllobates; species Phyllobates terribilis. The sequence continues at coordinate 419,321,951 of NW_027362763.1, read as the reverse complement.
AATGATGAGCAGGACTGTATATACCAGGATGGGGGACATTATTACAGGATGGGTGATATTACTACATAATAGGGGATGGGGCGGGTACCACTTATGCCCTTATGGGATTTAGAACGCTACAAGGGCATGTACATCTGACCAACATGAGGGGAGGGGGCCCAGGTCCAAATTTTGCTCCGGGGCTCATTGGACTGTAGTTACGCCACTGCTTCTAACATCCTAACAAAACAAATGGCTGCATGAAAAAATGATGCAGACATAAAGCAGACAAATGAGAAATTTTATTTATCAACTATTTTGTGTAGTATGACTATCTGATCTGTAGATATAAGCATTCAAAGTTTGAAAATGGCTAATTTACCTAAATTTTCATCAATTTTCAGATATTTTCACAAAACAAATCAAAACATATTGACCTAATTTTACCACAAACATAAACTACAAAGTGTCATGAAAAAAAAAATCAGAATCACTGGGATATGTTGAAGTATTCCAGAATTATTACCAAATGTCACATTTGAAAAATGGGGATTGGTCATTAATCTCAAAATTGTCTCTGTCCCTGAGGGGTTAAAATTCCAGGTATAGTTTCTGCTCGGACTTACAATGCCATGCAAATTCCACATCTTTATAACTGACAATTTTCATGGGAAACCATTTTGCAAGCACTGCATTTGTTGTCTCTGTGCTTACACTTTGCTGCTTGTCAGGTAAAAGTGTGAAAAGTGTTAGAAGCCACAAGGAGCTAATTAAGTATATTACAGTGCATTGGCCAGATCCAGTAAACATTTACACTTTGTCCAGATCTCTAAGCAAATAATAGAATGTGGCTCCAGTTTAGGACCAAGCCTTTAAGTGTCAATGTAAATAAAACGGCTTAATCTGTCCTTGCTAGCCATTCCCAGTGGTGACAAACAGGGGAGTGTTAATAACACCTTAAGCATGAGAATAAGTACTGACTCCATTGCCCTGAGAATCCCTAGCAGAAAGCACACTTTCTCACTTCTAGTCTTAAACAACATTACAGTATATAGTGTGGCAAGCATTTTTTTTTTTGCTTCCAATAAAATGTTTTCTGTGAATGCATATTTTTTTATTGTCAAGCAAAATATAATGTGAGAAAAAAATTGGGGAACCACATGGAATTTTATAGTTTTATATATTTAACCATTAAATGTATCCAAAAGCACATATTTCACAATAAAAAGAAACTGCTACAATAGGAGATCATTAATGTGGTATCCTGCACACATGATGTTAGCTGAGTTTTGCAATTTCTTGGGTCATCCTGAATAAATTATATATATACAGTACAGACCAAAAGTTTGGACACACCTTCTCATTTAAAGATTTTTCTGTATTTTCATGACTATGAAAATTGTACATTCACACTGAAGGCATCAAAACTATGAAATAACACATGTGGAATTATATACTTAACAAAAAAGTGTGAAACAACTGAAAATATGTCTTATATTCTAGGTTCTTCAAAGTAGCCACCTTTTGCTTTGATGACTGCTTTGCACACTCTTGGCATTCTCTTGATGAGCTTCAAGAGGTAGTCACCGGAAATGGTCTTCCAACAATCTTGAAGGAGTTCCCAGAGATGCTTAGCACTTGTTGGCCCTTTTGCCTTCACCCTGCGGTCCAGCTCACCCCAAACCATCTCGATTGGGTTCAGGTCTGGTGACTGTGGAGGCCAGGTCATCTGGTGTAGCACCCCATCACTCTCCTTCTTGGTCAAATAGCCCTTACACAGCCTGGAGGTGTGTTTGGGGTCATTGTCCTGTTGAAAAATAAATGATGGTCCAACTAAACGCAAACCGGATGGAATAGCATGCCGCTGAAAGATGGTGTGGTAGCCATGCTGGTTCAGTATGCCTTCAATTTTGAATAAATCCCCAACAGTGTCACCAGCAAAGCACCCCCACACCATCACACCTCCTCCTCCATGCTTCACGGTGGAAACTAGGCATGTAGAGTCCATCCGTTCACCTTTTCTGCGTCGCACAAAGACACAGTGGTTGAAACCAAAGATCTCAAATTTGGACTCATCAGACCAAAGCACAGATTTCCACTGGTCTAATGTCCATTCCTTGTGTTCTTTAGCCCAAACAAGTCTCTTCTGCTTGTTGCCTGTCCTTAGCAGTGGTTTCCTAGCAGCTATTTTACCATGAAGGCCTGCTGCACAAAGTCTCTTCTTAACAGTTGTTGAAGAGATGTGTCTGCTGCTAGAACTCTGTGTGGCATTGACCTGGTCTCTAATCTGAGCTGCTGTTAACCACCGATTTCTGAGGTTGGTGACTCGGATAAACTTATCCTCAGAAGCAGAGGTGACTCTTGGTCTTCCTTTCCTGGGGCGGTCCTCATGTGAGCCAGTTTCTTTGTAGCGCTTGATGGTTTTTGCAACTGCACTTGGGGACACTTTCAAAGTTTGGCCAATTTTTCGGACTGTCTGACCTTCATTTCTTAAAGTAATGATGGCCACTCGTTTTTCTTTACTTAGAATTTGTATTATGGCAAGAAAAAAGCAGCTAACAGTTTATTCAGTAGGACTATCAGCTGTGTATCCACCAGACTTCTGCACAACACAACTGATGGTCCTAACCCCATTTATAAGGCAAGAAATCCCACTTATTAAACCTGACAGGGCACACCTGTGAAGTGAAAACCATATCCGGTGACTACCTCTTGAAGCTCAAGAGAATGCCAAGAGTGTGCAAAGCAGTCATCAAAGCAAAAGGTGGCTACTTTGAAGAACCTAGAATATAAGACATATTTTCAGTTGTTTCACACTTTTTTGTTAAGTATATAATTCCACATGTGTTAATTCATAGTTTTGATGCCTTCAGTGTGAATGTACAATTTTCATAGTCATGAAAATACAGAAAAATCTTTAAATGAGAAGGTGTGTCCAAACTTTTGGTCTGTACTGTATATATACAGTGGGTACGGAAAGTATTCAGACCCCTTTAAATTTTTCACTCTTTGTTTCATTGCAGCCATTTGGTAAATTCTAAAAAGTTCATTTTTTTCTCATTAAAGTTCACTCTGCGCCCCATCTTGACTGGAAAAAAACAGAAATGTAGAAATTTTTGCAAATTTATTAAAAAAGAAAAAATGAAATATCACGTGGTCATAAGTATTCAGACCCTTTGCTCAGTATTGTGTAGAAGCACCCTTTTGAGCTAGTACAGCCATGAGTCTTCTTGGGAATGATGGAACAAGTTTTTCACACCTGGATTTGGGGATCCTCTGCATTCTTCCTTGCAGATCCTCTCCAGTTCCCTCAGGTTGGATGGTGAACGTTGGTGGACAGCCATTTTCAGGTCTCTCCAGAGATGCTCAATTGGGTTTAGGTCAGGGCTCTGGCTGGACCAGTCAAGAATGGTCACAGAGTTGTTCTGAAGCCACTCCTTTGTTATTTTAGCTGTGTGCTTAGGGTCATTGTCTTGTTGGAAGGTGAACCTTCGGCCAAATCTGAGGTCCAGAGCACTCTGGAAGAGGTTTTCATCCAGGATATCTCTGTATTTGACCGCATTCATGTTTCCTTCAATTGCAACCAGTCGTCCTGTCCCTGCAGCTGAAAAACACCCCCATAGCATGATGCTGCCACCACCATGTTTCACTGTTGGGATTGTATTGGGCAGGTGATGAGCAGTGCCTGGTTTTCTCTACATATACTGCTTAGAATTATCACCAAAAAGTTCTATCTTCGTCTCATCAGACCAGAGAATCTTATTTCTCATAGTCTGGGAGTCCTTCATGTGTTTTTGAGCAAACTCTATGCAGGCTTTCATATGTCTTGCACCGAGGGAAGACTTCCGTCGGGCCACTCTGCTATAAAGGCCCGACTGGTGGAGGGCTGCAGTGATAGTTGACTTTGTGCAACTTTCTCCCATCTCCCTACTGCATCTCTGGAGCTCAGCCACAGTGATCTTGGGGTTCTTCTTTACCTCTCTCACTAAGGCTCTTCTCCCACGATTGCTCAGTTTGACTGGATGGCCTGGTATAGGAAGACTTCTGGTGGTCCCAAACTTCTTCCATTTAAGGATTATGGAGGTCACTGTGCTCTCAGGAAACTTCAGTAATGCAGAAATTCTTTTGTAACCTTGGTCAGATCTGTGCCTTGCCACAATTCTGTCTCTGAGCTCCTTGGGCAGTTCCTTTGAGCTCATGATTCTCATTTGGTCTGACATGCACTGTGAGCTGTGAGGTCTTATATAGACAGGTGTGTGCCTTTCCAAATCAAGTCCTATCAGTTTAATTAAACACAGCTGGACTCCAATGAAGGAGTAGAACCATCTCAAGGAGGATCACAAGGAAATTGACAGCATGTGACTTAAATATGAGTGTCTGAGCAAAGGGTCTGAATACTTATGACCATGTGATATTTCAGTTTTCCTTTTTTTAATAAATTTGCAAAAATGTCTACATTTCTGTTTTTTTTTCCAGTGAAGATGGGGTGCAGAGTGTACTTTATTGAGATAAAATGAGCTTTTTAGACGTTACCAAATGGCTGCAATGAAACAAAGAGTGAAAAATTTAAAGGGGTCTGAATGCTTTCCGAACCCACTGTATATATATATATATATATATATATATATATATATATATATATATATATATATATATATATATATATATATGAAAAAAAAAAAATATATATATATATATATATACACAGGACAGACAAAAAGTTTGGACACACCTCATTTAAAGATTTTTCTGTATTTTCATGACTATGAAAATTGTACATTCACACTGAAGGCATCAAAACTATGAATTAACACATGTGGAATTATATACTTAACAAAAAAGTGTGAAACAACTGAAAGTATGTCTTATATTCTAGGTTCTTCAAAGTAGCCACCTTTTGCTTTGATGACTGCTTTGCACACTCTTGGCATTCTCTTGATGAGCTTCAAGAGGTAGTCACCGAAAATGATTTTCCCTTCACAGGTGTGCCCTGTCAGGTTTAATAAGTGGGATTTCTTGCCTTATAAATGGGGTTGGGACCATCAGTTTATTTGTGCAGAAGTCTGGTGGATACACAGCTGATAGTCCTACTGAATAGACTGTTAGAATTTGTATTATGGCAAGAAAAAAGCAGCTAAGTAAAGAAAAACGAGTGGCCATCATTACTTTAAGAAATGAAGGTCAGTCAGTGCGAAAAATTAGGAAAACTTTGAAAGTGTCCCCAAGTGCAGTTGCAAAAACCATCAAGCGCTACAAAGAAACTGGCTCACATGAGGACCGCCCCAGGAAAGGAAGACCAAGAGTCACCTCTGCTTCTGAGGATAAGTTTATCCGAGTCACCAGCCTCAGAAATTGCAGGTTAACAGCAGCTCAGATTGATGGTTTTTGCAACTGCACTTGGGGACACTTTCAAAGTTTGGCCAATTTTTCGGACTGTCTGACCTTCATTTCTTAAAGTAATGATGGCCACTCGTTTTTCTTTACTTAGAATTTGTATTATGGCAAGAAAAAAGCAGCTAACAGTTTATTCAGTAGGACTATCAGCTGTGTATCCACCAGACTTCTGCACAACACAACTGATGGTCCTAACCCCATTTATAAGGCAAGAAATCCCACTTATTAAACCTGACAGGGCACACCTGTGAAGTGAAAACCATATCCGGTGACTACCTCTTGAAGCTCAAGAGAATGCCAAGAGTGTGCAAAGCAGTCATCAAAGCAAAAGGTGGCTACTTTGAAGATCCTAGAATATAAGACATATTTTCAGTTGTTTCACACTTTTTTTATTAAGTATATAATTCCACATGTGTTAATTGATAGTTTTGATGCCTTCAGTGTGAATGTACAATTTTCATAGTCATGAAAACACAGAAAAATCTTTAAATGAGAACTTGTGTCCAAACTGAGTTATCATCCACAGACGGACGGCCTAGTGGAACGCTTCAACAAGACCTTAAAGGCGATGCTCAGGAAGGTCGTTGAAAAGGATGGGCGAGACTGGGACTACCTGCTCCCATTTCTGCTTTTTCGGTCAGAGAAGTTCCTCAAGCCTCAGCTGGCTTCTCTCCGTTTGAGCTGCTATATGGGCGGCATCCAAGAGGTCTCCTAGACATCGCCAAGGAAACTTGGGAGGCAGAAGTCACGCCACTCCAGAGTAGTATCATCGAACATGTCGCCCAGTTACAGGAGAGAATGTCAAAGGTGATGCCCATCATGAAGGAACATCTCCTCCAGGTGCAGGAAGCCCAGGCGAGGGTATATAACGGGTCGGCGAGACTAAGACAGTGCAGCCCGGGTACCATGTTTTGGTGCTAATCCCTACCGTCGAGAGCAAGCTCCTCGCCAAATGGCAAGGTCCGTACGAGGTTGTGGAAAAAGTCAGCGAGGTTAATTATAAAGTCCACCAGCCTGGCCAAATAAAGCCGCATCAAATATATCATGTGAATTTGCTCAAGCATTGGCGGGACCGGGAACCTGTGGAAACTCCTTGCCTGGGAGCTGCACCAGAAGGCAAGGTGGAGGAGGTCACTATTGCAGAGACTATCACTGGCCCAGAAGCAACAGTGTTGAGAATTGCTACAGCGGAATCGGGAGCTGTTCTCAGAGTTGCCGGGGCATACTCAAGTGGTAGAGCATGACGTGTTAACAGAGCCGCACGTATGAATGAATCTGAAGCCATATCGGATTCCGGAAGCACGCCGGGAGATGATCTCGGCTGAGGTGAAGAGGATGTTAGACCTCGGGGTAATAGAGGAGTCAAAGAGTGGGTGGTCGAGCCCAATCATCCTTGTGCCGAAACCCAATGGAGAGTGGAGGTTTTGTAATGACTACCGCTGGCTGAATGAGGTATCCAAGTGTGACGCGTACCCGATGCCCCGCGTCGACGAACCCATCGAGAGGCTTGGACCGGAGAGTTACATCACCACTCTTGACCTGACGAAGGGCTACTGGCAGATCCCCATTTCCCAGACGGATAAGGAGAAGACGGCTTTCTCAACACCTGATGGGTGTTTTCAATACACGCGGATGCCGTTCGGACTACAGGGGCCCCAGCCACTTTCCAGAGGGCTATGGATCGGATCCTAGCCCCACATAAGAAGTATTCCGCAGCCTACCTTGACGGCATAGGAGGATTTAGATAAATTGGGGAGTTGGGCCAAAAAATGGCAAATGGGGTTCAATGCTGATAAATGTAAGGTCATGTACATGGGAAAGAAAAACAGCAGTCACCCATACATATTAAATGGGAAACCGTTGGGGAAATCTGACATGGAGAAGGACCTGGGCGTCTTGGTTAACAGCAAATTAAATTGGAGTGCCCAGTGTCAGGCAGCAGCTGCGAAGGCACATAGAGTCATGGCATGCATCAGAAGAGGAATAGGGGCATATGATGAGAACATTGTTCTTCCTCTGTATAAAGCGCTGGTAAGGCCGCACTTAGAATATTGTGCAGAGTTCTGGGCTCCGGTGCTCAGCAAAGACATATTGGAGCTAGAGAGGGTACAAAGTAGGGCTACTAAGGTGATAAAGGGAATGGAGGGACTAGAATACCCAGAGAGGTTGTCAAAATTAGGCCTATTTACGTTGGAAAAGAGAAGGCTTATAGGAGACCTCATAAACATGTATAAATACATCAGGGGGCAGTACAGAGATCTCTCCCATGACCTGTTTATACCAAGGATGGTGACAAAGACGAGGGGGCACACTATGCGTCAGGAGGAAAGGAGGTTCCTGCACCAGCATAGAAGGGGATTCTTTACGGTCAGAGCCGTGAGACTCTGGAACTCTCTGGGAGAGGAAGTGGTGATGTCCAACTCACTTAATGAGTTCAAGAGAGGCCTGGGCGCCATTCTTGAGAACAATAAAATTACATCTTATGCTTAGTGATAGTTAATTAATCCAGGGATTTAATCTGACTGCCAGATTGGAGTCGGGAAGTGAATTTTTCCTCAATGATGTAAATTGGCCTATACCGCATGGTTTTTTTTTTGCCTTCCCCTGGATCAATGCTGCGAAATAGCTGCAGTGCACAAGAAATAGGCTGAACTGGATGGACACTTGTCTTTTTTCGGCCTTATAAGCAATGTAACTATGTAAACTACAGGCCGTTCTGGAGGTGCTAAGGAAGGAGGGATTTACCTTAAATCCGAGAAAGTGTGCCATCGAAAAAGAGGAGACCAAGTACCTGGGCTATGTCATTGGGAGAGGCGAAAAAAAGCCGCAAATCAAGAAAGTGGAGGCAATTCAAACCTGGCAGCAACCTCTCTCGAAGAAGCAGGTGAGAGCGTTCCTGGGAATGGTGGGATATTACCGGCTGTTTATCCCGAATTTCGCCATGATGGCTGCGCCACTAATGGATCTTCTAAAAGGCACCAAATCAACCATGGTGAAATGGATGGAAGAAGCGGAGACCACCTTTCAACAGTTGAAGCTAACACTGTGTAAGCAGCCGGTCCTGGTCGCGCCAGACTTTAAGAAAGAATTTGTGGTCCAGACGGATGCTTCAGAGGTTGGTCTAGGGGCTGTACTCTCTCAAGAGATAAATGGGGAAGAACATCCCATTCTCTATCTGAGCTGAAAGCTGTCCTCCTGCGAGAAGAACTACGCCATAGGAGAGAAAGAGTGTTTAGCCATAAAATGGGCCGTGGATGCACTGAAATATTACCTACTATGTCGGAAGTTTAAATTAGTATCAGACCATGCCCCGTTGAGATGGTTGAGGGAGAAGAGGGGTAAAAATGCAAGGGTAACTAGATGGTTCCTAGGGCTCCAAGATTTTAACTTTCATGTGGAGCATAGGTCTGAGAAATTACATGGGAATGCAGATGCCCTCTCTAGGATTCCCTGCCTGGTGTCAGAAGGTGCCCAAACCCCTGGCTTTGGGCAGAGGGGGGAGGGGATATGTGACAGTGTCACTGGTTTTATATGTGAGGGGAGGTATGTGTCACTCAGGATGCTCTCCTGTGTGAACTAAGACCTACTTTATTTCTGCCAGCATGTTATATGCTGGTGGGTTTACTCTGTTAAAGGGTGTGCGGTTTTATGGGAATGGCAAAGAGGGCGGGACGCCATTCCCCTTACTTCCCCTCAGGGTGTGGCTGAACAATGTGTAAAAGCTCAGTCCTTTTTTTTCCTCTGGAGTGTGGTCTGGAGAGTGAAGTCTCCAGACAGTGTTATGGAAGCTGCAGAGCTTTTTACAAGGACTTTGCCTGTGCAGTTTGTGCTACCGAGAGCGGGTGGAACCCACTCACCTATGGACTGAGCTATATTTTGTTTTGTTTCCCGTTTAACCCAGAGGGGTCTTGTTTATTTTTCCTGTGAAATCCTGAATGAGTTTATGCCAAATAATAAACCAGCAGAAAGGTAACCTGAGAACGTGTGTCCTGAGTCTGCCTCTGAGAGAGCCGAGCAAGTCGTCTTGCCACACTACATTGACCTCTTTAGACAGCAGAGGGGTGACGTCTGGGCCATAGAGGTAGATCTGAGTGTCATCAGCGTATAGGTGGTACTGGAAGCCATAGGACTTTATGAGTTGTCCAGGCAAAAAGTATAGATGGAGAAAAGTAAGGGTGCCATCTCAGCCATGCTGTTTTAAAGTGCTGTCTACACAGCTCACTCTGCTACTTCAAGGTGCCTGTCTCCCATGTCAGCTCTACCTACATTAAGGTCCCTGTCTGACTACACAACTACTATTCCAAGGTGATGTCCACACACTTGGCTCTGCCATCCAAAGGGGCCTGACAATATACATTGCCCTGCTGCTCCAAGGTGCTGACAGCACACTCAGTTCTGTTATATCCAAGGTGTCAGTCCATATCTCCTTCTCCAGTAATCCCTGTGCTATCCAGCATATACAGCTTTGTTGATTCACAACTCAAGCTTCATATCGAGCTCGGCTGATAAATGTGCCACCCAGAATTTTCAGCTGTACTGATTTTTGCTGTGCCACATGTGCCTTCAATCCTATCCAACATCACTGCATCAATGCTTTAGTTCTATGCAACTCATTCAAACTTACAGTTTAGCAAATCCACATCATAAAGTAAGCCATTAGAGAAAATTCAGGCTATGGATTCCAAAGGTGCAGCAACTTCAAAACCATTGCCTTTAGATACTGAGGATTTATCTGGACTAGTTATGCAACTTGTAGTGAGGCTATGTGCCCACGATGCAGAAATGCTCCGGATTTTTTTCCTGAGCGTTTCTGCATCTCCCTGGCAGAAAAAACGCATGCGGATTGTACATACGTTTTTCCTGCCAGGGACAAGCGGAAGTGAAGCGTTCTTCATATGCATTTCCACATGCGGGTTGACAAGCGCTTTCCAAGCGATTTTAGCATCACTTGGAAAGTGCTTGACAACTTGTTCACACTATATAAATCCATGCAAGCAGCATGGATTTATATAGTGTGACTGTAAAGAATGGTAAAAAAATAAAAAAATAAATATACACTACCGTTCAAAAGTTTGGGGTCATTTAGAAATTTCATTATTTTTGAAAGAAAAGCACAGTTTTTTTCAATGAAGCTAACATTAAATGAATCAGAAATACACTCTATACATTTTTAATGTGGTAAATGACTATTCTAGCTGCAAACGTCTTGTTTTTATTTAAATATCTACATAGGTGTATAGAGGCCCATTTCCAACAACCACCACTCCAGTGCTTTAGTGGTACATTGTGTTTGCTAACTGTGTAAGAAGGCTAATGGATGTTTAGAAAACCCTAGAAAACCCTTGCACAAGTATGTTAGCCCAGCTGAAAACGGTTTGACTGATTTGAGAAGCTATAAAATTGACCTTCCTTTGAGCTAGTTGAGAATCTGGAGCATTACATTTGTTTGTTCAATGAAACTCTCAAAATGGCCAGAAAAAGAGAACTTTCATGTGAAACTCGACAGTCTATTCTTGTTCTTAGAAATGAAGGCTATTCCATGCGAGAAATTGCCAAGAAACTGAAGATTTCCTACAACGGTGTGTACTACTCCCTTCAGAGGAGAGCACAAACAGGCTCTAACCAGAGTAGAAAGAGAAGTGGGAGGCCCCGCTGCACAACTGAGCAACAAGACAAGTAGATTAGAGTCTCTAGTTTGAGAAATAGACGCCTCACAGCTCCTCAACTGGCAGCTTCATTAAATAGTATATGCAAAATGACAGTGTCAACGTCTACAGTGAAGAGGCGACTCCGGGATGCTGGCCTTCAGGGCAAAGTGGCAAAGAAAAAGCCATATCTGAGACTGGCTAATAAAAGGAAAAGATTAATATGGGCAAAAAACCACAGACATTGGACAGAGGAAGATTGGAAAAAAGTTTTATGGACAAACGAATCAAAGTTTGAGGTGTTTGGATCACACAGAAGAACATTTGTGAGATGCAGAACAACTGAAAAGATGCTGGAAGAGTGCCTGACACCATCTGTCAAGCATGGTGGAGGTAATGTGATGGTCTGGGGTTGCTTTGGTGCTGGTAAAGTGGGAGATTTGTACAAGGTAAATGGGATATTGAATAAGGAAGGCTATCACTCCATTTTGCAACACCATGCCATACCCTGTGGACAGCGCTTGATTGGAGCCAATTTCATCCTACAACAGGACAATGACCCAAAGCACACCTCCAAATTATGCATGAACTATTTAGGGAAGAAGCAGGCAGCTGGTATTCTATCTGTAATGGAGTGGCCAGCGCAGTCACAAGATTTCAACCCCATCGAGCTGTTGTGGGAGCAGCTTGACCGTACGGTATGCAAAAAGTGCCAATCCAACTTGTGGGAGGGGCTTCAGGAAGCATGGGGGGAAATTTCTCAAGATTACCTCGGCAAATTAACAGCTAGAATGCCAAAGGTCTGCAATGCTGTAATTGCTGCAAAGGGAGCATTCTTTGACGAAAGCAAAAGTTTGAAGGAGAAAATTATTCTTTCAAATAAAAATCATTATTTCTAACCTTGTCAATGTCTGGACTATATTTTCTATTCATTTTGCAACTCATTTGATAAATAAAAGTATGAGTTTTCATGGAAAACACAAAATTGTCTGGGTGACTCCAAACTTTTGAACGGTAGTGTATACTTACCTTCCGATGGCCCCCGGAGTCTTTATCCGATGCGTCCTGGCTTGCCGGAAGATCGCGGTACACTGAAGGACCTGCCGTCACATGACTAAATGACGTCAGAGCAGGTCCTTCAGTCCACCGCGATCTGCCGGCAAGACAAGACAAGGACAGCAGAGGCCATCAGAAGGTAAATATAATATTTATTTTCTATTTTATTCTTTTTTTTACAGGTTCTATGGTACCTGGGTCTGGAGGAGAGTCTCCTGTCCTCCAGACCCGGGTACCATAGGCACATTGAAATGCTTGGATTCCGCATCTACAGATAATGGGTAGTGCTGCGTTTTTTCCGCAATGATAATCTGCAGCGGAAATTTCCACAGCATGTGTGGATTATCATTGGGGAAAATGTCAGGCCTTCTACCAAGCGTTTTTTAAGCTTTTCTGTGGAATTGCCGCTGCGGAAACGCTTAAAAAACGCATTGTGGGCAGACAGCCTGAGTCATCAGAAGGTCATCTATGCTTTGCGTGACCTCTCAATCCATATGAAGGTACATATGAAAACACCCATTGTTTTGGTTCCAGTTTCTTAACAGCTGCCTCAACTAGTGATCTTGGGACTTCTTTGGCTAAAGTTTCATGGTTTTAGTTAATGATTGGTTGACTGACAAGATTGCCTGATGCGGATCCTCTTGTTTTCAAAATTGCTTCAAAGCTTTACCTCAACCACTGTTTTTGAAATATTGCTCTGCTTCTGTAGCGCCCCGAGGTTTCGGTTGCTACAGGGGTATTGCACATCAACCAGAGGTGTGATATTCCACTCCCAGGTAAGGATGGAGTGTGGACCAGGGCTCAGTTAGCTGCATACACACACTCACCACATTTCCGGGGGACAGCTCGACGGTGGTCCCATTTATGCAGGCACAACTGACCATGTCCCTGGCTGGAGTGGGGAGGGGGGAGAGAACCCAGTGATGTAGGAGCAGTAGGGGACGGTTTCTGGAGCATAGGAAGGAGCTCATTGGGTGAAGGTCACCTGAGCTCAGACACAGAGAGGTAGATAAAAGGTGGGAGCCATCTTTAGTCAGAGGCAAAGAAGAAAGAGAGCAGTAGTTCAGTCAGAGCTGACAGGGAGCTGTGGCTCAGCCTGAGCTCAGCTCCACAAGGCAGGCCTAGAGAGAAGGCCGGGGCCAGAGAGGAGAAGAGGAGAAGGAGAAGGAAGGAAAGAGGAGAGACAGAGGAGTAGAAAGGCTCCAGAAACAAGAAGGCAGAAGGGACCCTAAGAGAGCAGAACGGACAGCAACCGTTGCAAGCCCGCGTTATATCGGGTGAAGGGTCAGGCCGTGGAAGGGTACCGGATTCCCAAGTTGGTGGAGGTAAATCATCCCTCAGCCAAGAACCGGAGGTCGTGATCATTTATCGGTGCAACCCCTTGCTACACCCACTAGGAAGGCACCACATAGGGTCAGGGAAACTGGCGCCAAGTTTTACCAGAGAAGGCCCGAGGCAGCCGAACAGAAGCGTGGTCACTGGTGGGGCACGAGAGGCCAGAGAAAGGATAGAAGGGGGCCCTGTGCCATACTCCTGAACTGCCTGGGGGTTGACCGAGCCCCTCACCTGGTGGACGCAGCACGGCTTGGGCAGTCATTGCTGACAGAGGTGACTTGGATATCAACTGTGAGTAAAAGGCCTGAACTGCACCATTGGATTCTGTGTGATTTATGCTGCGCCAGCACCATCACACCCAGCATCCACCTACATTGCCCTGAGGCTACACTCTTCTCGTGGGGAGTTATCCTATCCCTGTGCTGCACACCAACACCAGCCTCAGCGGTCTGCCTTGCAGCGGCGGTCATCCCTGACCGCAATCCACGGGTGGCGTAGTCGGACATTCAAAACACTGATAAATAGACTGCCGCCATTTGGTCTGACCACCCTGAGCCACGGGACCGGGTTGCCACTACTACCCCCATCAGCACCGTACACCAGAAGGTCCGTTTCCGGGTACCCCACGGCCCAGGGGGCGAGTCAGCTTTGGCGTAGTCGGCAGGAATGTGACCAACCCGCCACAAACGGGTATTGCGTGCCTGAAAAGAGACTGTTTCACTGTATTGAAAATGGCGCCCGCCCCGGCAGAACAGACGCCATAATGTGCGCACCAAAAGACAACAGGAAGCCACCTCCCATCGTGGGCCAGGTCCCAGAATGACGCCAAAGAAGGAGCCCACCCCCAACAGCCATGAGTGCGGCTGTAGAGATGTCCATCAAGGTGGGGGGGCTGCCCCTGAGAGTGATTGTCAGCAGATTGCCCCGGGACCACCCCCAACAGGGGCAGAAAGAGAAGAAAACCGCGGGGCAGGGTGTGGTTTGGTTCAGTCTCGCCAGACCACACCCGGAGATGGAGAGCAGCACCAGCTCCAGCACCCTGGCAAGCGGCCTGCTGCAGGCCGAGGCGACCCCGTACAGCCTCACGGAGCTGATGGCTCAGCTCCCCGCAGAAGATCCTGAGTTCCTGCGGACTGCGCTGGAGGAGTTGGTCCGGAAGATGGTCCTGGCGCAGAGGGAAGTCATCGCCGCATGGAGGGAGGAGATGGCCCGGCGGGTCGCGACCCGGCAGCAAGAGACGCTGCCAGCACCCGGCAGTGCACCTGCCCCCGAGGACAGAGAGAGGAGACCAGAGGCTGAGAACAGCGCTGCCGCGGAGGCAGGTAAGGAAGACACCCCTGCCCCGGGTCTTGACACCGAAGGCTTACCCCTGGAAACCGCCGTGGAGCCAGAAGTCCCGGGAGCCGCTGCAGCTTCCACGCTCCCGCCGCCGGTACGTAGGCCCCAAGCCGCGAACACCACCGCTGAACCATGCCCCACGTCGTGCCTCTTGACCCCGGGTGCGGTCGGAAGCGGCCCGCTCCAGGCCCGGTCGCAAGGCCTGACCACCCCAGGCGCATCCCAACCGCGTGCGCCTCCGGTCCCGAAGCCACCACCCCTTGGGACTGACCTGTACAGCCAGCTCGCCGGACCCGATGGAGAGCCGGTCCCCGTACCAGAGGGATGGGTTCACCCCAGTAAGCGGAAAAACCTGTCCGCAGAGGCCGAGGCTCCACTCTTGCCCCTACCACAGCCAGTCTCCGTCTCTCAGCTCCCGGAGGAAGAGGTCCAGATGGGATGGGACCAGACCAGGGAGGATGTGATGGGGTTTGCACTGGAGACGCGGACAGCCGCAGTCCGCAGGCGAGAGATCTGTGAGCAGCTTGCAAAGGAGGAGCGGGTGTGGCGCCGGAAGAAGGAGCAGCTGCAGGCCGGGAGCGCGGAGGAAAAGACGCGGACTCGTCGAAACCCCCATGCAGCACGCGGTCTTAAAACAGCTGGGACCGTGGTGAAGTTCCACCAGGAGAAAGGGTGGGGGGCTATCCGGGACTCTGCCACAGCCACAGACCTCCATGTCGACAGGAGGGATGTAGAGGGTCACCTGCCAGCGGGTCACCCGAAGCGGGAGTTGTTCCCTGGAGATCGGGTAATATACACCTGACATCGAGGCCTAAAAGGGTGGTATGCCCTCAATGTCCAGAGGGTGGAGGAGGAGCAGTACCAGGAGCATTGCTACCCAGAGGACTCGGACGGGTCTTAAGAATATGGCGAGGAGGAAGAAGGTGCGCAGGGAGGACACCGCTACTAAGGAATGGCAGCGTACCAATGTACATAGTTGCCCGTCAGGGTGAAGAAACTGTTACAGAGAGTTACCCGGTATCGGGTCAGTTAAAACCGGCTGAGGACTGGGAGCAGCCAACTTATTGAACTATCCGGCCGAGGACTGGGAGCGGTCAATCTTGTACATAATTGCACTTCTTAGAGTGCCCCCTACTGGTTTTATAAGAGACCACAATAACTGACCTCAGAACAAAAACCCGTTAGAGGTGGCTGAAGACGAGGTCCAGCAGCTGAATCAGCTACGCACTGCAGCCACCCCAGGGAATTCGTTAAGGGTTTACGAACGGGTCCCTCGTGTTTGTGTTCATGTGTTTGCACTTAATAGAAAGATGGACACCTGGTTGCAAAGTACACTGTGACCAGTTAACCAACTTTTACATGAAGAGTGTTTACAAGAAAAATGTTTTATATGTGACAGATGTGGTTATAAAAGTGAAAAAGAGTTTTATAATGTTTTATATATGTGAAGAAAGTCTTATAATAACTGTTGAAAGAGAAAATGTGCCAGTAACGTTAAAAGAGAAGAATTGCCTCCCATAAAGGGATGAGTTATGATGGTTTATAGTCTTATATGTGAATGCATTCTAAAAACTTGCATGTTTCTGAATGGTCTTTTGCTCTGTTCCAGCCCGAGGACGTGCTGTGGTTTACCAGGGGGGAATGTAGCGCCCCGAGGGTTCGGTTGCTACAGGGGTATTGCACCTCAACCAGAGGTGTGATATTCCACTCCCAGGTAAGGATGGAGTGTGGACCAGGGCTCAGTTAGCTGCATACACACACTCACCACATTTCCGGGGGACAGCTCGACGGTGCTCCCATTTATGCAGGCACGACTGACTATGTCCTCGGAAAGCTCGACGGTGCTCCCATTTATACAGGCACAACTGACCATGTCCCTGGCTGGAGTGGGGAGGGGGGAGAGAACCCAGTGATGTAGGAGCAGTAGGGGACGGTTTCTGGAGCATAGGAAGGAGCTCATTGGGTGCAGGTCACCTGAGCTCAGACACAGAGAGGTAGATAAAAGGTGGGAGCCATCTTTAGTCAGAGGCAGAGAAGAAAGAGAGCAGAAGTTCAGTCAGCTGACAGGGAGCTGTGGCTCAGCCTGAGCTCAGCTCCACGAGGCAGGCCTAGAGAGAAGGCCGGGGCCAGAGAGGAGAAGAGGAGAAGGAGAAGGAAGGAAAGAGGAGAGACAGAGGAGTAGAAAGGCTCCAGAAACAAGAAGGCAGAAGGGACCCTAAGAGAGCAGAATGGACAGCAACCATTGCAAGCCCGCGTTATATCGGGTGAAGGGTCAGGCCGTGGAAGGGTACCGGATTCCCAAGTTGGTGGAGGTAAATCATCCCTCAGCCAAGAAACGGAGGTCGTGATCATTTATTGGTGCAACCCCTTGCTACACCCGCTAGGAAGGCACCACATAGGGTCAGGGAAACTGGCGCCAAGTTTTACCAGAGAAGGCCCGAGGCAGCCGGACAGAAGCGTGGTCACTGGTGGGGCACGAGAGGCCAGAGAAAGGATAGAAGTGGGTCCTGTGCCATACTCCTGAACTGCCTGGGGGTTGACCGAGCCCCTCACCTGGTGGACGCAGCACGGCTTGGGCAGTCATTGCTGACAGAGGTGACTTGGATATCAACTGTGAGTAAAAGGCCTGAACTGCACCATTGGACTCTGTGTGATTTATGCTGCGCCTGCACCATCACCCCCAGCATCCACCTACATTGCCCTGAGGCTACACTCTTCCCGTGGGGAGTTATCCTATCCCTGTGCTGCACACCAACACCAGCCTCAGCGGTCTGTCTTGCAGCGGCGGTCATCCCTGACCGCAATCCACAGGTGGCGTAGTCGGACATTCAAAACACTGATAAATAGACTGCCGCCATTTGGTCTGACCACCCTGAGCCACCGGACCGGGTTGCCACTACTACCCCCATCAGCGCCGTACACCAGAAGGCCCGGTTCCGGGTACCCCACGGCCCAGGGGGCGAGTCACTTCCATCTCCTTTCAACTGCTAATTCCCTATCTGAACTTCACAGAACCTCACTTTCCACATTACTTTGCAAATGTCTTTTCCTAATCAAAGGCCAAAAACTACCTCTTTATTTACAATTTTATTGTGATATTCCTCTTGTACAAGAGACAGTTCCACCTAGAGGAAGACCATGAAGATATGTCTGCTTACACTAAAGAGAATTTGTAGCTGTCTGTTTAGAGTTTGCTGGTTAGAATTTATAGGTGGACCCTATGTAGAGGTGTCCAAAGAACACCGCAAGGCAGGATTCAAGTATGGCACATCAGACTAGATGGCAGAAACAAAACTCTGGCTTTATTATGTACAAAGAGATTATATGATAATAATAATAACATGTGTATAGGAAGATTTAGCTGAAGCTATGGCAATGAAAGCTCAATACAACAGTACACATCAAGTTTCACAAACTACTCTAAGCTAATTCTCTATCTGGCTTTCCGCTAATCGGGCCACGCTGCTACAGCGTCCTAACTAAAGAAAACTGCGCTAAACCCTAACTCAGTTCACACTGGTGAGTCACTCACAATTGCGCAGCTCAGATGCAGATGGTGGCCACCGCTTGTTCCTGGTGTAACTGAGCTGAATAAATTCACTAGAGTGCTTTCTCCTGTATATTGAATCTCTTTCCTCTGCAGGCAGGCAAATCTTGCTTTACTTTCACTATTGAGGAATGGCTGACACTCTGTGTTGTCTATTACCTCAGGCCACCAGTCTTCAGGGAAAACGTTCTTCAAAAAGGGATGAATTTCTCTACTCTTTGACACAATCCTTGACAGCATTAAGTCTTTTTGGATAGGACTCTCTCAGCATGGCACATCTTGAGT
Organism: Phyllobates terribilis; assembly: GCF_046119375.1. NCBI lineage: Eukaryota > Metazoa > Chordata > Amphibia > Anura > Dendrobatidae > Phyllobates > Phyllobates terribilis. Next base: position 419,303,372 of record NW_027362763.1, on the reverse strand, counting down.
TGGCAATCTTTGCAATAGCGCTTCAAATCTGTCAGATTGCAAGGCTATCAACAATGTACAGCCCTCTTCAGGTCAAACACAGAGATTTTCAATTGGATTCAGGTCTGGCCTCTGACTGGGCCATTCCAAAACTCAGATCATCTTCTGTTGAAGCTATTGTTTTGCCAGCACACCTGGGCCGAGACCAATGGCCAGCACGCATGTTAGTATAAATCTAATATGTAGGTGCACATATACACTATGGTGATTAATAAACATATGTAACCTAGAATAAAAACAATGCATAGAAACACTGCAATAAGTAAATTGTAACTTATATAAAAAACGCAGAGCAGAAATTTTGTCGTTACAGTGTTTAACAAACTCCTTCCTGTGGAAAGCTGAGTAGATAAGTTGCACAGCTCAAAGGGGCAGACACCCCCAAATAGTGCAAAAAACTGAAGCAAAAACAAGGGCAAGCACTACCGTTAGTAGGTACACATATACATTGTGGCTATTAACAGAGAAATATAACCTAGAATAAAAATAATGCATAGAAACACTGCAGTAATGAAATACATTGTAACACATGTAAATAACATTCTTAGTTGACTGTTGACATTTTTTTTAGCAAAAAAGTGTAATAGTCATCTGACCATGACAAGGTGTACTTAATCAGGATGGTCCAAGATGAAACCATTCTTTTGTTGATTTGAAGGTATGCTTTAGACTTCTAATTGAATTCAAGTCTTGGATCTTGCTGAGCAATTCCAAAAACTTGAACTTCTTCTGGTGAAGAATGCTTTTGGTGAAAATCCTCTTCATCTTCAGCTTTTTAGCAGAGGCCTGAAGATTTTGTTGCAAAGTTGACTTATATTTGGAACTTTTCATTATTCCCTCCACCTTCACTAAAGCCCCAGTTCCAGCTGCCAAAAAACAACCCCAATGAATAATGGTGTCTCTACCATGCTTTATTGTGGGTATGGTGTTCTTTAGGTGATACACAGTGTTAGTGTGCACAGTGTTGGCTTTAGAATTGGAATTATGATGAAAAAGTTCAACCTTGGACTCATCAGACCATAATATGTTTTCCTACATGCTTTTGGCAGACTTGATGTACGTCTGTTATGGCAAAACATAGTCGGGCCTGAATGTTTTTCTTGTAAGAAAAGGCTCCATCTTGTTACCCTACCAGACATATGAAATATAAATGAGATTGTTGTCACACTCAGTACACAACCAATACTTTTCAGAAATTCCTGCAGCTCCTTTAAAGGGATTGCCCGGTCTAAAAAGACTTGTGAATCCTCACAGCACACTGTAATGATTCTCCTGTGTAATCGCCGGGAACGGCGGTCAAATGACCGCTATTATGCAATATGGATGCTCCTGGCCAGAATCCAACTAGACTTTTTCCGGCCTCGCACAATACACTTGTATTGAACTCAGAAACAGTCTAGTAGGATTCTGATGGGATTATGCATATCGCATGCTTGCGGTCAAGTGACCGCTGTTCCTGTCACTGACACCGGAGAATCACAGTCGTGCTTGCAAAGTGAGGAATCACAAGTCTGCAGTCACATATAGTGACTGCAGACTTGTTATTTTAGAACGGAAAACCTCTTTAATGTTGCTGAAGGCAGACTCATGGACCAATTTTCTTCTTATATTTTTATAAATTTTTGAGGGACATCCAGTTCTGAGTAATGTCACTGTTGTGCCGAATTTAAGTAGCTTCTGGGTGACCGTCTTAACACTATATCTAATACCTTGGAAATTGTTTTGTATACTTTTCCTGACTGATACCTTTCAACAATGAGATCCCTATAGGCTATGATCACACACGTTGTGTTTTTTTCTGCTGTAAATCTGCTGCAAATCTGGTGCTAACTTTTCTCTGTCACGAAAACAGCTGCGTAAAGAACGCGCGTATTTGCTGTGTTTTTTGCTGCATATTTTTGACCACTCATTACTTCCTGTGGATGAAAAAACACAGCAAAAACGCAGATGCGTTTTCTGCTGCAGAAACGCTGCAAGAAGTGACATGCTCTATTTTCCAAATACGCAAGCAAGGCTGAAAATATGCAGCAAACAAAAAGCAACATGTGTGAACAGAGAATTCTTGTTTCTCATAGACTTTGCTGGCACGGCTAGACGCAGCTGAAAATTTGCATAACAATCTGCTGCAAAATACGCAGCAAAACACAACGTGTGTGAACATAGCCTTACTGTGTTGAATGCTGTTTACAGACCACCGTTTTTGCTGTAAAATGCAACTAAGAAAATGAAAGTAAGAAATCCTATTGGAAAAGCTAAACTTTATATGGAGTTAATCAGAATCTCTGTAAATGATGGCAGCTGGGTACTGACTAATATTTAACATGAGTTTAAATGTGATTGGCTACTTCTGAACACAGCTACATGCCCAATTAGAAGAAGGTGTTCACACTTATGCAACCACATTATTTTAGTTTTGTTATTTTCCCTCTCAACCTGATTTCAGCATGATTCTCAATTGATTTGTACGGACTATGGGTGACATTAAATATGGAAAAAGGTCTGAAATGATTCTACTTGGTATGATTTTTTTTACATGATAGACCACTTGCATTTTAACAGAAGTATGTAGACGTTTTATATCCAGTGTATATGCTACTTTTATTTAATAAGGGGGACTACTTTATTTAAAAAGGGCTTGTCCAAGTAGTAATTTAATCCTCTAAATACCATGATCAATAGCGATCTTGTTATTTAGGAAACTGTGAGAGGGCTCCCTTTCTCAATTTATTGACACCTCCACAACACGATCACAGGAGCCAATGGTCATCATGGTGACTGAAGGTTAAATAATAACCTCTTGGTCTGCCAAGCACGGTGGCCTGTTAGAAGTTGAGAGGCAGGGTCTAACAGGGGCTCTGTCAGTGTTAAATTGTCAATTTTAATACATTGCATTGCATAAAACAAGCAGTTCACTAGAGCAGTGATCAGATATATAAAAGTTAAAGTCCATGAAGGGACTAGGTAAAAAAGTAAAAAAAAAAGAATTAGTAAAAATATTAAAAATAAATAAAAAAAGAAAGAACATGAAAAATTAGGAAAAATATTAATAAATATGCAAATTTATGCAAAAATAAACAAAGTACACATATTTGGTATTGACGCATCCAGAATGACTCGATCTATAAAGCTGTCACATTATTTAATCCCTACAGGAAATACCCTTTGACACACACAGCTGTTTATCTTGAGCTTGGAACAGTCGACGCGGAAATAATCCTTTTCACTGCAATATAGACAAAGTCATTCTGGCAGGCTATAGGATCTTTTGACTAATGATAATTTTTTTCTTGCCAATTTGCATTGGTTCATGTACCGCATCTCTGGGAGTAAATTTAGTGGACACTTTAGTATTTAGAATTCAAAGATCTTGGGCTTTCTCCCTTGATCTTTCTTTAAAAAATAAGTACACTGGGTGGCAAGGTAAATTACCGTAGGTCAGCAAATCTCTACCAGCAAGCTTGTATTTTATCCAGGTAGAGAGACTGATGTAAAAGATTTCCAAAAGAGCATCATTGTTCCAGGCCAATTCAGATGACAAGATTCATAACTGGATAGTATAACATACCACAGAATTAGTCCCTTTTCTTAGATGGAGTATAGCGTCAGCAGCTAAGTGGGCTCAACCTGCGTCATAAAACATTCTATGGAATGCAGAAAGGTAGGACTGGAGATAGTGTATTGACGCGCCCCTGGGCCTGTGTCGCGCTGCGTTGCGCACGCGGGAGCCTACCCGGAGCCGGATCAGTGGAGGGTTGTAGTCTCGTGGCGGTGACCCGGTCCGTGCCCAGGGAGTCAAACTAGATGGCAGTCTATTAGTAGTAAATAGTTGATGACTACGCCACCCGTTGAGTGCAGCCAGGAAGCTGCTGCTGCAGGGCAGACCGCTGAGGCCGGTGGTAGGATTGTGCAGCGTGATAGTATAACCCCCAACGGGAGGGGTATGGCCTCAGGGCAGCCGACGTGGATGATGGGGGTAGCAGGAACCACTCAGAGACGGTACGGTGTAGTTCAGGGTCTTTACTGGTAACAACGACAGACCCTCCCGGAGTACTTGCTAGCAAACGGGGCCTGGTCAGTCTTTGAGCAGATGGGATCTCCCCTGGCCAGGCGTAGTTGTAGGCCTCCCAAACTGACTGTACTCTTCTGGCTACCTTGCTAGAAGCTGATGTAAGTAGCCCACGTCCCTGAGTGTACCGTGTGGTGCTCACCCGTATGGCCGGTGACTCGGGGCCTTCTAATGGCTTCCGCTCCACGATGGCGGTGCTGGTCCCACGCGTGTGACCGTGCCTTCGGGCTTCTGGGCCAGAGGACCTGAAATCCCCTGCCTGACGGATTCTGCTGCTGGGTAGGAGTTAGTCCCCACAGCCTCGGACTCCGGGTCCGGTAAAGAATCTTCTTAGTCAGGGCGAGCTCTGTAGCTGCCAGCCCCTGACTCCTTGTAACTCTGCTGTTTCCTATGCTGCTTCTTGTCTCCACTCTCCTTGTCTGACTCACCCTGCCTCAGCCCCGGGTTTATACAGGGGAAGTTCTTCCCCTCCCAAGACTGGGCAGGAGGTGTGGCATGCACAGGATCCCTGACCAAAGGACCTCCCACCTGCTCTCAGACATAACATTACATTACTGTGGAAAACCAGACCCCTGGGGTGCCACATTCCCCCCTAGTGAAATTTAGTACTCCGGGACTAAACACATTTAGAAAAACATAACAAAGTATAACAATAACAATACTATAAGAAAAACACATAAGATGGTTACGGCGTGTCCTCAACCGGATGCAGTCTTTGAAGAAAAGCAAAGGTGTCCATTTCACCAACACAGGGAGACGTAACCAGGTAGGGGTCTGTCCTACCCCGAGTCCTTAACAGTCTCTAGTCCATCCTGGGTTACGCTCCAACTATATACAAGGATTCCCGGTAAATCCACCAAGGTTTCCTAAAAACAACTGGAAACACAAAATTATACACAAGCAACAATACACAGATAAACATAAATAAAACTATTTTTACACTTCAAATTCTCCAGCGTGCGGGTAACTGGCCTCTAGTGGCCCTAGTGGACCTACGGAGCTGACTGTCTGGCCCTGAACTACAGGGTGTAGGAGCTGTCAAGGGTAAACTGGGCAGCTGTCTACCGGCTCTTTGTCTCACTAGGGGTACGGCAGGCTCACTATAAGCAGAGGGTTGATTCTCCTGTTCTACTCGTGTGGAGTCTTCTGCCTCCTGGACCGGCTGTTCTTCCAGCTCTACCCGTTGCTCCGTAGGTTCTTGGGATGATGGTTGGAGGAAGGTGAGTACGGGTACCACAACTGCACCATTGACTTGAGTCCAAGACCGAGGGAAGTCCCCGAGCACGGTACTAACCATATCTTCCCTTTCCTCTACGGGTCGATGGTCTTCTTGTTCTTCTTCAGGGTTCCTCAGTTGTTCGGGACACTTCTTCAGGTGGTCCCGGGATACAATGGCTGTGGTTTCCCCTCCGTCTTTACTGATGGTACAGACCTTCGGGTTCTCGTGGCTTGAGGGCAGTACGGTGTACGGGTCCTTCTCCCACTGGTCATCCAACTTGTGGAGCCGTCTTTTCCTCTTCAAGACCTGCTCTCCGGGTACCAGGGGAACAGCGGGAGCATACTGGTTGTAAGTCTTCTCTTGTCTTTCCCTAGCCTGACAGAGACTTCGCTCCACGCTCTCTTGTACTCTCCGGTACTGCTGCTGCCTCTCTGTGTCCCAGTCTGTTTCTGGTGAAGTGTCCTCAGGTGTCAGGACTCCCATTTCCAGGTCAACAGGTAACTTACCAGGTCTCGCCCTCATTAGGTAAGCCGGGGTACAGTTGGTGGAACCTACCGGGATGTGGTTGTATAGGTCCACCAGATCGGGCAACTTCTCAGGCCACAGACTGCGTTCTTCCAGGGGCAATGTTTTTAGAAGATCCATTACCACCTGGTTCATTTTTTCACAAAGTCCATTAGTTTGCGGATGGTAGGGTGTCGTCCTTATCTTCCGGCAGCCATACAGATTGCAGAATTCCTGGAAGACCTCCGCTTCAAAGGCAGGTCCCTGGTCCGTCAGCACTTGGTCTGGGTACCCGTGTGGACGGCAGAAGTGCTGCTGGAAGGCTCTAGCTGCTGTTTGAGCCGTTAAGTCCTTGACGGGGACGACAACCAAGAACCGGGAGTAATGATCCACGATGGTTAACGCGTAGACGTAGCCACTTCTGCTTGGGGTCAGTTTTACATGATCCAAGGCTACCAGTTCCAACGGTTGCCGGGTGACGATGGACTGCAGGGGAGTCTTCTGGCTGGCCCGGTCCTTCCTTCTCAGATTGCACGGGCCACAGTCTCTGCACCACTTCTCGATGGTTCCCCTCATGCCTACCCAGTGGAACCACTCGCGCAGCAGGAACTCCAGCTTTTTCCACCCGAAGTGTCCAGCTCCGTCGTGGTATGCCTCCATCACCATGGCTGCGTCTCTTCGTGGCACCACTACTTGCCAGAGTAGTTCATGCGTCCGGGAGTTGACCATTCTGCGGCACAACTTCCCCTTGTAAAGGAATAGTCGACTCTTCTCCGCCCATAGTTGTTTGGCTTCCTCCGGAGCGTCTGGTTCAAGGCGAGCCTCCGGCCGAGTCAGCATCTCCTTCACCAGTCGGACGGCAGGGTCGCTGTCTTGCGTTTCCGCCCAGTTGTAGTGGGGTAAGGGGTTCAACGTAGCAGCCTGCTTACCCCTTACCCGGTGGGAATACTGGATAGTCCCATGACGGTGGAACGCAGGGAGTTCAACTTCTTCCAGTCCCTCCGGATCTTCTCCTTCGTCCGGCAGGTTGGGCATCCTGGACAGGGCATCCGCGTTAGTATTGGAGTGTCCTGCCCGGTATTTGATTGTGAACTCGTAGTTGGACAGACGGGCCATCCACCTCTGCTCCAGGGCACCGAGTCTTGCCGTGTCCAGGTGTGTCAACGGGTTGTTATCCGTGTATACGGTGAACCGGGAAGAAGCGAGGTAATGCCTAAAGCGCTCGGTGACTGCCCATACCACGGCCAGGAACTCTAGCTTAAATGAGCTGTAATTCTCGGGGTTCCTTTCGGTGGGTCGCAGTTTTCGGCTGGCATAGGAGATTACTCGTTCTCTCCCCTGCTGAATCTGGGACAGTACGGCTCCTAGCCCGATGTTACTGGCGTCGGTGTAGAGGATGAAGGGCTGGCTATAGTCCGGGTACGCCAAGATTTCATCCCCCGTGAGGGCCATCTTCAGCTGGCGGAAGGACTCTTCTTCTAGCTCTTCCCATTTGAAGGGCGGCTTCTGGTTCTTGGCCTTTCGGGACTGGCCTATCAGGAGGTCCTGCATAGGCGCTGCCTTTTTGGTGAAACCGGGAATAAACCTTCGGTAGTAGCCTACCAACCCTAGGAACTGCCGCACTTCTTTTACGCTGGAGGGGCTTGGCCATCCCTTAATTGCGGTGATCTTATCGGGGTCGGGAGCCACTCCGTCAGCGCTCACCACGTGTCCCAGGTATTGCACCTTTGGTTTCAGGAGGTGACACTTGGAGGGTTTCACCTTTAGGCCGTAACTCGCCAGAGCTTCGAACACCTCCGCCAGGTGTTTCAGGTGGTCCTCATAAGTTTTGGAGTATACGATGACATCGTCCAGGTACAACAGGACCGTCTCGAAGTTTCTGTGGCCCAGACAGCACTCCATTAATCGTTGGAAGGTTCCTGGGGCGTTGCAGAGTCCGAACGGCATGCAGGTGAACTCGCTAAGTCCCATCGGGGTGGTGAATGCGGTCTTCTCCCGGTCCGCCTCTGCTACAGGAACCTGCCAGTACCCGCTAGTGAGATCCAAGGTAGAGAAGAAGTTAGCAGATCTTAAAGCAGCCAATGACTCCTCTATCCTTGGTAAGGGGTACGCATCCTTGTGTGTGATACGGTTGATTTTCCGGTAATCTACACACATCCTCATGGTGTTGTCTTTCTTTTTGACTAAAACTAGTGGGGCTGCCCAGGGGCTACAGCTATCCCGGATTACCCCAGCCTCCTTCATGTCTCTAAGCATCCCCTTGGCGTGTTGGTAATGTGCAGGGGGTACGGGTCGATACCTCTCTTTTATGGGAGGATGATCTCCCGTGGGGATGCGGTGTTCTACCCCCTTGACTCGCCCGAAGTCTAACGGGTGTTTACTAAACACTCTCTCATACTCTTGAACCACCCGATAGACTCCTTGTTTCTGATGTGAGGGAGTGGAATCAGTACCCAAATGTAGTTGCTGACACCAGTCCTCCATGTCTTTCTTAGAGCCGTTACCTTCCTCCGGGTGAGATGGAGGCAAGGGTTCCACAGATTGTATAGAATTTTGATTAGTGGTATATAATTTGGCTAGCGTGGCATACCGGGGCAGGTACACTTCCCTCTCCCCGATATTTATTATGCGAATGGGCACCCTCCCATGGCGTACATTGACCACCCCCCGTGCTGTCAAAATGGTGGGCCTACTGTCTGAGTAAACTGGTTCTACCATTGCCTGGTAATCTCTACCTCTCAGACCAATAGCTGCCCGGCACCAAATCATCATTTCACTTTTTGGGGGCATGGCAATAGGAAAAGGGTCACACATTCTTACGCTACCAATCTCACCGCCGGAGAGTTCCACTTGTTGCCGTTGCATCAGTGCCCGGATCTCTTTCTGGAGCACCCGCTGCTCGCCGGAGCTGGCGTTCTTGGCAACCTGCTGTAAAAGGAAAATCACCTCTGCAAGACAATTTTCAATTACGTTAGTTCCTAGAGTTATTTTTGGGTGACTCTCATGTTTATCAATATCTACAATGATCAGTCCCTGTGCGGCCAGTTCGACTCTACCGATTTTGAGGGTCACCTCTTTAAATCCGATCTGTGGCACGGGCTGGCCATTGCTGGCGATGATACTCAAGTCGTCGTCAGGGTAGCGGGTAATATCCGAGTCATTCCAGTACTGCTTGAAGAGCACGTACGGGATGGTGGTGACCTGTGACCCGGTATCCAGTAGGGCACTCATGGGAATGCCATCCAGTACCACAGGCAAGACTGGACGTCCTCCCACATATCTGTCGCGCCAGTTCGATGGGCCTGGTGATCTTTTTCCTGGGGGTTGGCCCTCTACCCCAGGTTGTGCCCGTTTAAAGAACAGTACCTTTCCATATGTCCGGGTTGATTGCAGCGGCGGCAGATGGGTCGTCCGTCCTCGCTGTATCGGTCACTGGGTCTTCCTCTGGCCGGTGGGGTCCTCCTTGGTCGACGCCACGGGATGTCCTCCGGTCCGGATGCCAGCTGGATCTTCCCTGGGGTGGAAACCTGTAAAGACTGCACAGTTCGGGTTAGCGCAGCAACGCTCTTAGCTAGCTCTTGGACCTGATGATGTAGGTCTGGAGCCGGGTCATTGTCCAAAGCCTGCGCATCAGCTCCCACAGGCCCTGCCAACAAGGGCGCCGCCTCCTGGTGGTAAGTGATAGCTGGGCGCCTGTGGGTAACAACGCCACCCGGTGCTGGTTCTCGGAGCACCCGGATAGCTCTATCCTTGAACTGTGCAAAGTCCAGATGGGGATCCTGTAAGGCCATTGCCCGCAACTGGGTTCGGTGGGCATTGCAATATAAACCCTCTATAAATTGTTCAGTCAATAGCCTGTCCTCGTTTCCCACCCCATCAGGGTCGGTCTGCTTTATGGCCCTCAGGGCCTCTTGTAGGTTTAGTGCATAGTCCCTTATACTCTCATGCGCTCGCTGCTTGCACCCGTAGAATCTAAGCTTAATCTCGGCTGAGGTGCGGGTATCAAAGGTGTCCTTCAGCCGGGTTAGTATCCCTGCGACAGTCTTCCTCACAGGTGGCCAGGATTTTACTTCCCTTTTGGCTGCCCCGGTTAGTTGGGCCACCAGGATGCTCACTTTTTGCTCTTCTGTGAGGGGGTACACCTGGAAGAGGCTATCCAGCTTTTCTCTAAAGTCATGCAGGGTATGTGACTCCCCTGAGTACTGGGGTAGCCAAGCTGCTCCCGGGATATAGGGCATGGTGAAGGGCATAACTGCAGCAGCGGTAGCGCTGGCGGGGGTTGAGGCAGTGAAGCTCTCCTCCGTATCCGACATCTTCCTCCCCCCTAGTGGACCGTGGCCTACCTTGCGATGATCCTCTTCCGTAGGCCGCGGCTCCGCAGTGGATCGTCAGGGTTGAGGACCTTCCGTCGCGCTCCTGTGACGTCGGCGTCTGCTGGGCTCCTTCCAGGACCTTACGCAACGTCCGGACGTGAGGCGGGGCTTCAGTTCTCGCGCGCTTTCGGAGTCCACGCCCCTCTTCTTCCCGCGCGGCGTCCTCAAGATGGCGCCGGATGGCGGGAAAACTTCACGGATGGCGGGAAGAAGGTAGAAGATGGCGCCGGATGGCGGGAAACCTTCACCACTGGTAAGTTTGAACAGTCTTTGCTTTTCAGGCACGCAGTACCCGGTGGTTGCGGGCACGAAATCCTGCCGACTACGCCAAAGTTGACGCGCCCCTGGGCCTGTGTCGCGCTGCGTTGCGCACGCGGGAGCCTACCCGGAGCCGGATCAGTGGAGGGTTGTAGTCTCGTGGCGGTGACCCGGTCCGTGCCCAGGGAGTCAAACTAGATGGCAGTCTATTAGTAGTAAATAGTTGATGACTACGCCACCCGTTGAGTGCAGCCAGGAAGCTGCTGCTGCAGGGCAGACCGCTGAGGCCGGTGGTAGGATTGTGCAGCGTGATAGTATAACCCCCAACGGGAGGGGTATGGCCTCAGGGCAGCCGACGTGGATGATGGGGGTAGCAGGAACCACTCCGAGACGGTACGGTGTAGTTCAGGGTCTTTACTGGTAACAACGACAGACCCTCCCGGAGTACTTGCTAGCAAACGGGGCCTGGTCAGTCTTTGAGCAGATGGGATCTCCCCTGGCCAGGCGTAGTTGTAGGCCTCCCAAACTGACTGTACTCTTCTGGCTACCTTGCTAGAAGCTGATGTAAGTAGCCCACGTCCCTGAGTGTACCGTGTGGTGCTCACCCGTATGGCCGGTGACTCGGGGCCTTCTAATGGCTTCCGCTCCACGATGGCGGTGCTGGTCCCACGCGTGTGACCGTGCCTTCGGGCTTCTGGGCCAGAGGACCTGAAATCCCCTGCCTGACGGATTCTGCTGCTGGGTAGGAGTTAGTCCCCACAGCCTCGGACTCCGGGTCCGGTAAAGAATCTTCTTAGTCAGGGCGAGCTCTGTAGCTGCCAGCCCCTGACTCCTTGTAACTCTGCTGTTTCCTATGCTGCTTCTTGTCTCCACTCTCCTTGTCTGACTCACCCTGCCTCAGCCCCGGGTTTATACAGGGGAAGTTCTTCCCCTCCCAAGACTGGGCAGGAGGTGTGGCATGCACAGGATCCCTGACCAAAGGACCTCCCACCTGCTCTCAGACATAACATTACATTACTGTGGAAAACCAGACCCCTGGGGTGCCACAGTATCATTGGATCATCTTGTCCCCATAAAGTTGTGTCCCTGGCCAAGACTTCACTGGAGAATATAGAAAAACTAATGACCACTTTTGACTGGTCAGGAATAGTGATGATCTAAGACCAAAATGCTTGAGTGCTCGGTACTCAAATCAAGCAGGTCGGACGCTTGGACAAGTTCAGTTTGAGTAACAAGTATAATAGTAGTCAAGGGGAAACTCAAGCATTTATCCAGAAGACCCTAACAGGAGGGCTGAGGGGGCAGGAAAATCACTGAGATGGATGGAAACAGCGCTCAAATGGAATAAGAACAGCATGGAGAAGACGCCTAAATGCATCTCCCAGGTCACCTCTGGGAACTAAATAAATAAATAATTTAAAAAATAACGTTGGGTCCCCCCTTTTTTTGATAACCAGCCAAGGTAAAGCAGACAGCTGGGGGCTGATATTATCAGGCTGGGAAGTTCCATGGTTCCTAAAAATACCAGCTTGCAGCTGCCCCAAAATTGGCTCATCACATTAGATGTGCCAATTCTGACACTTTTGCTTGGCTCTTCCCGATTGCCCTAGTGCAATGGCTATCGGGGTAATATTTTTTGCTGTTAATGTCAGCTGTGTGAAGTCAGCTGGCATCAAGCCCAGGAGTTAGTAATGGAGAGGCATCTATCAGACACCCCCATTACTAACCCATTACGTTAAAAGGAAGAAAAACACAAACAAAAATATTTTATTTAAAAAAATAAAAAAAACAGCTCACCAATTTATTAATAAAAAAATGCTGGTCCGAAGTAGTCCAAGGATTCCGACATAGTCCACAAATGGCAACCTTGAAAGACATAAAAAGAGAGATTTAAATAAATAAAGACAAGTGACAGACCATCGTTCATCAATTTATTAATCCTACAGTTCTGACATTATCCATGGCGATCCCACGACGTACATCAATTCTGTAGTACAACTTATGGAGCCTCGTTCTGAGAATGAAGCTTCATAGGTCACTCCCGGTCAGGCTGCGCTCTGTGAGACCCGGTGACAGCGATGATAACGTCACATCAGTAATGTTTCTGACATCACCGCTCTCGCTTCATAGGTCACTGCAAGACAGGCTGTCCTCTGTGTGATTCGGCGACAGCGGTGATGTCAGTAACATTACGTCGTCATCACCGCTCTCAACTGGTCTTGCGCAACGCAGGCTAACTGGGAGTGATCTATGAAGCTTTGTTCTCAGAAGGAGATTCCATAGGTTGTACTACAGAATCAATGGACGTCCTGAGATTGCCATGGATTGCGTCAGAGCTGCTGGGTTAGTAAATTGGTGAATGAGAGACTGTTTCTTGTCTTTATTTAATTCTCTCTTTTTATGTCTTTCAGCTTGCCATTTGTGGACTACGTCAGAATCCTTGGACTACTTCGGATGAGCATGGCTTTTTTTTTTTATTAATAAATTGGTGAACCAGGGAGTCGGGGAGGTTTTTTTTTTTAAATAAAATAGTTTTGTGTGTGTTTTTTTTCTTTTAACTTACTGGGTTAGTAATGGGGGTGTATAATAGATGCCTCTCCATTACTAACCCCTGGGCTTGATGCCAGCTGACACTACACAGCTGACATCAACCCCAAAAATATTACCTTGATTGCCAATGCACCAGAGCAATCGAGAAGAGCCGAGGCAAAGCACCAGAATTGGTACATCTAATATGATGCGCTAATTCTGAAGTAGCTGTGGGCTGAAATTTTTAGGCTGGGAAGGGGCCAATATCCGTGGACCTTCCCAGCCTGATTATATCAGCCCCAAGCTTTCTGCTTTACCTTGGCTGGTTATAAAAAATAGGGGGGACCCCACATAATTTTTTAAAATTATTTATTTATTTATTTAATAAGTTTAAAAATGTTAAAAACACCATTTAGTGCCACACGAAAGGCACTAAAGGGTGCAACTTTATAATACTTAGGGAGCAGACATTAATCTAAGCTTTCCTTTGTATAACAACTCTCCCTGAACTGCTTCCAGAGGACCGTGTGCTGAGCATCGTGTCACCAGGTCTTCTATAAGACCTGATGACGCGATGCGGCCAGCCAATCATAGTAATGTCAGCAGCCAACATGGCTACTGCATTACTGTGTATGACAGGCAATCTCCGCATGCTTTTTGGCTGTCTAATAGCCGCAAAACATATGGGCCAGGGACTCGAGCATGGCGAACGAGCAGCCGCGAAACCTGATCAAGTAACGAGCATGACCGAGCACCCTGATGTTCGATCGAGTATTGAGCAGTGGTGAGCACGCTCGCTCATCACTTGTCAGGAATAGATTGGTGAAGAAAAAGTTCAAAAAGTACAGTGCATTGGTTAATGAAATCCCAGCAGACCTTTAGATCACCATCAAAGCGAGAAGAGGTATTCAAATGTTGAGATGACCTCACCAATTAATGTCCCGGCTGACGGGGGTGTTGGGTTGAAGCAAGAGTTGAGAAACTGGAACCAAAACAATGGGTGTTTGAGTAATTGGACTGATTATGTTAATGACACTGTGCTCAAACTCTAATCCAAGTTTCAGCAGAGTGTCAGCTTAGTGTGATCCAATTCTCTTGCATGAGAAAATCGGGGCACAGGCAGGGGTGTACATAGAAATCATGGGGCCCCATAGCAGAAGCTCTAATTACCCCCCCCCCACCACAAGAAAATAAATAAATATTTGTCTGTGTCACAGAAGAGCAGATCTCACAACTTTCCATCCTTTACACAGTAATTTTCCTCCTGCTGAAGTCTTAGATTCCTCTTTCATTGCCCCATAAAGTATGATTCCAACAAACGTGCCCCCCAAACACAGTATGATAACCCCATGGTGCATTCCTCCACATTAGCCTCCACATGCACAGTATAATGACCCTATTGTACTAAACTTCAACTCCCAAGGCAAAGTATGGTGACCCCAACACAGTATGTTCCCCAAACTGTGACCCCCAAAGCTCTCCATACACTATAATGTGCCTACATACAGTATAATGGCCCACACTAGTCCTCCAAACAGTATAATGGACCCCACACAACCCTTCACACTGTATAATTGTTTTCATACAGTATAATGGCCCCCCACATAGCCCTCAAAATATTATAATGGCTCCACAGCCTTCCATAGAGTATAATACACCACCGATAATCCTCCATATAGTATAATGCGCCCCCCCATAATCCTCCATATAGTATAATGCGCCCCCCATAATCCTCCATATAGTATAATGAACTTCCCATGGTCCTCCATAGAATATAATGCACTACCCATAGTCCTCCATACAGTATATTACACACCCCATAGGGTAAAATGCAGCCCCCATATAGTATAATGCACCCCACAGTCCTGCACTATTATGGGCACCAAGTACTCACTGATTTTAAAATACCATATATTTTAAATAAGCCAACCCGTGTATAAGCCGAGGCCCCTAATTTTACCACAAAAAACTGGGAAAACGTATTGACTTGAGTATAAGCCTAGGGTGAGAAATGCAGCAGCTATTGGTAAATTTCCCCTCATCCCCAATCCTGGTACGCATTGCTCCCTCATCTTCCAATCCTGGTATGTATGGCCCCTCATCCCCCAATCCTGGTATGCATGGCCTCTGCAGCCCCCAATCCTGGTATGTATGGGTCCTCTTCCCCCAATCCTGGTATGTATGGCCCCTCACCCCCAATCCTGGTATGCATGGACTCCTCATCCTCAAATCCTGGTATGTATGGCCCCCTCCTCCCCTAATCCTGGTATGTGTGGCACCCCCTCATCCCCCAATCCTGGTATGTGTGGCCTCAACAACCCTGGTATGTGTGGCCTCCCCAATCCCCCAATCCTGGTATGTGTGGCCTCCCCAATCCCCCAGTCCTGGTATGTGTGGCCTCCCCAATCCCGGTATGTGTGGCCTTCCCAATCCTGGTATGTGTGGCCTTCCCAGTCCCCCAAGCCTGGTATGTGTGGCCTCCCCAATCCCGGTATGTGTGGCCTTCCCAGTCCCCCAATCCTGGTATGTGTGGCCTCCCCAATCCCCTCCAATCCTGGTATGTGTGGCCTCTCCAATCCCCCCCCCAATCCTGGTATGTGTGGCCTCCCCAATCCCTCACAATCCTGATATGTGTGGCCTCCCCAACCCCCCCAATCCTGGAATGTGTGGCCTCCCCAATCCCCCCCAATCCTTGTATGTGTGGCCTCCCCAATCCCCCCCAATCCTGGTATGTGTGGCCTCCCCAATCTCCCCCGCCAATCCTGGTATGTGTGGCCTCCCCAATCCCCCCCAATCCTGGTATATGTGGCCTCCCCAATCCCCCCCAATCCTGGTATGTGTGGCCTCCCCAATCCTGATATGTGTGGCCTCCCCAATCCTGGTATGTGTGGCCTCTCCAATCCCCCCCCCCAATCCTGGTATGTGTGGCCTCCCCAATCCTGGTATGTGTGGCCTCCCCAATCCCCCCCAATCCTGGTATGTGTGGCCTCCCCAATGCCCCCCCAATCCTGGTATATGTGGCCTCCCCAATACCCCCCCAATCCTGGTATGTGTGGCCTCCTCATCCCTCAATCCTGGTATGTGTGGCCTCCTCATTCCCCAATCCTATGTATGGCCTCAATCACTGCACACATAAAATAATAAACACTTATACTCACCTTCCTTCCTCACCTCTGCTCCAGCACTGAGTCCTGTCTGCCGCAGTTCATGTCGGCATCTGAGCAGTGCGCGCTCTCAGAAGCCGAGGTGAGCTGCTGCTGCTGCTGCCGGCAGATTCACACTTCTCCATGCCGGGACTATGGGAGTGGAGAAGAGGGAATATGCTTTCTCTTTAGCAGCGGGCACTGACAGCAGGAGCCTGGGCTCAGCGCTCTTCCTTGGCCGCTACTTAAGAGAATGAATATTCCCTCTTCTCCATGCCCATGGGAGTAGAGAAGAGGGAATATTCATTTCCCTTTAGCAGCGGGCACACGCGGTAGCTGCAGCAGCGGCTACTGTGTGTGCCCCGCTCCTCCACCGCCGCAACCCGCTCCTCCGCCGCCGCAACCTCTCTCCCCCCCAATACTCACCTATCCTCCTGGTTCCCACGCTGTTTGGGGCCCTCCCAGCTCACTGGCCCCCTTCCGGTCATGGACCCCATAGCAGTGGCGTGGCCTGCCGCCATTGGCGGTACGCCACTGGGCACAGGTGTAGAGAAGATGGAGAACTTTGAGTTTGCGGAAATCAGACTGCACTCGGATGTTTCACACCACCCACAGGCTTGTATAGGTTCATCTCATCCAATTAGCGGATACATTTGCAGCATGCTGCTATTTTTTTCCCCTCAAAAAACGCAGATCTGAAGTGCCCCATAGGATAACATTGGGCCGAGTGCTAGCTGATAAAACATCGGATAGCACTCGTCCGAGTTATCCGCTCTTGCATTCATATGGATGGAGTTCATTAAAGCAGTGATCAGTTAAATAAAAGTTAAAGTCCCATGAAGGGACTAAGTAAAAAAGTAAAAAAAAAAAAAAGTAAAACAAATTTGTAAAAATATAAAAAACAAACAAAATAAAGAACAGAAAAAAATGCGAAAAAATATTAAGATAATAAATGTGTATATTTTATGTAAAAATAAAGATAAATAAAGTACACATATTTGGTATTGCCGCATCCAGAATGACTAGATCTATAAAACACTATTTAAACCCTACAGTGAACAAGTAAAAAAAAATCTAACAAATGTAAAAACATGGCAAAAATTATGTTTTTTCATCACACAGCCGAAAAAAAGTTGTAAGTAAATAAAAATGGTCTCCCTGTAAATATCAACTTATGCTGCAAAGAACAAGCCCCCACTTGTCTCCATCAGCAGAAAAATAAAAAGCTATAGCTCTCAGAATATAGCGATGTAAAAACTTTTTTTTTTCTATAAAATAGTGTTTATTGTGTACAAGCAGCAAAACAAAAAATCTACAAAAACGTGGCATCACTGTAAGGGTAAGTTCACACAAGTGTATACAAAAAATCATTCAGAGTTTAACCCAGAAAAGTGGGTTGATTTTTTTTTTCACTTGTCATCCATGTGCAGTCTATTTTTTACAGCAGCAGCTTTTAATCATTTACAAGACCATTTACCGTTTCCTATATTACAGAATTACAATGTATTCATAAAAATTGGATGTTATACTGTGGCTCTGTATGTGTTATGCAAGGTGTGGGAAAGACTAAGTGCAACACGAAAGGAAGAGGGCAAGGGAACCCAGACGCTGGGGTAAGGGGTAGTGGAGACCTCCTAGGCTGATCTGATATCACCCTGACTCCCCTATCGTCCCTATATTGGTTCCTCACCAATTGCCGCACAGGAACCTAAACCCTGTATTTCTCTAGCGAAAGGCCCTGGATAGGGAAGGGAGGGGTGAACTCTAGTTAGTCCCCGCTAGCAACTAAAGACAACAAGGGAGACACACACGGGAAAAAGTAACTTAGCTTGAGCCGACTTCAAAGAGATAATACCAAACGTCCTCCTAGCACCAGGGAAGAAGTAGGAAGTAAGCAGACTGCAGCAGCTCCAAGCCTTCACAAAGAAACATGTGAATATCACCGACACCACCCTGCTGCAAACAGAAAGCATTTAAACACCCAGGCCTGGGTGTCAATTAACAGGAGGGAGGTAGCCGCTGGGTCCTAGAGTGAGACAGATTGAAGAAGGTGTCTGTAATGCCAAACAAAGAGATCTTCTGCAACCAACTGCAGGGCGACTGTCTGTCACATCTGACACACCCATGACAATACCCCCCCTTCTACAAGTGGCCTTCAGACATTCAGCACTCAGTACCAGGTTTCTCAGGATAAGAGGTGTGAAATGAACGAACCAACCTGGGAGCATTCACCTCTGATACTGAAACCCACATCCTCTCCTCTGGACCATAACCCTTCCAGTGCACCAAGTATTGTAGGGAACGACGTTGGAGACGAGAATCTACAATCCTCAAAATCTTAAACTCCAGATTACCATCAACTATTATTGGGGGGCAGCAGGAGGGGTGAGAGCTCAAGAGGTTCCACATATTTTTTGAGTAAGGACCTGTGAAAAACATTGTGGACCTTAAGGGTCTGAGGAAGCTCAAGGCGAAACGCTGCTGGGTTAATGACGGCGGTTATTTTATAGGGATCAATAAACCTAGGTCACAGCTTCCAAGAAAGGACTTTCAACTTGATATTTTTGGTAGACAACCACACAAAGTCATTCACATTCAGGTCCGGACCTGGCACACGTTTTCTGTCAGCCATATGTTTATACCTGTCTCTCATGATTTTTAAATTACTCAGAATCCCCCGCCACACCGAGGAGAGTGATGAAGCAAAACGTTCCTCCTCAGGAATGCCCAAAGCTCCTCCCCTAGTAAAGGGACCAAACTGTGGATGGTAACCCTATGCACCAAAGAACAGTGACCTGCAAGTGGATTTTTGACTATGATTATTAATGGCAAATTCTGCCAGCGGTAAGAAGGATGCCCAATCCTCCTGATTTTCGGAGATGAAGCACCTGAGGTAGGTCTCCAAATTCTGATTGATGCACTTGGTCTGTCCATTCGACTGAGGGTAGAAGGCAGAGGAAAAGGATAGCTGCACCCCAGTCGAGAATAGAATGCTTTCCAGAACTTGGAAACAAACTGTGTTCCCCGATCTGACACCACCAATAAAATCCATGGAGAAATGTGTCCATGGCCTGCTAGGGATAGGTAGCGGAAGAAGAGTACCAGACGGACGGGTATGCGATACCTTAAACGCGCGTAAACACTACAAGAAGACACACGTTCAATCACATCCCAATGCAACCCCGGTCACCAAAAACAACGAGAGAGGAGGTCCGCGCTTGCCTTACCACCTGGATGACCAGCAAGCACAGAATTGTGATGTTCCTTAATTACTTTGCAACGCAGATTAGATGGTACAAATAACCTTCCTGAAGGGCAGGAGGCAGGGGTGTCCCCATAAGCCTCCAACATCTCACCCTCCAATTCAGGAAACAAGGCCTAAATGACAACCCCCTTCTGCAATATCGGGGCAAGGTTCTCATGGTCACCACCCCCAGGGAAGCTCCAGGACAAAGCATCAGCCTTGACATTTTTGACCCCTGGACGAAAAGTGACAACAAAATTGAACCTAGTAAAAAATAGGGACCATCTGGCTTGCCTAGGGGTGAGACGCTTAGCTGACTGGAGATATGACAAGTTCTTATGGTCAGCAATAACAGTAATAGGATGGACAGCCCCCTCCAACCAATGTCGCCATTCTTCGAACATCAATTTGATCGCCAAAAGTTCCCTATTACCCACGGGTGTACATAGAAATCATGGGGCCCCATAGCTGAAGCTCTAATTGCCCCCCCCCCCCCCCCAAAAAAAAAAAAAATTGTCTGCGTCACAGAAGAGCAGATCTCACAACTTTCCAGCCTTTACATAGCAATTTTCCTCCTGCTGAAGTCCTAGATTCCTCTTTCATTGTGCCCATAAAGTAGGATGCCAATAAAGGTGCCCCCTAAACACAGTATGATACCCCCATGGTGCATTCCTCTACATTAGCCTCCACATGCACAGTATAATGACCCTATTGTACCCCACTTCAACTCCCAAGGCAAAGTATGGTGACCCTAGCACAGTATGATCCCCCAACTGTGACTCCCACACAGCTCTCCATACAGTATAATGGGCCTAAATGCAGTATAATGGCCCGCACTAGCCCTGCAAACAGTATGATGGCCCCACACAGCCCTCCAGACAGTATGATGGACCCCACACAAACCTTCACACCGTATAATTGCTTTCATACAGTATAATGGCCCCCTACATAGCGCTCAAAATATTATAATGGCCCCTCATAGCCTTCCATATAGTATAATGCGCCCCCCATAATCCTCCATAGAATATAATGCACTCCCCATAGTCCTCCATGCAGTATATTACACACCCCATAGGGTAAAATGCAGCCCCCATATAGTATAATGCACCCCACAGTCCTGCAGTATTATGGGCACCATGTACTCACTGATTTTAAAATACTGTATATTTTAAATAAACTGCCCCGATTATAAGCCGAGGCCCCTAATTTTACCACAAAAAAACTGGGAAAACGTATTGACTCGAGTATAAGCCTAGGGAGGAAAATGCAGCAGCTACTGGTAAATTTCCCTATCCTAGTACGCTTTGCTCCCTCATCCCCAATCCTGGTACGTATAGCACTCCTCATCCCCAATCCTGGTATGTATTGCCCCCTCATTTCCCAATCCTGGTACATATGGCAGCCCTCATCCCCCAATCCTAGTACATATGGCACCCCTCATCCTCCAATTCTGGTACCTATGGCACCATTCATCCTTCGATCCTGGTACATATGGCACCCCTCATCCCCCAATCCTGGTATGCATGACCCCCTCATCCCCCAATCCTGGTATGCATGGCCCCCTCATCCCCCGTGCTGGTACGTATGGCACGCCTCATCCCCCAATCATGGTACGTATGGCACCCCTCATCCCCCAATCCTAGTACGCATGGCACCCCTCATCCCCCAATCCTGGTACGTATGGCACCCCTCATCCTTCAATCCTGGTACGTAAGGCACCCCTCATCCCCAATCCTGGTACGCATTGCTCCCTCATCTTCCAATCCTGGTATGTATGGCCCCTCATCCCCCAATCCTGGTATGCATGGCCTCTGCAGTCCCCAATCCTGGTATGTATGGGTCCTCTTCCCCCAATCCTGGTATGTATGGCCCCTCACCCCCAATCCTGGTATGCATGGACTCCTCATCCTCAAATCCTGGTATGTATGGCCCCCTCCTCCCCTAATCCTGGTATGAGTGGCCCCCTCATCCCCCAATCCTGGTATGTGTGGCCCCCTCATCCCCCAATCCTAGTATGTGTGGCCCCCTCATCCCCAAATCCTGGTATGTGTGGCCCCCTCATCCCTCAATCCTGGTATGTGTGGCCCCCTCATCCCTATCCTGGTATGTGTGGCCCCTTCATCCCTCAATCCTGGCATGTGTGGCGCTCTCATCCCCTAATCCTGGTATGTGTGGCCCCCTCATCCCCTAATCTTGGTATGTGTGGCCCCCTCATCCCCCAATCTTGGTATGTGTGGCCCCCTCATCCCCCAATCCTGGTATGTGTGGCCCCCTCATCCCCTAATCCTGGTATGTGTGGCCCCCTCATCCCTCAATCCTGGTATGTATGGCCCCCTCATCCCCTAATCCTGGTATGTGTGGCCCCCTCATCCCCAAATCTTGGTATGTGTGGCCCCTTCATCCCCCAGTCCTGGTATGTGTGGCCCCATCATCCCTCAATCCTGGTATGTGTGGCCCCCTCATACCCTAATCCTGGTATGTGTGGCCCCCTCATCCCTCAATCCTGGTATGTGTGGCCCCCTCATCCCCTAATCCTGGTATGTGTGGCCCCCTCATCCCCAAATCTTGGTATGTGTGGCCCCCTCATCCCCTAATCCTGGCATGTGTGGCCCCCTCATCCCTCAATCCTGGTATGTGTGGCCCCCTCATCCCCAAATCTTGGTATGTGTGGCCCCTTCATCCCCCAGTCCTGGTATGTGTGGCCCCATCATCCCTCAATCCTGGTATGTGTGGCGCTCTCATCCCCTAATCCTGGTATGTGTGGCCCCCTCATCCCCTAATCCTGGTATGTGTGGCCCCCTCATCCCCCAATCTTGGTATGTGTGGCCCCCTCATCCCCCAATCCTGGTATGCATGGCCCCATCACTGCACACACAAAAAATAAACACTTATACTCACCTTCCTTCCTCCCCTTTGATCTGCTCCAGTGTTGCGTCTTGTCTGCCAGCAGCTCATGTCGGCATCTGAGCAGCGCGCGCCCTCAGACGCCGAGGAGAGCTGCCAGGAATATTCACTACTCTCCACGCCGGGACTATGGGCGTGGAGAAGAGTATATATGCATTCTCTTTAGTAGCAGGCACTGTCAGCAGGCTCCTCTTGCTCGCTACAAAAGAGAATGAATATTCATTCTTCTCCACGCCCATGGGAGTAGAGAAGAGGGAATACTCATTTCCCTTTAGCAGTGGGCACATGTTGTAGCTGCAGCAGCTGGCTACTGCGTGTGCCCCGCTTCTCCGCAGCCGCAACCTCCCCTCCCCCCGTAAATACAATACCTATCCTTCTCGTTCACCCACTGCTTTGGGGCCCCCCGGTTCATGAGCACCCCCGGCTCACGGGCCTCATAGTGGCATGGCCTGCCACCATTGGCGGTACGCCACTGCTATTACCCACGTCATAATTTCTCTCAGCCGAAGACAATTTTTTAGAAAAGAAAGCGAATGGATGCCATTTACCAGGAGATGGACTCTGAGACAACACAGCCCCAACCCCTACTTCCGACGCATCAACTTCTACAACAAAGGGTTGAGAAACATTGGGTTGACTGAGTATAGGTGCAGTGGCAAAATAATTCTTTAAGGAAGAAAAAGCCTGGAGGGAGGCATCTGACCATTTGGAAAAATCAGACCCCTTTCTAGTCATATCAGTAAGGGGTTTCACGATTACTGTGTAATTTTGGATGAATTTCAGGTAAAAATTAGTAAAGCCCAGAAAACGTTGAAAAGCCTTCAGGTTCTCGGGACGGTCCCAATCAAGGACTGAACGGATCTTCTCCAGATCTATCCAAAAACCCGAAGATGGCAATAAGTACCCCAAAAACTGCACCTCCTGAATGGCAAAAACACATTTTTCAAGTTTGTTATCTCTTAATATCTGGAGCACCTGTTTAACATGCCCCCGATGTGTCTCAAAATCAGGTGAGTAAACCAAAATATCGTACAGATAGACCGCCACAAACCTGCCCAACAAATGATGGAAGATATCATTAATGAAATCAAACCAAAAGGCAGAACCAGACTCTCGAAATGCCCTTCAGCGGTATTGAACGCTGTTTTCCATTCATCCCTTTCTCTGATTCTAACCAGATTGTAGGCTCCCCTTAGATCCAACTTGGAGAATACCTTAGCTCCCACAACCTGGCTGAACAAATTTGGAATCAGAGGAAGAGGGTATAGCTCTCAGATGGTAATTTGGTTCAATTGCAGGAAATCTAAACAGGGACGTAGGCCGCCATCTTTTTTCTTCACGAAGAGCCGCCACGGGCGAAGATGAGGGCCTAATGTGTCCCTTCTCCAGACTTTCTGCAATTAATTCCTTCATGGCTTGTCTCTCAGGGCCAGAAAGATTATACAGTCTGGACTTTGGTAGGTTAGCTCCGGGGGTCAGGTTAATAAGACATTCATATGCACGGTGAGGAGGCAAATCCTGACACCCCTTCTCAGAGAAAATGTCCTCAAAACCAGAGAGAAAAGCAGGTAATATTTCTGTAGAGACTGTAGCAAGCGAAATATCTAAACAGTTCACATGGCAGTAATCTCCCCATTCAATGATATCCCTGGCTTGCCAATCCACCAACAGATTATGCTTCACCAACCAGGGAAGACCGAAAACAATTGAGGTGAGAAGACCGTCTAGGACATAGCAATGGATTATCTCACAATGAACCGACCCCATCCTCAGTTGTGGACAAACCCTTTAAAGTAAACAATGATTAAAAAATAAAAGGTCGCTACAGTGAGTGAACAAATGTCATAAAAAGGACCATAAATAAAGGTGTTACACACCTGTCAGGGTATCCTGGGCTTTGCTCCCTTCTCCTAGGTCCGCTGCCCTCTGTTGTGCTCGACGTTGGGTTTTGCAGCTTACCCGGCATGGATCAATTACATTATCTCTCTATACCTGTTTAAGGCCCATTGACACAGACATCTGTGTCTTGAGATTGAGTTTTTAGACCTCTATGTTTGGTGTCTTCCACCTTCTGTGCATACTGTGCTTTACGTGCTTTCATCCCTGCTAGATTACACTTCATCTGTACTGCTGCTTCTGAGATTCCTGAGTCCTCTCTGCCCACGTGCCTTCCAGCTTGTTGTATCAACATGCTGGGCCCCTGTGGCCCTTCCCCGGACCAGAGACTTAGCGGATCCACCTCATCTGGTGAACCTAACGGAATTCCAAGACCATTGATTTCAAAGGTGCAGCATTCACAACACCGTTGCCGTGGGAAACGGATGATCTGCCTGAACAGGTAATGCAACTTGCTGTAAGTCAATTGGAGCTTGTCCAGGCTATGCGGGATCTCGCAGCCCATGTGTACACACTGTCCCAGATTTCTGCAGCTTCTCCACCAGCTTCTCAACACCTTCTACAGCCTAACACTCACCTGCAACACTCCACCTGGAAGACATCTCCACACATGCCTACTCCTGCACATTTTAATGGTGATACTAAGGCTTTCCTGAGTTTTGTGAACCAATGCACTAAACACTTTGAGTTGTGTCCTCAACATTTTTATTTTTTTGACCGGTCCCAAGTGGCACATATTTTTTCTTTATTGTCTGGAGATGCCCTAAAGTGGGCTGCACCATAGTTGGAGTGTGACCACCCTATGATGCATTCCCTACCATCTTTCTTGTGTGCCTTCCATGAAGCGTCTGACAAACCAAGTCATGTCCGCTCTACCACCAATTCCAACTGCGGCTCAGACAAGGGATTAACTCTGTGGAACATCCAATCTGCTGAATTGAACTGAAATAATGACACTCTTCTGGCTGTTTTCTATGTCAGCTTATCCGATTTGCCATTCACTCTTGATGACTTGATTTTCGTTGCCACCCGAGTTGACTTGTGTTTTAAAGAATGATCTAAGGAAAACAAAACCTTCTTGATTCCCGTGTCTCAGATTCAGAATCATTTTCAAAATTTCCTACCAAAGTGGCTTAACCGGAATCCATGCAGATCGGTCATAACAGATTATCTCCAGCCTTATTGGCGGACTCTATTTGTATTCAAAACTGAAAGCCTAACAGGGAGAACTTCAGACCCTAGGCAAAGAGGGAAGTATAGCTCCAAGGGCTCATACTCATCCGCAAGAAAAACGTATGAGTGCAATTCAATAAAAAAATCGGATTGCACTCAGACTAATTTTATTCATTGATTCCCTCCTCATCTGTGACTTTTTTTTCTCAGCTCAGAGCAGACTGAGAAAAAAATTGCAGAATGTGAGTGGCTGCGTATATCGGACAAGACTCACCAATGCAAGTCTTAGGGTGCGAGAAAAAAATTGCACAGCACACAGACCATGCGTGTGCCATCCAATTTTTACGCACCCATCTCCTAGAAAACCCAACATTTCATCAGCCGAGTACAGTAAATTCACAGTGTGACCCGTCAGAAGAAAATAGATATATACAAAGAATTGATAGAAAGATGTCAGTGACATATATAATTAGTGCAGTGCGTGAGTATTTTAATGTTCATGTATTTAGCTAATAATTCCAAAAATTTAAGAATAAAATTAAAAAGAAATTTTAATAACCAGCTGAGGGAAAGCCAACAGTTGGGGGCTGATGTTTATAGCCTGGGAAAGGGGTAATACACATGGAGCTTCCCAGGTTATTAAAGGGGTTTTCCAGTACTTTATATTACCCCCCCCATGTATCCCCCCCGGGGCCCCTAAGACTTTTTGTAATTACCTTACGTTGCTGATAATGCCTGTGAGTGATGCTATCACTGGCCGCTCACAGGCATCACGTGACCCCCGGCTGCAGCCGGCACTGACATCTGATGATGTCATGACAAGTGCTGGAAGCAGCCAGGTGTCTTTGTCTTCCGCGTTCCTGTTGGATGCCAGGCTGTGGCCGGGGTTACCCCCCGCGTCACACCCGGCATCCACCGCGCACTCTGCCTCTCCCCATTCATTGGGAAACCCAGTGCTGAGTCATGCCTCACTTGTCGTGACGTCAGCGCGGGGTAACGTGATGCCTGTGAGAGTCCACCGATAGCGCCACTCACAGGCATTATCAGCAATGTAAGGTAATTACAAAAAGTCTTAAGGGCCCCGGGGGGATACATTGGGGGGCTAATATAAAGTACTGTACAACTTCTTTAATATCATCTCACAGCTGTATACTTAGCCTTTACTGGCTATTAAAATGGGCAACCCCCCCAAAAAAATCACGTGGGGTTCCCCCTATAATTAATAACCAGCAAAGGCTAGGCAGACAGCTGCAGGCTGATATAAATAGGCTAGAAAGGGGTACTGGATATTAACCCCCTCCCAGACTAAAAACATCAGCTCCCAGCCACCCCAGAAATGGCGCATCCATAAGATGCACCAATTCTGGCACTTAACCTGCACTCTTCCCACTTGCCCTGGTGCGTTGGCAAGTGGGGTAATAGTATTGGGGTTGATGTCCGCTTTGTATTGTCAGCTGACATCAAGCTCAGGAGTAAAGGAGATGCGTCTATAAGATGCCCCATTACTAACCCCATAGTCAAATTCTAAATAATACACAGCCCAGATAAAGTCCTTTAATAGAAATAAAGACACTGACAGCTTTATTTGAAATAAACACCCCCCCTCCCCTCTTTTACTCATTTATTATGGAAAAAGGAAAAATAATAAACCATATTTCTAACCTGTCCGACAAGAAAATAATCCATTTGTCCGTGACGCGTCTAGCTCTGCTACATCTAGATTCCTTGCTGAGTGGTTGCATGATGCAACCATTCAGCGTGGCATCCAGCAGAGATACTGAGCTGCGCATGACAGCAAAGCATCATTGACTCACGGTGCCATGAATAAGGTGAACGGAGTTCATAGCCGATGAACTCCATTCACCTCACTGACGTCACCGCGAGTGCCGTGAGACATCAACCCAAATACTATTACCGCTTACCTTATTCACGGTACAGAGTCTAATATAAACTTATCACTCTCACCCACAAAGCTCTGCTTAGTTCTGCACCGCCCTACACCTCATCCCTCTTCTAAGTCTACCACCCTACCTGTGACCTCTGTTCTGCTAATGACCGAAGACTATCATCCTCAATAGTGTTGAGCATTCCGATACTGAAATATCGGGTATCGACCGATATTCCCGGTATCGGAGTTCCGATACTGAGTTCCGATACTTTTAGAATAACGAATACCGGAATCGGAACTTCCCATAATGCCTGTGCTCTGCAGTGTCTCTGAAGGATGACAAGCTGGATGGCAGCGCTCAGCTTACAGTACTTGTCATTTAGTGTTAAAGGATTTATTAAAAAAAATAATAGTGTTTTCATGCACCGTCTCTTTAAAAAAGCCGGCCGGCAATTCATCAGCGGCATACACCGGTACCCGACAATTTACAACAGAAAGAATAGAGCATCACACATAGATTAGATAGATAGAAACATGTCAGTCACATATATAAGAAGTACAGTGACAGTGTTGCTTGCTGTACTTGTCATTTAGTGTAAAGGATTTATTAAAAAAAATAATAATGTTTTCATGCACCGTCTCTTTAAAAAAGCCGGCCGGCAATTCAGCAGCGGTACCTGACAATTTAGAATAGAAAGAATAGAGCATCACACACAGATTAGATGCATAGAAACATGTCAGTCACATATATAAGAAGTACAGTGACAGTGTTGATTACTGTACTTGACATTTAGTGTTAAAATAAAGGATTTATTTAAAAAAAAATTGGCGTGGGGTTCCCTGTAATTTTAGTCTCTAGTGGAGGTTAAGCAGACGGCTGGGGCAGATGTTTGAAGACTGGGAAGACACGGAGC
This sequence comes from Phyllobates terribilis, assembly GCF_046119375.1. Lineage (NCBI taxonomy): Eukaryota > Metazoa > Chordata > Amphibia > Anura > Dendrobatidae > Phyllobates > Phyllobates terribilis. The sequence continues at coordinate 419,275,222 of NW_027362763.1, read as the reverse complement.
TTCCCAGGCTACTAATATCAGCCCCCAGCTGAATACCTAGCCTTTACTAGCTATTAAAATGGGGAACCCCCCAAAAAATGACGTGGGGTCCCCCCTATTTTAATAGCTAGCAAAGGCTAGGCAGACAGCTGTGGGCTGATATTAATAGCCCAGGAAGGGTGCCATGAATATTGGCCCCCTCCCAGACTACAAACACCAGCCGTCAGCCGCCCCAGAAATGGCGCATCCATAGGATGCGCCAATTCTGGCACTTAGCCTCGCTCTTCTCACTGCCCTGTAGCGGTGGCAGTGGGGTAATAGGGCTGGGGTTGATGTCAGCTTATAATGCCAGCTGACATCAAGCCCAGGTTAGTAATGGAGAGGCGTCTATAAGACACCCCCATTACTAACCCCATAGTCAAAGTTAAAAAAAAACCACAAACACCCAGAATAAAGTCCTTTAATTGAAATAAACACACAATTTTTAATGTTCTAAATTAAACCATACTTACCATCACGCCCATTCCAGCTGAAGCCAATGTCTTCTGCAATAAAAGTAAAATAATAAAGCAACATCATCCTTATCTTTCCATGGTTCCCACGACAGCTTCAGCTCTGCTACATTGACATGACAGGCTGGATCGCAACAGAACGCTGCCATCCAGCTTGCCATGCCGCAGAGATTGAGAAGCGCAGGCATGCTTGCGCTCCTCAGTGTCTCGCTGTGACGGCATAAAGATGAGCCTAGTTCATGTCCAATGAACTCAGCTCACCTCATGCACGTCACTGACAGTGTGGGAAAATTCTCCTGCTGAAGCGCTGAGCACAGGAGAATTTTCCCACGCTGTCAGTGATGTGCATGAGGTGAGCTGAGTTCATTGGACATGAGCTCACCTCATGCACGTCACTGACAGCATGGGAAAATTCTCCTGCGCTCAGCTCTTCAGCAGGAGAATTGTCTCACGCTCACAGCAAGCGCAGGAGAATTTTCCCACGCTGTCAGTGACGTGCATGAGGTGAGCTCATGTCCAAAGAACTCAGCTCACCTCATGCACGTCACTGACAGCGTGGGAAAATTCTCCTGCACTCAGCGCTTGAGCAGGAGAATTCGGCATGGCAAGCTGGATGGCAGCTTTCGGTTGCGATCCAGCCTGTCATGTGAATGTAGCAGAGCTGGAGCTGTCGTGGGAACCATGGAAAGGTAAGGATGAGGTTGCCTTACTATTTTACTTTTATTGCAGGAGATCGTTGGCTTCAGCTGGAATGGGCGTGATGGTAAGTATGGTTTAATTTAGAACAATAAAGAATTGTGTCTTTAATTCAATTAAAGGACTTTATTCTGGGTGTTTGTGTTTTTTTTTTAACTTTGACTATGGGGTTAGTAATGGGGGTGTCTTATAGGCGCCTCTCCATTACTAACCTGGGCTTGATGTCAGCTGGCATTATAAGCTGACATTAACCCCAGCCCTATTACCCCACTGACACCGCTACAGGGCAGTGGGAAGAGCGAGGCTAAGTGCCAGAATTGGCGCATCCTATGGATGCGCCATTTCTGGGGCGGCTGACGGCTGGTGTTTGTAGCCTGGGAGGGGGCCAATAATCATGGCACCCTTCCTGGGCTATTAATAACAGCCCCCAGCTGTCTGCCTAGCCTTTGCTAGCTATTAAAATAGGGGGGACCCCACGTCATTTTTTGGGGGGGTCCCCATTTTAATAGCTAGTAAAGGCTAGGTATTCAGCTGGGGGCTGATATTAGTAGCCTGGGAAGCTCCGTGGGTATTACCCCCTTCCCAGTCTTCAAACATCTGCCCCAGCTGTCTGCTTAACCTCCGCTAGAGCCTAAAATTACGGGGAGCCCCACGCCAATTTTTTTTTAATAAATCCTTTATTTTAACACTAAATGACAAGTACAGTAATCAACACTATCACTGTACTTCTTATATATGTGACTGACATGTTTCTATCTATCTAATCTATGTGTGATGCTCTATTCTTTCTGTTATAAATTGTCGGGTACCGCTGCTGAATTGCCGGCCGGCTTTTTTAAAGAGACGGTGCATGAAAACACTTATTTTTTTTAATAAATCCTTTACACTAAATGATAAATACAGTAAGCAACACTGTCACTGTACTTCTTATATATGTGACTGACATGTTTCTATCTATCTAATCTATGTGTGATGTTCTATTCTTTCTGTTCTAAATTGTCGGGTACCGGTGTATGCCGCTGCTGAATTGCCGGCTTTTCATGTAATACATTCTACATTATTCTTAGTTGTTTTCCTTCATGTAGAATTAACCTACAAGGAAAGAAAGGGTTTATTTTTATTCCGATATTTGTGTCCCATTGACTTGCATTGGTTTCCGATATCGGAATCGGCGATATTCGATACTTTTTGGGTATCGGTCCGATCCAATCCGATCCGATATTTCCCGATATCGGAAGGTATCGCTCAACACTAATCCTCAGTAATCCGAATTTCCCACTCCCATCTCCAATACTTCTTGCATGTTGCGCCAATTCTTTGGAATGCACTACCCAGGACAATTCAATTAATTCCCAATACCCACAGTTTTAAGAGTGCCCTAAAATGCACTTCGACTGGCCTACCGCCTCACTTTATGTAACTATTCCCATTTTACCTTGTAAAATTTTCCTCCAAATCTGGTCCCACATAGCATCTCCATGCACTTAATAGCACTCTGTATCTGTACTTGTACAGATACTGGCTAGCGACCGGTTCATGAAGCATTATTTGAATACCCTATTTATTATATTGATGGCTGGACCATGCAATATAATAAGGCTTACCGCCTAAATGCGTAGGTCCGTTCTGCTACCTATTTTATCTTGCTGACCAGTCAGTTACCGCTCCTGGATATTTTTAATGGTGAAATAAAAGTCAAGTTTTATACATTTACTTAGAATGATGTCTCACTGCTGGATTCCTCCTCTTTTGCTACAAAAAAGGTATCATTTTTATAGGGGGATAATATGTGCCTATACCACTGTACCACTACTTCCATATGCAAAAAATGTGTTGACAAGTTCCCTTCAAAAATAAAATGAGGCAAAAATTAAAAACAAATTCCTGCTGTCCTGGAAATCGAAAATGGTATGGTTCAAGAGAAAGGAAACCCACAATGACAATACAGTTAAAGCACAGATAAAACTGAACATTTATACTTTTTCAACTATTACAAAAATAGGAAACTCAGTTTACTTTACCCCCTTTTAGTGAACATCGAGGATAGGATATCTGTACATAGTACAATGTACAGGTTTGCAAATATGGACACTTCTGTTATGTCCTGATAACTGTAAATGACATATGGGGACTGAATATACAACATGATACCAAACTTGGGCATAATAATCTAGAAAAGACAGTTTGGTGACAGTAAACCCCTCCATGTTTCAGACATAGAACTGTGGGAGGACTTGGCTATTAGCTGTGTTTGTTCTGGGATTACAGACAATTCTGGCATGCTAATGGGGCAATTGGCACCTCCACCAGGGAGGCACATTCCTGCAGTCAGTAACACCAGGTAAAAGCCTCTGTGTAAATACTGCCCAGTCCTAATCACAGTTTATTGTTGAGTGTTCACACACATGCATTAAGAACCAATCCATAAATAAATAAAATCAAGATAATAATGACAAATATATTAAAGAACCCCAGGTTCATTAGTGACTTCTATTTACTTGTGTAAAATGTGTTAAGGCTTATGGTAATAGGACACAAATGGGCAGGTTTATACTGCCATGTGGGCATTGGAAACCTGGTATAGTGTCACAAAGTGTATATACCTAACTAAATGTAGAACACCATTTATAGTACTGCAGTGGCAGAGGGTGCAAGTGCTACCTCCTATAGGAGAGGTCCCAACACAGTGCAGGCCACAAGTTACTTTCAGATACAACATGGTATTAAGATGCACTGAATATTAGAAAGGTAAAAACCTATTAAAGATATAACTAATAGAAGATATCTCTATTTCCTAGACACTACCAGTAGTATATATGGCTTTGGCCCTACAACAAATTTCTAGTAATATTCATGACCTCCGTGGGGCTATTACTACACAATAACTGCAGCATGGTGGCTCAGTGGTTGGCACTATTGCCTTTCAATTCTGTGGTCGCAGTACCCTCGAGGTCGCAATGTGCCCTCATTTATGATGAAGCATCAGTAACTAGCAAACTTTGGCCACACAATAGGTGTTAAAGCCATGGTCACTTTGTAGCCCTAATAATAGTAATAGTATTTCCATAGCACCAACATATTCCGCAGCACTGCACAAGTTAGAGAGAAATTGTGCGACTTATATAACACATTACATAGCACTACATTATTCAACAATTCTAACAAGAGGAGCGAGGGCCCTGCCCGCAAGCTTAAAATCTATGAGGAACACATAGGGGGACACAAAAGGTGTATATTACTACTGGATAATGGTAGAACAGTCTATCCATTTAGCTCAGCAAGGCAGGTAATGGACTGCCATGTGTGACAGTTCACAGTTATAGGTAAATAGTATTATGTAACTTTGCTCACATATAGATGGCGGAACCTAGGAAGCTATACATCTGCTATATTGGCAGTAGAAGTGTTGTTCTGTACAATTCATAAATAACTGCAGAGAAAAGATACAAGCTTTGATGTTTCAGCCTGCCTTAGGCCAGTCTAATAATAATAATTAAATGTGTATGGAAGTGCAAAAAAATGATTTTTTTTATTTCAATAATTGGAATGACTAACTTTTTTTGAACATTTATTCATCTTTTGCCACTTGATACAATTTTTTTATATTTTCAGACATAGCCAGGAATGGATCATAAATGAAGCAACAGTATAAAGAAATACAAAGGGGGGATTTATTAAAGGGAGTCTGTTAGTAAGATTACCCCTCTTAAGCCATCTATTTGGGCATGTACAGTCCTGCTCATCGTTATTGGCATCCATGAAGTTTAAGTACATAATGTGGAATATCTCCGGAAAAAAATGAATCAAGTGAAATCATTTTTTTGTATAGAGCACTCGTGTTAAATACAAAAGAGCAAATGATAAACAATAATTTAAAACCAAAAATAATGGGAAGGAAAAAGAGAAAAACTTGATGCTGTGTCACTGGTATTGGCACCCTTTACATTAATTTAGTATGGAAACACATTTTGACTCGCCTGTGGTAAATCACAAAAGAGATTATCCTATGATTAAGTGTCAGTGCCCATGTGACATGAATTAGCCAATAAATGCAGACTTCACTGTTTTAAAAAGCCACATGGTAGACCTTGTTCCTTTGTCACTATGGTGAAGACAAAGGAGATGTCTGAGGACATCAGAATGGCTATTATTAGCAAACACAAGACTTCCAAAGGGTATAAGGCAATCTCCAAAGACCTTGGTATCCCAGTTTCAACAGTGCAAAGTGTTATTAAGAAGTTTGCCAAACATGGAACCATCAAAAACCGCTCTGGAAGTGGGGGAAAGAGGAAAATTGACAAGAGATGTCTTCAAAGGTTAGTGCGAATGGTGGAAAAAACACTATGTCAAACATACAAAGACCTGAAGGCCAATCTGGAACAGTGTGGGGTCATGGCTTTAGCAAGTACCATACGCCACACACTAAACCAAGCAGAGCTTTATGGGCGAAGACCAAGGAAACCATTGCTGAAGAAAAGTCATAAAAAGGAACAACTGATCTTTGCCAAAGAGTACCTTAACAAACCACAATCCTTCTGGGAAAATGTTCTGTGGGCAGATGAAACAAAAATAGAGCTTTTTGGCAATGCAAAGCAACAGTTTGTTTAGAGATGGCGCAATGACACTTATAAGGAAAAGAACACCTTACCAACAGTTAAGCATGGTGGCGGATCCATAATGCTGTGGGGTTGCTTTGCTGCGTCTGATACTGGAGGCTTTTACCGTATCACAGGAATCATGAAATCCGAGAATTATCAAAAGATTTTAGAGTCCTACCCAGTGTAAGAAAACTTTGTTTGAGCCAAAGGTCATGGGTCCTCCAGCAAGACAATGACCCAAAGCACACATCCAAAAGTACACAGGAATGGTTGAAAAAGAAAAAATGGACTGTTTTAAAATGGCCAGGAATGACTCCTGTCCTCAATCCCATTGAAAATCTTTGGGGTGAGCTGAAATCTACCATTTGGAAAAAGAACCCTGCAAACATTCAAGAGCTTGAACAAACTGCAAAGGAAGAGTGGGAGAAAATTCCAGCTGAAAAGTGCAAGAAGCTTATAGATGGCTACAAGGAATGTTTGGAGGCTGTCATCAATGCCAAAGGGTGTGCAACCAAGTATTAATTAGGGGTGCCTTTATTACTGCACATGCTGTTTATTCTGTTTTTTCTTTGAAATTGCAACATGGAAGTTGAAAAACATTGTTTTATTGTTGTATTACTTTGGACCACTAATTAAAAATCCTGAGGATATAAATTTGGTACATTTCCATTTATTTCTGAAGATATTGTACAGTCTATGAAGAAAATGAAGAGGTGCCAATAATGGGGACCAGCACTGTAGGTGTAAAGTATAGCAATGAAACAGCAAGGTGAAAACCCTTATCTGGAATCTTACAGACTGGCTCCAAACATCAACAGAATGTCAGAACATCCAAATAAATCTATCACCAGCAGGAAACACCAGCAGGGGGACAGAATAGAAAGCTGCACCCACAAGGTGATGGGCACACAAATGAAAACACCTATGTTAAGCTAAGCAGACTGCAGCCACAAAAGCAGAAACCAAATACACAGAGAAAAGGTGTGTCTCCAGTAGCTCGGTACAAAGAGAAGTCAACCACAGAACACAAATTCAATGGATCGAATCCAGGAGCATGACAATGATATTTTTCAGCAGGTGTCATGACTTTCCATGGCTTTTTGCATCTCTCTTTCTTCAGGTGTTCAACACTTTTTCCCTATATCATTTATCATTATTACTAGTGATGAGCGAGCATGTTCGCTATTGCTCGGTGCTCGCCTGAGCATCTTACTGCTCGAGATGCTCGGTGCTCGCCGAGTACTTCCGGTGTTGCTCGGGTCTCCTCCCTGCATGTTTGGCACTCTTTAGAGTGCCAATGAACATGCAGGGATTGCCTGCCACTCACTGTAATGCCGTAGCCATGTTGGCACTAATTGACACCAGTTTGCTGTTCAAAATAGTTGCCTACAGGCCAGGAATTTAAAACTGTGGTTTTTCGTCACACGGATCACATATAAGTTCGCTCCAAATTCAGTCATTTGTAGTGAGCGTGGAAGTTATTGTCCTTCATTTAAAATGGGCAAGGCACGTGGCAAGGGACGGGGAACTGGACATGATGGTGATGATGGTGCATGCAGAGGCCGAGGCTGTGGGCAAGCTGAAATTGTGCCACAACAAACACCCACATCTTCTCACTTGACCTTCCTGTCTCAATTAATAGGAGACCGCAGAACACCACTATTGAACACAGAGCAGTGTGAAAAGGTTATTGGTTGTATAGCAGATAATGCTTCCAGTCACTTAGCCATCACCACCACCACCTTGTCTTCCACACGGTCAAGTCTCAGTAGCTGTGAGTCTGGACCGCATATTCCTCACCCTGATCCTCCTTCCTCCCACCATGCTGAGTGCCCAGAGACAACTGATCCCACACTTGGACACTCCGAAGAGTTGTTCACTTTTCCATTTATAGATTCGGGCATCTCACCCAGTCCACTTGAAGCGGGGCAAGAGGAGATCGCATGTAGCAATGCCCAAATATTTGAGCAGCCACGGTCACACGAAGGCGACGGTGGCAAAGTGTCACAAGAGGTGGACGATGATGAAACACAATTGCCAGAAAGTCAGGAGGAGGACCAGAGTGCGGAAGTGGAAGACGAGGTGGTGGATGATATAGTAACTGAACCAACCTGGCAGGAGGACATGCAGAGCGAGGACAGCAGCACACAGGGTGAGGGAGGCAGAGCACCCCAACAGGCAGCAAGAAGCCGTGTGGTGGCCACAGACAGAAGGAAGGCAACAGTTCCCTGTAACACCAACACGAAGGAAGTTGCCAGTACAACTGTTAGGTCTTCCCGAGTCTTATGCTCAGGTGATAAAACGCACAATGTTGAAGAGTTGTGGACAGCTCTGAAAGAGCAGGCAGATCTGTGGCTCACACCGCTGAACCTACAGCCAGGCATGGTTGCGTGTGACAATGGCTGGAACTTGGTGGCAGCTCTGAGGCAAGGCAAGCTCACACACGTACCATGCCTGGCCCATGTGCTTAACCTTGTGGTTCAACGGTTTCTCAAATCCTACCCAGAGCTGCCGGATCTGCTTGTTAAAATACACCGCCTGTGTGCCCATTTTAGAAAGTCAGCTACAGCTTCCCCTGCCCTTGCCGTGTTTCAGCAGCGTTTGCAGCTTCCGGCTCACAGACTGGTATGTGATGTCCCCACGCATTGGAACTCTACACTGCAGATGTTGGGAAGGATTTGTGAACAGAAGAGAGCAGTTGTTGAGTACCAGCATCAACAAGGCTGTCGGTATTCAGTTCAGACTCCACACATAAGACCTCAGGAGTGGACATGGATGTCAGACATATGTACCATCCTCCAAAACTTTGAGGACTTCACCAAGATGGTGAGCGGCGATGATGCCATAATTAGCGTCACCATCCCGCTTCTCTGTCTTCTGAAACGCTCTCTGCTCACAATCAAAGAGGATGCATTGCAGGTAGAGCACGATGAGATGGATAAAGGAACCATATAGGGTGATTACACACAGCCCAGCCTCATCTCATCCCAACGTGGATTGGGTGACAATGAGGAAGAGGAGGAGGAAGAACAGGAGCTAGTTTCATGTGCTATAGACGGTACTACCAGCACAACTGTCATACTGTCTGTTCAGCATGGATGGCCAGAGGACAGAGTGGAGGAGGAGGAGAGCATGGTCAGTCATCCTCTTGGTGAAGACACGGAAGTCTTGCCTGTTAGTAGTCTGGCACGCATGGCTGAGTTTATGTTATGCTGCCTTTCCCATGACCCTCGCTTTCTCAAAATTTTGGGTGACAGTCATTACTGGTTGGTGACACTTCTAGACCCACGCTACAAGGAGAACTTTTTATCTCTTATTCCTGAGGCGGACAGGTCTACAAAAATGGGGCTGTACCAGAAGGCCCTTGTTGCAGAACTATTAAAAAAATTCCCATCTGAAAACGCTGACGGCAGAGGTCACAGTTAGTTGAACAACCAAGGAGTACAGGCGAGAGAGACACAAATGCAATCCAGCAGAGGCAGGGGAACACTGTCAAAGTTCTGGGACAGTTTTCTTAGACCCTCCCATCGCACAGGCCCTGAGGGGTGGGGTACTCTCACAAGGAGTGCAAAGTTTGGGAAGATGCTGAGAGAGTACCTTGCCGACCGTACCAATGTCCTCCGTGATTCCTTTGTGCCTTATAATTATTGGGTATCCAAGCTGGATACGTGGAATGAACTGGCTCTATATGCCTTGGAGGTCCTGGGCTGCCCTGCCACTAACGTTTTATCAGAGCGGGTTTTTAGTGCCGCTGGTGGAATTATAACTGATAAGCGCATCCACCTGTCAACTGAAAATGCTGACAGGCTGACTCTTATAAAAATGAACAAGGGCTGGATTGGGCCAGACTTCTCAACACCAACACCACCGAATGATAGCAGCGTAACATAAACTTAAATCCAGTGTCTTTTTTTGGGAGGTGTATTCCCATGTACCTCTTCACACCCACACATGGGTATACGCTTCCTGATTTTGGCTATTTGCTCTTGTCCTCCTCCTTCTCCTCATCCTCCACACCCATATCACCAGGGTGACCATGGTCCGTGATGCAACACCCACATAATTTTTTTAAAGGGTGTTTATGATGCCCGTAAAGAAAAAAATGTATACAGTATGATCATGTATACCCCCAGGGGTAAATGTTTGTCAGCCCATGGGCATTACAAGTATAGGAGACCCACTCCTTTCTAATGGGAACATTTTTTTATGAGACCCTCTAAGTCTCCTCCAAGGGGCATTGGAGTGCCTCCCAATTTTTGGCAGCCCTTGCATTCACAGCATAGGCCAACACTATGGGAGACCCTCTCCTTTCTAATGGAAATTTGTCGTTACTGTGGCCCTGCTCTATGTGTCTTTAAATTCTTGGTGGGGTTTTTCCTAAATTTGGTCAGCCGTTGGACTCACTGCATACCCTATAACTGTATAGCAGAGCCTCTCCTTTCTAATAGGAACATGTCGTACTCGTTACTGTGGCCCTGCTCTATGTGTCTTTAAATTGTTAGTGGGGTTTTTCCAAAATTTGGTCAGCCGTTGGACTCTCTGTATACCTTATAACTGTATAGCAGACTCTCTCCTTTCTAATGGGAATTTGTCATTACTGTGGCCCTGCTCTATGTGTCTTTAAATTCTTGGTGGGGTTTTTCCTAAATTTGGTCAGCCGTTGGACTCACTGCATACCCTATAACTGTATAGCAGACCCTCTCCTTTCTAATGGGAACATGTCGTACTTGTTACTGTGGCCCTGCTCTATGTGTCTTTAAATTGTTAGTGGGGTTTTTCATAAATTTGATCAGCCGTTGGACTCACTGTATACCCTATCACTGTATAGCAGACTCTCTCCTTTCTAATGGGAATTTGTCGTTACTGTGGCCCTGCTCTATGTGTCTTTAAATTCTTGGTGGGGTTTTTCCTAAATTTGGTCAGCCGTTGGACTCACTGCATACCCTATAACTGTATAGCAGACTCTCTCCTTTCTAATGGGAACATGTCGTACTTGTTACTGTGGCCCTGCTCTATGTGTCTTTAAATTCTTAGTGGGGCTTTTCCTAAATTTGGTCAGCCGTTGGACTCACTGCATACCCTATAACTGTATAGCAGACTCTCTCCTTTCTAATGGGAACATGTCGTACTTGTTACTGTGGCCCTGCTCTATGTGTCTTTAAATTCTTAGTGGGGCTTTTCCTAAATTTGGTCAGCCGTTGGACTCACTGCATACCCTATAACTGTATAGCAGACTTTCTCATTTCTAATGAGAATTTGTCGTTACTGTGGCCCTGCTCTATGTGTCTTTAAATTCTTGGTGGGGTTTTTCCTAAATTTGGTCAGCCGTTGGACTCACTGCATACCCTATAACTGTATAGCAGACTCTCTCCTTTCTAATGGGAACATATCGTACTTGTTACTGTGGCCCTGCTCTATGTGTCTTTAAATTCTTAGTGGGGCTTTTCCTAAATTTGGTCAGCCGTTGGACTCACTGCATACCCTATAACTGTATAGCAGACTCTCTCATTTTTAATGAGAATTTGTCGTTACTGTGGCCCTGCTCTATGTGTCTTTAAATTCTTAGTGGGGTTTTTCCTAAAATTGGTCAGCCGTTGGACTCACTGCATACCCTTTAACTGTATAGCAGACCCTCTCCTTTCTAATAGGAACATGTCGTACTCGTTACTGTGACCCTGCTCTATGTGTCTTTAAATTGTTAGTGGGGTTTTTCCCAAATTTTGGCAGCCCTTGCATGGGCATTACCACTATAGGAGACCCGCTCCTTTATAATGGGAAAATTTTTTTTACTGAGACCCTCCTCTGTGTCTCTTCAAAAGGGTATTGGGTTGCATCTGAATTTTTGGAAGTCCTTGCAGTCACTGCATACGCAATAACAGTATAGGAGACCCAGTTGTTAATAATGGGAACAACAAAGCATAGCCAGCTGACGGCTCTCTAACAATAGTAAGGGCCGTCTGATGTCCCTATAAAAATAGGCTTTATGACTTTCAGAGTCCCTCCATCATAAATGAAACAGGATGTGTCTGATGATGTGTCACACACCACATTGCCAGATAAGGTAGTAAAATGTTAAAATTACATTTCCCAGTGAATGCATTTGTCTTAAAAAATAATGTAAAAAAAAACACAGTAGGATCTTTCTTTAGTATAAAAAAACAGAGTCGCCAATGTAACCTCAATGCAATCACATTGTTCAGCTCCTGCACCTCCTCCTCCATCTTCGAAATGACCACATCAGTCACAAGCTGAAAGCACTGCAGCACTGCCTTGTCCAAGCGGCAACAGGCTGTGCTGAAGATAACATGCTTAATGCTTAGGTGACAAACCGCCCAGCGCTGCAGAGTTATTGAAAGCTGTAACACAGCAACCTGATCTGTGGCTCTCACCGCTGAACATACAGCCAGACATGTTCGTGTGTGACAATGGGTGGAACCTGGTGACGGAGAAATGACAGCCGGAGTAGATATGGTTTCCCTCTACGCCAGTCCTTTCATCGAGCTAAAGAATATGGCTATGGTGAAATACAACTCCCACTGAGAAGCTGTTTCAGATTGAAAAACATTGTGCCCACCAGAGGATATGATTCTGAGGGCTGACCTTTCTCCCTTGCTCAAGAGCTCCATAGCAGCTGCAAAGTTAGCACTATCATGAACTCTCCTGATGTAGAAGCCAGGGCACACCACAGGATTCTCTGGTGAGACCGTCCAACCCTGCCGAGAAGCAGTCCTGGCTAAAAAAAAGTGTGTGGGAGGTTCCCGAACACTCTATGGCTGCTTTTTTACGGAGATGGACACCCACGTAAACACAGAGAACATACAAAGTCCTTGCAGATGTTGTCCTTGCTGGGATTTGAACCCAGGATCCCAGCGCTACAAGGCTTCAGTGCTAACCACTGATCCAATGTGCTGCCATTCACCCTCTAATATCTAATAGGCTGGAGAAACTTGCACCTACTGCCACTCTAGCTTCAGCTCCTTTGTGAGAAACTAATGTATTTTGGGCAGCCACTCAGTCTACCAAATAAAATTCCTGAGAAGGAAATTGGGGAAGGCTTCGCTACTGGTACTGGGGGCAGTGCTAATACCATGGCATTGTACCATAGTTTACTGGAAATATTCCAGCCTGGTAGGAGGCAAGCAAATTCCCACAGAAAAGTACCAGCAGTAATGTTCAGGGACCTGCACTTGTACAAGGCGGAGACAACACCGGGAGAAATAGTGACGGCTGGGGACCTGGTATGGACACGAGGCATGAGGCATGAGGTTGTGAAAAGCTTCCACCTCCACGAGCCTAAAAGGCCACATTTCAAGTGCAAGCAGCTGCCCAGAAATCTGGCAGTTTAGTATTGCAGCCTGTGGGTGGGTGGCTGGCTGCACGCTTGCGCTTGCATTCCAAGTAACAGAAAACTAAGCAGATGGTAGCCTCTATCATCATCATGGCTTCACCTTGGCACTATGAACTCTCCTGAAGGAGAAGCCAGGGCCCACCGGAGGAGTCTCCGGTTTTCTGGTGGGTCCGTCCAACCATGCCGAGAAGCAGCCCTGGCTAAGAAAAGTGTGGGGGAAGGTTCCCAGACACTCTATGGCTGTTTTTTTAATGTGGATCGGACATGCTTATGCATGTTATTTCTCAAACCGCTTTGAAGATCAGGCAATTGCCCAACTCTGTAGTCATGAAAATAAATGCGCAAAGAAAGATGTTTGTGTGTCAAAACACCACCGACAAGTGCGAGTTGCTGTTGGACGGGCTGCCATTGCTTCTGCAACAAGCTGCATTAGAGGACTTCCTGGGAGAAATGACACCCAGAGTAGATACGGTTTCCCTCTATGCCAGTCCTTTCACCGAGTTAAAGAATATGGCTGTGGTGAAATACAACTCAGCAAAAAAAAGCTGTGGACTGGCTCCGTACCGTCCCTGGCCACATTCACCTGTCTACGTGTTTGTGGTTAGGCGGTCCTTCCCAGTAAGTGAAAGGCGGAGACGAGACCGGGAGAAATAGTGGCGGCTCGGGACTGAGTATGGACACCTGGCCGCCACCGGCATGAGGTTATGAAAAGCTTCTGCCTCCACAAGCCTAAAAGGCCATATTTCAAGTGAAAGCAGCTTTAGAGGACTTTCTGGGAGAAATGACAGCTGGGTACATATGGCTTCCTAAGTCCTTTCACCAAGCTAAAGAATATGGCTGTGGTGAAATACAACTCAGCGAAAAAAGCTGTGGACTGGCTCCGTATTGTCCCTGGCCACATTCACCTGTCCATGTGTTTGCGGTTAGGCGGTTCTTCCCAGTAAGTGCATGGAGGGCATGGGTAGTATTGTGGGACCCGTGTTTGTGGAAGGCGGAGACGACACCGGGACAAATAGTGGCAGCTGGGAACCAAGTATGGATACCCGGTCGCCGCCGCCATAAGATTGTGGACAGCTTCCGCCTCCATGAGCCTAAAAGGCCATATTTCAAGTGCAAGCAGCTGTCAAAAATTTGACAGTATAGTATTGCAGCCTGTGGGTGCGTGGCTGGCTGCATACTTGCACTTGCATTCTAAGGAATGAGGTAGGGACAACTGAACTCTGCACTGGGACAAGGATGTGGACGGTGAGGCATCTTCACATTCGCCAAGGATCACTTATGATGGGCACACTTTTAGGCAGTGACCTGGGAGTCAGAGATGCTTCTAGAGGTCTTCCCCATGCTGTTCCCATGTCCTTTCAGCACTGTATGCATGTGTCTGATGATGTGTCACACACCACATGGCCAGATAAGGTTGTAAAATGTTAAAATGACATTTCCCAGTGAATGCATTTGTCTTGGTTGAAAGCAATGCAAAAGTGCAAAAATGCATCAAAAACGCTACGTGTGAACATAGCCCAAGGTGTGGAGGAGTATTTTTGTTTTTGGTTATTTATTTTGCCTTATATACAAGTCATTACCCTGGAAAGGATGTCCCCTAACATATTTCCCTGGAAAATCCATTTTGGTTTCGTTTTTGTATGTTTTATTGTGAGTCTGTAAAGGTGGCGTAATACTCAGACAACGTTGTTGACAGCAGTGACCTGGGAGTCAGAAATGCTTCCAGGGGTCTTCCCCATGCTGTTCCCATATCATTTGAGCACTGTTCCCATCGATTTCGGTAATTTTTAGACCCTCTGCAGACCGCCGGGGGGAGCCGCCTGAAAAATGCTTGAGTTTCCCATAGACTTACTTTGGGCTCGTTGCTCGACCCAAGCAACGAGTACCCGAGCATTTTAGTGCTCGCTCATCACTAATTATTACACATAACTTAATTTATTGACATCTATAGTATTATTTCCTTGCCTGTGTCAATTGAATGTGTTGTTACTAACATGCGGTGAGAATTTCATGTCAAAAGCACCTTTAGAAATATATTCACTAAGAAATTAGCGACGTGTTCAATAATTATTTCACCCGTGTGTGTAAATATACACACACACACATATATATATATATATATATATATATATATATATATATATATATATATATATATATATATATATATACAGATATATACACACATATATATATATATATACACATACATACATACATACATACACATACAGTTGTACTCAAACGTTTACATACCCCGGCAGAATTTTTCCTTTCGTGGCCTTGTTTCAGAGAATATGAATGATAACAAAAACTTTTTCTCCACTCATGGTTATTGGTTGGGTGAAGCCATTTATTGTCAAACTACTGTGTTTTCTCTTTTTAAATCTTAATGACAACCAAAAACATCCAAATGACCCTGATCAAAAGTTCACATACCCCTGTTCTTAATACCATGTATTGCCCCCTTTAAGATCAATGACAGCTTGAAGTTTTTTGTGGTAGTTGTGGGTGAGGTTCTTTAATTTCTCAGATGGTAAAGCTGCCCATTCTTCTTGGCAAGAAGCCTCCAGTTCTTGTAAATTCCTGGGCTGTCTAGCATGAACTGCGTGCTTGAGATCTCCCCAGAGTGGCTCAATGATATTGAGGTCAGGAGACTGAGATGGCCACTCCAGAACCTTCACTTTGTTCTGCTGTAGCCAATGACAGGTCGACTTGGCCTTGTGTTTTGGATCGTTGTCATGTTGGAACGTCCAAGTACGTCCCATGCGCAGCTTCCGGGCTGATGAGGGCAAATTTGCCTCCAGTATTTAATGATAACGTGCTGCATTCATCTTTCCTTCAACTTTTACCAAGTTTCCTGTGCCTTTGTAGCTCACACATCCCCAAAACATCAACGATCCACCTCCGTGCTTTATAGTAGGAATGATGTTTGTTTCATCATAGGCCTTGTTGACCTCTCTCCAAATGTAACGTTTATGGTTGTGGCCACAAAGTTCATATTTGGTCTCATCACTCCAAATTATCTAGTTTCAGAAGTTTTGAGATTTGTCTCTGTGCTGTTTGGCGTATTGTAGGCGAGATACTTTGTGGCATTTCCACAGTAATTGCTTTCTTCTGGCGACTTGACCATGCAGCCCATTTTTCTTCAAGTACCTCCTTATTGTGCATCTTGAAACAGCCACACCGCTTGTTTTCAGAGAGTGCTGAATTTCAGCTGATGTTATTTGTGGGTTTTCTTTGCATCCCGAACAATTTTCCTGGCAGTTGTGGCCGAAATCTTTGTTGGTCTACCTGACCGTGGTTTGGTTTTTACAGAACACCTGATTTTCCATTTGTTAATCACAGTTTGAATGCTGCTGACTGGCATTATCAATTCCTTGGATATCTTTTTGTATCCCTTTCCTGTGTTATACAGTTCAACTACCTTTTCCCGTAGATCCGTTGACAATTCTTTTGCTTTCCCCATGACTCACAATCCAAAAACGTCAGTGGCTGGATGACAGATGCAACAGTCTGTCTGGATCCCAGAAACTCACTCAGCTTTTATGCACACAGACTGATTACAAGCAAACAGGTCACAGATGAGGATGTTACCTTTAGTAGCCATTCAAACTCATTTGTGTCAAATTCTGTGCATGTTAACAGGCCAAAATCACCAGGGTATGTGAACTTTTGATCAGGGTCATTTGGATGTTTTTGGTTGTCATTGAGAATTAAAAAGAGAAAACACAGTAGTTTGACAATAAATGGCTTCACCCAACCAATAACCACGAGTGTAGAAAAAGTTTTTTTGTTACCATTCATATTCTCTGTGTAGCATTGGCGTCTTTGCCTCCTGCCGGGCAGAGACGCCATTCCCCTCACCGCCAAGGTCCATGTCCGGTGACCTTCCGCTCCCCTGCTCCCTGGTGCTGTGGCCCGCACCGCGCGCAGCTTCCCGGGCTCTGTGCTTAGGGCGCGCGTGCTCCCTCCCTCTTAAAGAGGCCGCGCACGCAGTCCTATAGAGTCCTCGGCCTATGGCCGGAGGACTTCCCCTATATAAGGCACCTCCTCCAATATGGAGGTGCCTGTGCAAAGTTGTTGTTCCATGTTCTAAACACTTGCTCCAGCCCTCAGTTCCCGCTGCCTGTCAGTCCTGCCTGCCAGTCTGTCTGTCAGTCCAGCCCGCCAGCCTGTCTAACAGTTCTGTTCTCCAGTCTGTCTACAGTTGTGCCCTCCAGTCTGCTTACCTGGAGCACCTGCCTGTTACCTGTTGTACCCGCCAGCCACTCTACCCGGAGCACCTGCCAGTTACCTGATGTGCCCGCCTGCTCACCCACCCGGAGCACCCGTCTGGCTATCTGCCGAACCAGCCTGCGTATCTACCCAGTCCACCTATCAGCCTTCCTGCCATGCTCATGCGCTGTACCGGTCAGTTCACCTGCTGTCACACAAGGTCGGTCCCAGAGTGGCACCTGGTCTACCTGCCCGGTTCCTCCCTGGTTCACGGAGTCGACTAAGCTGCCGTTTGACCTTGGTCGGGCCGAGTAGGCACTTAGTCATGACCCTCTGGTCCCTCCTTGCACCAAAGCACAGAGGTTCCACCACCCGGATCCGTAACACTCTGAAATAAGGCCAAGAAAGCAAAATTTCTGCCGGGTATGTAAACATTTGATTTTAAGAGACCACTGCAAAATTTTAATTTTCTCAGATTTTTCTCTTTATAGGTATATTTTTGAGTAAAATGTACATTGTTGTTTTATTCTATAAACTACTAACAACATGTCTCTGAAATTCAAAGCTAAAAATTTTGCATTTATTTGCACCAAATGAGAAATCGTCAAAATAATAAAAAAGAAACAGTGCTTTCAGACCTCAAATAATGCAAAGAAAACAAGTTCTTATTCGTTTAGAAACAACAATACTCATGTTTTAACTCAGGAAGAGTTCAGAAATCAATATTTGGTGGAATAACCATGATTTTTAATCACAGGTTTCATGCGTCTTGGCATGCTTTCCACCAGTCTTTCACACTGCTTTTGGGTGGCCTTATGCCACTCCTGGCACAAAAATGTAATCTTCTTTGTTTGATGGCTTGTGACTATCCATCTTCCTCTTGATTACATTCCAGAGGTTTTCAATGGGGTTCAGGTCTGGAGATTGGGCTGGCCACGACAGCGTCTTGATGTGGTGCTCCTTCATCCACACATTGATTGACCTAGCTGTGTGGCATGGGGCATTGTCTTGCTGGAAAAACCAGTCCTCAGAGTTGGGGAACATTGCATGAGCAGAAGGAAGCAAGTGTTTTTCAAGGATAACCTTGTAAGCAGCTTGATTCATATGTCCTTCGCAAAGATTAACCTGCCCAATTCTAGCCTTGCTGAAGCATCCCCAGATCATCACCGACCCTCCACCAAATTTCACAGTGGGTGCAAGACACTGTGGCTTGTATGCCTCTCCAGGTCTCCGTCTAACCATTAGATGACCAGGTGTTGGGCAAAGCTGAAAATTAGACTCATCAGAGAAGATTACCTTACTCCAGTCCTCTATGGTCCAATCCTTATGGTCTTTGGCAAACCTTAGCCTGGCTCTCCTTTGCTTCTCATTGATGAAAGGCTTTTTTCTATCTTTACATGACTTGAGGCCTGCCTCTAGGAGCCTGTTACAAACTGTTCATGCCGTGCACTTCACCCCAGCTGCCATTTGCCATTCCTTTTGTAGGTCACTTGATGTCATCCTGCGGTTGCTGAGTGACATTCGAATATTATGACGGTCATCCCGGTCAGTGGAGAGTCGCTTTCGCCCTCTGCCGGTCTGTAGCTTTGTTGTCCCCAATGTCTGCTGCTTGACCTTGTTGTAATGTACTGCCGTCTTCGAAATTTTAAGAATGGAGGCAACATGACGCTCACTGTGTCCCTCTGCTAGTAAAGCCAGAATTGAGCCCTTCTTTTCCTCACTCAAGACTTTTCATTTCAACTCCTTTGGCATGGTTACAAGTTATTTTTTCATTCAAATTACTTTTGGGCTATTCCTAGCACTTGTTTTGCCATGCAGCTTGTCCTATTGCAAGAGGATTGTGAAGACCACAGCAGTGTTTTTTAAAACTTTCCCTCGTTACATAAGATTTGGTTCAGGTGATTACCTAATCAGAAGCACATTATGTAGAATGAGGTGTACTTTGGTTGGAATTCAACTCTGGAATGAAATGGCTGTCAGACATGTAGAGATGGTGATTTTTAGAAAACTGTGCAGTAGTCTCTTAATTTTTGCCGAAGCTGTATATATATAATACACTGCTCAAAAAAAATAAAGTGAACACTCAAATAACACATCCTAGATCTGAATGAATGAAATATTCTCATTGAATACTTTGTTCTGTACAAAGTTTAATGTGCTGACAACAAAATCACACAAAAATCATCAATGGAAAGCAAATGTATTAACCAATGGAGGCCTGGATTTGGAGTCACCCCCAAAGTTAAAGTTGAAAAACATACTACAGGCTGATCCAACTTTGATGTAATGTCCTTAAAACAAGTCAAAATGAGGTTCAGTATTGTGTGTGGCCTCCACGTGCCTGTATGACCTCCCTACAATACCTGGGCATGCTCCTGATGAGGTTGTGGATGGTCTCCTGTGGGATCTCCTCCTAGACCTGGACTAAAGCATCTGCCAACTCCTGGAAAGTCTGTGGTGCAACGTCACATTGGTGGATGGAACGAGACATGATGTCCCAGATGTGCTCAATCGGATTCAGGTCTGGGGAACGGGCGGACCAGTCCATAGCTTCAATGCCTTCATCTTGCAGAAACTGCTGACACACTCCAACCACATGAGGTCTGGCATTGTCCTGCATTAGGAGGAACACAGGGCCAACCGCACCAGCATATGGTCTCACAAGGGGTATGAGGATCTCATCTAGGTACCTAATAGCAGTCAGGCTACCTCTGGCGAGCACATGGAGGGCTGTGCGGCATCTCCAAAGAAATGCCACCCCACACCATTACCGACTGACCGCCAAACCGGTCATGCTGAAGAATGTTGCAGGCAGCAGATCGCTCTCCACGGCGTCTCCAAACTCTGTCACGTCTGTCACATGTGCTCAGTGTAAACCTGCTTTCATCTGTGAAGAGTACAGGGTGCCAGTGGCGACTTAGCCAATCCTGGTGTTCTGTGGCAAATGTCAAGCGTCCTGCACGGTGTTGGGCTGTGAGCACAACCCCCATCTGTAGACGTCGGGCCCTCATAGCACCCTCATGGAGTCGGTTTCTAACCGTTTGTGCAGACACATGCACATTTGTGGCCAGCTGGAGGTCATTTTGCAGGGCTCCGGCAGTGCTCCTCCTGTTCCTCCTTGCACAAAGGCGGAGGTAGCGGTCCTGCTGCTGGGTTGTTGCCCTCCTACGGCCCCCTCCATGTCTCCTGGTGTACTGGCTTGTCTCCTGGTAGCGCCTCCAGCCTCTGGACACTACGCTGACAGACACAGCAAACCTTCTTGCCACAGCTCGCATTGATGTACCATCCTGGATGAGCTGCACTACCTGAGCAACTTCTGTGGGTTGTAGAGTCCGTCTCATGCTACCACGAGTGTGAAAGCACAACCAACATTCAAAAGTGATCAAAACATCAGCCAGAAAGCATTGGTACTGAGATGTGGTCTGTGGTCCCCACCTGCAGAACCACTCCTTTATTGAGTGTGTCTTGATAATTGCGAATAATTTCCATCTACTGTCTATTCCATTTGCACAACAACATGTGAAATTGATTGTCAATCAGTGTTGCTTCCTAAGTGGACAGTTTGATTTCACAGAAGTTTAATTTACTTGGAGTTATATTCTGTTGTTCCCTTTATTTTTTATTTTTTTTGAGCAGTGTACAGTACAGACCAAAAGTTTGGACACACCTTCACATTTAAAGATTTTTCTGCATTTTTATGACTATGAAAATTGTACATTCACACTGAAGGCATCAAAACTATGAATTAACAGATGTGGAATTATATACTGAACAAAAAAAGTGTGAAACAACTGAAAATATGTCTTATATTCTAGGTTCTTCAAAGTAGCCACCTTTTGCTTTGATGACTGCTTTGCACACTCTTGGCATTCTCTTAATGAGCTTCCAGAGGTAGTCACAGGAAATGGTCTGCCAACAATCTTGAAGGAGTTCCCAGAGATGCTTAGCACTTGTTGGCCCTTTTGCCTTCACTCTGCGGTCCAGCTCACCCCAAATCATCTCGATTGGGTTCAGGTCTGGTGACTGTGGAGGCCAGGTCATCTGGCGTAGCACCCCATCACTCTCCTTCTTGGTCAAATAGCCCTTACACAGCCTGGAGGTGTGTTTGGGGTCATTGTCCTGTTGAAAAATAAATGATGGTCCAACTAAACGCAAACCGGATGGAATAGCATGCCGCTGCAAGATGCTGTGGTAGCCATGCTGGTTTAGTATGCCTTCAATTTTGAATAAATTCCCAACAGTGTCTCCAGCAAAGCACCCCCACACCATCACACCTCCTCCTCCATGCTCACAGTGGGAACCAGGCATGTAGAGTCCATCCTTTCACCTTTTCTGCGTCGCACAAAGACATGGTGGTTGGAACCAAAGATCTCAAATTTGGACTCATCAGACCAAAGCACAGATTTCCACTGGTCTAATGTCCATTCCTTGTGTTCTTTAGCCCAAACAAGTCTCTTTTGCTTGTTGCCTGTCCTTAGAAGTGGTTTCCTAGCTGCTATTTTACCATGAAGGCCTGCTGCACAAAGTCTCCTCTTAACAGTTGTTGAAGAGATGTGTCTGCTGCTAGAACTCTGTGTGGCATTGACCTGGTCTCTAATCTGAGCTGCTGTTAACCTGCGATTTCTGAGGCTGGTGACTCTGATAAACTTATCCTCAGAAGCAGAAGTGACTCTTGGTCTTCCTTTCCTGGGGTGGTCATCATGTGAGCCAGTTTCTTTGTAGCGCTTGATGGTTTTTGCAACTGCACTTGGAGACACTTTCAAAGTTTTCCCAAAGTTTCGGACTGACTGACCTTCATTTCTTAAAGTAATGATGGCCACTCGTTTTTCTTTACTTAGAATTTGTATTATGGCAAGAAAAAAGCAGCTAACAGTCTATTCAGTAGGACTATCAGCTGTATATCCACCAGACTTCTGCACAACACAACAGATGGTCGACTCCCAACCCCATTTATAAGGCAAGAAATCCCACTTATTAAGCCTGAGAGGGCACACCTGTGAAGTGAAGACCATTTCGGGTG
This sequence comes from Phyllobates terribilis, assembly GCF_046119375.1. Classification (NCBI taxonomy): domain Eukaryota; kingdom Metazoa; phylum Chordata; class Amphibia; order Anura; family Dendrobatidae; genus Phyllobates; species Phyllobates terribilis. The sequence continues at coordinate 419,252,851 of NW_027362763.1, read as the reverse complement.
ACTACCTCTTGAAGCTCATCAAGAGAATGCCAAGAGTGTGCAAAGCAGTCATCAAAGCAAAAGGTGGCTACTTTGAAGAACCTAGAATATAAGACATATTTTCAGTTGTTTCACACTTTTTTGTTAAGTATATAATTCCACATGTGTTAATTCATAGTTTTGATGCCTTCAGTGTGAATGTACAATTTTCATAGTCATGAAAATACAGAAAAATCTTTAAATGAGAAGGTGTGTCCAAACTTTTGGTCTGTACTGTATATATATGCATGGTACCCCATCCCTCATCCCTATCCTGGTATGTATGGTACCCCTCATCCTGGTATGGATGGTATCCCTCATCCCTATTCTGGTAAGCATGGCACCCCATCCCTCATCCTGGTATGCATGGTACCCCTCATCCCTATCCTGGTATGCATGCCCCCCCCCACATCCCTATCCTGGTATGCATGCCCCCCCCCACATCCCTATCCTGGTATGCATGCCCCCCCCCACATCCCTATCCTGGTATGCATGCCCCCCCCCCCCACATCCCTATCCTGGTATGCATGGCACCCCTCATCCCCAATCCTGGTATGCATGGCACCCCTCATCCCCAATCCTGGTATGCATGGCTCCCTCATCCCCAATCCTGCTATGCATGGCACCCCTCATCCCCAATCCTGCTATGCATGGCACCCCTCACCCCCAATCCTGAGTGATCAGCTTAACAGCAATTACTGTACTTGCAGAGTCAATATTTGCCCAGAAAATGAACTTTAACCCCCAAAACACATTTCAACATCATTGCAGTCCTGCCTTAAAAGGAGCAGCTAACATCGTTTTAGAGATTGATCCATTAACACAGGTGTGGGTGTTGATGAGGACAGGGCTGGCGATCAATCAGTCATGATTAAGTAAGAATGACATCACTGGACACTTTAAAAGGAGGCTGGTTCTTGGTATCATTGTTTCTCTTCAGTTAACCATGGTTGTCTCTAAAGAAACACGTGCAGCCATCATTGCACTCCACAAAAATGGCCTAACAGGGAAGAGTATCGCAGCTACAAAGATTGCACCTCAGTCAACAATCTATCGCATCATCAAGAACTTCAAGGAGAGAGCTTCCATTGTTGTCAAAAAGGCTCCAGGGCGCCCAAGAAAGACCAGCAAGCACCAGGACAGTATCTTAAAACTGTTTCAGCTGCGGGATCGGACTACCAGCAGTGCTGAGCTTGCTCAGGAATGGCAGCAGGCTGGTGTGAGTGCTTCTGCACGCACTGTGAGGCGGAGACTCTTTGAGCAAGGGCTGGTTTCAAGGAGGGCAGCAAATAAGCCACTTCTCTCCAGAAAAAACATCAGGGACCGACTGATATTCTGCAAAAGGTACAGGAAGTGGACTGCTGAGGACTGGGGCAAAGTCATTTTCTCTGATGAATCCCCTTTTCGATTGTTTGGGACATCTGGAAAACAGCTTATTCGGAGAAGAAGAGGTGAGCGCTACCACCAGTCTTGTCTCATGCCAACTGTAAAGCATCCTGAAACCATTCATGTGTGGGGTTGCTTCTCAGCCAAGGGAATCGGCTCACTCACAGTCTTGCCTAAAAACACAGCCATGAATAAAGAATGGTACCAGAATGTCCTCCAAGAGCAACTTCTCCCAACCTTCCAAGAGCAGTTTGGCGCCCAACAATGCCTTTTCCAGCATGATGGAGCACCTTGCCATAAAGCAAAGGTGATAACTAAATGGCTCATGGAACAAAACATAGAGATTTTGGGTCCATGGCCTGGAAACTCCCCAGATCTTAATCCCATTGAGAACTTGTGGTCAATCATCAAGAGATGGGTGGACAAACAAAAACCAACAAATTCTGGCAAAATGCAAGCATTGATTATGCCAGAATGGACTGCTATCAGTCAGGATTTGGTCCAAAAGTTGATTGAGAGCATGCCAGGGAGAATTACAGAGGTCTTGAAGAAGAAGGGGCAACACTGCAAATATTGACTTGCTGCATTAACTCATTCTAACTGTCAATATAACCTATTGGTACTCATAATATGATTGCAATTATATTTCTGTATGTGATATAAACATCAGACAAACACTAATAAAAACCAGAGGCCAGCAGATCATGTGAAAATATAATTTTGGTGTCATTCTCAATACTTTTGGCCATGACTGTACATGGCACTCCTCAACCCCCAATCATGGTATGCATGGCACCCCATCCCTCATCCTGGTTGGCATGGTACCGCTCATCCCCACTCCTGCTATGCATGGCACCCCTCATCCCCAATCCTGCTATGCATGGCTCCCTCATCCCCTATCCTGCTATGCATGGCACCCCTCATCCCCAATCCTGCTATGCATAGCACCCCTCACCCCCAATCCTGCTATACATGGCACTCCTCAATCCCCAATCATGGTATGCATGGCACCCCATCCCTCATCCTGGTATGCATGGTACTGCTCATCCCCACTCCTGCTATGCATGGCACCCCTCATCCCCAATCCTGCTATGCATGGCACCTTTCATCCCCAATCCTGGTATGCATGACACCCCTCATCCCCAATCCTGCTATGCATGGCACCCCTCATCCCCAATCCTGCTATGTATGGCCTCCTCATCCCCCAATCCTGGTATGCATGGCACCCCATCCCTCATCCTGGTATGCATGGTACCCCATCCCTCATCCTGGTATGCATGGCCTCCTCATCCCAGAAACCTGGTATGCATGGTACCCCGCATCTCTATACTGGTATGCATGGTACCCCTCATCCCTTTCCTGGTATGCATGGTACCCCTCCTCCCTTTCCTGGTATGCATGGTACCCTTCATCCCTTTCCTGGTATGCATGGTACCCCTCACCCCCCAATCCTGGTATGCATGGTCCCCTCACCCCCCCAATCCTGGTATGCATGGTCTCCTCACCCCCCAATCCTGATATGCATGGTCCCCTTACCCCCAATCCTGGTATGCAAGGTCCCCTCACCCCCCAATCCTGGTATGCATGGTCCCCTCACCCCCCAATTCTGGTATGTGTGGTACCCCTCACCCCCCAATTCTGGTATGCATGGTACCCCTCATCCTGGTATGCATGGCACCCCTCATCCCCCAATCCTTGTATGTATGGTACCCCTCATCCCCCAATCCTGGTATGTATTGTACCCCTCATCCCCCAATCCTGGTATTCTTGGTACCCCTCATCCCCCAATCCTGGTATGTATGGTACCCCTCTTTCCTATACTGGTATGCAAGGTACCCCTCATCCATATCTTGGTATGTATGGTACCCCTCATCCCTATCCTGGTATGTATGGTACCCCTCAGCCCCCAATCCTGGTATGCATGGTCCCCTCAGCCCCCAATCCTGGTATGCATGGTCCCCTCAGCCCCCAATCCTGGTATGCATGGTCCCCTCACCCCCCAATTCTGGTATGCGTGGTACCCCTCACCCCCCAATTCTGGTATGCATGGTACCCCTCATCCTGGTATGAATGGCACCCCATTCCTCATCCTGGTATGTATGGCACCCCTCATCCCCCAATCCTGGTATGTATGGTACCCCTCATCCCCCAATCCTGGTATGTATTGTACCCCTCATCCCCCAATCCTGGTATGCTTGGTACCCCTCATCCCCCAATCTTGGTATGCTTGGTACCCCTAATCCCCCAATCCTGGTATGTATGGTACACCTCATCCCCCAATCCTGGTATGTGTGGCCCCCTCATGCCCAATGCTGGTATGCATGGCACTCCTCACCCCCCAATCCTGGTATGCATGGTACCCCTCATACCTTGCCTGTATGTATGGCACCGCTCATCCCTTTTACGCTGCACACATACAAAAAAATGAACACTTATACTCACCTTTCTTCCGTGTACTCCAGCGCTGCGGTGTCCTGTTCTGCCGGAGGCCGGGGGAGGAGTGCGGCGCCGGAGTATGCAAGTGCCCATTCAGCGCTGTCCGGCGCCATTTTGCTGAAAACACACTGCAAATGTGTCTTCAGTAAAATGGCGCTGTATAGCGCTATGCGCATGCACCGATTCCAACGCCTTCACTCCTGCCCCGGTCTCCGGCGAAGAGAGGCGCCCCGGCAATGCTCCTCCCGGTCAGGTAAGTATGGCGCCGGAGATCGCAGTATGCGTTCAGTGTCTACGTATATCGTGATCTCCGGCGCCATACACACTCCTCTTACCTGAAATGGCTCCATGCGTGCTTCTGTTTGTTCTGTCAGTCTGGCTTGCGCAGTCTATAAAGGCTTCAGACAGAGACATGCATCTCCCATTATATTATAGATACAGTGGTGGCCAAAAGTATTGGCACCCCTGCAATTCTGTCAGATAATTCTCAGTTTCTTCCTGAAAATTATTGCAATTACAAATTCTTTGGTATTATTATCTTCATTTAATTTGTCTTCAATGAAAAAACACAAAAAGAATTGTCCTAAAGCTAAATTGGATATAATTCCACACCAAACCTAAAAAAGGGGGTGGACAAAAGTATTGGCACTGTTTGAAACATCATGTGATGCTTCTCTAATTCGTGTAATTAACAGCACCTGTAACTTACCTGTGACACCTAACAGGTGTTGGCAATAACTAAACCACACTTGCAGCCAGTTAACATGGATTAAAGTTGACTCAACCTCTGTACTGTGTCCTTGTGTGTACCACATTGAGCATGGAGAAAAGAAAGAAGACCAAAGAACTGTCTGAGGACTTGAGAAACCAAATTGTGAGGAAGCATGAGCAATCTCAAGGCTACAAGTCCATCTCCAAAGACCTGAATGTTCCTGTGTCTTCCTTGCGCAGTGTCATCAAGAAGTTTAAAGCCCATGGCACTGTGGCTAACCTCCCTAGATGTGGACGGAAAAGAAAAATTGACAAGAGATTTCAATGCAAGATTGTGCGGATGGTGGATAAAGAACCTCGACTAACATCCAAACAAGTTCAAGCTGCCCTGCAGTCCGAGGGTACAACAGTGTCAACCCGTACTATCCATCGGCGTCTGAATGAAAAGGGACTGTATGGTAGGATACCCAGGAAGACCCCACTTCTTACCCCGAGACATAAAAAAGCCAGGCTGGAGTTTGCCAAAACTTACCTGAGAAAGCCTACAACGTTCTGGAAGAATGTTCTCTGGTCAGATGAGACAAAAGTAGAGCTTTTTGGCAAAAAGCATCAACATAGAGTGTTCAGGGAAAAAAAAGAGGCATTCAAAGAAAAGAACACGGTCCCTACAGTCAAACATGGCGGAGGTTCCCTGATGTTTTGGGGCTGCTTTGCTGCCTCTGGCACTGGACTGCTTGACCGTGTGCATGGCATTATGAAGTCTGAAGACTACCAACAAATTTTGCAGCATAATGTAGGGCCCAGTGTGAGAAAGCTGGGTCTCCCTCAGAGGTCATGGGTCTTCCAGCAGGACAATGACCCAAAACACACTTCCAAAAGCACTATAAAATGGTTTGAGAGAAAGCACTGGAGACTTCTAAGGTGGCCAGCAATGAGTCCAGACCTGAATCCCATAGAACATCTGTGGAGAGATCTCAAAATGGCAGTTTGGAGAAGACACCCTTCAAATATCAGGGACCTGGAGCAGTTTGCCAAAGAAGAATGGTCTACAATTCCAGCAGAGCATTGTAAGAAACTCATTGATGGTTACCGGAAGCGGTTGTTCGCAGTTATTTTGGCTAAAGGTTGTGCAACCAAGTATTAGGCTGAGAGTGTCTGGCCCATTTTTGGAGTTTTGTGTGAAATGATCAATGATTTGATTTTTGCTTCATTCTCTTTTGTGTTTTTTCCTTGCAAGCAAATTAAATGAAGATAATAAGACCAAAGAATTTGTGATTGCAATCATTTTCAGGAAGAAACTGAGTATTATCTGACAGAATTGCAGGGGTGCCAATACTTTTGGCCACCACTGTATATATATCTGTCCCTGATAGGGACAGGAAACACAAAGAGGTCAAATAGCCCACCCCACTTCCTCTCTCCAGTGTTTTTCAAAAGGACCACAGCAGTATGAATGTTTCAGTTATTTATTTCAAACCAAAGAGAAAATGATACAAAAAAATAATAGGGCTGGAATCACCCGTGCTGTCGGGGAGGGTTCCTAGAAACCAAAATTACCAGTAAGTCTAATTCTATTTTCTCAAATCACCCAACAACACTACAGGAGGAATACCTAAGAATAATTTTAGGGAAGGAAGATAGCCTAGAGAACTTTTCTCCCAAAGGCCAAGTCTGTATTAGACATTAGATCTAGTCTATAATGTTTATAAAAGATACGGACCGAGGACCAGGTAGAGGCTCTGCAGATCTGCTCTGTGGAAGCATTTGTCCTTTCAGCCCATGGGACAGATACGGCCGTAGTGGAGTAAGCTGTGAACTTTTTTGGAGGCGACAAGTTCTGATTCCTGTAAGCTCCTCAAACTGCTCTCTTAATCCAGTTTGTGATAGTACTTTTTGATGCCTTTTTGCCTTGGTTATGACCATAATGCTGAATGAAGAGATTCTGATCCTTCCTCCAGGGTTTTGATCATTGGAGATAGTGTAGGATAACCCTATGTACATCTAATGAGTGAAATTCAATTTTGCTATTGTTAGATGGATTCTGGAAATTCTGGATCTCTGAGGCTACTTTACGTAAGAAAGATGGGTCCAAGCGGAAAATGATCCTGTCCTCTAGAGTTTTTAGATAGGGTTCTCTGATCGAGAGGGCTTGAAGTCCACCAATTCTCCTCACCATTGTAATTTCCATCAGGAAGGCTGCTTTCCAGGAGTGTTTGTCTAAGTCTATAGCCCCTGTTGGCTCAAATGGTGGTAGCATTAAGCCTTTGAGGACAACGTTCAGATCCCAGGCAGTGACCAAGTTGGATACTCTCAGCTGTAATCGGGAGGCTGTGATCATAAATCTTCTGATCCAACGATGATCTGCCAAGCTCTAGTCACAGAATGAACTTAGGGCTGTGTGGGAGAGCAGCTTGCTCGGCTGTATGCAGAGGTAGACAAGGTACACTGTCTCTTTAAATTTGATTTATTAAAATTATTAAATTTATTAAATTTGATTTATTAAACCTCATAAATCAACCTGGAGTCCATAAAGCAAACATGGCCCATTCGACATAATGGAAAAACAAAATACAAAGATGCAGCACAGTCCATATATCGGCCGGGGTACGGCCACTCAGGTTTATCACACACGGTTCAGCATGACACGTGCAAACTCCTTGTAACATACCTGGCGGCGTCCTTGCATGGTGGTCCATCTCCCACTGTGCAAGAGCGCGCACTTGATCTCCAGTCCAGAATGTCTCTCTGGCTTCCCTCCATGCTGTCTGTTTGTGTCTGTTTCTGCTGCTTAAGGGCGGCGCCCGATCACTTCCTGCTTTTTGTACCTGCTGTGGGTCACACCCCTTGTGCGTCCTCAGCCTATTGCTGTCTGTCACCTGGTATATAGCTCAGCTGCTCCCATCTATTCCTGCCTGAGCATAGTGTTTCATTCAGTGTGTGCTTGCACTCTGAAGGTGCCAGGTCCCGTTCTGTGTTCTCTTGTCTGCCTATCCTGGAGGCTGTATTTCCAGGCCTGTCTGAACACGCTCCTAGCCTGTTCCTCCTGCCTTCTAGGGGCCGATTACCTAGACCCGTTCCTGTATCTTGTCTGACCTGTCTGAACACGCTCCTAGCCTGTTCCTCCCGCCTTCTAGGGGCTGATTACCTAGACCCGCTCCTGTATCTTGTCTGTCCTGTCTGAACACGCTCCTTGCCTGTTCGTCCTGCCTCTCTGGGGGCCGTATTCCCAGACCCGCTCCTGTATTCCGCTGCTGTGTCTGTCTCCTCCGTACACTCAGTTCCAGTCTGAACTCTCTCCTATCCTTTACCTGTTTTGCCTCTATGTCCGTTTCCTTCCTTTTTCTGCAGAGTCTGAACTCATACCTAACTCCTGCTTGTTGTCTCTGTACTCCCGTTTGTGAGTTTGTGGTCCACTCGCTACTTCTCTGCTAGTACCCTGTGGGTGTCTGGCTCTGCCTTTCCCTTCCTGTCTGTTCCGTGTGAACAGAGCCCTGTCCCCCCTACTCAGCCTAGCCTGCTCTGACTCCTTTGCTCACCGCTCCGGCGGTTCTAGCCTGCTCTGACTCCTTTGCTCACCGCTCCGGCGGTTCTAGCCTGCTCTGACTCCTTTACTCACCGCTCCGGCGGTTCTAGCCTGCTCTGACTCCTTTGCTCACCGCTCCGGCGGTTCTAGTCTGCCCTGACTCCTTTGCTTACCGCTCCGGCGGTTCTAGCCTGCTCTGACTCCTTGCTCACTGCTCCGCAGCCTTGCTCCGCTCTGACCCTTTTGCTCACTGCTCCGGCAGTCCTGTCCTGCCCTGTTTCTGCCCGCTGCTCCGGCAGTCCTGCCCTGCCCTGCTTCTGCCCGCTGCTCCGGCAGTCCTGCCCTGCCCTGCTTCTACCCGCTGCTCCGGCAGTCCTGCCCTGCTTCTGCCCGCTGCTCCGGCAGTCCTGTCCTGCCCTGCTTCTGCCCGCTGCTCCGGCAGTCCTGTCCTGCCCTGCTTCTGCCCGCTGCTCCGGCAGTCCTGTCCTGCCCTGCTTCTGCCCGCTGCTCCGGCAGTCCTGTCCTGCCCTGCTTCTGCCCGCTGCTCCGGCAGTCCTGTCCTGTCCTGCCCTGCTTCTGCCCGCTGCTCCGGCAGTCCTGTCCTGCCCTGCTTGTGCTCGCTGCTCCTGCAGCCCCGTCCTGCTCTGTTCTTGCCCACCGCTTCGGGCGTTCCCTCTCTGCTTTGGTTGTCTACCGCATCTGCGGTTCTGTGACCCAGTCTGTACTGGGTCTTAACCTTTCTGTGCTCCAGCCCGTCCTTTCGGCCAGTACCTCCCTGCCTGCATACTCGCCTGTATCCACCCATCTGCATACCTGCCGTGTTTGCTTACATCCACCAGTCTGTGCCAGCCTAACCTGCCTGTTCCTGAGTCCCAGTGTGTACTGGGTCCTATCCCGCCTGTGTTCCTACCTGCTAGTGCCTCTCTGTCTGCACTCTAGCTGTGCTTGCCTGTACCCCTCTGCCTGTATTGTTCCTGAGTCCCAGTGTGTACTGGGTCCTATCCCGCCTGTGTTCCTACCTGCTAGTGCCTCCCTGTCTGCACTCTAGCTGCGCTTGCCTTTACCCGCCTGCCTGCATACCAGTCGTGCCTGCCTATACCCTCCAGTCTGTGCGCCAGCCTAACCAGCCTGTTCCAGTAATCCCTGTGTGGGTCAACCCCCGTGTCCGGAGTTTGACCTGGAGTAGCACCTGGTCCCTCTGCCCGGTTTCTCCCTGGTGCACTGGCGTCGTATGCCGTCGTGCCATCTTGGTCGGATCGGCCAGATACTTAGTCACGCCCCTCCAGGCACTCTCCGGTTCATGGTCCAGTGGAACCACAACACCCGCACACGCCAGTCAGTCCGGGCGTGTGCATAACACTCCTCTCTGGAGCAGGATTCTCCAGACTGAACACACCTTGGTGTAAAGGCTGGCTGGAGTAAAGATATGGTGGATGGCTTCCCGCCCTGCACTTAGCCATCCACGTAAACACATGCTCTTGTAAACCTGGCTCATTAACCCTCTCTGCACCTAATATGCAGGAGAAACCTCCATGTTTCATATCACTTAAGCTAATAGCCTCAGTGAAAAATATCTCCCCTCTGACACTCTGCCAGTGACTTTGTCACATATCCCCCCCCTGCCCAAAGCCGAGGGTTTTGGCACCTTCACTCACCAGACAGGGAAGTCTGGACAGGGCATCTGCATAAGTATGTAGCTTCCCGGGCCTGTGCTCCACCGAAAAACTAAAGTCCTGGAGTGCCAGGAACCACCTGGTCACCCGGGTATTTTTCCCCATCCTTTCCCTCATCCTTCTTAGGGGAGCATGGTCTGACACTAGTCTGAATTTGCGGACTAATAGGTAGTATCTAAGGGTGTCAACCGCCCACTTTGTGGCCAGGCACTCCTTTTCCACAATAGCATAGTTCTTTTCGCAGGCCGAGAGTTTTCTGCTAAGATAAAGAATGGGATGTTCCTCCCCATTTACCTCCTGGGATAAGACGGCTCCTATGCCAACGTCTGAAGCATCCATCTGGAGCACAAACTCTTTATTGAAGCCAGGTGCTATCAAGACCGGCTGCTTACACAGGGCGAGCTTCAGTTCTTGGAATGCCACCTAAGCCTCAGAAGACCACTTGGACATCGCCGTCTTCATACCTCTAAGCAGGTCCGTCTGGGGTGCTGCTATTGTGGCGAAATTTGGGATAAATTGCAAATAGTATCCCACGATTCCCAGAAAGCCTGTAGCTGTTTCTTGGAGGCCGGTTGTGGGCAATTGTGGATTGCCTCCACCTCATTGACTTGTGGCTTTATCTCGCCCCTTCCAACGACATAGCCCAAGTCTTTTGCCTCTTCTCTTCCTATGGTGCATTTTTTTGGGTTTATGGCAAATCCGGCATTTCTGAGTGCATCCAGTACTGCCTGGACCTCCTGCAGGTGACTTCCCCAATCTGGGCTGAAAATCACAATGTCGTTCAGGTAAGCGGCAGTGTATTTCTTGTGTGAGGCTAGAATCCAGTCCATGGCCCTGTGGAAGGTAGCTGAGGCTCCCTGTAGACCGAACGGCATCCTGGTGTATTGAAAACACCCATCGGGTGTAGAGAAGGCAGTTTTCTCCTTGCTCTTGCTGAAACTATTTAAATTAGCTATATGGCGCCTGAATCATGCAACACTAGGATTAAGAACTGACTGTTCGAAATGCATCAGTGAGCATGCTTCTGACCTAGCGCTTTTTTAATCATGAATTTTTTAAAATAGTTCTACATTAAACTTTGATGTTTTAAATCTTTTTTTTCCCACATAAGAGGTGCTGGACCGCCACCCTTGTTTTTTCTATTGGATTTACTATTTGTGCCAACACAAGACTACTGTCCCTGCATCCTACGTAGACTCTAAAAAGAAGTCTGGTGAGATGGATCCTTTCACATTTATTGTGAGTTTTCTATTTGGCACCTGGGGACAGGAGAATTTGCCAGTACCCCTTAGTTAGGTCCAGGGTAGTGATGTACCTGGCAATCCCCAGCCTTTCAATAAGTTAATCAACCCGGGGCATCGGTTAGGCGTCAAACTTGGACACTTCGTTTAGTTTCCTGTAATCATTACTGAAGTGCCATTCTCCGTCCGGCTTGAGTAAAAGAACAATGGGGCTGGACCAGTCGCTCTTAGATTCCTCAATGACGCCCAGGCTCAACATTCTCCACACCTCCTTGGAGATTACCTCACAGTGGGTTTCGGGAATTCGATGCGACCTCTGGTTCACCCGTACATGCGGTTCCGTCAGGATCTCATGCTCGATAACTTGCGTACATCCGGGCAACTCTGAGAACAGGTCTCGGTTTCTCTGTAGCAGTTCTCAGCACTGTTGTTTTTGGGGCGGTGATAGTGTCTCTGCCACTGAGACGTCTTCGACCCTGGCTTCAGGATGGGCCCCAGACATGTAGCTTCCACTGGTTCCCAATCTCGCCATGGCTTAAGCAAGTTGATGCGGTATATCTAGTACGGCTTTCTTCTACCTGGCTGATGGATTTTGTAATTGACTTCACTCAGCTTCTCGACCACCTCATACGGCCCTTGCCATTTGGCCAGAAATTTACTTTCAACCGTGGTTACTAACACTAACACCCAGTCTCCAGGGCTGAATTGTCTTAGCCTTGCGGCACGATTGTAGACCCTCGCCTGGGCTTCTTCTGCCTGTAGAACGTTCTCCTTCACAATTGGCATCACCCTCTCGATCCGGTCCTGCATCTGGGCCACATGCTCGATGATGCTCCAGTGGGGTGTAATCTCTGCTTCCCAGGTCTCCTTTGCTATGTCCAGCAGTCCCCGAGGGTGCCGTCCGTATAGCAGCTCAAACGGTGAGAACCTTGTAGAGCTCTGGGGAACTTCCCTAATTGTGATTGCCTGTTGCCATGCATGCTTTTCTCAGTCTCGCCCATACTTCTCTACGACCTTCTTCAACATCCACTTCAAGGTCTTGTTGAATCTCTCCACCAGGTCGTCCATCTGTGGATGGTATACAGACGTCCAGAGTTGTGTAATCTGGAGAGCATTACACAACTCCCACATCACTTTTGACATAAAAGGAGTTCCCTGGTCCATCAGGATCTCCTTTAACAGGCCTGTCCGGGAGAAAATATGCAACAGCTCCCTGGCGATACTTCTGGCAGAGGAGTTTCTCAAAGGTACTGCATCTGGATACCGAGTAGCATAGTCTAATACTACCAGAATGTATTGGTGCCCCCTGGTGGACTTGACCAGGAGCCCGACAAGGTCCATGGCAATCCGGTCAAATGGAACCTCTATAACAGGTAACGGTACTAGGGGGCTGCGGAAATGGGATACGGGAGCCGTTAGCTGACAGGTGGGGCAGGACCGGCAGTAATTCACAATTTCACGGTGACATTCAGGCCAGTAGAACCTCTGCAGGACCCGCTCCCGAGTTTTATCCACCCTTAGATGACCAGCCAAAATATGAGAATGGGCCAGGTCTAATACCCTACCTATGTCTTCCCTTTTGGCTTAGTGACCCAATAAAGAAGTTCCCCATTAAGTGTAAAATATGGGAACCTGGTGTCAGCCCCGGCTCTTGAGCAACCCTATTGATTACAGTTACATTATCAAACGCATAGTTCAAGGTAAGATCCTGCATTTGCGCAGTACCAAAGTTTCCCCCAGACACAGACACCCCCCAATTCCGGAACCTCGGCCTCCAGGGTCACCGTCTCATCTTCGCCACCAGCAAGGACACATAGGGGGAACTCATCTGCCTGCCTCTGTCTGCGACGGTGATGCATCATGGTGTAACCGACTCCTGTTTGAGACACATGGTACCCCAGCTTTCTACCACAAGTCCCAGAACAGGCTGAAGTCCAGCCCTATTATTATCGGGTGGAGCAGGTCTTTAACCACCCTGACCTCATGGGATTCAGGCCCACAGTTAGTTTGTATAGTCACTTTGGCAACCAGGTAATCCTTGGAGTCCGCATGACTTCATCGGACACCCACGTTTTTCTCCCAGGGATCAACTGGTGAGAGAGTGGGGCCCTTATCAGAGTCACCAAACTATTATTATTATTATAGCGCCATTTATTTCATGGCACTTTACATGTGAAAAAGGGGTATACATACAAGAACAATTACAATAATCTTGAACACAATGTGACAGTAACTGGTACAGGAGGAGCGAGGTCCCTGCCCTCGAGGGCTCACAATCTACAAGGGATGGGTGAGGCTACAGTAGGTGAGGGTAGAGCTGGTCGTGCAGCGGTGTGGTGGATCAGTGGTTACTGCAGGTTGTAGGCTTGTCGGAAGAGGGGGGTCTTCAGGCTCCTTTTGAAGGTTGCCAAGGTAGGCGAGAGTCTGACGTGTTGGGGTAGAGAGTTCCAGAGTAGGGGGGAAGCACGGGAGAAATCTTGTATGCGATTGTGGGAGGAGGAGATAAGAGGGGAGTAGAGAAGGAGATCTTGTGAGGATCGGAGGTTGCGGGCGGGTATGTAACAGGAGTCTAGGTCAGAGATATATGGAGGAGATATGTTGTGAATGGCTTTGTATGTCATGGTTAGGGTTTTGAACTGGAGTCTCTGAGCAATGGGGAGCCAGTGAAGAGATTGACAGAGAGGAGAGGCCGGGGAATAGCGGGGGGACAGGTGGATTAGTCGGGCAGCAGAGTTTAGGGTGGATTGGAGGGGAGCAAGAGTGTTGGAAGGGAGGCCACAGAGCAGGAGGTTGCAGTAGGCAAGGCGGGAGATGATGAGGGCGTGCACTAGTGTTTTTGCAGATTCATGGTTGAGGAATGTGCGGATCCGGGAGATATTTTTGAGTTGGAGTCGGCAGGAAGTGAAAAGAGCTTGGATATGTGGTTTGAAGGAGAGTTCAAACTCCAGGGTTACCCCAAGGCAGCGAGCATGATGGACTGGGGAGAGTGGACAGCCATTGATGTTGATAGATTGATAGATAGGTCAGTTGGAGGGGGGTGAATGAGATGACGGAAAGATGATGAATTCTGTTTTGTCTATGTTTAGTTTTAGAAATCTGGCAGAGAAGAAGGATGAAATAGCGGACAGATATTGTGGGATTTTGGTTAGTAAGGAGGTGATATCGGGTCCAGAGAGGTAGATCTGTGTGTCATCAGCATAGAGGTGATAATGAAAGCCATGAGACTCTATGAGCTGTCCCAGGCCGAAGATGTAGATGGAGAAGAGCAGGGGTCCTAGAACTGAACCTTGGGGGGACACCAACAGATAGGGGGCGAGATGAGGAGGTGGTGTGTGAGTGGGAGGCACTGAATGTCCTGTCTGTTAGGTATGAGGAGATCCAGGATAGGGCCAAGTCTGTGATGCCGAGAGATGAGAGAGTCTGTAGTAATATGGAATGGTCCACTGTGTCAAAGGCAGATGACAGGTCTAGGAGGAGGAGGACAGAGTAGTGTCGCTTAGATTTGGCGGTAAGTAGGTTGTTGGTGACTTTAGTCAGTGCAGTTTCACTAGAATGGTGCAGTCGGAAACCAGATTGTAGGCAGTCGAAGAGGGAGCAGGAGGAGAGGTGGGAGGACAGCTCAGAGTGGACATGTTGTTCCAGTAGTTTTGAGGCATAGGGGAGAAGTGATATGGGGCGATAGCTAGACACAGAGGATGGGTCAAGGGAGGGCTTTTTGAGGATGGGTGTGATTGAGGCATGTTTGAAGCAAGAGGGGAAGTCACCAGTTGTTAGTGACAGGTTGAAGAGGTGGGCTAGGGCTGGGATGAAGATAGTGGTAAGGTTTGGGATGAGGTGGGATGGGATTGGGTCAAGTTTACAGGTGGTGAGGTGTGATTTGGAAAGTAAAGATGAAACTTGATCTTCTGTAATGGTGGAGAAGGTGCTTTTGGAGGAGGAGGGTTGAGTAGGGGTGGGGAGGGGCTGTGGGGGCTTTAGGCAAAAGCTTTGTCTGATGGTGTCAATCTTCTGCTTGAAGAATGTCTTCGGCTGAAATAAGAAGAGAGGAAGGAGGCACTGGGGGACGGAGGAGAGAATTGAAGGTGTTGAATAGTTGTTTGGGGTTGTGAGACAGGGAGGATGTGAGAGATGCAAAGTATGTTTGCTTTGCTGCAGTGAGTGTGGACTTGAAGGTAGTCAGGGACTGTTTGAATGCGATGAAGTGCTCATCTACGCTCAGCAATCCTGGAGGCCCGTCGCAGTTCTTTATTTAGGCTGGTGTGCCAGGATTGTCTGTTGATTGTGCGAGCTTTGGTATGTGTGAGGGGGGCGACCGAATCGAGAGCTGCAGCTGTTGTGGTGTTGTATAAAGTGGCAGCAACATCTGCATCATATAAGGAACTAATGTCTGTAAAAGGGAGAAGGGATTCAGAGAGTGAGTGTAGGTCAAGGTGTTTGAGATTTCTGCGAGGGTATGCAAGTTTGTGGAGTGGGGATTGTTGCCCTGGAGAGGAGAGGGTAGAGAACGTAAGTAGGTTGTGGTCAGAGAGAGGGAGAGGTGAGTTAGAGAGGTTAGATAGGGAACAGAGGCAGGTGAAGATGAGGTCCAGTGTGTGGCAGTCTTTGTGGGTTGGTGTGGAAGACCACTGAGTAAAACCGAAGGAGGAAGTGAGGGATAGAAGCGTAGAGGCAGCTGAGTGGGAAGTGTCGATGGGGATGTTAAAGTCGCCCATGAGGATAGTGGGGATGTCAACGCAGTGGAAATGAAGTAGCCAAGTGGTGAAGTGGTCAAAGAAAGTGGTGGTTGATCCTGGGGGGCGGTAAATGACAGCCAGTTGGAGGTTGGAGGGGGAGCAGATGCGCACGCAGTGCACTTCAAAAGAGGGGAGAGTAATTGAAGGCGGCAGTGGGATATGGGTGAAGGAGCAGTTATCTGGGAGGAGGAAACCTATTTCTCCACCGTGATTGCCGGTGGGGCGGGGGGTATGAGAGAGGTGGAATCCGCCGTACGAAAGTGCATCAGGAGAGGCCGTGTCAGAGGGGGTGAGCCAGGTTTCAGTGATGCCGAGGAAGGAAAGCTTGTTAGTGATGAAGAGGTCGTGAATGTAGGAAAGTTTGTTGCAGATGGAGTGAGCGTTCCATAGAGCTCCTGTTAGAGGGATTGGGGAAGTGGGGGCTGGGCGGATGGCTATAAGATTAAAAGTGTTACAAGAGTTTGGGACAGATTGTGGGTAGGAGGTGGAAGTGATTGTAGGGAGGTGGTGAGGAGGGCCGGGAAGTGGAGATGTCGCCGACAGTGAGGAGGAGCAGAGAAAGAGTTAGTAGGTGGGAGCAGGAGAGGGAATGAGGTGGCTGTCTGTGTTTGGAGCCAAAGGATTGTATGTTGAGGAATAGCTCTGAGGAGGAGGTGAGATGGGTGGGGAGAATGGAGGGAGAGATGAAGAGTTCATTACTAGGTGTAGGGATTAGGGGTGGTTGGAAAAGGTAAAGGATTAAGGGGGTGAGAGTGAAAACAAACACAAACATTGTTTACTGTGACTTAGTATCCAGTTACCTTCAGTTCACTTCAGGATTAATTCAGATTTCTCACACTTAAGCAATGGACACTTAAGGTGATGGACACAGACTAAAGTCTAACAGACTCCTGACCCACAATATATTTGTAACTCCCTGAGTCTAAAAGTCTTGCCACCAGTACTCCTCGCTGGGCTGATAGTCCACACTACAGGCAGGGTAGGCATAGTAAGAGCACCGGTGTCTTAGGCTACAGTCCATCTGCTCTGTGGTCAGGGGGCAATGGGAAACTATATGGCCTGGGCCATGACACCTCCAGCATATAATGTCAACCGCAGGGACCTTGGGCATTGCCTCCCCCACCCCTTAGGACCTTGGATGCCCCGCCCCTTTTTGGGCATCCGCCCCCTGATGAGTTCCCCAGTATGGAGTGGGCTGTCTTCTCAAGGAACCCTCGGCCCCCTGATACCTCTCAACCAAACCCACATGTTCATCAGCATCCTGGGTATCACCCTGGGCAGCCCAGGTCTGTATTGGACGTGGCAGAGAATGTACGAACCGGTCCATAACCACTCGCTCTACCATTCTACCATCTGTGCAGGGGTAGAGGACTCAGGCTGCAACCATTTTTGGACCAGGTGCAGTAAGTCAAACATTTGTGAGCGAGGGGGTTTCTCACAGTGATACGCCCAGCGGTGGACCCACTGCGCCCTGACAGTCATTGTCACCCCAGGTGTGCGAAAATTTCTGTTTTTAGCTTCCCATATTCCTTGGCGTTTTGCAAGGCCAAGTCATAGTAAGCCTTCTGGGGCTCCCCTGTCAAGTATGGCGCTAACACCTCTGCCCATTGCTCTGGCGGCAGCTTCTCCCTCTTGGTGACCCTCTCCAATACCGTCAGAATGGCCTCTACGTCATCACCCGGCGTCATTTTCTGCAGAGCTACCCTTACCGCCTTCCGGACGGAAAATTCATCCACTGACCTTTGCATTGGAGCTGTTGCCGTGCCAAGGATCGCCTCTCTGAGAAAATCGATCTGCTGCTGCTGTTGTTGGTGCTGGTCCTGTTGGGCCTGCAAATGGAGCTGCTGCATAAGCAGCTTAGTGGTCTCCTGTTGCGCCATCTGCTGTTGCTGTAGCTGCTGCTGCGCCTGCTGTGCCTGCACCAGATGTTTAAGCAGGTCCTCCATTTTGTCCGGCGTCACTTGCTGGCTTATGACAGACTTCTCCCAGGACATGCAGCACCTCTTGTAACAGTCACACGTGTTCGCTGGGAGTGTTGCTCGCAATTCTAACACCACCAGTGGTAGAGCGGTTTGCACGGCTGTTTGCGAAGGTAGACAAGGTACACTCTCTTTAAATTTCGGGTTAATTTATTAAACCTCATAAATCAACCTGGAGTCCATAAAGCAAACACGGCCCATTCGGCATAACGGAACAACAATCAAACAGTCGGTATATCAGTCGAGGTCCGGCCACCCAGGGTTAGGCACACACGGTTCAGCACGACACGTGCAAGCTCCTCTCTGGAGCAGGTTTCTCCAGACACTAAACACACCCGAGTATAAAGCCTGGCTATTTAAGCCCAAGCCACTGCCTGGAGTGGAGATATGGTGTTTGGCTTCCCGCCCTGCACTAAGCCATCCGCATAAAAACATGCCCTTGTAAACCTGGCTCATTAACCCTCTCTGCACCTAATATGCAGGAGAAACCTCCCATGTTTCATATCACTGAAGCCAATAGCCTCAGTGAAACATATCTCCCCTCTGACACTCTGCCAGTGACTTCGTCACAGTTGATACTTGGATCTTGAGAATACTAGCCTTTAAGCCTTTTTCCAGCGCACTCTGTAGGAAGTCTAAAATTTGAGCCATGTTCGGGCGCAAAGGCTTTCGAAGGGTTAGAGTCACACCAGGATATGAAAGTTTCCATATCTTGTTATAGATGGTATTCATTATCTGCTTCGTACTCTTTTGAAGGGTATCTACGACTTTGTCAGATGACCCCTAGCTTTTAAGATTGTGGACTCAGAAGCCAGGCTGCTAGGCGCAAGGCTTGAGGGTCTGGATGATAAATCGGCCCTTGGTAAAGAAGGTTGCTGATTGATGTAAGAATCAGACGACCCTCTACCTTTAGGCTGTTCAATGTTCCGAACAAGCTTCTTTTTGGCCATAAAGGTGCCACAAGGATTGTCTTGATCCTATCCATTCTGAACTTTTGTAATGTCCTTTGTAGAACGGGAATTGGTGGGAAGGCATATACTAGTTTGAAATCCCAGTGATGTGTAAAATCGTCTACTGCTATACAAGCGTTATTTGGATTCAGGGAGAAATAACAGTCTGCCTTTGTATTTTGATGGCTTGCAAACAAGTCTACTTCTGGGAAGCCCCATCTTTCGACTATCATTTGCAATAGTTCCATATTTAGACTCCATTCTCCTGGATGTATGTTCTCTCTGCTAAGAAGTGCCTGGATGTTGGTGGAACCTTTCAAAAGGAATACTGACAGGGAGAGGAGATGCCCCTATGCCCAAGCGAAAATTCTGGCTGAGATGGCTTTTAGATTTTCGTGTTTCATGCTCCTCTGATGACGTAGATGAGCTACTGTGTTTACCTTGTCAGAATATACTTTTACGTGAGTTCCCTGTTTCAAGGTTACTGCAGCCTTGAGGGCCTCCTCTAGCTGTTTCTTATGGGATGATAGCAGTTTTTTAAAACACATGGCACATTTCCGGGCTGATATCTTATCTTTACTTTCTGGAGAAGAATCCTTGTCTTCCTGAAAGAGAGGAGAAAAGGGGTAGCAATCCAGCTATAAAGAAATCCTGCTCCAAAGATGAAGAGACCTACCCATGCCAGGTATTTACTGGGTTTGGGTTCGCACTGGGTTCTGCAGACGCATTGCAAGAAGACCAAACACCCTCCATATCACAGGAATGGTCCTACCTTAAGGTGTCTTCAGCCCGGGTTCCTTATAAGCAAGTGACCGGGACCCCAGCGCAGCATCCCATTGGATGAGATTCCTCCACACGGTCTCTTTAGTGTAAGCAAGGGAGACCTCCTTGCAAACAATGGCAGAGATCCACCACAGGCCTGCTGAATCCTCCATGAACGGCAAAACCAGCGATGCGTTCCACCTTAGAACCCAACCGGAAGTGCTGCCGAAGGACTTGCGGCTGCATCTGACGTCGCTTCCGGTATTCGCATGCCGGATCCTAGAGAGGGGAGGAGAAGAGCCAGGGAACTCTGGGAGGCACCCAGTTCAAAAAACACTCTTGTTGTGCCTCAAGGTAAAGAAAAATAGTGAGGTCTTGCATCCCGGAGGAGACAGGAGCAGCTCTAGAGAAGGGAAGGCATACGCGATCGTCCTCAGCTGCTCGGACTTAAGGTACTCAAACACAGTCTCTGTTGCTGGCCACAGAACACTGCATGATGACTTCCAAATGCCCCATAGGGACAGGAAAAACACTGGAGAAAGGAAGTGGGGTGGGCTATTTGACCTCTTTGTGTTTCCTGTCCCTATATAGCCCTACTATAGAATATGTATGCATTGGTCTTTTGTCTGGCCGTAGCCTTGGACATCAAGGACTGGTGCTATGGAAAAGCAAAGAAAGAAATGAACAGGCAGTGTGAAAAGGAAGGTTAGTGAATGTGAACTGAAACATGAGCACTGATTCATCATTGGCAATTTTGAAGTTACTTTTCTTTTTAGTGTTGTAGTATTTTTTGTATTTTCTTCAAAATGGTTCATGTTCAGTCGATGAATTTTGTGTAAAATAAAAGAGGCTCTTTTTCTTGTCTTTTACCTTTATGCACTTTTTTTAGAGCAAAAAGTTGCATAGCCCTTTAAAATATCACATTAGTTTTCAACAGGCATAAAAAATAAAATTAGACGTATTTTGCACCCTAGAGTGCTGTAGTACAATTATGCAAATAATTTGCAACACTTGAAACAACTTAATGGTACAAGCTCTGCTTCCTGCACAATTCCTCTGCTTGCTGTATATGTCATCTATTGCTCTGCTTCCCTGAAACAACTTAATGGTACAAGCTCTGCTTCCTGCACAATATCTCTACTTGATAAATTTCTGCTGTTATCTGTTACATTCCACTCAATACTCACTGATACATGTCTGTCCCTCTCACACTGCAGACACTATCTGATTTTGAAGGTGTTAGGCTGTGTGCCCACTGTGCGTTTTTTAAGCGTTTCCGCAGCGGCAATTCCGCTGTAGAAACGCTTAAAAAACGCATGGTAGAAGGCCTGCCATGTTCCCCAATGATAATCCGCTTGTGCTGTGCACATGCTGCGGAAATTTCCGCTGCAGATTATCATTGCGGAAAAATCCACAGCACTACCAATTATTTTGCACAAGCGCTGCGTTTTCGCCGCCATTGACTTGCAATGGACCACATGTCATCCGCATCACTGGATCTGTACGTGCGGATAACATGTGGTTCAATGTGCCTCTGGACCCGGGTACCATAGTACCTGTAAAAAAAAGAATAAAATAAAAAATAAATATTATACTTACCTTCTGATGGCCCCCGGTGTCCTTTTCTCGGCTTGCCGGCCATGTAATACTCTGCACTTTTTTGGGGTTCAAAGAATGAGAAGAGCATCAAATAGAGGATGTGGCCATGTTGCTACTGGTGGTGGTAGTGTAGCTGCTACAGGGAGAGAGAGAGGACGTGGTCGATCTGTGCCTGCTACATGCTCAAATGAAACACCTTCCTCTGGTGCATGCAGGTGACAGGACGTTCTCCGTAATTTCGTAAGCCCAAGTACCGCTGGACGAATGGTGAGGCCAGAACAGTGGTTTGTATTCTATGCCGGAAGAGTCTTAACCCTAGAACGCATACCTGGGGCCTCGCAGGCCCGCCCTGTTAATTGTTTTCTATTTTCTGCAAGATTACTTTAGTTAGAATTTTGAAACTCTAGGTATTCCTCAGGTATACAGTTGTTTGTCATTTCCAGTTGTTCATTTATTTTCGGTATAACAACTTTTTTTTAGAAAATACCCATTTTTATGGTCATGCGTTCTAGGGTTTTAAGCGAGGCATAAATATTCTTAACCTGAGCAACACTTGCATGACGAGGCATCTGAATGCAAAGAATGAGCTGCAGTGGAGTACACACCTGAAAAACCAGGAAAGATCTGAGCTTCCTCCTGCTCCCTCTTCTGCTGCGTTCACGGCCTCTTCCTTCCACTCACATGTAATTTATAATGGGGTAATAATATGTCGGGATCACGGGAATCATAGTATGTGGTTCCCATCCACCATTGCTTTTCCAGAGAGGCCATCCCTGCCCTTTACTAACATGTAGCGGAGAAAATCAGGTGTGCACTGCGCAACACCATCAGTGTCAAGGTCCACATAACCACCGATACATGGACCAGTAAGCACAGGCAGGGACGTTGTATCTCCCTAACTGCCCACTGGGTAAATGTAGTGGCGACTGGGCCTGAGGCAGACAGCGTTTTGGCACATGTCATACCACCACCGAGGATTGATGGATGTTTTTTGGATGTTTCTCTGTCCATGTTGCCTCCTCCTCCTACTTCGCTTCCTCCACCACCTCCATATCCAATCAGCGTAACACTTGCACCACAAACTTCAGCACAGCCAAAGGGAAACTACAGCAGGCTATTCTGAAATCCATCTGTTTGGGGAAAAAATTGCACACCGCGCAGGTGCTGAGGATGGGGATCAAACAACAGACCGATAAGTGGTTGGTGCTGCTGAACCTCAAGCCCGGCCTGGTAGTGTGGGTGTGCGATAACGGGTGAAATCTCATAGCACCTCTGGGCCTAGCCAGTTTGACGCACATTCTTTGCCTGGCGCATGTGCTGAATTTGGTGTTGCAGGGCTTCCTGAAAAATTACCCCGAGATGTCAGAACTGCTGCAGAAAGTGCAGGCGATCTGTGTGCACTTTTGGCATTCTCACCCAGCTGCTGCTCGCCTGTCTGCGCTGCAGCATTTCTTCTGCCTTCCCGCTCACTGTCTCATATGCGACTTACCAAGAAGGTAGAACTCCACCTTGCATATGTTGGAGAGACTGTGCGTTACTGTCCCACTTCTATGCCTCCTTGAATAAATGCTTCAGGCGATGATTGATGAGTTGGTGACACAGAAGTAAGAGGAGGAACAGGGACCATTCACACCATTATCAGGCCAGTTGCCCACACATGGCTTGGAGGGTGGGTTCCTGTACCAACAGCAGCCAGGTACACAACTATCCAGTCAGAGGACAGTTTTGGAGGATGAGGAACAGTGTTCACAGCAGGTTGGTTCTCAAAGCAGCTCACGGGCATCACTGGAGTGTGGCTGGGGATACAGACTATACACCTCCCACTGAGGACAGCTTGTCATTACTTCTGGGCAGCCTATCACACATGAGCCAATACATAATGCGGTGCCTGTGCAACTACCTTTGAGTTGCCTGGAATGTTACCAGTGCTGATTACTGGGTGGCCACCCTGCTGGATCCCTGTGACAAGGACTACGTGCCATTCTTACTTCCGTCACTGATCACAAAATGCGGTAATGCAAGCACACGCTGGTAGGCGCACTACTGATGGCATTTCCACCTGACAGCGGGGGGCTCAGTGGAGGCACATGGCAGAGGAGGAAGTCGCCAACGCAGCTGGGACATCGGCACCACCTTGGAAGGGAGGGTTAGCCTGGGTTAATTGTGGAAAACCGTCCTCAGAATTCCACAACATCCAGCAACAGGCTGTAATATGGGCACGCTACACTGTCCTGAATTACCGTCACGCTACACCAGCCTGTAATACGGGCACACTATACCAGCCTGTATTATGGCCATGCTGCACCAGCCTGTATTATGGTCACGCTACAACAGGCTGTATTACTACCCCAGCCTGTATTATGGGCACGCTACACCAGGGTGTATTACGGGCACGCTACACCAGGCTGTATTACAGGCACGTTGCACCAGACTGTTATGGTATTCTACACAAGGCTGTTATGGCTGCGCTTTGCTGCAGACTTTCAACAAGCTTTAATAGGCTGGCAAACATGAAAATAACACGGATTTCCGTTTGGAAGTCCGTATTCGGGGTTTGGTACCGGGCACTTGGGTCCAGCGTGAACCCCAAACTTTACTGTTCGGGTTCTCTTATCCCTACTTGGCTGTAAAGAAAATAAGGCCTTAAAAACCAATACATACTCCTGAAAAATTCTTAGGGATTGCTGCCATCTAGCGGCCACTTTACATACTTACATTGCTGTAATAGCAGTTCTTATTTAGGATTTTTTCAGCCCCATTTTTTTTTTTTTGGGTAAAGCATATTAAATAAATTAGATAAAAATGTGGGTGATGCTTACCTTACCAATCACGTGCTGTCTTGGTGCTTACTTTTACTTAATACCCCACTGATCTCGGTATACCAGGCTCCAATGTCAAAGTGACCGTAGTTGTCAATCACTAGTCACAGTGGTAACTTCAGTGGCATCGATGTATCAGCTTTTCGTGAGTGGAGCGCTCCTCCTGCTTCTTCCTGCACTCCTCACAGTGATTTATGTTTTTTTGTGTCTGCAGATGAGCAATTCCCTAATGAATGCACGGGACTCATAACTGTATCTGGTGTCATTTTTGATTGCTCCAAAAGCTAAAATACACAATATTTTTGGTGCCATTTTGGCTAACAGAAGAGTGAGCTATTCCTATATGTAGAAAACTTTGGATCTATTGAAGATTTTTAAAAAACTGCTGCATATGTATCTATACTGCTCTTATCACATTTAGGGCTCATTGACACAACCGTATTTTCGGTGTTGTCCGTGGAAAAAGCTGTGTAATAGAGCTGCCACTCGCTTGTATGGTACAAGGTCAGCATCAGCAACAGCAGCTATCAGACCTAGTCCTAGGTGCTGCTGTTTATCCCCTTAGTGATGAAGCCAATTTTAACCTTAATGACCAGGATAATTTTTTTTAAATCTGATCAGTGTCACTTCATGTGGTAATAACTCTTGAATGCATTAACGTATCCCAGTGATTCTGAGAATGTTTTTTCGTGATGCATTGTACTTTATGTTAGTAGTAAATTTAGGTCAATATGTTTTGGGTTTGTGAAAATATCAGAATTTTGACGAAAATTTATAAAAATGTGCAATTTTAAAACTTTCAATATTTATATCCTTAAACCAGTTATTAATATTGTGTAAAATAATTACTAAATAGCATTTCCCATATGTCTACTTTACATCTGCATCATTTTTCAAATGTCATTTTATTTTGTTAGTATGTTAGAAAGGTTAAATGTTTAGTAGCAATTTCAAATTTTTTCAAGAAATTTAAAAAACCTGTTTCTTTAGGGACCTATTCAGATTTAAATGGATAATGGACCTATATATTGAAAACTCTCCAAAGTGATAACATTTTAAAAACTGCACCCCTCAAATACTTTAAAACTTGTAATTTTTACTCTAAAATGTTGCCTTAGCCCCAATTTTTTCACTTTTACAAGGAACAGCACAAGAACCCCACAATTTGTTACCTAGTTTCTTATGAGCACACTATTACTCCACATGTGTCCAGAAATCTCTGTTTTGGAACACAAATTTGGCTGAAATAGATAGCGGGCATCATGTTGCATTTGCAAAGCGTTTGCTAAGGTGCCCAAACTGCAGAAAACCACTACAAGTGACCCGTTTGGAAACTGCACCCCTTAAGAATTTTATCCAGGAGTATAGCGAACATTTTGAAATTACATAGCACACAGAATTTGATAACATTAAGTCGTCATATTGAAAATTTTTATTTTTTTCTCACAAAAATGTTTCTTTATCCCCAAATATTTCACTTTTGCAAGAAGCAACATGAAAAAATGGACCACAAAATTTGTTACCCACTCTCTTCAGAGTGCGCCATTCCACACATGTAGTCAAAAAGTTCTGTTTGAGAGCTTGTAAGTTAAGAAGCGGCATTTGGTATTTGGAATGTAAATTTGGCTGGAATAGATTGCAATCTTTTTTGCAGAGGCCCTGAGGTACCAAACAGCACAACCCCCCCCCCATTTTGGAAACTATATCGATCAAAGAATTCATGTAGGGGAGTGTTGAGCTTGTTGAACCCGTAGGTGCTTTACTTTACAGAACTTTTTAAAATGCTGATGTGAAAATGAAAATTTATTTTTTTTTGCTGCTAAAATGTGATTTTAGCTCCAAATTTGTAATTTTCACAATGGATAATTGGAAATGACGGACCCTATAATTTGTTATGCAATTTAATTCGAACATGAAGATACCTAATATGTGGTCAAAAACTGCTGTTTAGGCATATGGCAGGGCTCGGAAAGGACAAAGGGCTAGTTTATTTTTGGAGTGTAAATTTATCTTTAATAGACTGTGAATGCCATGTCACATTTACAGACTCCTTGACATTCTAAAACAGCAGAAACCCCCCACAAGTGACCCCATTTTGGAAACTAGACCTCTCAAGGAATTCATCTAGGGGTGTATTGAGAATTTTTAAAATACAGATGATTCACAAAACTTTATAACATTTAGAAGTGGAAACAAAAAAATTGCATTTTTTCCACTAAAGTACTATTTTAGCACAAATTTATAATAGGAGAAAATGGACCCCATAATTTGTTATGCAATTTTTACCGAATGTGGCCATTCCACATATTGGGTTGTACATCACTGTTTGCGCACACAGTGGAGATCACATGGGAAGGAGCGCTACTTGGCTTTTAGAATGCAGATTCCGTTTGAATAGATTGTGGGCTCCATTAGCCGTGCCCCTGAGGTGCCAGATCAGCAGAAACCCCCCCAAAGACCACATATTGGAAACTTCACTGCTTAAGGATTTCATCTGGGGATATAGTGAGTATTTTGAACCCATAGGTGCCCCACAGAATTTTAGAACATTAGGATGTGGAAATCTAATTTTTTTGTTGTAAAAATGTAACCTTTTATTCGCTGCAAATTTGTCAGTTACACAAGGGTTAACAGGTGAAAGTGGACCCCACAATTTATTGTGCAATTTCCCCTGAACGCGGTGATGCCCCAAATATCATCAGAAACTACTGTTAGACCACTCGTCAGGGCTGAGAATTTGGCTTTTGGAACACAGATTTTAGTAGAATGGTTTGCGGGCAACGTTTGTGGAGCCCATAAGGTGCCAGAACAGGAGAAAAACACCAACAGTGACCCCTTTGTAGAAATTGCACCTCTCAATGAATTCATCTGCGGTTGAACTGACTAATTTTTAACATCCACACCAGGCTTTATTCTGGAGAATTGCCAATATGCCAGTATAGTGCCCATACATTGTGCTCCAATACAGTGTAGTGCCCCCATATATTGTAGCGCCCCCATACATTGTGCCCTGCTTGTGCTTCTGGTGACATGCACCCCGTAAATTGTTAATTGGGCTCTCCTTGCTAAAGTAATGCCATAAATGTGGCTGCTTACTGTGGTTTAGGTACAGTGGGGCTCAAAAGGAGAGGGGCATTTGGATTTGGGAGCGCAGAATTCACTGAATTTTGAGGGGGTGTTGGAGACGTGTCACTTTTCCAGAGTCTTTCTTCTACCAGAACGTGGGAACCCCCTACATTTCCAGTGACAGATAAGGGACCTGATTGGGGCTGGTTTTGTGTTTGATAAATTAGGGTTTGTATTTGTAACGTTTTGGGGTGCATTTTTTGATTGCTGTAATCACATTTTTGTGTTCTATGCTGAGCACCCAAAATAATAAGATAGATGGAGGACACTTTGTATTTATTTTGGCATCTGCTCTGGTGGTATCCATCTTTTCAGCAGAACTGTGGTCGTCCACGCTAAAATAATGGGACACCGCCGGAACAGAGACCAGATAGAGTCCAAAGGGACTCCATCTGCCTCATAAGTGAGTGTTTCTGTTGGGGTCTTGTCTGAATCGCGGTTTTGAGGATTTACATAGAAACCCATACGTAAGCGCTCAGCGGAGGATGTAGGATAAATGTTAGCCAAGCCTTGTTCTGATTTTTTGGGTGGAATGAACATTTAGACAGCAGTACAAGAATAGTTCTTATTTTTATGTGGTTCTACGTTTTTTGATTGCTTTTTCTTCCGATTTTTCAGACACCGCATGAACAAAAACCAAAAATTCAGTAATTATTTTTATCTATTTTAATTTTTTGCACCGCTCACCGTGCAGTAAAAGTCATAAGACTGATTTAATCGTCGGGTCAGCACAATTACAGAGATACCAAATTTATATAATTTTTTTTATGCTTTTAAAAGACTAAAAGACAATATTTTACAAAAATGAATTTGTTTTTACATCACCATATTCTGAGAGATGTAACTTTTTTTTTATTTTTTTCCCGAATGAGCCAAATTAGGGCTTGTGTTTTGAGGGACAGTTTGGCGTTATTTATTCCATTTTTTTTTACATGACTTTTTGATCGCTTTTTATTCCATTTTTGTGTATCAGTATGATGAAAAACTTATATTTTCGGTGTTTTTATTTTATTTTTTTTATAGTATTCACTGTACAGAATAAATACCATGCCCGTTATTAGATCAGGTAGTCCGGACGAGGCAATAACAATTGTGTACTTTTTTGTTTATCTTTGTTTTAATCACAAACGCTGCGTTTTTAGCGCCAAAACAGATTTTCTTGATTTTTGTACTTTTTTTGTGTTTATTTTAACTTTTTTTTTTTTTTTTTTTACAATTTATTATGGGACATGTATAATTTTTATTCTGATTGTTGGTCTCATGCACTACAGTACTCATGTACTGCAGTACCCGAGACCTGTCAGTGAGTCACTGACTGTGCCTGTGAGACCCTGCTTATAGTTGTATCTTAGGGTGCTTTCACATTGTATTCTGTGTCCCCGTAGGGGCATATGTCCTAAAATTCCCCTCAAAATGGGGTCTGCTGTTATGGGGGCCATAGACCGCAATGGTGAGGCAGAGCAAACGTGCGCTCTGCCGTGCACTTTTTTCAGGAGTGTACTCCCACAGGAGGCGGACACTCAGACGTATGCTGCGGCATCCGAGTGTCCACCTCCTGTGGGCCTACACTCCCAAAAAAAGTGCACGGCAGAGCGAACGTTCACTCTGCCATCAACATTGCGGTCTATGTCCCCGTCACAGCATACGTCCAGACCCCGTTTTGCAGGGAATTTTAGGACACAGATCGCAATGTGAAAGCACCCTTACCGTACAACGTACCCTGGGGTCATCAGATGACCTCAGGGTACCATGGCAAAGATCACCACCCACTATTACAATTGCGGGGGTCGATCCTGTCATAGAGGATCTTTTAACTCCCTTTTATCCACTTAGATACCGCTGTCGTGATTGACCGATCACCGCCGATACCTCAGGTTGTCAGCTGTCATGTACAGCTGTCACCAGCGGGAATTTCTACTCTCTTATTCCCGATTGCCATTTTAAAACAGCGATGAGGGAATAAGGCCCCTTAGTAGCTGCCGTTTTTATGAGCATCAGCGGTCATTAAGGGGTCAGCTACATAGATGCCACTGTCAAACACTGACAGCAGCATTTACTGTAAACAGCTTGATTGAGGGGGGGGGGTGGAAACCCGCTCATTGTGCCCCTACCTCCTATGCCTATTCGTGCAGTCTATCTGATCTTTGTACTCCCTTTAAGCTCAGCCATGTTAAAAAAAAATACTAAATTTAAACAATTTAAAAACTTAAAAGTTCAAATTGCCAATTTTCCAAATACCCCCCAAAGGAAAAAAAAAAAAAGCACATTTTATTACTGCTGCAACCCCTTTACCACCTTGGGTTTTTCCATTTTTGCAATTTCATTTTTTGCTCCTCTTTTTCCCAGAGCCATAACCTTTTTTTTTTTTTTCGGCAATATGGCCATCTGAGGGCTTGTTTTTTGCGGGATAAGTTGAACTTTTGAAAGACACCATTGGTTTTACCATATCGTGTACTGAAAAACAGGAATAAAAATTCCAAGTGCAGTGAAATTGCAAAAAAAGCGCAATTTCACAACTTGTTTTGGGTTTTTCTTTACCACGTTCAATAAATGCTAAAACTGACCTCCCATTATGATTCTCAAGGTCATTACGAGTTCATAGATACCAAACATGTGTAGGTTCTTTTTTATTTAAGTGGTGAAAAAAATTTGTAAAAAAAAAAAAAAAAGACGCCATTTTCCGAGACAGGTAGCGTCTTCATTTTTCGTGATCTGGGGCTGGGTGAGGGCTTATTTTTTGTGCACTGAGCTTATGTTTTTATTGATACAATTTTGTGATAGATAAGATGTTTTGATCGCACATTATTGCATTTTATTGCAATGTTGCAGTGACCAAAAAAAACGTAATTCTGATGTTTTGATTTTTTTCCTCATTACGCCATTTACCGATTGGATTCATTCTTTCTTTAGATTGATAGATCGGGCGATTCTGAGCGCAGCGATAACAAATATGTGCATTTTTGATTATTTTTTTTTTAATTGTTTTATTTTGAATGGGGTAAAAGGGTGGGGATTTGAACTTTTGTATTTTTTTTTATATTTTTAAAAACTTAGGAGATTTGAAGCTGCGATCATCTGATCGCTTGTGTTACACATGTAACAAAAATGCTCATCTGCTATGAACGCTGACCGCTGGGCGGCACTCCTAGCAGATCGGCAATGACAACCACAGAGGTCTCCTGCAGACCATATATGAACCCTCAAATAGTATAAAAAAAATAGTTTTCCCTGCAAAAAAGAAAGACTTCACAGAGCTCCAAGGGTTTTAAAAAATTGCTCACGAACAGAATTTTTTTTTTTTTTTTTTTTTTTTTTTTTTTACAAATCTGAATGTTTTTTTAAATATAGTAAAATATTTTTAAAATGCTAATCGATTTAATGTTGCTATAATCTCCCTGACACTGAACCAAGTTACCCAATTATATTTACTGCATATTTTTCATGCACCATTTCACAACATTTTGAATTGTATGTCCTGTTTTTCAGTACAGCGTGTAAGACTTGTAAGGGACGGCAGGTTGCAGGAGAGTAGTATTACTGATGTAGCTGTAAGAGGATTTGCCGCCAAGGATGGGATTCCCCAGTACTATGCGACATTTGTGTCCGGAGGCTACCATCTGCTGCCCGAGCAGAACCCTGTGGAACCAACAGGAGGAGGAAGAGGTTCAGGGAGGAAGAGTCTAGATGGACCATAGGGTCATGTGGCCTTGATGAAGCAGTTCCCTGATATAAAAGGCAAGAGCTAAAGACGGGAGGAGATTTGGCGCCAACTGGTGAGACGAATAGGACGTGTGTGCAGGGGAACGTGAGGCAGAGATTCCGGAATGAACCAAGAGGCCTGTACCAGCAGGTGTGTCCGGGAGCAAGGTCCAAGCGATACCGGTCAAGGTCCGTGAACCAGATCACGCCAGTCAAGACTTGAGGTCCAGATCTGCACCAGGCAAGGCCAGAGAACCAATATGCTCTGGGTCCAGGCCCAATAGACGACCGTCGCAGGTCAAGCACCGAAAACCCGGTGAGGACCATGACCCAGAAGTGGACTTCCGTTATGGTGAATCAGAGACGCGAGTGAGCCAGGCCATTACTACCAGCACCGATGTACGGTACACGGTGCAGTCGGGGGTAGTACAACAGGCGGGACAGAGACCAGTCAGTGTAAGAAAGGCCCAGAGAGTATTCCTTGACTTTGTCAGAAGGACTTGGGCCTGGCGGGAAAAAAACGGAGACCAGTGCTAGGATCTAGAAGAGGCATAAGAGTATTGTGATAATACGTTACATGTTTTCAAAATCATCAGCATTGGAAATTAGCTAGATAGCATAGAGAATTTGCTATAAAATCCAGTGTGCTGTTAACAACATTGTATATTTCATACTGTATTTACTCTGTTTGATATATCATATCCTCCTGTTAAACCAATCCCTTGCATTCACGCATTAGGGGAATAAACAGTTAAGTTGGTTACTTCTGTCTTGCTCTTATCTGCTCGTTGCATCTTGTGACCTGTTTAAATAGCGCAATTTTCAGCAGTAATATGTCCTGTCAGCAGCCATTCAGTGGCAGGTGCACTCATACCCATTCAGAGTCTAAATTCTAATACTAAGGCTCGCTCACTTGAGCGTATAACACAGCCGAGTGCTATGGGATAAAACATCGCATAGCACTCGGACCAGTGTTATTCTTTGGGGCAGCTCAGATCTGCGATTATTTTCTCATGCCGATTCGCAGCATGAGACAATCAGAGCACAGAGCACGGACACTCAGCTCACGCTCACAGCAGAGTTTGAGCCGATTGTCATTAGCATAGCACATCCAATGCTTTAGCATCAGATGCTATACGCTAATTTGATCCCGGTCTTAGTGTTGAACTCTCCCACCCCTTTGAACATCAATATTTAAGATCCATAACAAATATAATATACCTGAACCCCTTCTCTTGGCTTATGAAAAACAGAAGAAAGGGGAACAAGGAAACTACCTATTTAAGAACTCAAAAACATGATATCTATCCATACTGGGAATATACACGTTCATATAAAATTCAAGAGTTGCAATTCTTATACAATCAAGAGAAATAGAGCCAGGTGATGGGTGTTCCAATAAATATGAAAATAGTAGAACTCAGTATAAAAAATATTTATTAAAAGTATAGGGTAAAAAACACACAATGCATTTCCACTGCAACCAGTCTTCATCAGGTGACATCTGATAAAAGCTGGATGCAGTCGAAAAGCATTGTGTGTTTTTACCCTTTATTGTTAATAAATATTTTTATGGTGAGCTCTACTGCTTTCATATCTACGGAAGCGCCCATAACCTAGCTCTATTTCTCTTGATCATGATCTACAGGAACTTTTCTTGGAGGAGACTCCTGCGGAGTATCCAGTTGGCAGCATTCAGCTGAAACTCTTCTCATTCATGTTATATGGAGTTGCGCCCTATACTGCTCAACTCTATCAGATGAGAAGTTTTCCTTTAATTCTTTGGTCCTATTGGGTTCATTCTACATTATGCTTAGATAGTGCTACTCTATCTCCCCCTCCCTTAAGGGAAATCCATATTTGGAATTCTTATACAATGAACAGCAATGAACTAATGAAAGATTGTCTTGATACGCTTATTAAGACCTTCAGGTGTACAGAAACACATCTTAAAGATCACGAAGGATTCTCAATTAACAATTGAGAATATACTCAGGTTTGTGCACTAAAATGGTTAAATGCAAATTACTATAATCTCTTATCTTCAATAAGAAAATGTCAGGAGACGCTATGATTAAATACTCCATGACTGAT
Organism: Phyllobates terribilis; assembly: GCF_046119375.1. Classification (NCBI taxonomy): domain Eukaryota; kingdom Metazoa; phylum Chordata; class Amphibia; order Anura; family Dendrobatidae; genus Phyllobates; species Phyllobates terribilis. The sequence continues at coordinate 419,220,102 of NW_027362763.1, read as the reverse complement.
ATTGATGCAACCTCATACTTGATTTATCTATTGTCACTTACAATATAGCAGAATTAAAACACAAATAGTTAGCGATCCAATGATTCAACATAAATTCAATATTAGACATGGAGTATTTAATCACAGCGTCTCCCGGCAATTTCATATTAAACATAAAAAAATTATAGTAATTTGTGTTCAACTGTCAATAGAGTATATAACTGAGGATATTCTCAATCAATACCAAAGACTCATTAATAGAGAATCCTTCTGGATTTTTAAGATGTGTTCCCGTACACCCGAAGATCCTAACCTCTTCCCGACATGCCCAATTTTCTTTTTCTGGTTTTTAATTTTTTCCTTCCTTTCTTCCAAGAGCCATAACTTTTTTATTTTTCTGTCCACATAGACGTATGATGGCTGTAATTTTGCATGGCGAGTTGTACTTTTGAATGACACCATTTATTTTACCACATAGTGCACTGGAGAACGGAAAAAAATTCCAAGTTCTGTGAAATTGCGGAAAAAAAGCCTGAAATTTTTACGTTGTTTTTGGCAATTGTTTTAGGGCGTACATCGTGTGGTAAAAATGACTTGGCAATATGAATCTGCTTATCAGTATGATTATGCCGATACTAAAATTGGAAGCTGGAGTATATTGATCATTTAGAATACACTGGGGTTGGAGTATATACATCATATAGGATACACTGGGGCTGATCTAGAGGGTGGGCCATTTATATGGATACACCTAAATGAAATGGGAAGAGGGTCATGTGACACATCAAACTTATTGAGAATTTCATAAGAAAAACAATGGTGTGCTTGGTTTTAACATAACTTTATTCTTTCATGAGTTTACCACTTATAAAATGTGCTCAAAGTGCTGCCCATTGTGTTGGATTGTCAATGCAACCCTCTTCTCCCACTCTTGACACACTGATAGCAACACCGCAGAAGAAATGCTAGGCCAGGCTTCCAGTATCCGTTGTTCCAGATGCTGCACATCTCGTATCTTCACAGCATAGACAATTGCCTTCTGATGACCCCAAAGATAAAAGTCTAAATGGGTCAGATCGGGAGACCTTGGTGGCCATTCAACTGGCCCACGACGACCAATCCACTTTCCAGGAAACTGTTCATGTAGGAATGCTCTGACCTGACACCCATAATGTGGTGGTGACCATCTTGTTGGAAAAACTCAGGGAACGTGCCATCTTCAGTGCATAAAGAGGGCAACACATCATCATGTAGCAATTTCAGATATCCAGTGGCATTGAGGTTTCCATTGATGAAAAATGGCCCCACTATCTTTGTACCCCATATACCACACCATAACATCAAGATACGAGATGAGCAGAATCTGAAACAACTGGAAGCCTGTGCTAGTGACGCGCCCCCTGGGCCAGTGTTGTTTGGGGGATACCGGGAGCCGGATCAGATGGGGGTTGTAGTCTCCGAGTGGCGGTGACCCGGTCCGTGCCCAGGGTGTCAAGCTCAGTGTGTGGCAGTCCTACAGATGTTGCTGGATGTTCTTTAGTGTCGACTACGCCACCCGTTGATTTGCGGTCACTACGGCCGCCGCTGCAGCAGGGTCCGCTGAGGCTGGTGGTGTGTGTGCAGCTCAGGTAGTATAACCCCCAACGGGAGGGGTATAGCCTCAGGGGGTCAGTTGTAGAGGGTGGTGGTTGTGGTGGTGCAGTGAGAGTGGTAATAAGACTCCGAGTCGGGCTGTGCAGTTCAGGGTTTTACTTACTGCTTTTGTGTTGGTCACTCCGGCCTTGAGTGACCACCCGAGCCGTGCTGCGTCCACCAGGTCCTGGACTCGGCCAACCCCCAGGTGATTCTGGAGCGTGGTGCTGAGCTCCCTTTCTGACTTGTCCTTCTCTCTGGCCTTCCCCACCAGGGATCCACCTAAGTCCGGCTCCCTCGGGCCTCTTGTTGGTAAACCCTTGTCTCTGGGTTCCCTGACCCTATTCTTGGTGTGCCTTCCGGGTGGATTTAGTGGGTGGTCGTGGCAGATCCTGCCCACGACCTCCGGTCTCTGGCTAAGGATTAGGGCCCTCCACCAGCTTGGGATCCGGTACCCTTGTGCCAACTCTTCACCCTCTGGTCTAATTTTGGGTTCTTGGAGTTCCCTCTTCTCCCCCTCTGGGTCCTTCCTTCTCCTCTCTCTCTCTCTCTTGGCCTTGGAGCTGGCTGAGCTGCTCTGCTTCTCTGACTCAACTCTGACAGACTGACCAAACCTCTACAAAAGACCCTGTTCTAAGATGGTTCCCACCTTATATACTCCCTCTATGTGTGAGCTCAGGTGACCAGCACCCAATGAGCTCCTAGCATTACCCAGACTGCTCCCCCTATCTGCCCCTACACTACTGGGATGTTCCACCCCCCTCCCACTCCAGCCAGGGACAGACACTGTCGTACCTGCACATTTCTCTAGTGGGAGTACCATTGGTCTGTCCCCCGGAAATGGGATGTATGTAGTGCATGCAGCCTACTGAGCTCAGTTCCACACTCCATCCTTACCCGGGAGTGGAATACCACACCTCTGGCTTGAGGCGTAATACCCCTGTAGCAGCCGAATCCTCAGGGTGCTACATTCCCCCCTGGTAAATCACAGCACGTCCTCGGGCTGTAAGATATAAAAACATCCAAAACATACAAAATTTTTTTCATAAACATAAACATATAAAACATCACATAAAACTTTTCATAAAAACTCTTCATAAATAACGTCCTTGTAAACACTCTTGCTCCTCCGGCCACGGTGCAGCTTGTGACCGGGAAAAGCACGACAGTCTCTTTAAGAAAAACAACAGTTTACTATAAAACCGGTAGGGGGCGCCTTAGGAAGCGCAACTATATACAAGGGGAATATGGCCGCTCTCAGTCCTCGGCCAGGTAATGGGAATAGGGACACATGGTTTAACAGTTCACTCTTGTCCCAACGGGGACTTATTTAAAGCAGCAACAGTTCACTGTACCCCGATAGGTAACTATTTACAGTCTCTTTACCGTACTCTAATGACGGCGTCCTCCTGCTCCTTCCTTGGATTTAGACCCGTCCGGGTCCTCCTGCTCCTCCTCACACCGCAGCTCCTCCTCCGTCAGGCGATGTACATGGAGGGCGTAGGGTCCTTTGGCACACTTGTGCCGGGTGAAGGTGACCTTGTCCCCTACGTACAGGTCACGACCTCTGTGTCCCTCCGGCAGATGGCTTTCTACGTCTCTGCGTGTGACAAAGACGTCGCCGGGGGTATGATGGTCTTTTATGAAGCCCCACCCATGCTGCAGGTTGAATTTAATCACAGTCCCGGTGGTACGGGGACCATGAGCTGCACGGGGTTTCCTCCTGGTCCGGCTCTTCTGCTCCGCGCTCCTTATCTGTGCTTGCTGTTCCCGGACCCGCCTCTCTCTCCGCTCCTTCTCGAAGACCTCGAGCTGCTGGCGGCAGCACTCTGCACGCTCCGCTGCGGCCGCCCGAGTCTCCTGAGTGAACCCCATGAGGTCTCCTCCGGTGGGGTCCCACTCAAACTGTGCCTCCTCTAGCGGGGGCTGGGTCCTCCTGACGGGCTTTGGAACCGGAATCAGGGGTTCATCTAGGGGTCTTTCTTTCCGGAGTCGGGGATGGTGAAACTTCGGTGGCCATATGAAGGGCTGCCCATCCGGGCACGTATGCTGGGCGAACAGGTCCTCACCCAGGTGCGGTACTTTAGGTGTTATGGGCGCTGTGGTGGTAGCGGCGCCCGGGTTGACCAGGCCTTGCGACCAGGCTTGGGGCACGCTAAAGGAAAAGGGCACCGTAAGAACGGCGGCGCCCGTGGTTACTCGGCCCTGCGACCAGGCTGGTGGCTCCGCGGAGGTAGGGGGCGCTGTTGGAATGGCGGCGCCCGGGGGTACTAGGCCTTGCGACCAGGCCGATGGTATTTCCTGCTTTGCCGCGCTCAGGGTCGAAGCGCGTGACGTCACAGGGGTCGCGGCCGCGGTTTCCGGTTGAGGCCTAGTCTGCGGCGGTGACGATGCAGCGACGGGCACGGCAGGGGGAATTTCGGGCTCTGCGACGGGGAGCTGGGGCAGGTACGCGGTCTCCCGGCTCGGGGTAGAGACGTCCCCTTTACCTGCCTCCATTCGTTCAGCTCCCTTCTCGGCGCCGTCTCCGGCCTTGAGTCCTCCTGCACCATCCTCAGAGGCGGTCTGTCTCCTCGTCTCGGGTGGCGTGCTCCGCTGACGGGTTTCGGTCTGCTGGGCCATCTCTCGGCTCCACTCCGCCAACGTCTCTCGCTGCACCCGGGCCATCCTCCGTGCGAGGCCCTCCAGCAGAGTCTGTGCACACTCCCGGTCTTGGGGGAGCTGTGCCAGGACCTCCACTAGGCCTAGTGGGGTTGTGGCTTGTAGCAGGCTCCTGACCACTGGGTCGGTGCTGCCTGACTCTCCCTCCATCTCCGGGTAGGCTTTCTCTGGACTCCTCTCCAGACTTCTTGTCTCCGGGTGCGCTCTCTCCAGACTGCTCCAGGTGACACCCATCTTTGCTCTCTTGTTCTGTCTCCGCCCACATTGAGGGTGGTCCCGGGGCAACTTTGTGATTGTCAGTTCCAGGGGCAGTTCTCTTACGCTGATGGACACTTCCAGCATCAGTGTCTCTGTTGGTGGGCGCGGTTTCCGCTTTTGGCGCCATTCTTTGACCTGGCCCACGATGGGAGGTGGCCTCTTGCCACCCTCTGGCACGCCCATAATGGCGTCCGCTCTTCCAAGGCGGGAAATCTTTGGAAATGGCGGGAATCGTCTCCCAGTGGCGGGAAACTCCATGGATGGCGGGAAAAAGCTGCAAATGGCGGACAACCGGCTGGAAACGACCTGTGATGGGGTCCGTTGGCGGGGACCCTCCGGAACCGGCGGGAGACTTCTTGTTAAGGTAGCGGTGAACTTTTCTTCAGGCACGCAGTACCCGGTTGTTGCGGGCACGTAATCCTGCCGACTACGCCAAAGTTGACGCGCCCCCTGGGCCAGTGTTGTTTGGGGGATACCCGGAGCCGGATCAGATGGGGGTTGTAGTCTCCGAGTGGCGGTGACCCGGTCCGTGCCCAGGGTGTCAAGCTCAGTGTGTGGCAGTCCTACAGATGTTGCTGGATGTTCTTTAGTGTCGACTACGCCACCCGTTGATTTGCGGTCACTACGGCCGCCGCTGCAGCAGGGTCCGCTGAGGCTGGTGGTGTGTGTGCAGCTCAGGTAGTATAACCCCCAACGGGAGGGGTATAGCCTCAGGGGGTCAGTTGTAGAGGGTGGTGGTTGTGGTGGTGCAGTGAGAGTGGTAATAAGACTCCGAGTCGGGCTGTGCAGTTCAGGGTTTTACTTACTGCTTTTGTGTTGGTCACTCCGGCCTTGAGTGACCACCCGAGCCGTGCTGCGTCCACCAGGTCCTGGACTCGGCCAACCCCCAGGTGATTCTGGAGCGTGGTCCTGAGCTCCCTTTCTGACTTGTCCTTCTCTCTGGCCTTCCCCACCAGGGATCCACCTAAGTCCGGCTCCCTCGGGCCTCTTGTTGGTAAACCCTTGTCTCTGGGTTCCCTGACCCTATTCTTGGTGTGCCTTCCGGGTGGATTTAGTGGGTGGTCGTGGCAGATCCTGCCCACGACCTCCGGTCTCTGGCTAAGGATTAGGGCCCTCCACCAGCTTGGGATCCGGTACCCTTGTGCCAACTCTTCACCCTCTGGTCTAATTTTGGGTTCTTGGAGTTCCCTCTTCTCCCCCTCTGGGTCCTTCCTTCTCCTCTCTCTCTCTCTTGGCCTTGGAGCTGGCTGAGCTGCTCTGCTTCTCTGACTCAACTCTGACAGACTGACCAAACCTCTACAAAAGACCCTGTTCTAAGATGGTTCCCACCTTATATACTCCCTCTATGTGTGAGCTCAGGTGACCAGCACCCAATGAGCTCCTAGCATTACCCAGACTGCTCCCCCTATCTGCCCCTACACTACTGGGATGTTCCACCCCCCTCCCACTCCAGCCAGGGACAGACACTGTCGTACCTGCACATTTCTCTAGTGGGAGTACCATTGGTCTGTCCCCCGGAAATGGCATGTATGTAGTGCATGCAGCCTACTGAGCTCAGTTCCACACTCCATCCTTACCCGGGAGTGGAATACCACACCTCTGGCTTGAGGCGTAATACCCCTGTAGCAGCCGAATCCTCAGGGTGCTACACTAGCATTTCTTCTGCGGTATTGCTATCAGTGTGTCAAGAGTGGGAGAAGAGTCTTGCATTCTCACCGTTTGAGTTGCTATACAGATGGCACCCTCAGGGACTCCTGGACATAGCAAAGGAGACCTGGGAAGCAGTGATTACAACCCACCAGAGCGGCATCGAGCATGTGCCCCAGATGCAGGACCGGAGCGAGAGGATGATACCATTTGTGAAGGAGAGCCTTCTACAGGCACAAGAAGCCCAGGTGAGGGTCTACAATCGGGCCACAAGACTGAGACAATTCAGCCTTGGAGACAGGGTGTTAGGCCATGACCCCACTATCAGTATTCGGTCAGTATTTTTTCCCAGAAGTGGTAGCCAAAACCAGGAGTGGGTGATAAATGCAGAATTGGTGCACTTGTTTCTATTATACCTTTTCTCTGATTGTTCCACACCTGGTTTTGGCTCCCACTCCTGAGAAAAAATACTGACTGAATACTGACCAAATACTGATAGCGGGGCTGTGGCCTAACACTGAGGATGGCATCAGTGCCGTGCATGTCAGCATGGACAGCACCGCCATCTTGTAGAGAGAGCAAATAACTCAGCCAGAAATTATGAAAGACATAAAAAGAGATTTAAAGAAACACTCCATCATTCACCAATTTATATAGGATAAAATACATCATTTACAGATGATAATACATGAGCAAACAGCTTAATTGATCAACAAATCCTCATGTGTCAGTGATTATATTCATAAAAAGACTCACCCACTAGACAATTAAATGTGCTGAAATCAGGGTCCACAAACTGCAAACTGTGCATGATCAAAGTAAACTAGCACTAGGAGTCTACCATGTCTGAGTAGGTGTGGCGACCCTATTGGAGACATAGTATTGGAGACAAAGTTGAAAAGTCAAGAAATAAAGTAGAAAAAAAAAAAGTGAAGGAAAAACGCCAATAAAAGTAGAGAAAAAAAACAGTAGAGAAAAAAATTTAGAAATGAAGTCGAGAAAAAAAAGTTGGGAAAAAAGTTGAGAAAAAAAAGCCAAGATAAAAAAGTGGAGGAATAAAGTTGAGAAAAAAAAGTTGAGAAATGAAATTGAGAAGTCAAGAAAAAAGTCGAGTTAATAAGTTGAGAAATACATCAAGAAAAAAGTTGAATGTTTTCTCAAAAGAAAGTCAAGAAATAAAGTTGTAGAGAAAAAAGTGGAGGAAAAAAAGTTGAAAAAATTAGAAAAAAAAAGTCGAGAAATGAGGTTGAGAAGGCGAGAAAAAAGTAAAAAAAAAAAGTCGAGAAATAAAGTTGAGAAAAAAAGTAAGGAAAAAGTCTAGATTAAAAAAAGTCCAAATTAAAAAGAAGGGAAAAAAGTAAGGTAAAAAGCCGAGAAAAGGAAACAAGTTGAGAAAAAGGTTGAGAAATGTAGCTAAGAATTTGAGAAAAAATGTTGAGAAATAAATTTAAGAAGTCGAGAAAAAAAAAAAATCAAGAAAAAAGGAGAGAAAAAGAGTAAGAAAAAAGTGGAGGAAAAAAGGTAGAGAAAAGTCGAGAAATTAAGTTAAGAAGTCGAGGAATAAAGGTTGAGAGAAAAAAAGTTGAGAAGTTAAGAAATAAAGTTGAGAGAAAAGTGGAGGAAAAAAAAGTAGAGAAAAAGGTCAAAATAAAAAAAAATTGAAGAAATAAAAGCAGAGAAAAGAAAGTTGAGAAAAGAAGTTGAGAAATGAAATTGAGAAGTCAAGAAAAATGTTGAGAATGTTTTCTCAACTGCTTAACTTCATTTCTCAACTTTATTCCTCCACTTTTTTATCTCGGCTTTTTTTTTTTTTGTACTTCTCTACTTTTTTCCCCTACCTTTTTCTCAACTTTATTCCTCCACTTGTTTCTCAACTATTTTCTTGTCTTTTTTTCTCCCCGACTATTTTCCAGGGTAAGCCCGGCCCGTGGCACAGTGGGTTTACAACCCACCAGCGTGACAACTGTGTGTTGACGAACTGGGTGTCCCCTGATTTATGTGCGGCAGCTCCTGAAGATGGAGGAGTGGAGGCAGTGTAGGCCCGTGGTCTACAAGTGAGTGCAATGCACCCCATTCACTGGAGGTCCCGAATCCATAGACTGATTCCAAGGTGGAGGCGGCCATGTCTGTGTGGCTGAGGGCCTGCAGCAGGGCTAAACGCCTGAAGTCCCTGTTGGCAACATGGCCGGTGAGTACCTCACAGCTCCCCAAAGAGATACCCTTCCAGGAAGCGGCCCCGATTCCACAAATGTATGTAGAGGAGGAATCCCAGGCTCCGGACCCTGCCAAGGCTAAGTGGGTGGTGGGAGTCAACCGCGAGAAGAATCAAAGGGAAAAGTGGGTGCGGGAGCTGCTGGATCTCCCTGGGGGTGGAGCGGCCTGTGATCCAATGACACATGGCTGGTTAAAGTAATTCAATGTCAAGAAGGGGTACAGCTACATCTAAGAGAAGACAACCGGTGAAGCAAATCCTCAGGTGATGCAGCTCGGCAGGAGATGCCTGTGGCCAGGGCTTCTACACCTCCGAGCCCTATAACCCCGGGTTCCGCAGAGAGTACCCGGAAAAGCAGCAGAGAGATCGCCTCCAGCACCATGTCCTCCACCGCAAGTACGAAGGCCTCCGGCCTATCTGAAGCGGCCAGTGCTCTGGCCGAGGTATTTGTGTCCCAGGGTCCCTACTCAGCCCTGTACGTGAGCAAACCGGACGCCAGAGAAACCTGGGTCTGAAGGCGGCCACAATCTACTATACAGTGGCCATAGCTGAAGGGTCTGCCCTTTGAGAGTGGTTATGCTTGTTGCACAAACAAAAGAAGAAATAGGAACTGTTCTGTATTCCTGTTGGCAGAAGACCTGGCATCAACCAGGATTCCCGGTGTTGGCTAAGAAGGCCAAAGAGTTTAGGTTTTCCCCTCCCTGTATTGTTTTGCGCATGGTTGCACATCCCCCTGCTGGATTAAGGGACTGTGAACTGCTAGAAGGATCCCAAACGCTTTTTGTCATTAAGGACTCTGCACATTGCCCCCTGGACTCTGTCCCTTTTCCCCATGGACCATGCCCCATGTTCATTTCCCCAAGGAATGTGAGCCTGACACGTGGGCAGCATTGTGCAATTAAAGTAACTGTTGTTCACAAAAGGGGGAGGTGAGGAAACAGACGACCCAATGTTCCAGCTAGGTCCAGACTTTATGGACTGTGTCCTTGTCACAAGGACGAATGTTTGGGGAGGGGGAATGGATGACCCAATGTTCCAACCAGGTTGAAAATAATGGACTGTGCCCGTGAACTGACAGGCCATGGTTGTGTGGCCATTAGTATGAAAAGTCTTGAACTCTATGTTCCAGGGTCAGTGGTGACTGGTTAAGGACACTAACTACCGCTGGAAGAAGAGACTGTTATTGTATGTGTTTTTATGTGTATTGGTGCCTTCCAGGTTCCTGAATGGTTGAGGACGACCATGTTTAAAAAGGGGAGAAATGTAAGGGTGTGGATTGTGCTGTCACATTCCTGCCCTTGAAGACACCAATCGCGTTATATGAATAAGTGTTATGTATCTTTTACATATATTGTGTCATGTGAAGTGTAAACTATTTCCTGCATTTTTTAGTGTGTATTGTGATATATAATGTGTAGGTAATGTAAAGGTTATGCATAGTGTGCAGTACAGATTCAGTATAGAGTAAGACATAGCTTAAGATGTAGGACATAAGGTAGTGACTATATGGTAAGATAGACATTGATAAGCGGTGTAAATGTAATGCTTAATGTACAGAACAGTAATGCAGTGTTTGTGAGGGAGGTCTGCCTCACTACAGACTGTAGGGACAGATATAGTTGAAGTTCTGATCTAGCCCATAGTGGGATGGACGAGCGCCCAGTAAAAAGGAACTGCTTCCTGATAATTGATCAGATAGTAAGTTCGTTAACTAATGTGACAAGGTCAAGTTCAAGGCATAGTGGGCTTATAGGAAGAGTGGAAACCTAATGTTCTGAGCAGTACGAGGTCTTACGAAATTCTCTGCGGATATTCCTGCCATGTCCAGAGCTCAAAAGGTTCAATATAGTTGTTACGAAGAGCATCTCATCCCCTGGCATACAGAGGAACATGGATGTAGAACCGCATGTGGGGAAGGTAATAGATCTTGGGTGTAGCTAGGAACTGGACTAGGAATCGCTGGGGCTGACAGGATCAGTGAGCATATGGATAGTCTGGGAAGAACGGATAGAAATGACAAAAAAGTACTGCATTGAGCAAAAAAAAAAAAATAAGAAGTGGTGTGCTCGATACAGCGTGCTACAATCTGATGAACTTGAACTTTCCAGTAAATTTCTGTGTGCTGAAATGAACTGGGTGTCCTCTGATTTATGTGTGGTGGCTCCTGAAGATGGAGGCCTGGAAGCAGAGCAGGCCTGCGGTCTAAAAGTGAGTGTAACACACCCCATATACGCTGGCACATTGGGACTGGGGCACAATTTTTTTGTTAAGTGCTATGGTTTCATGGACCAACAGCTTGCCCATGGCTGCCGCCCTCCAGCACTTTACATTTACACTCCACTTTACTTATTCAGCATTTATTTATTAAATGTGTAAATATTATACATACAGTATATATATATATATATATATATATATATATATATATATATATATATACATACACATACATACATACACACACACACACACACGTATGTATGTATGTATGCATGCATGCATGCATGCATACACACACACACACACACAGTACAGACCAAAAGTTTGGACACACCTTCTCATTTAAAGATTTTTCTGTATTTTCATGACTACGAAAATTGTACATTCACACTGAAGGCATCAAAACTATGAATTAACACATGTGGAATTATATACTTAACAAAAAAGTGTGAAACAACTGAAAATATGTCTTATATTCTAGGTTCTTCAAAGTGGCCACCTTTTGCTTTGATGACTGCTTTGCACACTCTTCCCATGCTCTTGATGAGCTTCAAGGAGGTAGTCACCGGAAATGGTTTTCACTTCACAGGTGTGCCCTGTCAGGTTTAATAAGTGGGATTTCTTGCCTTATAAATGGGGTTGGGGCCATCAGTTGTGTTGTGCAGAAGCCAGGTGGATACACAGCTGATAGTCCTACTGAATAGATTGTTAGAATTTGTATTATGGCAAGAAAAAAGCAGCTAAGCAAAGAAAAACGAGTGGCCATCATTACTTTAAGAAATGAAGGTCAGTCAGTCCGAAAAATTGGGCAAGCTTTGAAAGTGTCCCCAAGTGCAGTTGCAAAAACCATCAAGCGCTACAAAGAAACTGGCTCACATGAGGACCGCCCCAGGAAAGGAAGACCAAGAGTCACCTCTGCTTCTGAGGATCAGTTTATCCGAGTCACCAGCCTCAGAAATCGCAGGTTAACAGCAGCTCAGAATAGAGATCAGGTCAATGTCACACAGAGTTCTAGCAGCAGGCACATCTCTACAACAACTGTTAAGAGGAGACTTTGTGCAGCTGGCCTTCATGGTAAAATAGCTGTTAGGAAACCACTGCTAAGGACAGGCAACATGCAGAAGAGACTTGTTTGGGCTAAAGAACATAAGGAATGGACATTAGACCAGTGGAAATCTGTGCTTTGGTCTGATGAGTCCAAATTTGAGATCTTTGGTTCCAACCACCGTGACTGTGTGACGCAGAAAAGGTGAACGGATGGACTCTACATGCCTGGTTCCCACCGGAGGAGGAGGTGTGATGGTGTGGGGGTGCTTTTCTGGTGACACTGTTGGGGATTTATTCAAAATTGAAGGCATACTGAACCAGCATGGCTACCACAGTGTAATGCACACGCCCGGACTGACTGGCGTGTGCGTGTTTAGTGGTTCCACTGTGCCATGAACCGGAGAGTGCCTGGAGGGGCGTAACTAAGTATCTGCCCGATCCGACCAAGGTCGCACAACAGCATACGACGCCAGTGCACCAGGGAGGAACCGAGCAGAGGGACCAGGGTCTACTCCAGGTCAGACTCCGGACACGGCTGTTGACCCACACCGGGGAATACAGGAACAGGCAGGCTGGGTAAGGTCCAGTACAGACTGGGAGGCAAAATTCAGAGCCGCAGATGCGGTCAACAAACAGAGTAAAGCGAAACCACAGGTGCGGTAGACAAGGCAGAGTAGAGCGAAACCGCAGACGCGGTAGACAAGGCCGAGCAGAGCGAAACCGCAGACGCGGTGGACAGGGCCGAGCAAAGCGAAACCGCAGACGCGGTGGACAGGGCCGAGCAAAGCGAAACCGCAGACGCGGTGGACAGGGCCGAGCAAAGCGAAACCGCAGACGCGGTGGACAGGGCCGAGCAAAGCGAAACCGCAGACGCGGTGGACAGGGCCGAGCAAAGCGAAACCGCAGACGCGGTGGACAGGGCCGAGCAAAGCGAAACCGCAGACGCGGTGGACAGGGCCGAGCAAAGCGAAACCGCAGACGCGGTGGACAGGGCCGAGCAAAGCGAAACCGCAGACGCGGTGGACAGGGCCGAGCAAAGCGAAACCGCAGCCGCGGTGGACAGGGCTGAGCAAAGCAAAACCGCAGCCGCGGTGGACAGGGCTGAGCAGAGCGGACAGGGCTCTGTTCACACGGAACAGACTGGAAGGGAAAGGCAGAGCCAGATACCCACAGGGTACTTGCAGTGAAGTAGCGAGTGGACCACAAACTCACAAACGGAAGTACAGTGACAACGAACAGGAGTAGGTACGAGTTCAGACTCTGCAGAAAATGGAAAGGTACGGACAGAGAAAAACAGGAAACAGGCTAGAAGAGTATTCAGACAAAAACAGAAACAGTAGCAAGATACAGGAGCGGGTCTAGGTATGCAGCCCCTAGAAGGCGGGAGGAACAGGCTAGGAGCGTGTTCAGACAGGCCTGGAAATACAGCCTCCAGGAAAGGCAGGCAAGCAAACACAGAAAGGGACCTGGCACATTCAGAGTGAAAGAGCACACAGAATGAAACACAATGCTCAGGCAGGGATTCATTGGAGCAGCTAGGTTAAATACCAGGTGACAGACAGCAATAGGCTGAGGACGCACAAGGGGTGTGCCCGCAGCAGGTACAAGAAACAGGAAGTGATCGGGCGCCGCCCTTAAGCAGCAGAAACAGAGGCAAGCAGACAGCATGGAGGGAAGCCAGGCTAGCAGACTGGACTGGAGATCAAGTGCGCGCTCTTGCACAGTGGGAGATGGACCACTATGCAAGGACGCCGCCAGGTATGTTACACACAGCATCTTGCAGCGGCATGCTATTCCATCCGGTTTGCGTTTAGTTGGGCCATCATTTATTTTTCAACAGGACAATGACCCCAAACACACCTCCAGGCTGTGTAAGGGCTATTTGACCAAGCAGGAGAGTGATGGGGTGCTACGCCAGATGACCTGGCCTCCACAGTCACCAGACCTGAACCCAATCGAGATGGTTTGGGGTGAGCTTGACCGCAGAGTGAAGGCAAAAGTGCCAACAAGTGCTAAGCATCTCTGGGAACTCCTTCAAGATTGTTGGAAGACCATTTCTGGTGACTACCTCTTGAAGCTCATCAAGAGAATGCCAAGAGTGTGCAAAGCAGTCATCAAAGCAAAAGGTGGCTACTTTGAAGAACCTAGAATATAAGACATATTTTCAGTTGTTTCACACTTTTTTGTTAAGTATATAATTCCACATGTGTTAATTCATAGTTTTGATGCCTTCAGTGTGAATGTACAATTTTCAAAGTCATGAAAATACAGAAAAAACTTTAAATGAGAAGGTGTGTCCAAACTCTTGGTCTGTACTGATTATATATATATATATGCTATTGAGCCCGTTCTACGCCCGGGTGGCGAGCATTTTTATTGATATATGGTCTCCCATGCTGGTATGTGCTGACCTCATCCTGGTATTTGTGCTCCCCAATCCTGTTTCCCCATCCTGTTATGTGCTGCCCTCATCTCTATCCTGGTACGCATGGCACCCCTCATCCCTATCCTGGTATACATGGCCCCTCATTCGAATCCTGGTATGCAAGGACCCCCCAGATCCCTATCCTGGTATGCATGGTACCACTCATCCCCCCAAGCCTGGTATGCATGGTACCCCTCATCCCCCCCAAGCCTGGTATGCATGGAACCCCTCATCCACCCAAGCCTGGTATGCATGGTACCGCTCACCCCTCAATCCTGGTATGCATGGCACCCCTCTTCCCCCAATCCTGGTATGCATGGCACCCCCAATCCCCAAATCCTGGTATGTATGGTACCCAATCCCTCAGCCTGGTATGCATGGTACCCCTCATCCCCAAATCCTGGTATGCATGGTACCGCTCACCCCTCAATCCTGGTATGCATGGCACCCCTCTTCCCCCAATCCTGGTATGCATGGCACCCCCAATCCCCAAATCCTGGTATGTATGGTACCCAATCCCTCATCCTGGTATGCATGGCTTTCTCATCCCCAATCCTGGTATGTATGACCCCCTCATCCCTATCCTGGTATGTATGACCCCCTCATCCCTATCCTGGTATGCATGGTCCCCTCACCCCCCCAATCCTGGTATGTGTTCCCCCCTAATCCCTCAATCCTGGTATGTGTGGCCTCCTCATCCCCCAATCCTGGTATGTGTGGCCCCCTCATCCCCCAATCCTGGTATGTGTGGCCCCCTCATCCCCCAATCCTGGTATGTGTGGCCCCCTCATCCCCCAATCCTGGTATGTGTGGCCCCCTCATCCCCAAATCCTGGTATGCATGGTACCGCTCACCCCTCAATCCTGGTATGCATGGCACCCCTCTTCCCCCAATCCTGGTATGCATGGCACCCCCAATCCCCAAATCCTGGTATGTATGGTACCCAATCCCTCATCCTGGTATGCATGGCTTTCTCATCCCCAATCCTGGTATGTATGACCCCCTCATCCCTATCCTGGTATGTATGACCCCCTCATCCCTATCCTGGTATGCATGGTCCCCTCACCCCCCCAATCCTGGTATGTGTTCCCCCCTAATCCCTCAATCCTGGTATGTGTGGTCTCCTCATCCCCCAATCCTGGTATGTGTGGCCCCCTCATCCCCCAATCCTGGTATGTGTGGCCCCCTCATCCCCCAATCCTGGTATGTGTGGCACCCCTCATCCCCCAATCCTGGTATGTATGGCACCCCTCATCCCCCAATCCTGGTATGTATGGCACCCCTCATCGCTTTCACGCTGCACACATACAAAAAAAATAAACACTTATACTGACCTTTCTTCGCTGTGCTCCAGCGCTGCCGTGTCCTGTTCTGCCGGAGGCAAGGGGAGGAGTGCGGCGCCGGAGCACCGTGCTGTCCGGCGCCATTTTGCTGAAGACACACTGCAAATGTGTCTTCAGTAAAATGCGCTGGATAGCGCTATGTGCATGCGCCGATTCCAACGCCTTCACTCCGCCCCCGGTCTCAGGCTAGAAGAGAGGCGCCGCGGCAATGCTCCTCCCGGTCAAGTAAGTATGCAAGTATGGCGCTGGAGATCGCGGTATGCGTTCAGTGTCTACGCATACCGCGATTTCCGGCGCCATACACTCCTGTAATGGCTCCATGCGTTCTTCTGTCTGGTGCCAGACTGCGCGTCGCGCATGCGCAGTCTATAGAGGCTTCAGACAGAGGGATGCTTGGCCGATTATAATATAAGTATAATATATACACACTACCGTTCAAAAGTTTGGGGTCACCCAGACAATTTTGTGTTTTCCATGAAAACTCATACTTTTATTTATCAAATGAGTTGCAAAATGAATAGAAAATTTAGTGCAGACATTGACAAGGTTTGAAATAATGATTTTTATTTGAAAGAATAATTTTCTCCTTCAAACTTTGCTTTCCTCAAAGAATGCTCCCTTTGCAGCAATTACAGCATTGCAGACCTTTGGCATTCTACCTGTTAATTTGCTGAGGTAATCTTGAGAAATTTCACCCCATGCTGCCTGAAGCCCCTCCCACAAGTTGGATTGGCTTGATGGGCACTTTTTGCGTACCATACGGTCAAGCTGCTCTCACAACAGCTCAATGGGGTTGAGATCTGGTGACTGCGCTGGCCACTCCATTACAGATAGAATACCAGCTGCCTGCTTCTTCCCTAAATAGTTCATGCATAATTTGGAGGTGTGCTTTGGGTCATTGTCCTGTTGTAGGATGAAATTGGCTCCAATCAAGTGATGTCCACAGGGTATGGCATGGCGCTGCAAAATGGAGTGATAGCCTTCCTTATTCAAAATCCCATTTACCTTGTACAAATCTCCCACTTTACCAGCACTAACCCCAGACCATCACATTAGCTCCACCATGCTTGACAGATGGCATCAGGCACTCTTCCAGCATCTTTTCAGTTGTTCTGCGTCTCACAAATGTTCTTCTGTATAATCCAAACACCTCAAACTTGGATTCGTCTGCCCATAAAACTTTTTTCCAATCTTCCGCTGTCCAATGTCTGTGTTCTTTTGCCCATATTAATCTTTTCCTTTTATTAGCTAGTCTCAGATATGGCTTTTTCTTTGCCACTTTGCCCTGAAGGCCAGCATCCCGGAGTCGCCTCTTCACTGTAGACGTTGACACTGTCATTTTGCATATACTATTTAATGAAGCTGCCAGTTGAGGAGCTGTGAGGCGTCTATTTCTCAAACTAGAGACTCTAATCTACTTGTCTTGTTGCTCAGTTGTGCAGCGGGGCCTCCCACTTCTCTTTCTACTCTGGTTAGAGCCTGTTTGTGCTCTCCTCTGAAGGGAGTAGTACACACCGTTGTAGGAAATCTTCAGTTTCTTGGCAATTTCTCGCATGGAATAGCCTTCATTTCTAAGAACAAGAATAGACTGTCGAGTTTCACATGAAAGTTCTCTTTTTCTGGCCATTTTGAGAGTTTCATTGAACAAACAAATGTAATGCTCCAGATTCTCAACTAGCTCAAAGGAAGGTCAAGTTTATAGCTTCTCAAATCAGCCAAGCTGTTTTCAGCTGGGCTAACATACTTGTGCAAGGGTTTTCTAAACATCCATTAGCCTTCTTACACAGTTAGCAAACACAATGTACCATTAAAACACTGGAGTGGTGGTTGTTGGAAATGGGCCTCTATACACCTATGTAGATATTGCAATAAAAACAAGACGTTTGCAGCTAGAATAGTCATTTACCACATTAACAATGTATAGAGTGTATTTCTGATTCATTTAATATTAGCTTCATTGAAAAAAATGTGCTTTTCTTTCAAAAATAATGAAATTTCTATATGATCCCAAACTTCTGAATGGTAGTTATATTATACATAGTTACATAGATACATAGTTTATAAGGCCGAAAAAAGACAAGCGTCCATCCAGTTCAGCCTATTTCTTGTGCACTGCAGCTATTCCGCAGCGTTGATTCAGGGGAAGGCAAAAAAAAAAAAAAAAACATGCGGTATAGGCCAATTTACATCATTGAGGAAAAATTCACTTCCCGACACCAATCTGGCAGTCAGATTAAATCCTTGGATTAATTAACTAAGCATAAGATGTCATTTTATTGTTCTCAAGAAAGGCGTCCAGGCCTCTCTTGAACTCATTAAGTGAGTTGGACATCACCACTTCCTCTCCCAGAGTTCCAGAGTCTCACGGCTCTGACCGTAAAGAATCCCCTTCTATGCTGGTGCAGGAACCTCCTTTCCTCCAGACGCATAGTGTGCCCCCTCGTCTTTGTCACCATCCTTGGTATAAACAGGTCATGGGAGAGATCTCTGTACTGCCCCTGATGTATTCATACATGTTTAGGAGGTCTCCCCTAAGCCTTCTCTTTTCCAACGTAAATAGGCCTAATTTTGACAACCTCTCTGGGTATTCTAGTCCCTCCATTCCCTTTATTACCTTAGTCGCCCTCCTTTGTACCCTCTCTAGCTCCAATATGTCTTTCCTGAGCACCGGAGACCAGAACTGTGCACAATATTCTAAGTGCGGCCTTACCAGCGCTTTATACAGAGGAAGAACAATGTTCTCATCATATGCCCCTATTCCTCTTCTGATGCATGCCATGACTATTTGCCTTCGCAGCTGCTGCCTGACACTGGGCACTCCAATTTAATTTGCTATTAACCAAGACGCCCAGGTCCTTCTCCATGTCAGATTTTCCCAACGGTTTCCCATTTAATATGTATGGGTGACTGCTGTTTTTCTTTCCCATGTGCATGACCTTACATTTATTGGCCTTGAACCGGATTTGCCACTTTTTGGCCCAACTCCCCAATTTATCTAAATCCTCCTGTAGCTGTGCCCTATCCTCATCTGTATTAACTACTTTACAAAGTTTAGTATCATCTGCAAATATTGCTATTTTACTATGCAACCCTTCCACTAGATTATTAATAAATATATTAAATAATATAGGGCCCAAGACAGACCCTTGAGGCACCCCGCTAGTTACCCTGACACACCCTGAGCTTACTCCATTGATAACCACCCTCTGCTTTCTAATATATATATATATAGTACAGACCAAAAGTTTGGACACACCTATTCATTCAAAGATTTCTCTGTATTTTCATGACTTTGAAAATTGTACATTCAGACTGAAGGCATCAAAACTATGAATTAACACATGTGGAATTATATACTTAACAAAAAAGTGTGAAACAACTGAAAATATGTCTTATATTCTAGGTTCTTCAAAGTAGCCACCTTTTGCTTTGATGACTGCTAATCGATAATACTCAGTTTCTTCCTGAAAATGATTGCAATCACAAATGCTTTGGTATTATTATCTTCATTTAATTTGTCTTCAATGAAAAAACACAAAAAGAATTGTCCTAAAGCCAAATTGGATATAATTCCACACCAAACCTAAAAATGGAGGTGGACAAAAGTATTGGCACTGTTTAAAAAATCATGTGATGCTTCTCTAATTCGTGTAATTAACAGCACCTGTAACTTACCTGTGGCACCTAACAGGTGTTGGCAATAACTAAAATCACACTTGCAGCCAGTTAACATGGATTAAAGTTGACTCAACCTCTGTCCTGTGTCCTTGTGTGTAACATATTGAGCATGGAGAAAAGAAAGAAGACCAAAGAACTGTCTGAGGACTTGAGAAACCAAATTGTGAGGAAGCATGAGCAATCTCAAGGCTACAAGTCCATCTCCAAAGACATGAATGTTCCTGTGTCTTCCGTGCGCAGTGTCATCAAGAAGTTTAAAGCCCATGGCACTGTGGCTAACCTCCCTCGATGTGGACAGAAAAGAAAAATTGACAAGAGATTTCAATGCAAGATTGTGCGGATGGTGGATAAAGAACCTCGACTAACATCCAAACAAGTTCAAGCTGCCCTGCAGTCCGAGGGTACAACAGTGTCAACCCGTACTATCCGTCGGCGTCTGAATGAAAAGGGACTGTATGGTAGGATACCCAGGAAGACCCCACTTCTTACCCCGAGACATAAAAAAGCCAGGCTGGAGTTAGCCAAAACTTACCTGAGAAAGCCTAAAACGTTTTGGAAGAATGTTATCTGGTCAGATGAGACAAAAGTAGAGCTTTTTGGGAAAAAGCATCAACATAGAGTGTACAGGGAAAAAAAAGAAGCATTCAAAGAAAAGAACACGGTCCCTACAGTCAAACATGGCGGAGGTTCCCTGATGTTTTGGGGTTGCTTTGCTGCCTCTGGCACTGGACTGCTTGACCGTGTGCATGGCATTATATGAAGTCTGAAGACTACCAACAAATTTTGCAGCATAATGTAGGGCCCAGTGTGAGAAAGCTGGGTCTCCCTCAGAGGTCATGGGTCTTCCAGCAGGACAATGACCCAAAACACACTTCCAAAAGCACTATAAAATGGTTTGAGAGAAAGCGCTGGAGACTTCTAAGGTGGCCAGCAATGAGTCCAGACCTGAATCCCATAGAACACCTGTGGAGAGATCTCAAAATGGCAGTTTGGAGAAGGCACCCTTCAAATATCAGGGACCTGGAGCAGTTTGCCAAAGAAGAATGGTCTACAATTCCAGCAGAGCATTGTAAGAAACTCATTGATGGTTACCGGAAGCGGTTGTTCGCAGTTATTTTGGCTAAAGGTTGTGCAACCAAGTATTAGGCTGAGGGTGCAAATACTTTTGTTTGGCCCTTTTTTGGAGTTTTGTGTGAAATTATCAATGATTTGATTTTTGCTTCATTCTCTTTTGTGTTTTTTCATTGCAAGCAAATTAAATGAAGATAATAATACCAAAGAATGTGATTGCAATCATTTTCAGGAAGAAACTGAGTATTATCTGACAGAATTGCAGGGGTGCCAATACTTTTGGCCACCACTGTATGTATGTATGTATGTATGTATGTATGTATGTATGTATGTATGTATGTATGTATATATACACATATTGTAAGGCGGGGTGTTCACACAGTGCAGTAACTGAGGCAGTGACCCAAGCAAGTCCACATAAACAGCTTTTATTCAGCAACTCACGGGTAAACAGGACAGTCCTCCGGTTCGCAGCCGGGTTAACATGAGTCCATAAACAACGGTTGCTGGGGGCAACGGCCGCGCCGGGTCGCTCAAAGCCTGACAGGTGCAGAGCCTTTCCAGGCGTGGGTTCAGCCACCCTCGATCCTGCTGAGTTTTCCTGCTATGCTCCTAGTAGGTTCCAACACAGAACAACACTAATCCTTAGTGCAGGGGTTTTAAAGGACCTGTGGCAAGAGCCACTGGAAAACCCAGGTTGGAGGGAGGAGGCCGCCCCACTGCCTTCCTGTAGCCTCCCCCAACAAATGAAGGCCCTGCCGGGTTTTCCTTAATCTGCCTTAGCCAGGTAGTCTAACCAGGTCATTGCTCACCTTCAGTCCTGCATTGCAGCCGCAGCTGTGTATGTGACTGCAATGAACTCCAATGGATTTAATAGGTCTCTGTACACATTCTGGGGGATATATAACATCCCTCGTATACGATCCCGGTCACTGCCTCACTACATACATACATACATACATACATACATACATACATACATACATACATACATACATACATACATACAAAAGTTGGTGAACAGAAAGTGTAATAAGGTTATGAAGGGGGAGATTTATCAAACATGGTGTAAAGTGAAACTGGCTCAGTTGCCCTTAGCAACCAATCAGATTCCACTTTTCATTCCCCACAAAGTCCACAGAAGAGCCTCTTTGGAATTGGGAATTTCACGAGCTTCTATCATGCGAATCCTGAAATCTATTGGGTGGAAAGCTTATCGTCCACGTCTAATTCATGGTTTATTGGAGGATGATCCAGACAGGCGGCTGCAATTTAGTGAGATTATGTTTAACGAAATTGAAGAAAATCCAGTAATTTTAGATAACATTATGTGGAGTGATGAAGCTTCTTTCAAATTATCCGGCCATATTAACAGACATAACTGTATTTACTGGTATAATGAGAACATGCATTTAACATTAGAGCAACAACTAAATGAGCCTGGTGTCAATGTTTGGGGTGGTATTTCAAGTTTTGGAGTTTTAGGACCAATATTTTTTGATGGAACAGTCACAGGAGATAAGTATCTCGAAATTCTAATGAATCAAGTTGTTCCCCAGTTACAGCAACAGCCTAATTCACATGACCTTTATTTCCAACAAGATGGGGCCCCTCCACATTATTCAAGAGTAGTGCGCGAGTATCTTGATGAAACATTTCCTAATAAATGGATTGGCCGAAGAGGCCCACTTGGTTGGCCGGCACGTTCACCAGACTTGACCCCAATGGATTTTTTCTTTTGGGGAGTACTCAAGGACAAAGTTTATAGTCGAAAACCAAAAAGTGTCAGTGATTTGAAAAATTACATAAGAGATGTATTTCAAGAAAGTAATACCCAAAGAGACTTGTGCAAAAAGGTTTGTCGAAGCGTAAGAGGCAGATTCAAAGCTGTGCAAATTGTAATG
Organism: Phyllobates terribilis; assembly: GCF_046119375.1. NCBI lineage: Eukaryota > Metazoa > Chordata > Amphibia > Anura > Dendrobatidae > Phyllobates > Phyllobates terribilis. The sequence continues at coordinate 419,198,025 of NW_027362763.1, read as the reverse complement.
GAAAACAGTTTGAGCACCTGCGTTGATAAAATTTAAGGGCTTTTGTATTATTGTTCAGAATAAAATTTAATTGTCAATGTTATGCTTGTGTTAGTAAATATAATTTTAGATATAAATCAAAATAAATGTTATTATTTTCTGGTCACCTACTTTTGTGTATATATATATATATATATATATATATATATATATATATATATATATATATATATATATATATATATATATATATATATATATATATATATATATATATATATATATATATATATATATATATATATATATATATATATCTATATATCTCTGCACAATATTTATGAATCATGTCCCATTCCTTCTAATTTATTGTCATTTTGGAATTCTCTAATGTGACCTTACTTATGAAGTTGATTAATTAGTGGTGGATGCATGTCCTCTTTACCTATGCTGGAGAAATTCTAGGATGAGGTACTGTAGAGCTCGATTTTTCCTTTTCTGTATCACCTCTCCCTTATTTTAAGAATTAAATCTTTTATCATGATGTTCTGTTTAATGTAATAAAGAACATATTTGAATTTATAATAGTCTTCCTTTGTTATAGGATTTTTTTGAGCTTTTGGAGTTATCACTATTTATTTACCTCTGTATAGGTATAAACTAATATAGAACTAAGAAATGGTAGGATATAATCATTAACCCCTTAACAACATCTGACGTACTAATGCGCGTCTGTGCCCTGGGACTTAAGAGCCAGACCCGTATTAGTACGTCTTGGCGATCGCGCGCGCACACAGGCGACACCTGATACTATGTGCAGGGAGCAGTCCTGCACCGCACCCAGCACATTAACCCCTGCGATGCTGCGATCGAAGTCGATCGCAGCATTGCGGGGGCAAGGGGAGGTGATCGCAGATACTCACCTCCTCTTCCGGCTTCCAGCGCTGTCTGCAAAGGCTTCCCGGGTGTTGCCATGACGACCCGATGTCGTCATGACAACATCCGGGTCACCAGACAGCAGGAAGATTGTTTGGACATGCGCAGTGCATCTCCAAACAATCTTCTCCCTGTCCGGCGCTGACAGCCTGCATGGCACAGGGATGGTGCTGCATTCCTGTGCCATGCAGGCGATCAGAGAAAAAAAAAAGTGAAAGTCCCAGAGTGGGACAAAGTAATAAACTATATAAGCTTCCAGCAAGTGAAAAAAAAAAAATAAAAAAAATAATCCACCAAAAATAAAAATATAATGTACCCATCAATAAATATTATTATAAAAAAAAAAAAACAAAACCACACAATAAAAAAGTACACATTTGGTATCGCCGCGTCCGGAACAACCTGACCTATAAAACTGTCCCACTAGTTAACCCCTTCAGTGAACACTGTATAAAAAAAAAAAAAACCGAAGCAAAAAACAATGCTTTATCACCATATCGCCAAACAAAAAATGGAATAACACGCGATCAAAAAGACAAATATAAATAAAAATGGTACCGCTGAAAAAGTCATCTCGTCCCGCAAAAAACAAGCTGCCATACAGCTCCATCATCCGAAAAATAAAAAAGTTATAGCTCTCAGAATAAAGCGATGCTAAAAAAAATTTTTTTCTAGAAAATTGCTTTTATTATGTAAAAGTGCAAAACATAGAAAAACAATATAAATGTGGTACTGCTGTAAACGTACTGACCCGAAGAATAAAGCTACCTTATCAATTTTACCACACGCGGAACAGAATAAAAAAAAAAAAAATTCCTGAATTGTTGGTTTTTGTTTATTCTGCCTCCCAAAAATCGGAATAGAAAGCGATCAAAAAATGTCACGTGCCTGAAAATGGCACCAATAACAACGTCAAGTCATCCCACAAAAAACGAGCCGTCACATGACTGTCTGCCAAAATCTGGAAAAATTATAGCTCTCAAAATATGGCGATGCAAAAACTAGATTTTACAAAAAATGCGTCTTTTAGTGTGTGACAGCTGTCAGTCATAAAAACCCCATATGATTCTGGTATTGCTGTAATCACACCGACCCGAAGAATAAAGTCGTCTAATCACTTATACCGCACAAGGAACGGCGTCAAAAATAAACTCTTGGGTTAGGATTGGGCTAGAGTTAAGGCTGGGTTTGGGTTGTGCTAGGGTTAGGGTTGTGCTACGGTTAGGGCTGGGGTTAGGGTTGTGATGGGATTGGGATTTTTTGCAAAAGTAAGAAAAAAAGATGACGATATGGCGACTAGTGTTGAGCGCAAGTGCTCGCTACTTGAGTTTGCATCGGGTGCTCTGGAATGCATTGAGTATCGTGGGTATTTGAGTGACATGCTCGAGTCTCTGCCCCATATGCTTCACGGCCAAAAAAACTTTACGGGGATTGCCTGCCATGCACGAGCGATCCCCGCATGTTTTTTTTTTGGGTGTCTAATAACCGTGAAACATGCGGAGCAGGGACTCGAGCATGTCACTCGAGCACACGCTGTACATGGTGCATACCTGAGTACCCGATGCAAACTCAAGTAGCGAGCACTTGCGCTCAAGACTAATGACAACTTATTCAATATGATGACCTAATGTAAGCAAATTCTGTGTCATTCCTCTGGGTTCAAAATGTTCACTATAAACCTTAATAAAATCCTTGGGGGGTATAGTTTCCAAAATGGGGTCACTTGTGGGGGAGCTCCACTGTTTAGGCACATCACGGGCTCTCCAAACGCGACATGGTGTTCGCTAACAAATTGAATGGAAAATCGTCTCAAATTGTTAGCGGACGCCATGTTGCATTTGGAGAGCCCCTGCGTGCCCAAACATTGGAGCTCCCCCACAAGTGACCCCATTTTGGAAACTAGACCCCCCAAGGCACCTATCTAGATGCATAGTGAGCACTTGGAACCCCCAGGTGCTTCACAAATTGATTCGTAAAAATGAAAAAGTGTTTTTTTTTTCACTTTTTCAGTTTTATGAATCAATTTGTGAAGCACCTGGGGGTTACAATTTGAGCCGACAATTTGTAAGCGGACACCATGTTGCATTTGAAGAGTCCCTGTGTGCCCAAACATTGGAGCTCCCCCACAAGTGACCCCATTTTGGAAACTAGACCCCCCAAGGCACCTATCTAGATGCATAGTGAGCACTTGGAACCCCAGGTGCTTCCCAAATTGATTCGTAAAAATGAAAAAAAAAAAAAAAACTTTTTCATTTTTACGAATCAATTTGTGAAGCACCTAGGGGGTTACAAGTGCTCACTATGCATCTAGATAGGTGCCTTGGGGGGTCTAGTTTCCAAAATGGGGTCACTTGTGGGGGAGATCCAATGTTTGGGCACACAGGGGCTTTCCAAACACAACATGGCGTCCGCTAATTATTCAAGCAAATTTTACAATCAAAAAGTCAAATGGCGCTCCTTCCCTTCCGAGCCCTGCGCCAAAACAGTGTTTTTTCCCCAAATATTGGGTATCTGCGTGCCCAGGGGAAATTGCACAACAAATTTTGGGGTCCATTTTTTCTGGTTACCCCTGTGAAAATAAAAAAAATTGGGTCTAAAGTAACATTTTTGTGAAAAAAGTTAAATGTTCATTTTTTTTTTCCACATTCAAAAAATTCCTGTGAAGCACCTGAAGGGTTAATAAAGTTCTTGAATGTGGTTTTGAGCACCTTGAGGGGTGCAGTTTTTAGAATGGTGTCACTTTTGGGTATTTTCTGTCATAAAAACCTCTCAAAGTGACTTCAAATGTGATGTGGTCCCTAAAAAAATGGTTTTGTAAATTTTGTTGGAAAAATGAGAAATCGCTTGTCAACTTTTAACCCTTATAGCTCCCTAGCAAAAAAAAATTTGGTTCCAAAATTGTGCTGATGTAAAGTAGACTTGTGGGAAATGTTATTTATTAACTCTTTTGTGTGACATATCTCTCTGATTTAAGGGCATAAAAATTAAAATTTTGAAAATTGGGGGGGGGGGGCATATTCCACGATAGGGGACCAGGATGGGAGGAAGTATATACCAGGTTGGGAGGGACCATATTCCAGGATGGGGGACTATATTCCAGGATGGGGGAGCATATACCAAGATAGGGGACCAGGATGGGAGGAAGCATATACCAGGTTGGGGGGGGGGACCATATTCCAGGATGGGGGAGCATATACCAAGATAGGGGACCAGGATGGGAGGAAGCATATACCAGGTTGGGGGGGACCATATTCCAGGATGGGGGACCATATTCCAGGATGGGGGACCATATTCCAGGATGGGGGACCATATTCCAGGATGGGGGACCATATTCCAGGATGGGGGACCATATTCCAGGATGGGGGGGGAGGGAGCATATTCCAGGATAGGGGACCAGGATGGGAGGAAGCATATACCAGGTTGGGTGGGACCATATTCCAGGATGGGTGAGCATATACCAGGATAAGGGACCAGGATGGGGGGGGGGGGGCATATTCCAGGATAGGGGACCAGGATGGGAGGAAGTATATACCAGGTTGGGGGGGGGACCATATTCCAGGATGGGGGACTATATTCCAGGATGGGGGAGCATATACCAAGATAGGGGACCAGGATGAGGGGAGCATATACCAGGATGGGGGTGGGGCATATTCCAGGATAGGGGACCAGGATGGGAGGAAGCATATACCAGGTTGGGGGGACCATATTCCAAGATAGGGGACCAGGATGGGGGGGGGGGGGTGCATATTCCAGGATGGGGGGAGGGAGCACATTCCAGGATAGGGGACCAGGATGGGAGGACGCATATACCAGGTTGAGGGGACCATATTCCAGGATGGGGAACCATATTCCAAGATATGGGACCAGGATGGGAGGAAGCATATACCAGGTTGGGGGGGGGGGGACCATATTCCAGGATGGGGGACTATATTCCATGATGGTTGAGCATATACCAAGATAGGTGACCAGGATGGGGGGGGAGCATATACCAGGATGGGGGGGGGGCATATTCCAGGATAGGGGACCAGGATGAGAGGAAGCATATACCAGATTTGGGGGACCATATTCCAGGATGGGGGACCATATACCAAGATAGGGGACCAGGATGGGGGGGGGGGGGAGCATATTCCAGGATAGGGGACCAGGATGGGAGGAAGCATATACCAGGTTGGGGGGGGGACCATATTCCAGGACGGGGAACCATATACCAAGATAGGGGACCAGGATGGGGGAGCATATTCCAGGATGGGGGACCAGGATGGGGGGAGGGAGCATATTCCAGGATGGGGGACCAGGATGGGGGGAGGGAGCATATTCCAGGATGGGGGGGCATATACCAGGATTGGGAAGCATATTCCAGGATGGGAGGAAGCATATTCCAGGATGGGAGGAAGCATATTCCAGGATTGGGGACCAGGATGGGAGGAAGCATATACCAGGTTGGGGGGGAACATATACCAAGATAGGGGAGCATATACCAGGATGGGGGGGAGAATATTCCAGGATGGGGGGGGGGGGGAGCATATTCCAGGATAGGGGACCAGGATGGGAGGAAGTATATACAAGGATGGGGAGGGGGACCATATTCCAGGATGGGGAGGGGGACCATATTCCAGGATGGGGAGGGGGACCATATTCCAGGATGGGGAGGGGGACCATATTCCAGGATGGGGAGGGGGACCATATTCCAGGATGGGGAGGGGGACCATATTCCAGGATGGGGAGGGGGACCATATTCCAGGATGGGGGACCAGGATGGGAGGAAGCATATTCCAGGATGGGGGAAGCATATACCAGGATGGGGGACCAGGATTGGAGAGCATATACAAGGATTGGGGAGCATATGCCAGGATTGGAGAGCATATACAAGGATTCGGGAGAATATGTCAGGATGGGGGAACAGGATGGGGTAGCATATATCACGATGGGGGAGCGTATACCAGGATACTGGACCAGGATTTGGGAGCATATACCAGGATACAGGATCATGTACCAATAAAAATGCTCGCCACCCGAGCATGAAATGGGTTGAATAACTAGTACAGTATATCAATGTGTGCTGGACAGATTGGCGGCATCAGAGAAGGTCAGGCAGACGAGAGCTTTGTATGTACCTAGATTTTATACACTTACCTGGATATATACATACGCACCCCAGACCCCGTACACTGCTCTGGGACAGAAGACTGGTATTGGAACCCTTCTCTCAAGGTCTTGCTCTGATTCACCATTTCGGGGTGGAAGGGATGTATTCTCCAGATCATCTGTCAGGATGATCCAGTCTTCCTTTAGAATCTTCCAGAATGTTCTAGTTCTAAGTTGAGAAGAGAAATAACAAGACATTTTACATATACAGTTTATCTACATATTCACTGACATACAGAATAACATGGATAGGGGAGGATGAAGTGGCCTGTGCTTATATATTTCTATATTCACTAACTTAGAATATAACTGGGGGGGAGGAAGCAGCTGTTGGCATCTCCAGAGGGGATCAGGAAGACAAGAGCTCCATATAATAATAATAATAATAATAATAATAATAATAATAATAATAATAATCTTTATTTATATAACGCCAACATATTCTGCAGTGCTTTACAATTCAATTTACAGACATTATTGACACTGTCCCCATTGGAGCTCACAATCTATTTTCCCTATCATTATGTCTTTAGAGTGTGGGAGGAAACCGGAGAAAACCCACGCAAACAGGGGGAGAACATACAAACTCCTTGCAGATGATGTCCTTGGTGGGATTTGAACCCAGGACCCCAGCGCTGCAAGGCTGCAGTGCTAACCACTGAGCCACCGTGCTGCATCTTGGGCTGTTTTTCTGTGGGAAACCAATATACAAGTGCCAGCAGCAGTTTTTATAAGATGTCTCAAGTAAGTTTTCTCTCAGCCAGTCTGATCTCAATCAGTCTTTACATCACTTTCATGATAGCGGCCTCTGAAATACAGAATCAGATGTTCTATGTACCACACACGGTATAGTCTACCATATAAATATGTCATTAATAATACCATGTGCAGGGGATGTATCGCTGTACAACTAGGCAGAACTTCTGTGACGGAGATTGGGAAAGTTGGGTAACAACCTATTTTAGCTGTTATGGAGGTCATGTGGGTTTCAGCTTTCCCAGTGACAGATAGAACTAAGCAATTGAAGAATATAATCATTGATTAAATAACCTAGGGATAAATATAAGGCACTTACCTAGTAGTTCAGAGATGGTAGACATTACCGTCATTGCTATATACTTGTTATGAACATACTCACATGGGTAACAGAGAAAGGGAAGCACTACTAAAGGGAGACAACGCACCTACACCTTACTGGTTCCAGTACAGACTACAAAAGGCCCTAGTCGCATAACTAAATACACCTCCTCGGATCTGGCTTCCTAGAAGGCCATTGAAGGGTTTCTTGTACCTCCTGAGGAACCAGAGGGTAGGCCGAAACACAAATCCAACAAAGGTAGAGGAAAGAGTGCAAGGAGGCACAAGAATCCAGGATGAGAAACTAAAACACATTCACAAAGGATAAAAGGGATATATGAGGAGAACCAAAAAACAAACAAAATAAGTGAAACCTCCCAAACTCTCAAATGTTGATGAAAAGGAAAAGCTGTTGGTGAGGAAACTCAGATTCACAACCGGACAAACAACTGGCTCTTATAGGACAGTATAAACCACTAGATGAGGCGCTCGAACTCCAAACACCAATCTACTAGAATGTATAGCCAGCAAGTGAGGTCAGTGAAAAGTGAACATATAAATCCCATCCTCAAATGTGATAGGACAGAAACAAAAGGGAAAATGGAAAACACCTAGAGAGAAGTAAACCAAGAAAGGAAACAACAAAGATAAAATAAACCATCAGCATTTGGAGAGAGACGAAAAGGGGTGTAACTCAGCAGAGAGGAAAGCTGACCATGTAGGAAAAAAGTCACCAGATCAAAACTGGAAACTGAACAATGACAGTACCCCCCTTCTACGAGGGACCACCAGACCCTCAGAAGCTCCAGACGTTGCTGATGGAACTCTCACCAGGCGATCCACATGGAGATCCTCGGAATTAACCCAGGAGTTATCTTCCAGACCATAACCCTTCCACTTAACAAGATAATGTAGACGGCACCTGATCCGCCTGGAACCGAGAACTCGCTCTACCACATACTTCCGATGCCCTTCCAAATCCACTTCAATTATGTCCTGAGCTTTTTAAAAGGGAAGTATCAAAAGAGTTATTGATCCTCTAAGTTGTAATTTAACCGTCACAGGATTCAAAATTTGAATAAACTTATAAGGACTGTAATGCAGCAGGTTGCTAGCATTACTGTAAATGGTCCAGGATGTGCTTACTGGACCATGTACCTTCCCCTTTATCTGACTGGTCACATGACTGTGACATCACCCAGGTCCTGCATGCACAGTAAAGCTCTGTATACATGACTGGGACAGCACACAGGACCTATACACACAGCTGACTGATCACATGACTGTGACATCAGCAAGGTCCTGTCAGTATGAGGCTGTCTGTGCACAGCATATATAAACCTGCTTAATTTGAGACAGGTGTGTTCGGTGTGAGAGGCGTGAGGCCTGTTCCCCATGTGTGTGGGATACCGTGATACCGTGAAGCCTGGCAGCCTGAAGGCAAAGACTAGATCCTGTGCGGATGCTAGTGGCCTTGGAAGGCAGCGGCTTTGAAGTGAAGCCTGGTACCTGAAAGGTCGAGCCTGGATCCTGTGCGGATGTCAGTGGCCTTTGAGGGAGAGCCGGCTTGAGTAAGAGTCCTGGAAGGCAGAGCCTGGATCCTGTGTGGTTGTCAGTGGCCTTTGAGGGAACGACGGCTGGAGACCCCTACCTGGGAAGCCGCAGAGCCACAGTGGTGGCAGAGTAACGGACTGAGACAGCTATACCCGGCAAAGGTAATACCCGGTGCTATATGGACATTGTGATATGAACATTGCTACTTTATTACCTTGCCGTAAGCTGTAACCTGGAGCAAGTGGGCCGGTGTGCCACTTGGCTCATGAATTGTTTGTGTGTGTAAACCTGCCGGTGGCGGACTAAGATGAACTGTGTGTGAACAGCGGTTTATGAAGTGCCATAATAAACTGCAACACTGTGTGAAAAACGTAAAGACATTGCACGTGTGCATTGATTGACGCAGCGAAGCGAGTTACCCCCAGTATGATGACGAGCGCTGCCTTACAGGACCTACAAATTTAGGAGCAAATTTCATAGATGCGACCTTTAAGAGTAGATTTTTTGAAGACAACCACACAAAATTCCCCACCTTCCTGCGTCTGCAGTTGGCACCTCTTATGGCCCAGTCACTGGTTACCAAAAGACCCTTTTCGACCTCCCTCCAGACTTCATTTAATCTGGATGAAAATCTCTCCTCCTCTGGCACAGACGATTGAAACCCTGAAAATACGAGAGGAAAACCCCCCCCAGAAAAAAAAGTGAGGTCCCAGTAGCTGTAGAGGTGCGGTTCTATAGAGCAAACTCAGCAAGGGGCATAAATTCCACCCAGTCTTTCTGATTAGACGAAACAAAACATCTTAAATGCTGCTCTACCTCTCGGTTCACCCTTTGTTTGCCCATTAGTCTCGGGATGATAACCTGAGGAAAAAGACATCTTAATATGCAATCGTGAGCAAAAACTACACCTAAACGCTAGCCAGAAATTGAATCCCTCTATCGGAAAAAATATTCTTGGGAACATCATGCAATTTAACAATATGAGAAATGAACAAAGTGGCTAAGCTGTTGACAGCTGGCAACTTTTGAAGTGGTACCAAATGAACCATTTTGCTGAAATGGTCCACCACACGACAGTATTACCGCCAGAGTTAGGTAAATTGGTGACAAAGTCTATGGACAAGCGAGTCCAAGGCTGTGACGGAGCCTCATTAGCACATTGACAAAACTGACACAATGGGTATACATAAGTATCATAATCCCTATGGGAAGAGAGCAACTCCCAAGATAGATAAAACATACCGTAAAATGGAGCAAAATGCCCCAAAAAGGAGTGACACTGAAGTACCAGTCATGTTGATAATAAAAAAAATATAAATTTTATTTCTCAATATAAAAAATTGATAATCGACAAGTTATAATAAGTAGATGGTGAAAACACAAAGAGAACGTCACCATAGGTAATACTATGCATAAGGACAAAAAGCAGTCACGTCATATTTCACAATGAAACAAGCCTGGTATTTGTAACAAGTCCTAGTGCAGTGGTGGCGAACCTTTGGCACGAGTGCCAGAGGTGGCACGCAGAGCCCTTCGCCACTCTCCTCAGCCCACACCACCCCCTCATCATTAGCGCCGCCAAAACTCTCCTCTGCGCATGTGCTATCCCATCAGGCCACACGTGTGCTGAGGAGGGTGAGGTGGCTGTGCTAATTATGAGGAGATTATGTGCGTGCCCACAGGTAGCACTGACCAGAGCAGGGAGGGAATGGGCAGAGGTGAGTAGCTATTTTTTTTTTTTTTTTTTTTTAATGTGACTGTATAAAGCTCCATACAGTGTAATGGGCCCCACATAGTCCTCCATACAGTGTAATGGGCCCCACATAGTCCTCCATACAGTGTAATGGGCCCCACATAGTCCTCCATACAGTGTAATGGGCCCCACATAGTCCTCCATACAGTGTAATGGGCCCCACATAGTCCTCCATACAGTGTAATGGGCCCCACATAGTCCTCCATACAGTGTAATGGGCCCCACATAGTCCTCCATACAGTGTAATGGGCCCCACATAGTCCTCCATACAGTGTAATGGGCCCCACATAGTCCTCCATACAGTGTAATGGGCCCCACATAGTCCTCCATACAGTGTAATGGGCCCCACATAGTCCTCCATACAGTGTAATGGGCCCCACATAGTCCTCCATACAGTGTAATGGGCCCCACATAGTCCTCCATACAGTGTAATGGGCCCCACATAGTCCTCCATACAGTGTAATGGGCCCCACATAGTCCTCCATACAGTGTAATGGGCCCCACATAGTCCTCCATACAGTGTAATGGGCCCCACATAGTCCTCCATACAGTGTAATGGGCCCCACATAGTCCTCCATACAGTGTAATGGGCCCCACATAGTCCTCCATACAGTGTAATGGGCCCCACATAGTCCTCCATACAGTGTAATGGGCCCCACATAGTCCTCCATACAGTGTAATGGGCCCCACATAGTCCTCCATACAGTGTAATGGGCCCCACATAGTCCTCCATACAGTGTAATGGGCCCCACATAGTCCTCCATACAGTGTAATGAGGACTGTGTGGGGCCATTATACAGTATGAAACACTATGTGGGGCTATTTTACTGTATGGAGGACTATGTGGGCCATTATACTGTATGGAGGACTTCTTATGCCCATTATACTGTATAGAGCACTAAGTGGGGCCTATTATACTGTATGGAGAACTATGTGGGGCCATTATACTGTTTGAAGCACTAAGATGTACAATTATACTGTATGGAAGTCTCATTGGGCCCATTATACTGTATGGAAGGAAATGCAGGGGTTCATTATACTGTATGGAGGACGATGTGGGGCCTATTATACTGTATGGAGCACAATGTGGGGCCATTATATTGTATGGAGCACAATGTGGGGCCATTATATTGTATGGAGCACAATGTGGGGCCATTATATATTGTATGGAGCACAATGTGGGGCCATTATATATTGTATGGAGCACAATGTGGGGCCATTATATATTGTATGGAGCACAATGTGGGGCCATTATATATTGTATGGAGCACAATGTGGGGCCATTATATATTGTATGGAGCACAATGTGGGGCCATTATATATTGTATGGAGCACAATGTGGGGCCATTATATATTGTATGGAGCACAATGTGGGGCCATTATATTGTATGGAGCACAATGTGGGGCCATTATATTGTATGGAGCACAATGTGGGGCCATTATATTGTATGGAGCACAATGTGGGGCCATTATATTGTATGGAGCACAATGTGGGGCCATTATATTGTATGGAGCACAATGTGGGGCCATTATATTGTATGGAGCACAATGTGGGGCCATTATATTGTATGGAGCACAATGTGGGGCCATTATATTGTATGGAGCACAATGTGGGGCCATTATATTGTATGGAGCACAATGTGGGGCCATTATATTGTATGGAGCACAATGTGGGGCCATTATATTGTATGGAGCACAATGTGGGGCCATTATATTGTATGGAGCACAATGTGGGGCCATTATATTGTATGGAGCACAATGTGGGGCCATTATATTGTATGGAGCACAATGTGGGGCCATTATATTGTATGGAGCACAATGTGGGGCCATTATATTGTATGGAGCACAATGTGGGGCCATTATATTGTATGGAGCACAATGTGGGGCCATTATATTGTATGGAGCACAATGTGGGGCCATTATATTGTATGGAGCACCATGTGGGGCCATTATACTGTATGGCGCACCATGTGGGGCCTATTATACTGTATTGAGGATTATGTGGGGCCTATTATGTGGGGCCTATTATGCTGTATGAAGCACTAAGCTGAACAATTATACTGTATGGAGGACTCTGTGGGCCCATTATACTTTATGGAATGAAATGCAGGGCCCATTATACTATATGGAAGACTATGTGGGGCCCATTATACTGTACAGAACACTATGTGGGGCCCATTATACTGTACAGAGCACTATGTGGGGCCCATTATACTGTACAGAGCACTATGTGGGGCCCATTATACTGTACAGAGCACTATGTGGGGCCCATTATACTGTACGGAGCACTATGTGGGGCCAATTATTCTGTATGGAGGACTATGTGGGGCCAATTATTCTGTATGGAGGACTATGTGGGGCCCATTATACTGTATGGAGGACTATGTGGGGCCCATTATACTGTATGGAGGACTATGTGGGGCCCATTATACTGTATGGAGGACTATGTGGGGCCCATTATACTGTATGGAGGACTATGTGGGGCCAATTATTCTGTATGGAGGACTATGTGGGGCCCATTATACTGTATGGAGGACTATGTGGGGCCCATTATACTGTATGGAGGACTATGTGGGGCCCATTATACTGTATGGAGGACTATGTGGGGCCCATTATACTGTATGGAGGACTATGTGGGGCCCATTATACTGTATGGAGGACTATGTGGGGCCCATTATACTGTATGGAGGACTATGTGGGGCCCATTATACTGTATGGAGGACTATGTGGGGCCCATTATACTGTATGGAGGACTATGTGGGGCCCATTATACTGTATGGAGGACTATGTGGGGCCCATTATACTGTATGGAGGACTATGTGGGGCCCATTATACTGTATGGAGGACTATGTGGGGCCATTATACTGTATGGAGGACTATTTGTGCCCATTATACTGTATGGAGGACTATGTGGTGATTACAATTGGAGAATCATACTGTGATGGGGTCACCATTCTTTGTAGGGGGAACTGAGGGGGGGGGATACAGTAGGGTCATCATACTATGCATGTGGAGGGTAATGTGGGGGAATTCACTGTGGGGGTATCATACTATATTTGGGGACAATAAATTATGATTCCAACAAAAGTATCTGTATAATTCAAGGTTTTTTATCCTTTGTTATTGTATATTTATATTAGGCCATATGCTTTTTACTGCTGTTGCATAACATTATATTATTTCAATATAATTCAAAAAGTTTATCATTTTATTTGATAGAAAAATGTCTACAATTAAGGAAGTTTTTTCTTAACAAATATCAAGTTTGGCCCGCGACTTTGCCAAGCTTTTAATTTTGGCCCTCTGTGTATTTCAGTTTGACTTCCCTGGCTTAAAGGGTAATTCTCATCATGATAAAGGGTTACACTTGCAAACAGGTTGTAAAAACAAACTCCTTTGCAATTTTATTTTTGATTAAAACTTCTGTCCATTCTCAAGAACAGACCTCCAGTGCAATCGATGGCTAGTATCTTAGGCTTGGAGTGCAGTGCTTACAAGCTCTTTACTATAGACTCTATAGCGTGCTAATGTTTGAGTTGTTTTTTCTAAAGTAAAACCTCATTGTTCAGGTTAAAATTGCCGTGTTGGCACTTTGCGATAAATAAGTGGGTTTTGGATTGCAGTTTGGGTACTAGCTCTCTAAAAGGTTCGCCATCACGGTCCTAGTCTAATGAGAAAATATATACAAATGGTCAGTAGTGTGAAGCAGCCACAGGGTGGCATCCAAGTGCAGAAACAATGTTCTCACAAATGTATCGAAGTATAAAGTCAGGGACACAGGCTATTAGGCTGTGTGCCCACAATGCGTTTTTGGTGTGTTTTTTGGTGCGGACTTGCAGCGCGGAAACACTCCAGAAACGCATTGCATACCTTAGCCCATGACTTCCTATGACATTCTGCAAGTTCTGTGCACATGGTCAGGATTTTTTCTGTGCTGATTTTACTTGCAGAAAAAATACAGACATGACCAATTCTTGTGCGTTTCTGCATGCGTATTTGCCTATACAATGCATTGGAAAAAAGCATGGCAAATACGCATTCAAAAACGCATCAAAAACGCATGGAAAAACCGCATGCGTTTTTCTGCCAAGCAGATGCAGAAATGCTCAGGAAAATTTCTGCTTCATTTCTGCATCGCGGGCACTAAGCCTTAAAGTGAATTGAAAAGCTTAATCCATTGTCCTCAAGCGTACTAAAGTGCAATGCAGTGTTTACCCATGTGGGAGATAACCAGGTGTATGTCCATCCGTTGGAACCTCGTTAGGCAGGAGATAACCCGTTGCAGCCCGATGGGAGGCTTTAGCCTTGGCAGACTCAGCTTTTACGGACACACTCATTTACACCCTTAAGAGCATTGTGCCACCAAAAGGACCTAGAAAGATCTCCAAGTGGCAGAAGAACCCGGATTTCCAGCCAAAACGGAATAATGCACTTCATTAAAAAGATCTATGCGTAAAGAAGGTGGTATATAAAGTTTGTTTATAGGCAAACCTTCTGGCGCACTGTCCTCAGCATCCTGAATGCGCTGCCTGAGATTTATCCCCAGGGCACCCACCAACACCCCTCACTAAGAATCTTTATTGGATATTCGTCCATCAACTCTGGGACAAAGCTACAAGACAAAGTGTCAGCCTTGACATTCTTAGATCCGGGAAGATACATCACAGTAAAACAAACCAGGCAAAAAAAAATGGCCCAGCGAGCCTGTCTAGTGTTTAAACACTTAGCATCATCAATATACAACAGGTTCTTATGATCAGTAAAGACTGTCACCCTATGACTTGCCCCCTCCAACCAATGTCTCCATTCCTCAAAGGCTCATTTAACCTCCAGAAGCTCTCATTCACCCATATCATAATTAGACTCAGCTTGAGAGAACTTCTGGTAGTAAAAGCACAAGGGTGTAGGTACCCATTCTTTTTTTTGCAAAAGAACAGCCCCCATTCCAACAGCAAAAGCGTCCACTTCGTCAAAAAATGGCAGCTCAACCTCGGGTTGACTGAGAACCAGAGCCTTAGAGAAAGCTGTTTTGGGAGCAGAAAAAGCATTTACTGCCTCGGCTGACCAGGAAGAAAAGTCTGTTCCCTTCTTGGTAATATCAGTCAAGGGCTTGGCTATGATTGAAAAGTTCTTAATGAACTTCCTATAATAATTTGCAAAGCCCAGAAATCTCTGCAACGCTTTAGGTTATTCGGTTAAACCCAATCAAGGGCTTAACGGGATCCATCCAAAATACTGATGCAGAAACCAAATGCCCCAAGAACTGGACCTGCTGTACTTCAAATAGACATTTCTCCAGTTTAGAAAATAAGTGGTTGTCTTGAGAATCTGTCAGACATGCCAATGATGCCCCTCTTGAGTATGCGAGTAAATCAATATGTCACCCAGATAAATTACCATAAATCTACCCACCAGAGAGCTAAAAATGTCATTTATGAAATTTTGAAAGCCAACCGGAGCATTGGTTAACTGGAACGGCATAACCAAATTTTCAAAATGACCCTCAGGCGTATTCAAAGCGATCTTCCATTTGTCACCCTGCCAAATACGTATGAGGTTATATGCCCCTCTCAAGTCTGATTTGGAAATCCATTTAGTTCCAGATAATTGGTTAAACAGGTCAGGTATAAGGGGTAAAGGATGGGGATTGCGAACCGTAATCTTATTGCTGCATATACATTAAAATCAGAGAATACTCAGGACTATAGAACAGGAGAAGGACTTGAGTATTCTGGTTACAAGTAAGCTGAGCAGCAGTACTCAATTTCAAGCAGCAGCCGCAAAAGCAAACAAGATTTTAGTGTGTATAAAAAGAGATAAAATCCCGCGATTCTACCGTATTGTTACCCCTTCTTAATTCACTCATGAGGCCACATCTAGAATATGGGATCCTATTTTGGGCTCCACATTTTAAAAAGGATATTCAAAAATTAGAGTTAGCCCAAAGGCGGGCAACTAGATTATTACAAGGGATGGAAGATCTTTCATATGATGAGAGGTTGGAAAAGTTGGGCTTGTTTAGCTTAGAAAAAAGATGCCTCAGAGGAGATCTCATTTACAGTGGTGTGAAAAACTGTTTGCCCCCTTCCCGATTTCTTATTCTTTTGCATGTTTGTCACACTTAAATGTTTCAGATCACAAAACAAATGTAATTATTAGACAAAGATAGCACACGCAAACACAAAATGCAGTTTTTAAATGAAGGACTTTATTATTAAGGGAAGAGAAATCCAAACTTACAGGGCCCTGTGTAAAAAAGGGATTGCCTCCCCCTCCCTCCTAAATCATAAACCAAATTTAATTTATCACATCTTTGGGAAGCGGAGTTCAATTTCCCTAGCCACACTTGTTCTCAATCAATAAATCACTTAAATAGGACCTGCCTGACAAAGTGAAGTAGACCAAAAGATCCTCAAAAGCTAGACATGTTACTATCCAAAAAAATTCAGGAACAAATGAGAAACAAAGTAATTGAGATCTATTAGTCTGGAAAAGGGTTATAAAGCCATTTCTAAAGCTTTAGGACTCCAACGAACCACAGTGAGAGCAATTATCCACAAATGGCAAAAACATGGAACAGTGGTGAACCTTCCCAGGAGTGGCTGACCGATCAAAATGACCCCAAGAGCACAGAGACGACTCATCCAAGAGGTCACAAAAGAACCCACAACATCCAAACAACTGCAGGTCTCACTTGCCTCAGTTAAGGTCAGTGTTCATGACTCCACCATAAGAAAAAGACTGGGCAAAAATGGCATGCATGGCAGAGTTCCTGTTATGATCTGCTACAGAGACTAAGGAAAGAGAGGAGATCTGTCCCTACAATAGAACTAAACTAGATCCCTACGATGTAACGGGGAACCTGATCCTGCGATCAGACCCGCTAAAGTCCTCGGCTAGTCTGAACGCAGACCTATAGATGTGAGGGAGGGATCCCTACAAGATCTAGGGACTGGGAAAAGTTGGACACCTCCTAGCAGAAATAGTAGCAGTCAAAGACAAACACACAACAAAAAGGCATAAGGGTCAGAAGACCTAGCAAAACTAACAGAGAACGGCAACAGAGCAACAAGCTAGCTCAACAGTAGTAAATACAAATGAAGTCCAGCAAAGCCAGGAGGGCGGAGCCGGACTAAATAGGCAAAATGGTCATGTGACCAGCAAACTAAAAAAAACCTAACAGGAGAGTTGTAACAGTACCCCCTCTTCTAAGAGGATCCTCCGGATCCCCTAGGCCCAGGCTTACCAGGAAACCTCCTGTGAAACGCTCGGACAAGTCTGGGAGCAGAAACATCATCCGCCCTCACCCATGAGTTATCCTCAGGTCCGAAACCCTTCCAAGCGACGAGATACTGCAAACTCCCTCTATACCGTCTAGAATTTAGGATGCGGGAAATTTCATATTCCCCGTCCTCCACCACCGGAGGAACAGTGGCAGAGGCGTCACCATCCGACACATCAGCCTTTTTCAACAGAGAAACATGAAACACCGGATTAATCCTCCAGGACGTAGGAACCTCCAGCCTAACAGCAGATTGGTTAACTATCTGAAGTACCTTAAAGGGCCCTACGAACTTGGGACCCAATTTTTTAGAAGGAATCCTCAAGCACAGATTCTTAGAGGACAACCAAACCATGTCACCAACAGCAAACAAAACCTATTGCCGTTTCCTATCAAAGTACCTCTTAGATTTCTTGTTAGCCTCCTGAAGATTACCACGCACATCCGTCCAAACTCTCTCCAAATCACCGGAAAAACTCTCCTCCTCAGGCACAGCCGAAACCAATTTGGAAAATGACCCAAAAGACGGATGTCTCCCAGAACAACAAAAAAAAGGCGAACACCCAGCAGAAGAGGATGTATGGTTGTTAAGAGCAAATTCAGCAAGTGGCAGAAACTCAGACCACCCCTCTTGATTGTCTGCCACAAAACAACGCAAGAACTGCTCAATATCCTGGTTCTTCCTTTCTGTCTGGCCATTAGACTCCGGATGATATCCAGATGAAAACGACAAATGAACTCCCAACCTGTCACAAACGGCACGCCAAAAACGAGCCACGAACTGAGGTCCCCTATCAGAAACAATGTCAGTAGGAACACCATGTAGTCTGACAATTTCCTTGACAAAGGCCTTGGCGAGTGTCTTAGCGCAAGGCAGTTTGATGAAGGGAACCAAGTGACACATCTTGCTAAAACGGTCCACGACCACCCAGATGACCGTGAAACCTTCAGAGGGAGGAAGCCAGATGTGTCCAAGTTGCACTAGGAACCTCCAGAGGGCAAAGCAACCCCGAAGCAGGAGCATGCGAAGACTTGGATCTTGCACACACAGTACATTGGCGCACCCACTTAATGACTTCCTTCTGCCATCCAGGCCACCAAAAACTGCGACCCACAAGTCTCTTGGTCTCAAATTCCTGGATGACCTGCCAACCGAGACTCATGACACTCAACAAACAAATCTCTCCTAAAGGTCCTAGGCACAAACAACCTCCCATGGGGAGTGTTAGATGGGGCATTCTCCTGTGCTTTAAGAATCTCATCCTCCAAAACGGAGTCCAAAGCAGCAATCACAACACCTTCTTGTAAAATGGTCTCCTCTTCCTCCTCAACACCGACCATGGGAGAAAAGCTGCAAGACAAAGCATCCGCTTTAACATTCTTGGTACCCGGGATGTAAGTAACGGAAAAATTAAACCGCGAGAAAAAAAGTGCCCACCTAGCCTGACGGGCATTCAAGCGCTTGGCAGCATCAAGATAGATCAGATTTTTATGATCAGTGAAAACCTGAATGGGAAATTCAGCACCTTCCAAGAGATGACGCCAGTGTTCAAATGCGAGTTTAATCGCCAGCAATTCCCGATTACCAACATCGTAATTAAGTTCAGTCTCGGAAAATTTTTTTGAAAAAAGGCACAGGGATGTACTCCATCCTTGTTTTCCTGAGACAACACCGCACCAACCACCACCGAAGAAGCATCAACCTCAACCAAAAATGGCTTAGTCACATCAGGCTGCATAAGGATGGGAGCAGAGGTGAACCTCTCCTTTAGAAACACAAAAGCTTCAATGGCCTCAGAAGTCCACTGAACCGCATTAGCACCTTTCCTGGTGAGATCGGTCAGCGGTTTGACAATAGAAAATTTTTTTATGAATTTTCTGTAATAATTGGAGAAACCCAAAAACCTCTGTATTGATTTCAAACCAATAGGCCTAGGCCATTCCTGCACAGCTTGAACTTTAACCGGGTCCATCTCAAAACCTTCACTGGAGATAATGTAGCCCAAAAAACTAATTCTCTGTACAGCAAACTCACATTTCTCCAGCTTAGCAAAAAGCGAATTGTCCATTAATAACTGTAATACCTCACGTACGCTCCGCCAATGAGACTCCAGATCCGGCGAATAAATCAAAATGTCATCCAAATACACAACCACATTTTTGCCGATTAAAGGTCTAAGGATATCATTAATAAGATTCTGAAAAAATGCTGGAGCATTGGTGAGACCAAAAGGCATAACCAGATTCTCAAAATGACCCACAGGAGTGTTAAAAGCAGTCTTCCATTCATCACCCTCCTTCATGCACAACAAATTGTATGCCCCCCGGAGATCAATTTTAGAGAACCACTTGGCCCCCACTAACTGGTTAAATAAATCAGGAATCAATGGCAGTGGGTAAGGATTGCGTACAGTAATTTTATTAATCTCACGAAAGTCCAGACAAGGACGTAAACCGCCATCTTTTTTTTTTTACAAAAAAAAAAATCCAACAGCCACAGGAGACTTGGAAGGCCTAATGTGACCGGCGGCCAAGCTTGTCTGTATGTATTCTTCCAAAGCCTTTCTTTCAGGAATAGTAAGATTAAATAAACGACTCTTAGGAAGAGTCGCGCCAGGGACAAATTCAATGGTACAATCATAGTCTCTATGGGGAGGCAAAACCTGCGACTCCTCCTCAGAAAAAACTCTCCAAAAATCCTGAATAGGTACAGGCAATTCCCCTCTATCCACAGCAGCAATGCGCCAATTACAACACTTGTCATAACACTTAGGGCTCCAGGACTTAATTTCATTGGTAGACCAATCCAGTACAGGATTGTGCAATTTTAACCAGGGTAACCCCAATATTACTGGAGAAGGCAAATTATCCAATACCACCAAATCCAAATTCTCTTGATAAATACCATTAATAGTGAGGGGAAATTTACAGACCTTGTGAGTAACACTCTTCAAGGGAGAGCCATCGACAGAAACCACAGCAATAGGGGATGACAAAGTTTTAGGTTCTAATCTAAGTTTTTCCAAGAATCCCCCATCAATCACATTCAGAGTAGATCCACAATCCACAAATACCCGAAATTCAATTAATTCATCCTGAGCAGCAGTAGTGGCAGATAGGAATACTCCCTTAGAATTTAAACAGGCAATACGAGCATGACTGACCATTTTTTTTTTTCTTTCTTCTTACGAAGCACACAGCTCTTAAATAAAATGACCAGAATTTCCACAATAGAAACACAAGCCTTCAGAAAGTCGGCGGTCTTTTTCCTGAGAGCGGGGTGCCATCGCCCCAATTTCCATCGGCTCTCCATTGTCAGCACAGAACCTCTCAGGACTCGAAGCTGACATAGCAGAAGATTTGCTCTCATTAACCCTTTCACGCAGTCTCCTGTCCACCCGTATAGCTAATTGCATTGCCTCCTGCAAGTTTCCAGGTGTGGGATAAGCAATCAGTAAATCCTTTACCCTTTCACATAGCCCTGCAAGAAACAAGCTTTTCAAAGCAGAATCGTTCCACCCCACCTGGGCAGACCACCGACGGAAGTGAGAACAATATTTTTCCACATTACCTGATCCCTGCCTCAAACGTCTTAATTCAGACTCAGCAGATGAGACACGATCAGGATCATCGTACAACAAACCCAAAGCAGAAAAAAAACTATCCACTGATCTAAAGCACGGATCACTAGGTTGGAGAGAGAAGGCCCATCCCTGAGGATCTTTGCGCAAAAGTGACATTATGATCCCTATGCGCTGTGATTCATCACCAGAGGATCCGGGTCTCAAACGAAAATATAATAGACAAGCATTTTTAAAGAAAAAAAAATCTTGTTGTTCGCCAAAAAATAGATCAGGCAGACGTACCTTTGGTTCCACAAAATGCGCTCCAGAACAGCTACTCACGTGTTGTTGGAGCTTGGTCACCTCCAGAGAGAGTCCCTGCAAGCGTTGAGCCAAATCTTGCACCAAGACCATGATGGAAAACTGGAGGTCTTTCCTTAGAGAAATTTTTTTTTTTTTATGGCTGGACTTACTGTTATGATCTTCTACAGAGACTAAGGAAAGAGAGGAGATCTGTTCCTACAATAGAACTAAACTAGATCCCTACGATGTAACGGGGAACCTGATCCTGCGATCAGACCCGCTAAAGTCCTCGGCTAGTCTGAACGCAGACCTATAGATGTGAGGGAGGGATCCCTACAAGATCTAGGGACTGGGAAAAGTTGGACACCTCCTAGCAGAAATAGTAGCAGTCAAAGACAAACACACAACAAAAAGGCATAAGGGTCAGAAGACCTAGCAAAACTAACAGAGAACGGCAACAGAGCAACAAGCTAGCTCAACAGTAGTAAATACAAATGAAGTCCAGCAAAGCCAGGAGGGCGGAGCCGGACTAAATAGGCAAAATGGTCATGTGACCAGCAAACTAAAAAAAACCTAACAGGAGAGTTGTAACAGTTCCAATATGAAAACCACTGCTGAGCAAAAAGAACATAAAGGCTCATTTCAGTTTTGCCAGAAAACATCTTGATGATCGCAAAGACTTTTGGGAGAATACTCTGTGAACTGACGAGACAAAAGTTAAACTTTTTGGAAGGTGTATGTCTCATTACATCTGGCGTAGAAGTAACAGCATTTCCGAAAAGGAATCTCATACCAACAGTAAAATATGGTGGTGGTAGTGTGATGGTCTGGGGCTGTTTTGCTGCTTCAGGACCTGGAAGACTTGCTGTGGTAAACGGAACCACGAATTCTGCTGTCTACCAAAAAATCCTGAAGAAGAATGTCCGGCTATCTATTTGTGACCTCAAGCTGAAGAGCACTTGGGTTATGTAGCAAGACAATGATCCAAAACACACCAGCAAGTTCACCTCTGAATAGCTTAAGAAAAACCAAAATTAAGAGACTTTGGAGTGGCCTAGCCAAGGTCCTGACCTTAATCCGATTAAGATGCTGTGGCATGACCTTAAAAGACGTAGTTACTTACCAGTAACGGGATTTCTCAGAGCCCATGACGGCACCACGGAGAGAGGGGATCTGCCCTTCAAGGACAGGAAACCTACAGATAAAAGGGCGGTACCTCTCTCCCGCATCAGTTGTTTACAGAGCATGAGAGGACCACCAGGTTAGTAACACAAAATTTTACAATTTAAGAACTCGTCAGAAACACCACGTGACTACAACAAGTAACTAATAAGTGTGCGCACCCATACGTGAAGGGAGGGAATGTACGGGTGTCGTCATGGGCTCTGAGAAATCCAGTTACCGGTAAGTAAATACGTCTTTCTCCTTCCCCCATGACGGCACCACGGAGAGAATTACAGAGAAGTGACTCATTAGGGGGGGGGGGGGGACCACAGCTTCCAGAACCCTTCTCCTGAAAGTAAGATCTGAAGAAGAGGTTAAGTCTAGCTGGTAGTGATTGAAGAAGGTAGAGGGGGGGAAGACCAGGTTGCCGCTCTACATATCTGCTCTATCGTAGCACTGGCCTTCTCCGCCCAGGAGGCTGCCACCGCTCTTGTTGAGTGGGCCTTCAGTTTCTCCGGGGCAGCTTCCCCGCGTGAGGAGTACGATAGTGAGATGGCCTCCCTTATCCATCTGGCCAGCGTGCCCTTAGAAGCTTCCTTCCCCTTACGAGGGCCCTGAAAGCAAACAGAGAACTATCCTCCCTACACTCTTGTGTCGCCTCTAGGTATTGGATTATGCACCTTCTGACGTCTAGTGTATGCAAGACCTTCTCTTTCGTGTTCCTAGGGTTGGGGCAGAAAGAAGGGAGGGTAATTTCCTGGGAGCTGTGAAATCTTGATGCCTCTTTTGGCAGATAGGGTTACTCTGAAAACCGACCCTGCCTATCCTCCAAGATTTGTGTGAAGGGGGGGACTGCCGATAGGGCCTGAATATCACTAACCCTAGGTGTGGATGTGAGAGCTACTAAGAGTGCTGTTTTGGAGGGACAGAATTTTTAGGGGCGCTTCTGACAGAGGTTCAAAAGGGGCCTCTGTTAAAGCTGAAAGGACCAAGTTTAAATCCCAGGGTATAGTATTTCAGGATGGGATGGGTCGGGATCTAGATGATGCTTTAATGAACCTAGATACCCATCTATCCCTAGCCAGATCAAAATTGTAGAGCGCTCCCAGTGCCGCAACTTGAACTTTTAAAAGGTACTTGTGGCCAGACCCTGCTCCAAACCCTTCTGTAAGAGTTCCAGGACAGCTGACAATGGAACCTCCCCACCCAGCCTGGAACCTAAGACTGAAAGGAATTTCTTCCAGGTTTTCCCGTACAGTTTGGTGGTCACAGGTTTCCTACTTTGAAGTAGCGTGGTGATAAGATTTGGGGAGAAACCTTTGTAATTCAGAAGAGCCCTTTCAAATTCCAGGCTGTCAAGTGTAAGTTTGAAGCCCGAGGATGGAGACCGGACCCTGAGAAAGAAGGTCCGGAAGCACCCATAGGTCGGAGATTGATTACATCCTCAGCCACGAAAACCACGTCCTCTTTGGTCAAAAGGGGGCTATCAAGATTACTCTTGCTTTCTCTTCCCTGATTTTCCTCAGAACAGCTGGAATCAGAGCGGTTGGAGGAAAAGCATAAGCTAGAGGGTAACTCCACGGGATCATGCAGGCATCCACGGCTACGGGGTTCCCTTTGGGGTCTAGGGAGCAAAAAGAGTGTTTTCTTGTTCAGATTGTTGGCGAACAGATATATGGAGGGACATCCCCACATTTGTACAATCTGCCAAAAAACTGACTGATTTAACTCCCATTCGCCCTGCTTTAGCTGTGTCCGACTCAAAGTCTGCGGTACGATTTTCTATCCCTTTTATGTGTAGGGCTGACAGGGATTGTAAGTTTTCCTCGGCTAAGTGAAAGATGACGTCTGTCGTCTGCATTAAGGAATGGGACCGTGTACCCCCCTGGTGGTTCAGGTATGCCACTACTACCCGGTTGTCTGAAAAGACCCTCACATGGTGTCCTTGTAGTGTGCGCATGAATTCCCGGAGTGCCTGCTCTATTGCTAGGAGCTCCTTCATGTTTGAGGATACTAGCTTTAGGCGTTCTGTCCAGACCCCCTGAGTTTCAAGGCTGCTGAGGTGAGCCCCCAGCCCCCGGGACTTGCATCTGTGGTCAGGATTTGAGGTGTCGGGATTGTCCAAGGAATCCCCCCGGCTAGATTGTCTATGTTCC